>NC_142149.1:10000-2604166 GCF_024610735.1 Ursus americanus
GGCCCATTCCAGCTGCCCACCGCTCTGGCACACATCAGTCTACACAGCTGACACAGCCTATGCTCAGGGTTGACTGGCTCAGGTCCCTCAATCCTCAGTGGGACAGCTGGCCCCAGGGCTCAGAGACATGCTGAGGGAGATGAGAGGGAAAGCTGCCCCACCCAGATCATCCCCTCCTTGAGCAGACAGCCCTTCAGAACTGCTAAAAAAAACCCACTAACAGGTTTGAAAGACATGCCATGGATGAACCAAGGCATAGAGATATGTAAAATAACATTCATTTTTAAGTTCAGAGCTGTCATCTCAGGAAGTGGGGAGAGCTTCCCTGAGGAAGACTGAGGGGAGGGCAGGCCATGCTGAAAAGGGAGATGTGGATCTCCTGATTGGGGACCTGCAGCCCCCTTCCAGGGCAGGGCATCGTCCTCACCTCATGGGGGATCCATGGAAGTGTTCCATCAGGGGACTGACAGGGCCAGAGGTGGATCTCCAGAAGGCTACCCTGGCATCAGACTGCACAGGGCACCAGGGACGAGAGCCCGATGGAGGACGGGCAATACCCCGGAGGCCATGGGGCAAGAGCAGAGGCACATGACCTTGAAGATAATGATGAAAAGCAGGAGGTGGCAGCATGGGAGCCGGCACGAAAGTGCCATGGGAGCAGTGCCCACAGCTACACTGACTGGGGGCCTTCTGTGCCAGGTGTGGCTGACTTCAGTACACTCCAGACCAGTCCTGACCACAACCTTAGGAAGTGCGCACCACCCCCGCCTTTCTCTCCCCTTGCAGCTGCTAGGAATCATGGTCACAGAGCCCGGTCAGTTTTCATGGAAACCAAGCAGTGGCTCCCCTGCACGCTGCCCCTCTGGTGGTGGTCCAGTGCGACCCTCGTGCCTGGCCAGAGACTGATGTCTACCTGTCCGCACAACTCAACAGACAGGAGGGTGTCGCTGAATTCCACAGCACCTGATGAGACAGATCCACAGAACCCAACACCCAGTGGGTCACTCGGGACCTCACCTAGGGTCATGAAGCTCACCATGCCCTATTCCTGTCACTTCCCACAGAAAGCCTGGTTCTGATCCCCCACAATACCATCCATCCTGGCTGCTGATGTGTGGTCATGCCACGAACCCACATGGCACCTTTCTTTTAGAGAAGGCTACCCCTGCACCTCGTAGAAAATATTTCTAATGAAGTAAAGTCCATCAGGACTACGGTGTGAACAGTGACACACAGTCTGCATGGTAGTAGTCAGTAATTCTAACAAGGGTTGACCCCCCCTCCCATCTCACAAAACCTTCCTCTGTCCCCACGAAACTCATGGTCTGCCCTCAGAAAAACCCCCAGGAAACAAAGTTTAATCTGAATGCTCCCTTCACCTTCTGGTTCAAATCTTGTCCAACCACAATGATATGAAACAAGAAAACAGTCTCAAGAAAAAAATGGGACACGATGGGTAGTAAGGAGGGCACGTATTGCATGGTGCACTGGGTGTTATACGCAACTAATAAATCATCGAACTTTACATCAAAAACCAGGGATGTACTGTATGGTGACTAACATAATATAATAAAGAAACATTTAAAAAAAAGAAGAAGAAGAAAATGGGACAGTTGAAAGTATGTGGAGATTGGGGCACCTGGGTGGCTCAGTCATTAAGCATCTGCCTTCAGCTCAGGTCGTGATCCCAGGATCCTGGGATCGAGCTCTGCATCAGGCTCCTTGCTCAGTGGGGACCCTGCTTCTCCCTCTCCCACCCCCCTGCTTGCGTTCCCTCTCTCGCTGTCTCACTCTCTGTCAAATAAATAAATAAAATCTTTAAAAAAATATGTGGACATTTAACAACATGCTACTGAACAACCAACAGTCAAAGAAGAAATCAAAAGAAATTTTAGAAGTACCTTGACACAAACAAAAAAGAGAACCTACAAAAACTTATGGGATGCAGCAAAAGTAGCTCTAAGGGGGACGTTCATAGAAATTCAGGTCTTCGTCAATCCATGAGAATGCTCTCCAATAAACAACCTGATTTTATGTAGTAAAGAAGTAGAAAAAAAAACAACAACAAGCAAAGCCCCAAATTAGTAGAAATAAGGAAATAACAAAAAGGAATGCGTAAATAAATCCAATGGAGACTAAAAAGACAAAAAAATCAATGAAAATAAGAGCTGCCTTTTTTGGAAAGATAAACAAAACTGACAAACTTAGCTAGACTCACCAAGAAAGACAGAGGACTCGAATACAATCACGAAAGAAAGATAATGGATTCCTGTCTCACATCAAAATGAAAAGAACACAAGCAGCAAACTCTTCGACCTTGGACACAACAACTTCTTGCAAGACACGTCTCTAAAGGCAAAGGAAATAAAAGCAAAAATGAACTATGGGGACTTCATCAAGACGAAAATCTTCTCAACAGCAAAGCAAACAATCAACAAAACTAAAAGGCAACCTACAGAATCGCAGAAGATATTGGCAAATGATATCACAGATAAAGGGCTGGTATCCAAGATCTATACAGAACTTCTCAAACTCGACACCCAAGAAATGGGCAGAAGACACAAAGAGATACTTCACATGAAAAATTGCTCCACATCACTTGCCATCAGGGAAATACAAATCAAAATTACAATGAGATACCACCTTACACCAGTTAGAATGGTTAAAATGAACAAGGCAGGAAATAAAAAATGTTGGAGAGGATGTGGAGAAAGGGGAACCCTCTTACACTACTGGTGAGAATGCAAGCTGGTACAGCCACTTTTGAAAACGGTATGGAGGTTCCTCAAGACGTTAAACACAGAGCTATCCTACGACCCACCAATTGCACTACTGGGTATTTACCCCATAGACACAGAGTAATGAAAAGAAGGGGCACCTGTATCCCAATGTTCATAGAAGCAATGTTCACAATAGCCAAACTGTGGAAGGAGCCAAGATGTCCTTCAGCAGATGAATGGACAAAGAAGATGTGGTTCATCTATACAATGGAATATTACTCAGTCATCAGAAAGGATGAATACCCACCATTTGCACCAACGTGGATGGACCAGGAGGGGATTATGCTAAGTGAAATTAAGTCAAGCAGAGAAAGACAATTATCATATGATTTCACTCCTATGTGGAACGGAAGGAATAGTGTGGAGGACATCAGGAGAAGGAAGGGAAAAGTGAAGGGGGGAATGAGATGGGGAGATGAACCATGAGAGACTATTGATGCCGGGAAACAAACTGAAGGTTGCAGAAAGGGAGGGGGTGGGGGGACGGGTTATCCTGGTGATGGGTATTAAGGAGGGCACGTGTTGTAATGAGCACTAGGTGTTATATGCAAACAATGAATCATGGAACACTACATCAAAAACTAATGAAGTACTGTAGGGTGACTAACATAATTTTTAAAAAAGAGAAAGATATGAAATCCATACAAGAAAACTGTCACTATTTGCAAATGACATGAAATCCCCAAAGATTCCACAAAAAAACTGTTAGAATAAACAAACTCAGTAAAGCTGCAGGATATAAAGTCAATATACAGAGACCTGTTGCATTTTTGTTTTTAGATTTTATTTATTTATTTGACAGGGAGAGAAAAAGCACAAGCAGGGGGAGTGTCAGACAGAGGGAGAAGCAGACCCTCACTAAGCAGGGAGCCCAACACGGGGCTCGATCCCAGGACTCTGGGATCATGACCTGAGCTGAAGGCAGACGCTTCACCGATGGAGCCACCCATATAACACAACTTCTTGCATTTCTATATACTGATGACACACTTTAGCACAGATAAATTAAAAAAGCAATGCCATTTACAATTGCATCAAAAAAATCGAGGAATAAAAATAACCAAGAATGAGAAAGACATGGTACACTCAACACATGGCAGAAAAGAAAGGAAAAACATGTGGGGGGCGGGGAGGCAGAATGTATGGGTCAAAGATTTGGAAGGCAACACAAACAAATGGAAGCTTACACCATGCTCCTTAACTGGAAGAGTTAATTATGTGAACATGTCCATCGTACCCAAAGCAATCGACAGATGTGATGAAATCCCTATCTGAATTCCAGTGGCATTATTCGAGGAAATAGAAGACAGTCCTAAAACTCGTATGGAATCACAAAAGACCCCAAATACCCAAAGCAACCTGGAGAAAGAAAGGTGCAGTCAACACACTCCTGGATTTCAAGTTAGATTACAAAGCTGTTGTCATCAAAACAGGATTGTACTGGCATAAACACAGACACCAGGTCAGTGGAACAGAACAGAAAGCTCAGAAACTTACCCACACGTAGATGATCCTAACTTACGACACAGCAGCAGAAGATATGCCATGAGGGAAGGACTGTCTCTTCAGTGAGCGGTAACAGGCAAACTGGACACTAAATGCAGAAGAATGGAACTGGGTCACTTTCTTACACCACACACAGAATTTTTAATGGATGAATGATTTGAACATAAGACCTGAATCCATAAACCTCCAAGAAGACAAAGGTACTAAGTCTCTCGACATTGGTTTTGGCAAAGAGTCTTCAGATCGGACACCAAATGCAAAGGCAACAAAAGCACAAATAAACAAGTGGAACAACATCAAACTGAAATTTTCCACACGGCAAAAGAAACCATCAAAAACTTAAAAGGCCACTGACCCAATAAGAAAAAAATATCTGCGAATCATATGTGTGAGAAGAGGCTAATATCCAAAATACACACAACACTCATACAAATCAAAACAAAAAAAAATGTATAAAAAATGGGGTGAATATGTGAATAGATACTTTCCAAAGATGGCACACAGGTGCCAACAGACAGAAAAAGTTGTTCGACATCATTAATCATCGTCAGGGAAACATCAGTCAAACCCACAATCGGCTATCCCCTCACAACTGTTGGAACAGCAATTGTCCCAGAGACAGACACCAGGTGGGGTCAAGGGTGTGCAGATGAGGAGACACTGTGCACTGTTGGTGGGAATGGAAATTGGTGCAGCCACTGTGACAAACAGTATGGAGGTTCCTGAAAAAATAAAGACAACTACCACATGACCCAGTAATGGCTCTACTGAGTATTGATTCGGAGAACACAAAAATACTGCCTCAAAAAGACAGATGCACTCCCACGTTCACTGCAGCATTATTCACAATAACCAGACATACAAACATAGACCTTGGGGGCCTTATGCCAAGTAACTCAGACACAGAAAGACAAATACCAGATGCTCTCATGTACATTCCACGTGGAATAAACAAATACTGAACGCATAGATACTGAGAGCAGATTGGTAGGTGCCAGATTTGGGGATGGGGTGGTAGAAACGAGTGAAGGTGGTCAAAGTCTCAATGTCTGAGTGAGAAAATCCGACAGTCATGGAATGTTCTGTGCAGCATGGAGACTAAAGCTAACCCCGCAGGATGGGGTATAGGTTTCCCTGCTCTTTGAAAGTACAGGGCTTTTGAGAAACCTTGCACAGCAGAAATGGTGTCAAGAAGGAATGGCCATTAATTTACACGGAACAATTAGACAGTGTGCTCAGACTCCAAAATTCCTTCTCTCTGGCTTTTCTTAGGCCTCAGGACACAAGTTTCTAACGGAGGCCCAGCATAAATGAAGATAAAGCACAGCAGAGGCTCACAGACACAATTCAAAGTGCTGGTGGCTGGATGCGGAGAGCGGTTCCAAGTGGAAGGAGCTGGTTGGGGTGCACACCGCCTCTGTCGTGCTTCTCCCCAAAATAGATGCTGAACGCGATTCTCACTGTTCACCTTTTTTCATAAGAGGGAAATCCTCTTCAGGTCTCTTCCTCTTACTGAAGCTGGGTAATAATGTAGTTCTTTCAAGAAAGCCCAGTGTCTTACTGTGAACGTTTAAAAAGTGGGGGATACTTGTACCTGTGCATTGCTGAGGGAGGAGATGGGAAAGGTTCTCCCAGACACAAACCTCAGCAGATCCACCGGGAAAGGCCCCTTCCTCAGCATGCGGAACAGGGACTACCTCCTACCCACCCCCCCCCCGAGAAACCCTCTCCTTCCCCTCGATCAGGACAACCCACAACAGCTGGGAGTTACCCCAATTCCTCTGTTCTCCTGCTCCTAATAGCTAACCCATCAGCAAATCCTGTGAGCTCCATCTTCAAAATGGACCCAGAATAGGTCTAACCACTCCATCCAAGGCCACCTGTCTGGTCCACAGTGCCTGAGTTCCTGGAAAAGCTTCGTCATTGACCTGCCTTGCCATCTTCAACCCTCTGTCATCTGTTCTCAACACTGTAGCCAGGATGGCCCACTGAAACAGGATCTCATGGGGTTATAGCCCTGGAATGGCTTTCTGTCACCCTCTGTCACCTCTCTGAGGTCATGTCCTAAGCTGTCTCCTGTGGCCACAGGGCCTTCTTGCTGCTCCTGGACATACCTGGAATTCTCCTGCCCCAGAGCCTTTGCACATGCTTTCCCTTCTGTTTAGAATGCTCTTGATGTGTTCTCACTCACCTTCGGAGAAGTCTGAATTGCAGTGACAGGGACAGAAGATGAGGCTGTGTGTGCTAGGTGAGGCTGGTGGCCCAGAAGAAGGTTCTCTGCCAGCTCTCCGCCTGTGCCTCACTTGTCCTCAGCCAGGAACTTGCACACAGCCCTCACCTGTCACAACTCTCACCCAGGAGACCCACAGCCACCCCTGGAGCCCGTCCTGCCCACACCCTGCTGCAGAATGCCATCAGCTCTCCTCTGGGACCCCTGTCAGCTTTACCCAGACCTGGAACTCCCCAGTCCACTGCAAAGCTCCCGGATTCCCTCTCTTCTTCCAAAATCACACTGGCTCAAGGCTTTCACGAGAAAGCTATAATGCTAACTAATGAAAGGTTCACACCTACTTTCCCCTTCTGTTGCATTTCTCTCCACCTTCCTTCCTACCTGTGCAAACTGTAACATATCAGTGGAACATGAACATGCTCTGAGACCTGAATCTTTCATTGCAGCTTTCCGAGGACTCCTTCTGCGATAAGAAATGAGCGTATCCTACAACAGGGTGTTTTACAACTATCATCTACAGAATAGTACAGCCCAAATCACTACATTTTTACCTCACTCTTTATGAAGCAGAACACTGTCTTTTTCTTTTCATCTTCCACTTAAATTCCAGTTAGTTCACATGCCATGTAATATTCGGTTCAGGGGTAGGATTTAGTGATTCCTCACCTGCATACAGAACCCGGTGCTCATCACAAGTGCCCTCCTTAATACCCTTCACCCATTTAACTCTTCCCCCCACGCCCCTGTCCTGCAGCAACACTCAGTTTGTTCTCCAAGGTTGAGTCTGTTTCCTTGTTTGCCTCTTTCATCACCCCTCAACTCTGTTCATCTGTTTTCTTTCTGAAATTCCACAAGAGTGAGATCATAGGATATTTGTCTTTCCTCACTGATGTTGCTTAGCTTAATACACTCTAGATCCATCCACATCCTTGCAAATGGTAAGATTTCATTCTTTTTGAAGCTGGGTCATATTCCATTATATATATGTATCCCACATCTGCTTTATCCATTCATCAGTGCATGGACTTTGGGATTCTCTCCATAGTTTGGCTACTGTGGACATTGCTGCTATAAACATCACGGTAAATGTACCCCCTTCGAATCTGCATTTTTGTATCCTTTGGGTAAATACCTAGGAGAGCAATTGCTGGATCATATGGTTGTTCAATTTTTAACTTTTTGAGGAACCCCCACACTGTTTTCCAGACTGGCTGCACCAATTTGCATTCCCCACCAACAGGATGGGAGGGTTCCCCTTTAAGCAGAACATTATCTGCCAGCAATTTCATAAGAGGAAACAAAAACCCTGTGAGATACACCCAGGGTCAGGCAAGCAGTTGCAGAATTCACCCCAAGGCTCCTGACGCCAAGCCCCTTGAAGCCACCAGCATGCCTCTATCCAAAGAATTCCCAGACTCTCCTTCTGAATGCACCACCAAAGAAACTACAGAGTGAATACGGCTCCTCAAAATATCGAGATAATACATTTAGTAAAACTAGAAAGTCAAGCTCAAATTTTACACAGTATAAGTCTGCTTTGAATAATTTTGAATTTTCCCTCCACCCCAATTTTAACTCTTCTGATGAAAACACTAACCAATGATGAAACATCACCTTTGTCAAATGACATCATCCAAGTCTGTATCTGACGACAAAAAGCCACCTAACTCTAGATGCTGGCCACGCATCTATATCCTAGGCCCAAGTAAATAACACAGTTAGATTAAGGAACAAATTAGACATTACAACACAGAGTGAATCTCACCTTCCCTTTCTAATAAAAGAGGATTTCCTAGGAAACAGATGTTCAAAATACATTCTTAAGCAATAAATGGACGAGAAAATGTGATCCCCTGCAAAGTTCAACATGTAGGGAAACTAAGTAACTCTTGCACCAAATCCAGAATGCTGACAGCTACTTACGTTTTAATTCGTGGCTCAGCTAGAGAAAAGAGAAAATCCCAGGAGGTTTTGGGATAAAGAGAGGTTTTACCTCCAGTCCCGACATGGATATGACATCATGCCAAACATATCTGCTGCTTTCTCCGAACACTGGCGTCCTGTGACAAGCTGCCTCAGATGCTGACGTTCAAAGCCTCGGGTCTCGTGGAGCCAGAGCAGAGAAGGGCTGTCAGCTGGGGAGAAGAAGGCACCTCCGACCTATAGCCTGCACACCTGCTTTGGGTTCTGGGCGAAGGGGTAACACATACTTGTTTTTTACTAGTAATTACCTTCATTCTAAATAGACCAATGACCTTGCCTTTTCTGGAAAGCGGAATTACTCTTCCAAACCCTCAACTCATCTGTTCCAAATACAACCAGAGTGGGGTCTGCTTTATGCCCGCCTCCAGGCCCCCACCTGGAGGACCTTCCAACAGGATTCTAATAGCCAATTACCACCAACCTGGGGGGCACACAGGGCATAATGCTGAAGTTGGGGGACTGCTCTGGGGCTTGTTACCGCCACACCTGTGCCTGGGGGAATAGGGAACACCTTGCTGAACTCAGGGTACTGCTCAAGGTCCATCACCTGCACTGTGTCAGGGAACCGGAGGACACCCCACTGAAGATGGGGACTGTGTGCGATCCTTGCCCACACTCTTCCCGGGGAACACGGGAAACCCTGAAATTCTGCAACCCATCCCACAAAAGCTCGGGTGAGCGGGCGCCCTGGAGTTCATGGGTCTGGGGAATACGGCCAGTAGACGGACAATGGGCAGAAGAGACTTTTAAGGGAAAAAGAAAACTCACCTGAGTCCCCACGATGAACCCTCTCCACGCGCCCTTCCAGAACCCCGCCTCCCACCCGGGGCACACCCTACCCCCGGACCCCCACCCCAGCGCACAGCGCTCACTCACCAGGGAGGAACTCCGCAGGGCAACTCTCTCTCTCCCAGCGCCCCTTCTTCTGCCCCAGGTCTGCAACCCGCAGCAACTCCAGGACCGCCCACAGAGACGTAGCTCCACCCCCACGCAGTGATTGGTCAGGAAAGGTGGTGCCTGAGACCCTTGGATGCCGGGCAACCCGCCCTCCCGCCCAGCAACCCTGCGAGTGCAGGGGGTCCAGGAGGCACCTCCTCGCCCCAACACCTGGCGCAGGCGTGGGTGGGGTCGTGGGCCGGGCCCCACACATACACCTGGCCCCTTCTGGGGACCCCTCCAGCTGCAGACCACCCTCAGAGCCCTGCCCCTTCCCTTTCTGCACCAGCCCTCCCTGCTGGGGTGTGCCTGGTTCCTGGCAAGGTCAGCTCCTCTCAGACCCTCCAAGGCTTGGGCTTTAGGAAATGCAATGATTTCATGCATTTCCAAAGCAACTTTAAGACCCAAAAAGTAGTGCTCAGAGCTTCGCCTTCTGGTCTCACCCATGGAGTGGATAGTACTTCTCAGACCTTCAAAGCATCCTTCTAGGATGAGCCCATTTGTGCTCAAATCTATATACACATGCTTGGTTCTGCAGGGAAGCGTCCAGGATGGAGAACAGCCACCCTTCTGTGCTGCTGGAGTGGTGAACCAGGAACATTTATTTTTCACTTAAATAGAAAACACTGTTATTATCGACACTACATGAAGGAACTTTTAAAAACAGTTTAGAGAGAAAGGAAGAGAGTTTTATTCAAACCCAAGTCAGGACAGCTGCCTGGGAGACACAATCTTCACAAAGAAGGGAGTGCTCCGGGGAAGGAACGTTTGGGGCAGGGTTATATATTTGTTCTGTTTTCTGTTACGTACACAGTTACACAGCACGATGAGGAAGAAGATTCCAGAAAGTGACACTTTTTCTTATGTTTTCAGTATGTGCGTGTCAGTATGACTTTAATCTTACGGGAGCCAAAGAGGTTCTTCATTTTTTCTTATCTTCACGTTGGCATTTTTGGTTATTGTTTTCTTCTCGAAGCAGATGTCCAACATGTGCTTGGGGCAGAAACAGGGCCCATGCTTTGAGGTTTTGCCCAGTCATTATGAGCTGGGTAAAATGTTAAAGGATAGCTTCCCTGGCGGCCCAGGATCAGGGCCCACAGATGATATAAGATAAAAATTACTTTTATCATTATAATTACTACTAAATGGAGGAATTTGAGACAAAAGTACCTTTCACAAGAGTACCAAGAAATCAAAATGATGCCCACAGAAGGCTACCTGCTCCATGGTCAGCACAGGTAACAGAAGTGTTCACAGTCTCTGGACTCCTGCCCTTCTCCTGCCCAAATCGCTGAAGCACACAGACCACTTAAAATCAGAATTGTAGAACTGCTAGACACCTTAGAGATGTCTGGCACCATTCCCTTGGACTGCAGAATAAAACACAGTAGCTCGTTGTCACAAACTAATTTCAACATGAAGTGCCCCCTGGATACACTAAGTTCTTTCTCTGCAAATGTTGACTAATGTAAGTCACAGTCATACCATATAAACACTACGATGGCTGGGAAGTCAATGTAGGTAAGGGAATATTTTAGCCATGTTTATAAGCATTGGCTCACTTTGTAGAAGAGGCTGAGCTGAGTGTTTTTAAATACTATTTCAGACCTGTTTTACAGCACCTTCTGAACATACCAGAGCCTGAATCGACTAAAAAAGATAGTTCATTTCAGTGACTTTAATTCCAGAAAAATATTATACTGTCTCTATTCCTAGGGATCTTTGAGTATCTCACCCGGAGGTCTTCCACTGAGATAATTATCTTCATGATCACCGTGGGCAGAGGTGAAAAGGCCAGCTGAATTCATTCCAGTTGGCCACACGACAAGAAAATGCTGATACTTGATAGGTTTCCAGATCGAGAAGACCAGAGATAAGATGGAAATAGTACCCTGTATGGAAGAACGAGGGATTTGGAGTCACTTTGGGGATCCCACTTAGGTTTCTGACACTAAAATCCTCTGTGACTTGTATCATCTGAGTCCCTGTCTAACCATCTGAAAATGGGCCTAATAATATCTACATCCTAGTTGAGAAGTTTAAGAGGGAGAATGCTACAAAGAGCCAGTATGATGTCTCCTAAGAGCAGGTGCTCAGGAAGCCGTAATTACTATCGGGTCTATTTCTTTTCCAGAAGAAAGAACACATGTTGAATCCATATTTCTAATAGATGACTCACCAGGTGATTTTCAAACCTGAAGGAAGGCCAAGAAGTCGCTCTTGTGTCATATTTCACTCAGAAATCATGTTGTTGGACTGGTGAGGACAATACAACAGCACCATCATCACTAGGAGTGGGGAGCTTCCCATTTCCATATGGCCATGTTGACCCCCTTAGCTCAGAGCCACCAGAAAGGACAGCTGGGCAGTGGGCACCGTCATCACTATGAGTGGGGAGCTTCCCATTTTCATATGGCCATGTTGACCCCCTTAGCTCAAGGCCACCAGAAAGTACAGCTGAGGGGGACCACAGGCCAAGGCTGCCAGGTGTGGCTGGGGCAGGCAGAACTCTGACTTAAGGCTCAACTCCTGTCTAGGTTATTATAATGCTCTTCACAAAGAAAGTGCCATTGTGTGTGAGCCCTCATGTAGAAAAGGCTCAGAATTTCCATTGAGATTCCCTCTCTGACCTTTAGGATATGCAGCAAAGTTACATTTAATTTGTAAACATGCAGGGACTTCCTGGTTTTCTTTTTGTTATGACTATGGCTCAATTCCCCTGTGGTCTAAGAATAGAATCTAGTTAATTTCAGTTTTAAAATTTGTAGACTTGATTCATGGCCCAACATATCGTCTATTTGGGTAAAGAGTCTATGACCACTTGAAAATAATGTATTCTGCACTTATTATGGAATGTTCCATATATGTCAATTAGGCGACATTTGTTACCAATGTTTTGTCTGCTTTTTCTATCAGATATTGAGAAAGGTATATTAAAATCTTCAAACAATGCTACTCTATTCAACATTGCATCGGAGAATCTACCAGTGTTATAAGGCAAGAGAAACAGAAAGTATAAGAATTGAGGGGATAATTGTGACTATTCACAGATAATACGATTGTATACATAGAAAATCCAAAATAGTCTATAAATACCCTATTAGAATTAAAAATGGAATTTATAAATTTGAGATGGATTGTAGCTTCACATTGGACGGTTTCTGAAAGAAAATGTAGAACCTGTCAATCTTGGGCTAGGACATAGGGTGCACTAACCATTTAAAAGAATTCAGTGGGACTTCATAAAAATGTGACATTTCTCCTTATCTTATGACCATTAAGAAAATGAAAAGGTGAGCCTCAGACTGGGAAGTAAAGATTTGCAATACACACACTGACAAAGACTTGTCAATAAAGAATTCCTACTCATCAACCATAAAAAGACCTTCTATTTAAAAAATGAATACTTCACAAAAGATTTACTGATGGCCAACAAGCACAGGAAACAGTGCTGAACAGTATAATTTTCAGGAACAACCAGGCCTTTCCTAAAACAAAAACATACACACAAACCAGTATTCCCTAGATGGATGACGTCCTTATTACTGAGGACAACTTGGAGAATAGACGAGCATCCAAGTAAGGTGGTGGAATTCCTTACACTCAGAGGATGGACAATTGACCTAAGTTAGGGCTGAGGACCTCAAACTACAGTACAATTTGTAGGCATAATTTCATCCTCTGAAGGCAGACAACTATCAGACCACGTCATATACCACACAGGTTGCTTACCAACCCCTACTATAAAGGAAGAAGATCAGAAACAGATAGGACTAGTAGGAAAGAGCAAAAATCACATGTGGGGATTATCCTGAAACACACTGATCACATAACTAGTGTAAGGAAGTGTAGGGAACTGACAAGGACAGAGACTCAAGAGGTACTTCTTTGGGAAATGCTGTCTGAAATCGTCACACGTTGGTATCAGCTAATGAGGGCTCTGAGCATACCCTAGGGTTTGCTCACAAGGGTTTGCAACACCATCGCTGAGGACTGAAACTCTTCAAGACCTCAAAGCTTAGCTGATTGACTATTGGACTAAGAGATTCCCATGTTCTGAGAACAGATACCAACTAATTGAAAGGTTCACCTGGGCTCTCTCGGAGGCCCTACAAGAAGCTGAACCATTCGATGAAAATCAATTACACACACACACACACACACACACACACACACACACTCACACACACACCTGTCATTTCACCAATTACTTAAACATTCAGGATTCTTCCTACCGTTTCTTTTTCAGATTGATATTTGTACTCACGGGAAATGTCATCATTTCTAATGAACACTGACATCAAAATAGAGATGCATTGACACAATATTCACAAAATGGAACTTCCCTGCTGTAATTTTCAATATAGCGTTTTTTAAAGTTCATACATATTTTAGGTTTTTGGTGACTCATACAGGAGAAAATCAGCATTGAAAAACTCTAAATACTGACAATGAGTTTTAAGCCTAGAAAACAAAAATTGTCCAATTTCACGGATAATAAGGAACCAAAGAGAAAGCATGGAAGCTGTAGTCGAATAATTTTACACATATGCATCCTCTATTATTCTACTACTGAGGGGCGTGTTTATTACCACTATACATGCATAAATTATCTTCCACGTGCGCCTGCACAAGTATAATGAATTACTACAGTAGAATGAAATGTCTGGGAACTACTTGGCGGCATCTATAATGAACAATTAAGTTTTGTTCTTATATTTGATTAACTTCCACTGTCTGTCCCTTTAGACAATGGACCATAAACAGAAGGGGGAATGAATCATGAGAGACTATGGACTCTGGGAAACAAACTGAGGGCTTCAGAAGGGAGGGGGGTGGGGGATTGGGATAGGCCGGTGATGAGTATTAAGGAGGGCACATATTGCACGGAGCACTGGGTGTTATACCCAAATAATGAATCATGGAACACTACATCAAAAACTAAGGATGTACTGTATGGTGACTAACATAACATAATAAAAAATTATTATTAGAAAAAAATAAAAAATAAAGTTTTAAAAAAAAACAATATAGCGTTTCCATTTCAAGAACAATCACAATTGAGAAGAAACTAACTTCCAGTTCCTAAAGCAACACACGGACTGAGTTCCATTTCACTCCCCTTTATTCACATTCTCTGTGGGCTCTAAGCTATTTCCCTACCTCCTTTCCCCACTGAGCAGGGAGCCCAATGCCAGGCTTGATCCCAGGATCCTGGGATCATTACCTGAGCTGAAGGCAGATGCTTAACTGGCTGAGCTACCCAGAAGCTCCACCCATGTTTTTCTTAAGCAAAAGGACACTTTCTCATGATGGCTTCACATGACTTCACATGGTACCAGAGATCTGCACTTTGCCTCCAGGAGGTTGGAGATGAAGGCAATTGCAAACTCTCACGGTGGTTTCCCAAATACAGTGACCTGCCTGGTGACAGTGAGACCCTTATGAGCCCACAAGAGGGGGCTGTGACACTCAGCTGTGGCTGGGCTGGCACAGAGAACCAAATCCGTTTCCCTGGCTGACGTCTCTGGGGAACAGATGCCCCACACTGTGAATGAGTCCCTGCCACTGAGCTGTCCAGAGATGGCCATCCTCAGGGAGGATGAGGATCAAGGACAAGCCAGAGGAGACCTCATCTGTCTCTTTTATCTTTTCATATTGTGGACAGTGAACAACTAGCTGCCTACAAGTCCCCAGCTACCTTAGTCTCATCTGTGAACGACCCAGAGTTTGTACAGAACACTTAAGATTTTGTCCTCACAAGTGCCCAAATATTTACATATAGATAAGTAAGAGTGCAATCAGTTCCTTAATTTTAAATGTAAATATGTGAATAAATTCTTATTTTAAAAAAAGATTGATTGGTTTGTTTATTTATTTTAGAGAGAAGAGAGAGAGAGAGAGCACAAGCAGGAGGGGCAGGAAGAGGGAGGGAGAGTCTCAAGCTGACTCTGCACTGAGCACCCAGACCTAAGCAGGGCTCCATCTCATGACCCTGAGATCAAGACCTGAGGTGAAACCAGGAGTGGGATACTTAACCAACTACACTACCCAGTTGACTTAATAAATTCTTACTTTAATTTCATCCATAACCAACTGCTATGGGGTCATGGAGCTAATAATTAGGCACATTCTCATCTTTAGTATGAATATAGAGGAGGACAATCAAATTCTACCAAACTTCTAATGTGGTGTAGGGTGACAAAAATCTTAAATCCTCTAAAACACTCCTCGGGTTATATCCATAGGTTTTAATGATGTGCTCATAACAATTTCAAAATTTATCTCTTTTTAATAAAACATACATGGTTTACTTAAAGTCAACTAGCCTTTGCATTTAAGCTCCAAATGGTTTTGTCCTTACCAGGATAGTTAAAATCATCACTACAGAAAAATGGAAGGAAGTCGTTGGGTGGTTGTAGCCGTTTCTCATAGATCGGTAAGTTCCAGCTTCATTTATCATATTTAGCCTGAAGAGCTCACCTACGTCCTGCTACACACCTTCTTCCATTTGAATTTTCTCAGTTATTCCCATACCAGTTAGATTCCATCCTGAGAGTTACAGGGAGAACTGGCAAAGACACTGGACTCTGGGTGTCCCGAAGAGAGAGGGAATGAGCTGCTATTAACACTTTGCATCCATGCCACGTGCCCTGCTGCCGCCTTACACTGAAACAATATTTCTCACACAGAAGTGCTGAAGAAATGATGCAAGTTACAAAGGACTAGATCTCTTACGTAAGTTCAAACACAAGTCAAGCAAACAGTTATTTATTAACTCACATATGGGTGGTAAGGTTAAAGTTAAAGTAAAAAATTATAGTCACAACTAAAAATGATATCAAAATGCAGATTATAACAAAGTCACCATCAAAGGGAAGAGAAAGATATGGAGTTGGATAGAGGCCATCTGAGGTTCTATCCAGTTTCCTTAACAAGGGTGTCAATATATTGGCCCTTCACTTTTTTATTATTTTTTTTCCTCAAGAAATACATTTATTTAGATTCTCTTAGTCACACACAGATATATGTCTAATGAATATCACATTATACATCACATCACTGTCATTTATGTGTCTACAGCTGGAAAAACCCAGTACATTGGTTTTACATAGTCTTAGAAGACAGTCCAGCTTAGGTCCTCAGTGAAAGCTTGTTGAGTGAAATAACGGCACTGCCAAACGATTGTCTAGTCCATATTTAAAGCAACAATCTCAGATAAATCTACAGATCCCTTCATGATGTTGAATGTTCACCATCGTGGTGTTACAGGATTTGTGTCCCCTCAGTGCCCGGGTTCTTGGTCATGCTGCTTCCAAGAATGAAGAGGTAGACCAGACGAAGGGTGGTGGGCTGCAAAGCAAAGTTTATTGAGCAAGAGTACAAAGCTCCCAGAGAGGGAGGGGACCCAAGTGGGTTGCACCTGGAGTTTCTACGTTTAGGGGTTTTTATAAGCTCTTTTGTGGAACTTTCTTAAGCAAGCAGGGTGTGCTGAGTTGTGCCAACCAGGGCTTTGGTCACATATCTGTCTCCCTATTAGGTTCATGTCCACATGCTGATGGCTTATTTTTTTTTCTGACAGCTGTGGGCTTAGATCTTAAATGCCCCTTGTCTGTGATATGGACAAATGCTTTTGTGGTTAATTGTCTTATTTTAGGGCATTTTGCAGAAGTCATTCCTACAAAAGCTTCACAGCAGAATGTCCGTGTTGTCCTGTCTAAGCTGCAGAACAGGATGTCAGTGCTATTTTATTTTAACTGCCCTGACTCCATATTTTCTTGTTGGGGACCCTGACTCTGACTACCAAACTGTCCAAATAACTCCTAACTTTCCCCCCTCTGAAGAAGTGACCCTAACTGCCGGTAGGGAAAGGGGGCGATAACTGCTTCGTGCTGGTCAGCGGTGTTGTTGAAGAATCGTAGTCAGGGTTTCATCCCCAGAGGTCTGTCCAAAGGTCCTCGGTAGAAGTCGGTTCGGTAGGGGCTGTCTCCATTTGTGGCTGCATAGACAGGACCATATGTAGCCTGATGGACTCTAAACAAGAAAAGACAAATCAGATCAGGGCATTTAGAATACAAGGTCTGGAAAGGAATAGAAGGGAGATGACTAATAGTGGGGCTCTTATACCAGCAACACAGGTCAAGTGGCCTCCCGTTTGGATTCTCAGAACCTGGTGGCCCAAATAGAAGACCTCTTCTCTTTGTGCATGTCTCTCAGGGCATAGCTGTGAGAGAAGGCATAAATAAAGAAAATTAGACATGTGGTGGCAGAACAATGGTCTCCCAAAGTGTGCACATCCTAACACAAATTCAGTGACTGTGACCTCACATGGTAAAAGGGACTCTAAACATAACAATAGAGAGGGAGGCAAGATGGCGGAAGAGTAGGGGACCTCGTTTCATCTGGTCACTTGAATTTAGCCTGATATCTATCAAATCATTCTGAATACCCACAAAATCAGCCTGAGATGTAAGAATATATGTCTGGATCTCTACAAGCAGAAAAATGACTGTTTTTTTTTTCAAGGTAGGATGTGCAGAGGCATGAATCTGTGGGGAGATATTGGAAGATAAACAGAAGGGGGAGGGAGTCTCCATAAGCTGGCTACCATTAAATAATATAACAACAGAGCACAAATCAGAACCCTTAGATATCTGCTCTTTCTGAAGGGCCTCAGGGGATGAAAAGAGCAGAATTCTAGGTGGGTCATTGTGGCCTCAGGATCTCAGGAGATACAGAAAGAACAGGGGTGCCTGAACCAATACAGTGCCCAAGAAGTGGAGCAAAGAAACTGGTTGTGGTCAGTAAGCCCAGAAGGGACTCTCAGCTCTGGTCACCATAAACCACAAGATGGTCTAGTATGGAGACCACTCTCTTCCTGACCACCCTGTAAAGGACTGGAACTTGTGGGCTGTTTACCGTCCTCTGAGAGGGGCAAAAAGGCTGTGGAGCAGGGTGTACACACGAGCCCACAACCACTCACAGTCCCAAAGACACAAAGTGCAGTGATGGTCCCTGGGACTCCCCTGGGGAAGATTGCAGTGGACACAAACCACGGGAGTCTGCAAACTTTGGTGCATATAGAAGTGGAGACCCTTTCACCTGGAGGGTTTATTGAAGAGGGGGGACCATGATCTTGTGGCTCTGGGCCAGAGATCTGGGCACAGCCATTTTTGCCCTGACCCTCAGAAAATGGTGGAAAGCTTCCAGGGAACAAAAGCCACACAGACAACCAGCTCACCTGGCAAGGGTGGGGCAGCTCCGCCCAGGCAAGGGTGGGGCAACTCCGCCCAGGCAAAGACACCTGAAGAGCAGCACAGCAGGCCCCTCCCCCAGAAGGTGGACTGGGTGAACAGGTGAAAGACAAGCTTATGGATTCCACAACACTGTAAAACTCCAGCACCAGGGGAAAATATTATATTGAGCTCCAGGTGCTTCCTCACAACTCGTTTATCCTTCAGTCTAAAATTTTCCATTCCTTCTTCTTCTTTTTTTTTTAACTTTTCCCCATTTCAACTATATTCTTATTTTGCCAACTTACATTTTTAAGTCCATTTTTAACTTTTATTATTTCACATCTACATTTTATAGATATGTGCTTCATTCTAGTTCTTTTTTCACTCTATTCAATTATATATGTGTCTTGCTTTCTTTGCAATTTTGGGATGTAGTGTCTTCTAACACAGAGAGCAAAATTCAATCAGGAACAAGTGGATCACCCTGCTTTGTCCACCCAGTGAGATTATAGTCTCTCCTCCTTCACCTTTTTTTTATTGTTTTGTTTCACTTTGGCTGTTTGCTTTTCTGTGGTGGCTTCCAACCAATTCAGATTTTTTCTAGGGTGCATTCTGCTTGGGTTGTGGATGATATTTTGGACTCTGTTCATTTGCTCACCCATCCTTCCCTGGGCAGAATGACTAAAAGGAAGAATTCACAACAAAGGAAAGAACCAGAGGCAATGTTATCTGCCACAGAGCTAATGGATATGGATATAAGTAAGACGTCAGAGATAGCATTCAGGATAGCAATTATAAAGTTAATAGCTAGGCTTGAAGAAAGCATAAATGACAATACAGAATCTCTAAGGGTGGAAATGAGACCTAATCAGGCTGAACTTAAAAATGCTAGAATGAGATGGATTCTAAATTGGATGCTCTAAGAGCTAATGTCAATGAGGCAAAGGAGAGAGTAAGTGATCTAGAGGACAGACTGATGGAAAGGAAGGAAATTGAGGGAAAGAGAGAAAGACAACTAATAGCCCATGAAGAAAGGCTTTAAGAATTTAATGACGCCTTGAAACAAACCAATGTCAGAATTACTGGGATCCCAGAGTGGGTGGAGAGAAAGAGAGCTAGGAGTTATATTTGAGCAAATCATAGCTGAAAATTTTCCTAATCTGGGGAAGGAAACAAGCATTCAAGTCAAAGAGCCAAAGAGGACCCCTCCCAAAATCAATAACAATAGATCAACGCCCCAACATATACTAGTGAAGCTTTCAAATCTTACAGCCAAAGAAGCTGTCCTGAGAGCAGCTAGGGAGAGGAGGATCCTTATGTATGGAAGGAGGAACATCAGAATAATATCAGACCTATCCACAGAAACCCGGCAGGCAAGAGAGGGCTGGCAAGGTATATTCAGGGTACTAAATGAGAAGAACATGCAGCCAAAAATAGTTTATCCAGCAAGGCTGTCATTCAGAATGGAAGGAGAGATAAAGAGCCTCCAGGACAGACAGAAACTGAAAGATTATGTGACCACCAAGCCAGACCTGCAAGGAATCTCAAGGGGGATTCTGTAAGTGAAGAGAGACCCCAAGAGTAATATAGACCAGAAAGTAACAGAGACAATCTACAGAAACAAGGACTTTACAGGCAATACAATGGCACTAAATTAATATCTTTCTATAGTTATTCTGAGTGTAAATGGGCTAAATGCTTAAACCAAAAGACACAGGGTATCAGATTGGATAAAAAAACCAAGACCCATCCATATGCTGTCTACAACAGACTTATTTTAGACCTAAAGACACTTCTAGATTGAAAGTGAGGGGATGAAGAACAATTTATCAAGCTAAGGGACCTCAAAAGAAAGCTAGAGTAACAATCCTCATATCATACCAATTATATTTTATTTTATTTTTAAAGATTTTATTTATTTGACAGAGAGACAGCCAGCGAGAGAGGGAACACAAGCAGGGGGAGTGGAAGAGGAAGAAGCAGGCTCCCAGCGGAGGAGCCTGATGTGGGGCTCGATCCCAGAATGCTGGGATCACGCCCTGAGCCGAAGGCAGACGCTTAACGACTGAGCCACCCAGGCGCCCCATACCAATTATATTTTAAACCAAAGACTGTAATAAGGAATGAAGATGGACACTACATCATACTTAAAAGGTCTATCCAACAAGATGATCTAACAAAGGGGTAAATATCTATACCCCAGATGTGGGAGCAGCCAATTGTATAAACCAATTAGTACCAAAGTAAAGAAACATATTGATAACCATATATTAATAGTAGGAGACTTCAACACCCCTCTCACAGCTAAACAAATCATCTACACAGAAGATCAACAAAGAAACAAGGGCTTTGAATGACACACTGGACCAGATGGACTTCACAGATATATACAGAACATTCCATCCTAAATCAACAGAAGACTCATTCGTCTCGCATGCACATGGAACTTTCTCCAGAAAAGATCAGATACTGGGTCACAAATCAGGTCTCTACCAATACCAAAAGATTGAGATTATTCTCTGCATACTTTCAGACCACAATGCTTTGAAACTGGAACTCAAACACAAGAAGAAATTTGGAAGAAACTCAAGCACTTAGAGGTTAAAGAGCATCCTGCTAAAGAATGAATGGGGCAACCAGGAAATTAAAGAAGAACTTAAACAATTCATGCAAACTAAAGAGGATGAAAACACATCAGTTCAAAATCTACAGGATACAGCAAAGGCGGTCCTAAGAGGGAAGTATATAGCAATACTCTCAAAAAATTAGAAAAATCCCAAGTACACAAGCTACCCATATACCTAAAGGACCTGGAGAAAGAACAGCAAATATAGTCTAAACCAAGCAGGAGAAGAGAAATAATAAATATCGGAGCAGAAATCAATGAAATATAAACCAGAAGAACAGATCAATGAAACTAGAAGCTGGTTCTTTGAAAGAATTAATAAGATCGATAAACCTCTGGCCCAACTTATCCAAAAGAAAGGGAAAGGACCCAAATTAATAAAATCCTGAATGAAAGGGGAGAGATCAGAAACAATACCAAGGAAATACAGACAATTGTTAGAATGTATTATTAGCAAGTATATGCCAACAAATTAGGCAATCTGGAAGAAATGGGTGCATTCCTGGAAACTTAAAAACTAACAAGACTGAAACAGGAAGAGATTGAAAATCTTAACAGACAAATAACCAGCAAGGAAATTTGAAGCAGTAACCAAAAACCTCCCTCCCCCCCCCCCCACAAAAAAAAGAGTCCAGGGACAGATAGCTTTCCAGGGGAATTCTACCAAACATTTACAGAAGAATTAATACCTATTCTCCTGAAGCTGTTTCAAAAAATAGAAACAGAAGGAAAACTTCCAAACTTGATCTATGAGGCAGCATTACCTTTATCCCAAAACCAGGCAAAGATTCCATCAAAAAGGAGAATTACATGGGGCGCCTGGGTGGCACAGCTGTTAAGCGTCTGCCTTCGGCTCAGGGCGTGATCCCGGCGATCTGGGATCGAGCCCCACATCAGGCTCTTCCGCTATGAGCCTGCTTCTTCCTCTCCCACTCCCCCTGCTTGTGTTCCCTCTCTGGCTGGCTGTCTCTATCTCTGTCAAATAAATAAATAAAATCTTTAAAAAAAAATTTAAAAAGGAGAATTACAGACCAATATCCTTGATGAAATGGATGCCAAAATTCTCAACAAGATCCTAGCCAATAGGATCCAATAATCCAAAAAGAATTATTCACCACGACCAGGTGGGATTTATTCCCGGGATGCAAGGGTGTTTCAACATTCACAAATCAATCAACGTGATAGAGCACATTAATAAAAGAAAAGAACCATATGATCCTCTCAATGCTGAAAAGCATTTGACAAAATGCAGCATCCTTTCTTGATTAAAACTCTTAAAGTATAGGGATAGAAAGAACACACCTCAACATCATAAAATCCATCTCTGAAAAGCCCACAGCAAATATCATTCTCAATGGGGAAAAACTGAGAGCTTTTCCCATAAGGTCAGGAACATGACAGGGGTGCCCACTCTCACGACTATTGTTCAACATAGTATTAGAAGTCCTAGCCTCAGCAATCAGACAACAAAAAGAAATAAAAGGCATTCAAATTGGCAAAGAATTCAAACTCTCTTCACAGATGACATGATACTTTATGTGGAAAACCCAAAAGACTCCACCCCAAAATTGCTAGACCTCATTTAGGAATTCAGTAATGTGGCAGGATACAAAATCAATGCATAGAAATCAGTTGCATTTCTATACACTAACAATGAGACTGAAGAAAGAGAAATTAGGGAATTGATTCCATTTACAATAGCATCATAAATCATAAGATACCTAAGAATAAACCTAACCAAAGAGGTAAAGAATCTGTGCTCTAGAAACTACAGAACACTTATGAAAGAAATTGAGGAAGACACAAAGAGATGGAAAAACATTCCATGCTCATGGATTGGAAGAATAAACATAGTTAAAATATCTATGCTGCCCAGAGCAAACTACACATTCAATGCAATCCCTATCAAGATACCATCAACATTTTTCACAGAGCTGAAACAAACAATCCTAATATTTGTATGGAATCAGAAAAGACCCCGAATCTCCAGGGGAATGTTGAAAAAGAAAACCAAAGCTGGAGGCATCACAATGCCTGACTTCAAGCTATATTACAAAGCTGTGAGCATCAAGACAGTATGGTACTGGAACAAAAATAGACACATAAATCAATGGAACAGAATAGAGAACCCAGAAATGGACCCTCAACTCTATGGTCAAACTAATCTTTGACAAAGCTGGAAAGAACATCCAATGGAAGAAAGACGGTCTCTTCAATAAATGGTGCTGGGAAAATTGGACAGCCACATGCAGAATGAAACTGGACCATTCTCTTACACCATACACAAAGATAAACTCAAAATGGACGAAAGATCTAAATGTGAGACAGGAATCCATCAAAATCCTAGAGAGCACAGGCAGTAACCTCTTCGACATCGGTTGCAGCAACTTCTTGCAACACACGTCTCTTAAGGCAAGGGATACAAGAGCAAAAATGGACTCCTGGGACTTCATCAAGTTAAAAAGCTTCTGCTTGGCAAAGGAAACAGTCAACAAAACTAAGAGGCAACCCACGGAATGGGAGAAGATAGTTGTAAATGATATAACAGACAAAGGGCTAGTATCCAAGATCTATAAAGAACTTATCAAACTCAACACCCAAAGAACAAATAATCCAGTCAAGAAAGGGACAGAAGAGGGATACGAACCATGAGAGACCCTGGACTCTGGGAAACAAACTAAGGATTACAGAAGGGAGGGGTTGGGAAGATGGGGTAACCAGGTGATGGGTATTAAGTTGGGCACATCTTGAGATGAGCACTGGGTGTTATACGCAACTAATGAACCACTGAAAACTACATCAAAAACAAATTAAATTAAATTAAATTAAATTAAATTAAATTAAAAAGTGATCAACCAAAAGCCAACTTCTCTTTATTAATCACTCAACCAGCAACTCTAAACATCAGTGATAAAATATTCCTTTCCAGAAAAAAATATTTTGTTTGTTTAATTTCTAAATCTAAACAAATGCTATGGTTACCATTGGCTTTCAACATAGATATTAGCAAATTAGCATTTTTTATAACTTGTTTTTAAGAAACATCATATTCTACAGATAATTTCAATTCTGGAAATTCCAGTGATACAGCAGGCCCCTCAACTCCTGACTCAGCCAAGTGTGCCCCTTCCCAATTATAAGGCCCCTTCATGGGCAAACTACTTATCTCTGCATCGAAACAGGAGACAAAGGAAGCAATGACAGCACTGAGGATGTGAAGACAAGACGTAAATTGAGTTATTTTACCTCCATCTACTTGGACTATTTATTTGTGTTTAAAATTTAAAACAGTGAAAAGGAGGGAAGATTCCAAGTGGTACTATTTTTGTTTAGTAAGAGTAGGCATGAAATGGAATCGTTTCATTTCACAATTACTGTGGAAAATAATTTTGCCTAAAAGAGGAGAAAGGTGTTCAAAAATAATCCACACCATTGTCAAAGAGGTCAGCCTGAGCCTCTCATCCCTCCTGACTTTTATTAAGACATAATGCTTAGAGTGGAAAAGCTTGGTGGCCTCAAACAAAAAAGACACCAAAATAGGGGGTTTGGTGAATCCTCTTGTAATCAAATCAACACGAACCTATGATAGGTCTTCATGTCTTCTCTGTCATGTATATATTTTTGTTACAGGCACACTGCAAAATTAGAAGGAAGATATCATGGCCCATGTTGGGATGTTCTGGATTCAGTTACAGCATAGTGCAGGACAGCAGGATGGCAGTATTAATTTCCGCATGCCCCAAGTTGTCCCAGAATGCCTAAGTCCTGAGAGAGAAACCCTTGAGGACAAAGCAATAAAATACTAAAGGTGTCTTATATCATGCCAGTGACAAACTCATAGCAGAGCTCCATGCCCGATCTATCCATCTTAATTCATGCTTCCTAAGAGCGCTCAGCTGGCTCAGTCAGTAGAGCCTGTGACTCTTAATCTCAAGGTTTTCCAGCCCCATGTGGGTGTAGAGATTACTTAAAAATCTATTCGTGGGGTGCCTGGGTGGCTCAGTCGGTCAGGTGCCCAACTCTTGATTTCCACTGAGGTCATGATCTCAGGTTCCTGAGATTGACCACCACCCTGTGACAGCCTCCACAATCAAGCGAGGAGTCTTCTTGAGGATTCTCTCCCCTCCTTCTGCCCCTTCTCTCTCTCTCTCTCTCTCTCTCTCTCTCTCTCAAATAAATAAATCTGTAAAAAAAATTGGACAGAAGACATACACAGACACTTCTCCAAAGAAGACATACAAATGGCTAACAGACACATGAAAAAATGTTCAACATCACTAGCCGTCAGGGAAATACAAATCAAAACCACATGAGATACCACCTTGCACCAGTTAGAATGGCCAAAATAAACAAGGCAGGGAAGAGCAAATGTTGGAGAAGATGTGGAGAAACGGGAGCCCTCCTCTTACGCTGGTACGCAAGGTAGGAATGCAAGCTGGTATAGCCACTCTGGAAAACAGTGCGGAAGTTACTCGAGAAGTTAAAAATAGAGCTACCCTATGACCCAGCAATTGCACTATCAGGTATTTATCCCAAAGATACAGATGTAGTGAAAAGAAGGGGCACATGCACCCCAATGTTCATAGCAGCAAAGTCCACAATAGCCAAACTGTAGAAGGAACCAAGATGTCCTTCAACAGATGAATGAATAAAGAAGATGTGGTTCATATATACAATGGAATATTACTCAGCCATAAGAAAGGATGAATACTACCATTTGCATCGACATGGTTGGAACTGGAGGGGATTATGCCAAGTGAAATAAGTCAATCAGAGGAAGACAATTATCATATGATTTCACTCATATATGGAATTTAAGAAACAAAACAGAGGATCATTGAGGAAGGGAGGGAAAAAGAAAACAAGACAAAATCAGAGATGGAGACAAACCATAAGAGACTCTTAATCATAGGAAACAAACTGAAAGTTGCTGAAGGGGGTTAGATGAAGTAATGGGTGATGGGCATTAAGGAGGGCACATGATGTAATGAGCACTGGGTGTTATATACAACTGATGAATCACTGAACTCTACCTCTGAAAATAATAATACATTATTTATGTTAAGTAGTTGGATTTAAATAAATTTAAATGTAAAAAAAACTGTGTTGGGAAACTCGATATCCCCATGTAAAAGAACAAAGATGGACCCTTCCATTTCACCTCTTACAGAAATGACTAAAAAATGGATCAAAGACCTCAATGAATGTCCTAAAACTGTCCATCTCCCATAAGAAAACATAGGGGAAAAGCTTCATGACACTGGATAGGACAATGATTTCTTAGATAGGACACCAAAAACACAGCAACAACAACAATAAAAGGCAAATAGGACTACATCAAAGTAAAAAAACTATTGTGAATCACAGGACACAACAGGTGAAAAGACAACCTACAGAATGGGAAAAAATATTTGCAAATCATATATCTGATGATGCGTTAATATCCAGAATAAAGAACTTGTACAGCATAATAACAAAACAATCAAATGACTTGATTTAAAAATGGGCAAATGACTTGAATTGACATATCTAATTGACAAGCATAAGAAAATATGCTCAATATGATTAATAAGCAGAGACGTCTAAACCAAAACCACAGAGATATCATCTACATTCATTCTGATGGCTACTGGGAAAAAAAAGACAACCAGAAACAGAAAACACCCAATGTTGGCAAAGATGTGGAGAAAGTGGAACTTTTGTGCACCACTGGTGTGATTGTAAGATGGTGTACCACTATGGAAAACAGTATCGAAGCATCTCAAAAACTAAAAATGCAGGTACAGTATGATCCAGCAATCCCACCTCTGCGTATATATTCAAAAGAACTAGAAAGCAAGTTCTGGAAGAGATATTTGCACACCCATGTCACAGCAGCACTCTTCACAATAGACAAAGGGCCAAATGGTAGAAGCAACTCAAATGTCCACCAATGGATAAATGGATAAACCAAATGTGGTCTATCCATCAATGAAATATCATTGAGTCTTACCGAGGAAGGAAGTCCTGACACCTGCTACAACATGCATGAACCTTGAGGACACGAGGCTCCGTGAAATAAGCCCTCACAAAAAGACAAATACTGTAGGAATCCACAGCTGGGAGCTCTCCAAAGTAGCCATATTTCCAGAAATAGAAGCTAGACTGGTAGTAACCAGGAGATTCAGGGAAGGGGGAAAAGGGGGAAGCTGTGATTCAATGGGTGCAGACAGTCAAAGGCCCGTCAGAGAAAGACAAATACCATATGATCCCATTCATATGTGGAGTTTAAGAAAGAAAATAGATAAACATGTGGGAACAGGGAAAAGAAAAAAAAGGAGAGAAGGAAACAAACCATAAGAGAATTTTCATGATAGAGAACAAACTGAGGGTCCCTGGAGGGAGGGGGTGAGGGAGGGGCTAGATGGGTGATGGGGATTAAGGAGGGCACTTACTGTGTAAGCACTGGGTATCCCATTAAGTGATGAATCACAGAATTGCACTCCAGAAACCAATATTGCTCTGTATGTTAACTAAAATTTAAATTAGAAATTTAATGGCAAAATTAATGTTATGATTTTTTACAATTTTTTAAAAGTACATTCTGTAAGATTTCATTTTCTAATAAGGATTTTATTGATTTATTTATTTTAGAGAGAGAGAGAGGGCATGGCACGAGAGTGACAAGAGAGGCAGGAGGTGGAAGGAGAATCGTGAGCCCATGCTGCACTGAACACAGACCCTATGTGGGGCTCGATCCCACGACCATGAGATGACATCCAGAGCTGAAATCAAGAGTCAGTGGCTTAACCGACTGAGCCACCATCCATCTCCTTGGGCATTAGTGTTGTTCCGTTCCCTGCTCTCTCCACCACTGCTGAAAATACAACCGAAACACTGGACCAGAGTTCCCAGGGGGGAGTTCGAGGACAAGCATGCTAGGTGATGGGTGCACCTGCGGCCTGGGATGCGTGCTGCCCACTGTTCTCCCAGACAGGGGTGCCCGACACCCTTCTCTCCAGGGCAGCTGTCGGGGCCACCATGTCCTCAGGCACCTGAGGGCCACCCGGCCCAGGAATTCACCTTCTCCCACAGAGAACAGATGGTACTTCTTTCTCTCCAGGAATAGGAACCCTGATCCCGGGAAAGGAGAGCTCTCCTGGTACTCGTGGCCCAGCCAGGCAGCCGTGGGCACCATGTATGTGACGGAGCCAGAGCAGCTGGACCTTGGAGGGAATGTGTGCCTTACACCAGCCGTGTGCGGGGCAAGCGGGAGCAGCAGCCCCTGCTTCCTGGTGTGTGCAGATGGAAGGAGGCAGGGGCGGAGCCTTCCCAGCCACACCACAGTCTCTCCCTCCGTCCTGAAGCCAGCAGGAAGGGAGCCCCGAGGGCAGAGATGAGACTCCAGGAGGATTCCCATCCAGGGAAAGGGGACCTGCGGCCCCTGGAAGGCATTGAAGCCTCCAGCCCCACCAGCCCGCACGCCATTTGCACAGGATCACCTCCGGCATTTCCTTAGCACATTGTCCATGTTCATGTGTGGACAGTGATTGGCCCACTCAGTGCTGGTGCATTTCCAGAGGCAGACTAGAAACCGTCCAGTGCCTGCTAGTGGGACAGAGGACCCCCACCCAAAGAAGCCAAGGATGTCCCTTTTCCTCCAGAGCTGGGGAAGGCAGCCACTGTCCCGGGGCAGGACCTGATCCAGGTGTGTGTCCTTTCTGAAGTCCCCGCGTTCAGTGGGCATCATTGTGCCTGAGAAAGGCCCCCTCAGCCTTAGAGTCTGGAGCAGTGAGGGGCTGTCTCTGGCCCTGGCCCAGGATCACGACCCAAAACCATCCTGCCTTTGGGAGGACATGCCCCTTTCCCCTCCCCAGGTTCAGGACGCCTGGGACCCTGCAAGAGCTCTTCATTCGAGGCAGAGTCCTGGAGAGCATGTGTATCTCATCACCCCAGCAAGTGAAAGAACCAACCCCCCCCCACAATGCTCAGGTTCTAACCAAAGCAGAATTTCCATGTACTTTTCAAGTCCAGATTCACTGTGCGCAGCAAGGACGCCTGCCCCTTCCCACTAGGTAAGTGGGTGCTGGGGAAGGGCTGTCTGGCCATGGGGACAGCCTCCTCCCCTCTTACGTGGCCTTGGGGGACCCCAGGGAAAGTCTTCCTTGCTCTCCTTCCCTCAGAGGGAGGGGCTGGCCTCGTGCTCCCAGGGCTCCCCACTGCGTCCCCACTCCTGAAAAAGAGCCACCCATGGACCTTGTGTCAGAAGTGTGGTCTGCCACTGCTCCTGGACTCCCAGCCAGGGGCCTGGCGGCTGCATGGAAGGCCTAGATTGCTTTTGGGGGGAGGGGTGCTCACTGGTGACCCCACTCACCATCCCCCACAGTGGTCTGCAATCCAGGCTCTGTGCCCGGCGTAGGTCAATCACCAGCACCCCACATGTTCCTGCCATGGGAGCAATCATTCAGCATCACCCCATTGCACAGAGGAGGAGAGCGGGCCCCAGAGAGGGGAGGCAAATGGCTCCAGCCACAGGGCTGCTCCACAGAGAAGCTGGAAGGCCAGCCCTCCCAAGCCCCCACTAGCCCACCCAGAGACTCCCTGAACCCAGAGTGAGCCCTCCCCTGCCTGCCCAGCCACTCACTTGCCCCTGAGTTTGATGATGGCCTGTTCTTCTTGGCTCTGAAGGTGTTGCTGGTCGACTAGGAGGGGGAGTCCAGCTGGCGGGACAGGCGGTAGCTACAGGACAGAGAGACACGTCTGAGCTAGCAGGAGCCACACTCTGGTCTCCCTCCCAGAGCCTGCCCAGGAGCTGGAATCTGGGTGCCCTAGGGGCCAGCATGCAACAGGGTCTGTGCTGACCAGGGAGCCATGGTCCTCCAGGAGAATCCACTCTGCCCTCCCCCTACTCCTGCCTGGCCTCACCTCTCCTCACTGTGGGGCTCCGAGACCCAGAACCAGGCCCCATAGGGCTGCTCGGGCTCCAGCTTGTAATGATTTTGCAGCCCCCCAAGCAGCTGGATTTCCCGGGGCTGGAGGGAGGACTGGCTGCTGTCAAGGACTGGGCTGGGGAGGATGCGGGGCCTGGGGGGGGTAGGATGGGGCAGGGGCCAAGTCTGGGGCCCCAGCTCATGTCTGAAAATGGCTGAAATCCCTGAATGCCCACGGGTCCCTCATTACGGTAACAACACCCTCACACTCGGGCAGCCTGGTGGTGGGCACCTCCTCCCTGGCCTCCTTCCCACCCCTCTGACTCTAGCCAGGGCTGCAGCCAGGGGCAGGCTGGACCCCTGTCCCAGGCCCTGCCAGGAAGATGAGGGAGAATGAGGAAAGGAGAAGGGGAAGGGGCAGACAGATCTTCTCCCTGCCATGAGTCGGCCTCCATTGCTGCCACCAGGTCCCCTGGCCCAGCCATGCATTTAGCTAGACCCTGGGAGGGAGTCTGCATTCCAGGCCAGCTGGGTGGGGGGGTATTCAGTGACCTCTGCATCCCCAGATGTCCAACCCACCTGGCCTTGCACCCTGAGGCTTGCTGCCCGGGGTGGGCATGGTTCTGGGGCTCAGCAGACTTTGGGCCACAGAGCACTTGGCGGTGGTGAGGGAACATGAGGGACCAGTCAGGTGTGGAGCCATGGGTCTCATGCACGTCCATCACAGGGTGGGGTCATGATACACGTGCTGTGTGCAGGTCCCCTGTGCACACATGACCCTCTCAGTGGAGAGACCTGTGTGCCTGGTACACCTGTCCTCCACCTACCCCAGAGGAGCAGCCACATTCAAGCATTTCCATGTCCAACCCTCAGGGACAGTTGGGAACCTGGGGTCCAGAGAGGCAGGGACTGGCCCAGGACAAATGAGGGGCGCAGAGTCCAAGGAGCAGGGCTGCTCTCCAGTCCTAGGCCAGCCTCAACCCTCCCATGAGGTTTGCTTTGGGGATGAGAGCCCCTCAGATCCTTGGGGATAGCTCCCCACTCCGTCCCATGTGGGGACATGACCTTGGACATCCCCAGGCAGGTAGAAGCATGTGCACCTGTGTGTGTGTGCATACACACACACACACACACACACACACACACACACACACCATTCTGACTGCCCAGCTGGGGGTCAGAAGGGGAGGACACCCTGGGAGTGAGGTGGGTGACAAGGGGGAAAGAAGAAAGAGGTCGGAGACAGCTGGGCCATGGGGCAGGGGCATCAGGACTCCTGGCCATACCCCAGATCCATAGCATGGGGAGGAGAGACACGCCAGGCTGATGGTCAGCGGGTCCCCAAGGGGCCCAAGAGGGTTGCCAAGGCACTGGGTCTGGGGTCCGGTGTCCATCACCTCCCTGGACACCTGGAAGCAGGAACAGAAACCCCCTGCTGGTGTGGAGGGGGCTATAGCACAAAAGGCTTCAGCTTACTCTTCTATCAATTGGGCTGTAGAGACGGGCTGTCCCCAGGATCCCACAGGCTTGTAGAAGAGCCTGCTGGCCTTGGATCTCCGTCCCTGACCCACTGTGCTCCCAGTCCTGGGAAAATGCTTTGTACTCCCTCGAGGTCCTTCTGAGCAGAGGGCAGCCTGGGGGCTTGGGGGGCTGAGGACCTGGGTATGCAGAACGTGGCAGAGCACTGACCACTGCTCGGGGGACCAAGGTCAGGACCCTCCTAGGTGCAGCCTCAGGGCTCCCATTTGGAAGAGGTTCCAGACTCAGTGCTCTGGGCATGGTGAGGAGGCCTGAGGAAGGAACTGAGCACCAGGACAGGAAAGGGAAACAGGGACAAGGGAGACTTCTGAGGGTTTCTCACATCATCCCCGGAGCCCTCAGATCCTGCTCCTGTGAGACACTCAGAGACGGAGACAGAGACTGAACTCAGGAGAGAGGGAACCAGGAGAAGTCACAGACTTTCCTCCATCAGCTTGGAAATAACATCCCATCCTTTTGCTCCATTCTCTTCCTTAGAGCGCAGTCACACAGGCCATCCACCCTGGAGGGGAGGGGACTCCCCAGGGATGTGTGACCAGGATTCGGGAATGCCCGGGAACCACTGTGGAGACTGCCCCGCACATGGGCACAGACGAGGCCCGGGGACCTGAGCCTCAACTTAATGGGAGCCCCTGGAAGTCTGTGTCGCCAGGGGATAAGGTTGGAATCAGTTCATTGCAACCTTCCCACGGGGCCTGGGACAAAGGGGTGGCTTTCCTGGACCCCAGAGCAGACCCAGCCCCTCTGAGCTGTGTTCCATGGCCCGCCCAGCCCCTGGCTCATCCTTGCATTGCCAAGTGTGTGCCCCAGCCTCCTGTGATAGCAGGAACGGAATGTATGTAGAGGTCCTACCCCTGATGGTGTCCCTAGAAGTAGAAGCCAGAACACCCCACTGTGCAGATGGGAGCCTGGGGAGGCCCTGAGAGGCACAGAGTCTGTCCAGGGTCACGGCCCTGGTCACAAGCAGAAGCCCATCTGAACCCAGCTCTGCGTCCTCACAGCGGGGACACTGGCTGCACCCAGGCCCCCTGGGGGCTGTGGGTGGGCAGTGTGGGTGTCACTGTATGGATGGGGCATGGGGTGGAGGGTGAGCATACAGCAGCTGGGGGAGGGGGGCCCTTGGGGGCTCTTGTAGGAGAAGGAAGTCGGGCAAGGGAGCCCCAGGCAGTGGTGACCTCACTTCCCTGACAACGGACCCCAACAGAATTTGGAACTCGGGTAACCAGGCACCCACATTCCAGAGCCAGCCCCCTGCCCAGCTCATTTCGTTGGAGATCCTCGAACGAAGAACATGTTTGCGTGTTGCCTCCCCAAGTCCGGAGGCTGCAGGCTGAGGAAAGCGCGCCCTGCAAACACTTCCCCTCGCTGGGGATGTCGTGTCAGGGCTCCCCGACACCTCTGGCCATTTGGCAGGAAGGACCGAAAGGTGACACCATAAGGCCCAGAGCCAGCCAGCCCAGCCCCACACGCTCTGATCTGACTGTGCAGCCCCAGGTCGTGTGTGTGTGTGTGTGTGTGTGTGTGTGTGTGTGTGTGTGTGTGTGTATAAGAGGGGTCTTGTAGGGTGGGGCCACTCCGAGCAGGAACAGGCTGATGAGGGGTCAATGTCCAGTGGGCAGGTCATGTTCACAACCCAGGTCAAGCCTGGCTGGGTGGGACAGGGTGTGTGGGGGCTGCGCCCTTCTGCCCAAGGTTTATCCCAAGCCCTGCAGGGATGGGTCACTGCATTCCAGGTGCAGGGCTGTGCACGCACAGGTCTGTGTCTTATCTGGGAGCAGCAGGGGGCCTGGGCAGGAGGACAATGAAGACAGCCGGGCAGGGCTGTGATGCCTCTGGGCCGGCTACCGGTCCTTGTCTTTGCAGAAGGCCACGGATGACACTGAGAGGAAGCTGGTGGACACGCCCTCCTCTCCAGGAGCAGGGACAGGGGATCACCTGGGAAGGGTTCTGACTCCGCCCAGGCCACTGTCCCCAGTAGTCGTTCACTCAGTGAGTGTGATCCAGGAGCCACAGCCCACGGAGGCCGAGCCCGAGGGTGAGAAGTCTGGGGCTGGGTGTGTGTGGTGTGTGGGGATGGGTCAGTGCTGGCCCCACAGGGAGGAGCCCCCAGAGGCTGGTGTGGGTCCAGGAGCAAGGACCGGGCTCAGAGTGCCCAGTGGGTGGACTGCAGTCAGGGACACGTCCTGGTCAGGGTTCCTTCCTGGCTGCAGCTTCTCTGGGAGCCCCTGGGCTGGGTTCTGTCTCTGCAAAGGCCACGAGACGCAGGCAGGAGGGTGAGCTTTTCTCCTCTCACAGCTGCTCCACCATCTGAGGAACTAGAACTGGCTCCAAGTTCATGGGCAGCTCCAGAGGGAGGGGTGGTGCCTGCAGTGACTTCAGCAGAAGACCAGGAGCCAGCAGGTGACCTGGCACCTGCCCACGGAGAGCCTGAAGCTGTGCAGGAAGAGCCTGCTGGAGACCCTGCCCACGGAGAGCCTGGCCCTGAGCCCGGCACTGCTCCTGCCCCCACACCTGCCCCTCTCTGTGCTCCTGTTCTTGCCCCTGCCCCAAATCCTGCCCCTGCTCCTGCCCCTGCCCCTGCCCCTGCCTGTGCTCCTGATCCTGCAAAGGATGAAACTCTTGCCCCTGCCCCTTGCTCTGCCTGTGCTCCTGTTCCTGCCCCAGACCCAGGTCCTGCCCCTGCGCCTGCCAGAGCCACTGCCCTTGCCCCTGCCTGTGCTCCTGTTCCTACCCTCCAGCTCATGCCCGAGATCCTGCCCCTTCCTCTACCCATGCCAGAGCAGCAGCCCCTTCCCCTGCCCCTGCCTGTGCTGCTGTTCCTGCCCCAGAACCAGCTCATGCCCCAACTCTTGCCCCCTCCCCTGCCAGACCTGCTGCCCCTTCCCCTGCCCCTGCCAGAGACCCTGACCCTTCCCCTGCCCCTGACTGTGCTGCTGTTCCTGCCCCAGACCCTGCTCCTGCACCAACTCCTGCCCCTTCCCCTGCCAGAACTGCTGCCCCTTTCCCTGCCCCTGCCTGTGCTCTGGTTCCTGCCCCAGACCCAGCTCCTGCCCCAGACCCTGCCCCCTCCCCTGCCAGAACTGCTGCCCCCTCCCCCTGCCCCTGCCTGTGCTCCTGTTCTTGCCCCTGACCCAGCTCCTGCCTTGGATCCTGCACCTGCCACTGCTGCTGACCCTGTCCCTCCCCTTGCTCCTGTCCCTGTCCCTGTTCTTGCACCTGTCCCTGCTCCTGTCCCTGCCCCTATCCCAACCCCTGCCCCTACTCCTGCTCTTGCAGGGCTCCCAGAGCCACATCCAGAGCCCACAGCCCTGCAGGGAGAGCTCCTTGTGCAATTACCCTTAGTTCCTTCACCCGAACCCGATGTCCCGCCAGAATGTTTCATCCCCTTCCCATATATTCTTTCTCTCTGGTACATATTGACTGTTACTTTATCTTTTCATGTTCTGTATATTGTTTATTATTTGTTTTAAGTAAAATTACTTGTTTTCAATTGAACACGTCATGCACATTGAGTATATTCACCATGTTGTGCCACCCCACCAGAGAACATTGCTGCAGAATATCTCCTTCCCCAAAGGGGTCCCTGAACCAGAAGCCCTCCCTGCCCATTTCTCCCCCAGCGCACACCCTCAAAACCCCTAAGCTGCTCTCTCTGTTTCTTTACCTGTTCTGGATGTTTCTGTAAGTGGAATCACAATAGGTACCTTCATGTCTGCCCACCTATTTTCAAAGGGGACTCATTTTTTCTGTGTTTATTTGACATAGCATTTCCCTTATTTGATACTGAAATCCCCGATGGATTACAGATCAGACATAATCATAGAGACCACTTTAGGAATTATGGGCACAATCTCAGGGCCGAGACCCCTGTTCCTGCTGGGACACCATGGCCTGACCTCAGACAGGAAACAGCTGGCTCTTCCTGTGACCCACACAGAAACCAGGGAAATGCAGAAAGCTAGTAGACACACCACAAAGGGCAAAAGCATTGCTCACAACCCAAGGCCAGAGAAAGGTTTCCCCTGCCTCTGGTCCAAACCGTGCTCCAAGTCACTGGGTTCCACAGGGACAGAGACCAAACACATGCAAGTCCAAGGGGGAGGATAGGCATGCGGGGAGTATGTGTCAGAGATGCGGGAGTTCCCGGGGAAGGACTCCAGCAAAGGAAACCCTATGGAGGCAGCACTGGTCACGTTCAGATCAGCAGGTTTCTGGTCTGGGGACCAGCAGCCCTGGGTAGAATGTGAGGACACAGAAGTCCCCCGCAGGTCCCCTGGAGAGAAGGGTGATGGGCACCCCTGTCTGGGAGAACAGTGAGCCGCACCCACCCCAGGCCGCAGGTGCACCCATTACCTAGCATGCTCGTCCTCGGACTCACCCATGGAAACTCTCGCTCGGTTTTTCAAAGATGTATTTTCAGGAGTGTTCATCACATCAGTGGTGGAGAGAGCAGGCTATGCACCAACGCTAATGCCCAAGGAGATGGATGGGATCCTCGGTCCCAGTCCTCATGATAGGATGCCCTGTAGCTACTGTCACAGCTTCCTCTGGGGCACAGGATCTGGGAAGCCCCTCCTGAGACTCACCTCCTGCCACCCTGCTCCTGGGAACATTCAGAATGGTCTGAGGAGGAGGTGGAGAGGATCCAGGATGACAGCAGGTCTGAGGAGAAGGACGGTCAGCACTGAGAGGACAGTTGGACGTGCCCTGAGCCACCATCCAGGGCCTGGGCTATGATGCCCTCGGACCTCACCCCAAATAATGGCTCCTGATGTAGGGACCCTACTTCCATGGTTTCACTCCCTCCCTCCCTACATCATTTATTCACTCCGTCATTCATTCCCCCCGCCTCTTTCCTGCCCCTCCACCCCTTCCATCCTCCCTCCCTCCCTCTTTCCCTCACTCCCATCCTCCCTCAGGCCCTCCCTCATTCAGCAGAGGATCTGGGGTCCCTGCTGTGTACTGAGCACTGGGGCTTCATCAGTGAGCACCCCCCAACCCATGCAGTCATGTCCACTGTGGGTGGTGACAGGGGCCAGTCCTCAGGGTGAGCAGGGGTGATGAGCACCAGGAATCTGCTCCTGAAAACAGAGACCAGTTGCGCAAAGAAAAGAATGGAGAGACCCATGCTTAGCACTTCCTCTAGAAAAATCTAGTCCTGAAAAGTAAGTATGTCCTAGACTTAACGCAATGTGAGTTCTCATGGCAGGTACGCACTGATTCCTAGAACCAACAAAGAGTAAATCATCCAGTGTTGATGGGGGTTTGTGACACACCTTTTCTGACCAAATGACAGCAATTCAGCCAACATCTCCAGGGCCTCCAAGTCTTCCCAAGGCCTCTGCAATCCTCTGATTCTTCCATCGACCTCCTTGGGAAGCTCTGTCCTGTTGTCTTCCTTGTCGCCTGCCTCTTCTGGAACCCTCTGTGGCCTCCCCACCAGGGCCACCCTCACCGGGATTTCCCGTGACCCGTGGCTAGGTGCCCGCATCCTGTGCTGGGCCCCGCGAGCCCCGTGCTTTGTGCAAGGCCTGTGTGCTCACTCTGGGTCACTTGGCATCTCCCCTTGCAGCAAGCTACATCTTCCTGCGATGGGTCTCCTCTGAGCAGTCTGTGAGGCCGGACTGTGCCCATGTCACGGGCACCGAAACGCAAGTCTAGAAGGTCCAGATGACCCACTCCCAGTCCCAGCATGTAGAGAATGGGCCGAGGGTGGTTCCCAAGCAGAGGAGGACTTGGGCCCAGGGGGCCTGAGGGAGGGCACGGCATAGTGAGCCTGCAGAAGGAGAGCAAGCACCGTGGCGGCCTGGGTGCTCAGGCCTGCTGGGAGACCAGTTCCCACATGCACTGCTCTGTCCCCAGGACTGGAGGCCATCAGGGTATCCACACTCCCAGGCTGCAGGCTGGCAGTGACTTGCAGGGGGGAGGCACCGCTGGTGCAGGAGAGAGCCCTCCACAGGGAGGAGGGGGCAGGCGCTCCCCTAGCAGCTAGAGGAACTCAGGGTGTCCACACTCCCAGGCTGCAGGCTGGCAGTGACTGGCAGGGGAGGAGGCACCACTGGTGCAGGAGAGAGCCCTCCACAGGGAGGAGGGGGCAGGCGCTCCCCTAGCAGCTAGAGGAACTCAGGGTGTCCACACTCCCAGGCTGCAGGCTGGCAGTGACTGGCAGGGGAGGAGGCACCGCTGGTGCAGGAGAGAGCCCTCCACAGGGAGGAGGAGGCAGGTGCTCCCCCAGCAGCAGGTGCACTGGGGAGGGCTGAGGGGGCATCAACAGACAGCAGTGGCTACAGCTGGGGTCTCCACACAGGCCCCTGCCTCAGGCCCAGCACGAGATTGGATGGCCTTTGTCCCCGAAACACAGTCTGGCCCAGGACCCCTCCCTCAAGTCCCCACTCCCAATCCTTTGTACTCAGCTCAAGGGACAAGAAATGGCCAATAGTTTAGGTGGTGTTGGGTGCACAGGGACATTTGTTTTTCTGGCCCATGCTGTAACAGTGCTGGCATTTTAAAGATCTCAAGGCTTTGATTCAAAAACTGTAGGAAGATAGCTTTCTGGAAACCTGTCTCTGTGTCTGTCAGCCCTCCCATCCCACCAGCTCTGCTCAGAATCCCTCCAGGCCACAGACCCACAGTCTTGGGTCCTCAGATGGCCCAGACGATGTGATCCAGGTGGGGCAGCAGGACACACTGTGGATTTCAGCAAAACTCCCCCCCCCATAAAGTGAGGGTACCACTGGGCGAGCTGTCTGAAAACAGCCAGGTCAGGGTTCCAGGAAGACACCAGAGGCACAGGAGGAACTGGGAAGCATCTGAAGGTCAGGTGGGGACAGTCAGAGCTTCCAGGCCCTATTCCCTAACGCTCCTCATCACTCAGCCTTTCTTCCAGTGAATCTGCTTGGTTTCTGTTTGCCCCAACTGTTACCCGTTGCCCTGGGCAGCAGAGATTCACATATGCCTTTAAATGTTTAGGACATCGAATGCCCTCCAGTAGCCACCTCACTACAGTTGGTGGTAAGCAAGAAGTCACTGAGGTCTCCAAGGGTCTGGACTTCGTGTTTCCCTCTCCTGAGATGGGGACACCTGTGGAAGGTGCAGGTGGCCGGCCGCGGGGGGGCAGGCACCTGACATGGACAGATGGGGTAGGTGAGGCCCGAGGCCCCGGGTGTGTGTGTCCAGCATCTAGACTGAACAGGTCTTCAAAGCTGCAGATTGGTTGGTATCATCTTCAGGCTGAGAAGGAAGATGAGGGGAGCAGAGGGGAGCATAGGAGGCTCAGCTTAGACAGGAGAGGGCTGAGCCACTCCTTTGGGGGAAAAGTGGGTCAGGTCCAGGCTCATGGGGACAGACCTTAGGCCACTGTGTTACGTGAAATAAGCCAGTCCCTAAAGGACAGATACTGGAGGACCCCACTCGTGAGGGACGGAGAGCACTCCGATTCACAGAGGTCGAAGGAGCTGCTGGGTGCCGGGGCTGGGGAGGGGGAATGGGGTTTAGGGTCTCGTGGGCAGAGGTTCAGTTTGGGATGACGATGAAGTTGTGGCAATGGATGGAGGTGGCAGGTGCAGAGCAGTGAATGTACATATTGCCACTGAATTGTACCCTGAAACGTGCTTAACGATATCAGTCGTATGTCCACTACACCACAATAGGAAAGTAGTGAGTCAGGAGGACGGGGCCATCGCGAGTCCCAGGAGGGCCCTGGAGCAGGGATCCTGTATCTTGGTTCTTGCTCTCACGCTCTGCCCCTTGTTGGTGACCGAGCTCACAGTAGGCACTCAGTGAATGCTTGCTAACACATAGTGCAGAGAGAGTCCACAAGTGCAAACCCTCCAGTGGGCACTGAGGGATCCCAACAGGACGCGCATCCAGACAGAGCCAGTGCCCACATCTCACAAACACCAGCACAGAAATAGCCATTTAAAACCAAGGCAGGAACCAGAAATAACCCAGAGGGCTCCATGCTCCTGGAGGCCGTGCTAGCGGTCACAGCCTCTGGTGGTCAGGGGACTGGGGGTCTGAGAGGTGGCTCGGCGCACCCCTGACCCTGAAGGCCCATGGCTGCCGCGAGGTGCAGGGACTGGGAGGAAGACCCAGCTAGGGCCCGTTCTGGCTCCAAGGCTGCTGCAGGGCCGCTCCCAGCCCACCAGGCGATGTCTGTTTAGAACCAGGGAGAAAACCTTTTCCCTCAATTGTTCTTTTTAAAGATGGGTGCTCAGCATTGACACAGAAAAACATTCGACATAAAACTGGAGCCGTTCGCAGCTGCAAATGACCCAGAAATGATCGAAATGCACTGACCACAAAGAAAGGAACTTGTGCCCCAGGCAGGCCTCCTGTGCATGGGGGCAGCTAGGGGCCCTGGACATGCCCGAGCAGGCAGTGCTGGACTCCACAGTTGAGGGGACAGAAGAAGGAATCTGCTCTTATGGCTCCGCTCAGAGAGGCCACCCTGACAGAGACAGGGCGAGCCCCTCATGCGTTCTGGATGTCCTGGCGATTCTTGGGCACTGCCCGAATCTCAGCATCTTCATGACCCGGGTGGGGGAGGGCAGCCCAGCAGCCTCAGGTCCCACGTGGCCTCCGGGGCTTGGTGGGCTTGTGGTTCAGGTGGCTCTTGTCAGGCCACATGGCCTCCATCCCATTGGCCAGGTCGACCCCCATTGTCTGGTGACAGGCCAAAGTCAGTCAGTGAATCTCCACCACTAACCCCCCCAAAAAGGCCCCCATATAGTAAAAGTTGCCCTGGTGCCTGGGGATGTGGGCCTGGGACTGCAGCCAGCGCGCGTAGCTGAAGTTCTCATTGACCACCCAGTAGAAACTGGGGTACAAACTGACAAAGGGGGGGACAGGATCTCCACACCCACATGGTCGCGGAACTTCATGTCCACATCCGCGCACACCAGGTCGTCCACCTCACAGAGGAAGCGCTGCTCACAGAAGCGGCTGATCATCGCCATGTGCTGCATGGACACATCCTGCCAGCGCGGGGCACCGCAGACCTCGAGGACCACCCTCCAGCCTTCTTGGAGAGGCACACAGGCCCGGCAGCTGGTGGTTCGTGAAGACGTACTAGGTGACCCTGTGTCCACCATAAGGACCACCGCCCTCCGGCCCTCACGGAGGGGCACACAGGCACAGCAGCCAGCTGGTCAGTGAAGACGTAGTAGGTGACCCTGTGTCCCACCATGAAGTGCTTCTTCGCCATCTGCAGGACCAGCTCCAGGAAGACCACATAGCTACGGGGACAGGGGACAGGGTGAGAGGAGGGTCACTGCCAGAGGCTGGCAGCAGGACCCCAAAGCTGAGGGCCATAGACCTGTGTACATTCTTCAAGGGGGCAGGCCCTGGGCTGCTTTAAGCAACAGCCACTCTCCTGGCCTCTTCTGAGTGAGTCTGCCCATGGGGCCTCCCTACCTTCTGCTCCCAGAGATGGGGGTCATCAGCACCCCATCTTCCAAAGGGGTGCCTAAGGCTTAAGAGGTTGGAAGCCCATGCAGCCCCACATGGGCTCTAGCATGCTGGAGCCAGGAACACGCCCCCTGTGCTGAGCTCCCGGGCAAACCCCCAGGTCCTGTCCCCACCTGCCAGGAGCAGAGCACCTTGGGGCACAGCCCTTGTTTCTATGCCCTACAGTCTGGGTAGAACCAGCAAGGCCGGCCACCTGCCCCAATTTGTTTTAAGTGAGATGTCACTGGCCCCCACAGAGCTGTCTCCACCTCCTGTAGGGTCCTCCCTTGAAGGCTACTGGGCATCCTGCTGAAAAGGTCCTCAGTAAACCACTGGTATTCCTAGGAGGGGTCACCCTCGAACTCCCCCAGGTCAGGAATCAGGTCCAGCCCATGGTCAGGGAAGGGGAAAAAGGACCTCTGGAAGAAGAAGGAGCTTGCTTAGGCCCCAGCCTTGAATCCAAGGGTGTAAACTTCCAGGTCCAGGTCTACATCTCCCCAGACAAGAAGTTGGGAGTCTTGTCCAACCGCCTCACATGTCTGGTCCCCCTTTGAGGGGACTACCTGCTCCCCACCATAGGGACAGCAGCTCCCCCATCATCAGGCAAGTTTGGTGAGCCCCTCTGAGACTGATGTTTTATGCAGACACTAAGGCTACGTCCTTACACCTGCCCCATCACGGGCAGGTTAGCAAATTGCTCACATCGGGAAGGTGGGCACTACATTTAAATAGCGGACAGGCACATTCAACCAGCAGACATGAGTCAGGTCCTCAGGGGGCAATTCGGGGCCCAGCCAATGGGGAAACAAGCCAAACATGAAGCAGGGGGAGAGAAGAGGGCTCCTGGCAGAGGGCACAGTGAATGCAAAGTCTTGGACTCAGGCCTGAGGCACATGTGGACAATCATACCCCTGGGTGGCCCACAGAGGGGCAGGCCGTGGTGGGAGGGGTGAGGCTGGAGAGGATGGGCAGGAGGGGAACAGACCACAGAGAGGCCCAAAGGTTATGTGTCGAAAAGATCACTCTGGTTATTGGAGGAGAATGGGCTCTGTGCGTAAGAGGACAGGGAGACCCCTAACCCTAACCCAACCATAACCCTAACAACCCGTAACACCAATGCTAACCACTAATACCAACCCCAATGAAATCATCACAAAATCAGCAAATACATTCCTACACTGGTCTTAAAATAGATGTAAGAAGCCTGATCAGAAAAATTGCAAAACCAAGAGCTCTTAAATATATTGTACATCGTAAGTGTCTCTTCACAAACATCTCAAAGGTTGTTCAATATACGGAAAACAAGCAATGTTATACTCCGCAATAAATTTTTAAATAAAAACATGTGGTCATATTAATTGATACAGAAAAGGTTCTAACCAAAATCCAATGTCTGTTGCTGATATAAACACTCCTGAAAGCAGGAATAAGGGGTAATCTTTTTCAATAAATCTATGGCAAGCACCATGCTCAAGTCTGAAGATTGACAGCTCTACTCTGAAATCAGGAACAAGGACAGATGCTGGCTTTCACAGAAGGGTAGATACTGTGTGATTCCACCTGTATGAGGTGTCTAGAGACAGAAAGCTGAATGTGGCTGCAGGGCCGAGGGGAAAGGGGAATGGGGAGTTGGTGTTTCATGCATACAGTCTCCCTCGGGGAGAAAGAAAAAGTTCTAGAGAATGATGTACCACCGTGTGAACTCACCTAAGGCCAGAGAACTGTGAACCTGAAATGTTTTAAGTGGTAAATGTTACTATGTTTAGTCACAGTGAAAAAATGAAGGACTGATGCATGTCGCCACGTGGACGGACACTGAAAACAGCCCAAGCAACATAAGCCATCCAGACAGGCCACCCAGATTGGAGCCATCTGTGCTCCTTAAATCCATCAGGGTTGTGCAAATACGGGAAAGTCTCGGGAGCAGTTGCAGAAGAAGAAAACTGGATCCGAATGGAGCAGGACATTTCAGACAGTGGGGCAGGTGGCGACAGTTCAAGTGGACCTGTGGTCTGGATTATAATATGGAAACCGCGGTGATTTCCTCGTTCAGGGCTACGTGGTGTTTCCGCGGGAGCCTGTCCCTGTTCGGGGTAAAACGCACTGAAGTATCCCGTGTGAAGTGGCAAATGTGGTAAAGAAACGACAGCTGGGGAGTCTGAGTGTGGAGATAAAGCGTATTTGTTCTGCTGTGACAGGTTCACTGCACCTTGAAATCACCGCAGAGTCAAGTACTCTTACAAACAACCAGGTCAGCACCAGGTCACAGGAGCAGAGACCACATCAAGCTTCCTGATAGAGGCCACGTCCTCCCAGACCAAGTTCACCCACCGCGGAGAGGCCACTCGCCAGGGTAGGAGGCCACACGTTAGCAAGAGACTTGTGGAAGGATGACATCGGCGGCCCCTGTGTTTTGGGTACAGGAGAAGCAGCGGGATCTGGAATTTCCACAACACTCCACCAAAAACTGGTTAGAACTGTGAAAATGCATGAAGGGAAGGCTCAGTCAAGTGGACTGGGGTCGCCAAGAAGGGACACTGGGCGGGGGAGCCGACCATTCAGTATCAGTTACAGAAACAACTATCAATTACAGACCCCACATTAGAACCCCCCACAGCAGAGACTCATCAGTCACAGGCCCCAAAGGGGAAGACGCAGGTTTCACCTCATTCCAGAAATCACCACCCCTGCAGCTCAGCGGGTGAGAACCCCCCATCACCCCGAACCCCGCTTTTCTCCAGGGGACTTTCCTTCAGAACAACCCTCCCAACTTCCTCCTCCTCCTCCGTGAAATACCGAACAGGACACAGCCCTGTCCTCGGACACCCCCGAGACACCGACGACAGACGTCGAGGGAGACGGACAGCCCTGTCCACGGACACCCCTGAGACACCGACGACAGATGTCGGGGAAGACGGACAGCCCTGCCCTCGGACACCCGACAGACACCGACGACAGACGTCGAGGGAGACGGACAGCCCTGCCCACGGACACCCCTGAGACACCGACGACAGATGTCGGGGGAGACGGACAGCCCTGTCCACGGACACCCCCGAGACACCGACGACAGATGTCGGGGGAGACGGACAGCCCTGCCCACGGACACCCCCGAGACACCGACGACAGACGTCGAGGGAGACGGACGGCCCTGCCCTCGGACACCCCTGAGACACCGACGACAGATGTCGGGGGAGACACGCGGGGACGGAAAGACCGACGCCGTGAGAACACCTGCTCTCCCCACAGCCGTCTGTCTGCAGAGCGCGCGCCGTCGCTACCGAACCTCCAGACACGGAACCGACAGCCCGGACCGGGTGTGGACGCGGGGAGCACCCTGCGGGGCCGAGGCCCGGGGAGCACTAGCAGCGGGTGGGCGGCCGGAGGCTCCCAGACTGCAGACTGCCTGCGGAGCCCCCGGAACCGGATCCGTGTGCGCGTAAACACGGACCCGCGGACCAGCCCAGCAGATCCGAGCCCAGAGAGGGGAGACCCCACAGCCCACACACAGCCCGCCAGGGACCCCACGGCACCGCACACGAAGCCACGGAAACCCCACCGTCTACACTGCGCGCCCTGCCTCCGCGGGCTCCTGTGAGCACGGAGCCCTCGGCAGTCCCCGCTCAGACGGCTTCTCCTCACCTTCTCCTCCCGCGGCGGGTCCTGAGGAGACCCGGGTCCTATGGGTGTGGACGCGGAAACACGTCCTCCACTGCGGGTCCTGTCTGTGTGTACGCGGCCCCACATCCTCCACAGCGGGTCCTGAGGAGGCCGGACTCCTGTCAGTGTGGACGCTGCCCCACGCCCTCCACAGCGGGTCCGGGGGAAGCCAGGCTCCCGTCACAGGTCTGCGCATGCCCGGCTGCTGGGTGGGACCTGGGGTCCTGCGCCCTCTGCAGGTGGTGGAGGCAGTGCAGGACTAGGTGAGCTCACCGTTCAGTGGAAGCACCTGCTCCCTCCCTGGGTCCAGCTGAGTCCATTTAATTTTGGAAATTCAAGCATAATGGAGCCCAATATCCCCCAACTTCTCCAAAAATAGTTAAGGAACAGTTAATTGGAAACAATATGGAATGACAATAGTCCCTGACCCAAACAGTGGCACTGAACATGACCCTGGTCCTGACCCTGATGCAGACCCACACTCTGACCTGAACTTGATCTCAAGCCTGGCCCTGACCCCAATCCAAGACCCTAACCCTAACCCCCAACCCTAACGATGTTCACAATAATCAAAAGGTAGAAATCATGCAAATGTCAATGGTGAATGCATAAACAAAGTGTGGTTAAGGGTTTGGGTTTGGGCTCGGGTTCAGGTTTGGGTCAGAGTTCTAGATCAGGGTTTGGGTTTAGAACCAGGGTGAGGGTAATGGTTAGAGTTAGAGTTTAGGGCTTGGGCTTATGATTTGGGGTTTAGGATTTAAGACTTAGGGCATAGGGGTTAAAGTTCAGGGTCAAATTTGAAATTTGGGTTCTGGCTAGGGTTTGGGTCCAGGGTTCAGGGCTTGGACTCAGGGTTTGGGTTCAGAGTTCGGTTGTGGGGTTCAATTTCAAGTTTGGTATTCAGGGCTCCAGTTTGGGGTTTAGGGTCACGTTAAGTTTTAGGGTTAAATTTAGGAGTTAGGGTTAGGTTTAGGGATTACATATATTCTTTGGCTGTCATCATGGACACAAAATTTCTATCTGAAGTTTATAAATCTGAAATCTATTTAGTCTGGGTGTCAAGAGGTGGTTCAGAATCTCGGATCACAGAAACTGCCTATTGACAGCATTCTGATCCTAGAGTCTCCCAGTCACCCAGAAGCTGCATTTTTCTTGGCTCAAACATACTGTTGGCAGAGAAGGGCCAGCCGGTGCCAAATTTGGGATGATTTCACAATAGTAGAGGTGTGAAACCAAATATTGTGGAAATGTTCATGGAAAATGAAACAGGAGACAAATAATTTGTCCACTCCTGATTCTTCCACAATAACCAAGACCAAGTTCCCAGTAGAATCTGATAATGTTCCCTAGGAAGGACTATGGACTCATTACCAGTACCAAAAGATGGCCCCCTCCCCTGGCTTAAACTAAGAATCACAGGAGGATACTTCCTATTTTGTTGTCAAAAATAAAATTTTACTAATAATTATTTGGATGTGCCAGTGTACATTTGTGGAAGCATTCCCAACATTTTCCATACCCAAATTCTCATCAATACACGGATAAAATGCAGGCAACATTGTAATGCACTGCTCATTGGATTACCAAGTACAAGGAGGGCTATTAGTAGTGATAAAAATATATCTATTATTAAACTCAGAAAGACACTCTTTATGGGCACTTAATGAGGATACCTATTAATAAGATCTAACATCTCATCATACGGAATTCACCCATAAAAATCATCAAGAACAACAGCCTGCTGACCACTGTAACCACCCCACCATTTACCTGTAGGCCTGTAATACACACTCCAACCGCTAGAGACACACTTCTCAGCAGCAGAACGGGACTTGCCCACTCTTGGGGGACCAAATATTACAGCGATGTAAAAAAAATCCTACTCCTTGGAAAGCCCAGCCGTTAGGACAAAGTCACAGAAACCACGACTTAATAAAGGACAGACATCTCGTTAGCTGGATGCTGCAGATCACCACCGCTCTCACGAAGCAAGCCCACAGTGGACTCCAGATCTGTCCTCTTCCCAGGATTACGAGGTGCACCACATTCTTCCAATACTCCATCCTCAGAACAAACCTTTAACTGTCCTCGTCAGTCCTGTGTGCAGACTCACAGTGAGTCCTGTGAAAGCCAGACACCTTCTTGAGAGCACTCAGCCTCTCACGCCTATCCCAGCAGATGGAGGGTGCCGCTCTCCCCGACGTCTGTACCAACTAGAAAATACTTGGAACAAGTCTTGCCATACTCCATGCAAAAGGCATATTCTTCATCTGCAAAATTATTGATGTGAACCACCACGGATTCCTCGCAGCTTCTTGAACCTAGGTAAATTAGAGATATAGATTGGTCAGAGCTATTATCCTCAATCCCCATAACCCCAGCCCCCCAACACACACACACACACACACACACACACACACACACACACACACACCCTTACCTTGTGCATTCCAGACCCGTTTCCATCAACTTTGCTCATTCTCAGCCACTGTCTCTGCAGATTAGTACAGTAGTACCAAGGTGCCGGGACTGAGGTGCTAGGTACTAAGCCAGCACCTTGGACTCACTCACTACCAGAAATTAATACTCGTTTTATCAACAAATGCATCTCAGAAGACATTGCCACCACGGCAATTAGAGAAGTCATTACAACACAGGACTTAACAACCCGTGCCAGTCTCCGCGGTCCCACTCCCTGGCTCCAGCGATTGGCTCATCCATGGGCATGTGACCTGGTCCCAGCCAATGAGGTGGCAGGAAACTCGGGTCTTGACCTGCAGAGTAAAGCTTCCCGTGGACCACCCAGGCCAGGGGCTTCTCCATCACGACTGCAGAAGCATCCGAGGCATGGCCAGTGCCCGCGACCCAGAGGGCCCAGGAAGCCAGGTGCTCGAAAACATTGCTGAGGGCTGAATCAAACTCAACCTGAAGCCCACACTTACTAAGTCCTCCACTGACTCACAAGATCCATAAATGTCCTCACGGTCTGGGCCTGAACGAGGTGACCGTCTGTGAGGTATATAACCCGGAAGATATACCCACCAGGCAATGGGGACATATTCAGCAAAACAATACCTACACGTAATTCAACACAGACGAACATCTCGTGGCAAGCTCGAGAAATACAGATAAATGCAGGGGAATTTCTGGGGTGTTACTTGTTGGCCAATCTCGCTATCATCCTTTTTTCCTTTCAAATTTAGGGGCCGGGGTCAGGCAGGGACCTCCCGGTGTATGCCCACTCTGCCATTTGAAAACAAGAGCCCTCTCACCCATCGTCCATCAGGTTGCAAATCTGGGGTGTGGGCAACTACCACCCATGGACCAAAGGTGACCTCCCCCTGTATTCTGTAAACAAAGCGTGGCTGGAACACAGCCACACACATTAGTTATGTGCGGTCTGTGGCTGCTTTCGAGCCACAGTGCGAGAGTGGAGTCGTTGTCCGAGAGACCACATGGATTGCAACACCTAACAGAAAATCTTTACAGAAGACGTTACAGAAAACTCTGTGCCGATCCCTGTTCTAAAGATGATATTATCACGTCACTCCTTTGAATAGAACGTAGAGCCTTCTGGGTTAAATCTCATTTCTTTAAGCCCATAGGCAAGGACTTCCATCATTTTAGCCAGACCTCCATATCCATCCCCCTCTGTTTATACCTTTAACGGCACATCTACATGTCTGCAGCACAGTGGGAATTCGCTGTAGTTTACATGGTAGTGATGGTCAGAGACGGAGGTGTGAGTGTGAGCGTGTGAGTGTGAGCACGTGTTCACTGTTTGCTAGCCACGGTATGCAAGTAGAATACAATACAGTAGCAGGCTTTCTGTCTCACAGTAACGGCCACGTTATGTGGTTACGTAATGATATCAGAAGGAATCCACCTTCACAGAACAAACTTCATGTGGGAGGACTCTCAAATCCCTTGTCCTGGGCACCATGCTCCACCGAGGCTGGGGGCACACAGAGGGACAGAGACTCACCCTGCCCATCAGGGTTTTGAAGGATGCCTGCTGTTCCAGGACAAAAGATCCCAAAACCATTCATCTACCTGTCATCCAGCCAGGCAGCTGCGAGTACTCCCAGCAGAAAGGACAGACCGAGAGACAACGAATGACAGCATGGTGTGAAAATGCCACTACAGGGGGTGCTCAGGAGGACTGGGGGTGTGCAGGGTCGGCAGAGCAGGGGGCAGGGGGACCAGGAATGTTCCAGGAGGATGGTCACAGCTGTGTCACTACAGGGGGTGCTCAGGAGGACTGAGGGTATGCAGGGTCGGCAGAGCAAGGGGCAGGGGGACCGGGAACGCTCCAGGAGGATGGTCACAGTTATATCTTTGTGTGGTTACATGTGTCAGTGTGACCGCGCATTGGCCAGACTGGAAATGACAAGGCCAGAGAGGGCGGTGTCACTGAAGAGTTGAACAGGCACCAGGAAAAAGCAACTGCTGTCCTGGCCCAAGACTTCAGCCAGCACCTTGGGATCACCCAGGTCTGCTCTGGCCCTCTGTTCCCCCTGTACCACCATCCGCCATGACAGCTCTGGGCAAAACTGTGTCACCAACCTCCCACCCTCTGCCCCACTCACCTCAGGCCTGGCCAGACCCAGACCACCAGGGACGCCTACCATCCTTGCAGTGAGAGACCAAAGGCTGTAAGTCCCTCCGAGCTGGCCAGCCCTCTGGGGTTCCCCACACACACCCCTGATGGTGGTGAAGGAAGTACGGCTGGAATCTGCTCATCTCACCTTCACTGAGAAGAAACGGATCCTACCCACGAGACATACTTTACATTTACACTCTAAAAAACACGTTTTCTTAGGCACTTTCACGCCAAACTGTCTGCTGCAAGGCAAAAGGTCAGTGACGAGATTTCCTTCAGTACGCTTTCATTGTACATGCTTATATGAGTCCCTAAAGCTGGGTGTGTGTGACATGAGGTATGCAGTTTCCCATTTCCTTCAAGTCTGAGCTACCGAGGGCTGAGCACACTTAGTATGTATTTTTGTTGCTTTCACAGTATGATGACTTTTCTCACCTTTATCTCCGGACCCAAGGACAGGGAACAAAGGCAACACAGATCTGCACACTTTGACATGTCATCAGAACCCTGAAAACCCAGGTTCTCACAGGAGCTGAAGGTTAAGGACCACGGTGACAGAAAGGGGAGGCAGATAGCAAGTAACCAAAAGAAAATGTCATGTGTCCACAAGTGGCCACCTTCTCTACCTGTCGGAAGCAAGCCATGCCTGACAGGAGGGAGCCACAGCTGGACCTGGTCCCTCCGTGTGGGCTGCCCTTGAGCACAGCAGAGGACGTGCTGAGCTGGGTGTGGGTGCATCAGGGAGATGGGCAGCTGGCCACAGAGGCCACCTGCCAAGTACCCATAGGACAAGCTCCCGGTCCTCAGCTAAGGCTAAACAATAATTATGTTTATTTACATATTTACTGAGACAGGTAAGGTGCTCAGTGCTTTGAGTGACTATATTCTCTCCCATTTTATTTTCTAAAAATACACTTTATAGAGGTATGATTGACATACAAAAAGCTTTAATTAATGCATGCAACTTGACCCGAACCCTAATATCTAGTTAAGATATATTCTGATTTAGAATACGGCTCATAAATTATTTGATGGTTTTTAGGAGTTAGGGGATCCAGGGACCAAACTTATTCTATCTTACTCTCCCTTGAATTTGACAGGTTGAAACACCCTCTGCCACATGCAATCTGGAGAGTGGCTCACGGGGACAACAGTGAATACACATTAGCGCAAACAGCGCTCAGAAAGAGGAATGCGCCCCGAATCGCCAAGGAACTGTTGAAAAGGAAAAACAAAGCTGGGGGCATCATGATGCTGGATTTCGAGCTGTACTACAAAGCTGTGATCACAAAGACAGCATGGTACTGGCACAAAAACAGACACATAGACCAATGGAACAGAATAGAGAACCCAGAAATGGACCCTCGGCTCTTTGGGCAACTAATCTTTGATAAAGCAGGAAAAAACAGTCAGTGGAAAAAAGACAGTCTCTTCAATAAATGGTGCTGGAAAATTGGACAGCTACATGCAAAAGAGTGAAACTTGACCACTATCTCACACCATACACAAAAATAAACTCCAAATGGATGAAAGACCTCGATGTGAGACAGGAATCCATCAAAATCCTAGAGGAGAACATAGGCAGCAACCTCTACAACATCGGCCAAAGCAACCTTTTTCATGACACATCCCCAAAGGCAAGAGAAACAAAAGATAAAATGAACTTATGGGACTTCATCAAGATTAAAAGCTTCTGCATGGCCAAGGAAACAGTCAAAAAAACTAAGGGGAATGGGAGAATATATTTGCAAATGATGCTACAGATAAAAGGCTGTTATCCAAGATCTACAAAGAACTTCTCAAACTCAATACGTGAGAAACAAACAAATCATAAAATGGGCAGAAGATATGAACAGACACTTTTCCAATGAAGACATACAAATGGCTAATAGACACATGAAAAAATGTTCAAAATCATTAGCCATCAGGGAAATTCAAATGAAAACCACACTAAGATACCACCTTATGCCAGTTAGAATGGCAAAAATTGACAAAGCAAGAAACAACAATTGCTGGAGAGGATGTGGAGAAAGGGGATCCCTCCTGCATTGTTGGTGGGAATGCAAGTTGGTACAGCCACTCTGGAAAACAGTGTGGAGGTCCCTTAAAAAGTTAAAAATTGAGCTACCCTATGACCCAGCCATTGCACTACTGGGTATTTACCCCAAAGATACAGACGTAGTGAAGGGAAGGGCCATATGCACCCCGATGTTCATAGCAGCATTGTCCACAATAGCTAAATCGTGGAAGGAGCCGAGATGCCCTTCAACAGATGACTGGATTAAGAAGATGTGGTCCATATATACAATGGAATATTACTCAGCTATCAGAAAGAACGATTTCTCAACATTTGCTGCAACATGGATGGCACTGGAGGAGATAATGCTAAGTGAAATAAGTCAAGCAGAGAAAGACAACTATCATATGATTTCTCTCATCTATGGAACATAAGAACTAGGATGATCGGTAGGGGAAGAAAGGGATAAAGAAAGGGGGGTAATCAGAAGGGGGAATGAAGCATGAGAGACTATGGAGTATGAGAAACAAACTGAGGGCTTCAGAGGGGAGGGGGTGGGGGAATGGGATAGACCGGTGATGGGTAGTAAGGAGGGCACGTATTGCATGGTGCACTGGGTGTTATACGCAACTAATGAATCATCGAGCCTTACATCGGAAACCGGGGATGTACTGTATGGTGACTAACAAAATATAATAAAAAATCATTAAAAAAAAAAAAAAAAGAAAAGAAAGAAAGAGGAATGGGAGTTCGGAGCAGCCGGCCGGAGTAGTCGGGGCTCGGGGTGTCTCGTGGAGGAAGTGACCAGGAGACTCGTCACTGGTTACTACAGTGCAGCATCAGCGTATGCGCTCTGCCTGACCCGCGACCCCAGGGGCATTGGGGGCGTTCTAGCTCCAGACGATCTACAGCCTGCAAATCAGCCCGAGCTCAGCCTCCGCGGTCTGTGTTCTTTGCCCCTGGGTGTGGCTCTTTCTCTGATTCTTGTTTTGTTTTCCTCTGAACTGCACTATTTTGTGTGGCTTCGGTCCTGTTAACTGACACAAATTCTTTCTGAAAATAAGTGGAATATCAGTCATACTTGTTTCCCAGGTTATTCAATAGTAACAGCCTTTTCCGGACCCCCTGGGCCTTCATCTGCTCTCCCTAACACCAACTCCGAGAATTTTAAAAACAAATTATACTTTCAACAGTTTAAAAGAATTTGTTTTTTTAAAAATTCAACGAAGTCACACTTTAATCTATAAAATGGTCTATAAACATTGAATGAGCAAGGTTTTACAGGATGAAGGAACAAGTCAAGGTCAGGGATGGGATTAGGGTGTGTGAGGCTGAGGCTCAGGGTTAAGTGTGCAGGGTCATGGTCAAGGTGAGGGTCAAGAGCAGTGTCAGCGGGGGGTTGGTCAGCGTCCCTGCTGCACCCCCCAGCGCCAGGTGCAGCTTGGGCAGGCACCACCTCCTGAAACGCTCTCGCGCGCTGGGCTGGAGGTCTAGCTCCCTCACCTCTTGGAGTCGTCGGTGCTGCCTAGCCCTCCCTGCCCACTCCACGGGCATGCACCTGTCACCAAGGCAGCGCCCTTGGAACAGAATGTTCTGTACGCCGATGGGCTCCAAGCGCTCAGAACATCTGTGGCACAGAGTAGTGCTCAATCGAAAGCTTGTTTCATAAGCAACGAGTATCCCCTAAGGTATTTCTGGAGGGAAAAAGTACATCTGGAAATAAACTGTTCACAGTAGTTCTCTCCGTGGAAGAATTACAAGAGTCTTTCATGGTTGACTTGACACATGTCCATTTGTTTCAAATTTTAAAAATTAATGTTGATTATTTTATAATGACCAAAAACGGATTTTTCCACTCTGAGAGAAAACAAAGAACTCCAGGTAAAGTTCCTGATAAGGTGACAAGACACTCATTGCACTGGAGCTATTACCCAAGGCTCAAACAACTGGCAGCCTTTTGGGAGCCTTGGAGCACCCTCGAAGAAACCCTACTCTAGTTCTCTTCTCTAAGGAGGAAAGACAAACCAAGGGGCAAGACAGCACGGAAGGTCTATTTACTCAACAGCAGCTTTGAAAAGGAATCCTCTTGGGGCGCCTGGGTGGCACAGCGGTTAAGCGCCTGCCTTCGGCTCAGGGCGTGATCCCAGCGTTATGGGATCGAGCCCCACATTAGGCTCTTCCGCTATGAGCCTGCTTCTTCCTCTCCCGCTCCCCCTGCTTGTGTTCCTTCTCTCGCTGGCTGTCTCTATCTCTGTCAAATAAATAAATAAAATCTTTAAAAAAAAAAAAAGGAATCCTCGTGAGACAGTGAGGGGATGTATTTCCTCATTCTACTTCACTCCTTTCCCACACGTTTCTGTCCTTCCCAGGCTAGAGCCTGATGCAAAAAACTGTCTTAGGTGTACTTATACACGACCTTGGAGGGCACAGTCTGGAGGTGCAGACAGACGGGACGTTTGTAACAGGGGGACAGCAGAGTCTCACTGTAGCCCACCAGCAAGTGGAACTTGTGTGCAGGCAGCTGCCTCAGGACCAGGGCAGAGACCTCCAACTGGTGAGCCCGGCGCTTTAGGATCCGCGGGTCGGACAGACACACTGGGAAGGTGCCCAGCATGAACTTTTGAAGGAAAACATCCTCCACCGTTTGCTCTGCAGCATGGTCCTCCCCGTACAGGTTACCTGAAAGGAGAAGGGCACCTCGAAGACTTAGCAGAAACTCCAGAGGTAACATCCAAGAGCACTGGGCACTCAATTCCGCCCCCACCCTGGCTGCTTCTCTCTTCTTCTACAGGTGGAATAAAAAGAACAACACTTTGAAGTTCAAAGTACATTATTTCATTACATTCGCAAACAAATCCTGTGAAGTAGGTATTCTCAATTATCCTGGTTTTACACAAGGGAAGACTGGGGCCTTAGCAGGGCATAGAACTCAGATGATCCTTTCCTGTCTAGCCCTTTCCCACTTTTTCTGGACCACTTATAGAAGCACTGGCCATCCTTTGGCCCAGAGAGATGAGGCCACCAGCTACTTCTGAGACTAGGGACACGAGCTTTCTCACCGACCAGGGCCGTGGCCTCAACCAGTGGATCTTCAGTGTAGATGCTGAAACTCCCACAGCAGAGCCTCCGCTCCCATCCCCAGATCCCCGGATCCTGAAACTCCCACAGCTCGCACAGTGTGCGTGAAGAGCCTCCGCTCCCATCCCCAGACCTTAGAACCAGAACCTGAAAAGGGTGGGGGACAGGAATCTGTATTTTAAGGTCTCTAGACAGATGGATCTCAAAACACCGAGGTTGAGAAGCCTCATACTGAACAAAACACAGCTGATTCTCACTAGTTCCCGGTAGTTATGCTCTATGACGTCACCATGGACAATGAGGGACACTCACCCCTCGCTCCTAGGGGAAACACAGGGTTAAGTTTCTGCATGCCCTGGGTTAAGACAGTTTGATCAACACATCAATATATAACTGTTTCATGTGTGTTTCTGCTTAAAGACCCCTTGTTTGATACACATGGCCGCTGAGCGCTGAGCTCTGCCAGCAGCACTGTACCTCGTGCCTGAAGGAAGCTCACCTAACACGCACTTTCTCCCCAGTGTACGTCACACCCTTCTGGTGCCTCACACTCCAGCATTAGGGCCATTTTAAGGCAGCGAAGTCACTGACAAAAAGCACAAAACTGTAAACATGGGGCACTAGTGGATCTTGAAAAGAACACTCCTTTACAATCTGAGCAGAAACAAGAAGCCAGTGTCCTCTGCAGGGAAGGGTGTGGGGGATGGCTGCTCACCCACGTCCCACAGTGATTCCCGAATATGAAATCCATGAATGAAAACCTTGAATACGCAGTTGAATCAAGCCCCTCATACGTGTTTATCTGGTGTTTGTGTGATAGCCATGGCTGAGAACTTCATCTTCAGGGCCCCCTGCACCGCAGCCCCTCACCTGTGTGCAGAGACAGCCGGCCCTTGTGGTGGGCAATGTAGCGTGGCCCGTGAGCCTCCTCATAGGTCACTGACTTGTCCCCCTTGCCCACTCTGACTCCGAGGAGCCCAGTTCTAGGAGCAGAAAGGGGCCGTGACTCTGCATGCCCACCGACCCAAGCCAAGGTCCCCTCACGCCCCTGGCCCCTGCACCTTCTGCCCTGGGACATCCATACCCAGCCCATGATCCTGGCCCATCCACCCTGGATTCTCCAACCCCCATCCCCTCCCACCCTGTTCCCCAGGCCTCATGTCCAGGGTTCCTGCCCCCAAACCTCAGACCCTAAGGTCCCCCGCCCCTGGGCCCCCGGGTCCCTACACTCTCGGTCCTCAGCACTGGGACCCTAACCCACACATTCAGTGCCCCCCTGAACACAGACCCTAAGACTGATCCTCGCCCTATCCCTCCCCATCTAATCAGCCCTCTGGGGAGGACTCAACACTGCTGCCAGATAGGACTCTCCAAGCTCCTAGGCCCTAACCCTAACTCTAGTCAAGGCTCTGGCACTACCAGTTCCAAAGCCTACTTCTGAAAAACAGAGGATTGGGGACACCAGACCAACACCAGAATATTCAGCCAAGCACATAGAAGGATATTGTGCCATTTCAAAGACAGGAATGGAGCTACCGTAGAAGGATTCTGAATGAAAACCTAAGTCAACCCACATATTCAACCCCTCCCTGAACAAAATCCCTAAGCTTGACCCTCACCCTAACCCTCACCCTCAACTCAGCCCTCTGGGAAGGTCTCCACACTGCCAGCAGATAGGGCCCTCCAACTCCTGGGGTCTAACCCAAACCCTAGTCATGGCTCTGGCACAACCCAGGGCCAAACCATAGGTCTGAAAAACAAGGGATTTGACACCTGACCAACTCCAGAAAAAGCAGCCATTAGCATAGGAAGAAATTGTGCCAACAGAAGACCAGATGGGACTACAGCAGGATGATTCTGAATGAAACCCTAAGCCAACCCACACTATTAGCCCCTGCCTGAACACTAACTCTAACCCTAACCCTCACCCTAACCATTGCCCTCAACTCAGGCCTCCTGGCAACATCCTAACTGCTGGCAGATAGGACGCTCCAGCTCCTGGAGCCTAACCCAGTCATGGCTCTGACACAATAAGGAAATTATACCATTGGAAATACCAAATGAGACTAGTGCAAAGGATACTGAATGAAAACTGAGGCCAAATGACACATGCAGCCCCCTCCTGACACAAAACCTTAACCTGACCCTAACCCTAACCCACGCCCAAAATTTAGACCTCCAGGGAGGTCTCCACACAACCGAGAGATTGAACCCTCCATGCTCCTGGATCCTAACCCTATGCCCAAGCCTAACACTAACATTAACTACCCCTACCCCTAATCCTCATCCTAGTCTGTAACCTGTAACCGCTAACCCTCACCCGTAAACCTCATGATCACCCCTAACCCTCACTATTACTCTAACCCCTAACCTCTAACCCCTCGCTCTCACCTTAACCCTAACCCTAACCTCCAATTCTAACCCCCAACCCTAACTCCCAATTCTAACCCCTAACCCTAACCCTAACCCCCAATTCTAACCCCTAACCCTAACCCTAACCCCCAATTCTAACCCCTAACCCTAACCCCCAATTCTAACCCCTAACCCTAACCCTAGCCCCAATACAGCTGCATTTCTCAAGCTTCTATCATTCCCATCCCTGGGATCCGCACTGCTGCAGCCATGAGATGGGTGACAATAAGTCCCCACGTGTGTTTACTCCATGCTGAAGTCCTGAGCTCCTGCAGCAACAAAGGCTCCCAGGTCTTATTGAAGGTACCATGATCAGCATGCTGGAATTAGTCTTTGCAAGGCTTCAGATTCCTCCAGCTCTGTCTTCAATGAGTTCACACATATTTTTGTAGATTTGTGCTGGAAATAGGCAGTTGTCGTGTACCCCAGTAACCCATTCCTGTGAAACAGCCTCTCTAGACATTTGCCTTGAACCGGGCGGGGTGTGTGTGTGTGTGTGCGCGCGCGTGCGCACAGTGGGTATCCTCCAGGCCTGTGGAGCTTCGGTTGGTTCCAAACTATCTGCATAGCCTCCAGGCCAGTGGGAAATCACCACCCAAAAATCTTTCTGAGACCCATCTTTCAATGGTCCAAGCTCAGTCCTGGTCCAGGGTTTACCAGTAATTAAAGCTCCCAGGTGTCTTAGTGAGGGTTACTCATGCAGCCCAACAGGCTGTGTCCTCACAAAGCAGTCCAACCTCCTCCAGCTGTACCTTTGAGAGAATATGCATTTTGTGTAAGGCAGGGTTTGGAATAGGCAGGTGTCTTGTACCCCCAACAGCCCACTCCTGAGACCCAGCTTCTCAAGATACTTGCCCCATTCCAGGTTGCTACCTGGACCTCTGTAGCTTGTGTATACGCAGTATGCATCTCATCAGCCTGCCACGGGCAGCTGAGGCCTTCCAGGCCTGTGGAGGGCCAGTAGGTCCCAAAACAACCTGCCTAGCCACCTGACCATAGGGATCAAAACCCTGCAAATATTTCTGTGGCAGCAGCTTTAAACTCATGAAAATCAGTCCCAATTTGGCCTGGCTGCCTGTTTAAATCCCCAGCGTCTTCAGCGCTCAAGGCTCCCACCCCACCCCCACCCCCGGGTGTCTCTCAGGAAGTTAACAAAACCAGTCAATCCAGCTGCACCCCAGCAAGGAGGTCCACTCTCCTCCAGCTCAGCTTCAAAGGAAATAGGTATATTTGTGTTGGTTCAGGCTTGAAAATGGGTGGACTCTGCATACCCTCAGCAGTCTGCTCCTGAGACCAGGCTTCTCCTGAACTTCTCGCTCTAAGGATTCCTGGCTAAATCAAACTGTGTGGGACGTGCGTGTGTGCAGTATGCACTGACCAACCAGCCTTGCGTGCCCAGGGCCCTACAAGCCAATGGAGTTTGGTCTATCACAACAAAGTGTATGACCTTTTGAAAGTAGGGAGCGCACCCTGAAAATCACTCTACGGTGGCACATTTGGACTGACTGCATGCTGGGGATCCTGACTTGCACAGAAATCAATACTCCCAGCAGTTCTATTGGAAGATACCCCAGCAAGTCTAAGGAGCCCCATAATGGCAAGGCCATGCAGTTTCCTCTGGCTCTTCCTTCAGAGACAATATGTACTATTTGAGTAGGTGAGTCTGGAATTAGGCAGACAGCAGGTGTACCAAATAGCCTGTTCCTGGAATATGGCCTCTCCCTACCGCTGCCCTGTTCCAGGTCCATTGATCTCTTACACATCTCTACAAACTGCTTTGGCTCACTAAGGGTACCCAGCAGCCTACAAGTATGTGGAACCAGGGCTAGTCTCAAACCAACCTGTATATACCCCAGAGGGTCGAGGTATATGCCCCAGCGACTACAGACTTACAAGGTCAGACTATATTTGGACTGGCAGCCTCATGGGGTCCCCAGCTGCTACAGCAATCAATAACCCTGGATTTCTCTTCTTGAAAGATAGTCTGGATTCCCTAACCCTAGCTGTAAACCTAACCCTAACCCTGGCCCTGCACCCAACCCTGAACTTGACCCTGATCCCAATCCTAAGCCCTAACCCTAACCCTAACCCTTGCCCTCAGCCTCACCCTCTCCTGTAGCTTACCACCACACCAACAGGGCTCCAATATACTAACAGTGGATTGCAAATAAAATAGCTCTAGGACACACACTCTAGAAAAACCTATAAACAAGGGACAAAAATAAGGACACCACAGACATGCCAAAAGGTAAAAACACACTGTGAAGGGACAAGGCACTAAAAGAACCAGACGCAGATAAAAAGCAGATATTGCCATTATCAGAAAGGAAATTTAAAATAACTAAGATTAATATGTTAAGAGCTCTGCTGGAAAAATTAATGTGCAAGAAAAGATGGGTACTGTAAATAGAGTCCTGCAACCTCTGAAAAATATCAAAAATATTTGCTAGAAATGAAAAAATGCACTAACAGAAATGAAGACATCTTGCAACAGGCTCATCAGGATACTCAACTTGGCCAAGGAAAGAATCAAAACAGTTGGAAAATATGTCAACAGAAATTCCCAAGCTGAAATACAATGAGAAATAAAAAAAGAAATCCAGAACGCCCAAAAACTGTGGACCAACATGAAAAAATTAACTATACATGGACTTGGAATAGCAGGAGAAAGAGAAAACGGAACAGAATAAATATTTGAAGTAATAATAGCTAAGAACTTTCCAAGACGAACAACAAACACCAAACCATATGTCCAGGAAACTCAGAGAATGAGGATAAACACCAAGCACAACAATTATAGGTATATCATAATAATATTTTAAAAAGACAAAGAGAAAATCTTGAAAGAAGCCAGAGAAATACAACACACCTATGCAGGAATAAAGACAAGAATTACAGTGGACTTCTCATCAGAAACCATGCAAGTGAGCAAGAAGATAGTGGAATGAAATATGTAATGTGTTGAAAGGAAAACCATATACAGTGAAATTATCCTTCAAAAGTGATCGAGAAACACTGTCTCAGACAAAAACTGATGTCATTAGTTGCCAGCAGACCTGTCCTAAAAAGTATTAAAAGAGTTCTTATTTACTTCAGAAATTTAGATCTCCCTAAGAAATGAAGAACACCAATGCAGAAACTAAGTGAAGGTAAAAGAATCTGTTATTTGTTGGTGTTAATCTCAAACTGCTTATTTGTAGGGTCAGTGACAGCAATAAGTTGGGTGATTACAGCATCTGTAAAATGCAGGAGAGCAATGCCACAAGGGGTGGAAAACTCTGGTATAAGGTACCTGCACTCCATGTCACATAGTATCGTTTCATTTAAAGGTGGGCTTCGTTTAAAATGTATATTGCAAGTTCACAGGCAACCACTAAAATATTTTTTAAAGACATTTAAAGGGAAAGAATGCCTGGGTGACTCATTTGGCTGGGCGGCCAACTCTTGATTTTGGCTCAGGTCATGATCTTAGGGTCCTGGGATCAAGCCCCGTGTCAGGCTCCAGGCTCAGCGTGGAGTCTGCTCAAGAGTCTCTCTCTGTCCCTTCCCCTCCCCCATCCCGGCTCACACTCCCTCTCTCTTAAAATAAGTAAATGTTTAAAAATAAAATAAAAGACATTTAAGGGAGGGATAAAATGGACTCATTAAATGCTCAATTAAAACTAGAGAAGGCAGAGGCACCTGGGTGGCTCAGTTGGTTAAGTGTCTGCCTTTGGCTCAGGTCATGATCCCAGGGTTCTGGGATCGAGCCCCACATCGGGCTCCCTGCTTGGTGGGAAGCCTGCTTCTTTCTCTCCCCACCCCCCGCTTGTGCTCTCTCTCACTATCTTTCTCTCTCTTTCAAATAAATAAAATCTTAAAAAAAAAAAAAACTAGAGAAGGCAAAAAAAAGATGGAATCACAGAACTGCAAAGAATGGACATCAGTAACAAATATGATACATATTAATCTGATTAGATCAATAATATCTTTAAATACACCAATTAAAAAACAGAGATTGTGAAAATGGATAAAGGAATACGATCCAACATCGTGAACTACAAGGAATCCACATTAAACACAACAATTCATAGTTATAAGTAAAGGGATGGAGAAAGATCTACCATGCTAACACTAACCAAAAAATAAGCTGGCATAAATCTATTAATTTCAGACAAAGCAGATATTCAGAACAAGGAAGACATTAAGAGATAAGGGGCACTAAATAATAAGAGGGTCAGTCTTCCAAGAAGGCATAACAATCTAAATGTATATGTGTGTAACAAAACTGTCAAACCGTATGAGACAGAAACTCCCAGAACTGAAAGGAGAAATATATAAATCAATGATTACAATTGGAGACATCAACATTCCTTTGTCAGTAATGACAATATACCATAGAGAGAAGGGAGAATATTGAGAATGGAAAAGAGAGAGATCAGTTGATATTCTGGATCTAGACTAGGACACAGATCAGTCACCAAGAAGGTATACAGGGTCCAAACAAGACAAGCTGATAATTCCTATGGAATGGGCACTGTGCTGAGTTCTTTAAATGCATTACTTCATGTAATACAATCCTATAAGGTATATACAGTTATCCCAATTACATAAATCAGGAAACCAAAGTGTAAGGAAGTACCATGAGCCACCTGTAAATGCCAGCAATGAGCCTCAGACCTCACCATTTTGACTTCAGACCCCAAGCTCTGAACCATTGTATTATACTACTGCACACTGACGTATCTCATAGACATACCATACAAAGTACGCACAGACAGCCAAGATATGCACAGACACGTGGCCCAAGGAGCTTCTACAACATCAGAACTTTCCAGTAAAAATGTGTTCATTTGGGTTGTGGAAATGGTGACTAGGAATGTATATCATATATTCAAAAAGGTTTTATTGAGCAGCAACTCTGGGTCATTCAGGCTGCTGGAGCCCAGATACAAAGATGAATTAAACCAGGTCCCTGCCCTTCAAAGGGGCTTACAGTCTACTAAGACAGGCACCCAACTCTAATACAATGTAACAAGGACTATAATCGAGGTATAGTGTTGAGGAATCATAAGGGCAAACTAGGGCAATAAAAAAAACACTAAGAAGGAGTCATGTTGAAAATATTAACGGTTAGAGGCCAGAGAATAGCTAGAAATCTAATAGCAATATCTACTGGGAACACACCTAAGATTAAGACTTAGTTAATTTCCATTAACTAAGAATGGAAAATCAATAGGAGGAACCAGACACAAAATGACCAGAAAGTAAGACTGAAGTAGAAGTGGTAAATACCAAATGAGGATACAGTCAAGCAAAACAGGTTCCCAAAGTACAAAATAGGTCAGCACAACTAGTTTAGGTAGCAACTGCCCCAACAGTGAGTCTAAAGGCCTAATGATATTTTGAAGGTAGCTAGTTCCCAGTTCCACTTGGGCTTTTTCTGCTCATGCTGAGGAACAATGGTTTTTAATGCCATTTCTACCTTGAATTCTGCCCCAAGAATGTACCAAGGCAGAGGGTAGGTTGATTACCAGTGATGAAAAGCCACTATGAGTTACAGAGTCTAGAAGTGGGAAACTAGATCCCAGGTTTGAGCTTTGGACCCAGTCTAACAAGAATCCAAGTCAGCCAACTTGATGCTGAGTTGAAATGTGTATGAATGATAAATTTCTTAATCTCTGACTAATGCATGATGGCAGGATTGAACATAAATGAATGGTAAGGTCACCCTTGAACAGAAAGGCATGTATGGAAAATACAGTGGATTCTGGAAGACTGGAAGATGCAGGCAGTCGTTAAGACTTGTTTTGGAGTCCTAAAAGACCAATGAACTTTCTCAGTGGTCCAATCTTTTAGATGATCAGGGTGAAAGAACGGTGGATAAATAAACCAAATTGCCACTGTGGAACAATTCCCATGACACTGTATTCTGTTATTCATATTTCATCTCGGACTGACGAACCAATGGCACTTTGGGCCAGTGTATCTGGGAAATATGGCTGAATATATTAAAGACTCCCATAATTGTTTTAACATTGAGGAATCCCTGAAATAAAAGATAAATTAGGACCTGAATTTGATTCGGAAGCCTCTGGTGACAGAAAACAGCCTTTCATTTTAGGTGTTTTATAAAATGGATTAAGACTTAGAGGAGACTCCCAGGGAGATGGCAGTATCAACCACACAGCTCCCAGACAGATATATGGAAGTTGCTATACTCTATTGAAACTGCTGTTTACAACAGCTTTGGTGTGAGGACTGAAATTAGAAATAGTATGTAATGTTTTACTTTCTCCCAGGAGTACAACCTTCCTATACATTATAACTTTAAACAGAGGAGTGGGCAACATGGTAAGAGACCTATGATCAAAAAGTAAGAGTAGGTCATGAAAGGATGAAGTAGTCTATGAAATTATAACATCATTAGCATAACTCTAAAATGTGGAGCTGCTGGTGTCTGATCAGGACTGAGCTGTTACCAAATGCTTTTCCACATTTATTACATTTAAAGGGCTTCTCTCCAGTATGAATTTTCTGATGTTGAATAACATGAATGCTCTGGCTAAAAGCTTTACCACATTCATTACATTCATAGGGTTTCTCTCCAGTATGAATTTGCTGATGTTTAGTAAGGGATGAGTTTCCAGGGAAGCCTTTCCCACATTCACAGCATGTATACGGTTTTTCCCAGTGTGAATCCTTTGATGTTGGGTAAAAGTTGGTTGGGCAGTGAAAGCTTTTCCACATTCATTACATTTATAAGGCTTTTCCCCAGTATGAGTTCTCTGATGCTGGGTAAGGTGTGTACTTCTTCTGAATGCCTTCCCACAATCCTTACATTTATAGGGTTTCACTCCAGTGTGAATTCTCTGATGTTGTGTAAGAGATGAGGTATCAGTGAAGGACTTCCCACAAACAATACATTCATAGGGTTTCTCTCCACTATGAATTCTTTGATGTTGAATAAATGATGAGTAGTCACTGAAGGCTTTCCCACATTCATCACATTTATAAGGTTTTTCCCCAGTATGAATTCTCTGGTGTTGAGTAAGAGATGAATTTACAGTGAACGCTTTTCCACAGACTTTACATTTATAGGGTTTTTCTCCAGTATGAGTTCTCTGATGTTCAGTAAGAGATGAACTCTGACTAAATGCTTTTCCACAGACGTCACATTTATAAGGTTTCTCACCAGTATGAATTCTCTGATGACGGAAAAAGTTTGAACGGTCACTGAAATTTTTTCCACATTCACTACAGTTATAAGTTTTCTTTTTAGAATTTCTTTTGTCTTTTCACTGAAGACAAGTTCCATTTGATACTTTTCCCAAATGGATCAAATATAAGTGATTTTTCTTCTAAATGAGTAATAGGCTGTGGAATAAGTTTAGACTTTAGATCAAATCTTCTCCCAAATTCACTGAAATTATGCCCAATTTCCTGAAAGGCTATTTCCTCATGGGCAACTACCACTTGCTGAAAAACAGTATTTTCAGCAAGGCATTTGTTTGAAAGGTTGCTTACAGACTCTTCCCTTTGCTTTTCTACTCTGGCCCCACATTCACAGACTTCTTCAAATAAATATTCTTGGGACGCATCCCTTCTGAGGCTTTCCATGATGACAGTGATGGAGCTGCCCACTCATAAGTATATTCTAATGGTCTTCTCTGTGGTAACTGCTCTGGCCTTCAAATCTGAAAAGAATAAAAATTACAATATGTTGTCTGTGTTGGGATAAGGGAAACACCACTCAGGAGAAAGAAAACAACTTTACTAAAACAAATGCATATTAGAATACACACTCTCATAATCTGGGAAAATAATAAGAGTCAGTGGAGTAGAGATAAGTAGAGGTAGGAGTGGTAGGAAAGAGAATGGCCCGACTGGAATTGTTACAAAGACTCTTAAAGCTGGAAAAAATGCTTTAAGGATATAAAGGTTTAACCTCATTTCAAAGATGAACAAGTTTAGAACTGCAGAGATTATGTCATTTAAAGATACAGAGATTATTAATAGGACAGTGAGAAATAGAACTTAGGCTTTGCCCACTACACTACCAGAGTAATCTAGAGGCTAAACAGAACTTAAATGACAGAATGGACAAGTACCCAGTCATACCCAAATAATGAAGGTGACACACAGCAATAGCAGAAAAATGAGCAACAAGAAGAAATGCCAGAGTGACAGGCCATAGAGAGAAGCTACTGAGGAATGTAAAAACAGCACCTGGAAAAGCAATGCAGAAAGGAGTAGCCAATGAATAGGTCGAAAAGCTGAACACCGGAATAGCGGAATTTAAGGCATTAAGGAGAGCTCCCTGGACAACACTGTGAAGATTCCACTCCTCCTGAACGATCACCCTTAAGTCGCACATACAGATTTATCCCTCACCCGAACGAGCGCCCCAGAGACCTCAATATCTCACAGGATCTCCAAAACACTGTCCTGGGCAAAGACTAATTTTAGAAACTGAGAGTCTTGCTCATGGGAGGGGGGGGGTGGAATATACAACAAAGTCAATACTGTTGTTACTTAAATGTAATATTTTGACATTTCTAGAGCCCAGTACTACCAACTTTTAAAGCATTTAATCTGAGTCTCCCAACAGTCCTTCTGTTGGAGGGCAAAGACTTACCGAATGCTCCAGGCAACAGAGAAGAAAAAACAGACACCAGAGAAGACACACCGGGAGACTTGGAGAGAGGTGTTACTGGAGTGTCTGGGAAAGGCAGCGCGGTCTTCTAAAGTGGTCTCAGATCAGAGTCAACGTTTGGGTGGAAATACTAACAAGCCGGAGATGTTCTGGTACAAAGAGAAATGCTGAGGGAAGGCAATGCAGAACGTTCCTCTTTCCTTTTTAACAAATAGAAGAACCCTCTCAGAATCGCAAATGAGCAGTCACTTAAATTGCGGAAGCCACTACTTCGCTTCCTTAACTAAACAAACATCTACCTACTCCAATTTTCAGCAAGTGTTAAGAAAACCTTGCAAAGGTGTGAGTTACCGGGTAAGGAGAAAGGCAAGTCCTCCACAAACCCTCCACAGACACAACGGTTTCAAGTCAAATTTGGGGTCTCCAAGCAAACATTTTAGCAGAGATTCGCCAGCTGGGGGCCGCGGGGGGCAGGCCCTAGATTTAAATCTGGCCCGCCGCACCCAAGCTGCCGTCGCGGACAGCACGGAGACGCGGGCTCCGTTCAGGCGCCCCTCTAAGAGCTCTTTTCTCCTTCCGCCTCCCACTTCCTCCGCGCTGGGGGTGCTGCGGCCCTTCGCGGCCTCCGAGGGACGCGGGGGTCCCGCTCCCGACCGGCCACAGCTCGGAGAGCCCGCGGCTCCCGGCCGGAGCGCAGGTACGAGAGCAGGGCCGGGCTCTCTGCGCTGCGTCCCCGTGCCGCACCGACCTCACGAGAAACCAGGTTCCACTCAGCCCTCCCGGGACGGCGGCGACCAACCCGCAACTCCCGGGCTACTGGGCCGCAGTATCCGAAAGCACCCGACGACGAACTGCCACTCCCAGAATGCCTCGGGGTGCGTCACTTCCGCTTCCTTTCTCAAGGACTTTCCTTTTCCCAGAAGTCCCCGGGAAATCTCGGCCTCTCCGTACCCCTCCCGCTGGGCTGAACGGAAGAGGTGGGGCCCGGAGTGTCTCAGCCAATCAGGACCGCACACCGGAATCTCCATGGTTACCGCCGCCGCCGGTTACCTCGTCCCGCGCCAGTAGTCGCTGCGGAAGCGTGGGTCCTGGGTTCGGGGTGCCGGCAGCTTTCTGCTTCGGAACACAGGCGTGCTCAGCCTGCGGCCTCGCGGCGCCGGACCGCACAGGCCCTGGGGGGAAGGACAGTATAAAAAATGTACAGACGGTAGAGGACTCTACGGTCCTTCGGTAACAAGCAATATGAGACCATCGGGCAGAGTAGATAACACTAAGGAATTATTGTGATTGCACGTCACACGTGACATTTCTCAGCAGAAATTGCAAAAACCATCTAGAGGTCGGCTGTGCACGTATCATAAATGCACAGCTTGGTGAATTATCTCAAAATGAACACACCTCTATTCACTACCACCTGAATCAAAAAATGGAATATTACCATAGCTCCAAAAGACTCCTTCCTAATTACCACCCCAATCAAAGGTAACCATTCTGCCTTCCAACTCCGTGGGTTCATTTCGCCTGCTTTTGAACTTTGTGGAGATGGAATCGTAACGTGCTTTGTTTGTTTGTTTGACTTCTTTCACTCAACACAACTATTAGACTCATTAGGATATATGTTGTTGTATATATCAGTTTGGCCCTTTGTGTTGCAGAGCTGTGTTCTATTGTAAAAATATGCCACAATATTTTTAAGCATTTTATGTTCGTGGACATTTGCATGATAGGTTTTTGGTTATTCCAAGTAGTGATGCCTTGAACATTCTTGAACGCGCTTTTGGGTGTACATATGTAAGCATTTTCACTGGGCATGTATCTAGGAGTGGAATTGCTGGATGATAGCATGTGCCTTCTCACTAACACTTGGGCTTCTCAGTCTTTCCAATAGTAGTCATTCTGAGAGGTGTGTAATGCTATATCATTTGGGTTTTTATTTTCGTTTCCCTGATAACAAAGCTGAACACTTTTTCATGTATTTTCTGACCATTTGGATTTCTGACTTGATTTATAGGGGTTCTTTATATATTCTGGATATGAGCCCTATCATTTGCTTTGCAAATATTTTTTCCCACAGTGTGACTTGACTTCTCACTGTCCTTATGGTGTGTTTTGGTGGATTAGAGTTCTCAGTGTTAATGGAATCTATTGATTCATCTTTTACTTTACGAGTAGTGATTTCTATGCCCTATATAAGACATCTTTTTCTAATCCAAGATGATGAAGATTTTATCCTATATCATCTACTAGAAGTTTCATTGTTTTACCCTTTACATTTAGATTTTAAATCCCACTAAAAAATAACTTTTTTGTGCATATGTTGTGAGGTAAAGATCAGGTTTCTTTGTGGAGATACAACTTAACTAGGATTGTGTGTTACAATGTTAATCTTTCCAATGCCATCTTTGTCATAAGGCAGGTTTCTTGATTCTGTTTCATTGGTCTCTTTCGGGAGTCAGCAAACTTCTTCTGAAAGGGCCAGATGTGAATTATTTCAGACTTTGCAGACCACACGGTCTCTAACACAGCTACTCCACTCTGCCACTGAGCGTGAAAGCAGCCGTAGGAAGTACATAAGCAAGTGGACATGGCTTCCTTAACAGTCCACTCAGTAAGACTACTTATGGCCACTGACATTTGAATGTCGTGTAATTTTCATGTGTCATGAAATATTCTTCTTTTTATTATTTTCAACCATTTAAAAATGTAAAAACCAGTCTTGGTTTGTGACCCACAGAAAGGCAGAGAGTAGGCCAGACTCAGTCCGTGGGCAGGCCAATGTTTGCTGACCCTTGGTCTCTTTATTTCTCCATGAACCAATAAGATACTGTCTTTATCAGGCTTTACCAAAAGTCCTGATATCTGATAGGGTAATTTCTCCCATTCTTGTTCCTTTTAAAACATATCATGGCCTTTCTTAGCCCTTTGCCTTTCCATATGCATGTTAGAATTAGTTTGCTGATTTCCACCCCCAAAAAAGCCTAGTATAATTTTAGTGAGGTAACGAGGGCTGAAGGAGGAATTAGAGGAGAAACAAAGCTTGAAAACTGGTTTTCAGAAGGGATTGCAATGCAATATATCCCATTTTATCATCTCACAAAACCTTCTCTCACATAAAAAACCACCTGGACTCTTAGAGATAAGTTCCCTTTAAGGCTAAGAGGAGGACAGGAGCCAGGTGCAAGGGTGGGGGAGAGAGCCACGTTCTGACTGTGTGCAGGGGCAGGACAGAGATGTCACCGTCCACTTTGCTGCAGGGTTGGGGGATACCCCGGATGGTGTCAGCCACATTATGGGTGGGAGTGTTCCTCTCTCGTGTACCATAGTCATGCTTAGTGTGGCATATACCTCCCCTCTCTGATGGTGGAGAAGCAAAAAACTGATGGAGACGGGGCTGGTGTTATTTGCCCTACCAGCCCTCTTGGCCTCTGTAACCATTCGTTCCTCCAACAGCCTCATAAAATCATATAATTTGAGTCCCCATAGCTCCAAAACGGGTAGGAATGCTAGCAGACATGGTCATCAGTTGTCACCCCTCCTGCCAAATAGCCACACAGATGTCACTGCCTTCACTCCCACCTCTCCAGGGACAGCTCCTGCCAGGAGTTCTCTCCCTGCATCCTAGGCAGGGACACACGACTGGAACCAATCATACACTCACACTGCAGCCCTTCCTCTGTAACCTCCGACCTGTGGGCAGTCTCCACACCCAGGCAGCACAGCATGGGGAACCAACCCTCCCCCCTCCCCCCGGAAATATATTCTACACTACCATTCACTGCTCCCCCAACTCTGCCAAACAAGGGACAGATGGGGTCCAGAAAAGACTTCAGATTTTGAAGTGAGACCAAATCCCGTTTGAATGTTGGTTCTGCACTTCCCTTCTGTAGAACCGTGGCTCCTCAGAAATTTTCTCTGAACCTCGACCTTCTTATCTACAACAGACAGAACAGCAATTACCGGCAGCCATGAGGATACACAGTTGGCCTACAGGCACTGTGGCAGGACAGGTCAGCAGGTGCAAGGACCAGGAGCCTCCAGATCCAGAAGGGAGTCCCAGGACCCTTGAATTTCCTGGTGGGTACACACTTCCTGCCATCCTCCCAAACTTCAGTTAAAGTTTGTTGTGTGCTGTAGCAAGAGCACAGATGCCCTGGGGAGGTAAGTGGAGGCATGCAGAAAGAGAGTCACAAACCCAGAAAAGAGGACTCCCAGGGAAGACTGCCCCACACCCTACTTTCCTGGCGAATTGGTTATAGGATCCAATTACAATGTGGGGGAATTTCTCCCACACATCCACCAAGCAATTCTCTGTGGTACCAGCTGGGTGTCCTACAATTTAACTCAATTCTGACACTATCTACCTAGAGATAGCGGTCAGATACCACAGGTTAAGGGCTCCATCCTACAAGAGTGCTCCCACCCTCCTCCAGACACCAATGGCAAGTAGTAGGTCCCCAGGTTACCACAACCTTCTGTCTGCTTTGCTACAAATCAGAGGTTCCCATAGCCCTTCTTGTCAGGTATGATTACTTTGTTAGAGCAGATCACAGAACTTAGGGAAACACTTACTTAAATTTACCAGTTTATTTAAGGATATGATACAGGGTATAGATGAACACCCAGAAGAAGAGATACACATTGCAAGATCTGGGAGGATCCTGAGCTCAGAAGCTTCTGTCCCTGTGAAGGTGGGACATGTTACCCTCCCAGTGTGGATGTGCTCACCAACATGGAAGCTCTCAGAACCCTGCGCTTTTAGCATTTTACTGAGGCTTTGTCAAGTAGGCATGCTTGATCATTAACTCCAGTTTTAGCCTTCTCAAGAGAATGGGGGGTGAGGCTAAAACTTCTAAGCTTCCAATCATGGCTTGGTCTTTCTGGTGGCCAGCCACCATCTAGGAGCCACCAGGAACTGCCTCATTAGGACAAAGGATACTCTCATCCTTCAGGAAATTCTAAGGGATTGAGGACCTTATGGTCAGGAACCAGGGATAGAGACCAACACATATTTTTGTTATTATTTCACGCCCACTGACAGTGTCCCAACCAGCTCTAATCAGCAGTTCCTTCCTTCTCAACAGTAGGTTGCTCCTGGGCCCCTTCTCTTCTTTGTCCACCTCATTCTCCTGGGCTCTATCCAGCCTATGGCTTCATCTGTAAGTTAACAACCCCAACTTTACATCCCCAGGCTGATCTCTCCCCTGACCTCAGCTCGTGGGTCCACTTGCCACTCAATATGTCCTCTTGAACATTCATGGGCAGAACTGAGCTCCTGACGATCTCCATGAGCTACTCCTCTGATCTTACATCTCATGGAGGGCAGCTGCATCCTTTCAGGAGCTCAGGCCACAATCCTGGAGCTACCTGCTCTTTCTCTCCACCCCACACCTAGTCTATCAGGAAGTCCTGCCATGTGAGCCCTGATCCACATCCTGCTGGATCACTTTGTTCTATCTCCTCCACCACCCCCAGGGCCCACTTCCCTTCTCCAGGGTGGTTGCAGAAGCCTCTTGCTGGCACCTCAGTCCATTCTCACACACAGCTGGGACGATCTGCTCACACTCAAGTCACCCGCTCCCCTTCTATTCCCACAGTACTCAGTGGAGGAGCCAACGTGCTCCTGTGAGCCCTCCAGTCCTGCAGAGACCTCACCACCCCATCTCCTCTGGACTCCTCCCAACTGAATTAGCTGCCCCTGGGGAGCCCCTCAGGCTCTGGCTGTTCCCTCTGCCTGGGAACCGCTCTCCACACACAGCTGCCCAGCTGGCTCTGCTCTTCCAGGCCTTTGCACAAATGCCTACTTCTCAGTGGGGGCTCCAGAGACTAGGCTGTGTCTGGCATATAGTAGGTGCTCAACAAACATTAGATGAAGGAGTGAACCTGCAGGTTGGACCAAGGAGACCTCTGTCCCCCAGAGGAACCTGGTTTGGAGTCCCAACAATCCTGGGCACCACCATTCATAGGTAATAACAACAAGAGCAAAACTCTGCCAGTTCAGTCAGTGAAAATGCAGTCTTGTTGCTATAATTTGTCTTTACTTTTTTTCTTTAAGTACAAGTTATTTGAACATATTTTCACATGTCGTTGGCTGCTTATTCATTTAGAGAACATACAAAGTGCCAGCAATGGTTTTCTGGGTCCCTCATCAAATTTGGACCATGTCACCTGCCATCTCTTTAGGGCACAAACCCTTACATACAAAGGGTTTAGACTTTTCATTCTGGGACAAATATTGCAAATAATTTTGCAATTTACATTTTGACTTTTAATTTTGTTCATGAATAATTTAAATTGTTATGAATGTGTGTCAAAAATAACTTTTTCTTTATGGTTTCTGACTTTAATTTTGTGCCACAAGGGCCTTTTCTCCTCCAATGGCAGAGAAATATTGACCAATACAGTCACAGTCTTATTTTTTATATTTAAACTTTACTCCAACTGGGGGTACATTTTAGTGAATGCCCTATTTGAGGCAAGTTTCTAAAGTAATTCCTTTCTCAAAAGGCTAGGTGGGTAGATGGCAAAAAATATATGCCCACAAATTGTTCCCAAACCTCTCATGTACCTTTTCCCTCCTCTCCTGAAGAGATGGGGTCCATATTTCCACCCCTGAATCTGGGCTAAGCCATGCGACTTGCTTTGGCCAATGAGATATTACAAATGTGATGGACTGAGGCTGAAAAGTGTTTGTTCATAAAAACTTGATCTCTCTTGCTGCTTTTAGAGACCAGCTATCATTTGAAGGAGCCAGAACCAAGCTGCTGCATGCTGGAGAAATGTGAGTCAACCTACCACTTGCTGGGGCAATGTGATCATGTTGCCGTTGTCATTTAGCCAACTAACAGATAGGTGAGCTCAGGTGAAACCACAAAATCACTGTCCTATTGAGCCAGACCAAATTGTCCACCCACAGATCCATGAGCACCTAAATGACTGTGTTAAGCCCATAAGCTTCGGAGTGTTTTGTTAAAGAGCAAAAGCTGAAGTAGCAATCATTTCTCCCAAAGCTGTTTATCAAGCCTTAGGCCCCTTCTCCCATAGATATGAAATGACCCCACTATATCTCTTCTGTTTTTATAGAATCAAGAATCTGTGCTTGGATTTCTGTTCTGGTCCCACCCAGGCAGCTTTGTAACCCTCTGGCCACATCCCAGCTGCAGGAGCCTTCAGTAGGGAAGTGTTTGCCCCTCACCCTTGAGCCTCAGGAATTCAAGGCTTGGAGTGCAGACACCACTCCCGATCTAAAACTTAGGTTCCTCGGTCTTCTGAAAAGAGGGTCTTTCCTGGAACTTGTCATGGCTGCTTTCAAAAACTTGGGCCACATTTAAGCAGATGCCCAAAGGGTTACTTGACACCAAAAATGTGAGCTGAGGCTGAAAGAAACTGATGCAGTTCTGGTCAGACTCTCCGTAGGGCGCTGGGTGGCAGCAGAGGAGAGCAAATTAACTCTTCCTTCTGTGCGTCTCTTCTGTGTTTCAGCAAATTAACTCTGGGTTCTGTGTGTTGCTGTGATTTACTGGCTTGCGCTGTTCTGTTTCTCGTGCTAGAAGCTTCATCAGGGAAGGCTTTGGACCAGAACTCTTGGCCTCAAAGGGGATCAGGATCCCTGACAGGCAAAAACATTAACACATACAGCGCCTAGCGCACAGTGGGCGATGGGCCAGAAATAGGAGTCCCTTTCTTTCCCCGCACCACACCCCTCCTGGAACTGTGCCCATCACACAGCAAAAAGAACAAACTCCCTGGCAGACTCCTGCTCCACAAAGTTGTCACTTGGGGGTGTAGTGGGGGGACAATCATGAAATGCCTAGTTGTACCGTTTGTGCAGAAGCAACACAGCTAGCCCCAGCGGCCTGGACAGTGCCTGTCTCAGGGCTACAGAAATCTGCTCACCGCACTCAGGCATGCAGGCACCAGGCTGGCAGGAGCAACCCCTCAGCACACACTGTCCACACTTGCAGCAGAGGAAAGTTTTGCTCTCTGCACAATTCCAGCAAGTCACACAGCAAGTCACCAGGGCAGAGGTGGGGAACTGAACACCTGAGGGCAGTCATTCCCATGGGGGGGAGGTTGCACCTCCCACAGTGAGGCCCAGGCAGATGAGGGAATTTGTTGCTACCTGATCGAGGCCCCCCCCCAGCATGTGTAGGGGAGCCAGGTGCAGCAGGGAAGACCCCTTCCTTTTTTCTTTTGTTTTGTTTTTTTGGTTTTTGTCTTAAACAGTGTTTTCTTTAATATCTGTTATTCGTTACAAATTAATAGTAAAGTTATTTAAAAGAATTAAGGGTCTGGGGTGTATTTAATGTCAATTTTGGAGGTTTTAGAATTAAATTGAGAAAGTATTTAACATATCACTTGTGACTAATTTTCAGACCTACTTAGTTATTTAAAATGACCAATTATGGTTAGGATTAACATATACAAGTGCAACCAAAAATTCGAATGTGCAACAAAAGATTTCCTATAAAAAAAAGGACAAAACTAAATACATAAAATTGTATTATAAATATCAGGAAACTTCAACCATCCACAGTGATTATCTTTTTCACATAGAAAAGTAGCAATCTCTTCCCCACACACACTTTCGGAAAAGAGCGCCAGTGCGTGGAACTCTACCCCGAACTGCTGGTCTAACACCAGCTTCTTTGCAGAGCTGCCCAGTCCTTCCTTCCAGACACAGCGTGTTGCAGGAGCCTCTGGCCAAGGGCCTTGCTGGGGCATGCCTGGACCATGAAGGGCACCTTGCCATGAGGTCAAAGAGGGATTTGAGTGAAAGAAAAGAGGGTCTGTGAAGAGGGCAGGTGGGGCTTCATGTACAAAGGTCTGGTTCCTGAGGGAGCAGCCGGGTGGCCTGTGCAGAACAGAGGGTTAGGGACACAGGCTCCTAACTTTGAGGCTGGCAGCATCTCCACCCTGAGGTCCTGGCCATTCACTAATTTATTCATAACTCATGTTACTGAGCACCACCTGTGTGCTAACCACCACTCCAGGTGCTGGGAAGACAAGGCCCCTGTGTCCCAAGAGCTTTGGTTTTTGCAGAGACAGATCATGGACAAGAGAATGAGACGCGAGCAGAGGTGTGAATGAAGTGAGGGCCGGCTACGCCCGTGCCGGGGGAAGAGCGTTCCAGCAGATGAACAGGGTGTACAAAGGTCCTGAGGTAGGGGTGCATGGTTGAGGGGAGCCAGAGCCCAGAGTATCTGGAGGACAGCAAGGATGGTGAGGACAAAGGGCCACTGCACATGGGGAAGCACGGTGAAGACTTTGGGTTTCATTAGAAACGAGATATGAGAGAGGAACACCATGACCTGGTCTTTTCAAAATAATCTTTTTGGCTGGTTGGAGAAGAAAAGACCGTGGGCAGGCAGGAGGACAGCAGGGACTGTTGGGAGACTACGGTAATGCCGGTCCCGGTGACGTGGCTTCCACCAGCAGAGGGCAGGTGGTGGATTGGGAATATGCTGTAAACTCCGGGCCATCAGGAATTCAAGGGTGGATGTGGGGCTCCTGAGGAAAAGCTGCATTGAGATGATGCCGGGATTTTGCCCTAAGCATCTGGAAAACAGAGATTTCAGGGGTGGCTGGAGGGCTTTGTTTTGGATGTCCTGGGAGAGGAGCTGGGGGTGGGGGAGACCACCCAAGGCAGCGAGCCTGGGGACACCTCAACATCCAGAAGTGGGGGAGTGGGTACCTGTGGTACAGGAGACTGAGGAGGAGCCAAGAGACCCTGTGAGGAAGCATTGGGAGCCTGGTGCTGGGCTGTCCTGCTCAAGGCACAGAGCTGAAGCTTGTCCTGCCTCCTCTTGTCTGCTCCCCGCCCCCGTGTCTCTGCCCCTGAGGGCCTCAGAGAATGGTACCCTGTGGGGTCTACTGCCTCCCTTCTCCCCTTTGCCCGCCCTGGCCCTCCCCGCTCTGACATACTGAGTTTCTGGCTGCCTCCTGGGCCACCCAAACGGGACAAGCAGGAAAAACTGGCTTGGTCCTGAGGCACAGTTCCAGCTTTGCTTCTGGCCTGTAAGGGGGGTTCACAGGCCTTCCCTCGGGGGGCTTTCCTCCAGGAAACTGTCCCCCACCTGTTATCTGAGAGCTTCTGTCTGCAGTGCCTTGCAGGGCTCAGCCTCCTCCAGGAACACTTTTCTGTGGAAAGATTCCAGTAGGACACAATCCGTGAAGGGCAAATTAATTTGTTGTCTGGATTCTCCTGTTGAGAAAGAAGACAAGATGTAGCCTGGTGCTCACGTCCTTCAGAAGCAAGCACACGTGGACCATATGTGTGTTCTACAATGCCGCACAACCTGACCAATAGATCTGTTCGGGGCTGCGGTCCGTCAGGGCAGAGGGGACTCGGGCGGGAGCTCTGTGCTGGAACAGGAAGGGGGGCAGAAAAGAAGGCATTGGCAGAGAGGGGGTATAGAAGACAGTAGCTCACATGCCCCCCAAGTAGCAGAGCAGGGGCCAGAGATGGGGAGACAGGGCTCAGGATGGAGGAAGTCGGAGAGACTGAGGCACCAAGCCACACACACAGGACACGGCATGTCCTCTGTGGCAGGTTCCTTGACCTGTCTTAGGGGGGAAAAAAGCGCTAAAAAAAAAAAGCATAAAGCATAAAGTTGAACCAAATTCCAATGGCTGCGCTAACCCTTCAACAAGGCTCGATTTTAAAGTAACCTTTTTTGTCCTTTCCACAAACCTCCCCTCTTCCCTTCTTAGCTTTTGTTTCAGGAACCTGGTAGCACCCTGAAAACAACTAACGAAGAGGGCAGCTCATACACAATTGCTGGATCTCCCTGTAAAGCCCCCAGCCCCTTCCTCAGGGCGGGCGGGGTGGTGGTGCAGTCCTTTGGAGGCCGGAGTCCGCTGCAGCCTCCTTTGCCTGGCGGAGCGATGAAGCTCCTGGTCCTCTTTATCCCAAACTCTGTCTTCGTATTGTATTTTGGCTCCAAAGCACAGAGGTCTGTTTTTGACAGTAGTTACCTATTTAATCAGTTACCTCCACTTAACTCCCTATAAAACAGGTCACTGTGTGGGTGACAAGGGTGCCCTCTTGGGGCAAGGGCCAAACTCTGGTCAGGCTCTCTCGCACTCTCTTCCTACCTAGGCCACATTCTCGGTCTGCTGAGCTGTCTTAGCAAGGAATCCGCCACCCCAACCCTGACCAACCTCCTCTCCCTAATTCTCCATTCCCATCCTCTCCTGCCCATTGGGTATGAATCCCCACTGCTCCCTGTTATTTCAGGGCTTGAATTCAGTCTCTCCCCACTATTGCCAAAGTCTTGAATAAAGTCTTTCTTGCACTTTCCAGCAAGTGTTTGGTGAATAATTTCCTTACCAAGGGCTGCGAGGGAAAGTGCCATGAGTGCCCGGCCGTGCAGGAGAACACCCAGCCCCTGTCTGCTTGCTGCTCTCAATGACTGGCACTCCAGTGGTGCGTCTGGCCCCAAGAGGGCCACAGACACATGCACGAACCTTGAAACAAAGGGCTGATGTCCCCGGACAGACACCCTCCGGTGGCAGCAGCGTGAAGGACTTCCGTGGGGTAGCAGCAGGCAAAGTCCTTAGATGCCAGGTGTGCTTTTTGAACTTTAGGCAAATGTGGAAATATCACCTCTTGGTACAAGTCCCATGGAAAAATAAGTGGAGGGTCAGATCTCCCACCTCTGATGCAGAAAGAGGGGACTCATGGCAACTGACGTGTGCAAAGGCAAAAGGCTGCTCTCCTCTTGAGGCCTCTTAGCACAGGCATTGTTAGGTCTTGTGAACGTCCCAAGCCTCCAATTTCAGCGGCCTGTTGGGCAGCGGTCAGGGGTTGCAAGAGCATTTACACCCTGGCCCACCCAGCTAACCTACTCTCACAAGAAAAGAATGCAGATTAATCATTAGGAATCACGATAGAAGCAAATATCTGGTGACTTGTGTATTTATCGACTTGTAGAATAAGGGTCTGGATACCTGCTGGGCCTTGTAGCACGCTCAGACCTAAAGTGTAGGTGTCGGAAACTCCAGGCCTAAAGTCCAGACGGTAGAAAGACGATTCTTCATGCTGCAGGTCGCTGAGAACCCTGCGGCTGAGGGTGATGGAGCCAACCTGGCGATCTGTGTTTACAGAGCAGGGACAGCAGCCGCTGACAGCCCCGATGGGGTCGCAGCTCCTGCCTGAAACTGGAAAGCCGTGTGCACACACTCACACACACAAACCATCGCTTGTCCAGGTGCATGCAGCGGTCGGAATCCCCGGAGGACGTCTAATAGCAGCCCCGAGTAGGTGCCAGGAAGTGCTGTTTGAGTTAATGAACACTGCACTTTACTCACGTAAGTTGCCCTGAGGGACTTAGCAATGAAAAGACAAGGGAATAGTCCCTAAATGTCCACAAGAAAGAAAGGACTTGCCCGTTTAAGTCAGCACCCCTAGTGTGCTCCTAAGGAAACTTACTCAATGAGTGATGAGCAGAGAACCCTTGCATCCCACAGGCTGCAGTCCTCACCAGCCAGGACAGCCAGAGCTGAGCTTCCCTTGCCCACTCGGAAGTGGGGTGACCCCCAGAAGGGCTCTGTCAGATGCAAGTGCAAGACAGTTTTCAAAACAGTTTTCTGTTCAGAGTGTGGTTTAACCGTTCAGGGAGAGAGTTCAAAGGAGAACGACTGTGAGGAAGCCGGTGAGGAAGACGCATGAGGGGTCGGGGCGCCCTTTCACACCAGCCTCAGGTCTGACTCAGGAGGGGATAGTGGGTCTCTCCTCCCACGTTCTGCAGGGAGGACCAGGGCAGCTCAGCGAACCACAAACAGAAGGGCACCTGGAGCTGCAAGCTGCCAGCTTCCCAAGTAAGTGATGAGGTAGGCTAAAGGCAAACAGCCTCACGAGGACGGAAGCAGGGCAGCCTACGGTTGGTGTTTGGACAGGAAGGGACAGGGCCGCCCTCTCCCACCCTCCCCTCTCTGGCCGTAGCTCCCAGACGTGTGCACGCACTCACACACACACGCCCATCGATCTACTCCACGTGTGACGTGACACAGAGGCACGGAAACAGCAGCACAAGGAGAGAAGACGAAAGGAACAAGAACGAGCCAGCCAGCAGATCCCCTAACAAACGTGAGAGAGGGCCAGGGAGCAGCAGCGTCTACTGCACACCGTTGGCGCCACCTGCTTGCAGAGACACAGCTAGTGGCCAAGCGGAAGGAGCGTTTCAATCACCCCAGACTCCTATATCGAGTGGCACAAATCCCGAGGAAGGGTGGACGCCAACAAGGTGGGAGCGAGTCGGCCTGTTAAGAAAATGCTGCGACATCTGTTTCTGCATTAAAATATCAATTTCAAATAAAGACGTTAGATTATGCCATTACTACAATCAAAAGTAGAAAATGTACAAAGAGTTCAGTAATGTAGGTTGTTTAAAAATAGGACATTCCACCTCTTTCTAGAATTTGTGAGGTTAGTACGGTGGCATGTAAAAGCCATGTCTGTGTAGAGCCCACAGAAAGGGCCAAACGGCAAGGAGCCCGCAAAGGAGGAGGGGGTGAGGCCCACTGTCACACAGATGCTGGCATCGCGCGTCTGGAGGCTGAGACGCAGCTCCCAGGAAGGAGTGCAGAGACGCCCAGGGACAAGGTGGAGCCTTGTAGAGGGACACACCGCTCCAAGAGCTTCCCACCAGCAGCTATTGTTTTCTGATGTGGTGTTTCACTACTGAATTATTTTATAGGAAAAAGCCATTCTAAAGATTCGGATATGTGTTTGCCCTTAGCGCCATCTGGAGCAAGCCCCCTGCTCATGCACCAAGGCCAGGCTCAGCGCTGCAGGAGCGGGGAGCTCGGAGCCCCTGGCTGGAGAGCTTCACACGGCGGGACTCACTGCCACCGGATGTCCGCACTGCTTCTCGCAGCGGAACAGGAGCTGAGAACCAGGAACCTGGCGAGCATGAGGGAGCCAGGAGTCAGGATGCACAGAGCAGTGGCATCTAAACGCGGTGACCACGACCCCGGTCAGAAAGGGTCCACGCACGCACAAGCACACGTACACCTGCACGCAACACTCGCACACGGGAACACATACATATGCACGCACAACACACGCAAGTGCACACATGTGCCTGCCCAAGTAACAGAATGGCTCATCCTTGCTACCAGAGGCAGGTGCCATCTAATAACTGATGGGAATGTTCCCTCTGATGTGCTCTGTGCGTTTTGGTGAGAACAGGCGTCGCGTGCAGGTGTGGGCAGCTCTCCCACGCATCTTCATGGAGTGAGGGTCAATGATGTCAGCTCCTTCACGAGCACCCACCTGTACCTGGTGCCAGGCCCTTCGCCGAGCTGAGCTCACCTGCTCCTGACTTACAGAGGATGAAGCCCAGGCTCAGAGAGACAGCCCTGGCTGCCTCCACGTTCCTGAATCTCTGTGCAGTGTTGGATTGCCTTGGAGTAGGACACGGTCCTGGGGTGTGCCATGACTTATTCAATAAGCCTTTTGCTTCACATAAACAGAAGTTATCGTGCCCAACTTTTTCTTTATCGTAAAGAATGTTAAAGGAAGTACCTCTGCCCAACTCTTTCCATACACATTAGAATCCTTCAGATAAAGCCCCAGAAGTGGAGGGGCTCCATCGAAGGGTAGGTGTTTCTGATTCCCTTGCAGTGTGTTGCTGACTTGCTCTCCAGAACGCCTGGGCCCATTCACCTTCCAGTGGCAGGTGGGATTGGCCATCCCACCCACCTTTGCAGCCCGGGGTCCTGACATCCTCTCTATCTCTGCCATTGCTCAACCCACATTCAAAGCTGAGCCAGGTCAGTTCAGGCAGTGTAAAGGCAGCCCGGGCCTTGGCATCAGGCACGTCTGGAACTGAGGCCAACTGACCTTCCCCTCAGTTTTCTTATGTGGAAACAGGTGGAGGTTTGGAGCTGAGCACGGCCAGCACTAAGCTCACGTCAACCGTGGCTGTTGTGCAGACCCCCCTATGGCTCAGCTGGGCTTGTTGCTGCTGAGGCCCACCAGATGGGAGCCCTGGGAGGGCAGACACCTCCCAGACGCCTGGTGCTCCTCAGAGTACCTCATGCGGGAGGCTTGGTTAAAACAAAGCCACACTTTCATTCTTGGATGCTGGGCTGCTGTAGGCACGTGAGGGTGTGAGTGTGCACAGGTCACTGCTGGTGTGCCTGCACCCTGGGGCAGGGGCCCTAAGTGGAAGGCTGTTGTCGAATTCCCCAGCTGCCTCCACTGGGTGCTGCAGGGCAGGGGTGGGTGGGGAGGGGCATCACTGGTGCTGAGCTGGGGGGTGTGGCATGGCCAGTGCCAGCTGCACAGATGTTGCTCTAAGGACGCCCTGCAGAGCCTCAGATGCACTCCAGAGAAGAGTGGGGTGCCTGTGCGGCCATGGAGCTTGATTTGCAGACGAGTTGCTGAAGGAGACCTGGGGTGTGGGGACAAAAAACTGACCCTCTAGTGTCCACACATTGGGAAGGACTCTAGGCTCCAACAGCCATCCTCTCCTCCTTCCTCCAAATTCAACAAACATTCTGAATTCCAAAATGCCTCTGTTCCCAAGGGTTTTGCAGGAAGGACTGTGGCCCTCAGTAACATCGGGTAGTGGAAGGGCTATGGTTCTGAGGCGAGGCTTCGCAGGTGAGAAAGGGGGCAGCGTCCTCGAGGCCCCTCAGAGTCCTCTTGGCCAGCACAGAGGTGGTCCACATCTGCCCAGTGTGGGCTGGGAATTGGTCACTGCAGCTGGAGGCACTCTGACAAATGAGCTCTGCCCACGCCACACAATTCCGCAGTAAGGCACACCCCAGGCACTCCCTAGCCTGCTGAACTGGTCACCAGGGTGAGGAGGGTTTAGCGTTCATAAACTGAAATGGGTCACTGGAATTACTGGGGCTTTGAGTCTATATCAGCCTTACAATCTGGCTGCCACGCATCTCTTAACGCACTGGCACACACAAATCACACACGCTTATGCACGCCCACATGCCCAGCTCCACACACAGAGGCGCACACTCACACATGCGTACACAGCCCTCACACACAGGACGCAGTGACGCTAACAGGCGTAGGACACAATGTTTCCTGGAGCCCTCGCGTCCATTCCTCCTTCAGTCTGTGACCGTCTCTCATTCTTTCTTGGTTTTTCAACCTTTGACAACTTTGAAGAGAACTGCTCAGGTACTTTGTGGAAATACCTGATGTTTTCTCCTGTTTCGATTGGGATTATGGATTTGGGGAAGAATACCGCAGAGACGAAGGGCCCTTCTCATACATCGCGCCGGGACGTGTGATACTATCACGACTTACCACAGAGATGCTGACCTTTGCCGCCTGGCTCCCCACCGAGAAGCCGCTCTGCTGTTCCCGTTCCGTCCGTCAGAAGCAAGTCACGAAGTGTAGCGCACACACATGTGGGCAGTGGTGACTGGGCTCTGTCCCCTAGAGGAGGACCATCAGGGGGGCTCAGTCGGTTAAGGGTCAGAGTTGGGCTCAGGTCATGATCTCAGGGTCCTGGGATCGAGCCCCGCGTAGGACAACCTGCTCAGCGGGGAGTCTGCTTCTTCCTCTGCCTCTGTCCCTCCGCCTGCTCATGGGCTCCCTCTCTCTCAAATAAATAAATAAAATCTTTTTTAAAAATTAAAAAAGAAATCCTTCTACATAAATTAATGATATTTAGGGGAGATTCTTTGAGCCTATGCAAATATCCGGTTTCTCCTAAAGTTTTGCAAACTAATTTTAACATTCATTTGTGGATCTGTGGCATTATTACGACAGGGGTCTGACGGTCGTTTTCTGTTTCCCTTCTACATTGCTGTTCTACTTTACAGGATTTCTATTTCCCCTCTACATTTTTCGTTTCTTTCAACACTTATTATTTGCAATCTGTCTGTAAGAAAGATGAGCCCCTTTCTCCTAGTTTCTATTTGTCCAACCATGTATTTGTAGTGGCACAAATAAAATAAATGTATTGTATTTTTTGGGTTATAGTCCAGTACTTTTTAATCTTTTTATTATTATTTTTTGGCATGTCCTTACTTTCTAGGCCTGCGAGACCCTCCAGGCTCACCCTCATTTTCTCTGCCTCAGCCCTAGTGTCAGGCATTTCTCCGAGGAACCTGTGTCCTTCTACTGAAGGTGCTGTTTAGAAACTAAGTTCTGGGCATAAAGTATTCTTGCTGCCAGTGGGGTGTTTTGTGCTTCCAGGCATCTCAGAGGGCAAAGCTAGAAAATTCGGGTATGGTACTAACCCACGTGCACACGCACATCGACGTTGACTTTTTATCTCTCGGCCTCTCTGTGAGGAAAGCGTGAGTCCATACTGACCTGAGCAATTACAGCTGAGTGCCCGAGTGTTCCTTCTGGCCTTCTCCCCACACTTACCCGAAACCCCCTCGTCCAGCTGTGAGAAGCCCGCTCCTGTTCTCTCCAGTGTGTTTACTTGTGAGACCCTCACTACATGTGAAGTGGTTCAGAGCTGCCAACCTGTGGGACATAAATTTACCCACCAGAGTTCAGTGTTTGTGTACAGGTGTTCTGCGAAGTTGCCCAGGTCAGCTCCTTTATGTTGGCTCTCTCCACGAGGGTGGGTCCTCCACCTAATACTCCAGGCCCCACTCAGCCTGCACTTGCCTGGGGAACCCCCACACCTCAGCTGCCCTTGGTCTTGTTCACATATGCAGGGTTACCCTTTGTGGTGTCCTTTGGGGTTTCTCAAGTGTGTGGAGTCATGTACCGCCATCACAGAACCACACAGAACAATTTCATGACCCTAAAACTTCCCTTCGTCAACCCCTGACAACCACTGTTCTGTTTTCTGTCCTTATAATTATGCCTAACCCAGAAAAAAAAAAAAGAATCAGTTAAAACCGCACATGTGGTAGTGAGGCGCATCTCCCTACTGACCCTAGAAAGTGGCACAAGCTGGGGAGGCGGACAATAGGGGCCCAGAGGGAAGACGTCCACACTGCCCACACAGCTGAGATCCAGTGGGTGAACCCCCAGGACAGGCAGCACACCGCAGCAATGGCAGACATCCAGAAACACCGTCGGCTAGACGTGGAAGCAGCGAGAGGCAGCACCAGGCCGGGTCGGGACAAGCCCATCTGGACAGGAGGAGTAGCTCCCCAGGCAGGGTTGTGCTGGGTGAAGCCTGGGGTCCCTTAGGACCCACCACCGGCCCCAGTTCCCGGAAGGGCTTGCTCAGCCTCTCTCCCCTCCACCTCTCCCGTTTTCCTTGCTTCCCTCTCACTGTTGCAGCAGGGACCAGGCTGTTTTTCCTTTGCTGGGGTTTATCCAGTTCCGGGTTCTAGACTTTAAAAGCAGATGCAGGAAATCTGTGGCTTGTGTCACTCAGAAATGTGACTGACACAAATTACTTTTCACTGATGTGGCCTCTGGTGTTTTCCGCTGGGTTTCTGGACCTTGTAGACAAAGCCAGCCCCTCACCTGACTGACCTCTGATGTGTTTCTGCGGCACACAGACCCAGGGAAGGTGTTTAAGGTCTGAAGCACGGGCTCACCAATCCCTCAACGTCCCTCTGAAACAGTGCAGTGGAGCCATCAGTCATGGCGGCTGAACTGGCCCTGCCTCCAGGAGTGAGCTCTGGTTGAGTGAGGTGGATGGAGCTGCCCTGGCCTTGGGTCCTCCACCCCCCTGCTCTGGCCCAGCGCCTCGTGGCAAGAGCCTATGGTCTCGTGGGAGTCACTGTTGAGCGTTGGGGCTTGGGGTGCCCATCGGCCCAGTTCACAAGGGAGAAACAGAGTGGTTTCTGCTGCCCCGTGGAGTCTGAAGTCTGGCCTGGAAAGGAGAACGGAGCAGACCAGAGCGACGGGGAAAGGGGCAAGGTGGGGGTGGGGAGGCAAGGAAGACAGAGAAAAGAGGGAGGGGCGGCAGACAGAGCCTCTTGAGGTCACTCTCTGTGCCTCAGCTGTGCTCACATGCTGACCCTTCACCCCAGCCACCCCGGCCCCCACAGAGGGTCATCAGCCACCCACCCCTTCAAGGTCATCCCCATCTTGCGCCTCCTTTCTCCCTTCCATGACTTCATCCTCTGTCCTGCTCCTACTGACCCCCTTCCGCCTACCTTGCCTCTCCAATCCCACGCCAGCGCTGGCAAAAATAACCTGGAAAAATATTCACACTGGCCCACCTTTTCCCCTTCCCCTCAGTCAGGATGCAGTCTGGTAGTGGAGCCCCAGACCCCCTCAGTCCACCCTGCACACTCCCCTCGCCTTAGATGCTGGGAAGTCCTCACTAACCCTCCGGCAACAGTATTTGTGAGAGCAAACAGCAGGCGTCCCTTGCTTCATGGGTTAGACCCTAGTGAGAGTGACTGGCAGGGGGCAGCCGGGCAGAGGCCGGTCTGTACAGAAAGCACAGTTTGAAGAGGCTGGGCCCTGCACAAGAGACAGGCTGGGGTCTGCGCCTGAGCAGGGAGGGGAGCTCTCGGAGGAGGCGGAGCCCGACCTTGCAGGTGAGGACTCTCGTCTAGAGCACCTGGAACGCCACTGGGGGTTTTAAATAGGGGAAGCCATTAACTACTGTCTGTATCTCTCAATGATAAGAGAAAAAACCGGACATCAACATGCAAAAAATGAACCTTGACTTAAACCTCACACTTTACATGAGAATTGGGGGCAAAATGGATCAGAGATTTAAATGTAAAGTGATAAAACCTTTAGAAGAAAACAGAAAATCTTCACGAACTCGGGTTAGGCGGAGTTCCTAGCCGTGACATCGAAAGCACAATCCATAAATGAAGTCGCAGACTGATTTCATCAAAATTACAAACTTTACAAAAGACAATGTGAAGAGAATGGAAACAGAAGACAAAAACTAGGAGAAAATATTTCCAAATTACATATCTGACAAAGGAATTGTACCCAGAATACATAAGGAACTCTCAGAAACCAATAGTAAAAAGACAAATCACCCAGTTAGGACCTGGGGCAAGGCCTTGAGCAGGTGGAAGAGGCTTCCAGTCACCACCCACCCACGTGGCTGCAGCGACCCGTGGTCGCACTGAGCGCCGGCAGGAGCACGGCACAGGAATTCTCGTTCACAGCTGGGGAGAACGCAGAGTGCCCGGCCGCCTTCGCAGACAGCTCAGCGCTCCCGCTTCTGCGTGTGGACCCACGTTCACACAGAAATCTGCACACAAACGTCCGTGGATCCGATACACCCAGAACTGGAGACAACCCAAATACCCTTCAGTCAAGTCAGCGCATAAACCAACGGGGGTGCTTGCCTCGAATCACGGGCTGAGCAGTTGGTACGCCCCAGCACCCTGAGGGTCTCCGTCCCGACCAGTGGCTGGGGCCCATCACAAAGGTCCAACGCCGTGTGAGTCCATGTGCAGAAAAAACACCGTGGGGATGTTGCCAAGGGTTAGGTGGGGGATGGTGTGACTCTACAAATTATTTTTGAGGAGAGGCAGCTGTTTTGTACCCAAAATGTTGTTACATGAATCTCTCACTGTGTTGAATTCACAGAACTTTACACCAAAGGACTGTGATTTGACTGAATGTTAATTAAACAACTAATTTCTAAAATGACAACAGCAACTTTATGGTAAAGCCCAACCTCGTTCCCCACAGAACACCCTGGTCAGGGGCACCGAGGGTGTGTTCACGACAGCCCAGGGCACGCTCCCAGAGGGTTCCACTCAGGCCGCTCTGCCAGGGCTGGCTGGCAGCGGGGGAGAGCTGGGTGCTCCTGGGGGGCCTGCCCCAGGGCAGCCTCCTCTGACCCCCCCAGCGAAGGTTTGGGATGCATTTGGAACACTTCCTTCCAGGACTCTCTATGGAGAGTAAAAGAACTCAAGGCTTTGGATAGAAAAGTCCTGGGTCAGAGGCTGAGGGAGGGCACGTTATGGAGACAGAAAGGCTCTCCCAGGGCACACAGCCCACTTATGGAAAATCCTGGTCCTGACTCAGTGATTCCCACAAGAGGGGTCAACTGGAGACTTGTTTCCTTGTGCCACGTCAGGCCGGCAGGACTGAGCCACGCTGCCCAGAGTCAGATTTTCCTGGGCATCAGGGGAGCAGCCTGTGGTTTAGGACTGGCTTCTGGCGGGATCTATCTTTCATAAGGCTGTGAAGGGTGATAGGCAGGGTGAGGAGGAGGGATCTGGGTGAATTTGCAGGACAAAGGATTGGAGCCTGGAAGGGACAAAGTCAGTGAGGGCTGGGAAGTGGGAAATGAGGGTTTCAAAGACCTCACATGCTCACCTGGAAGAAAGAAAGGGAAGTACAAGAGAACACCCGCATCCTTGGAGCCTCCCACCCCTTGTGAACACAGGGAGAGAATGGGGAGCGGCCCCCTGCGTCTGCTTCAGGCATCAACTGCTCCAGGCTCCCTCGAGGGACGTCCAGCCCCAGGCTCTCCTGGGATGAGAAGGCCCTGACAGAAGAGCTCAGGGCAGCCTTGCACCCCCTCAGAGACCATGAAGCCTTGGCAGGGCTGGGGCCCTGGCTGCCTAAGCACTTCCCGCCCCGTGCCAGATCCCCCGGGAAAGCCTCCTGGTGGGGGCTGCATACCAGGCAGGTGACCCAAACCAGAGATAGCATCTCTCGAAAATCCTGCTACAATCCAGTACTCAATACCAGAGACACCCAGCTCGTCAAGAGTTCCTTGTAGCACGTGGTGTCAGTACTGGTGTACGAGATTTACTTTACTGTGTTCTTTATCTTATCTCTCTTGCAGATTGAGAAAGGTTGGGGAAGAGCTCGGGAAGGAGAGTGAAGCAGGCAGATGCTGACAAAAGGGAGTTAATTCTGAAAGAGGAGGAGAGGGAGGGGTGGAGGGGGAAGGAGGAGACACTCTTCCTTGCAGGTGGGTGTGTGGGGGCCACATGGGGCGTCCACAGAACCATCAGAATAACGTTTGTTTTGTTCAGGCCCCAGCAGCTGTCAGCCACAAAAGAGGCACCAAAGTGCCTCCTCTTTCTCCTCCTGGGCCCTCATCTCAGGGAAAAGGGCGCTGTCGGCTCTCAGGCCCAACACCCTGTTTACTGGGGGTGAGTTCAAGGACTTGTGGGGCCCTCACATCTGTCCCCATTCCCACACTACAGGTTCAGGCCTGGCTCAGCGGCCAATGATCTCTATCCGCCCGTCTATCTGTCATCTATCTGTCCTCTATCTATCCATCTATTATCTGTCTGTCCTCTATCTGTCATCTATCCATCCATCTATTATCTATCCATCTGTCTGTCCTCTATCCATCCATCTATTATCTATCATCAAACATCATCCATCCATCCATCCATCCATCCATCCATCCATCCATCCATCTATCTCTGTATCAATCGGGTATCTATCACGTGTCTGTGAGCATGGCTAAGCCAACAGGCTTTAAAGTCACATCGTCACATGGCATGTTTTGTAGTCGTGGGCATGTGAGTGAGTGAGAGAGAGGAGGGGAGCTGGAAGAGAAAAGACAAAGGAACTGTGTTAGATGGGGCTTTGTCTTGCCCGCTCCAAGGGCTTCTGTTCCCTCTGCTCTACAACAGAGTGCTTCCAGGAGTAGGAGGCACCTCCTGGCCTTCCGGGGGTGGGTGAGGGGGCTCTCTCTGGGAGACCAGCTGGCAAGAGAGGCTTATACACCAACCACTGACCTGAGTAACCAGCAAGTGTCAGAGCAAAGAAGCCAGTCTGCAGCAGAGAGTGAAATTTGGGATTTTTTACCTCCAAGAGGAATTCCAGGTAAGGGGGAAACGCTCTCGCTGGGGCTGGGTTGAGGAAGTAAGTGGCTAAAGTAAGGGGTAGAAACCGACTCTGCAGACTGTCCACTTGTGGCAGAGACCTGGAGGTCGGAGATCAGGCTCAAATGTCTGTATTTTTTTAGGTGAAGTGTTACTTTCACACTGTTGGTTTCAGTTAGAGTTAGCTTTTCTAGACAACTACACCAAGCTCCTGAAGAACAGGATGAAGGAGCAAGACCCAGGAAGGCCCCCAGTGCAGGGGTGGCCACTGTCACCCGGGTCTGAGGGGGCTTGTGGAGCAGGCGGGGATGCAGGGAGTGACAGGGGTCCAGGCAGAAAGGCCAGAAAAGATCAGAGGCAGAGACACTGAGCAGCTTGGTGAAAAAGAAATGCACCGACTTGAGTGGTCGTCAAAGCCTACACTTAGAAACCACACAAATTTGTAACAGTTTCCTCAAAGTATTTATTTTCCATGCTCTGCAGCCTGGTCACTGAAGGTCCTACTGAGGGTCACTCCATGAGACTGGAGCTCAGGCCACTCACCCCTTCCTCTGAGCTCCTGGAGTGTCTGTAGCATTGACTGGACCACCCGGTGGGAACCTATGTGTCATGGCTCACAAAACCCATAGGAGGATGCTTCCTGCAAAGGGAAGGGGCTAGGGGAGGGCAGATGGAGAGCTGGACAGGTCACCAGGGCTCAGCATCCAGCTCTCCAGCACCTGTCCACTTGCAAAAGTAGGTTTGGGATGGAGCCCAGCACCTGGCACCAAACCTTTGCTTCTGTCTTTCCTGACTCTCTAGAAATTGGTGGCCAGATTCCTGGCCTTGGCAGCCTACACCCGACCTGGACCTGTCGTCTGAACCCATCCTGGGGATTTGCAAGCCCTGGGTCTGGGGAGCCACCCAGGGCTGGTGCCTGGCCACACCGAGGCTCCCCACAGCCAGCAGGCGGCACTGCAGTAGTGATCAAGAGGCAGCAGCCTGGGCGTTCAACCAGTGGGACCCCCACCCACACAGCCCTGGCTGGAGCCCCTTGCAAGCGAAATTCCTCCCCTCCCCTCTGCTTTCAGAAGCAGCAGTAACTTTGCTCACATTCAGCAGAAAGCCAAGCTGCCTCAGTTTGGAGGTCATGTGGCCAGGCTTCCTGGAGCCAGAGCGTGACTCAGCTCCAGAAAGCTCTGAGTTGTACCCCACCCACCCACAGCCCCTGGAGGCCAGACATGCTGCGGGTGTGCCTGGCCCAGCACGCACATTCTGTTCCTTAGCTGCCTCGCCTGACCTCCCCAGGACACGTTGCCACCAGCTGCCCTTACCAGGGTGCTCCCAGCACCTCGCAGCCTTTGAGAAACACAGGGAATGGAGGATGGAGCCTGCAAAGCACCCCCACAGGTGATTAGGACAAGATGGGCACTAGCAGCAGCTGACTCAGCCTCCCTCCCTAAGGAGCCAGACAGACAATACCATATTCTGACACACCAAACCCTCCGGGCGTCTCTTGGTAAAGCACAGGAGCGGTGGGCACTTGCCTCTCAAGGGATGAGAGAGAAGGAGCTGGAGGCCACAGACACAAGATCAAGGGGCCATGGAGCCCAACAAGGCGGCTGGCCTCTCCTGGGATTCCTGATACCCTAACACACAGATGGTGTCCCTGCAAACTGTGTAGGACAGCAGATCAGAGCTGCAGGCACTGGTCAGCCTGTAATGAGAGATGTTTGAAAATATAGAACGGAAGAAAGGTGAGGGAAAGAAGTTCCAGGTAGACCCTGCTATGAGAGAGGACCCTGGATGTGTGTTCACAGAACCAGGCTTGATGAGGATAGGCCAAGAGCAGAAACCTGAGCAAGACCGAGTCCTGCCAGCACGCCCAGAAAGTGAAACTTGAGGGTGGCCCAGGCCGCCCCCAAATGTGCCTGGTGGGTAGCAAGGAGGCCGTGGGCACCCCGTATGCCCACAATGGGACTGCCTCCTCAGATCTCAGACTTCATCTGCTCTCAGGACAGGGCTGAGCCCAAACTTGCCTGTCTGGTCATTCCAGGAGAGGGTCCAGAGCTCTGCGCAGAACGTGAGTGGGAGAACAGCACCCACCCCCCCAGACCTCCACCCAACCCGGATCCCCTCACTCACACCTCTCCCTGCCCAGACCCTTGCCCTGCCTAGACCATCACCTATACCCTCTTGGGGGGGGGGGTTCTCTCCAGTGGCTCCGGCTACACATCCTGCCTGCCAGCCCAGCTCGAGGTACCTCACCTCAACCAGGTGGCATTGGGGAAGCTGCTCTCTGGGGAATGCAGGAAGGAGTGTTTGAGCCCACAGTGCACCCCCTCCTCTGTACTGATGAGAAAACTGCTGCCCCATTGGAACAGGGCTCTGTGTTCCCAGGACCTAGGAAGCCACCCCTGGCCTATGGGAAGATCTACCTTCCCCTCCGCCTCACACCGCCCCCGCCCCCAGCCAGTGTCTGCTCAGGGAGCCCAAAATGACGCCCAGCACGGACACCATCTCCATCAGGCCAACAGAAGTCAGTGCTGCGGGCCTACCCCTTCTTACAGGAGCACGGGTGGGGATATTGGTGAGAAATGCACCCTCTGCTTTCTAGTCAATGCCATCGCTCCACGAGAACTCAGCAGGAACAAGCTGCACCCTGTTGAAGACAGAATGAGATGTCCAGGTGTACCCTGCAGACCCTACACCAAGAGCTTCTAGCCCCCTGTGCTGAAAGCAGGATACCACCCCCACGCCCAGGCTGCTCTGGCTTTGGGGGTCCCTGGCTACCCTCCAGGCGTCTAGGGCCCTGCAGAGGAAGCTGGGGTCAGCACAGTGAGCCCTGCTCCTTCTGGGCTGTGAAGTTCCCGAGAGCTCTGCGATAGCAGGGGAGGGGCCGGCCACCCCCCCTGCAGCCTCCCTACCAGCACTGCCTTGACCTGCCACTGCCCTGAGTCCAAGCCCTCTTTGCTGACAAATAGCCATTCCCATGCCCAGCCCTAATCTAGCTCCAGCTAAAGAGACTAGAGGAAGAACGTGTGCTTTGACTGAATGGCCCTGTTGGTGGCAGGGCCCAAAGGCATGCTCACTTGTGGGCCACCCAGGGGCCCTTCCTCAATTTGCAAAAGGTGCCTCTGAGAGTTGCAGCCACTCCATACAGAAACAGAACACCTACAGGTCACCTCTGCAGGCTCCAGTCACTGCCCTCCTGCACAGCCAGAGAGAAGATGCTGGAAGCAGCAAGTACTGCCAGAGGGATGGAGGAGGGGCAAGGGGAGGGATGGGGAGGGATGGAGGGGGCAGTGGGGGAGATGGAGGAAGGGCAGGAGGAGGGATAGGGGAGGGATGGAGGGGGCAGCGGGGGAGATGGAGGAAGGGCAGGAGGAGGGATAGGGGAGGGATGGAGGGGGCAGCGGGGGAGATGGAGGAAGGGCAGGAGGAGGGATGGGGAGGGATGGAGGGGGCAGCGGGGGAGATGGAGGAAGGGCAGGAGGAGGGATAGGGGAGGGATGGAGGGGGCAGCGGGGGAGATGGAGGAAGGGCAGGAGGAGGGATGGGGAGGGATGGAGGGGGCAGCGGGGGAGATGGAGGAAGGGCAGGAGGAGGGATAGGGGAGGGATGGAGGGGGCAGCGGGGGAGATGGAGGAAGGGCAGGAGGAGGGATAGGGGAGGGATGGAGGGGGCAGCGGGGGAGATGGAGGAAGGGCAGGAGGAGGGATAGGGGAGGGATGGAGGGGGCAGCGGGGGAGATGGAGGAAGGGCAGGAGGAGGGATGGGGAGGGATGGAGGGGGCAGCGGGGGAGATGGAGGAAGGGCAGGAGGAGGGATAGGGGAGGGATGGAGGGGGGCAGCGGGGGAGATGGAGGAAGGGCAGGAGGAGGGATGGGGAGGGATGGAGGGGGCAGCGGGGGAGATGGAGGAAGGGCAGGAGGAGGGATAGGGGAGGGATGGAGGGGACAGCGGGGGAGATGGAGGAAGGGCAGGAGGAGGGATAGGGGAGGGATGGAGGGGGCAGCGGGGGAGATGGAGGAAGGGCAGGAGGAGGGATGGGGAGGGATGGAGGGGGCAGCGGGGGAGATGGAGGAAGGGCAGGAGGAGGGATGGGGAGGGATGGAGGGGGCAGCGGGGGAGATGGAGGAAGGGCAGAAGGAGGGATAGGGGAGGGATGGAGGGGGCAGCGGGGGAGATGGAGGAAGGGCAGGAGGAGGGATGGGGAGGGATGGAGGGGGCAGCGGGGGAGATGGAGGAAGGGCAGGAGGAGGGATAGGGGAGAGGTGGAGGAGGGGCAGCATTCTCCTAAGAGGTTGAGGGTTGGGGGTCTGCCCAGGTAGCCTGGAGAGGATCTCTTCCATCAGGAAAACCGTCTCTCGGTGGAGTTCCAGCTTCTGGAGGCAACAGTGGGGGAGTTACAGTTGGGGCAAGGGTCATCCCAGCCTTGCCCATCCACTTCACCTACTGTGATGCTCCTGGCCACTCTGGGTGGGCTGGGGACCGTGATGCTATCTCATAGCCCCTAACCAGGAGCCAGGCGGGTCCTGCCCTTATAGGATGGTCAGGCAGCATGAGCAGTGCCAAGCTTACTTTGGCTGGGCCTGTCCTGACTCTGAAGGCTTCTGTGCCATCGTATTCCCTGCTGTGCGGCCTTAGACGAGTTCCTCCACTTCTATTCCTGTTTCTTCAGCTGCAGGATGGGTGCCTTCAGAGGATCGGACACGATGCCCCAGGACCTGTCAAATGCGCAGCACAGGGCCTGGTGTGAGCTCGTCCTTCCTGGAGCCGGGCAGGGTTGTACACCCTAAGAAGTCTCTGCCCTGAACTTTCGTCCTTTTGTGCATCTGCAGATTGGCACAGAAACAGTCAGTGCTGCAAGGATCTAGGTGATAAAGGTTTGACTTTGGGGCAGCGACCGAGCTGGTCCCTGAGGACACACAGGAAGAGGCCCACCTGGCATGGGCAGGTGTGGGTCTGGCAATCTGGAAACTATGGAGGAATAGATGCCAAGGAAGAAAGGGCCCCCCTTGCTCTCTCATGACTGTGCAGCCTGCAGTCTCATTTTACCAAGCAAAGTTGGTGCTGCTTAAAAACCCTCCCCAGGTGGTGGTGCCTGGGACTGGGTTCTGAGCTGCGAGGCCTCTCCGTGAGCTGTCGGCTGGGAGCCAAAAGCCTGGGGAAGCATTCCATGGTTGATAAGTGTGCTCAGATGCTGTGCTATGCCATTAAGACTTTTTAAAAAGAAAGCCATCCATCCATATACTTACCATATGGTGAAGTCCACGGCCAGACGGGCATCATGGACAAGCAGGGACAGGAGAGAGCTGTGAAGTATGGGGCAGGAGTGGATGACATTTACATGCTTCATGAAGCTCCGTGCTCATTTGCAGTTTAGTCAAAGATTTGAAAAGAGCAAGCCACTTTGCCAAGCTCAAACACACATTTCCATTGCCAGGTCAGAAAGGCTCTTTGCTGACACCAGGCCCAGGAGGGGCCTAACAAGTATGCAATAGGGAGAGCTTGCCAGGAGCAGGTCCCGGCACTTGCCCTGCCCAACACTACACAGCAGGAGGGACTGGAGGAGATGTGACCCCCTCGCAATGCTTTTCAACCCATCACAGATGCTGGGGGGACAGTGGCACCATCCAAACGCCAACTGACCAAGGGATTGTCCCCAGTCAGCCAAACTGTGTGTGTACCCCAAAAGCCCTCACTCATCCAGAGTCTCTGGGTAGATGCAGCTACCTGGGCTTGGAATATTTAGAGCAGTAACACCCTATGTCCCTGAAGATGCCCTCTACATCCAGGGGCCAAGCACAGGTGCCCTTCCCTGAGCTCAGACCATTCAAGATGTTTGCACTCAAAGACCCAGGGAGGAGCGTGAGAGGAGATCAAGGGTGAGAAACTGGACATCGGCAACCCATCCAATGGATCCAGTTCTGGGTACTGGGGAGGGTGCCTCATGGCACAAGGGGTGAGAGGACAGAAAGAAGTCTGCACCTGGAGGTGGGGGCAGAGGAGAAGGGTCTGACTGACTCAGGACCAGCTGCCCGCTGACGGGCATACCCTGCCTCGCCCCGGGGGGGCCACAGCCGGCCTGGACCCCAGGGAGCACTGGGAGCAGGAGCGGTGGGATGGGGTGGGGGACCCCAGGAGCGGGAGCTGGAGGCACAGCCGTCACTCCTCCCAGGGAGACCCCGCTGTGTGTGCCCACACACGTGCCCTAGGCAAGGCTGTGCGTGTACACGTGTGTGCAGACCCGCAGATGTGCGTATGTGCACACAGGTGGGTGTGCATGTGTACACACGCGTGTGCTCATGTGTAAGAGCGATTGTGCTGAGCATGCAGAGCCTGGGCTGCTCTTTCTCCTGGTTCACGTCCAGGCCAGGCCAAGCAAACAAGGGCAGGCTCTTCTCCCTCGCTCTGAGGACCTCTCTCCAGGAGGGCAGGTCTGGATATTCCTTGTTCCTTTAGCCATCAGACCCTAAAGTCAGAGCACAAAGCTCTCAAGGTTTTTGCTTTTTTAAGGATCTATGAAAATGTTGAAACTGGGGGGGGGTGCGGGGAATACCTTTTATTAGATCCAAAATATGAAAAGAAAATTGCTTTTGAGTCTCTAGGCTACTTTCTAAGGACACCCCAAGGTGTTTTTTTTAGGGATTTCTTGGGAAGGGCATGTTCCCAAACACGCTTCCGCCACAGCCAAGGATTCTTCTCCTCGCCCCCCCTTCCCCAGGCAGAGTGGCCCAACTCGGGCTGGCCCACCTCCTCTGCGCCTTCCCACTGAGCTGACCCGGATGTCCGGGAGAGATGCCTGGGATGAGCTGGACCCCCACCAGCCTCCACAGCCAAGGGCCTCAGACTGAGAGGCCAGCAGGGAGCCTCATCCTTCCTGTTCAGGCTGGGGCTTGGGAGGAGGTCCAGCCCAGCTTATGTCCTCCAGGCAGGTGCCCCACCCCAGGCAACGGGGGGTGGGGGGGGTGGCAAGGGTGGAAAATAGTCGGACTTCATCAGTGCTTGCTGGCCTGGTTTATGTGTCCCCTTAGGGACCTTTTAGTCCACTCTGAGCTGAGTTTTTCTGAGGTTCACATTCAACACTGACTTAGACTCTTGAGACAGTGATTGCCTGCCTGCCCTGCAGCTAACCGGCTGCTGTTGGGTGGCCTTAACCCTCCCTGGGCTCGCCCACCTTGACCCCCCCACCCAACACGGGAGGGACCTGTGGTCAGTTGGTGCTAAGGGCCCTTGGGCTTGTGCTGTGACAATACTCACCAGCCTCGTCCCTAGTGCCCCTTGAGGACCCTGGCGCACACCCTGTAGTGTTCCTCCTGGTAACCTGGGACCACGTTCTGGGTCACCCGGCCTCCAGAGGCTACCACGGCCTCAGCCCCTGCTTCTCTGCAGCTTCCGGTGCTGCAGTGGGGGCTCTGAGGGGCTCGGATAGTGCTTTGCCATCGGCAGTGCCGACACCCTGGGTCTCCAGTGTCTCCATAGGACGGGTGTGAAATTTCCGTGTGGCACTAGCGTGGCCACATGGGTGTTCACCTTCACCAGGAAGCCAGAGGCCTTGCTGTGCCCAAGGTGATGGCCCGGCAGGCGTGGGCCCCACAGCTGTTAACAGCCCACCGGGAGGACCAGCCTGAATGTCCACCAGCTGCGCTGGGTCCCCAGGGAGGGGTGTCCCTGGGCCGGGTGGACTGGCAAGGCCCTTGTACGTGCGTCTTAGGGCTGCTCCTATGGTTGGTAAGGAGGTCCAAACCAGGAAATAAGCACCCAGCAAGGAGCTATGCAGGTAGGAGCACAGCCGGCCAGGTTTGTGCCATCCTTCTGGCGGCCCCTGCCTGGGCCAGGTGCGAGGTGGAGCCAGAGGGCCTCCCTGAGTCCCCTGAGGAGGGGCCCAAAGACATGGACTCTGCCTCCACTTTCCTGTTCGTGGGGATGAGCCTGATTCATGTGCTTCCTGTGACAGCCACGACATCATCACATCCGCTCAGGGAACTATTTTTAACTGATTTATGTATTTCATATATGAGGAAGACATCAACTTCTGTTTTAGTTCGTTTTACAGGAAAGTGTTGCAACCGTGCTCAGCTCAGCACTATTAATCACCACAGAGCAGCAGGGGAAGCCCATCTCAGCAACACAGTGTGACAAAAATTAATAAAGTTGGAAATGTCAGGCAGGCTCGAGGCCACTCATTTCGTAAAGGGGGAAACTCAGTATTACCTCCTTCTGGGGGACCCAACAAGCCCATTTGGAGAAAGAGCATTCCCTCTGCTGCTGCTGCCAGCCTTCCAGCACTGACCGTGACGTTTCTGCACTTTGGAACCCTGGCCGTGGGGACTGGCAGGGCTGCTGGGTAACCACGGGGCCAAGGGCCACCTTTAGTGCCCCTCCTTGAGGCAAGGGTCTCTTCAGGACCCTCTGGGCAGCCAGCCCATCTCCCCTCTTTCACACAAGGAGAGGCTCAGGGAAGGGGTCCCGCCAGGTGGTTTGGATCTGTGGCTCCTGCTTCGTGATCAAGCTCTGTCCCCCAGCAGCCCAGGTCGACCTGGCTCCAAGCAATGGTGGCCTGTGAGGGTCCTCACTCAGTCCCTACAACTCACGCATGCTTAGCTCCCACTTTTTTTTTTTAGAGACAGCCAGCGAGAGAGGGAACACAGCAGGGGGAGTGGGAGATGAAGAAGCAGGCTCATAGCGGAGGAGCCTGATGTGGGGCTCGATCCCATAACGCTGGGATCACGCCCTGAGCCGAAGGCAGACGCTTAACCGCTGTGCCACCCAGGCGCCCCTTAGCTCCCACTCTTAGTCTGGACTCCACTTCTCTTACTTTTCTTAACCTCTCCCCTTACTCATTTGAGCCCAAATTAACAACCACTTTTTTTCTTTTTCTTTTTCTTTTTTTTTTTTTTTTTTTTTACCACTTTCTTAGCCCCAGACTTCCTTACACAGTCTTTCACCAGCAAGTGCCGGGCCGCTGGGCAGCTCTGAGCAGGGAAATGGCAAGCAGCTGAAGCAGCAGGGGAAGAGGAGATGGAGGGAGGCAGAGAGGCACAGGGGCCAGTCCCAGAGTCTGTCTGGAGAGCAAAGAGCATGTTCTCAGGGAAAGAGGCAAGATGCAAAATGTGGAGGATTAGGGTTAGGGTCACAAAGGTCAGCCCCAGGGCAGCCCCAGTGGACCTGGGCTAGAGGCTGCCACATAGCTGGGAGTCAGGCCAGACTGTGAGGGGCCAGAGCCCAGGGGAGTGTGCTTCCAGCCCCCAGAGCTTCTCCCCCAAGGGCTAGCGATTACCTGTGCCAGCCTGTGGGACGCTTTCCCCTCTCGGTGCATGCCTGTGCTGCCTGCCCCGGCTTTCACAGATGAGAAGGCTTGACCCTGGGGTATCAGTCGAAGGACACCTAGCAGCCCCGTTTCTTCTCCTAGCTCCATGCTCTCTCCTCAGCAGACGCATGAACTAACACGCACTTCCAGATCTCAGGACCTCTCCAGACTTGTCAGAACATGGCTGGGCACGACCACATTGCGACTGTTTTCTCCTCAGAAGCCACCAGCAGTGGGGATGTCTCTATCCCGAGGTCAACAGGGCACACAGGAGTTTGTCTCACTCACCTGGAGGTTGCCGATCTTCTTCCCTTCCAAGCAGTACCCCACCCTCCTCCTCTCTTCTGAAGGAAGCAGGAAGAGGTGCGACTCCAGGGTCTGGGAATTGCTTGGAGGCTGGGAAGACCCCAGGAGCTGATGCAGGCTCTGTCAGACCACCTGACTCTTTCCCAAGTGGTTTACACAAAAGTGCGTGTTCCCGCTGCACACGAACCCTTTTGGAGAAGAGGAAACTGAGGCTGGAACAGTCTCAGTAAGTGGCCAGCACCCCCGCTGTGTGGGGCAGGGCATGGATTCCAGCCCAGGAAGCCCGGCTCCAGAGCCTGTGCTCCAAGCCCCTACGCTATAATTTGTGTCCTCCAGGGCTCCTGATATCTCGGATTTAATGTGGAAAAATGGTTCCACTCTGTCTCACCCCATACCCAAAATAAACTCAGATAGATTAAAGACAAAAAGTATAATTATAAAAGAACTGGAAGAGAAGAGAAAAGTGCACACTCCCAGAAAAACAGGCAAGATGCAAAATCTAAGCCTTAAGGAAACAACTGACAGATTTGACTATAAGAAATCCAAGGACTTGTATGTGATGGAGAAAATACCACTAGAAAGCTAAAATGTTAAGCAAGAGACTGGGAGCAAGTATCTGCAAGGTAAGCATAAGTGTTGAGATTTATCATATGTAAAGAGCACCCACAAGTCAGTAAGAAGAAACGAACAACCCAATACAAAAGCAGCAAAGGAAAACAAAAGATACATAAAATGTCTTAATAAACACAACAAATTATTCAGTCTCCATTAATCACAGAAATGAGGAGTTGAAAAACATTTGATGACCAGATCCAGTGTTGGTAAGGTGAGGAAAAGGGGCATATTCACAAACCATGTGCAAGGGTATAAAGCAGTGATTTGGAACCTCTACTGGAAATTTAAATGCACATATCCTGAGACCCCAGCCCCATGTAAAGATGTCTGTGTTGGGATGTTTTAAGGCATACTTCTGGACACAGCAAAGTCCTGAGAACAGCCCCTTGGGGACAAGCCCCAAGCTTTCACCTTCTGGGAAAACCAGGTATCATGGAGAACTCAGAGCTTGTCTGAGAGCCTGGAGGTCCACCTTGGGCTGGGCACCTGGGAGGGGGTGTCGTCCCCACCTGCAGACCCCATATTCAGCTGCCCTGAGGGGCTATGGAGGCATGCCTGGGATGTGGTGGCCTGCCCTGGACTCTAAGGGACCACTGTTGAGTCTGGAGACGGAAGTTGGGCAGCAGGGACAAGTTCCTGCAGACAGGGCAGTAGGACCTGACCATCCTGGTCTTGGGGAGCTGTGTGTCCCTCTGTAGCACCCCACTATCAGGGCAGGCGTCCCTTTCTGTTTTGTTTCAAGGTCCCCCACCCTACCTGGCCCCTCCAGGCCTGGCTCCCATCCTAGTCCTTCACTGATGGGCCTCACTCTATCTCCTCCCCCCAGCCTTCCTGTGACCACCCATCTGGCCACTGTGTGTCCTCTGTCCCTGATGTCCTGGACCTTCCCAGAGAGCTGCCCTCTCCTCACTGCCCCAGCCAGGGCCTCCGTGCGGTCTCTGCTCAGCTCTCACAAGGACCTGACAAGGAGATGGAGGCCCAGAGAGGGTAAGAGACTCGGTGAGCTCACACAGTGAGGAGGCGACAGATGAAGAGACACACCCGCCTGGCCACGCGGGCAGCAGACTCTTAGGGGTTGGCTTGGAGCCCGGCCACAGTGAGGGCTCAGGGTGCTGGCTCGGCTGTGCTCTGCAAGCAGGTCCCCCATCCCCCACACCCTGGCACTCTGAGGTCTGTCACTTGCTCCTCCCTCTACGGGCAGGGCTCTGTGGCCACTGGGCCAGAGCTTGCGTGGGCAGCTTCATGACCCTTCTCTCTGGGCTGATTTTAAATCTCAGGGAGCCATGGCTCCTGCTGCATGCATCACATTGGAATGAACTGCGGTGGCTCTGCCTTCCGGAGACTTCCGTCTCTGATTTATACACGCTATCAGGCAGTTATCCGATCCAGATGCCTGAAATGCGCTTTGCACTCTGACCATCCTGGACAGGGGTGGGCGGCCTGGGCAGGGTTCCCGTCTCATGAATCAGGGAGCAGGGTCTGGGGAGGGGCAGCCCCCCTTCCCTGGGAAATAGTGTGGGACTTGTTCCAGGTGCTTTTCCAGCCCCGGTGCCTCTGGGCCCCAGGGAAGGCGTGTGGAGCTAGTGGTGGGGTGTGGGGGCGGGGCCGCCGTCCAGCCTCCCTCCAGCCTCAGGTTCCTGACCTACACACGGGTACTGCCTGTCCCTCCTCACTCACCCAAGTACCATGGGGCCCAATCAGCCCAGAAAGGACCCTCTGCCCACCAAGAGCTTATGAGGCCATGGGCCAAGTACTCAGTGGTGGGTGGATATGGGACGGTCTTGGGACAATTGGCCACATTGGGCCCTCCTGCTGAGACCACCCCTGTGTGGGGCCCTGGTGTGTGACATGGTGCTACAGGGCCACCCTGTACTCCTGTTCCCTCTATTTCCAACCTGGACCTCTGAACACTTCCAGAAGCTGCCCCTTCCCTCCACCCTTACCTATCGTCTCTCTCCTGGCGGCCCCCATAAGGTACTCTCCATGGGGAAGCCACAGGGACACTGTGAACACCTGGGCCAGATGGCATCTCCTGTGTTGGCTTCTTCCCAAGGCACCCAGTTCAGGGTCAAAGCCACACCCTCTACGGCCCAGCACCTCGCCAGATCGCACACATCCCCCATGGGCCTACAGCACCCCACACATCCCCCTGGGGCTCAGGGGCCTACATGACTACCCCTCTCACGGCATTGACCAGGCCTGGTCTTCATGGCACAGCCAGGTTTGAGAAGGACAAACGGAGGCTACTTCCCTCTGGCCGTCATGGAAGCTGACCGGGACCATCATGGTGCCGCCACAACTTGGTGGCCTGGGAACCTGCCCCCTGCACACACTCATCAGCTGGAGGCCCCAAGGGTGCCAGTGCCCTGATGGCCTGGGCCTCCCTCATCCAGGACCCACCCACCTGAGCCTCCCTCCCTCCCTTTCTCCCACTGTGGGTCTACTGCCTGGCCTGCTCCTGCTCACCGGGCAGATGAGACTGCCCCCACCCCGCCCCTCACAAGCAGCCCTGGGCCAGTCCTTGAATGACACCACCACTGCCCGGATCATGGAATCGTGGCGTGAATTCCTGGATGGGCTGCCGAAGAGCCCACTGTGTGCCCACACCTGGTCAGACAAAGATGGAGGGGGATCCCCAAGGGGAGGGAGGGTGTCAGAAGAGGTGACCCAGCAGGCAGGGACATAGAGTGGGGCACTCGCCCACCCACATGCCCACCCCAGCCCTGCCCAGCAGAAGGCACAGTCCTTCCCACTGGGTGATGCCAGGTGCCCACCCCTCTGCAGAGCAGCCTCAGTGAGTGAGGGGTACCTGGCCTCCCGTCCACCCCCAAGTCAGGGCACCCCAGGCGACCTTACCTGGTGTTCTCAGATGAGCCAAATCTCAGAGCCTCCAAGGGCAGGCAGGATTTGGCCGGGCCTCAGATACGGTCCCGGAACTTCAAGAGTAAAATACCATTTAGGTTAACACAGACCAGAGCCCATTTCCCACCCCAAACCAAGGTTGAAGGCGACCTCTCATCCCCAGCTAGGAGTGTGTCTGCAAAGAATGACCACAAACTGCGGTCATGTCCCAAAGACATAGGCCCCAGTTTCCTCCAATGGCGTGACCACAGGGCCTGGGGGAGGGGCTGGGAGGACTCCCCAGGCCGGGGGCGGGGGGGTGTCCTGCTGGGAATGAGGCAGGGTCTGGGTGTTGGGGGACCTGGCCACCGAGATCCCTTTCTGAGGCCGCGTGGGTCCCTCCATATTCACCAGCTGCTGGAGCTTCTGCAGCTTCAGTCCTCCTTCCTCACGGGCTCGGACCAGCCCTGCCCTGTGGGAGGAGCCCGCACTGGCAGACTGCCCTGCCAGGCCAGGCAACACTGGCCCACGGTCCTGAATTCCATCAAAGAACAACAAACTGACATTCCAGCTGAACCCAAACTTGCCTAAATTCCAACCCTGGAGCCCATCTCAGGTTCCCTGTCCCTAGAGGAAGGTGCCGGCCTCCACGCAGAAACAAAGACCCCTGACTGGCAGGGTCTCTGTCCTGAGGCCATACCTGGCCCCCACCCAGGACCCCAGCCCATGCCCTAACCCTCCACCCAGGCTCTTCCTGCACCTCACAAGGGCCTCACCATCCTCCCTGGGCTTGTGACCCACAATCAGGCAAGTTTTTCAGCAGCCCTGACACAATCTATAGTAGGGCTGGGGTCTCCCAACCCTGCCCCACCCAGGAAGCAGGTGTTTCCCCAACTTGCCTAGCCATTCTTGCAAACCTTGCTTCTCATGCCCAAGGTGAATGACCCCCTGAAATTTAGAGGGTCTTTCGGGATTTGTGCCCTGACCTTGACCTCAAATCTCATACCGCAGCCAGAAAACCCCCTCCTCTCCCATGCCCTGCCCAGCCCCAGAAGGCCTCCAGCCTCACCTGAGTCAGATCTCTTCCTGGCTCAATGGAATGGTGGTCATGCCCAGCTCATCCGAGAGGTGCCCAGGCTGAGAGGGGTGCAGGCTTACTGGGAAGTGGCTTTTAACCTCATCCCAAAGGGTGTGCCCTTGGATCTGCTGGACCTGGCCACACTGTCATGTCCATCACCTGGGTTGGGCGGGGCAGATACTGGACTCTGCCAATGTTTGAAAGCAGCTGAGGCCTCAGGAGGCCACGGGGCCCCCAGGCCCTGCTTGGGAACCTTGCCAGGCCTACCCAGGCCCCAGGGATGGGCGTGGTGCCAGAGAAGGTACCCCTTGTCACCATGGCAGTGCCCACGCACAGTGTGCTGACTCCAGAATGCCCTTGGGGGTGAGGCACAACCCGGCCCCCTGCCCCAACTTCTACCGTTGTAGCTGCAGCCCTGCCCACCTACCCTGCACCTGTGGGCCATGCTCTGCCACCCCTGCTCTGAGGCCCTCAAGTGCACCGTGGGCCTCCTCATTCTTTGGCCTCTACTCCGTCCTGAACTCAGAAGCCCCCAGCTCCAGCCGAGGCCATGCTCCAGGCAGAAACTGATCCTCCCAGCATTACGTGGGGGTTTGGGGACGTGCACAGACAGAGCTCACAGGGGGCCTCAGGTCCTTCCCATCTGTGCAGGAGCCAGGGTCTGAATGCCAATTGCCAGAGCACAGAGCAAGGCCTGGCTGACAAGGAGCCAGCTGGAGCTCCAGTGCTGTCTTTGGAACCTCTGAGGAGAGTATCTATCCTCAGGACTCCTCCAAGGGTGATGTTGGTCAAGAAATCCAATCCTAAAGCATGAGGGCCTCTGTTGCCACCCTTTGCCTCCTGACTTGGGTAGCACCAAGTCCCGGGCTCCCGGGGCAGCTCCTCCAGAGGTCCTGAGAAGACGTTCAGGGAACCAGACAGCGAGGAGGCCAAGTGAGCCTGGGATCTGGGCACTTTGCAGGGGGCTGCTAGGGAAAGACCCTCGTCAGAGTCTCCACCCCCCGAGGCAGGGCTGACAGAGGATGGGCTGTCCGGACTGGACCATGAAGGGCAGACAGGGAAGGACGCAGTCACATGGCTGGGGGAGCACCCCTGTTTCCAGGACAAGAAGATGGTTTCAATCCCGGCAATCCTGTTCACTCTCATGGGGACCTCACAGTTTTTTATTTCAGGACATTCACATGTGTTAAAACAGGAAATAAAGTATGTGAGAAACAGCATCCCCCACACACTCCCGGGGCCGTAGGCTCTTCCTGCAGCCTCAGCCCCACCCGCCTCCACACAGCCCTGGGGAGGGACCCCCAGGCATAGCCCACGTCCTGTCCAACCCCTGCATTCCTGGGCTGCTTGTTCTCTGAAGCATTTTAACACGTGCACAGACGCACACATACGCACACACACGTATGGGCACACACATACATGCTTGCATACACGCACCAGGGCTGGGCTCCGAGGTCCTGTGTAGCAGCCGGCACTGTGTGGGCTCACAGGGCACAGTGGTAAAGGTGGGGGGTTGTGGTTGGAGTTTTGAGCAATTCTGGCCAGGGCTCGTGTGCAGTGCATGACGCTTCCCAGGCCGGGATCCCACCCATAGCTGCCATCCCGACACACAGAGGGGCAGAGGTCTGCCCAGGGTCCCACAGCTGGTGAGCACAGGTCTGTCCCACTCTGCAGCTGGGTGTCTGGGACCAGCCTGGTGGAGAAATGTGATCCATAAGTTTCCATCTTTCTTAGACCCACTCAGGCCTGGGTGTGACTGTACAGTTGAGGTCGGTCACAAATGTTGGGGGTCTGTCGTCACCCTCTGTGGAGCTGACCCTAGTCGTCTCACCTCCCCTTCTATTTGGGAAACACAGTCATAAGTGCCACTTGCCTCTTTCCGGGACCATGTTGTTGAAGCAGCTGGCATGGCCACAGTGCTGTCCGAAACCCACACTGACCACGGTGTCTGTCCCAGAGAGGGCTCCGGTCCCCCCTGACGCTCCAAGTGGCCGGTGTGATGGGCCAGGGTGTCGCAGGCCTCAGGAGGCAGTATGTTTTGACTACCTGTTCCAATTCCAACTCGATCATCCTGGAGGCTCTGAGGCCTCTGACTGAGGTCAGGCTGCCCAGGAACTCTTGGGCACTGGTGGACTTGGGTAGGTGGCTTTTGTGGACTCACCTCCCTGGCAGCTGCCCTGTGTTATGCCCCCACTGCCCACCACCCTTGCCACATGGAAGTGCCCCAGCCGGCTTATGGCCCCAGGAATGGCTATCCCTGGAGCCTGTCCTCTCCTCTTCCTGTCCCAGCAGGGCCTGGTTTTCCCCCCTTGCGGCCTCAGCATCTGGCACCTCCATGCGCCTCTGTAGGTGGAAGAGATTTTAAGGAGGATGGACAGGGAGGGAAATGACCAGAGGTGGGGGGACATCCCTCGGTCACAGGACCCCCCCGTCCCCCTAGCCCACTGTTGAGGACCTCTCTCCAGAAAGCGTACTGCTTCAGGAACACCCTGTCAAGGCCAGCTAGAGTAAGGAGGACAGAAGCTCCCCCAGACCAGAAGCTCACCTTAAGGCCTTAACATCAAACACACAAAATGGCTTTATTTGTGCTTTCCACAAAGGCTGTTTCTGCACCAGAAAAGGAATGAGGTTGACTTCAGAAGTTCAGTACAACTCAAATACGTGACAGAAGTCACGTGCCAATGTTTTAATCCATTCAAAGGAGCCCCCCCCTCCGCCGTGGCTGCCCTTGGAAGACCCCTGTCCCCCAAGTGCCACCATGTCGGCCAGCTAGCTGTTCCAGGACTCACAACCAGCTGGTGCTATGCAAGTGAGTCGGGACCCGGGATCAGGGCCCAATGCTTTCATCCCAAGAGAGACAAAGAGAGGCCCCACAGAGGGCTGTGGCAAACACAGCGAGGCCGAGATGCAAACTCCTCTCTTCTGTTACTGCCACCTTCAACCTTGCCGTGCACGGAAGTTATCAGAAGGGTCTCATCCTCTTCAGTTACATCCATCCACCCCTTGCAGATAAGTGGCCACCTTCAGCAGGGTCGTGAAGGGGCCTTACGGGTTGGTGTATTTTATATGGCTCGGGGGGACCATCTCTGGGATGGTGACCCGCAGGGATGGGCTCCAAAGTGAAATTCTCATCCTCCTGGCACTGAGTGAGTGGAGCCATCAAAAAGGGAACACGAGAAGGAGCCGGAAGGCATGGCAGACAGGGATGGCCATCCCGAGGGCTCGAGCAGACATGGGGGCAGGGGCAGCTTAGGACAGGTGGAAGCAAGCACCTTCAAGGACTGAGGGGTGTGTGTGTATGTCTATGTACCTCATTGTATGGTAGATGGGTGGACAGATCATAGGGTAGATAGATGATAGTTTGAGAGATGTGTAGGTATGGGTGTAGACGTCGTGGATGGCTGGACAGACAGACAGACAGAAAGACAGAGAAGTTGAGATAGATAGTGTATGGGTTGTGTTGTGTGTGTGTTAGGGTTCCATAGTGGTTGAAACCATGGGCTTTGAAACCCAACAGACCTGCGTTTGAGTGTCAGACCTACTGATCACTGTCCATAGGACCATGAACGCTCATGCAGACTTAGTTTCCTTACTTCCCAAGTGACCCACGTGTGTAGTGTGTATGCATGTTTATAATGCCATGACCCATTTGTCAGTGAGGAGCCAAGTTTGCTATGTGACTTCTTATTATTATCTGTGGGCCAGGCACCGTTCTAGTGCCTAATCCATAAAACAGACACAGACCCCTGTCCATAAGGACACCTTCCAGCAGGGAGACAACAGCACGATCAAGAGGCCGTTCACAGATTGTCCTGTCGAACTCAGGCCAGGGCAGGTTGGGCCAGCAGGTGCCAAGTGGCCTCAGTGACAAGGATACCATGGAAGAGCATTCCAGGTTCCTGGCCCTAGCAAGGAAGAGGAGAAGGAAGGAGGCCAGGGTAGGGAAGACACAGAATCCAAAATTTCCTCAAGACCAGGCAGGGGCACCCCAAGTGCCTGAAATACACTTTTATACTATCTCAGGGGAAACAGGGCTCCAAATTGGAGTCAGCTTCATAAAAAAACAAACACACAAAAAGCTATGCCCTGTCTTGGTCGCTGGAGATGCAGTGAGAGAGGCACGGCATGTGGAAGGGTCTGCTCTGATGAGAAGCAACGAGAGAAACCAGAAGACCCACCCAAGGGCTCTCAAAGGCAGACAGACAGAGGGACAAAGGAAGGCTCGGGGGCTTCTGGTCTCCAAACATCTGAACACACAGAGAACACAGACACCGACACAACTTACCAAGGACATGACAGAAGGGAATGGAGCTACTGGTTCCTGGGATTTCTGTCTGAGGAGCGAGGGATCGCAGAGTGGCAGGTGGAAGCCTGTTTACAGCCGTCAGCCCCAGGGCTGCTGCCCCTGAGTCAAAGTGTGAAATACCCATCACCAATGCTTTAAAAACACAGCACTGTGGCAGCTTGCGTGGGCTGTGACCAAACAATCCCAACCTTATTTTCCACAAGCACCAACAGATGTTTAAACTTGGGGTGGAATGTCTAGGACCGAAACATTTCTCAAGCGGGGCCCCTGGAGCAGCTCCAGGGGGCTCAGGCCCATCGGCCTGCGCTGCTGTTCTAAGCCCGCCCTTCACACGTCAGGAATGTCAAACAGAGCTGACCTCAGCGCTGTGGAGAGCCCCACTCCAAACAGCCCTCGGCCGGCCCTCCAGCAGCAGGCAGGCTCGGGGTGTTTGTCTAATTCAAAGCAAACTAGTTGGGCGGTATATTATTTCTCCAACCCAACAGGATCGAAGCTGCATGTACCGTGTGTTACTATTGCTTCCTGCCGAGCTCTGGGGCTCGGCCGAGCGCACGCCTTCCTCAAGCCCGCTCAGCACATTTAACAAGTGAAAACGAGAGGGTTGTTTCCGCTGTCGCTCAGGCAATCAGCGGACAGCTTCCGCGAGTAACTCTGCCACACGCCACCCCCGCCAGCAACCACCGCAGCCGGCCCTGCCGTGCCCGCGAGGCCCTCCGTCTCTTGAGGACGAGACCCCGGTAATTCTCCCCTGCTCCCCTCCACTGGGCCACTTAGCAGCGCTTGCCCCGGCCCACCCCCACAGCCCCGCGGCCACGACGACGGACTTACAGTCCTAACCATGAGCCCCTCGGAGCTGTCCTGCCAGCTCCATTTCCTCTCCTCCTGACCTCTCCGGAGTACTCTCCGGCCGGGCCTTTATCTCCCCTGGCCCACCAAAAATGCTCTTACTCAGTCAACGACCGTCACTGTGCTAAATCCAGGGGGTCAATCTCCAGCCCTCGTCCTGGAGGGTCAGCAGCATGGGTACAGAGTGGCACCCCCCATTCAGGAGCCGTGCTGGTCCTGGGGCTCCTGCGACACCCACTTCCCGGCCCCCGGCCCCCCCCCCCCAGCTGTCGTGCTGCCTCACTGTTGCCTTGGCTGGTCTCCCCATCAGCATGGCTCCTGTATTAGTTTCCTATTGCTGCTGTAATCAATTACCACAATTTTCATGCTTTAAAACAACACAATTTCATCATCGTACAGTTCTGGAGATCAGAAGTCCAAAATGGGTTTCACGGGCTACATCAGGTGTCAACAAGATGGCCTCCTTCCGGAGACCACAGTGCACTCCCTTGCCTTTCCCAGCTTGCATTGACCCGGTCCCCCTCCCCTCCCTCACCTTCGAATCCGCCATCTTGTCCCTGGCGTTGCTTGCGTCCTCACATCTCCCCTCCCTCTTATGCGGACTCTCAGACTGCATTGGGCCCACCTGGGTAATCAGGCAGTCTCGCAGTCTCAAAGTCCTTCATTTCATCACAGCTGCACAACTCCCTCTGACACAGACTACAGAAGCAGATTCACAGGTTTGGGGGACGAAGACGTGGACATCTGTGGTAGCTATTTTTCTCCTGACCGCAGTCTCCCCTCTGGCCTCCAAAGATTCCCATGCAAACCCTCACATGTAAAATACATTCACCCCATCCCACTATCCCTAGAAGTCTTACACGTTACAATATCAAGTTGAAATCCCCCCAAAAAAACCCCAAAACCTCATTTGAATCTAATCAATTCAAAAGTCCCAAATCCCAAATAAGAAATCCCTTCTGATACATACTTCCTCTCCATCTATAAACATGTACAAGTCAAGAACAAGTTATCCGCTCCCAAAATACAGTGTTGGAACAGGCATATGTTGACGATTAGAGACATTCCCATTCAAAAAGGGAGAAAACAAAGAGAAAAGGGAGCCACCAGTTCCAAACAATTTCAAAACCCGGCAGGCAAATATTACATTTCCAGGCCTGAGTGTATTCATGTCTTTGGTTCCTGCTCTGCCCTCTGGGCTCACGGCCCCCCTCTTGGATTACCCTTCCTCTTTTCATGAAGGGGAGCATGTCTGCAGCTAAGCAGTTTTTTTTTTGTTTTTTTTTTTTTGTTTTTTTTTTTTAATAATTTTTTATTATATTATGTTAGTCACCATACAGTACATCCCCGGTTTCCGATGTAAGGCTCGATGATTCATTAGTTGTGTATAACACCCAGTGCACCATGCAATACGTGCCCTCCTTACTAGCCATCACCAGTCTATCCCAGTCCCCCACCCCCCTCCCCTCTGAAGTCCTCAGTTTGTTTCTCATAGTCCATAGTCTCTCATGTTTCATTCCCCCTTCTGATTATCCCCCCCCTTTCTTTATCCCTTTCTTCCCCTACTGATCATCCTAGTTCTTATGTTCCATAGATGAGAGAAATCATATGATAGTTGTCTTTCTCTGCTTGACTTATTTCACTTAGCATTATCTCCTCCAGTGCTGTCCATGTTGTAGCAAATATTGAGAACTCGTTCTTTCTGATAGCTGAGTAATATTCCATCGTATATATGGACCACAGCTTCTTAATCCAGTCATCTGTTGAAGGGCATCTCGGCTCCTTCCACGATTTAGCTATTGTGGACATTGTGCAGCTAAGCAGTTTTATCTGCCTGCTTCCTGCCTGCAGAATTATGAGAAGTTCAAAAATCTGCTTTCACCTTTCATGTTATCGTCTCAGTTCCAAATGCTGTGTTCCTGCTGACGTCACCTTCTCAAGAACTCTGTGAGCCTCCCGTCTATGTCACAGGGCCTCGCACCACCTGACGCGAGCGTCCGCTATGGGTCTTTCCTGGACAACCCCGTTTCCGCTGTGGGCTTCTGCTGAGATTGCTGCGGGTCCTGGAGTCATGCACTCGTCTCTCCAGAGAGGCTCTGTGGTCGAATATTCTGCTGGTTCCTTCCAACGTACCAGCATAGGGCTGTCCAGCCACACCCTTGGCTTTCATTCTGGAGCTCAAAGACACACATCCTGCACACATATATACACACGGCCACAGCACACACACGCACACGCATGCACACACGTACACGGTACTGTCTGTGATCACACACGCACACACACACTGCTCCTTGTGCACACACAAGCCTCAGAACACGCGTGGACACACAGCATTGCAAGCACACATCCTGCACACATATACATACATGGCTACAGCACACACACGCACACGCATGCACACACGTACACGGTACTGTCTGTGATCACACACGCACACACACACTGCTGCATGTGCGCACACAAGCCTCAGAACACACATGGACACACAGCATTGCAAGCACACATCCTGCACACATATACATACATGGCCACAGCACACACACGCACACGCATGCACACACGTACACGGTACTGTCTGTGATCACACACGCACACACACACTGCTCCTTGTGCACACACAAGCCTCAGAACACGCGTGGACATACAGCATTGCAAGCACACATCCTGCACACATATACATACATGGCTACAGCACACACACGCACACGCATGCACACACATACACGGTACTGTCTGTGATCACACACGCACACACACACTGCTGCATGTGCACACACAAGCCTCAGAACACGCGTGGACACACAGCATTGCAAGCACACATCCTGCACACATATACATACATGGCCACAGCACACACACGCACACAGGTTGCCCAACCAATGGTGCACTCCGTGGCTTGTGGCTGCACCCCCCCACCCCTGCTCTGCCTCCATGTGGCTTCTCCTATCTGAAATCTCCTCCCCTCTTTTGTAAGGACACATGCCACTGACTCAGATAATCCAGGATGTTCTCATCTCCAGACCCTTAACTTCATTACACCTGCAAAGACCCATTTGCTAAGTAAGGTCCCATCCAGATTCTGGGAATTAAGAAAGGGTTGCATCTTTCTGGGGCCAAGTCAGCCTACCACAGACAGTGTGCTGAATGCTGCTTATGGAAATGTCCAGCACAACAAGCAAGGACATGAGAAGGCAGCTGCAGGTGTAGTAATAAGAGCTGTTGGTTGTTTCTAGAGCCTGTGAGCTCCACAGGGCAGGGATATGTCCTGCCATCATTGACACCCAGACCCCAGCCTGCCTGGGGGTGGCTAGCTGGACGCTTCTCTGGCTCCCTGAGGCTGGGTTGCTCAGGCTGCAGCCTTCCACCTGCACCTCTGCTTGCCCAGATCCAGTGTCTCCCTTGAGATGTGCGATGCGAGGGACATGAGAGTGCGTCCATGACTAGCACTCAGTACCGAGGACCGTGCTGGATTCAGTGCCCCTGCACCCACCCAGATGGAGGGGCAACAAAGGCTTGAGATGTGGTGTCTGTCAGTGTCTCTCTCAAGGCAAGCACTTCGAGGACAGGCCATCTGTCTATCCTGGGTGCCCGAGGGGGATGCCCCCCTCCCATGCCACAGCAGAGAGAGATGCAGCTCGGGGCCTCTGAGGAGCAGCCTGCCGGGACAGTTCATGAGAGCAGGTAAGTGGTGATGCCAGGCTGGCCCAGCCCTGCACTCCATCCTTCCACCTGGGCTCTGCAAACCAAGGGCTTCAGGACCAGAGGGACAGGGCCACCTTGAGGCCATGGCTTTGGAAAACCTCATCTCGAGCTAAGCCTTCGCCCTTTAGCCCATCCTGCAGCCCATCCTGCGGCAGATGGCTTCCCCCCTGGCTGCCCCACTGCCCCGGCTTGTGGAGTGTCGGCAGAAGGCTGGTGAAGCAGTTCTGAACACAGGTTTCAGATGCAAGACGTGCTTCTGCTCATCCTCTTGTACCCCTGGCCTGCTCCACGAGAAGGACATGTCAAGGGGAGCTGGTGGCTCTCCATCCGGGTCCCGGAGAGACAAGGAGCAGACCTGAACCCCACCTGTGGCCTGAGGCAGACTCTGCCCGTCGATACAAACGTGTAATTGAGAAACAAACATTTCTTCTAAACCACTGGCATTGGTGGGTCCTTCACCACACAGAGCTAGGTACCAAAATGCTGCCACGATAAAGCCTGAAACATATGGGCGTGGCTGACGGGCTCATGGAGAAGAAGGTGTTTTAGGAAGCTGCAAAACGACAACTCTGTGTTACGTAATTGTGACAAAACCAGGGAGACTGGTTCCTGCAATAAACCCAGGAAACAGGAAACACACCTAACACAATCCTGCTTCGGGCAAAGAGCTTTCCAAGCAAAATATCACCAGGGTAAATTAGTTGTTACCACTGCATTTGATAAAGTATCTCAAGAGAAAAATGAGCTCAGAAAGGAATGGGCAAACTTACAGCAGAATTGAGAGGAAATGCAGGGAGCCCAGAAATCCTGGCACTTGCAAGATTAAACATCGAGGCTGTTTTTCAACCAATTATGAATAAAATGGAGACTGGAGACTCAGCATCGGGGGTGGGGGAACCCGGCACAGACCCCGGCCTCTAGGCCAGTCTGCTCTGGATGACATTCCCAAACGGCTGCTGGCTGCTGTCCAAGGCGCCTGAAAACAGGGGCCACTCTGATGAGTGGGTGCCTCTGCCACCCGGGGGTTTTGCCATCAGGGCTCCTCTCTGTGTTTTCGGCAACTGGAACAGCCCTGAGCCGCGGCCGTGTCCGCCATCCTGTTATGAAGGAAATACGCCCAGGGGAAGGGGTGTGAGCTGATGCAGAGACAATAAACAGAGGTGTGCCAAGAGGGCAGCGGGATGCACAGGGCGGGGAAAGTCGCTGCCCACAGACACCAGCATCTCTGTCAGCGAGGGCTTTCATTCCACGCCCACCTTAGCCAGGCCACGGGAAGCAGGATGGGGCAGGAGGGTGTCCACCCTGGATCCAGGAGCCTTCTGCCCCTACTCTTGTCAGGAGACCTTCTGTGGCCTCCGCCCCCTAGACCTGCCAGGAACCCGGCGTCCCACACATATGCTGAGCCAGCCCTGTGAACAGGGCTCATCCTAGGAAGGGAGGCGCTTCTGGGAGCCGTGGCCACCACTTCCAGTCTGAGGAAGGCTTCGTGGAAAGCAAAAGAAAGTCTGGGATTTGGAACCAGATCTGGTTCAAATCCTGCTCAGTCCCTTCCTAACTGTGTGGCCCTGGGCCAGTCACTTCACTCTGAGCCTCGATACCGCGGGAGAGAACCAGAAACGCTAGGACGGCGAGGCTCAGAACGCCACGGAGGCGGAGAGGAGCGCACGCTTGCTGGCAGACGGCCTGAACGGCAGTGGCTCCTGAGAAGCCTCCGGAGGTGGCGGTGGGCGGCGAAGAGCGGTGGGAGGCAGACGGCGCCTTCGTTGCTAGCGGGGAGGCCGGTGCCCGTGGGCGTGACCACGTGCGGGCGGGCGTGTCACACTCCGTCCTGGCCGGAGCCAGCCGGGATGCTGGGGAGCCTGCGCAGCCCCGGGTGTCGCCACAGCGGCGCTTTGCTGAAAGAAGGGGAGACCCCGGAAGCCAGCGCCGCCCAGGCCGACCCGAGATGGAGCGCGAGCTCGCCCAGGAGCTGAATGCGGACACGACAGCCCTGAAACACGAGGAGGCCGAGTGTCAGGACATGTGTGAGGAGACCCAGCCCTTGACCTCAAATGAGCAACAGCAGCGTCGATTACCATTTGGAGAAACACGAAACTTCTCTTTTCCAGCATATGGTGCTCACCGCTGAGCCAGCATTTCTCTCTGCTTGGAAAACAAGCTTTTAATCAGTTTTGATGTCAGCAACACAATTTTAATATTCATATTTTGCATAGCAAATCAGTCCCTCTGCTTCTAATGCCTAACACAAAAGATAAACTCCAATTCACTTTTGTCCAAATTATCATAAATTCAAGGGGAAGCAGATAGGATTTAGATTTATAGGCTTTTCCTTTTCCCGGGGTTCCCATGCCCAAATGGTGGACGAACACCCCCCACCTCTCTCACCATGGCACTTCCCTGAGGGCCCGGCCTGGGGCCTTCCCAGAGGGCAGGGTCGCTTCGCCAAGCACAGCGGCCCACCTGGTCCTGCCTGGAGCCGGTGTCCTTGCTCCCTGTGTGCACAAGGGGGCTGGATGGCAAGGGACCACGTGCTGTGAGACTCTTCCCAGCGGAAGTGCAAAGCCATTCCCACGGGACTCACACTCCCTGCGCAGCTTGGGGTGGCTTGTCTCTGCCTGGATGGACCAAGGCCCTCAAACTGAATGGACTTCCGTTGGGGCCACACAGGCCTTGTGCATTTCTTCCTGATGTTTTTTGTCAACAACCACTTCTTGGAGGGACCCACATCTTGAAATCATCCCGGTGCAGGAAAGGCTAGAATGCCATGTTGGCCCTGGGGCACGGGGCAGATGATGACAACCGCCACTGGGAGATGTGCAGGTCAGGGCAGCTCTCCACACCTTCAGGTGACCCCCAAGTGTCCTCCAGGGATGCCATAAAGGTCACATCACACAGGAAACCAGGCCCACTCCCCACACCCAGGTTAACCCTCCTCAGCACAGGTCAGCTCGAGAGGCTAGTTTGTCTTCAAGCGACCCTGCAGGGCAAGAGTCTGGGCTCTGATGCCAAAAAGGGTAAAGGCTGCATGCACATTGGGGTGCCTGAAGAAGGGAGGGGCCCCACTGGGCTGGGATGTTTGGGGCCCCAAGGGGGCATCTGCACACAGGCCTAGGGAAGTGGAGGCTTGGCATCCTGGCTCCAGAATCTCAAAAAAGCCCCAAGCCTTGGTGTGGCATGAGCGAAGTAAGGACGGGTGACCAGTGGGGGTCGACAGGACCCACAGCTGTCAGAGACAAGACCAGGGGCCTCCCCATGCTTTAGGGTTTGCAGCGACCCCCAGCGATATCTCCCAGCACACAAATGAGACCCATCTCTGTCCTTTGGAAACTGACCCCTCGCAGTGTCATCCAGTTATGTGAATAAGAACTTCAGAGACCAAGGGCATCCCTCTACTCTCTGTACCCCACATGGACCAGCCCCAAGCCAGTCCCACCCCAGTCCCTCTTGAAAGTGCTCCAGTTCCCCACCTCCCCTGCCCGGGGCACCACAGGCTAAGCACTGTGCCACGGCCAGCACTGACTGCGTTCACCTCTGCCCTCCACTCAGGGACAGGCCAGATCCATCTACATGCCTCCTAAGACCTTAACCTCATGGCCCAATTTCCTGTCTCAGTACCGACTCTGGCCCCTTTCCATGTCAGTGTCTAAGTTCCAGACTCTCAGAAACACAGGAGGTCCCTGTCACTCATCCTGCCTCTGCCGTTCGCACCAGGACAGGCACTTCCCCCCTCTCTCTTTTTTCTGCGGGGCAGGGGTACCCAAGCTCACCATGCTTGGTTCTAGACAAGGTGGTCAGCACTGGCCTCTCTACTGCATAGGCCCTTTAGTCCCACTGCCCAGGCCCATTGCTCTTTCCTGCCCAAAGTCAACTGCTCTGACGTGCTTGCTGCAAAATGTGGACAGCCGTTGTGAATGCACATTTTTAACTAAGAGAAGCAGAGTCGTGCTATCTGTGCTCCTGCTGTTTTCTGCTTCCCCGCAGATGCTGTGGGAGGCCTGCACTGACACCCTAGCTGCCCAATGTGCTCCTTCCTGCAAACTTCGGCCTGGTCTTGCTGGACCCTCCTGCTTGGGCTGGACCAACACAGGGCTCAACTGCACTGTCACTCTCTCAGGAGGGGAGTAAACCCAGCCCTGCTCTTCACCTTGGGCAGAAATGGGGGCTTTGGCTCTCTGTGGTGTGTAACTCTGGGTCTGGCAGAGCCACATCCCTCGCTGGCGGACCATTCTCACAGCGCACGCGCTCCCGCCACAGGGGTCACACACCCGCCCTGCGCCCTAGTTCAAAGCCCTGGATAACCGCCGTGTCTGAGGCTCAGTCATTGCTTTCGGCCCTTCTGCAAACTGCCTGTTTATGCCATTTGCCCATTTTCCATTGGAGTTTCCGTCTTTTTCTTGCGGACAAGAAGGAGTTTCTTGTGCGTTCACTGTATCAGCCCCTAACTGGTGTCAGAAGCTGTAGACTCCTTGTCCTGCTCTGTCTCATCAGTTAATTCTGTGGCAACACCTCCACAACCACCCTATTGGATCCCAATGAGTAAATAAAGGAGGCGCCATCCCTAAGTTCACTTTGCAAATGAAAACCTGAAGACCGGAGATCTGAACACCTGCTCCAGGCTCCAGGCCCATCGGGGGGGAGGCAGGGTTCAGACTCAGGCCTTCTGGTGCAACTCTGCGGGTCCCAGCTCTGGCCTGTCTCTATGGGACATGACTGCATGTCTGTCTCCCTAACAGCGAGTACCCCGGAGCTCTGGGGCCACGCTGGTGTCTCCACGTGAGGTCTCTGCAGGAGATGTCAGTGTTTGTTGAATCCGGTTTCTGGCATTATGAAAGAGGCCTTGCGTTCACTGAAATGACAAAACGGTTAAATTCAGTCAAACCGCTTCAAAAGGTTCTATCTGGTGTCATGGGACTGGCAAACCAAGGCATTCTGCCACGGCAGCCTCAGTGACCTGTCAAGCAGGCTGAAGTCACCCTGTGGCCTGTCCCAGGGTCTGTGCCCCCTACCCTTCCCTGGGGAGCCTGGGCAGACCCAAGTGCGAAGGAGCCCTCCCCAGGCAGAAGGACAGAGTCTGCCTGGTCTGACCTCCAGCCGTTCGGGCAAGGCATTGGAGCAAGCTGCTTTGCACTGGAGCGTTGCTTCCCTGTGTCCCCTTGCCCACGGTCCAGTCATCAGGGTGGGTCCTGACCCCGGGCCCCTGGGGGGAAGCCATGCCAGGCAGTGACCTACAGTGTGTGCAGGGGGCAGTCAGCTCAGACTCATCGCGTTCAGTGGCCAGTTGGGCGTGGCTCTTACGGAAGAAAGGGAACCTCTGGATGAACTTGAGCCCCGTGGGGCTCCTGAGCCAGATGGATCCACAAGCTGCAAGTGAGGACACAGGCCTGTCTGGGCCTCAAAGCCAAGACCAGCTTTCATGTCCTGTTTTCTCCAAAGGTTGGCGCTTGAAAGTAGGGTCACCTCCCAGAAAGCAAATGTTTTCCACGATGCTGACAAAATGAAATAATGAGCCTGGCACTCGGGCCTGCGCCCGGCCTGGTTGCTGGCTGCCGGAACCGAGGGCGGGCTGGGGAACCAGGGTGGAGAGCAGGGCCGAGCACCAGGCACCAGCAGGCTGCGTGAGGCACTTGTCAGACTGTTGCTAAACATGTTTAAATAATAATAATAATTAAAAGCCTTGCAAGAAGGAGACGAAGAGAGCTGCACCGGAAGAATCTGGAAAATTCCACCTCGTCTCTCCTTGGCCATTTAGAGAAAGAGAAACAAGAAATCCAAGGGTCCAACAATAAAAATACTTCCGAGTCAGCATAGCTGTGTTAAGGGTTTCTGTCAGGAAACAGCATACACACGTGGACAGAAGGGGCAGGCAGAAGCCTCCTCTCAGCCCCCACCCCGAGCCCCGCTCAGCCTTCCCGGCGTGGACCTGAGGGCAGTCACCCCTGGCCATCCAGCCTGGAAGCAGTGCTGTAGCAGAGAGGAGGCCGGGGCTGGAGCTCCTGGCTGAGTCCTGCCTGTCTGAGGCCATAATAATCCGAGGTGGCCTGGAGGGGCACAAGGCTGTGAGCGCTGCCGGGGCGACGCCAGGCCCTCCCGTGTGGTGTGCTGCCCCCTCTCCCTGAGACATGTGCGTCTCCTGTCCGATGGGTCCTGCCCCATCCCTGGACTGTCGGTCACTCCAGGGACAACCTGATCCAGGCGGCAAATGTTGACACAAGGCTGCTTACCATGGGCCAGGCTCTGTTCTAAGCTCTTCACATTTGTCTGCTAACCTAATTCCCACCAAAGCTCCATGAGGCGTGGCCAGGCTGAGTAGAGGACCCAGGGTCTGCACCGCAGCTCAGCCCTGGGACCCACAAATGGACACCACATCTGGGCAGGCACAAGGAATTCTGGGCAAACCAGAGCCCCCAGCCCATTCCTTTCCCACCAGGGACTCCAGCAACTGGGTGACACCACAGCTGAAACCCAAGGTCCCAAAGGGGAGGTGGGGGGTAAGGCCATAGCTCTGAGCATGGGGATGACTTGGGAGCGTGTAAAGGGTCCCTCCACTAAGAGATGAACTGCCTAAGGGTAGCTGTGAGCTCTTCCCCAGGGGAGGGTCTAAGGCCAGCGCAGTCTTGGCCTCTAGGGTCCCATCTATGCTGGTGTCCTAGCAGCCAGGAGCCCAGAGCCCAACTGGGGGCCTCAGTTATATCCTTCTCAGCCCACCTTCTCCACAGAGCACTTCCTCTTAAACAAAGTACATCTTTACTTCACTCAGAGTGTACATGCTACATACTGCATTTGGAATTGGGCAAATAGCTATTATAAATTCTATCAAAAAAGGGGCCAAGTGGAAAATAAGCCAGGTCCAGCACCTGCCAAGTCACTCCTGTGCCCAGTCCTGCAAAGCTGAAAAGCAATCCCACCCAGACCCTCCGTGCCTGCTGTCCTGTGCTGCAGGAGCAGAGTTCCCTCCACACCTGGGATTCTGTGCTCACGTGCAGGCTTTCGGCAGGCTCCTGCTGCACTTGCATCCTGGGCAGCCGGCCTGGGCCCTGCTGCCCAACCTCCGCCCCACCACGCAGTGACCCGGAGAAGCCCCGGTTTCCTCATCTGTGCCCCTGAAGCCTGGAGCACGGTGACCAACGGAGCTCCTGTCCTCCACAGACATCTCAGGAGTGGGGACTCAGAGTCGGAGCCCCGAAGGAAACGGTCCCTCCTTATGCCACGAAGTGTCCCGCGTGTGTCCCGGAGGTCTGGGTTGTCCTGTACCACAGCACACAGGCCTTTGTTCTCAAAAGTGGGTCCACGGAGGGACGGGCTAGATAGGCTGAAAGGGCCAGGGGCCACGGAGGATGCGAAGGCAGTGCCTCTGGGAGTTCCTGGAGGCCCCATGGTGATGGCTGACATCCAGAGTGACCGGGAAAAATCAAGACCCGTGACTTTGCCACACGCCTGAACTCACGGAGTTACTGCCTCAGGAGTGAGAAGCAGCAGGGAACTTCCAGCTGCTGGCCCCGGTGAGGCTGGATGGGGCCCTCCGTGTCCCCCAGACCCGTCCCTGTTTTCCTGTGAACTGGGCAGGGCACTGGGCGGCCTGCTGTCACAGCTGCCGGTTTTGCTAGAGCAGCCCCCCACCAAGGGGATTTTCCAGTCTTGACAGTGGGCTGCAGGCTGTACCAGGAGCCGTAGCAGACTCCTCCCCGGACATGATGACGGGTGAGGTCTTTCCCAAACACGGAGGACAGAGACCACTTGGCAGGAGCGTCCTAAGCCTTCACGTCACTGTCTAGCCAAAGGAGACTTTTCTGATGAGCCACCTACATGGAAAGACCAGTCCTTGGCTGCTCTGTAAATATATTCTCTCTGGATATGGACCCCAGCCCTGGCCCTATGTGAGATTTGATATCTTCTTCGATAGAAGGGTCTGCATTCAGAAATGTCCCCTCTCACAAGCTGGTATTTCACCATTAGAGATTCATTCCTTTGTCAGAATTATGTCAATATTTCCTATGAAATTCAGGTATCTGGACATAGAGGGCACTGGTGTGTTATCAAGCACCAGCCCTTCTGTGGGCTTCGTTTGGCTGATTCCATGCCATGGCGAGGGGACCCACGGGCAGAGGCAGATAGAGTGGTATGGCGGCTGGGAGGAAGCCCAATACTCCATGCAGAAAATAGTGACAGTAATAGACACCTTTCAGGTCAATAGAGAGACCCTCACCACGTAGGAGAGAGGCAGGAGTCAGCTGTGGTCCCACCAGGCAGGGAAGGCAGGCAGAGCTGACAGAGCCCCACGCACCCCCGTCCCCCAGCCTTCGCTCCAAGGCATCTGTGCGGCCCAAAGCTGCCAAGACTCCCCAGGGACCCTCGCTCAGCTGACAGGAGGTCACAGCCCACGTGGCACGGCCACAGAGGCATCCAGCCGCAGCTGTGTCTTTCAGCACCGTCTCCATGAGCACATCTGCGGAGCCAACAGGGAGGGTTTCCAATGGCCAGAGGAGGGCGGGCCGTTTGCACAGGGTTTAGGGTTTTAAGCAGCCAAAGTAAACCCACGTGTGAGCTGTTATGTAACCTGCTCAGCCAGCCTGACTGCCCTCCCTCCCTCCCCTCCTGGACAGCGGGAGACGAGCCTGGGCACCGCGTGCACCTTTACCTGCCCTCGTAGGCCGAGTGGTGGGAGGTTGCCCCTCCTGACCCTCTTGTGTGGAAGAGTTAGGTCCTCCTCTGGGTTTGGTGCGAGGACGCCGAGGCTGCTGGGATTCACAGGTGTCTAGAGAGGGCAAACCCCGCCCGCGAGCAAAGGCCAGTGATGCTCCAGTGGGAGCTGCTGCGGGAGACGTTGTCAGGCACCTGAGTGCGGGGCTGAGGGACCAGCACAGAAGGCCTGAGCCCACGCCAACCAGGCGAAACTTGAGACAGGGTCCTGGTTTGCACACTCTAAACCCTGGTGAGACCTGAGTGCACACCCACGCCAGACGAGACACACAGACAGAGAACCGGACACCTAGCCAGAGCTGGTCCCCCTCTGGGCCCTGACCCACTGTTCTAAAACCATTTTTTCATTTCAGGTAAATAGGACTCCTGGCTCGCAAAGGACAAATTCGGGACCCTTTCTGCCTACTCACTGAAGCTCCGACCCCCCACCCCCACCCCCACACGGTCCAGGAACCAGCGTGGTTCCACCAACCTGGCTCCCTGGGTCTGTCCATGTCAGCCTCATGTGGACACAGTGTGGCAGAGGAAGACCTGTGTGATGGAAGATGCCCCCCAGCCCCTCCCAGCCCCTAACAGCGCCTCCCAGCACCCAGCAGGAAGGGCCTCAATGCTTTCAACCATCTGGGGGCTTCAACTCTAAGAGTTTGGTCTGTCCTGCCTGAGGATTCCCTGAATTCTTCCTTCTTCATTTCTTCTGCGGGTACTTCCAGAGCCTCCAGCTAAGGCAGGCCTGCAGCGTCTGGATGAAGCCTGTGCCCATAGGGTTAATGAGGTTGAGGCAGAGGGGGATGGGCAGACCCTGCTCTCCCAGCCTTCTTCACTGCAGGCCTAGAGCACAGCAGGCAGTGTATTGGGCAGAGGGCCCATCCCACCCAGAAGGCACCTCAGCCCTGGCCTGGCCCAGTGTCCACCCTAGTCCATCTGTCTCTGACGGCACAGGTGTATTTGAGAGCTCATGGTGCGCCCTAGGCTGTAAGTAAATACAGAGAGGTATTAACACAAAAACCTCCATTCTGAAAAAAAACACCCTCCCCCCTTGGCATAACACAAGATGACCATGGGCCAGCATATCTTCTTGGAGGCCCTGTGTCTACCTTGAACTGGGTCCCCAGCAGACAGAGAAACCCAACAGAACCTCAGCCTCTGACTCAGAGAGCCACCCGCAGCGAAGTCCACCGTACTCGGCCTGACCCGCAGGCATCACGGGCTCCCTGCTGCTCCCGCTGTCCACCGTGTGCACCCATCTTGAGTCTCAGGCCAGAGGAGCTGAGGCAGAGACACCATCTCATCCGAGTGGGGAGAGCGAGGCCCTAGCAGGAAGGCCAGGAGGTGACATTGGGGGAACGGGTAAATGGCCTGTGGGCCATCCCTCCCTCCCCCTGTGGTCCAGCCCTTCTAACCCTCCTGATATCACCTCCTTCGCGGCCTCCCCAGCATTCACAAAGAAACTGGTGTTGTTCCGCTTAGTACCAAAGAGCAAACATTTATTCAACAAACATTAAATACTTAACACGTGAGAAAACAAAACAGTAACACCCTTGGTGGTAAGAGCTCATGTGTGCTGAGCTGGGCACCCTGAGGAAAGACCTTAACCCAGGTCGGCCCAACCCCAACTGGGCCGCAGGAGGTGCAGGGCACTAGGGGCCTGGAGCATCTGAGGGCAAGATTTGAGGGGAGCCCACGGGCTCCATGGTCTGGCTCTGGCCTGGAGGTGGGTGGGCACTGGAGGGACAGATGGGAGCAGACCGAGAAGCCAGTATGCTGGTCAGGGTCAGAGCAGGCAGCATTCAGCTTGGGAAACAAGGGAGTGAGGCTGTTAGGTGGGGATCAGGAGTGGGGACATTCAGGGAATGGGGAGGGGATGGGTTTCGGTGGTTTGCGTAGGCGAGAAGTAAATGAGGGTTCAGGGATCTCGGGAACATGTGTTGGAATCAGTGATTACCAGGATATGGAGCTGGGCTTCAATCCCACAGACAGGAGCAGTCAGAGATCCTTGGGAAAAGCAGTTGCAGGAAGAAAACGGTCCCTGAAGCCAGTTGTCTTCATTGGAGGGTGGAGGCTGCACCAGAGGGCCAGGCCCGGTGGGTGGGGCCAGGAGGAGAGATGTGGCCAAGGTCGGAAGTGCAGACAAGGGAAGCAGAGGTCAGAGCAACTTTAAAACCAAGACTGAGGCACACAAATTGTCCTTCATTTTACCTTAAAGCTAATCTTACTCTGTATCATAATCTGTTAAGAGAAAGCAGACAAAAGGAAGGAAGACAGGGAGAAAGACAGCAGGGGTTGGGAAGACACGGGGAACCAAGGAGGGATGCAGGGCAGGAGCCCAGGAGGTAGGGCCAGCTCAGGGTAGGGGGGACGGCGTCCGCCCACTCAGCCAGGCAGCAGCCCCAGGTGCTCTGACCCCTGGAACACGGCATGGCTTATCCTCTGTAGAGTTTTCTACTTTTCATTATTTTAGGTAAACGTTTTTTTCTGGGCGTAGAGGTTTTCCATGCCTGTATTCATTTCCTAGGGTTGTTCTAACAGCTGACCACAAACCGGAGAGGCTTAAGACAACTGAAATCATCCTCTCCCAGGTTTGGAGACCAGAAGCCTGACATGAAGGTGTTGGCAGGACCCCCCTCCGTCCAGATGCTCTAGGGAAGGGCTTTTCTGTGATTCTCCCGGCTACTGGGGACTCCAGGCGTCCCTGGGCTGAATCACTGCATCTCCGTCTTCTTCATCACATGGCTTCCCCTCTGTGTCTCTCCTCTTCTGTCCCTTATGAGGACACTCGTTATCCGGTTTAGGACCCACCCAGTGGCCCAAGATGTTCTCATCTTAAGATCTTATTTACTCCTGCAAAGATCCTTTTCCAAATAAGGTCACAGTCACAGGCCTAGGTGTTAGAACATGGACATGTCTGGAAGGAGATGCATTATTCAACCCACAACAATGCAGAAAACTGAAGTCTGAAGAAGAAAATACCCACTTCCCCAGGCCCCACCATCCCCAAAGGACCATTAGGGTATTTAGGGATATTTCCTTTGCCTTTTTCCTATGTTTTATAATGTGGGGGGAAGTTCCACATGGAATTTTACACTACATATTTTGAATTGACTTTGGTAAGGCATAATTAACATACGTAACACAGATACATAATAATACATAATACATAATACAATGTACAGATCTTAAGTGCAGTTCTGTGAATTTTGATGAATGCATGCGCTCTGGCCACCACCCCATCAACATACAGATGCTTCCCTCCTGCCCTTGGCAACGCTCTCCAACGCAGGCAGGATTTTCCCATCATGCTTTTTATTGTCACGGCCACCTCCCTAATCTTCGGACTGCATCCCACCTGTTGTTATGTGCTGCCTATGTTCCATCATTCATAGACACGCCGTCTGCTCCCTTGCAGCTGAAACCATGGCCAGAGGCATAGGAACCGACTCGGCTGTGCTTCTGGCACTGGGCACACTAACTCGTATCTCTCTCCTTATAAACAAGGCTGTGAGAACATGTTGGTGCCTAAGTTTTGTCCACTTCTGTTTTCTTCGAGATGGCTTATCCAGAGTAGAAGGCACAGGTCCAAAGGTGTGCACTTTCTCAAGGACACGGGCAGACTTCTTCCCTGAAAATGGCACAGGACCAGACTCTCAGTGACCACAACCTCCAGCACACAGTATAAGATGAAAGGCCTTGGGGCGCCTGAGGGGCTCAGTCGGTGACGCGTCTGCCTTCGGCTCAGGTCCTGATCCCGGGGTCCTGGGTTCGAGCCCCACAGCGGGCTCCCTGCTCGGTAGGGAGTCTGCTTCTCCCTCTCCCTCTGCTGCTCCCCCTGCTTGTGTGCACGCTCTCTTGCTCTCTCTCAAATAAATAACATTTTTAAAGGTGTAAAGGCCTAGCTGGTTTGCTCTGTGGCTCTTTGATCACAGGTGAGACCATTTTTTCCATATACTTATTAGCCTTTTGGATTCTCACAATTCTGAACTACCTGCTTATGACCTTGACCCATTCGTCTATTGGGAAAACACTGTGATCAAGGGGAAAGCAGCTTTGCTCCCAGGAAGGGAAACTGTCTCTGGGCTGTGTCCCCAAGGCCCCAGGCGAGGCCGGGTGCCCGCTAGGCCTGGGCCTCCTTCATCCCCGGCACCACTGACGGGTCGCTGAGGAAACAGCACTTGGCTCTGCTTCCCAGGGGCCACCCACTGAGAACATTTCTTCCTGCAGTAGCAACCTTGCGTGCAAAGGAACAAGGAGTGTGGTGCAGATCTGCTGTCAGTAGGACAATGCGAACGCTGAGAAGTGCACTGACTGAGCTGAAGGCCCAGCCTTTGGGTCCCAAGAACCCTCGCTCCCAGTCTTAGGAGCGTTGCAGCCACGGGGAGGCTTCTGCTGCAGGGCTAGCAGCTGGCAGGGTCTGGCCCTCACCGCCCAGAGAACTGCAGATTGGAGAATCCACACGTGGAATAAACAGACGAGTGATCAGAACCCGAACGGGGAAAAGGAAGAGAAGGGAGAGCCGCTCCTGGATCTGGCGTTGAGCTGGCAGAGCTGCGGGCTGAGGCTGGGCCCGACTCTCGCCCTCGGGCGCAGGACACCAGACACCCCGCTTGCACAGCAGTTCCCAGGCTCACGGGCGGCTGCTGAGCCCAAGGGAGCATTGCAGGTGCAATCCACACCCCAACAGTGTGGATCTGGGCAACCCCCTCTGACAGAGGCAGAATCGTGGAAAGTGGTGGGTTTGGAGACACCAGGGTAAGTGCACCGTGGGCCCTGAGAACAGAGAGCGGCTAGAACCACCCAGCACACAGTGGTGCTTACTAAGTGTTAACACACTGGAGGGGGCTGGGGTCATTGGGGCCAGAATGGGAAGCTCGGAGGAGGTGTAGTGCTCTCAGGACCGCCCTCCGGCCTCTGCAGCACAGGGAGAAGGGGAGGCTGAGTGAGAGGCACGCATCCCTGCCAGAGTCAGCGGGAAAGCTGTGCAGAGATGGCCCCTCTGCTGGCTCTGTCCCTTTCAACCGCAGCCTCCACCCCCACCCCTCTTCATGCGCCTGATTCTTTCTTCCCCAGAACCTTCTATCACTAAGCTTATAGCCCACCCCTCCCCAATATTACAACCCATTCAAATGTAGGCTTAAAGAAGGTAGATGTTTTTCAAGGACATTTTTCCAGCACCTAGAAACTTCCGGACACGTACTAGATGCTCGATAAATGTGTACTGAGTGAGTGAAACACAAGGCAGGGAAGCTTGCCCTACAGGGCGTCAGACCTATAACCAAGCTGTAGAGACCAGGGTGCCGTGGCACTGGCCACCGGGGCGAACACAGAGCCCAGAAGCAGCCCCACGAGCAGATGGAACCCTGGCGCCTGACGGGGCTCAAGTGCACGTCAGCAAACGGTGCCGGGGAGCTGGTCACGCACATTAAAAAGTGAAACTGGATCCCTACCTTGAACCAAACACAAAGAAGATTGCTTCCAGATGGATAAGCGCTCGTATGTGAAAAGCAAGATTTTGAATATCTTTACACATTCAAGCCCAGGAAGGGTTGGTTAGGGCACACACGGGGACATCATAAAGGGAAAAAGGCAGGCGAATTCCACTGCATTCCAATTAAGAACTTCATCAAAGACAAGAGACAGGTCCCGAACTCAGAGAAAAATACCACACAGACGAGGCAGGGTCCCCACAGAGAAATCGCCGGGCATTGGCTCAGGCACCACAGGACACCCGCTCAAGGTGGGTAGAGGCTGGCGCACGCCGAAGGGAGCTGGCATGGCCGGGAAGTGTGCGGGAAGACAGCACTTTCATTAATAATCAGGGAAACTAAAAATAAAACCACAGCCAGAGACCATGTTAGACTCACCAGATCCACAAACAGGAAGGGTCCGGAGCACGTGGAGCACCGTGCAGGGCGGTCCAGGGTCCGTTCACACCGCCTCCCCGCCGTGCCAGTGGGTGGGAGCACAGGGGGCGTTCCAGTCTTCTTCGAACTCTGTGTGCCTGGGGGAATGCGCTATCTTGCATATATGACAAATTTTTAATAAATAGCAAATTTCATTCTTCTGATTAAAGAAAAATGAGCTGTAAAAAGGGTTCAGATCTCTAATCTCTGTAGTTTTAAAGTATTTTATGTTCTGTTTTGCTTTTCCTTAAAGATGAGGATTATGTCTTATTTATATATTTATTCTCAGTACTTGCTGCGTGATAGAGACACTGAAAAGAATGGAGAATAAATTCCCCAAAAGCCAAGGATCTGAAGGGAATGGAGGCTGGGGCCACACTGTCACTAGGTGTCTGAGGGGGCCTCTAACATAAGGGCAGATCTGGGTACCAAAATGTTTGCAACATGGGTGCTCCTGGGGATTGGGGGGGCTCTGAGAGTGTTGGGGTAAGAAAGGCATTTTCCTTAAGCAGCAGGGGTGAGCCTTGGGGATATGTCAAGGATGGTGAGGAGCCAATATTCTTCTTTGCAAACAAGAGGAGGGTGTGAAAAACCTGCCCAGCCCCTGCCCAGTGCAGAGGGTGCCACCTGGACCCCATGGTTCCCATTGCTCCTGGGGAGAGGACAAACTCCAGGGACTCTAGTTGGTGATTCTCTGAGAACAAGTCTCTGGACTGAGTCCCAAAGGCTCTGGAAGGCTCCTTCACACATCCTAAATCCTGGGACTCCCAGCAACATAGGGGCACAGGGGACCCCACTCTTGCCCCAGGGTAGAGACCACTCTTGACCCTTTGGAGAGCAGAGTGGGTACTGGCCAGCAAATGGTGAGGCCCATGACCGCCTTGTGGCAGGTACAGGAGTAGGGAGCCCATGGAGGGTGTATGGGGGAGTTGACAGAGACAGGGTGAGGGTCAGGTCCTGCCAGGCCCACTGATATCCCCAGTCCCCACGGGAGGACAATGGGCACACATAGGCAGGGACCTGACAGGCACTGGACCGCATCCAGCCTTGCCTCTCGTGGGCCTCTTCTTGACCCAGGCCTCGGCAGGCAGTGCCCCCAGAGCCACAAAGCCATCCAGGTCCAACATCCCGGGAAGAAGGCAGGACAAGCAGGGCGGTCACGGGAAGGGCGGGGGTGGAATGGGAAGTAGGGGAGAAGCAGCAGGACAGCATGTCCCCTCCATGCCCATGGGTCTCCCAGGGCAGTGCCGCAGGCAGGTATGGGGACCCCACAGCCTCAACCCCCGAGACTGAGGACAGGAGTGCCGGTTGCTGATGTCGCCCGGCAACAGGGCCAGCTGCTCGCACGCATACTTGTGAAATGAGGTATTTAATAACTGAAGCAGCGCAGCCAGAATCAAGGGCATAAGAAGGGGTAAGAGGAAGAAGCAAACCCAAAGTTAACAAGAAGTGGTGAGAAAAGAGGGAACAGAGAAAGTGGGGGTGCAGCTGAACATCTAAGTCTCCAATTAGCCTTTGGTGGCAACACTTTGGGGAACGTGACAGTGACAGAGAGCGTAGTGCGGCTAGAAAAGGAGCCAACGGGGTAGTGAGCAAATGTGTCTTGTAAACATAATGATTTGCTTCTAACATTTTAAAAGAGCTCTTATTTTAGATCATAATGGAGAAAACCCTTTTGAAAGTGCCCACCCCATGAAGGCATCAGGGGCACGGGGACAGAGTGCAGAAAATCCCCAGGATTCACTCAGCCAGCACCTGAGTGTGGGGTGTCTGCCTCCTTCTCCCCACGTGGACCTCAGCCGAACTCAGAGCAGCCAGGCCTCCTCTGTGGAGCAGAGTCCCGACTGGGCCTCAGTCCCACCCTGAGACCGAGTCCACTTTCCCACACCCCATGGTCTTGGTGTGCTGGGGGTCCCCGGGATGCAGCCCCTAGCAGTCTCTTGCTCTGGGCCGACCCCCTGAAAACACCAGGTTCCTGCCCCTCAGCGCACAGCTGTCCAGCTGGGGCTTTCCTCTTCCAGACGTGAGATGTCTCCTCATTTGGCCATCGGCTTCCCCCCATGTTGCCAGCCCATGGGTGCCTCCCTCGCCCTCGCCTGATCCCCTGCTGGGCCCAAGGGCACCCTCCCCAGGCACAGCCCCCAAAACACGTGCCTGCTTCCTGAGCCAAACCCAATTGCTCTGACCATACCCATCTGGGCCCCACGTCACACTGACTTCAAGGTTGACCCTGCTGGTTTTGCTCTGAGTTCCATGCCCCAAATTGCATCCTGACACACCAGGGAGCTCCTTCCAGCACCAGGTGTCCCACCTGCCTGCCCCTCCCCACTGTGCACCCTCCCCAGGGACCTGCTTGGAGCCTCACCACCCAATAAAAATTCATGCACACAAATGAGGTCAGACTTGCCTGGGTATAAGGGAAACCCAGTAGCCGAGCTTCATCTGTCTGCCATTTGTAAAGGCCTGGGGAGCCTGGCCCACCTCCTCCTTACCCCTCTCTTGCTCACCCTCCAGACAGAGTCCACAATCCCCTCCTGTGTTTGCCGCACCCTGACCCTCATCTGCTGGCTTCTCTCTCCCTCCTTTCCCATCTGGCTGCTCCCCCCTTTACCTTTCTCAGCTGGCAGTTTCCTGACCTTGCTGAATAGCCAAACACTCTCTCAGATGCTTTCCAGGCAGAGCTCCCTGAGTCCCTCCTCCTGAGGCCCCTTCACCCAGAGTGGGAGACATCCAGGACCGAGACAGAGTGTGTCCCCTGTCCCGTGCCCAGAGGGACCAGGAGAGGAAAATGGAACCAGCCTCCCACACCCTGGTTCTCACCCACGAGTCCATGGAGGTGTGTTGACCATCTGGATATCCCAGGCCTGTCAGCCCTGCAGGCCAGCCCTGCAGACACCTCCCCTCAACCCTCCAGGACCCACGGTCCCAGTTTTGCATGGGAGGGCGGGACACCCCATCTCTAAGGTCAGCCAATGCCTTCTGCACCCTTTGTTCCATCCACCCTCCTGCACGAAGCCCCCAGTCCAAGGCCGACGGTGGCTGCATGGACGGTGCAGGGCGGGGGTGGGGGTGGGGGATGTCTGAACTTCATGTGGGTCTCTGCTCCCAAGTTTCCAACAATTTAAGGAATGTTGGAGGCCTGGGGTCAGAATGTAAACAAGGCTTCTCACAGAATCAGTGAGGGCAGTGACCTCACCATGAACGGCAGGGTGTCCCTGACGCCTCAGACGACCCACCACGTGTGTGTCTTTTTGGTCTCATGGAAACACGACAGCTTGGCTCTTACAAATGTGAAGTTTGTGCCTTAAGCCAACAGCTTTTAAACTCCAGAAAAATTGCCTATTTATCATTTTTCTCATTGTGTTTCTTCTCCCCTTATGAGCGTAGCTTGGACGACATGGACCACCTCTGCCTCACGGCCTCGGTTGTGTGAGGGTCAACGACCCCGCTGTGACTTCCTTCTCTGTCCCGGATGGAGGGACAGCAGCCCCGCACCAGGGCACGCAGGACTGGTGTCTGCCCCGGAAGAACTGCGCTCCCCGGCCTCAGCCCAGAGGCAGAGAGAGACGGCAACGTCGCACAGGGGCTGCTCTCGTAGCAGGGCCCACCGCGGGGAGAGGCGTGCACATCGCCAGGGCGGAGAAGAAGTGGGCTGTGTAGGAAGACATTCCCTAGAAGACAGGGGGATTATTTGAGATCTGGGATGAGAAACAGAAGCTCGGATAGAAAAATATATACATAAGGGCATGCAGAGTGCTCACTGAAGATATGGCACGGGGAAGGGGAGAGCAGACTCTACCCCCCAGGGACTCTCAGACTGCTCCCATTTTTTTTGGAGCCCCACTCGGGGCTTGAACTCACGACCCTGAGACAGAGAACCAAGCTGAGATCAAGAGTCGAATGCTTAACTGACTGAGCCCCCCAGGCGCCCCTAGACTGCTTTCACTTTTTTTTTTTTTTTTTTAGCATACTTACGTATTCTTCATAGAAACACCTGATACAGGAAGGGAGCAATGCCATGCCTGAGGGCTGAGCGTGAAAGCTGAGAGCGCGTGGGGCAGCTTGTCGCGCTGCAGGTCCCAATGCTACCCGGAGCACCATTGCTCAGGCCGTGGGCGGAGACCACAGTGACCATCTTGTTTCACCTCCTGGCTGCGGCTGTCCCCACCCGCCCTCCTCAGGGAAGCCCTCCCTTCCATAGCCCCCCGGGGGAGGGAGGGGCCTGGGGTTGGGGCCTCAGAGGCTGTGTCCGTCCATGTGGGGTGCAGTACCCACACCTTTATCAGAGGGGCTGCCCTGATCACAGAGCCGGGTTTGATGAGAGAGAAGAAAGGGAGTAGAGTGAATTCTAGAACAGGGGTAATGGCTCCAAGGGAAACGAGCGCTCAGGGTCCAGGCCTGCTGAGGAGGACTCCATCCCTGTCCTTGAGGGAGGGTGGTTCGGGGCCATTCGGTGGGTGTTCCGGGGTGTCCGACTGCTCACGCCTGCACTTCTGGGCAGCGCTCTGTGCAGGGACCCATGTCAGAGTGGAGGCCTGACTTCCTGTGCAGGCCCCCAGGGTGGGGCCACAACGTCCCTGTGCGAAAGCCACCCTCCCAGGGAGGAAGGACCGAGCAGGCGGCCTGCTTGAGGCTGGCTGGACAGCCAACGGGCCACATCATTGTGTGAGGGATAGAGGGGAAGCTCCGCCTGGTCCCCCCAGAGGCCACGGAAGCAGCCGCGTGAGCCGAGAGGGGAACGCAATGCTACCTGCCCTGCTGGGGTCCCGGAGCCCAGAGCACGTGGGACCCAGGGAGGGTGGGGGAACCAGAACGGCCCCCACTCGCTGCTGACCCCACCTGGGCCACCCAGAAAGGTGTCCCTGGGCTGCAGTGGGCTCCAGGAGGACAGGACCTGGACGGCTGGGGTCAGTAACCCTTTGGGAGCATCGCTTCAGCTCTGTGGGGCTCCAAGCAAGACTCTGGGTGGGATGTAACAGAGGTAAGAGCCCCGAATACTTCCAGAGCAGCTCTCCAAAGGCAGGGTACCTGAGAGCTCTGGTCCTGCGTCTGTCTCTGTCCTCCTCCGTGTGTCAGATGACCCTGTTTCTTACCTGGACCCATGATGTAATCCGTGCACGCAGCAACAGTGCCAAACCCAGGGGTCAAGAGACTTCAGCCTGTGACTATAACAGCTTCTACTTTTTTATAGTTTATTATAATTAATTTATGAAGTTAATAGGAAACACTCTATGAGACGCTGCGTAGGTGGTATGGAAACCAGGGATCTGGATGGGGGTTGAGGGGTGGACACAAGACCAGTCTCCAGTCTCTGAGTCTGGGACCCTCGCCTGAGGACCCAGCAAGGCTCAGGGAGCATGACACCCTAGCTGTGTTCGGACAGCAGCTGACATGCAAGCCGGAACCTGTGGGTAGCCAGCCTCCTCCCCTGTTCATACCCTCTCCTCCTCCAGCCTCCGGAAGAGCCTCTGACCACCACAGCTCCAGGCTCACTTCCCTCTCCAGCCGGCTGGTCCCATGTCCACCACTGCCGGGATCACCCCTCTACCCCAGGGCCCCACCCCTGCCTGGGACCCTCCCCTGTACCACACAACTTCCTGGGGCCTCTCTGCATGGGGTGGAGGTGGGGGAGTATGTTGAACCCAGGCTCCGGGTAATAGTGTTTGTTGACTGAGTGGACAAGACCACCACAGGCAGCCCAGTTCCTTGGGCCCCTCAGGAGGAGCCGTGGGGTCCAAGTAAAGGGGAGGGAACGCCACTCTCCAGTCACATGAGGAGGGAGGAGAGAGTGATTCTAGAACAGTGTCCGTGAGGCATCAGGGCCCTTCAGCATCCCAGACTAATGTCGCGTTTGTCTGGCTCTGCCTCGACATTCTTAGGGCGTAAGTCATCCGACAGAGCACCGGTCACCAGGAAGAGTGCGCCCTGCTCGGGGTGGCTGCACTGCCCCCCAACCCCTGTGAGTCCTTGGCTCTTCAACCACACAAGTCACAGAAGGGGAGTGTGAGTGAGGGGTAGGGTGGGGGGCTTCCCGCCCTGTGTGGACCCTCCCCCTGCCCAGGCAAATTCCCACTCTGTCCTCCGGCCAAAACCCCACCAGCACAGATGAAAACTTACGGATCTTAAGCTTGGTGTTTTCCTTTTCAAGGAATTGTCGTCACGACCGAGTTCTCCCTGCCCGACAACGGAGAAGTGAGACAAGATCAGTTCTACACGAAGCAAGGAGTGCGATGGCCCGTCTTTCCATCTCAAATCACTGTCGCTTCGGGCGTCCCGGGCTGACACAGCGCAGCTACGATACTCAGGCATCCCCGTTCTGACAGAAATCACAGCACACGTAGGACAGGCAGGAGTCTCTGTTTATTAAACGTGTATTTTCGGGGAGTAACTTAAATGGAGTGACGTGTTTCTGGAGAGAGACCCTCTCAGGCCATACGTGCTGGAATGCGGCTCCGTCCAAGGCTCTGTGCGTTACCCTGGTGACGCGTGCACGTCAGCGCTTCCCGGGACGGCTTGCAGGACCAGCTTGCTGAGGAGGGCCTCCGCTGACTTAACAGGCTTGCTCTCACTGACCCCACATGACCCAGCCCCCCAGCCCCCCCAGCGGGCGTCCCACAGCCTCGACCGAAGACCACAGGCAAACTTCAGACACCGGGGTGGGTGGTTTGCCTGGACTGCACCATGAGGAGATGGCGCTTTTGGCCGCCGTGGCACATTGAGTCCAGCAGGGACATGGGTTTGCTCTGTCCCACCTGGACCTGTGCCCGTCTGGGTAGAAGGTGGGGATGCAGAGAACTCATGGCCCCCACAGCTGCTGCAGGCCCACATACCTGCTCACCTAAGCAATGTCGGAAGCCGGCTGGGGAAACGGGGCAGGGTGGGAGCGCTTGCTGGCTTTCTAGAGTCCCCTAGCAGAAGACCAATACCCCGAGCAGGAAAAGCGACGAGCCACTAACATATCCAAGGGGTTTGTTGACCAGGAGTTGGGGAAAGGGAAGGAGAGAGATTCTGAGAGGTGCCAGGAGGAGAGGGACTTTGGAGAGAATGACCAATCTCACCTGCTCCACATTTTGCTCAGCAGGGGCCCTGGTGAGCAGAGTGTGGGACGTTGAGGGTGCCGGGAGAATGGGTCGAGGACTAGGGAGGGCCCCACGGACACTTCCCAGTGCCAGGAGATGGCAGGACTGTCGCCAGCACACCTCTGGGCTATAGCTACCTGCAAGGTGGACTCCCAGAGAAGCAAAAGGAGGTACTGGCAAGACACGACGTCACAAGCCAGCTGGTCTAGGGATTAGACGAAGCTGTGTGAGCACGCAGCTCGCCTTGGATGAGTGTTAGTGATGCACGGACGCTTCCAGAATCCACAACGCCCCTCAACTCAGTTGCGGAGCCTGGGGACCCAAGAAGCAGCACCAGTTCTGCCTCCTGGTGCTCAGAGCTCCGTTGGGCAGATAAGGATACAAAATGCTTCACTGCAGCTCATTACAGATGCTTGAGAAGGCAGAGTGGTCTGCCCGGGGTCAGGAAGGTCTCAGGCAGAGTGACACAAGCAGGTGATACGTGCTCCCAGGTGAGAAACAGCAGGACATACCCGGGCAACGAAGAGGCAAGGAGCAACCCCATTTCTGCCAAGCACTGGGCGCTGCGGTGGAGCGGGGAAGGACCAGGAACTTCATCTCAGGTCAAAGACCAACCTAGCAAAACTCTAACGAAAAACTTGCTCCTCGCCAAGGTGAGTATCTCAGCCAGTGCTGCCGCACGGTGCCCCTGTGAGCCCCGGATAACGTGGTAGCTCTCGAGATTTGAGCACACACATAAGTCTTGGACATCTTGTCCTCTAGACATTCCTGCTCAGCTCGCCCAGGGAGGAAGAGGGGACACTGACAGGTGGTCGCAGAGGTGGTAGTTGTGGGCAGAGCCATCTGGCGACGGGACTTGGGGGGAGAGCAGCTCTCCAAAACTTGATCTGCAGCACGGGGATGCGACAGGCACGAGGGGCCTACATCCCGGCACATGCGTCACCAGATGCACGGGACAGATCCCAGTCCAGAACACACCCACACACACGGGGTGCTGGGGCATGGGAAAGGCATCACACTACAGATAGCAGCATTCAAACGACCAGTCAAGCACCGTAGTTCAGGCACACAGCTCACCAGACACCAGCACGGTCCTACAAGGGTTGGAAGCGTAAATGGTAAGGGGCAAGACCCTAACAGCACTGGAAGAACATACAGGAAAGCCTTTTATAGCCTACAAATTCCAGAGGCCATAAAAGAAAAGACGAACATTTTTCCTTAAAAATTCATGGCCAAAACAACTACCGCACAAACAAAAAGACAGACGACACACAGACTACTCACACCACAGTTGAAGGGCTGGTCCTTACACACGAGCTCTGGACCATCAGTGAACAAACAGGCCACTGAAGAAGGAAATGCCAGGTCCTTGATCATAGGAGATGCTTAAACTCATCCGGAAAAAGAGATGAGTGTCAAAACTACACCGAGAAACTGTCATTGTTCATAGATCTGCTTAGCAAAAGCCAAGAGTTTGGCAATGCTCTGGTGGGCAAGGCTGGGGCACCCCACTCACTGCTGGCGGGCACAGGAAGTGGCATGAACTCTGACCTGACAATTCCACTTCTAACAACTTGTCAACCAGTGTAAGAACTAATGCTTAGAAAGTATGTATGTTCAATTCTATCTACACCCTAAATGCATATCAAGGAGAAAACTGGTCAAATCCCTTATGCCAGGGACAAGGGACAGAATACCACCCTGGTACAAAAAGAATCCCAAGCTCTTTTTGTACCAACGTGAACAGATGCCCAGGAAACAGCATTAGCCTAAAAGGAAACATGCATCCTTTTTACGTCTAAGTTTTTTAATTTAAATCATCTCTACACTCAACGTGGGGCTCAACTCACGACCCTGAGGACCAGACTGAGCCAGCCAGGCGCCCCAAGAAATGTGCACCCTTAAGAGTGGGCTGTGCGTAGTGATTTCTTCCCAAAGGGAGCAGGGTGGAAAGGGGAGAAAACGTAACTCCACAGCAGAAACACCTGGCCTCCACTCGCTGGGGGGCCTCACGGGGCCGGCAGCCAACTGACGCTCCGGGCACCCTGTGCCATTGCCCACGACTCTTTGCAGTGACCCAGGTCCAAGAACCCAGCGTCTGGGGAGCAGGTCAGGAAGCTGGACAAGAGTAGCTGAGCGGAGTGCACGGCCACAGGCCAACACACAGGCACCAGGATGCACTCCTCACAGGTCCCCTCGCTGCCGGATGCTGGGATCCAGAAAACCACAGCATAGCGTCCTTGGAAAACTCTCACAACTGTTGGTCAATTCTAATGCAACTGTGGTCACCATAGCAGAATTCTGAGGCTTCGGAGGTGAAGGGACCCTCCCTCCACTCCCCTCAGGTCCCGGATCTCCTCCTTTGCACTGTGGCACCTCTTCCCTGAAGTGGCCTAAGACACAGCATGCAAGGTTGTTGGGAAACTGGAGAAAGCTTCAGTTGATGGTGTCAGTCTTACAAGATGAATAATACCACAACTAGGGTTAGTCAACGGTGACCCTGAAGCTCCTCACTAGGGTGTCCACTTCCCAGAAACACGTGTTCGACCAGCACGTGGCCAGCATGTTCCATTTAAGAGTATCAACAATAATAGTAAGACTTAACAAATATGGGTCATACAGCTGTTCTGGAACCCTGGAACACCTCCAGGGCCTTGGTGGTCAGCTGTGGGACCACCCTTAGGAGGGTCACCCCCAGACCTCACCCTTCTAGGGCAGCAGAGACCCCTGCCCCAGACAGCTGCAGGGGACAGTCTCACTGAGAGAAGGGTGGGGGCCAGAGTGACTGCCCCCAGCAGGAGCTTGGGCTCCTCTACCATGACAGAGGCCTGGCCCCGACCCACCCCAGAGGACAGTGGGCAGGCCACGACCCACCGTGGAGCAGCTTTCAGGAGCAGGCCCCTGAGTGAGCAATGACAGGAGTGACAGGGTCTTGCCCGGGAGCGACCCAGCAACCCTGTCATTGCAGGCAGCTCCTTGGACGACACAGAGCATGTGCTGAGCATCCTTCCCTCAGGCCTTTCTCACTGTGAGGACAAAGGGTCTGCAAGGAGCTTCCAGGCCTCATGCCTAAACATGCTACGGACCAGCACCCACACTCAGGGCCTGGCCACTGTCCACTGCTGTCCAGGGACAAAGGGCAGAGCCATACGTCCCTGCCAGTGAGGGCTGCTGGCAGCCTCGGTGGGCAGCACCCTTTATTCGCAGACATTTTCCTCCCTCATTTCGTTCACTTCTCTTACGTGATGATAATGGTAGTGTTTGCCATTGCTTGCTTTATTTTTTTTTTAAAGATTTATTTATTTATTCGACAGAGAGAGAGACAGCCAGCGAGAGAGGGAACACAAGCAGGGGGAGTGGGAGAGGAAGAAGCAGGCTCATAGTGGAGGAGCCTGATGTGGGGCTCGATCCCATAACGCCGGGATCACGCCCTGAGCTGAAGGCAGACGCTTAACCACTGTGCCACCCAGGCGCCCCTGCTTTGCTTTATTTTTTAATTTTTTGGGAAAATTAAAAGTCAATAAGCTTCAATTAGTCTTCAGGTTGTGGGGGGAACATTTTACTGGCTGATGAAACTCAAAGCCAAAGAGTTGGTTTTCTGGATTTCTGGTCGAAGCTTATTCCCCTCAAGGACCTGGTTCTCATGTGTGCATCTGCGAAGCAGACCCAGTGATAAGCCCAGAGCATCAATATCTGAGAACCAGGCCATTTCCATAGGAATCGAGGCCCAGACATCCATCATAACCAGGGCAGTGTTACTTGGAAGAGAACAGGCCCTGGGAAGCTGGCCGTTTCCACGAGGCTAGAACCCTCTACTTTCTTTTTACAAATGCCCGAAACAGTAAATCTCACTGTTTTGTGTTCCGAGAGATGAACTGGGGTGAGCCACAAACTTCTATGTGATTGACTAAACCCAAGCCAGCTGGCTGCAGTCATACCTGGTCCTGAACTCTGACCCACATACTCCACCACTGAGTTCCTGGAGGTGACACGAGCTCCCAACGACCGTCCATGGCAAGGGTTGTGGATAAGGGGACATGCATGGAGTCCGATGGCCATCAGCTTGGCTCCGAGACCTGAGGTCAGATGTGGGTGCGGGTCCAGCTGAATCACACAGCCCTGAGTGGCCCCAGCCACATCAGTCACTTCATCATCTAGCCCTCAGTTTCTGATCTGTGAAATGGGAGCAAGGGGTTGTTTCGAGGAGTAGATCTTCCCTGGCCACACTGCTCAGGCCTGACTGTCTCCTATAGCTATGGGGTCAACATGTTGGCCAGAGTTGCCTCAGTTATCCCCAGTGTCCAGCAGAACATGGGGTGGAAAGTGGGAACCTAAGGAGCTCATTTTGCATAAACAGATGAATCCATCTGGAGACCTAAGGAAGCCCTTCTCAAACTGCGCAGAGTCGAGCGTAACCCTTACTTACCATTCACAGGGTAGGGAGCCTCTGACCACAGCCCAAAACTCCTTGAGAGATGGAGCTTCCTGCAGGAGCCTCAGCCCACTTGCCCCTGAGTGAGAGGACTGGGATCAGATCCTGTGTGGCCCACAGGGTAGCCTCCTGGCCCGCCCCTCTCAGGTTCCACTGCAGGGAACCCTCCCCAGAGGACCCACCTGTTGCGGGTGCTGGGGCAAGGAGCACAGGCACAGATCTGGCTCTCCCGGTGCGGCCTGTGCTGCCCACCCCACCCAGATGTTTCCTGCTGATGCCTGCACATTTCTGCTTTAATGCAATGCCTTCATGGCACTGAGCACAAGCTGAAAATATGCCGACACAGCCCATGTACCTCACTGTGTTGCAATTTATTCTCTCAGCAAATTTCCAGCTAAGGCCTCCAGAGCCACCGAGACTGAGCTAGATTCAGTTCTCCAAGGTCCTGGGCTGCCCGGAACCCAGGGGTGCGGCAGGAAAAGCGGCTGGGAGTGACGCATCGAGGGCCCAGGGGAGCCGTCTGCTAGCAAGTGGTCTGACCGCAGTCATTCAGATGTGAAATTGTCTTTGCACAGAAATATTCCTGGGCTTGTTCAGGAAGCCAACGAGCTGCGGCTGCCTCTTCTCAGACTGCTCTTTCCGCAGCCCTGTTCCTGCACAGGTGGGAAGGAGCTAAAGGCCCTGTGCCGTTGGCTTTATCCTGCCCTGGGCATTGTGGGAGGGGAGCGCGTGCTGGTCACAGGCCCAGAAGAGGACACTGCCACAGTGGGGGTCGTCAGGGGGACCCAGAGAGGCAGGCGGGGACACTTTGTAGGCTGGTTCCCCTGAGTATGACCCCGAGGGTCCCCAGCAGCTTCCAAATGAGGCCCATCTTCCTTGGACTTCCCCAAATTAGCTCCAAACACACACCTGCCACCATCAGCTCTGCCTGGTTCACTGGCTGAACTCTGGTCAGCTGGTCTTCCTTGGCCTTGATCAAAACCCCCAGAGGTGTCACGCCTGCCCACGCACGCCGGGGGCTCCACGTCCCACCCACCTGAAGGCTGAGGTCTCTCCAGGAGCAGCACACGGCTCCCCTAGGCCCTGGGCCACTCCGGTCCCAGCCCCCGCCCCTGGAGGCCCAGCTCCTCAGCCAGACTGCTTCTCAGCCCCCACCCCGCATGTCTCAGCAAGAAACCCCCTAGAAATCCCCTACATACCTCCCTTGTTTTCATCGACTACACTGTTTTCTTATTGGCCTCACAAACATGCACAGAACACTGGAATGTAAGCTCCATGGGGGCATCCACGTTTGAATGTTTTTATTATGGAAAATTTCCAGCAAAAGCTGAGAAAACAGTGTCATGAACCCCAACATTCCCATTACCCAATGTCAATAATTACCAGTTTGCGGCCTGTCCCCTGTCTACGCCCCCTCCCTCCCCGTGCTGTGAAGCGAAGCCCACATATCACGTAATGCGTCTGTAAAGCTGTTAAGGTCAGGACTCGTGAGGACTTGAAGCGCAGAACCGTTATCACCAAAACGTTCAGCAGCCCTAAAGCCGGTGGGTCAATGTCCAGAGTTCCCAGGTGTCTAACCCTCACGAGGTCTATAAACAGCAATTTGTTAACACGTCCCAACCATATGAATAACACTCTCCTCCCTCTTTTTTCTTTTTCTTGCTGAAGGAGCTGGGCTGCTTGCCCTGCAGACTTCCCCACACCCTGGCTTCGGCCAGCTGCCTGAGAGACCCCAGTCGGCTTTGTGTTTCGGCAAAAGCATGTCCTCAGCGGGCTGTGGGCTTCCCGGCCTTGCCGCCCTCGCGCTGTCTGCTGCCGGATCTCCCTCTAGGAAGCACCTTCTTGGCAACCGTTTGATTACAACTCACCCAGGAAAGGCAGGATAAATACCTGCTTTTTACTTTATTGGCCCATTTCTTGAATAACGAGAACAGTGCCATCTTCCAGAGGTGACTGGGAGCTTTTTTCCGTTTTGTTTTTTGGATGTTTGAGGACTCATGAAATGTAACTCATTTAACATGTTCCAGCCCATTTCAGTCGTTAGTCTCTCTGATGGTCAGCCAGGGGCGCCAACTGACCAGGACCCTGGAGGCAAGTCAGGAAGGTCTGGGCTCTCGAGGAAGGCTGCAGGTGTGTGTCCCGCACAGCCAGAACACCGGGTGACAGGAGTCAATACACACATCGGAATTCTGTTTCCAGACAAGACTGCCCAGCCACCTCCCAGCTTCTCCCTCTGCAGAGTCCGGGACTTCCCATCAGGGGCCCGCGGGCGCCCTTCCATCCAGGTTAACAGTGCACGTGCCGCAGCCTCAGCACCTTCTTCCTTCCTTTGCAGCAGGTGCCGGAGCCCAGTCCCGTTTCTCTGGTTGTTACAGGGGTTTCCGCCCCGAGGGTCCACGGCCTCTAACCCTGGATCAAGCAAGCGCCTACACACTGCCCTCCCATACCAGCCCCAAAGCACGCACTCCACACTCAGTGTGTCCAGGCTCCTGAAATTCTTCTACGATTACAGCAGTCCCTGAATCAGCGATTCTCCCTTGATGCTGTCACGATGTGTCTACTGCCCTGGCATTAACTTCTCCCGCGTGCGCCACGATTCCACGTTCCTCCACCCTCCCCTCTCGGTCCTTCTTGATTCCTTTCTGGGCTCAGCCCTCCAAGAGCACTGGGGTGTGCTGGGGGCCATGTGGCTCAGAACAATCCCTTGCTTCTTTTCCTTCCTGTTCCCCGTTGACTCCCGTACTTTCTGTATCTGAGTGTGCTCTGGCCACCACCCACCCACGGTCAGTGACAGACCTTGCCCTCCCTCCTATTCCCATCCCCCTCCCCAAAGCAAAATAACATCTTCCCATCACCTGCCACACCACCTCGGACAGGGAGGAGTGCCTCATCCGAGTCCTTACACTACGTCCCCCGTTTGCTTTGTGGGAAGGCCACACACAGTCAGAAAGAGAACTTTCCACCTCCTCTTTTAAATCCAAAATAGTCCAAGAGCTGGGATATATGGGATAGCTTTGGAGCACCATCATCGCTTTGGTCAAACAAAATGCCCCAACACATGTGCATGGGCGTGGCTTCCTTATCTGCTGACTGGTGGGGAGAGCCCCAAACCTGTCCTGCACGCAGAGGCAGGCTTCCGCTGTCCCCTGAGTGGGGCTGCCCAGGCCGTGGCCGCCCATCTGCACCCCTCCTCTGTGCTGTTTGTGTCACATGTTCCTGTTTTCAGTTGCAGGTCTACCTGGACTCCGGCTCAGCAAAAGCTTCCTCTTCCTCTTTTCCTTCCCTTTTGACATCTGCCTCTCTCTTTGTGAAACAGCTCCATTGAGAAAATTCACACACCGTAGAATCCACTCATCGGAAGCGTAAGACTCAGTGGTCTCTAGTGCACTCACAGAGGGTGCAGCCATCACCGCTAACTCTAGAGCATTTCATCCCACGAAAGGGAAACCCTGTACCACCAGCGTCGCTCCCCAGCCCGCCCCCAGCCCCCTGAAACCACGCGTCTACTTTCCTCTCCCGTGGATTCACCTGTCCTGGACACATAGGAACAGAGCCCCAAGTATGTGGTCCTTTGCGTCTGGCCTCTCCCACCCAGCACATTTTTCAGGGTTCACCCACATAGTCACGCCTGACAGCACCTCATTTCTTTGCTGAATAATCTTCCATGGTGTGCATGGGCCATGTTTTGTCTGTCTCACTACAGATGCACGTTGGGGTTGTTCCTACTTTTTGGCAATTATGAATAATGCGATGTACAAGTTTCTGTGTGGACATATGTTTTCATTTCTCTTGGGTTCATGCTTAGGGGTGGAATTGCTGTGCTGTACGTGAGTCTGTGTTTAATATTCTGAGGAACCGCCAGGTTTCCACAGTGGCACACCGTGTTACAGCCCAGCAGCGGTGCTGAGAGCTCCAGTCTCCTCGCTCACCGGCACTTGTCAGTATGTGTTACAGCCATCCACGTGGTTCAGCATCTGTCTGTGCTACAGCCGTCCACGTGGTTCAGTGTCTGTCTGTTACAGCCATCCATGTAGTTCAGCGTCTGTCTGTCTGTGCTACAGCCGTCCACATGGTTCAGCGTCTGTCTGTGCTACAGCCGTCCATGTAGTTCAGCGTCTGTCTGTGTTACAGCCGTCCATGTGGTTCAGCATCTGTCTGTCTGTGTTACAGCCGTCCATGTGGTTCAGCATCTGTCTGTCTGTGATACAGCCATCCACGTGGTTCAGTGTCTGTCTGTGCTACAGCCGTCCATGTAGTTCAGCGTCTGTCTGTCTGTGATACAGCCGTCCACATGGTTCAGCGTCTGTCTGTGCTACAGCCGTCCATGTGGTTCAGCATCTGTCTGTGTTACAGCCGTCCACGTGGTTCAGCATCTGTCTGTCTGTGCTACAGCCGTCCACGTGGTTCAGCATCTGTCTGTCTGTGATACAGCCACCCACGTGGTTCAGCGTCTGTCTGTCTGTGCTACAGCCGTCCACGTGGTGAGCACTCGGGTGTGCTCTGCTCTTCTGGTGCTTTCTCTCCCAATGGACCTGTGCTCGGCTCTCCCGAGTTGGGGCTTCCTCCTCATTGGACCTGAGCATCTCTGCTTCTCTGACTTTCTGACCAGCATCCCTGCACTCTTTCTGCCCTTCTTACTCTGGGGTCTAGGGGAGCTGTTCTGCCAGTCCTGGGGCCTCCATACAATGGCAAACTTTTTCTCATCTCTTTGTTAAAATTTTTAGTAATAAATAGTAGGAACAAACTGAGGGCTTCAGAGGGGAGGGAGTGGGAGAATGGGATAGGCCGGTGATGGGTATTAAGGAGGGCACATATTGCATGGTGCACTGGGTGTTGTATGCAAGTAATGAATCATGGAACTTTACATCAAAAACTAGGGATGTACTGTATGGTGACTAACATAATATAATAAAAAAGTATTATAAAAAATAAAAAATAAAAATAAAGTTTTAAGTGCAAAAAAAGAATATTTACATCCATATCCATAAATGGATATAAATCCAAAATTTGTATTTTCCTGATGTGTACAAAATTATATTTGCTTCATAAAAAAGAAAAAAAATAGTAGGAACATGCTTTTATATTAAATGCACTGATGGTCGGCCACACAAGCATGAGCGAAGGTTAATGTCATCCATACGGAGCAGCACAGGGGGGCGAAGGTGTGAGCGGTTTGCAAGAGCACAGCTTACCCCCCCCAGCCCCGTCTGCCTGAACCCACACGTGACGAGCACCGTCTCAGCACAGCTGGGAGGACGGATGCGGTGAATCCTGGACACGAACTACTGTTCCAGCGCCCCATCTTACGCACTACCGCCTCCAGCCCTCACACCCTTGCTGTCGCGAGGCTCCTCCGATTCCTCACTGGCTCTTTGTCATCATGCCATGCCCGACAATCTCCTACACACACCCCCACCACTTCCACGGGAACAAAACCCAAACCTCTGTGCCAGGTCTGCAGGGTACGGCAGAGCAAGACAGTGACTTACAACAATAAAGAACATTCACTAGCCTCACGGTTTCCACGGGTCAGGAATTTGGGAGCTCAAGGCTCTTGTGAGGGTTAGGGCTGTGCTGTCAGTCCAGGCTGCCGAGGGGGGCGGGGGCTCCCCAGCCACAGCAGCTCTTCACGTGGCTGGGTGTTGGTGGGAGGCCTCGGGCCAACCCAATACGAGCCTCCCACAGGCTACCTGAGCCTTCTACGACGTGGCAGCTGATCCAAGAGGCAGGCGAAAGCTGCCCTTTCTCTGACCTAGCCCCAGCGGGCACAGAGCACCACATTCCACTCACTAGCACCGGATCACTAAGCCTAGCCCATATCCAGGGGAGGGGAATTAGGCTCCACTTTTCAGAGGGAGTGGTGTCAATCCGCAAAAATATTCTAAAACCATCGTGCCAGGCCTCACAGCCTGTCTCAGCCCAGCCTCCCTGTTGCTTAAGGGGACTCACAAAGAACATTTGCACGTTGAAGTCTCTGACAAGTCCTTCAGGTTAGAATCGGCTCAGTTTTGTTCAATCCCTATGAACACACGGAAGACACAGAGCCACATGTCAAGGGCCCGGGTTCTGTGGACAGTAGTTGAAGAAGCTGGTGGCAAGCACTTCAGGGGCAGAGCTGACATGGCACACGCAGAAACTCCTGATACGTATCCAGGGAGTAAACACGGCCTCGACAAGATGGTGCTTTCCCTCCGCACATCTAGGTCACATTTTAAATGGGGAGTGTCTTGTAGCAGAGATTCCGGGCCTCTCTTACACCAAGTCACATCGCCAGGTTTTCGTAGCTAGCTCTGACCCAGGTGTCACACAGGGCTTCCAAAAGAACATATGACCAGCTAAATGTGGGAAGTACCCACCTGCAGGCCCTTCCTGATTCCTCTTCCCCGTTGTTTGTGTCCTTTGTGGGCCAGGGTCACGTGGGCAGATACCCACATACCGGGTGAGGCTGTAAGACAGCTCACCGTCATAGTTCCTCAACCTTGGGCACTAGGAAAAGTGGGCCATCTTGCTGAGCGGTGCCAAGTGTGTTGGCCTTTCTGCTTAGTGAGCTCTTTTCCAGGCTGTGAGTCCTAGGTTTCTCTTTGTCACTCCTTTGGCATCATCCCATGACTTTTGAATGCTTTGCTTTCAATCTTCCAAGTCTAAGCCATCATCCCAGAAGACCCGTTGCCCACCAGACGAGGCCTGTTCCAGACAGCACCCCATGTCTGTGCAGGCCTTGACAGTGCCTTTACTATTTTCCTGTGTTGACATTCTCCCAGCCTGTCTTCTCTGGGACAAGCCCTCAGTTCCGGCCCAGGGTGACAACCATGACATCTGGCCCCTAGAATTACCCCCGGGGATGGCTGTGGCCTCCCGGAGAGAGTGCCCACTCACCGCTGTCCTCTCTGAGGTATGCAGAGTTGGGGTCTGAGGCTGGTGGAAGCAGGCCGATTGGGACTGCTATGGGACTAGTGCAGGAACCTTCAGCTTCCACAGGAGACAGTGCCCGTCCCGGATGGTGAGTGGTGCTGTTTCCAGCTGATTTCCCCCAGTCAGCGTGGGAAGCCCCAAGCCAGGGCCCAGCGAGAGCTGGGGTCAGCAGGCCTGCTGTTTGCCCTTTGTAGCCTTTTCTCAGGCTTGCTGCCTTTTTTTCCCCATTTGGTCAACAATCCTCTACCCCATCACAATTTTCTTGGTGTTTGCCCACTGGGGCTGCCTGTCAGCTGTAAGAGGGCCAACAAAGCCGCCCGGCCCCGTGAGGGCACAATCGTCCAGGGGTCCCGGCTGGCCTCTGCATCACACACTCATTCTTCACCCGCCTTTAATTTACTTCTGACACCAGGAGTCTGAAGTCTCTGGCCTCAGCCGCCTTGTGGGTCCAGCTCCACGGCAACCCCCAACAGTTCCCTCAAACTAATGAGGACTCTGAAGTGGCATCAGGAGGGGTCGCTGCCGTGGAGACAGCCCGCGGTCACCCAGTTACCACGGCACCGGGCAGAGTCCTGGGGTCGGCTGCAGGAGGCTTCCATCATCTGGAAATATCCTGTTTGCTAGACTCTCTGTCTTGTTGGCACAGAAGCTCTGGGCTGAGCCCCTTGGCTGGCTCCGCAGCCTCTGTCCAGCCTCACTGGATGTCCCCTGAGCACGACGACCCCACTGTGGGCTCCTAGCATCCTCCCGTCCACAGGGCCCACCCCAGCCAGCTCCTGAGGACGGCATCATTGTGCACATTGTGGCCCTCTCGGCACCCAGCCCCCCACAAGGACACTTTCAAACAAGGAGGGAGAGTGGCCAAAAGGAAGGTACAGGGGCTGCACAGTGAAGGGAGTGATGTGATGAAAGTCTACTGCACGCCAAACTCAGCTCCCTGAGGAGGAGGTCTCTTCACTGAGGCCCAGAGAAGCTGGGCGACTTGTCCACAGTCAAACAGCCTGTGAACGGCAGCCAAGAGGTGAGCTAGGAACCAGCCTTTCTGACTTGTCCCCATGGAGAGTGTTTAAGAAGGCCGGACGCTCACCTTGAAAACACGAACCTGCCAGGTGTCCCCACCACTTACACATGAGGGGTGTCAATTCTCTGAGACTTGCTGGGACAGGTGCCAGCAGCATCAGGCGATGCAACCCAGATTTGCTGGGCCTCAGAGCAGGTTGGCTGCACTCTACCACTGCCCCCCCTGGTCAAGATGCCATTTAGAATCAAAGACACTGCATTTTCAAAAGTATCCCACTGGAAGACAATATTTAGGTGCAAAGGCTTCAGGCCCCTTTGTGGCCTGTTGGAGCTGTGTCCAGGCTCTGTCACCATTGGAACTTTGGCAGTTTATCACTGAGCAGGGACAGAGCATGGGAGCCATGCCAGCCAGGGCCTTTTCACCCTTGAACTTCTAGCAAGTTCATAACACAGCTCATGACCCTGAAAGCTGTCCTCACCATTGGAAAGAAGAGAATTTCCAAAGCTGAAAAGATTTTCTTCACCATTCTCATACGTTTTGTGATTTCTAATTTCACTGTGCAAAAACTGAATGGGGTCTCAGGTCCAGGATAACCCAGCCCTGAGTAAGACTTGGACAAACTCACAGAAATGCAGATCCTTGAGTTGGCCTAAGCCTCCAGGGTCCTACAAAAGACACCAGGCTCCTACCTGTACTCAAGTCTCAGCTACTCAGGTGTTCAGACTGTGTCCAACTGGCCCCAGGGCCCCAGAAAACCAGCGTTGAAGGGCTGGGGCGAGTGGGAGGAGGCCGAGTAGGACCCTGGCCACCATCTCAGTAGGAGGGTCGTTTCCGATGAGCACACGCTGCTTGTCTCAAGTTCCTTAGGGAGGAAAGGGTGGTCTGGAGAAAGTGGCTGCAAGGAATTGGGGGAGGTACTGATTGAGGAGGGGACTCTTCCGTTTTGTTATCTCTTCCCTCCTCTAGCTCCCTCTGCAAGTCACGACACAGGAAAAATGTGAGTTTTCAGGTCAGAGTTCACAAGGGTGTGGCGTGTCACCTACAAGGCCATTTTGCAGAGTCCTGCTGAAGCCCACTGGTGCGCATGTCCCTGCAGCAATACAAGGCTGCCTGCACAGCCCTTCAGGATGGAGCCATGGGCTGTTGGTGGCCTTTCCCTGCACCTGCCACTCTTGCTTGTCCCTTGACACTGCAGCACCAGGGTGCCAAGAGTCCCCAACACTCATCAACTCTTCCTTTTCAAGCTGAAGGGACTCTTCTCCCATGGCAGGGTCATGGAGAGCCCTGGGCTCCTCGTGGACGACATCTGCGGAGGAGGAGAAGAAAAAGTCTCATGTGCTCGCAGAGCACTGGGGTCCTCGGTTCAGGGGCTGCGTGGAGAAAGGGGCGTTCTCTACCAGTACTGCTGGGAGTCTTGTGAGCACCAACATACAAATAACACAGTTGCTTATAATCGGTTGTTAAATGTCTGAAACGCAATCTGCCAGGTGTTGAAATCCAGCTTAGCCCAAAGTGTCTGACCTCCGGCTTAGCCAGGACGTGTGCACTCAACCTGTTTGGGTTCAAACCAGGGAAATGCCACAGTGGTTTGGCAACTGACCAGCTTCCAGTCTGGCTAAGCCTGCACCCTGCTGCCCGTTTCAGAGGTGAAAGCCCATTCACACAAGGCTGTGCAATCCAAAGGAGAAGAGGGAGCTGGAGGGATATTTGGCTGTCAAGCTGGATTATTTTTGCTCTGAGGAAAAGGGACTGGGACTCCCAGACTCTTCTAGAACTCTGCAGAAAGCTCCCTACAAACCAGGCAGGGATTGAAATATCACCCTATGCTTATCCGCCAGGGCTCCAAGTCCTTGTCACATAGCACCCAATGGCAAGGCAGTGAAATGGTTCTCACTATTTGCATTTGCAAGCTCAGAACAAAAGTCCTGATTTCTCCTGGGTACCTGGCCTGCAACAGAACAGGTGGTCATAGGGTGGATGGGGCTGCCAGGCTTGGCTTTGTGGCTCAAACAGCCAGGGCTCCCAAAGTTAGGGGCCATGCCCTGAAAAGGTAAACCAAGCCCCTTACATGACCTACTGAAGGAGAACTTTTGCTTCTGGGATGTGGGGCAGTGGAAGCTGTCATGCCCTGAGCTGTCCCTAGGCCCTGGAAGTGACTCAGGCTCACCCCCAGCTCTAACCCGTATGGTTCCCTCCCCTTTCCAAGCCTGACTACATTCCTATCTCTTCCGAAGACCTTGGAGGCAGCCCTAGTCCTCTTGGTCCTCCCATGACCCCCACCCCACACTTCAGACTTAACCACGTCCCATCAGGGTACATCTGGACGATTTAACTGGGTGGTCGTTTGAGTGAGAGCACTGTTGGTTCTGCCTGTGCCTCTCACAAGTCAGCTCCAGGTGGGAAGACAGAGCGCCGGACAAGGCAGCTGCAAGGGTGGGCACTCCAACGTGAGTGCAAATGAACGGACATGCTTTTGTAACTCAGGAAGAGCTGTTTATGAAAACAACATAGCATAATTTTTAGAAATGAAATAGTCACCTTAAACCTGGGAAATATTACAAGAAGATCCCTGATCAAAGCTCCATACCTTTCTCACTGTCTCAGCTCCTCCTCCCTCCTGGTTCCACCTCCTTCCTTCCTGACTCCACCCCCTCCTGTCCTGGTCCCGCCTCCTCCAAACGTGGTTCCACCTCCTCCCAACCTGGCTCCACCTCCTTTTGTCTTGGCTCCGCCCACTCCCCGCATGGCCCCACCCCCTTCCTTCCTGGCTCCACCTCTTCCCGTCCTGGTCCCGCCTCCTCCTTTCCTGGCCCCGCCCCCTCTTGTCCTGGCTCTGCCTCCTCGCGTCTGGGTCCACCTCTTGGGAGGGTCAGTGCCGGAGGGGAAAGGGTGTATTCCAATGTTGCAGCCTAAGCCTGAGGTTCTCTCTGGTGTCCAGCAAACAAAGGAGAGGTGGGCAGCCCTGGGGGCTTCGGAACTTTGGCCCCAGGGAACTCTGCAAACAGCTTTTCTTTCTAATTGAGGTAAAATCCACATATAAGATTAACTTTTAACCATTTAAAAGTGTACAATTCACGATGATGCGCAACCATCATCTTTCTAGTCCCAAAACTGTCATCACCCAAAAGGAAAGCCTATACTCATTAGCACTCAACCCTCATCCCCCACTCCCCAGCCCCAGGCAGCCACGGGCCTGCTTCCCTCTCCAGATGTCCCTGCTTTGGACCCTTCACATCAGTGGGATTGCGTGACATGTGGCCTTTCGTGTCTGGCTTCTACTTAACAGTGTATTTTCAAGGTTAACCGTGCTGTGACAGGTACCAGTGTGCCGCTCCTTCTTAGGGCCAGGCAGCGCTGTGTCCTGTGGAAGCCTCATGTTTTGTTTATGGGAGCAGCTGGTTTCACCCTGGGACAGCCCGCGGCCCACCTGTTTGGCTCTGCTGCGTGTCTGGCCCGTCAGGGAGGGAGCAGGGTCTGTGTGAACTGGGGCAGGCAGGGAGGGTCTGACCCTTAGGGTCTGGGCATCAGACTTCCATCATTTCGCCATGCAGCCACCGGCCACTCTGCCGAGGGATGCGATCCATCCTGAGAGAGCTCGAGAGCTGTTGTCTGGTGCTCATGACGATGTTATGGAGACCACTAGCTCTCAGGCACGGAATGGACTAGAATCTGTCCTTGGTTGTGCCCTTGGCCTGCTAATGAATAAAGGACAAAAAAACGTACATTTAATTGTGTGCGAAAAAAATCAGAGCAAAATCTTCCTAAAATAAGTGCACAAACACTAACGCCTTGAAAAGAAAACAACTTTGGAGGCTCTTCCAGACCCGTGGTTTCCAAGCGTGACTCACATGACGCGTTCATTTCTCGGGTATCCCTCAGCAGCCAGAGAGAAGGCTGGAGAAGGCATTTCCTCCCAGGAGCATGAGCAGACACTAGGGTCACACCACCTTCCTGGCCGCCCATCCAAGAGTCCTGTGCAGGGACCACGTGCCTCAGGCTCTGGAGGCTTCTCCTCCCCGCCGAAAACCCTGCCACGCGCCTAGGTCTTAGATGGGCGTGGGCCTGGACCGGCCCCCTCTCAAGGAGAATGAGCCTCTGTGCGTCTCACCCCCAGCTAGCCTCTCCCTCTGGAAGAAGCTCAGACACTCTGCCGGCAGCCTTCGTGGGGTCATGCTGCCCACGGGTGGGGGAGCTGCATTTGAGGTCACCCTGACCTGCATGAATAGCTTTTTATGCTCACCCCACGCCGGACTCAGCCAGAATGTCAGATGGTAATTAGCAGCAGACCTGGCTCTGTCCCTGGCGATATTATCATCAGACTTCTTGGGTTTCAAAGTGAGCAGCCGAATTGAAACGGCAGCAGATTGGCCTCTGTGATGGACCCGGTGGGGTCTGAACAGTCTGGGGCCCAGGATGCCCAGAGCTGGGGCAGCCAGGAGGGGAGAGGAGGCCCCTCGTGTGGAGCAGGCGAGGCTGAAGGGGCGCCACAGGGCTCTGGGGATCTGGAAGTGACCAGTGTGATGCCTCTGGGCCCTTAGTCTGGTTATGACCCAGCCCTCACCCCCTTTCAGTGGCCTGTCACACAGCAACCTCATGGCAGCTCTCCTTCCCCTCAGGCTGGCGGGGGGCAGGGACTCTGTGTGTGTTCCTCTGGTTCTAGTTTCCTTGTTATTAAGATAGCAGTGTCAGGAGCATCGGCTCATGCCCTCGCTCAGGCAGAGGCTGTGGCCATGACGTGGAAGAGGCTTTGGCAGAAAAGAAGCCAGAGCCACACTCCAGTGGGTGCATGGGGGAGAGCAGGCCCTGCCCGCATGCGTGGTGAGAGCGGGTGCGACCTGAGAGCCCATGTTCCCACCCCTTCCTCTCTAGACCCTTCCTGTAGACCAGGAAAGGGCCTTACATCTCAGAAGTGTTGCTACAAGTCCTGACCCCTTCGGGGGCCCAGAGCACCAGACCCCACCAGCCCCCGCCTTTGGGAGCCAGCAGACTGGGGCCACGTCCCTCCCCCTTGGGCACCAAGGGCTGACACTCTGGGGTCCGTACGAAGGAAGGGATGAGAAGAGCAAGACGTTCACAGTGGTATTATTTATAATTCAAGGAAAAGAGGAAATTTAAACTCTAAACGTCCATCAACTGTTTGGCAAAATAAAATCCCATGCAACCATTAGCCTTCATTCATGGTCATGGAAATCTGTTGAAAGAAATTAAATTTTAGGGACCCCTGCATGGTGCAGTTGGTTAAGCGTGTGTCCCTTGATTTCAGCTAGGTCATGATCTCAGGGTCGTGAGATCAAGCCCCATATCGGGCTCCACGCTAGGCAAGGAGCCTGCTTAAGGTTCTCTCTCCTTCTCCCTCTGCCCCTCCCTCTCTTGCTCTCTCTCTCTCTCTAAAATAAATAAATAATTTTTTTAAAAAAATTGCATTTCAGGGGGCGCCTGGGTGGCACAGTCGTTAAGCGTCTGCCTTCAGCTCAGGGCGTGATCGCAGTGTTCTGGGATCGACCCCACATCAGGCTCCTCTGCTGGGAACCTGCTTCCTCCTCTCCCACTCCCCCTGCTTGTGTTCCCTCTCTCGCTGGCTGTCTTTCTCTGTCAGATTAATAAATAAAATCCTTAAAAAAAAAATTAAATTTCAGAGATCAATCCAGATAACAGTATATATACTGTGATCCTAACTCTGAAAAGCCTGAAAACATAACTATATGTGTTTACGAGTAGAGAAAGTCATCTACACCAGAAGATTAAAATAGATCATCCCTGGGTCATGAACAATGGGTACTTTGATAAGCAGCACAACAATAGTCATTTTGTGATTTTAAAAACCAAGCTCCTCAAAATCTATTCTCAAAAGTGGTTTAAGGAGGGGTCTCCCACCCCCTAACCCAGGGCAGACCAAGCCACACCCTTCTGGAGACTCACAGGCCAGAGTCACATTCCAGCATCCCACAGGAGGCCCATCATGGGAGTGGGGAGAAGAGACCCTCTGAGGGTCCGCACAGGTTCCTCCAGGGCGCCTGCAGCTCTGGCAGCTCTCAGGGCCAGGTCTGGACTCCCTGGCTCCCCATTCCCGCCCTGCCAGGCACCAGCCCAGGTGCAGACCCCGTGGGCTTCTCCCCAGAGCCCCTGCTGCAAGCATCCTGGCCCTGTCCACCTTCAAAGCACAACTTGTTTTCCTGCTGGGTTAGACTTTGGAAACTTTGCTAATGCCTGGCTACTTGTACTTCTACCAGTTAGGAGAAGAAAGGGCAATCAATCCCCATCGAGAACTCACTGCTCCAAGAGTGCAGACCCCAAAGAAACAAACATGGCGCATGTGGTCGAGCCATGCTGGAGGGGTCAGAGGCCCTGGACCCTGGCCTGTGGCCCTGGAAAATAAGAGAAGCCCCGGCCTTGACTGACCCAGGAAGAGCCTCCTTCTCCCACAGGTCCCGGCTCAGTAGTGGAGCCTTTGCCTTCTCCTGCTCGCTCTCGTCAGGCCAGGAGAGGAAACTGCAGCACCTGTCTCTCTGTCAGGGGGGTCTGTGGGCCCAGAGCGCAAGTGGACGGAGGCGGCGTGCCCCCACGGAGGAGTGGGGTTTGCACTGACAGGACTGAGTGGTCGCTTGTTGTCAGAGAAAAGAAACTTGGACTCAGGGCGGCGAGGCTAGAGGGACCCTGGCCCTCCAAAGGTGAAGGCTTAAGGACCCTGGCACGCCTCTAGCTCTCCCAGATCCTGAGTCCATGGTATTCAACAGGAAAATGAGAACATTTTGGAAGAGAGCAAAGGTGTGCTGTTTTGTTTTGAACGAAACAATATGCGGTATTAGCACGTTTTTGCAGCACCGTTATTCACACTGGAAACAGCCCAGCGTCCGAACGAACGTGCGACTTCATTCTGTGCGGTATGACTCAGCCGTGACACGGGGGCGTTCTGACGCGCGCTGCCATGTGGGCGGACACGAGGGCGCGATGCGGAGGGCAGCGGCCAGCCACGGACGAGCACCCTGCGTGGCCCCCTCCCGTGAGGCCCCTCCAGGAGTCAGCCGGTCGACGGTGCGCACGCACCAGGGCGGGGGCGGGGGGGCCGGTGTTTAACGGGGAAGAGTTTCCATTTCACCAGATGAAGATTCTGGAGCTGTCGGTGCTGGCCGCACGGCAAGGCCAGCGAACTGTGCACTCAAACATGGTTAAAATGGTCCACTTTGTGTGACGTGCACTTCACCACAATGGAAGTTGTAGAATACAGACGTGGCCGCAGGTACGTGGGTGCGTGCACACATACAGGAGCACCGGCCTACGCGATTCTGGGAGAAACGCGCCCGGAGGTCGATGGTGTCGGCTCTGGGGCTGAGCTACTGCTCTCCCTGCTTGGCCGGGACCCCCAAGTTTTCTAACAGGGGCCGGCAGCGCTCTCACAGAGGAGCGCAAGTTCCGAGATGCACATCTCTCCCCTGGGCCTGCCGCGCTGCCCTTTCGGCCTGCTCCACACAGTGGGGTCATTCAGGCAGCGCCCTGCTTCCCTCTGCCATCAAGCAGCCTGCTGTTGAGCACCGCCCTGGGCCACCGCCTCCTTCCTCCTGTCACGCCCGCCCAGGCCCCTGGACGACAGTGACTGAATCAAGGCAGGGCTGGGGCCCAGCCCGAGACCCTCATCTCCGGAAGGGACGGCCGCTCTGCCAGCTGTGGTGCTTCGCTGCCGCCCCGGCGCTCAGTCAGGCAAACAGAATCGGTGGCATCCCCTGGCTCGATGACGCATATTCCCCAAACGCACAATTATCTCCCTGCAAGGCACATTCTTGGTGTCTGGCCATGCCTGTGTGCCAGAACCCCAGACCACCCTCCCGCATTCCTGGACTGTGACACCACCCCTTGCTGCCCGTGGCCAGATGTGTGCGGAGCTGCCCACCACACCCGGCCGGGCTTCGGGCAGGATGGGCGTTCAGGCGGGGACAGAAGCTGCAGGGGCAATGGGGTCCCCTAGTCCACCACCGGTTGGAGACTCCAGAGCCCAGGCTCGACCCTTCCTGCCTATGGCAGAACCAGGCCCCGTGGTGGTCACTGTCCCGAGGGCCCTGGGGTGACCGCCTTATTTCCTGTTCTGCAGAAGACAGGCCCCACTAGGCCTGGGGTCTGAGGGCAGCCAGCAGGGCTGAGGCAGTCCCCTCCTCCTGGCTCTGAGCTCTGTTGTGAAGGGCCATCCAAGGGCTCTGTGCGTGAAACCAGAAGGGTAAAAACGTACTCCCCTTCAGTCTGCTACGGCCCGTGGATCGGGGACCTCTGGGCAAAAGGCTATCGGGACCAGCTGTGTGGCCTTGGGCTGCCGGCACACCCCTACGGACGTGGCTTCTTGTCTCGTGGAACAAGGGTGCCGATGGCGCATGTCTCCTTGGCTGGTTGTGCTGCAGTCAGAATGGGGGTCTCCAGCGTGCACCCGGCATGACAGCAGCTCACGCAGAAATCCCCTTTGCACAAATGAAACTCCGGTGGTGGAGAAGAGGGCTGCCTTCCTCAACGACCCTGCTTGTGGGAGCATGGAGTCCCAGGCCCGCACCCCCAGGCCGCCATGCTGGCCTCGTCCTCCTTCCAGAACACCAGCTCCATCACTAAATTTACTGTCCAGAACTTCCCTAGGAAGCAAGAGAAGGCTCACATGGACTCGGGGTGCCCAGAGCCCTTGCTTCACCAAGGTGTAATCTCACGTCCATGTTTGTCTCACAGGGAGGGGTTATGGCTCATTTTCCTTTCTTTTATTTTTCAGTTTTCTGACCTTTGCAATTTTTCTCTCACAGCATATTTTCATATGTGGTTTCAGATGTGTCCTATTTAAAAACTGTCAGCACCCCCTATGCCCTCTCCTTAGCACATCTTCCTCTACTCTGGTCAGCCTGGCCCAGGCACTGCCCCCAACACTCAGTCCATGCCCCCACCTCTGCTTGGGCTGCCCACCGTCCCACCTTCCATCTTGCACCGACACTGCTCACCCCTCTGTCTGGGGGCTCTCCCTACACAGCTGAGCTCACCTGGAGCGTTCCTCAGTCTCCGTGGGGCTCCCTGGAGGGGCAACAGGTGACAGCAAAGGAAGAAAACCAGGGCTGAGTGAGAAATTTCATCCCACGATCTCCAGGCCTCCCCTCCTTTCTGACTTGGACATCCTTCATCACCCATCATTGGACCCTGAGTCTTCTGAGCCCTGCCCACAGGAGAAGCCCCCAGGAAAAGCCCCAGAAGGAGCTCCAAAGAGCAGAGTGAGAGAAGGCAGAGGGGACTGCAAGCAGCAAGCATTCAAGGAGGGAAGGAGGTGGCCACCGAGCCCCCTTCAGGCTCTCAGAGCTGTAAACCCATCCCTCAGTGGTTTCCATTTGGGCCAACATTCCTGTGGCTGTGACCCTGGGCCAGCGGTCAGTCATGCTCCCGCCCGGTCCAGTTTGCCAGGTCCCCCCGCAAGGGCTTTGAGTCCTGTGCCTGGTCCCCAAAGTGCCTCGTGCTGGGCCTCAGACATCAGTGCTCAGATGAGAGAGTAGGAGGTTATGCCTCCCAGCTGCACAGCATCTGGGTGTCTGGGGGTTGACCCATGTCCTACACCCCCACCACGTATCAGGGGTCCTCGCGTCTCCTGTGCCCCCCCACGCCTGGACCAGTGCACACCCCCCTTGATCTGCAGCTGGCGCCCATGGAGGCTCCTCTGGGGGGTGGCGGGCAGTTGCCAGTGCCCAGCTGCCAAGAAAAACAAGAAGACAGCAGAGCTCACCTCCCTGGCCCTGCCCCCGGCCTCCCCCAGAGGGCCAGGCACACGTGACAGGAAGCAGTGCATCTGATAGCTGGACCTGCTCACCCACAACTAGCCAGCCGCTGTCTCACCAGCAAACGCCAGCCAAGCCTTCTTCAATTTCAACTTCTTCTCCATGCGTGGAGGCAGAAACATGTCTCCTGGGCCCTGGAAAAGTGCTTCCACCTGGGGACTGGAAGGAGCGTCTGGCCAAGGGCTCCCCTGACTCTTCCTCTCACCCTTGGCTCAGGAGAGGCGCCAACTCTCACCTCACGGTGTGGAGTTTTATAAGCTCATAACCCGAGACGCCAACGGCTCACACATGTGTGGTCAGCATGCGTCCTGCTTTTTTTCCTTGACTCCCTGTCAAGTGGTAATATAGGTGGGTATTTGGTGGCTGGGAGCTGGAGAGGGACAGCTGTCCCCTCTGCACACCTAGTGGGGGGCGAGGGGGCAGAGGTCACATGGTTTTCATTAAGGATGGTTCCTTTGCGTGGCACAGAGGGGTCCATTGCCCTGAGGACAGACTGGCGGAAAGCATGGGATCTTTCCCTGTTTTCTTTTGCAAAGGCTGCCCTTCCAGACCCCCAGAAACCAGCCCTCCTGGGAGAGCCAGAGGGCAAACAGAAGAGACTGCCTGGGACCCAAGTGACCAGTGCTGATTCCTGCTCCCACCCACAAAAGTGGAGAGACTGAGGCACAGATGGGCAGGGATTCCCGGGCCATGAATAGCACCACAAGCAGAGCCTACCCTCCCCAGGTACCAGCCTCCCGCAGGCGTGGACGCTGCTTGGCTGCACTTGGGGTCCTTCAGGAGAGACCAGGGTGGGTGAAGGAGCTCCTGGAGGGGCACAGCCCTGAGGAGACCCCTAACCCCGCTGGAGGCAGCCAGTCTGGGGATTTCCTCCCTCCACTGCCTGCAGGAGGACCAGCCACAGCTGTCCCCAGCAGGACTTGTGGGGCCTGGATCTCATTCCGGACTTGGCATCTGTACGTGGCTCCCAAGTCCACAAGAGACCCCTGGATAGGCTGCAGGTTCAGCAAGTGCCTGCCCTCCCCTGAAGCTGGGCACGTGGCCACATTGGAAAGGGAACCATACAGTTCTCAGGGCGGGGGACTTCATCACCACCCCAAGGAGCCACAGGTGAAGGACCTCACAGGCCCTCCACCAGCCCAAATACTCCCCCAGTGGGCCTCCCAGGCTGCCTGGTGCTCGCAGGGCACGTCAGTGATATAGGCCCAGAGCCACACACAGACCACCCTCAGCAGGGATGGTCCTTTGTGTCTTGGCCCTGGTCCATCCTCAACACTGCCCCGCAGCACCACGGGCAAAGGCCACGCCACATTGTGGTCGTATTGGGCCACCTGCTCTGGGGGCTGCAGTGGCATTGCCCGGGGGTGGTCCTCTCACCACCGGGCCACTGGCCACTTGCCTTGGAAGTCCCCTTCTCTCGCTCTGGCTGCTCTGGCTGGGTGAGCGCCCACCGCTGGAGCCCCTTGAGCTGGCCAGGCCTGGAGACTGGATCTGAACTGCCAATCACATGGGAGAACCTTCGCAGAAACCCAGCCAGCAAAGGAGACACGTGGATACAAACAATGCGGCAGCAGAAAAATGGCACCCCCATTGAGGGCTTTTTATTTGGAGTGGCCATGGTGTCTGCAGGGGAAGCCCTGGGCAGGAGGGAATGACACCCACCCCACACCTTTCCCCTCCCCATGTGGCACCCCCATTGAGGGCTTTTTATTTGGAGTGGCCATGGTGTCTGCAGGGGAAGCCCTGGGCAGGAGGGAATGACACCCACCCCACACCTTTCCCCTCCCCATGTGGGTTTGTTCTCTAATTCTTTGTTATCCACACGAAGTCATAAGTACCTAATGAAAGTTTAAACCATAGACGGTTCTCAGGTCCTCCCGAGGGCCTGGGTCCAGCCATGCCAGGGGGCCTCTCATACCATGGGGCCAGCCCAGAGAGCCCTACGTGCGAGGCTGGCCGGCAGGTTCCTCTGGGAGCTGTCCTGAGGCCAGTGTGGCTTCATCCACCCCTCACCTTTGCTGGCATGAACTAGCCCATCCTAACTGGAGTGTGGCGGAAACGCCAGGGTCCAGACCACCCTCCCCCCACCAAGGCTACACCACCGCAGACCTACCCCTTTGACTTGGGCCTTCAGGTGATCACACTGCCAGACCCCGGAGGAGATGGGCACGCTGAACCGTGGGGCAACCAGCCGAGGAGGCGGGGGATGGGGAAGAGAGAGCAGCAGGCCCCCGAGGGAAGGCCGTGGGGTCCCAGGACAAAGCTTGGTGTGTCCCCAGTCAGACCTCATCTCCTTCCAGCCATCCCTCTTCCCGAGCTCCTGGGCCTAGATCAGGCCACAGAGAGGATTTTTGTCAGGTGGCTTCCCCTCTGACAGGTACCACAAGAGGGCAGGCCTCAGCGCCCCCCCCCTCCCCGCCCCGGCTGGAGACCCCTCCAAGGTGTAGGCACCAACCAGGAATCCCAGGACCCCAGCCCAGCGGCAAGCCAATGGAGCAGGACTGAGGACTGTAGGCCACGGCTTTGGAGGGCCAGACAAGACCCCCAGAGAGCTAGGACCAGGGCACCTTCCCAGCCGCCACACACCCTGTGGGAACAGAACCAAAGCAGCCCCTGCAAACGTCAAGAAGGAGGAGCCCAGCCCAGGATCAGGGGAAGCACAACCTGGGTGGGCTTTCACCGAGCCGCAGCTGGGGCTGAATGGGCACTGAGGAGGCCGTCGTGGAAGTGTGGGGTCCCCAACCTAAGCCCTTGCGGGTGGAGCCTTGCAGACACGGGGCCCTCGAGGCGGTCACAGGTGGCCACGCCTGCGTGCCTCTGGAAGCCAGGAGTGGTCAGCACAGAGGGTGCCGGCCGGGGCCTGTTTCCTTCCACCTGTGTCTGAGTTCCTGAGGCTGATGGAGATGATGCCCCTGGACAGGGGTGGGTGGGTGCTGCCCGCCAGACCCTGACTGGGCCCTGTCCGAACACCTCTCCCTCTTCATGAGCTTCTTCTCAGAGGGTCCTTCAAGCCCCCCGCCCACCCCAGACGCAATGGCCCTTGTCGGTCTTCCTGCCCTGACCCACTTCAGGCCCCAGTCACTGTCCCCGTGACTGCGGGAGCCTCAGGGCCAGAGAAGCCACACAGCCCATAGATGGACACACTGACCTGTGGCCAAATACCAGGTCTCTTGCCTATTTTTACACCATCTGTATTTTCATTTCCCTCTGTTTTCAATAGAGCCCCTTTTTGGACATTTTAGTCCACTCAGCAGTGTTAAAAGGGGAAAGCAAGGGGCCTTTGCTCTTTCTGAGCTGGAGCCGGGCAGAGGGCCCTGTGCTCTGTGCCAGGGTTGGGAGGGGCTTGGGGGCCATGAGGACCCCTCTCTCTCACTGCCCCCAGTCCTTGGTGCACAGGAGCATGGAGGACTTGGGCTAGGGGATCTGACACTTAGATCATGGAGGCCGCTGGGGGTTCGGGTGTGGGAGACGACACCGGACATGCACAGAATTCACAGACACGCAGGCACAGCCTCCTTGATGCCTACCGCCTTGCTGGCACAGAGATCCTGTTTCTCTGCCTCCCCCTCCCCACCCTTCACACACAGCCCTCGGGGGTGTTTTGTTTTTTGTTTTCTTAGCATTTTTTCTTCTTGCCCGTGATCGAATTGATGACCAGGAAGTGTGTGGCTTGGTTAGCAAAATGCTTCTGAAGACGGAATTCCAAAGCCCCCGGCAGCCGTGACCTCACCACAGGGATATGCACCAAACCACGGCTGTTTTTGTAAATCGCCACCCGCCCGGGGGCCGTGCACAATGGCCGGTGTTGACACTGAATTCCGCACGTTCTCCGTGGCCCCCACCCTCACGTGGCTCCTGCATGGGGTGCTGCGGTCCCTGAACAGCCTGGTTTCCACCCCTTGAAGCCCCTCACAGCCCCGTGTTGGCACACGTCTGTCCCCCACCCACAGACCTGAACCCCTCCCCTCTCTCACCTGTGACTGCGGTGCTGGCCCCAGCCCAGGCGGCTCTTCGGAGGGAACAGGACCCGAGCGTCTACTCTGTGCCAGGCCCTGCCTGCTGCACTGGGAACAGAGGCCCTGCCCTCCTCCCAAGACTCAAAGCATCCACATCCCACATCTAGGGTTGACGTTGTCCTGGTGGGAAGGTACCTGGGGGGGAGGGGGAGGGATGGGTGTTCATGGCCCAGGGCTTTGGCAGCTATCCCTCCCCTGGAGGACTCCCAGAACCCCTCGGGCCTGTTTCCCTTGGCCTGTGCTCAGGGCCGACCCCATAGGTACACACTCCCCGTTCACTTCTCTTCACAGCACTTCACCACCCACCATCCGGAGCCGAGTCTGTGAGCAGGCAGGGCCCCTGTGGGGCCACGCACAGTAGGCCGTCACCCAGCACGCATTCGAAGCGTTGTCAGTGCAGAACTCCAGGGTCTCAAAGCTCCCCTGGGATCTCCCCCGTTGCGACCGCACGAAGCAGCTGGAGAAGGGGCAGCATGACTGATCTCACTGATTAACGTGGTTCCCAGTCACATGACGCCTAGAGCGACTGCCGACGCAGAAAGCTGCCCCACATTTTACCCTGACAGCCTAGCTGGGCCAGTTCCCACCACACAGGCCTGAACTGAACAGTTTAATCAATTAGTGGGGTGGATGCCTCATGTCAGCTGCAGCTCTAATGAGGGGGTCCCAGCCCCCACCCGTGGGACACACCGCCTTCTCCCCAGGCCCCTCACCAGGGCCAGACTTGGCCCCTGTCTTCCCCACGAGGGTCTGGGAACCTGGCCCTCAGGTCCAGCTGGACACTCAGCCATGGGGTGCCAGGCCCTCCCTGCAGCCAGCTTTCCTTCCAAACCCAAGTGGCAGAGCCAGCAAGGGATGGAGGGCTTACATCACAGTTTCCGCTTACGGACAAGGATGAGGACACAGTACCCGTGAGGACACTGGACATGATCTGGCGGTAGTGAGGTCACAGAGACCCCATGCCCCTGGCCAACTTCCTCAGCCTTGCACAAACATGCACGCCCACAGATACACATACAGACCCCACACTTCAGTTTCTGTCTGGGGTGGGGGGGATGTTCATTCCCAAAGCACTGGCACCGGGAGGCACAGCTAAGGCCAAGGCCCAGCCTGCAGAGACTCAGAACTGGGGCCTCCCCTACTCTGTCCGGAGGGTCAGGGTCAGGGTCAGTGTGGTGCATGCGTGCATGTGTGCGAGTGTGTGCACAAGCATACGTGTGAGGGCAGTGCACGTCTGAGAGTACTGTGTGAGAACGTGTGTGTGAGCACTGTGCACGTGTGCAAGCGAGCACGTGTATGGGGGGGCCAGTACATGTGCACTGTGTGAGTGTGTGCATGTGTGTGCAAGCACATGTGTGTGGGTGTGAGCATGCATGCAAGCGAGCACATGTGTGTGGGTGTGAGCATGCGTGCACACGTGCAAGCGAGCACATGTATGTGTGTGAGTGTAGGCTGGCACATGGGCATGTGTGTAAGCATGTGTGTGCAAGTACATGTACACTTGAGAGTGTGAGTGTGTGGAAAGCGTGTGTGCAAACATGTGAGCAGGTGTGCAAGCATGTGTGTGCAAGCAGTGTGCGAGTATAGCGCGCGTGCGTGTGTGTGTCTGGGTTTGCGTGTCTGGGTTCCACGGTCTCTGCCCCCATTTCGCCCCCTTCGCAACGTCCAAAGTGTGAGTGACCCACTCCCTCTCTGCCATGGCCTCCCCTGAGTGGCTTTGGGCACAACCACACCAGCTCCGTGTGTCCTGACAATTGCCAGCCTGCCTGCAGTTAACGGCCCTTCTTCACAGCACGAGGAGACCCAGCCCCTGAGGGCAACCGGAAGGCTGCTCACATACTGACGGCCAGGAGCCTGGACATTTCAAAGCCGGGCTTCAGTGAGTGGGAAAGACCGGCTGGAAATAAAGCAAACCTTAGCCTGGCCTCATGTCCTCTGACCTTCTTTCTAAAAACGGATGGGGCTACAGGTAGGCAGCTTCAGACACTGATCCCAGCAGTCACGTGGTGTATCTTCTCAGTTCCACATGCTCTGGGGTGAAAACCTGCCAAGGGGGTCCACAAGCGTGGGGTCCACAAGCGTGGAGTCCAGAGTGGGCCCCGGCTGCGTGCTCACCCCGTGAGCCCCGGCGTCCCCTGACCCAGTGGGCAGACCCGCAGCACCGCAGGGCCCACAGCCTCCAAGCCCTGGGGTCTGCGAAGCATGTGACTCAGGAGAAAGCCCGCTAAATCGGGCAGGCAGGCTCCGCCCTCCGCGGAGGAAGGGCACGGCGGTCACGCGTGCAGAACATCGACCACGCTCCCCAGCGTGCTCCCATCTCCGTACGCGGCCCTTTATCCATGAAGGGGTTGTCTGCTCAGGTGGACAGTGGCCCTGACTGGGGGTCTAAGAAACCAAGGCTGCGGCACTGACATGTCTACCTCGTCCTCCAAAGCACAGAGGGCCATGGGGGCCGGGGTGTGGGTGTAGGCTGCCCTCAGCCTGCCTGCGCCCTGGGGACAGACCTGCAGGGGAGCCCTCGCCCAGCCTCCTGGGTCCTGAGCCCAGTAGACAGGAGGGACAGGAGGAGGACCCTCGTCTCCTTCCTTCGTGGGTGGTGGGGATGAAGGGCTGAGGGGCTACCAGAGGGGCGCTGTCCTGGAAAAGTCTCATCAGCACTTGGTGCACGTTGGCGAGGGGTTGCAGGGTTTGGGGAAAGTCCTGGGCTAGAGCTCCCCAACAGCCCTTCTGAATGGAGCTCTAACGGGGGGGGTGTTGACTCTGAGCCCCAGTGTCCTTGCTGTGTGGGGGAGCACTGCAGGAGCAAAACCAGCCAAGACCACAGCAAGCACCTCCCTTTGTGAGTGGTCCTTGTGGGCCAGCGAGGACCGAGGGAGCCCAGGCCCGGCACCCCAGGGCTGTGCCCACACCTGCCCCAGTGCGGCTGCTCGGGCCAGGCCTTCTCCCTCCGCTGGACACCTTCTGACATGTCTGTGTCAGGTGCCAGTGAGCAGAGCCCTGGCAGCCTGGGCATGGCCAAAATGCAGGGCAGGTGGGGCACCTCCTGGTGACAGGCAAGGTGCTGCTATCCAGCCACAGATGAAGAGGATCTGGGGACGGGGGTCCGCACATCTGGGGTGTGTCCTGCAGACCAGAGAGAATGACAGGAGGGCCCAGGAGCCTTTCGGCACACGTACAAGCCATGAGGTGCCACCAGGAAGAGGGTCTCGGGCACTGGAGGAGGAGGCCACAGCTGGGCTGGGGAGGGGTAGGGAGTCACTGAGGCTGGTGACAGTGAGTGCCAGAGGACTCCGCCCTCATGTCTGGACGGAGAAGGTGACTTACGACAGGTGAGCCCGGGTGTGGACTGGCACAGCTCCCCACAGAGCTGGCACCACACCTGGAAGCAGGCAGCTCCCAGCAGGCAGGCAGCAAGTTAGTCGGCAAAGGGGAAGAACTACCTGAGACAAGGGGAGGGACACAGAGAGACAGAGACAGAGGGAAAGACGGGGAGACCGGAGGGGTGGGGAAAGGGCACGATCCCCCAGAGATCAGTCAGAGAAACCACACGTGCCCCGTACTCTCCACCCATGTGGAGTCATATTCCTGACCTTGAGATTTTGATAAAAGTTGGGAGCCTGTTTTCTAAAAATGCAAGTAGACGTATAACACAGCATCTTATACACAACTTTAGGGGAGTCATGAGCACCCGGTGCCACCTGGGGACCGCAGGTAAGAGGGTACATAGCTGCTGGGACAAATCACGAACTTACCATGGCCTCAAACAACCCAAGTTTATTATCACACAGCTCTGCAGGCTTCGGTCCCACCAGACTCACACTGGCCTGAGGTCCAGGTGTGGGCAGGGCAGCGTCCCTCGGGAGGCCCCAGGGGGAGACCAGAGTCCTCACAGCCGGCAGCCTCGGGCCGAGTCCTCAAGCTGCGTCTCCTGGTTCTCTCTCTTCTGCATCCCTCTCCCACTTTTAAGGACCCCTGACGACATTAGGGCCAGCAGATGATCCAGAATAATCTCCCCGCCTTACCAGCAATTTGACTCTATGTACGGCTTTAGTCCCACTTTGCTGTGTGAGGGAGCATAGCTGTAGGTCAGGGTTAGGGTGAGGACGTCTTTGGAGGCCACTGTTCTGTTGACCACCACAGGTAAAGGGTGTAATCAATGACAGAACAGATAGGAGTGCATACATGGAAATAGAGCACATGCAACAAGGAATCAAAAATATATAAGCTGCCAACCCAAGATCCTTTTCCTCAGTCTCACGGGCCAAATGACAGGAGAAAGCAAGAGGGATTTGCTGAAAACTCTTTAAAAGTCATCTGGTGCTCTGTCCCTTCCACTGGCCTCCTACCCCTCCTACCCTGAGGCCATTGCACGCACATTTGACCCTCCCAGACTCCTGCCTCCCCAAGGCCCTGCCGCACAGACCAGAGTTGAAACTGCAGTTCAGCTGCCCCACCCACCCAACTCTCCACCCCCTTGGCACCGGCGGCCGCCTCACACCAGTATGACTCACAGCCACCCACTCCTCTGGAGGGCAGGGTCCCGGTGCTGGAGCTGGAAGGGCAGCCCTGCCGTGCAGCCGACTCCAGGCTCCATCCTCACCCGGAGCTGACAGGGCGTGTCAGGCCAGCCAGCCTGGTCTGGGGTGTCTGCTAGGGCCCCTCGCCTGGGGGTCCAGCTCACCACCAGAGGCCAGGGCAGGAGTACCCGCACATGGCAGTCGTGAGGTTCCCCTGGGTCTCAACGGGCCGCCTGGGCAGGTGTGAGCTGTGGCCAGACCCCGACTGAGCACATGACCCCCACAGCTACAGTCTGTCCCACCCCAGCTCCTCCAGACAGGTACCCCGATGCCTGAAACTAGGCCCAGGGCATTACCAGAGGCCTCCAGCTGGAGGCCACAGGGTCAGCCTGACTCCCCAAGCAGTCAACATGGGGTGGGTGGCTCGTGAGCATTGGAGTGCCAGGGCCCGAGCATTGGAGTGCCAGGGCCCGAGCCCTTGGGGAGCCCAAACCAGCAGGAGGACAGGTCTGAGGCCATCCCTGTGTGTCCCATCTGGGATGGCAGAGGAGAGAAGGAGAAAACACTGAGGCACAGCAGGGCAGTCTGTAAACACAAGAGCATGCCACCCACAGATACCGTGGTCTGCAGAGCAGCTCGGAAAGCATGTTTTTCTTATCTCGGTGTCATGAGACAGGCCCAGACCTTAGCTCCTGCCACCAGCACGTTCGAGAGAAGTGCTGAGAAAGGGTGTCCAACGTCACTGGGGCCAAGAGAGTAAGGATGTCCCTTGGGGCCTGCTAGGAGGAGGAGGAATGTCCGGGGCCAGGCCGGGGTCCTGGCTGACCCGGGGAGGGTGGGGGTCTGGGACCCGTGGCTCTCTGGGGAAACACACAAGGAGGAGGCGAAGGCTCCCTACAAGTCTAGCAGGGAGAGGAAGAGACAGGGGCAGGCAGAGCCTTTGTTGTGCTGGGAGGCCCTGGCTGCTTCTTAGAGAAGACCACACAATGGCAAGGGACATTGGGGGGTGAAGTTTGGCAGGGGGAAGGAGGGCTTGGGTCACACCTCCCCTTCAACCTCTGGACAGAGCCGAAGAAAGGTGCCCGCAGCTCCGTCCCGCACGGGGACCAGGACTGACCTCAGCCGAGACGGGGACATTAGGCAGCCAGAAGGACCCTCTGGAGACCCTCTGAGTGCCTCTCCCGGCCCCTCAGGGCTCCGTGGTGTGGGGACTTCCCTGAGGATGGATGTGGGAGAGCAACAATTCCAGTGTCACAGAGCGAGCTGGGCACATAGTGGCCTCAGGTGTCCACAGGCGGTTCTGGGCAGCAGGAGGGCAGGGCTCTCAGAAATGGTGACCCTTCCAGCCCCTCCCACCTCCAAGCAGCCTTGGACTGCCGGGGGCTGCTCTGTTTGGTATCCAGCTCACACGCCACGGAAAGCGAGGGTCATGTGTGCCGGCAGCAGGCACCCATCTCTAGGGCTGGACCCTCAGCACCAAACCCCACCCTCTCCCCCCACAACTGCAGCACCCTCGGAACAAAGGCAGACCCCGGGGGGGGTACCTCCCCACCTGCTGGCCCTGCTCTCTCTCCAGACTCCCACTAAGAAGACTTCTTCCCTGGGCCAGCTCTCACCAGCTGCCACGGCACTTCTTTGTAAAAAGCTGAAGCCATACGCGGAGTGGAAGCTGCTATCCAGCCCTGAGGTCGCACATGGGGTCAGGTGCCCGGCTCCTCCCAGGGTCCCTGTACTGCCAGCAGGAAGAAGGCCAGCCCTGAAACCGAAACCCAAACCCGACATTCTGGTTCTGCCGCATCTGCACGCCCTGTGGCATCCTCCCGCGTCAGAGTCAACACCCAGAGCACCGCGGAGCATGAACCCAGCAACAGGGTCGCGGGGTCCTGGCCCATCTGCTGCCCCAGCGCATCCTCCCGGCATAACATCGAAACTCTTAGCCACGGGAGGACCTGTCCCCGTCACCAACCCTGCTGCTTCAGGGGATCGCCCTGCTGCTTGCTGGGCAGGTGTGGAGCACCTGCTGCTTGCTGTGACCTGCAGGAGCCCACAGACCTGAGCCAGCACGTGCCTGAGCTGGGGCATGCCTGAGCCAGTCCACTCCTACCTGACGCAGGGCACACCTGAGCCAGCACACGGCACCTACCTGTGGCCACAGTGTGCCTGAGTCTTGGATGCAGCTGGTACAGTGCTCACTGACCAGTGTCCTCTCCTAGAGCCCCCTCCAGTCTCAGCAGCTGCTTGGGAGAAATCACCTGATCATAGATGTGGATGCAGGCTTACGTCTGATTCATGGCACCCAGTGACCCCTATAGTGGGATGACCAGTGTCCTCCCAAATTCCCATCTACTTAGAACCTGTGACGGTGAACTTATCTGGAAATAGGGTCTTTGCAGGTGTAATCAACCAAGATGAGGTTGTACTGGCCCTAACCCTGTAACTGGTGTCCGTGTAAGAGGAGGGATTCGAACACAGACACGCAGAGGGAAGAAGGTGGCAGAGTCTGGAATAACGCTTCTACGGCCAAGGACTGTCGGCAGCCACCAGAAGCTGGAAGAGCCGGGAAACCTCCCCTAGCACCTCCAGAGCGAGGCTGGGCCTGCCCACACCTTGATTTGTACTCTGGCCTCCAGAATAACGGGATTGTATGTTGTTGAAGCCGCCAGCCTGTGGTCGTTCGTTACAGCAGCTGCGGGGTGCTTGCTCACCCTCGAGGGAGTGGAGGTCACCAGCCCAGGGCAGACCAGCCCCCCGGCTGTCCAGACCTGCCGTGGCCTGGGGCATTTTGGGGAAGCTGGGGTCAAAGGGCAGGATCTGGGTTAACAGGAAGGGGAGGGCAGATGCTAAAGAGGACAGAGGTGGAAGGAGGAGGCGCAGTCTGACTGAGGCCGAGCGGTGTGAGCATAACAGCTGCACTTATAGCTGGGCCCAGAGGGAAAGGCCCGGAGCAGGGCTGTGGGGCTCCCTCAGGTGTGCCGACCTCAGGAGAGGCCCTGCCACCAGCGAAGCGCCATGCACGCACGACCGGGGCTGCAGACAGAGGTGCCACCGTTCTATCAGATGCTGGTCTTTATTCTCTGGAACGGAAGCAGCCTGCAGCCCAAAAATGGCCACGGCCAGCAAGCATATTCTTTGAAAAGCAAAAGCAAAACAAAAGTAAGTATTTGGCTCCCTAAATTTCCGTCATAAGAAACAACTCTGAATGGTACCCAAGCTTCGTACAAAGCCTGGTGCCCTCCGTGGGCTACGGCCCCAGCATGTCACCCAACACACCAGCCGAGCACAAGGACGTCAGGTGCTTTTGAAAAACAGTATGAAATGGCACACAAGGCATTTAAGACACTGGAGTTTGTTTCCTATGGACTTTTCTTTTTTAAAAAAAAAATATAATAACTTAGTTTGCATTGTACAACATTTCCCACCAGTCAGGGAGCCCTTGGCCAGGACCTCGCGGCGTGTGCCTCCATGGCTTGAGCACCAGGGAGCCCCCGATCCGAGCACACACTGTGGCAGCGGCGGGGTCACCCACAGTCACTCCGTGCCCATCTCGCAGGGGTTCAGGCCCCTCTCCTCGGCGTCCCTGTATGTCCTCTGGAAGTCCTTGAAGCGTGGGGCACAGCCAAGCCGGGCCTCCCCAAAGTGCATGTGGCCGGTGAAGAGAAACTCCCCACGCCCAGGCCTCACACCGCACTGCAGCAGCGTGGTAACGCGCCCCCGCCAGCCGCCGCCCTCTGGGGCCGGCCGGAAGACCCTGCTCTTCTGCCGGTAGAGCCGGCTTACGTGCAGGTGGATGGCGGACTCCTGCTGCTCTGGTGCGTGGGTGACGTTCTGGATGGAGCCTCGGACGACTGCGGAGGCAAGGAGATGGGGTCAGTGGGGTCGCCGGGGGCATCTGTGCCAGGTCGGACCCTGAATTCTGCATTCCAGAAATCCCATTAAAAATAACAATTCACATGCATGAGGCCTTCTGGGGATAAAGATAATTTTCTACAGCCATATAAGTGGGGAAAACAGGAGATAGAAACCACGCCGTGCATCAGCTTTTCAAGTTAGAACAAGACAAGTGACCATAGTTAGCGCACAAGACCTGCGGCAGGTCTGTACCAAGGGGGGACAGACACCGTGGGGCTCGGAGGGGAGGAGGCCCTGGGGGACAGCTCAGGCCCACACCCAGGATGCTGCCCAGCCCCCAGTCCTCGCTACGCAGCACCACTGCCCTCAGAGCCGGAGGCACTCAGAGCCGGGCGCAGCCGTGCTGGCTTCCTGTCCGGCACCAGCACCATGGCAGACTGCTTCCATCCTCTGCCTGAGAGTGTTGGTGCCAACGTCACGAGCAGGCCGGGGAGTCCCTGACCTCAGCCCCAGGCCCCCCGGGCTCCCTGGACCCTCGGACCAGGAGCTCCTGCTGTAGTATCCACAGGGGACCCAGATGACACAGGGCTCCGAGGTGAGGCAGCACCCGCGTTTGGAGGAAAATGCTCAGTGACCACCCTAAGCAGGATGCCTGACCCTCTCCCCACCTTCCAGACAGGTCCCTCCCCCGGGTAGAGGGACTGTCACTCTGCTGCACAGAAAGGGAAGCATTTTCCTGTTACTACAATTGGTGGCGGGGGGGCCCCAAGCCCCGTGTCCTCGGCAGTCTGCTCCCCAAGCTCAGTTCCAGCACTGGAAGGCCCTCCCAGGCCCCGTGGGGCTCCTGACACGTGGCAGGAACATGAGGACACTTACCGAAGTCGCTGGTGCAGACCGCCAGCAGCACTTCTGCGTCACTGCAAGGGCGGCATGGGGCTGCAGGGAGAGAACGGGTTAGGGGCGGGGTCTGCAGGACACAGGCCCACATCCACGCCCACCAGGTCCTGTAGAGCTCTGACCCTGGGAAGCAGGACAGAGAGCCCGACCTCGGCCGTGCAAGTGGGGGGCTGACCGATGCAGGGGACACCCCGAGCTCCAGATGTGGCTGTGAAGGGCACACACCCCGAGGGAGAGCTGGCCTTGGTGCTTGTCCCCACTTAGCTTGCCGGCCCAGCAAATCTCGCCCATGCCCGTCACCCATGCGAACCAACCCGAGCTGGTCTGAAGCTGCGTCCCCTACACCAGCCCGGCTGAGAGTCGCCTGCATTCCAACCTCCACACCTGCACCCCAAATGTTGTGACCGCCCACTCACACATCCCCTGCTCCCCAGGCCCCTGTCTGCTGCCAAGACTGGAGGGTCAGGGCACTGCCCAGGACCGCCAAGGCTGCTGAAGGTGCCTGCGAGCGTGCAGGAACGCAGCTGCATGCACAGCCCCTCCCCCAGACCCCGCCTGGACCTCAGACCGCGTCACTGCCTGCAAACACCAACCACAGCAAGCCCAGTTCACAGAAGCCCCAAACCCCCACAGCCTGGGTGGGGCTGGCTTCCTCCAGCCAAGCCAGGCCTCACCCGGTGAACTTCTGCCCCAGCCCGGCCCTCACCCCGCCCTTCACCCTCACTTCCTCAGATGGGGTGAAGCTCCAGAAAGATTGGGGGGGGCGGAACAGAGCCTCTGGTCCTGGCAACCCTCCCCCCCAGACCACGGCACCGCTCCTGACCCAGCACTGGATTTGGGAGAACACAACACTAGGCCCTCACTGCACCTTTCAAGGCCTCGGACTCTTGGATGCAGAGTCTCTAGGGTTTGGCACAAATTCTCCCAGGTCAGGGAAAGGTTAGTATAAAGTCTTGCTGGAACAAGGCCTTTCACTTTCTCAAGGCCCCAGAACATCCATAGTTTGGGCACCTGCTGGGCCTGGACAAAGCTAACCCTGTCTGCACACTGACCAGTCACCTTCCCAAACCCTGAACTGGGTGAGCAGTCAGGGGCAGGACCAGGTACCAAGGAGCAGGAGCTGGGAGAGGCCTTCTGGGGCCCAGGCCATGGGGCCAGCAGGGTCTGCGCCACCCGGAGCAGCACAGGGTCTCTGTGGACCCTGTGGGGTGGACATGAGTTTCCAAGCACTGGCCCTCGTCATCCTGCTTGGGCAGGGGTGGATGTTTGCGCCCCAGGCCAGCTCAGGAGGGCCTGACTCACTGGCCCTCCCACCACCTGCTGCTTCTATCAGGTCGTCAGGAAGCAGGAGACGCCGCAGGACAAGCACAGCCTGTTGGACGCGTCCCATCCGGCCCATTGGGAGATCGGGCACCCACCCAGCTCGAAATCCCAAAGACTGCTGCCCACCTGCGCCACTCAGGTTCCATGTGTAGACCCCCAGTCTCAAGGCCTTTCTTCAAAAAGAGGGTGGCCCACTGGGGGTCCCCTACCCTGCTCACCCATCGGGGACGTGCTGCCCCCACGGGGCCGGACAGGCCACACAGGTCAGGAGGGATGAGGCAGGGCACACAGCACTGCAGGGGCAGGGGTCTTCAGCTGCACTGAGCGGCAGCATTTTATTGTAGCCCTTATGGCAAGGGGCACGTGGCGGAGGTGGGACCTCCCATCCTAGCCGGCACTCCCTAGCGCCCAAGGGGTCAGAGGCCCCACCTGGGTGCCCTTGCGGGTGGGAGAAGGTGGGTCAGCAGTCCGTCCCGTGGTGGCCATGGCCCGCCTGTGGGTGCCCCTCCTGGAGCACTCACCCAGGGGGGAGGAGCCACAGCCGGGCCCCTGGGGCCCGGCCACGCAGTGTTCCAAGCAAGCGTGGGCGGGAGGCCCAGGTCCACACAAGCTCTCCAGAAGCACATCTCAGCTTCTGAGTCGGCTGAGCCAGGCCACAAAGGCAGCAGGGTGGCAGTGACTGGCCCAGGCCACACCCCGTGTTCAGAGCCCCGGCCTGGTGGCGCACGGTTCACCAAGTCCAAGAGCTTCGCCCTCCGTGTGGACATAGGCCCCGGGACCTCGGCTGACAGCTGAGGGGAAAGGTGGCAAGGAGCCGGCCCTGTGTGCCCGCCAGCTCCCACCCCACAGCACCGCAGGCGTGGGGATGCCGGGGACCGAGGGGAGGGCGGTCAGCAGCCTGCGGAACCCTCCTGCCAGAAGCCTCCACAAGCCGACACCACCACAGCCGGGCTACTAAAGTGCCGCCCTGGAGACTCTTCTCGTAATTCTGAGTTTTACGACGCGTAGGTCACCTTCTTGGAAAATCCGGTCTGTGGACGCCAAGAGAAGCAATCTGGAAACAATTATCAATCAGAGTTGGGCTCATAAAGGCTCTGGAACGCGCTGGTTTCGGACACATCGAATCTCGTTTCCTTGCAGGGGAAGATGAGGAGGGGGCGGCCAATAGGCCAGTTGGGACTATGGTTCTCGGAGAGGGGGTGGCTGAGGTATGGACATCCTAGGGAGATTACCCCGGAATGTGCATACGAGGAACTGAAGAAGGAAAACACAGGGTCAGGGAGACCAGAGGGGGCTACTGTGGGGACCCAGGTGAGGAGGGCAGGTGCAGGCCCTCGCCAGGGAGAGGTTCAAGATGGCCGCATACTGTTCTGATGGGCAGGGCAGCCTGGGTGAGGATGACCAGGTGGACGCATGCAATTCCAAAGGGAAAGCTGTGCATGAGGGCACCCGCCAGCGCCTTCACGGCGGCCAGTGCCGGGGGCAAGGGGACACAGCTGGAGCGGGGCTGGTGTGAGCTGAGGCCCACTTACGGTTCTGGAGCCTCCCTGGACTGTCACCACAGCCAGCCGCAGGCTGGTGTCGCCCCGAGATGGCCCCACGGGACGTGGCCCGGGCTGGTCGGCTGCCCCCAGGTCCCGTCTCTTATGCGCTGGGAACTCTCAAGCTCACCAGCTTCTCCTCCTCACCTGTTCCCATCCCTCCCTCTTCCTGGTGAGGACGCAGGTGGAGGCCACACCCTTCCACCCCAAAAGGCCAGAGATGGGCAAGATGAGAAATAATTACCCAGTAATTACAGTGGCCAGAGAAGCCAGGCAGGAAACAAAATGATCCATAGAAAAAAATTCAGTTCTCTCTCCTTCTCTGTCTCCAGGACATGATAAGGGTTCCTTTACTTTTTCTGAACTTTGCTAGTCATTCCCCACAGCCCAGCCCAGCCCCTCAGAGCCACCACCAAACTCTGAGCGGGAAAGGCTCCCCAGTGGAGGGCTCTGTACCCACCTGGCCCACCCCTTGGGCATCACTCACCCCCTAGCTCATCAAACAGGGCAGGTTTTAACAGGGTCGAGTGATGATGCCCATTGGAAACTGTGGGACCCAGGCGGCCCTCACCACAAGGTTCCCCGCGAGCAATGGGAGTAACTTTTATGTGTTCAGAGCCAGCACCCTCCCCTCTAGCTGTGGGCCTAAAATGCCACTGTCTTCCCCTTTTATCTGTTCAAGGAAGCCTGCTCTGGGCAGGCACTGCATGGAGCCCAAACCCCAAACCCCAGACACTGGATGTGGCCAAGCCAGTGAGCCCCTGCTGTTCAGCTCCCTGAGAAGTAAAAGAACAGACTGGAATCAGAAGCCCACCTGGGCTGCCCCAGCCAAACCAAGGAGAAGGAAGTCTGTCTCTGCCCCCTATTTTATTTTATTTTTTTTTAAAGATTTTATTTTTATTTTTTTGAAGAGATAGAGACAGCCAGCGAGAGAGGGAACACAAGCAGGGGGAGTGGGAGAGGAAGAAGCAGGCTCATAGTGGAGGAGCCTGACGTGGGGCCCGATCCCGTAACGCCGGGATCACACCCTGAGCCGAAGGCAGACGCTTAACCGCTGTGCCACCCAGGCGCCCCTGTCTCTGCCCCCTAGAACCAGACAGAGCAACCCCCAGCCACCCTTCCCTGGCCAGCGCCACACACCCCCAACCCTACTGGACAATGCGGGCTCCCGGTGGTGCCCGTTTTCCCAAGTATGCTGGGACTCTGGGGAGCATGGCCCCCAGACTGCCCGGCTGGGCTCCACTGGGAGACCTCAGCACATGCTCCAGGCGCGGCCCCAGACCTTCACCCATCAGTTCCCTAGATCTGGCCACTTGCCCACTGTTCGTGTCCTGCCAGATTTTTTCAGCACCAGAGGTGAACCTCATTACCCCACAGGGAAGGAGGAGGGCACGGGGCAGGGTGGGGGGAAGCGAGTCCCACCCTGCCAGCTGTGTGGCGGGTAGATCCTGAGTCCCTCAGCCCACAGGCTGGGGTCACCGCCCACCACCCATGCCTTGATCTGCACCTGGAGGAGCAGTCTGCCTCTCCATTCCGGCCTCTTCTTGGCTGTCCGAGCTTCTCGGTTCACACCAGGAAGCACACTAGATGACCACATCACGACAAACACTCCCAGAAACGTCCAGGGCCGCAAGGCTCACACACACATCGGCCGTCCGGGAGCCTCTCCTTTCTCAAGTCTGCACGAACTAGAACCTGTGACTCATCGGGGAGGGAGAAGGCTCGTGGAGCTCCCCGCCGCCAGGAGACATGGCCCAAGGGCATGTGCACACCTCCACACCACAGGTGCTCCCGCCTCATCGAGGCTCCTGCAGCCACGCCGGGGGCAGAGCAGGAGAAGCCGGGAGCCACGCGCTACCATCAGAGAGCCCGCCTGGCCTGGTGGACGTCACCGCCGCCAGATGGCTGGTGCTGACATTCCACATTACGTACCCATTCCTCTGGCATTAAGGGCTTAGGGGCCCATCCCCTGATGAAAGGCAAGCATCCTGGGGAGAAGGGACGCACTGGCGTCCCCGGGCCCCTGCTGCCCCTCGTCTCCCTCAAGATGTCAACAAGTCCCCAACGTCTCCTCCCCTCAGCCAGCTATCACCAGTCAGAAACACCAAATTCAGGGACTGGGTTTTTTCACACTTTGTTTTTATCGTGAGTTTATTTCTAGGTCCCCCAGCGTGAGGCTGGGGTCCCCTCCCCCAGCTCTCCCACCCACCCTATAGCTGGTGATCAAGATAAAGACTGTTGCGGTTAAAATTTCATTCAGGTCTGAGATTTACAGCAGCTTTCACTGTCACCTTCCTGAACGGGAGACCTGGCCGGGCGTCTGGACCGGGGGAGGGGGGTGCAGCAGGGAACCACCCGGGCAGTCAGGCACTTGGGGGGGTCCCACCTGGGCAATCCTACACAGAAGTTCTCTAAGAAACGAGCTGACTTCGAGAGACACTGAAGTTTTGCACACTGATCTGAGCCAAGAATGCAGAACAGTAAAATGTGGATTCCCATTCAGGAGGAAAGTCTGCATTTCAAAACCTAGCAGAGGTCTTTCCCCCGGTCCAATCTTTTATTTACTAAAGCGCGGAGCTGATACTATTCTTCAAACCGGTACTTCTGCCTTACACTGCTGACACCTGTTGGAACTGCCCTCGGCACTGTGGGATGTTAGCAGCATCCCTGCCTGGCCGGCACGCTCAGTGATTACCAGTGATTACGGCACCCCCACCGGACCATCATCCGGGCTGGCTGGTCTCCTGGGCAGTGGCCTTCCTGGAACTTGCTCACACTTCCCCCTCGCTGGAAGGCATCTTGCTACCAACCAGCTTTGGAATTGATACGGATGGTGTCCTCACACACTTGGACCCCATGAGATCATCTGTGTCTTGGAGCAAGGGGGAGACGCTTGGCCTGGGTGCCTCTAAAAGACAAGGACTTCTGCACCTGGGCAGTCAGGCAATGGGCTGGTGGGGGGGCACAAGGGGTGAGACCTGGCCATGTGAGAGCTCTGGAGGCCACTCACTTCTCCTTGGTCTCTGCCTCTGGAACTCTTTGGGGACCAACACTACCCTCCACACAGGGCCCTGCAAAGCTGTCTGTTTGCCTCAAAAGTAAAAACGAAGGACAATGTAAAGCCAACTTACGATCTCCCTGTGCACACACACACCCTCGGCTGCTGAGAACCTCCCTCCAGAACTATACCCTAGGAGGGCCCTGCAATGGAGGGGGCTCCTCGAGGGCTGGCCTCGTGGGACCCCCAGGTGAGTCCCTGCCCTGCCTGGTTCCTCTATCCACAGCCCCTCTCCTGGCACACGGCTGGTGTCTCCACTCCGCACGGGGTTATCCTTAGACCACCCACCCACAAAATACCTCCAGAACTGGGGACCAGCCCCACATTTCAGGTCATCAAGGCTCTGCACTACTCTGGAGTGTGCATCAGTCTTGGCTCCCACCCAAAACTTGCCATGTCAGATGTCGAAAACACTCAGCTAATCCATACATCAGGAGAAATGCCAGGGACACACATTTCCAGTTACAGCCCCAACGGCACACAGAAGACGAGCACGTCAGGGAGCTGGGACCACGGTCCATCCGGCCTGTGGCCATTCCCAGGGCACACTCGATCCTTGTGCTGAGACACAGTTCCTGAGAACTACTGGGGCACCACACGTCCAATACCCCCTACACCCAGGGGGCCGTCTGCTAGCGCCACCATGCCTGCGGCCGCCCACGAAACCACCCAGAAGTCCCCACCCTGCTGCCCTTCCCACCACCAGGGCACGCCACCCACCTGACAGAGCATGCAGGTCCGACCCCGCGTGCCGGCTGGTCAGCTCGTACTGGAAGCCCGTGGTCCTCCTGCTGATGTCCTGCTGGGGCGCAGCCTCCACGAAAAGGCCACCGTGCTCGAAGCCAAAGCAGAGCACCTGGCCAGGCCCGCGGTCCCCGTCCCGCACCAGCAGCTTCAGTTCTCCAGTTCTTTCCAAATAAATATTGGCCCCCGAGGAGTCCCTGAGGGGCTTGATGCAGAGAGTCAGGTGTCGAGACGGCGGGAAGGTGTTGGGCCGCACGTTGACGATGAGCGCCCCGGTCGGGTACATCCACTCCACGGAGCCCGCGGAGCATCGCAGGTACACCTGCTCCACCTCCTTCCTGTGGGCCTCGTGCGTCAGCCCGCTGCGGGGGGGGGGGGGGACACGCGTCAGCCAGGGCCCGCCCCACACGCGCCCCTGCCTGGGGGACACCCACCTACCACGCACTGGCTTCTGCAGCCCCTCACCCCCATGCGGGCTGCTCCCACCTCGGCCCTGCTGCAGGAGGCCGTTTCCAGGGAGGGGCAGCCACATGGCCCCGCATCCAGGCCCCTCTGACGGGCCTACCCCAGAGAGTCGCGGTGAGACAGGCTGTGACCTGCACAGGCAACGTGCGTCTCAGACCCTCTCAGCACCTCGAGGCTTGCATCTGCTGGCCTTCAAGGCTGCAGCCCTGGGCGCCCGTGTCCTTGAGGCTCCTTGCATCGGGGAGGCAATGGGTCCGTGGAGGCAAGGACCACGGAAGGGTAGATCTTCTGGAACATGGTCAAGGACACACCCACAGGACCCTGCCTCCAACCCAAGTTCCAGGTGACCTACTGAGGGCCGGGAATGATGGCAGAGTCCCTCTGTGTGTGAAAACGAGGAGAGAATCACTTGGTCCAGAGAGTAGCTTTTAAACCAATTAGGAATGTAAGCAATTTGGGGTGTTGGAGATTGTGGGTGAGTTTTGTCTTCCCGAGAGGCATTTTGTGTTTTCCTTAAAGTGATGACTTGATGGCTTTTTCATTTGCAAACCTTGGGACGCTTGGGTGGCTCCGTGGGTTGCTGAGTCTGCCCTTGGCTCAGGTCATGATCTCGGGGTCCTGGGATGGAGCCCCCCCCCCCCCCGCAGGCTCCCTGCTCAGTGGGGAGTCTGCTTCTCCCTCTCCCTCTCCCTCTGCCATTCCCCGGCTCTAAGATTTTATTTATTTATTTGAGAGAGTGAGCAAGAGAGAAAGCACCACACACAAGCAGGGGGAGCTGCAGAGGGAGAGGGAGAAGCGGACTCCCCCCGCCCCACCCCGCAGAGCAGGGAGCCTAATGAGGGGCTGGATCCCAGGACCCCAGAATCACGACCTGAGCCAAAGGCAGACGCTTACCTGAGCCACCCAGACTCCCTCAAATAAATAAATAAATAAGATTTAAAAATTAACCCTGAAGACTCTGCATTGCCAATTGTATTTTTAAAAATAAACTCAAATAACATCAAAGCAAGATAGAAAAGTAAGGTAAAGGTCCTCCACAGGGGAGAGACACGACAGGCAATGCGTGGAGAAGCCACAGGGACAGACAGACACAAGCAGTAAGTAGACACTTCATCTTCCCAAGGAGAAGTTTTGGAGCGCCAAGTTAGTCTCACCCCTAATAAAGACTAAATAGGAAAAAATGAAGTGGGCTACACTCTTGGTGAAACAGGTCTGGAGTAAAGTCACTTCGTTATGTTTTCAAGAGATTGAAACCACCAAAAATGGTGAAGCTTCCCCTACCCCAAATTTCCACGTGAATGTCAGCTTGTGCTAATGTTACGTCATAGCCACCAAGCAGCCTTGGGTCCCCACCAGTGACTCCGACCAAGTGCTCTATTACACGAAAGTTGGTTCTGATCAGATCTCAGACAGGTTCACCCACATTCTTAGGATTTTTCTGTGTAATAAACAATGCTATATTCAGTGCCCTGGCCTGAGTGAGTTACCAGAAACCCTTTCTACAGAGGAGAAAACACGTAACATATGGTTTGCATTTACTGGTGGTGACTCATGCTCCAGGCTCCAAAAAACCTCACTTTTCATACGACGGCCAGCTGCAGGCCGGGGCTGCACAGTCATCCTGCAGACCACATCAGAGGGAGGTGTCAAGGAGGTGACCCCCCTCCTAACCCCGCTCCCTGCCCCCGCAAGGCCCGGGGTCACTAGCAGCCAGCCCAGCCTCAGACGCCTACCAGGGCCGCACACGCAGAACAGACTTACAAATTACAGTCAAATAAAACTCGTATAAGCGCATCTGACACGTATGTGTGGACGCGCGTAATTACAGCGCTGTGGGAAAAATTAGACTAAATGGAGAGTGGCTGACACAGATGACTATAATCAGCTCTGCTCTTATGCAGCCAACACGAACTTTATCATAGTGTCCCTCCTCTCCTGTCTCCAGCCTCAAGGGGCAGCTGGACACTTGCCCCACACCCAGACACCAATCCTTAAAGCTCTCTCCCATAAAAACCATCCTGTCCAATTCTTCACTTTCCTCTCTGTGGAGGAAGGGGGAGGCTCAAGGGAAAGGAAAGCCCATACCAGAGGCTTTGGACCCCCTCACTAAGTCACCTAATCCAAACAGTGGAGGGAGACATGGGGAGGTCCACCCCTACCCACATCTGGGGCAGGGACAGAGGGAGCGTTTGTGGGGACATATCACCCCGGACACCTTGTGCAGTACACCTGGCTCCATTTATTCGTAAGTCACTCTACTGAAAGCGGGCCAGGAACAACGTGAAGGTGGGCATAGAAGAAACAGACACCCCGTTACCTCACCCATTACCTAATGTCTTCACTGGCCACCAGGAAAGGGTCTACACCCACCCCAGGGTCCACGGCCAGCATGCAGCTCTACTCTGCCTCTCCCCTCATATTCTCCTAAAGCATTGAGGCCACCAAGAGTCCAACCACGCGCTCAACACGGATGTTGACATGAAGGTCAGTAGCGCGTGCTATGCAAGACATCGACCCAGTCCAGCAGACCCACCAGTCTCCCAGCCTGGGACCCCGCTGGGTCTTTAATGAAGTCAAGGGCTCATAGTCTGTCTAGTTCTTACCAGAAAATCTGGCCAAATCTCTCACCTCTAAGTTTCCAGCACCACAGCAAACCTGAAAAAACTTCTGTTTATGCAAAATTGCTGGAGGTGCAAAAATGTGCCACATGCGTGACATCACTGATGGTGGCATTTGAGATTTTCACAGAGCGTGCAAGCAACATGCTTATCAGACAAACATAAAATAACTTGTCTCTGATGTGATTAAGCTAAAGGGTACAGAGGAAACTGTGGCTTCAGCCAGCCGTGGGGGCTGAGGGCACCGACTGCTCTGGGGATTACGTAACTGGGCTCACGCATCGTTCCAGAAAAAAGAGTCTGCAAGCATCGCTCCCCCGGTGGACACACCTAAGGAGCACCTTCATGGAAAGGACAGCAAATTCCCAATGGAAAGGGGACTTTCTGAAGGGGTCAGTGTGGTGGCAGCAGGGCCCATACCCGTCACACTCACAGCCTGGCTCACCCGAGGCACCAGAAGTAAATGATGGTCTTTTGTTCACTAAAGTCAGGAAGAGAGTTCAGATCAAGGAAGAAACCAAAAGGCTCTGATAACTGGAGTTGGCTTTCATTTCCCCACCGAGCAGGAGATCTAGCCCAGGTGCGATGGACCCACAAACCCTGCCGATAGTAGTGGGAAAGTTCATGGTCCATCTTTATGACCACAGCCTAATAAAGATTGGGGCGCTGTCCTGCCCCTGCACACGGGACGGGGATTGCAAAACCTCCTGCTTCATTGCTTGGAAACACCCAGAAACGCATTTCAGCCTGTCAAATGTGAGTAGCCAGTGTCATAAAGAGCAACTCCCTTCCTATCAGGGGATCAGAATCCACCCAGGGTATCGGGACTCGCACCACCCCGTGCTGTCTTTAGAACAGCTCATAAAAAGTCATAAATGTTCTGGGGGTCAGCAGGCAAGTCAGCACACCCAGGTTCCCACAGCAAGGGTCTATCAGCTGAAGGCATATGGTAACTGGGGCGGCAATTATAATGCAAGGGGGCTTCTGTTCCAGGAATGTGGCCTGGCCCTGTCTTCTCTCCAGATCCCACTGTGGCAGCCCCTGCAGCCACCCTCTGCCAGCCTCTGCCTTTGGGCTGAGTGGAGGACAGCTGGAGGGAGTCCAAGACCAGGAGTATGTTAGCAGTGATGGAGACAGAGGGTGGCAGTCAAGTGTCCCTGCTTCTCCAGGTAGGTGAGAGGATGCAGACACCTGCTTGATGCAGGAGCTCGTTGGCCCTCTGACCAGCCCTCGCTCACACATCCCTCCCATCCCCAGGAGGCATCCCCTTCCAGGCATACAGTCCTCTGAGAGACTGAAAGGATGTCAGCTCCTCTGGAAATTCAGGCTCCCACTGTCGACTGGGTTTGTTTCTGATCTGCTGAAGGAGGACACCCTAGACCTCAGTTTAGGGGTGCACTGATTCATCCAGAAGCTGCAAAACAGGGAGTTTAATTACCAGCGTGGGGGAAAGGGCAGCCCTAGAAGAGTGTGTCAGAGTCAGAGGCTCCCAGCCAGCTCTGAGCTGGCGCCAGCATTCTCCAGGCCAACCCTCCCCCAGAGCTCCAAGCTCATGGCCCCCATCTCGCTCCTCCATCCCTGCTCTGGTGTGTGCAGGGAGAGTTTGTGCCGCAGGGAGGAAGGCCACCACAGACCCAACCTCTGGAGCCCAGGACCCTGGCTCTAGGAGGGGTGGAAAGTGGGGATGAGGGTAATTGCCAGTGTCCACAGAGAACTGGGTCTGTAAGTACCCAAGATGACCAGCGGCTGCCCTGCTGACGCAGAGCCCAGCACACTGGCACAACCCCCACCCTTCTCGGAAAAACTGTCTTCCCTCAAAATAACCCCGTGATACCCCCAGCATGAGGTGTGAGCCAGCGGGAGTCTTCCCATCAGACATCAAGGCCAAGGGGCTTGGGTGGAGGCCCTGTTCCCTGCAACACCCCGACACTGAGAGCCGCGGGCAGCCCCAGCCCACAGTTTCAGAGAAGGAGATGGGCATCTCCCTCTGCAAACTCCTTCACCGGCACAAAACCCGCTTTTCCAACTGCGAGCTGCCTGCCGCGGGGCCGAGGGCGCCCTTGGCGGATGGCGGTTTCTCACCCCAAGTAGCTGTGCCCTCAGGCGCCCCGCCCGCGCACACTTGTGACTTGCACTCCTTTCTGCTTGTCACACTTCAGTTTTAAAAAAAGTCCTCGGCTGCCACAGCGGAGGGGCGTGAAGGGGGGTCGCCGAGCCCAGCGCGCGCGCTGCCAAGGGCGGCCTGACCTTCACCGGGTCCCGGGCGGGGACGGCGGGGGGGGGGAGGCTCGGCGGGCCCCGCACTCGGCCCGCGCACAGGTGTCCGCCCGCGGGTCTCCGCGCGCACAGGCGTAGTCCGCGCCGCGGTCCGCGCCAGAGCCCCGCTCTGTCCACCGAAGCCCCCCGCTCCCTCCTGCGGACCCGCCGGCCCTTCCCGCTCGGCTCTGAGCGCAGGCCCGGCTCCTCCCGCCCGGGGCGCGCAAGTCCTCGCCGCGGGCAGAGCCGGGAAGGGCCGGAGGACCGACCCCCGCCCGCCTCCAGTGCCGGGTCGGAGCGGGGCGAGTGGGCTGCCCGGTCGGGACCGACCCCGCAGGGCGGCGGGCGCACCTCCCCCTGGGCGTCCTCCCGGCCAGGGCACCCGGACGCCGCGGGCTCTTTTGTTCTAGACCCGGGGGCGGGGGCGATGGGGACAGGACTCAGCCTGGAGAGCGGGCCCCCGAGTCCCCGCCCGGGGCCCGCCTGGGGCCGCGCCCCCGCACGCTTGGCCGGCCCGGGAGGGGAGGGGAGGGCACGCCAAGGGAGAGCAGTGGACCGAAGGGCCGGGGTCGCGGGGCGCGGACTCACCTCCCCTTCCAGCTGCACAGGTCGCTCGAGTATTGCGCGCCCGCGCCACCCAGCAGCGCGGCCAGCAGCAGCAGCAGCAGCGGCGGCGGCGGGCCAGGGCCCGGGGCGGGGGGCCGCGGCCACAGCTGCCCCGCGCGCCCCCCGGCCGCCCGCGCCGCGTCCCGCATGCTCTGGCTCCGGCTTGGCCGCCGACCCCGCGTCCGCGCCCAGCGAGCAGACCCTCCACCCGGCCCGGCCGGGAGGGCGGGCGGGGCTCCAAGTCCAGGCGAGTCACGTCGTGCGCCCCCCGCGCACCCGGCGCGGCCGCCCGCCCATCCCGGCCGCAGCCGGGGCCACCCGAGCCGCTGGAGCCGCGGGAGCTGCGCAAAGAACTCCGCACCCGGCGCCGCCACCCGAGCCTCTGAAGGAGGCGAGTCCACGGTCCGGGTCCAGGCTCAGCTGGGGGGCGGTCCGCCCGGCCGCTCCGCCCCCGCCCCGGGCCCGCCCCGCGCGCCGGAACTCCGCCCTGAGCGCGCGCTCGGAGCTCCGCGCCCTGCGTGCCCGGGCCGGGGGTCCCGGGACGGCTCCGCCGAGGGGAGGAGGCGGCTCGAGGGACCGGGAGAAGGGTCCGAGAGCGACTCCTCAGAGGGAGAAGGAGGGGGCAGCAGCACGTCCCGGCCGGTACAATGCGGGACGGGGAAGGAACCCGGGATCCCCAGTACATGCAGACCCGAGCCAGCGCCTGGCCAGCGGGTCCGTCCGCAGTGGCGGTGCCGTGACTCCGTCGTGCAGACTGAGCCCGGAACGGCCACTGGGCTGTAGTGGGGGCTCCTGGCCATGCCACTACTGTGTGACCAGCCTGATTCCATCAGGGATGTTCCTGGCATCCAAACCCACGCAGAATCTGGGTGTGCTTTGCAGAGGTTCCGACTCGGTCCGGGTCTGCGACCCACGTGGGAAGGGAGGCCCAGCTTCGGCTGATGATGGGGCTGCCTCACTGCTGAGCGCACCGTGGGCTCTGGAGTACCCGCTGCACAGAAGGGCTCTGGGTCACAGCTCCTGTACATCAGGCAGAGCTTTGCCCGCTCGTCCTCACCATCCCCACTCCGGAGCTGGTCTGGTACCTGCTTCACTAGCCTCACGCTCCATTCCTCCTGGGGACGGTCTGGTGCACTGCAGGATGTGAGCTGACTCCTGGCCCCTGTGCTCTAGATGTCACACACACCCCCCCCCGGTTTGGCAACCCGTACTGTCTCCAGATATTGCCAAATGCCCCCTGTGTGCAAAATCTCCCACCGAGACCCCTGTCCTAGCAGGACCCAGCGCGGTGAATTGGTGAGCACAGTGTGAGGAGAGTGGCTTCTTTACCAGGTAGTCACTGGAGCCACCATGTGTCTAACGTCGGGGGTGGGGGGGAGACAAGAGGAGCACAAGCAGCCCCAGCTCTGATGGGAAAGTTGTCCTCCTTTGGCTTGGGGGCCTGATGCCAGGACCAGGGGCTGGGTCTGGTTTGGATGGATGGGGGACTCCCAGGTCTACTGTCCTACCTAGTTATCATCCTGGAAGGATGAAGAGGGTCTACCAGGCAGAGGGAGGGAACCATGGTGCCCCGTGTAGCCACCTCTGTGCTCACAAAGGCAGGCTTTCTGCTTCCTCAGACTCTCTGGTGTTGGCCTGAGCTCCAGAGCCTCAAACAGCATCAAGTGGTGAAGAAACCGGACCTTGTTTTAGTATTTCTTTTCCAGACAAGATACATTTCAGGAGGAATTTCAAGTGACCTGTGGGGAGGGGAGTGACCCTTCCACCTGTTGGTTTGCACATTGTACCCTTCTTCTCTGGTCAGAGGGTTAAAAATGTCATTGGTTGTAGGGATGGAATTGTCACCCTCTGGAGAGGTCTCGTCTGCAGGTCCCCAAACAGCTGGAACTAAGAGCAACCAGGAACCCTGGGCTCAGGAGTCAGACCCCTTGCAAGTGGTTACAGTTGGAGGATCTGTTTAGAAAAGACTTGGACTGGGTAAGTCAACCCCCCTCCGCCGGGTCCTGCCCAGTCATAAGGAGGAATGTCACCCCAAGACCCATGGGCAGCTTTGAGTGAGGAGTACATGTGTGCATTCCAGGCTTGGGGGCCTCCTGCACCCCTCACCCTACCCTCTTTGAAGTGTGTGCCCCTGCCCCTTCCCTGCGGGTACCTGGGTGCAGAAGTGCTATGACAAGTGGGCGAAGTGAAACCACCACCCGGGCGCCTGGGGAGAGGAACCTGCTGGTTGTGAATCTGGAAACTGCAACCACCTCTAACCCACAGCCACGTCCACGCAGCTCAGCAGCACCTCACACCCAGAGCTCTGCCTGTGGTCAAGAAGCTGTCCCCAAAGGCTTGTCAGGATCCAGGACTTCACACCGGGGAAGGGGTAGGGGCAGCGTTAGGGCCCCCTCATGTTACAAATGTTGAGACGGGTGCTACTGGCCTGAGTGACGTTTCAGAAGGTTTCAGAACCCCGTAGTGACCATGGGACCAACAGGCAGAGGCCATCTCTGGGGCAGTGTGGAGCTGGTTCCCATCCTAGGTTCAGGGCTCTGTGACCTGGAGGACTGCCAAACCACCTGTGCCCGGGTCCACTTCCTTAAAACTAGGACAATAAGTGGTGCGTACAGGACGTGCAGTTGTCAAAATCCATAGAACATACAAGACTGAACAGTACAGCCTTTTGTTAATAATATGTCAATATCGGCTAATTGATTATAACAACCATACAGGCCAATGCAAGATGTTAATAATGGGGGAATGGGGGGAAGTACATCAGAGCTCTTTGCTCAGTTTTTCTGTAACCCTAAAATAGTAAGTCTACTAATTAAAAACAAGAGCTGAGGGAATCCTGCTGGCAGGAGCCTGGCAGTGTACTTAGACAAGTCCAGCAGGATGTCGGGAAGGGCCTGGCCTTGCTACTCTCTGACCTAAGGCTCTGTGACAGGCCCTCCCTTCTGGGGACACAGGTACCTCCAGATTCCTGAGGGTCTCTGAAGCAGGAATTTCCAGATTTCCCTCCTCCTGACAAGCCACCAGTCAGCTGTGGGGTGGGGCCATAGCAGCAGAACTGGTTCCTGGGGCTTCACTCAGCCGCCGAGGCCCGAGGAGGGTTACGTTTCAGGGATGCTCAGGGCCTCCTGGGCACCTGTGTGCCTGGCAAAGTGGGGCTGCTGACCCCTTCTGACCCTGAAGTGAAAGGTCCCCATAAATGGGTCTCTGGTACCCGTGGTGTCAGGCTCTTAGGGGGCATGTTATGTTTGGGCCTGGGGACAACAGGGTGAGGGGGGTCGTGGCTGTCTGAGGCTGCCCAGTGACCACCTGCCCCACTTCACCTGCTCAGGCCCGGTCAGGAGCAAAGAAACCCCTGTGGATTGATGATGAGCCAGAAGGGTCCTTGCCGGGTGGGCCTGTGGGTCCTCGCTGGCAGTGGGGGTGTCTTGGAGTGTGCTCACCCACGGATGGCTGGGGGCCACTTCCAGTGAGCACTTCTTCAGTTTAACCCAGCAAGAGGCCACAGTGGCACCTGACCCCCCCCCCCCCACAGTGGGAAGGAGCTGGCATCCTGGCATCCAGAGCAAGAGGCGAGGACTTCCTGCACACACGGTCCTCCCAACACCAGACGGAATGTCAGAAGGGGGAGTGCAAGACCAGGGCCTGCTGATGTCACAAAGCAGAGCTTCCTCTTCACACCTGCTGTGAAGGGACGCCGCCCCACCCCACTGACAGCAGCCAAGGAGGCGGGGCCCCCACCGTCCTGCCCCAGTACCTTCCATGACCAGAGGGGCAGGGCGCAGGCTCAGCGGTCACAGCAGCCCCCAGCACAACTCAGCATGCCCACGTAGCCACGGGCCTACGTAGCCACGCACCCCACTCTATGGGTCCACGCCAAAGCATGTGTGCGGTGGGGCAAGTCTGTGGCCCAAATTCAGGTTAGGATAAACAGTCACTCGTCACCTGTCGTTCACTCAAGAAATGTCTGCCAGATGCCTCCTGGGCATGTTTCTGTGATGAGTTCCAGCCTCAGAAGGCAGGTCACGGCCAGGCAGAGAGAGCCCCCCACACCCCACGGCAGCAGCAGCGGCCCCCAGTGTGACCAGGACCACGATTACGACTGGGGGTGGGGTCTGAGGGCTGGATGCCCTCTCCCAGCCTCCGAGTGTCAGAGTGGGTGCAGATCCTGTGGGTGGTGGGTGGATGGGCTCAGACATGGCCCCTCCCGGGTCCGGTTCACATGGGCTGTGTGGTTGGGGGTCTCCTTCTGAGTCTCAGTTACTTGCAAAGTGGGTAGTGTCTCAATTCCCAGGGTGATGTCAGCTCCACGCTATCGTCACGCGAAGCCTCACACCAGGTCGGCATCATAAGCCTGGCTCTGTAGGTCCCATTCAGGCATCAAGGTGCCGAGCTGGCTCCTGGCAGGGTTCGGGCCGTCATGTGGGGCCGGCTCCCCAGCGTGCTCCCCACAGCCTGAGTTCTTTGAGCCACTAACATGATCGAACCACTGTAAACACTTGTATTTTCTGCCCAGTCTTGAGGTTTTCGAGTGTGTATAGACAGTCATTCTGTTATTCAGAATGGCCTCCCACCTGAATCTGCCTACTGAAGACTCAGCTGCCTCCCCTAGAAACTGGACACTTCCAGAAACTTCTGCTGATCACCCTCTCCACCTTGCCCCTTGTCATCCGTATGAAAACCCCCAGCCCCCTACCTGCCTAGGGACGGTCAAGCATGGACCCAGTGCCTTCCCCGCTCAGACCCCTGGCCTCCCTCCCGGGTCACTGCTGCCTCGCTGCTTCCTCTCTGAGGTCGTTTTTGCTGACCTTCTCATAGGGACATAATTACTGTAATTGTGGTCAAACGCTTGTGATTTCTGTTTACCAACTGCAGCAAGCAACGTGTAATTAAACGTGAAGTGAGCTAGCCAGCCTCAACCCAGTAACCCTCACCTAAACACCTCCCTAACCTAATTTGCCAGCACGGTCTGCTGTCTGTGCAGAGAAACGTAGGAGCAAGAAAGTGGGCAGCCAACCGGGTGGGGAACTGAGGGTCTGCACCCCCGCCCATTTCCCATGGGGTCACGCGCTGGGCGTGGGCTTCAAGTCCAGGCCGACCGGCCGTGTGTGTGACTGTGGGTGGTGCCTGCCCAGGTCGATCTGGGGCTCAGAAGTGGGGCACGGCTGAAGTGATATGATTATCCCTGCACCCCGCCATCACTGTTGTTGACAACAGCCACTTTGGGCCTTCAGACCTTGAGAGCACCTCACTCGGCTGGCCCTGAACAGACCCTTGGCCCCAGGGTGGTGACCTGAGGTGATCCCACAACCGTCACAGCAGTGGAAATGCCTCTGCGTCCAGGTTCCCTCAAGGCAGCACCCCACAAGGAAGGAGGGCCCCTGGCCTCCACGAGGTGGACGCACGAGGAACCAACTACAGTGGAAGGTGAGTTTGTATGAGACGTGGACGTGATGGCTTGACAGCCCGGAGGACCCTAGTGTGGCCAGTCAGATACGTGCATAGGCTAGAACTTCAAGTGACCAGCTGCTGAGCCAGGTCTGGGCCAGTCTCAGCATCTGGGCTTCTGTCCTCAAGCAGGCACATACCCTAAGGGCTGCCTTTGGAGCTGGGAGCCAGGTTATTCCTCCCTGGGCCAGGAGAAGGTATAGGGAGGGAACAGCCAAGCACAGGAGCCGGAATTGAGGAGGGAGGAGGTGCCCCAGATAGCAGGAGCTTCCAGGTCCTGGAGAAGCCCAAGCGACCCCAGTCTGCTCTGCAGGGACGTGGGCACTAACAGCTGTCCGACAGCTCCTGGCTCTGCCCTGAGGGAGGGTGGTGTTGAGGTTCCCCCACCCCAAGCCCACCTGCCCTACTCCAGCCCAGCCTGGCCCACATCTGAGCCACATTCGGATCTTCCCAGCCCTGTGTGGATAGCAACACCACCTCTTTGCCCCAGGGTGCCAGCGCCCCACCCTTCTGAGTGAGCAAAATCCCAGGTGAAGGTGACAGGACGGCCCTGGACTCCTGGGCTGGGCTCAGACCTCAGCCAGGTACTCACAGCACCACACACACAAAACCCTTGCACCCCCGCTTGGTGAGCGGGTGCTGTCAGAGCTTAAGCCCCCTCTCCCGGCTCATGCAGCGCTGGGATTGTACCCAGACTTGTAGGCTCCGAGGTGTTAACCAGAGAGCAGGGTCCTGGCTGCCAAGGGCAGAGGCCTCACCCAGAGACCCGGCTTATATGCCAAAATGCCAGTTTCAGCCTCCACATCCTGCACCAAGTTTGGCACTTACAGTAAGGGTCCCTGTTCTCCTAGTAGGTACTCCCGTATGGTCCCCGCAGGTGCTCCCAGACCAGTCACCTGGGTGAACCAGCCTGAGGAAAGGACCCAGATCCTGCTACCTTCAGGGCAGCGGAGTGTCTGACACAGTAGTTACTGTCTTATGTCCCTGCTGCGCAGTGGAAAGTCTGAGGCTGCGCTGAGTGTTCAGGTGCAGGGTGCCCCGCGCTGTAGACCCTCTGATTCAGCGGCTGATAGTGTTGGCGCATCTCGTGTATTTTGTGTGCATACATTTGTACTGTTTCTTCTTTTTAAATAATTTTTTAAAAGATTATTTATTTTAGAGGGAAAAATCACGCGCAAGTCGGGGGCGGGGCAGAGGGAGAGAATCTTCGGCAGACTCCACCCTGAGCACAGAGCCTGAGGCAGGGCTCGATCTCATGACCCTGGGATCATGACCTGAGCCAAAATCAAGAGTTGGCCACTTAACCGACTGAGCCACCCAGATGCCCCACAGTTGGACCATTTGAAAGTTGCAGAAGCTATGACCCTTTGTCCTTATACACCTGGGACAATGTATAACGTGAGACGCTGTCCTGGCACCATAAGCACACCCTGGGAGACAGGATCCCTCAGCACCCTGAGGTGAGAGTTTGCATTTTCCCTATTGTCCCCCAAACATGCAGTGTAAGAAACACGGCCCTCCGCTGGGGACTCGCTGGTAGTGCCAGTGACCACCATCTCAGGCGGGGGCCTGGAGGGTGCTGAGCTGGCCAACCCCTCTGCACTGGAGTTCCCAGCCAGTGTCACTGATGCTGGGGGGGGGGGGTAGGATCCCATCTGCCCCTCTGTGCCTCTGTGCCCGCACACCATGGCCTGTCAAGAGCGTGAGTCCGGGAACCCGGGCATCCAGAGCAGAAACAGGAATGGGGGGCACTCCGGGCCTTCAAGCAAAGGAGGTGTGAAATCCCCTTCCCTGCACCGACAAAAGGAGAGGGTGGGCCTGCTGAGGCTCTGGGGACTATGTGGCCAGGCACATTGGGTGATGCCCACACAAGCTCTCCCCTCTCAGGCCCCACAGGTGTTGGACATGCCTCAGCCCTGGGGGAGGCTGTGCACTCCAGGGATGGGGGTGGGAGATGCTGTGGACGGGGCACAGGCCCTCCCTGGGTCAGTTCTGAGCCACACCTCAGTGACTCAGCCCAGGCGAGCAGGCGGGGACAGCTGTAGAAAACCCTCGTTCCGGGCTTGTCAGGTGTGGCCTGGTTCCCACCCGTGCAGTCAGCCTGTCTCCCAGACACCCAGCTCTGGAGAGAGGCCACAGTGGGCTGGGCAGTCCAGGGCTGCCTCCTGCTGGATGGGCTGAGCGCAGGCCCCAGGCCATTGTCCCTTGACGGTAGGGGCTCCATTTAGATGGGCAGCCCCACCCAGAACCAGGAGATGCCAGGAAAGCCAGCCCTGGAAGACAGGAGTCCTCCTGTCCCCTCAAGGAGTCTGCAGTCCATCTGGACGTGGTGGTGGGAAGTCCAGGTTGGCCTCACCTTCCCTGGGCCTGAGGTTCAGGGAAGCATGGCTCACAGGCTGGACAGGGAAGGGTACCCAGAGCCCCACATGGGACTGATGTGGAGTGGGGGTCCTGGGGACCTGGGGGAGGCTCCGGGGGGTTGATCACATGTGCTTGGCAAACCATAGAGACGGTGGTGAGGGGACTCAAGCAGGGGCCAGGGGAGGATCAGACGCTGGGACCTGTGCAGGGTGAGGGCAGAGGAGGGTCAGACCACCGGTGTGGCTTCCAGATCTTTGCACCTAGGGTCACCAAATGCCATAGGCAAGGTCAACCAGGAGGTGACCTGATGTCATTACAGACTCATTCTTCTGGCCTGAGAAGTCATCGCGTGATTTGTGCACCCCTTACAGAACCTAGGAAGTACTTATTCAAGAAGCCCTAGCGAGTGGGCTCTGGGAGCACGGCCGGGGTGATGAGTTTGGCGCTGAGGAAGAGTCCTGTGCCCCTCACACTTAGCTCCCACCCAACAGAACACCCCAATCCCTGCATTGCCTGAGGGCCATATGGCCCCTCTGAGGCAGCTGTCCTGCAAGACTATGTTCAGGACCCTGCCTACAGCCCCTCGGCTTCTAGACCTGTGATCAGAGGTCTCAGCGGGCCCTGAAGATGGGGCACAGAGTGTGACCCATAAGGAAGTGGGCTACATTCCAAAAAGAACTACTTGAGTTTTCTAGTTTATACACAGAAATGTGTAGGAATGGATATGAAGGCTGTGGGATAACAGTGGAAGGAAAATAACATTGGATCAGGCCAAATCCAAAACAGTTGACATGGGCTCACCAAGCAGATACTCTGTGTTAATGTTGCAACTCGAGGTTAGGGGCAGTTCTGACAGCCTGAGTGGTTGAAATGTGGACCAAAAGGTGCCCGTGGTGAGCGAGTTAGAAACGCCTGTGCTGCCTTGGTCCAATGTAAAGAAAGAGATTCAAAGGGTTGGGGATATTGGGGTGACTCTGTCATTTAAGACCCATTCATCTACACAGAAGAGTGTCCATCCAAAAGATGCACCTTCCAGAGACTGTGGGGACCCAGCCCCGGAAGAGCTCCGTGGTCCCTCTTTTCAGGCCAGACCCTACAGAAGGGACCGTAGCAACTCAACTGGAAAAACTCAATACAATGGAGTACTTGGATCCTAGGGTGGCAGGGGCCGGGTGAGGGCAGTCACCTGCCAAAAGCAAGGTGGGCGTGGCTCCTGGGGTGGCCAGCAGAGTCGAAACAGTAGTCAGAATCGTCTGACTCACAGGGACCCATGGCGTTGGCTGGTTGATCATGGCATTGCTGGATGTGAAACACGTAGGTTGTGCAATGAATTGTCATTTGATCTGCCTCAGCAGAAATGTTCTAGGTCAGGTGAGGAAAAGTCTGATCTGAATTATAAAAACAGAGTCATGGCCCCTCCATCAATTCCAGACCTGAGCCAGTTAGAGACCCAAAACACCTTGAAGTGGGGGCAGCAGGGTCCGCTTGAGGAAGGGCCCTGGTACACCACTGAAAATTTATACTGTTCATCTTTCTCCCCGTCTTCCCCAAAGGAATCTGTGGGCTCTCATCTGGGTAATTGTGCACTGGGGAGAAGAGAATAATCAGAGCTTTGAGGGACTACCAGGTACAGATTTTGAGCAGACACTGACTCCCAGAGACCCAAATCCATCGTGGTGGTCCAGTCAGAATAAAGGCTCGAGGAGGCCAGAAGGTCCATGGGTTTTAGCCCATGTCTGTCTCTCCACAGGTCTGGTGTGGCCCTGAAGCCACCCTGGGTTTACCTCCCCAGTTCCAGAATGCTTCATTAGAACCAACACACCCAGTAGCTGGCTGAATCCCCACGGTGGTCCCCAGACCTGTGGAGTGAGGGCTGTTTGGGCAGGAAAGGCCAAGTAGGGCCCACCAGAACTGCCTCTACTGCCCAAAGCAGCACCACACTCCTGGAGGGATTGCGGAGATCAGCGCCACCATCAAGGACATGGCAGGTGCGGGAGCAGTGACTCCCAGCACACCCTGTCTGGCTCCCCTATTTGGCCTGAGTGGGTGGGCCGTGGAGCGTGACCGTGGGCCACCGTTAGGTTAATCGGGCTGTGGCTCCAGTGGCAGCCGCTGGCCTGGCTGTGGTTTCATTGCTTGAGCAAATTAATGCAAGCTTGGTACCCGGAATGCAGCTATTGCCTGGAAGATGCCTGTTTCTGCACCCCTGTCTGCGAGGCCCCCAAGCAGCGTGCTCTCAGCTGCAAGGCCAGAGACGCAGCTTCACTGCCCTACCTCAGGGGGACACGGACTCTCCAGCCTGACATCGTGATTTATTCCACGGGGACCTTGACCACCATTCCGTGCCACAAGATTTCGTATTTGTCCATGATGTGGGTGACATTGCCAGCAGCTGGTCTAGACGTACTAGTAAGACACCTGCCCGTCAGAGGCAGGAAGTAGACCCAACGATAGTTCAGAGACCTCCTTCTCAGTGGCATTTCTAGGGGCCCAGTGTGTGGGGTGTGGAGATGTTTCTTCTGAGGTGAAGGGTTAGCTGGCGCCCCCTACAACCAAAGAAGAGGCACAACATTCGTGGGTCTCTGGCTCCTGGAGGCGGCCTATTCCTGCTTTGAGTGCGTTACTCCAGCCGATCTGCTGAATGACCTAAAAAGCCGCTAGTTTTGAGTGGGGCCCGGAACAGGAGAAGGTCCGGGCCGCTGTGTGAGCTGCTCTGTCACTTGGAACTGTGCACACAGAATCTGTGGGTCTGTGCAGGTGACCCAGCGGGTCCAATGATGCCTGAAGGGTCCGGAGCAGATGGAGTTGCAGCGCCCACCGTCACCTCCAGCACGTTCTCTGTGCGCTGTTTGAGGAAGACCACCCTTGCTTCCACCCGTCTGTTTCCCATCCGTAAATGGACTTGATGAAGTCATGGTGTGGACCCCGCAGGGGCGTGGGTGGCCCAGGTGAAGCAGGCAGGACCTCAGCGGTGCGTGAGGTTCCCATTTTCCTTTGTGATTTGGGAGTGCAGACCCTTCCGTCCCTCCCTCTGTCCCCTCCATTGACTGTCCACCCTCATCACCCCAAACAGCAGCGGCAGCCACAGGAGCTGTTGGTGTTTGTTGTACTCGGAGCACGGAGGGCGCCTGTGTCCTGTTGGTCATGCCTATGGGTGCGTCACCTTCCCCCGTCCCTGTGGCTCTGACCAGCCACCTGCCTGCCAGCCTTGTGTGTGTCGTTGAGAAAGTGACGTGGGAAAGCCGAGAGGGCTCATGAACATGTTGTCAGTCATATTCTTTAACCATGAAAGGAAGTACACTTATTGGGAAAAAAGTCAATTGTGCCAAAGGAACTGAGAGAAAGAAGAGAGATTCCCCCTTCCCCCGGCCCCTGTCCCGTAAGCGTGTGTCTCCGCATTTTCCCATTGGCGTTGTAGGTGCACGTGTGCACGTGTGTACGCACATGAGCACTGTGTGTGTGTGTGCATGAGTGAGCGTGTGCGTGGTGTGTTCGCATGTGCGTGCACACGTGTTGTGTGTATGTGTATGGAGTTCTGTGTGGGACTCCGTTCACTAAGGGGGAACGTCCACAGAGTGTCCCCTTAGCCACAGCCAGAAGTTTGTGGGGTGCTTGCGGGGCTCTCCAGGCTGGCACTGGTGCCTGGGAGGCAGGATCTAGATTTCAAACCCAGTTTTTTAAAAAAACAAGTGGTAGGGGCGCCTGGGTGGCTCAGTCGTTAAGCGTCTGCCTTCGGCTCAGGGCGTGATCCCGGCGTTACGGGATCGAGCCCCACATCAGGCTCCTCGGCTATGAGCCTGCTTCTTCATCTCCCACTCCCCCTGCTTGTGTTCCCTCTCTCGCTGGCTGTCTCTGTCTCTGTCAAATAAATAAAATCTTTAAAATAAATAAATAAATAAATAAATAAATAAATAAATAAATAAATAAAATAAAAAATAAAAAAACAAATGGTAGGGTTGGGGGCCGGTGGGTCAACTTTCTTTCCGTGGCCTGGCTGTCACCCTGGGGGATGCAGCACGGCCAAGGCGCCAGCACTGGGGGGCAGAGGAGAAAGGAGTCGAAGACTGTTGGTGTCGACAGGAAGCCCTTTTGTGGGTATCTTTGAATTCCGTCTGTTCTCACTTCTTTCAAGCCCAGCTGAGGGCGGGCGGAGCGGCTGCCATCTCCCTGGGTGACCAGCTCTGAATGTCCACAGTCTCCTGTCCTGGCAACCACCCAGCCTGCCCACCCACAGTCCTTCCTGACCCCTTCTAGGGTCTCGGGCCCCCAGAGCCCTGCAGCCACAGACAGAGTGCAGGCAGGGGCGTGAGGGGCCGTCTGTGTGCAGGACTTGCTGGGCCCTCCCCAGCCCCACCACCTCCTCCCTGCGAAGATCCCGTTTCTGTCCAGCCCACCGCATGAGGGAGGCCACTCTGCCATCCTCAGGGTGCTGGTCAGGGAGGCACTGACTGGCGGGGCTGGTGGGAGCTGGGCAGCACCTGCCATGCCCCAGGCTGCAACGCCTGGAGACAGATGTGTCTTGCTCACCTTTGGATCCCCAAAACCTGCTACAACACTGCACATAGTAGGTGCTCAACAGGACTTCGAAACCGACAAAGGGCTTTATCTCCAGCAGGCCACGACGTGGAAGGCTGCCCCGGGTGATTGGCATTCCAAGATGTCCTCGGGGGAGGGCGTCCTGCACAGCGTTCCCGGGGCGTTGGGAGTCTGCTCCTCACCTCTGACGTGGGGCCATGTCCTGGGCCGCTCCCATCCCCATATTCCGTGCACTGTCTCCTAGGAGTGTGAACCCTTCCTGCAGCCCGACGAGAGGCCACCTCCAGCCTCAGTCACCTTCCCAGACCCCGACAACAGGGGAGAAGCCACTATCCTGACCGGTGTGTATCACTGGGAGGTGGGAAGAGGGGCGGGCCTTTGTCTGGCTCCCAGTTCACGCGCCATTGCCCCGGGATGCAAGTCGGCACTCACGTTAGTTTTTCAGGAGGGAGCGGCACCACAGCTACCACATGCTGTTTCCAGCACCTTCCAAGGAACGGTCTTCTCTAGTTCTCAGGAGAACCCAAGGCAGGATCCCATCACCAGAGCCCACTGAGGGCCTGCTGCAGGCGGTGTGGTGGGCAGGCCGGGCTCACGCCCTGGCTCCCAACCCCACGGTGGGGAGTGAGGCCCTGTGCCCCAGCCCGTGTCCTGGGGCTGACAGTGATGGCGCCTGCTCTCCATCACCCATGTGGAAAGGCTGGTCCCCACAGGCACACTCCCCGTGGAAGGAGAGGGTTTGGAAGCTCTTTGCTTTCTTTAGTTAAACCCCATGAGTTTCCGGTGCTTCCAAAACTGTCCAAGCAGGAAGTACAAAACCTCAAACAGCAAAAATAACTGTCCCCCAGATGGCCCTGAGGAGGCCACACTCCTAGGTCTTGGGTCCGTTTCTTGTCATTTTAAATCTGAGCTGAGCTGACCTAACCTAACCCTACCCACTCCCAAAAGGACCAAAGTTACGGTCTTCCGAGCTGGCTTGAGGCCTTCTCTACGCCTGTTTCACAGAGAAGCAGTCTGGGTAGTGACGTGAATGCCTGCCGGGCAACACGACAAAACATGACTTAGAATGTGTGGAACAGGGCGCCTGGGGGTGCGGTCGGGTGAGCGTCTGACTCTCGGTTCCAGCTCGGGTCGTGATCTCAGGGTTGTGAGTTCAAGCATCAGGTTAAGATTCTCTTTCCCTCTGCCCCTCCCCCAACTCGAGCACCCTCTCTCTCCCACTCTCTCTCTCTAATATAAATAAATACATCTTTTTTTTTAAGATTTTATTTATTTATTCGACAGAGAGAGACAGCCAGCAAGAGAGGGAACACAAGCAGGGGGAGTGGGAGAGGAAGAAGCAGGCTCATAGCGGAAGAGCCTGATGTGGGACTCGATCCCATAATGCCGGGATCACGCCCTGAGCCGAAGGCAGACGCTTAACCGCTGTGCCACCCAGGCGCCCCATAAATACATCTTTTTAAAAAACATGTGCAACAAAGGGGCAGGTGGGGGGCTAGGCCTGGCTGGCATGTGGTGAGGGGGCTCTGAGGAACCCCCTCCAATCCTGGGGCCAGGAGTGGCCAGTGTGGTCAAAGAGGCTCACAGTGTCCACTGGGTGGAAACAGCCGCCCCAGCAGAGGGGGGAGATCCTGAGAGGGCCCTGTGGTGAGCGTACCGGACACCTGCGACCCCATTCTAGCAGACGTGGCGTTCTGCCACTTTTTGTCACGTTTCTCCAACGCATCATCCAGGGAGAGAGAACAGGTGACCACACCGGAGCTCAGTGTCACCCCTTCTCCTGGGCCCCTGGGGTTGGTGCCCTCACCACCACCTCCCTCCATGCGCCGGGACCTGGGGAAGCCAGCTGCATGCTGCAGCTCCAGGGGTCCCCTGACCCAGGTGCTTTGAGCTTGTCTGTCTCTCCAGGCAGCAGAAGGGCACCAGAGAGACGGCCAGAACTAAGCCAGAGAAACATCCCCAGCTCTATCAACGACATTCGCATTACCAGAGAATGCCTCTCATTATAGATTTATAGATAACACAGAGGAGGAAATCTGCCAGCCACAGGAAGGAGCAGTGTGGTGACATTTCAGGGTGTCCTCACCGGGGTGGGGGGTTGCTAAGACTGTGGGGGAAAAGGCTGGGCCTGGACTTGGGGGCTTCCCACACTGGATACAGTCTGTGCTCGCTCAGGATGGAGACTGTGTTTGTCCCTGATTCTGTGGTTGGCAAAGCCAAGCATCTACACTTTGGGGTGCAGGCCAGCCCCGCGGAGGTGATGACAGCCACAGTCGGGAGTCTATGGCTCACGACTGCCCACAGTTACCCAGGGGCAGCCTGAGACAGGAAACTCCCAGGTGAGCCGACCAGAAGAGGCCAGGGGCCCCCCCGTATCCCGGGGTGTCAGAGCGCCCTCATCCTCACCTGCTGGGGGCCTGTGCAGGCTTAGTCCTGTCTGCTCAGCCCCTCCCTCTCTGTGGGGTTCCCTTGCTCTCCATGAGGCCATCAAACAGTCACATGCCCCTAACCCCCACCCCTACCCCAAGCCCTGGCCACTGGGTTTTGCTGGGGCTTAGTGACCAACTGTCCCAGTTTTCTGGGACTGAGGGGCTTTCAGGACTCAGGACTTCCAGGGCTAGGACCAGGAAAGTTTTTGGTGCACCATGATGAATTGGTTAAGGTAGGTTCCACTGAAGCCCGAGGGAGGAGGCCGCTGACCTTGGGCAGCCATGCCGGCAGGAAGCTCTACTGCTCGCAGCCAGTCAGGCCTCCAGGGCAGAGAGGGGCCCCTGCCTGCCCAGAGGCTGGCACCAGCAGGGACGGCGCTCTGTTCCCTGACAACACAAGCAGGGCCATGGGCACCAGCCACCAGCCTGTCCCCCCCCCCAACAAATAAATATTAAAATAAATAAATAAATAAAATAAAATACTCTTGTACTTGAGCGTTTGATTTAAAAAAAAATTAACTTGGTCCCATTTGCTCAGGGCTCTGTCCATTTAAAGTACATTCAGAGGTGCAGTCAAGCTCCCTTACAGAGATGTGGCTTGGCACAGGCACGCGGGGACGGTGGCCACAGGGGGCACAGGCTCCAGGGCCTCTCTGAGGAGCAAAAGGCAAACTGCATTAGTTTGTCCAGGATCCGGTGGGGCCTGGGCTGGAGAGGACAGCCCTCAGTCAACCCCAGAGAGGTCCCCGGGAGGGCACGGCATGAGCTCAGAGTTACCACGTGGTCCAGTTCCAAGAGAAGCCAGAATCCATACACTTTGTGGAATCACCTGCTGTCTAAAGTGCTCTGCAGCCTGCAACAAACATGGGAGAGGCTGGGTATGGCCAGGGCAGAGTGGGGGCGCTGGGGCATAGCCCGTCCCATGGGCCAGAGAACTGGACAATGTCATTCTGGGAAAGCCTGAGTTATTACCTGACTTTACTGTCCACACTCATCAAAATCACCAGCTACTCCAGACCCAGTCTATCTCAGATAGCATAGACCCGCCGGTCGGTGATTCCTGTGTCTACACGTGAAACCGAGTTAAAGCGCATTTTGAGTCATTGTGACCCTGTTATTATTACCTAGACCTACGTGTAGACGCATAGATCACACTGAGCCCTGCTGCCTGTGGGAACTCTCCTGTCTGACCGCGGGTTATGGGCTAAGGGGCGGAACAGCCCAGACCCAAAGCCCGCTTGGACCCCGTGGGCTTGGAGAGCCAGCCTCGGCCCTCATTCCCCAGCCTCCCTGTCCTGGCCTTGCATCAGCAGCCGGCTCACGTGGTCACTGGACTCTGCCAGCCGCAGGGAGTTGGCAGTGGACAAAAAGACCCTGTCCCTGCCCCCACGGACGAGGCAACTTAGAGGAGAGACAGTGCTGGGGGCAGAGCGGTGGGGTCTCGGGCCATGAGCTGGGGGGCTGAAATGTGAAAAGATAAAAACGTGTCAGTGTTTGGACACATCCTTTTCTGTGCTGATTTTCCGTGTTGCTTTCCCAGCTTAGGCCTCCTCAAGCTAGAAGGGACCGAAGGCCAGGTCCCTGCCTGGGGGGAGGCAGTCGGTAGCAGCCACAGCCCAGCGGTGGTGAGGACAGGCCCCGGTCCCGATGGCGTCCACAGGACCCTGTGCAGAACTGTGCAGGGGTGGGAGGGCTCACTGCACTTGGAGCTGAGGAGATGGCCTGCTGCATTCTCACAGTGCTGACAGAAGACACAGGCTCCGGGTCAGAGATAAAGGACTTTGTCACTCACAGCAGAAGCAGTGACCAGAAGGTCAGCGTGCATGCATGGGCTTCCGGAACCCCATTCCCCAGGGGCCACGTGAGGAGGCCCAAGAGACGCCTCATGGGCAGAGGGTCTGTGACAGGAGAGGGCCTCTCTTTACAGCAGACAGCAAGTAACCTCCCTCCCTCCCAGACGGCAACATCGCCTCACGCCTCAAGGCTGCTCATAGAACGGCCCAGGTAACCAGCACCCAGGGCATTCTCGACGTGCCCAGCTGGGCAGAGACAAGCCCAAGAGATCCATGCAGGAGTGTCTCCCAACAAAATCCAGTTAAAGAGCTTTGAGTCCCAGCCTCAGAACTCAAGGTTCAGGGAGGCAGGCCTGGGGGACCAGTGACAGCTGTCCCCATCGGGAAATTCAAATACAGGTCACTTCCCACTTGCAGCGTGTCCCGGGGACCTGCGTGTGCAGAGCACCACTGTACGCGGCTGGCCTGGGAAGCAGGAGGCCTGGATGTGAGCTGATGGAGTCGCAGCGCCTCACAGGGGCTGCCCGGGGTTCCCTCCGCACCTTCCCCAAACTCCCCTCTGCCCCATGAAAGGGGAGAGCATCAGAGCAGGGTCCCGCTGCCAGCCACCCCCCCCACCCCCCAACCCCCGCTTCACCCCGGCCCTGGCACACTCTCCCCAGGAGACCGACGGCGGAAGGAGGCGTCACCCCTCCTCCTGCTCTAGTCCCACCAAGCGAGGCAGCAGGTGTTTGCACGGAGCCTTTACCAGGAAAACGTGAGAAGGGCACTAAAACGACAGCTTGCTGGGTGCCCTTCCAGTGGAAAGCTGGCTCCACGCTGGGCTCCCGGCTCTGCGGCGGTCAGGTCCTCGCATCGTCTTTGACACAGTGATTTAACAGCTCCCTAACCCTAAGAGAAAATGGTGCAAAGGGTCTTGTCTGCGGAGAGACAGCTGATTTCCACCCTGTGGGAGAGGTCATTGCAGACACGGTCTGTGCCCGGGGGTGCGTTCGCTTCTACGTTCCCCATTGCCTCTGCATGTGACCGTGTTCAGGCTTTTCCTTCCAATCAGGCTTAACATCTTACTGGTTTCCCCGTTAATCAACAAGTTAAAATCTTTGACACATGTTCATTTTATATTTGGATGAGTCATGATTTTACTTCCTTGAAAAGTATCTTTTTTTTTTTTAAAGATTTTATTTATTTATTTGACAGAGATAGAGACAGCCAGTGAGAGAGGGAACACAAGCAGGGGGAGTGGGAGAGGAAGAAGCAGGCTCATAGCAGAGGAGCCTGATGTGGGGCTCGATCCCATAACGCCAGGATCACACCCTGAGCCGAAGGCAGACGCTTAACCGCTGTGCCACCCAGGTGCCCCGAAAAGTATCTTTTAATACTTTTTTGTGTGTAAAAAGAACAGACGCTTGGGGCGCCTGGGTGGCACAGTCGTTAAGCGTCTGCCTTCAGCTCAGGGCGTGATCCCAGCATTCTGGGATCGAGCCCCACATCAGGATCCTCCGCTGGGAGCCTGCTTCTTCCTCTCCCACTCCCCCTGCTTGTGTTCCCTCTCTCGCTCTCTCTCTCTCTGTCAAATAAATAAATAAAATCTTTAAAAAAATAAAAAATAAAAAGAACAGACTCTCACCTGTTAAACACCGAAGAGATTATAAATGAAGGCCCAGTCCTTGTTCATATGGGTGTCATGGAACATCCGGTCCTTCAATATTTAAGAGCATCTGCCGGCTGCTGGCACAGGACACATTGGGGATTTGAAGCCAGAGACCTGCCCTCTCCCCAGAAGCCTACAGTCCCCAGAAATGAAAGGAGGGCTCTGTGATGTGTTATGATGGTCGCATCTGTTCAGGGGCCGTAAAGCACTGGAGAAGGACACGGGGAGGTGATACCAAGCTCAGCTTTGAGGGACAAGTAGGAATTAGCTTCAGAGGGGGAAGGAAGTGGATCAGGGTGGGACCGGCTGGTGGTGGCACTGGTGGGACCAGCTCACGAAAGGGCAGGAAAAGGGCTCCATGGAGGAGGGGCAGGAAGCAGAAGACCCAGAGAAGGATATGCCCAACGGCCGACGAGGCCATGAGCTGGATTGGAGGAGGGTTATGTTGGGAAGTGGTGGGGTGCACAGTAGGCATGGAGCTCGGCGAGGTTCTGCAGGTGTGGGTCCACAGGTGGGGTTTCTGCGAGGCTGCCAGGGCTGGTGTGGGACACCCAGGAGGCATGGCAGGTGTGCAGGGCAGGTGTTGGCTCTGTTGGCCACTCTGAGCCTGAGACCACAGCCTAGGCCTGCCTCGCACCAAGCGTGGACTAGAACAAGGTAATGAGAAGTGGCTGCTCACACAGGCATAGTGGCTGAGATGTGCTGGGGGCCACTCGGCCAGGAAGCAGCAGAACCCAGAAACAGTCCCGCTGTGGCCCCAAACTTCTGGCTTCGCTCCACATGCCCGGCCACCGTGTGAGCATGCCCTCTCCCATGGGCCGGAGCGGCTTTTGACAGAAGAACATTGCAATAGTGCCCCGAGCTTTGCTGTAGCTGAAAGGACTTGATGGGTGTCAGAGCCGTGCAGCCCTCACCTACATGAGCTGCTGGGGACAGGTGCTGAGGCGACGGAGGGAGGCTCCTGGCTAACACCGTGCCAGGCCCCCAGCGGTCCCCGGCTTTGTCAGTGACATCAGCAGCTTTCCATAAGGCCTCACTCGATATGCTGAGGTCACCCCGAAACCTCTGGCTTCCCTGCTGCTCCAAGTTCTATGAATTTAACTAAACCCTTTCTCCCACAGATGACATCCTCCTATTAAACCTTAGAAGGAAGATGTCTAAGTGGCCTCTCCTGGCCTTCCACTGGACACTGTCCGAGTCTTGGCCTCGGGTGTTCGAGCTCTGACACCCGAGCTGTACACGCACCTCCCCTCCACCTGGAGTTATCCAGAACCTGGAGAGCAGGTGGCTGAAATCCCTCCAGAACCACTGCTGGTGGCAGGTGGAGGCCCTATTTTAAGTTTCCCTCTGCCTTTCCAACATTGCATCACTTCTTCTTGCCTTTCGCTCAGTCCTTGTCATCCTCTGGGTCCTGACTCTGGTTGCAGCCAGGCCCACTTCACACAGTTCTGGGCAGGCCCCACCTGGCCTACTGTGTGCTGAGCACCTCAGGGGACAGCTGTGGGATCAGCACTACCATCCAAAAATGCCACCAAGGGGCGACCCCAGATGACAAGACCAAGGGTAAAGGCTTCTCCCCTTCACTCTCTGATGGACACTTCTCCAGAGCTCTGGGAAGGTTCAGGGGTCCAGCTCCAGCTGCTCATAGTGGGGACCCCATCAACAGAGCACACTGGTCCTGGCCCCCTCTCCTTCCCTGCCTCAATCCCCTGCTCCCAGCTTCCTGGGAACAAAACCCTCACTGCAAAGGCCCCAACTCAGGCTCTGCTCTCTGGGCACCCAGGCCAAGACAAGCATTCTATGTGCTGCTCAAGGTTTGCATCAAATCCAGTCCAGATGTTTGCTCAGCTGTTAATCGAATGCAACCTCTAATGGGAACCTCATTGCTTCCTGCGGCCAGTCCAGTGAATGAGTCCAGACTCTGGCTTCAGGTCAATCATGTATGCCAGGCTTTTATGAGATACTATTCTTACAGTGCCTGGCACTTGGGAAATGCTTAGTTAATGGGATTCTCCTTCTCTCTCCAGAGTTCCTGATAACCTGGTCCATTTTAGAACAATGCAGACTGGTAGAAAATGGTTTCCACCCACAAATTATTCCTCAGGAAACATTCATTGTGTGCTTTATGGGCAAGGTGCTAAGTGGGCCCTTGATCCCCCCTACGCGCCATAGAGGGCTGTCCAATCCCTCCTTCACAGGACGTGATTTCAGTTCTCTGTGGAACACGGAGTCCAGCCCAGTTCCACCAGCGATCCTCCTTGTGACAGCACTTTGCCCCGTCGCCCAGTAGGGGTGGGGTCACTCCCAGAGAGAATGTCTGAGCTGGGGGTCAGTGCTCCAAGGGAGAACTGAGAGCCCTTGCAGGAGAAGGGAAAGATGGCACTACTGGGCTCTCCCCTCAGGGTGCTGTTTTGGATTTCACAGTCCCCCACTGGCCCACCCCTGCTTGTGGCTGTGCGGGACAGCAATGGGGTCTGGGGCACCCTGACCCTGTACCTAGTGGCCAACCAGCTGGAGGGGATGAAAGAATGAGCCAGAGTCCCTGCTGTGGCTAGAACCTCAACAGGTCTGAATTCCGGGAACTTAGGCTGCTGAAAACGGAACTGACATGATCACATCCACACCAGGCCTATGTCCTGTAGGTTACTTTGTTTAGAAAGTATGGGCTGTAACCCCTCGATGAGCCATTAAACCAACACAGCGAGTCCCAAGCCACCTTAAAACGCGAGAAGAGACCATACCAGCTCATGCCACACATTGTCAGGCAGCTGGTGGCTCCCTCGAAAACATGTTTACTATCCAGGGGCTCTGACCACCACGGGCAGCCAATCTCCTGCAGGCTGCGTGCACTGTCTTCCCCAGTGCCTGGCAGCCCCTGGCCTCTGGGCAGGTCCACCGTCCCGGCAGGTCCAGCTGGAGCTCTGTTCATCCCACCGGGAAACTGTAAAGCACGTTCGGAGGTCTTGCAGTGCAGGCTGTCTTGCAGGGGACGCCCGGTTGTTGTTAGGGCTCAAACTCACCCTTTCCCATCACACTCGAAGAAGACTCATTGTGAGTCTGGGGCCCAGCACCCAGACCTCACTATATCTTTGCCCCCACACCAGCGTCTTAAGAGCCTGTCTGGCAGTTTCTAAATTCGGAGGCCCTGGAAATTGGCACCAAGTCTTCTGAATACAACTGTTATCCACCAATTAATCTGCACAAATAGCAACTATAACAGAAAAAAATATCATTCGGTGAGCCAGATGCTGGAGGACTTTTCTGTGCCTCCCCTCATGTGCCCTGTGACTTCATTCATATTTTCAATCCACCCCAAGTCCTCCCTCTGTCCCTCCAGTGGGGGCAGGGGTCAGTCCCCAGGGCCTGGTCTCTCTCTCTGTTGAGAATCTTCTCACCTGTGAAGAAGGGATTAATCTCAGGCCCTCACCCAGCCTCAACCCTGCATTTCTGAAGTGACTCTTGGCCCTCTGAATGTTTGCAAAAGACAGATAATAGCCAAACTTTTATTAGGGGAAAGGCAGTAAAAAGCAAGTTTCTGGCAGCAAGAGAAGTACAGGAAGCGGGACAGGGCAGCCAAGCCCAGTTCTGATACCATGTGCTATGGGGGCGCGAGGCAACGTGTGTGACCCTTGCCTCTTCCTCCCACCACTAACTGAGGTGGTACTGGCTCTAAAGCCTACAGGTGTTCTGGTAGCTACATGAGACTTCTTACCAACGTGTTTAAAATGAACTATTCCTAATATGCCAGCCTTTGGAGAACATTAGGTCCTCGGGAACAAATTCTCAGACTGCCTTTATCCCACTGTAAATAAGGTAGCATTTTTACTCATCTGACCTAAGAGTTTCAACCTGTACAACAGGTTTGGCAAATACAGGTGCAGGTTTAGGAAAAATTACGTTTGAAGTGATGCTTAAAAAATCTAAAACAGAAGCTTGGCTTTGCTCTCATTGTTAGTTTGCAGAATGATTTGCATTTCATCTTAGTTTGGGGCAGTGAAGACTCTGTCCCAGCAGGGATGGCTGTAAACCTGGTCACTGATTCGCACCTGCTGGGACAAACCCCAGGCGGGGACCATCTGGGTGTGTGCTGGCACTTGTCCACTAGCTCCAGGCAGGACTCAGTGGGCTCCCCGGGCCGGTCCCACTGGGAGGGGCAGAAGTTCCCATGAGTCACCCGGCTGACGGGACACAGTCGGGTAAGGGTGCAGAGCTGGAGGGGCCCCATGTGGGGAGGTGTTCTAAGGACCCACACTGCGGACCCGCCGCCTGGGCAGCCCTTCTCCTGCTGGGGACACAGAAATGAGGGGTGGATGCCAGCGGGAAGAGCCAGACCGCCACCCCCGGCACCCTTCCTTGCTGGGGACAGCTCAGGCGTCCTTGTCTCCCCCCCCCCCAGGCTTCTCCTTGTCCTCTGTTGGGTAGATGAGATGACACGTCACCTACTTGCTTTCTTTTAAAAAACGGTTGTGAAAGGTCATCTGCTTTGGATTTTAAGTTGTAACCAACGGTGGAGCGTGGGTCCTTCCTCACGAACCCCACCTTCTCCACAACCAAAGTACTTTTATACATTTCATTTCACCGAGGACCGCGGAGGGATTAATTCCCTTAGGTGAGAGCAGAAGGGCTGCAGGTCCAAGGAGAGAGCAGAGAGGAAGCCACGCGGGACCCAGGAGTCGCCCAGGCCCCGAAGCACGAGACGCCACCTTCAGGAACCGGGGGACAGCGCCGCCCGCCCGGGCCCTCCCTCTCCCCTCCCCCAGCCTCCCCCTGCACCCCCCTCCGCCCTCCCCCTACCGTCACCCTACCGTCCCCCGCCTCCCTGCTCTCCCCCCACGGGCCCGCCCCCTGCCCTGCCGCCCTCGTCCTCCCTCTCTCCCTGTGCCCCTCCCCCACCGACCCCCACCGAGAGGCATGCCCCTCCCCTACCGACCCGCCTCCTCCCCGCCCCCACGGACTCGCCCCTCCCCTTTCCACCCCGACCCTCCCCTGGCCCCCCTTCCTCCGGGCCCGCCCCCCCGCCCTTCCCCTATCCCTCCCCGGGCCCACCCCTGCCACTCCTCCTCGGGGAGCCCGCCCCTCTCCGTGCGCTCTATCCTCTTCTGCCCCCCCCCCCACCCCCCCCCGGTCCCACCCGCCCGACTCCTCCCCTCCCCGCCCGTCTCCCGGGTCCGCCCCCTCAGGCCCGCCCCCTCCCCCGCCCCAGGCACGGGCTTCCGGCCTCTCTAGGCCGCTCCTCTCCACTCCCCGCCGATCGATGGCTCTCCGCGCCAATCGGATGAGCCCCGGCCTCGGCTGGCCGCCCGCGCACGCGCCGCAGGCCGACGTGGGCGGTGGAGCGCCACGGGCTCAAAGGGCGGGGTGGCTGGAGGAGCGCGTGGCCATGCGGGCCAGCGGGGACCCCGCCGCCGCCGCCGCCGCGCCCCACGTGGTAGGTGCCGGGGCCGCGGGGGCCGCCTCCGCCCCTCCTCCCTTGCCCTCCCCCCGCTCTCGCCGCGGCGGGTCAGCACTGCACGGGGGCGTGCGTGGGAGGGTCTTGGCCCGAAGCAACCTGCAGCCCAGGAAGTTAATCAAGGCCCACCTGGGGCGGAGATTCGCGTTATGTTTTATTATGTTGTAGATCTTGAGAACAGTAAAAAATTCTTTTTCTTTTCTTTTAAAGAATAATGTTTCCTTTAAAATAAATAGGTAGCCACTTTTTTGGTAACATAAATTCGAGAAGGGTTATCACTGTTGAATCAGATCCTAGAATAAAGAACTTGATTGAATCTATGAGCTTTCGAAACCGTATTCGGTATTTTTATCATCCTGCCCGCTCTCGAATACACACACACGTACGTGCATGTAGGCGCCACGCGTGCGTGTCTGCATCTGTACTGTACACACCGGGATGATGGATGCTTCTGTTTTCTTGTCGAGGCATTTGTCCACCCCCAGTAGGGTGTCGTCTCAAGGGTTTCTATCTGGGTATTCTGTAATTGCTTGACGTGGTGAGGGACGGAATTAAGACAATTCCTGGGATCGGTCCTTTTGTTGGCTGTCAGGTTTCCCTGGTTTTACTCCATACGCTTTAGACATTTTTGTTTTACCCGGGCTATAGGAGAGAAGGCGCGCGGCGAACTCCCAAATAAGGAGAGCAGAGGACAGAGGGGAGATGGAGGCCACCCGCCTTTTCCCAGCGCCCACCCCATGCTCGGTTAAAGCACGTGTCCAGGGACTTAAAAAGAGTTGTGTTGCAGTTTCCCTAACTTCATAGTTTACCGAAAGTGCTTATTCCACCGAGAAAAGGACCAATAGGTTATTTTCATGAGTGGGTTGGAAGATACACAGATGCTTGTTTCAACGAAAATGACGTTTCCGACCAGTGACTGGAAAACACTTCGAACTGGGAAAATTTTTGGTGCCTTTCAGATTCTCGTTTGCTTTTCGAAAGTATCCAGGAGACCAATTCAGGGAAATCTGAGACAATACATCTTGCGGAGCGCAAGAACTTACGCGCTTGGAGAGAAGGAATGGGCACCTTCTGTTCTGGGGGCACGTTCCTTCTCTGCAAGCCTTGCTCCAGGCTCTTCTGTGAGTCAGGCTCGGCCTTCGGAGAGGAGCCCGGGGTCGTGCCCAGTGGTGATGGGGGAGGAAACGGGAGCGGAGGAAAAGGCGTTCGCTTGCACGGTGTGGATGCGAACCCGTTCCTCTTGACTTGCAGTCCGTCATCCTCCCGGTCCACAACGCAGAGCTGTGGTTGGATGAGTGCTTGGAGTCTGTTTTGCAGCAGGACTTCGAAGGCGCCATGGAGCTCTCGGTTTTCAATGATGCCAGTAAGGTATTTGGGAACTCCCCGTTGGTGCCTGAGCCCTAGCATGACTCACAGCCGACCGTTGTGAGCAAGTTTCCTGAACCGCCAATGTCCTCGTGCTTTCAGGATAAGTCTGCGGCTATCATTGACAAATGGAAGGTGAAGCTGGAAGGTTCTGGCATCCCCGTCGTCATTGGAGGGCACGATTCTGCTTCACCCCAAGGAGGTTAGTGACCCTGTTTGGTTCATTGTTTAGCTGTAAGGAACGGTTTCTTGTGACTTGGGTACCGAAACACCGTTAACCTTAAAAGGAACACTGCCAACTATTTTACCAGGAAAGGGGGGGTGCTCAGGCATTAGGAAAGAATCCCACCCCAGGACACGCAAGTTCTACCAGAACCACAGGCAGGTCGGGAGAGTAAGAGAGGAGGCGGCTTTTGGCGGGGGGGGGGGGGGGGGGGGGCGGGAAGGCTGTTGTAAACAGAAAGTCTATTGGAGAAAACTGGGAGCTGGAAGTATGGTGGCTTGTCATTGGCTGGGCTGTGGCCGCCTCCCATTGGCTGGGCTGTTGCTGGGGCAGCGGGAAACCTTCCGTCCAGGAGCTGGGTTAGTAAAGCGGTACCCACCTGTAAGGTGCCTCTCTTCCTGTTGGGTCTGTAATTGATAATCAGTGCTGGGCGCAGAGCTTCCCTTGGCGGCCTCCTGACTCTGCTCCAAATAAGGTTTTCTTTTATTAACTTTCATAATAATTTCATTTTCAAATCCTGGTGAAAAGTATCCTGAATAATGAAGTTTATCACTTATTAAAAATCCAGGACACCGAAATTGCTTATTCTTTGGTAACGATTTGTATGAGACCACCACGCGTACTTTATATTTATTCAACCTAAGAAAAACCTGTTGGGTGTTTTTATTTTTAGTGTGATTGATCTTAGTATTAGTCACGTCTACTTCTTAAAATTCTTTTCTTGTGACATTAGATTTTTGTCCAGTTTTTAAAAAGTCTTACTAAGAACTAGTTTTGGTTTCATTGATTTTCTATACTGTTTTTCTTTTTTCTATTTTGTCTGGTTTCTATTTCCACTCTGATCTGTATTTTCTTTCTTCTGCTTACTTTGGGTTTAATCTATTCTTTTCCTAATTTTTTTTTTAAAGATCTTATTTATTTTTTTATTTTAGAGGGAGCTGCACACGTGTGAGCATATTCAAGTGGGGGGGGGACAGGCTGGAGACGGGGGGGGGGGGGTGGGCAGAGGAGGAGAGAATCTCAAGCAGAGTCCCCACTGAGCCCAGAGCCCCAATGACCCTGAGATCAGGACCTGAGCTGAAACTTAAGAGTCTGTTGCTCAACTGACTGAGCCACCCAGGCACCCCTGTTCTTTTCCTAATTCTCAAGGTGGAACTAAAGTCATTGATTTGAGACCTTTCTTCTTTTCTAATAAGGGCATTTTGTGATATGAAGTCCCCTCTCGCTATCACTTTAGCAACATTGATCTGTTCTTTTCATTTTCATTCAGTTTCAAAACACCTTCTAATTTTCTTTGGAAAATTTTTTCTTATTTATGGATTGTTTTGAAGTATGTTATTTAGTTTCCAAATACTCGAGAGGGTTTCCAGATTTATTCTGTTATGGATTTCTAATGTAACTCCTCTGTGTAAGAGAGCATGCTTTGTTGGTCTTGAATGCGTGGCCTGTCTTGGCAGATGTTCTGTGTGCCCTTGAGAAGGTCGTGTAGCTGATGGTGTTGGATGGAGTTTTCTAAAAACGTGAATCAGCTCAAGCTGAGGACAGTCTGGTTTAAATCTGCCATGTTGCTGATTTGGGGTCTGCTTGTTCTGTCAGTTATTGAAAGAGGGCATTGAAATCTCTAACTCTGTACAGTTGTCTGTTCCTCTCTGTAGTTTTGTCAGTTTGGGTTAACAATATTTTGAAACTCTGTTATCACTTAGGGTTTTTATGAAGAATTGACCCTTCATCATTGTGAAATAACCCTCTTGATCTTGCTGATTTTCTTTGCTCTGAAGTCTACATTGTTCTGGCTTTGTTTGGCTAGTGTTAACATAATGTATGTCTTCCATCTGTTTAAACCGGTAACCCATTTGTTGAAGGGTACCTCCTTTAACGGGTAGTGCCTCCTGGTAGAGTCTTGTACACAGCACATCGAATCCGACACTCTTCACCTTTGACCTGGTCTCTACACTAGTTATGTTTACTGTAACAGCTTTATTCGTGTCCTACACAGTTCACCCATCAAAGTATAGAGTCCTGTGGTTTTTAATGTATTCACAGATCTGTGCAGCCACCCCACATCGGTTTGAGAACATTGTCATCACTTGAGACAGGGACCTGGTGTTCCATACCCTGCACCCGCCAGCCCTGCACCACCACTAATCGAAGTTTCATGTATAAATTTGTCTGTTGTGGAGATTTCTGCATATATATTTGTAAGGGATGTTGGTGTGTGGTTTTCCTTTCCTGTGATGCCTTTGGCTATGGAACAGTGATGCTGGCCTCACAGAGTGAGTTAGGTGTGTCCTCCTTTTCTGTTTTTTTGGAAGAGTGGGAAGGATTGGTGTGATTCTCTAAATGTTTGGTAGAATTCATCAGTGAAGCCATCTGGTTGGAAGGTTTTTTGTTGGAAGGTTTCTTTTTTGTTGTTTTTTGTTTGTTTTTCTTAAAGGTTTTATTTGTTTGAGAGAGTGGAGAGAGAGAGAGCATGAGTAGCGGGGAGGGGCAGAGGGAGAGACAGAGGGACAAGCAGGCTCCCCGCTGAGCAGGGAGCCGGATGCAGGACCCCATCCCAGGACCCTGAGAACATGACCTGAGCCAAAGGCAGACACTTAACCGACTGAGTCACCCAGGCGCCCCAAAACTATCTTTTTCTCTCTTTCATTCTGTCAGTTTTTGCTTCACTTATTTTGGGGCTCTCTTGTTAGATGTCTATAGTTTTATAATTGTTGTGTCTTCTTGATTGACCCTTTTATCAATATAGAACGTTCTTTGTTTTTAGTAGCACTTTTGATTTAGGGTTTATTTTGCCTGGTCTCAGAATAACCAACCACTCCAGTACTCTTTGGGTTACTAGTTGAATGGAATATATTTTTCCATCCTTTCACTTTTAACTCCTGTCTGCCTTTGGATCTAAGGTGAATCACTTACAGACAGTATTTAAGTGGATCGTGTGTTTTCAAAATCCATTCTCCCGGTCTTTGCCTTTTAATTGGAGCATTTAATCCATTTACGTTTAAAGTCATTAGTGACAAAGAAGGCCTTTTACCATCTTGTTGTTTTTATCTGTACGTCTTACATCTTTTTTTTTCCATAGCCCTCCGTTAGTGCTTTCTTTTGTGCTTAATTATTTCTAGTGTGCGTTTCCTATCATGTGTATTTGTAAGTTATTTTCTTAGAGCTTACTGCGGAGATTACTAGGTTGTAACAACCTAGTTTGAATTAACACCAGTTTAGCTTCAGTAGTGTATAAAGCCCTGTCCCACACAGTTCTGTACCTCCCACTGTAGGTTGTCGTCACGGTTTACATCAATATCGTGCAGCTGTTGACATAGATTTATAATCATTGCTCAATGCATTTGTCTTTTAAGTCAGATAGGAAAAAATTCAAAGTAAAAATAGAACAATACTGGCTTCTCTATTTATCTGTGTAGGAAACTTTATTAGCATCTTTGACTCCTTTGTGTGGCTTCAGGTTCTCGTCCAGCGCACTTTCGTTACAGCCCGTTAGCATTTCTTGCAAGGGCCGGCCTACTAGTAAGAGCTCCCTCAGCCCTTGTTTATCTGGGAATGTCTTAATTTCTCCTTCATTTTTGAAGGATTATGTTGCCAGATAAAGAATTTCTGTATGTTACAGACCTAACCGTACATTACTTACATATTGTTTTATACAATTGTTTTTTAAATCAGTTAAAAGAGGGAAGGAGAGATATATATTTATATTGTCTTTTATAATTGATAATTACCTTTGTTGTTTTTTGTTCTTGTTTTTGTTTTTGTAATGGATTTGAAGTACTCCCTGGAGTTCCTTGAGGTCAATCTTTTTAGCCTAAAGAACTTCCTTTAGTATTCTTTGTAAGGCAGATCTGCTAGCTAGAAAGTCACTCAGTTTTTGTTTATCTGGGAATGTCTTAATTTCTCCTTATTTTTGAAAGATAGCTTTTCTGGATATAGGGTTCTTGGTTAACAGCTTTTCTCTTTGAGTGCTTTGAATATGTCACCCCACTGCCCTGTGGCCTTGACTGCCATGTCTCCCATCCCGTCTACCAGCTGCCTCTCTCCAGAGCTTGACGGTGCCCTTGCACATAGACTTCTCCACACCCTATCGCAAAGGGCATGGGGAGTGGGCAGGAACCCTTCCCCACGAACCAGGGCAAGGGCATTGGGGGTCCCAGTATTCTTGGTGATACCACAGCCAAGGTAGACGGTGCCCGTGCCAGGGTGGGGGCTGGGTGAAGAAGGGAGCCCTACTTTTCAATGTCACGTGCCTGGGCCTCAGCCTCAGCACCAGGTGCCTGCAGTCAGGATGAGAAGTGCTGATGTCCTGTGGCTCCCGGGACAGTGTGGGTACCCCAGCCTCCAGCTGGGGAAGGGGGAGGGGATTGCTCCTTGAGGAGGGGTGGAGCAGGTCTTGGTTCAAGTACCACAGACTCTCACTGTTCTTACTGAGTTTTAGTCATTTTCTTCAGCAAATATTTCTTCAACTGCTGTATATCCTTGGGGCCATTTTTCGAGATTATAAATGGTGGTCATTTTTTTTATGATGTCCACCGGTTTCTGTTTAGGCCGTTGAGCCAGTCTGTGGGGCTCTGCGTACTGTCATTCTGGAAGCCTAACTCCAGTCACGTTCTTGATGGTTCTATTTTGTCTCCTATCAGCTTAGTAGCTATAATTCTCTGTTCTGCTATTTTAGTGGTTGATTTGGGGTTATAGCTTACGTCTTCAGTTTACTGAGTTCAGCCTTTCAGATGTCCACCTGTATCTTCACGTGTAGTGTGAGGGTCTTACAACGGTATTTGTGCATTTCTCCCCTCTGCTCTCTCTGCTACTATTGTCCTGCACTTTACTTTACCTGCACTGTAAACCCCACAGGACACCAGTGTTAACTTTAAAGAGACATACGCAGTGAGAAGGAGAATCACACGTTCACCCATATAGTTACTATTTCCACGGCTCTTTGTCTAGATCCAGAATTTCCTTTGCTGTCTTTTCCTTCTGCCCGAAGGACTTTCCACGTTTCTTGTGGTGATGAGTTCCTTCACCATTTGCGTGTCTGCATCTGGCACAGTTGTGTGTGGGCCAGTGGCCCCTGTGATGAAGAAATGTCATCACAAGGTGCACAGCCGTTCCTTTAGCCCCTGTCTGCTGCCCCCAGCCCCCTCCCGGACAGGTGAGCTTGCCCCTCAGGTAACCTTCCCGTACGGCTTCTGCTCTCCTGCTCTCTCTCTTGCTTTCCTTGCTCCCTTCTTTCTCCCTTTCCATCTTCCTTTGCTCCATGAGGTTCCTTCCCTTTTCAGAGTGGGTGTGGAGAAGAGAAGGAGAAGGCCTGAGACAGCTGGTCTTCTCTGTTTGTGGGAACAGCCCCTCCCCACCCTGATGGTGCCTCTTGAACCTGATGTTCTTCTGTTTCGCAGTAATGGCGGGGGGGATGGGCAGTCGGCTCACCTGAACAGTGGTGGCTGGAGAAAAGAACAGAACCCCGAAGTTCTTCCCAAGTGAGTCCCTGGACTGTGGTGTTTGGGTTTCCTTCCATGCCAGGGTACAGCCTCCTCCTGTCTCCTGTAGAGGTGCCTGTAGTTTTTAAATCAGGTGTTCAGAGACTTAGGGTTTTCTTCTGTTTCACAGGCACTTCTGGTGCTGGCACTAGGCGGGTGGGGTGGACTACTGGTTTGTTCGTGCACTGTCTTATCCAACTCAGTTTCTTATGTTATCTCAGTGTATGTAAGCAGTCTAATCCTCAATACATGTTTTGTTTTGTTTTTTTAAGATTTTATTTATGTATTTGACTGAGAGAGAGGCAGCAAGAGAGAAAGCAGGAGCAGGGGGAGTGGGAGAGGGAGAAGCAGGCTCCCCGCTGAGCAGGGAGCCCGATACAGGGCTCAATCCCAGGACTCTGGGATCATGACCTGAGCCGAAGGCAGACGCTTAACAACTGAGCCACCCGGGCACCCCCATTATTGTTCTGTTTCTTTTTTCTAATTTATACTTTACTTTTCATATTTTTTATTGGGATAAGAAGTCTAGAACACTGTGGAATCCTATTATTGTGGAATCCTTGTATTGTTCCTGACATAGAGGGAATGTTCCTAGTGTTTCAATGTTAAGTCTGATATTTACTATTGCTTCCCTTTTTTTTTTTTTTTAAGATTTTATTTATTTATTCGACAGAGATAGAGACAGCCAGCGAGAGAGGGAACACAAGCAGGGGGAGTGGGAGAGGAAGAAGCAGGCTCATAGTGGAGGAGCCTGACGTGGGGCTCCATCCCAGAACGCCGGGATCACAGCCTGAGCCGAAGGCAGACGCTCAACGACTGCGCCCCCCAGGCGCCCCGACTATTGCTTTCTGACAGATGCCTTTCTTGAGTTAAGCTGTGATTCCTAACTTAGTAAGCCTTCAGGAAATGAGGGATCAGTATAGAATTTTATTAAATATCTCTTAGGTGCCTGTTAAGGTGATTGCTTATTTTTTTTCTCCTAACATATTTATCATAGTAAGTTATTCTAGTATTTTTCTTAACAATTAGCAGTGTTAGAACTATCAGCAAGGACATGATAGTATTTTTATACAGTACAATTACTGAGTTTCCTTTAGGATTTTTGTATCTATGGACATACGGAAAATTGATCTGTAGCTTTTTGGTGCTTGGTTGGCGTCTGGCTCAGGGACTTGCTGATGGAGCGTCTTGTAAGCAGTAATCGTGCGTAGCAGCTCAGCGGCCTTTGTCTCAAACTCCCGTATAAACCAGCCCTACAGCCTGTGTACGTGACAGAAAAAAAGCATTTACTCATTCTCACAAATGTCTGCTTTGAGTAATGACGATTTTTTGGAATGCCAGCATGTGATAACAAGAAATTCAGACAGAATGGTCTCCAGTGAAACACAGAAGCACCACACCCTAGACACAACCAGTGTTTTTTGGTTCTTAGTTGGTTTTATTCACATAGTGTCGGTTAGTACTCACTGTGAACGAGGAAATGTTTGGCCACTGAAGTGTCCTGCACCGCACTTCTCATTTCCCTGCAGGGCTTTTGTTTGTTATAACACAGTCTTATTGTCAGGGTGCATAATCTCCACACTCGGTTCAATAACTCATTGTTTTACGTGCTTTACTGTTAAGTTGGTCCTGACAGTTGCTGCTCACTGCAGACCGCGGGGTGGGTTAGACTCAGAGAACTGAAGCCCTCTGCTTCCGGCTCCGTGCTGTGCCTGGGAGCTCCCAGCTGTCAGGATCTGTGGGGCCTTTAAAGACCTTCTGCCTTATTCTGTTTTACTTTCTACATACCTGCTGTTGGTAGGGTTTTTCCCCTTCTCTTTTTCCTTTACTTAGTTTTCATTTTACATGTTCCTTTTTTGTGTTGCTGGAGTACTCCCTAAAGTACATTTTCTATATCTGGTATGTAGATGGTAAAATATTTTGAGTTTTTACATATATGAAAATGTCTTCCTTTTGTACTTAGGCTCAACTGACAGTTTGGCTGGGTATAGAACTCTAGGTTCAAAATCATTTCCCCTAGAATTTTGAAGGATTGCCTTGTTATCTTCTGGTGTCCTCTGGTTTTGATAAGAAATTTTATGTCAGTCTGACTCTTCAAAGGTTTCTTTTTTGAAAGTTTTTAAGATTTTTCTCTTTATGTTTTGAGTTTTGAAATTTTATAATCCTGGGTCAGGGTGTACTTGCTTTTCACGCACCCTCTGTTTTTATACTGAATGATTAGCTTGCATTCTTAGCTTTTGTTGTAATATATTGGGCTTCCTTTAGCTTCACTCAAAGTTTTTGTGTAAGACTTGGCATGCCTGCATACACTGCTGGGTTGAAGGAGGAGGTAGGCCAGATGGTGAGGCTGGAGCTGGTGGACAGGCCCCTCCAGGCTGTAGGAGTCTGTCCTTCTTTAAATAGCGGGCCTCAACTTTGGTTGCATGTTAGAAGTGCCTGTGAAGTTTTGGGAGTCCTGATGCCTGAGCCCGAGTCCCACCCTAAGATACTCTTGAGTAGTCAGTTTGGGTGCAGCCTCTGCACTGGATTGTGGATGCCTCCTGAGAGATGCTGGGTGCATCCACAGTTGAGAACCACTGCTTTATTTATTTTTTTGAAGATTTTATTTATTTGTTTGACAGAGACAGCGAGAGAGAGCACAAGCAGGGGGAGTGTGAGAGGGAGAAGCAGGCTTCCTGATGAGCGGGGAGCCTGATTCGGGGCTGGATCCCAGAACCCTCGGATCATGACCTGAGCAGAAGGCAGACGCTTAACCGCTGAGCCACCCAGGCACCCCGGAACCACTGCTTTAAAATAGCCTCAGGAGTGGCGTGGCGTCGGTCCCACACCATCATGGGCGCGGTCCTCAGGGAGTCTTGTAGCTCTCATCCCATTTCAAGGGTGGGCAGGGTGGAGGTTTGGGATCCCTCTGGGTCCCCTGCTGTAGAGCCAGGGCTCTGTTGGCTCTGCTGTGAGTCCTGTTCAGACTGGCGTGTGACTTTCCTTTCAGGGTGAGCAGGTGGTGGGTCAGGGCGTGGGGTAGGGTTTATGCTTCAGCAGGGCTCGTGGGAGAGGTGTGAGCAGGACAGACACCCACTCTTCCCAGATGCTTCTTGCCCCCAAAGTCCCTTCATCCTGTTTCCTCTCTCTGCTCTTTTCTGCCAGTTTTGGTGGTCAGGTGGCTCCCCTGGCCTCACTTCTGATTCTCGCGAGCGTGCCCCCAGCATGACCTCACTTGAGTTTGCGCCTGGTCCTATGGGGCAGGTGCTGGTGGCCCTGGAGGACTCGCTGGTTTACTCAGGGTTCACAGAGGGCAAATGAGCCCAGGCTGTCTCTTCCTGAGCTCCTGGGGGTCCACCCTCGAACAGCACACTGTCTGAACACTGGCTCCCCACAAAGCAGTGCGCTGCTCCGTGGCGGTGGCCCAGATGCTTGTCCTCCCAGCACTCTTGCCTTCAGCTCCTGCAGCTTCCTGCCAGCACTGAGTCTGTCTTTATGTTCCTGGGCCAAGGAGAGGGCGGGTGTTGGTGGAGGTGAGTTAAGCAGTTGAGTTCACAGAATGAAACAGACACTTCTCTCGCAGAGAGTGCCCCCGACCCCACACCACGTCCCTCACAAACAGCACCCCGTGTCCTACTTAGGAGAGCGGCAGAGTGTAAACATTTTAGATAAAATTTAAAACTAGAAATAGTTGGTCACTTAAAAGAAAGCTTTTTCTAAGTTTATATTGAAAGACCACAGTCTTTGGCATTGCCTCTCGGTGGCCCTGCTTCCTGGGGCAGAGGACCAGGCCGCGGGCCCCACCCTCCACCTCTCTGTGCCTCGGTTTCCTTTGCGGGCAGCAGGTGCCCGTGCCCGTTGTTGAGAAGGCGTGGGCGCTAGAGCCGCTCGGTAGCTGCCGCTTTCTTGGCATCTTGATCTTCACCGTTACGTCATGCATCTGGAAGACACTCCGTTTTTTCCCAAATTACTTCTTGTTTTCATTGAAATAGAAAACTTGAGAGAAGTCAGTTATTGTAGAACATCTGTTTCAACTTGATTCTGAGATATGTGTCAACAAATGGTAGTTTCTGAAACTAGTTTGAATGTCGTTTTAAAATATTCTTCAGTTAAGATGTTTTGCATCTTCTGTAGCTGATGAAGGAAGTCGGGGGCATTTTGGTGATGGTGTGTCTTTGCTTGTCTAATCTCCATTCTAAACACAAGTCTGTTTTTCGTAAAATACTCTTCGTAGGTGAGATACGACTCGAGTCGTATCACATTCGTATGCATTTTGTCATAACAAGAGAGTCAGTTGTCATTGTGTGAGGAAATGAAGCCATCGTGCTGTCATTTTGAAGGGGGCAAGGTGAATCCAGGGCCCCTCTGTTACAGTTATGGAATGGAGTTAACTTGACGACGTCCAGAGGAGCGTATTTTCCTACAGTGATGTTTCGTGATGTAGGAAAGGTTATGTCAACCATTGGGTGACGTAAATCCAGTGTTTCCTTTTTCAGGAGTGCTGAGTTATTTCTTCATTTCTTATTATTTCATATCGTAACAGAGCAAAACATTTCTTGAAAATGCAGTCACTTGCTGAAATGAAAACACAACACAGTTCTTTCCTCTTCTCTCCAGGAGTGAGGCTGGCTGCGTTTTTCCTGCTGTGACCGTGACAACCGGCTCCGTCACAAAGGGACAGCCTCCCTAGACATCAGGCCCTGGCACGAACATTTGACTTTCTTCAAGGCAGTAATATTAAAGCAAATTCCTTGTCTTTGCCAAACATAGGACTCATTGTGAGGAACTTCCAGCTTCCTTAGTGAGACACGTTTTCCTTCCATTATCCAAATTCTGGTTCAGTTTTTCCCCTTCTGAAACCTGACTCTACTAAGCAGCTTTTCAAACAGAGCTCCTGCCCATTTAAATGTGATTGTGGACTGTCTCTTCCCATTTTCGTCTTCTTCGTGCAGCGCTTTGGGTTTTTTGTTTTTGTTTTTGTTTTAAAGATTTTGTTTATTTATTTGACAGAGAGAAGCCAGCGAGAGAGGGAACACAAGCAGGGGGAGTGGGAGAGGAAGAAGCAGGCCCACAGCGGAGGAGCCTGATGTGGGGCTCGATCCCATAACGCCGGGATCACGCCCTGAGCCGAAGGCAGACGCTTAACCGCTGTGCCACCCAGGCGCCCCTTGCGCTTTGGTTTTGCTCCCGTGAGGCCGTTCCCTGGGCCTGCCATGCCTGGTGGTAATGCCGGAGCTCTAGCTAGAGCTGTGTCCGCGCGGCCGCCGATCCATCCCCGGGCCCTCACCTTGCCTGTTACACCTGTGGTTCTTGGAGACCTGGGACCGCTCTGCTAACTGATTTGGGTTGGCTAAACTCTGGGATTAATGCTAGAGACTGAGCTGCTACCTTGCGTGAAAACAGCCTCCACAAGGGCACTGCTCTGGGTCGCAGCCTGGGTGACCTAGGCCAGGGCGAGCTCCTGTTCCTCTGTCCCAGCGGGACTGGTAGTGGTGCTGGAGTTGGCTGGAGCAGCAGCCTTCTCTCCCTGCCTCAGAGAGGCGCTGTCCTTGGCGTGGAAAACCAGGGAGGGCTCCAGCGTGGCCCAAGGCAACGTGGTACTGTGTCCCTGGCACCACCGAGACGTTCTTCAGGTCGCCTGAGCGTGACTACTGGAGGGATTTATTGCTTTATGTCTGCACACATCTGTTTCACTTTGTGTGACTTTGCTCCGTGGCCCCAAATCTGTAACTGGCCGGCTAACTCGATTCAGGTGTTGGTAACCGCTTTTCTAGGGAGAGTGTATCTTGTGCCCCTTGAGGTCCCCTCGGCCTCTCTAAATACCTCCTGTAACCTGCCCCCGGCCTCAGCGCCCAGACTCAGCGGCCTCAGTGTTAATTTCTGCGGCCGCGCCTTCCTCAGAAGGCTTACTGGGCTGGGCCTGCCCTCCGACCTGGCCCCGTGGCTGCCGCTCCCCACACTGCTGGGTGTGCTCTGGCGTCTGCTCTTTATCAAGTTCTAGCGGCCCCAGGCCCCCTTCACCCCCTTCTCTTCATAAGCCTCCTGGTGCTTCTCCCAGCACCGTTCATTTGGCACAGAGCCAGAGGTCATCATTTAACTTTTTCCAACTCAGTTGTAATCTCTTTGAAGGCAGAGTGTTTTTAAAACATTATTAAAACATAGCATCCATACAAAAAAGTGCACTTACCCTAAATGCCAGCTCAGTTAACGTTCTCAAACTGAGCCGGCCGTGTAACCGGCGCCCCGATGAAGAGCTGACATCTCCAACCCCAGGGGCCCCCTGTGTCCCTTCCGGTCCCTGCCCACTTCCCAAGGCAACCACCCGATTCCAGATGAATTTGCTGCCCTTGAACACCGTGTGGATAGCACCCATGTGTGTGGTTCATTCTCACCGTGGTATGTTCTCAGCTTTTCCATTCTACGTTGAGGACCGTCACATCTTGGTGAACGTGCAGGGCTGTTCTGTGGGGTCTGCACCTGGCGAGGGAGCCGCCGGGTCACAGGGTACGTGAGTGTTCAGACATGGTGAACACTGGCAGTGCTGTAGCTGCCACCGAGAGATGTGCTCAGACAACTGCTCGGTGTCCAGTTCAATGAGCTTTTACCAACCGATCACACACACCTGTTACCCCCTCCCCAGGTAACCATATCTTGACTTACCAGCATTCCCGCCAGCACTACTCAAGCACTTCCATTCAGGGACACTTTTCCAATATGCCGCATGGCTTAGCTTAGTGTTATACTCAGTAGATGGTTGCTGAACCTGTTTTCCTCCAGTGAGCAATCCCTCCTTAATACGCTGGTCCCGGGTGGGCTCTTTCCGTCTCAGCCCCTAAAGATGGAGCACTGTTTTCCGTTTGCTTCCTTTTCGCTCCGTCTAAAGCTGACCTCGTGTTTCACCTGGTAGTGTGCACCGTTCTTAGCTCCCTTGTGGCACCATTACCCTAAGTTCTAGGAAAGAGAAGACTGCTGAAAATTGAATTACAGAAGAGCTTTTCTCTTTCTTCTTTTCAAACAGTTGGATATTCTAAAAATCAAGCAATAGCACAGAGCTCGGGATCGTACCTTTGCTTTTTGGATTCAGTAAGTAACTTTTTGTTTTCTTTAAAGTGTGTGTATATGTAGTGATTGCATAATTAAATAACCTGACATTTTAGTGTGGTTTTTGAAAAACATTATTCTAATATATAATAATCAGACTTAAAAGTTAAGGCTCATGAGCTCTTGCTGTTAAATTGCCGTAGCACTTAATGAGTTCATTAATTTTTAATAAATAGGATAATATAAAAATGCAGAATTGCACAGCAGAATCACATAAACTGGGAAGACGTGGACAGACACTTACATGAAGATCACCCTTCGATGAAATAGTGCCCATGAGTGACAAGAAAGCACAGAGAAGGGCTGGTGGTGGGTGTGTCGGGAAGGACGGAAGGACAGGAGTGGGGAGGGCAGAACAGCCGACTGCAGGTGGGCTCTAACATACCTTTCGGTCGCTTGTGACCAAGGAAACACAAGTTACGTTAGTGAGACACGAGGGTTTTCTGAAGTGCAGATACTCCATATTTGGAAACCGTGAATTGGGGGTGTCGGCAGCATAATTATGCATTTTGTATCAAGAACTTAAAAAATGCTCATGCCCTCGACTCCTAGACTTCACTTGTAGGGATCTCAAATTCTGAAAATGATTTATGTGTGGTTGGTATACGGGAATGACTACAACGTTTAGGAAGCATCTTCAGTCACATGGTGAAGGATGACGGCAGGTGAAAAGAAGCATAATTGCTTAGATAGCGTGTGTTCAGCTGTGGGTATTCCTTTCACTTACTTTAAAACACGCTTTAAGAATGTCTGTCTGTATGTGGTCTCCCCTCCAGTGCCTCTGGGTCTGGGGGTGCAGGGCACCCACGCCTTCACGGCATTGCTTGGGCGGCTGCTGTTGGCCTTCGCGAGGTCAGCCATGGCTCACCTACAAACCTTCTTGTCATCTCATGTCAGCTCAGCCTTTTTCTTGATACCAGGAACTTCTGTACAAGATCTGGGTCCATGGGGAGGTCTGGGGAGATCGTGTGCCTGTGCGAGCAAGTGGTGAAAAGTTACCTGTTAGTCAGCCCTGCTCTTGGAGACAAACCCCGGGGCTGCAGTGCCTGTCCTGCTGCTTTGGCGTCTCCTGTCTCTTCTGCCTGTTTTCTTAGATAAAACTCCCTCTTGTTCCCGCATCTCCTTGCAGACCCCGCTCCGGGGCCTGTTTTCACTCTCAGATGGTCCATCCAACATTTTCCTGAGCAAAGACAGTTTCCCGCCTCAGACAGCGAAACCCAGCACACTGCAGTGTGCTTCCTACGGCCTGGGGGTGAAGGGAGGTGGCGATTTTCTGTTTCTCCTTTAGCGCTGCTCTTTCTGAAGCGCCGTACTCAGGGAGCTCCCAGTGTGACAGCCCCAGGTAAACACTGGTGGGACTCGGGAGACGGAGAGAGGAGGGCTGAAGACGCCCTTTCCTCTCCGGTATCCTCCCAGGCTTTCTCTGTGTTTGCTGGAGGGCAGGAAAGAAAATGGAGGAAGGCCAAGTTGGACCGGGTGGAGCCTGGTTTAGAATGGCGAGAACCGCAGACCAGGGAGGCTCCCAGTAAAGCTGCTGATGGCCGTCAGCACAGTCGCCACCGAGCTGGCAGAGGGCAAGGTAGACAACCAGGTCGCTGAAAGTGTCCTTCATGGTGGGCAGGTCGGATGCCTGGCCTGGTCAGACCCGGAAACCGTGGGGAGGGAGGCGGGGGGGGGGGGCACAGAGCCACGTGGCCCATGCTGCCAAGAGAGGAAGGTTGCCAGATTGGGCATCGCCGTGCCTCCGTTCTGGGCGTGGGCGTCAGAGAAAGATGGTGTTGCCGAAGTCTGACCAGGAAGACTTGCCCCCGCTCTAGAAACGTGAATTGTTCTCAGGGTTTAGTCGAAATAAATCAGTGAGGTAGATTTTGGTGAGCTTTGCCCTGGGATTGGCGTGACCACCTCGCTAACCAGGGCAGGGGTGGCACACAGTCCGTCCACCTTCCTGGGGGCTGATGGGCACATCTGCCTGCGAGGGGGTTGGGGGCACAGATGGGCAGGCGCCTCTGGTTCTTTTAGGACCTGGTAGTTCCTGGCCATGGGATGCAGTAAGATAAGCAAACAAAAAGTCTCGCTTTTGAAGAAGGTAGCCTTTACTATGTGCATCATGACAGGGACTGGAGTTCCAGGCCCCTTGAGGTGAGCAGATATGGCGTCTGTGGAAAGGAGGGCTTAGAACAGGGCTTCGTCTGGGGGCCCTGATTTTCCGAGAGCGTCCCTTCCAAGGGGCACCCCTGCCAGGTGCCACCACAGCAGAGAGCCTCTGTCTGCACCCGCTTCCCTTGGGACCGTGGCAGCGTGGTCTCTGCATCGGGAGCCCCATTAGCCACCACGGAGCAGGCTGTCCTGAATGGCCACAGCGCCTGGCAGGGGCTGCAGGCCCAAGGGTTCACCAGGGGACCACCCGGGAGGGAGACTGGGCCCATGGCCCATGCGGGGACGGCCAAGGGGACCACCAGGAGGATGCCCCATCTTCCAGGAGGTGGGTTGGCGTCCTCAGTAAAGGACAGAGACAGGCCGCGCACCTGTGCTGCCCTTGGGTGTGGGGCCGCGCCCTTGTCTGACCGCTGCCTGTGGCACCTTTGCTCTGTTTGTTTAGTTTCTGATCTTTGTGGGTTTGGTTCATTTCTAATGCTCACTCATTACTTTTCAGCCTTTCTTTCTGCTTTCTCGCCTGAGGGTTAAGACGGTTCCTTCTCTTCTGGGGCCTGCGTGGTTGTCCCTAAGTACTGAATGTTGTGACTCAGGTGTTGTCACCTTTCCTAGCTTCCGGTCTGATTTCTTCATCTTTTTCAATGTGGACCTCAGGATCTCGGGCAGAAAACTGAGTCAGTCATGAGCCTCAGTTCAGGACGCTCGCTCACGTGTCGAGTGGGGTCTGTTTGGTCTTTCTGCCATCGCTCTACCTGTGTCTTGGGGGAGGCACCGTATAAGTGCCCGTGAACCTGCCATCTAGGACTAGAGCCGGCCCAGCCCTCTGACCACCTCCCCCGGCACGTCCGCCCCCTGCCACACACCGTGTCATAACCCTGCTGAACTCTGGTATTTGTACAGATCTGAAAAAGTCAATTAAAAAAATCTCAGTTTTTTTATCTTTATACAAAGAGTATCGGGCTGTGTGATATTTTAAAGCTTGGCGTTGTTAAGATCCATCCATATTGTTGTTATAGATATTTATAGATCAGCTTTTAAAAATGGAGGTAAAACTTACATACAGTGAAATCCAAGATTTCAGTGTGGAAGTTATATACAAAGTGAGCAGTTTGGTGAGTTCTGACGACTGTGTAGCCACAGTCAAGATACCGAGCATTTCTGGCGCTCGGAACGTCCGCGGCGCTTCCGCCAGCCGGCACACCCAGGTCTCAGATCTGCAGGTGAGATCACACCGGGTGCCCTCTGGTGTGCAGCTTTGCACCCCGCGGTTCTCCGTGGTGTTCTCTGTGTCGGTGGCTTGTTCTTTTTTTATTATCTATGTGTGAATTTGCCACGATTTGTTTCTGCACAGTGCTGTTTATTGGCATTTGGGCAGTTTCCTGTCTGGGTTATTTTAGTGGAAGCACCACAGACGTTCTTATGTGAGTCCTTCTGTGGGTGTGTATTTCCGTTTCTCTTGGGAAGATCCCAAAGGGTGGAGTTGACTGGTCACAGGTAGAGGTGTGCTTCTCCCGAAGAGAACGTTCTGAACACAGAGGCCGCTCTGTGTCTGGGTGGAGGCCGCGGCCGCTCCACCTTCTCGCCGACGAGGACGCTGTTGGTCTCGGTCTTAACTATTGAACAGGGCAGAGTGTGTCTCGTTGCAGCTTTGATTTGCATTTCTCTGGTGACTGGTGATGTTGAGCGCCTTTCACGTGTTTAATGGCCGTTCATTTCTTTTGTGAAATGTCTGTTCAAACCTTTTGACGTTTTAGAAGGTTCCAGGGCCCTTCTCTTGTAGACGCCCCCTTAAACACGCAGCTCGTTGGGTTTCTTCACGACGGCGTTCGGCATGCGCCTTCGTGTGGAACATCTTATTGGCCGTGATTTTGATCGTCCCTGCTCCTGACAGTGCTGCCTCTGGTCACCCAGCGCAGGGGGCCTCTGGGCAGGGGGCTGTGGCAAGCCCTCCCCAGCTCTCTGGATCGCCTTTTCTTTGGCAGGCCTTTCCTGGTGAGCACGTCAGGGGAGCGGGCGCCTGGTCGGGAGAAGATGGTTGCGGTCTGCGGTGAAGACGGTACTGACGATACATCAGAATAAAGTGTTTTGCGTGAAGAAGGCTTCTGAAGCCTCTTTGCTGGGTTGCATTTTGACTTGTTGGCCCCTGGGACGCAGGCGGCTTGCCGCGTTTAGAGCTTCGAGTGTTTGTCACTAGGAGCAGCTCTCAGGCTGCCGGAGCTCGTCCATTCATGTGCCTGGTGGTGGTGGGGGCGGGTGCAGCAGTCAACCAAACAGACCAGAGAGCAAAAGCCAGCGTGTCCACGGCAATGTCGGCCCCCCACCCCTGCGGGCCCTTGCGCACTTTCTCACACGCCAGCCAGGCCCACGTCCCCTGCAGCTTCTCAGCGATGCCCTCGCCTCTGAGTGTTGCCAGCACATGAGGGGCCTCACCCCTCGGCCTGCGCGTGGGATGCCCTGCTCGCAGCACCCACCAGTTAGCACACGCCTGCCTGGACGGTGTGCTGTGGCCTCGGCCTTCGAGGTTCAGGAATCTCCTGCCTAGAAGAGGGTGTCGTGGCAGCGCCTAAACAAAAGTGTGTCAGGAAGCTCGAGGAGCGTGGCTTCCGCGTACGTAGCTGTTCCTGGCGTCTTTCGTCAGCACCGTGTGCTTCTCAGGGCGCCACTGTCATGCACATGTGCTCTCAGGTTCTTGCCGACATGCCCCTTTCTTTGAAGCAGGTGCAAACAGACACTGCAGCCTTAATTTCTACGTTCACTTGTTCATTGTTGGGGTAAAGAAATAGGGTCATTTTTATGTGCTGCTCCTGCAGAACTCCCTTGGAGCTCCGCGTTTCGGGGCAGATCCCTGAGGACTTCCTAGACAGACAGTCATGTCATCTGCACAGACGGCAGTTTTATTTCTTCCTCTCCGATCTTGTGCCTTTCGCGCCGCTCCTGCCGCCCTGCACCCAACAGAACTTGTGCTGCGCTGGGTGAGAGCAGCGCCCTTGCCTCCCGGGGCCTGCGGGGTCCGCTCCGTCCTGGCTGGCTGACAGCTTTCCTCGTGCACAGGTGCTGGGTTCTGTCAGATACTCTTTCTGTGTCAGCTGGGATTTGTTGGTTTTTAAAATATGTTTGTTACTAAAGATTTATAAAATTTTTTCCCATAGTTTTGGAATTTGGTATTTTTCTGATTGTCAAGAATCATTCCTGGAATCTGGTGAGCTCTCTTCCAAAGCGCAGCCTCAAGGTTTTTTTCAAATAAGAAGAATTTTTCAATATTAGCTCATAATTTTTTTTTCTGTCTTGTTTTTTCCTCTCGGGTCTCTCGTGTGTGAATGTCCGTTCTTACAGTTTGCTCATTTCTCTGTGATTTCTGTTTCTTGTAATTGTGCGTGTTACAGTCTGACCTTCCTGTTGGGCTGTGGCCATACACTTCATGCTCACGATTGCTTTTAGGGTTAGAGCTTAGGGTTTCGGCTCCCAGGAGCCTTTCCTCCCGTGTCCTGGGGCACCTCTGGGAGTCCCCCTGTTGTGTTTGTTCCCCCAGCAGCTCCGGGGGCGGCTGCTTCTCTCTGCTGCCCAGGTCCTCGGAGACTCGGTAATGGGTGATTTTGTTTGTTAGCCCGGGAGGGCAGGCCAAACTGGGGCCAAGGCGGCCGGTGTGCGGGGAGGTGTGGGGTCTGCGCTCCGGGGGCCTAGTCCTTCTGTCCACGCATGGGTGGCCTCTGCTGGGCCCCAGGGCAGGTCTGTGTTGCGGGTGTCCTCAGTTGGTGGCCATTTCTCTCCCAGCTTCCCCCTTTTGTCCGTCCTCCTGACAGAAGATCGGGGATCTTCCCGGTGCACACGCCTCAGGCTCCTAGAGCATGAAGTCTGGCCCAGGACTGCCGGCTGCCTTCTGTCCTTGAGACCCTGCATGGCCGTGGCCTTTTGCTGCTCTCTGGATGGCCAGCATGGTCAGTAAAGGTGTTGGTGGTGCTGGAGGGGACAAGCAGCTCAGACCCTGGACCCGCTTGTGTTAGCATGATGGTATCTGCTCGTCTAGCTGCAGGGACTGGCTAGGTCATGCTTCGGCCATCAGAGAGCAGCGCAGGGCCTTGCCCACGTCACCCAGGGCACGGACCCACATCAAGTCCGAGAGGTCTTCCATCAACACACTTAGATTCTCCAGAGTTGTTCTCCTTTCACGGGGGGTCACTCCCTGGACTGTCCCCACCTTTTCCCTCCACACAGGTAGCCCCACCTGTACCCACTGAATAGACGTTTATACCGAGTGGGTTCCGTCATCCTGTGAAACCTGCCTGGCTCAGCGATGTGGGGAAGGTGGCCGTGGGGGCTCCTCCGTCCACACCTGCCCCACGTCTCGGGTGTCCTGCACTCTGCTGGTGGTTCCCTATGGTCTTGCTGCTGTTCAGAAACATGCCTCCTTTGGGGCGCCTGGGTGGCACAGCGGTTAAGCGTCTGCCTTCGGCTCAGGGCGTGATCCCGGCGTTATGGGATCAAGCCCCACATCAGGCTCTTCCACTATGAGCCTGCTTCTTCCTCTCCCACTCCCCCTGCTTGTGTTCCCTCTCTCGCTGGCTGTCTCTATCTCTGTCGAATAAATAAATAAAATCTTTTAAAAAAAAGAAAGAAACATGCCTCCTTTAACAGGGCTCTGCGTTTAGGTGAAAAGCAGGGATGGCGGCCGTTACTGAGTCAGCCGGAGCAGGACTGGTGTGCGGGAGACTCTCCAAAATACAGTGTCGCAGGCTCGCAGGGACTTTGAATTGGTTGGTCTTTTCTGAGTGAATTTCCCCAGGAAGAAAGCAGAAGTGTTTGGACACCTGACTTGGAGCCGTCGGGGCACGCGAGGACATGGGGCTGCCGTGGACAGGGGGCTGCTGTCGCTGGAGTGCCCGCAGGCTGCCTGCCTGGGGCCAACGTGAGGCCTCACTGCATGGAGACCGCGGGAGCCCTCACTTCCAGAGCTGGACGTTTGTGCTCACCCCTTCACCTTGGAGTCCCGGCAGACACGTGGGACCCAGCAGGGCCTTGCCTCAGTGGCCTGATGGTGCTGCGCCCCCCACCCCCCCAGCTTCTCCAGGGTTTGATGCACGGTCTGGCTCTTCTCTGACAGAGAGGAAGGTCCTGTAAGCAACCTGTTTGCAAGTGAATGAAAAAGTGATTTCAACCACTTTTGCCATTAAGTGTTTTGTCCAAACTGCTAGAAAGTAGGAATACGGACTGATTTAGATACTCTTGGTTTGCGTTTCTGTTTCCCCTCCAGCTCTGTCCTGTGCGTTTGGGGAGGGTGGAAGGTTGAGGCAGAAGGAAGGGGACTGAGTACCTCCCAGGAGTGGGACACAAAAGGCTTTTGAGGGCAGCGCACTTGAGCCCGGGTGTGGCGGTCACCGGTCACCGAGAGGCCTGGGGTGGTGGTGTTTTGCTCTACGGAGAGCGGCTGCGCCAGTAGCTGGTTAAACACACCTGTCACCCGCAGGGAAGGAGGCTCGCTTTTCTCCTCTCTGCATCCCACACCCACTGATTTTTGTGTCTGACCTGTGAGCTGCATGTGGGGTCATTCAGAACAGAGTGTTGGTATCGCTGCAACGTTAGGACACCGTTGAGAAATGTCAGGGGTTCGGGTGTGCACCATGTGGAGCTAGCCATCCACGGGGCCTGCAGATGTCTGCTTTTCCAACCGAGTGTCAGCTAGAAATCTCGGCTCCAGGGGCGCCTGGGTGGCACAGCGGTTAAGCGTCTGCCTTCGGCTCAGGGCGTGATCCCGGCGTTGTGGGATCGAGCCCCACATCAGGCTCCTCCGCTATGAGCCTGCTTCTTCCTCTCCCACTCCCCCTGCTGTGTTCCCTCTCTTGCTGGCTGTCTCCATCTCTGTCGAATAAATAAATAAAATCTTTAAAAAAAAAAAAAAAAAAAGAAGAAATCTCGGCTCCACAGACAAGGGGCCAGAAGGAAGCCCCGGGGAGAGGAGAGGTGCAGGAGGGAGCGGTGCTGGGCCTCTGGGCTGGTGCCTCGCTGCCTCTGAGTCATGGCTCTGGTCTCATCGGTACCGGTGTGCTGGGAGCTACAGGGGCTTTCCTGTGATTCTCTTCATAACTGGGGTGAGCTTCGGCGGTTGGCAAATCAGAAGTACTTTTACCATGCTTTAAGAAGTCACACTTTCTGTTCTGTCTTGAACAAAGTGTCATGGTAAATAAACACCCCCCTCCATTAAAATAAACAAGGGACAAAAAACTCCAAGTTTTGTTTGGAAATTGTTTTACAGACTTCATCAACCCTTGTGAGTGTGTTGATGCCCGTGTGCTGCCCCACACTTGGGGGTGTTCGCTGGGACCTGGGTGGGGGCAGCGCCGGGGGCATTCAGGGTGGCCTCCCCCCGCCTCTGCTTCTCCGGACACACCACAACCCCTCCCCCTCTTTCCTGAGAGATAAATTATGGGCTCTGTGTTAGACCGAGACCGGGAGGGCGTTAGCTGGGTCAGGAGGAGGGCCATGTGATCTTAGTGGTGACTGTTCCCAAAAAAGGCTCAAGTAGATCTGCCAAGAAGCAGAGGGTACCCGTAACTGAGGAGGAGAGGACGGGGGCTCCTGTGGGGCAGCTGCTAATCGGTGCTGATCGGTGCGTGTGGGCTCCTACTTTTGTTCCTGGGGGAGAGGGATTCCTTCTGCTCGACACTCATGAAAGAGAGAACAGCCGCGGAGAGGGCCGCGTGAGCCCCAGAAGTCTCCACACGCGGCTGCTCACGTGGCTTCACGGGAGCTGCGCTCGGCTGTTTTTGTTGGCTCCGGGCGTTTGTTCTTGGCAGGCTCTAGCTCTCGCCGAGTGCCACTAACTTTCATTTCTTTGGAGACACGAACGCCCCAGACAGCAGTGAGCTTTTGAAATATTTTCTGTTTGTGTAGAGTGTTTTCATTTTAAGGCCTAGGAAAGGGGGATGAGCTGGGTGTTTGTTCAGCTGCTCCCTCCGAGTGCTGGTCCCGAAACCCGCTGGCCAGGGAGAGAGCTTGCTGCAGACGTGGATTTGGGCCACTGTAGACGGACAGACTCCAGACCCCGCAGGCTGACTCTGCTCTCACAAGCTTCAAAGCAGTTCCTTTGCAGCCAGCCCTGGTGGCCTCCACCCGAGAAGGAGAAAGGAGAAGGTGGCGCACCTCCTGTCCCGCCTCCAACAGCACTGACTTCTGCTCATCTCTCTGCCCTCTCTGTCCCTCTGTGCCACGAGCCCCTGCTATTTCCTACACTCACGCTGGGCCCTGGCAGACGAGAGGGGCCACTATGTCCCAGCTGGCAGGGGCGCACACACCAGCCTTCCCTGGGGAACAGGAGGGCAGGAGGTAGAAGGCAAGGGTGTCTGCTGTGGGCTGCGTGAGCCCTGGGCAGCACCCCCACCCTGCCCCTGCAGCCCACATCCCCTGCGCTCCTCCTCCTTCCTGCTGAATCTCTTCCTGATCCGAGGAATTCTTGTCTTCTCTCCCAGTTACAGGGATTTCCTTTCTCGGAGGAGCAGGGAGCCAGGGATGCGCGTTGGCCGTAGGGTCTCGGACTTGTCAGCAGAGGAGACTGCACAGCTTGAGTGTGTGTGTTTTTAGTGAATCCGCATGTTTGATCCCGAGCTACTTTTGTGTGCTTCTGCTAGAATTATGGCCACAGAAGAGTCGTGTGTGTGTGTGGATGGGGACTGGAACTTCAGAGTGGCAGAACAGTGCATTTGGGCTGCTGCCGTGTCCTCCTGTGAATGCCTGTGCTGTAACCCAGCACTTAATATGTTTTTAAGAAAGCATCATGGAGTCAACTCAGATTAAACTTTCTTCCTAAATACCAGGCATGCTTTATTGGAGACAGATTTAAAAATCAACCACCTAATAAAAGACACCCGTTGAAAGTGCCCATTCCGTGGGTCTGACGCACTTCAGTCCAGCTTAATGTGTCCTCACACCACTTAGCACTCACACCCTCGAAGCCACTACCGACCTGATTTCTTTAGATTTGTGACGTAGTTATCCAGTCCGTTCTTTGCCCTCGTGAGGGTTTTTTCCTGTTCCAGAACCTCGTATAGATGGAATCATAGTACGCGCTCTTGTGGTTGGCCTTTTTTGCTCAGCATACTGTTCGTGAGATCAACCCGGGTTAGTGCTGACGTCAGTACGTCGTCTTCACTGCGGCTGAGCCAGGCGCTCCAGGGGACGCCTGCTGTAGGCGCCCGTCGGTGGGTGCTGCGTCAGCTCCCGTGTCTAGCTGCCGTGAGTACGGACGCCGTCACGTTTGTGCAGGTCTGACCGTGTATGTGCAGTCGTTTCTCCTGGTACATCTCTAGGGACAGAGCTGATGGGTGATAGAAACATGCACGTTTGCCTTCGTAAGAGGCTTCAGAACTCTTTCCAAAGGGCTGAACCATGTTAGGGTGCCGGCGATTGGAGAGAGCGTGTCCGGAGTTCCTCCCAACACTTGGAGTTGTCTGTCTCTGAGGTTTGAGCCTCGGGGTGCCTGGGGGACTGTCTCCTGTGGTTTTGGGTTGCACCTGCCCCGTGACTAAAGATGCCGAGCCTTCCTTTGGGCGCTCTCTGGTCACGCGTGTGTCTTCCTGTACGAAGAGTCTTTCAAGTCTTTGACTCTTTTACTAAGATTCAGGTCCTTTCTCCCAGTCTCTGGCTTGCCTTTGTTTTCATTTCTCAGAAGCGTCTGAATGAACAGAAGTTATGAATTATGGTTAAGTCCATCTTACCATTTTTTTCTGTCAAGATTTGTGCTTTTCTGTCCTATCTAAGAACCTAAGAAATCTTTGTCTACCCCAAGACTTTCTCCCTGTTTTTCCCAGAGGTTTTATGGTTTTGTCTTCTGCACGTAGGTGAGTTACCTGTCCTGGTTCCTCTGAGTGTGGTGTGAAGGGGGAGTGTGGGTGACGGTCTCCGTCTGCGCACCCAGCGCCAGCACCTGAGCCACCTGGGCGCCTGTGCTGAAGGTCGGCGGCCAGACGCAGCGCACACCCGTTGTCTCTGTCCTTGAGCCACTTCCACGCTGCCTCTGTTCCCGTGGCAGCAGCAGGAATGAAGCTGCCGTGGGGTCGTACTGAAAAGTCAGGGATGGCTAGGTCCTCCAGCTGTGTTCGTCCTTTTCAGAATTGCTTTGGTTTTCTTAGGTCTTTTGAATTTCTGTAGACACTTAGATTCAGCTGTCGAGTCTGCTTGGGTTTTTACTGGAATTGCATTGAATTTATAGACCCATTTGGGGGTCTTACCAACACGAATGTTCTAATCCATAAACATCTCTCCATTTATTTAGGCTTCTTGAATTTCTCTCAGAAACGTTTTATAGTTTTCAGTATACAGGTGTTGCATAAATTTAACAAAATACATCACTAAGTATTTTATGGGCTTGGGGGCTATCAGAAAGTTAAATCCCCTGTTTTATTGCTGCAAATCTGCTAAGTTACCATATGAGTTATACTAGGGTTTTTGTTTGTTTTAAATTTAGAATTCCCTGTGAAGTGATGAGTAGACCTCTGCGTGTTTCTCTCTGGCCGAGAGCTTGTAGCCCCTGGTCTTGGCTCGCCGTGTGGGCCAAGCCTTCAGGGCAGAGTCACACAGAAGCGGTTCTGCCGACAATGTCACTCTCAGAGTAGTGTTTGTGTCATCCTTACACTGTGAAGAACACACACAGAGAAGGGCACCAGACGTCGACGTACAGCCCAGGGGATCCTCGTGAAGCACATACGTGTGAAGCCACCCAGGCCCTCTCCTGCTCCTTTCCGATTACGTAACTTATCCTCCCCAAAGTTAAACACTGTCCTGTTGGCTGACGTGACCGTCCTGCCTGGTTTTGAACTTTGTGTAAGTGCCATCACATACACCTTTCGTGTCCGGCCTCTCTCGCTCTGCGGCTCTCCTTTTCACTCTCTGAAACCTACCAGTTGATGAACAGAGTTCTTACTTTTAAGGCAGGTCAATTACCTAATCTTTTCCTTTACAGTCAGTGCGTTGTGCCTTCTTGAGGTATTTTTTCCTACTTTTAGGCCCTCAAGTTATTCTCTTAGTTTCAGATGCTTTGTTTCTTTTTTACCTTTTATATTTTGATCCAAACTCCACTTGGAGTTGTTTTTGCTCATTTGTATCTAACATACACATGGGTCAGGGTGCTGGTCGTAAATGTACAGTTTGTGGACTTATGGGAAACTGAGGTGTCCTGTGTAGCCGTCCATAGGTGCCAGCATCCCACATGCCATTCCACTTCCTCCCCAGAAACCCCGTTCCCTTCTCTGCAGCATGACTGGAATGCAAACACCCAGAGTTAGTTTTGTCTTATTTTGACCTTTATGTAATTCCTCACATACTCTTTTGTGTCTGGCTTATCTTGCCCAATGTTGCATTTTGGAGATTAGTGCTGAGTTTTGCATATTCACTAACTTTTATTGCCGTGTGATAGTCCAGTGTATGGAGATGCCCAGCTCCACCCTTCTGCTGGGCCGATATTTGGGTCTTTGAGCAGTGTTGCCAGGAAATGCTTGTACATTCCCTTTGGCGCATGCGCGACTGTGGTTCTGCTTCTCACGTACATGAGGAGGGACTGTGTGCCCGCGGTGCTGTGCTCATCCACGGCGGGTGCTTGTCACATATGTGAGGAGGGACTGTGTGCCCGCGGTGCTGTGCTCATCCACGGCGGGTGCTTGTCACATATGTGAGGAGGGACTGTGTGCCCGCGGTGCTGTGCTGACTCGTGGCAGGTGCTTGTCTGCGGTGTGAGGAGGGACTGTGTGCCCGCGGTGCTGTGCTGACTCGTGGCAGGTGCTTGTCTGCAGTGTGAGGAGGGACTGTGTGCCCGCGGTGCTGTGCTGACTCGTGGCAGGTGCTTGTCTGCGGTGTGAGGAGGGACTGTGTGCCCGCGGTGCTGTGCTGACTCGTGGCAGGTGCTTGTCTGCGGTGTGAGGAGGGACTGTGTGCCCGCGGTGCTGTGCTCACTCGTGGCGGGTGCTTGTCCGCGGTGTGAGGAGGGACTGTGTGCCCGCGGTGCTGTGCTGACTCGTGGCAGGTGCTTGTCTGCGGTGTGAGGAGGGACCGTGTGCCTGCGGTGCTGTGCTCACTCGTGGCAGGTGCTTGTCTGCGGTGTGAGGAGGGACCGTGTGCCCGCGGTGCTGTGCTCACTCGCGGCAGGTGCTTGTCCGCGGTGTGAGGAGGGACTGTGTGCCCGCGGTGCTGTGCTCACCCACGGCGGGTGCTTGTCACGTACGTGAGGAGGGACTGTGTGCCCGCGGTGCTGTGCTCACTCGTGGCAGGTGCTTGTCTGCGGTGTGAGGAGGGACTGTGTGCCCGCAGTGCTGTGCTCACTCGCGGCGGGTGCTTGTCCGCGGTGTGAGGAGGGACTGTGTGCCCGCGGTGCTGTGCTCACCCACGGCGGGTGCTTGTCTGCGGTGTGAGGAGGGACTGTGTGCCCGCGGTGCTGTGCTCACTCGCGGCGGGTGCTTGTCACATATGTGAGGAGGGACTGTGTGCCCGCGGTGCTGTGCTCACCTGCGGTGGGTGCTTGTCCACTCTGTGAAGGTGGCTCGCGGGCCTGTGTCCTGGGCCTTCCTGTGTCTGGTCTCCTTCATGTGACTCATCTGGTCATCACAGGGTGGTGCCTGTGTGTGGTTTTAAATTCTCTTCCCTGATGCCTGATGAGGTTGCAGGTGGATATTTGGATATTTTCTTCACGTACTGCCCGCTCATGTCTCTTGTCCATTTTTTATGACGTTGCCTCTGTTTCTTCAGTAAGGAGATAATTAGATGTGTGGGATACAAGTCCTTCATTGAATGTATGAATTACAAAGAGCTTCTCCCGCTGTGTGGCTTTAGTTTTTATTCTTTTTTTTTTTAATTTTGTTTGTTTATTTCTTACTTATTTATTAGTAATCTCTATATCCAATGTGGGGCTCAAACTCACAACCCCGAGATTAAGAGTCCCAGGTTCTTTTTATTTTTTAAATAGTGTTTTGGATGAATAGAAGTTTCTAATTTACTGCAGTCCTGTTTATCAGTCTTTTCCTTATTGTTAGTGCTTTTTTCCCCAGTTGTGAAATTTTTGTTTACCTCACTCTCACGAAGATGTTTTTCTATAGCATTCTCTAGAAGCTTTATTGTTACTTTCCACATTCAGACCTACAGTCAGTCTGGAAATTCCTTCTATCTGCGTGTGGGGTAGAGGTCCTGAATGACTCCTTCCCGTGGGGATTTCCAGTGGGTGTAGCCTTGTTGATTGGAAGAACGGCCCTTGCTCATAGCTTTCTGAGCTGTCTGTAGTCCAGGGCTGATGTGTGTAGGGCCTGTTGATGGCCTCTGTGTCCTGTCCGTTTGGGCTGTTGGTCTGTCCCTCATTTGCCACATGCAGCTTTACAGAACATGGTGTAGTTTAATTCTGGAAGTCCTCTTGTTCGTCCACTTCCATATTTTTGGCTATTTTTTTAAAAATCTTTTTGCTTTGTGGCAGCTGGGTGGCTCAGTCAGTTAAGCGTCCGACTCTATCTCAGCTCAGGTCTTTTTTATTTAAATTCTAGTTAGTTGACATACAGTTCAGTATTGGTTTCAGGAGGAGAATTCAGTGGTTCTTCACTTACATACAACACTCAGTGCTCATCGTAACAAGTGCCCTCCTTAATCCCCATCCCCCATCTGTCCCATCCCCCACTCACCTCCCTCCGTCGACCCTCCGTATGTTCTTTATAGTTAAGAATCTCTCATGATTTGTTTCTCTCTCTGTTTCTCTCTCTCTTTTTCCCCCTCCTGTATGTTCATTCACTTGTTTTGTATCTTAAATTTCACATGAGTGAAATCATACGGTATTTGTCTTCCTCTGACTTATTTCACTTAGCATCATACACTCTAGCTCCATGCGCGCTGTTGCAAATGGCTTTTGTTCTTTCTGATGGCTGAGTCATATTCCACTGTGTGTGTGTACACACCACATCTTCTTTATCCGTTCATCTGGCAGTGGACATCTGGGCTCTTTCCATAGTTGGCTATTGTTGATAATGCTGCTAAAACATTGGGGTTCATGTACACCTTCGAATGTGTATTTTTGTACCCTTTGGGTAAATAGCTAGTAGTGCAATGGCTGGATTGTAGGGTAGTTCTATTTTTAGCTTTTTGAGGATCTGCCATACTGTTCTCCAGAGTGTCTGCACCAGTTTGCATTCCCACCAACAGTGCACGAGGGTTCCCCTTTCTCCGCATCCTTGCCAACATCTATCATTTCCTGAGTTGTTGATTTTAGCCGTTCTGACTGGTGTGAGGCGGTATCTCATTGTGGTTTTGATCTGTATCTCTGAGGATGAGTGATGTTGGGCATCTTTTCATGTGTCTGTTGGCCGTCTGGATGTCTTCTTTGGAGAAACGCCTATTCATGTCTTCTGCCCATTTCTTAACTGGATTATTTGGTTTTTGGGTGTTGAGTTTAATAGGTTCTTTATAGGTTTTGTATACTAACCCTTTATCAGATATGTTGTTTGCAAATATCTTCTCTCATTCTCTAGGCTGCCTTTTAGTTTTGTTGATTGTTTCCTTTGCTGTGCGGAAGCTTTTTATCCTGATGAAGTCCCAGTAGTTCATTTTTGCTTTTGTTTCCCTTGTCCCTAGCAGTGTGTCTAGTAAGAAATTGCTACAGCTGATATCAAAGAGGTTGCTGCCTGTGTTCTCTAAGATTTGGATGGATTCCTGTCTCACATTTAGGTCTTTCATCCATTTTGAATTTATGTTTGTGTATGGTGTAAGAAAATGGTCCAGTTTCATTCCTCTGCATATTGCTGTCCGGTTTTCCCAACACCATTTGTTGAAGAGACTAGACTGTCTTTTTTCCATTGGAAAAAGTTATTGCCCATAGAGTTGAGGGTCCATTTCTCAGTTTTCTATCTGTTCCATTGATCTATGTGTCTGTTTTTGTGCCAGGACCATGCCGTCTTGATGATTACAACTTTGTAACATAACTTGAAGTCTGAAATCATGATGCCTCCAGCTTTGCTCCCTCCGCCCCCGACAGGATTGCTTGGCCATTTGGGGTCTTTTATGGTTTCACACAAATTTTAGGGTTGTTTGTTCGAGCTTTGTAAAAAACACTGGTGTTATTTTGATAGGGATTGCATTAGATGTGTAGGTTGCTTTGGGTAGTATGGATATTTTCATAATATTTGTTCTTCCAATCCATGAGTATGGAATGTTTTTCCATTTCTTTATGTCCTCTTCAATTTCTTTCGTAAGTATTGTATAGTTTTCAGAGTACAGATCTTTTACCTATTTGGTTAGGTTTATTCCTGGGTATCTTAGGGTTTTTGGTACAATTGTAAATGGGATCAATTCCTTGATTTCGGTTTCTCTTCATTATTGATAATATAGAAATTGCAACAGATTTCTGTTCATTGATTTTATATCCTGCGTGTATCAGTTCTAGCAATTTTTTGGTAGATTCTTAGGGGTTTTCCACACAGAGTATCATGTCATCTGCAAAGGCTGAGAGTTTGACTTCTTTGCCTGTTTGGATGCCTTTTCTTTTTGTGTCTGATTGCTGAGGCCAGGACTTCCAGTATGTGTTGAATAGTAATGGTGAGAGTGGACGTCCCTGTCTTGTTCCTGACCGTGGGGAAAAGCTCAGTTTTTCCCCGTTGAGGATGATATTAGTGTGGGTCTTTCATCTATAGCTTTTATGATGTTGAGCTGTGTTCCCTCTATCCCTACTTTGTTGAGGGTTTTTATCAAGAGTGGATGCCGTATTTTTGTCAAATGCTTTTTCTGCATCCATCGAGAGGATCATATGGTTCTCACCCTTTCTTTTCTTAGTGTGCTGTATTACACTGATTTACAGATGATGAACCACCCCTGAAGCCCAGGATACATCCCACTTGGTCATGGTGAATAATTCTTTCAACGTACTGTTGAATTTGATTTGCTGGTATTTTATTGAGAATGTTTTCATCCATATTCATTAAGGTTATCGGCCTGTAAGTCTTCTTTTTACTGGAGTCTTTGTGTGGTTTTGGTATCAAGGCAATGCTATCCTCATAGAAAGAGTTTGGGAGTTTTCTTTCCATTTCTATTTTTTGGAACAGTTTGAGAAGAATAGGTGTTAATTCTTCTTTGAATGTCTGATGGAATTCTGCTGGGAAGCCTTCTGGCCCTGGATTTTGTTCGTTGGGAGATTTTTGATTTGAGTTTGCTCAAATTCTCTCTCTCCTCCTGTTTCAGTTGAGGTAGTTTCTATGTTTCTAGGAATGCATCCATTTCTTCCAGATTGCCCAGTTTGTTGGTATATACTTGCTCATAATATTCTCTTATAATTGTATTTCTGCAGTGTTAGTTGTGATCTCTCTTCTTTCGTTCATGATTTTATTTATTTGGGTCCTTTCTCTTTTCTTTTTGAAGAGTCTGGTTAGGGGTTTATCAGCTTCACTGATTCTTTCAAAGAACCAGCTCTTAGTTTTGTTGATCTGTTCTACAGGGTTTTTTAAATTTCAGTATCATTTATTTGAGTTCTAATCTTTATTATTTGTTTTCTTCTGCTGCCGTTAGGCTTTATTTGCTATTCCTTTTCCAGCTCCTTTAGGTGTAAAGTTCCGCGTTGTATTTGAGACTTTTCTTGCTTCTCGAGGAAGGTCTGTACTGCTGTATACTTCCCTCTTCAGACCGCCCTTGCCGCATCCCAGAGGTTCTTTTGAACTGTCGTGCTTTCATTTTCATTTGTTTCCGTGTACTTTTTAACTTCTTTAGTTTTCTGGTTAACCCATTCATTATTTGTAAGATGTTCTTTAACCTCCATGTATCTGTGGTCTTCCCCAATTTTTTCTGTGGTTGACTTCAAGTTTCGTAGCACTGTGGTCTGAAAGTATGCGTGGTGTGACCTCGGTCTTTGTGTACTTGTCGAGGGCTGATTTGTGACCCATTGTGTGATCTGTCCTGGAGAATGTTCCATGTGCACTTGAGAAGAACGTGTATTCTGCTATTTTAGAATGAAATGTTCTGAATATACCTGTTAAGTCCATCGGTCCAGCGTGTTAAACAAAGCTGTTGTTTCCTTGTTGATCTTCTGCTTCGATCATCTGTCCATCGCTGTGAGTGGGGTGTTGAAGTCCCTACTATTACTGTGTTATCATCAACGAGTTTCTTTATGTTTTTTATTAATTGATTCATATATTTGGGGCCCCCAGGTTGGGGGCATAAATATTTATAATTGTTAGCTCTTCTTGATGGATAGACCCCTTAATTATGATATAATGCCCTTCTTCATCTCTTGTTACAATCTTTGGTTTAAAATCTAGTTTGTCTGATATAAGGATGGCTACCCCAGCTTTCTTTTGATGTCCATTAGCATGATAGGTGGTTCTCCACCCCCTCACTTTCAATCTGCAGGTGTCTTTGGGTCTAAAATGGGTCTCTTGTGGGCAACATATAGATGGATGTTATTTTTTTTTCAGCTCAGGTCTTGATCTCAGGGTTGTGAGTTCAGGCCCTGCATTGGGCTCCATGCTGGGCATGGAGCCTACCTTTAAAATCTTTCGTGGGGTGCCTGGGTGGCTCAGTCGGTTAAGCGTCTGCCTTCAGCTCAGGGTCCTGGGATCGAGCCCCGCATTGGGCTTTCTGCTCAGCGGAGACCCTGTTTCTTCCTCTCTCTCTGCCTGCTGCTCTGCCTGCTTGTGCTCACTTTCTCTCTCTCTAAAATAAATATATAAAATATTTTTTAAAAATCTTTTGTGTTTTTTTTTTTTTTTTAAAGATTTTATTTATTTATGTGACAGAGAGACAGCCAGCGAGAGAGGGAACACAGCAGGGGGAGTGGGAGAGGAAGAAGCAGGCTCACAGCGGAAGAGCCTGATGTGGGACTCGATCCCGGATCGCCAGGATCACGCCCTGAGCCGAAGGCAGACGCTTTAACGACTGCGCCACCCAGGCGCCCCAAAAATCTTTTGTGTTTTTATATAAATGTCAGAGTCATTTGTTAATTTTCACAGAATCTTCAGTGAGGCTTTGGTTGGAATTATGTTGAATCCATAGAGCAGTTATGGGAGGACTGACTTTTTTACGGTATTCAGTTTTCCTAACAGTGAACATACGTCCATTTGTTTCTTTATCTCAGTAGCCATGCATGGTTTTCATACTAGAGGGCTTGCAGTCATTTAGTAAATTAGTTCCTTGGTATTTGGTTTCCAAAACACATTTTTATCAGCTTTACTGAACTATAATTCACATGAAATCCACCCGCTCAAAGTATACAATTCAGTGGTTTTTAGTACGTTCACAATGTTGTGCAATCACCACCACTGTCTAACTTGGGGACATTGCCATCACCACAGGATAGCCCCCGGTTAGCTCTCACTCCTGATCCCCCAGCTCCCAGCCAGGCCCACCGGCCCCCTGTCTGTCTCTGTGGGCTTGCCTGTTCTGGACATCTCCTGTAAGTGGCACTGACGTGGTTTGGTCTCTATGACCGGCCTCCTCTGCTTTCTCATCACGTTGCGGCCTGTGTCAGAGCTCTGTTTCTTCCTAATGTGGTGCCATGGTCTGCTGTATGCAGGGACCCCGTCTTGTTCATCCGTATACCCCTGAATGAGCATTGGGGTTGTTTCTCCTTTTAGCTGTTGTGCGAAACGTGGCCATGAACATTCCTGTACAAGTTTCTGTGTGGACACATGTGTTCGGTCTCGTGGGTATAGACTCAGGATGGCATTGCTGGGCCACAGGGTTACTCCATGGTTAGTGTTTTAAGGAATTGCCAGACTGTTTTCCAAAGTAGCTGTACCACTTTACACTCTTACCAGTGGTATAGGAGAAGAGTCTGATGGTTTTCGGTATTACTGTAAATGGCATCATGTAAAAAATTTTGTAGGTTTACATACATTAATCTGTATTCAGGAACCCTGCTAAATTTACTTTTAATTCCAGTATTTCTCTGCTGATATTTTGGGTTGTTTATGTATAGAATCATTTTTTTCTCTTTCTTTTTTTTTTTTTTTCAAAGATTTTATTTATTTATTTGACAGAGATAGAGACAGCCAGCGAGAGAGGGAACACAAGCAGGGGAAGTGAGAGAGGAAGAAGCAGGCTCATAGTGGAGGAGCCCGATGTGGGGCTCGATCCCAGAACGCCGGGATCACGCCCTGAGCCGAAGGCAGACGCTTAACCGCTGTGCCACCCAGGCGCCCCTTTTTTTCTCTTTCTAAGCCTTGTGCTTTTTATTTCTTTTTCTTGACTTGAGTCTCTAGTCAGATGCTAACCAGAAGGCGCGATAATGGGCATCCTCATCTCCGCTCCAATCTCAAAGAGCCCGCTGGACCCTTTCACTGTTGAGTGTGCTGTTTGCTGTAGATATTTCTCCAGTGTGCCCTTAATAAAGTCAGGGAAGTTCTCTTAAACAGCTGGAGCAGGAGCGGACGGCCCAGGCGGAGGAAGGGCTCTTGCCTCTGCGCCCGCTGGGGGCCCCTGCTCAGGGCCTGCCCCGCCGGCAAGAAAACTCCCAGCATCACCGCACCTGTGGCCTCTGCACCTGTTTTCTCCCAGCCTGGGGCACTCTGTTCACTTTCTTTTCAAATCTGCACAAAAAATTTAAATTTTGATGAAGCCCCGTTTGTCAGAGTTTTCTTTGAGGGTTCTTTGCTTCACTCAGGGTCACCAAGATTTCTGTAAGAGTTTCCGGTTTTAGCTCTCACATTGAGGCCTGTGACCTGCTTTGGATTCGTTTTGTGTGTGGTGGGGTCTATGTTCATTTTTCCCTTCTGGTCCCGGCTCCAGCCTCTGCCTTGCTGGTCTTCGGCTTGCAGTCGGCCTGTGGGTCTGCGCACACATCTCCCACCAGTGGCTCTGTGGCCGTGAATTTCGAATCAGAAAGTGTAAGCTCTCCACCGTGTTTTTCTGTTGTCAACATTGCCATTCTGGGTCTTTATATCTCCATGGGAATTTCAGGGGCAGCTTGTCAGTTTCTGTAAAAAACACGAATTTGAGATTTGGATTTAGGTTGTAGTGAATCTGTAGGTCAATTTGGGGACAATTGTTTTGTAGTATTGGCTCTTCTGATCCATGAATGTGGGATGTCTCTGTTCATTTAGATCTTTCACTTCTTTCAACAATGTTTCCTATTTCCACTGTACAAGTTCTAGCACTTCTGTTGTTAAATGTATAGCTAACGGTTTTATTCGTTGATGTGTTTGTGAATGTATTATTTTCTTTTTCTTTTTTTTAATGATTTTTTATTATATTATGTTAGTCACCATACAGTACCTCCCCGGTTTCCGATGTAAGGCTCGATGATTCATTAGTTGCGTATAACACCCAGTGCACCATGCAATACGTGCCCTCCTTACTACCCATCACCAGTCTATCCCATTCCCCCACCCCCCTCCCCTCTGAGGCCTTCAGTTTGTTTCTCATAGTCCATAGTCTCTCGTGCTTCATTCCTGCTTCTGATTACCCCCCTTTTTCTTTATCCCTTTCTTCCCCTACCGATCATCCTAGTTCTTATGTTCCACAGATGAGAGAAATCATATGATAGTTGTCTTTCTCTGCTTGACTTATTTCACTTAGCATTATCTCCTCCAGTGCCGTCCATTTTGCAGCAAATGTTGAGAATTCGTTCTTTCTGATAGCTGAGTAATATTCCATTGTATATATGGACCACATCTTCTTAATCCAGTCATCTGTTGAAGGGCATCTCAGCTCCTTCCACGATTTAGCTATCGTGGACACTGCTACTATGAACATTGGGGTGCATATGGCCCTTCTCTTCACTACGTCTGTGTCTTTGGGGTAAACACCCAGTAGTGCAATGGCTGGATCATAAGGTAGCTCAATTTTTAATTTTTTAAGGGACCTCCACACTGTTTTCCCGAGTGGCTGTACCAACATGCATTCCCACCAACAATGTAGGAGGGATCTCCTTTCTCCACATCCTCTCCAACAATTGTTGTCTCTTGCCTTGTCTATTTTTGCCATTCTAACTGGCGTAAGGTGGTATCTCAGTGTGGTTTTGATTTGAATTTCCTTGATGGCTAATGATTTTGAACATTTTTTCATGTGTCTGTTAGCCATTTGTATGTCTTCATTGGAAAAGTGTCTGTTCATATCTTCTGCCCATTTTTTGATTTGTTTATTTTTTTCTCGTGTATTGAGTTTGAGAAGTTCTTTGTAGATCTTGGATACCAGTCCTTTATCTGTAGTGTCCTTTGCAAATATATTCTCCCATTCCATGGGCTGCCTCTTAGTTTTTCTGACTGTTTCCTTGGCTGTGCAGAAACTTTTAATCTTGATGAAGTCCCATAAGTTCATTTTATCTTTTGTTTCTCTTGCCTTTGGGGATGTGTCATGAAAAAGGTTGCTTTGGCCAATGTCGTAGAGGTTGCTGCCTATGTTCTCCTCTAGAATTTTGATGGATTCCTGTCTCACATCGAGGTCTTTCATCCATTTGGAGTTTATTTTTGTGTATGGTGTGAGAGAGTGGTCAAGTTTCACTCTTTTGCATGTAACTGTCCAATTTTCCAGCACCATTTATTGAAGAGACTGTCTTTTTCCCACCGGATGTTTTTTCCTGCTTTATCAAAGATTAGTTGCCCAAAGAGCCGAGAGTCCATTTCTGGGCTCTCTATTCCGTTCCATTGGTCTGTGTGTCTGTTTTTGTGCCAGTACCATGCTGTCTTTGTGATCACAGCTTTGTAGTACAGCTCGAAATCTGGTAACGTGATGCCCCCAGCTTTGTTTTTCCTTTTCAACAGTTCCTTGGAGATTCGGGGCCTTTTCTGTTTCCATACAAATTTAAGGACTATTTGTTCCAGTTCTTTGAAAAATGTCCTCGGTATTTTGATCGGGATAGCATTGAAAGTGTAGATTGCTCTGGGTAGCATGGACATTTTAACTACGTTAATTCTTCTGATCTATGAGCATGGAATATTTTTCCATCCTTTTATGTCTTCCTCAATGTCTTTCAAGAGTGATTTATAGTTTCTAGAATATAGGTCCTTTACATCTCTGGTTAAGTTAATTCCGAGGTAACGTATGGTTTTTGGTGCTATTGTAAATGGGATGGATTCCCTAATTTCTCTTTCTTCGTTCTCGTTATTCATGTACAGAAATGCAACTGATTTCTGAGCATTGATTTTGTATCCCGCCACGTTACTGAATTGCTCTATAACTTCTAATAGTTTGGGAGTGGCTTCTTTTGGGTTTTCCAGATAGAGTATCATGTCATCTGCGAAGAGAGACAGTTTGACTTCTTCTTTGCCGATTTGAATACCTTTGATCCCTTTTTGTCGTCTGATTGCTGTTGCAAGGACTTCTAGTACTATGTTGAATAATAGCGGCAAGAGTGGGCATCCTTGTCGTGTTCCTGATCTTAAGGGAAAGGCTTCCAGCTTTTCCCCATTGAGAATGATATTTGCAGTAGGCTTTTCACAGATGGCTTTTATGAGATTGAGAAATGTACCTTCTATTCCTACACTCTGAAGGGTTTTAATCAGGAAAGGATGCTATATTTTGTCAAATGCTTTTTCGGCATCAATTGAGAGGATCATATGGTTCCTGAGTCTTTTCTTGTTGATATGATGTATCACGCTGATTGATTTGCGAATGTTGAACCACGCTTGCATCCCAGGAATGAATCCCACTTGATCATGATGGATAATCCTTTTAATGAACTGTTGGATTCTATTAGCAAGTATCTTGTTGAGGATTTTGGCGTCCATATTCATTAGGGAAATCGGTCTGTAATTCTCCTTTTTGATGGGGTCTTTGCCTGGTTTGGGGATCAAGGTAATATTGGCCTCATAGAATGAGTTTGGTAGCTTTCCTTCTGTTTCTATTTTTCGAAATAGCTTTAGGAGAATAGGTATTATTTCTTCTTTGAATGTTTGGTAGAATTCCCCAGGAAAACCGTCCAGGCCTGGAGTTCTGTTATTTGGAAGGTTGTTTATCACTGACTCAATTTCTTCATAATTAATTGGCCTGTTTAAGAAATCAATTTCTTCCTGTTTCAATCTTGGTAGTTTATAGGTTTCCAGGAAGGATTCCATCTCTTCCAGATTGCTTAGTTTATTGGCATAAAGCTGTTGATAAAAATTTCTAATAATCCTTCCAATTTCAATGGTGTTCGTCGTGACCTCTCCTTTTTCATTCATAATTTTAATAATCTGGGTCCTTTCTCTTTTCTTTTGGATAAGTCTTGCCAGTGGTCTGTCAATTTTATTGATTCTCTCAAAGAACCAGCTTCTAGTCCTGTTGATCTGCTCTACTGTACTTCTGGTTTCTACTTGATTGATTTCAGCTCTAATTTTGGTCAACTGCTTCCTCGTGCGTGGATTAGGCCTGTCCCTCTGTTGCTGTTCCAGCTTCTTGAGGTGAGAATATAAAAACTGCATTTTAGATTTTTCTATTCTTTTGAGTGAGGCTTGGATGGCTTTGTGTTTCCCCCTTAGGACTGCCTTTGCAGTATCCCATAGGTTTTGGACCGTTGTATTTTCATTCTCATTGGTCTCCATAAATTGTTTAAGTTGATTTTTGATTTCCTGGTTTATTGAATCATTCCTGAGCAGGATGGTTCTTAGTCTCCAAGTGTTTGAGTTTCTTCCAAATTTTTCCTTGTGGTTGAGTTCCAATTTCAGAGCGTTGTGGTCTGAGAATATGCAGGGGATAATTTCAATCTTTTGGTATCGGTTGAGACCTGTTTTGTGTCCCAGAACATGGTCTATTCTTGAGAATGTTCCATGGGCATTAGAATAGAATGAGTATTCTTTGGTTCTGGGGTGTAGTGTTCTATATATATTTATGAGGTCCAACTCGTCGAGTATGGCATTCAAAGCCTTTGATTCTTTGCTTAGTTTTTACCAGGGTGTTCTATTTCTGATAGTGGAGTGTTGAGGTCCCCTACTATTAATGTATTTTTATCTATATGTCTCTTTATTCTGGTTAAGAGTTGGCTTGTGTATCTTGCTGCTCCCCTGTTGGGGGCATATATATTTATAATTGTCATATCCACTTGTTGAATACTTCCTTTAAGAATAACATAGTCCCCTTCTGCGTCTCTAACTATAGTCTGTAGTTTAAAATCCAATCTATCTGATATGACAATTGCTACCCCAGCTTTCTTTTGAGGTCCATTTGCGTGAAAGATGGTACTCCATTCCCTTACTCTCAGTCTGAATGCATCTTTGGATTCGAAATGAGTCTCTTGTAGACAGCAAATGGATGGGTCATGTCTTTTTATCCAATCTGCAACCCTGTGGCGTTTATGGGAGCATTTAAGCCATTCTCATTGAGACTGAATACTGAGAGATATGATTTTAATGATGCCATGTTGCCGGTAAAGTCTTTGTTTGTATTGGCTGTGACTTTCTGTTCTGTATCACTCTTGGGGCCTTTTTACTTTTATAGAACCCCCCTTAATATCTCCTGTAGGGCTGGTTTTGTGGTTAGGAAATTGGTTAATGACTGGCGATTCTGAAATGTCTTTATTTCTCCATCAATTCTGAATGACAGCCTTGCTGGATAAAGGATCCTTGGCTGCATGTTTTTCTCTGAAAGAGCTTTAAATATGCTCCCCCAACCCTTTCTCTCATTCCAGGTCTGTGTAGACAGGTCTGACGTAATTCTGATGCCTTTGCCTTGGTAGGTGAGGAATTTCTTTGCCCTGGCAGCTTTCAATACTGTATCCTTGGATCTAAAATTTGCGAATTGCACTATGACGTGACGTGACGTGGCGTAGGTTTGTCGTGGTTGAGCTTGGGAGGGGTCCTCTCTGCCTCTTGGACACGAATGTTTGTTTCCCTCGCTAGATTAGGGAAGTTTTCAGCTACAATTTGTTCAAATATCTCTTCTAGACCTCTGTTTTTCTCCACCCCCTCGGGGATGCCGATGATTCTAACATTGGATCGTTTCATTGAGTCAGTAATCTCCCGTAGCCAACATTCGTGGGCGTGGATTTTTTTAAGAGCAGCTTCTATTTTCATTTTTTCCTCTATTAACCCATCCTCCAATTCACTAACCCGTTCCTCTGCTTCGGTGACCCTGGCCGTCAGAGCCTCTAGTTTTGCCTGCATTTGGCTCATAGAATTTTTAATTTCTGTCACATTCGCTCTCATTTCTGTCCTTAGGGATTCTATATTCTCAGTAACCTTTCGTTAATAGTTTTTTCAATTCTACTCATCATTTTGACCATCGTTATTCTGAATTCCATTTCTGATAATTTGGTTACATCCATATCCGTTATTTCTGTGGCAGAGGCCACAGACTCACTGTCTTTTCTTTGCTGGGGGGGGCTTCTCCTTCTTGTCATTCTGATGAGGATAGGCTGCGGGGTTGTCCAGAGCCCAAATTATTGACTGGGTCCCAGGCCGTGCCTCTTGTTTTATAGGGATCTTAGGGATGTGGGCTTCTTCTTTAAAGATTTTATTTATTTATTTATTTATCTGAGAGAGAGAGACAGACAGTCAGCAAGAACGGGAACAGAAGCAGGGGAGTGGGAGAGGAAGAAGCAGGCTCCCAGCGGAGGAGCCCGATGAAGGACTCCTTTCCGGAACACCAGGATCACGCCCTAAGCCGAAGACAGGCGCTCAGTGAGACTGCGCCACCCAGGCACCCCAGGTTGTGGGCTTCTTGATTTTTCAGCCTGCCTTCTGTGTTCTGGGGGAGGGGCCTGCCGTGCCGATACTCAGGCAACCCTGTTTGGGTAGAGTCTCTGTGTCCCCTGCGAGGGGGGATGGGGATGGGCACGCTGTGAGCTGGTATTTCCAGGCTTTTGTTCTCTGGCGGCTTTCCCTGGCGGTTTGCTGTGCCTCTTCTGAGAGTCAGAGCAGCAGCGGCCGAATTGTCACAGAACAGAGGGATTGCGGCCCGTTCTCCACTGATGTTCTGGCCACTTTAACTCCGTTACTGTTGGTGCTGCTCAACCCTGCAGCGTCCCGGGATGTGCGCCCCACACCCGGCGTCCCTGCCCTCACTTCCAGGGCCGGCGCGTCTCTGTCCTTTGTGTTTCTAATGCCGCCAGCCGCCAGCCGCCAGCCGCCCCGCACGCTCCCAGGTCTCCCGGTCTCAGTCTATGCCCGGTGAGCACACCGCGATTCCGGAGTTCCGTGAGAAGCCTGGTGGCGCGTGCACCCGGTTCAGGGTCTCAGTCTGCTGTTTCGCGGGTGCCGACTGCGAGTCCGCCCGCTCCCCCGTGCAGGTGGCCCGCCAGCCGCCAGCCGCCCCACGTGCTCCAGGAGCTCCCGGTCTCAGTCTGGATCCCGTGAGCACACCGGGATTCCGGTGTTCCGCGAGATGCCTGGTGGCGCGAGCTCCCGGCTCACCGGTCTCAGTCCGCTCTCTCGCGGGTGCCGTCCGTGAGTCTGCCCGCTCCCCCGTGCAGGTGGCTGCCGCTTCCCGGCGCACGAACGTGGCGGCTCCCTCCCTCTTCCATTTATCTTCCCATATCTGTGCGCGGTTTCACGGCTCCCCACTTCGTACCTCAATACTCAGCGCTGGAGATGTTCATTTGTAGAGATCCAGATGTATCTTCCTGCTTCTCAGGCTGATTCCGTGGTTGTTTAGGCTGGTCTGGTACCTATCCAGCTCGACTCAGGGGACCAGCTGAAAAAGGGGTCCCCTACTCCTCCGCCATCTTAACTCTCTCCCGAATGTATTATTTTCTTAGTTTTATTTTCAGATTGTTTAATGCTAGTGTATAGAAATAAAATTGAATTGTTTAGCTGTAATTTGTGTTTATGTTTTTATCGTTGTATTTTATTTTGTTTCATCACAGGTGCACTCCTTAATCCCCATCACCTGTTTCACCCACCCCCTCAACCTCTCCTCTGGTGACGGTCAGTGTGTTCTGTACTTCAGAGTGTGTTTTTCGGTTTGTTTCTCTCTCTCTTTTTCCCTTTGTTCATTTGTTTTATTTCTTAAATTCCACATATGAGTAAAAGCATATGGTGTCTTTCTCTGACTGACTTATTTCACTTGGCATTATATTTTCATTGTTGCAGATAGCAAGATTTCATCTTTTTGATGGCTGAGTAATATTCCATTGTATATATAGACCACGTCTTCTTTATCCCTTCAGCTGTTGGTGGACAGCTGGGCTCGTTCCATAGTTTGGCTACTGTGGACATTGCTGTTATAAACACTGCGGTGCAGGTGCCCCTTCGGATCACTACATCTGTATCTTTGGGGTAAATACCTAATAGTGCAATTGCTGGGCTATAGGGTGGCTCTATTTTCAGTGTTCGAGGAACCTCCATACTGTTCTCCAGAGTGTCTGCACCAGTTTGCATTCCCACCAGCAGTGCACGAGGGCTCCCCTTTCTCTGCATCCTTGCCAACGTCTGTTGTTTCCTGACTCGTGAATTTTAGCCATTCTGACTGGTGTGAGGTGGGATCTCATTGTGATGTGTATTTCCCTGATGTCGAATGAGGTTGAGCAATTTTTCATGTGTCTGTTGACCATCTATGTGTTTTCTGTAGAAGAATGTCTATTCATGTCTTCTGCCCATTTTTAATCAGATTATTCATTTAATTGGATTATTCGTTTCAGGGGTGTTGAATTTTATAAGTTCTTTACGTATTTGGGATTGTAGCCCTTTATTTGCTATGTTGTTTGCAAATATCTTCTCCCATTCGATAGGTTACCTTTTTTTTCATAGTGAAGCTTCTTCTTCCATGTGGCCTCTTCTCTCTCTGTGTCAGTCTTCAGATCCATTTCTGGGGTATTTGGGGTGATTTGAGGTTGTCTAATTGTGTTCATGGTGTGAGGTGTGCCTAGGGTCCTCCTACTCTCCCCCCATCTTCCTGCTCCTAGTAAGTTGACTTTTACTTTTGTGGATGAAGGACCTAAAGTGAGACCGTAAAAATCCTGGAGGAGAACACAGGGAGTAATATCTTTGATATCATGTGTCTCCTGAGACACGGGAAACAAAAACAAACTATTGGGACTTCATCAAAATAAAAAGTTTCTGCATGGTGAAGGAGACGGTCGACAGAAATACAGTTGATTGTTGTGTTTCGATCTTGTGTTCGGTGACCTTGCTGAGCCCCTTTATTAGCTTAGTGTCTTTGTGTGGATAGTTAGGGTTTTCTAAATAAAAAATCGTGCCGTCTGCAAATCAAGACAGTTTCATGTCTTCCTTTCCCATCCGGATGCCTTTTATCCTCCCTCCTTGCCTGGTTCCACTGACCGCAGCTCCGTGCAGGGCTCTGAGTGCAAGGGCAGGCATGTTCCCTCGTTCCCCGTCGCAGGGAACGCCTTCCATTGCTCACCTTTGAGGCGTTAACCTAGGGTTTTGTGGGTGCCTTTTATCAAGATGGGGAAGTTCCTTTCTACTCCTATTTTGTTGAGAATTTTTATCCTGAATGACCATTAGATTTTGTGAAACCCTTGTTCTGCGTTTATTGTGATTGTCCTGTAGCAATTGTTCTTTTTCCTGTCCATTTAATGTATGCCATTAACTGGCTTTCAGGTGGTGAGGCAGCCTTCACTCCTGGGGAAATCCCACTTGGTCACAGACTCGTCCTTTGTGTATGTTGCTGATTGGTTTGCCAGTATTTGGTCCAGCACTCCTTCCATCTGTGTTCTTGCGCGGTCTTGCTCTCTAGCTTTCTTATGGGGTCCTTGTCTAGCGTTGGTACCGGCTAATGCCAGCCGCTTAGAGGGAAGTGGGACGTATCCCTACCGCCTCCATTTCTGGACACTTTGTGAAGGCAACATACCACTTCTTCTTCTTTTCTTTTTTCAGATTTTATTTCTAAATAATCTCTACACCCAACATGGGTCTCAAACTTACAACCCTGAGATCAAGAGTCACATGTGCCACCGACTGAGCCAGCCAGGTGTCCCCTTTTCTTCTTTAAATGTCTGTAGAATTCACTCTCCATGCCATCTGAACTTGGACTTTCTTGTAGGGAGAGATTTTTAATTCTTAATTATATATATTCTTAATTCTTAATTTCATATATATATATAATTCTTATATGTATTTTTTTTTACTTACTATAGATCTATTCAGATTTTATATTTCTTCTTCAGTCAATTTCAGAAACGCACATCTTTCTAGGAATTGTCTGTTTCGTCTGAATTGTCTGATTTACGGGCATGTGCTTGATTTGGGCTCTCCTGTAGTTCTCTTACCTTCTCTGAGGCCAGCCCTGCTGTCTTCCTTTTCATTCCTGAATTTACATGCTTGTGTCCTCTCTTTTTCTCTGTCTAGCTCAGGAGTCAACAGATGACAGCTCACAGGCCAAACCCACTGACAGCCTGTTTTTTATGGTCTCTAAGCTAAAAATGGTCTTTTTTTTTTTAAGTGTTACAAAAACAAAACAAAACAAGAATAATATTGGCAGAAACCACATATGGCCACAAAGACTAAAATATCTAGTATCTGGCCCTTTATAGAAAAAGTTTGCTGGTTTCCAGTGTAGCCAAAGGTTTGTTAAGTTTCTTGTTGTTTTCAAAGAACCCATCATGGTCTCAACTGATTTTCTCTCGCGTGTTCCTTTTCTCTATTTCTATTTCTGCTCAAATCTTTAGTATTTTCTTCTGTTTACTTTTGGTTTAGTTTGCTCTTTTTCGTTGCTGTTTCCTAAGAAACCTGTCTTTGTTGGCACAGGCGTGGCCGTCGCTGTGTCACGTTTTCACTTCCCTTCGGCTTGGAAAGTATCATGGTTTCTTCTTGCACTCGCTGGCTGTCTACGAGTGCCTTGTTCCTCTCCACGTGTTGGTGGTAGATTTCCACAGTATCCTCCTGTTTTTGATTTCTTAATTTCGTTGTGGTCAGAGAACACACCTTGCGTGATCTCGGTGTTTTAACACTGTGGCCCCTGCTGTGTGACAAACCTGCCCGGGCGGGCTGAACGCTGGTCAGTGGCACGCCCCCCGCCCCCTCGTCTGCAGGAGCCCGTCCAGCGGTCCTATCAGGTGTGTACAGCGAGCGTCAAGTCCCCAGCCCTTGCTCTTGTCCGTTTCTCTCTTCAGGTCTGTGCATTTCTGTTTCTTTCTCCGGTGTTGCAGGCATGCAGGTATACTCACAGCCGTCCTCTTTCTGTTAGGTTGGCCTTCTGTCCACACGTGGCCTCCCTCTGTGTCTCCCGTGGCGTCCTGTTGCCTTAGGGCCGTCATCTTTTGTGGCTTCAGTTTGCGTGGGCATCTTCCATCCTCCCACATTCCGTCGTTCTGTCTTTGAGCCTGAAGTCTGTGTCTCGCGAATAGTGCATGGGTGAATCTTGTTTTGTTTCTGTGTTTGTCTTTTAAAATGCAGTCTGACCGTCTTTACTTCTGGTTAAGGATTGAGTTTATTCACATCTGCTGTTTCTCACTTGGCTGTGTGCGTGCCTGCCATTCCGTTGAGTTTCCATTTCACGCACTCATTCATTCATTTCATTCCTCTGTTCTTCCCCTGCTGCCTCCGCTTTTTTACTGAACAATATTTTCTATGGTCCTACTTAAGATTATTCATTTTTAACTCTTTTGAATTATTTCCTTAATGGTTGCTTCCTGGGAGTCTTACTGTGTATTGTTTTGTATGTCGTACTCACATGCCGGGTTATCCCTGTGTCCAAACACCTCCCTGTGCAGTTTGAGGCCTCGGACGAGAGTTCACTCCTTCCAAGGTTCTCCTGCTTCTTCCGGGCACCTGGGAGAGCCGCCACGCTGGGACCACCAGGGTGGTGCACCTCAGACCCCTCTCCCGCTGGGGAGGTCGGGGCTGCGGCCTGAGCAGCACCCGCCCCCTCCCTAGTCACGAGCAGCCTGGGCTCTGACTTCCCTCCTCCCAGAACCAGGGTCAGTGAGGCCTTCAGGGCAAAAGTAGCTTGTGTTTTCTGGGTTCATGCCGTCTTGTGGATCTGGGCCCTGTGCCTGCCAGCGCTTCTCCTTAACTCCGTTACTGTTACAAACTTTTAAACTCTTTGGTAGAGCTCTCGTAGCTGAACAGAGCTGGAGTTTAGTTAGCGTCTCACTTCTGCTGGTGGAATTTGGAGGCACCTGAACTCCGGTCATGACCCTGTCCTGGCACTCAAGCTGTGCAGCAAACCATGAGCAGGAAGCGGACACACAGGAGACTAGCATACGTCAGTCCCTTGACCTCGGGCTTTGGAAGCAGGCTGTCCACCTGTTGGTTGGTCCACTGTCTCCTCCCCTTTTTCAGGGCCCTCCCTTTGCAGTGTGGGTCCTGAGCCTGGAAGCCTGACCGTGTAACTTCTGTCTGTCTTCCAGTCTACGTGTCTGAAAACCAAGCATAAGGACACTTCACCAAAAAAAAAAAAAATCAACTTCTCATTCTGCCATAGAGGGACATCTTCTTGTGGCTGAGGGTGACTTTCCTCTGCAGGCAGCCCATCCCACACGCCGTGTGTCCCAGGCTTTTGTCCGCCTCTAGCTTTTGCCTGATGGTGGTGGTCCCCGAGAGCCCACAGCTATGCTCTCCCTGGACCATTCTCACTCAGAAGCTACTTGACTTGATTCTCTAGGTTTCTTTTAACTACAAAATTCTTTGACTAGATGTACTTTTTTCTGCCCATTATTTTTATGGTCAAAAAGGAAACAGCATTTCATTCTGAATTAATGTTGTATTTATAAAACATCAAAACCTTCACCCTCGGCTGCCAGGAACGTAGTTTCTTAACTGGGTATGACTGTGGGATTCCAGCCAGTCTGGGGATCTTGCACGCTCGCAGGCAAACAAGAGTGGAGGCTTCTGAGCCTGCCCTCCTGTGCTCCGTGGGGTCAGGACTGTAGACCCACCCCTCGGGCTCCTCTCCTGTGCATTTCAAATACCAGCTGACTTCAGTTAAAACCAGCTCCTGGTGTTTGGCACCAGCGGTGAGCCCTGTGGACCTGGACCAGAGCTGCCCCCTTTCCAGGAGGGGTGCTGGCATGAAAGGTGGTGCAGATCACGGCCCCCAGCAGACACACATCTGGGCTGGTTATGAAAATACCACGTGGTTTTCATGTGTAATAAAGACCTTTTCGTCTTCCCATCTTTTCAGCCAGTTTCTCTTCTCTCAGGATGGTCTCGGAGAACAAGGAGCTTCTCTGTGAACCACGGGGCCACTCTGCACTCACATAGTGTGTGTGCCTGTCCTGCTGTTTGGTTTTTAGCTTCAGTGTTTGCTCATTGCATTCCTCCTTGAATTTCTCAGCTTCCATCAGTGAGCGTGTCAGCCACCCCCGGGACACTCTGCGTGAGCGTGTTACTGCCCCCAGGACACTATGTGGACCTCAGGTGTTGATATGCGATGCCCAGGAGCGATTCTGGTTCAGGAGGTGGTGGAAACTTACACTGGAATGTTCTCGAGAGCTGAGAATTTCTGGGCAGTTTTGTTGTTAACATAGATTGGTTTCTTAGTTAATCCCGTGTTCAAATCTTAACCCCGGCATGTAATTGCTGTGAGATCTTTCCAAGCCTTGTTTCCTTTGGCTACAAAACAGGCATAATTCTAGCTCCTCTGTCTCCATCTGTAGAAGATCGTGATAAATATCCAAAAAAAGAATATATGAGTGTTTTGTAAATGGCGGAGTAATTGAAAACACTATTCAGCCTGGAGTGGACACTTCATTTGTCCTGCAAGTATTTCTGAGGGCCAACCAAATAAAGGACTGGGCTGGCCCACATTCTAGAAAGGCACACGAGGTGCCCCTCCCCCGTGCTGATGAGGTGTGGGGACGGGAGGTCAGCACCCTGGGGCAGATCTCTGGGTGCTCACCAGGGTTCGCTGCCAGCCGTGCTGGTGCACTGTGCTGCGAACCCTTCTTATGTGACCTCTTGTGCCCCCTTACAGCCCCACCTGCCCCTCTGTTCTGCTGCAGCTCCCCAGTTCTCCTGTTTCTCTTTCAATGTTCCCAGCCTGGTCGACCACGCACGCAACAGTAAGTGTGTTCCAGGCTGCAGCCAGGGAGGAATTCGGGGATTGGAAAAGCCTGAAGTTTGCTCAAGGTTTCCTTTTCTGCTCCTGTTCTGACAGTCTTTCACCCTGGGTTCCTTCTATCCATTTTCACACCTGCGCTCCCCACCTGCCTGCTCAGCTGTGTCTGGTGCAGGACCTGCCCTCCATCCCTGTCTCTTCTGCACCTCCTGTGTCCCTCCTCCTCCTCTTCCCCTTCCTCCTCCTCCTCCTCCTCTCCTTCCTCCTCCTCCTACTCTTCCCCTTCCTCCTCCTCCATCTTCGTCTCCCCCTCCCCTTTCTCCTCTTCCTCCCCTTCTTTCTGTCTTTCCTCCACCTCCTCCTCCTTCTCATCTTCCTCCTCCCCCTCCTGCCCCATCCTCCTCCTCCCCCTCTCCCCTTCTTCCCCTTTCCCCTCCTCCTTCTCCTCCCCCATCTTCCTCCGCCCCCACCCTCCTCCTCCTCTTTCCTTCCTCTTCCTCCCTTCCTCTCCATCTTCCTCCTCCTCCCTCCTCCTCCTCCTTTCCTGCCTTAGCCACAGGCCTCCGCAGTTCCATTTATCATAAGTAATTTGATGAGCACAGTGCTCATGAGGCCACTTGCAGGAATATGAATACAAATACAGGTCTTTTAGTTTATTGCTCAGTTTAAAGATAATATCTTCCCAACGGCAATATTTGTAGTTCTTGTATTGGGTACATTTATACCTTTAAACAAAACACTGAAATGCTTTTTTATTGTGAAATAGAATATACCTAAAGAAGAGTGCAGTAAGCATTCGTGTACTTTGAGGATTGATTAGGAAGCAAACACATGCATGAGCAGCTCCTGGTCAGGAAGTAGCCACATGGCCAGTACCCCAGAGGTGCACTTGCCTCTCCATCCCCTTGCATAGTGACCATTATTCTAACTAAGGGATTGTAATTTTCTTGCTTTTCTCTATAGTTTGCATTGTGTGTGCATTTCTTAAATAATGTGGTTAATTTTGCTTGATTTTGAGTTTTAAGTAAATGGCATAATCTCTGTATCTTCTCTTACCTTGGATCTTTCACTCAGCATGTGTCTGTGAAAGTTATCTGTGTCGGTGTTGCTGCGCCTTAGTTCCACTGGTGACTGGCACTTTCCGTAGTGACTTAGACGATTTATCCATCCTGGCGTCTCCAGATGTTGGCTGGTTCTGTGTTTGAATGTTGCTGCCATGAGCATTTCTGTATGTCTTTGGATGCACATGTGCAGAACTCTTTTCCCCAGCGGGTGAAATCACTGCATCTTAGGGATGTGTCCTCAGACTGCTGGATGATGCCCAGCGCCCTCTGGAGTACATGGGCAGATGGCAGAGTGCACGCCCTTGTGGGGATTGCCAGCATCTCCCCACTGACCAGTGGGGTTCCTGGGCCTACATGTAGCATCTGTGTTGCCTGTTCCCATCTCTTGCCCATTTCAATGTTAGATGTTCTTTTTTTTTTTTTCTTTCTTGTTTGTGGGAGTTGCTTTATGTGAGTTTAAACTGTGTTCTTTGCTTCAGGACGACGTGATGATGCCTCAGAGGGTGAGGCTACAACTGGAAGCTGCAGCCCAGCACCCGACAAGTGTGAGTCCTGCATCTGGCCCCGGCGTGTGAGTCCTGTGTCTGGCCCCGGCGTGTGAGTCCTGTGTCTGGCCCCGGCGTGTGAGTCCTGTGTCTGGCCCCGGCGTGTGAGTCCTGTGTCTGGCCCTGGCGTGTGAGTCCTATGTCTGGCCCCAGCATGTTGAGGCCTGCGTCTGTCCCTGGCATGTGAGTCCTGCACTTGTCCCCAGTGTGCGTGAGTCCTGCGTCTGTCCCCAGTGTGCATGAGTCCTGCGTCTGTCTCTGAGATGTCATCCCCTTTGTGGAAGCACCGTTGCTGCTGTCTGTGTTCAGGCTCTTCTGTAGGGTACGACCACCCCATCAGAGCATGAGCAGTGGCCCTGCGTCTCTAGACACTCCCGCTGCTCCTGAGAAGGAAAACGTGCCTCTTATTTTGGGCAGCATGCTTTGCGTCCAAACGGGCACAGAGGGCTTCTTGGTTTAGTTTTTTCCATCAGCATCTCAGAGGCTGTGTGCCTAGGGTGTGGAAACACAGGCTGAGCACTCTCGTGTGTCAGCAGATTGAAGGGTCATCTCATTACCTGGAAAACCTCATACTGTAGCTCTCAACTTCGGACTGGCTCCCCAGTTGGCCCGGTGAGCCAGGCTTCCCCAGGACCGTCTCCCGACAAGGAGGCCCACGTGGACCTGGAGGGCATCGCGGGCCCAGGGTCACTCACCCGCAGGGAGCTCCACGTCTGGAGCAGCCCAGGTGGCTGACCTCCGGAGCCTGGGTCTGACCCCGGCACCCACTGCTCAGACATCTGTCTGAAGTTATAGTGAAAATGTCTGAATTACTGTGATGATCACTGATTTTAGAAAGTGTGAAACAGAAGGGTCTGCAGGACTACTTCAGACAACCACAGTGCCAGCTTTCCAGTGGATGGCCTCTCTGTCGCGTGCACACCAACTCCTGGGGATCTGAATCTGAGCATCAGGTGGGGGCTGAGCTCAGCATTTCTCACATGCTCTGGGTGCCAGAGGGTTCGGGCCATCCCCAGACCGTCCCCGGACTGTCCCCAGGCCATCCCCAGACCGTCCCCCAGACCATTCTCAGACCATCCCCAGACCATCCCCAGGCTATCCCCAGGCCGTCCCCAGACTGTCCCCAGGCTGTCCCCCAGCCCATCCTCAGACTGTCTCCAGACTGCCCCAGGCCATCCCCCAGACTGTCCCCAGGCTGTCCCCCAGCCCATTCTCAGACTGTCCCCAGACTGTCCCCGGGCATGTGTAGAGCCCATTCCTGGGAAAGGGTGGGGCTCAGCAGGCCACCCTCAGGAAACCTGCACGGTGTGAGGTGCTCAAGGAGGGGAGGCTCAGAAGTGCACAACATGACAATTTCCAAGGAGCTTGAATGACTTTTGTTCATGCAGATGAATTCGTTCTCTCCAATGGCCCTTTGTTTTGGAGCTTTGTATTTAGTGCACTGACTTTCTGCTCCTTTCTCCAGCTGCCCAGCCCCACACACACACGACGCTGTGACTCGGGGTCTTTGGCTGTGGGCACCTAGTCTGCCCTTTGTAAACACATGCACGCACTCCCCTGCAAGGGGCTCTTGTCCTCAGGGAACGCAAGGTATGTTAGTGTTAAGTTACATGCTGAAGGTTACTAGTCCCCGAATTGCAACCACACTTATGTTGCTGAAAGTCACACATTTTTAATGTAAACATGTCCTTGAAATATGCCTGTAAGAAAATAAAAAACGGCCCTCAGCTGCATCTTGAGACGCTACTATACTGCTCTTTGGGCTGGAAGCTTCCAGAAGGCAGGCCACGTGGGAGGGTCAGAAATGCCCAGTCGCACTCCGTTGAGAAGCGGCCCCTTGGCTGAGGTCGTGTCATGGGGGCCAGTGTGTGTCCTGGGGTCCTGATGGCAGGGGTCTGATGTCACCATCAGCTGAACCCCTCGAGCCGGTGGGAAGCGGCCCTCACAGCTTCCTTGTGAGTGCTCTCCGCTGGAATGGGACCGGCCACGTTGTCCGGGAAGTCAGCTGGTCACGGGCCTGAGTCACGGCTGCAAAACCCCTTCCCGGCAGCACACAGCTGAGCGTTTGAGGCTCCCAAGTGGGCACAAAACTGACCATGACAGACGGAAGGCAGCACGTGGCCAGCGCTGCCGAGGTCCGAGCCAGAGCCCAGAGCGTGAAGGACGTGGGAGACAGTGCGGCGTCTGAGCGTGTGAACGCCAGGGAACGCGAGGGGCGCCTTCATAGGAGCTGCGGGGCCCACGTGCAGCTCTGTGGCGTTCTCCAGATCCTGACAAGAGGTGGGAGTGGCAAAGCTTAAGAACCACAGATCTGTGCAAATACGTGTATCCGTAGCACTCGGCCAGCACCGAGTCCGGGAGATGCTCATTAGACATCCGCGGTCAGAGACCCTGGACTCTAGCACTTTCCCGCGGGCAGTGGAAGGGTGTCAGAAAGATGGCAACCGGTCAGCAGCTCCTCCCGGGAGCCGCCAGGGGAGGTCGTCCAGTCCTGGGCTGCCCCGGTGCCCTGCAGGGATTCCCACCCTGCCTCCAAAGGGGCTGACAGGAGTTCTCAGCCACATGGCAGGAGAGACCAGATGCACAAACAGTATCGTCGGCCCTGTTTCCTTGTTGGGAAGAGGAAAAAGAATGGAAAGAAGTGCGTCTGGGTGGGCTTCTGTTCACAGTTAATGTCTGCAAGGAAGGTGGAGAGACTGGGGTTTCCAGAAGTTTCTTTCACTGGCTCTGAGCTGTGATGGCGAGATCTCAGACAAGCACCCCAGTTTTCCCCACTATGCGACTGTGCTCCCCGTGACTGACTGCCCGTGCCAGATCTCCTTGCGTGGTCCACTTGGCACGGAGCATGTGACCCCACGAAGCTGCAGCCGGTGCTCGTGCCCTGTGGGCACACAGCGGGGCCTGAGATGCTGCGTCTTTTGGGCAGAGTGATGCTCGTACCACAGGCGTTTAAAATGTGCTGTGCGTTGAACCTTCTGAAGACTTCGTCACCAGGGTTGACAGTTTAGAGAGTGAGAGATGTTCAGATATGTTGTTTTCCATATTGGAAAAAAACACAATTTGCTTCTTTAATGGAATTGTTCTGGGTGGTTCTTAGTGTTTAGGTGCAAATGGACCGCCGAGTCTAGGGATGCATGAGGGATTTGGGGATGATGCAGACTGTGTCATTCTCTTAATCTTAATTGAAACAACGTTGGTTTGCAGTTTTATAAGTTTTATAAAGTTTTAGGTTAGAGTTTTTCTTGCTAACCTTATAATTAAATTCAGTTGATGTTCTGTTGCCAAGCTCAGGAGAAGCTGCCTGCTCGTGCCATACTTTTGTCCCAGCCCTGCAGAGAGAGTGGGTGACCCGTGCCGTTGCTCCTGCGTGAAGCCTAGACCGGGGATGTCACAAGTCTTGTTGACCCAGAGCAAAATCAGCAGGGCTGTTGCTGCAGGGCTGGGTTTTTTTGTGGTGTTGTTTTTTTAAATCATGACCTACAAAAATCTTAATTTGCAGTTGCTGGTGGGTTATGTCAATTATGTTGTGGGTTGTTTGGAAAGAATGAAATGAATGCTAAATGTATGCTTGTCCTTAGTCATTATTTTTTAAGGCCATTTACAAGGAAACCATATAATTTTGAAGGAAAGACCCTTGGTGATGCTTCCATAAATTGGGCCATTGCCTATTTACTGCAGAACTTTTGGGGTGTCTGATGTTGGGTGCCACGAGGCAGCTCCCAGCATAACATTTATCCAGCCACTGACTGAACATTGCCGAGTGGAGGTCAGCTCTGGGACAAGCGTTGGGGTGAGTCGGGAGCTGCCGTCCCTGGCCTGGGCCTTCCCTGTGGGGGTCTCGTGCGCAGAGGCGCAGAGGGGGAGAGCTGTGGGTGTGTGGTTTCAGGAAGGCAGGAAGAAGGGGGGGGTGCCCCACAGGAGATGTGGGAGCACCTTGCACAGGGGTACGCACCCTACAGCTTTTCCGGCATGGTTGATGGCTCCTCGCTATGGCCTCGGACATCGGGCCCTTGTAGGCTGATGGTGGGACTTCTACGTCCCTGACGTCACTGAGTCTCCAGGGGGCTCGGGAGGGTGCGGCAGTGACCTGGCCTTGCCTATGTCAGCAACAAGCTCGTGAACACCCTGCCTGGTGGGCACCAAGTTGTGGGAAGCTGGATGGGGCTGGCAGGCACCTCCCCTTCCAGGTGAGGGGACCAAGAGGGCCATCGCCTCTGTCCTTCCGGCACGGGTACCTGTGCTCAGCGCGCCCTCACCGCACCCGAGAGGAGCGGCTGCGACCGGCGCCCACAGTAACGGTTCCCTGAGCGACACCCCGTCTCAGCAGGGCCAGCTCAGCTGTGTCGGGGGAGCTGTGTGAGCACCTGAAGAGCAAGCACGGTCACTTCGAAGGGGGCAGGAGGGGTTTGCCCCGACCCATGGGTTGAGAGATGGTAGACCCACCGTTGGCATCTGCGTAGCCCATTCAGAGCTCGCGGTGGGCGGCACCCTTGCTTCTCGGTTGGCCTCTCGGGAGCAGGTGCCCCCTGATGCCCAGTGGTGGCTGAGAGGAGGGTTTGCTCAGGCTGGCCCCACGGTCCACCCTCTGCCTCACGGTGCAGGGGACTGGCTGGAGGCCCCTGGTCTGCAGTGCCTGGGTGGTGCCGCAGATGGGGCGAGGGCCTCGGCATCTGCAGCTGGCCCTGGGCGATATCCATGGGGAATGGTGTGCTGCCGGTCAGGGACAGGCCTTCAGACTGATCTGGTGTGTGGGCTTTCAGCAGAACCCACTGATGGGCGGGGAGGTGAGAGAGCGGAGACGGTTGAGAGCTGGAGGCAAGGGAGCTCACCTCCCACAGTCGGGGCTCCACAGGTTAAAACTCACACAGCAGAGCATGCGTTTCTCCACGCCCACTGCAGGTTTGTGTGACCGTCACACGTACGTCTTGTGAGTGTGCCCTCTGCACACCCCCGGCCGCAGCCGGTATTCAGTGCTCCTGAGGAGTCGGCCCAGGTGTGTTTGTGGCTCAGCGGGCCCCCAGCCAGGGGTCCGCGTGTCAGCCTCACGGGCCTTAAGTGTGTTCGACTGGCCTGGTTTCCTAGTTGTGAGTGTCGGCAGGAAATTAGAATTGATGTACAAGTTAATTTGGTATTTTTGTGAATAGTCCAGAGATCTTTTACTCTTTCACGCCTGTTGTGCCATGAGTGCAGGGAGTGGGTTCCAGCACCAAGCCCCCCATCTCTAGGCTCCCCACAGCGCGCGTCTCTGGGCGGAGCAGGCTGGGCCACCGTGGGGCCCAGTAGCTTGCTGCTTTTCTGACCGCTTTTCTTCACACGCTTCAGGAAGCCATGTCGGCTCTGAGAGGCCTAATATGCTCAGTACGTCCATTAATTCTCTGGGCAAGAACCTTGCCCTTGACTTGCGTGTTGACGACAGTGCCGACTCTTCCAGCTTTGCCATGGTGACGTTTGAGGGTCTTCCTTTCTGAACAGGGCCCATCCCCTCGACGCCTGCCTCACCTCTCTTGGAGACCTGATGCCTGTGGCCAACGGGACCGCCCTGTTTCCAGAAGGCCTCTCGTCTTCCCTCCGTGCTGGTCGTTCTGCCGCGTCCCTGGAAGGTGGCGGCTCCAGCCAGAGGAGGGACGGTGAAGTGAGCGCTTCTACCAGACGCTATTTTATCTTTGTTGGAGCGTAGCTGGCGCTCAGGGTTACCTTCGTTTCAGCTGCTCAGCGGAGTCACACGTCTGCGCTGTGCGTGACCCGCATCTGTCCCAACACAACGTTCTCGCCACGCCGCCGGCGCCATCCCTGACGCACACCCTCCATCACCGGAGCCTGTGCCTCCCTCCCCCACCCCCGGCAACCACCAGTTTGTTCTCTTGAAGTCTTTTTTAAAAAAAGGTTTTTGATGACAAGAATTTGGGAGCATAAAATAAGGAAAACAGTTCACCGAAGTGACATTGTTAAAACATTGTTTCCATTCCTGAAAGTGCCCATTTTAAGGCCCGGTTCCATAAAACCCGCGGAGTCCTTAGTGAAGTGTGACCTTGTGACAGCACAAGTCTAGTTCACTGATGAGATCGGTTCCTGTTCCCCTTGTGTCCATCTGGGCCGCAGTCCTCCACGTCGGGAGTGCCCTGAGCCGCTCCGCTGCTCTCCCGCATCTTGGCGCTGTGGGCCTGTGCTGAGGGTTTGCGTTCAGCCTGCGGCTAGCGAAGAGTGAGACATGCCACTTGCCCCAGGGCACCAGTAGAGCGGGGCTCAACCTGGCACCGCCCTCTCCCCACGCCCCCCCCCCCCGGGGCGGCGGGCTATCTGTGAGCTGGCGGTGGTTCTGCCGACCCTTGCGTTTTACTGCCTAATCCTCTGCGTCTTGTTAAGTATCCGTCTCCCGCTTCCTCTGACCGCCACCTATTGGGTTTTTCGTTTTAAGGTTCCATTTGATCTCTCCGGTGGTCTGCTAGCTCTCCCTCTGTTTTCCCACCTTCTTGTGGCTGGCCGGGCTTTGTAGATGTGTCCTCGGTGCATCCCCTGGCCCGGGCTGTGACGACACGGCAGGCCCCCACCCCGGGCGTGTGTTGTGTGCGCGTGCCCTCGGCCCGCAGAGTCTGCCACCTCACAGAGAGGCTGCGCGAGGGACGTCCGCCTTCATGCATCTCTCCGCCACTGCTGCCACTCACCGCCTTTCTGTAAGGGGGAGGAGGGTGTCGCCCCTTCAGACTGGCGGGTTTCGTTCTCCTAACCATCTGCAGCCTGGCCGCCGGTCCCCGAGTCCGTTTGTGACCCACGCAGCTCCAGGATCTGGGCAGCTGGGTGCAGGAGGCACTTCTGGGGTGCTTTGCCTCAGTTTGGCCTCACCTCTTCCTCACCACCCAGCTGCCCGGCGATGGGCTTGAAAAGATGTTTCTAGAGAGCCATCATTTCAGTGGTGTTCCTTGTGATTTTCAGTTTTCAAAATGGCCAGGCGTCTCGCCGATTGGTAACGAACAGAAGCAGCGCCCGTATGGTTGTGCCACTGCACGCAGACCTGGGTGGGCCCCGTGTGGACTGCAGGGAAGCCGTGTGGCCTGCGGCGTGGGGGCCAGCGTGGAGGGGAGGCAGCACAGCCGTGCTCCCCTGCGCTCTGTCCTTTGACTGAGCAGGCATATGCCTTCTGTTCTCACGTTTCCACAAAGTGTCCACCCTCTTTCCCATTTGCTCAGTGGCCAGGGTGAGGGGCCTGACCCACCTGGGCGCTAAGACCCCCAGTGGGTTCTGTGTTTCCTCCTCTCCAGGTGCGGCCCCTGCAGGGGTGGGTGTGACAGACGTCCAGGAATTTAAAACCAGCACGGGCGCCCCAGGTTCTTTGGGCCACCGTTACCCCTGCCGAGGGCAGGGTCACAGACTGGACAGGCAGAGGGAGGTCCCTCACAGGGGCATTGCGGCCGTGGCCGTGGTGCTCGGGGCAGGCGGCAGTCCCACCCCCGCGTGGGGACACTGCAGTATGTCAGTGGGGAAGTCTGGTTAAATTGGACTAGACCTGCTCTCTTGTTTCCGTTGTCATTGACAGGACTGAGAGCTTGCTGCTCTCAGATTCACCCTCCCGTGCAGAGGCCAGATCAGGGCGGGGCGCGTGCCGGCTGCGCTCCCCAGCAGTGCGCCCAGCCACCCACCGGTGTAATGTGTCAGGCCCTGCAGGGGGAGATCCCGTGGGAAGAGCTGAGAGTAAGCCGAGGCATCCCGGGCTTTACCTCTGCGGGGTGGGAGACACCAGCCTTTCCCAAGCGTCCTCCCCAGGGTGGCCCCAGGACGGCTGAAGTGGGTGAGCTGTGGGAGGCCCCGTGGGCTACTGAAGGCGTGGCCGCAGAGTGTGGGCTCTGCTGGGGGCTGCCCGGCTGCACCCCCGCTGCCTCCTCTCCTGCAGGCTGGCACACACATGCATACCGTCCTGCGTTCCTGCACGAGTGCGTGCAGATCACACACGCACGCACACCCCAGCTGCGGCCGTCCGCGGGACGGGAGCTTTCGTTTCCGTCACATCTCACCCTCGGACCAGAGTTTGCCTTGATGACTGGTGTGTGTGGCGCTTTACAGTTTGTACGTGGCCCTGTTTCTTCCTCAGTCCTCCTGGTGTTCCTGGAAATACAGCAGTGACCCTCCTGACCGACTGTGTTCTGGGCCACGTGTGTGACTGTGAACTTCACACTGTGATCAGGCTTTTCCGGGACGTTTAATTAGTGAGAAAGGAATATGATGAAAGCACACAAGGTGCCGGGCCCGGGTCACAGCAGCCTCTGCCCTAGAGCGAGTGTAGAGTGGGGCGAGACCTTGAGAGGACAGGGTGAGTGGTCTGCGCTGGACCCCTGCGTGGGCCGGCCGGCAGGGGTGGCACCGCAGACAACTCTTCAGGAGGGAAAGGTGTCTTGTGGTGTCTGCCCCGTGGCCAGGCCACTATCTTCTCACACAGTTTAAGCCTCACACACAAGTACCTTCCTCCTCGTGTGTGGGCCAGTGCCCCTCACAGTGAGCAGAGGCTCAAAGCAGTGCCTGCCCCGGGAGTTTCCATGTCACGCCATCTCCCACCTGCCGTTTCTCCTTGTGAGAACCCCCCATACCACGTGGCTCTGGCTTTCATCAGAAGCCAGCAAGCCGGAGGGGGGCGCCCTGGGCACTCACCATGGGAGCAGCGTGAACATCTCAGATCTGGGCCTGGGCAGGGGCGCCCTGGGCGGGGGTCCCCGGCCGAGGTGGGGTGTGCCCAGGGCGGGGCCGGCACTCACCGTGGGAGCAGCAGGCCCCCTCTGGATGAGACAGGCACGGGCAGCGGGCGTCTGGTGCCCCCAGTGGCGGCTCAGGGCATGGCATGCTGGGGTGGGGGCCATGGGGCGTGAGCAGTTCAGCCCCTCGGTCAGCCTGTGAGCAGGCCTCTGACCGTGAAGCCAGATGTCTGCCTCCCAGCTCTTGGTCGTTTTCCTGTTTTCTCTCAGAATGCTTTCTGTCCAACAAGTGTCAGTTTGACAAGACTGGAAAGGAAGGGTAGTGGACACCCCTAGGAGTGTGTTCCTCAGGGCGGGCGCCCGGGAGGCTTGACCCCTGGCAGGGCGCTAACCCGGGGCTGCTCTCATCCACAGGCTCACGGAGGGGACCCAGCAGCATGTCACAGTGGCCAAGCGTGCTTTTATCCCAGTCAGAAAACGGGACATTTCACCAAGGAGGAGAGACGGGGGGCAGATAAGCCCATGGAAAGAGGGTCAGCACCGCAAGCCCAGGGAACCCAAGTTAGAGCGGTGGTGGGGCGTCAGCACAGACCTGTCAGAAGGGCCAAAATAGAAAACATGGCCATGCCAGATGCTGGCGAGGGTGCAGAAAAACCGGGTCACTCACTTGGCTGGTGGTAGTGTGAGTGGGTGTAGCCACTCTGGAAGACAGGTGGGCAGCTCTTACAAAAGTGAACGTGAAACCACCGTACGACCCAGGGGCTGCAGTCCTGGACGTCTGCCCCAGAGAGATGAGGCAAATGACACAAAAGCCTGTGCGTGAAGTTCACATGGAGCGCTGAGCTGAGGGTCTGTGCTGGGCAGTATTTTTCAGCCAAACGAGGAAAACGTGCTGTTACGCACAACAGCCTGGACAAGTCTCCGGGCAATTAGAGCGTGGAGAAGAAAGCAGTCGCAGAGAGCTGCAGACTGGATGGCCGTTGACACAACATTCTTGAAAAGACAGATGGGCGGATGCCGGTCAGGGAGGGCTGGGTGTGGCCACAAAGGCGCTATGAGGGGTCCTGAGCTGGGGTGACATCCTTGGTTTCTCAAGATGTTACTACTGGAGAAACCGTGTAAAAGGTACACGCAATCTCTGTGTGTTATTTCTACTGCATGAAAATGTACTGTCTTCTCCCCCAAAAAGTTTAATTAAAAGAACCCAACAACAACAAAATGCAGACCAGCAAAAACTTTCTTAGCTCCTCATTAGCATTCCTGCATTAAATTAATCACGACGCATAAGTGCTGTAGAGAGCAAGACTTAAGATTCAGGGTTTGATCATTGCTGTGTGTTTATTTACTGGAGAGAGAGAGAGAGGGGGCACAGCAGGAGGGCAGGAGAGGGAGAGAAACCATACATCCTGCTTCGGCAGCCCTGGCCACCTCTCCAGCACAGCCCAGAATCTAGGGACAGCATCTGCACTCCGGCTCAAGTGTCTGCGTGCAGCATGTTTGGGTTGTCCAAGATGGCTCGGAGGTGAAGGGTCGCGTCACAGAGTCCGCGTGAGGTGTGGAAAGAGGCCGGTCCCCACAGCAGGTATCTGGGCCTGTTGCTGCAGAAGGAGCCGCTCCCGTGGGGGGACACCCAGCAGCACAGGACCTGTACCCCCCACCCAGGTGAGGCTCACAGAGGTCCCGTAAGGGCCGGGACGTGCCTTACAGCCGACCCTGCACTGTGCTCTCTCCGCCTCAGAGGGGTCGGTAAGACCTATATCACCGAATCAGTCTCCTTTTTAAGAAATTATCGGGGCACCTGCGTGGTACTTGGTAAGCCTCTGACTCCTGGTTTTGGCGCAGGTCGTGATCTCTGGGTGATGAGATCGAGTCCCATATCAGGCTCTGCACTCAGCGGGGAGTCTGCTTGAAATTCTTTCTCCCTCTCCCTCTGCTCCTCGTGTCTGCTGAGTCACGGTTCAGAAAGAGTGCTGCTGAGGTAGCCGCATGTTTGACCTTGTGTACAGATCACTGTGATTTGAACGCATCAAGGGGGAGCATTAACCCAGGGTAATGTCACGGGTGCTGCTGGGACTGGCACGTCAGGACCGCGCAGTGTGGGGTCCACTCAGAACCCTGCACTGTGTGGGTGCCCTCCGTCTTCCACTTTCCTCCTGGAAGTTTTCCCCAGCCCGATCGGATGCAGGTGTCTGTTAGTTCCCTGCTGGATGTGCCAGCTTATACCAGGTGGGATGTATGTGGACATGTGTGTGCCCATGTGAGCTCACAGTGACTCTCTCCTGTTAAGTTCTGTTTTGTTGTTTCACAGATTATAGGTTGCCAAGTAAGGAGAGAGCCCCCGGACTCCACTGAGCGATACACACGGTGGATCAACCAGCTAGCGCCGGACCAGCTTCTTACTCAGGTACCCCTGCCCCGTCTGGGAGCCCACCCAGGACGTCCTGAGAGCTGTTAGTCCCTGGTGCCCACCCCCTGGGTCTGGCCTGGGAAGGAGCCAGAGCCAGCAGGCAGGTGCAGAAGGCCTGACTGGAAGCGGGGAAGGGAAGAGGTGTCCAGGAAAGGCTCAGGTTTCCGGCAGGACTGGGGGCCGTCCCCAAGGCAGGCCGCCTCGGAGCTGGCCATCTGAGGGAGGGAGCTGAGATGCGCCTTCTGGGTGTGGCTGGCCCAGAAACCACCTGTGAGGGGCGCGACCTGCACAGGAAGCAGGACTAGGTGCTCTGGTCCCAGCTTCAGGTTTGCCAGGGGCTGGCGTCTGCAGTTTGCTTCTGTAAGTGAACCTGCTTCAGTAGCTTTTAAACTCTGTTCCCCCACGCGCGCGCGCACACACACACACGGAAAGTGCTTCTGCGTTTGGACTTGTCCCATCTTGAGACGATGAAGACCCCATGAATGGTCTTCTGTAGACACCAGTGGTTAAAGGCACGGAGAAGCTGGTTTGTTTTCCAGCTCCTCCAAAGCCGAACAGGCAGGAGAACAGCCAGCGTGCGGGCCCCACGTAGCCTGCACGCTCCCCTCACGGGACGCGGGAGCCTTGAGGTGGGAGCTCGTGGACGTTTGCATGGAGGTGCCTGCGGAGGCGGCTCTCGGCCACAGGTCGGGGGCAGGCGGTACCGCTCCTTCCTGCCTGTGCCGGCAGTGGCCAGCAGAATCGCACCGGGTCTGCACTGTCTCTCGTGGCCTCCCAGCTGGAGCAGAGAATGTCCCTCCCCTCCCGTGTGGGGCGCCCCTGCCCTGAGCCTGGCGCTGCAAACAGCCTTCTTCCCTGCAGCTGGTCCAGTTGCCCAGGGCTGCAGTGCGGCTTCGAAATGTCAGACTTCCACGATCCAGAGTCTCAGACACTGCGGAGGGTCTGCTTGTGAACATCGTTACATGCGTGGAGAAGCAGCACACGGTCCTCGGCCCCTGCTGCCACGCTTCTCCTGGTCCGTCCCTCCGTAGAGGGGCCGGCCTGTGGGGTTCACGGTTCTACAGACACTTTGTCGGGACACGCACTCGTGTTTCCTTTTTACATTTTTCTTACCCAGGATCACGACTGACTCAATGGAGACCTAGTAAGAGCTTTCATATTCCTAACCGGGGAATTAAAATTTCATGTTCAGTGTGAAAGCTTCTGGCCTCCAGTCGGTGCAGAGGTCCCCCTGATTTGGGGCACCCAGAGGCTCCTTGGACAGGGCCAGGCTCCGCCCGGCACAAGCGAGGGTTTGGAGACACTCAGCTCTGTGAACGTGGGAGCACTGACAGCTGTGTGGAGCCGGACTCCTGCCTGTGTGTGTGGTTCTCTGGTAGAATGTGAGTCACGCAGGGACTATGTAACCACACACTGAGGGTGTAATTCAAATGCAGTGGGCACATTTTCAGCCAGAAATTCGAGTTCTGAGTCGAGGGCTAACAAGACTTAACTATTGAGCAGCATAGAAATAATTAAGGCAGGGTCCTCTTGAATAGTGTTTTTCTTTATCAGGTTAGGGGAAATTAGAGTCTGAAGTTTTTCAAAATAATCTGAAAGAAGCTGTGTGTTATTTAAGCCACTTGTTAGCTGCCACAGGTACAGAAACCACGACACGTTAGTAAGTGGACAGGCCACCATGTGAGCTCTGTGTTCGTCCTCTGAGCCGGTCTCGTTTTTGAGGTGGGAAGCAGCATGATGTGGTATTTGGTGCCCACTCTGTGCCTTCAGCGAGGTGCCGTTCCCAAGGGACCTGTATCTCCTGAATCAGGGAGACCAAAGGGGAGGCAAAGCCAGACTCCGCCCGGCCGCCCGGCCCCCCGCCCCGGGGTTCTGGCAGCAAGGGCTGGAGGGGAGCAGAGGCAGCTGGCCCCTGAGGCTGGAGGTTCAGGCGACACTGCGGGTCAGCAGCAGGCCTGGTGACGAGTGCTGTGTCATGATCCTGCCGGGGCCCCTCCTGGTCCATCACAGCCCAGAGGCCAGTGGCCTCCAGCAGCTGCCTAACCTCAGTTTTGTTCGTAGAATTCAGGGGTTTAAGCATCACATCCAGACTCATTCTTTGACCCACTCATTTGAAGATATCTGGCAACACGAAGTCAGGGTCGCCTTTGGCCAATTTAGAAGACGGTGGGGGGGGCTCTGGGTGACGCTGTTGCTCTCCCGTCGTGGGCGGACACTTGGTCTTGCTCCTGGTGACCTGCTTTTCCTTTTCCGTGGAAGCAGCTTCGGCAGCAAGACTGTTAGAACTCACCTGCTTGTGTAAAAAGACTAACTTTCACCCTCGTCTGCCTCAGTGTGTCTTTCCCTTGAGAGTTTGTCCTTGATAGTGCAATGATTTTATCCAATTCTAACCAGCACTCGGGCACCTAAAAACTTCCGTACTTTGAGACAGACTAGCCTGTACCGCTTTTCTTCATTTTCTCATTTAAAGGGAGCATCGTAAAGCCTGTCTGCCGTACAGATCCACATAAACTACACTTTCCCCGTGGTAGAGAAGTGGTTCCTTCGCACGTTTCTCTTAGACTACGGAGAGAGGAAACTTTTTATTAATGTCTGTTTCTCTGTTAAACCCAGAAGCCACAGATCTTGGATTTAACATCAAAGTTTATTCTTGTTGCTATGTGGGTGTTAAAATGTCAGAATACTGGAACATTTGTTATCTGTCTAAAGATAGTCTTCCAACAAATTAGAAATAAGGATAATAAACCACAAGAATCTGGAAATGAGTCACACAAAGTCTGCTCTTCTTCTCTGAGAATTCATATCACTTCCTGGTAAGATACCACTAATGAGGTCTGCGAGTTTCATTAAATGCTTCATTCTCTTTTAACTGCAAGGCTTTTCCTTTCTGAATAAAAAACTGAGCTCCTTTCAAGTCTGTAACCCATACTTTTGTCTTTTTCGAGTACCGAAAGCATCTGCAAGGATCCATCTGTAAGCCTGTGTTCGTCCTGCGCCTTTCCCGTGAGGGCAGACCCTGCTCAGGACGAGGTAGCCGGGGGGCACACTGACAGGGGCTAGCGAGAGTTTATTTTTGCAAGGTGCAGTTCCTGTTGGTGGCAAGACAAGGGAAGAGGCAAAAGCAAACCCCCAGGTCCCCAGAACAGCAGCATGGGCCCCCGAGCCTCGCCTGGGAACCCCTTTTTTTTTTTTACAAAGTTCTAAGAAACTGGATTATCTGATTTTTCGGTTGCTGACACATCAGAACCACAGGATATAAAATCAAAAGGGAATCAGAGTGAGAGCCAGGAGCTTCTGTGATTTCCTCCCTGTGACAGCACCTCAGCCCCCCACACCCCCTGCGCGCGCTGCCGCGTTACCTGCGTGTGCCCCTCCCCCGTGCGCGCGCTGCCCCCTTACCTGCGTGTGCCCCTCCCCCGTGCGCGCGCTGCCGCGTTACCTGCGTGTGCCCCTCCCCCGTGCGCGCGCTGCCCCCTTACCTGTGTGCGCACCTCCCTCCGTGCGCGCGCTGCCGCGTTACCTGTGTGCGCACCTCCCTCCGTGCGCGCGCTGCCCCCTTACCTGTGTGCGCACCTCCCTCCGTGCGCGCGCCCCTCCTGTGGTCGTCCCTTACTGGTCCTGGTGGATTTGGAAAGCCGGGCTCCGCGGAGGGAAGGGGGCCTGGGTTGGGGCGAGGACTCCGCATGGATCGCCAGGTGCGCACTTGCGGCTCTGGCATCTCGGGGAGGAAGGGCTCGTCGGCCTGCGTCCGGGTCAGGCTCGGCCATCAGCAGTTGCACCTCCTGGTGCGCGCAACCCGGGCGCCCTCTGCCGGGACCTGTGCCTAAGCTTCGATGATCCGCAGTTTACCTACGGAGCAGGTTAATGTACAAAATAGCCCGGAGGGGTTGTTAGGCCTCGTTTGCTTCCAAGAATTCTAAGTGTGTTGGGGGCTGCCTCTGTAGTTTTCTGTACCTCGTTTAATCGTAGACCCTACGACTGGGGGAGACATGAACGGGAGACACTAGCCTATTCCAGGCATAAGTAATCAAAGAAACAGTTTTGTTTAAATTGAAGCCACAGCTGCATCCTTACCAGTTAGACCAGGGGTGGCACACTGTGGCTCGGGGGCCAGATCTGTTCCGCTGCCTCTTTGTAAGTAAAGTTTTATCGGCACAGAGCCTTGCCCATTTGTTTATGGATGGTCGGGGCTGTTTTTGCACAGGGTGGCGGAGCTGAGGCTGTGGCCGGGAAGCCTGAAATAGTAGTATCTGGCCCTTTAGAGAAAAGGCTTCCTACCCTGAGTTAGGCAGTACCTGGCTGTCACGTCAGCGGCGTTTGTCAGCGTTGTGCGTGCCAGCAAGCCGCCTGGGTGCAGACACTGAGCTCTCAGGTAGACATCCCCACAAGGGGAGCTTGAGGCCTGGCAGGGGCGGAGAGCCGGGCAGGAAGGCAGTGTCGGCTTGTTTTCACCACCTTGGCATCTGGCCCTTATGCGTGTCTTCAAGCAGGAACAACTTCTGAGAGCGTTTTAGATGTGTGCCCTTCTCGTGAGGCATGCTCGCGCTTTCACAAGAAACAGGCCCGGCGGCTTGGGTGGCTGGTTCATTCTGTCTTCCTTCTCTCGCAGTGTGGCGCCCCTGGAGCAGTGGCTCTCGTCTCGCAGAGCCCCAGTCAGCAGGTGAGGTCAGGGTGTGCCTATGGGACGTGCACCTTGGGGGCCCCCGAGAGAGGACAGGGCAGTGGTCACTGCCGGACATGGCTGCCCCCTGCCGTCCTCGCTCTTTGGGTGCTGGCCTTTGGAACCCCTGGGAGCCTGCTGCAGTAATCTGTGACTTGCGTTCAAGTTGCGTGGCAGGGGTGGGTAGAAATATCTCCTACGAAAACTCTTTTTCTCGAAATTTTAAGATTTCATTACCTCTTCCCACCCCTTACTTGGCCTTTCAAGAAAAACAAGTTTACTCAGCAAACCTGTTTCTCTTCTTCACGTGGTTGAATTTAAGGTGTTTTAATGATGTGGCCGGCCAGGTCTTCCCGGGGTCAACAGATAAATGTGGTCACCGGCCATCCTGCTCTCTGGCACGTGACCCCATGGTAAACTGTAGCTGAGGCGAGAGCACGTTAGTCGTTACAGAATTGTAAAAAGGACCATCCCGGTGGAAGAGAAACCCAGGCAGCTGTCTGTTGTGAGTCATTCAGATGATTTTAAGGAGAGAACATGCAGTGAGCCAGCCTCTGCCTTCCTCCAGGGGGAGATAGATCCATCATGGTGAACGTCTTCCCTCCAGAAGAAGGAGAAATGTACCTGTTAGAAGCCCCAGTCCCACGGGTTTGTTGTTCATTCTTGTCCTGGGCCTTCTCGTTAAGAGGCTTTCCTGGGTATCAGCTGTGTGTTGTGGGATGGCCCTTTGCAGTTCAGTGGAGGTAAAGAATGAGCATGGACCGTTTCATGAGGAGTTAGGTGTGTCCGGTCTGGAGAATTGCGGCAGACAGGGCCCTTGAAATAAAGGGGGAGACTCTCCTGGTAGCTTGTTTGCTGTTGCGTGGTCAGACTGCTCAAATCTGGTGGAAAGCCAGCGTCCTGTGTTCTCAAGTATATCTGAGCATTCACTGAGTATGGAACCCAAGGAAAAATGCAGTCTCTCAGATGTGGGCTGCAGGAGACCCCAGAGCCTTTGACAAGTAGGAATGGTTGCTGGAAGCAAGACCAAGGAAGAGCGCAATGAGGCAGTTTGTCCTTTGGATTTTGAAAGTAAATGGCTTGCCCTGACGGGACCAAAAGAAATGTGCCTTCTTGACTCTTTCTGTCCCATTTTTGTTCTTTGTCCCATCGTTCTTTCAGAAGGGGATGAAAGGTTGTGGAAAAGAGCTTGGGTCAGGCTTGCCTGGTGCGGCCCTGAGCCCTGGGCACCCTCTGCGGACACGGGGGCCCTTCCCAGGCTCCTGGCAAGAACAAGACCGTTTCCCTGAGTCCACCTGCTCGCGGCTCCCCACCCCCAGGAGTCCATGTGTCCTGAGTGTGCAGCCCGCAGCCACCCGTGAGCCGCACAGAGCTGTCAGACTGCAGAGACTGGTGCCGTGGCCGAGGCAGGGACTCGCTTTGTCAGCGTCTCCCTTCCCGGCGGCTAGCGGCTGGGTGCCCAGAGTTCACATGAGCTCCGCACAGGGACAGTTCCTGGCTCGGACCGCACTGCTGTGGCATGCTGAATGTTGTTGGGTTTTTTTTTTAAATAACACAGATTTATTCACACACAGTTCTGGAGGTTAGAAGTCTGATATCAAGGTGTGGGCAGGGCTGGTTCCTCCCGTTTTCTCTGTTTCCAGCCTCCCCACTGAGCTGCCGGCCACTTCACTCTGACCTGTTTTGATGGTCCCCTCTCCTTATTAAACTGTGGTCAGACGTACACAACACAACTTGTCATTTCAGGAATTTCACAGTTCAGTGGCCATACCAGGGACTGTCCCCACCCAATGCTGACTCCCCATTAGCCCTCCCCCAGGCCCAGTAACCTAGCCTGCTTTCCCTCTCTACGAATGTGCCTCTTTCAGATACTTCACGTTAAGTGCAATAGTACGGTCTTTGTCCTTGTGCGTCTGACTTTCATAATGTTTTCAGGTTCACCCATGTTATGAAGTGTGAGATTCTTGTTCTTTTTATAGGTGAACGATATTCATTGTGCAACATACTGTCGGTCCCACGTTGTGCTTATCCACTTGTACTGTGATATCACTAGGTTACTTCCACCTTCTGGCTGTTGTGAACGTTGCCCTGCATTGTCTGTCTGAGTCCCTGTTTCAATTCCCGTGGGCAGACCTAGGCGTGGAATCGCAGGCTCGTGTGACAATTCCGTGTTTAACGTTTGAGGAACTTCCGAGCTGTTTTCCACAGCAGCTGCACCATTTTACGTTCCCACCAGCAGGGCACGAGGCTTGCTGTTCTGCTAAATCTTGTCAACACTTTCTTTTTTCTGGTTTTTCTAGTTGCCATGCAAATGGGTGTGAAGTGCTATCTCATGGTTTGGTTTGCATTTCTCTAACGATTAATGACGTGGAGCATCTCTTCATGTACTTCTGAGCCATCTGTGTATCTTCTTTGGGAAATGTGTTTTCGAGTCTTTTGCCCATTTTTTAAGGTTGGGTATTTGTCATTGAATTCTAGGCACTCTTTATATATTGTGGATGCTAGACCATTATCAGATGTGTGACTTGCAGATATTTTCTTTTATACTGCGAGGCATCTTTTCACTCTCTCCATAGTGTCCTTTGAAGTAGAAAAGGTTTTAATTTTGATGAAGTCCAATTTACATAGATTTTTTTTCTTGGATTGTGTATGCTTTTCATGTCACACCAAGAAACCCTTGCCTAATCAAGGTCACAAAATGTTTCCTTCTTAGAGTGTTATAGTTTCAGCTCTTATATTTGGATCTTTACTCCATTTTGAGTAAATTTTTGTAGATGATATTAGGGAAAGGTCCAGCTTTATCCTTTGCATGTGAACATCCAGCTCTCCCAACACTGAATGGTCTTGGCACCCTTGCTGAAAATCAGTGGACCATTTGCAAGGGTCTTTTTCTAGGCTCTGTTTTGTTCCGCTCATCTTCTGTCTGTCTGCATGGCAATACCACACTGTTCTGATTACCGCAGCTTTGTGGTAAGTTTTAAAGCTTACTCCACGGGAGCTTACTTCATGGGAAGTGTGAGTCCTCCAACCCTGTCCTTGCTTTTTAACATTGTTCTGGCTATTTTGGGTCCCTTTGAATTTCATGACTTTTACAATGGGTGTTTTCTTTCCTACAGAAAAGAAAAATGTTTAATGATTTAGGATAAATACATTAGATGAAAACAGGCATGACTTAGGCAAAGCTGTGTCTTCTAGACTCTCATGTTAGGGAAGGCCTTCTGACCTGACTTTTGTTTCTTAAGTCTGCCTCTAATTGGTTTTGTAAAAATCTCCACTCCCAGGGAGTTCGTTAGAAAAGGTGTTCGGTGAAGAATTGCATTGAGTTCACTGGGAGCTGGTGTTGGGAGGAGAGGAACTCGAGAGACAGCCTGCAGTCCCTTCACCTGTGTGCCGGCACCGAGTCAGAGCCCCCTTCCTCAGGAGGGCACAGCCCAGCCACAGCAAGGAGCACCCCGAAACTTCCCCAAAAGTGCTGAAGACCTACCTCAGGCTGGGTTGCATTCGGACAGGATGCCAGTTCCTGGGAGAGGTGACGGGGGGGGGAGTGCAGCCCCAGTTACAGGAGCCCCTAGGTCTGCTTATGCCCCCCCAAAACTTGTGAGGAGAACCCCCCAAAACTGGTAAGGTGAGAGGGCCCCCCAAAACTGGTAAGGTGCGAGGGGCCCCCCAAAACTTGTAAGGTGAGGAGGGCCCAGGAGTGATGGGCAGGATGAAGGGCATCTCTCTCTTTGTCCCTTTTACAGTGAGACAAATATTACAAAACCCTTTAGAGACTGCTGTCTGGTTCACATAGGATTGGGGTGCAAGGGGTCAGTAAGACGGAGAAGGTGTGACGCTTTAAGAAGTGCCTGGAAAGACACAGCCCTGAAAAATTGCGCGTGTTCCGCCCTCGGCGGTTCCACGGAGCCTGAAATCACCGGTGTCAGCGAGGCCTTGAGAAGATCTTGTGTCGCTGGAGGCTGCAGTGTGTGAGACGTGAGATTTGTTCAGGCTTTTGCTGCAGGTTCAGAGAAAACATTCCTTCTTCCCTCCCCCAAAGGGAAGTTGGAAAGGTGAATTTGAAGGTCAAAGCACAGAGCAGAGGCAACCATTATGCAGAGGACAGGAGGAACTAAAAGCCTGAGTGGGAGAGCGGGGGCAGGACTCCTGAGCCCCGCCTGCTGGCTTCCTCCTTGTTCTGGGCACATGCAGCGGGAGGGACCCCCAGCGGCCCCAGAGAGCGGTGGAAGGAAGCCTGTTCTTGGCACAAGCCTCGTGGGGCGAGGACGCAGACGCCTCTGCCGGTGCTCTCTGGTTCCCTTTGGGCAGTAATGACCAGAGAGCTTCGGCATCACCGCGTTCCTGCCATAGGGGTTCTGTGCGCACACCCTGAAGTTCCTACCCACACGTGCGCCTTGCCGCTGGTGCCCGCGCGCGCGCTGGGGCCCGTACCTGCGCTGGGGCCCGTACCTGCGGGTGTGTGCGCGTGCTGGGGCTCGTATCTGCAGGTGTGCGTGCGCGCTGGGGCTCGTTCCTGCGGGTGTGTGCGCGCGCGCTGGGGCTTGTACGTGCGTGTGTGCGCACGCGCTGGGGCTCGTACCTGCATGTGTGCACGCGCACTGGGGCTCGTACCTGCGTGTGTGCACGCGCACTGGGGCTCGTACCTGCGTGTGTGCGCGCGCTGGGGCTCGTACCTGCGGGTGTGTGCGCGCGCGCGCTGGGGCCGTACCTTCGTGTGTGCGCACGCGCAGGGGCTCGTACCTGTGGGTGTGCGGGCGCGCTGGGGCTCGTACCTGCGGGTGTGTGCGTGCGCTCTGCGGCTCCTACCCGCGGGTGTGTGCCAAGCACTGGAAGGTTGTGTTTCCCTCTGGGTCAGACCCTCTGCACCTGTCTGGCCAAAGGGGCTATTCCCACTCATTGAACATTCGTGGGGCGCAGTGGTCAGAGCAGAGTGCAGGACGGATGTGCCCTGCTGGCTGTGGGGCATGAGCATGCCAGCACTGAAGGTGAACCACGAGGATGCTCTGGAAAGCACTGAGAAGGATGAAAAGGGCCCAGCACACTGCCCACTTCACAGGTGACCTGGGGGTGTGCAAGGGTCTGGGCCAGATGTGGCCTGCATGGCTAGACCCCCAGGGAAGTGCAAGACTGCCTGAAGGCTATGTGCCCAAACAGGACGCCTGAGCCATGCATTCTCAGGAATCTCTGCCTTGTTGGGCTGGGGCGTTTTCTTGCTGTCTTCTCCGGAGTAACTCAGCCTTCAGTGCTCTGGGCGACGCTGATGAGCACATCCCTGAGTGAAGACTCTCATCAGTTCCCTGAGAGCTCTCTTCTCGTACTGATGAGGACTTGGGATCTCACGGCCCATCTGAAATTTTATAAATGTCTTACCCCATCCATTTGGGAGCAGTATTTCAAATCCTGGTGTTCACCTTTTCATCCATGAAGGAATATCATGTTAAAACATAAGTTTAGTGTGTGCCCTTTCCTGTAGCCTGGGGTGGCCCTCTTCCCCCCCAGCCCTGCACAGCTGCCTGTCAGGGGAGAGCCAGACCCACTGCTGTGGCAGGATTATCAGATGGGGTTGCGACACCTTCATCCACCGACTCTTCTAGACAACCCCTTGGGGCTGGCGCTGTCCCTCATACCCACAACCATGCCTAGACAGTGAGGCTCCGTGCGGCTCCTGGACTCCCCAGATGGCCCAGCGATCAACAGTGCAGCCTGGAGCCCCGCTCAGAGGGGACACCAACCCCCAGGGCCTCCCCACCCAGACCTGGGGTATCTCCTCAGAGGTCACGCCACATGGGGACTCAGGAAAGGTCACCACGTGCACACGGGCTCTCGGTATTGGGCCACACAGCTCTCCAGGGAAGGCCCTCCCTTAATGGGTCCTTGGTGTGACTGCTGTTCAGACCACCACCTTGGGCAAGCTGCCACTCTGAACCCCACCTCCTCGTCTTCAAAACAGAAAGCATAACCACACCTGCCTCTCAGGGCTGTAGTGCCCTGGTGCCTGGAAAGCCAGCTAGCCATCCTGGGACAGGCGTGCCTACCCTTGGGAAGAAGACTGCCCTGGAGTCCCTGCACCTGTGTTTGGGCCTCTGGGAAGGGCCCTGGTTGGGGCAAGAAGCAGGCCAGCAGACAGCCCAGAATTTCAGGAGATGATCTGCAAACTGGACCTCTGAGGGGTCTTCGGTATTCTCTCTACCCGGCCATGCAGGAGAGACTGAGACTGCCCCAAGAGCACAGGTGTGCTCAAGGAAGTCATGGGAGCCGCACAGAAAGTAAGACCTAGAGCAAGGCCCCACAGTATACACACAGCGTCACCGGCTGAGGCACGCGGAGTGTCCGGGTGCCACTCTCGCTCGGGGGAGGAAGAGCCATCAGTGGACTTTGCCACCGAGTGGACACAGACGGTGGGTGCAGCGGACCCCAAGGCAGCTGCCTCTCTGTCGGTATCTTTAAGAACTAAGGGAAGCAGCGTGTTTCGGAGTTTGAAGGGAAGTATGATGAGAACGACATGCAGGTGGTATCTCAGCAAAGGTAGAAAGTATTTTAAAACAGAAGGAAATTCTAGAGTTGGAAAGTGCATACTTGTAACTGAAATGAAAAGCTCATCGAAGGGGCCTAAGCGCGCACGTGAGATTGGAGGCGACCCCACATGCAGCCGCAGGGCTTTCTGAACGAATTGTGATGTGTCTGAAATCCTCTCTCTCTAGGTGGACGGGTGATTGAGGCTGCTGGCACATCAGCGTCCAGAGCTTAATTTGGAAATAATTGCTAGTTTCTCGATCTGAATCTGTCTGAACTTGGTGGTTGAACACCAGACGCCTGCCAACATGGCCTCCAGGGGAGTGGAGCCCCAGGGGAGTGCAGCAGGGGTGGAGGCGCTCCAGGTGCAGGGATGGAGGTGTGCATGCATCAGGGGTGAGGCATGGGGGCACAGCAGGGGTGGAGATGTGCGTGTAGCAGGGATGAAGGTGCTCCCACAGCAGGGGTGGAGGTGTGCATGCAGCAGGGGTGAGGCATGGGCACACAGCAGGGGTGGAGGCGTGCATGCAGCCATGCAGCAGGGGTGAGGCATGGGCACACAGCAGGGGTGGAGGCGTGCATGCAGCCATGCAGCAGGGGTGAGGCATGGGTGCACAGCAGGGGTGGAGGTGTGCGTGCAGCAGGGATGGAGGCATGCATGCAGCAGGAGTGAGGCATGGGGGCACAGCAGGGGTGGAGATGTGCGCGTAGCAGGGATGAAGGTGCTCCCACAGCAGGGATGGAGGCGTGCATGCAGCAGGGGTGAGGCATGGGCGCACAGCAGGGGTGGAGGTGTACCTGTAGCAGGGATGGAGGTGTGCATGCAGCAGGGGTGAGGCATGGGCGCACAGCAGGGGTGGAGGTGTGCATGCAGCAGGGATGGAGGTGTGCATGCAGCAGGGGTGGAGATGTGCGCGTAGCAGGGATGAAGGTGCTCCCACAGCAGGGATGGAGGCGTGCATGCAGCAGGGGTGAGGCATGGGCGCACAGCAGGGGTGGAGGTGTACCTGTAGCAGGGATGGAGGTGTGCGTGCAGTGGCGCGAGGCATGGGCATGCAACAGGGGCGAAGGCGCTCCCAGTGCAGGGTTGGAGGTGTGCATGCGGCAGGGGTGAGACGTGCACACAGCAGGGGTAGAGGGGCTCCCTCAGCAGCTGTGAAGGTGTTGTGTTTGCAGCAGGGGTGAAGGTGGTGGGGCTCAGGCAGGGTCTGGAGGTAGACCCACAGGAGGCGGGGCTTGGGGCCTGTGCTACCCACCTCATGCCAGGCTCGCTGCTCCCGCCATCAGCCTTCCTGCTGGCAGACCCCTCCCCCCTGCCCCGGGAACCAAGCCTTGCTCTTCCCTGGGCCTGCTTTACCACCTGGCGGACAAGGCACCAGGGGCTGAATTGCAAGAAAATGTGGGAGCTGTGCACTTACGCAAATTTCCCTGCTCCTGCCTTATCTTGGAGAGCAGTGGCCAGGTCCCAGTAGGATGTGTGGCTCAGAACCATGACCGGCTCCGAGAGGCAAAGGCCAGGCTGCTGGCACAGTGCTTCCCACGCACGCCCAGACCCACGCCGGGCACGAAGGGCTGAGAGGGGTGTCTGAGGTCAGGCCCTCAGGGAGTTTGCTGTAAGCACAAAGTAGGAAATGGTGTTTACCTTACACCAAATTAGTTCATGTTGTAATGTGTCGAGCTTGCTTGAACCGGGCAGGAAAACACCTACAGATTTCTCTAATGTGCAGAGTGGATTTTAGAGCTAAGGCTGGTAACTCTCATGTTATCTTGAGCACTCATATTTTCTGGATTAAAAAATGCAGGGCTGTTGTTAAGAAGTTTCCAGGATATTCTTGTCGCCCAGATGCACCTGCGACCTCCAGCACCACCCTTGTCAGTTCGTGGAGCTGCAGGGCCGGCAGGGTGGGGAGGAGCGGGCTGACCGTGACTATCAGGAGCTGCCCATCGACTGTGGCGAAGACCTGATGTCCGGCTGGGAGGAGCCGGTCCTGGGTCACCCTGCGGTGGGTAGAAAGCTCCTGAAACGCGTGGGAGCACAGCATTTGGAGAGGCATTGTCAGCAGGACTCCCTTCTCTCTTTTTTTTTTTTTTAAAGATTTTTTTATTTATTTATTTATTCGACAGAGATAGAGACAGCCAGCAAGAGAGGGAACACAAGCAGGGGGAGTGGGAGAGGAAGAAGCAGGCTCATAGCCGAGGAGCCTGACGTGGGGCTCGATCCCATAACGCCGGGATCACGCCCTGAGCCGAAGGCAGACGCTTAACCGCTGTGCCACCCAGGCGCCCCCTGGACTCCCTTCTCTCTTACACAGCCCCCCAGGAAGGCTCACACCCACCCGGCCCGTGCAGTGTCGGATCCACTGTGCACGTCTGAATTAGCCGAGTCTCATTCCCCTGCGGGTGTGCACACTCGCACTCCCTGCCCCTCTCCTCGCAGACACGCACATACTCCAGTGCGCACAGCCTGCCATGGCAAAGCGCAGAGGTGGCCTCCAGACCACAGCGCCTGGAGCCGGCCCGGCACGTCCAGGCCGCACACGGACAGGCCCACCAGTGCACGCATGTGGCACATGTGCCCTCCGCAGCCGTCACCTCTGCAGGATGTGTCAGAGCGGGTGACCCAGAAGGACTCACGGGCCTGGGAGCCGAGAGGGGTCTTTGCCCACACGTAGAGTTTGGGGGTCCAGCTCCGAGGAGAAGCCACTGTTACAGAGAGAGGACCCTTCACCCACAGTCCGTGAGCTGTGGGCCAGTCTCTTCGTGGGCACCGCACTGTCCGCGGCTCACGCCCAGTGCATCTCAGGCCATCTCCGGGCCCGTGTCACATGCATCCTGCAAGCAAAGCGATTGCTACTCAGCCAGGTTGGCAGAGACATTCTGAAGTCTGAACCACCATTTTCAAACTCACTCCCTCCAGTTAAAGCAGGAATGTTTGGTTTGGAAGCAGACGTTTCTGGGAGTCAGACAAGTGGGGTTGCTGAACGCTGCCCCTCTCTGTGCCCACAGACAGCCTCTGGGGTCACTGGCCTTCACCCCTTCTGCTCTGCTTCCTGACGGTGAATAAACACAAGGGCCAGGAGCATTGGGTCCACGGAGGACAAAGTCATCTCAGAGGCACAGCTGGCAGAGCCGAGCGCCCTGACCCTCCTCTCCTACGGTGGCTGTGGCCGGCGGCCCTGCTCTGCGTGGGAAAGCTGCCCGGGTGGTGCCCGTGAGCCTCGGGCCGTTGTCATGGCAGGCCTGGCTCGGCCACACGGGGCGGGGGCAGCCACTGAGCCCTTCTGATTTAGAGCCAGGTCTGTCCTCCCGGGATCCTGAATCTGGAGGCTGGCAGGGGATCGCACACCACACGGGAGTGTTGTCAGCGTCAGTGGCTGGCCTCAAGCGTCTCACACCTGGGCTGTGTTTGGGAATGGTGCACTGGAAGCATCGGGGGGTGGGGCGGGGGGAGCACGTGTGCAGGAGGCCAAGACCTAGCCAGCATGGGACAGAGGTCAGAGGGCATGTGGGGGTCGTGTGGAGAGCTGGAGGATGTCAGGCGTGAGAACGCTGGTCCAGGCACTAGAGGCTGTCTGGGGGTGCAGCCAGGGAGGCCACGGCCTGAGTGGATGGAGGGATGGAGGGAGACGCTGGTGTGATGCCCAGGGCCTGCTTGGCCATTCAGGGGTTAGTGGGGACCTGTGAGGAGTGGTGCGTCCGGGGTGTCCTTTTCATCAGCTCTGACTCGCTGTCGGCACACTCGCACCGTCAGTGCAGGCTGTGGACTTCTTAGCACACTCCGGAAGGTTCTCTCAGGACTGCCGGGCCCCATCCGAGCCTGGGCCCCATCCTGGGCCGCGGTGAGCCTACCCGTGTCTGTGCCAGCGCCTGGTGTCCTGGGTTCCTCTTCGTGTCCCCTGCGGAGCATGTTGTCGCCGCTACCCTCGCAGCTCTGTGGGGCGTCTGCACGAGCCCCGTGCTTACTGCTGCTCTTTTTGCCTTTTTACTGAGTTGTGAGAGTTCTTTCAAACTCCAGAAACACGTCCCTCACCAGATCTGTGTGCCTGACAGACACACTGTGAGCGTTTCCTCTTAGTTCCTGGTTAGTCCCTTCATTTTCTTATCTGATCTTTCAAAGAGGTGACTTTTTCAATTTTGATGAAATCCGCTGAATTAATATTTCCTTTTTATTTTGCAGATTTTTGCTCTGTTTTATAAAACTTGCCTGTCCTCCGCTTGCAAGCATTTTCCTACGTGTGTCTTCTAGAAGTTTTGTAATTCTGGCTCTTACGTTTAGGTCCGTCATGTACTTGGTGTGAGGTCAGGGTTGGTCTGTTGGCCTGAGACCCTGGGGCCTCGCCAGACCCTATGTGTGGAGTCCAACGTTTGCAAATACTCTTCCATCCGTGTGTCTGTCGTCCTGGGTGGAATTGCACGGTGCCGAGCCGTCACGGGAACGGGCTCTGCGGTCGCGATCCCGATCCAGAGTCAGGCTCTCGGGCTTTCACCCGCAAACAGGATGTCGGCCCTTAGCAGCCTGAGTTCATTCCCTCCTGTTCTTGGCGTTCTGGGATGTCGTACCCTGACTGGGTGTTGGATTTCGTCAAACGCTTCTTCTGCATCTATTAAAATGATCATGTGATTTTTTTCCCCTGATTTTTAAATGTTAAACCAGCTCAAACGTGCAGCATAAACGCCTCGTGGTCAAGATGTGTGTGTGTCTGGATCGGATCGTTAATAATCCAGTCTCTGTCCACAAGGGGCCTTGCTCTGTGGTTTGCTTGTGGGTTTTCTGTTGGTTTTGGCATCAAGTTAAAGCTGACCTTTTAAGGTGGGTTGGAATATTCTCCCCCTCCTTTATTTTATGAAGGAGTTTAGTGAGACCGGTGTTCGTTCTTACCTTAATGGTTGGCAGTATAGACCAATGACAGTTTAATTATGAACTCCAGTGTTTGATTGGAGATGCTTGGGTTTCTGTTCTTGATTGGTACCTCTCAAGGGATTTGTCCGTTTTCTCTGAGTCACTGAACTTATTGGCATAAACATGTTAATAATCCCCTTTCCCCCTCATTAACTTCTGTGACGGACATTCGGCCCGTTCTGCTGGGGGCCTGGGGTCTCTTTGCTGCCAGATGCCCTCCCTCTCTTCAGAGGTGACCGCAGTCCCAAATCAGCCTTTGCTGTGTGTTTCCTCCTCCTTATCTCATGGGTCTGCATCACTAAAGGACGGATTGGATGGCTTTGCCAACAGACGCTTAGCTCCAGCCAACAGAAGTATACCATGAGCCTTCAATGCAAGCCAGAATACAGTTGGGAATGTTTTAGTAGTTGTAGTAAAAAGGTGTAGAGAAGTGGATGAATTTAATTATAATAGTATATTTTATTTAATCCAACATACACAAAATATTATTTCAACATGTGATTAGTAGAAAAATATCAGTGAGCTGTTATAACATTCTTTTTTCATACCAAGTCTTCAGAATCCAGTGTGTATGTCCACCAGGCCCAGCTCCCGCACCCATAGCCCGCGACTTGGGGCCTGGGCATCGGGTGTTCAGCTGCAGCTACCAGAAGATGCCTCTGCGAAGTAGGAGGTGAAGACAGGAAGCTCAGGTTTTGCTTTGCAGAAGTTCCCAATTAGCATTATGAAACCGGTTTTTTCTGACAGTCAAGGAAGTAATGGAGCACACTGGTGGGGACTGGTGTGTCGGGTTTGCTAGAAAATGCTGGCGTTCAGGGGCCCTTCTGTGGTGTCTGGGGCGGGGAGCCCCTGGATTCCAGGACCCTCAGAGCCCCTCCCAAAGCACCGAAACCCTGATGTGCAGAAAGCAAGGCACGTGGTCCCTGATCCCGAGAGCCGGACGGGCCACCTCGGGGTGTTGCTGCAGCCGTGGCCTCGGGTTTGTGTCTCAGCCGCCCGCTGGTCCAGTTTCTGTCTCTAGAGATGAGAATGCCTGTCTTTAGGATTTTGTGTAGCTGCCTTCTTTCCGTGAAAGCCACCAGTGTCTGTCAGCGTCGAGGCTGTACGTGAGTGGCTGGGGAGAGGCCCCCTGCGCTCCGTTCCACGGTGTCTGTCACTTGTGTGGGATAACTTTTGGGTGGCTTGCAGTTTTCTCTCTTGAGCATAAGGCTGCTTTAATGTTCACAATCAGGTTTTGCGTGGACGTACGTTTTAATTTTCCCGGGACACCTGGGATGGAAAGTCTGAGCACCTGCTCCGCTGTTTGCAAGGTGGGTGGGTGTTCACTGTCCCTTCCATGGTGTCTAAGATTTCATTCAGTTGGTGTCAGTTTTAATTTCAGCATTCTTGAGGCTGTATTGTGTCTCATTACAAATTTCCCTGCCCCTGGCGTCCACTTCACTGCACGCCAGTAGCACCCACCCCAAGTGTAGGACTACCAGGAATGCCTAAACATTTCCAGACATCCCCCTAGAAGTATTACCTTATGTGGGAAAGGGGTCTTCGTAGATGGGGCTAAGGATCTCGTGAGAGGAGACTATCCTGGGTGGTGCAGGCAGGCCCTAAGAGGGAGGCAGAGGCAGGAGGCACCAGGCCACGCTAGGAAGAGGTAGAAGGGGCCAGAGTGGAGGCATGCAGGCCACGCAGCTGTTGGGAAGATGTAAGTTCTCCCCAGACCGACCCACCTGATCGTTAACACAAGCCCAGTCAGCACCATAGCAGGCTTTGTAGAGAAATTGACCAACGCATTCCGAAACGTGTTGGAAATGCGAAGATTCAGAGCAGCCAAAGTGCATCTGGACAAGAGCAGACTCCAAGGCCGCGCGGTGTCGGCACGGGGACAGACACACAGACCACTGATCTTTTACAGAAGTGCTCAGTGGGGAGACGGTACTGGGACACCCGCACGTCCATCCCCGTGCAGTAAAACAGAACTTGAAAAACCTCACCGTTTATAAAAAGTTAATTCAAAATGGACCCTAGAACTAAATGGGAAACTTAAAACTATAAAACTTATGGAAGAAAACAGAAAAAAATCTTTGTGACCTTGGGTTAGGGAAAAGCCGTGGGGTAAGACACACTAGAATCACAGACCCTGAGAAGAACGGTGGAGCCGTTGGGCTTCATCAGCCTTGCGGATGTCCGCGAAAGATGAACCGGGAGGAGACTGGGAGTCCTGTTTGCAGATCACATCCAGTGAAGGCCTCGTGCAGCGGGAGAGCTCCGTGGAGCTTTCCAGAGTCTCAGAAAACAAACATCCCAGTAAAAGGGGGACTGGTGACTTGAACACACGCTTCATCGGGTCAGGTGTCTGGATGTCAAATTAGCACAGCCTTATGGGCCATTAGAAAGATGGGAAGTGCACGGTGAGACACACAGCTGTTCGCACGTCCGAAATGAAAAAGGCCACGGTGCTCAGTGTTTGCGGGGACGTGGCCAGCCGGAGCGCAGAAAGAACCACCGTGGGAGACAGTGGAGCCATTCTGTAGAGGCTGCTGTGCGCCTGCTGTTACCAGACCCCGTCCCCGCAGGGGTGCTCACCGCAGAGACGGCGCGCGCACTGGGCCCCCCGCAGGCGCGTGGAAGAGCAAGGGTGGTTTTACCGAGTGCAGGAAACAGAGGAGGAGCACATGCTGTGTGACCCTGTTTGCGGAGAATCTAGGAAATGCAGACCGGCATTTGTGACAGAAAGCAAACCAGCGGTGCCTGGGATGGAGGCGGGGAGGTGGCCAGGGCACAAGGGAGCCTGCAGCTGCGGCTGCTCAGAACCTGAGTGTGGTGTGTGGCTCGGGGGGCAACGTAGGTGGAGTTTATCGACCTGTGTAAATTTGTGCAGCTGGAGGCGTGGCGTACTTCACTAAAAAAGTCTCGTAACCAAGGGGAGACGTCAGTGGGCAGCCAGATGCATGGCCTGGAGCTTGGGGGCAGTTCAGGATCTGGGGGTGGCCTGTGGAGCAGAGCTCGGAGCGCCCCACACTGGAGATGAAGTATGTGCCTGTCATGGTGGCATGTTTGTGTCCCAGTGTGACAGAGTTGGGGGACCTTTGGGAGGCGACTGGATTAGAGGAGGTCATGAGGGTGAGGCCCCTGTGATAGGACCAGTGCCCTCGTCAGACAAGACACCAGGGCTCACGGAAGAAGGAGGCTCCCTGAGCTCGGATGCCAGCCTCCAGAGCCGTGTGCGTCTGCCGTCCCAGCCCTGTCTGTGGTGCCATCACAGCAGCCCGTGCCCACAGAGATGGTGCCGACGAGCGGGGTTCATGTGTATCAACCACACAAAACGCTGAGCCTCCAAGCCTGGGAGCCACGTGTATGGTGGTTGTTAAAATCGGTGGACGTCATTAGCGCACGTCCTGGTCATTTGACAGGGGGATCTGGTCTGGGTAGCACCTTGGGCCTTCCTGTGGCCCCTGGGCTTGGAGGTGTGGGGGGTCCTGGGTGTGCAGGCAGGAGGCTGTGACCACGTCCCAGTGTGGGGACCTCAGCCCCTAGGGCTCCTCAGACCTGGCCCGGCTTCTCCCAGGGGCTCTGCCTGCCGAGGGTCTGCACGGGAGGCTACTCTGCTGGGCCTGCCCTTGAGGTTGCCTGCCTGGGCCCAGTGAGAGTCGGGGTGTGCACATGTGTGTGGTGCAGGGACTGTCAGGGTGGAAGGCTCTGCCCGCTGTGCCTGGGGCTGGGAGAGGCAGGAGTGTTTGGGGCTCCCTGTGGACCCCTTCCATCCTAGGTGCTGCCACCCTTCTCCCCCTTCCCTGCCTCAGTCTGACCCAGACGGTCAGTGCAGGAGTTGTGATGGCTGAGGGGAGGAGGCCTGGTCCTATCTGTCGTCTTCCCAAATCCCTCCCACCCCCAGAATGTCAAGGGAAAGAGCCCTGCTTCCTGGTTTCCAGCTGTGGCCACCAGCAGCAAGAGCCTCTTCAGCCCAGACCAGGCGCTGTGGCCACCAGCAGCACTGACACCAGAGAAGCTGGGAGGCCCTCTCTGCCCGTCACGGGGCTAGCCTGGCGGCCTCGGCCCGTGGGGGCAGCAGAGGCAGAAAAGCGGCCTTGCCCGGGAACCAGCCCCCGAGTCCTGCTGACCAGCCGATGCAGGGCCTGGCGTGGTTGAATCAGGGGTTGGGCTGGGTGGTCTGCCCTGGCCTCTCAGGCACATGATGTGAGCGCTGAGAACAGCCCAGACCGGCCATCCGTGGAGGAAAGGCTGGTTTTCTTCCAAGACCACTTTGGTCAAGACGTCCTATAATGAGTCCCAGGAAACTTCAGAGGCAGGATATGCTCACAAAGCCTAGGTCACCTCCTCCCTGTGCTGTGGCACGGGGCACCAAAGGGAGACCCAGTTGACGGCCTCTGCTAGCTTCCTGCTCACCCGCTGGGTTCTGGGAGACAAGGAGGGGACACCAGTGCCGAGGGAATGGTCACTGGCCTTCCTTGTCCCCCACGGTCCCCGCTCACTGCCCGCTGGGGCCCCTTCCCTGTACACTCCACACAGCATCAAATTAAAACACGGGATTCGTTCTCAGTCTAAAGGGCGTCTAGAACTGAAGACGGGTGGATTTCTAAAAGGCTGTGGAACACTCAAGCTCTGTCCTGCCGGCCTAACTGCCTCCTGACCTCTGGTCTCCCGTGGGCTGCGTGGCGGGTCAGCAGTGCCAGGAACAGTGCCCATGTACACATCCTCATCCCTGTTCTGGCCTCGTTTCTTCACAAGTTGCCAAAGAGAAAACTCCACAAGTGGGTTTCACCTGTGGCCAGAATCGTCCCCACGGAGAGACGTGAGGCTTGCAAGGGAGCAGGGGACGTGTCGGCGGGGAGCTTGTGCCTCGAGGCAGAACCGCAGGTGGGTCTCTCCGCACTGGCTGGTCTGCCCTGTTGGGTCTTCACGTTGGGCAGAGCGGCTGGAGGCGTGCAGGGGCTGCCGCCACTTGCGGTGTGTGCACATGTGCGTGAACCGCACCGCTGTGTCTCCATCCAGGAAATGTGTGCCTTCGAGTTTGTTTTGTAAACAGATGCCCTCTCCCAGGCTTCATTAAGCCTGGAAAAAAAATCTAAAATTGAGAACATTTAGTTGTCCAAAAATTAACATACCATGAAATTGACTGTTTTTCCCTTTTTGGGGTACAGCTGTGAGTTACTGCACGTGCACAGATTTGTGTAACCAGCCCAACCTGACTCGTTTTGTGTACATGGTGATAAATGTCTGGATGCGTGCTTCACTCTGCTTGCCCCTCCTCCCCGGGAAAATGCAAATTATGAAACTGTCAGGCAACCCCTGGTGTGTCCCACGAAGAGGAAGCCCAGTGACCTACGTGATGGACATTTAGTTCGCAAGAACTGCCAACAGCCCCCGATGTGGCGTGGACGTCTGTGGGCTGAAGTGAGGGGTCTCAGAACCATGGAGCCTCAAGGCAAACACAGGTGACACCTTTCTCACTGGTCATCACGCAAGCTGAGGGCTCTGTGGGGGAAACGGTATCGAAGCAGAAGCGTGGGAGAGAGGGATGCTGCTCTGTGGCCGTGTGTGAGGAGGCGGGCCTGTCCTCTGTGGCACTGTGGCACTGGACCATTGAAACCACACCCAGATACACTTGATGCTTGGACAACATGGGGTTTCGGGGTGCCGACCCTCTGCAGAAAAATCCATGGGTGACTTTTGACTCCCCAAAAACTTAACTGCTAATAGTCTACTCTTGACCAGAAGCCTTATCAACAGCATAATTTCAATTAACACATGTATTATCTACTGTATTCCTCCAATAAAATAAGCCAGAGAAAAGACAACGTTGCTAAGAAAATCATAAGGAAACACGTTTATGGCACTGTCTTGTATTGATTTATAAAAATCCATATGTAAGTAGAGCTACGCAGTTCACACCCGTGTTGTGCGATCTAGCTGTGCTCAGAACTCGAAGACATGCTTCCCAGGCACAGGGGATGAGGGGCGCATTCGCACTTTGCTCCAAGCTGCAGCGTTCCATCCACCAGCTTCCAGGCGCCAGGTCCTGTGATGCGCTCATAGCCACACAGTGAGGGAGAAACTGTCCGAGATTCTGGATCCAGCTTGGAACTGAGTATCTGGCATCTTCTCGCGGACATCACATGCTCATGCCCTGCCCACCACCTGCCACTGGCATAGGTCCAGATTTTATCATTTAGGAGGAATAAACCAAGTAAAGAAATGCCTGGGTGTGGAGCCCCTGGGCCCAGCTCTCCACTAGCCAGGCTTGTTGACATGTAACACCTTTCTATCACCATCTGTTTTCATTAGGGAGACGGAGCTCCCTCTCCACCCTCTGGCCTCAAGTTGTCGGCATAGCCCACTGTCGCTCAGACAGAAACCCCTGGCTCCCATGGACCAGATCGGGGCCCGTCCGAGGCGGGGTAGCCCTGCTTGGTGGGGAGACTGCTATGGGTGCCATCACTGCACATATAGGACCTTCTAAGTCCTGTGGGAGCAGGTGGTCCCCGGGGAGCAGGAGACAGGAGCATTCTAGGGTGTGACTTGGGACGCTCAAGGTAAAAGAAGTCCCTGAAGAAGGAGCAACTGGAGGTCAGGGAAGACCGTGGGAGGAGAGATCCGGAGAGGACATCCTGCGCCTGTGCGTGCCGAGCACGGAGATGCTGCCCCCAAGAAGCCCTAACACAGACGTGTGAGGATTGCGGGTGGCAGAGCGGCTCATGGTTTGTGTGGACACACCATGGTACACATCGTGCAATGTTTTTCCCAAAGGAAAAAGCCTGGAGGGAACACACCATAAATGTAATAGTTTCTTATCTGGGCGGTACAATTACGGATGGTTTTAGTTTTTTCTGCATGATGTTCTGTATTTTATATCAGTGAACATGTATTAATCTTGTACACAGAAAACATTTTCAGAAAACAATTAATGATTCCATTCATAAAACTTTTTGAGTGTTTTCTTTATAAAGAAATTGCACTGATTATAAAAGTATAAATATATACATACATTTTTCTCAAATTTTTTTCCTTAAAATGGTTTCTCAAGGTGGAGCTACCTTTTTCTCCGACTGTAATCTTGCTTTTTTGTTGATGTTTAAGAAATCCAGACGATGCAGCAAATAAATCCTGTATAATCTCAGCAGTCATTGGAGCTGGTACATTCCCTCCGCACGTGTTCTATGGAATCGTTGTATTTCTAAGTGTACCTCACTCTAGGTGGGGTAGGGCCCGGCAGGTGGCGCTCTGCGCCCAGCAGTGCTTATCGGCTACAGACCCAACAGGAAGAGAGGCACCTTGCAGGTGGTTACTGTTTTACTAACCCAGCTCCTAGACGGAAGGTTTCCTGCAGCCCTGGCAACAGCCCAGCCAATGAGAGACAGCCATAGCTCAGCCAATGAGAGACGGCCACAGCCCAGCCAATGAGAGGAGGCCACAGCCTAGCCAATGGGAAGTGACCACAGCTCAGCCAACGAGAAGCCACTATACTTCCAGCTCCCGCTTTACCCCAATGGACTTTCTGTTTACAACGGTCCCGCCCACCCACGCCGCCTATAAAAGGAGCCTCGCCGCTTAGTCCCAAGATCGGCCTTTGCTGATGGCGGATCATGTGTTGGGGCTTGGCGATCTCGGCTAACCCCCTCTCTGCTGGTAAAATAGCTGATAGTTTTCATTTTTTTTTTTTAAGATTTTATTTATTTATTCAACAGAGAGAGACAGCCAGCGAGAGAGGGAACACAAGCAGGGGGAGTGGGAGAGAGGAAGAAGCAGGCTCATAGCGGAGGAGCCTGATGTGGGGTTCGATCCCATAACGCCGGGATCACGCCCTGAGCCGAAGGCAGATGCTCAACTGCTGTGCCACCCAGGCGCCCGGATAGTTTTCATTTTTAACGTGAACACGGTCTGCTTGCTAAAGTAACCTTCATTTTACCTCCTGCTTCGGATTCTGATTTTGACATTTGTTGTACACATGGTGGTGTTTTGTTTCGTTTGTTTAGAGAGAGAGAGAATCTTGAGGCTCCACGCCCAGCGTGGGGCCCCACCGGGGGGAGGGGGCTGGGCTCAGTGTCACGACCTTGAAATACGGACCTGAGCTGAAATCAAGACTCAGACTTGATTAACTTAGTGTAATTGATTAACTGAGCTTAACTCACTGAGCCGCCCAGGTGCCCTGGACAGCATAGTGTTTTTAGCTGACATTATTGAGCTGGAATCATACGCCACAGAATTCATGCAGCTAACACATATAAGTCAGTGTTTCTAGCAGGTTCGCAAAGTTGTGCAATTTATCTGTTTTTTTTTCTTCCATTGCCTGTGCTTTGGGTGTCCTAGGAAACTGCCTAATCCAAGGTCATGAAGACTCACACTTGTGTTTCCTTCTACACGTTTTATAGGTTGAGGTCTCACATTTCGGTCTGTGATGCACTTTGTGTTAATTTTGCATATCGTGTGAGGTAAGGTTACAACTTTATGCTTTTGCATGTGGATGTCCAGTTGTTCCAGCACTGCTGGTTCAAAGACTTCTCTCCTTGTCAAGTTGTCTTGGCGCCCTTGTTAAAAATTGTTCCTAAACGTAATGGGTTGATTTTGAATTCTCAGTTCTAATCCATTGATTTCTGTCTTATGCCAGTACCACAGTGTCAAAATTACTGTACCTTTGTAGTCAGTTCTGAAATTGGAAAGTGCGAGTCCTTCACCTTTGTTCAGGTGGTTTGATTAGTCTAAGTCCTCTGCATTTCCTTGTGAATTTCAGGATCAGTTTATCAGTTTTTGCAACAACAACAAAAAACAGCTGAGATTTTGATAGGAATTATGTTGATTTTGTAGATTAATTGGAAAGTATTGACATCTTAATATTTAATCTTTCAGTCCGTGAAAATGGGATGTCCTTCCATGTATTTAGGTCTTTAATTTGTTTCAAAGATGTTTTATGATTTTCAGTGTGAAGTCTTGCACTCTTGTTACATTTATTCCTGAGTATCTTTCGTGCTGTTGTAAATCAAAGTGTTTTCTTAGTTTCATTTTTGGGTTGTTCATTAGGAGTATATAGAAATAGAACTGAGTGTTGTATGTGCGTCTCCTATCCTGAACTTTGCTGAACTCATTCGTTAGTGCAGGTGTGTGTGTGGGGGGGGGTATGGGTGTGGGTGTGTGTTCCTCTGGGTTTTCTACTTACAGGATTGTGTCATCTGCAAATTGAGACCGTTTTACTTCATTTCCAAAGTATTATAAAATGCCTCTTATTTTTCTTGTTTCCTAATTGTTCTGGTAGAACTTCCAGCACAATGTTGAAGAGAAGTGGTGAGAGCATATATCCATGTATTAGTTCTGATATTAGGAGAAAAGCGTTTAGTGTCACCATTTTAAGTATGATATCAACTGTGGAGCTTTGCAAATGCCCTTTAACAGGTTAAGAGGGTCCCTTCTATTACTAGGTTGACTAGGTTTGTCATGAAAACTCGATGCATGAAAACTCATGGATCTTGTCAAGTGCTTTTTCTGCGTCTGTCGAGATGATTGTGTGGTTTCATCCTTTGTTCTATGAATGTGGTGTATCACATCACCTGTGTTTTCATATGTTGAACCAACCTTGCAATCCTGCATAAATTCCACTTGGTCTGGTGTAGAGCCCTTTTTATATAATGATGGACTCGGTTCACTGTTCGTTGTTGGAGATTTTTGCACCTGTATCCCTAAGGGATCTTGACGTAGTTTTGTGATATTCCTGACCGGCTTTGGTATCAGAGTAGTGCTGGTCTCACAGAATGAGTCAGGATGTGTTCCCTGCCGTCTCCTGGTTTTTTTTGGAAGACTTCGTGAATGATTGCTGTTAATTCGTTAAACGTTGGGTGGAATTCACTGGTGCGGTCCTCTGGACCTGGGCTTTTCATTGTGGGAAGTTGTGGGTTGTTTTGCTGCTCTCTTCATCTCTCGTTATAGATCTATACGTAGTTTCTGTTTCTTCTTCAGTTTCAATGGTTTGTGTCTTTAGAGGAATCCTTCCGTTTCATCTAAGCTACCTTTTTATGCCGTTTCAGTTTTTTCTTGTCCAGATTAAAAGCTGCATGTTTTGTTTTTTGTTTTCACGTGAAACTTTACCATTAGTCAAAAGCAGGGGGCCTCCTTCTTGAACACAGTGAGCGTTCACCTGGGTACAGGACCCAGGTGGAGCCACTGATTCTCTTGGCCCTTCTCCCCCATCTGTTGGCCTTGGGCACCAGACACTGTGGATCTGGCTGTAAAATCCCCTGAACTCCTGTTCCTACAAAGAAGGGTAAATTCTCATTTGTCACTTTCTTATTATACTTTGTGGAAAATAAATTGTAAGTTGTTGGTGACAAGCTGTTCTTTTCTGATAATTATGTCGGTGTCAATTGCTTCTAGGTGTTTACCTCCAACGGCCCAACCGTGATCATGCCCACCTGGTTCTGCTCTCGAGCGTGGTTTTCCCACGTGGGCCCATTTGACGAGGGCGGGCAGGTAAGTGTGGGCCCTTGTGGACCCCCTTCTCTGGGGTCAGGAGAGGCACTGTCATCCCCTGGGTGTGAATCCCCCAGCCCTACCCACTGGTGGGTGCTGTGCTCCCTCTGGAGATCCAGGGATTTGGAGAACATCTTCTGTGAAGGCCTTTCCAGCACTTCGCCTGCTGGCTGGGCTGAGCGTCCCAGAGAGCGTCTGGAGCCCTGGCACCAAGGGATTTGCACCTGAAGGCTGCGGGTGCCCAGGGCATCTGTGCCTGACTCACATCGGCCTAGCTCAGGCCCCAGGCTTCCTCATCCTTGTTTAAAAGCTGTTTTTGGCAAGGTACGGGAGGTGGACAGTGTCAGCTATGCTGCCTCTGGGATAACTGCAAGAGAGGGGCAGGTGCCCCTGGGCATTCTGTCCAAACTGGGCTGGGCTCTTCCTCTAAATCCTCTCCTACCTATGGGGCCCCACCTGGGGAGCTCAGCCCACACTGGTCTCTAGTGTGTGCCCCAGAAATGGGGAGCCGGCCTCTAGCCTGCCCTCCGCCCCAGCCCTCCACCCCACAAACAGTCTTACAGTTAATGCTCCTACACCCAGTTAAAAAGGAAACCTTAGGGTCCGTTTATTTTCCCTTAAACTTCCCTTAAATTAGGCTAAATGATATAGCAGGTGAGCAAAGGTGCAGACTGGGGTGGCAGCAAGACTCAACTTTGTAAAGGGGAGTCTGGTGGGAGGGGGTGGATTGGCCTTCACCGTTGGACCTTTGATGAGGCCCCACACCACCACGCCTACCAACTGCTGGGTGGGGGCAGGAGGGAGCCTGGACACACAGAGACTGGCAGAGGGTCTGGGCCACAGGGTTCTTGGGGGTCTGGAGACCCCAGGCTGGGAGGCAGGGGTGGCTATTTAGGCCCAGGCTCCACTGCCTGCCCTGGGACTGTGGCCACTGTCCGTCTGCTCCGAGACTATTTCCCTCCTGTCGACAACAGGGTCAGCCGCATGGACCCTCAGCTCAGGACCAACCCCAACCCTTATCCCACCCAGCCTCCCTCCTTGCCTGTCGTTTCGGAGGGAGAGGCCTCCCCTGCCCCACACACTGGACCCTGTCTCCCACAGCCACCCAGACACACCCTCCAGGAACAGTGCCATTCTCACACATTTACCAACCAGAGCCCCTGAGGGACCAGCCAGCAGCGTCTGCACCAGGACGTAAACCAGGGGCCTGCCCCAAGCAGGTCTCCCCACCGTACCAGGCTGCCACCAGCACCACCACATGTCCCTAGGATTGGCCCGAGCAGGGAGCACGTGTGCCTCCACCTGACCATGCTTCTCCTGTCCCTGGCCTGGGCCACACCTCGCAGACACGTGGATCACGCTGCTATGCACTCACTGACCTTCCCCTCACCGCCCTGATGGGTCGGGAGACCAGGTCACTTTGTCGTGGAGGTGTGCTGATGCGTGATTTTAGGGTGTTGGGTACCATCCCAGTGTTCCTGTTTCTCCTCCAAATTCTTACTGGCAGAACTTACACATGTGTGGCATGACCCTGCCTGGGGCCCCCAGTGTCGGGGACGTCAGCTCCACTAGGGGCAGCAGAAATGGCAGGGCTGTCTTCGTAGGCAGGGGGGCCTCCCAGCTAGCAGGTGCTCCCTGACAGTACAACAGGGTTGGGGCAGGGAAGCCCCGGCAAGTCCCCCCCATCTAGCAGATGCCACAAAAAGCCGCTGTTCTTGTTGGAGCGGGTGCTTTCCTGTTCTGCAGAAAATAGCCCAGAAACAGCCATCGGGAGACGTTCCCTGGGAACATTGATAAAAAGATCTGACACGTGCTTAACTCATAGCCCTGAGCAGTCTCAGGATTCAAAGTACATCAAGCCTTTTAGCTCAACGTAATTTTTCCTGGAGAAGAAGCACCTGGGGGAGAAGAACGCCCATCCATCCCTTTGTGTGGGGGGCTCAGGAACCGGAGACCAGAGACCAGGCACCAAGGTTCAGATATAAGGGGTCAGAGATCAGAGTTCAGGAACCAGAGATCAGATTTCAGAGACCAGGGATCAGAGATCAGAGTTCAGGGAGCAGAAATGGGGGACCAAAGATTAGAAATCATGCACTGGGGGTCAGAGACCAGGATGAGAGGTCAGGCACCAGATATCAGAGATCAAGGACCAGGGACTGGAGATTAGGGGCCAGAGATAAGGGATCAGAGACCAAGGACCAGGGACCAACGATCAGAGATTGGGGACCAAGGATCAGAGATCAGAGTTAAGAGACTATGGATCAGGGACCAGAGACTGGGGACCAGAGATCAGATTTCAGGCAGTGAGGATCAGTGACCAGAGGGCAGGGATCAAGGACTAGAGATCAGGCATCGGAGGTCAGGAATCAGGAAGTAGGGACCAGGGGTCAGGGTCCAGGACTAGATCTGTGATGGGGCTGTGGCTGGAGCAAGTGGGGAGTCTAGGGCATAAGGAGGCAGATCACAAATGGCAGCAGAGCCCACCACCAGGACAAGGACATCAAGTGTTTCCATCATTCATTTATGCCATTCCCAGAGAAACAGGTTGAGCTGAAGTTATTCGTGGAGTGTGCTCCAAGGGGAACACAGATACCCTGAGAGCTGGACATGGGTTTGGGGAGTGATCCTCGTAATTCTCCATGGGCCTTGGTGAAGAGCCAAGGTCTACCCAGGGCCAAGAGCTTGTGGTTCCTACTCTGTGGAGAGAAGGGCAAGTGGCCGAAGCAGCAGGAAACAGTTCAGGTGCTGAATGATATAGCAGGTGATCAAAGGTGCAGACTGGGGTGGCAGCAAGACTCAGCAAGTGAGCTGGGACCCAAGGGGGGCATGGAAGCACTGGTTGTGAGCTGGAACGTGCCAGGTGGACAGGTTTTTAATTGGGAAATGCACTTGCAGAGGCAGGCTAGGAGGGAGACATGAGTCTGAGATTTGGAGGCGGGTACGATCATGGCCCGGCATGGCATTCAGCCGCGGTAAGCAGCCTTGGCTGCCAGGCTAAGGAATTTGAATGCTTCCAGCAGGCAACCAGTTCAGGCCCTTACACAAAAAGAAAAGTAACAAAAGGGCCTCTTGTTGGTTCTGAACATGCCTTCTGAGAGCAGGTTGGCCTGGGTGGGAAGGCTGGAGAAGGCTCGTCACTGCCACGGGGAGGAGTGGAGGCTCGGAGAGGCTGGCCACACAGCAGACACTTCCGATGTGCTTTTTTTTTTCTGATGGTAAGAGGCCAGGCTGGAGTTGCTGTGTGAGCGGGGAGGCCACCCACCGTCCTCCACCTCATGCAGCCCCCAGAGGCCCTGCCAGCAGCTGAGGGTTCCCGTGTTTATTTGCATTTCCAAGATGACTGTAGGGTGTTGAACAATTTTTATGTGCTGATTGGCCATTTTATGACGTGTCCACATTTGCCCACTTTGCAGTGGGTGGTCTCACGGTTGTCAGGTTGGTGGTACTCGCTAGCGGTACCTGCTGGTGGCTGCCTCCTCCCGTCTTGGTTTCTGTGTCCTGGGATTTCCTCACTTCCACTTGCCTGCTCCTCCCGAGTTCTGTCCTGTGGACTTTGGGGCAGTGAGGCTGTGGCTTCCGTGCCTGGCTTGTCTGCTTTGTCCGTGCCCCGTGGTGCCACTCAAGCTGTTCCGCCCACGGCCTCCACGGTGGCCATGGGCCATCACTGCTGCAGGAGGACAGCTACTCAGCCAGCCGGACGCAGGAGCCGTCACCCACTCTTGGGTTATTTAAATTTCTCTTGGTATTGAAGGTTTATATTTTGTGGTTATTTCTGTATTTCTCTCTTTTTATTTTTATTTTTTTAAGATTTAATTATTTGAGAAAGAAGGAATGAGTGGTGGGGAGGGGCAGAGGGAGAGAGAGAGAGACAGAGAGAAGCAGACTCCCTACTGAACAGGGAGCCCTACACGGGGCTTGATCTCAGGACCCGGGGATCATGACCTGAGTCAAGGGCAGACGTTTAACCAACTGAGCCACCCAGGCGCCCCTATTTCTCTCTTTTTAGATGCCCTTAATCCTTTGTGTTCTTAAACTTTTTCTGGTCTGTTTTTTAAAAGCTTCTAAAGGTATTTTGACCCCCACCTGCTTCCTGGACAACCAGCAGTGAGACCCTCTCTTTTCTTTCTCCTCCACATTTTGTTTTGTGATTTCTGCTAATGTTGGAAGATGCACACACGGATGAGTCTCCCGCCCCAACCCTGGGTCCACGGTCGTACAGGTCACGCTCAGAACTGTGATCCTGCCGTCCTGATACTTGCAGACACGGACCATACGGAGCAGCCTCTGCTCCTCTTCATTCCTTGAGTGTCTTGAAAATTCTGTTGACTTGGTTTGTTGCTTTTTTGAGAGTCTGATGCTCGCCTACTTGTCTTTACTCCGCGAGGTACGTGGTCTTCTTGCCCGGGTGCTCTGACGGTTGTTGATGGTGAAAAGCTCCTAGTTTCACAGGGATTTACGTATCTGCTGGGCCTTTTCAGTTCATGGAACCAGGTCTGCTTGTGTGTCTGGGAGTTTTCCTCGGCGTGTAGTTTTCAGCACGGGCTCTGTTCTGTTGTTTTTTCTGTTCTGCGGACTCCAGTTACACATCAGCCGGATGTTCCCTGACTTTGATCTCAGCAACCTTCCCTCCAGCTCTTTTACTTTTTTCAGTACATAGTTTTCATTTCTTGCTTATTTTCCTGCATTTTTAATGCCCATTATTAAATTTTTTTCAATTGCGTTCTCCCTTGAGAACCTTGTAATACAGTCTTCATTTCTCAGATGATTTTATCTTTTCCTTCAATTTTTTTTAAGATTTTATTTATTTATTTATTTGACAGAACATGTGAGCATGGGGAGGAATAGAGGGAGAGGGACAAGTGGACTGCACTGAGCCGGGAGCCTGACCCGGGGCTCAATCCCACGACCCGAGATCATGACCTGAGTCGAAATCAAGAGTCAGGCGCTCCCTTTCTATTTCTTTTTAAATTCAGTCCACCCTCTTTTACTCTGGAGGCTTATTGAGGTGTAATTCCCATACCGTACGTTTCATCTGTTAAAAGGTGCAGTTTGATGTATTCTGGCAAACGCACAGGCACGCTCCATCGCCACAGTGTGTGCGATGCCAAGAGCGGCCATGGGCCCATGAGCAGCACACCTTGGCCAGCTGGGCCCGCACCCGTCTGCCCCCACCCTCCTCCCAAGACCCCTTTGTGTATCTGGCCTTCTGACTTGAGGTGGTCCCGTCACGCTCTCAGTGCTGGGAGGGTTCAGTGTTGATCTGTCTCAAGGCTCGGGTCGTCTTTGTTGTGGCTACGTCAGCGGGTTGAGTTTTGTCTGTGGGAGTGTTTGGTTTTCTGCTTCCACCTCACACCAGCTCCGTCCAGATGAAGACTTTCTGCGTCCCCGCATTCTCAGGAGTTCCCGCGATCTGCCCCCTCCTGCCACTGCAGTGAAGTGCAGCAGCTTTCCTGGGGTGTGCGGGGGGCTGGCGTGAGGGGCCGGTGGCCTGTTCTGTGCTTCCTTCTGTCCCACGAGATCCCAGTCCCCTCTCACCACATCTCCGGGTGTGCCTGCGCTGCCCACCACATCCCCACCCACAGGACCATTCAGTGCGCCTGGGCACCCCCCCGCATGGGCTCAGCTACCCCAGCTCCCTTGGCTCCCCAGGCTCACAGCCTCTGTGCAGAGTTTTCAGCTGGCCAGAGGAGCCTGAGCTCTTGGCGAACAGGTGCCCAGCAGGGGGGGAGGAGTGAGAACCGAGGAACCGTGAGCGGAGGACCAGTGGCACAGACCCCCTGTCTCGCTGGGAGCAGTGGTGCCCCAGCGCTGCCTCCAAGTAAATCCTCTCTTCTTGCCAGAAATAATGAAACACTGAGGGAGGTTCTTCCAGATCATCGGAAGAAAGAGCACCTTTTCTCTTTTTCCTAAAGCTGTAAAGTGCACAGAGGTACAGTTTGCTCTTTACCTTTGGGACGTCTGGGGGGCTCTGTCAGTGAAGCGTCTGCCTTCAGCTCGGGTCATGATCTCAGGGTCCTGGGATCGAGCCCCACGTCGGGCTCCCTGCTCGGCGGGGAGCATGTGCTCTCTCTCTCTCTCAAATAAAAAAGTCTTTTTTAAAAAAATAAAGGTGCCTTTGAAAATGCAGAGAACTAGAAAAAGGGAACGTGCACAAATCACCTGGGACCCTGTCACCGCATAGCTGATCTGAGCGTGTGCGTGTGGCTCCTTTGTGTTCAGTTTTCTGTGGACAGACTTTCAGCAGAGCTGGAAACGGTTGTGAAACTTGAGTTTTAACTTTTTATTTTACATCTTGCGTATTATCCGTCTTTGTGGGGCCTGGTCCTTCACGTCACATACGCTGATGGGCTTGTCCGCCCCCACCGCGGAAACGAGGGTGTTCGTGACTTTTCCACACCATTGGCCAGACCCCTGTGGGATGTTGCAGGGTCCGCTCCCATCGCTTCCTGGCCGAGCCTGCTTTGTCATTCTGTGCACATGTGGGGTCTTTGGGCCCCAGCTCGGGGTCTGCCCACGATAAAACCAAGTGTGTCTCAGACTCCTTGGCCAGGACTCCCAGGTCAGTGGTGGCTTTACAGAGCACGCCAGGTGGACAGGTGTGGGCAGCGTTGCGGTGCTGGCTTCGGGAACAGGAGCCGAGTCAGGAAGTGCACCCAGTCCAGCTGACTTCCAGGTGTGGCTCACATCTTTCCGGCCGTGTCCAGCAACCGCACTCCTATTCAACCAGCAGACAAGGCATGCAGGTGTATTGCCGACTCTGCTGAGACCTGTGCAGACAGCCATTCTGGGGACAGCCTTGCCCTGTGCAGCTGGTAAGGTGGCCTCTCCCCCCGGGGTTCCATCTCCCCGAGGGCACCTGGCCGCCAGGCTCTGCAGGGCCAGCTGTGCGACCTTCCTCTCGAGGAGATAGGCAAACCAGGGAACGGCCTGGAGGCCCTGGAGTGGCCAGAGTTCAGTGCCGTGAGCTTTACTGGAAGCAGTAGGCTCGGCTGTGGCCCAGCACTAAGCTAAACCAAACCTGGGGCTTGCAAGCTGGCCCAGAGGTGTGACAGGCTGCTGCACAGTCAGAAACCAGCCTTTGCCTGGAGCCACGTCTCCTGGCGGCATCAGTGACCAGGCCTCAGCATCACTGGGCTCTGCTCACTGGCACACCTCTAATGCCGTGCCGTCGACAGCCAGGAGGGTGAGCAAGGTCCAGAGCCCTGGGCTCACTTGACTTTCACTCTTGACTTTAGGAAAGTCAAGGCAGCAGACCAGCGTCTGGCTTCCAGCTTCCGTTGTCAGGGCTCAGCTTGACCGCCTGACTGGCTGGCAGGGGGGTGGGGGCTGAGTTCTCGCAAGCCGGGGAAACCCAGAAGAAAGCTCTCGGGTCCCTGCAGAGCGGAGACCCCGTCCGTGGGGAGGGCTGTTTCTCAGGTTGGAGGCCGTATGCGAGGGTGACGCTGGGGGCTTTGGTCTGCCCTCCGGCCCCGCTTTCCCTGCCAGCACCTCCTCGTCTTGAGATGACATCTGCGTGCTCGGCGGCTGGGCGCGTTGGTCGCTCGCTGGAACCTCGCACCTGAGGCCGGGCGTGACGCCCCGTGTCCAGTTGCCTGAATGAATGCGCGCGCGGGAAGCAGTGGGCCCAGGTGTGCTTCTGCGTGGGCAGAACCTGGCAATGGCTGACGCTTCTCTTGTGCCCCACAGGGTGTGCCCGAGGACCTGCTCTTCTTCCACAACCACCTCAGAAAGGGCGGCGGGGTCATCCGCGTGGACCAGAGCCTTCTCCTCTACCGCTACCACCCGAATGCAGCCACACGCTCGGTCCTCGAGTATGTGGGCCCAAGGCTCCAGACTCAGTTTGGGGGCCGGTGAGGGGCCGAGGTGGAGGGCGCGGGGCTGCCAAGGTCCAGGGTCGAGGATGCAGACACAGGTCACCTGGGTCAGGTCCCTACCACGAGGCAAGAAGTCTGGGAGCACGGCAGGCACGGTGTGCAGAGCCCGTGGCCTTCATGGGGGAAGGCTGTGTCAGGGCCCACGGACGAGGGTTCCCAGGGCGAAGGCTGTGTGTCTGCTTTTCTACAGCGAGGCGGAACTCACGTGCAGATGTTCCTTTGGGGTCTCGCTCTCCACCGCTGTGAGATGGTTGGAGCCTCCGAGCGGCCGGGTGCGCGTCTGACTTGGCTGCTGGTGGCTCAGTGTGCCCTCTCTGGCCGCACCACGGGGCCTGCCCGCTCCCTCTCCCTCCTGTGCCACCTGCCGGCCCCCATGTCCCCAGTGGCCTGGGGCAGCAGGTGTGGAACACGGAGGTAGGGGTGTGTTCTGACTCCTTCCGTTTGAACCCTGTGTGCGTGTGACGTGTTTCTCACCTGTACAGGCGTGTGTGCCCTTGGTGCCTTGCTGCTGTGACACTGCTTGCTTTCGGGAGCGGGGAGGAAGGGTGCACATGCGTCTCTCGGAGGTGGGTTGGCTCTGCTGCCCTGGAGGGTGTGAGACCCTCCGAGGTCGTGGCTTCTCAGCTGGGCAGCCTCTGTCTGGGGAGGTCTGACGTCCACCTGCACTGAGGGGCGGGTGCCGATTTGTGCCACGTCATCTGGGGGTCCCAGGCTGACTCAGGAGTCCTCGGACATGGACATGTATGAAGTTCAGCTTCGTTTTCCAGCTTTTGGCAAAAGAACTTGATTTTGGTGATTTGCTGTTAAATCTGAACTTTCACATAGTGGCTTTAGTAGAGTGCCATCGTTTGGGGTTTGCTGTGCTGAAGCCAACTCCCTGCGAGTGTGGTTTGCACCGTGGGGTAAAGGTCACGTCACGGGGGGACAAAGCAGCCCCAGATGTGTGCGCGTACGTCTCATCAGTCTCCAAGCACGTGAACAAAACTGGACAGAAGCAGACAAACCCACGATTACAGTGGAGGTTTTTCGGGCCCGTCTCGGTGGCCGAGAGAAGCAGGGCGTTCTGCAAGGCGCAGAGGCCTGGAATCGCACTGTTAACCCCTGACCCGGTCGGCGTGTACAGACCACTACACTCAGCCGCAGACTCCATCCCTTTAAGGTGCACGACAGACCACTCTGATCCCATTTCAAACAGTTAGAATCATACACGGTATGTTTTATAACCACATAGAAGGAACTTAGAAGTCAGGAACACATCGTAAAAACCCAAAATTAAGCAACCAAGGGAAAAAATCACAAAGGAAATCAGAAAAAAATTTAATTTGGTGAAATTAAACTGGGATGTCAAAATCTGCAGAATTCACTAAAGCACACAGTCTACACTCCCAGTGAACAACTGAAAAGACCCAGTTAAGAAACATGCATGATGGCATCAAAAGTGAAATACTTGTGAGTGAACCTGACAAGGTGTGTGTGTCCTTTTTGGAAACTACAAGAAAGTGTGCAGGAAAATTAAAACTCATAACAGGGACGGAGGGATGCCACCTTCATGGGTTGGAATATTGGTGACGTTGACACTAGTTCTCCCCAAACTGAGCTGTGGATTGAACTTCTTTGCAGAAATTGATAACCTGATTCTAAAAATCACTTGGAAAATTAAAGGACCCAGAATGGCCTCAACAGCCTTGAAGAGAGTGAAATTTGAGGACTCACAGTGCCCAGCAAACACAGCAACAGCATCAAGAGAGACCAGGGAAATAGAGAATCCAGAAATACATTGAAAATTGTACAATAGATTGATTTTCAACAGTCTCCAAAGGCATTTAATGGAAAAGGAAGATATTTTGAACAAGTGGAACCGCTGGATATCGACGTGGGACAAGAAGGAAAGAACAAGAGTTTCGTGCCATATGGAAACACTCATTCTAGTTGGATCTTAGATACAAACTTAGAAACAGCGGAATAGAAGCTTCTAGAGGGAAACAGGCAACACCTTCACAAGTTCAGGGTCAGCAAACACTTACCAGAGAGGACAGGAGAATCACTAACCATTTAAAAAGTGGTAAAGTGGACTTTATCAAAATTAAACACATTTGTTCATAAAAAGACACCATCAGGAACGTGAGCGGCAAACGGCCGACTGAGCGGGAACATTTACGATCCGTGGGAGGCACGTAAAGAACCCCAGCAACAAAGAGTGTGTCGTGAAAGTGGGCAAGTACTTGAACAAAGACATTTCACAAAACAAGAATATGTAGTACATAGCGTAAGCCCACGACACACCCAACAGGAGGGCTGAATTAGCATCCGCCAGTTCCAAATGGCGGCCAGGGTGTGGATCTAGCAGAAGAGTCACTCTTCTCAGGAGTTGAAGGGTACATCCTCTCTGGAAAACTGCCACTTTTCATTAAATAAATGAATATCCCTGTGACCTAGCAATTCCATGTCTAGGTGCCTCATGCAAGAGAAGCGAAAGCCCTGTTCAACGTACCACCGATAATATTGCCGAGAAATGTCTATCAGCAAGTGAACGGAGGTTGTAATGGAATGCTGCTCAGCGCTGAGAGGAAACCCGCTGCTGATCTGTGCGGGAACGGGGATTAACGTCAAAACAATATGCTCACTAGAGAAGCAAGGCACATGGGCACGCGTACTGTGGGGTTCCGCGTCCACGCACCCCAACAGGCAGGACGAGTCTCTGCTGTTCATAATGACAACTAGTCCACAGTGAGAGGAGCTCCTGCTAGCGTGTGCTGGTAGAAATTAGAACCAGTGTTTGGTGATAGTGATTAGAACTGGGTAGACCTTAGACCTGTGAGGTGTGGGCCTGCGGGGCTCTCCTCTGTCGTCACCATCACGCGCGTTCCTGTCTGTGTGTTCTCCTGTCAGAGTCTCTGAAGACAGAGGCATCTCTCTGTAGGACCCGGTGGTGCCCATGGTGCGGCAGGAGCCTGCGTGTCCAGGAAGAGCCAGGCCACAGGCAACTGGGCTTTGTCCCCACAAGTCCTCATCTTGTTTGCACGGGGTCGATCTCTTTTATGTTGAGAAGTTTCTTTCTTTTTTGCGACGTGAGGTTTTGCCACCCACAAGACAAAAGAGGTGATCTCATGCAGTTTCTGTATTGGATTAAAATCTTCGCGCTGTGAGTGGCAAAACCTCAGAGTAATGAGCTTTAATTACACCCTCAGGCTTGCTGAGAATTGAATTTCTTCAGACTCTCTGCCCAGAGCCCTCCTCTGACAGCACTCCCTGGTTGTTTATTTTAAACCAAGAATGGTCAGCATTCACATCATTCATTATGAGGTTCTTTAGACAGCCAGGGACACCGAGGACCGACCCTCCTGCGCCCGGCCGCCTTCCCCAGCCCCGCCGCCGAGGCCAGCGCTGTCTCGTGCGTGCCATTCATCGCCACACCGGTTTCTTGAGCCCTTCACTGCGTGTAATGTCTCCCTGAACAATATGTGTTACCTGTTTAAAACGTCATGTCCCTTGTAGCTTTCTGCCGTTCTCCCTGAAAACTGCGTTTCTGTTCTGCCTCACGGTTGCCCCGTCCCGTGTGACCTCAGGGTGCCGCCTGTCTCCAGCGCCACCTCCTCCCATGGCCTCTCTGCCGCCCTGCCTGTCCTGCCTGCCGCCGAGCTGACTCCACCTGGGCCAGCACCGCGCCCTCCTTATTCCGCTGCCGGGGGGCGGGGGGGGGCAGGGGACCAGGCCGCAGGGGGTGCGTTTGGAGAGGCTCGTCTGTGGGTTGGGGGAAACCGCTCCGCTCGCCGCCGCCCCTGCTGGGGGACACTGCTGCCCTGCAGCAAGTGGGGAGACTCTCGAGGATTCTTCCCGTCATGGGCGTTTCCTTGAATCTACTATGAGAAGGAATTAAGTCGCAGAAGTGACACGACCCTGTGCTGACAGGACTACGTCACGGGCTGGGGACAGGAGAGGAAGCCGCTGCTGAGAGCCGCGTGTGCGTCACGCATCCCCTCTCCTGGTGGGGACCCCGGCCTGACCCCACACACAGTGCTGCCTGACACCAGGCTGTCCCGCCACGTCCTCCACTTGAAAGGTGAACAGCGTTCGAAGTGGCTTTTCCCTGTACCTTCCTCATCCTCAGGGTTTCTCACTCCGCAGAACGCACGCGCACGGTCACCGGTCCTTTGTTCTTGCACTTCCGCTGCTCGGATGTTGCCAGAGCTGCGTGTGCCTGGCCATGCGGGCGGCGTCTGACGTGGGCTGGAGTGTCTGGAGCTCATGTGGTGTTCTGGAAGAGCTAGGGTCTAGGATCAGGGAGCTGCCCACCACCAGCCCTGGCACGCCCATGGCGCAGCTGTCAGGACGCCTGGCGGTCACTTGCCTGGCGCCACTGCGTCCGTGGATCCCAGGTGCCCCGCCAGGCCCAAGCCCCAGGAGGAACAGCTCCCTGAGATGCCTGGGAATGGCCCTGGGTCGCTGGGTTCAGCATGGCTGAGGACCCGCGGAAGAGTGCTCCCAGGTGTGACTGTGATTTAGGGATGGTGTGCACCCTCCCTTACGTACTGAGATTTCTCTGGGAAACAAGACTCTGGGTCAGGTTTGGGCCGTTGCACCCCGAGAAGTTCCACCCTAACCCTCTAATCGTAAAGATTTCTTTGGGGTACAGCACAAGTGAGCAGAGGGAGAGGGAAAAAGAAACCCGTAAGCAGACTCCCCACTGAGCGTGGAGCCCCACGCAGGGCTCGATCTCATGACCCTGAGATCATGACCTGAGCTGAAGCCAGGAGTCATGCTCAATCGACTGAGCCCCCCAGATCCCCAACCTTCCAGATTCTTAGGTGATGCTTTCATGCCTGCAGTTTAGGCCCTTTTCCTAAACAGGAAAACAGCTGAGGGTACTGGTCTGTGTGGGGCTCGCAGCTGCAGACCCCAGTGGCCAGGCCTCCGGGTCTGCTCATAGCAAGGGGCCCATAGAGGGGTCCCCACCTGGGGAAGACCACCTGGCAGTCTGGGCAGCTTCTGCGGGAAGCAGAGCCACGAGACGGCTCACCCGAGCTCAGCCGACACCGGCGTAGCTGCATCTCCCCCAGGCTCCCCAGGGTCTGGGCCTGGCGTCCCTCAAGGCCCCCAGCTACATGGACGTGAGGTCCTAGGGTCCACGTGGGGCTGTGAGGGTGGGTGAGGCAGTGTCCCCGGTTTGTTGGTTCATTCATTTTTCCAGCCAGAACCTCGTGAGCTCTGCAGAGAGGAGATCCCCAGAACATGCCCTGCTGTGCCCAGGGCTGGGGAGGGAGGGAAGGTCTGGGAGCAGCTAGAGGCCCCGCCCACCTGGCTCACTGCCCATTCCTCCCCCAGGACCACCATCTGGACCCACCGTGTCCGCTTCCTGGAAGAACGGGTCCTGCCGCACTGGGCAGCTTTCACCATCTGGAACGCGGGCAGGCAGGGCCGCCGGCTTTATCGCAGCCTGACACCCGAGGCACGACGCAAGGTGGGCCCCCATCCCCCCCTGCCCCCTTCATCCCACCCAGCAGCTCTGACCCCCGTCCCTGAGGCTGGTGTCCTGTGCCCCCCCCAGGTGGTTGCCTTCTGTGACGTGGACGAGAAGAAGATCAGGAAAGGCTTCTATTGTTACGAGGACTCTCAGGTGTGGGGGCCCAGGGCCCCAGGGAGGGCCTCAGTCCCACATGGGTTGCCTACACCACCCCTAGCTCTGTCCCGGGGGACACGGAGCAGCCCCTGCCCAGAACCTTCCTCCTTGGGGAAGGCCTCCTGTGCCTAGACAGCTGCCAGGCCCAGCAGCGGTGGCCCCCATCTCCTGGGGGTCTCGGGCCCCAGAGTGGCCTGTGTCCCCACCTGGCCCAGGTCTGTGTGTCTGCCATGCACCGTGGAGCTGGGCAGGGGTGAGGGGTGCGGCCCAGCTGCCCGGTCAGCATCTGCAGGCCCAGCACGGTAGGGCGTCCGTGGGATAAGCACGGACCCCAGCCTGAAACACCTCTTGTTTCTCAGGAAAGGCCTAAGCCTCGGGTTCCAATCCTGCACTTCCGAGCTGCCCGACCACCCTTCGTCATCTGCGTGAAGCTGGTAAGTGTCAGGTGCAGCCACAGCAGAGGTCACGCGAGCACCGTGCGGCTGGTACAGGCGCCTGTTGTGGGATCGCAGACGTCCGACATGCAGCCAGACATCCATGCCCTTGGTTTGGGCCGCCTGCGTGGAGCCGCGGGCTACGGTGAGAGGTGGTCACCACTCTCGGGAGGCCGCCCAGGGTGCCGGAGGAGGCCGCCGTGGCGCCCTCATAAAATGGGCTGCACTTCTGTAAAGTGACGCTCTGGCAGACGAGGGGCTGTGGGCGGTGAAGTGTCGCTGAGCAGCACCTCTGCCCAGGCACCACGGCCCCTGCCCCCAGGGCCATCCGGAGACTTCACCCCCACATCCTCGTCTTTTCCCGTGAGGTCACGGGCACGGGGCCCGGGCTGCGCCAGCTTCTCAGCTCCGTTGGGGTCACACAGCACGGGCCTGGGAGCCCCGGTCCGCTTGCCCGTGTCAGGCTGGCCTGTGTGGCCGGGTGACTGAACTCACTCGTTCCCGGGTAGCGTCCCACTGTCCCGCAGCGGGACATCCGACCGTGAGCCCTGGTCGTTTCCAGCCCCGCAGGGAGAGCCCAGCTGCGGCGTTCCCGTGAATTTGGAGGTGTAGAGGGTATTGGAAGGTGCCCTCCATGCACACACCTTCGTGAGGCCACGTGAGGGCTTGTCCCAGCCGCTCCCGCCAGACAAGGGCTCAGTCGAGAGGTGCCCTTGGGCCGCCTCTGGCCTTGCTGGTTCCCAGGAGCTCGGCACGCTCTGGTGCCGGTCCTGCCTCGCTTAGAGTGGCAACTGTTCTCCCACGTGAGACTTGCCTTTTCACAGGTTCTTCCAGAAAAAGTTATTTTCTTTTTAAAGATTTTATTTATTTGCCAGAGAGAGATCGTGAGAGCGCAAGCAGAGAGCCCGACACGGGACTCGATCCCAGGACCTTGGAGATCATGACTCGAGCTGAAGGCAGACCCTTAACCGACCAAGCCACCCAGACGTCCCTAGAAAGTGTTACTTTTAATGCAGCGGCATTCGTCAACCTTTCCCTTACGACGGACACTTGTAGTGCCCTGTTTAGGAAATCATTCTTCGTGGTCAGAAGGGTACATTCTCGCGCACACACGCAGATGTGAAGTGTCATCTTTTACTTTGCAGTCCCAACTATGGGGCCAGTTTGGCTCAGGTGGGGCAGGGCTGCCCCAGTGGGCCCCCAAGAGGGGGTGGTGGCCGACGGGTGGGAAAGGGCCCTGTGCCTGCTGCTGGGGCTTGTGGGAAGACACACCGATGGGGACCCCCGGGGGGCTGGGCTGGGACCTCAGTCACCAGGACACCAGGAGCTTCCTGGAGGCGGCAGCTTTTGCAGAAGGGAGGCAGGGTCCGTCAACATCAGGGAGCAGACCCGCAGGACACGCCCACGCACCCCTGCGTCAAGCCTTGGGCTCAGGGGTGTAGGCCTACACACGGTGGGACGAGAGCAGACCTGTGGAGGGGCAGGGAGGGGGCATCCTTCTTCTTTGTGGCAGGTTTAAGACCCCAACCTCTTTGGCCTTGACTGGACTTTACTGAGCTGCCAGCTGTGTCTGTGCGGGCGCCAGGCAGGATGGTGTCCCCACGGAGGGCTTCGCCTCCCTAGGCCGTTCCCAAAAGACACCTCGGAAGGAGGACGTTGGCTGGGCAGGGGCGGTGGCTCGATAAGGGCCCCAGGCGGGGCAGCAGGCGCAGTTGAGAGGCTGGCCTCTGCCCTTTGCTGAAGGGGCCACTTCGGGGAAGTCCCCCAACTGTGGGAGAGCAGGGGTGAGCACAGCTTGCCCAGGGGGCCGTCAGGCACTCGCTCAGGGCCCCTGGGCCACGGCCAGTCCCACGTTCCAACCCCGTGGAAACCGCGAGAGGCAGCCACGTGTTGTCCCAGGCTGCTCTGCTGTGGGGTCTCATTCCACAGCAACAGGTGGCTGACTTACAAGGCCCAGGGCGGTGACACTGTCAGAAAAGAGCAAGCCCGCCGGCGGTTAGAGCGGCACAGCCATGAGCGTCCGTGTGTAGCTCCACGTGAACCTGTGTGCCAGGAGAGGAAGTGCAGGGTCACAGGGTAACCATGTTTTGGGAGCCGCCAGTTTTGCACAACGGTCGCACCATTTTACGCTCCCGCCGACAGTGCAAGGGCGCCAGGGTCTCCACGCGTGCGCACTCGTGGTGCTGTTACGGGTGCCCCGGTGGGTGCCAAGTGTTCTCGCGTGGAGGTGATGATGTTGCGTTTCCCTAACGTCCACTGGTGCTGACAGAGCCCTTTCATCTGCTTGTTGGCCGTGTGTGTCGTCTCCGGAGAAGTGTCTGTTTGGGTCCTTTGCCCATTTTTTACCTGGGTTTTGTCTTATGGAGCCCTAAGAGTTCCTTGTATCTTCTAGACGCAGGTGCCCAGTCAGATATATTTGGAAACATCTCCGGTTCCACAGGTCCTCTTCTTACTTTCTTGATTGGGTCCTTTGATGTACAAAAGTATTTGATTTTGATAAAGCCCAGTTTATCTGGTTTTAACTTGGTTGCTCATGTTTTCGGTGTCCTAGCCAAGACACCGTCGCCAAATCCAGGACTGCGAAGGTTCTACCCCCATGCTTCCTCCGCAGATCTCGTGGTCCCGGCTCTGGTCTAGTGTGCGGCCTGCGGGAGGCGGCCAGCCCCATTCTCGAGCACGTAGGTGTCCGGGCACCACGCAGCCGGGGCAGCTCCTGCCCCGACTGTCGCCCTGAAGTTTGTTCCGCTTGCCAGCTTGAACCTGTATTGTTTATTGTTGAACCACTGCTACATAGTAAATTACCATAAGCTAGTCTCCTACAATACACGTTGTTTTAGAGTTTTAAATTTGAGAGAGAGAGCGTGCGCACGTGGTTGGGGCCGGAGGGGGAGAATCTCAGACTCCCCCGCTGAGCAGGGAGCCCTACACAGGGCTCAGTCCCACAACCCTGCGACCATGACCTGAGCCAAAACCAAGAGGACTCTTAACCGACTGAGCCACCCAGGCGTGCTCACAGTTTCTGTGGTTCAGAAATCCAGGTGCCACAGGCAGGTCCTCACGGCCCCTCACGAGGCAGCCGGTGAGGTACCAGCCAAGAGGCGGTCGCATGGGGAGGCTCGCCGGAGCAGGGTCTGCCTCCGTGTCGTCATGGCAGGTGGCTGAAGCCAGACCCTTGAGGGTGTTGGACCAAGGGCTTTAGTTCTTTGCTGGCTGTTCCTTGCCATGTGGCCCCCTCGGCGTGGCAGCATATTCTCTTGAAACTGGCAAGGGGCAGGGTCTGCTAGCGAGACAGAAGTCACGATAATGTGTCACCAGATCACAGAAGTGCCGTGTGCAGTGGCCAGTCCACCTGCGCTCCAGGGGAGGGGGCGACACGGACCCACCTCTGTCTGCCTTTCTGCAGCATGTGCCCACCTGCCTGGGTTTTCTGGTGTGAAAGCAGTTTCCTAAAAGGGACGAGCCTGTTTAAAGCCAAGATAAGCAAGGTTCCAAGCTGCCAGGGAAACTGGACGGTAACTATGAGGTGAGGCCGCAAACAGCAGCCGTAAAATGAAAATTTAAATTCTGCACAAACTATACACAATTTCTCAGAGATGAGCTCAGTTAAGGGTCTCTTTCTCTGAGACCAAAAATTGCCAGGAACTAGAACCCCTGCCCCCAGTGAAAACCCTTCCCGGAGGGCAGGCTTTGGGTAGGAAGTGAGCTTCCTTTCTATCCCCAGGGAGGCACCCACAGGCGCCTGTTTTTTGTATATTCTGCCAAAATTAGCCAACATAAACACGCTTGTGTGGTTTTTTAAACCAATGGCAGCATGTTATACATATTTCTGTATTTTGCTTTTTTTTTTTTTATTTAATATAATACGTCTTACAGATTATTCCCTGTGAACCACCTGGTGCTGACTCTGCGGTTGTCTTTTAACTGAGCTGGAAGCTAGCCCCGTGTGGCCGTCCCCGTGCTGCGTGTCCCCGTGCAGCCGTCCCCATGCAGCATGTCCCCGTGCTCCGTGTCCCCATGTGGTGTGTCCCCCTGCAGTGTCCCCGTGCGGCATGTCCCCGTGCTGCGTGTCCCCATGTGGTGTGTCCCCCTGCAGTGTCCCCGTGTGGCATGTCCCCGTGCTGCGTGTCCCCATGTGGTGTGTCCCCCTGCAGTGTCCCCGTGCGGCGTGTCCCCATGTGGTGTGTCCCCCTGCAGTGTCCCCGTGCGGCATGTCCCCGTGCTGCGTGTCCCCATGTGGTGTGTCCCCCTGCAGTGTCCCCGTGCGGCATGTCCCCGTGCTGCGTGTCCCCATGTGGTGTGTCCCCCTGCAGTGTCCCCGTGCAGCATGTCCCCGTGCTGCGTGTCCCCATGTGGCTGTCACCATGGAGCGTGTCCTCATGTGTCCGTCCCTGTGCATAGTGTCCCCGTGCAGCTATCCCCATGCAGCGTGTTTCCGTGCTCTTCCCAGTGCAGGGATGGAACCAAGCAAGAGGCAGGAAGGGATCTGTTGACATCTCTTCGAGTCAGGGTTCAGGCCCCCTGTAAAGGGGGCCATGGTTGTCATGGGGGCCCCGGGACGAGGCACGAAGAGGAAAGCCGGCATGCCCTGGACAAGTGGGTGAAGCAGAGCTGCCCGTGGGGGTCATTTCCTTCCCTTAGTGCAGGGAGGAACCAAGTTCGAGCTGGGGAGAGTGTGTATGCCTCAGGGGACTCCCCCCACCCCCACCTCCCTCCCACCTCCCGCAGGACATTGTGGCCAACTTCTCGCAACGTCCCCACCCCCCCCCCATCTCCAGCCCCTCTTCTCTTAACGGAGAAGTTCGTAGTAAACCACCTGACCGGTGGCCACAGGTGATTCCAACCCAGGCCCCCTTGGGAGGGCCTCTGGGGGTCCCAGTGCAGGCTTAGGGAGGCTTGGATCAAGCCAGACCTGCTGTCCCTCCCACAGGACCTCACCGGGGGTGCATTTGAGGACAACCTGAGGTCACTGCACCTGCAGGAAGGCCGGGACTTCCTTCACTTCAGCTGACGGGCCCATGGCAGCTGCTCAGGTATGTGGGATTGCGGGCACTAGGGAGGGGAGTCCCGTGGCCCTGAGGGGGAACACACAAGGTGGGAGGTGGTACCAAGTGCATGGCAAGCCCCCCTCCTTGTGGGGCTGGCACTTCACCTACAGGGCTTGTGTCTGAGTGTGTTCTTAACCAGGACGTGGCTTTCATGCGGCAAAATGTGCAGCTGTGAGCCCACGGCCTGAGGGGCATGTGTCCGACGGTGTGTGCAAGCGCGTACACTCCCCTGCCCCTGGGGGCACCGCCGTCACCGTCTGTCTCACCAGCAGCTCGTTAGCTCATGGTCCTGATAGACACCTGTGCTGCGAGGACAGCAGCTGCTGGGTGCTCTGGTCCCACCATGATGGACGTTTGATTCTGTCGACGTTGGGCAAAGCCGGGGCATAGTTCCTGGGAAGTCTGACTTGGTTAGAGATGTGGAAATACAGACCAGCGACTGAGAACAGAGGCTGTGTGCTCTGAGCTCACAGGGTAGGCATCAGTCCCATGAGGATGGCAGAGACTTGAGGGCATGGGAAAGGGGGCTCTGGTGGCCCAGTGCCGTCCTCGAGGTTGGTCAGGGGAGCATGTCTGGCTTTCTGTGGCGGGTCCTCGGTTGCAGGAGGGTGAAGGCAGGAGGCCAGCGGTAATCGAGTGTCCTGGCTGTTCCGGGCTGCTGGCTTCAGGGTTACTGTTCGGTTCCCTGAACTGGCTGCTGTGGGTCGTGGGCGTTGTGCTCATGGCTTTTCTAGCACCTTGAGTCTCCCAGGCCTGGGAGCCCCAGCGCTCAGCCCAGCCGAGAGCAAACGCCATCAGCCGCAACTGCGGGGATGTGGAGCCGGCTCCCCTTTGCCTGTCTCAGGACCCAAACAGCAAGGCCACGGATAGGCTGTGTCATTAGTGACTTGTGGCAGAGGCAGGGGTGACCCTGCTGGTGGGAAGCCTGCAGTAAGGGCTCGTACGAACAAGGCGAGAATCCCGAGGGGGCTTGAGTAATCAGGAGCGGCCTCGTGTGAGGCTCGCGGGAGTCGGGATGAGAAGCAGGTGTGCCTTTGGAGTACAAAGCGCAGGAGGACCAGGCACCCTGCCTCGGCGCTCAGTGTCTCTTAGAAACAGGTTTGGTTTTATGCCGAGTACTGTCTGCCGCTCTTGTCCGTCCTTCAGATTCTGCTCGCTTTAAACGCTCTTCACCTTGTGTACCCCCTACTTGCTCACGGTTTGCTCAGCATACCCCCCTGCACTGGAGATGCGCAGCTGGGACCATTTCCCCACCCGCAGTTCATTCACCAGAGCGGTGGTTCCCAGTGGGGCTGAATCCGCCCCCCAAAAATCTAGCAACACCTGGAGGTAGTTTTGTTGTGAGAGTGGGGAAGGGGTTTGCTGCTGGCATCTGGGATGTTGGTACAGACTTATTGGTCAGTTGTGTGCTCGGATGAGCGTCCGACTCTCGGCTTGGCTCAGGTTGTGCTCTCAGGGTGGTGAGATGGAGCCCACGTGGGGCTCCGCTCAGCATGAGATTTCCTCCCCCTCCACCCTTCCCTCCAGAAAAACCCAGAAGTATTCAGCCCCAAGTGCCAAGAGTGCCAAGGCTAAAAACCTAGCTATGCATTCAAGGCTTGCACCACCGGATGGGACTTTCTTCAGTGACGGTTTCCCACGTACACCGTTCTGCCACGTGGACCGCTCCTTTCTCTCGCACAGCGGGGGGCCCTGTGCTTAGGGGGTGGGCAGCACTGTGGCTGTGTGCACAGTGTGCTCCTGCCCCTGCCCGGGGTCTGCAGGCTCCAGCATCTGGGGACAAGCCCCCATGAGGCCTCTGTACACACCGGGCAGATTCTTTCTGGGGTGTCTTTTCTATCTTGATAATTTCTTCAGCTGTGTCTAGCTGGTTAAATCCATCCAGGGAGCTTCCCCCCCAATCTCTTAATAATTTCTAGCTCTTTCAGAAGCAAATGTTATATTTTGTGGCTGATATCACCAATATCTGTCTTTTGGGGTCTACTTCTAGTAAGTCTCGCTGATGATTCCCTGTGTATTTTGTGACATTTCTGGAACGCGAGTTTGGGTTCTTTCCGTTCTCTCTAGAGAGGAGCCTGTACACTTCCAGAGAGGGTTCCGTCTGCCTCTTCTGCCCACTGTCTGGGGGCGCCACTGGTTGGGGGGCAGTTTGATCACATTTTCTGGGTTAGTTTTGAGAACATTCCTCCAGGAGACACCTCCCCCACCCAGCTCCAGGGGAAGGCGGTGATGGGCGGTGACAGGGTGCCGTCCCCTCATTCTCATCCATGCTCCTGCTGAGGCTGCTGCCACCCCGGGTCCCAGCTCTGCCTGGGCCTTCTGTCCTACCTCCCACGCTGCACCGAGATGAGACTTCCCCACCTGTCTCAGGCTCGGCAGACACAGGTGCTCGGGACCCAGTGCCCGCTCAGGCGGAGGCTTGGTTTTGCGTCTGGAACGTGGCTGTGGTGTACACGTGGCCCCTCGCAGCTCCCTGTGCACATTCTGTTCCAGGCACACCGGCTTCTTGCTGCTCCTCAACTCACCGAGCTCTTTCCCTTCTGGGGCCACAAGGTGCTCTTCTGTCTCCGGTGCCCGCCTGCTGCACGGCCGCTCCACGGCAGCCCACGTTCGGCCCGCTGCGTGTTGCTCCCGGGCACCGGTTTGCTAACAGGACGGTCCACGTCTGCTCCTGCTACACTCTAAGCTGTGAGCGCATGGGGCTCCCCCTCCTAGATCTGTCACCTGGCCCCGGGGTGGGGGGGGGGCTCCGGAAACCACAGCTGCGTGACCTGGTCAGAGCGAGGGTGATCCACAGGAGCTGGTGTGGCTGAGGGCAAGAGGGGCACTGGGCCGGTGCGGCCCGCGGGTCTGGGTGGTTTCCCTCAGGCTGCCGTCGGGCCCGCCCTGGCGAGGAGGAGCTCTGCAGGAGAGTTGTGGCGAAGTGGCCTGTCTCCGGGTCTCCGGAAGGGCTTCTCTTTGGAATCTCGTGGATTTTTTAAATGGTGCTAAAAACACTTCATTGTATTGCTTGTCTCGGCTTTCTGCAGCCGAGGTCCAGACGCCGCTCGGTGGGTACCGTCTACCCCACACCGTCCTCTGGGACCCTGGTGTGTGATCCCCGCCAGCTGAGGGGTCTCTGGCTAGTCTTCCATCTAAAATGGACAGCTCCCTACTAATTGAGAGGGAAGTATGTTTTAAGGCTTGAATAAAATACAAATTAACCCACAAAGTAACACGAGACTTTCTCTTCCAGGGGGTCCAAGAGGGTGTGGCATCAGGTGCGGCCCACGAAGGTAAACGCTCCCACAAGTCGGCAGCTTAGCCCAGGCAAGAAAGCAGCACCCAGCGCCTGCCAGGACCCCTCAGGCCCCTTGGCCCCCGTCGCCACACACGCCCGCGAGGGCAGCTCAGTCCCCGGCACAGACACCATCCGTCCTCAGTTCATGGCCCGAGCACAGCACAGCCACCACCTTCGTCTCAGGTATGGGTGGGAGCTCCTGAGTTCTGCGTTTACCACCCGTGACGCTGCGTCCAGGCCTCAGCCCGTGAGACAGCAGACGAGGCGCGGCCACGCGGGCCCTGAGGGGACGAACCTTCGTGCACGTCAGCCTTACCAGCCTCGAGGCTAGGTCTGCTCGGCCACTAGAGAGAGGCACTTTCTCAGAACAGACGAATCAGCTGTGGTACTTCCCACACGTCACCAGAGAACCTGACAGCCCAGAAGAACACACATTTGGTGAGTTGTCCGCCCGCGGCAGGTGCTGTCGGAACCACGCGCCTACCTCTCTGTCGGGTCCCTAACTAGCGACCACAGCGCCTCTCCTGTGGGGTCACAGCCTGTCTCAGGCAGGATTCTTTGGTTGCACAAAACTGTGAGGGGTCGGTGCCCACGTGCAATGCCCACATCACCGGGCAGACCACAGTGGGGGACAGGAGAGAAGGCAGCGCGCCGGCCACCTGGCGGTTCCTCTGGCCCAGCTGGGCCTGGCCACCCTGCACCCCGCAGCCGCCCACATCAGTGTCAGACACGGAGACACAGAACTGCTTAGGACATGATTTTATAGACGGGGGTTCCCACGGACATGAAGACAAAAACACATGAGAAAAAGCGACCGCTGTGGTGACGAACTCCAAGTCCCTCGGCGCCACGTCCAGGTGTCCGTGCTGACCGTCATCGGACTCCTCCTCCCTCCCGGGTGGGCAGGGGGCCTCAGCGGGTACCAGGCTGTGGGGGACACAGCACAGGGTCAGACCGTCAGCACTGTCCCCCCCCCTTCCCCCGCCGGGCCCTGGGTGGCAGCGGGAGGTCCCTGGTACTCTGCCCCCCACCTTCATCCACCCGTGCGTCAGATTTTCCTGATAAAAGCATAAACGGCACGTTTACTTGGAAAGCAACGCTATGCTTGGCCTGCCGTCCCCACCCCTCACGGTGCCACCCGGGGGCCCGAGAGAAAGGCACAGCCCCCACACCGAGTGGCACCGGAAAGGAGGCAGGAAAACCATCCCAGAAATAACAGCATGATTCCGGGGGCCCAGAGAAAGAGAGAGTGAACAGCTGACAGGACACAGCGAGGAAAGAGGCTTCTCGGAATGCCAGCAGGGGGTCACGTGCTGGGACAGCGCCTGGTGCCACCCTCCCTTCACACAGCCCTCCTCGCGGTCCTCACTGGCAGACTCGCAGGAAAACTATAAACACTTCTTAAATCCACGTGAAGACAAGAGGAGAAAACCATGAAATCAGACAAGAATCAAAGATGGCAGACGTAAACCCGACTGAATCCCTAATCACACATTAAACAGGACACAAAACACTCCGACTAATTAGATTAAAAACAGGTAAGACCTAAGATCCACTTAAATGGATGGAAGCACAGAAAGGAAAAGGTGTAAACGGCAACCGAAAGTCCAGTGTGGCCCATTACCATCAGACAAAGGAGACTCGAGGGCACGGAGCATTCTTACAGATAAAGAACATTTCCAAGTGGTGGTCAGGTCACCAGCACGGTGGCACAAACTTAAGCCCACAGGCATCCAGTGCCATTGCTTGCCACACGGAGAAGACAGAATGAGGAGCAGGCAGGTAGGTTTGGGAAGCCCTGAGGGCATTCGAGGAACCACTGCATAGTCTCAGCCTCATCAGAGAATGGGGGCCCCCCAACACGGAGATGGACAAATGCAGACTCTGCCTGGAGCAGAGGCCACCGGAACTCCCCACAGAGCGGAAGGCACGCCTGAGTGCCGATTCAGCAAGCTGCTGGAGGTGGGTGTGAGCTAGCAGGAGGGCGAGACTGTGGAGGTGCCATCTTGGGGGGACCCTCCAGGAACCTGCAGGTTCACCTGGTCACAAACCTGGAAAGCCCCCTGTACTCTGGCGGGTAACTGCTATGAGTCACACCCAGGCGTCTCCAGCACAAGGGTCTCCTCTCCGGGGGACAGACGTGCCTGAGCCCATGTCACCTGCCCGGGGATGGCAGGGAGCCCAACTTAGGTTTGCTCAGATGACTGCAAACTCCCGCAGGACTCCAGGGTCATGGCCATGGGTTCTCTCTCAAAGAGCACCCAGACACCAAAGCGCAGAGGGGGACAGTGCAGGGACGCCCCAGGCAAGAGCACAACGTGCTAGAGAAATTCAGAGCTCTGGGGGCTGCGGCGGTACCGAACACACGGGTCCCCGCCGGACACACACAGACCTTCACACCTGAGGCCCATTTGCCTCAGTTCCTGTGACCAGCACAACATATCTGGCTTTCAACAAAAACTCACAAAACATGCCAGAGGCAAGAAAAAGCAATTGGGAGAGAGACGGCACCGAGACCAAGACCAGACTCAGACACAGCAGAGTTGGAACGGTCAGATGGGGTTCACAACAAGTATCATTAATGTATCAGGAGCTCTGATGGGGAAAGTGGGTGCCACCAAGGACAGATGGACAGAGAAAGCAGGACCAGAAAGTCCTAAGAATCAAAGGAAACGCCAGAAATCAGAAACACGGTAACAGAAATGAAGACTGGACACGGGGAAAGAATCTGAAGATTGGTCAATAGAAACTTCCCAAATTGAAATGCCAAGAGAGAAAAGAATGGAGAAACAGAAGAATTCCAAGAGCTGTGGGACAGCTACAGAAAGAAGTGTGGCATCCCTTCTCCAAGCCGTAAAGCACAGAGTGCTCCTTTGTGCTCGAGGCTGCAAGACTCAGCATCACAGACGTCGGTCCTTGCCACGTAGACCCAGAGGCTGCAAGCCACCCTCAGCCAAATGCCTGGCTGGTTCTGTGGTGCAAACTGACGAGACTGTCCTGCAGGGGTTTCTGAAACCCAAAGGGCCAAGAGTCAAGATGGTCTTAGAAAAATAAAACTGGAGACGGAGACATGTGAGCGCCACAATATCCCACAAGACCCACACCCGTGTCTGTGGCTTACAGACAGGACAGAGGACCCAAGAGGAGAGCCACACATGTGGCCCAACTTTGGCCGTGGTGACATTGTGGCCAGAATGGAGCTGCATGGACTGCACACAGAAGACACGCCTGCGGGCCTCTCCCCGGCACCACACGCAAACACCAGTCCAGAGTGGCCTCAAATCTTAATGTAGGCAATGAAACAATAAAGCTTTTAAGAAACACCCAGGAGACACAACCCTGGAATCGGTGAAGACCTTAAACAGGCCCTTAATTATACAGAATAGAAAGGGTAAGTTGGAACATACGAGACCTAAGGATGACAGAGCTGCCCCCAGAGAGGGAGATCCTGGCAGATACAGTCCAGAGCCCATATGCCTCAGACAGCCCAGAAAAAGCACAGAAGGGGACGCACATAGCACACGCAACGCAAGCACGTTCTGGACTCTGCTTGCCAGCATCTGGGGCTGCAGCCCTCTAGCCCAGCAGGAGCAAGCGCTGCCAGCAGCCCGCCTGGGAGGCTCCACCCTTGAGCCACGTGCTCATCCCGCATGTGCACAAAGCTGGACGGCACACACTCCTGTGTGTTCTTGCTTGGTTAAAGTTCAGAAGCAGTCAGGGATCAAACTGGGTCCAGGGGAACAGGGCCACAACAGGGCAGGATCAGGAACGTGGGGCCGAGGAACTGCCTCTGTGCCCAGCCGTCACAGAACATGCTGCCGTGCTCTGTGCTTGAGGTCCAGTGGAGCCCACAGCCTGAGTCCATCCTGATCCCCTGCAAGCGCACACGCAAGAGCCGAAAATGTCCGGACGGCCACGCAGAGCCTGGAGGGACAGCCAGGGGCCCTGCGATCTCAGAAAACCGCAGCTACAGTGTGCACACTAATGCCGTGGAAAAGACTGACACCTCACTGGGCAGCCCCAGAGACCCCGGGGGTGACAGCGTCCCCAGACAGGACGAGCGTCCAGGGAGGTGGTGATGGTGGAAACCAGACAGCAGCACCAAGGACCTCAGTGAAAGGAGCGAGCTGCGTCACTGCCAAGGGCAGGCAGCATAGGACGGCCACCCGCCAGGCAGAGGGCCTGTCCTGGACATCCTGCCCACAGGACACACCTGACACGTGTCCGGTGGGGACAAGGCACGCAGGAGCCTGTGGGGAGGAGCCGGCAAAGCACACGAGGGGCAGGCAGGGTGGGGAAAAGCACCAGCCGCCGGGTACAACCGGAATGTTCCAGACTCAAGCTCAGAATGGTGGCTCACGGGAGCTGCACTTGGAAAGGGCCCCCAGGTCTCATGTAGCCACGGGCCATGCAGTTACCTTGGGGACCAGCTGAGGTCTGGGCACGCCGAGGAGGTCACACAGGCGGTTCCTCTGGCCTCTCACGAGCGGGAGCTCTGCGTCCCTGGGGGAAGAGAGGGCAAGAGCAGCTTCAGCGGCAGGGACGGCTGGCTCGCGGTTAAACCTGTTGCAAGCTACAGGCTCTCAGGCAACTCCGTGCTGGGTGCGCAGAACCCCAGCATGTTAGCTTCGGGGGAGACCACGGAAAACGGCACCAGGCAAACCCGGGCATGAGTGCTGCACACAGCCCTTGCTCCTGGCATCCTTCTGGGGAAACTATGGAGGAGGAGCCCCCAAAAGAGCGGCGCCCCAGGGGAGGTGTGGCCCCAGATGGGCGGCCCCCAGACTGACAGGAAACGCTGAGACTCGGAAAGGTGGGGTAGGTGGGTTTTCAAAGTTTTGACTTTGAAAGCTGTTTATCACTTTCATAAAAATAAATATTGTTACCTTTTTCTTTTAGAATAAGAAAACAAATTATTGTAAAATCCTTTGGAATTTCTTTCAAGAGAAAGGGACTGGGTTGTGGGGAAGAGCCCTGTGCGCCCCACGTGGGGAGGGAGGAGGGCCTCAGCCCCAGGTGCTTCAGCGCCAGGCCCTCCCTTCCAGGCTGCTTTAGAATCTCATCTGCAAGGTGCCTGTGTGTCCGTGCAGCTGACCACACGGCAGCACGCTCCGCAGGGAGAACCGTGGCTCTCTCCACAGACGCTGAAGAGCGGGCCCTGGGGAACGGGGTCAGTGACCGAGAGCAGGGGCACCCACGTTTTCTGTTCTGGAACTTTCATGAGCGGCTCCCACAAAGACGTTCACTGAACTCCCTCATCCCCGAGATAAATGTGTCCCCGAGAACCTCGAGGAAGCCCTGAAACCAGGGCTTTTCTGCCCTTCACGCCCCAGCAGGGGAGCCGGCACCTGGGGCTCTGTGGACGGCTCGGCCCTCTTAGGAGTGTCTCAATCTCGAGGGAAACACACAGACACGTTTCGCGTGTCCTCTCCTGCTGATGTAAGCGCGTGGACGCTAACAGAGCCCAGTCCACCATCGGCACGAAGGCCCCTTATCACTGGTGCCTCCAGGGGCTGCTGCCTGACCTCTCCCAGATGGGTGGGGAGGGGAGGGGTCACCTTGCAGGGGTGCACACGTGGCTGAGCGTGTGCACACGTGAGCATGCGTGGTGCCTGGACCACAGCAGGTATCCCCCATGTGTCTGTTAGGACTCGTTATCCAGTGTGTCCTGTTGAACCTGCACCCCAGGCTGTACCCTCCGGCTCTCCACGCTGCCCACATGCCCTCCTCCCATTAGCCCTGGCCCGCACTCCTCACATGTCCTCCACCCTGCTGCCCCAACGCATCGAGTCAGAAAGCCGACAGACACCGTAGGACATTGCACCGGTAACAAGCCCTGGGGCCCAGCTCTGCCTTGAGGGACCCAAGAGAAGCCAATGGCCCCGAATGCCCTGGGAAAGAACCGGATTATCTGGGACGGGGGACACCTATTCCACTCTTTCTGATGTTTGAACATGTCCTTATAGGGCTTTTCCACCATGGCCGAGCAAAGGCCCAGGGGCCGCCTCAGGAGAGCACGGGCACCTGCGTCAGGCACTCAGACCCTCTGCTCCCTTGGAGGCCATGGCCAGCATGTGAGCACGTCCCCGCAGAGGGTAAACCGCCTCCTGTGCCACTCCCTTCTTGGCATTCCGGACACTGCCACTCAGGGGCAGGAGGAGCCATTCCTGAAGTGACCCCATCAGCCGAGAGCCCGTGACGCTGTTATCAACGAAAGCAGCCCCACCAGAAATAAACAATTAGTGGTCAGAACCACCCACCTTCGCACTTTGAACATCTTTCCACCTGAACAGGAGTCGCCCCCTCCCCCCCCCCCGTGCCCAGGGGACCCCCCAACCCCTGGGGTATGAGTGGGGACCCGTGGGCAGACACAGGGTCACCACCTCCTCGGAGCAGAGGCGTCGAGAGCTGGGACCCGTCTTTCCCTGTCCCTTCAGAGGGTTTGTTGGGGGGCCTCGGGGACAGGAAGAAGGTTCTAGACAGCCCCACTGACCAAGGAGCCACCCCTGACCCGGTGGGAGGATGGGAAGGGGCCTCGCACTCACCAGGCCGTAGTGCCCAGCACAGCCATGACCTCATCAAGGACGTCCTCGCCCATGATGTCACCGTAGGTGAGGAGCATCTCATACACCTGGCTAGCCGTGGTCTTCCGGATCTGGGCAGGACGGAGCACGTCAGCAGGAGGGGAAGGCCCACGAGAACCCAAGCAGAGTGACAGGACCCTGCCCACGGAGCAGGGACGTGGGGCCAGGCACGACCCCGGGTCCGAATGGAACCCAAGACCTGCTTGGGCACCATGCAAGTTGTTAGAAGGAGGTGACCTGGGATCCTGCCTCAGGAGACCCTGGCCACAGCTGGACAGGTGACCGCGCAGGCTGTGGCAGGGCCACCCCGTTCCCCTGCTGCCCCACGGCAACCTCATCAAGGAGAAGCCAGGCCGCCTTTGAAGGAAATGCTTCATGGAAAACCTGCCCCTTGTCAGGGAAACTGCCCCACCTGCTTTGTTCCCGAGCTGCCCACCGGCAACACCGCTCACGGGGCAGATGGTCTCAGACCCCCCAGGCCCACCCCAGGGGAACTCAGTCAGCACGCTGGGCAGCCTGAGAACCTGAGTTTCTGATGGGGGGTTGCTGCAGCCGGGTCCAGTGACCCCCCTTCGAGAATCAACGTGTTAGGTATAAACGTCACTGGTACCTTTTAGGAAAATGGCCTCGCAGGACACCTGACCTGGGTAGGTGGTGTCTGGGCGAGGGTGCCGGTCAGGCATGGGCCAGGCTGACGGGCCTGCTGCAGGGCCCGCCCACACACCCGGCAGGGGTCAGGGCCCCAGGCGCCACGACGGGAAGAGCCTGGGAGCGGCCGTGTGCACACTCACCACGGGGAACGGGTGGCAGAGCAGAAGGCACAGCTGCAGAAGGACCTTCCTCCTCACGTCGCCCGGGAACTGCACCATCCCACAGAACCTGCAGGACGACAGGCTTCAGCACCCACTGCAACACGTCGGACCTCCAGTGTCAGGGGGTCGGCTGTGTCACGAAAGCCTGCCTCCCACAAGGACGCTCCCCGAGATGAGGCACAGCCCCTCCTGGGAGGCCGTCTGAGCTGACCCTGCAACAGACACAGGCTGTTCTCCACCCAGACCGACTGAGAGTAAAATTAACTCTGCGTCTCTCCCGCCTGACCGGCCCTTCTTTCACCATCACAGCGAGCGCTCGGAACTTACACCGCGACACTCGACCGCAGTTTCTGCACGTCCTTGGACTTCTTGATTTCCTCCTTACAAAGCGCGAGCAGCTTCACACTGAAGGGGTGGCTAGAAGGGAAGCACACGATGCCAGAGACGCGCTTTCAGCAAGCACATGCCGCCCAGACACGCTGTGGCATCCGGTGGCGGCACTGCCACCAGATGATCAGAGGGCCACGTCCCCCAGGGATGCACCCCACGCAGCTACGTTAAGTGGCTCCTTTGCCGGTGCCTGTCCCGTGCACGCGCCTCTCCACCCTCTCACCAATAGGAGGGGCACCCAGACAACCCGTCCCTGGGAAGTGCCAGTGAATGCAGGCTCAGCCCGGGACCAAAGGAAGGGATGACCAGCTTGTAGCCAGGCCCCGCTCCTGGGTCCAAGGAGAACCAGGGAGTGGCCGAGCATGGACACACGTCCTCCTCCACTCTGCACAGCTGAGGACAACGCGGGGCCAGGCCAGCAAGGGTCCCTACGACACACAGTGCTCCTCCTCTCCGGTGCCACTGCTGGGGGTTCCACTGCCGCTACTCCCTCTTCAGGGAAAGTGGCTCTCGGTCTCTCTCCAGCGGCTGGCACCCCCGCCCACCTCCTCCAGGTCCTTGTCACCCAGAGCTGTCGGTGTGCACCTCCAGCCCCCTCCCCTCTGCAGGCTTCTCCCCACGGCTCACTGAAACACTTGCTGGGGACCAAGTGACCACCATGTCCTCCACCTACATGACCATATGGCTCACACCACCGATGACCCTACTATGAGGTGCTCTTCCAACTTCACCACCTTCCCAGTGGCTCCGCTGCCCCCTCTGCTCGCCGTCCTCTTAACAACGGGACACCCCACAGCTCCATCGGGGCCCTTCCTGGTCTACACCCGCTCCCTTGCTGACCTCATGGGTTCATACACCACCCACCCTCTGAGGACTTTCCTCTGGGATCTAATGAGCGTCTCAGACCAAACATTTATGCTACGGACTGAATGTTTATGTCCCCCAAATTCACATGTTGAAGCCCTGATCCCCAACGTGAAGGTATTACCAGTAGGGCCTCAGAGGCGATTAGGACATGAAACTGAGTCCCCACGATGGCATGAGTGCCATCATGAGAAGAGACAAGATGCATTTCCGTCTGTCAGGTGAAGAGTGAGAAGGTCCCTCTGCAAACCAGGGCCTGAATTGCTGGCACCCTGACCCCAGACCTCTTGCCTTCAGAACTGTGGACTAAGTTTCTGCTCTATAAGCTGCTCTGTGGTGTTCTCGCAGAACGTGAGCTGGACAGTGTCTGGCCCGCACCCGCCACACTGGCTCTCCTGTCCTGGAGACAACCCCGCCTCCTGGCTGCAGTCTGCTCCCCTACACCCACATCTAGGCCACTAGTGGGTCTGCTGGCTTACAGTTACCTGCACTGAGAACCCACGCACCCAGTGTCTCTGCTGCCACTTCTCCCTGCCTGGACCCCAAGGCCCTTCTCCGTGCAGCAGGTGGAATGCCTGCTGTCTCCACTCCCAGAGGAGAGGCTGCACCCGGGGGTGCCTCAGAACGAGGGTGTAGCAACTGCCAGAGGACCCGAGCATGCTGTCCCCAGCCTCCAGCCACAACAAGACCCAAAGCTTGGTCCTAACAAAGGTATGCACCTGACGGACCTGGAAGGCTGCCCCCAGAGGGAGAGAGCACCTCTTGCAGGCAGTCCAGAGACCCCCCAGGTAGATGTGGGTCAGGGAGGTTCCAGATTGCTACCACCTGCCTGCAGTGCCAAAAACATGCTAGGAGGGAGTCGGCAGGTGGAGGACAGGTCAGAAGTACGAGGCACAGGGAGAAACGTGGGATACAGCACGGCCTCAGGGGGGACCATGGTCTGGGGGGAAGAAGGGAAGGGGGGGTCAAGAATTTTCTCGAATAAATGAAAACAAAGCCACATCTTCAAGTTTAACAAATCCTGGTAGGGTAGAGGAGTATATAATCGACAACTAGAGTGGTAGAAATGTTGAGATTTCTCAAAGAGAAAAATCTTCAAAGGAGGCAGAAGAAAACCCAGGCTGCCTGAGACTCCAGACTCACAGGCAACGTCTCAAAAGCAAGAGAAGTCAGAAAAAGAAAGATGTTTAGGTCCCAAAATAAAATGTCTGCCTAGAATTCTACACCCTCTGAAAGTAACTTGCAAATAAAATCAGAAAGCATTTACTGCCAGCAGACATCACCAGAGGAACTTCAAAAGGCTGTTCTTTAGACAGAAAAGCATGACCCCAAATTTGGGGTGGGGCCTGGGGTTGCAGGGTAGGAAGGAGACAGCAAACGTGGACAATTTAAACACTAACTGCACAGAGCAACACCAAGTGAAAATGTACGTGTAACACAACACGACAATGATGATGAGCTCACGTAAATGGAACATGTTAGCATCCTTGGTTTTGTCCAGGAAGAGGGCAAAACACAGAATGACAGGGTGGCCATTAAAAGAGCAGAAAGGAGTGAAAAGTTCCGCCAGAATGAGAAACGTTCTTAATTAATCAGACAAAAAAGGAGGAAGGGAGACAGGCAGCAGACCGGACCGACGGAAGATGCACACAGACGCAGGTCTGAGACCCAGCGGGTTCCTTGCAAATGAGATTAAATGATCCAGTTAGAGGTCAGAGGCAGTCAGACCGGGTCTCACCCTGCTCGTAAGAGACACACCAAACAGCCGTGCGCGAAAATGCCGGGTCAGAGAACACAGCAGGGTGCCGGTTCAAAGTCCAAAGAAGCCGGTGCAAACAGCAGTGAGGAAGTGGGTCACCTAATACCAACATTCAGTCCTAAACTTGCATGTACCCAAACAGAAGACCTTTGAGTACATAAAGCAGAAACTGACAAAACGAGAGAGAAATAAAAAGAGCTACGTTTGTAGCAAGACACTGTGTCCTACCGTTTTATTTTGAAATTTTCAAACCAGGAAAATGTATGTTTAGGTCTTCAGACAGAATGTTTAGCAAGCCAGGGGACACCATCCCGCACACAGGGTGGTGTGTCCTTCGAGCAGACGGTGCCCTGATGCCAGAGAATCAGGGACACAGCGGAGACGCGGTAACAGGCACCATACTCACCCTCTGACACTAAAAACCAAACAAAATTCACAGGACAGCAGGCTGCCAAGGACAGTGACCACTGAGGCAAAGGAGAGGAGCATGGGGGGGGACACAGGTGGTGGCAGTGCCACTGGGGAGCAGGGCCGAGCACCACTCAGACACGGCAGAAAGACTCCGGCCCACAGAGAGACCTCCAGAGCGGGAGACAGTTAACATGGGAAAACACCACTCGGGGCCCACCTGGCACAGCTCTTTCTGAGTCCCTGAAACGTGCCCAGAAGGGAGGTCCAGCCCCCACAGGGCACAGGATGCCCAGCCCAGAGGCAAAGCCCTCAAGGTCTGGGATCCAGGGAAAGTCATCAGGCTCCTAACAAGATAAAGCAGCCACTGTGAGCCCGGACACCAGAGCTCACTGGCCAGGAGCTGACTCGCGGCCGCCGCGTGTCCCCACGTGCAGGTGGGGGAGGAGCTCTGCACACACCCGCCTTCTGTGCCCACCCCCGGCCCGTCCCCACAGCCCCGGTCCTCCTGGGACGGCTCTGCACTGCCCTGCCTGGGCCTCTTCCCACCTGAGCGGCAGGCACTACATTGGAAGCCTGGCCCGAGGCGCAGCCCACCCTCACTGGGGGCAGCCAGAGCCTCTTGCTGGCAGGGACCAGCCCTGAACGTGCTGGAAACCACCTCCTAGATTCTCACCTCCACCTCTCACGGCTTCGTCTCTACAAGGCGAGCTGTGAGGCTAGCCCGGCAGAGGGGCACCAAATGGGGCACACTTACTCCTGCTCCGAGGTGAAGAGGTCGAAGCAGCCGTTGGCCAGCATCTGGTCCAGTGTCTTCAGCAGCGGCACAGACACCCTGAGGGGAGAAGGCGAATGCTGAGGCCCAGGTGCCAACCCCGGAACCACGAAGATGCGGACTCTCCCCAGTCGACACCATCCCAATCCAAATCCAGACAAGACACCGTGTAGAAAATGACACTTGTACAATTCACGTGGAAACACGAAGGGTCAAGAAAAGCCAAACAACTAAGGGCCAAGAGAGCGAGCTGGCACCGGTTTTCAGCCGCAAAGCTTGAGGGAACACAACAGCACAGACTAAGGGGTAGAAAAGCCCAGAAATGAGCTTCCATATCCACAACTGATGAAAAAGTAGAAAAGCAACATTGTGGAAGGGACGGTTTTTCAACACACTGGACACCCACACACAGACACAACACAGACATGGATCTCACGTCACACACAGAAAATAACCCAAGACAGACCTTAGGTCTAAATATAAAACCTAACACTGGAGATCTTCTAGAAAACGTCAAGAGAAAACCTTCGTGACTCGAAGTCAGGCCAAGACTCTTCCCTCTGACACAACAATCACACCCGTAGAAACCAAGGGGAGGCGCCAGAGCGCGTGGGCATGTAGCTGACCGCTCAGAGTTCGCCAAGGGCGTAAAGGACAGGTCACCGCCTGGAAGACGGTGTCTGCAGGCCACTGTCTGACAAAGGCTTTGCACAGCTCACACAAGAAATCTCAGAACTCAGCAGTGAGGGAAACCACAACCACCCAGCTAAAAAACAGGCAGAAAGTATGAACAGACCCTCATCGGGGAGGAAATCCACGCCAGGCAGGAAGGAAGCCCCGAAGCCATGAGGACAGGCCACAGCCGTCAGAACGCACGGATCCGGCGCCTTGACCCTCCAGACGTCCCAGCAGAGCACAAAACAGCGCCAGTGCTTCGCAAAACATTGTGGCAGTTCTTTAAAAGCTGAACACCCACCTGCCACGCAACGCAGCTCGCCGGCTGCTCAGCTGACCCAGGAGCAAAGTGGGGACGTGTCCGTACAGACATGTCTGCGAACGTCCCCCTCAGCTTAATCTTTAACTCCGGCCACAAACCCCCCGGCGACCATCAACAGAGAAACCAAGTGTGGTCTGACCGCACAACGGAAGCCAGACACGCTGCAGATTGCACTGAAATGCACGCGGAGAAGATCCCACTGAGCCCCAGTGACAGCAAATTAGCGAGAGCAGCTGCCTCGGGCTGGGGGTGGGAGGGGTGACAGGTGTACTCAGTGTCCTGACTGGTGATAGTTTCCGGGATGCTGACAGAGTCAGTCTACCAAACTGTACCCTTCACTCACACTCAGCGCTCTCCCGGAGAAGAGAAAAGACCACCCGCTGAGCTCCCATTTGCTTTCCACAGACAGGACAGGCCAACAAGGGCCTGTGTTCGTACCGTTGTAACTGGGGCCCGGCTGCCCAGGACAGCAGAGATCTAAGTCCAGGATAAACCCTCTCAGAGAACTTTGGGAAACACCCCCAATTCCAAGGTCAGGACCCATGGGGTCTACACACCGCCTTCACGGAAAAGCAGTTAGCACAAACAACGCAGCAAAGATGCTCGGAAAACAAGTCCTATCTCTTGCTGCAACATTCCAATCCTGGCCTGCAGAGATCTTGACTATACAATGGACATGTCTGTGCACAGACCAGGAAGACGTCACCTCAGGGAAGAGCCACGTTTACCCTCCCAGGCTCATAGCCTCGGTCATCTTCACGCCCGACATGTACCGAAGTCCTAATCTGGCTGCCCACAGTGCAGGCTGGCAGCAGCTCCACAATGATGTGGCCAGTGGAGTGCCGTGAGCCGTGGGCACGCCCTCGCCTGGCTGCAGTCAGGTCCCCACCTGGGCCTACCTCACTGCCCCCTTGAAAATCCTGGTGGTACAAGTGAGACCATGGAGGTCTGAAAACCGTGATGAAAGTGCCATCCCTTACCTGTCATTCAGAAGGTTGTCCTCGAAGACCTGCAGGAGGGTCCCCCCGAAGCCCTCCAGGGCCTGCGAATCATTCTGAATCCCCTTCATGTACTCAAGGAGGCTCTGAGTCGAGCACCTGACCTGCAACACAGACGCACTCTGGTAACGACGACAAGACCGCCGCCCCCTTGCCACCTGCCCCAGAGTCCACCTCGATGGCTCCACTCCAACATCCATGACGGAGCCCAGGAGACAGAGCGACACAGCACGGCCATCTCGGCAACGTCCCACCAGATGGGGCATAAGCACAAAGACATGGAATGAGCACTGACCCGGAAATGCTTCTCCTGGGGCAGCACAGACCAAGCACCACAACGACCCCTAAGTTGACCTCAGTGGGGGCTGCACACAGTCTCCCCGAGAAGCAGGTCAGGGGCCAGATGCTCTGACACCTTCTATTCCAAACTCAACCTATAACCCCCAAGGCACTGCTGGGCTCAGAGACCCTCCCCACAGACCCCAACGGATGAGCAGAAGGAATTGACAGAGTGACCCGTGCAGTGACCACATGGATGCGGGCACAGCTGGTAGTGGGGGCAGCAGGAATCCAGGTGCCCTGAAGCAGGACCGGCAGCTGGGGGCTGGCACCGAAGAAACCCGCTCCCACTAACCCGTGCGGTGCCACCCACAGCTGCCTGCAGGAGCAAAGGCAGCGCCCCCAGACCAGAGTCGCCTGCCTCCCTGTCACAGACCCAGGACGGGGAGTGACCAGGAATGAGTCAACAAGAGGAAGTGAGCCAAAGCAGACCCCCTCCACCGAGAGCACAGGTACGAGCATTACAAGACATGGCACAGAGGACAGGGCTGCAGGTTAATTTTTAGAGGAGCCTGCAGGGCGCCTGGGTGGTGCCATCGGTTGAGCGTCGGCCTCTCGATTTGGCTCAGGTCATGATCTCGGGGTCGTGAGATCGTCAGGCTCTGCACTCAATGGGGAATCTGCTTAAGGTTCTCTCTCCCTCTGCCCCTCCCCCCCATTCACTCTCTTAAAAACAAACAAAAAACACAAAAACAAAACCCAGATGAGCCTGCAATGAAAAAGCACAAGAGAGATTTCAAAACAAAGTGAATGTCTGGTAATAAAAAACAGAATTACGGAAACCAAAAATTCAGCAGGCGGAGGGGATAAACAGCACCTCGTACGAAGCTGCAAAACAAAGCAGTACTGGAAAAGAAGTCTGAAAACCAGAAAGGACGGAGCACAGGTGGAAACGTGGGATCATAAGGGGTACGCAGGAGGAGGAGATCCTGAACGAGAATGAGGAGGGCAGAGAAGGGTCCAGAAGAGATAGGAACCATGAACGCACTGATGAACACAGACAACAAATCCCAGCAGGTCACAGGCTGGAGCATCAGAGGGAAGCTGCAGAGCGCCAAGCTAGGGCTGAGGGGGGGCAACCCCACAGCCGAACCAGGAGCAGCAGCCCCACCAGACAGGGCTCCCGCTCCAGCAATATCAGCACCCAAGAGCACAGGCAGGTAAGTGAAAACGCATCTGCCGTCCCCAAGAAGCCCACGTGTGACCACGCAGAGGAGCAGGACACAGCCTCCCCACCCTCGACGGCTCCAAAGTTGGGTGCACGCGACACTGTTTCTGGGTTCAGTGAAGAGCAGGTAAAAGGAATGTGTGGCCACCACATCAGCAGAATGGACACGAGAAAACAAACACATACAACAGACCAAACTTATCCAGAAAATGACAGCACAAAGAGGAGAAAAGAAAAGTGGGCAAAGAGGGTGAAGCAGCAGCTAGCAGGTGAAGTCCAAACGTGCCGCTGAGCCCGGTGCACACAAGAGAACCAGGCTGTTCCGTGCTGTGTGTGGTGGGACACCGTCCACACAGGAGCTCGCCACAACATTCCTGGTAGTTCTGTGTGCTTCAATTTTCCTAAATAAAAAGTCCTGCCACTGAGCTTCCCACTAGGAACGCCAGCCCACTCTCATGAGAGTAACACCGTCTTTGGGCGTCCTGCCCTGCAAACCCAAGGCCAGCGGAAGGAGCGCACCCTTGACCCCACTTTGACCCCCAAAGCAGAGAAAAAACCAGCACCGCAAGGAGACAACTGCAGTCCCAGAGCGTGCCTCTCAGCCTCTGGCTGCCCCGCACTTGTGCCCCCTCGAACCTCCCACACCGCCCCAGCCCTGGGCCAGATGCCACCCACCACCGTGGGCTTGGGAAGAGACCTCCTCACCGTGGACTCGGTCAAGCCGCCCACGGACACGGCCAGCCCCAGTAGGACGTGGTAGCGGTAGGCGGGCAGCCCCAGGAGCTGGGTGATGCGAGGGAAGGCCTGGGACGGTGCATTCCAGTTCATGGAGGCCATGTCGGATCTGCAGAGAGTGAGTCAACAAGCTGGAGTGGGGGCCCGCGCCCACTGGGGGTCGGGGACCCTGGCCTCCCGTACCTGGGAAAGAGCTTTTCCAGCTCTCCTCGGTGGGGCACGTGAGGGACAGGGGAGCCGTCAGAGTGCAGCAGCGTCATGAAAACGCGGGCGGCGTGTGCACGGACCCGGTCAATCTTCTCACTCGCCTGCTGGGCCACACAACACATGACCTGCTGACAGCTACAAACCAAGAGCGAGGCCGTTAGCCCAGCTTGAACCCAGGGCCCCAGCCAGAGTGGCCCCGCGAGCACAGCAGCCACCCCAGCTGCTGCAGGGGGATGGGATGCTGCCACAGTGGACCTGACACCTCAGAGGCCTGAGCACCAGGTCTTGGGTGGAAGAGGTGCAGATGGGTGGGGTCAGGTGGGTGACAGGGGAGAAGGGGACACAGGAAGGGACTGAAGGCGGGAGGGAGGGGAGAGAGACCCCGGCAGTGACAGCGGACTGGACACAGAGACCCCGGCCTTGACCCCAATGCTGGCGTCCTCCCGCAGACCAGGCCAGACCCCCACACAAGAGCTACTCACACACTGGCCTCGATCAGCTCTGGCTGCTCCCTCCCCAGCAGGAGCGTCAGGTCCATCAGACTGGTCATGGCGGCCTCACGGACCCTGTAGGGACAAGGAGGCGATGAAGAGCCCCAGGTGCCACGTGACCCCTCAGTCATACTCAGGAGGCTCAGACACCCTCAACCAGGGTGAGTTCCAGAGACTGACTGTCACTTTAGTAGGAAACGCCCACCGAACGCAGTACACGCAGCTAGCAAGAGCACTTTCTCCTGTGCTCCGTTAGCAAGGACACATGCCTGACGCCCGCAGGCAGATGCCAGGTCCCAAGGGCACACAAACAGCACTGATGTGCCCACAAACCCTCCAGATGCAGAACGGCCTGGTCCACAAAGCTTTCTCCTGGCAGAGAAACCGAGGGACAGAGGCTTGCTGAGAGCTCACGTCTGCCCCTGCTACCGTCCTTCTAGACCAGGACGTCGCTCTCCACCCTGACTCACTCCACATTCACTCACACTGAAGAAGACGAAGCTTCCACACCGTGAAAACCTGAGCCCGCACCAAGACTGGCCGACCCAGCGGGGACAGAGCTGGGCAGGAGGGACCACAGACCCGCCCCGCACCACCAAGGCTGGCAGGTCCCACGGGCCAGGGATCAGTCCTCCCACCGACAGACAGAGGCCCCAGCCCACAGGAGCCTGGCAGGTGAAGTACTGAGCACGGGTGTGGGGGTGCTGGAGGCACAAGACAGACACGGGCCAGGGTTCATGGGAGCAAGGGAGCCTGTCCCCAGGGCATGGCCACCAACCAGATGCTGCTGAAGACCCGACACATAGTATGCCTGTGCATCTGCAGGCACCAGGGCCACGCACGGCGTGGCAGACAGGAGGGCCATGTGGCCCCGGCGCCCCGTGTCTACAGCACTCACGGGAGAGGTGGTAGAGGACAACCCAAGCCTGCACATGCCCTCGGGGCCTCCCCAGCTCCTGACAGGACAGACACGGGCCAGGGTCCCAAATGCCAGGTGCTGGCAGCAGGGAGGCCCCTCGGGCAGGGCTGTGGGTACAGGTGGCACATAGCCCGACCCCACACCGAAAGCATCGGGTGGCCTGCACCCACACCGCAGGCCTGCCCTTCGTGCTCCCTGCAAGGACGTGCACACCCAGAGCCTCCGCAATTCTGAATGTACAGTTTCTGGATTTAGTTAGCGCTACAAGGAATGGTTTTAAAAAAAAAAAAAAAAAAAAAAGACCAAGTGTTAAAATGCTAGGAAAGGACAGAAGCAGACACGGGGCTCCCACACATCCCGGAACAAATAGGCAGAGTCTTTAAACAACTGTGAGGAACATGCAGACGGAAAACAGGTGCAAAAATAAGTAACTGGAGACCTTCCACAGAGAGTGAGGTTCTCTGAAAAAGGACCGACCATCACCGGGCTCCCACCCCGTGCTGCGTAGGCAGGCCTCTGGGAGGAGCGGTGGCACCGGCACCCCTGTGCACGGCGCTGCCCGAGCTTCCTCCTCACAGGGCTCAGCGTCTGCGCTGCTGAGGGACCCGAGACCCACCGTCCTTCTGGCTTGAACTGTAAGAGTCAGGACAACCAGGGCCCCCAAGAGCACAGGAGCCCCCTCGCAGGGGTGCACCCCACAGGGGGACCCCACGCCCGCATAGGAGGGCTGCCCACCCAACAGAACGTGGGGGGCCGCTCACATCAGGCGAGGCGGAGACGGCAGCTCTGTACTGAACCCAAGCCCACTGGCCACTGGAAAGCCACCGGCACCCTCCGGAGGAATGAGGGAACCCGTCTCCACAACAAACCTCCAGTAGCCAGGATCCGCTCCAGAACCGCATGCCCCACAAAGAACCAGGAAGAACGACCCGCTCTCCAGGGCACACGACTGAGCCCAGGCTGGAGTTCAACTGTCATCACTGACACAGACCCCGATGGGTGCAGCCCCCTCAGCCTGCATCCCGCGGGGACAGGGAAGCGCAGGGGTTGGGGCTGTGCTGTTGCAGGGCCACCAGGCAGCTGTCAGGGCGGATGCCCCAGGGACTCAGGGACACTCCTCGAGGGCCCCCCACGCTCCCACCAATGAGCCCTGTCCGTGTCTACAAGGACACGCCAAGGCCATCAGGGCCCCACGCGCCCGTGTCCCCAGCACCATGTGGGACTGAGCAGAAGGGAAGGAAAGCAAGCCAGTGAGGTGAGGGAACATCCTGATGGAGGAAAAGGTGCAAAGCCAGCGGACACAGAAAGTGGGAAAAGCCCCAGACGGGAACTGTAATGGAGCGACACCATGAAATTAGAACTTTCTCAGGCGACCTTGATGGCAGCGTAGAGGTAACCCAGGGAAGAGACAGTGAACTTGAACGTAAATTAGAATTTACACAACTGAAGAAAAAAAAACTGGAAGAAAAAAAAAAGGGAGTAGAGCCCCAGGGTTTGCAGGAAGGGGCGGCCCCACAGGGGACGGGGCACGGGAGGTCCAAGATGGGGGTGGGGCAGAGGAGATTTAAAGAAACGTGGCCAAAAACTTGCCACATATGGAAAACCATGCGCATTTCTTTCTTCTCTCTTTTGAGGCGTCACGTGAAGCTCAGCTCTGTTTCCGCTGTAATAACGATTCCGCTCAAGGTCAGTGACGCCGTACCCCACGCAGCCTCTTGGCACAACGCCCATCACAGCATGTACAGAACGAGAGACAGAAGTCATGAGAGCAGCTCTCAGTTCCTCCAATAAAAGGGTAACTTGGTCTGCTATTTACAGTCAACTGAAACGTTGTAAAGATGATAGCTGCCGACGCAGAACAAAAAAATGACACACCTCGAGCCGCGGGAACAGCCTCCTCGCGGCTCGGGCTATAACGAATTGTCAGGGCGTCCTCGCGAGAACAGTCAAGCCGAGGTTGCTCCCAAGACTGAGATCTGGCCACCTGGTTTCCCGTCACAGGGGCCACAGTTCACTGTGCAGCTGAATCTCCAGAGAAGTACCCTTTCCTCCTCCTCCAAAGTGGTCTGACCCCCTTCTTGCCCTAAGCGCCCAAACTGGGGCCTTTGTCTGCTTGAACTCTCTCAAAAGAACTGGAAAGCCAACCGCGGGGGCTGGGACGAGGGAGTGACAAGTGTGTGTGTTGTAGAATTTAGTATATTTGAGAGAAGAGTCGAACGCAACCATGAGCCAGGCCTGAGGACACTCTGCTGTCCCGAGAATACAGGCCCAGGAAGGACAGCGCAGCTCAAGGACCATGAGCAAGAGACCGCCTGCCACCTTACCACGCGCCCACGTCCCCACGGCTGTCGGTAGTGTAGTCGCGCAGACAGCCCAGCAGCGTGCGATAAATCTGGGAGACGTTCTCTTCACACACAACCTCGTCTGGGGCGCCTCCTGCTCTCACGCCAACCGTCTGGCAAACCCTGAAATTATTAAAAATGCGTGAAATATGGCAAGTGTCTGTGAACCCCATCTTTCCCACCATCTTGGCCTGATGGGACATGCTGGAACAGGCCAACAACCTCAGGGACAGATTCAGAACTCCAGAGCTCCTTCCACGCGGACACATGCTGAATGACGCTTTTCCCCAAAATCACATTTCCTAGTGTCTGCAGCTTAAAAGGTGTGCAGGAGGCCACCTGTGCTGGCCCCTCCTGCCCTCCATCCTGGCAGAAAGGGGTGGTGTCGCCGCAGAGCAGAAGAGGGGCACGGGTGAGGGACAAAGCAAAGTGTGTCCTGGCGCGCATGCTGTGTGTGGTAGCACCACAGGCCGCTCCACACGGACTTCCAGACTTGAGCAAGGTTCACGCCGCAGTTCGCAAGGTGGGCTGCCATTCCTAAAGCAAAGAAGTCTAATATTCACTATAGCGACAATGAATAAACAGTGTCAATGAGCCTCTGAGTTGCAAATATTCTTTGACAACCCTCTGAAAAGAGAAGAAATGAGAAAATAAAAAGTGACACTTGCTTCAAAGTAGATTCATCATGTGAGACTGGGCTCTGGCCCACACCAACAGGGACCACCCTCAGTGGTCGCTGGCCCCTGGGAGAGCAAGGACTGGGGGAACAGCCGGGAGACCCACCTTGAGATAGCCTTCAAAGCATCCCGCCTGGACTCGGCAAAGCTCACATCCTCAGGACAAATGACTGTCACGGCGCCCAGGCCTGCCAACACCTGAAAGGCAGTAATGCGTCCTCAACAGAACGTGCACCTGGCAGGCCGCACGCCCTGCTGCAGCCCCCAGCTCATCTCCGCGGGGCATCCCCAACGCCAGCTGCCCCCTTTCTGTCCTGTGGCCCAGAGCTGGAAACTGTGACAAATGATCAGCTGACCCTGGATATCAAGATCCGCTACTTCTTGAAGGGCCATTTGGTCCTGAGAGTCGCATGTTCCAAACGGATAAGCCGCAGAGTTGAGTTTGAGGCGGTCTGTCCAGTGCCTCTGACCCCAAGATGTCCCGGGCAGGAGGAAGGGGACACGACACGGCTGTCTAAAGGCGAGTGTGTTTCCACAGAGGCAGCAACAGCTTCCCTCTGTCAGACTAGAACTCAGCCCAAGTCCCTCCTGTCACATGAGAGTGTTCACCGGGCCCCTTCAGGAGCACCCCGTTCCCTTCCTCACGGCCACACACCCGGACAGGTGTGGACCCGTGGTCTGAGCCCTCCCGAACCTTCCCCCACCGGGCTCACACACAGCGCCCGAACCCAACAGGGGGCCCTTTCCTCAGGGTGCAGGGCACTCACCTGCTGCAGCCTGCCTTTCAGGAGGAAGCGCGGGAGGGCGCCCAGGGCCAGCGAGAAGCCACAGCGAGCCATCTCCTCTGGGCTCTGCAGGTCAGCAAGATACTGCCGTATCAGCTCCTCTGAAAGGAAGCAACGAGAGGGCCACTGCCTTCCTTCCCGCACAGCACGCACTCTTTATGACATCTCAGAAATGCGTGAGTAGGCGGCGAGGGAAAGGCAGGAAGCGTGCCAGCTTCTGAAGCAGGTATGCCTTGAAATGGCTCCGATCAAGACGGATTTAAGAAGTTTTATAGGTGGTTTTGAGGTTTTCATAGGTGATTTTAATACATGATTTCACTCTTAGGAGAATAAATCCAGGAGGGGTTAAGAATGCATGAGGTGGTCCTATTCACCAGGAACACAAACGCATGATGGACACGATGCCCTCCCAGGGTGAGCACGAAGGGGCAGAAGCAGCCAGTCGGGCTGAGAGCACACTGCGCGCAGACCGATGCTCCCCGAGACGGGAAGGCCGTCGACAGGGATGAAACAGGGACAGGAACAGAGGGTGCAGGGCAGACTCAAGGGACAGTCTGGGCGGGAAGGGCAGTTGGGTTGCCAGGCTGTCCTCGACCCACACAGCTCGGGAGGGGCCGGGAGGCTGCACACGCCGACCTGTCTGACCATTGTGACTGATTCTTATCCTTCCTGCTTGGACGTCAACAAAGCACCACCGTGGCGACACGTGCACAGAAACCTCAAGGGCCTACGTTAGGCCAGCGAACAAACATCAAACACCCGCGTGCACCCTGTCCGCAGCGCTGGCTGGGGTCTCTGCACGCCGCAGGGGACGCCGGAACACCGCTCACTGTTCCCACGTGCACAGTGACGCCACGTTCTCTTCTCAGGCAAAACTGAAACATGACCTTATCATCCCAATTTTTAAAAACAAACTAAATACAAAATGATATTACTACCTCTCTAGGTAACACTGCCTACGGTCAAGGGAAAAACGTTATAAATTTGGAAAGTCTGTCAGAAGATCACATTACAGGGGCGCCTGGGTGGCGCAGTCGTTAAGCGTCTGCCTTCGGCTCAGGGCGTGATCCTGGAGTTGTGGGATCGAGCCCCACATCAGGCTCCTCCGCTATGAGCCTGCTTCTTCTCTCCCACTCCCCCTGCTTGTGTTCCCTCTCTCGCTGGCTGTCTCTATCTCTGTCGAATAAGTAAATAAATAAATCTTTACCAAAAAAAAAAAAAAAGAAGAAGATCACATTACAGGATATGTTCTTAGTTTTGAAAAAATCACAGAAAGTAGATTCAGACTATTGCACACATGATTTTTACCATTTAAAATCATTTAAAAGTGTTTCACATGCTTCTGAGGTGACTGTCAGGCAAGAGAACGCTGCAGGGCACCACAGTGGACGGACAAGAAGCTTCTCTGCGCAGGCCCATCACGGGTCGGCCGAACCACCACAAGGGGGTTCCGGAAAACCCAACTGAAGCAACACTGTGCAGCGAGGCTTCTGTGAACAGGGAAAGGGCAAAGTACACGCACATGCCGAGGATCCGCACCAGGAAACTGGCACGGTGAATAAGGAAACCCTAAAACCGCATTTTGCCGTAAGGTAAAAAGTCACTGAAGCAATCGGGAACAGGGATCGGGACATGCCAGCACAGCAGAGGCAGACCCTCTGAGCCAACGGAACCCAGGAAACAAGGACCAGAAAGAAGAGGAAGGGGCCAAGGAGCAACACCAAGGGAAACACAGGAACAAAATGGAACAGGAAACAGGAGGCTCCCTGGGAGGCCAGATAAGGAAGGCGCTCCATCCACGTACACTGGGAATCTCCAAAGCACAAAGTGGGGGAAGTTTACTTGAAAGCGTCATTCGGGCGAATGCTGCTGACATAAGCACGGGTTCGGCACAGTGAGCACCATGCCTGTTCTCGCCTTTTCGGGGGAATGCCAAGGCTCCAGAGAAGCACCTGTCTAGAGCTCAAAAGGGACGAACACCTCCGGCAGCTACACGAACCCGGCGGATCCGAGAGCATCACGTCCCTATGTCGCTCATCCCCCATCCCCATCCCTGCTCAACTCCCAGCTCGGGCCCCTCCCTCCCACACCCTGTCCACCTGCAGCAGGAGGCAACGCTCGGAGACCCAGACCCTGCACGCCCACTTCCTGATGGAAGCCCCTGCGGCCCACTCACCCTGCCTAGCGGGATCCGCCTCCCCGGTCTCCAGGGCGTAGTACTCGCTGCAGAGAGCAGCCAGGGCCAAGACGGCCGCTTCCTGCAACAAAGCGGGACATGAGTGCACTGTGCAGCCTCCCGGGCGCCTCAGCCTTCAGGCTGCTCTGCTGTCAGGCCCGTGATTAAGTGTGAGACAAACAGAAACTGAACCATATGCTCCTTTCCAGCGCTTCTGTTGACAGTCGTCAGATACGCTTATAACTTCAGTATTCTCTGCAACTAACAATATGAATGGAAAATATAACTTCTTCCATTCGATGCAAATGTTTTCTAATAAAACAGTTAATAATAAAATGGGGCATTTTTTTCTTTCCCCACAGAATTAGTGAAGGGCAAAGTGTGTGTTGTACCCACAAAAGTAACATACAGCCTTCATTTAGAGGGGAGCTGCGGGGCCAGGGTCAGAGGAGGAGAGCGGGAACTGATGTGGCAGCAGCCGTGGGCCCCCAGGACCCCCCCCAGAACACCTCTACTGCCAAGAGGAAGAGCCTGAGCTCAAGGTGAGCCTCTCAGGGTCACACAGACAGGGAAGGGCAAATGCTGGATTCCTAAGTTCTTTCCACTACTTCCCCAAATTAGACAGAGCAGCCCTGGAGAGAGGTTCCGGAGGCTGCACAGGGAAGGCCACCGGCACGCGGTGGGGGGCCCACACTACGCAACATCACACCGACGTGTCACCTGTGCAAACTACCACAACCCTGCTGGTGTGGATCAATTATGGGAACGCTCTTAAAAGGAAATTCTGAGGCCTGACCATGAAACATTCAGATTCAACTAGTAAAACCGTACTTGGATTCTACAGAATGATAAAGTTCCTTTAAACAAAAACATACGCAGGAGGCTGGAGAATTAATCGTATGGGAAACCAACACGGACTCCTATTTCTCCACCCTCAGTACCAAAGCCCAACACATCCTGCCTGCACACCTCTGTCACAGCTCCGCTAGCCAGTCCCCCGTCCCAGGACAGGACAACAGCACATCGGCCAGCAGACACACTCGCTCAAGAGAGCCAGCACTCTCGGGCCAGGACCCTGGACCCCGGCTTCCACCCGCACCTAAGCATCACGGCAGAGTCTCCAACCCCACCATTCTGCAACTCAATAAATAATCACTATGGACATACAGATGTTCAGAAGTAAATTAATTAAACAAAAAACTGTCATATAAAATTTAATTATTCTGGTCATCATTGGCTGCATTAGTTTTCCTGAATATAAATTACATAGATAATACCATCTAGAATTCCAAATATAATTATGGCATTTATCAATGATCACATTCATGTATAAAAGGGACCCATAACACACACAGTCCTTTGAAACAAACACTAACAAAAAAAATAGATTAAGGTCACTTTTTTTTAAAATTTTATTTACTTACTTCAGAGAAAGAGAGAGAGAGAGAGCATGTTCATGAGAAGGGGACAGGGCAGAGGGACAGAGAAAGAATCTTGAGCAGACTCTGCACTGAGTGCAGAGCCCAACATGGGGCTCGATCCCAGGACCCTGAGATCATGACCTGAGCTGAAATCGAGAGTTGGATGCCCAACCAACTGAGCCCCCAGGCACCCCAAATGGTCCTTTCTAGACAGTGCAACAGCCAGAAGAATCTTGCTTACCATACCTTGATCTGTTGTCTAGAATGACTTGAAATAAGGTGGAGATTTCTCAACGTGTCATTTATCAGCCACTGCCAACCATCTGTCAAAGGAAAAAAAGACATTCATTTACCCAACTAAGAACATGTAGATGAAATTAAAAACAACAGATCTTCTACCTCTTAAAGTGGGTAACCTTTGAGATGAATCTGGAGAAAATCTAAGGTAAACATTACACAGGTTATACAAAAATCCAAGGGCCCTCTCCATTCAGAGAGAGAAAGCCTTCTTTTGGCTGCTGAAACGTTAAACGGTTACTGTGAGAAATTTTTGCTCTTTTAACACTGCAAGCTTCAGGGGGCCACTTCCAGAAGCACCTCTCTCACAATGCCCCTGGGCCCCCACCAATAAAAATCTAAACATCTAACTCAATGAGATCCCACACAGAGCAAAGAATGCTACATTTATCCAATTTCTTTTTTTCTTTTTGGTTTCCTGGTCCCAGAACTTCTGAGGCTGCAAAAGCAAAGAATAAAGTTGACCGGGGGATAAAGGTGACCCCAAGGCCCCTTTGTTACTGCCTCTCTGTGGCCATGTGCCATAGAAGGTGGAGGGCTCCAGGCCTGCAGAGGGGCCGGGCCACTGCTCCACAAGAGCTGGTCCTCACATATCCCGCCTGTACCCCAAGTCCTGCAGGACTGCACCATGCGTCTGCCGGGGCGAGGGATGGCCAAGACTGCCCGGCACTGGGGGCAGGTGCCACAGGCAGAGTGGCAGCCAGGAGCTCTGAGGAAGGAGCCTGACTTCTCATTAGACAAGGGACAGATTCTCTCTCTCTCTGAGGAGGACAGTGGGGGGATGCTCATTATTTACAATGGGTTATCATTTACCCTAGCTGTTCATTTTTACTTTTTGATTTGAAATAGTTCTGGGAGGAAATGCTACAATGTGAGTCTACAATAAAGAAAAGCACTTACCAATTACGACATCACCTCTAAAAGGCATCTTGGAAAGGGACAAGTTTTCTATTAAAACGCACACTAGGAAGACAAAGGATAAATGTGGTGTCATTTCTCCAGAAGTGCCCATTGCAGCTCCCACCCTGCCTTGTCTGAGAGCTGAGTTGCTGGGACCAAGTCCCTCCCACCACTCTGGACACATCCGTGCTGGTCTCTGGCCAGCCCCTGAGCAGCCCCAGCACCTCCATAGCTGTGCAGGAGAACCTGCCCCACACCTGGCCCAGGTAGAGACAGCCCCAGGGCCACACGGAGCAACACAGCCCACAGCTACAGATGTGACCCCAACACGAATCCTCAGGGACGCATGTGCTAACAAGGTCACTGACACCTACAAGTGACCAGGAGCTGTGGCACCTGCCTGAGAAGAGGACCACAGAGAGGCAGCCACGCAGGAGGAAAGGGGGTCTCCAAGGTCAGCGGAAGCAGTCCTGTCACAGGTGAGCACTCCCAGTCCACCTAGGTCAGGACCGGTGAGCACCCAGGAGTCCACTGAGGGGTGGGACAGGCGAGCACTGGCCGGGGGGGGGGGGGGTCTACTGAGGGCAGGTGAGCACCAGAGCATCCACTGAGGGGCCAAAATGAGGACAGATCAACAAACAAGAGAAAGTAATGCTATCATCCTTGACAGGACGGTTCCGGGACAAGTCATGGTGTTAAAATCTTGGGTAAATTCCTGACCTCTGTGAATAATTAGTGTCAGTTTTTTAAATAAAGAAACGATTACCACACCCATGGGCAGAAACTAGTCCAATATGATCAACAGGTTAAAGACACCACCCACCGCAGGGAAAACAACCCAAGTGTGGGATGGAATCCACGAGCTATGAGCGTCCATCTGGCGGCCCTCCTGCAGGCACTCTCCCACTGCACTGCCCGCCAGCCCTGCACAGGCCCAACCCTCCAGCAAGCTGTCCTGCACCCCAGCACGCCACACACCCCCAGCACAACCATGCCGGAGTCCTCTCCCCGATCGCCCACACAAGAGAGGGTGGCCCTGTACCCACCACGTCTGTCACACTGAACTGGACACAGCTTTAGTGGTTTTTTTCTTGATGGTACAAATACTGTATTTGCTGAAAAAAATTCAACACTACAGAAAAACATCAGAGAAAACACTGCCACTGGCCTTTTGGTGACCACCCCTGGGTGCCTGGCATGGCCACACCCACCCTCATGCTTCTACAGAAGCAGGAAGGAAAGGTGCCGCTTCCCCAAGGACACCCCCTTTCTAGGGTCTCTCTACTCCCCCCTTTTTGTCCCTAAGCTCTCACCCTGACCCCAGCAACTAGGCCTGAGCTGGAGTGTGACAGCAGTCAGGCAGCCTGGCTGGACGCAGGGCAAGCGCCTCCAGACCCTGGCACTGACAACAGCTCCCCCGAGTTCATGCTGTGCTGGGGTGCTTACTGCTGTCACGCGGGGACCCCAAGTAAGAGCACAGCCGTGCAGTCTGCACGCACCCGGGGTGCTGCGGACCAAAGGCGAGCAGGTCCCCGTCCTCGCAGCTCCTGACTCCCGGTGCCCATGACCAGGAACGAGGTCCCGCCTCGCGCCAGCACAGACTCCAGCCACCACCCTGCTTTTCTCTCTAACAACGTAACCAACTTCTGGAGACCTCACGCCATTGTGAGCGGTCTGTGATACTCCGTGCTCTGGATGCAAAACAACTCATTCAGTATCTCTCCTGAAGGACTGAATGCTGCCTCCAGCTCCGTGTCACTGCACCGGCAGGGCCACACGTGCCTGTGGATGCAGACTGCCCATCTGCCCTTACACGGCTCTGTGTGCTGAGCCTCGGCACTGGCACCCAGGACGGTGGGCAAACTGGACAGCCTGTGACAGCACACGCTCTGGGGCTGGAGCCAGGGCTGCTGAGCTCTGACTGCAGCCAACCTGAGAGAGAACGCCGTTGTTCTCTCTGGTTAAGGGAACCGGCATCCCCCTGCCTGCTGGGGGAGGCTGAACACCGGTCGGCAATGCAGAGGCTCTCTGGGTTTGTGCTCACACGGAATCTCCGTGTATCTGCTCTGGCAAGTTTAAGGGCTCTGTGCAGCCTGTAAACAATCACCTTTTCGTTCACCGCAGTACAAGGATTTCCTCTCTGTGTTGTGCCTACTGGTTTTATACATGGGTGTATTCCCCCACCCAAAAGTTTTCAATACTTATGTAGACAAACATACGACTTTCTACTGCTTGTTTCCTCTGTGGAACTACTGCTAATTCTGTTGGACGGCTATGTGCCAGAAGCCAAAAACAAAACAAAACAGAACCGTGGTCCTCACCAGTAGGAACTGTCGGAGCAAGTGTTACGAGGGGTGTCTGGATCTGCTTACGACGCAGGGCAGACAGACGAGCAGCAAACAACGAGACTTGCTGGAGCAGGAGCACAGATAGCACAGGGCTCCACAAGCTATTTTTCTGTGCTTTTGTGTAGATTTGAAATTTTCCAAATTAAGATTTTTAAGGACCGATGCTATCCTACAATGTCTCCTAAAATTTTTTTGAGGCTTTTTAAATTATATTTTTTGTATTTAAGTTTTTAGTTAATCAGAAATTTAGTTCTGAATATGTATGAGGTGGGGACATGATTTTATTTTCTTTCACACGGCCCTTCGTGACATCATTATTCCTCAATAAGCCACCTTCCACACCAACGTTGGAAGTACCTTCTGTGTTGTCACATATCAAACCTCATACGTGTCATTACATCAGCATCTATTTCGGGTCCTGTCTTCTGCTCTACCAGCCTGTTTGCCTGCTCCTAAGAAAATGCCACTCTGCTTTGGTTTTACAGGATGTTTTAAGGGCTGGAAAATGCAAGTCCTCAATATTTTATTTTTTTAAAAGATTTTGTTTGAGAGAGAGGGAGAGAGAGAGAAAGAAAGCACAAGCCGGGGGGAGGGACAGAGGGAGAGAGAGAAGTAGGCTCTCGCCAGCACCCCACTGAGCAGGGAGCTCCCCCACGGGGCTCCATCCCAGGACCCTGCGATCATGACCTGAGCCAAAGGCAGATGCTTCACCGACAGAGCCACCCAGGCGCCCCCAAGTCCTCAATATTTAAAAAATAATAATTTTCTTGGAGATTTGCCCTGCACATGAACTTTAAATGTATTCTATCAAGTTAAAAAAAACGGGGGGGGGGGGGTGCCTATCTGGCTCAGTCGGAAGAGAGTGCAACTCTCAATCTCAGGGTTGTGAGTTCAAGCCCCATATTGGGTATAAAGATTATTTAAAAATAAAATCTTTAAAAAACAAAAAAACACAGGGCTTTATAACTCCCTGTGAGTTTACAACCATTTCAAAATAAAAAGTTAAAAAAATGTTACAGACTACGTCATTCCGATCAACTCACTGGCTAAGACAACATTTATAAAAAGCTGGACAAAAGTAAACTGTGTATGCTTAAGTCACTGGGGAGCTGCCAAGGAAACGGAGAGCCGCAAGCAGAGACTGGGGGCCACAGCCCTGAGCTGAGCCGCTTCTGCCAGAGCAGCTGTGGTGACTCGAGAAGGCAGGCACTGGAAAACCCAGGAAGACGGCCAGAGTGTCCAGAGCCCCTACGGGCCACTGGGACAGAACGTGGAGTCCAGAGCACCTGAGAGAAACCAGGAAACCCTCACCTGGGGGCCTTGAATCCAAAGGACCACATCCTAGACAAAACCAGATGCAGGTCAGCTGGCTCCAGCCAGCGCGGAACCTCTCAAGCCCTGACAGGGACGGAGGCGCCCCAGGCTGCTCGCACACCCAGCCTCCAGCCAGAAGCTGAGGGAAAGACCCTCTTGGGGAAGAAACAGTGCTGAGCCTCAAAGTACTTCTCTAACTTTTCACACCCAGTGTCCATGCCTACACAAGCACAACCACGCCAGCTCTAGACAACGGCGCTACACGACGTAGATTTTAAATGCTCACTTTGTTCAAAAAGATAAAAGAAATCATTAAAAACTGTGACAGTAATATAGAAACTACTAAAAAAATAGAGATTATGAAACACATAATCACGAGAATTGGGGGGCCCACAGGAGGCTCAGTGGGTTGAGCGTCTGTCCAACTCTTGATCTCAGCTCAGGTCTTGATCTCAGGGTTGTTGAGTTCAAGCCCCATGTTCGGCGTGAAGCCTACTTAAAAATACATACACACATACACACACACGCATACACACATACACGCACACATGCGTACATACACGTACACACGTACATACACACACACATACACATGCATGCATACATATGCATACACGCATATATACGCACATACGCACACGTATACACGCATACACACATACATACACACATACATACACGAGCATGCGCGCACACACATACATACATACGCACGCATACATACACGCACACACATACACACGCGTACGTACACACACGCATAGATACCCACAGATACATACACATACATATATACGCACATACACATACACACACGTATACACGCATACACACGTACATATACACATTCATACACATACACATGCATATATGCATACAAACACACATACATACACGTGCATGCATACACGCGTACATATATATGCACGCATATACACACACATACATACACGCACACACATACACACACGTACGTACACACACGCATACATACCCAGAGATACATACACATACATATATACGCACATACACACACGTATACACACATACACACGTACATATACACATTCATACACATACACATATGCATACAAACACACATACATACACGTGCATACGCACACACGCATACATATATACGCACGCATATGCACACACATACATACGCACGCCTACAAACACACACATACACACACGTACGTACGCACACACATACACACGCGTACATACCCACAGATACATACACATACATATACGCGCATATGCACACATCCACGCATATACACACATACACAGGAATTTGGGATTCAACGGATGGGTTTAATAACAAATAAGACACAGCTGAAGGCAGAGCCTGTGACATGGACCAGGGGGACAGACCCCACACCGAAACGGATAGGCAGGGGGAGGCAGCAGGAGAGACGTGAAGGGTGAAGACGCAGGTCTACCTTGCAGAGCCTGGAGTGCCAGATGCAGTGGGACAAAGAAGAGAAGAGCAAAATCTGGAGAAATAATGGCTGAGTTCTTCCAAAAGTGACCAAAACAACCTGCTGACACACGGGTTACGGAGTCCCTGTCACCCACCCGCACGCTGTGTGCTGTGTGAGCCGTGAAAACCAGACACAAAGGGGCCCAAGAAAATTAACAGACTGCCTCCAACAGAGGAGTGAGGAACAGGTAAGTTCTCAACAAAGAGGAAAGAAACTGAGAAAACACAAAGGTGTCTTTAAAGTACAAAATAATCAATCAATCAATGTGGAACTTAAGTACTACACCCAGGAACAATACCCTTTAGGAATGAAGGTGAAAAAAGACATTTTCAGACAAATCAGAGGGCTTACTACCAGCAGACACACGCCATGAAAAACACAAGAGCATGGAACACAAAGGAAAAGGACCCCTTCGGAAGCTCAGAAATGCAGAAAAGAATAAAGACTTCTTAAAAAGCAGGCATGTGGGTACATTTAAATGAGTTTTAACTACAAAAAAAATAACGTGTGACTGAAAACATGTATGATTGGAAGACACGACAAGAGTTGCATGTGTCAGGAAGGTCGTGTCTGGGTCCTCATCTCCCACACTAGGAATCAAATTAGTAATATTAGTAATATTCAAGAAAATGCTCTGGCTTACTTCTTCCTGGTAACTAAGTGACAATCTTCTACATGCCGTGGCGGACCTCACCTTCCTCCGTCCCCCTGTACCGACCTGGCAACAGCTGACCCAACAGCGTGGAAGCCAGTGCCCCCACCCAAGAGCAGCAACACCACCGCCCCCAGTATGTGCCCCCCTATGACGCCCAAGGCACACCCCTTCCACACAGCCCCCCAGAACAGAGAGCAGGGTGGGAAAGCAGGAGGGGTGGATGGAGGGCACCCCCCACACACAGCCTCCCCCACAAGAGACCACAAGCCACAGCAATCCTCTGGGGTGGCATGAAAACACCAGAACAGCAGTAGCGGTGCTTTTTTTTTTTTTTTTCCATCTTTGCACTAAACAAAGCAGTTTCTCTATGTCATCATCACTCAGGCATGGCTGAGTGGTGGGTGTGGCAGGTGAACGAGGAGGGGGGAAGGCCGCCTCTCCTCAAGTCTTTCCAAATACCACCACCAGGAAGCAACTGAGAACTGGCGGTGATTCCCTGCTCCCCCACTTATCACGGCTGGGCGGGCCCAGGTGAGAAGCCCAGCACCATGTGCTGCCCGGGACAAGCCACGTGGTGGGGACTCCAGAGTGCACCTCGCCAGCAGGTGAGGAAGGGCCTGATGGTACACATGTTCCGCTGCCGGTCATTTCCTGTCTTGAGAAGCCACTTCTCCTGAGCTGCTGACAGTGATCTGTGACCGTGGGCAATACACATCCGACAGCGGCCCAGGTGTGCGCCCCAGTAGCTGCCGAGATAAAGCTGAATGAAGCAGCTCACCCGCTAGCATGGGAAGCTGCGATCACATATCAGCAAGGGTATACACAACAGGATCCCAAATGGACAAGCTTAACTCTGCAAGGAAAGAACAGCTACCTTGATGGAACCCTAATACACAGATCATGGCGCAGCAGGAGAGCCCGTGGTCGACAGGGACCGTGGCTCCAGCGGCCCGCCCTGCAAGCAGCACAGCATTGCTCTGGCTGCGAGCTGGAGAGCCTGCACCCACCCCACACAAGCCAGGCCACGAGACCCAGGAACGGACTGCAGATCATGAGCTGTGGACGGTGTGCAGGGGAGTCTAAATGGCTCTACACCGGGGGGGGGGGGGGGGGCATGACCAAGTCCTCATCCAAGGGCCACACACTGATCTTGGCCAAATGGCAGCCCCTCAGCAGTTCCAGGTGTCAGCTCTTAGGAACCAGTTCTCATGTCTGGAGTTTATTCTCCAGTGACATCAGTCGAACCCATGGGAACATGGGAGCTGACACAGAGAGAGGCTCCTACAGGCCAGGCAGGAGGCATGGACAGAAATCCCAGAGGTCGGGGCGCCTGGGTGGCACAGCGGTTAAGCGTCTGCCTTCAGCTCAGGGCGTGATCCCGGCGTTATGGGATCAAGCCCCACATCAGGCTCCTCCGCTATGAGCCTGCTTCTTCCTCTCCCACTCCCCCTGCTTGTGTTCCCTCTCTCGCTGGCTGTCTCTCTCGGTCAAATAAATAAATAAAATCTTTAAAAAAAAAAAAAAAGAAAGAAAAGAAATCCCAGAGCTCGACTCAGGCCCTGCCTAACAGCCAAGGGCTGCAGGGTCGCGGGCCTTTTCCCCGCGCTCGACCACACGGACCTCAGCAACCCTGCAGTGAGGCTCACTCAGCGCTTCGGGAACTTGGTCTCCAGCAGCCCATCTGTAAGGAGGTGAGGCCCTCGGGGCAACTGGGGTCAGCGAGGACACAGCTCTCCAGGTCCTCACGACAGGCTATCTTCATCAGGAACAGACTTAGAAAGTCAAGTCAGGATTTCCTCCTGTCACTGTGTGGAACGGTCTACGACACGTCTGTGCTTCCTTCCTTACGTTCGTAAAGAGAAACACTGAAAATAAAACAACTTCCTTGGAAAAAGCCTCAGGGAGACCTGTGCCTTGTAACAAATCGCAGGGGATCTGAGAGGACCCCACCGGCCTCATCTAGGACTGAGAATCTGGGCGCCACTTTTGCAACAGACTCAGATTAGCAAGGAGCTCTGTTCAGCTTTCCTGCTGCTGCTGTCTGTCTGAGTCCCTCCCTCCGCACCCCAGCATTGACTTTGCCCTTCGCTGCTCCCCTGATGTGTTTCCTCAGAGAGCGGCTTCGTTTCTCTTTCTCATGGACCAGCACCGACGTGATGTGCGGCATACTCTGGTTTTCTCGGCTACAGTCATCACCTCTCCCTGTTACGCTGCTCCTCCCCTGCATGCCACACAGGCATGGGTATGTGCATGCCGCCCCTTGGGACGCGTGTGTCCTGGTAAGGTCAGCTGTGCCTCTGAGCACGGCTGAGCTGCAGAGTTAGCAAAGGCACAAACTCACATACTGATGATGTTGCTTTTCAAATAGATTCCAGGAGCCCGTGACTTCTTCCCGGTTTCAGGCCAGGCAAGTGCTGTCCTGTACGGTCTGACTCAGAGACTTGGGGCAATCCTGAGGGTACAGCTCCCTGCCAGGCCACCACACCAGTGCAATTCAAGATCTCTGCTATGACCAGCTGTGGCCCCAAGGTCCTGCCCACACCCCCTCACTGTGCCCTTTGCTCCTCAGGCCCTACTGCGCCTGTCCTACCCAGGCCCTACCCCATACACTTCCTGCTCACTGCCCAAGGGACCACCTTGTCCTCCAGGAGCCCAGCACACGTCAGCCTGGTGGCTGCTTGGGACTCCCGGCACCCTCCCACTGGCCAGGACCATCCCCTTCTCTGCTGCTCCTGTGACAGAGGGATACATGCCAGTCTTGCATGAAGTCCCTGCTGCCATCTTGGGCTGCACATGGAGGTCAGAGCAGCACAGATGCTAGGCACAGCTTGGCAGATCAGAGGCCTGCAGACCAGCTCTGAGGTCGCAGTATAGGGAGTACAAGAAGCTCAGGGAGACCCTCTTTGCAGCCACTCAAGGATTTGCACATGATCACTGCTCCTTAATAAAACTGAGAATCCCCAACGAGGACTGAGCAGAAGTAGGAAACCAGCAGTTGTTTGTGAAGAAAAGGATTTGGGGCACATGAGAGCAGCAAGGCACACTGCAACCCCCGTCCTGGGCTAGGTGGCTGCTGGCAGGCATAGACGGCCCTGTGGGGGGGCGGGGAGAGGAAGGGGACAGGGACAGTTCTGGGGGTGCCAACTGGCCGGGGCAGGGCACATGGGAGGAAGGACACAGAAGGACAGTGAGGACCACTGCAGTGGATTGTTCCAGAAGCAAGGGGACAAGAGTTCCAGGAAGAAAAGGACCCACCAAGCACATATACCAAAGGGTCCAGTCCAGAGGTCCGGCCTGGGGGCTGCATAGAGTACTCAGGGAGCCTGGGAGGGACGTAGGATTACCATCCCTCCTTCACCAGTCCAGCCCCGGACATGTGCCGATGAGCCCCCACCCTATGGGCGTCCCCACAGGGGCCTGCCCTCAGAGCCTGCAGGCCCTCCATGACCTCAATGCTCCCTGGTGAGGGGCTCCCTGCATCCGGGCCCACCCGCCTGCGCACAGCCAGGTGCCTGACAAACGACCCCAGACAAGTGGAGGAGTGCTGGGGTTTCTCGTGGGATTAGCTGGGAAGGCTCCAGGAAAGCTAGGTCCTTGCACACTGGCATCATCTGAGTTCCCTGTGGACGTTCAAATATAATCTGAAAAACTACCCTTTGAGGTACAGTTACACACACATAGTGCACTGAAGCGGGAAAGACGGTGACATCCCTCCTTGAAAGACAAATCACACCTCCGTTCACCCACCCTAGCCGCCGACCCTGTAAACACACGGGAACGCCAAGAGCCTGCAGTGAATGTGCAGGAGTGGAGACAGCGGACGGCCGACAGTCACAGGAGCCACGGTGTGCAGCCACGCATGCCACAGCAGAAATTCTGACCCAGAACACCACGAAGACCACGCAGTACTGGTGAGAGTGAAGCAAACACCCTTGGGACTTTGTCATCTGCAAGCTCATGGCTCAGACCTACCTGCCTGTCTCATGAGTTCTCCTCCGAGACCCCTGAAAATTAATGAAAACATTCAGAATTAAAATCTTTCTTATACATCACAACATAAAATATCCTAAGTGACAGATGTACCTTCGGGCTCCCAACCGTGAAATGCTGCTCAGCAGCATTTCTCACTGCCGGTAAACACGGCCTTTACACAAAGAAACGGAAAATGTGCTGTGACCATCCCCCAGATGAGGGCATTCTGATTCTCGGGTTTTACTGGACGTGACAACCCTTACTGGCACTAACCACATCGTACAGTCACACAGCAGAGATTCCAAATACTGCTCAACTCTTACTCTGTAAGAAGAAAGAACACCGGGAAGTTACCAACATCCAGCCCGAGGAAGCAATCCACCAATGTCCATTAGAGAAGAAACGCAGCCCATTCTGGACACCTAATACCGGACACGAAGCACAGGCAAGTGGCGGATGTGAACGTAAGCACACTCCACAAGACAGAAGTTCATTTATGAGACTGCGGCTTCTGGCCCAGAGTAACAGGACTCCCTCCCTTCTGCCCTAAGCAATTCGGAAACTAGATGAAATCTAGGAAAGGAAGGCTCCCAATGTAGAGAACAGAGTCTGGCGCGGGAGGGAAGCAGGCAAGCCAAGGGCACTCCCAGGCTCAGGGTGGGGAGCCAAGCCCAGGGGTCGCCTGCCCACTGAGTCCAGGAGAAATTTAAACCAAATTTAACAACAGCACAGATGTATTTAGAACTTGTAAAATGCTACTGGACACAATATAAGCCATCAGCTATCAGACAAAAATGCGTGCACGAGGGCATTCCCTCGTCCTGCGGTGTCTGCCCGAGGCTCCCTGCCTGCTCTGGACCGCGGTTTCAGTCCAGGGGGTTGAAGCATTTCACCAGAAAGCAATAAGCATGTTCTCTACTTGAGGGTGAGTTGCTCCTCTTTGCTGTTAGAACAGGTGGAAAGGCAGCAGGGGTGGCGTCAGTGGAACAGTCGAGAGCCCAAAGGGAGCTCCCCAGGTGCTGACCCCTCCTCCCCAGCCATCAAGGAAAGCGTGAAGCCAGAGCAGTCACGTCCATGCTGGAAGGCACAGCCATGCCACCCTCCTTCCCTGGGATCAAGTCACACTGTGCAGCTGCTGTCTGTCAAGGTGCACACAAGGCTCCACCAGGTACTTCTGGCGAAACGTCCATGTACCCACACGGGGGAAGAAAGCAGCATCCCTGTGAGTCACTCAGGAGGTGCGCGCCGTCTACAGGGCAACACAAACATCATGCCCCAAGGGCAAATGGAGTGTCCTTCCCCGAGTGGAAGGACAGTTAAAGGTGACAATACTACGGAAGCACCCCAAGACCTCAGACACATCTCCGCACCAACGATGGGGCCCGTGGAGCCACAGAAGTCCTGCCACGGGCCCAGCCATGTCCCACCCGTGCTCATGGGATGCGGATGAGCCCCACTCACACTTACACATTGGCTCAAGCCCCGGCCTGGGAGAAAATTCTGGGCTATCACATCTATAAAGAGCTCACATCTAGAATACGTGGAGTGTTAACAGCTCAGTGAGAAGATAGACCATGAAATTTTTTTAATAAGCAAAAGATCTGAAAGGTCACTTCATGGAAGAAGACAGAAGATGGCCAGTCACACAGGAGAAGACACCAAGGTCACTAGCCTGCAGGGAGATGTGACTCAGGGCCATGCTGGACAGCATCCGCACACCCACAGGGCAGGTCCCGGTGAAGACTGCCCACCACGTGTGATGAGGACAGGGAATGTTCCCAAACACCGCTGGTGGAAGCAAAGGAGCACAGCCCTTTGGACAAGTCTGTCGGAGCCTTAAAAATACACACACACACCCCCAGGGATTTACCCAAGAAAAGTGGAAACACACGTCCACACCAGGACTTGACTGCCAATGTTCACAGCACACATATTCCAAGTAGCCAAAAGCTGGAACAACCCCCACCCCCCCCCCCCGCCGAACACACAGTGATACAAAGACAACACCGTGGTGCCCACCACAACACGGGCAAACCTCTGCAACCCCACCCTGAGTGAGGGCAGCCAGACCGCAAGCACGTCCCAGCGGGACTCCAGCTGCACGAAATTCACAAGAGGCAGCACTACAGAGAAAGAACACAGAAGGGGACCCTGGGGTCGGGCTGGGAACCACTGCAAAGGGCAGGAGGAAAGTGTCAGGGTGACACCAGCTGCTCGGCATGGCGGCTACTGCCACACGGCCATCTGCAGTGATCAGCACTCATCGGACCACACACTTACACAAGCAAACTTTATTACAGGACACGAAAACCTCAATAAAGCTTAAAACCACCAACGAGGCTAGTTCGACCTTCACATCTTCTGACCGAGGGTGACACCCCTTCAAATAAAGTAACACAGGCCAGGCATCTGTGGGGGCGACTGGACAGAAGCCCTAACAGGCCAACCCAACCTTTACTGACAGAACATTCTTTTCTGTAAGTCACAAAACACAAGAATGTGGGGTTTGTGAAGCTTACCTGTATAACTGACGATCATAAAGCTAAAATGAAGAAGTGAAAGTTAGGTGTTTAAATTAGTTCATTTTTTTTAAATGACACAGTAGGTACAGAACATTACTGAGCACTGAACAGCAGTGATGAGGGCAGAGCAAGCATTTCTCAGGCTGGGTGTCCTCAGACAGCTGACGGCGGGGTCCTCACGACGGAGCCCACTCTACTCCCAGCAAGCACCTCATGACAGCCTGCTTTCCTGTGCCCCCCACGTGGAAGGGGAAACCAAGGCACAGGGAGGGGAGCCAGGACCAACCTGTGTCCTGGTTCCAGGGTCTCCAGACAACCCCCGGGCAGCCTCACCACCAGCTACCCCTCTCCCCAAGACGGCACTGAGCTTGGCCAACGCCTTCTTCGTGTCCCACAAAACTCAAGGGGGCAGTCTCTGCTGCTTCCTGCACCCCACAAGGGACCCCAGCTCAGGGATGTCCCGCCTGGCCGCCGACTCTCCACACTGCACCCTCTTGGCATGCCCACACCCCACTGAATGGATGTGCCAAAATCATAAAGCCAGTGGCATATGCAGGAGGGTCTGATATCAAAATGGCGTATTACACGTACAGAGACAAATCTTAAAGAATACACTCTATTCGGAACAACAAACACTCAACCCATCGAAGTCCTCACGAGTGACTGTGATGTTATCCAGTAACACTAGGCTTACGGTTCACACTTCACCTCTCCTGAATCGCAGAGCTTTGGAAAATCTCAAAAACTCACAGAAATGGACACACTCTCCTCTGCCCCTCCCCCGCCCCCCGCCGCCAAGATGTGCAACCACAGACTCTGGGCGTAATTTCAGACTGCAGCCCCACCGTGGAGGCACAGGTGGGAGTCAAAGCCATCACGCTCATTCTATGTGCCGCCTCCACAGGAACAGGCCACGTCCCTGACAGAGGCGTGGCACGCGCCTGCGTCGCTGGGCTCCCAGCGGACAAGTGTGGCCAGGCAGCACAGAAAGACGAGCACCAGATAGGAGAGGCCATGTCACCTGCACGGGCCCCATTCAGTGGCCGGAGAAGAGCGTGTGCACCTGCTCCAGGAGGCCCCTCCCACCCCAGATGAGCCACCAGAGAGGCCAAAGAAGAGCCCTGCTTCCGAGTAATGGGCCCCAGGAACGATGTCAGCAGGACCTGTCCTGTCATCAGGCTCTGGGGCATCGATCAGGGCTGAGGAGAGGGGAGAGAGCTTGTAAGGGCAGGGGTCACTCCCAGGCACCAGGAGACCTGGAGAAAGGGACCCTCCGGCGGGTTGACACAAACCTCCTGGTGAATGTGCTTCAGGCCCTGCACTGCTGCTTCATCCAGGTAGTCTGCGACAGGCCTGCATGGGTTCAAACACAACAGCTGAGATCCTGAGGACAACAGCACCAAGGGAGCCTGGGGCTCAGAAAGTGCTGCATTTTACTCACGTGCCCAACCAGCCCCCGCAAACACCTGTAGAGGGCAATCCCCTAAAGCAGCACCTACTCAAAGAGGATGGTTGTATGACCCTCCCGTAAGAGCCGGGACCCCCAAGGCCACAGAGCAGCCAATATGACTGTCTGCGAAAAGAGACACAAACCCCCGATGCTGAGCTGAGGACCTTGGGACCAGATGAGAGTTCACACAGTGGCCTCACTGTTGGCCCTCAGCTCACATCCAAGAACCTGATCTTAGGAGGCTTCCCATCCTTCCCTAACTGTGAAGGGGGACTCTCTGTGCCTAGACATTTGCTACAAACCAGGTGCCTTTTGCTGAAACCTGCTTTCCTTCTGGGAGTCTGGGAGTGGGTCCATACCAGGCAGAGGCCACCAAGAAAACCCCGGGCACTGGTCTCTCTGACCTACCCTGGTGGACAACCTCCCAGGCTGTCACACCCTGCTGCATCCCATGCCGCTGCCCTGGGCAAGACTCTGGCTCTCTCGTGGTCTCTGCTCAACCTCAGAGAGCTCTGCCATCGACACCAAGTCCTCCGCCTGGCCCGCAGGTGCCATTTCACCCCCATGTGGACGTCCTTAAGGCTGCACGACAGTGTGCATCTGGGGGGGGGGAACCAGACCAAAGCTCCTGGGCTTGTTGCCAGCACCCTGCCTCAGTTGGCCCCAGGGAATCATCCAGAGTGATCTGATGGATTAAAACACAGTGTCCCTCAAAGTGCAGTCCAAAATCCAGGTTACAGACTCTGTAGTGTGTTGTGAGCTTTTCCTTTTGTGGAAAAGTCGGTTGGAAAGAAGTAGAAACCCAAATGGTAGCCCTACAAACTTACAAAACATGGCAGGTTTAGAGCTGCTCCAATGGCCCCACACCACGTGCTCCCCCATTCTTCGTTAGAACTCTGCTGGTTAGAAGAGTTCTCAGGGGGGGGCGCCTGGGTGGCACAGCGGTTAAGCGTCTGCCTTCGGCTCAGGGCGTGATCCCGGTGTTATGGGATCGAGCCCCACATCAGGCCCCTCCACTATGAGCCTGCTTCTTCCTCTCCCACTCCCCCTGCTTGTGTTCCCTCTCTCGCTGGCTGTCTCTATCTCTGTCAAATAAATAAATAAATAAAAATCTTAAAAAAAAAAAAAAGAAAAGTTCTCAGGGGAAGTGTTACCATTTATATTCTCTGGTATTCTAAATTATGAAAAGTAATAATGAGCAAAGAATACTGAGTATACGGCCCACTCACTACCCTCTCTGAAAACATATCTTGCTTTTATAACCTAACTCAATACCCAGAAAGACAAGGAGATGTAGGGAAACAGCTACTTGACGTCTAAGGCCATCGGTGGCCCCAGCTGGCCAGGAGCTCGCAGGCTCCCGTTAGAGAGGCAGAGGTCCATCAACGGACACGACTCGTGAGAGGAGAGAGAACAATGAAAAACTGTGCCAAATAAAACACAAGAATCTGACAACTCAGAGACGCCATCACAAATAAACAAGCATGAAGGTGCATGGGGTTCCCACCTTGCAACCACAGTGGTTCCATGGGACCGCGGGAGCTTCTCCTACCTGTCCTCTTGTACCGCGAGTCTGTACAGGCCACGGGTGACCTCTGCGCAGGCAAGCACAGCTCCGTGCCGCGTGTGCAGGTCCAGACTCCGCGTCATCGACAGCAGACGCGGGAGAACTGCAAAGGACAGGGGCCGGACGACAAATCAGTGAGTGCAGAGGGATAATGTGTCAGACTCACAGACTCAGGATTCAAAGGGGGAGACATACCCATGGAAAGGGACTTCTGTAAGGGCCATTAATGCCACACCCAGGACTTAACCCAAGTCAACACGCCAAACCCTCCTCGGTACCCAGAGAAGTGAGCAGAATGGGGGGGGAGGGGGGCTTCCCGATCCCCAGGTCCCCAAGACACAGGGCAGGGACACAGAGTGAAGAGAGAGAACCAGGTGTTTGCTGTGGCTGCATGGCCAACAGGGACTCTGCCTTGAGCACAGAGCAAGATGGAGGCTGGGCAGCAGGACCCTGCAGTTGTGCATGACGCACCTCAGTGTGGATGCCTGCTGCCCTGCTCAGAGCCAAGGAAGCTTCTATGACCTTGGTGCTCTGGGGACAGAAAGCTGCCCTGCTCAGAGCCAAGGAAGCTTCTATGACCTTGGTGCTCTGGGGACAAAAAGCAGAGTCACAAAACCCTTCCGGGCTGGTGGAGTGCAGACTAGGAGCCATGTCCACAGCAGCTCTGCCCCACCAAGCAGGGAAATCACACCCTCTGAGCTTCCACTTCCCTGGACGCACAAATGCCCCGCTGCAGACGCAGACAGCGTCCAAGCCAGAAGCGTCCCACACAGGTGCTCAAGCACAGCAGCTGGCAACGGTCAGTGTTCAAGAACTGGGGAGATCCCTCATCCTGTTAACGCTCTCCGACTGGGAAGAAAGGACGAGGTTGAGCGCCCCTTCATTCAGGCCATGAAGATGATCGATTATAGGTCAACAAGAGACTTCTGACATCACATTTCATGAGCAGACCATGACACTGAAGACCTTTAGGAACTAACGCCCCAGAGTGTGTTGAGAGGCACACATAAGTAAGATTGGTAACTCCAAACGATGAGCCATGATGTGACCACTAGTTACCCTAATAAAAGTCCGTGAGAATAAGCATAATTTAAAGAAATTTGAGTATGGTTCCCTATACTGAAATCAGGTGTATGTTCACTCTGGAATACGGTTCTTTCCTTCACGATAATAGGTGTGATCACTTTGGACCTGGCAGTTCTTCTCTCCTGCAGAGCCTGGCAAACAGCACAGCAGGCCACCCCCACAGCCAGGAGCTGCCAGGAAGAAGCTCCTTCTTTAACGTCTTACATCGAGAACTACTTCACTAAAAAAGAAAGAAAGAACTACTTCTGAAATACACGAGATACCTAACGGAACCCATCCGCTCCCTGCGGTAACTGGCACCTGCACTCAGGGCACACACCACACCATTCATGACGTCTGGTTGTATTCTGTCCCCTGACCCAGCGCAGACCAGTTCCTCAGTCACACGCTTCTCAGCAAGAGAGAAACACCACGTTATTCTTAGCCTTTCAGGCCTGGACGTCAGCACAGGGCCTGTCCTCACCCTCTGCTGTGTGGACCACGGATACACAGGAGCACACACACACGTGTGTGTTGCACTAGCGGGACGGCCGGGGCACACCTACCGTGGGCGGCGCTGTACTCAGGAGCTCGCTGTGCCAGGTTATGCAGAGCCTTCGCAGACAGCTCCCTGATGACCCTGGGGGGAGGGATGGAGACAACGGTCAGTTCCTTCCTTCTGATGATTCGAGCTTGAGTCCACTCATGAAGAGAGAGGACAGACAGAACACAGAAGTGCCAACTGACTCAAAACCACCAATAAAAATAAACATAAATGAACAAATAAGCACCTGTGATTGTAACAAACAAGGACAAGCAAATTCACCAAACTGAGGGCCTGAGCTGGGCCTGCACAGGGCACAGCCTCCTCCTCTGGGTGTCTCTAACCTCCCACACCCCAAGGGATTCAGAAGATAGGCTACTGGGCAGAGCCAGGTGAAATCCTCACTGTGAGGACCACAGGGGTTGCACAGGACAAATGTTGTATGGCTCAGGCTTAATAGATGGGAGGCACATATCACAGCAGTACAGATATTTCCAATAAAGACACATCAGACATCTCAACACATCAAACAGCAGAAGGAAGCCCCCAGGGCTGGTAAGTGAGACCCTGAGGCCCTCTGAGCCCCTGGGGCCAGAGGCGACTGACCAAACCCACCTTCCCCAACCCCACCCTACCCACCCCACCCCACCCCACCCCTGGGCACTAGGCGCCAGGAGGGCAGAGCGAAACAGCAGTCATCACCAAACAACAATGCTTTGGGTGATGACAACAGGACAACACAGAAACAGGATAAAAACATTAAGGTGGAAACAAACATGCAAAAGAGGGCTATCTGTATTTTGACAATTAAACATCTGAAATACATCAGCACTGAGTGAACACAGAAACATGAAAACAGGATGACACACACACACACACACCCCGCGCCTCGTATCCAGGCAGGACCACGTCCCACCCCTCCTGTGCCCCCGGGTCCTGCTTAAGGGGTCCACTTCTGACAGCAAACCACAAGTTCTTGGAGGTAGGGATGTCTCAGCACCAGGAAACTCAACACCACACACCCATGACCACCATTCCCAACACTAAACCATTCAGCAACTAAAACCAACCACAGTGCTGCACCCCCAAAGCCTCCATAAATGGTCAGCATTCAGGAAGCTGTTTCTGAAGAACGAGGGATGAATGGGTCTCAGAGCAGAGAACCATTTATTTCAGCAGGAATAAGTCCCAAGGAGGCAAAGGGGGCGGCCACTCCAACAGGCACGGTTACATGCATCTTTCCCAATTACGGCCACTTTGAGCACAACCTTTCTCTACTTAAAACCGTTGTATTTATCGCCTAAACAGAAGACCTAAAACTATAAACTCTTAGAAGAGAAGAGAGGGGAAAAGCTTCATGATGTTAGATCTGATGATGCCTTCTTGGATATAACACTAAAAGCACAGGCAATAAAAGTAAAAATGGGTAAATGGATAATAGATAAATAGTCTGCATTAAAATTTACAACTTCTGTTTATCAAAGGACATCGTCAACAGAGTGATAAGGCAACCTACAGGATGGGAGAAAATACTTGCAAATCATGTGTCTGATAATTGATTAATATCAGAATATATGAAAAACTTCTACAGCTCAACAACAAAAAACAAGTAACTGGATTAAAAAATGGGCAAAGGACCTGAGATGTCTCTCCAAAGACAATACACAAATAGCCAACTAACAAGAGAAGGTGCTCGAGGTCAACAATCATCAGGGGAATGCAAATGAAAACCACAAGGTGCCACCTCACATCCACGAAGACGGCCACGGTCGGGAAAGCAGAAGTCAAGGAATGGTGAGATATGGGGGGTGGGAATGTAAGATGGCACAGCCATTGTGAAAACCAGCATGGTTCTGGGGACTCCCCCAAAACATTAAAGATAGAACTCCCACATGATCCGGTAATCCCACTTCTGGGTATTTACCGGAAAGAGCTGAAAGTGGGGTCTTGAGGAGCCATTTGCACACCTACATTCACAGCAGCATTTTTCACAACAGCCAAGAGATGGAGGCAGCCCTGGGGTCCACCAACAGATGAATGGGTGAAGAATGTGTGGTCTATACACACAGTGGAGTGTTACTTAAAATGGAAGGAAATCCTGTCACCTGCTACAACACGGATGCAAGTGAAGGAGATTATACTCGGTGACATCAGCCAGTCACAGACGGACAAATATCGTATGACTCCACTTACATCGGGACCCTGGAGGGATCGAACTCGTAGGGAAAGACAGTAGGATGATGGATGCCAGGGGCTAAGGGAGGGAGTGAGGACGACAAGTCCCTGTTCAATGGGGACAGAGTTTCCGTTTTTCAGTTGAAAAAGTTCCGGAGGCGAATGGTAGTAACGGGTGCACAACAAGGCAACCCTATGGAACACTACTGACCGTACACAAAAAGTAGTTAAGATGGTAGATACTATGTATATTTTCCCATAATCAAAAAAAATTTTAAGTTATGTTTATCTTGATATGTAAATTATGTTGGGTGTCAGAAAACTTTCAAAAAGAAACCCAAGGCAATGGACCAATACCTCTTAAAAGTGGTACTATTTAAGGCAAAACAGAATCCCTGTACCAGTCAAGGTACACCACACAACAGTGTTTATTAAGAATTCTGCAAGGGGGGGCACCTGGGTGGCGCAGTCGTTAAGCGTCTGCCTCCGGCTCAGGGCGTGATCCCGGCGATCTGGGATCGAGCCCCACATCAGGCTCCTCCGCTGGGAGCCTGCTTCTTCCTCTCCCACTCCCCCTGCTTGTGTTCCCTCTCTCGCTGGCTGTCTCTATCTCTGTCGAATAAATAAATAAAATCTTTAAAAAAAAGAGAAAAAAAAAAGAATTCTGCAAGGGGCTCCCCATTTTCCATAAGCAAGGCATGTGTTAACCAGAGAACCGAAAAGTCCCTATTTGTGAACTTCTACCTGCTATCTCACTAACAGAATCCAGGCCAAAGACAGACAGACACAGAAACATCTCCACCTTTAAAGAATCCTAAAATAACAAGGCCACATCATGCTTTGTAAAGCCCCACGTGCTAGAAGAGTGTTCGCTGATTTATCCCGAGGGTCTCCAAACCTGACAGAGAAAGTAGGACCAGACAACATTTCCCTCCATGCTGTGGCTCACACACCCTGAAAACTTTCAGGTTTTCAGAGCTTATTCTAAAAAGAAAATGTCCACAAAGAATCTTTTCTTAAATTAAATTAACAAACCAAAAGCCATGAGAAAAAAACAGAAAACAAACAGCAAGATGACAAGTGAACCGTGCTGACGATTACATTAAATGTGCATGGACTGAAGGCCTCACACAAAAGGCAGACTTTGTCAGAAAGGGTATAAAAGCAAGACCCTACAAGACACACACAGGCTGAGAGCAAAGGGCAGCAGGCGGGCAGCTGCTACAAGGGCTCCATCGGGGCCTCTTTTGGTAAGGCCCCAAGCTAAGAATGGTTTTTACATCTTAAAAGGTCATATAAAGAAAAAACAATAAAATATACGGAACGGTGACCTAAAATATTTACTGTCTGGCCCTTTAAAGAAAGAATGCCTACCCTTATGCTATAATTGTATCAAATCCCACTTTAAGACAAGAAATCTAATATGAAACAGAGAAGGACATGTCATAATGATGAAGGGCCAACCCACTGGGAAGACAAAAATTATAAATGCAAATGCACCTAACGAGAGAGGCCCACCCAAAATATGTGAAAGGTAAGTGTCAGAACTAAAGGAAGTGAATGTTCTGACATCAGCTGGAGATTTCAACAGCTCAAGAGTTTGGTCCAACACCACGGGTAATAACACATGTACAATTCTGGTCTTAAATACCCTACTGACTGACAGGCTAATTAACTAATTTCTCACAGGTTCAGTGCGTGGAATCTTTGTCCTAATTATGAGAATCTTTGCAGTTATGCCTCAAGTGTCAGAAACCAGCACAACTCTCAGGAAGATTCCCAGCAAGGAAACGGAGAAAGGGGCCTCCTGGTGGGCGGGCTGTACCCACGCAAGCGGCACACGGAGGCGCCGCACTCCCGAGAAGAGCCCTGCCTTCCTGCATGTGCAGCACACACGCCGATGCCTCGCCACACGTGGCACTGGTCCTGGCAGAAGCTGGAACACATTCCCCAGCAGATCAGAAAGCACTTTCTGCAAGTGACGCCCACCCAAAAGCTGGGGTTCTAGACGTACAACCCAATGAGCTACTTATATCTGCGGGCACTTACCGCCCTCGAGATCTCCTGTCTGCACCAGCAGCCACACCAAGCCCTCCTACGACGAAGCAATCTCGTCTTCCCAGGGGCGGTAACAGCAGCTGGCGGCACAGACACTCCCCTGTGTTCTGGATCACACAGGGAGCCCTCCCTGTGAAGGGACGGTGAACTAGTGAACCGCTCAGAGGCCCTGAGACTGCTACATAATCAGGAAAAGCCGCCAAAGCCTGCTAGCTTCCAGGAGACAACGGAGAAGACCGCCAGCCAGAGCAGCCACGCAGGGCAGCGCTGGAGGAAGGGGCCACAGAGGGAGTGCCTGGGGAGGCTGCTCCTGCCCTCCATCACACGCCATCACGACAGTATCCACACGGGAACATTTCACACCTGGCACACCTAATGTCTCCAGAGGTAAAACTGGACACAGACCATTAACCAGCACATCAGGCATGAAAACTGGAACTCCTATCACTTCTCAAAAGTCATCTTAAAATATGAAATCTACAATGAGAAGATATACTCAAGGCTTAGCTCAATTTAACCTCTCCTCTGGGAAAAAAACATAAGAATTCTTATTTGACAGATAATCTGATAAAATACATCACTAATGAGACAAGCACAAAAACACAAAACTTACCCATCCCAATGGCTGATCTTCATGGTCACCAGGTGGTCTATCATTGGCTGTGTGTACTCAGGAAAGCCAGCAATAAACATGCTGAAAAAGACAGTATTCAGAAGCGGTGAGGATGGGAAGGAGCAGGAACTCCTGCACACCTGCTTGTGAGAGGTGAAATCGCACAGCCACATTCAAAACCTTTGGTAGTTCCTTATAAAGTTAGATATACAGAAATCCCCTTGTTAAGTATTTACCTAGGAGAAATAAGCTAAAGGTCCACATGAAGACCTGCAAATAAAAGCCCACAGCAGCTTTATTCATCAGAGCCACAACCTCACAACAGCCTAAACACCTAGAACAGGTGAGCTAAGAGGTACCCTGCAGCAGCCACGCACGGAGGCCGCTCACAACACACAGCACGCACAACGCTCCAAACCAGCTCGCCGAGCGAAGAAGCCCAAAGCGCGAGCACATCCTTTCTGATTCCACTTATGTGACGTTCTGCAAACGGCATCAGCGACCCACAGTGGCGGGCTGAGGCCACGCGCCCGCGGCATCTCGATGGAGGTGCTGGCCGCCCAGGTGTGTACACTGTCAGCTCTCGCTGAACTGTTACCCTCACCCCAGGACAGCTGACGGAATGTAAATTATGCCTCAAAAATAAAAGTTACGTCCAGTGAAAATACTGTAGGACAATTAAGACAAAAAATCTCCACGTAGGACACACCTCTCTACTTACATCTCAAAACCCATTAAAGATTGGTACATTCAAATATGTAACCAAAAAGAAAAATGTCTGTCAGGAAAAACGCACCATAAACAAAGTCAAAAGATAATAACAAACTCAAAAACAAAATACCAGCAACTGTTATCACAGATAAAAGACTTCTTTAAAATAAAGTTGTTCCAAATCCATAAGAAAATGCCATCACCTCATAGGAAAATCCTCAAAGACAGTCTACAGAGAAGAAAATGGACACAGCTCAGGTTCAGCCTCCTCCTCGTGGGAGACAGAAAGAAAGCCTCCGTCCGTCTGTCAGATCGCCAAAGTCGGGGGCGAGGGGTGTCACAGCCATTGTTGGAAGGATCTAGAGACACCCAGAAACACCGCTGGGAGCACCCCTACAGTGCAGCCTCTACGGACAGTGACTGGCATCAAACAGGAAATTGAAAACATAAAGATCCAGCAAGCCCACTTTTGTTAATTCACTGAGACACAACCACAGAGTGAGAAATACCATGAGCAACAATGTTCCCTTCACATCACATATAACAGCAAAAGACGAGACAGAAGCCACAGGCCAGCAAATTACACTCTATGTCCACACAGGAGACACAGGACATGGAGAGATGTGCCGCAGGAGTGCTGCCCATCGGCACAGGGAGCGCACCCTCTGCCACGCAGGACAGTAAACCCCAGCCGTCTCCTGATCTCCCACAGCTGGACGGTCGTCCTCCGCTGACGAGCACGTAAGCCGTGACAACCTTGTGCACTGGGCGCCATCGCTCGGCGTGCCCAGAAGGAAGACAACATGCCCATCTGTGCGACACAAACTGACCCTCTCTAGAAGACGACCCAGGGAACTGAGGACGAGGACCCCCGGGATGGAACCAGGACACAAGAGCAGCCCTGAAAGACCCACGCCCTTGCGTTTCCTACTCCACAAACACACACTTGTACGTGTCGTTCCTCTAAAACCCTCCACTGCTTACACATACTGTCTGCACCGGCCATGCCATCCACACATCCCCGCCACAGACTGAGCCATCGGCCACATGCGTTACATGGTGGCTGAGAGACAAAGTGGATGGCACAGAGGGCTTAGAAAGGGGGAAACACACGGATGTTCCTGAATCCTGGGTAGGCACACATGTGCACATGCACGGGGTGAACACGGGTGCTGTGTGGACAGGCATGTGCTACAAGGTGCCAGACAGAGGAGGTGTTTGTTCTGGATGTGAAAGAAAGAAAAGCAGAGGCTTCTCCAGAGGTGAGTGAGACTGAGAGACCCTCTAACCCTGTGATGAAACAAATAAAGTCAGAAGGAAAAACAGAAAAACCAGGACAGTGCACAAGCTGTCAGAAAAGGAGCCAAGATGTGACCACAGGATCCCCATCACCAAAGGGCCCCGGGAACTGCCAGACCGGACTGCCCCAGGCAAGCATCCATGAACAGTGGCCTCACGGGAAGAAATGGACAGAGGCCAGCCACCTGAGTTCTAGTCGACCTCTGGCACCAACTGACAGCTGACCATGGGGAAGACACACGCCCGGAACCACCCCCCGGTGTACAGCACTCCCTGAGTGCTCAGGGTCTGCACGGAGACCAAGTGCAGAGCTAAAGAGGGTGTCAGCAGAGGGTAGCAGGCGAGGACCTGGCCAGTGTCGGGACAGTAAGAGCTGGGCCGCAGGGACAGCTGAGGGGATCGACAGCATGAGGAGTATTTGAAGGCTATTAGGGACACAGAAGTGACAGAACTAGGTCACCAAGCGGATGTGGGGAAGGAGACAGCAAGAGAAGCAAAACGGAGCTGACCGTGCGGGTGGCGTGCCATTCGCTGAGCTAGGAGGCAGGGAAGGAGACAGTTTGCTCCAAGGGCTCCTTAGTTCGAAGAACTTGTATGACAGGAATGTGCAAATTACTGGAAAGCAAAATACAACAAAATGTATTTCAAGAAGCATGCACAGGACTACAGATGTCAGAAATCTGCTAAGGAAACTTCCAGCAACAGGACACCCACAACAGAAAGTGCCAACGACCACTGGTTGTGTCCCAACAGGAACAGCCCTGTGTTCACATGTTGACGTCAAAGGGGCTCGAGTGACCACCAGCTGGTGAACGAGGGACAGGGCAGGGGAAAGCAGAACTCAGTAACACGGTGAAGCCAGGACACAAAAGCAAACGCACCTTGTGACTCCGTTCACACCAATTCCAAAGAAGGCAGACTCTGGGCACAGGAGGCGGCTCAGAGCTGCCAGGGCCCGGGATTGAGTGACTTTCTGGAGGGAAGCGCGCCCCTCGTTGACCGCAGTGGTGGCCACCCATCAGCCAAAACCCACATTTTAAATTGGTGAATCTTCCTATATGGAAATTATATGTAATAAAATAGGTGTACAGAAATAAACACGACTTTTCTAGAGGTTTAGTCTCAGGAATACACAGGATACTGAAAGGACAAATCACAGGCAAAAAGAAAACGTTTGCAGATTGTTTACCTGAAAAAGGACTTGTATCCAGACTATATAAAGAATTCTCAAATTCTCAGTAAGAAGAAAACTAACCCAATAAATAGGTAAAAGATTGATCAAAGAAGCTCCCGAGAGATGCTCAAAGCCGTAGGTCATTAGGAAAACACAGATGAAGGAGCTGCTCCTGGCCACAATTAGAAAGATGGGCCACAGCGAAGGGTGGCTGCCGGGGCCGTGTGAAACCGAGCCACTGCCTGGAAGTCTGTCTGGCGGTTTCTTAAAAAGTTAGGGTCCAGCTGTTCCATCCCTAGGCCCTCAACAAGCGAAAGCACCTGCCCACAGACAGGTGTGGACATGGGCGTTCACTGCTGCTTTATCTGTAGCTGCCCCAAACTGGAGACACCCAGGTGTGCCTCAACTGGGACAGACAAGCGTGGAACACTGGTCAGCAACCAAGGAATGAATGAATCATTAGCACACGACGAGTGAAAGAACCAGCACAAATACAGGGTGCACACCGTGTGATTCCATTCGCACCACTTAAGAAAGTGCAAACGAACTCAGGGAGCAGCAGACCGGAGCCACCCGGGGAGGGGGCCTGGGGGAACTCTGGTGGCAGCTCTTCCACCACCTGGGCGTGGCGACAGATCAGAACATACGTGTGAGACGGGCAGTGTCCTCGTGCTCTCAGAACTTTAACAGAGCTGTCGGAGTAAAAACAAAGCTGAGGCACCTGCTGGTACGCCCCACCTGACTGTCTTCACCTGCTGCTTTCAACTTGCTTCCATTCCTGTGTGTGCCAGAAACTCTGATCTCCAGAAGAATCAACTTGTCAGGGGTCCTGACCGACCTCCGCACTTCCAGTTGCCAAAACGCAGACCTCTCGAGCCGCGTCCCGTGACTCAGGATGATGCACAGCCCTCACTATGGCTCAGAAGCCCCCCACTACAGCGAGCTGGGCCCCACTGACACTGGACCATTCCTCCTGGGCTGTCCCCCTCAGCACGGTTCCCTCTCCTCCTCCCATCCCACCCCCACAGTAAACGTGCCACATTAAAACATATGTTCCAATGTTAACAAAGAAAACAGAACAAAAGCAGGAAAGAACTGATAAGGCACAGAAAGCTAGTAGATGTTCAGAAAAGATGGAAAGGGTGCTAAAAACACAGTGTGTTAGTCAGACTCTTTGAGAAAGGGGCCAAATGTTATGTTTTTAAAAAAAAATCTATGCGTGCTGGTCATGGAGAAGAGTAACTCCCGCACGTCCTGCACAGGTGGGGAGTCTCTCCTTAGGGTGCAGAACGGTTAACGCACGTCCACGGCGACGCGGCACGGATGATACAGCGGGCCCTTCCCGTGCTGGCGCCGCAGCGAGGAGCTAATAACGCAGCACGATGCCTCCCAGCACCCAAGTCGGGCAGGTGCACGTCTGACTCGGGTCCTGCAGCGCTGCTGGAGATATTACACATTCACCCCTGACCTGATTTCTCAAGTACCTCTTCTTTTTTTTTTTTTTTTTTTTAAGATTTTATTTATTCATTTGACAGAGAGAGAGACAGCCAGCGAGAGAGGGAACACAAGCAGGGGGAGTGGGAGAGGGAGAAGCAGGCTCCCAGCACAGGAGCCTGATGTGGGGCTCGATCCCAGAACGCCGGGATCACGCCCTGAGCCGAAGGCAGATGCTTAACGACTGAGCCACCCAGGCGCCCCTCAAATACCTCTTCTTATTCGCATCTCATAAACAACCCAGAGACCCCTTCAACTTGGGAAGCACTATTTTACTGGAAAGAAAAAACAAACGAACGATCCCTTCTAAGCCACCTTTGTGGGTCTGCGGCAGCCGGAGGAAGCGTGGGGCGCGAAGGCGGCACAGAGGCAGCACCCACACAACAGGGAGGGCTGGGAGGAGGGGACGCCCAGAGACAGCACTTATTCTGGTTATCACGCTTGAAACTGTTAGCGCCCTTTAAAAAGCAAGCAGATCCCACACCCCTCCCCAGGCCACCCAGACCCGCCGTTGTCCCTTTGGATTAATTTGCATTTTCTAGAGTCTATGTAAACAGAATCCCACACTAGGCACCTGGTCCAATCACCGGGAAACACAAATTTCGGTCATGTAAATTATGTCTACTCTTAGTGACCTTTTCAGGGGAAAAGGAAAATTGTGGAGAATTTTCTGACATCTGCATCACAGGGAGTATCGTATTTTGTGACAAATTAACAACTTACCTTATAACCAGGAAACAGTTAGCTCTGTTGCCGACAGCAAAGTAGTCCGCTGCAGTCAAAATATCGATTCCGTGAGGGAAAGTGCCCTAGTCGCAGAGTCAAGAGGGAGAAGACAAATGGCACAGGTGAGGGGAGGCATTTGCAGAAGGTCAACGGCCACGTTCATACCCACTCACACCTACGACAGAGGCACGCGGACAACTCACTGGCTGTCCATCTCACGCTGGACACTGTGTTAGTAGGATACGAACCACTTAAAAATATTTCATTATTTTTTTCAAACAACTCAAACATTTTCAATTTTAAAATGTTACCTTCTTCACACCCACACCATAAAAACAAACAAAACCCGGTCTCAACAGTACAGGCACACCTGATCCCATGCACATCCCAGATACCGCATGTGTTGTACACAGAAGGTCTGTGGCCATCCTGTGAGCCATTCTCCCAGCACCATTTGCACACTTCAAGTCTGTGTGTCACATTTGGGGAATTCTCACAAACATGCAAACATCACTAATCACCTCATCCCAAGTCAGGGAGTTTATACGCCCTCCCCAGAGTGTGTCCCTGTTTACTTTGGCAAGTTCACATCCTTCTTCTCCAACGTTCCCACCAAACCGTAGGACACTGCCGTGTGCAGGGCTGGGGGGCACCCTGGGCCCACACAGACTCCACTTCCTTCCAAGTCTGTGTCTCTTAAACAGCTGCAAGGCTCCCCCGCGCCCTGTGCCATGTGGACACTGGTTTCACGGGAAACATCAGTACAGGGGAGGTGGGGTGGATGAGGGGACACCCCCAGGAACACCAGCTCCGGCTGATCCCCTGAACCTAGACCATGGTTAAAGGCCTTTCCTCTCTCTGAAAGTCCACCCAACCCGAGTGTCCCCACAAAATGGGACACGGTGACAGCCAGGAACCAAAAGCACCCCTGGTCCAGACCACCTTGTGTCTGGAACAGGGCTCGGCCCAAAGCAGACTGGAAGCCGGGGTGGGGAGACACCTCTTTCTCCTGGACTCTGACTTCGGGGTGCCCAGAGCCCCTCAGTTCAGCTTCCAGCAGGTTCCTTCCCTGTCCAACCCCTTCCTTCGCCAGAGCAGCACTGCCTTCTGGAGCTCCCCACACTTGCGGCCCCGACACACTGAAGTTTTTCCCCTTCAGAGGTCAGCTGTCTTCTCCTAGGGAGCCGCTGTCTCCTAAGTTTCCAGGGCCCCAGGTGGACGTGGACTAAGGGACATCCACGGACACTGGCCCCAACCACCTCCGAGCCAGGGAAGAAGGGGAGAGACCCCGAGGGGCAGAGGTGCTAGAGGAGAATGAAGCACAAAGCAGCATGTGCCCTGCAGCCAGCTGTGGGAGCAGGACTCGATGGCCCTCCTGGGCCGATTCTGGGAGAACGTCCCACCAAGAACCAAAGGTCGCCTCCCCTGTGGAAGCAGAAGGGTCAGCCCTCATCCTGGCCTCTGGCAGCCCGGGAGAACGGCAACTAAACCGGGAGACCATGGACCCAGCGTGCAGAATCCAGGCCCCCGGGTCTGCAACGAGGGCCCTCATGGACACAGGGGGCACTTTCCCCACATAGGGGGCATTTTCCCCCCCAAACACCCCAACACCAAGTCAAAATGTTTGTGTTTTACCTGAGGCTTCCCTCCCTGAGACCTGCCTCTCCCACTGCTGAGTGAGACTTCTACATGAGGCTCCCCTTAGGCCCTGCAGCCTGACTTCTGACCCCCAAGTCCCAGATGCCCATCACTGTCTCCTCTTGTCCCCCAGCACCATCTGCTGATGCCCTCACCCACAATACACTCTTCAGCCCAGATCTTCCTCCTGGGGCGCTCACCAGAGCTCAGCTCAGTGTTCCCCCAACATGACCTGCCTCAGTGTTCCCCCAACATGATATGATTCTTCCCCAGGCTGGCCACATGTCCCAGTGTGGCCACCGGCACACGCAGTGTGAATGACTCGGTGATAAGAGCCACACCACCCAGCCAAGGCTGACCAGTCATGAGAGGTTCAGGACTAGGGGGCACAATGGGGTTGGTGGGTACAGAGAGAGGCCACAGGGTCAATGGCTTCCAGAAGCTGGCTCCTACCACACGTAGGATGGGCAGTGATCACATCTCTGTCCCTGAGAAGCCGGGCTCCTCCACCCACATCCCTCCCTCACCCACAGGCAGCTGCTAAAATCGGGTGGCAATGCGTAAGGCACTGACCTCTGACGTGTGTGTATGTGTGAAATACTTACACATTCGGGTTTCCCATAAAACACAATACTAACTGTTTAAAATTTGTGTCGACTCTCCCCTGGATAACATCATGAGTGGGTCTGTGACCACACATCACTGAGTTAAATATTAGCTTATTCTAGGTAAATTCTTTACCCTCATCTAACAATGCGAGGAGATAACAAGTTTGTAGCTTTCGGTATTTCTACTGCTAAAACTACAGGAAGTTTTAGGAATGAAGACTTCAAGAAGTAGCCATACCTGTCTTCCCACATTCTCCTGGAAAGCAGCCTAAGGAGAAGAAGAACAAACAGAGCAGGTGAGTTAGGTCTGCGCTTTGCTAAACACCAGGAGAGAAATTCAAAACCAACGCTGTGCCGCACAAATGACCCATGGCTTTATTTTTTTAAATAAAAGTCCTCATTGTTGGCAGATCAGAGCCTCCAGGGTAGTTGTCATTCTGTCTCTAGGTCCTGGTGCTTTTTTAAACCACAATTCAGTTTATAAAATCAGACACATCCTGAAACGTGTCCTTCGGATGTGGATGCCAAGCTTCTCACTGACGCCTAATTCAAGGCCCTAGATAGAGGCCTGAGAACAGAGTCAAATCAGTTAAATCAAATCCAACGCGAGACCCTCTTCCTGGGAACTCTGTGACAGCAGCTTCCAATGATGAACATAATGGCCCACCTCCTCCCGTTGCCTTCCCCAGGGGCTGTCATGGACAAGCCCTGAGCCTCCAACACAGGACCAGAGCTCAAAATATTTACTTAAACAGAATGAAGTGTCTTTAGGTGCTTTCTTTAAAATGCCTGCTCCCCGTCCCCGCTGGCCCCCGTCCCCGCTGGCCCCCTTCCCCACTGGCCCGTCCCCACTGGCCTGTCCCCACTGGCCCCCTTCCCCGCTGGCCCCCTTCCCCGCTGGCCCTTCCCCGCTGGCCCTTCCCCGCTGGCCCTTCCCCGCTGGCCCCCTTCCCCGCTGGCCCCCTTCCCCGCTGGCCCTTCCCCGCTGGCCCGTCCCCGCTGGCCCCCGTCCCCGCTGGCCCCCTTCCCCGCTGGCCCTTCCCCGCTGGCCCCCTTCCCCGCTGGCCCCCTTCCCCGCTGGCCCGTCCCCGCCGGCCCGTCCCCGCTGGCCCTTCCCCGCTGGCCCCCTTCCCCGCTGGCCCTTCCCTGCTGGCCCCCATCCCCGCTGGCCCTTCCCCACTGGCCCCACATCCTGCACCCCCACCTGCTCTGCAGAGGGGTGACGGGCAGGCCATCTGCACAGTGACAACAGCAGGGCCTGTGCACACGGGCAGTGCCTCCTTTCCCATCTACTACCCAGCTGGTGCCCCCAACTCCACTCTGCCCAAAGCAGCAGGGCTCAGAGTTCCCCAACAGAGCAGGACATCGAGCACAGCAGCACAGGCCACCACCTCACAGCCATGTGGTCAGCGTGCGACAGGTCTGAAGTCAGGGCAGCCTGGGAGGGCTCCCTGCCCATGGACGCAGCCCCTTCCCGTGGAGAGGAGCCTGTGGGGGCAGTTCACTGCGTACCTACAGGGCGTGAGAGGGAGCATACGCAGGTGTGCAGAAAGGAACTTGAGAAACCAAAGCACAGAGACTCGAGTCTGCCCCTTGCCAGCATCTCAAGCAGGTCCCACAGAAAACCAGAACCAGGGTGGTCTCCAGGCACAAGCAGACGGGCATTTCTCCCATGGCCCTCCCACAGCTTTCAAACTGGAAGGAGGGAGACTCAATTTTCACTACATACCATTTTGAACCTTTTGCTATAAATTCATTAAAGAAAATAAGAAACCAACCAAAAGGCAATGGAAATATGACAGAATGTCAATTTACATAACAACAAAATTTAGGAACCCATTTACCACTCTGATGACATCAAAAAGGTAAAAAGTAATACAAGATTTATGTGGAAAAACGAAGCCCTGGAACAGGTAAAGCAGTCCTGAAGAAGAGAGGGAAGGAATGGCTGTCCTCAGCATGGCGGCTGACTGCACGTGGACAGAGGACAGACACGGAGAGGGGTGGAACAGAATGGAAAAACAGAGAACGCCTTTACGACCGAGGGCCAGGCCAGAATTCTGAGAATGGACACTGAAAACACAATCCACATAAGAAAAACTGAAAAACTGGTCACGTCAAACTTTAAAACTCCTGCTCTGCGAAACGCCTTGTCAGGAGGCCAGAAGCCACAGCCTGGGAGCAGGCCCGGGAGCCATACGCCGATGAGGGAGCACCTCGCATCTGGAGCGTAACAAGCTCCACACTCGAGCACACACAGCGGCCAACGAGCAGGCAGAAGGCTCGAACAGACGCTTTACCAAAGGGGAGGCTCGGGAGCAACAACAATGGAGAGGTGCTCACCATCAAAGGGAGGCAACTTAAAAGCACAACGAGGGATCACTACACGCCTGATAGGACCATGTAACAAACACAGAATGCTGGCGAAGCTGCAGGAAGACGGGATCCCGGACAGACTGCCGGTGGGAAGGTGAAACGGCACAGCGCCTCGGAACGCTGGGCTAAACAGGCAACCACCATCAGCTTGCCACGGTCCTGCTGCATTCATCCAGAAAGAGAAGTCACAGTCCCACAAACACCCGCACACGAATGTTCACAGCAGCTTAATTCTTAAAACAGCACAAAACCAGACACAACCCAGAGCTCCCACAACATGCCAACGGTTCGAGGGACTGCGGCTCTGCCACCACCAGGAGCTGACCAGCAAGGGGCAGGACGGACCTGCGAGGAACACAGCGGTCCTAAGAGTCCCACGCTGCACGACTCCATCCATGCAACAGCAACACAGAAAGTCAGAAAGTAGCAACACAGAGGGTTAGACACCAAACATCTTTTAGCTAAATGTGGCCTTTAAGGAGACTTAGTGTAACTGCGGATGAAGCACGGCTCGCAGGCTCCGTCTCCCTCCTCACCCTGACCCTCGCATGAGGAAGCACGGGGCCACCCATCTGCACCACTCCTTCCTTCCCAGCTCGGGACAAGTCTTCTCAAAATGTCGACACATTTGCAGGCCAGGTGGGTACCTTCCAACGTGGAGAGTAATGAACACTAAACAGCTACATAACTAAGTGTTCACGAATGTGTTTACCCTAATCAACCAGTCAGGCCTCCGTTCGCCACCCCACTCAGATCCTCACGAGGTTGCTGTGAAGACTGAACACAGCACTCATCAACGCCCCACAGTGCCTGGCAAACTCACATTTCTACCATCACCAGCACAGACCTGGAGGCACGTCGCGACACTGCAGGCAGGAACTGGTGACACAGGAACCGCAGGACGCAGAGGAAGGTCCAAAGGGACACAGCAGCTCAAACCCTCTCTGTGCCCACGCCCTCTGCGTGGCCCTGTGGTCCCTGGGTGAGCAGGGTAACCTCGTCCTCGGGCGAGCGCATGGGCCCAGGGCCTCCTAACCTCAGCAGGGAATGACCCACCACAGAGAGCATGAAACATGGGCACAAGCAGGAGCCAGAAAGGGCAAAACATGCCTTTATCTGTGGAGGCAGCGCCGGGGAAGGGAATTCATTCCGAGTTACCACCTACTCAGTCCTCAGCTTTTCAAGTGAGCTTTAAACAAATGCCTCTCTTACCCTCACTTCTAATCTTACAGCTGCTAGGTAAGCAGCTGTATATAGATGATGTCCTATGCAAAGAATCTCCTGCTAATTTTGAAGGATTTTAATTCCAACTTGAAAAACAAACAAAATGATTTCTGGTTTTTTTCACCCTTTCCTCAGGGTTTATAAACGTATCAGTGCTTTGATCTCACTGCTGCTTCCCATTAAAATGTTTGACTTTACAGTAAACAAAAGAAATGTACTACTTCTTAAGTCCAGACTTAACAAAAAATGATCATGGTGTTTGAAAGTGTCTTACGATTATGGCCAGCAGGTAAATGTCAGGGCAGCGATGCGAAGGCCTCTCAAGGAATCATGGGGCTTCCTACTGACACTCCAGACAACAGAAACAAAACTGCATGAACACAGAAGAGACTGACTTTGCTGGCAAACTCTCTCTTGAGACAAAATTTTGAAGGGCCCAAGGCCCAGCACCTCTTATGTCAGACCTATTTTGGGTACAGAGAGCAGGCAGTCAGGCAGGCACTGTCCAGGGTCACAGGAGACTCTCCAACCGAGCTCCCGCACACAAGGGAGGCCCACGCTCCGCCGGCATCATCCCAAGCAAAGGAAGCAGGTGCCATGCTGGTCCCCGGGTCCACAGTCACCCACTCAGGAAACATGCATCTGTGGAGCACCTACCACGTGTCAACAGCAGTGCCAACCATCCTCATGGTGACATGGGACGGAGCACAGCATGAGAAGTGGCAGAGGGAGTGCTGCCCCCCACCCCCCCGTGTCCTGTCGCTGCATCTGACAGCTTAGATGGACAGAGAAGTTCCTTCACTAGAAAGAACAGACAAGCTAAACAAACTGAATTAATAACAAAATACTTCCAAAGAAACAAGAAACTAAAAACAGAACAGGCCCAGATGGGTTCACTGATGATTTCCACCAAACATTTAAAGTAGAAACAAAGACAGGGCACCTGGGTGGCTCAGTGGGTTAAGCATCTGCCTTCGGCTTGGGTCATATCTCAGGGTCCTGGGATCAAGCCCCACATTGGGCACCCTGCTCAGCAGGGAGCCTGCTTCTCCCTCTCCCTCTGCCGCTCCCCCTGCTTGTGTGCTGTCAATCAAGTAAATAAATAAATAAAATAAAGTAGAAATAAAGTAATAGCAATCTTTTTTTTTTTTTTAATTTTATTTATTCATTTGAGAGAGCATGAGATAAGCAGCAGAGGGAGCAGCAGAGGGAGAGGGACAAGCAGACTCCCCGCTGAGCAGAGAGCCCGGCGCAGGGCTCGATTTCAGGATCCTGAGATCAGGACCTAAGCCAAAGGCAGACACTTAACCGACTGAGCCACCCAGGTGCTCCACGGCAAGCTTTTAAAACTACTTCTACAAAATACAAGAGGAAGAGCTTGTATTCCCAATTCCTTCCATGAGGCCAGATTACCCTAATTCCAAAGCCAGAGAAAAACATCACAACAAACGGAAACGACAGTCCAATATCCCTTACGAATACAGACTCAAAACTCTCAACAAAACTTTGGCAAACTGAATCCAGCAACATAAGAAAAAGGATGATACCAAGACAAATGGGACTTAACCTGGGAATGTAAGGTTGGTTTAATACCTGCAAAATCAATTAATAGGACACATCATATTAACAGAATACAGCACAGAACCACTTGACCATGTCAAAAGCAAACATCCATTCATGATTAAAACAAAAAACAAAACAAACAAAAAAAAAAAAACCCTCACAACAAACTAGCAGCACTTCCTCAACCTGCTAAAGCGTATTTACAAAACCCTGAGAGCAACCACCACACCCGACGGTGAAAGCTGGCCTGTCCCTGAGACTGACAGCAAGGCAGGGTGTCCCTTGTCCCCACCTCTGCTCAGCACGGTACCTGCAGCCCCTCTTACCAGCACACTTAGGCAAGAAAAAGAAAAGCCATCAAGACTGGAAAGCACCAGTAAGCTTCTCTTTTACTCACAGATGACAAGAGTCTGTATGCAGAGCCATAAGGAGCACATACACCCCAGACCTGAGCTCACACACACCAGTAAGAGGGAGGTGAAGGCCCTGCCATTTCCCACACCTTCCTCCCAACAGAGCCAGCCACGGGTGCAGACCCCACTGGCCATTCCCGCCTCGGAGCCGCCAGCCCCACAGGAACCCCAAGACAAGACCCGGAAACTGGGTCCACACCCCACGGCCCATGTGTGGTGCCAGGTGCCCTGGAAAGGATGCCCTTGAGAGCTGAAGCCCTGGCCTGGGAATGGCAGGACAGAAAAAGAGAGCTGTGGCCGAGTGCTGCCTGGCCTGGCTTCCTCCCTGTGGGAAAGAAACTGCTGGCATTTCTGCAGGAGCAGCAGGAACCAACTGCAATTGATCCAGCAGGGCCCACCCCTCAAGAACTATGCACGTGGGTACCTTACCTGTGTAGCCATGCCACTGCCTACTACCCATCCTTTCCCACCTAATCCAGGTACTTCCCTGGCCCCCAGCCACTCCAGCCTGCACTGTCCCAGCTTGAGTGTGACACTAACAATCCCAAAACGTGTTCCCAGAGCACATGGGAGCATGCCCAGCATGGCACTGATTCTCCCAAACCCCCCATCCCAGGGCAGGGCACCACGTGCCGAAGGCAGTCTGAGCGCACTTATGTGTCCTACCATCGAGTCCTACCTTTCACCTCCGACCCAGCCAGGCACAAGCCCAACTGCTGGCCTGCGCCCTCTCCCACCAGCCGGAATCTCCTCCACGGTATCTTTTTCCGTTAATTGTTAATAACCTTACTGAAGCGAATGTTCAAACCCTGAATGTGGATTTCGGCGAGCGGCTCTCAGTCTCTCCTAGCAGACACCTTCTTCTCCTCATCCGTCTCACAAACTCGCACAACCTCTCCCTGGACCAGCCCGTGGGGTACAGATGCCTCGTCCACCCTCTCTCTACCACCAGTCGCTAACAGCATGTGTCTGCTCCCCTCTGGACACCTAAAATCAGCTTCGGCCCCCCTGTCTGTGGGCAGAGCCCTCCGGATCAAGGCCCTCCCATGGTTACCTGCCCGTCTCCCTGGGGCTCGCCCATTTCTGAGCCAGGAAGGCCACCTCCCCATGATGCAGTGAGGCCCCCCAGGGCAAGGTGGGTAGCTCTCTCCACGTCCCAGCTGGGGGCCCTCAATCCAACCCCTCAGTCCAACCACCCACAGAACACATTTATGTCCCCTACACCCCCATTTCTGACAACACAGAGTGCTCACAGAAAACCCTCTCAGGCCCCAGTGCCTCTCAGGCTGGACCCTTCTCCTGCAGGTCTCCCATTAAAGTGAACCATAAGGAGACCAAACCTTGGCCATCACCAGGGTCCTCCTGGCTTCACCTCCCCCACCAGCCACAACCAGCTACACCCCCACATTTTTCTCAAAGCACAGCCTTTCTGTCCATGTCCATTCTTCACCTCTTAAATCTTGGGGAGCTGCTTGTCTGTACCTGAAACTAAGGCTCCTGTCTCCAGACGGTCTGTCGCCTCAGCTACCAGGCTCTGCTGCTGAAGGGACTCTTGGCTCTGGCTTCTGGTCCCTCAGCACCTACACCAGCCCATGTCTGAGCCTGATCTAAGTGACTGACCATCAGTAAGACAGCCCTGTGTGAAGCCCGGGCACAGCCATGACGTCACCAGCGAGCATCCCAGGGACAAGGCCTGGCAGCCATCATCTCTAACAGCATCCACAGGAACCCCCGAAGCAGAGCTTGGGGCCACAGCCCAGCTCTGTCGGAGGAGCAGTGGGATGTTCAAGCAGACTCCTGGTCAGTGTTGCCTGCTGAAAGTGCTTTGCACACAGAATGCACCCCAAACATGACCAGGCTCGGGGGGGGGGGGGGGGGGGGCAGGCACTGGTGTTCAAACACAGGAAGGCCCACTGGGACTGCCAGGCACGTCCAGTGAGGCTCCAGGCCCAGCGCGACTGCGTGAAGCTGAGCTGACCTCTGCTTGGCATCGACTCCTGAGGCTCAAAGCCACCTGCTCTGCCGTCACACTCAGGTCACACACCCGGAACCCACTTTCTTCTCCTTCCCCGGAGCACAGGCTACCTTGAGCTGAGTCTGGTCATCAGGCACTACGTCATCCACTCACAACGCTCGAGATGGCTGCATTTCTCGGTGTGCTGGAGGTGGGGCATTTAATCCTGACCCCGCTTCACAGGCTAAAGACCACTCCCTTCCCCCTGAAACTGGGAGGAAATGTGAGCTGGCACTCTGCTGAGTGGCTGCCTAGGCACTGTACATGGGCAGCGTCCACGAGTGCGTGGCCTGCTCAGCAGAGCAGGGCACGGTTCAGAGCCCATCCACACCGTCAGGAAAAGGAACAGAATAAGAGAACTCACAGAGGCCGCTCTCCTGCAGTTTATGTTTCGGTCAAACACTGTGGCAATCACCAGAGCGCTGTGAAAAAGAGGAAAAACGGTTAAAAGGAAATCTGTGAAGAACAGAGACCCTGCCGCATGACTTGGGAGCCTCTTCCATTTGCTCAGTGCATGCTGTGTGCGAGCTCCCAGCACCACAGGCGGCTGACCCTGGTCCACCAAGCCACGTGAGGCACGCACACCTGAGTGCCAGGGAAGTCACAGGGAGAAGAGCTGCCGGACACAGGGGCCTGGAAGGCAGATTGTGCTCAGCCTGCTCTGGGGGAGCCCAGAGGATGAGAACCAGCCACGCTTGGGGGGAGGGGAGAAGCAAACAGGCAGGGCTGACGTGGACACGGATGCTCGGGACCAGGCAAGAGCTCCCCAAGATGGACAGTGAGCACACAGGGTCGTCCACAGGCAGCCAGTGGAGCCTCTGGGCCCTGCCCCTGCTGAGAAACCCAACCAAGTGCAAAAATCAGCTATCAGGGTCACACAAAGTCCTCCAGATGGCCATGCCCCCACCCCCAAGCCAACCACAACCGTGCTCTGAGAAAAGGAAGCCTTTTCCAAGCTCATAACATTCATCAGACTTCATTTAAACCCCTCTTCGTTAGGTCATCACACTTAATTATTACTGATAAAACAGAAACCACTCATTTGACTTTGTGAAGTTTTAGCAATGAAAACAAAGGATTTGGGGCAGGAGTGGAGACAGTGTTCGTTCTAAGGATGACGCGAGAACTCGCATCCCCTGCCAGCCCAGAGAAAATGCTTTTAAAAAGGGGTATTTCAGACACACGGAGGCCACCTCAAAGCAACATCACCCGTCCTCCCCGATAGCTGAGGGCCTGACACGACCCACTCCTATTTCTACATCTCAATCCTCTTCCTCCCTCCAAATCCCTGGGACATCTCTTCGGCACATCCACACTTCCCAGCTCTCCCAGCCTAAACAACGACCTCCTGAACCCGACCAATCCCTCGAGCTGCAGCACGTCCGTCAATACCGAGTGGCAGCACATCAACGCCCCCTGGCACAGATCTCCAGGCGGTGACCCCAGAATCTGTGAACATGTGGCATTACCAGGCAGAGGGCAGTTAAGGCTGCAGGGGCCGGTCAGGGAGGCTATGTCAATAGACCCCACACAGTCACAAAGGCCCTGGGACTGGAAGCAGGAGGCAGAGGAGACCCAAGAGACACAGCCTGAGGACTTGGCCTGAAGCTACCATCTCTGAAGATGGAGAAAGGGCCACAAGCCAAGGAACACGGCAGCCTCTAGAAGCTGGAAGAGGAATGGATTCTCCCCCAGAGCCTCCAGAGGGAACCCACCCTGCCGATACCTTGGTTCTAGCCCACTGAGACCTGAATCAGACAAGTTACCTCCATGCCCACACTGCGAAACCCTCCTGCGTAGTAAGAATGAATAAAGCATCAACTCACGAGAAAACCCAGGTGAAGCTACGTGCGTTCTGCTAAACGGAAAGTCCACATATTCTATGTGTCCATACAGAAGACATTCTAGAAAGGGCAAAACTATACGGCCCAAAGCCAGTGTGGCCAGGGGGCCAGGGTGGCCGACTACCAAGGGCAGAGGGGGGGACCCAGGGAAGACAGAACTACTGTTTGGGACCATAGTTGTGGTACCCAACTCTGAATCTCTCAAAACCCACAGAACGGTAAACAGCAGGAGGGAACTTTATTGCAGCAAATGTAAAAGATCCATCAGGAAGTGGGGGACCCCGACAGTCAAGGGCATGCGTCTGTTACACAGAGCAGCACCACAGCAAGGGCCAGCTTGTGTGACCCTTGACAGGGCAGGAGAGATGTGCCCCTCGTAGGCTGTGGGCTAGCAGATCTGGAGACACTGCATGCGGACAAGTAAACACACAGCCACGAACGAGAGCCAGGAAGAGAGAGGGAGAGGGAAGAGAAGAGAAAGCTAGGACAACGGGGTGCTGGGCTGTCGTCGCACAGTCCGCACGGACGCAGGGACTCTGGCTGGAGGCACGCTTGGTGGGCACTTGTGCATCGGAGAGTAAGCAGAGTCCGGATCTCAGATCCCAACACAAACCCTTGGAAGCAGCTGATTTCTGGGCTGGGCCAAGGGAACAAAAGATAAGCCTGGAGAATCTTGTCATGCTAGAAAACCAGAAGGTATTCAAAAAGATGAAAGTCCCAGTCCCACTGAAACGACACAGCAGCCAACATGAAACTACTCCCAAAGGCCAACGGCAGAGCCATCTGAACAGCATAACCAGCAAGGGTTAGACGACAGGCCCAGGGGCAAATGAAACCTCCAGGAGCCCACACAGACATCCACAGATCATGCAGTGGGTAAAAGGGGAGAAGAACGCCTTTTCCTTATGAGAGAACAGCCAAGAGAGTCCCTGGGAATACATGTCACGCATAAAGGAAGACAATCCCAGTAGCTTGACAGACCCCACCTCAACCAGAGGACCAAGGGCCGCATCCCCCACACTGAGTCTGGGGTGGGCCCCAGCCAAGACGCCACCAAGGCCACCACCACAGACTGGCTGCAAGCGAGAAACTATGGGGCGTGCATTTCCCACTGTGGGTGCACTTGGTGACAACACGAGGGGAGCTGGTGAAGGGCCCACGGGAGACTTTCCTACTCTTCTTATAACTCTCCTTTAAGTCTCAAGTTGGTTCAAAATTAAAATTCTGAAAAGCAACTAAACATCTGAAGATTTCAGTGTCTTGGGTCCTTTCACTGGCGAAGCCAAAAGTTCAGCAAAACTCTCTCACCAGAGCTTATTCCCTTTCTCCTCTAAACTCCTGACCACAAACTACAGACGAAATGAGATTTAAAAAACACTGGGCTTAAAAGAAAAGTCACCTATTGCAACATCACACTGGCTTTTGTTAATAAAATCGTAGAAATCATTAAACTCATGGAGATGTGTTAATGTGATCTCTCAATAACTAAAACTTACATAACTGCTGTTCTTTACAAAAACATGTGTGGTATGCGTTCCTAAACATATTCTCAGAATTAATGGAAATTTCACTACTACTGTTTACGTTTAACAAGAGCTGCTTTATCATAATCCATAAGATCATATGTATTCCAGGAAAAAATATTCACAAGATTTTCTGCTTCAACATCTGACACAAGAAAAATGGAAACTTACAACTTCACTGACTCTGGGTCCAGGCAATACTACCAAAAGTTTGCATTTTATATTGAATTCTTAAAATTTCCTATCAATCTATTTGTCCTAAATCATAATTTTCAAATTATGGAACACTGATTAACGAGAGAAAGGCACAAATGTCGAGAAGAACTGTGAAACCACCCCATAAGCCAGCCAGAACCCCTTTAAGGTTACTCCTAAGTGATGGGTCCATTTCAACAATTCCGGGCCCTTCCCACCCGTCTGTGGACATGCTGGCCCCACTCAGGGCAGGCTGAGTCCACTTCCAACCAGGCTCCTGTTGGTGCAGCCAAGGCCCCTGAGACAACTCGCAGGTTTGCTGTGAGTGTTCTCACAAGGCCAGCGCGGCGGACAATGAGTCTGCTCTGAGGGGCTGGTGGGGGAAGGGGCCCCATGAAGACAGCTCAGCTTCAAGCCTTCAAGTTCGTGTTGCGACCGAGCCAAAGTATTAACAGATGGCTCTGGAAGGTGGCTTCTTGTTTTGCCATGTATGTTAGCTACTTCCCTCCCTTCCAGCCGGCTCCGAAATAACCACAGCAGGCAGCCACCGGGGCTGGGTGTCCACGTGGTGGCCTGAGGGCCCCTGCAGAACAACAAGACACGGGCTTACACTGGCCCGAGCTCAGCCTCACATGGGTCAGTAGGACCCAGAGCCTCCAGCTAGGAGGGGAGTTGTGACGAGGCCCAGCGCACACCATGCAGCTCCTGTCTTAACTGGCCACAGAGTGACAACGTATCGAGACCATGCATCACAGGAGCCCCAGAAGGTTCCATCTCTAAGTAACCCTGAGCAGAACCAACTGTGCGTGGCACATGTGCCCGGCTCTGGGCATGAGATCCCCTGCGTCCTGTTGGTGAGCACACACTACGGTGTGGAAAGAAGGAAGGAAGGAAGGAAGGAAGGAAGGAAGGAAGGAAGGAAGGAAGGAAGGAAGGAAGGAAGGAAGGAAGGAAGCTGGCCTCCCACACAGCTGGCCTCCGAGGGGCTGTGTTGGCTGCAGTCTGGGAGCCTGGCCGTGGGGCCTTGCACACGGCCTCAACTTTAGTCACGTTACCTTCTGCATTCACAAGTAAACGGCTGAAAACACTCCCTGATTTATCAACATTCTACCAAACTTAACAAAACAGAGTAGGAAAAATATAGCAGTACCCCTTAAAAACACAACTTTTAGCCGTATACAGGCTCTGAGGTTAATTCAAGACATCAACTGTGTGGGTAGCTATGTATATAACCAGATTCTAATACCATTCTGACTAAAATTCTATACACTTTCAGAACAAAATTTCACACTTTCAGAACAAAACCGGCTTATCGAGAAATACTAGCATGTTTCAAACAAACACAGGTCTGATAATATTGACCAAATATAATTATGGAAGCTCCCACAGGCCTGAGGTCCCCTTTCCTCAGCTGGACAAAGCCGAATACATGAGTCACCAGCCCTCCTTCCACACTCAGAAAGGGGACGTGAAGAGTGGCCCCAGGCCAGCCACGCACGCTGCCTGCCGGGCCTCAGTCGGGCTGGAACGCGTCGCCAGTGTCTTCACCTGTTTGCTTTCGCTGGAGGAGCGTATATGATACTTCACCAGGATTTCCCAACACAGAGAAATGGTCCGTGTCAAACAGAAAGGGACTTTTCTTTCTTGTCCGCGCCAGGGGGAAGCTGCATGCCTCTACCTGCCCTGAGCTCCAGGCACCTGGTTTTCAACGGGTACAGCAAAGAGCAGATCTCACCCCAAACTCAGTTAACCTGTAGAATGTTTTATAGTAAAAAAAAAAAAAAAAAGGCAAAATACACTGTTTTTACCCTAAGTAACACACTGATCCTGTCATTCTGAAGTAAAGGAACTTTATAGATAAACACCAGACTAATTATTTATTATCCAGCCACACTGTTTGAAAGTGCAAATCACATCGTTTTTTGAGTAAAACGCAGGACCTGCCCATGACTCAATCTTCCTTCCCTGAGTCGTAAGAAGCAATGCTCACACCGGTTAACAAGGTGGTAAAACACAAGAAACTTCTGAGGCACTTTTATGTCCCCGCAGAGCCACAGTGGAGGCTGAGTGGCGTTTACCGGGAGGACAGGAGAGCGCACTCTGGTCACTAACCACCATTTAACTTTTCTTGAAGAACAAAAGGGTTATCTTCCCTCTGGAAGTCTGCCATTAAGAATCGCTGAGTGAGAACAAGACGTAGCTTTGAGCAATGCTTGCCATTTCCTGATTTTTCAGGACAATCTTGCCCTCGAGGAAGAGATCTGGGACTCTCAATCCCCAGGCCCTGCCCACGCTGCGAGCCGCTTGCCGGGCCTGCTCCGCAGGCTGAGTGGGCGCTGCCGCTGGCGCAGGAGGGCCCTGCGGGGCTGATGTCAACAGGGGCTTGGCTTACAAAGGAGTTTCAGGTGAGGAAATCACTAGAAGGTGACAACCAACGCACACGCTAGCAACAGCCGGCTCCTTTTTCTTCTTCTTCTTGCAAATTAGCTCCTGATGACCAGTGAGAAGGCATTTTATGGGTAACGCACAACCATTCGGGGCCATTTTAACTTTGTGTTTCACTGTTCCTAAATTACAAGTGGCTTTTCAGGAAGGCCTATTTACTTTTCCCCAAAATAATTATTCAGTCTCTTAATCTGCGTATAATGCTTAAGAAATACGGGTTTTTTAAACTGACCATTTCAAAACATGATTGAATCTACCTAAAAAACTGCCTTTCTGATATTTGTAAGACCGAGAGGGTCAGTGCATATTCACCAGGAGGGAGAGAAGCTCCACATTCCTTCGGGAGGTGAGCCTGTCTCACAGCCGTCCGAGGAGGTGAGGGCCACAGACTGACCCTCTACCTGGGCTCCTGCCCTGAACCCAGGCCCCTCTCACTGTCACTACCACCCCAGTTCCTTTCATTAGGCGTTGCTACTTCATTTCCACAAGTACATTCTGATCTCAACCGTCTACTTTTGCAGGATCCACTGGAGAGTTTGTGAAAGTACAATTAAAGATATCATGGTTTTATCATGAGCCAGGATTAATGGGTTTAAAAGCTGACAATTAAAATGTGGTCACTTATTACAAACTGAGGGAGGCAGGTCTCGAAGGACACACCCCAACCGATACTCCTGGGGCAGGGAGGCGCATGCCGGCAGCGTCCGCCAGGCTCCCCAGCACCATGACTCACCTCCCAGCCCGCCCTCCCGCCCCCGGATGCCCACAGTCCAGATGGACGGGAAGAGCTAGAGCACAGGTTCCCTCAGAACCTGACAAACTAGCCTGAAAGCCTGCTGGGCGCAGCTCCAAAGGGCACCGGCTCATCTAATCCTGAGATGGGCACCGGGAGAGGGGACAAGAGGGGCCTTTCTCACAGAAACTCCCAGGTTAATTAGGAGAAATCAGGAAGGTAATGAACCAGGAGTCTTCAACCCCCCCACCCCCCTACCCCACCCCCGCCGCTAGCTACCGGTCTCCATGTGTGTGATCCCAGCAATTACTTGGGCATGCCCAGGGAGTGAGAGAACCCAACCTCCCCGAGATCGAAGAACACGCTGGAACCCAGGGAGCTTCTAAGGAGAGACGCTGGCCTCTGCCACAGTCACTGCTCTCAGGTCCTTCACGCTCAGTGAGTTGCTCAAAATGAGTCCCAGCTCAGAAAGGTCAGCGTTCTTAACACCCACCTTTACACCCTCCCAACACGTCCCAGACACATGGTGGGGCCCTGCAAGATCCTTCCCCAAGACTCCCAAAGAAGGGACTCCGCTCCACCCTCTCTGCCACAAGCAGTCTGCAAAGGCGCACTCACTCCAACGAAGGCAAACTGACCCGGGCAGACGGACCAGTGGTCCCTTCAAAGCCCTCCCGCCAAGTGTCACTTACCAGGAAGTGAGTCAAGAGACTGGGACCCTCCCGTGGTGCAGAGCCAGCTCACTGGGCCCCAAGCCTGTCTTTCCTTTTCTGAACAACGGATGGTGACCCTGGAGTAAGGTGTGCCGGTGCCCCTCCGCCTCTAAAAACGCAGAGGCTTTGTGTGGGAAGCACACTCTGGAGAAAGGAGCTCACTGGCTGCTGCGCAGGCCACTGGCAGGCTGGTCCAAGCATCTAGGGCCTGGGACCCACAGACTCAGGCTGACCCCCAACTTCTACACCCATGACACGCAAAGGCCACGCTTAACGTTTATCAACATCTTTCCATTCACTGATGTTTTTCTCTATGACATCAGAGACCAGTAGCAACAATAAGCTCTGAAGTCTCAGAAAGCAGACTTGCCTGCGGTTAGAAGAGCCTCCCTGCCAAAAGCCCAGAGCCCTGGCAGAGAACCCTGGGCCCACACATCAGAGGGGACATTAGAGTTGGGACCCCCTAGTGCCATAGGAAGCTTTCCCCAAAGTGCAGAACGGTGAGCGTGATGGCCCCTTGTCCTTCTGTATGGCTCTGGACGTGCAAGGCTCCTGCTCTCCAGGTGAGCAAAGCCTCACTCTGGTCCCATTTCCTTTGGCAACCACTTAGCCCTGGGCCCTGCTTCTCCCATCAGGCTGGACCAAAGAGGATCCCTGGAGAAAGCAGGGACACAGATTCCTGTGAAGCTTACAGTTCTCAGACAAATGTTACACTGAAAAACAAGTGTGTTAGGATTGTCTGCACCCTGAAATGGGAACAACCACGTAAGGAGCCAGGTCCCCCTGAAGCAGTGTGTGTCTGCTGCAGAGGAGACCGTCAGGACGTCTCAGCACAGAGGCAGGCCGCACCCTCGTGCAGCACTGGGCCTGGGCATCCGCCTCCGGCACAGGCCTGACCTAGCACCTGTCTGCTGTGAGACTCTGGGCAAGTGTCCTGAGCACTGTCCCTTGCTTGTCCTCAATGGAATGGGAAGAACCACAGCCCCTACCCACACCTCACAGCATGAGACAGTACCAACCTAAACAAGTCTGACTGCCCTGTGACTGACATTAATAATAAGTATGTTTTTTGCTTTCATTCTCTAGTTACAGAAGAACTTCCAAGAAGTTGAGGGGCAGGACAAGAAAGCAGCGGGCAGTGCCTTCCCTCAAGCCAGTTTACAGTGCAGCGGAGAGCAAATGCAGCAGGTGGCCAGTGGGGGACAAGGTGTAGGCAGGAACCAGGCGCTGGCAGTCTCCCCAGGCAGCCTGACCCTCGCTGCTCCTTGAGGATCACAAGCAGCCGAGGCTATGGGCAAGTGCGGGGCACAGGTGCACGCAGCCTTCCTCCACCCCCTGGGCCTCCTGGCCTCGGGCCGGCTGCTCCACAAGACAGCATCTCCTAGGCCACAGCCCTCTTGCTCCGCCCTGTACTTCCCCAGGTGGACACAGCTAGGAGGAGCCAGGCCTCTTTAGGACTTCCTCGGAAGCACTTTATCTCCCTGAACAGGAATCAGAGTCCTCAGGCTCCTCTGGAGGCTTCGCTTTGATGTGAGAGTCAAGACTGAGCGACAGAGGCCCCAGGCGCACGTCACAGGTGGTAAACAGGCCTGAGGCCCCTCTCCCAGCCCTCAAATCCTGGGGACATGGGACACCAGTGAGAACAGAGTGACGCTCCAGTCCCCAATCCCTCTGCACCCACAAGGAGGAGCTGCAGGAGCCGAGACCCTGGCTGCCCTCTGAGCTTGCTGCTTGCCAGGCAGGTCGGCAGCTCCTGCGGGCACCCGGGGCCGCCTGAGGCAGAGGGCCGGCTCCAGGTGTTAAGACCTGCAGGGTCTCACACACAAACCTCGGGGCGGCACCTCCTTAAGAGCTGTGGGAGGCAGTTTCCACGACACGAGCATCATTCTGAAATCCATTTCTTAGTAAAAGTTGCCAGGTAAGTATTTCGCCTGCGACTGACACAGAGGCTGCCACCGTGCTCAGTACCCCTCCCCTGGCCACCTAACCACAAGAAGTGGAGACCTGACATTCTTCAAATCAAAGAAACTTATTTTAGTCCAAAGACGGAGTAACAAGTCAGAGTACAAAAATTAACTTAAAAATCCACTCTACTGGGAATACATCTGTTTTGCACTTTTCCCAAGCAAAAAAACATCAGATCCTAAAAGTGGGGCATGACGTCACAGGTGCCGAGATGCCTTCGGGAGGCTCCAGCTGGGCATGCGCAGCGGAAGTCCAAGGACCTGCGCTCAGGAGCCCAGGAGTGCCGCAGTCCACACAGGGTTCTGATGGGCTCATGAGCCTGCCGGCTTCAGTTCTTTCACCAGGAAACCAGAGAAAATATATTGTTCCTGCCTCACAAACCTGTTCTTGAGAGTGTTGATTCTTGTTTCAAAGGCACTGACGACGAAGCAGGCTAATAAATGTTGCCTCAAGTGAATTTCAAGGGCAAGTCCATAAAAATTGGAATATTAAGGCTGGACAGAATGCAGCCCCCTTAACAAAAGCAGCTTTTTCTTCCCTCGCTCCTGAGCCTTCCCTAGGAACTCCTTCCAAGGTGAAGGCTATGATGGCAGAAGTTCCAGAATTTCTCTCAGTAGAACACGAATACACACTCAGAAGATCGAGTCACGAGCCCCCCACCTGTGCTTCTTCCACACCATCCAAAACACTAAGGATCTGCTAGCCACAGGCCAGCCAGAGCCTCTAGAACATTCCTCCTAAACACTCTGGTTTGAAACGCTCACCCACAAAAAAGGAGCTTCACTCTTAGAGCTGCTTCTTTTCTATAGGTCACCCTTAAAATTATCCTATTAGCTCATTAATACCTATTTCTTGCGGGAAAGGTGCCGCACCGGCTGCTTCCCGTGCGCAGTGTTGTCAGGAGGATATGATCCCACGGACAACCCCAGAGGCACATCCGACCCCGCCACATCTGACAGACTTTACCTGGAAATGGCGGCCACAAAGGGCTGCAGCTCCTGGGGCTCATAGGCACGCGCGAAGGCCCAGCACACATAGCAGGCAGCATCTCTAACGTTGGTGCCCACGCTGCAGGAACCCCGCTTCTCCTCGTAGGTCAGCGCCTTCAGGATCACGGGGACAACTGGGCACAGGAGACAAAACAGTGAGTACGGGGCAGCAGCGCACCTGCCACCTCCCCAGCACCAGAGGCAGGCACGGTCCAACCCAAAGCCACCTGGTCAGAAAGCAAGAGTTCGGAAGGAAAAGGGAAGTCCACCAGCTCAAATCAGGTGGAAAAGTTTTATAAAAGCTGCCCACAAATGACATGAACAAGTCAAAGTGGGTTCAGAACGGCACAGAGATGTCTGGGTTCTGCTGGCTGCGGGGACCACAGAAGCGAGACCACTTCTCCTCTGGCCAGAAGTTGGAGCCTCCTTGGGGAGGAGAACCCAGGAGTCCAGGGGTCCTAAATCACTCAGTTTCAGAATCGAGAACCACGATAATAAATTAAATCAAGCCCAGGGCTACTTCTGTGTTTCTTTAGGAATAATCAAGACAGATTTAATTATCTAAAATATCTGTAATATATGAAGTAATTTGAAGTCCATACAGATTATCCTTCTGGTTCCATTTGAAATGAGTAATTTAATACTGCAGGTGTGATTTCTGATATAAAGATACTAGAGAATTTTAAGATACACAGTAAATGTATTAGAATGTTTAAAGGAGCGAAAATTTTAGCATATTTATCTGTTACATTTGTTAGATTCATATATTTCAAGTACTTGGGAAGAGTGTGCTTATTAAGACGTAAACTACTTCAAAAGAAAGTAAAGTACACTGCATTCATGCACAGGACTTAAAAAACATCAGAGAATTTAATTAATGTTATGAATGAGCCAATTTTTTAAAAGTCTCTTAAATTATTATAATAGGAAAATGTGATAGGAAAAAAAAAACCCTAAGAAAAATTTTAATTTGCAATTCAAAGATAGAATACTAATTTTTTTTTTAGAAGTCACAGTAAATGGGATTTTCTGAAAGACCATGCTCTAAGTCCCAACTTACTAATCCAAAACCAAAATGATGCCACCATAAAGCCCACTGGCAGCTCACTCTGGTGCTCAGAAAGCAGTAAAAGCAGAAACCACCAAGTATGTGTTCTCAGAGATGGAGTGACTGCGTGTCCCCGCTCCCAGGCACTGGTGGCACCTGGGCATAACCACTTCCAGTGAACAACACCTGACCCCTAACACTGCAGGACAGACAGTGGAAGGGCAGAGGACACGGCCCCCGCCCCGAGGGGCGGTCAGCTGCACAGTCATTCTATCAGTGCACACGGCCAGAGCGTCCTGTGTTCCAGCAGCCTCCCGCGTCGCTGACGCTATAGTTTCCCACCCGGGGCGGGTGCTTGTGGCAGGAGCATCACACATTTGTCCAGTCAACGGGTACGGGACAACGACAGGGATCGACCACTGACAGAAGGGAGAATGAAGCTAAAAGCCAGTGCACCATGTGGCCCAAAGGCAGGACAAGAGGGGACCAGCCTCAGCCCCTTGCGCGTGCATGTGCCAGGGCCTGCCCAGGATTCCGGCACCATCGCAAGCCCCTCACTGTACACTTCACGCCGGCCCCTCTGTTTAACAAGAAGACTAGCGAGGCTACATGCACACAGGCTGAGAAGACGCTCCAGGCAGGGGTTTAAGAGAAGTGAAGCAGCAATTTCCTGAACATGCAACTATCATCCCAGACATTATCTTCCAGGAAAATGTACCTAGAAATAGCCTTGAGCAAAAAATCAAAAAAAACAATAGGACTGTGATTATCAAACACAATTTCCCCTCTGCCTTTCTGCAACTAAGGATATTTGATTCTATATAAATAACAACAAAAAGATTTGATTCCATACACTTTTTATATACATACGGTGATCATTTGCAATTTATTATAAAATATTAACATAAATTCACTTAAAATTACACAAATATACTCCGAAATAAATTATTAACAAATAAAAAGCTCAAAGACACGGTGTTACCAATTACCCCCAACTCAGCCAGGAGTGAGGATGGGACTAACCAAGGGCACCTGAACTAGCTGCCCCACGGAGCACAGGACACCGGGGCAACTGCACCGAGCAGGCCGGGGATCCCAGACCTGGAGCCCACCCTCTTACCGAGTTCTCATTTCCTCAACGGAGACGCAGCAGGGCAGTCCATGTGGGACGTACCCCTCAAACGCTACAAGGGCTGAAACTGGGTCTGTCTCCCCTGTGTGTCCCACCTCAGCCAGAGGCCACACACACCATTTTCTGGGGGGCACAATTCAGGGAGGGGTGGTCATCCCAGAGCCACCCCTCCTCACTCCGCCGAGGAGCCGAGGCCCACCCTACCCATAGCAGCCATGCCTCTAGCGAGGACCTGCCATTCCTCCCCCCATGCTTGCCCAGCCCCTCCATCACTGCCATACCACCACCTGCTCTCAGTGCCAGTCTGTCTGACGACTCACTTCACAACAGAGCACCCCCCCCCACTCCCGAGTTGCATCTCTCTAGGCCACACCAGAGTGCTGCCCCTCCCCCCTGCAAAGGCCCTGGAGCCATCTCCTCGCCAGGCGGTATTGCTGAGCAGGCTCCGCCTCCATCAGTCAGCACACCAGAAACTAAGCTCAGTTTTCTGAAAGAATACCTACTAGTCCTCATGAATGTCTACTGAAGATTACAACTTAGACTCCCGAAGCATGTACCAGTGCCAAAGCAAACGAGAGGGCACTATCACAGCTGCTGTAGATAAAGTAGTTAAATCCAACTAGTGATTTTTAAATTATTAACTTGAACTAAACCAACTCTGTAATGCTTAAAAATGGGTCTTCAGTGGTTCTACCTGGAAAAATTGCAGGTCACCTGGGACTACTCCTAGTTTGCTAACGTTGTTCACATGCACGTTCCATGCTAACGGGACAGCCCATTCGGGGTCCAACAGATGTCAACACTAATAGGCTGTGGCACCTTTAAGAGGCATCATATAAACGCAGTATCACTGCCACACCAGGGTCCCTAAGACCGGCACTGTCGCTCAGCCACTCAGATAGCTCTGGGTAAGACCGTTCAGCAATTCCATAGCCTCAGGGGAATCTGGATGCTAACTGCTGAGTCCCAACTAATCGGTCCACTGGACAAAATCAATTTCAAGACAGACAACTAGGAGTGACGGCGGCCAGCGCTGTGGGTGTCAACTTCAGGCAGGCATCACACCCACTACCACACTCGGGACTGCTCGGTGCCAACTGCGAGAAGCCCACCTCCACATGAACACGGCCCCCAGCACAGGTCTGCTCGACCTTAAGGTCACTCCCATCACATCCCTGAGCCTGACCCCAGGTCAGGGAACCCGGCGGTCTCTTCCCAAGTGAGAGTGCAATAGTTTTCCAAAGCATCACTTTGTTGGCCGATGAGGTCCGTCAGTCATAAGGAAAAGGACACAAATGGCTGGTTTATATTCCACTAACAGACCCCCACCACAACTCACACACAGACCATGTCACGTTCTGGCCAACACTGTTGGGCAAATCACCAGTCTAGTTAGTGGGTCCAACCTTGGTCCATCTGGCCCACTCTGTCTCCAGGAGTGGGAAAAGATCAGCCTGAGTGCTGGCACTCAGGCTCAGCCCTAGAGCACAGGGACAACAAACCAGTGGGGAACACAGGCCACAGGGACTCCCCCCCCCACACACACACACCCTGACTTTATCCCTGGCACCCATACATGCCCATGTGCCGTGTCTGACAACATGCAGGTACTGGACTCTCTGTCCTCCCGCAGAAATGGGTCAGAGGAGTAGAGGCCCGTGCTGCCTGGCTTGAGGGGCCTCTCACCAGCAGCACCTACCCATGTGGACACCTAGCCACGCTCCGCCCAAGCCCCTGGCACAAATGTCTTCGAAGCCTTGATTCTGTCATTCAGCTCAGAAGCCTCTGATGACCCCTCCCTAACACCGGCAACAGACATCAGCGGCTGACCCTCCAGAGCAGGTGAACTGGCTGCCGACAGCTGACAAGGGCCTCACTGCTGGACAGAGAAGACAGTGGGAACATTCCCCTCACGGTCGCTGGGAGGGGAATCTGATTTGCAGAAAGTAAAACAGCTCAGAGGAGAAAAAGTGAGATGGTGGATTTCTTTAACAAAATTGAAAACTTGGGCCTGTCAGCTCGGATTCATCGCAAGCTGGCACCAAGAGCACCGACCTCAGGATGCAGGGGGCTGGGCAGAGTCGTTTGCAGCCACCAGACTCCAGGCACCCTCCAGCCTCTTCTGTGCAAGAGGCCAGCCTCAGAGGCCATGCAGGGCACCCAAACAAGCTCCCACAAAGCCGGGGGATGTAGTGGCATATGGAGCAGAAACAGTCATTGCCCCAAACTTTAACAAGTCATTATCAGAAAAAGTTCAAAATCTAACCACTCTTTCCAGATTCAACAGGTTTAAAATAAGGAAACTCTTCAATAGCTTTGAACAAAAACCTTTCTCATGGTTCCAATTACACACTGCAAATGCGTGTCAAATATATAAGATTCCCCAGAGGGCTTCCTTTTGGCAACCCAGAGTCCTGCAATGTAATTTAAATACCCTTCTCTCTAGACAGCATGTCATTTGTCTAACGCCAACCGCCTAAGGACAAAGCAGCCTCCAGGTGAAAGAAACGACTTAACCCCCAGAGTGCCACAGGGACCCAGGCCTGCCTTGCAGAGGTAGAAACCATTCATCCATAAAAGAAATCATCACACAGCCAGAACAGAAGTTACATCTTTTGGTAAGTCACGAACTAAACTAATTTAAAAAGCAAACTCCTGGGGACGCCTGGGTGGCTCAGCGGTTAAGCATCTGCCTTCGGCTCAGGTCATGATCCCAGGGTTCTGGGATCAAGCCCCGCATCCGGCTCCCTGCTCAGCGGGAAGCCTGCTTCTCCCCCTCCCCTTGCTCGTGTTCCCTCTCTCACTGTCTCTATCAAATAAATAAATAAAATCTTTAATAAAATAATAAAAAGCAAACTCCTCACTGAAGGCATTCACTGCATGGAGCCGAGTCTCCGGGAGGCACCTGGATGACGCCTCCCAGGGACGCAGCGGGCCGTGCCGCCCCATCACACGCTGGGGCTGCATGTGGAGCCTCACGCAGACCCGGGGAGGGCACCGTCTTCCCAGGAGCAGGTGTGCACAACACCACAGACTTCCATTTCAGTCACCAGCACAAACAGCCATCGTACCTTCCTCAAAAATGCAGTCCAACTTGCTCAGAAAAAAAGCCAGTGTCGAATGTGCTAGGGGGCAAGAGGAAATGATGGACAGAATATCTAGTTCCATAGACATTTTGGTTTTCAGTTCCCACAGGACATTTCTGAAAAACTGTCCCAAAGGCCCTTAGCTGGCCTGCAGGCAGCAGTGACCACATTACCCAGAGGGGAGGTACAGGCTTGTGTGCTGGCCTTGCCTTGGCTGGTAAGGGACCCCAGCCCACTGATCCTGGGAGAGCTGCTAGGGGTCGGCACCTGGCCCATGCACCACCTGGGTCCACCCTCCCCTGCCCCAGTGGGAGTACCCATAGAGGCCACTCCCACTCCACCGGAAAGTCACAGGGCCATGCGGGCCCGCAAACCCTCCTTTGTACCTTCCCTGTAGACAAGACCCTGCCTACCATCACACTCGGAGCGCAGCTGAGAGCCAAGATGCGTCTGTCACGAGGCTGCGAACAGATGCTCTTTCAGTGGGCACCATGGGAAGCACACAGTCCAGGCTGGGTGGACACCACCGTCTTTGCAATGCACACTAGCCATAAGAGACACACATGGCAGAAGAGAAGGAATGCACTGTCTCAGGCCAAGAGCCCACAGTCTCACCTGGGGGCAAGAACTTCTCAAACGCTTAAAAGCAAGACCACGGCAAAGAACAAGCAGCCTCTACTCTTCCACAGGGCATGCCCTACACCCCTGCTGTCGAGGGCAGCTCCCGCTGCCCCACAGAGCCTAAACAACACCTGAGCCCACATCAGAACCGGGCTTCCCGAGAACAATGACAGTAAGCCAGTGAAAACCACTTACTACGTCAAACAGCTAGAGACTCAGATTAAATCCATGTCAGAGGTCGTAAGGAAGTTGGGGACACCGGGGCTGCCCCCAAGCTCTCCAGGACATGGCCAGCCCAGGTCTTCACTGTCCCCAAACCATCCAAACTGCCCACAGAATTGTTGCTCAGAAAGTGGGGACTATGTTTTCAGACTGAATCTTTCAAAATGACTTGTCCGAAAACATTAAAACAAAATACTTTCTCAACTCTCTGATTGTCTCCTTATCTGCTCCATTAAAAGTGAGTTTGCATAATGTGACCTTGTATGTCAACTATATTTCCATCATCACAAAAATAAATAAAATGGCAAAAAATGGACTTTCTGCATGGCCTGGCGAGTCCACTGTTCAGCATTTACCCCAGAGAGATGAAGACTCGCCTCACCTCCACACCGGCACCTGCACACCAGTGCTCGCGGCAGCTCCCCCACACACAGTCCCCAAACACCGGAAACCACACACACACGCACGCCCTTCAGCGGGCGAATGTTTCACGCACATCCTGCCACGGAGTCCTATCCGCCAGTGAAAAAGGAACCACCTGGAGATACACACAACCGCCCGATGAACCTCAAGAAACTTTGCCGAGAAGGCAACGGAGGCGGACTGCGAGCTCCCTGCAGGCGACACTGAAGGACCAGCAGCAGGCACAGCGGGCTCGGCGGGGAGGGCCTCTGCTGCTGGTCCCAGGTAGCTGGTGGGGGCAGCGGGCTAGGAAAGGCCTGACTCCCAACAGCACTGCCACCTGACAGGCACTACGGAAGTCGGGGCTTCACAGGAGGCGCCCTGCTCCAGGGCAGCACGCCACCTCCTCCGCACGTTATAACAAGGCTGCGAGGAGAAGTGGGGATGCCGACAAAGTAGTAAGAAAACCAGTGAGGTCAGATCACGAAAGCTCTGACAAGGAGGGCAGCAAGGGGGCTCAGCCGCTGTAACACGAACCACATGGTGCAAGGGTGGAGGGCAAGAATGGGGATCCACAAGCCCCCGTCAGCCCTGAAATCGGGCTGGTCTCTCGGCTCCACACACTCCCATGCCAACTGCACAACGAACACAGGTTGACCGGCGTTACCATGACACCTGTGACATGCAGAACTCGCTAATGAAAACAAGTCACCAGAGAAACCCAAATGGTGAGAGATCTCAAAATATTTCTAAAATGAAACCTTAAAATGACTAGAAGAAAAAAGGCAGGCAAATGTTATCTATTCTCAGGATGGGGAACAAATTTCTAACAATGAGGCAGATGTTACTGTTTAAGTGTTGTGACCTGAACAGATCAACACACCAAAGCAAGTAACAAACGTAAGTGTGCCAGCAGCGATCACATGTAAAGAGCACACATATACCCCAACTTAGAGAAGACGAAGCTGAAAACAAGGGTGGGCACACCTGATGGCCAACAACAATCCCAGACACACATGCTGATGCAGCAGGTGAGAGGCCGTGGGTGGAAAGTCTACAGGCAGACCCTGAACTAGCTACTCTGCTCCCAGGCCCTTGACCCCAAGGACACGGTACAGGGCCCCACTGTGTGTGCAAAGCCCCTCACACGGAGTCAGGGGCATGACCCAGTAGTGGGGGCATCCCTGCAGTCACATGGCCTCAGTGCACCCTCAGACCCCCACCTGGTGCCGTGCACTTCCTGGGAGGCGTCTCCAAGTTGTCCTGAGCGCCTGCACTGGCGCAGTCACGGTTTGTAGCAGCAGAAAGAGACCTCTGCTAATGAGAATGGAGGGTTAAACCGAACACAATTCATGCTGCCCTCCAAGACAGCGTCTCACACTCAGAGAGCACTCGTAACCTCGGTGAAACGCAGTGCTGTGACTCACATACTGAATCCTGATCATCGGTACTCTCAGCGCCAGGCCCTCGTCTAACTCACGGGAGGTAGGGGCACTTCACCCACCGCAAGGTGCAGGATGACGGCCCCCAGTGAGCCCAGGCCTGGACTGCAAGCATCACACCGAGGGACTGCTGCTCACTCAGGGCCCCTGTAAGCCAAAACAGCAACAGTGCTGACTTCCAGGTAGTGAGATTTCTGGCTCCTCACAGGCACCTCCCCCTGGTGACACTCCCACAAGGCCCTCTACATCCCAGAACTCCCCAGCCCACCCTTGGGGTAGAGGCAGGCACTAGGGAGGTGTGGCCAAGACACAGAATACACCATGAAGCCTGGATCACTGACCTTCAAGGCCGTGGGCTCCTTGTCACCTATGCCACGCAGCATCTTCTGGGTAAGATCTGGCACCTCTTCCCTCCCCCCCAATTCCCTGGTTGCCAGGAGGTTTAAGGAAGGGGCCAAATGTCAAAGCAGGTGCCACTCTGATCGCTGCGGTGGTTTCCACGAGGCGGGGCAGGCTGCAGGTGCACCTCCCACAGGAACACCTGCCTAGACTGTCTGTACTGAACATCTGCTGTCTATGTGGTTCCAAGTGACCCCTCAAGTAACCTTGGGCTCAACACATTCTACCATTTTCCCGTCACAACACTGAAAACACAAATTTCAGAGACTTAATTAAAGACATCAGAAGAGTACTTTTTTTAAAAAAGAATTTTTAAATGTCACTTTTTGTGGACTGTACTGTAAAATAACCTGAGGATCTTTTTCCTATTTTAAGAGATAATCCGACATTTTCCTTTTAAAAAAATCAATTGGGGGCACCTGGGTGGTTCAGTCAGTTAAGTGTCTGCCTTCAGCTCAGGTCATGATCTCAGAATCCCGGGATGGAGCCCCATGACAGGCTCCCTGCTCAGTGGGAAGTCTGCTTCTCCCTCTCCCTCTACCACCCCCCCAGCTCCTGCTCTCACTCGCTCTATAAAATAAAATAAAATAAAATAAAATAAAATAAAATAAAATAAAATAAAATAAAATAAAATAAAACTGAAACATACCAACACTCTGAGACAGAACATAAGCAAAATCCCCTCCCTGCTTCTGCACACTAACCCTTCAGAGTGTACAACTGCCGCTTCCTACCAGTCTGGCTCTGCCGGCAACACCGTCCGGCCACTTTACCCGGCAATGAGCTGCACAGAGGGGCCCAGGGCTGCCCACTGACACACACAAAGGCTTCACTGCCCAGGGCCCAGAACACACAGACTTGTTCCTGGCGTCCTCCTGTGCCAGGCTGTGCCCCTCTACAGATCCTCCCCACCCTCCTCCATGGCCACCTCCCACCTGCCCTCTGAGGTTCACACTGGAAGGACGTGCTACCCACTGAAGGGCTCCCTGGATGCAGGCTGGGTGAGTCCATGCCATCTAAGCCCCAGAGGGTCCAGAGGTCCCATGTGGTCTGAGCCCTCTCCCCAGACTGTGCACGATTTCAGAGCAGGGCACCGCTCAGTCCATAACCTCAGGGTGGAAAACATCACCTCTAGGAGCACAACTTTTTTTTTTTTTAAGATTTTATTTATTTATTTATTTGAAAGAAAGCAAAAGCGAGAGAGATCACAGAGGGAGAGGGAGAAGCAGACTCACCGCTGAGCAGAGAACCCGATGTGGGGCTCGATCACAGGACTCTGAGATCATGACCTGAGCCAAAGGCAGATGCTTCACCAACTGAGCCACCCAGGTGCCCCACAACTTATTTTTTTTTTTTAAGATTTATTTATTTATTTGAGAGAAAGAGCACAAGCGGGAAGGGCAGAGGGAGTAGGAGACAGAATCTCAAACATATTCCACGCTGAGTGCAGAGCCTGACACGGGGCTCGATCTCACGATCCCAAGATCACAACCTGAACAGAAACCAAGAGTCAGATGCCTGACCAACTGCGCCACCCAGGCACCCCTAGGAGCACAGCTTTTTATGATAAAGACTGAGGTGTCCACGGTGCTCCTCTCTCCCTGCAAATACCTCATATCATTCTGTCAGTTCAACACTGCCAGTAGGTTCTCAGGTGGTAGTTCCAGCCCTGGCTATCATCAGAATGACCTCTGGTGCTCCAGAATGTAAACATGGCTGCTCGGGCCCCTCCCCAGAGACACTGGTCCAGGACCAGCCACAGCTATGGCGAGAAGTCTGGGTCACAGGCAGCCCCCCACCTTCTAGCATCAGGCTGGGATCCTCCACTGGCAGAACCTTCCACAGAGGCTTAATACCCACAGCTTGAGAAGCCAAACCACATAAAGTAAAAAAAAAAAAAAAACATATACATACATATGTATATATATATGAAATCTGCGCTCAGATTAACAAAGTAAATAAAAACCAGAAACGAGCCTTACTCTTTATAATGAAAAGGTCCTTTTCAAATATGTGAAAGGCAGAGCATCAGTCAGTTAAGTGTGATACCCTTGATCTCAGCTCAGGTCTTGATCTCAGGGTCGTGAGTTCAAGCCCTGCATTGGGCTCTACGCTGGGCATGGAGCCTACGTTTTAAAAATAAATAAATAAACAATTTAAATGAATAAATTAAATAAAACATGTGAAAGGCCAGTCTGACAGTTGAGAACAAGGTGTTAATGCCAAACGCTGACGTACACGCACCCACACGCACCCACACGCATCCACACACAAACAACAAATACAGGTAATACTGTGAGTCACGATGTCACTCTGGACCCACTGTGGCTGGGACCCCTGCCCTGGTGACCCGGCCACCAACCTGCAGGTACCCTGGGTTCCTAGCTCCCCACCAAGGGGCTCTCCCCATCTCTTTACTCAGAGCTCCTTTGTAGGCACCCTTTTAAGGCTTCGCATCTCTGGGTAGCATTTAGATACCTGCACCTGCCCAAGAGCCCAATTCTCAAGTGTCTCAATGACAGGAGACCATCCCACACCTGTCTGCAGACCTGGGGCCTCATTCTCCAAGTCCAGGCCCCTGCACGCTCACGTGCCCAGCCTTTCCCCCACACACTCTGCTGCCAACACCTTGTTGTGTCCATCCTGGAGGGATCACATCTCGCCCCGCAAGTGTCAAATTAGGGACTGGGCTCTACCAGGAAGTGCTTCTCACAAAGCAATGGATGATCCAAGGATTTCCATTTCTAAATGCCTAGAACACAAGAAACAGCACGACCCCCTCAAGGAAAAGAGTGTCCGTGACCACCACTGCCACACCCACAAGCACAAGAAGAGCGTTCACGGCTGCTCTTATTGTATTCCCACGACCTGTTGATGGGGCTGCAGGGGTCATGAGGTAGAAATGTCTGTGTATTAGAGTATAAACATTCAAGGCCCACATGTTCAAAAGGCCATGGATACAAAAGAAGTTGAGTGAAAGGCTGAAGAAGTAAAAGTGGACACCGTATCCTGCTGGCCTGTGACACCCGCAAACTTCCTCAAAGAGCCCAATGGCACCCTCCGGAGAGACGTTAGCATCCTTCATTCACCACAGCTGCAGACACCGACTCACATGCTGGCCAACCTCTGTGTCCTGGCAGCTGCCTCCCTCCCGGTTCAGGGTCTGTGCCACCGTTCAGGGCTCTGCAAGCACGCCCACCTCCCACACCAAGCCTCACCCCCTTGAAACTTGACTATGGTCATTGCCAAGGGGACAGCATGACAGACTTGCACACCGTTTAAGACCAGGGTTACGTACCGGCTGACCCTCTTGGCAAAGTGGTGAGGCCAGCTCGGAATAAAGAAATCACTTCCACAGAGTCCTAGTTACTTGGCGCAGGGAAAATGACGTGAAACGCAATCTCTGAGCACTACGAGGATGACACTGAGCACAAGGCCAGTGCAGGGTAAGCAACTGAGCCCTCGGGAGCTGGCAAAGAGCCTCCAGGGGGCAGGGGCATGCTCCTGCAGCAGAGCCTGCTCCACCTGCACCAGCCTGCAACCATCCCAGAAACAGGATGAACTGAACCCTGCATCACCACCAACTGAGGAAGAACCAAGTAAGTAGACAAAAATCCCAGTAGCAACCCGCTAGGACCAGTGAATTCTGGAGCTGGAAGACCCACCATGTGGCCTGCAGTCCTGCTAAAGGTGACTTCAGTCAGGCCAATAACTGGACCAATAACAGGAACCTAACTGGTCCCCCGTGGGAAGAGTCAACAGGGCCACTTGCCATATCACCCACACGGTGGGAAGGCCTGCACAGAAGCACAAAACCAGGAAGCCCTACTCACCATATTCTGGTGTTTGCAGAATTCTTTAAAAAAAAAAAAAAAAAAAGTGTGAACAGGGCGCCTGGGTGGTTCCGTCAGTTAAGTGTCCGACTCCGGCTCAGGTCATGATCTCAGGGTCCTGCGATCGAGCCCCGCATCCGGCTCCTTGCTCCTCAGGAGAGTCTGCTTCTCCCTCTGCCTCTCCCCCCAGCTTATGCTCTCTCTCAAATATATTTAAAAAATCTTAAAAAAAAAAGAAGTGTGAAGTGTATCTGTTGCAAAAGATTAGGGTTAGTCCTGCAAGAACAAGGCCTGCTGAGTGCCCATCCGGGTGACGGCAACAACAGAACACATTTCACCTGGCGGTTCTATACTCCATGGATGAACTTCACCTCTGCATGAAATCCAGAAGTCAGACACCTTCACAGCGACCCACAAGAGCAAGTGAGGGTAAGCAGCACGGGGCACAGGGAAGGCCCCTCATCCCGCATCCACTCTCTCAAACTAAGAGCCACTAAGACAACTTCCTGGGGAAGAGGAGGGACATCCACACAGCATTTGCTTCATTTCTGAGAACACTCCTAAGAACAGATCCATCAAAAACTTTCCGTATGAAGGGACGCCTGGGTAGTTCAGCCGGTTAAGCATCTGCCTTTGGCTCAGATCATGATCCCAGGGCCCTGGGATGGAGCCCAACATCGGGCTCCCTGCTCAGCGGAGGGCCTGCTTCTCCCTCTGCCTCCCTCTCCCCCCGCTTGTGCTCTCTCTCTCTCTCTCTGTGTCAAATAAATAAAATCTTTAAAAAATTTTTTTTTCAGTATGAAGAATTGTGAAAACTACATGACGCACATGTTTCTAGGTTTAATCCTGACAGTGTTACAGTTAATTCACTTACGAGCGGTCCCTGAACATGCATCAGACAGCACACTTTGTCAGACGTTCAAAAGGCTTGAGAACCACACCTCTGTACGTGCAGTGGCATGAGAAGTAGATAGGGTGACTCCAGTGGCCTGCTGTCCCTCTCCTCCATCACCCACCTCAGGCATCAGGAAGCAGCTCTTTCCCAGACCCTCAGCAACCCTGCTCTCGAGACAGGACCTGGAGTCGGCTGGCTTCAGCAGGCCCTGTGCGGCTTCCTGAGTATGAGCGGAGTGTGAGCCATGGGGCAGCGTCCTGACCACATGACATGGAGTTACAGGTGGAGGTTCCTTCCCTCCAACTCACAGCTGCACCCCACCATCTAGCACACAGTAGGTACAGAATTGTTTTGAGTGTTTCTCATTTTTTCTCCAAAAATGCACATCCTCTGCAATTTTCTAACACTGCTTAAGCCATTCCTCTTGGAATTATTTCCCTAATGTTTCACTGAAGTATAACCTTCTTGCACATTTCTGTGTAATGGAGGATAACAGAGAGACACCTCTCTACCCCCTTTAAAATATACTGAACATCTGCAATGCTTCTCCAAATTTATGTACACAGACAACACAGAGTTTGAAGCTTTGGAGGAAAAACATCTCCCTCCCTTGCCTACCTGTCATTCAGCCTAAGGTAAATGTGACCAAGTGTTTGGTCTGGACCAAGGCCAGTGCCCTGAATACTTGGTGGATGCCACAAGAAGGAAGGAGACAGACATGACACCAGTATGGTTCCCTCACCACTAGATCCTGGGCTATTGGAAATTCATATAAAGAAATTAAGATCTAATCCTCAAGTCTTCAAGTTACCACATAGTTAATGCTTCCCAAAGAGGGATCCACAGAGAGGGAGGAGCTATTTTCCATTCAGGTGACCTGACCCTCCCCCAGCCACACCGAGGAGCAGAAAGAGCCTCACCAGACACTCCCGGCTGCCTTCCCCTCGACAAGTGGATGCATCATTCCAGCCCTCCCACCGAATAAAGGTCCCAGGTCTGGAGCAGCACCGTGGACGTTCAGAGTCTCCACAGGTAACTGATTCCTCTGCTACAGTGTGAAGCAACTGCTTTTAAATGCTGCACATAAGAAATTACTCTAACCCTCGGCTCACCCCACTGCAATAAAAGTAAAATTAAAACGTTGGCTTAGAAATAATCCTCAAATAGAAAACACAACCTTCTTGGCATACACTCCTTTTAATTTTTTCAGCACTGAACACCCATACTCCCAGACATTTCCTGTAAGATCAAACACCCCACTCTTTGTGAGTGTCCTCACAGGCCTCATGCAGACCTCAAGGGGAGTGACAGCTGCACTTGTGGCCAGCCCTCCAGAAGGAAAGAGCAGGAGCCCTGGCCGACCAGGGGCCAGCCCTGCTCCACAGTGCACCCAGGGGGCCTGAGGCACACAATCCTGCTGAGTCAGGGCTGTGGGTGAGCAGCTGTCACCTCGTCAGCAACAGGTGACAAGCAGCGCCACAGTGCCTGGAGCAACACCACCGAGCAGCCAAACTCTCCCCACACAGCCCTGATTTATTAAATTCAAACAGAAGAATGCCAACGGTACCCAGGGGAAGCCGTCACATATGAAAAGTCACGAGCATGAAGCCCCTGCATGGGAGCTGCCCTCCCCCCACCCATGTCCCTGACACCTTGTGCTGGTGCCCAGGTTCAGAAGCACATCCATGTCACATGTCAGAGCCCAGGGACTCAGGGACCTACACAGACCCTGCAACATGGGACCCCCAGAGCGCGTGAACATCACAACAAAACAAGGTTCCTGAGGTGGAAATGGGAACTCCCGTGGGAGGCACGCTGAACCCTCGGAAGGAGACCACCCACGGGGCCCGGCCCACGGCATTCCTCCATGCTCTTGAAGCCAGTGGCATCTCCTGGCTCTCAGCTGCCACACTAGGTTGCTGGCTTCCCAGTGAGACTGGCCCAGCCTGAATCCAGATTCTGTGTTAAAACTATTTCTTTTCAGGACACCTGGGTGGCTCAGTCGGTGAAGCATCTGCCTTTGGCTCAGGTCATGATCCCAGGGTCCTGGGATTGAGTCCCGCATCGGGCTCTAGTCCCGCACTGGGCTCTAGTCCCGCATTGGGCTCCTTGCTCAGTGGGGAGTCTGCTCCTCCCTCTGTCTGCCAACCCCCCTGCTTGTGCGCGCTCTCTCTCTGACAAATAAATAAAATCTTTAAAAAAACAAACTTTCTTTTCAAGCAATCTAAGCAATGGTTCTTTGCAAATCAAACACTGTTGTGACCTAGGAATGATCCCCCTTCTCAGTAAGAGACAACAAAGGCTCTTCCTCTCTCTGCTGCCTGGCGATCAGCACAGAGCCAACCGCCTGTCCATCCTGTCCTTTTGCCAAAGGCCCTGGAGGGCACGGGGGAGGGGACGTGAGCACTGGCGGATGAAACACCCACAGATGATGACAGAGTGGCCCAAGTACATCAACTTGAAAGAAGCAAAAACAAGTGTTCAGGAGAATTAAAGGCTTAACCCGGAAGTGAGAGACCAGTTCTGCCGCTGAGTCACGGACTTACATTCCCAGCCCCAGAGTGCAGACCTCCACGGGCCTCACGATGTCTACGGCAGGACACTTCAGAGCTGGCGGGCCTAGAGGAGCGTCCTGCTCGAGACCCCACCCCTACCAGGCTGAGTGGCATGGGCCCTGACATACAGGACGCACAAAGCCCGAGGGGGAACACACTGCCCAGAGTCCGACGGCCAACAGTAGAGAGAAGGATCAGAGAGAAGGCCATTAGGGTTTTGGTTAATGGCAAGCCTGCCACTGTCCTGAACCAAGTTACCAGAAGAGTTCTCTTTTCCTGTCTCACCACCCACCACGGGCAGCTAGGCCAGCTGAGTGTGGACAGCATTCTTCCAATTACACTGCCTGGAGGTCAAGCCTTAGCCACCGTCCAACCTCCACTGTGACCTCCCCCTGCCCCACTGACCTCCTTTCCCCACTGACCTCTGGCCCCTGTGAGCACCCCCCAGGTGACACAGAGACAGCAAGTATGGTGAGGATGGCTGCAAATTCACTTCATCTCCACAAGTCCAGTCACAAGATCAGCCCCAAAGCACTTCCCTGCTGCCACTACAGCCCCACAAGACCCTAGTTTCTATCAACTCTCGTCAGATTTCTAACATGTGTACCCACTTCAGGGCTTACACTGACTCCACACCCAGACCACAAGGCAACTCTGAGAACTCTGACACAGCGGCCTTGCCCGGGGGAGAAAAACCAAAGCCTTTGCATTTTCTTACGCTGTAGACCACTGGGGCCACTTCTCAGGACACTGCCTTAAGATGCACTTCCCTGGAAGGCCAGCGAGCCAGCGCTGGGGGGCCTGCAAGGGAAACACTCTCCACAACCTATGGCGTCCGCAGGCATCCGCTTGCCATGAGCAAAAGGCAGCCCGTTCACCGCCAGTTTCAAGGTCCCAAGTGACCCATGGCTTCCACGGGATGCAAGCAGGGATTCCTGCAAGACCACTGGGAGGCAAAGGCAGGCAAGCACCTGCAGCATGGGGTGGCCACAGGGTAGCCATGCACCGAGCCATCTGCCCGCCCCAAGGAGGCTCCCAACAGAGCAAGAGCCTCACACATGCATCACGTGCTGGACAGTCTTCATCCACAGAGGGGTCAGGAACTGTGAAGGTAGGTACAACGAAAGCATGGTACTCTCAGCCTAGGCACGTTAAAAACCAACCCACATCATGTCCTGCATCCACACACTGCAGCTAACTAACCAGACAGTCCTTAGGGCAGTGTCACAGGAGCAATGCTGGTGCACTAGTTTCACAAACAAATCTGAAATTCAAGTAAACAGGGACCATCCAGATACCTTACCTGTGCAACCCCCAATCAAATCAGCCAGTCTGTGCTGTGTTTTAAACATCAAATGGGCCACAGCTAGCATGGCAGAAAGAGACAACAAAATCTGGAAGATGTGGAAGTCAGTTTAGTAGGTGAAGCATTTTTCCCAGGTAATAAGACTTCTCATCAGAAGATTCATAAAGGGGCGCCTGGGTGGCTCAGTTGTTGAGCGTCTGCCTTTGGCTCAGGGCGTGATCCCAGGGTCCTGGGATCAAGCCCCACATCAGGCTCCCTGTTCTGCTGGAGCCTGCGTCTTCCTCTCCCACTTCCCCTGCTTGTGTTCCCTCTCTCACTGGCTGTCTCTCTCTGTTAAATAAATAAATAAAATATTTTAAAAAAAAAAGATTCATAAAAATATTTTCCATTAAAATAACAAATGATATCAAAGTGTCTAAAATAAACTACACAGACATTCCTTTCCGAGTACACCGTATGTAAGTAACACACACACAACCACACCGTTCCGTGTTCCGTAAACATTCACAACCTTAGTTTGACCCAAACTATGAATTTCAATTCTCAAAAGTAACAGGTACAACTACAGGACATAGAGATTTTATAATTTACGTGGCTCTGGCACATATGACAAGTACGAATTCTAACACATACTGCTTTGCTGCACTCTCAACCTCCCTCCACTAAACTATAAATTCTCTCGTAAGAATCTCAATGGTAATTAAATAAGTACCAAATATTTAAAAACAAAAACATTAAAGATGCCCTTTATTTTTTATTTATTTTGGGGGAAAGGGGCAATTCCACTCCAAGATATATACCCAAGACACATGAAAACAGGTGTGCAAACACTTATACACAATTGTTCGCAGCAGCTCTGTTCACAACAGCCAGGGTGGAAACAAACCATGCCTATCGACTTGTGAATGCGAAGCAAAGAATGGCCCATCCACACAATGGAGTATTATTCAATCATAAAAAGGAATGAGGCTCTGACACACGCTCCACCACGGGTGCACCTCAAAGACACGCTCCGTCAAAGTACCAGACACAAAAAGGCCACATGTCATTATGATCCCACTGATGTGAGATTTCCAGAGTAAGTAAATGTGCAAAGATGGAATGCAGATGAGTACTTGCTAGGGGCTGGGGAGGCACAATGAGAGCGAGTGGGAATGGGCACCAGGATTCTTCTTAGGGTGATGAAAAGGTCTTAGAACTAAGGGCACCTGCGTGGCTGAGTAGGTTAAGTGTCTGACTTGTGATTTTGGCTTGGGTCATGATCTCATGGGTTATGGGACTGAGGCCCCCGTTAGGCTCTGTGCTCGACAGGGAGTCTACCCCAGATTCTCTCTCTCCCTCTCCCTCTGTCCCTCCTTCCTCTCTCTCTCTCTCTCAAATGAATAAATAAATCTAAAAAAAAAGAAAAAGAAAAGAAAAAGTCTTGGACTAGACAGAACAACTGTTCAACACTGAATGTACCAAATGCTACCAAATTGTTCACTTTAAAATGGATAGTAGTGAATTTTATGATGTGAACTTTACCTCAATTAAAACAACAACACAATAGGGGCGCCTGGGTGGCACAGCGGTTAAGCATCTGCCTTTGGCTCAGGGCACGATCCCAGCGTTATGGGATCGAGCCCCACATCAGGCTCCTCTGCTATGAGCCTGCTTCTTCCTCTCCCACTCCCCCTGCTTGTGTTCCCTCTCTCGCTGGCTGTCTCTATCTCTGTTGAATAAATAAATAAAATCTTTAAAAAAAAAACAAAAAAAAACAACAACACAATAAGAATTTTTTTTTTTTTTTAAGAGCAAACACCTTTGCCTTCTTCCGCTGATAATTCAGTCCTGAAGCCATCAACCAGAGCAGGGAAGGGTGGGGATGGCATCAGAGCCTATGGGGGGGTGAGGAGGGGTCCATGAGGCAGGCAACCTGACAAAGGTGCCAGGATGAAGGGCACCCCCGTAGAGGGGCAGCCGAGCACAAGAATTAGGAACCTGAATGGAAATGGAAAGGGGTTCCCCAAAGCACCTGGCCAGCAGGGCATCCAGGTGGAAGGCGGCCTGGCAGGGTGTCAGAGGCCAAGCATAGCAGATAACAGCGTCCACACGGGAGTAGCCTGGCCAGCAATGTCAGTATAAAAAAAAAAAAAAAAAATCACCTGATTTAAACCAAAAGCTTAGATATCTGGACTTTACACATAATAGTTTTATAAAATTCTACATGAGCTGTTTAATAAAAGAGGAAATGAGAGGGGAGATAGCTACAAATAAGACCTTATTGGAAATTAGCAGGCAATTTTAGACAGCTGTTTAGATACAGATAATGTGCACAGTGCATGTATATAAATCTAATGTACATATGGGTATGACTGCTGGAACAAAAGACACGATGTCCGCCTTTGACAGAGATGGGAGGGCCCGATGAAGCGAAAACCTGAAGACATTACCAATAATGCACCCAGAGAGGAAAGGAGATAGAAAATACAAAGGACAAGAACGCTGAAAACAGAATGAGGTTGACAAAGTTCTAATCAGAGTCTGGAAGGAAAAAATAGAAAAAGAGAACTGCAAAGAATGAGAGTTTTCCAGAAGTAACAACAGAAAAGAGTCAGATGTAGGAAACAAAGCTACATAAAACAAGATCAACAAAAAGAAGTCCACGCCTGACACACCATGATACAAGCGAGAACGTGGAAAACAGAGAAATCCTAAAAGAAGCCGTAGAGAAGAGGGACCTCACCTGCAGGAACCACCATTCAACTGGCCCCAGGCGACCGAGGGCACAGGCGCCAGAGGAGACAGTGTGCACTGCAAGAAGACCGCCTCCCAGCTGGGATGGCACACAACAAAATCACCATCAAGAATGAGGGTCAAAAAGAAATTTCAGACAAATAACCAAGATGTAATTGCTACTAAAACACCTTTATGGGAGGAACTTCTAAAAATACTGAAAGAAGTAAAATTATCCCTAAGGGTAGGTGGTCGGAGATACAAAAAGGAGTAGTCAGGGGCAGCTGGGTGGCTCAGTCCGTTGAGCATCGGTCTTCAGCTCAGGTCATGATCCCAGTGCTCTGGGGACCGAGCTTCGCATCCGGCTCCCAGCTCAGCAGGGAGTCTGCTTCTCCCTCTCCCTCTGCTCCTCCCCTTTGCTCATGCTCTCTCGCTCTCTCTCGCCCTCTCACACTCCCTTGCAAATAAATAAAATCTTTAAAAAAGAAAAAGTAATAGTTAGCAGAAGAAATTCTATACACATACAGGAACGTCCACACAAACACTGTCTTTAAGATAATAATGTATAATGTTCAAGAGAAGGACGGAATGCAAACCTGACAATCACAACATGTCAGGCGAGAAGTGGTCAGCATTGGGGTACGCTGTGTATGACATATGGTGGGTTAAGAAACTAACTTTTGACTTTAAATATTCATGATACAAATCTGTAGACTATCATTAAAGAAGAGAAATAGGGGAGGGCGCCTGGGTGGCTCAGTGGGTTAAGCAGCTGCCTTCAGCTCAGATCATGATCTCGGGGTCCTGGGATCAAGCCCCATGTCAGGCTTTCTGCTCAACGGGGACTCTGCTTCTCCCTCTCCCTCGGCCCCTCCCCCAGCTCATGCACACAGGCACGCTCTCTCTCTCTCAAACAAATAAATAAAATATTTTTTAAAAAGTAAAGAAAGAAGAGAAATAGAATATATAACTTCTAACTCAAGAGACAGGGAAATTGTGGAACAGGATTGGGGGAGGATATAAGAAAAAACATATTCTGAAAAAGGCAAAAATTAAGGTGAGATGAGGCCACACAGGTGGAGCCTAATCCATTATGACTGGCGTCCTTAAAAAGAGATCAGAACACAGAGACAGACACAGACTGAGGGGTGACCACGTGAGGACACGGGGAGAAGGCGGCCATCTGCAAGTCAAGGAGAGGCCTCAGGAGAAACGAGCCCTGCCAGCACCCTGATCCCAGATTTCCAGCCTCCAGGACCTTGAGAGAGGCCCCCAGTCCAGGTATTTTGTCATGGCGGCCCAAGCAAACGAATACTCCAAACGACGGAATATTCTTCAGCACTAAAAGAAATGAAGCACGGGCACAAGCTACAAGATGGAGGAACCCTGGGAACGTTATGCTGAGTGAAAGGAGCCAGTCACAAAGGGCCACACCCTGTACGATCCTAACTACAAGAAATACCCTGAATGGGCAAATCCAGAGAAAAAGGAAACAGATCAGTGTCGCGTAGGGCTGAGGAGGATGGGGGCTTCGGGGTAATAGCAAAGAGGCATGGGACTCCTTTTTGGGGTGAAGAAAATTCTAGAACTGATAGTGGTGATGGTTGCACAGCTCAGGCAGACTAATGTCACTGATTTGTACACTTTAAATGGGTGAACTGTATAAAATGTAAGTTATATCTCAACAGAAGTATTTTTAAAAGACCCCTAAAAGGTCAATATCTATTATCCCGATTATATTTATATTTATATTCATAAATATACTAAAGCACAGACAAGTCACCTTTCTACTTGGTTAATTTTGATAAATTGCATTTTTCTAGGGACATCTACTTTGTCTAAGCTACCAAACGTATCAGCAAAAATGTTCTTATGGTGTCATTTCTAGTCCCCAGAGTGCACACATCACAGCTCCCCCCCTCCCCAACACAGTTTGGTCACTCTGCCTCTCGACCCCTAAACAAGCCAGAAGCTTATGCTCTTTGGGTCCTGCCTTCTCTGCATCTCCAGCACTGCCTGGCTGTCTGCTCCCGTCCCGTCCGGTCCCATCCCTTCTGCCCCGACTGAGGACCTTCCTTGTTTGCTGTTACAGCTTTTAAGGCATGGTCAGCCAGAGCGTGAGCATTCCAGCTCTGTAGGCCCCACAGCAATCTCCCTTTTTATTTTTTTTTTTTTAATAACAACGTATAAAAAAGGAAAAGCCACTGTTGTTGGCTCCAAGGCCATACAAAAGCAGACCAAGGCCAGACTGGGCCCGTGGGCCACAGTTTCATAACTCCTGCTCAACGTTTTAAACTCCCCTTCAAACACACAGCAGCCACATCTCGAAAGTTTTGATAGGTAATAATTTTGTTACTGTTCATTTCTACCTTTCCTACTGTAAAATCACTACTGGGGGTGCCTGAGTGGCTCAGTCTGTTAAAACGTCCCACTCTTAATCTCAGGGTCATGAGTTCAAGCCTCACACTGGGCTCCAGGATGGGTGTGGAGTCTACTTAAGGAAGAAAAAAAAATTACCACTGGGATTTCTTCTTTGACTCACGTTTAGAAATCTGTATGTTTTCAAACTAAAAATTCATGTCTTACTCTATCTTCTGCATCTGAATTTTAATGTCCCTGTTTTGTGGTCAAAGAATGCAGTCTGCGCACTACAGAGTCTTTGAAATTTCCCGAGACTTGTGTTTTAGGGCCCAGTAACTGTGCAATATTTTCAGTTTAAGAACTGTGTACTCCCCAGGGGCCGGCCCCCAGCCTGGGCCATCCACGCACATCGTCTGGAGTGGGGGAAGGCCAGGCTGAGGGACAGGCATGAAGCCTGTCCGCTGGGTGCCCTGGGAAGCAGCACAGAGCCGCACTGCAGCATACCCCGCGGGGTGTGGAGAGCTCACACCCGCTGAAAAAGAGCCAATTAGGAATCACCTTTTATCACACGAGAAAACCACGAGGGAAGGACCAGAAGCCCAAGAACTTGAGGGAAGGACCAGAAGCCCAAGAACTTGAGGCAACAGAACCTAAAGGCTACTACCAAGAACACAGGTTTGTTGTATTAGAGACATAAAAGCAGGAATGGAAGCCAGAGAGAAGGAACAGGAAGATCATAAAAAGAACCAGACAAATGTCTGGAAAAAAAGGAGAAAAAGACTCACTGCCACGTTTAAAACCCGACTGACTCGGGACTCAGCCAAGAGGAGCCATAGCCATGAGGGCCAAGCCTAGGGCGGACAGGGAGCACGAGGTGGGGGGAGAGGGTGTCCCGAGTCACCAGGTATGGGTGGGACAGAGGCAAAGCCCGAGAAGCTCCAGGAGCACCTCCCTCACCCGCCTGCTGTCATTCACTGATGTTGTCTGCATCAGGAGAAAAAAAGAAAAAAGGAAATCTGTGTGATCATTTCTTTCTACTCATCCTTATTTGACTGAACTACGGGACTCCTGTATGTGGTGGTCAACAGACCCAGAGATCCATACACAAAAAGCAACCTCTCGAACACAAACAGGACAAAGGAGGTAAAGAGCCTCCGGAAAACTGCAAGGAGCCTAGGCGAGAACACCGAAACACTGCTTTACTGCCGGGGTGGGGAGAGGACAGGAGGTGAGGAAAACTGTGGGAATCCTCAAAACTTGGCCCAAGTTCACAAACCTGAATCAGTTTCCCGATCCAAGACAAAACAAGCCCATAGCTCATGGTTTCAGGTTTCACTTCAGATGCGGAAGCCATAACACAGATCACACACTGCAGGAGGCACGAGGGGGGCAGAGCTGCCACAGCACAGGGTTCCAAGACCCCATCTAAACAAAAGGAACCCAGAGCTTTCCGCCTCCACCCTGGCTCAGGACCATTCCACATCCCATTTCCACCCTGCTTCACGCACTCCTTGGAAGAAGGCACCAGAAGGGAGGAGCCTGGGGAGCTACGTGCCCGGTACCCAGAGACTGCCAGCCCCACCTGCAGCCAGACCGCCCTCCCTGCTGAGCACCTCTCTCCGGCAGGCCCCGCCCCTGCCCCAGGCGGAGGGCACTGCCCACCATTCGCCAGGCAGCCTGGCAGGAAAAGGGGCCTGGGTGCGCCCCTCCAAAACCAAAGTAGCCCCAGTTCCACAAAAATCCACACAGTGGTATTACTGGAATAAGTAGCAAATTAAAATTCGGGGCAGTACGTTACACATCTCAGACTTACTCATCAAAGGAAAATAAATGTCTGACAACAGAACTTTCCCGACACTCCTACCTGCCTTGGCCTACCTCATGAGATAGCCAAACTAACTTGACTTTCATTTCTTCTATTAGCCAACTATCTGACGAAGTAAAACTCCACTGACATTCTCAGTATTTTGTTACAGTGAGAACTCAAGTGCCCAGAAGATGAGTACGGTCTGAGCCCTAGCGAGCACTCCATGCTCCCCAGCACTCAGCGTCGCAGGGCCAAGCCCTCGCACCGGGGAAAGGCAAGGACCCTGAGAGCTGCTGGACTCCCCCCAAGGGCCCTGGCATCCACCGCTTGCTCGGCTCCCAGGGGCAGATCCTGGCACACACAGGCCCAGGCCAGGGTGCCAGGCCGGGAGCATCCATGGTTGGTGGCAACTTCTTCCTAGGTTCCTGATCCCAGAAGATAGGGCAGGCCTAACTGGTGGCTTCCACGCAGGAGGGCAGCACCTAAACTCCTATCCCAGACTGTCAGGCTTTTGAAGACCCCCAGAGAGCCTAGGAAAGACACTGGATCTGGGGGGACAAGAGCCTGTCCCTCAGTCTACAGAAAGAAAGCAGCATAAAACCCAGACCCAGAGGGGGTGCCGGCAGCAGAGCTCAGCAACGCAGGGAAGGGCCTCCTCAGCACCAAAACTCTGGCAGCAAAGGAGGACACATCAGTGCCCCCAAGAGGAGACCTGAGAGGAGGGACAGAGGGCCCCCACATGTTCCGTAGGTGCCCATCTGCAGTGCGGGCCATGGGCAGCCCCCTAGACAAGCAGAACCAAGGCTTCAGGAGCCTGGAGAAGTCACACAAGGTTCCTTGGATGGGCTTCTCACTATGGGCTTCCAACTGGAAACAAGTGACAGTCGAGAACCCTGAGAAGCACACCTGTGTGCTTCTGTGAAAGACACAAAGTGCCCTGCCCTCCAGGAACCCGGAGTCAGCCAGGAAGGGCCCCCAGTCTCACTACCCTGTACACTACCATGTGCTGGCCTGAGCCCTGTCACTTCTCACACGGCCCTGAGATACAGCCTGGGCAGTGAGGCACCCCAGCCTGGGAACCACCCCTGATCCCCTTCTCATGGGAACCCCCAGGGCTGGGCCACCAGGACCAGATATGACAAAGCATCTGCTAACCTGGAGACCTAACAAATGTCATCTTGCCGGTAGGTCAGCGCTTACTTCCTCTAACAACAACGGAATTAAAGAAATGGAATCACACCTCCACAGAGCTCTCGTTTCCTTTTTCCTTCCCCCCTGGACGCAGCGCCCCAAAAGGAGCGAAAAATGAAAACCGTCTCCTATTTACTTACAAGGTCAAATATAGAAGCCATGTGTTTCCTTCACCAGAGAGGTTTTGTTTGTGCAGTAGCAGTGGGCTGCCGCGGGCACCTCATCGGATCCTACAGCAGCCCATGAGCTGCAGCCTCCCGCACGTCATCCTACAGAAGGGAGGACTGAGGTCCAGGTCAAATAACTGCCTGAGCACAGGGGGAGCAAACAGGGGAGCCACAGAGGGCAGACGTGCAGACCGTGCTGCTGAATGGGGAACAGGGGGGACGCGGGACAGGGATGGTGCCTGGGAAAGACCACTGCCCAGAGCTGAGAGCAGGGGCGAACAAGTGGGAGGAGCCCAGCACAGCAGCTGCTGGCCCTCAGCATGGCTCACCTTTTGAGCAGGAGAGCTAGACCCACACCCCATGGGGGTGAAGTTCAGACTCTGCCTGAGTCCGGTCGTGACACCCACCCCACAGCAGGCACCACTGCTGCTCCCCACAAGAGCAGCTGTAGCCTGGCACCGGTCCCTCCGACGCTCAGACCCAGCAAGGCCCAGCAAGGCCCAGAGCCTGACCGCCAGCCACCCCACCCGAAGCTGTGAGCACATGGGCCCATGGGCCGCTGAGCCAACTCACAGACATTAACATCTCACAGAGAGGTACTTCCTCCCCTGCCTGTGCAGCCCTCCCCCGCCTGCTCTGATTCTGCTCTGTCGGCCTTCAGGCTGGGTCACCCCAGCCAGATCGCTTACCCTCTCTGTGCAAACCAGACTCACAACAGCTTGCACAGAATTGCCGCAGTGATTAAATGAATGAACGCAGGTAGAGTGCCCAGGGCAGGACCTCACACCGGGTGAATGCTCAGTACGTGCTGGCTGCCACCCCCATGCTCTTCCCGAAGATTTGACCCTGGTCAGAAACTTGGTCACAAGATTTCTGGGTAACGGAGGAGACTGAACACACATAATAGCTGGTGGAAACCCACCAGCGACTACACAGAGCACTTTCCCTTTTTAAGGCATAAGCGACAGGGTGAATGAAGGAAGACGGGGAAGGCCCAGCGGGGATGACACTCAGGAGGCTGGAGGCCACACCTGAGCACAAGTGAGGCAACCCAGAACCTCCCTGGTCAACACGCAGGATCCCTGAAAGGCTCAAGATAACTTGGCGCGGGGCGGGGGGGGGGGGGGAGGCGCCAGTGTGAAGGTCACCAAAGAAGCAGACCCCAGAAGCCCCCACTCCCAGCAAAGGCAGCAGTTAATTCTCTGGATGTGATGAGAAGCAAAGGAGGGGCCACAGTAAAAACACAGAACCTCTGTAAGAGGGCGGGAGATGCCCACCACCTGCCTGAACCATCATTAAAACCCTCAGAGAGGGGCGCCTGGGTGGCGCAGTCGTTAAGCGTCTGCCTTCGGCTCAGGGCGTGATCCCGGCATTCTGGGATCAAGCCCCACATCAGGCTTCTCCGCTAGAGTCCTGCTTCTTCCTCTCCCACTCCCCCTGCTTGTGTTCCCTCTCTTGCTGGCTGTCTCTCTCTGTCAAATAAATAAATAAAATCTTTAAAAATAAATAAATAAATAAAACCCTCCGAGAAACAAGAGAAGCCACTGCAACTACTGTCCAAGAATAAGATTCTATGGAGGGAGCACTGGAGAATAAAAGAGAGCTCCCGGAAAATGGAAAGTATAGCAGCAGAGAAGAAGCACCTACCTAACGGCTGGCAGAAAACACTTTGGAAACTGAGAAAAAGAGGGTCAGGAGGAGGGTCAGGAGTCACCGCCTGCATAAAATTCTAGAATAGGACACACTTGGCTCTGATGGGAGAAATCCCACCAGCGCTGCCCCAAACACATCAGCAGGCTTGTCATTAACTGCATATAGTTCTTCTTTTAAAGGTAAAAATTGCACAGGTCTTAAGAGCTTTGAGAAGCATTTTCCCCACCAAGATGTGGAGCGTTGGAATTACCCGACCCAGACAGGCACCACCTGGAGACCTCCATGATAAAGCAAATAGAGTAAAACATTCATCACATTGGATTCTTATAACTTACCCGTATGTTTGAGATCATTCATATTAGGGGCGCCTGGGTGACTCAGTCGGTTAAGCATCCAACTCTTGGTTTCGGCTCAGGTCATGATCTCAGGGTCATGAATGGAGCCCCACATTGAGCTCTGTGTTCAGTGAGGGGTCCGCTTAAGATTCTCTCTCTCCTCTCCTCCATCTGCCCCTCCCCCCCTGCCCACGTGCTCTCTCTAAATATCGTTCATATTAAAATGTTGGAGGGAAAGAGTCAGGCAATCAGAATGGGCAGGTACTTCTGGACAGCAATACTGAGAGAGCTGCATGCTGAGGAGAGCACTTTCAAACCCAAGGGTGAACAATCTCTGGCCCAGGATTCTATACCCAGCCAGACCATCAACCAGGCAGAATAAAGACACCATCAACCATTCAACATCTCCACAAATCTGCCTGTCCTGTACTCTTTCCCAGGAGCCTACAAACAGGATATGCTCCATATCGATGAAAAGAGCCAACCCAAGAGAGAAGACATGGGATCCAAGAAGCGGGCTTTTGATACAGGAGAGGAGGAAAGGCGACCCCAGGATGATAGGGAAGCAAGCATGAGGGCAGGGGAGACAGAGGGCAAAACTCTCACTTTGCACCAAGGGAAGTCAGCAGAAAACACCCAAACTGGGAGTTGGAAGCGGGTAGAAGGAACAGAAGTAGCAACAGAGTAATGCTATTTAGAATCAAGGAAGTAAACACCAAAATACTCAGCTAAGAAAAGGTCCCAATGCTGCTCCTGGGCAGAGATGGGAGGGACAGCCATCTGGCAGCGTCCCACTGAGACACGGGGCCTGCTGTCCTCCCCTCCAATCTGGGCAGATGAAGCAGGACACAAGAGATGCCTCACCAGCCACAATCTTGGAGAGGCCTGGGAAGTGACACCACATGGAGAAGAGGGCTCAGCCGTCCCCTCCAGGACACAAGGTGGACGACAGCATGGTGGACCCTCCAGACCAGCTCAGTACCACCAGGGCCCCACCAATGGAGCATGCCGTGCCCGCGGAGGCTGGCCCACACTCCTGACGCACAAAGAGAGTCACGAGAGAGAATAAAACGGTGGTTCTTTAAGCCACCGAGTTTTGGTGGCTCATTACACAGCCATAGGTAAGAGAGACAGCAATGAACTACTGTTTTGTGATGAAACTTAACAGAACTATTTTTTTGCCCTTTAAATTATATGGACGCCTAATTTGGACAAAAGTAACTAAAAACTTTTTTTTCAACAATTCAATATAAAGATAAAGCAAAGTAAAATCCTAAGCCTTAAATTAAAATTTAAAAAAAAAAAAAAAAAAACCAGCATCTGGCCTGGCAAGCCTGACCCTGCCCCACCATGCCAGATGTACCATGCATGACGGGAGGCCTGACCCCAGTTCACACCAGCTCTTCTCCCTGTCCCCAAGCCAACACCACATTCCAGCCTCATTGACAGCCACAGATTAAAGACCAAGCAGTTTAAGCAGGGAAAGATATAAACTTTCTCAAAAACTCAGCATCTCAGTTATACAGAAGAACAGGGGCAGCGAGAGGCACACAGCCCCCACCTGGCAGCGGTGCACAGCCGCCCTGCAGCGAGCTCGGTGCTCAATGCCGGTCCCGGGCATGCACTGGCAGGCCCCTGCGGCAAGGCGGCTGAGGTCCCCCCAACCCCCCACGAGGAGGACAGCAGGCAAAGATTCCCCGGCACAAGGGTGAGGAGAGAAAGGCAACAAGAGAAAAGGCTCACTCGGACCTTTCAGGGAGAGGACACCCGTGAGTGTGGCCTCCGAGGGGAGATGCATTTAAGACTAAATCTCAGGGTCTACCTGCTGCTACTACACGTGCTGCAGGTTCTGAAGAAGATCTCACACATGGTGTCTTGGTTACAACATCGAACACTGGTCAGAGTCCCACCTACACCCAGTCAATCGCTATTCTAGCCGCAAACACATCTAACCCTCCAGCCCAGGAACGTCTGGGCAGCACTGAAATGGCGCTCTCGAAACCGAAGCAGGGAGCTTCCATGAGGCACACAGGTGGTGCCTGGCTGGCCAACCCGCTGGTGACGCTGCTCCTGAGCAGCTCGGTGGGTGCAAACACATGAATCGTAGCTGCGGGCAGGAGGAATATCAGGTGCATCTCTACGCCCCGAGGGCTCAACTCCTACACTTAAACCCCTCCCACTGGAACAGCCGGCTCCAGTTTCAGCCAGCGAGCGAGCGTGAGAACAGGTCCTGCTCTTGGGCACCGTCAGCCACCGACTCCCGACCTAACCGCTCCCAGCGCTGCCCGTCTCTGGTAAGTACCCATTTCTTCTCAAATTCACGTTTTCTTTCCAAACTGCTCTCAGATGTATCTTGAACTAACTATCTGGCTCAGTGAGCCACCTGCCTGGTCTCCGCTCTGTCTTGCTCTATTCTCGGAGGATTACTCAGGACCCAGCAGGTGCACCGCTGGAAAGGAGACCATTATTACAAAACTTTTAATAAGGCTTACACTTTATTCTAAGAGTACGAACAAGTTTACTTGGAAATTAAGTCCTCCTTTCTACATAAAATTTAAACTAAAACTCAAACGTATGTAAGTGTTTATCTGTTCCTTACCTTAAAACTACAGTAAATTTCAACATCAAAGTCATGTATATACAAACACATGTAAACATATATACATATGTGTTTAGACAATTGCTGAACTTATAGGTTAATTTTAAAACTTTCTGAAGTTTAAAGTAAGCACTGTCTTTTTTTTTTTAAGACTTTACTTATTTGACACACAGAGAGAGAGAGAGAGAGAGAGAGAGAGGGCACAAGAGCTGTAGAGGGAGAGGGAGAAGCAGGCTCCCCAATGAGCAGGGAGCCCAATGCAGGGCTCGATCCCTGGGATCATGACCTGAGCCGAAGGCAGACACTTCACCAACTGAGCCACCCAGGAGACCCTAAAATAAGTACTGTCTTGACATGTGCTTACCAAAACAAAAAGAACAAAACCAAAGAGGATACCTAAGTATACAGAAAGAGGTTTTTTTCCCTTACAAAGTTTCTCATAAACCTGTAATGACAACAATTATTGACCAAATGGCCAAGTCTGACCAAAGCCACACTTTACTTAAGCAAATTCTGTCTACATTTATTATCTTTATTTTGCATTAACAAAGTCCTCCCCGTGCCTCAAACTGGTATTGTTCGGGATAAACGAGGCAGGGACGCTGAGGGGCACTGGCTCTAGTGACAGGCTGTCTAACGTTAAAGCTGCGTACGTTTACTAGTAAGAGCGTGTGTCTGTAACTTGGGATCTCTGGCTGAAACCAGAAAGAGCCCTAGTTGTTTTTCCAGATCCAATCTTCCTAACTACCTTCTAGAAAACTGTCTTTCTCCCTAGGTCATGGTTGTCCTGAAGTTTATCCTTCATTTTAAAGAACCAAGAGTCTGGGAGGGAGTGGCGGTTAATCACTGGAAAAGCTCAATTGGAGTAAAACTCACAAATCTTGTTCTTGCGACACCCCAGTGGGTAGGCGACAATGGCGTGTCCTTGGGTTATGCAATAACGCCACATCACAATATTGTAATTATAGCATGCCCTTCAAAACGCTCTACCTGACGAGGCTCCCTGCCAGACAGCCGGACAGCACAGAAGGGACCATTACAGCCTTAAGTTCAGTTCACAGGGTAACACGCATGACAAGCATACTTGGCCAGTCCGTCACAGCAGTGTCCTATAAAGCTAAGCTATAATTACCTCTATTGTGTCCTATCAAAGTTCAAAAAAAAAATCTTTTTCTACTGTCTGTTTTTTGGATTTCAAACTCCTTAGAAACTTTTTAAACATGCCAGCCACTCACTATTATCTTAACAACTGGCAACGACATTAATTGTCCACACTTACAAACCTATCGAAAGACAGTGCATTGGCAATTCAGAACTTCAAAAACAAGCAAACAAAACCCTGTGGCCAACCGAAACCACAGGCTGCTCAAAGTGCTGTGTGGGCAGTTATGCCCAGACGCCGGGCGGGCCTGTGAACAGGAGCCCAGCAAGAGGAGAAAGGCGGCAGCAGGGCCGGCTCACCGCACTTTCTAAGGCAAAAAAGTACATCAGTTCAACACAAGCAGAAGTTTAAAATGCTTGATGTCATAAAAGGACCATCTTTAAATAAAATAGGAAAACCTCTGGAAGCTCACACAGGGCCCTGTGTGTGGCTTTAAGTCACCACCCCCCCCAGGGACCCGCCCCCCAGTGTGGATGCTGTGTACACGGGTAGCCTAGTCTGACAGGACTCCGAGAGGGAGGTCACAGAGGCAGGCGGAGGACAGACCCGACCAGCATTTCAGTGACAGCCACTCTGACCCTGACGGAGGGAGGGACGGTGCGTGAGGAGCAGCTCCCAGCACTTCCTGCTGCTCAAGAGTAAACATCATTGTGACACACAAACCTCCTTTGAGGACCAAGCTAACATCTGAACTTTAAAACGTGCTAACGCTGCGGTTCTGTAACAAAGGCCAAATCAAAGGGTCCTGCATGGTTAGCAGCTCTCCAGATACAGATTAACTAAGACAGACGCATGCCGTCTCCAGGAAAAGGCTGTGTGAAACACTTCTCCGCACTTTAGAAAAACCTCACTCTCAATGCAAACCCAAACTTACTACAAACGGTTAAAGCTCTCGATTGTGTTGTTTAGGCAACAATACCCTTTTTTCGGAATATTTAACACCAGCAGCTGCCAGCAAGCACCAAGCCCAGCGGATATAAACTGGCCTGGCAGAGACTGTCACAAACCGCGTCCCTACAGAGGGCGAGACCGACGAGGTCCGGCAGTCAGGTTGAGTTCCTTCACCCTGGTAAACCCTCACAGAACTTGCAGACTGACATCATGCTAGATAGGCTCTACCCTTCGAAAGCTTACAATAGCCTCAATTTTAACCCACTTCTTTCTCTGACATTACTGCCTTTTTATGACCAAGTGAATACACCCATCTCCTTCGGCATCTGAAGCAGCTGTTTTAATTAGTGAATTGTGCAACCCTGAGAGGTCAGTTTACCCAAAGTTACTAACACTACTGCACCTGTGAGTCCATCACAGGCTTCCCTTCCCACAGGTCAGCCCTGGAATACTCTCACCTCGTAGGGCACTGGCACGATCCCCAGAGAACCCGTTTACTGTTCTTGGGTGCTAACTGAACAAAGAACAAAAATGCAGACCAGAACTTTACACATGACATCATCTGACTGAAAAAGTGTATACTAATATTAACATAAAACCAATTATTACCCAAATTATTCTTCTGGGTAACACTAAGATAACTTAAATATAACTTGCCTCCTATAAATATTTGATAAATTTAACATAGGTTTATTTATGTGTTTGCCTAAAAGGACCAGCAGTGCTAAACAAAACTGCTTCTAAAACGAACACAGCATTATCTAACACATCTGAATCATTCTCCTAAGTCCTGAGGGAATTTCTCATTCATCTGCGCTCCGGGGTTTTGGACGCGGGCGGCGTACCTGTGCCCACTCTCGGTACCAGCGTCTGGGGTTTTGGACGCCGGCGGCGGCGTACCTGTGCCCACTCTCGGTACCAGCGTCTGGGGTTTTGGACGCGGGCGGCGTAACTGTGCCCACTCTCGGTACCAGCGTCTGGGGTTTTGGACGCGGGCGGCGTACCTGTGCCCACTCTCGGCACCAGCGTCTGGGGTTTTGGACGCCGGCGGCGTACCTGTGCCCACTCTCGGTACCAGTGTCTGGGATTGTGGACGCCGGCGGCGTACCTGTGCCCACTCTCGGTACCAGCGTCTGGGGTTTTGGACACTGGCGGCGTACCTGTGCCCACTCTCGGCACCGCTGGACTCCGGGCTCACACCTGATAAAGTTTTGCAACTGCCATCATTTTAATCACGGTGCTTCCAGCTAGTGATGAAATCACTTTTCGGATCTTTGCCATGACATATCCTATACAATCATGGGAACCTGACTTGCAGAGGTTCTCACGCCTTCAGAACCAGGGAGCATGGTGAGACGTGCCGGCACACGCCCGCTGACTTATCTAGCTGGCCCAGGTTGGCTGGAATCACTTCCTGACAGGCAGCAAGGAAACTGTGCTTTTATAGCCCAGAGCATACCTACCCCCCAAGGTATGGGCTGAACTCATAAAGAGTTATTTCACGTTTTTCCCTTTAATAAGAGGGGAAGTTTAGAAAGACACAAAGCTATGCTTACAAGTTTAACATGCTGGGCTCTGACACTGCCACACTGTGCGAGAGGATGGGGCAGGGTGAGCCAATGAACCCTCCCCAGGGCTCTGGGACGCCCCCCCCCCCCCAGTCACGGTCACGGGGCAGCCAAAAATCTCATTTCTCACCCAAAATATATGCCTCACCACTACTGCTCTACAAAACTCCTCCCAACAGAAGGGCCACAGACATCAGCAGAAACCACTTCTTAGTAAACATACATCTTTGGAAACAATGGATGAGGATAAAGCAGTTTCTTGGGGTGGGGGGAGTGCTTCTTTGTGTTTTTAAGGAATATGAATAAATGAGCAGAGAAACCAGTTTGCAGAGAATAAAATCAGAGCACTTTCTCAGAAATTTAAGGTAGCCGAGTGAAAACCCAAACTCCACCTGCTTCCACCCCTCCTGCACACCACCGATGACCTCATCGCAGTGTGTGGGATGACAAGGAGAGGCATTTCAGAGAAACTACATTTTATTTTGTGAAAACAAGTCTCTTCAATTTCCCATATGTATTTCTCTATTTTTAAAAGGCTGTTTTCCAGATGAACATTCTAACCACCCAATGTCTAGAAGGTGATGCTTTATCCACAAAATCCCACGAGACTCAGGACTGACCTCACTTGCCTATTCCTTAAAGCAAAACGACATCTGAAAACCGTTTCGTTAAATCATTTCCTTTTAACTTTACTTTTAAGCTGTTTGAAAACATTTAGAAGCTGAAGCTCTTGAGTGAAAGAGCGGGCCCTGACTCCTCCCGCTGCCCTCCAGCCTCCCCACCCACACGCTTACTGCTAGACACAGTCACTCCATGGGCTGGTCCGGGGCACTCAGCCGCGCCGCCGGGGCCATGCGAGATCCTCCCAGAACTCACGTCTTTGTTCTCGGTTTCGGGTTATGAGGCAGAGAGAGTGCCCCAGGGATGTACGGAGCAGCCTCTGAAGGAAACCAGGCTGAGACCTCTGGTTAAGCCTGGGAGGGGGTAGGCATCAGGGAGAGGAGAGCCCTGGGGGAAGGTATAAAAGGCCAGAGACACCTGCAGCCCAGGACTTTGCCAAGGATGGCCCAGGGCCCACTTCCCAAAGGGTAAAGGCTACCACGATCCAACCATCTCTCAAACAGGCACCACCATTTGGAGGTAAGGCCAGGAAAGGCAGACAGGTGCCCTGGACCGGACATGCTCTCAGCTGTCCACACACATCTGTGTTTGCTGGCCGGGCAGGCGCGGGGTGAGCACAAGAACTTATTCCACAGTGAGCATGAGGTGGGCGGTGGAAACAGCAGCGAAGGAGAACGTTCAGTCCCTCACAGGGATCAGAAACTCAACTTGATAGCATCTCAAAACCATCTGAGTCAACATAAACACAGCACTTACATCTGTATTTGAGACAGCATAAATGCAACTAACTGATAAAGCTGACTTTTCATTTGATTTTGGAAGCAGTAGGGTGGGACCGTATATCTAAATATTCTTTTCTAAGTACACACACGTAGAACACAACATGATTAAATAGGACAGGACAGTCAAGGAACACTGACCACATGTCACACTCAGACCTTCCCGGCTCTAAGTAAGCAATGTGAGTGTCACACGCAGGCCGGGCCCCTATAGTCATGGTCAGCGCAGTCAGACCAGCACTACAGACTCCATGGACATGGGTTGGGGGGAGGGGGTTCCAACAGTCACTTGGCCTCAGTCTACAACCTTCGTGGCATCAGAGGCCTCAGGTCACAGGATAAAGATTCCCAAAACTCAAAGAACTACAGGTGATCTCAGAGCTGACACTAACACACCATACTCTTCTTGGCCCCAAGACAACTCTTTCAGGTCAGACTTGAGAAAACAGGAACATCATGGGGGCGGGCGGCCAGGTTACAGGTAGGGGGCAGTTGCTCATCTCATCCTTGCACCGACGAGGGTGGTGACCGCTCCGTATCTCTAGGTGATCTATTACGAAGCTGGGCTAATAGGCTCTGCTCCTCTGTTGCAGCACCCAGCCCCAATGAGCAAGACTTCCCCTGTCAGACCCACGGCACGTGGAGCTGTCTGCAAATAGAAGCACTTGGAAAGGAAGCAAAGGAGAAGCAGCAACCGCCAGATCTTAATTAGACAGGAGCCAGTAGTGTTCGGACCAGAGAGAACACCAACGCCTATACCACAAGAAAGAACATGAGTCTTCTCAAAGAGCGAAAACCAAAAAAACCGCATTACATCCCAAGGCCTCCAGGAAAGCCCTTCAAGTATAAGTGTTTCCAGTGTCCTTTCACGTGCAATGAAAAATCACACCTTTTCAACCACATGAAGTACGGTCTCTGCAAAAACTCCATCACTTTAGTGTCAGAGCAGGACCGCATCCCTAAGTGCCCCAAATCTAACTCTCTGGACCCTAAGCAACCCAATCAGCCAGATGCGGCAGCAAAGCCCACCTCCACCAAGCCCGTTGCAAACGGGCTCCCACACTTTGATGCCAAGCTCCAGCAAAGCCTCGCCAAGGATGACGTGAAGGAAAACCTGGAACTGCACGCACGTGGGCCCCACAGGTGCCCAGGACAGAAGCCTGCTCTCCATGAGGAAGCAGCACCCCTGAGTCCAGCCCCAGAAGCCAGCAGGGGTACCCAGCCCGTTCTGGAAGGCATTGTGCGGCCCTCGGCATTTGTCCCAGTGGGAGAGCACAGACTAAAAGGGCCAGAACACACTGAGGCCCCGGAACTGCTGGCACTGCCCAACCCCTCGGCCAAAGCCACCTCCTTCCACACCAAGTCTGCATTCCACGCTCCCAGCTACCCATGGAAAGCTGGCTCACCTTTCCTCCCGCCTGAGTTCCCACACAAAATCCCTTCTACAAAAGGGTTTAGTGCCATTTCCCCTTATGTGCACCCTGCGATCCCAGAGTACTCGCCGCACTTTTACACAGAGCATGGACTGGCTACCATCTATTCACCCTACCTACTTGCTGGGAACTCACCTGAGTGTGAGGCCCCCCTGCTGTCCGTCTACGGGGCCCAAGACCAGAGGCACTTGCTGCCTCCCCCGGGGCCAGTCCCGAAGCACTTGAATCCCCCCTCGGCATATGACCATTATAGGTTCTTTCAGCAGTATCATTCCAACCTGCCAATTCCTTATGGGTTTTACAGACCAGAGTCTGCGTTCTCCTCCTACGGTCTCAGACTTCCACCTGTCGCGGGTATTTCCAGAGATCAAAGCTCCCACCTACTGGATGAGGCTGCCCTGCTCTACCCGGCCTTGAGTCCCTCCAAGTCAAGTCCTTCCAGCACGCACAAAAAACACACCGAGTTTGAGAAGGAGAGCCCAACTCCCGAGGCTAAAGATTCCTCCAAAGATGAGCAAAGGGACACAGAGGGAACCAAAATGAGCCCTCGAGCAGGAAGCGCAGCCACAGGGTCCCCAGGAAGGCCAAGTCCCACCAACTTCACACAGACAAGTCAGCCGTGTGCCGGGCTGTGCAGCCTCTCAGACAAGCCAGCCTCCAGCGCCCTGGGAAGACTCCATCAGCCCGAACACAGCCTCACAGCCTTCAAGCCTGTCAAGAAAAGCACAGAGTGCCCACATTCCCAAGCTCTGGAAAACAGAGACGAGTCTGCAAAAAGGTAAGAAAATTTCATTTTCAAAATCTCCAAAGCATGTCTCTGGTTGTGCTCAATTAGCCAGGCTTATACATGCTCAAGATGCTTCAGACAAGTAGCTTTTTTTTTTTTTTTTAAGATTTTATTTATTTATTCGACAGAGATAGAGACAGCCAGCGAGAGAGGGAACACAAGCAGGGGGGAGTGGGAGAGGAAGAAGCAGGCTCATAGCAGAGGAGCCTGATGTGGGGCTCGATCCCATAACACCGGGATCACGCCCTGAGCCGAAGGCAGACGCTTAACCGCTGTGCCACCCAGGCGCCCCTAGACAGTAGCTTTTCTAAGCAAGGTTCCTATTAAGACCTCTCTTTGCCTCTTCCAGCCTTGACACTATGAACGGAGATGCTCCAGGTGAGACAGGAAGTGCCTCTCATGGTACAGAGGCCACACCTTCCAGCCCAGAGGATGGCTCCAGGACAGCTCCACTGAACCTCTCCAAGAAACCAGAGGCTAAACCAGCCACTCACAGCCCTGTGTACAAGGACTTTGCAGAGCTGCAGGACATGCCTCTTAACCTCTCGGTGAAAGATCCCTGCAATGCCCTGACTCCAAGACCTTCCTTCCGCAGCCCATCGCAAGAGGCAGAACCTGCCACCACAGCTGCTCAAAACACGGAGAGGGAAAGTTCTGAAGACGGGCCAGACCACACTCAGACAAATCAAAACGGCCTTGACGCTGCTGCAGTGCCATCAACAACCCCTACTGTGAGGGCCCAGGACACAAGAGCGGTGGACAGCAGCGATGAGCAGAAGCAGACGGCGGCCGTGGCCCTCTGCCAACTGGCAGCCTACAGCCCGGGGAATGTCCGGGTGGGCGATGCAGAGCCCACGGCCCCGGAATCCACCTGCCAACAAGACGGACCCACTCTCAGCGCCACGGAAAGCCAGGAGGCTCAGTGTGACCTCAGACCCAGAGGGCAAAAGAGGACAAGCCCAAGGGATACAGGGAAGTCCCCGCAAGGGACTAAGAAGGCGAAGCAGAGCGACACAGCCAGAGTGCTCACTCTTCGGAAAAGAACACGGGTGTCTTAGCGCCCAGCTCTCGCGGGTGCAGACACGCCTTCCAAAGTCGGTTGCACAGCAGCAAAGCTCATCTGGCGCCTTTGCTTTATCTGGTCAATTTTTACAACACAGTTTCTTTTTTCTTCTAAAAAAAAAAAAAGAAGAAGAAGAAGAAGAAGAAGAAAGAAAAAAAAGAAAAGAAAGAAAAGCTGCAACTTCAGTTTCTGTAAATATTAAGCATGAATATTCAAAGGTGCTTCTACTCTTGGTTGTAAAAATATTTAAATAACTCATACCCTTAAGACTGAGCAGTTAAACACTGCCTTTTGTTTTTGTAAATGTCACACTGAGTACACAGACTAAAAGACAGCTTTTAGGTACATGCCGTCTTATAGGAAAGCTTTTAAAAATACTTTTCTTATAAATACCTTAGCACTAAAACAAACTGCTTTAGCTGTTTTGCTGTCGAATCTACTGTGTGTTTTCAAGTAAATAACAATTACTGAAAAAAACGCCAGGAGAAAACATTTCCAGCACTGTCATTAAAGTGCCCTATGTAAAAACTATGTGATTTGTTATGAGTGAATAACACGCAAACATCAAGAGGCTATTTATACACATAATTTATTTCCAGCAGGGAAAAGCGTATTGCTGGTGCAGCTACTGCTAGCGTGTCCTACTTCCTCATGATGCTACAGTGAACTTCCCGACTCATTCAGCCTCATTTTCCACTTTCTAAAATGATGTATATATTGCTAATTTTCCAATAAACTCATAGGTGACTTAAAGAATCCATGAACTCTGTGTGATGCTTTAGTCTGCCATACCAAACAAACGCGATGAGGAGGGGAATGAGCTGAGGCAGCAGTTCAACAGAAAAAGGGCACCTGCCTGCGCGTGTGCGTGTGTGAGCACACCTGCATGTGCGGTGCCGCAACTGGCAGCCACCAAGTCTGGGCACGCACACCCACCTGGGGCTCCCCAGGCTCAGTTCCTACAACTGCCACCTGAGAAAAGGCCATCAGCACCGGTACGCCCCACCCCATGGGCCTTCACAGGACCCCTTCCTCCCACTTTTCAGGAGAGCCCCTGTCCTCTGACACATCACCTGCGGTATCAACAAAGGGCCGGTGCGCACAGCAGTGCAGTGCTGAGATGTGACTTCAGACAACCACACGCCGTTAACCCAAAACACCTACTCTTACAACACAAACCTGAGGAACACGCGCCCTCCCTTCACTAGCATGCCAGGGCTCTTTCGTCTTCGTACACCAAAATGTTTTGACAAAGAACAAAAATAAGATACCCCTACTTTCCAGCAAGTCAACGCTCTGCAGAAAGCAAAACCACACATCAGAGGTTGTGTTCCAGGCTCAGGACCCAAAGCCTGGCACCCTACAGACAAGCTCTCACCTTGTGCTTTACGCACAACAACACAGACCTTCCACGTCAAGAGCCCAAAGATTCTGAGACCACTATGTTTTACAGCTCACCCCAAAGTGTCAGGAATCATCTTAAGTGTAAGAAGAGGAACAAGGACAGTTAACTATCCAGCCCTCCTGCAACAGTGCATCATGGGAGGAGATGCACACCTCAGAGCTCTTGGGGAAGGCAGAGGCCATCACTACTTGCAGATTTTCACTGGGGAGCTTTGTATGCCTGCAGCATCATGACTGATCCCTCCTCACATAATTCCCCCAAAGGTCACATATCACAGACACAGCCATGGAGACCCCAACAGGCCCTTCAGATCTGTCTCTAAAAGCACAATGGAGGCGCCTAGGTGGCTCAGTTGGTTAAGCATCAGACTCTTGATTTCGGCTCAGGTCATCATCTCAGGGTCATGGGATCCAGCCCTGTGTCAGGCTCCACACTCAGCAAGCAGTCTGCTTGAGATTCTCTCTCTCCCTCCCCCTCTGCTTCTCCCCTCTCCCCACACTCTCTCTCCTCTCTCTCTAAATAATAATAATTTTAAAAGTACAATGGAGTCCTAGATCTTTGTAACAAAAAACAGTCTTGCTGATTTTTTTAACTATTCTACCCTCTGTATTCACTCGTGACCCAACTTAAGAGCTCAAAGTTTTTAATCTTTACATATAAAAAGTAATAAGCCCTCAAAAAGTTAAATACAGAATTATTTCCCTATGACCCAGCAATTCCACTTCTACGTAGTGGAAGTACCCCAAAGAAGTAAAAACAAAAACTCAAACAGGTATGTGTACACCAATATTCACAACATTATTCACAAATTAAAAGATAAAAGCAACACAAGCATCCACTGACAGATGAACAGACACATGAAATGTAGATTACCCATACGATGGAGTATTACTCAGCCACACAAAGGAATAAAGTTCTGATGCGTGCTACAGCATGAATTAACCTTGAAGACCTCTCGCTCAGTGAAAGAAGCCAGACACAAAAGGACAAATGTACAACTCCACCTGTGCGAGGCACCTACAATGGGCAAATTCATAGAGGCAGACAGACGAATGGTTACCAGGGGCTGCAGGGGAGGGGAGAGGGGAACTTAATGGGGACACAATTTCTGTTCAGAATGATGAAAAGTTTTCAGAAATAGTGATATTGGTTGTACAAACTGTAAATCTGATTGATACCACTGAATTGTACACTTAAAAATAGTCAGCAAGGCAAGTATTTATGTTACATACATTCTATAATGTTTTTTAAAAAGAATACACCAAAACCATTAAATCACGTATCTTCAATAGGTAAACTGCATGTTAAGTGAACTGTATCTCAATAAAGCTAAAGGGGTCCTTGAATTCATACTGAAGAGGAAAACAAAATGCTGACAACAACCCTTCTGAGGAGGCTTCCCAGCAGCCCGTGGCAGTCTGCCCCCACCACTAGCTCTACCCTGCACCACACGCCACACTCCATGGGGAAAGAGGGCATGTGTGGGTATGAAATGAAGCGCACACACATTCATCAAGGAGAAAAGCACTTTAATTCAGAAAGGCAGAACAACTACTTCACATACTAAGTCAAACAGGTCTCACAGTATTCAATTCTCTCTCTTTTTTTTTTAATTTTTTATTTATTTTTAAGCAATCTCTATATCCAATGTGAGGCTCGAACTCACAACCCCAAGATCAAGAGTTGCATGTTCTTCTGAGACATCTCAGCTCCCTTCATACACTTTTCTTAAAGACTGGAGTGTCCAACAGTTGAAAATGCACAAAGGTTAAAAATCAGTGAGGCACGTGGTCCTCAGAACAGGAAGGTGCCAGAACTGTGTCAGGAACACTGGAAAATGCAACCCCTCCCAGGGCCCAGCTGCTCCCTTGAGATCTGAGGTACACAGGCTTATGGGGAGTGACAAGGTCAGGAGAGGCTGGCACTCTGCAGCCACAGAGCTGCAGTCACAGCCAGGCCCCACCCACCAAAGCAGGCTGACTCCAGGCCCCACGGCACCTCTGCCAGGGAGAGAGTTCAGCAGCAACACCAGCACAGTCCCTTCTGGGGACACAGGACCGCCTCTGTGGCCGACTTCGGCTTGAGGACCCCAGCCCCACCGCTGCCCCACAGCACTTGGGCCAGACAGTGGCTCTGCCAGCCTTCCTGTTTTCTCTCACTGGCACTTCCCTAATAAAATCTCTGCACATTTAATCCTGTCTCAGCATCTGCTTCTGCTCAGAGGACCCACGCTAATGCTGGAAAGCTAGTCAAATGCTAATTTTTGGATGATGTCACAGAACATGGCAAAGTAGGGAACTCCACAAATCGGTCCCTCCACCAAAACAACCATTAGGCCAGCAAAACTGACAGACTCAACTTGTTCAGAACTCTGAAATCTCATCAAAAACTTACAGAAACCAAGAGAGTGCTTAGTGAAGAAAGAACCTACAAAATTTCAGCACTTAAGGAAACCTGTTGGGTCACTGGCTGTCTGCACACATAATGGAACCAAGACTTCAGTGACCAGACACAACAAGGAATACAGTCATTGCAAAGAGACTGGAAGAAGTCACTAAATGGACAGGATCACCTTATAATAAGTAATAACAGCAAACCCCTGGGGGCAGGGGAGAACCTAATTTCCAGAATTACTACATTATAGTATTCAAAACATCCAGTTTCCAACAAAAAAACTACAAAGCACATAAAGAAACAGAAAAGTACACATATATTTCAAAAGAAAAAGCAGAGAAATTTCCCAGAGGAAGCCCAGACATTGCACTAAAATCAAAGGCTTTAAATCAACTCTTTCAGATACGCTCAAAGACCTAAAGGAAACCAAGAAAACAATGTCCAAACAAACACGGAATATCAATAAAAAAAAAACTATAAAAAGACACCATATAGAAATTCTAAAACTGAAAAACACAGTAGCAGACATGAAAACTTCAGGCAAGCTGCACAACAGCAGATTTGAGCAAGCGGAAGAAAGAATCAGTGAACTTGAAGATAGGGCAACTGGCATTATCCAGTCTGAGGAGCAAGAGAAGAAGAAGGAGCAAATGTTAGCCCCAGTCACCTCCGGAGCCTGCGCCAAGACAAAATCACTGTTCCCCAGGCTGGCACTATCCTTCTCAGGGAGGAGACAGCACAGCTCCCTAAGACCCCACCAGACACAGCAAGGGCCTGCAAGAGGGTTCAGCGCACATGGATGATGTCGCCAGTCTGGAAGCAGCCAGCCAGTCAAGGGAAGACCACACCTTACATCTTCTAGATTTTAAGCAACAGCTTGACACTTCTCATTCATGACACCATCACCCACATTCTCTCACTCCAGCAGCTAGTGACAGGTGGGCACCTCAACATCATAAGGTATGATAGGCACATGCACACCAGCCAGTCTCATGCACAAAAAGCAGAGAAAAGGCTCTATGTCCTTCAAGTTAAACTGGAGTTGGAACCACCCAGACAGGGATTTCACCTTGTCTGTGACACAGACACAGAAGACTGGTGAGCTGGACTTAATCAAAATGCAGGACTTTGGTGCAAATGACACCAACCAGAAAGTGAAAGAACAACTATGGAATGGGGAGAAGTACTACAGGTCCTTTATCTGGTGAGAGACGTAAATCCAGAATACGTAAAGAACTCACAGCAACGACAAAAAGACAGCCCAGTTTTTTAAATGAGCAAAGGATCTGAACAGATGTTTATCCAACAAGATATCCAAATGGCCAACAAGCACATGAAAATATGCTCAAAGTCATTAGTCAGTCATGCAAATGCAAATTAGAGACACAATGAGATACCACTTCACACCCACTAAGAGAAAAATAAGCGTTGGGAAGGATGTGGAGAGACTGGAACCCACATACATGCTGCTGGTGGAAAACAATTTGGCAGCTCCTCAAAAAATTAAAGATGGAGTTACCACATGACCCAGCAATTCCACTCCTAGACAGATACCCAAGAGAACTAGAATCATATGTCCACACAAAAACTTGCACACAAGTGTTCGTAGCAGTGTTATTCATAATAGCCAAAAGATGAAAAATCCAAATGTCCATCAACTGATGAACAGATAAACAGTGTGGTGTATCCATACAATGGAATATTACTCATCCATAAAAAGGAACAAAGTATTGTTGCATGCTATAATACAGATGAACCTTGAAAACATCACGCTAAGTGGAAGAAGTCAGGCAGAAGACCATTATCATAGATTCCATTTATAAGAAATGATCAGCAAAGGCAAATTTGACCAGCAAAGGCAAATTTAGAGAAACAGCAGATTATTTGTTGTCTGAGGCTGGGTGTGTTCAGGAGAAATGGGTAATCGCTGCCCCTGAGCACAGGGTTTACTTTGTGCGACAATAAAAACGTTCAGAAATTAGATTACGATAATGGTTGCACAGCTCTGTAAATACACTATACACCACTAAACTGTACACTCTAAATGGGTGAACGTCACAGTATATAAATTTTATCTCAGTAGAGCTGAAAGATGAAGTAGAATCTTGAGGGTCTGAGAGCCCTCCTCACGCTTCACAACTCGAAGTGCAAAGCCATTACTTCTGACACCCCACAGCTCAGGTGCTACTGAGTAAGATGTCTCTGCACAGATGTCTTTATTCTGGACAGAATTCAACTCCCGTGGTACACAGCATCTGTGGTGACACAGCCCAGGATGGGGCCTTCTCCATCCTTCGCAGGTATCCTTCCCTTCTGTCCAAAGAGGCACCACCAGCTACACCCAGAGCTGATCTCCACCAGTCAGACAGGGCTTCACGTCGCCACAGCCCCATGCTGCACCTCCCCATGTCTAGGCCCAACAGCCGGGACATGCAGGCTTGGAGCTCAGTGGTCCCTCTACATCTGCTGCACTGTGCCCCTGTCCCCCTGCTCAGGCCTGCTACCACGCTTCCTCCAGCCCTCCACCCCCTCCCCATGCTGGTATGAGCCCTGTTCCCAGGGGACCATGATGTCACTCCACATGATAAACACAGCAGCAGTGCACAACTTAATAGGCAACAGCACCCCCACAGGGGTGAAAACCCCTCCTGAGGGACAAGAAAATCTCAGATATTAGAATGGTTCGTGGCTTTCCAAATCAAAACACATAGTATTATCTGTGGTAGTAAAACTTCACGGCAGGGAGAAGAGGCAGTCAGAAAATCAGAAACGTCAATACAAGAAGGCAGGCCGAAAAACACAGGTCTATTCTGCTCTCTCCTGCACACAAATGCACTAGGCAGTGAGGGCAGAGGCCTGGTTGTACTCACGGCAGGCCACGCTGAAATCACAGGGTGAAGTGAAGAACCAACATGCTACAAACAGTCCTGACAATGCAGAGCAAACGTGTGCAGTACTCACCATCCTCGAGTCGAGAAGGGAGCAACAGGCCTCTTCTGCCCAGTTCTGCCAACGCCAGACAGCCACCATGCCAGGCATTGTCCGTCTCCTGAAAACTGAGACACACAGAAAGCCTGAGACTGCAGGGCTCATGCCAGCTTCTCCCACCGTGTACACAGACTGCAGATGCACATCCTGTGCCCAGGAGCCTCCCTAAAACCCGCTCGTGAGTTTTCCAACTGTCGGGTGGCTAAAGAAATAACATACTGCAATTTAACTGAAGGTAAGCACTGTGTTCAGTATTTCTCTTCAGATCTCCCAATGACAAACACAGGTCCTAGGTGGGCTCCACATGCTGCCAGCAGAGAAAGCAGTCCATAGAGGTGTGTCAGCAAGACACCCAGGCTGTACACAGGCTTCCTGCCACAGCAGCGTGTGCCGGCTGACTACACACAGCCGGCGACTCACCCCATTCAAGGCACTAAAACCTGGGGACAGGTGAGTCTATCAAATTAAGGCTAGACTAGATTAGCAGAAAGGGGCAAGGAGACCTCCTTTCCTCTTTTCCTGGCTTAAAGTAAAGATTAAAAAGTTAGAATGAAATGCCATTTAGAGAACTGCTTTGCACTATTTGAAACACGGGCTTTTAATAAACAATTATGCCAATTAATCAAGTCATAATAAAATGTTATATCTAATAAAATTTTTCCTGAAGTGGTTTGGAAGCTCTCTTGTTTACAACTGTACCCCTGGCATCATGATTAGTGAGAAGCATTTCTCAGACTGATAAGAGCTGTCCTGAGAGTTTCTACATCTGGCTGCCAATATAAACATGGAAATTCACTTCACCAAAAAGCAAGACACATTGTAGGGCTCTTTCTTATTCTAAATCCATCAATCTGATGCAAAGAAATGTTTAAGAAAACCAACTGAATTGCATTCCTCACTAGCAACAAGCACAAGAACATTCAGAAAGGAGAGAATGTAGGCTTATCTGTTCACTCAACAGATACTTAGCAAGTCCCACCCATGTGCCAGGGCCTGCAGACATGGACTCCCTGAGACAGAGTTGCTGCCCTGTGGACCTCGCCATCAACCAGTGCCAATTTCTACTTCCAATTATAAATTTTTAAGTTCCAGGTATTTTTTTAAATGTCTGTCCCAAATGCTATTTGACCGTATCAAAATTTAATATTGTACTTTGTGTATTTTAGGATTTTAACTGGAAAGAGATGCTTTATGCTTTTCATAAGATTTGATAACATTTTAAAGAAACTTATAAAAGATCGGCATTATGATGACTCAATTATCAATAAAACAATCACCAGCTACACCAATGTCTGTTTCCAAACTAAATGGACTGCTGCTTGACAACAACTATGGAAAAGTGGCATGACCTTCTGTCAGGCCTGTGGCCTCAGGGGGAACAAGGAAGACCATTACCCTGCTGGCCCCTACTCCGCCCACTCCAGGGGGAACTCAGGAACAGTGCCTCCCCCGCACCGCACCTGGCTTGTGGCCAGACTTCTGCCCCATGCACTCTCCCCAAGGCCCAACACACACAAGCAGACGTGGACACAATCATGCAAAATAACAACATTAATAACACCACATCGGCTGAGCCAGGGCACACCAGTGCTCTGCCAAGTGGCTGAGGGCAAGTTCTGCCCCAGACCCAAGCACAGGGCAACCCTGGGAGGGTACAGGGTCACAGATGAGTGGAGACCAGCAAACAGCAAAGCCAAGAGCAGGTAGATTCAAGAGAGAAAAGCCAAGAAGGGCTCAGGGACCCTAGCCTCAGACCGCCAAGGGCAGTAGGAAGCACAAAGCAGAATGACCTCAGAGGTGACCAAGCGGAGCAAGTAGAGGGCAAGCGACCGTCAGCGTAGAAGGGATGGTAAAGACATTCTCATTCATCTGTTCCCCTGGGCGTCCAACGCCCCGGAAGGACACTGGAAAAATGGTGCCCCTAGGGTACTAGGGGGAGGGGACACTGTGTGCAGGGGAGGGTCACAGAGAGGCACTTCACCATCTTTCCTTTCATTTTGAATTTTTAAGTAAAATATTGCCCAATTAAAAACACAGACAAAACTAAGAGAAGAATGGAAAGGAGCCATGTGGTGCATCCTGCTGAGACGGTGGGCTGCTCCCTGGGGCCACAAGGGTACCACCAAATGTTTCTCAATGTGCACCCACAGCACACCCGGGACCTGGGACCCGGGGCTGCAATCCATCTGCCAACTGGAGACCCCCTGTGCAGCTGAGTTCAGATGGCAAACACAAGGACCCTGGCCAGGCCAATGGGGCCTTGCTCTCCTCTTCCTGCAGGCACTCTACTTCTGCCGTGGACCAGACTGCTGGGTCTAGCATACACTATCTCTGGGGTCCTGCCCTGAGGTAATGCTGCTGGGGCCTGCAAGGGGCTAAACCACTGTTTTCTAAGGAAGGGGGGCAGGTAGGGCACAGGTACTAATGGATAGCTGCATACCCAGGGGGCGGGACATCGGGAAGGGAGCCGCAGCTAATGGATGATGGCCATGCTGCTCACACTGGTCCTGTGCGGCTCACTGTAAAGCCCCCCGGGGACATGTGTAGCTTCATTCCACATAACCTGGCCTGGAAACAGAGCAGGGAGTGAAGGGGCAGTCCCGGGAGTGGGGTATGCTCAGTTAATGGAATTAATGTTCTGTGCTGAGCTTTTCAGGAGAACACAAAAGGAGGGACAAGAATCATAGCAGCAAACTGTGCCAGGTCACCAGCCAGTCCGACAGTCCCGCATGCCCCCTCCACCCAACAGGCTCCTGCTTCTCAGGGTCTTCAAACATTCTGGTCTGGGGGTGACTCCTTTCTGTGCCAGGTTCTGCAATCAGGCACTTCGCACCCATCCAGGGAGAGGCTGCCTCTGCACTCAGGTCCTTTTCCCCATCATCCTGCTTGTCACTTTAGGCTGCCAGCCCTGGGAAGCAAGAGCGGTAAGATAGTTTCTATCCTCCACAACCTAAATACAAAAATCGGAGGAGCTCATTAAAATGACAAGACAAAGGCAGAGAAGTGTCTGCACATTAAACTAACAAGAATGAGTGAAGCAGACCACGGGTGCAGGCCGGGACAAACGACCATATGTCTGGCCAGTAGAAACCACGTTCTTGGAGTTTGATGGAGACGCCCAAGGTCAAGGGCCCCAGGCCCCCAGGCAGAGGTGCAGTGGCCAGAGGAGTGAGGGGGGCACAGGAGCACTGGAACAGCCACCACCAGGAAAGCTGGTACTGGGGATGCTGCCAACAGGGGGCCGGAGAGGGCAGGTGGGAAAGGAAGGAAGGAGGCTGGGCAAGGAAGAGCCTAAGGGAGGGCTGGGTAAAGAGACGCATTAAACCATCAGAGGCCCCATGCAGAAATGCTCTCAGGAAGGAAAAAGAGAAAAAGACTTGAGGCCAACCTGCAGTGCCCTGGGCAAAGGGGAGAGGAAAGGCTGGGGGTGGAGGACGCTGGCCCTTTCCACCCCCCCCCAAGGCCTGGCTCAAAACGCTGCCCTCTCCCAAGAACAGGAGGGGTCCAGCACAAGCATGCAAGAGCCACCACCAGTCGCCACCCAGGGACTCACACCTCCGCGCTCAGGACCAGCCGGATCCAGCTTCACCAGCACACCCATCACCACGCCACCAGCAAAGTCCCAAGAGGATACCCTAAAATAAGCCAGCAGAATCCTCACGTGGACAGGGAGCACTTTCCTTCCCCAACACAGGCGTTCCAGAGTCACAGCAGGAACGCAGGCTGCCTACGAGGCAGACAACGGTGAAATGTTTCCACTGAAGAAACACTGGCCACACAAGCAGCATCACTCTGAAAAAGGTGACACCTGACATCCTGTTCCCTGCACTCCTCCAACTGTCGCTGAGCAGGCTGGAGACAGTGCCAGAGAAAGTCTGCCCCAGAGGAAGCGCACGTGCTCTGGGTGCTCCCAGAGCAGCCTCGGCAACTAAGGCACAAGACTGAGCAACCAGAAGTGCAGACAGCTCCTCTCCCTACATGCACGCATGGGCGGCCCAGGAAAAAAAGCACTGGGGCCCAAAGAACAACACCCCTCTTAGAAACACCTGCTTCCAAAACCCAGAGAGAGGTTTCCACAGGCAAAGTTAAGAGGCCTCTGGGACAAACTGTACCAAACATGCCTTGCACCCAAGAGTGCACCTGAGAGCACACCTATGTTACCTGGATCTCTTCCCTGCCCCCTGGCCTACAGGACCCAAGCTGAGATCCCAAGGACCCGCAATCCCCACCCACGCCCACACCATGGGCCGGCCAAGGGCCACCCAGCCGCCTCTGGAAAGGCTAAGCCAGATGCAACACAACAATTTCCATTTGTGACTATTGTCTTTGTTTTGTTAAGGGGGGGTGGGGGAGGGGCAAAGGGAGAGAGAGAATCCCAAGCAGGCTCCATGCCCAGCACAGAGCCTAACTCGGGGCTCAACCTCACAACCTCAACCGGGATCATGACCTGAGCTGAAATCAAGAGCCAGAGGCCACCCAGGCGCTCCACCACACACGGCTGTTTGAATTTAAATCCGATAAAACTAAACAAAATGTAGAATTAAAAAAACAAAAGTAGAATTCAGACCTGGGTGATGCTAGCCTCTTTATAAGGTCAACAGCCACATGTGGCTGGCAGCTACCACAGATCCAGAACATGCCTCACCACAGACGTTCTCCTGGATGTCACCTCAGGGACTCCAGGCTTCTTCGAAGGATGATATCGACATATGTACAAGTTCAAAACCACTTTTTTCTTAAGGTTTTTAAACATAGTGGGATCTAAGCTGATAAAAGAAACATAACAGAAATAACTAGAGTTCTCAAATTTAACTTCAAAAGGAAAACAAAAAGGTTTTGGAGGCTCTGACAAATAGCTCAGCTGAAAGAAAATGGAAAAGGATAGAGTGAAAGAACAGCCACTGCTTTTCTTCCCCCCAAAGATTTTATTTATTTATGTGACAGAGAGAGACAGCCAGCGAGAGAGGGAACACAAGCAGGGGGAGTGGGAGAGGAAGAAGCAGGCTCCCAGCGGAGGAGCCTGATGTGGGGCTCCATCCCAGGACCCCAGGATCACGCCCCGAGCTGAAGGCAGATGCTTAACAACTGAGCCACCCAGGTGCCCCAGCCACTGCTTTTAACCAGAAACGGGTCTCCCTTTGATCTTCTCACATACCTGAAACAATCTAACACGGACCCAACCACGTCATCCGCCAGCTCTTTGGGAAGCCTTGCAGCCATCCTACCAATTCTGAAAAAGAGAGGCAGCACTCCGTCAGCATCACCCGCCCGTTGTGAGGGGCACAATCAACGAGGAACCATCCCCAGCAAATTCCCCTCCCTCCGAGAATGGGAAAGAGAGGCAGACCCAGAGTGGGCCTCACACACACTCTGCTCTACAGGAGGCCTCATCCTAGTGACATAAACAGACCCGACACAGGCATCTCCTGAGGGGAGGGAGACAAGGGGGGGGTGTCCACAGCGCAGCAGCCTGCCGCTGATGGTCAGTGGCACCCAGCACCAGGCCTGACCCCTCCAGACCACCCCCCACCTGGCGGGCTACCCCACATCCACACTAGACATCCCCTGACTGGATCAGCATCCCTCCCAGCCCATCCCACTCCAACCACATGTGACTCTGGGTTCAGAGGTTGCCTGCTGCCAAAGTGAACGCCTTCCCCATGAGGGCACCTCTCCGCAGGCCGTTCCCTCAGGCATAACAGAAGACGAACACCACTTCCCCTCTCAGGGGCTCTAGGGTTAGATAAGGCTGGGCTAGCACCTGCTCGCTACGTGGGGGCTGTGCCTGCCTGGGCAGGGCACGGAATAGGGGCTGCACTGATGAGGACATGGAAGAGCAAGAAAAGGAACATCTGAAAGGTAAAAAAAGGCAAATCGGGCATGCTTATAATTCTGCCCGCTCCAGCCAGAAAGGCAAGAAAATGAAGAAGCCTCATTCCCCAGTAATGATTTTTAAAATTAGAACATAAAGCAATAAACGTTTATTAGAAAAAAACATTCCACCTTCTAAAAACCTCTAAGCTGTTCACAGCTCTCAATCGCACCTGAAGTGCTAAACGACAGAAAGTGCTCCGCAGAGCATGGGGTGTTTCACTGATAAGCCATCAGCCCCGGGCCCAGCTCCCCCCAGTGGGACAGCAGGCACCTACCCTTTGGCCGCAGACCACCGCACAATGGTGTCCTGGTCCTTCAGCCCAACCAGCAGCTGCTCTGTAAGAACACAGGAAGGCCGGGACCATGAGCTCCATGTACTCACCCCTGTTCAAGGTAAGTTCTTCGTTTCCCAGATTGAAGGTGTCACTCATGAGCACCATGAAGGGAATCACATTAAAAAATCTTAATTCTAATTACAAGGAAAAAACATTTCCTTTTCTCTGTTTTTAAACAATCATTTAAAACCAACACTTGCCATAATTGCTAAAAAGTAGATCCAGCCAACCGGGCGGAAAGCACCAGTGAGAAGACTTCCCAGAGATCAGTGTCTGCAAGAGGGTGCAGAAAAGGGGCGCTTACTGGGGTCTCAAGCGCAGGCCAGACTCACGGAAGAGCCACACAGTGTGCCCCAAAGGAAGTGGGGAGATGTCAGAGGCCTCTCGGGAAGGGCCTGGCAAGTCCCAGTCGACGGAAACCTTGACCAACAGCACCCAGGCAGCCTGGGAAGGCCCAACACGGAGGAAGGACAGGAGCCTGTGAAGGGCTCAAGTTCACTGTGACCAGTGCACTACAGGACCCGAGGGGTGGGGGGAGCAGCAGGTGTAGACAACTCTGGCAAGAAGCTCACTGTGAAGGGGGGAGAATGGACGTGAGAAGCAGCGAGACGGCACCAGAGGAGGTGCAATGCTGTCCCTCATGGACACAGAGGCTGGAGCTAAATGACAGTGGGAGATCCCACAGTGGAGGCAGGGGGACCCGGACAAGGAGGGGTGTGGCAGAAGGCTGGCAGGGTACGTGAGGCTGCTGCAGTGGGGCTCTGCCCCACTCTGTGAGCAGGAAACACTCCCTCGGGTAAGAGTAGGGCAGGGCCCAGAGCTCTTCAGGTCTGCAGTGGGAGGGACATGGCAGGTGTGTGTGGCACGGGGCCAGGAAAGCCACCACTCCATCTCTCCAGGAGAAGGCCTGAGGCCATGGGCCAGACCCACCCAGGTAAGGCATGGAGGGGCTGAGGGCAGTGTACTGAGGTAGAAATACAAGGGCTCACACATGAGAAGCAAACAGTAAACAGAATGACAGGGCCCAGGGCCCAAATGGTCGTGGACAACAGGACCACAGGCCAACAGCCACAAGCTCCATGAAACGTGAGAGTGGGGAAGATCACAGAAGGCCACGTGATGCCAGCACAAAGAGGGGACGAAGGCATGCAGCCATTTAAATGCACCTCAGAGAAGCCTTGCCAGCACCCCCAGGACCAGAGGGCAGCAGGCCCACTGCAGGCTCACCAGGAGGCTGCAGGGACCTCACCCACCTATCACGCTCTCCACCTCCTCGGGGATGTCATAGTCTCCATCGCTGTCGGGAGTCTCCACGTGCATCTTTGACGCTTTCTGACTCTGGGCACAGAGCTGCAGGTTAGCAGCCAACGAGCGGCAGCCACGCTGGTACCTGCACAAACACACATTACCTCAGACCTGCTGCCACTTCTGCTGGAGCCTCAAAGAGAAATTATCTTGACGACTGAAATCAGTAATTTGGTGTCCCTTAGAATCTTAAAGAATGCCTGTGAAAATTCCGTGTGTTTTAGAGACAGGATGGAAAGAACATGGAGTCACAGCTAGCGTCCACAAGGGCTGCCAAGAAAGACGATGACCAATCTGAGCCACAGAACAGAGACCGCGCCACTCAGAGACCCTCGAGTGCTGGGTAGTGTCAGGTAGAAAGGTGGGGGAAAGAGCAGGACTGCAGGAGCACGCCCAACAGAAGCAGCAGGGAGGGCACTCATGGGTCCCGTGGGCGTCAGCCTTATTTACGAGGCGCTCTGCCTCCTGTCCCTACTGCCCCCCAGGCCCTTCGCCACCCTGGACTCTTCAGCTCACTCACCGCTAGCTCCTGCAGACAGTCTCCAGAGCCTCCCTCTCAAGCCCCAGCAGCCACAGCCCTCCTCCCCACAACCTGAGGCCACAGGCATCATCCATGTGCCATGAGGGCACCAGCACAGGCCGGCTCCAGCATCTGACTCTGCACAACTCCTGAACCTCTGGCCACCACAGTTTCCCCATCTGTCAAAGGAGGCCCTACCCAGAGGCTTGTGACGGGACAGATGCAAGGATGTGCAAAAGGCCCTTCATCACCACCTTTCCACCTGGAAGGTGGGCACCAGTGCGCCACACTGAGGCAAGCACGCATGGGCCAGACTGGAAGGTCGCCCTGGATCAGGACACTGCCTGAAGCACAGAAGGTGCCCAAGTCAAGGTACATTTTTCATCTGGGGGCTGCGGCCTGAAGCTGACTCCCAAACGCAGACAACTGGAGCTTCATAGACAGAGCACAGAACCTGGCCCCAGGAGGCCCACCTTCTGATGTTCATGCAATCCTCTCCCCTTGGTGCAGCCCAGACCCAGTGACTCCTTCTGATGAGAAAGTCACAGCAGCAAGGGGATGTTCCTCTCAAGAAGGCTCAGGAAGACTGTGGCCTCTGTCTTGCCACCCCTCTCAGAAGCCACCCCCACACTGTGCACTGCACTATGGAAAGCCCCACAGCAAGACCTTTGGGAGGCCCCCACCAGACAGCCCACAAGGAATGGAGTCCTACCAACAATGACCTGAGCATGCTAGGGTGAGCCAACCCCCCCCCCCCCGCCACCAAGTGGAGCCTTGAAATGGCAGCAGCGCTAGCCAACACCTTCGTGAAGCCTTAGACAGATCCTGACCACAGGACCCAGCTAGGTGACAGCCATTCCCAATCCACAGAAATGGGGACATTAAAAATGCAGTATTTTAAGCTGCTAAATTTTGGGATACTGTTACATAACTGTGATGTTATCATTTACAGTAAGAAATATATATTGGGTCTTTCTCCATTTCTGGATTAAGGTGTTTTCAGTTATGTTAATGAAGTGACTTTTGGAAAGCCCCTAGGTCACGTAAGGATGGGGACTGGTCACCATGGGGGGGGCACACCCAAGTGCTCAAATCAGTACACAGGTTGATTATTTCATAGGAAAAGTACATACCCTAATACTCAGTAACCAGAAACTACAAAGATGATAGACTTTAGGCTGCCATTGGATTTACCCTTCTGCCATTAACTACAAAACCTGGATGAAAGTCTTAAACCAGCCACTGGCACACAAGAGATGACAATCAAGACCGGGATACCATTCCTTACAGCAGGGAGGTGCCCAGGGGCACCCCAACTTCACAGATCTCTTCCTCCCCAAAGGTACTTTCTAAATCGCAGCACAAGAAGACAGCCTAAGCAGAGAGCAGCAGTCTTGCCTGGTGGATGAAAAAAATTCAAACTACAGAGATGGTGAGTATCCAGGGACAGATGTTGGAGAAAAAGTAGTTGCTACAAAGGAAACCCAAAATCATGCATAGACATCTCCTTAGATCCTTGGATAACCCCTAAGATGTGCGAGTACAGGGCAAGACCCAGAAGCGCCATGTGAGCAGCTGGGAGGCTGAGAGCTGAGCTGAGCCCAGAGGTCATGTAATGCTGGGGAGTCACTGGGACATGGGCCCAGCAAGGGAGACCAAACAGCCGTTTACTAGAAGCAAGGAGCATGCTGTAGGAGCAAGGGCTATGCTCCAGGGAAAAGGAACAGAAACAAGACCACCCTAACAGGTCCTTGGGAAGAGGGAGCGGCCTCAGTGAGTTACCAGCCTGCCGGACAGGCTTACTCCTCATTAAGGGAAGATAGGCAACAGAAGGAGGACACTGAAGATAGAAGAAAAATATAACAGAGATAAAATGGAAAAATAAAAAATGAAGACAGAAGAGACAAAAAAATAGTAAGAGGATAGACTTCCACTAAATGTACATGGAAATGCAAACCGAACAAAGTAATTATGGTACTGAGTTATTCCCCTTCGCACATCAACATTTATAGTCCCTATGATGACTGATTTTATGTGTCAACTCAATTGAGCTACAGAGTACCCAGATATTCAGTCAAACATTATTCTGTCTGTGCCTCTGAGTATTTTTGGATGAGATAAACATTTAAATTGGCAGACTGAATAAACCAGATTGCTCTTCCCAGGATGGGTGGGGCTCGTCCAATCAGTTGAAGACCTGAACAGAACAAAGAGGCCAACTCTCCCCTGGGTTAAGAAGGAATTCTTCCTGCCTTTAGACTCAAATGCCACCGTCACCTCTCCTGGGTCTCCAGCTTTCTTACTCACCCTGCAGATGTCGGGACTTGCCAGCCTCCACAATCACATGAGCCAATTCTTTAGAAGTGTCTGTGCACACACATGCACACATCCTCTCAGCCTATTGGTTCTGTGTCCCTGGAGAACACTAATATGGTACTGAACAATAATTTTCCTTTTTTTTAAAGATTTTATTTATTTATTTGTCAGAGAGAGGGGGAGAGAGAGAGCACAAGCAGGAAGAGCAGCAGGCAGAGGGAGAAGCAGACTCCCCACTGAGCAAGGAGCCCAATATGGGACTCGAACCCAGGACCCTGGGACCATGACGGGAGCCAAAGGCAGATGCTTAACTGTCTGAGCCACCCAGGAGCCCCTGAATATTAATTTTCCATGGCATTTTGGAAACTAACCACTAACATTTAGTCTCATAAACAACTTCTTACAGAATAAGCTGTATGACCCAAAAGCTAATTTCAGTAAAACATCACTAAAACAACACACTTCTCTTGAATTTGCTGGAATTTGAGACAAAGGCTGAGCTGAAAACTTTACCAAACAACTCCTCCCAAACCACCCACATCAATACTTGAAATAAAACTGAAGACTCTTAGCGCTTTCCCTGCCACCACTGAGTCGCACGAGGGCGGAGGCTTGGATACACTCAAGATTTGGCTCCACCCATAACCCGCCACCACGGCCGAGGAAGGCCCTGCTGCTGGAGGTGTCATGGACATTAACACTGCTTTACAAGAGGGGCTGGAGACCACCCTCATCCACGGTGGCCTAGGACGTGGAATTCACAAAGCTGCCGCAGCCTTAGACATGCGCCAAACCCGTGTCTGTGCATCTGCAGAGACTGTGAGGAGCCTGTGTGTCAAGCTGGGGGAGGTGCTCTGTGCTGGGCACCAGATCAACCTAATGAAGGCTGACGACAACGAGAAACGGGGGGAATGGACGGGCCTCTGTAAACCTAACATGAGAAGGAAGACCCCATAAAGCAGCTGGCTGTAGTTCTGTGGTGGTTAAGGACTATGGCAAAGAGTCTCAGGCCAACGATGTCATCGAGGAATACTCCAAATGCGAGAAATGAACAAATACAAAACTTGGTTCTTGTTCCTCACAAAAATACAAAAACAAAAAAAAATAAAAAACCCGAAGACTGTTAAAAACACAGTACTCCAAGCACAGCAGAGAAGTCTGTTTCTGTGGAAGCCACTAATTCAAAAGCAATCTGTGAATTAATGTCAGCCTGTGAGTTAAGACAGTGTCCATCCACAGGCAGACAGCTTGGCTTCCTGAACCAACCCTGAGTGACAGCCTGCTTTCTCTAAAAGAAGCTAGTATTCAGCTTTATGGAGCTGAACGGAACTTTCCCTATAGCGAGCCCAAACTGGCAAAGTCATATTGCACCTGAACAATGTCACAGAAAATGCAAAACCAAACTTTCCTTGTTACCACTCCAGCTCCAATTACCCTAACTGTAAGATGTAGGGACAGAAAAAAAACTAAAAGGAAAACTCTTCCTTTCAAAATCAGAAACACTGTTGAAACTAAGGAAATGAAGTGGAAGCAGAAGATAATCAGGGTTCTCTGTCATGGCCCCCTCAAGCCAGGCAATCACCACTCCAGCCTCCCCGACAGACACGCAGGCCGCGCACAGCACGGCCTGGTCTACCAACCTCCACTTCGCCACCCTGGGCTTCAGGAACGTCAGTCCTAGACGCTGCACAAGCTTCACCCCAAGTTTCCGGAGCAGGGTCTGGTTGCTGTTGGGAAGCCTGCAGCCCTCCAGGCACTCGAGAACAGTGGCAGCTGCAAACAACAGCACATTCGGCTCAGACTGGTGGGAAGGATCTGCTGTGAACTCCCAAACTGTGCTGTTTGGCACCCACAACATTAAAACCACAGATGACTCTGCAGGTCCCCCAGGTGCAATGTGAAGGTCCAAATGTACACTAGACCCCTGAATCTCTGTCTCATAAAGAACCCCTCATCCCACGTCGATTACCAAGTGTAGTGAGAGTTGAACCTGCTCAACTTTCTCACTGTGAAGCCACAAATGTCCAGGTTGGAGGAGGGGGAGGAGGAGGAGGACGGAGGAGGAGGAGGAGGAGGGGGAGGACGGAGGAGGGGGAGGAGGAGGGAGGAGGGGGAGGAGGAGGGAGGAGGGGGAGGAGGAGGGAGGAGGGGGAGGAGGAGGAGGGAGGAGGGGGAGGGAGGAGGGGGAGGAGGGGGAGTAGAGGTAGTAGTAATAGTCGTCATCTCCACAAACAGGGAAATGGGTGGTCAGGCCCCTATGCTGCCAAGGCTGTTGGGGAGGGGAGGGGGGGACGTAGCATCACAGGGAAGCCAGGGCCAGGAGAGCGCACAGGATGGCATTTTGTATGAGAGACAAGGAGGACAAGATTTCAAGACAAGTTGTCACAGCAATTTCCCCAAAGACCCAAACAACATGCAGTGATGACCTGGGTACGAGTGACAGTAGCATAAAACAGACCCCGCGTCTGTGTGTGCAAGTCCACTGAGGAGGATTGAGAAGATGCTGAACAACAACTGCTCGTGTTTTCAGGTGTGACAGTAACATCAACCTGTGTTTCCAAACGTGTCCTACCTATCTTTTGGGGACACACACTAGAACAGACGCAGGTAAGACGGCAGGGTGTCTGGGTGTGCTAAGGAGGAGGCACAGGGAAACAAAACGTCCATAAATTAAAAATGTGAAGCCTGTGACAGAAATGCGGGAGTTCGCTATACCACTCTCTCTTCCTTTATACATGTTTGAAATTTTCCATAATGAAAATTTCTTTCAAAAGTAGGCTCTACTATTCAAAATTTATTCACATATCTTCTAAAATATATAACTCCAAGAAGTTTCTCTTGGTCCAGGTAGTAAACGTCTCTGCAGCAAGAATCACAGAGCTTATGATCATAAACTGAGGCTCTGTCCAAAATTTAAAAAATGGGGCAAAAGGTCAAAAGGTGTGACCGTGGCTGCAGGAAGAATGCAGCTGTGACTGGGGTCCCAGGAGGTGAGCCAAAGACCTCAGGGTGTGTCCACATCACCAAGTCCCCCAGAATCAAAACCTGGCAGACACGGCATCAAGAACCCTGACCTCCCATACCAGGCCTAAAAAACCAGATTAAGGCACACATACACACAAAAAACAAACAAAAACACAAAGAACTATGATAGTGTCCAAATACAGCAACTTACAGACAAATAGAATGTGAAAGAGACATACTTGATCACATACAGGCAAATTCACATCGCACACACCCTCTTACAAATAAACCTTACCATAGGGTAAACAGTCCTCACGTTTTCCATGCTTAAATATTTGCGCCTAAAAAAAAAAAAAAAAAAAAATCTGTTAAATGTTACATATCTGTATATTAACAAGTTTAGAACATAAATCACCAAAACAGTTCACTGCACTTCCATAATTTTTATTCTAAATACCACAAAATAACAAACAGTTTCCATACATGATAAAGGAATTACAAGAGGCAGGAGAGGCAATGTCCTGAAAGGACTTTGTGAACAAGCAATGCAACCATACGGCCAGTGCACTTAGCGGGGGCAAGGCATCACCGCTGGCATGTACCCAAGCTGCTGCTGAGGGCATTAGCCATAAGGAGAGTAAAGAACCTCACTGAGTTTTCTTTAATGACCTGTGTAGGGTGCCTGAGTGGCTCAGTCAGTTAAGCATCTGTCTCCAACTCCGGTAATGATCCCAGCATCCTGGGATCAAGTCCCACATCGGGCTCCCTGCCCAGCGGAGAGTCTGCTTCTCCCTCGGCTGTCCCCCCCCACTCGTGTTCTCTCTCGCTCACTCCACTCTCTCTCTCCCTCAAATAAATAAATTTTTTAAAAAAATCTTTAATGACCTGTGTATAAGAAAAGGCATCAAAGGGTAGAAGTTACGGGCCCAAGCAGCTCTCACAATGGTCAGGAACCCAAGTATGCATTCTTGGAGTGTCATTCATGCTCAGTCAACAATGAGAAAGGGCTCCCCGTGCTTCTCACACACTTGCTCGTCCTTTGGGGCCCTGGCAAGGTGTCTCCCACCCCCTCTCCCATAACCAGGGACTATGTCCAAATTCACAGACCTCACAAGCTCCAGAATGCTCAACCTGTAACTTTACCCTCCACTTTCAGGTCTGGAAGAAAAAATGGGATAATTCACACAAGCATCCAAGCCCCTTAAACAAAGAATCCTAGCACTGAGCACTTTTAAGAATTTCTTACAAGAACTTCCTCTCCTTTAGAAACAGTATTTAACCAGCAAAGTGAGACCTACTTCTGTTTTAGATGTGAAGGTACATAAGCCCATGTGCACTAGACTCCTGTCCCCCCGACACGAGGTCCTGACAGTCAAGGAGTTGCTCAGCCCTTCGTGCTGCCCCCACTGTGTGGGCTTCCCAGACATGGTATACTCTCCCCCGCCACCTGGCCGGAAGGGACAGACAAGCTACCCTGTGCCCAGACTATCAGAACCCACAGAATCCTCACAATGGCTGCAGTTTCAAGCCACAGGCTTTGGGGTGGGTTGTTACCCAACAGAGAACTCCCAACTTAGGAAATTGACCCTGTAGGTAAGGACGCTACTATCTAAGCCTGGACAGCAGACACCACCCTGACAGCAGGATGAGGACACGTGGCAGCGACATAAAGAGAACCCACACCAGTGCAGAAAGTCTGCAGGGAAGGAGGGAAGGACTGTGAGCCGCCAGGAACAGAGCTGACAGCACTTGGCAGTTGGTTAAAGTGTTCTTTAGGGGACGCCTGGGTGGCTCAGTTGGTTAAGCATCTGCCTTCGGCTCAGGTCATGATCTCGGGGTCCTGGGATCGAGCCCCATGTTGGGCTCCCTGCTTCTCCCTCTCCCTCTGACCTCCTCCCTGCTCATGCTCTCTCTCACTCTCTCGTTCTCCCTCTCTCAAATAAATAAAATCTTTTTTTTTTAAAGTGGTTTTTGGGTTCATTCACCAGCTATACTAGAAAGAATTTAAAATATCATGACATGCCAGAAGTGGTCTTTCATGTGAACACTCTTTATTTGCCAAATTCTTTACAAAGTCTCAATAAGAGAACAGAACAAAAGTGGTGAACACTGGCGCCGACACGGCCCCACCACTGGGCTCGGGCAGACGGTGACAGGCCCCTGCCTGGACACGCCTGGCTTGGACCCTAGCAGTCCCCACCCCACACAGAAGGGGCCAGCACTGAGGCCCAGCCACAGCCACTGTCTGGACTAATGGGAACCAATACCACATCCCTCATGGATACAAATGGAGTTCTATCCCTCTGCTCTTCCCAACCTTGAACCCCACAGGATAACGCAAGCGCTCTGTACACATGAAGAGAAGGGTCACCGAGTCCAAACCCCCTTGTGAACAGACTCAGGAGGGCAAAGGGATGAAAAGGAACAAAAACAAACAAAATCAACGAAGAAAAGGGCTTTGTTTTATTAGTCTGTTCTTTTTCTAAGATTTTATATTTATGCATTTAATTTTTTTCCAAAGATTTTATTTACTTGAGAGGGAGAGACTGAGCGAGAGAGAGCACGAGCAGAGGGAGGGGAGGGACACGCGGAGAGAGGAGAAGTAGACTCCTTGCCGAGCACGGATCCCAACCTCAATCCCAGGACCCCGGGATCATGACTTGAGCCACAGGCAGACGTCTCACCAACTGAGCCACCCAGGTGTCCCAGTCTGTTTGAACACATAAAAGTGGGGCACCCTCACTGCCACTCACTCTTGAGGGCGTGTGGCTGTGCAGGCACACACGGGGGACGGTGAAGCTCAGCAGTGGGAGGAAGCGGCCAGGTAAACATGCTCCCGCCTTCTGACGGTCTGAAGTATTCATGAGCCAGACCATGAAATGGGAGGTGCAGTCTTCTCACAGAAGCATGAAACATGAACCACCTGCACACGCCTGTGAAAGCGCCCACTCGGCATAAGCAATTACGCCTCCTCAAGATCAGAGAGAACACCACCATGCAGCCCAGGAGAAGTGACCGTCAGGTCTGTTTCTGTTGTTCTAGAAACCGGCACAGCGCAAGGTGCAAACAAAAGGAGTCTCTTAGTCATCATTCTAAACTACCACACCTTTCCATTGCTACCCACCCAAGCCTGCTTTTCTGCAATGTGCAAACCAGCTTCCCCTCCCCGGGGCATGTTCTCTGAGCCTGTGAATCACAGGCCGCCAGGGGCTCGGGAGCCAGTCCACCCTGCTGCCGAGCAGGAGACACTGGTCTAAGGCTCCCTGAAGCACCACCAAGTCAAGGCCAAGAAAAGCAGCTCCACCCAGGACCTGGGAAAAAGGTCCCCCACACCATGCCGGCTCAGGGGTGCCCCTCACCGGCACCTGTGAAGTCTCCTATGGGCTAGTGAGCGTACCGTGAACCAGCACAGCACCTGCTGGGCACCTCGGTGTGTGGTCCCGTCCCACATGACATCATAAACACACCAACAAACAGGATGGAGCTCAGGCAACGTGGGCTCTCCCTTTCTGCACTCCAGACTCTCGTCCCGGTGCTAAGGAGCGTACCGTCCCTGCTCATGGCAGTTGTGCCACACACAAATGGGGATAAAAGTAAACACCATCAAGCGCTGACACAACCAGTTCCAGGACGGACAGCACTTAAGAGTTTGGCCCACGATCCTCCGCTGCACCACAGCAAGCCCACCCAGGGCCACACCTTTCGTGGAAGGCAGCAAAGCCCAAACGGCTCTGCATCTTTATATAACACCAAAAGGCACTTTACAGAGGAATTCTGACACATACTCCATAGTTTGGAGGAAAATAACCCTCCTACCACCACCGGCTGGAACCCACTGCATCTGCTGGCTTACAAAGATCAAAGAGAGGGGCATTTGAAGGAAGGCTGCCACCTCCCCCAAAAATAACAGTAAGCTGAAACTGGTCAGAGAAGCACTGAGAAATACAGAAGCAGATGTGTCCTGAGAGCAGTGCCCATCCAGGCTGCACTCCAGGACCAGGCCCTGGCCAGGCGCAGGTCCACTCTGCAAAGGGGACAAGCCAGCCAGACCACAGGCACCTCCAGCCCCCAGAACAAGCAAGACATCTCCTCTCTTCTCTCAAGGGTGACCACTCTGGGTATGGCCCTTGGGGCCCCCACTGCCCACCTCATGGGAGCCTGTCAGACTCCATAAACTAACCTGACACACAGAAGAATTTCAAACGCTGCAAAGCTGAAAGATCTGAAAGCTCTCCATTAAAAGGGTTGGAATCAATCCATAAGAGCAACAGACATGGTCCTGCTGCAGCCTCCACGAGGTGAGGAGGGAAGGAGACATACCAGACAGACCCAGGGTTAGTCCCTCCGAGAGGTCTTTGCTATTCCCACTGGCTCCAAGAGCTAATAACTCTAGATAAAAATAATAATAATAATTATTATTTCTCAATCAATTGAAAAGTACCAAAAATACTGATTACGCATCTCCTACTTGCCTCACGCAGGGTATATGGAAGATGCAAAAGACACAATTCCTGCCCCAGAGAGTTCACTTAGTAACCAGCTGGCCAGTGCAGCCACAGGCTCAGAGGAGGGACAACGTCCCAAGCCATGCTGGCATCTGGGCAGGGAGGGGCTGTGAGCCCAGCGGGAGGAGAGGGCCCCCCCAGCCAGGAGGCCCACAAGAGGCCCCCTCCCCCCAAGTGGAAGTGAGGAGAGAAGATCCAAAGAGGAGCAGGAGGAAAAGCAGGTGGTATGCCTCGCCCACAGCTGAGAAGGGCACAGAGTCAAGCCCACTGAAGGACTTTGACAGGGCCAGTGACTTGAGCAAGAATACCCATGGCAGGAACCACTGAGAAGAGTCTGCCATTTTTGACCCACACCTCCATGCTCATGCCTCTCCTAACCCAAGGCACACATGAGGGAGCTGCCAGCACAGGGCCCAAAACCCTGGGGGAAACCAGCACAACCAGCCTGCTTGGCCTGTCCCTGCCCGGACCTGGCCCCCTGCCAGAGGGGCCTGGAGCACAGACCTCTGCAGGCTATCCACTCTCTGGCTCCCCCACCCCATTCCTGGGCCCTTTGCCACTGGTTCTCCAGAGTGGCACCACTGAAGGCTGTACAGACAAAGCACAGCTGCGGTCCACTGCCACCGGGGGAGGACTCCACAGACTGAGCCAGCTCCTGTCTGGAGAGAGTGCCAGAGCAGAGAGTCGTGTTCTAGGCCAAGGACAGACTCCTGGCCCAGGGTGGGGGATGGACCATGGAGGGGTTGGCCAGCACACCAGGAACGGAGGGCCAGGCCAGGGACACATCCCAAAGCCTCATCCACATGCCAGATGAGACTGGACCTGGGCCCTGCCTGAACATTCTCGTTTGTTGCTGGGCCGACAGAATAACAGCCACAATCTTGGACTCATGGAATCTGAAGCACAACAGATGCACAGAACTAGGGCTCTGGGACCAAGGAGAGGAACCAAGAACTAAAGGTCAAGGGTGAATCAGGAGAAACATCAGCCGCCCTCGAACAGCAAGGACAAAGCCTTGAGAAACACCTGCTTAGAGGGAGGGGTAAGGGGGGCCAGGTCCCGTTCACCTGAGAACCCAACCACCGAGAAGGTGGGAGCTACAAGGCCCTCGAATGGCTTGCAGTGGAGGCCACAGGCCAGGCTGGACAGAGGGCACCAGCCAGGAGGCCCACAGCTCTCGGCCAGCTCCACACCAGCCAGCCGCACCGCCGTGTGCTCCTCCTCTCATCTAAGCAGCAGGGAGAGCCTGTGACCGACAAGGCCCCCTCCCCTCTAAGCGTGGGCTCAGCTGGGCTGCACCTGTCCAGCAGGACACGTCACGTCCTCACACAGCAGGTGTACAAACCAGGCCCGCCAATGAAATTAAAGGCGTGCCACACACCATGCATGTTTCAACAAGACTCATGCCACCATGCTGCCTGCCCCACATAAAATGCTGAGTTGCATAAAATTAAAACAGTATCAGAGTTGGCTGCTCCATGGATTTAAATCCACAAGGAAACTGAAGGTACTCATTTCACCTGAATTCTGCAAGAATACATGAACGCTACAGAAATGCACATACATAACTGAAACACACACATATTCAAATGGCTCTTACCCTATCTTCCTCCACCCAAAACCCTGCCCCAGCAAGGGCTACGACTAAAAAGCTCAGTTTGGACCATTTGTCCTCTGGCCACACTGAACCCTAAATGAAACCACAGAGTGTTACTCTCCAAAGAACCCTAAAAGGAAAGAAATCAAAGCCTACGTGACAAGTGTTTTGGATGATCAGGTGACTTCCTTTCATCTTCAAAGAGCATGACAGGCACTAATTAGCCCCCACACCACCCTCTGGGGTAAGAGGTTTGTTATCTCCCTTCTACAGACAGGGAGCATGGAGCAAGGCGTTCACCTCTGCCTGGGGTCACAGGAGCTGCTACAGGGCGTCCCGAGGCTCAGGACTGGCCCACAGCAGATTGGCTTCCCTCAGGGCAGCAAAGCACCCAAGGGCAGAGCCAACACACCCTGGAGCCTGGGACGTGCATTTCTGGTACACCCTGCCCTTGTGGCGTCGACAGCCACTCTACCCGGGCTGGAGACTCCTTTTATTTACTTAGACTCTAGGCAAAACCAAAAAGGCTTCAGTATTTGTCCTCACACATGCACTCAGGCACTGGGGATAGGATCACCTGGTTTTTAGTGTTTGCAACAAAACATTCTATCCTTTCACTAGAGCTAGGCTTTTATCAATGATAAACTGAAACAAACTTCATTGAGAAGGGGGGTCACGACCACAACTGGCAAAGAGGAGAGTGTTTTACTGCCACTCATCACACCTGCAGCATTTTTGTGTAAGACTCCCGTCTTCAGCAATAAAAATTCCCCCACCCCCCAGCCATTACAGGGAACACACGAAGAGAAACCCCACATCACCAGTCAGTCGTTAGGCTCTTCAATCTGAGTAGTGAAAGCCAAGATGGCACAACCATCAATAAGGAAGCAGAAGGTACGCATATTCAAATGATGACCATTTCCAATTTTTAATATTGGGTTTTCCTTCTTTGAATTTCCTCAATTTGCAATAATCCTAATGCTTAAAGCACGACTAAACCAGAGGGCCTTCCAGTGACAGGAAGCTACCGGACTCCTACTTCCCTAAACACAAGAGTTAAAATTCATTGCTGCAAGAGGAACATGCTTCCAGGAAAATAAAATCAAACCCTAGTTTCGATGGTGCTTGTTACAAGTTCACCTGTTTTGCCTAACTCACACTAATGAACAGGTGGACAGAAATGAAGCCAAGTGCATCAAAGGAGACAGATGAAATCCGAAAGCACAATACACCTGCAAGTTTCATCATGCACAGCGGACGCCCAACCTCTGCTGTTCAGGTCTGACGAGCTCATGGTGAAACCCGCTCCCTGCTTGGGAGAACCCAACACCCCACACCACTTCCTCCTGCCCAGGCAGCATCAGCAGTAATTAGACCAAATCACTGCTTTGAAAAGGAAAAGAGAAAAGGAAACAAGGCGTGTGACTCCAGAAAGACCCCAGGTTTTCCAAAGGAAACACAGGGTCTTCAGAAGGCTCCAGAAGGGATGTGCTGAGCCCTGCAGGCTGCCACTTCCCAGCAGTTTCATTTACTCACTTCCCTAGGATTTGGGTTGCCCTGTCAGCCAACTGCCCACCTCGCTGAGGGCGTACTTCTCCAGACAGCTCTGAGATATGGCTGCCATGCTGCTTCAGTGCCCTGCTGGGGGAGGGAGCAGAAGCTTTTGGGAAAATCCCTCTATTCCTCAGGAGAAAGAGAAAAAGAGAACTACTCCTAAGAGTGGAGCCTGGAGACGTCCCCACTCCTGGCTGGCTCTCTGCACTGACAGGAATGCTGACCTGCTCCCATAGCTGGCAGGACAACACTCAGCGGCCTTTCCCACCCCAGCACTGGGTTTTGCCATCAAAGGTATGTGTCTCCCACTTAGGAAGAAGAAACAGAAAGCCTGGGAACAATGTAGAGACAAGCAATGAGATGATCAAAAATGTTTTAAAAAATAAATAAAAGGACCTAGGGCAAAGCAACTACAGGACTGGACAAAAAGGGGTCCCTATGCCCTTTTCAAGCCTTCAAGAAGAGCATCAGAACCCCAAGGACCTGAGCCCAGGGACAAGGGAGTCATCAGAAACTCTCGCAGGGCACTTAAGTGCACAGGCCCATCGCTGTCTCTTCCGGGAAAACTGCGTCCTTGCCACCAGCCCAGACAGAAGCCACACAGGCCTCACCTGCCCACAGGTCCCTAGGGCAGTCACAGCAGGCTCCAGCCCTACAGCCTAGACACCCTGCTGGCCAGCTGCCCCTATGTGTATGAACATAGCTGTGGCTCCTGGAGGGGTGGCTTCCAGGCAAAGGCTACAGGAGACCCCAAGAGCCCGTCCCAGATGCAAATCCCTGACTGGGCAAAGGTCTAAAATAGGACCATAACCACAAAAGCAAGTTAGGTCAGAGGTGCCTGATCCCCCACGCCCATACTCAGATGGATCTAGCATTTTGCCCTGCAGGCCACAGCAGACTGACAGGCTCCAGTTATATTCTGTCAGACCTTCCAGTTGTTTCTCTATGACCTAAGACTTCTCAATGCAATTCATGGCAAAAAATTAAGAATCCCCTTACACCCAAACCTTCAAATAAAGCATCTCTGCCCCATTCACCCATCCTTTACCAGAATTACCTAAACCATAAATGCACTTCCCAGGATTCAAGCAATGACAGCCTGGTGGGCACATGTCTGTGCTCCGCACCTCCCCCCCCATTCACATCCACACTAGGTGCCCTTCCAGGCCAGCCTCACCCTGCACTGACTCCCATCATGGCAATTACACTGAAAATCCCAATAAAACCCTCTTTAAGCACCACCTCCACACACAGCTGGAATAAGAGCCACCTGAGGGCACAGGCTGTGCGTCTACACAAGCTGATACCCCATGTTTCATCAGTATGACAGGTGTGAGGCCATGAGAAAAAATTAAGATTTCAAAAACATAGAAAATATTTGAATTGTTAAATTAAAAAACTATTATTACATACCCAAGGCAACTAAAATGTATGTTCAAATAAAAATGTACACACAGTTCAGGTTAGCACTATTCATAAGAGGTAAGAATACCCAAACAGTGGAATATTACGTGGCCTTAAAAAAGAATGAATTACTGACCTAAGCTACACTGTGGATGAACCTTGAAACCTGATGCTAAATGAAAGAAGCCACTGACAAAGGTCACGTGTTGTACAATTCCATGTATAGGAAGTATTCAGAACGAGCAAATCCAGAGACAAACGAAATTAATGGCTGCAGAGGGGAATGGGGAGTGACTGCTAATAGACGTGGGGTTTCCTTCAGGGACGATGAGAATATTCCGGAAGTAGTGGTGAGCAACCTTGTGCATATACAAAATAATCACTGAATTATACACTTCAAAAAAGCAGATTACTTAAGGTATGTGAATTATCTCTCAATTTTTTTTTAAAGATGTTGAGAGAGAGCACAAGCATGCATGTGCACACACACATGCCCGAGCAGGGAGAGGGGCAAAGAGAGAGGGAGAAAGAGAGCAGCAGACTCCCTGCGGAGCGTGGGCCCCAAGACGGGTTCGATCCCACAACCCATGAGATCATGACCTGAGCCACAATCAAGAGTTGGACACTCAAACGACTAAAGCACCACTTCTCAATATTTTTTAAAAACTAATGCACAACATACCACATTCATTTACAGAATAGAAGAAAGCAGGGGGGGAAAACAGCACCTCAACAGACCACAGGAATTCAGAAAATGTTCTACTTTTCCAGGTTTCTTTAGAAAATGTCTTGAAATAGTCTCATCATTTGAAAGGCTGTCCCTCCTAAAGACAACAGCAACATGAATGGAAAGAAACAGATGCCGAGAACATTCCTGAGAGAGGCCAGGCAGTCTGGGCCCTAAGTGCCCAGGACAGGGTGTGCAGTGAGAAAGGGCTTTCCCTGGGCCCGTATGGTAGCCCCAGCTGTCTGTCATCTTCTCTCCTCCCACATCCTGTGCCCACTGCCCTGGGTGATAACACCATCATCCCCACTTTTCACTGGCCCTCATGGCTTCCTACACCTCATCCCACCTGTCAATAGTCAGCACACAGGACAACACCCAAGAAAATGATGTCACACTGAGTCATGGGTCCAAATGTCTCCATTTAAACGTAGTCCAAAATGCCCTGCTCTCCAGAAAGTGGGCCACGGGCCTCAACAGCTTCAGAAACAAGGCTAAGAACCAAGTCTCATCTGTGCAATTAAAGGGCAGAGCGGAGGAACCATGCCCACAACACCCAAGGACCATGAGGGCCTCAGCAGCCTCCCCTCTTCTGGCAACTATCCTCCTCATTAGCACTAGAAAAGGCAACATAACAGACAGATGAAACAGGAAGTGGGAAAGGGTGGGAGGTAGGGCACCAACCACTGCACTCCGGGCAGGTGCCTTTGTGTGTTTAATACACTTGTTACTGACACCCTAACCCGAGTAGCTGAACAAAATCAAATTTCGAATCACCTGCCTTATTTTATCATAGCTCATTCTGATAACTATACTCTGTAACACAATTACGCAGCAGGAAACCCAAGGAGGACACGCCCTGCCTGCCTGCCCAGCCCAGCTCTGTGGACACCACTGCCACCTGGTGGCGATGCACCAGGCTGGCTCAGGCCATCTCCTTCACTGGACTAGAAAGCCCAACGCTGACAATCCAAGGACAACCCTGGGTTTTAAGGTGCAGTGCTGTGCTGTTGGGGTTAATGGTCTCTATGTTCCAGCTACTTCAGAATGGACTCAAAGGCGAACAGAACTTGTCCCCTGCCCTGGGGCAGTGTTTACCAGGGCTTGCAGCGTGCCATCCATGGCAATGACCCCCTCAATGGTCTGGAAGGAGGAGCGGGCCAAGGTGTGCAGGCTCCAGTCCAAGAAACCTGCCATCTTCTTCTGCTTGACATCAGGCCGTGTGACAAACCTGCCGGAAGGAAACAAAAAGGCAGGTTGATAGCTCCACCAAGGCCCCAACTGAAGAGAGCTCACCCCCTCCTGGCCCACCACATATTCCATCAAGAGGAGTCTCCATGCCAGGACGTCTGTCCTCTGCATTATGAATTATGTCCTCCCTTCAAGACAGACATTCTAGGACACTCTCCAATCTAAAACACCAAGACCATAGCCCTCAGGTGGTCATTCCCCAGTATGACCTGAGGTCATACGCAGGCCCCACCACCCGTCTCCTCCCTCCTGCACTCCCACTCATCCTGAGGCCCCATATAATGCAGGACCACCTTTACCTGTCCCCACCACTGCCCAGGAACCCCACCAACACCTACTATTCAGCCCTTCCCTTTCCTTGGCCCAAATTCAACTCTGACTCAGGACACTGTACCACCTCATATGGCAAGGCCTGGCGCAGCAGCAGGCCCCAGGACCTGTCTCCTTGTATCTGTTATGGGTCTTCTTTCCCCCGACCCCCTCCGCCCAGTGCTACACAGACCCATGCAGGGCCCACAGGACCGCTCTCCCTCCATCTGCCGTGGGTCTTCCTTCCCCCCCACCCCCTCCACGCAGCACTGCACAGCCCCATGCAGGGCCCACATATGCTCAGCTCTGTACTCCGGAAGCTCGGATGGCACATACTGGATCCTGCCCACTTTCTTACACGTCTGGTCTAAGCTGGCAGCCATCCCCAAGCCCCCACACCAGAGCCTGGGCCCCCTTTATGCCTCTCTAGCCAGTCTACATGCCAGGCCCTCAGCTATCCAACTCGGTCTCAGGTTGAGCCCATCCTCTCCTAGGAAAGCTTCCATTCTGGGGGCAGAAATGGGAAACAAGCAAAGAACATGAAGACACGGAGGGTGGTGGATGTGCGGCCTCCAAGAGAGGCCTAGGGACACCCTCCCAAGGAGACATGGGACCAGAGAGTGTCAGGAGACAGGACCTCACACTCCTTCAGCTGCCCCCGAACAGAACACACGTGGTGGGACTCTGCACTTAATGCTGCAGAAGCCCGTTTTACGACGTGCTGGCCCACTTCTTCCTTGTGTTTGCACCACGGATGTTATGGCTCGCTCCAGAGCACCGCTCAGTGCGGTTCTGGCACCTGCCTCAGCAACCCTGCGGGAAACTCATCCCAACCACAAGCCCTCCCACCTCAGAGCCCTCTCTTCCCTCGGAGCAGCCACCACCCAGTGTATCAGCAGATGCTCAGCCAGTGCAGTTACAGCACCGCCCATTCTGGAACACTGTGAGAGGCCGGCTACACAGCACCAGGATGCATCTACAGCCTGGCAGACTGGCTGGAGCATTTACCCGTCCAGCCTCAACCATGCAAAATGCTTACTCGTCCCAACCACCAGATGGTGCAGGAGAGTCCTGCCAAGTGGTTGGCTCTGTTCCCAGGTCACCTTTCCTGGAGGACATCAGGGAAGGAACGAAGGTTTAGGGCTTCACCTCCCCAGCCCCCAAAGACACAGTGCTCCACAAAGTCCAACTCAGCATAACTCTACCAAACCCGCAGTACTGCTGGTAATAAAAAATAATAAAAATTTTTCATTTAATAAATTTGGCAAACACATTAGGATCGCACACAGTACTGGTAAATACGGAGAAAAGATAACCTTTCCAGTAATTGCATGTAAAACCCCTAAAATGTCCATTCCACTTCCAGGAATTCATCTCTAAGAATCAATCAGAACGGTACAAAGTTTTACGTAAAACGTTCACGAGGACACTGACTTCACTAACAAGTTGCAGGGCAGCAGTCTATGTGTCCAAAAGGGGACTGGAGAAACAATAAAATATTCACACCATAATCATGTTTTAGAAAAAGACTGAATACAGCTCCAGGCCATCTGCTGGCACCTGGTATGACAAGCACGTGCACCAACACGCCCGCGGACAGCGCGCGCCCACAGACAGTGGCGCACCCGCAGACGGCGCGCACCTGCGGACAGCGGCAGGACAAAAGGCAGGAGCAGTTACATCTCTGGGGGATGAAGGTACATGTGGATTTTGTACTTTATACTTTTCTTTATTTTCCAAAACATATCATTACTCTTATAATTAAAAAGAAACTCATTTTTTTAAATCACAAGAAACCTCTGTCCAGTGAGTATCTCCCTCCCCCTGGTGAAGCAATGCTCTCGTGTTCCCCCTCACTCCTGAAGTCAGCTCTCCCATTCCAGCTCCACCCTATGGAGCAGCGAGGGCCTGCACGAACGCCTCGTCCAGTGCCCACTGCCCTACAAATTAAGGGCTTCTCTTACCACTTTGTGGAAGGTCATGGCTGCACACCTAAGTATAAGGGGACCCTGAACAAGGTGTTGCCCATTTTCCCAATCAAAATATCCAAAAGTTTTTACGGCCCATTTTCAACTTTCACAAATGTAGAGTGGGGGAAAACCAAATTTTCTAATTTATTTACTCTACACACTTATTTTAAGTTACATGTCCTACAAAAGATTAATGTAGAAGAACTGCTTCCTTCCGTTCTCTCATTTCATGAAACAAGTACACACAGCTCTCACGCACGTCTTCGGCATTTTTCAGACACCAGGGCCACTGTTTGGGTCAGCTCCCAAGCTCATCAGACAAAGCCCTGTTGACGTGTTTGAGGCACAGCCTGTTTTTCAGTCAACAGAGAATGTTTGGGGATTTTTATCCCAAGCCACAATGACCCAATCAAGCTCATGATCTGCATAAACCACAGCGTCAACGGCTATCGAAGTGACCTTTAAAGACTCATCTAACTGCCACCACCCCAAAGGTGAGGTCTTGCCCCAGGTATAACTATTACACCTGTTCTAAATCTGCGCTCTGATGGGCCCGTCAGGGGACCTCCATGAGCCCCTAGCCCAGCACTCTAAGCTTCAGAGGCCTCCTGAAGCCAAACAGAGCCGATGCTCCCTCAAAGAAAGACACAAGTACTGGGCAGTAGGAAAGACCTCCCCAGGCCCATCAGCCCAGTGTCCTCCTCCAAGGTAACAGAAACACAGGGAATGCAAAAAAATATGTAAGACAAACCCTCTGGGAACACACCAGTCACACAGCAACCAACACAGCTGTGAGGGGGCCAACAGGTACTTACTTGGACACAAGGACAGCAGCTGCATCTCGGGCCTTGTCACTGACAACCAAGTAGGCCTAGAAGAAAAGATCAAGGACAGGCACTGTTACACACACCATATAAATTTCTGGGACCCACTCACCAGCCAGTTCCGCACGCAGCAGCTCCCGGAGAAGCCAGCCCATGAAGCTTCCAGGCAGAAGCCAAATTCCAAAGCGGCACAAACCATCCCTAAACTCGACCTGCAGTTGCCAGCAGCTGCTGAATGCTGTGCTCACCACCTGGCAGGTGCCCCGTTGCACATGGCATGTGCCCGGACCCCCTGAATTAGACATGCGTAAAAACAGCAGAAAAATGAAACACAAATGTGTCACCCAACTGTAACACAGAATCGCAGGGGCACCTGGTGGCTCAGTCCTGAGTGTCTGACTCAGCAGGGAGTCGGCTTGAGATTCTCTCCCTCTGCCTCTGCTCCTCCTCCCGCTCATCCTCCCCCGCCCTGCTCTCGCTCTCTAAAATAAATCAATCAATCTTTAAAAAGGGACCTGTCAACATGTTAGTGTGCAGAACACTTAGGAGGCCCCACTCAAACAGAAAAGGACCCAGGGTTAAAACAAATGACTAGCTTTTCTTTGGAGGCTTGCCTTAAGAAGTTTCCAATTCACATCTTCACTAACTTTTTTCCAAATGATACATATACGAAAGATCTTTTCTCTGGGGGACAATCATATATCCAGTGCCAAACCTTTAGAAATGTACAGCCACTCACCTGGCAGTCCCATTTACAAGACAAATACACAAAGGGTATGTAAAGGTGGTTCATCACCGTACTACTTCTCATAGAACACAACCAGAACAAAACTAAATGTCTATCTATAAGAGAATTTTTTTTAAAGATTTATTTATTTGAGAGAGAGTGCGTGCATGTGACCCGTGCATGGGCGGGGGGCGCGGCAGAGGGAGAGAGAGAATCTCAAGCAGACAGCACAGAGCCCAACATGGGGCTGGATCCCACGACCGTGAGCTCACAACCTGAGCCAAAACCAAGAGTCAGACACTCACCAACTATGCCACCCAGGTGCCCCAAGAGAATATTTTTAAAATTGGGGTTCAGATGGAGCACCTTGTCTCTTAAAGATTTTGAGAAGACATGCACTCACTGACATAATAAGACATTCAGCATACACTGCCAGGGAAAAAGCAGCTCCCAGAGCAGCAGGACACCAAGGGCGCATGCGCATGGGCAGCAGGGAGTGTGGTGAGCACCACAGGAACAGGACCCAAACTGCCGGGCTTCAAATTTGGCTCTACCATTTATGATAAAGTGAACCAGCTATGTTACTTTTTCTTTCTTTTTGACTATCGTCCCCTCAGTAAAATGAGGATAAAAAGAGTTAACTCTCAGGGCACCTAGCTGGCTCAGTTGGTGGAACGTGGTGGGGTTGTGTGTTCGAGCCCCACACTGGCTGTAGACATTACTTAAAAAAAATTTTTTTAATATTTCTTAATTATTAAAAAAAAAAGTCTTTAAGGGGCGCCCAGGTGGCTCCATCAGTTGAGTGTCCAACTCTTGATTTCAGCTCAGGTCATGATCTCAGGGTCGTGAGCACTGACTGGGCCTGGAGTCTGCTTGAGATTCTCTCTCTCCTTTGCCCCCCACTGCCACGTACACGCGCATTCTAATAAATAAATCTTAAAAAAAAAAAATTTATTTAAAAAACAGGCGCCTGGGTGGCTCAAGTGGTTAAGCGTCTGCCTTTGGCTCAGGTCATGATCCCAGGGTCCCAGGATCAAGCCCCACATCGGGGTCCTTGCTCAGTGGAAAGTCTGTTTCTCCCTTTCCCCACCCCCCACCCTGGCTCATGCACTCTCTCTCTCTCACTCTAAAATAAATAAAATTTTTGAGTTAACTGCCTCATTAAGTAGGATTATGTGAGTCACTACACAGAAGATGATTAGAATAGTGTCTGGCACAGAGCAAGTACTCGATGAATGCCTGATCGCTGCTCACATCCTGTGTAATCCCTCCTGTCTGGGTTGGACACAGTGACAGGCTTCTAACCAAGAGAATTTGGCAAGGGCTGGGAGGTCACTTCTGTGATCTGGTGACACATTATTGTGACTTCTGTCTCGCTAGCAGACCCTGCCCCTTGCCAGTTTCAAGAGAATATGCTGCCACGCCGAGGGGGCCACATGGCAAGGAACAGCCAACAAAGAACTAAAGCCCTTGGTCCAACACCCTCAAGGGTCTGGCTTCAGCCAACTGCCATGACGACACGGAGGCAGAACCTGTTCCGGTGAGCCTTGACTACAGCCAGGGAGACTGTGATGCAGATTGCCCTGCAAAGTCACACCGAGATTCCTGACCCACAGAAACCGTGAGATGATAAATGTGTGTTGTGTTAAACCACTCAAGTTTGGGGTAATGCAAATATTATGCATATAAACAAATTATAGCATCACAAAAAGTTTGAAAAAATATACAAGTGTTATTATTTCTTGGCACTAGAATTTGAGGGACTTCGATTTAATATCATTCTTGCTTTGCTTTACTTTCTAATTTTTCTATGCTGATCATGTATTATTTACATAACATTAAAAATTAAAAATCAAATTTAAGATGGACCTTTATTTTCTCTTACAACTGCCCCCCTAAAATCTCTTATAGGTCATTATGATGCTTAACAGAGTATTTGCACTACCTACAAAGAAAGGAGATTTGCTAAGTAATTCATCCTTTCCCTTATATGAATCATCACATTTTCAAAACAGGTCGTGAAATGAAATTTTACCCTACTGAAAATCAGTAACAGCAGTTGAAGAAACATTAATGTCAAAGGCGTACCTGACTGAACTCTAACATAAAGACAGCGTGAGAATGAAAGAGAATGCTAGTTAGCAGCTACTGATCTGCATGACCACACCTACCTCTGCTATTTGGAGAATACGGTCCATTATGGACATTCGCGTCTGCCCAGGTTGAGTGAGGAGGCTCCCGTCGAGGCGTGAAAAATCAAAAGGGATCAGGCAGGTCACAGAGAGCCACAGTAAAAGCATGTAGCGGGTCTCCCAAGTCTAGGAAGTTAAATCAGAGTAAAATGACTCCAGTATAAAGGACAGAGGTAACCCGCATGCCCCACTCACAGTCCTCCCTGCCCTCCCTGCCCACTCAATCCCCACCACAGGCCCTTCGGATGCCATCCACCTCAGAGCCTGGAGTACAGACCATCATGAGCCCCTCCTGTGTCTCTACTGTACCCCACCACACACACCCCTGTCATAGACAGCTAGCAACCCTGTCAAATGAAAGAAACAGCAAAACAAAGAAAAAATCACCATATATCAGTATAATGGCTTCTCTTTACTGGCACCCTTCAACACACAATCGGCATTTTGAGAAAGTGAAAAACAGATAATAAGACAGAAAACAGAAGACTTAAGAATAAAAAAAATATTCTCAATGTCCAGTCAAAGAGAAGTGTCCTTATTTTAGGTAGTCACAAAACAAGACTCTACTTTGGCCCTGGAATCACCCATCAGGGGCACGAGAAGCAGAGGAGAGCTAGGGAAATAATCCCCCACGTCTTCAACTGAAATTGGGCACATTCACAGAGACAACTCACTGGTGGTGCAGTAATGATCTGTGTGCTCCTCTGAACCCACACTGTGCAAAAGAATACTCCCGCAGCAATCTGACTCCTGGGAAAGGCCTGCTAACAAGGCTGGCCAGCAGTGGGCATCTGCGAACTTAGATTTCAGGAGGCTTCCCACCATTCCCTGAGAAGGGGGACTCTATGCCTGGACTATTTGTACAAACCATGTCGCTTATGTCAAAACCTGCTTTCCTTCTGGGCGTATGGCATTTCAGTCCATGCTCGGCAAAGTACCCACGTGACCAGTCCCCAAGAAACTCCTGCACACTGGTCTCTATGATCTTCCCTGGTAGACAACACTTCGTATGTGTCATCATAACTCAGTGCCAGGGAGACTTACAAGTGCCCTGTGTGACCCAACTGGGAGAAGACCCTGGAAGCTTACTTCTGGTGTCCTCCAAACTTCACCCCACATGCCTTTTCCCTTTGCTGATTTTGCTACTAATGAGTCACAACCATAAGAACAACTACATGCAGAGTCTTACAGTCATCCCAGAGAATCATCAAACCTGGGGGTGATCCTGGAGACCCCCAAAATAGTTATATTTCAATTTTTAAAAATCTGGAAGATTATCACCACACCGTATGTAGGCATATTTTTTTTCTTTATAAAGAGCATATTTTAAAGGGAAATAAAGTAACATAATAACAGAAAAAGCCAAAAGAATAAAAGAAAAGAGAGAGAGGGATATAAAACAGCATAAGATAAAATTGAAGGAAACAGGAAGATAAAACTGCCAGTCAGGAGTGAAGCAAACAAGGGAAGAAAGAAGGAGAGATGAGGCTGGGACTGAAAAGGAGAAAAAAGACACTCACTTCATGGTCTCTAGGATTCTGATTTGTAAACATATCCAACACAGGCTGCACGTCAGCTACTTCATGAGGAAACAAACGAAGAAACGTTTTATATCCTCGAACCTATCAGATTAAAGAGACACTGAATTATTACATAATTAGAAAACACAGAAAGTAGCAAAATTATCTTTTTCCTCTACCATCAAAGATCACCACCTATTGCACCCAATGATCAGAAGAGAATTATGCCGTATTGCTGTGATACAACTTGTTAAGAATAAATAGGAAAGCTATCTTTGCTTCTTACATCTTTTCATAAATATGTTCTGTCCCAACTTAACACATATTATATATACTTCATCAGAAATATAGATATGTTACAAACTAAAAAGTTTTCCTTCTACCTTGTTTATACAATTGCCCTCTGACACTCAGGAGGGAATGAGTCCTCAAAAACCTCAAAGGCCCCCAAATTCATTACGGCTTCCATAAATGCAGTGGTACTACGCCTTCAGGAGAGGCCCTGCACTCATTCAACTGAGCCACAGAGAAGTATGCACATGGGCAGCCCACCCATGGGGCCCTCTCTCTGACCAAGGTCCTCTCTTCACCACACAGCAGGCACCACTATATTGCGTAGCGCCACAAACCCACCCAGAGATGGCTCTGAGTCACGCCCATGGTCAAAACTGCAATTGGTTACGTTTGTAGCCAGCACAGGGATATCACCTGGGAGTCTCTAAGAATGCAGAATATCAGGTCCCACCCCAAACCCACTTACTCAGAATCTGCCTTGTGAACAAGATCCCCAGGAAATTCACCTGCACATTAAAGTTTGAAAAGCCGTATAACTTCCATTTTCACCAAGCTTGTCCATTTTTTCCTTGAAAAAAGCTCTTCTGAATTAGTCATCTATCTCTCTCCCTCTCTCTCCTCCCTTTCCCTCCTCCACTTCCTTTCTAGCTAGGTGCTACTTGATCTATTCAAATGCAAGATGCTAAATATCTCAGACAGGGTTTCAGCCAAAGGACCCACGGATCACTATCACTAACATCTGATCCCCAACATATGGTAGAAAGAGAAAGAATGAAACCCACAACTTCTGTGTGAGAACCATCTTTCCTGAAAAATGACATTTGGACAGTAATTTCTGGACCTGGTCTTTAAGAAAGTGCTATGTAAATGTTACCTTGGTGATGATGTAAAGAAACTTGAAAGCTAGATGTATGAGGTCAGCTGGAGAGGTCTTATCTTGTACTATATCCAACAACAAGTTCATCATCCACTCTAGACAAAAACATGTGTAAAACATTTAGTACAAATTAAACATTAATATATTAAAACAAAATGCCAAAAAATAAACTTTATTTATAAATGTAAATGATTCAATATTAGTAAGCCTATATGCTCCAAGTATCAATAGAGCAAAAGAAGAAAAACATTTTCACCATAACAGTTTCTAAAAGAACAAAATTAATACAACATCCATCCTCGCTTCTAAAACACAGGAGAGGATACATGGGTGGCTCAGTCAGTTAAGCATCCGACTCTTAATTTCAGCTCAAATCATGGTTTTAAGATCCAGCACAATGTTGGGCTCCGCACTGGCAGGGAATCTGCTTAAGATTCTCTTTCTCGGGGCGCCTGAGTGGCTCAGTCGTTAAGCGTCTGCCTTCAGCTCAGGGCGTGATCCCGGCATCCCGGCATTCTGGGTTCGAGCCCCACATCCGGCTCCTCCGCTGAAAGCCTGCTTCTTCCTCTCCCACTCCCCCTGCTTGTGTTCCCTCTCTCTCTGGCTGTCTCTATCTCTGTCAAATAAATAAATAAAATCTTTAAAAAAAAAAAAAAAAAAGATTCTCTTTCTCCCTCTCCCACTGCCCCTCCCCCCACTATTCATGCACATGCAATCTCTCTCTCTCTAAAATAAAGTGAAATAAAATAAAATGCAGGAAAAATATTCTTATTTTTTAAAATTATTCTAATGCCTAATATCCAATACCATGCTTTACAGAAGATACCTCCTACAATTACTGTGATTTAGTGATGAGCGCATTCTAACCAACGTAATAAGGCAGAAAAAAAGGGTTTCCACCTCCAGTTATAAAGGAATAACTTATATGGAATTGCTCTATCACCAAAAATTAGAGAACGAGACAAATATGTTACAAATATATTTTCAGGGGCGCCTGGGTGGCGCAGTCGTTAAGCGTCTGCCTTCGGCTTAGGGCGTGATCCCAGCGTTATGGGATCGAGCCCCACATCAGGCTCCTCCGCTGTGAGCCTGCTTCTTCCTCTCCCACTCCCCCTGCTTGTGTTCCCTCTCTCACTGGCTGTCTCTATCTCTGTCAAATAAATAAATAGTCTTTTTTAAAAAATCAATAAATTTTAAAAAATATATATGTTACAAATATATTTTCAGACACTGGAACAACAGGCATTGCAAGGTAACAAACCGACGGGGGGAGGGGGGAACAACTGGGATCTACAGCTGCCCAGGCTGTTTGCAGGGAGGTAATTTTTAGAACTCAGCACAGGGAGGGGAGGACTCAAAGAGAGCAGAGACTGAGGTTCAAGAAGGCTAAGTCAGCTGAAATCTGCAGGGCAGAGTAATAAAGAGGAAGGTATGCAGAGAAGGAGCTCCAGAAGTCTACAGAGGTCCCCTTAAGTCGTTGGCTGAATGTTCACAAGCATGGGAGGAGTCCACAAGGCCAGGTAAGAACAACTACCAAAAAGCACTGAGGCCGAGTTTCCAGCAGACATGGGACCAACATTCAAATTCCATCAAGCCAGAGTAGAGTCCTTGCTGAGCACCCAGAGCAACCAGCAGACACTCCAGAGCAGTATTTCCTTAAGTAGTAAGGCTAAATTAGAGAAAAACTAGAGAAAAAGCAAGACCTGCGCTAACAAGGCTTTAATAGGATCGAAAGGATACAAATGATTTACAACTAACCACGCAGCCTAGCAAATTTGAGCACTCTTTTACAGACAGAAAATTTAAGACCACCAACACAGTAATAATCACAGTGCCCATCATCCACTCAAAACTTACAAGACATACAGCTGTCTAAAGTTACTGAGACCCCTAACGGGGAAAATCAGTTCATAGAAATTCCCCAAAGAAGATATAAGCTTTAGAGCAAGCATCATAAATACTATAAACACTAAAACACGCTCAAGGATGTAAACGAAAACATGAACAATAGGAGGCAAGGAATGAAGCTACTAACACAATCAACTTCAAGAGCTGGAAAAATAAGATCTGAAGTGAAAAAGCAACGAAATGAGATTAACAGATTACATACTGCAGAAGAGAAGATCAGAGACCTTAAAGACGCAGTAACTACACTTCTACACTATGGGGGGGGGGGGGTGGGGAGGGCTAAAACACCAAGCAGCCTCAGCACCACGTGCAGCAGTGTCAAGTGAGCAACACATGGGTAACCTGTGTCCCAAGGGGAGAGGAATGAGGCAAGGGCAGAGAAATATGTATAGAAATAGTAGCCAAAATTATTCCAAATTTGATGAAAATTGTAAACCTATTAATCCAAAAGGTTCAACAAACTCAAGCAGGATAAATGGAAAGAAAATTACACCATGGCATGTCATAATCAAATTGCTGAAAACCAGCAATAAAAAGAAAATTCTACCAACTGCCAGAGAAAAAAGCCCACATTACATGGAGAAACAAAGAGAAGAATAAAGACAGACCTCTTGTCAAAACAAACACAAGCCAAAGGCGATAGGACCATAGCTTTTAAAATGCTGAAAGAGGGGCGCCTGGGTGGCACAGCGGTTAAGCGTCTGCCTTCGGCTCAGGGCGTGATCCCGGCGTTACGGGATCGAGCCCCACATCAGGCTCCTCCGCTATGAGCCTGCTTCTTCCTCTCCCACTCCCCCTGCTTGTGTTCCCTCTCTCGCTGGCTGTCTCTATCTCTGTCATATAAATAAATAAAATCTTTAAAAAAATAAAAATAAAAAATAAAATGCTGAAAGAAAACACTGTCACCCTAGAGTTCTATAATCAGTAAAATCTCTCAAAAGCGACGTGAAACAAAATATCAAAAGCTGAAAGAATTCATCACCAGTAAATCTGCACTAAAAAAAATGGTAAGTTCTTCAAGCAAAAAACAAATGAGACCAGAAAGAAACTACAATCTATAGAAAGCAAAGAATAAAGATGGAAATGGTAAATACATGAATATTAGACTTGGGTGCCTGAGTGGCTCAGTCAGTGAAGCATCCGACTCTTGATTTCCGCTCAAGTCATGATCTCTGGGTGGTGAGATCGAGCCCCGCGACCAGTTCCAAGCTCAGCATGAAGTCTGCTTGAGCTTCTCTCTCCCTCTGCCCCTCCCCCTATTTTTTTTTTTTTTAAGATTTACTTATTTATCTTCAGAAAGACAGCATACAAGAGAGAGCCCAAGCGGGAGGGGCAGAGGGAGAGGGACAGAGAAACTCAAGCAGACTCCCCGCTGAGTGTGGAGCCCAACACAGAGCTTGATCTCACAACTCTGAGATTAAGACCTGAGCGGAAACCAACAGTTGGTCACTTACCCAAATGTACCACTCAGGTGCCCCTCAACAAAGGTAACTTTGAACTTTTTTTTTTTTTTAAAATAGGCTCCACCCAGCGTGGAGCCCAACATGGGACTTGACCTCACAACCCTGAGATCAAGACCTGAGGTGAGATCAAGAGTTGGACACTTAACCAACTGAGCCACCCAGGCACCCTGAACATTTTTTAAAGAATGAAAATGTATAACCACAGATAAAGAGATCGAGCTAGCATTATTTACAAAATATATATTTACTGCTTTGAAAACCCAAAAGAAACTGAAAAGCTAGTGAAGTATTTTATTACACAACAAACTTTAAACATTACACCCAGTTAAAGAAGCCGGTCACAAAAGTCCACATATTGTCCGACTCCATTACGTGAAATGCTCAGAATACACAAACCCAGAGACAGAAAGCAGATTAGTGGTTGCCAGGAACTGGAGGGAGAGTGGGGGTGACTGCTGAGGGATATGGGCTTCTTCTAGGGGTGATAAAATGTTCGGAAATTAGTGGTGATGGCTGCACAACTCTGTGATATACTAAAAACCAATTAAGTATATACATAAAAGGGTGAACTTTGTAGATCTTGGATACCAGTCTTTTATCTGTAGTGTATCCAAGATCTACAAAAAACTTCTCAAACTCAATACATGAGAAACAAATAATCAAACCAAAAAATGGGCAGAAGAGGGGCGCCTGGGTGGCTCAGTCGTTAAGCGTCTGCCTTTGGCTCAGGGCATGATCCCAGCATTCTGGGATCAAGCCCCACATCAGGCTCCTCCGCTGGGAGCCTGCTTCTTCCTCTCCCACTCCCCCTGCTTGTGTTACCTCTCTTGCTGGCTGTCTCTATCTCTGTCAAATAAATAAAATCTTAAAAAAAAAAAAATGGGCAGAAGATATGAACAGACACTTTTCCCATGAAGACATACAAATGGCTAACAGACACATGAAAAAATGTTCAAAATCATTAGCCATCAGGGAAATTCAAATCAAAACCACATTGAGATACCACCTTACTCCAGTTAGAATGGCAAAAATTGACAAGGCAGGAAACAACAAATGTTGGAGAGGATGTGGTGAAAGGGGATCCCTCTTACATTGTTGGTGGGAATGCAAGTTGGTACAGCCACTTTGGATAACAGTGTGGAGGTACCTTAAAAAGTTAAAAATTGAGCTACCCTATGATCCAGCCATTGCACTGCTGGGTGTTTACCCCAAAGATACAGACGTAGTGAAGAGAAGGGCCATATGCACCCCAATGTTCATAGCAGCACTGTCCATAATAGCTAAATCATGGAAGGAGCCAATATGCCCTTCAACAGATGACTGGATTAAGAAGATGTGGTCCAGGGGCGCCTGGGTGGCACAGCGGTTAAGCGTTTGCCTTCGGCTCAGGGCGTGATCCCGGCGTTATGGGATCGAGCCCCACATCAGGCTCCTCTGCTGTGAGCCTGCTTCTTCCTCTCCCACTCCCCCTGCTTGTGTTCCCTCTCTCGCTGGCTGTCTCTATCTCTGTCGAATAAATAAATAAAATCTTTAAAAAAAAAAAAAAAAAGAAGATGTGGTCCATATATACAATGGAATATTACTCAGCTATCAGAAAGAACGAGTTCTCAACATTTGCTGCAACATGGACGGGAGTGTAGGAGATAATGCTAAGCGAAATAAGTCAAGCAGAGAAAGATAATTATCTTATGGTTTCACTCATTTATGGAACATAAGAAGTAGGAAGATCAGTAGAAGAAGAAAGGGAAGAAGAAGGGGGGGTAAACAGAAGGGGGAATGAAACATGAGAGACTATGGACTCTGAGAAACAAACTGAGGGCCTCAGAGGGGAGGGGGGTGGGGGAATGGGATAGGCCGGTGATGGGCATTAAGGACGGCACGTATTGCATGGTGCACTGGGTGTTATACGCAACTAATGAATCATGGAACTTTACATCAAAAACTAGGGATGTACTGTATGGTGACTAACATAATATAATAAAAAAGTATTATTAAAAAAAAAAAAAAAGGGTGAACTCTATGGCATGTAAGTTATACCTCACCACATGAGCACAAGCAGCTTTCATCCCAGAGCAAAACTCTAAACAGACCACTCAGGGCAAGTAAAGCATTCCCCGGAGACATGAGCACCCCAGATAAAGGAAAGGCTTCATTCTGCCATTTGGAACATCCCCCCATGCTCAATGTGGTGGAGAAATCAACCAACTCACCTGCTCGCAGAGAAAATCTGCCCACCCATTCACCACACTGCCTGACAGAATCCTCTCAGGAGAGGTTTAGCCGGAAACACTCCAACTTATAAAATAGAAGCAGAGGAGCCCTCATCTACATCCATTTGGTCTCAAATATGGGCAGAACCAGTAACATGAAAAGACCAAATTACACAGAAACGCTGATGCCAGAGGAAAGAGGTGAACTGGGGGAAGAGCAGAGAACAGCCAGAACAGGACCAAGAGATTCAGAAAGATGGCACAGCCATTCCACAAGAATAGAGACCAGAAAAGCAGATTATTCCACATGCTTATCTCAGTAACCCTCACCACCACCACCCCAGATGCAGTAAAACGGAAATAAAGTGACACAAATCCACAGAGAAGAAAAAACAACAGTCAGCTGTGACTTGGAAACTGGACAACTGCAGGGAAAGCCACGGTAACTGGAGCAGCCCAGCAAGGAGTCAGAGCTGAGGGCCAGGAACAGCCCAGGGCAGGGCAGGGCACAGGGAGGGCTGAAAACAGGAGGAGTCCTCTAGGGTCTCCCAGGCACAGCCCATTTTAGGCAGACCAGAGGTTTACCTCTCTAGAGTGGTGAACACCATAGCCATTAGCCACATTTGGGTTTTTTTTTTTTTTAATTTAAGTCAAATAAAATTTTTAATTCAGTTCTTTAGTCATACTAGCCATATTTCAAGTGCTCAGCAATCCCATGTGGCTAGTGGTGACCTTATCAGACAGCACAGATCTAGAACATTCCGTCATCACACAAAGTGTTACTGGACAGAGGTGCTCTGGAGAGAGTAAGTCCGAGAGGAAGCCAGGATGCAGCTAACAACAGCCATGCAATCAACGCCTGACCCAACAAGGAGTAGGCACTCCAGGCTAGGAGGCCCACAGCAGGACGCTCCCCAACAGGGCTCCAGGACCCAGCAGCCAGCCATGTGCTCCCCAGACACGAACATCCGACCCATAAGATGACTTTGAAAAATACCAAATCAAGGAAAAGAGAACTTAACGTAGTAAAAACAATGGACAAAACAAATTCAAAAACATCTTCCATGTGCAAAACAAAGATCAAAAAACAAAACGGTGTGGGAAAAGCTAAGCGACCCAGGGATCACTCCTGGAAACTTAACAACCAATTCACAGGAACACCAGAAAGAGAAAGCAGAAGTCGAGAAATGACCAATAACACACCGAAGTTCCCTATGCCAAAGGATATCAGTCTTCAGGCTAAAATTGTCCAGCTAATGCCCAGCATAAGAGAAAAAGCAAAAAAAGGTCTCCTGAAAAAGAAACTTGGACTTGGTAACAGTGGATGAGGGAACCATGCCCTCCGTCTTCAGCCAGCCAAGCTATCAACCACATACGGAATGCATTTATTCTGCCTGAGACAGGTGAAAATTCAGAAAGCTTACCTTCTACAAAACCTGCTGGTTACCTGAAGGAAAAAAAACAGCACACACGACACCAGCCCACTTTTTAAAAGGCACATATGTGTATGCTAAAGCTAATCCCTAATGCCTCGTATGGTAACGTTTGAAGTTTCAACAGCCCTGTGGGGCGGGTAGTGCTAATAATCCCCATTTTACAGGTGAGGAAACTCAGGCCAGAGCAGCTGAGTGGTGGCACTGGGATGCAAATCCAGGCAGTCTGGCCTGGGGCTCATGCACCTAACCCCCACCCTGTGCTGCCTTTCAATTTAAGTTACTCTCACTACCTTCCTCCTTCCTAAGTTCACTGCCAGGAGTGTTACTTTTGCAGACAGAGAAAAGAAAAAAAATTATCAGTATGAAACAGGTCAAAAATAAACAATGAGAAACAAAAGAACCAAAAAGCCACTTCCCTTATGCTAAGAAAACCTAAGCCTGTCTCCATCTATAAACACGGATGACCATAGATCATATATTTACACAGCATCCTCAGACACTGAGGATTAAATGGTGACCCCCCCTCCCCCCCGTAAAGCACTCGGTTCTAACAAAATGTGCCTGGAAAACAAACAGATTAAAACACACACGATGAGGGTGCCTGGATGGCTCAGTTGGTTAACTGTCTACCTTTGGCTCACGTCAGGATCCCAGAGTCCTGGGATCGAGCCCCGCATCGGGCTCCCTGCTCGACAGAGAGTCTGCTACTCCCTCTACCCCTGCCCCTGCTCGTGCTCTCTCTAATAAATAAATAAAATCTTTAAAAAATAAATAAAATAAAATAAAAAAGTAAAATACACAGGAGCAAAGAAGAGGCTCTTAAGTAACAGCAAGGAAGACAGAAGCTCAAATACATCTGCCCACAGCCTAGGGCAACATCTGGAACTCCTAGGACTATCACAGTCCACTAGCATTAACTGGCCTAACAAATAAGGCCAGGGCACTTCATCCCTATACCCTCTGCTGGCAAACACAAACACAAACACACACACACAGCATACACCAAGGCCTTTGTGATCATCTGTAACTGAAGGATCAAAACACAAATCATCAGCCTCTGTTCTTACCAAGGTGTGGATCCAACAGATGAGGCTGCTCCTGGTATCTGTCCATTATTACTAAAAAGAAAAACACAGAAATAACATCACTGAGGCAAATATGCACACAAGGCCCAGGAATCCTCACTTTCCCCCTGACTGCTATTTCGAGGCTCTTAAGAGCACAGGCCACCTGGAGCAGCCCCCCACCACCCCCGCTGCCAGCCCCACGCCCTCCGCTTCCTCAGCACACCTTCCTCTCCCCCCACCATCAATCACACACAGACACCTTCCACTCCTTCACTCCTCCCTCTGCAGAGCATACTAGGCACTGAGACCTCCCCGGCCCCAACTCTTCAGAGCACACGCTCCTCCATCCCAGGCAGCCTGGTTTCTGCTCCTTGCAGCAGCTGGCGCTGCTCCTATCAGATGCAAAGACCACTCCACCTGGGGCAGATATTCTGTGCCACACACCTCCACACCTGCCAGCTTCCCTGGAATGGGAAGACAGGCTCTCCCTGGCCCCTGGATACCCCCCTCACCCCACAACAGTTCTGTGCACAAGATACTGGCTTGCTAACCCCAGTCCACAACCAAAGAAACAGACCCAGAAGGGCAATGAAGCACTTAGCCCAAATGGCAAGTGAGAATTAACCCCGGGTGTGTCAGCAAAGCACATGCTGTGTCCCGTCTGCCGCCACAGTGCCCCTCCCCTAAAGTCAGAGGGTCGTCACCCCAAACCTAGGAAGGCAAAACTCGGCGAGAATTTCCTCAGCAGAAAGGGCCCACAAAGATGGTTTTAATGAGTCACAAAACGCTTCCGATCCCACTCTGGGATCCGGGGGAGTCGCTCCCTCATCAGTCATTAGAGACAAGTGCCCAGGGCGCCGCCCGCCGCTGACTCTCCGGGGGCTGGAGTCGGAGAACGGACACTGGCCAGTAACTAGTCCCGCGCGCTCCCCGCCGGTCCCCTCGCAGGGCCCAGGGCGCCGGGGGTCATGTCCCCGGACTGCACGGCCATCTGCTCCCCCGCCCTCTCCGCGCCTTTGTCTGCGGCACGCGGGTTCGCGGCGACTCCTCCTCTCGCCGCCTCCCGGTCCACACAGCCGTCTCGGAGGAGCCGTGCTTCGCTGGCTCTCGCAACCCGGCGGGGCAGAACTGGAAGTCCCGGCCGCCCCGCGGAGGTTCACACCGGGGTCCCCACGCCCAACCCTCCGCACCCCTCCTCCAAAGCCAGGGAGAGGGAGCGCCCACCGCCCCTCCGCCGCCAGGTGAGGCCGCCCGCGCACGAGGGCACGGCTCCCACAGGTGCGCTCCAGGTGCAAGCTCTCGGGCAGAGCAGCAGCTCCAGCCCGACAGCATGCACACACGGCAACCGTGCCGGGGCCCCGCGCGCACCTCGGAACCGCTCCAAGGCGCCCTCCCGGGCCGCACGGTCGCCGAGCACCGCCCGCAGGCGGCCGAGCAGCGCGCGAGTCTCCGCGCTCTCGCCGAACACCTCGAGGGCGCCGCCGCGGGCCAGCGCCTCGTCCTCCGCCCCGTCCTCCGGCGCGCCCGTGGCCGGCTCCTCGCCCAGGGCCATCCTCGGCGTCCCAGACCGCGCCCGTGGACTCGAAGCCCGGCCACGCCCGAGTACGGGGACAGGGAACGCCGGCTGATGCAGGCTGAGGGACAACGGCTCGGGCAGAGGCGGCGGCTACCGACACTGGCCCCGCCCCGCGACCTCCGACCTCGCGCCTCGGACCCGCTACGGAGCGCGCCGGCTGCCAAAATAATGAGCGCAGAGGCGGTACCGAGCCCTGTGGGGCGGGGCCCGGGTAAATAGAGCCTGGATCTGGCGAAGCCCGGGACGCGGGAGGGCGGAGCCTGCTGCGCGGACTGGGGGCGGGGCCATGGCGCCGGCGGGGTGGGCGGGGTCTGAGCTCGTGGGTGGAGCCCAGGTGGGGTGCGGAACTGCGCCCGTGGGGGGCAAGGCGGGGAGGGGCGGGGGAGCGGGAAGGGGTGTCTAAGCCTGTGGATAGGGCCGGAGGGGGACGGCCCTGAGCTCACGGGTGAGGTGGGGTGGGGACGGAGCCTGGGGGCGGGGCGGGGGCGGGCGCGGGCCTGAGCCAGGGTAGGTGGGGCCCGCGCTGGGAGCGGTGTCGCGGCCGGAGTCCCGGGAGGAGACCCGGGCCCCGACCCCCTGCACGCTCGAGCTGCTGCGCCAGTCGCACCGCACATCCCACAAACATTGGTGCTGCGACGCTGGCAGCTTCTGGGTTGAAAGGTCACATGTCTGGAAGGGTGCGTCTGGGGTGGAGTTCTTTCTGGAAAGTCTGAACAGGCTCACCCGTCGCGGTGGGACCAGCCTCCTGACCGCGAGGCCCGCTGGGCAGTCGTACTCTCAGAAGAGAGAAATTTGGGCGCCGCTCCCACCGCGAAACGGGTAACTTTGCGGCGGGTAATGAAGGCGTGGCCACGTCTTCCGCCTCGCACGGTGGTCGGCCAGCGCCCCACAGACCCCGCCCCAGGGCCGCCTGCCCCGCCCCCCTTCAAGGACGTCAGCCCCGACGTCCCCAGCCAACCGGCCGACGCGGCCACCAGACCGCAGGGGGCACCCCACTGCCCGAGGCTCTCCCCCATCCTCAGCCTCTCGTAATCCAGCCGCAAACACCCGCCGGAAACTGGAGCGCGGAGCTGGCCGGGCAGTGGCCGCAGCCGCTGTCCGTCCCTCACTACGGGGAGCGCCTATCCTTCCATCTGCCGCACCTGGGCAGGGGTGGACTCGCAGCTCCACTCAGCCCAGAGATGCCGCTCAAGAGAGGAGACCCACCAACTGGTCTCCAGTTCTGCTTGAGACCGAGTCCACCGCGAGGTGTGACCCCAACTTCCACCGACACAAATCCCAGATCTGTGTGGATTTCTATAACCATTATCATGAAAATACCCCAATTCCCCCCAGATCACGATACATAATAAGCCTGTTGGAAAGCTGTCAGGTGCCCTGGGCCCTCTGCACATGAGCCCAACCGCGGGGGGGGGGGGGGGAGACAACTAACACAGTCTTTGGTCCCGAACCCCCGACTTTATTAGTCCGGTGCTGCCAGCCCTAGTTACCTGCCAAGCGGGGAGGCAGGGACGCAGGCCGGCTGTTACTTGAGGAGCTTCCTCATGGTGCCCAGGGAAGGGCTCCTGTACCCCTGCCCAAAGTGGTTCCAGTGGTTTAGGTAGTTAAAGAGCTGGTACAGCAGCAGGCGCCTGTCGAACCCTGGAGCCTTGGGGATCTTCCGGTGGTAGGCAGTGAAGAAGGATCTGGGAAACCCCCCAAACATCAAAGCAATTGCCAGTTCAAACTCAGAGTGTCCATAGAAGGAAGCTGGGTCATAAATCACGGGCCCCGAGTCGTCCTCAGCCACATTTCCCGACCAGAGATCCCCATGAAGAAGGGCAGGGACGATCTCTAGACCACAAAACAGATCCGGGATCTTCACCTAAGAAAAGTAATCATTGCACACACAGTTACCATGGGACTATGAGCCACGGTCTCCTCGTCCAATACTTGGAAATAAGCAAAGACGACCTCATGTTTGTTCAGGGTCCAACCGCAGCCTGGTCTATGAAGCCCAGAGATAAGGATCCCCTGAGTCCAGGAGACTGCAGCGTTATCTCACTAATTCAGGTCTGCACGCTCCACAGCACTAATGACGTCCATACAGTAGGGACCTCAGTGGATGTGGCCCAGTAGATTACGGGCCAAATAACCTGAGTGGAGGGTTTTCTTAGGCAACTTGGCAAACTTTCTCTACTCTCCTTTTATTTCAGCACATATACGCCCGCACCTCTTCTGTATACTACTGGTTACTTCATCAGTGAGCTAAATAAAATTTCTTTGCTGTATGTTCACCCTGGGTTGGCACGCAAATTCTGTTTTTAACATTTTGAGAGCTACATTTTCAAACTAGTCACTCTGGGGCATCTGCTGCCCACATCTCTAAGAGGTGAGACATTTGTGCTTTGGAAAAGAAACAAGAACGGGGTAACAGTGGGTCAGAAAGCAATAGTAAATGCCACCATTTATGAGTCAAGCACCTGCGTTTCACGTGAGCAAAGCTTGAGGTTAAGTACTTAGTGACCCAGCCAGTGAGAGTTGCACTCAGGGGCCAAGTATGTCCTCAGGTACCATCCCCTTCCCAGGTTCCCCAGGCCAATAGTCAGGCACTTATGTGTCCACACTCGAGCAGCTCTGCTCCAGGCTCCATCTCCCAGAGGACCCCACACAAATGTGGAGGCTCATAAAAGGACAGCCCCTGTCCCAAAGAGTAAGCTCCGCGCCCACCTGTAGCTGTGACCAGAGTTCCCGTGCCTCTCGGTCAGCATAGTCCTTCTCAATGAGGTCCAGCTGCGCTTGGAGACGGTGCCGGGCAAAGAAGGTCGGCCAGTCATCCTGCCACTCATTCACCTGCATGACGAGGAGATGGGACTGAGGCCGCAGCTGGTGCCCCCAAGACAGAGCTACCAATGGAAACTGCCCAAACCCTAGCACAACCGCTAACAGACACAACAACTAGTACAGCTAGCCAACAGAGCAGATAGGACGGAGCCATTAAAAATAGTCCAAAAGCGGGCAGATAAACAGGAAAAAGGGAAACAAAGAACAGAGAAAACAAAGAGCAAGATGACAGATTCAGCCCTAACCATATCGATAAGCACATCACATGCAAAGGGTCTAAGCACCCCAGTTAAAAGACTTGATTCCAGGCTGTGTACAAAAAAATGCACTTTACATATAAAAACAGAAATAGGTTAAAGGGATAGAAAAGATACGCCATGCTAACACTAGTCAAAAGAAAGCTAGAATGGCTGTAGTAATGACAGCGGATTTCAGAGATAAGAATATCCTAAGAATAAAGAAAGTCATTTCATAACGGCGAGCGGGTCAATTGATGAATAGAACATAATAACCCTCAATGTCTGTGCCATGATATATGGCAAATAGGCACATGAGTAGATGTTCCACGTCACCGGCCCTCAGTGGGCACCACAGCACACTCGCCAGCATGACTATAATTTTTAAAAATGGAAACTACCAAGAGCGGCCAGGACGTGGAGGAACTGGAACCCTCATCCACTGCTGGTAGGAATGTAAAATGGTACAACCACTTGGGGAAATATTTTTGCAGTTTCTTAAAAAGTTAGGGGCGCCTGGGCGGCTCTGCCAATTAAGCGTCCGACTCTTGATTTTGGCTCAGGTCATGATCTCAGCATCGTGAGATTAAGCCCACGTCGGGCTCCATACTCAGCGGGGATTCTGCTCGAGTTTCTTTCCCTCTCCCTCTGCCCCTCCTCCCGCTCACTCTCTCTCACTCTAAAATAAGTAAATAAATAATTTTTTAAGTTAAATCCGAACCTACCATATGACCCAGCCATTTCCCTCCCAGGTATTTACTCAGGATAAGTGGGAGCATTTGTCTCCACAAACTCTTGTCCACAAAGGTTCATAGCGGCTTATTTGTGAAAGCAAAACCTGGAAAGTACTCGGATGCCCAGCAGCAGGTGAACGGGTAAACAGACTGTGGCTCGTCCTACAAAGGGACGGACTGTAAGCACAAGCAACGGCAGAGATGAAGACCTCAAGATGCTGAAGCGGAGTGCGCGTAGCCAGAAAAGGGCACAGACCGTACGATTCCACTTGTGTTAAATTCTACGAAATACAAACTATCTGCAGTGACAGTGGTTGCTGGGGCAGGGAAGAGCAAGAGGACACTTGGGGGTGACAGACAGACTCGTCCCAACTGTGGTGACTGGTTCACGGGTATGTATGTCAATATGTCAAAACTTGCCAAATTGTACGCTTTAAATGTGCGGCTTATTTTGTGCCAATCATACCTCAATAGAATTTTTTTTTAAAAGATGCAAAGCTGATTTCATACAAAGTGTTACCTTGGGAAACCTTTCAGGGGAAGGACTCTCCAAAGAGCATGCCTCGCAGTGACCTGCAGACCCATGTCCCTGGTCAGTGCTCTCAGCATGGACTCCCTGTGCTGGGTGCTGTGGTCCCTCAGCCCAGGGTCCACCCCTTTAGTGCTGGGTGTGCCTCAAAAGCAGGTGGGGAGGCCGTCTCCCCAACAGCCTGAGGCACAGGGAGTGGCAGCCCCTCCTGCCCCATCTGTCTGCACAGTCTCCCAGTGTCCAAGGCTCCATCTTCCTTCTGGATGACCAGGTTATAAAAGACACGACTGAGTATCAGAAGCTAGATACCAGCACTGGCTAGCCCAGTCCCTCCTCCAGAACACAGGGACTGTGATCCTCTGACCCAGAAAAGGCAGGACTTTCCCTGAGCTGCCAAAGGCAGGGCCCCCAGAGTGCACTGCTGGTGGGACCCAGCCTTCACTTTGTCAGAGGGGCAAAGCAACGAGGGGCTTCAGGCCCACCCTCTGAAGCCAGACTGTGAGTCAAATCCTGGCCCTCCACTCACTAGCCACATGGCCTCAGGGCACCGCTTTGCTTCTCTGCACATCTGTTTCCTCATCTGTAAAATGAGTCCAATGACACCTGCTTCCTAAGGTTGCTATGGCAACTGGGGGACTGGTGTTGGATAAAGCCCTTAGAGATGTGCCCAGGGAGTGGCTGTGCACAAAATGCCAGTGGTCCCAAGGGGGCTTAGAAACCAGGTGTCTGAGAAGCCCGCAGCCACCACTCAGCGTCACCCCAACAATGGCTGCAAGCCCCTGAAGGCCCACGCATCCCTCCCAAGGAGCAGGACCCTCCTGGAACTTCCGGGCTTGTCCAGGCACTCCATGCAGGACCCTCTGTCCCAGCTCAAGGTGGACTAAGTGTCCACCCAGGTCCCTCACCCCTTCCTGGTCAGGTGCAGCTGAGCTAAATAGGTTCACTGATTCCAGAGTCTAGAGAGGCACCAAGGGCTGCCTGTGTTCCTAATGGACCAGCCCCATTCTTGTCGACTTCACAGATCGGGGTTTTGTGTGTGACTTCATTTCTTTGTTCTTGAAAAGTCACTGTGCAACGTCTTTGGAGAGCCCACAGCCCTAAACTAACATCTGAGGCAGGACACCAAGCCCCGTTCAGCACACTGGCCACCAGCTCCAGGCAGATGCATGACCCTGGGGGACCCGGCTTCAGCGGAGATTTACGGAGTCCTCACAAGTCTGGGAAACCACTGTGTGTAGAGCTTGAGGGACCCCAGATGCGAGGACTGCCCAGTGGCCGGGCTCCCTAAGTCTGGCTCACGCTTCATAAGGATCTTACTCCAAGTGCCATCCACCTGGGAGACTCGCCCTCCGCCCACACAGGAGAGACAGGGGGAGACAAAAGGTTATCTAGTATATGCTTCCATTTACACGAAATGCCTAGAATGGGCAAATCCGTAGAGACAGGAAGAGGTGAGTTGTTACCAGGGCTGGAGGCAGGGGAATGGGGAGTGACTGCTAATGGTATGTGATTTCTTTTGGAGGTGAGGAAAATGTTCTGTAATTAGACAGTGGCAATGGGTGCACAACATAGGCAATATACTAAAAACCACTGAACTATACACGTTTTTCTGGGGTTTAAGTAGGCTCCATGCCTAGTGGAGCCCAATGCGGGGCCTGAACTCACGACCCTGAGATCAAGACCTGAGCTGAGATCAAGAGTCAGATGCTTAACCGACTGAGCCTCCCAGGTGTCGCTGTACACTTTGAAAAAAATGGAGTTTATGTCACGAGAATTACAAGACTTGACCCCTGACATCAAATGACCTCACCTCCACCCACTTCAGTGCCCTACATTCATCGCACGACCCACCCCCCCCAGTAAGGCCTCTTCCCTCTGCTCGGATGGTCTTCCGCCTGCCTCACAGCTTCCCGCCTCCTCCGAGCTCAACTCCGTGAACTTCTGCCTCTGTTCTCCCATCCCAGGTATCACGGCTCACACTCTGAGCTCAGAAATCGGGCCGTCGTCCTGGTGCCCAGAGGACTGGCGCTCTGGCACCTACGAGGGATGGGGCGACCAGCACTGGGGCCCCGGGAGCAGTCATCAGCTCAGCAGGGACATCCTGACGCGGGCACTCACCTGAGGGATGAAGCCACAGCACGTCACCGTGTGGAAGCCAAACTTGGTCACATACTGGGGCTCGGCACCCTCAGCCCTCCGGCCTGTCAACAGAAAGAGCTGCTGTTTTTCTCTTCAAGGCCAGAGCGCAGCAGAGCGCCAGGACAGGCCTGGGCTGCACTGCTGGGACGTGGCTGGTCTGAGGGTGTATTACACATTATGCCGCGAGTCAGCACGGGGATCGGCAGGACCCTCCTGCCTCAGGCACACTGGCCAGCAGGGCTGGGCCTAAATGGCGTCGTGAGCCAGTCCTACCCACCTGTGGGCGCCACGAGACTTCTCACTTAACAATCTCACCTGCACGCCGCAGCGTAAAGGAAGACGGTATGCAATTCGACCTACCGTGAAAACACCACCGTGAGCACCAACCCAGGTAGACACACCTGGGCCAAGGGCGCGCAGAAGCAGCGTGAACGTACCCACTGTGTTCTCCTCCGCCTTCGACTTATCCCTGAGCTTCTGGTTGTAAAGGTGCAGGTCCGCCATCTGGTCTCCGAGTTTTGATGCCTGACTGAGGAAAGAGGAGAGGCCGCCGCTGCACCCAGGAAATCACCACAAGCAGCACAAATGCTCTGCATGGAGAAACGTTCTAAATACCTTACAAACTACTCTCCATGCTTTAAAAAGTGAAAAATGACCTGCAGGCCGTGACCCTTTCTGAAAAACAAAATAGTATAAAATCACCCAGTGGGAGTGGGCTGGTGGCCTTCAACACAAGCCCTGGAAGGTGCAGGGAAGTAAGGAGCAGAGGCTTAACAGCTAAGGAAAAACCAGCTCCGAAGTTCTGTAAAAACGAATGTAAATCACATATTAAAAAAAGACTGAGAGGATATTCACGCACCATGTTGGCATTGGCCATTCTTTGCTGATGGAATTACAGGCGGCTTTACGTCTTCTGTACATGAATTCATGGTTTCCACCTTTTTTAAACATTGAATATACATAACTCTAATAATTAAATAAAAATTTAAGGACCTCCGATACTTACTAGGTCAACCTCACTCTGCCCAATTTGCACTAACGTGCCCTCTCCTTCTGGCTCTTCCCTCTGCCCGTGCTCTCTCTCTCAAATAAATAAATAATCTTTAAAAAATAATAATAATAATCCGGGGGTGGGGGTAGGATCCTGGCCCTGCTTCTGGTAACTGGATGGAGGCACACACGGGCAATCAGCAAGAGCCTGCTCCCTTTGTCTCTCTCAGTCTCCCTTCCCCTCCCTCTCTCTCTCTCTCTCTCTCTCACACACACACACACACACACACACTCACTCACTCACTCAGGCACCCTCACCTGCTCAAGCTTCTCATCTTCAGATGCTCCATCACAAAGGCGGCCCCACCTCCAGGCAGGTCAATCACCTTGATGGGCCGAGGTACCCGCACCAGGCCTGTGGTCTGGAGGGCTTCCAGGCTCGCCATCTCTCCCTCAAACATCTGCCGGGCCTGCACCCAGAATACGGCCATGAGCTCCAACTCCCAACAGGGACCTCTGTTGCCCCGGACAGGAGCAACCACGTGGGATCCCCAGGACCTTCAGTCACTGAAAACTAGCTGGAGAGCAAGACATCAGCTCCTCAGAGAGTGGGGTGCAAAGTGGCCCCTTTCGGATGGGAAGAGGCTGCAAGGATGAGGCTGTACCTGGGACCTGGGGTGGGCAGGATGCTGATGCCTGTGCCCCAAGTGCTTTCTCTGAGAGGTGAGGAAGCACAGGTGCAGGGGCGGTGCTGGGGGTGCTGGGAAGGCCATGGGAGTGGTGAGCGTGCCTGGGGGGACAGTGGGGTACTGCAGGATGCTGCAGGGGGCCAGGGGGCCACAGGTGCCATGGGGAGCCATGGAGGTTGCGAGGTACCTTGGGGTGCTGCGGGGGTGCCAGGCGTGCCAGGAAATAGAGTGGGTGCCTCAGAGTGTGGGTTTGTGGAGGGTCTGGAGCTGGACCTGGGTCCCCTTCCAGGTTACCTGCCCACCTCACTGCCTCAAGCAATCACAGCACAGGGACGCATGGGGCCGCATGCCAAAGTGACTGGGACAAACGTCTGGGGCAAGGGAAGGCAGAGCAGGGAGGTCAGCAGGGCCTGGCTCGGGTCCAGGGCCTGTCCCCAGAGATAAGCACCCAGCAGCGCTTGGGGGTTGGGAAGAAGCCTCACACCCCACCCAGGAAGAAGACGGAACAGCCTCCACTGGGACCCAACAGCCGTCTTATTTCTAAAACATTTCCCACAAATACCCCAATTTTAAACTAGGTGAACTCTCACCCCAGGTACACTATTACTTGGTTAAAAGTGTGCTTATTAATAGGGCCTGTGAACACCTCTGGCTATGGAATTATTTCTCATGAGCCTGAAGCATCTACTTCCACACAGGCAAAGAATCCCATCCTTTAATTCAAAGTACTCCAGGGGAAAATGAGGCAAGGCATCCTCCAAACTGCCAGCCCACCCCTGGGATTGTGAAGCAAGGGGTGGCGAGTGTCAGTCAGGGAGCACCCAGCAATCCCCAGCAATCCCCGGCTGTGCTCCCAGGGCAAGCGAGCCCCCAAACATACAGGGGCAGAGAACACCTGGGCTTCAGACTGCCTGTGTCCTGAGGGCCTCACCTGTCATCTGCTCACCTACTGTGTGCCAGCACCCAGGATTTCAAGGGCAAATGGTGGGATCCCGGCCTGGGGGAGCATTCAGCGAGGAGGGTTCCAGAGCCTGCATGAACCCTGAACCCAAAACTGCTTCCAAGTAGGTGGGGCCTATTTTGAGGGATTTTGGTTCTGAAATGAAGTTCTCGGATGATTCCCTGTGCCAACAAAGCAGGGATGCTGGACCAGCCCCTCCCCCTCTCCACCCCAGGTGCGTAGTGCTGCGGGAGGACAGGGAGAAGCCTCTCTGGGAGTCCTTCAGCCCATAGCCAGCACCCCCCCCAACTCCTACACAGGGGCCTGGCCCACTGGGAACGGGGGGCCTCTGGGGAGTCCCCCACCAGGTCATCCCCAGCACCCGGGGTGCACTTACCAAGACTACCTTTCTCCGTTTGTAAAGTGTTAATATTTCCCACACAGTATATTTAACAGCAAATTTTAAGCAGGCGTTACCCAGGTGCAAACAGGAGCACAGGCCTGTGAGTAGAGGGGCACGAGCCGGGCCCTTGTGGTCCCTCGGCCTTCTTCCCGCCTCTTCCCACCTGGTGAAATGGACCCACGGGCTGTGGAAGAGGGAGCCCAGGGCGGGGCCCGGGGGGGGGGGTGGCAGACGCAGCCCAGGACTCCAAGCCTCCCTTCCCCCATGCCTGATGGGCGCAGAAATTAAGGCAGACGCAGGATTATATATCCTGCAGCTGACAAAAGCCCCTAACCCTTAGAAAATGCTTGAGTCCTGCCGGCCCCGCAGGTGCCAGCTCCGCGAGAGCCCGGCTGACTCCCGCCAGGGACGCCGAGCCGCACCCGCGCCCCCTCCACCCCCACCCCTTCCCCTCTCCAGCCTCCAGCTCAGGCCGCGGGGGCTTGTTGGGGGACCACCTGCGTCCGGCGGTTGACCTTGACGAACACGGGGCCCGCGTCCGTGTCGTAGGCGCGCCCCTCGCTGATGCAGCCGGCCCCGGGGCTCCCGAAGGCCCGCAGGGTCGCGGTGCGCAGCTCGGCGCGCAGCAGCTGCTCCATGGGGGCGGGGGACACGGGGGCCGGGGAGGGCCCGGGACCGCGCAGAGGCCGACCGGGGCGGAGTCCGCCGCTGCCGAGGCCGCTGACCGCCGGGGGAGGCGCCGGGTCTGCGCGGCCTGCGGGCTCCGGGCCGTCCGCCCCGATACGCGCAGCGTCAGGTCCCCGCGCTCCCCGCCCGCGCGCGCCGCGGCGGACGGACGCAGCCGGAGGGCGAGGGCCGGAGGAGGGTTTCCGTAGGGGGACCGGGGTGGGGCGGTGCCCTCCACCTGTGTCCGCACGGGGTGCCCTGACAATTTCGTGGTGGGGCCCACCCATGGGGCGCCCTGCCAGAACGTCCCTGCAGAGGCTCCACGAACCCTTGCTGGACCTCGGCCCGGGCCCCAGCAGGACTCAGGACACAGTTTAGGGTAGAGCCCGCTGTCCCTGGGACACAGGTCACCGGCCCAGCTAGGCTCACACTGTCCAGACAAGGCTGGGGGTCTGGACCACATCGTGCCTGGCCCCAGACCCTGCCCAGTGAAGCCCGCTGCGGGGGCTGGGCTTGTTCGTCAGGGCACTTGGTGGCCCTCAGAGATAGGGGCTGCTCCCGGGTTCTGATAGCAAGTGCCAACCCCGCCCAGAATGGGACCCCTGATAAGAGACCTGCTGCCCTCAAAGGGAACTTCAAAACACACACGCCTGGGTGGCTCAGTGGGTGAAGCATCAGCCTTCGGCTCAGGTCATGATCCCAGGGTCCTGGCATCGGGCTCCCTGCTCAGCGAGGAGGCTGCTTCTCCCTCTCCCTCTGCCTGCTGCTCCCCCTGCTTGTGCTCACTCTCTCTCTGTGTGTCAAATAAACAAATAAAATCTCAAAAAAATACACATGCCCATGTGCACACAGCCATGCACACACCTATGCACAAGGTCACTGCAGAACAGCAGGTGGGATGGGAGAGACTTGTGGCCTTCTGTGGAAAAGGCATCTGCCCCTCCGTGTCTTCCTCCTCCTAGACTTTTTCTCTCAGCCTCGTGAAGCCCACCTTCCTATCGCATCTTGAGGAAGGATTCCCGACAGGTGGATTTGAGCTCCTGAACATCTGCAAATGTCTTTATTCTTGATTGACAGTTTGGCTGGGTATGGAATTTCAGGTTGGAAATGAGGTCCTGTTCCGTCATAAACAAGAAGGTCCTGCTCCATTACTTTCCAGCTCATTTGGTGTTGAGATGTTTGAGGCCACTTTGACTCTTCCTCTTTGTGTGGAAACTCTTCTCTCTCTGGAGGCTTTTAGGGTCCTCTTGGTGTCACCAGGACCTGACAATTTCCCAGGGAGGTGACTGGGTTGAGTTTCCTGCCACCCCCAAGGCAGGTCAGGTGAGCTGTTTCAAGATGGAAACTTGGTCCTTCTGCCCTGTGAAGTTGTCCTCAGCTCTTTATGAGTTCCTCCCTGCTTTCTCTATTCTCTTTTTCAGAATTACAAATATTTGCTCTAAAGTGGGTCCCAAAGCTGCCAGAGTTAGGCACCCATGACCCTCCAGGCACCATATGGGAGACGCTGGTCTTCACTGAGCCTCATCCCGGGCCATGGGCATGGTTTGCTCAGCAGGGTCTGAACGTGGCCGGTGGCAGCCGGGCAGTGGCACAGCATCTTACTGGTCCTGAAACCCAGGCACTTGGGGTCCCTTCCCAGACCCCCCAGCTCCCATCTGAGCCACCGAATCCTCAGTGTGAAGACCATGCCAAAGAGAGCACTGTCACTTTGCGAAAGGGTCCCACCCTCCTCTCAAAGCTGCATTTGAATTTGAGGTTTGGTCAGAAGCTCAGCTGGGAGATGTGATCAGGTACACCCAAGTGCCACCTGAGCTGAGTCTTTCTCCCCACAGCCAGCCTCCTGGTTCTCCTGGCTCCCCCAGAGCCAGAATTAAGGTTGCAAAGGTGCAGAAGACACCTCTCAGCCCCAGCTGGAATCCAGACTCAGAGAGCTGTGGTAGTTCTTGGAACTCAGAGTGGATCTGCGGGGTGGGACAGACTGAGATAATGATGGGGTCGTGTGCATACAAGGGACTCCGCTGCTTGATTACATCCCTCACTGTGACAGGGAGTCCAGTGGCACCAAGAAGGAAAACAGCCCACGGCCGGGTGGGGTATCTGCAATGCTGCTCAGAAAAGGGGCCCCAGGAAGACAGCAGGGTGGGGGGTTGGAGTCCCTAGGCCCTGGCTGCACCCTCAGCCGGACACCGTCCCGGTGTCCCCGCTAGTCCATCACCCCGGCCTCTATCAGGAATTTGCTGGGGCCATGCCCCTCAGGCAGATGACTGTTCTCAGAAAGGGAGGGGAATCCTGCCACCTCTTCGCAATTCGGATGCCTTGATCACTCTGATGGCTGTTTCTGCACACATTACAGTGTGTCTGCATACTTCTGCCCAAATCCACGCAGACTGGCTAGTCTCACCCAAGATGGCTTTGGAAGCCAGTTCCACGGGGAAGACAGAGAAGATGTCCCCCGCGAGCGGGGAACCGGGCACCAGATGCACTTACAGGCAGGCACTCGGACAGCCCGTGGGGGTCATCATCAGCCCCATATGAAAGAGGGGTCCAGTGCTCAGGTGACTCACCTAAGAGCCTCCTGTGCTGGTCCTCTGACTCCGAGTGCAGTGTGGTTCCCATCATGCCAGAGGTGGAGGGCTGAGAGGCTTCGAAGAGGGTCCTTCTAGTTCCGAACCCCTACACTGGGACCCGTCCCAGGGATATGCAAGTCTCCTGAGACTCAGCGTACCAATTGCTAATTTCACATCTGTTTGGAGCAAAGTGCTACCGTCTTCCAGGGGCTGGGTGCACTGCTCCCTGCAGCAACGGGAACTTCTTTCCAAACTTCTTTTCCTCCCTTATTTGGCTGTAATTCTGATTCCCTCTGAATCCCAAAGTGTGCCAAACACCATCCCATCACAGAGTCGCACCTGCCTCCAGACAGTGCAGGCGTCCCACCAGCACTGTCCTGCGGCAAACAGGAGGCCCCCTCGGCTGCCTGGACCCCCTGGCATGGGAGCTCTGCCCAGCAAGATGCAGCCCGTTCCAAACGCACAAGGAACGCCCACCCTGCTGTTTGGGGCAGCCCAGGGTCAGACCCTCTTCTACAGGAGTTCCCTCCCCGATCTCTGCCCTGCAGTTGGAGCCTAGACGAGATCTCAAAACCCAAGCCCTGGACATACACACTAGACTATGCTGGTTGTAGGATTTCCCTGCGCTTCAGCTAGACTTAAGGAGGGAAGGTGAGCAGGATGTGGGGACAAAGGGAGGTGAAAACCTGAGACATGGGAACTGCGGTAATGGCAAACTGAGGGGGTCACACAGCCCTGCACTCAGATCCCACACAGGCCAAAATCTGGGAGGGCTCAGCCCGCTGAGGCCCCCAGATACGAGCACTGGGCCTGAAACCAGTCGTGCGCACAGAGGGTGCAGTGAGGTCTCTGACCCTGAGGGCACTGGAGTCCTGTTTCAGGTGGAGACACCAAGGTTTCGGGGCCACTCTCATCAGAAGGACACGCTAAGCTCTGGGGTGGGAAAGTAAAGCTCGTTTTCTGAGGACTTCCTTCCGTGGCCAGGTGGTACTCTGGCAGGGGCAGACCATGAGGCATTTGGGTACAGTACAACCGCCCCAGAGGTGACCCCCTCCCCCGCCTCTGGCAGCTCTTGGGGTGCTCGCAGCTGCCCTGAAGGGCTCAAACGTCTCGCAGCCAAGGGGTCGAGGAGCTGAATCCAGAGCTCAACCTGTGTGTCTAGCCAAATCTTCCTGATATTCCAGAGGCCAGCAGGCCACCCTGCAAGGACAGGAGGCAGGCTGCCGCCAGGACGCCATCCCCCAGCCGCCCTCTAAGTATGGCTCTAAATCGGAATTCATCCCGTTTCCCAGTCAGCCCAGACACCCAGAAAACAGTGTGATTTCTGTACTGGGATGACATGTGCAGAGAGGGGCTTTCGCGAACACTGCAACCCACCAGCAGCTCTGGGCAGGTTCCTGGGCCTCTGGGTTTGCAGGTTATGCCATCTTGACCACTCGTTTTTTTTTTAAGATTTTATTCATTTTTAAGATTTTATTTATTTGACAGGGAGAGCACGAGCAGCGGGGAGGGGTAGAGAGAGAAGCAGGCTCCCCACTGAGCAGGGAGCCCGATGCAGGACTCGATCCCAGGACCCTGGGATCATGACCTGAGCCAACTGAGCCACCCAGGCGCCCCTGGACAACTCTTTATATAAAAATATATACACGTGTAAAAAATTCTGGATACAGAATTAGGTACGAAAGTGGGTATTTTAGAACGAGCAATCATACAAACTGCCAAGTTAGGAAGCTGACAAGTCCTGCACCACCACCAAAGCCAGGAGACACCAACATACCACGTATCCGCCAAGCACCCACCACACGCTGTGATACTGCGTCTTGCATGGGGGCCCTGGCCACACACGCGCTGATGGCACAGCTGCCAGGAGGAGCCTCTCGGGCCTCTCTCTACTGTCCACTGTTTACCAGGCCTCCCGCAGCAGCCCGCAGTAGCAGTCCAGCCTCCCTGAGTCAGACAGGAGAAGCAGTCCTCGGGCTCCATCTGTCCTTCTCTGGAAGCTCTGCACTGTCCTCTTACTGAACAGTCAAGAAAGAAAACTGCTCTTAAGAAACAACAGTTGCACCTGTTGGTTGTCACGACACATTACAAAGGTTCCTTGGCAAACACCTAAGATAAACGTTGAGTCACAAATGAAGGAAACACACAGTCGTGTGCGTCATTGCAATCCATGAAAGTTTATTCAAATGTTCATGCAAAAGACTTTCTCAGCGTCCATGCCATTCACGAATCCTCCCCAGCACTGTGAGACGAGGAAGGCAGAGCCGCTGGTTTAGCACTTTTTTATACAAAGGAGCAACTCACAAGCTTTCAAACGGCAAAGACGGGCGCTAACAGGAGGGCTGCACTGGCTCCACATCTACCCAAGATGAGCGGTTGGTCCCTCCCAGAATCGCATTCCAGACCGCGTGGCCTGTGGCAGGACGCAGAGGGGGCACAAGACTAGCGGTTGGTCCCTCCCAGAATCGCATTCCAGACCGCGTGGCCTGTGGCAGGACGCAGAGGGGGCACAAGACTAGCGGTTTGGTCCCTCCCAGAATCGCATTCCAGACCGCGCGGCCTGTGGCAGGACACAGAGGGGGCACAAGACTAGCGGTTTGGTCCCTCCCAGAATCGCATTCCAGACCGCGCGGCCTGTGGCAGGACGCAGAGGGGGCACAAGACTAGCGGTTTGGTCCCTCCCAGAATCGCATTCCAGACCGCGTGGCCTGTGGCAGGACGCAGAGGGGGCACAAGACTAGCGGTTTGGTCCCTCCCAGAATCGCATTCCAGACCGCGCGGCCTGTGGCAGGACACAGAGGGGGCACAAGACTAGCGGTTGGTCCCTCCCCGAATCACATTCCAGACTGCGTGGCCTGTGGCAGGACGCAAAGGGGGCAGAAAGAAAGGGAATGTGCTCAGCTGAGATTGGCCGTTAGACACTGTCCTCACTACCGGTTTCACATCCACACCCGCGTCTAACCCACTGAGAAGCACCTTCCTGAACATCAGTCGCTCTGGAGATGAGACGGGAGGAACCGCTGGGGGAACGTGTCCTCAGCAGCGCCTGGCGCAGCGGCCACTTCCCTGCTCGGCCTCCGGGCAGCAGTTTCAACGGGGCCCACACTCCATGGGTCCTTCTGGTCACATCACATCTCCAGTGAGGTTTTACCCAGCCAGGAAGTCTAAGGAAATGTACAACCTCGGGAGGACGAAGTTAGTGTGAAGACTCGGGGAAGACGCCCTGATGGACAGGACTGTGGGGACAGGAGGCGCCGGCCGCAGGTGTCGGCTGGGACCTGGTGCACCTGAACCTGAGGCCCCTCCCCAGCAGGGAGGCTCATTTGATGAGATTCCTCATGATATTCAGGGAGGACCCTCTATACCCTGATCCGAAATGGTTCCAGTGGTTCAAGTAGTGGAAGAGCTGATAGAGCTGCAGGCGCGCCTCGAAGCCCGGGGCCTCGGGGATCGCGCTGTGGTAGGCGGAGTAGAAGGAGTGGCTGAAGCCCCCAAACATGCCGGCTATCGCCAGCTCATACTCCGAGTGGCCGTAGAAAGAAGCCGGATCAAAAATGATGGGCCCAGACGCGTCCTCTGCTACGTTCCCTCCCCAGAGGTCTCCATGGAGCAGGGCTGGGACAATGTCCAGGTCACGAAACAGGTCAGGGATCTTTAGCTGCAAGGAGGAAACACATTCTCGGCAAAGTGACCAACACGTGCGGGAAAGATGCAGATGCTTTTCTGAGCGTGGCCCAACCACCCTGGAGGAGCGTGGCACACAGATGTGCACGGACACACACAGTTCAGGCAGGGAGGAGGGACACCGACAGCCACCCCACCGGCTGGCCCAGCCCACCTCCTGTCCAGACCTGGGCCACAGGTGGCCACACCTGCCACAGGGCTTCCCCTGCCGGGCTTGCAGGGCCTGGCGAGGCTCCTCTCACCTGCAGAGCAGACCAGAGCTCCCGGGCCTCCCTGTCCCCAGACCCCTTCTCCACCATGTCCATCTGGGGCTGAATGCGCTGCCGGGCATAGAAGGTGACCCAGTCCTCCTGCCAGTCGTTCACCTGTGTGGACAGAGGAAAATGCCAGAGCCAAAGGAAGACGCCCAAGGCGGCGGGGCACCACTGCAAGGGTAGGTTGTAGAAGGCGTGGCGGCTGACCAGGCAGATGGTGTCTTGTGGACAAGCTGGGACCCCAGGCCCTGTCCCAGAAGCAGGGGCCCTCCCAGTGCACAGCACCAGAGGCCACTCTGAAGAGCTCTAGGACACATTCTTTCAACCTGTACTCATGTGGGAGCACAGAGCTCAGAGCTGGCTGGCCTTCCCCAACCGTGGCTCATTTCTGACCATCCGCCTGGCCCCGAGGACAAGCAGCCAGCACTGCCCTCCCCAGAGTGATAACATGAGGAGTCATGTGAAGCCCGGTTCAAGGAGACCGTCGAGATGCTGACCAGCAGGAGGGAAGCAAGAGACGCACGCAGGAGCACAGGGGCAGTGGACACCGCCCGACGACACAGAACCCATCCCACAGGCGTGCACGCACATGCACGGGCCTCTGTATGCACACGGGGTGAGCTACAGGCAGGTAAGGAAGGAGCAGAGCCAGCCCAACGCCCCCAGAGCTGCATGGAGCAGGTGGGACTGGGGAACCCCAGCTTTCAGCCACCCACCACCCCAAGCAGGTTCCTGACAACCTCTCCCACATTCCAAAACCCGAACAGTGTCTACTCAGGCCCTGTGCCCACAGGCGTCCCTGAAAGTTCCTGCTCACTCAGGATGCCTCTTCTGAGCAGCCGCTGCGGCCTCCGAGAGCGCAGCCGCCATCGTCCCGCTCCGCATCTGCCGGGCATCGGACAGGGCCCCGGGGCCCGGATTCCCAGGGAGCCAACCACAAAACCGTAAAGCTGAAGGTACAATCCCCTTGCATCGTGCTACCCTGGAGGATTTAGTAGGAAGTACATTTTTCTTAACTCTAATTTTTACACAGCTTCAAATCCAACATCCTGACTTGCTGGTCCTGTTTCTCTGAGCTTGTCTAGCATGTGAGCTGGGTAAACCTCACATCAGCCTCTTAAAAACCAGCCAAGAGAAGGGAGCAAAGACTTTTACTAAATTTCATAAAGAGGGGAGAGGCTGTTCCGTCCCTGAGCAGCCGACCTGACTGGAAGGCAGAAGCAAAGCGCTGGTGTTGCTCACCTGGGGGAGGTATCCACAGCACGTCACCACGTCAAACCCAAACTGGTCCACGAAGGGCCGTTCCACCTGCCCGCCTCCTTTCCCTTGCAAGCAAAGGAAAACAAGGGAGACAACTAATTCCCACATGCCCTCGGGCTGCTCTTGGAGATGAGGGCAGCTTCAAGGTCTGTCCTTGGTGTGCCCTTCACTCGTGTCCTCATCCAGACATAAACAAGGGCCCTGGGCTCCACAGACCCTCAGGCCCCGGGAACAGAGCCTGTACACTCAACGATGCAGGACACCCACACTGCCCAGGACAGGCACCAGAGGACGCTCAGAGGAGCGACAACACTGCGTCCAAAACAGCCACCCACAACCCATCAGGAAAGGATGGCTCTCGGGGGCCAGCCTGGCCCTGGAGTCCCCCCCCCCAACTCAGCAGATGCCGAAGGCCTAAACCCCATGGGCTTGGAAGGGGGAGACGGAGCCGGACCGGCTCTGTCTGGCGCACTGGAGTCTCGGTCGTCTGCTCCTGGAGGGTCAGCTATCCCACTAGCACAGTGACCCAGGGCTGCACACGGATTATCAAACACGAGAAGATGAAAATACCAGAAGGCACTCTCAATGTCAACACCACACTAAGCTCTACCAAGGTTAGACATGAGGGCCACCATGCTGTGCCTCACGTGGGGCTGTTCTCAGGAGAAAAGGCACCACTCAGAAAGCCAGAGTAACTCTGACAGGCTTTCTTCTGGGGAAGGAGGGGTTAAAGGAACCATAACAGGACAGGGTTTCGAGTCCAGGAAGCACTTCTTCCAAATGCGCTGCGTTACGGCACAGAGTCCGCTGTACCCCAGCCTTGGGGCTGACACTCCTTTCCTTGGGCATCAACAACACAGACCCCACCCACATGCCACGCCGGCCAGACATGTTCGAGGGGCCCTCGCGCCCACACGGCCGCATACCCACAGTGCCAGCCTCCTTCTGGAGTGTCTCCCCGAGCCTCTTGTTCTCTAGGTGCAGGTCTGCGAGCTGGGTTCCAAGCTTGGCGGCATGGCTGTGAAATAAATAGCGTCAGCCGAGTGTGTGGCACATAATCGCGGGGTCACAGCCTCCCGCACAGTCTCAGGCCACGGAGAACAGGTCAAGGGGATACAAAGTCCGCTTCGGTGAAGCAAAGGGGAGATGATGGGCCCTGGTTGTCTGATGCTCTTTCCCTGGCAACCGGGTTCCTGTCAGCACCTCACCTTGGGAGATTCCTTTCCTGTCTGCCTTCGGCGTGTGGAGTACGTGTCACTCGTCTGCAGAACCCATGATGCATGGGGTCCCGGGTCCCTCAAACTTACACCCCAGAGGCAAGCTCTCAGATATGAAGGAAACACTCGGAAGAAAAACAAAGCCATGAGGCGCCTGGGGGGCACTCAGTGGGTTAAGTGTCTGCCTTCGGCTCAGGTCATGATCTCAGGGTCCTGGGATCGAGCCCCGCATTGGGCTCCCTGCTCAGTGGGGAGTCTGCTTCTCCCTCAGCCTCTGTCCCTCCCCCCGTGCTCTCTCTTTCAAATAAATAAATAAAATCTTAAAAAAAAAAAAGTCTGAAGGCTCGGAAAATGCTTTAGAACAAAAGCAAACAACAAAGAAAGGAAAACAAAGCCAAGCAAAGGAGGAGGAGGAGAAGGTGCCCAGACAGACCTGCTCAGATACCGCATGTCCAAGTGCTCCATCACCAGCATGCTGCCCCCTCCCGGGGCGTCAAGGACCTTGATGGGCTTGGGCACCTTCACGGTGTCTGTTCTCAGGATGGCAGTTAGACTTGCCATCTCACCTTCGAACATTCTTTTGGCCTTTCCGAAAAACAATGGAGGAGGGGGAAGAGAAGGGAGAGCAAGGTTACTTCTGGAAAGTGTCTGTGCAGACCTGTTCCCTCAAGCACCACAATCTCAAGGCGCGGCTGTGACGACGGTGGACCACCAGCTGTGTCTCCTGCTCCGGCAGAGTAGGCTATGCATGAAGCCGCAGAGTAAGAGGGACGCCACTTTCTCGTTCCGGCCCCTCTTCGACACTCTGCTTGACTCTCTCCAGAGAGGGAAGTGCAAGGCCTCTAACTGCCCACCACATGTCAGGTGCACAGCTGGACTGCGCACGTGGGCCATCCTCAGACGGCACCTCGGCCACAGTCCTGTCCCACCTGGCCCTCCACCTGCACATGCCAGGCATCTGGACTCACCTCTCACCTGGTTTGAGGGCACCTCCAATCTCGCACGGGAAACCATCCCATCTTACCCGCCATTTCCAACCTCCCCCTTGAAGTCCTTGCTCCCCCAGGTGGCAGTGACTGTCCTTCACCTCATCTCCTTGCTCACCACGACAGGGACCCTCACCGAAGGCAAACCCCAGCCCACAACACACCCCGAGCTAGCAACCTGTGTGACAGCCCCACAGGGTCTGGCCCTGCCCACTTTCTACGCTCACCTGGGGTCCCTGCCCTGGGCTCCAGCCCTACACCTCCACGCACACGTGTGCACACACCAGCACACACATACACGTCCCTGTGCTCCTGGGCTCCAGCCCTACACCTCCACGCACGCGTGTGCACACACCAGCACACACATACACGTCCCTGTGCTCCTGGGCTCCAGCCCTACACCTCCACGCACGCGTGTGCACACACCAGCACACACATACACGTCCCTGTGCTCCTGGGCTCCAGCCCTACACCTCCACGCACGCGTGTGCACACACCAGCACACACATACACGTCCCTGTGCTCCTGGGCTCCAGCCCTACACCTCCACGCACGCGTGTGCACACACCAGCACACACATACACGTCCCTGTGCTCCTGGGCTCCAGCCCTACACCTCCACGCACACGTGTGCACACACCAGCACACACATACACGTCCCTGTGCTCCTGGGCTCCAGCCCTACACCTCCACGCACGCGTGTGCACACACCAGCACACACATACACGTCCCTGTGCTCCTGGGCTCCAGCCCTACACCTCCACGCACGCGTGTGCACACACCAGCACACACATACACGTCCCTGTGCTCCTGGGCTCCAGCCCTACACCTCCACGCACGCGTGTGCACACACCAGCACACACATACACGTCCCTGTGCTCCTGGGCTCCAGCCCTACACCTCCACGCACACGTGTGCACACACCAGCACACACATACACGTCCCTGTGCTCCTGGACTACAGCCCTACACCTCCACGCACGCGTGTGCACACACCAGCACACACATACACGTCCCTGTGCTCCTGGACTACAGCCCTACACCTCCACGCACGCGTGTGCACACACCAGCACACACATACACGTCCCTGTGCTCCTGGGCTCCAGCCCTACACCTCCACGCACGCGTGTGCACACACCAGCACACACATACACGTCCCTGTGCTCCTGGGCTCCAGCCCTACACCTCCACGCACGCGTGTGCACACACCAGCACACACATACACGTCCCTGTGCTCCTGGACTACAGCCTTTTTTTAGCCCCTCACAGACCGAAGCCCCCATGTGCAGGGGTGCCTCTGCTTGGAACACCACCTCCACCTTTCGCCAAGTAAGACCCTTCCTCAATCATGCTTCAGACTTCGTATGCTCTGACTTCTCAGACAAATCTCAAACTTCCCAAAGTAACTGCTCCCTTTAAAGTAGCTTTTTCATTTTTCTTTTTTTTTCAGTCAAAACACTATAGGAGTATGAGCAGAAAAGGGCACAAGTGGGAGCATCTGACTCCAATTTTCACGAAGTCTGCACACTGCGTGACTGCCCCCCCGGACACAGACAGAACACTGTTGCCCGGAAGCCCCGGAGGCGCCTCTGTTCCCCAGCCATTCGCGCCCTCCCCTCCCCCCACAGATCTGTCCGGTCCACTTTGTCCTTCTGCGTGCTGACACAGACAGTCTGGCTTCTTTGTCCCGCTGCCTTTGTTATGCTGGTGCATCAACAGTCAAGAGTTTACTCTCCCTGCTGCACAGAGCTCCCCGTGAGAGTGTTCCAGAATGGGCTCGCCCAGTGTACTAACAGCTTGGCTTCCAGCGTGGGGCTTCTACAAAGTGCTGCCAGCGACGTCTCTCCACATACTCTCAGGACGGACTCTATGACCTCAGGCAAGCTGCTTAACTTTCTGTGCCTCTCCCTCTCCCGTAAAAACGGGGTTAGTAACAGCACCGCGCTCACCGGCTCGCTGCCACGAGTAACTGAGCTAGCAGCTAACACTTACCTAGCCCATTCTGAGCACTTCAAAACATCACTATTATTACACTACCTTGGAGAGCTAAGGTCATTGAGGAAGAAGATAAGAACGGCGCCTCGAGCATTTTCGGAGCATTCTCTTTAGGAGATGCAGGGAAAACAACTACGCTCCAGCTACACTTTGTACCAGAGCACTGGTCGTGAAAAGGAAAGTAAGGGGTAGAATAAGATCAATAATCATGGGGGAAGAGGTGGAGAGGGATCTGTGAACCCAGCCAGAGGTGAAGCCTCTCTCGCAGAAGTGTCTGCTGCTCCGTGAGAAGAGAGGGAGGAAGAAGCAGGCAGCAGGTGGGGCACAGTGCTACAAAAAAGATCTGGAGCTTAAGGGAGGAGGAGGAGAGGAACCAACGGCAAGTATGCAAGACAGATAAGAACAATCTTATTTAGGGGCACCTGGGTGGCTCAGTCATTAAGCATCTGCCTTCGGCTCAGGGCGTGATCCCAGCGTTATGGGATCGAGCCCCGCATCGGGCTCCTCCACTGGGAGCCTGCTTCTTCCTCTCCCACTCCCCCTGCTTGTGTTCCCTCTCTCCCTGGCTGTCTCTCTCTCTGTCAACTAAATAAATAAAATCTTAAGAAAAAAAAAAAAAGAACAATCTTATTTAGAGCAGGTCAAGTCAAGCGGGGTGAGAGGGAAAAGAGAAGAGCAATCAGGTAGTCTTCTAGAAGTGTGGAAGGTACTTTCACTTCCTACAAGGTAAAGCGTAAAAGAAAGCCCTGTTTTCATACAACCAGCAAACGTGTAGGTACAGCTAGTTGTCTGCATGACTCACACAGTATTTTCCACAGAAAGCTAAGAAATTACATGTTCAGAACTATCTGCCAAAGGAGCAGAAGGAACTTAGGGGAGAAAGATTAGCAAAAAGAAAATGGACTTTGGGGCACCTGGCCAGCTCAGTCGGTAACGGGCAGCTCCTGATCTCGGGGTTGTGAGTTCCAGCCCTAGGTTGGGTGTAGAGATGACTTAAAAATTAAATCTTAATTAAAAAAAAAAGAAGAAAATTGACTTTGATGACAAAAGAAGAAGAACCTGAGGACACAGCAGTGCAAGAACAATGCTCAGAAAGCATCACTACGTGGGCCCATTTTAATCCCTGGAAAGTATTTGCTTCCCCTGTAATTAACACCCATTCTGAATTATAACAAAAGCCAGTGAAGGTGGAAATACAAACAGGAAAAGGATAGATGCCACATAAGTGGGAAAACAAAACCAGAAACAGAGAAGCCCTGCAGAAGAATGTAAGAGCTGCCTGAGGAAACTCCAAGCACGAATGCGGGCAGTTTCCTATAAAAGGGTGGGGCGGCAGGACGTGCCACTGATCTCTGCAGAACAGAGCACTAAAGTGTGTCTTGAGAGAACAGCCACGACTCAGAAAGAGATCGTCCCCATCACGGAAGGTGGGATTCACATCTGGGAAGAAAATGAAAACAACCGCAAAAACGCCTTCTAGGGAAAGAATAACAGCACGCCAGGCGTGTGACATGAGGACTTGGTACTGGGGTCAGTCCCCTCAGCCCCATCTGAAACAACGCATTGTCAACTGCTCACTGCCTCCTGGAGCCAGCCTGGGCCTTCTGGCTAACAGTACTGGGTGACCCAGCCAAATTGGGCACAGAAGCGACACCAGCAACCAGGAGGAAGTACGGCTTCAGCAGTGAGGTTCACCTGTTTTCTACAGGGCCCTCTCGAAAAGGTTCATGTACAAACAGAATTTTCTGGAGCAGGTGACTACAGTGGGCTGAAGCTGGTGCCCCCTCCCCAGTTCCTCTGTCGAAACCTGTCCCCCTCCCCCGTGTGACCCTGCTGGGAGGTGATTAGGCTCCACAGGCTGGAGCCCTCTTAATGGGATTGGTGCTCTGACAGATGAGACCCGAGGGAGCTCCCTCCCCCTCTGACACTGAAAACACAGGGAGAAGTCGCCTTCCCATCATGGAAGTGGGCTCTCCCCAGACACCTGCCAGCTCCCAGAACTGAGCTGCCCGGTCTGTGGTACTCTGATCCCGCGGCCCAAACTCACAAAGGCAGTGGCTAAATGTTTGCAATAATCCAGAGAGGATTTTGATCTCTGCAAGTTCAAATAAATCCCAGAACAAGAAGCTGCTACTGCCAGTCCCTGTTCAAAACTCCTCCAGCAAGGGATTTCTCAAAGTAGCGGCCCGCCACACCCCCCACTGCAAAGCCCCCCAGAACCACCGTCCACACTGCAGCGGGGAGCATAGTTGGGCGCAGGGGTCCCCAGACGGCCGCCCAGAGTGTCCGCTCCGCCCCCCCCCCCGGGTTTATATGGCTCACCCTGGGCACGCGACCCCAGGAACGCCCAGACACGGCCGGAGGAGCAAGGGGGTCAGCAAGTGCCAAGGCCCTGTGGCCCTGCTGTGCGGACCCCCACCCGGGCCTTGAGCACCTCCACCCCCCCCCACCCCAGACCCGGAATCCTGGCCCTCGGACCCTCCAGACTCCACACCAGGACCCCAGACCCCGTCCTGAATCTCGACCCCCACGCCGGTTCCGGACCCCGAATCCCGGACCTCCGACCCCCCAGACTCCCCACCAGGACCCCAGACCCGGGCCTGAAGCCCCACCCAGACCCCAAACGCCGACCACCACCCACCCCGCCCTGGCCCGGCCTACGGCGGCCCTGACCTCCGCCTTGGAGTTCACTTTCACGAACACCCGTCCTCTGTCCGTGTCGTAACTCTGGCCCTGGCTAATGCACCCGCCCCCCGAGTGACCCGTAGCCTTGACGAAGTCGCAGCCCAGCTCCCGCTTCAGCAGAGCCTCCATGTTCAAGCCGGCACGTCCGCGGACTGCCTCAAGCCAGGGAAAAGCCACCCGCGGAGACGCACCGTGATTGGGTGAGGCGAGGGGGGGCGGGACCTAGTCACGGGAACACACGGGGATTGGGTGAGACGCTGAGGGGCGGGACCGGGCCCCCAGGACATCCTGGGATTGGGTGAGGGGATCAGGTCCCTTGGGTTGGTTCTGAAATTCATACACAGCGGGAGGGCGAGAGAGCTCCCCCTTCTGGCCTCCGTCTCCATTTCAAGTGAGGCTTGCTTTTATTAATTTTCATACACGTGATTATCAATTGGCATCCGCCTCCCCTAGTGATTTGAGTCTGCTTTGCTCCCTGTATTAGTTGGAGTTCCCCCAGGGAGGAGATGACAGGATTCATAGGAGAGAGATTTATTTCAAGGAAGGGCTCTGTTAACCTTAAAAATAAAACTGTCAGTTAATTTACCAGCAAAGATGGGGTTATTTAGGAACAGCAGAGAATTGCAACCCAGGAAGAGCAGGCTTGGCAGAACCAGGGGCAAGTCTGGAGAACAGGGAGAGGAGGCTCTCTTTTAGAGGAAAGGGGTTATAAACATGACACCTGGATAACATCCGTTATTGAAAACAGGTGCAATAATTGATTATTCACATCAACAATGAGCTAAATAAAAGTTGCGTAAACAACAGAAGATTCGACATATTTGCAGAAGTGACACCAAAATCTACAACGTTTGTCAACAGTAATGGCTCTGAATGAACAAGAATGGTTACAGTCCCGTGCGTACGCCCTTGTGTCTTAAATACTGTTTTCTACTTGAGATTATCAAACTAAGAATTATTTCAGGTTTAGTCTGTTATTTGTTGATCAACTAAATGCGAGTCAACTCAGCTGATGTACAGAAACAACCTATTTAATTAGTATGCGTTTACATTTTATGCCCACGTCTTACACTTTAGTATTAAATATAAATGAATAGCAGAGGGAGGGGACTGCGTTGGTCTCTCATTGGCTGGGCTGTGGCCGTCTCTCATTGGCTGGGCTTTGACAATCTCTCATTGGCTGGGCTGTGACCACCTCTCATTGGCTGAGCTATGGCCGTCTCTCATTGGCTGGGCTTTGACAATCTCTCATTGGCTGGGCTGTGACCACCTCTCATTGGCTGAGCTATGGCCGTCTCTCATTGGCTGGGCTGTTGCTAGGGCAGTGGGAAACCTTCCGTCCAGGAGCTGGGTTAGTAAAGCAGTACCACCTGCAAGGTGCCTCTCTTTCTGTTGGGTTTGTAACTGATAACCAGTGCTGGGCGCAGAGCTCCACCTGTCGGCCCCCAGACACCATTTGGTGAGACTTTCCTTGATTAATTTTCACAGCTGACTGTAGGACGTAACTAAGCAGATTCTGTAAACAACAAAAGGAGATTTTATAAATTAAAAACATTAATTAATCAAATTAATCAATTACATGAACTACATTAAAAATTAAAATGTAGAGTCTACTTGGATGATTTAACAGCTTGGATGAGAGAATTAGCAAACTGGAAGCAGAGAAATGAAGAGGGGTACTTGGGTGGCTCAGTTGGTTAAGTGTATGCCTTTGGCTCAGGTCATGATCCTGGCATACCAGGTTCGAGCCCCACACCTGGCTCTCTGTATTTCCCTCTGTGCTTTGCTCTACCTCAAATAAATAAAATGTTATAAAATTCTTTTTAAAAATAGAAGTCATGAAGAATGTGGCACAAGGAGACAAACGGAAATTACAGGCAAGGTAAGGCACATGAAAATAGTAGACATTTAGCTGGAGTTCCAGGAAAGGAAGAGGCTATAATTGAACAGAAAATGGCTGAGAATTTTCTAGAACTGATGAAATACACCAACCCTCAGATCCAAGTTCTCCCCAAATCTTAAGCTAGATAAACTAAAATTTCACACTTAGGCAAGTAACAGTAAAATTTCAGGTCACCAAAGGCACAGGAAATCTCTAATGTAGCCAGCAAGGAAAGTCAGATTGCTTTGAAAACATTAACATCTGGTTTCCCAACACTAATACTGGAAGCCAAAAAATAGTGGAATGATTGTCACCAAAAGAAGATGACTGCCCAGGGAAACTAAGTTTTTAAGAATGAAAATGAGATAAAGACCTTATTCAGGAAGATGGTGGAGTAGGACGACCTTAGGCTCACCTCATCCCACAGATACAGCTAAATAACACCCACATCAGTGTAAACAACCCAGAAAATGACCTGAAGACTGGCAGAACAGACTCTTCACAGCTAAATGTAGAGAAGAGGCCACATAGAAGAAAGTAGGAAGGGCAGAGACACAGTAGGGAGCCAAACAGAATAAGAGACTGTCCTTAGCAGGGAGGGATGCAGGTGCTCGGAAAGGGGAGAGGGCCAGACCCTCACACCAGCCACCCAGGCATGGGGAACTGGCATGAAAACCAGAGGGTCACAATTTCACAGGTTCATACAGGCTTAACACTTGGAACTTTTAAGACATTATTCAGACTGAAGACCATTTTCTTTTATTTCCAGTGATGAAATTTTCTGCCAGCAGACCCTCCCAGAGGAAAACCAAAAGGATGCTTTACAACCAACAGAAAAGTGATCACAGGTTGTAAAGCTGAAATACAAGAAGGAGCAAAGAACAAAGAAAGCAGTACATAACTTGAGAAAATCTAATCAAATAGATTGTACAAAATAACGGTAAGCCTTGTATGATAAAGAGAATTTGAAAAATAATTTACTTTTTAACTTAAGAGTAAATTGTCCTAAGGTGTTGTGTTGTTTGTTCAAGAGTAAAGGTAAACATGGTGATTACCTTTAGTCTTTGATAAATTAAGCGTGCAAGTTGTAATTTCTAGAGTAAGTACTGAAAAATAGAGAATTTATAATTTTCCTATTAGTAGAAGGAAAAAATAATCCCAAAGAAGACGAGAGTAAAGAACATGGACAAGGTGGAACAATAAAAGCACACATAATAAGAGGGTAGATTTAAAGCCAAGTATATCAGCAATTACATTAAGTATAAATGAACAAAATACCCCAGTTCAGAAACAAAGAATATAAGACTTGAAAAAAGTGAAACACAACTGGTTATTTATTCTCTGTAAGAGTCAAAAGTAAAGCATAAAAATAAGAAAGGATCCAGCACTCGGCTGGTTCAATCGGGGGAACATCCAACTCTTGATCTCAGCATCATGAGTTCATGCTAAACATCGGTTGTAGAAATTACTAAAAAATAGTAATAAACTTAATAAAAATAGGAAAGGTTAAAAGAAGTGCCATACAATACTAGCCAAGAGAAAGCTATAAATACAACTACATTGATAAAAGACAAGTAGATTTTTTAAAAAGATTTTATTTATTTATCAGAGAGAGGGAGCACAAGCAGGGGTAGCTGCAGGCAGAGGGAGAAGCAGGCTCCCCGCTTAATGGGGAGCCCAATGCGGGGCTCAATCCCAGGACCCCGGTATCATGACCTGAGCCGAAGGCAGACGCTTCACCGACTGAGCCCCCCAGGAGTCCCTAGACAAGTAAATTTTAAGGCAGGGGTGTCAGCTGCTGCACAGACCGTGACATAAACTCCCTGTGGTGGTGCAATTGGCAGAACTGGCAAAATGCATTAGTGACAAAGATGGTCATTTCATAATGCTGAAAGGTTTAACACATTGGGAAGGAAAAACACGTTCAAAGGTAGACATAGCATCACACACAGTCAATGGCACTCTATGAGCTGTGCAGTGCACAACTTGCATAACCGTATTCGGTGTCTCTGCCTAAAATGAGAGACAAAACTATAGCTCTTTCAGAAAAATAAAATCTAAGAGAGGAATAAAACAAGACACAGAGACTCAGCCATAAACTACATTAAAGTCATTAAAACGAAGACTTTCTTTTCATTTAAAGATAACTTAGAGAGAATGAGAAGACAAACCACGAAGTGGGAAAGGAGATTTTTCAATACATATAAGTCACGAAGAGCTAGAATCCCTATTTTTAATCCCTAAAATGTAAAAACCTACACATTAATAAGAAAAAGGCAAACACTGCAAGGAAAATCCAAATGCTGTTACCTTCAGGTCATCAGGGGGAAAAATTAAAAATACAGTTAGATACTTTTATACACAACCTCCGACGGCTAAAATTAAAACCTGGCAACGTCAAGTGCTGGTGAGGGTGTAGAACAGCTAGAGTTCCATACCCTGCGGTGGGAGTGAACTTGTCCAACCATGTAGAGCTCTTTTATTTTTTTTTTTTTAAGATTTTATTTAATTTTTTTGTCAGAGAGAGAGCAAGGAAGCACAAGCAGGGGGAGGGGAAGATAGGGGGAGACGCAGGCTTCCTGCCAAACAAGAAGCCCAATGTGGGACCCCATCCCAGGCCCCCAGGATCATGACCCGAGCCGAAGGCAGACGCTTCACGGACTGAGTCACCCCGGCATCCCTGTAGAGCTCATTTTGGACAAATGAACTACTAAAGCTGAACATTCTGTATCCTGTGAGCCAGAAATTGTACTCCAAGGTATAACCCCCCCGCCAGAAATTCCTGGGTATGTGCACCAAGAAATACGTACAAGGATGTTTGGAGTAGAATGACTTATAATAGCCCAAAACATAAATAGCCTGGGGTGAACACACCCTTCAGTGACCCTCAGGAGTCATGCCCTGTTTAACCCCCTCCTGAGTGCACACAGAATCTGTGACTTGCTTCTGACCAAAGGAGTACGACAGAGGTCACGGGATGTCGCTCTTGTGATTATGTTATATTACGCGGCTCAGGTCGTGGCCTTGTGCTCGCAACGTGTGCACACGCGGTGGCTCCCCGGTGGCAAGCCGAGGCCCATTCCCGTCGCACTGCGCATTTGTGCTGCCCCTCCCCCGGGGACAGCCCGGAGGCACTGAAGCGCTGAACGAGGACCCCCGTGTGTGTGGACGGGTGGAGGGTGCCCAGCAGAGGCTCCCTAGTGCTCCACAGGGACATCAGCACATGGCCCAGCCGAGCACTTCCCCAAACCCTAGTGACGTGTGCTGCTCCCGCACTTCTCGCAAGGAGCCCTCCTCGCTGAAGAAACGGGGGCACTGAGGCCCAGGGACGGCGGTTGCTGGCCTGAGGCCATCCAGGCGGGAAACCGTGGAGTCAGGATCCATCTCTGGCAAACCTCTGACTCCCTCTGACCTAAAATCTGCAAAACCAAACTCACAACACTCCCCAGGTGGGTGTACGGGCCACTTCGGCGGTGACACAAAGGAGCATTCCCAAGAGCGGGGTCGGTTCTCGGGGGCACCTCGCGGGTCCTCCAGGTCGCGCCTGTCCTGTGGGGGTCCCGCCGCCCACCTCCCGGCTTCCCGCGGTCCTGACCCAGCGTTCGCTGGGTCCCAAAGCTCGGGGGGGGGGGCCTCATTCCCTGGGACCCCACCACGCAGCCCCTCCTGCGAGCCCCTCCTCTGTCCCCCGCCAGCAGGCCCGAGTCCGGCGCAGCTGGGACCCTCCCGCCCCGGCGGGCAGGGGTCGGGCCGGGCGGGGGGCAGCGCGCTGAGGGACTCGCGCCGCCCCTCGGTGCGGCCCGGAACGGCGGCTCACCGGGCTCCTGCCTTCCGTCCCGAGCGCTTCCGCCTGGCCCCCTAGCTTCGCACCCAATCCCTTCCCGACAGCAAGGGCCGGGGAGCGGGCCTGGGGAGGGGGCGGGGGGGACGCGGAAGATCCCCTCCCATCTCCTCCCGGGTGGGCTGCTATGAGCCGTCCCAAGCAGGATCACCACAGGCCAGCGTCGGGACTCGGAGGCGTGAGCCTGGCTGGGACGTGGAGGGTGGCGTGCGAAGGACCGGGCCTCCCGGGCGCGACAGGGGCGGGGGCGAGGGGCGAGGGGCGAGGGGCGAGGGGCGAGGGGCGAGGGGCTGGGGGCGGGGGCAGCGGGTGGGCGGGGTCCGGGCGGAGCCGTGGGCGGGCGGGCTTGGACGGAGTGGGCGGGGCATAGGGCGGGGTCTGGGCGGGGCAGCGGGTGGGCGGGGTCTGAGGGGCCGCTGGTAGGCGGGGTCTGGGCGGGGCAAATCGCTGACAGAAAACCTACGTTAAATTCATTGTCCAGCGACTCTCGGTACTTTCTGGAGCATCCATGAGGCTACAGTTTCGCCTAAAATAGGTTTTCTTTCTATGGCAGAAGAACAACTGGCCCTTGGCTGTGACGTCGTGGTGAGTCATCAGCAAACATGCGCTCAGTGTGAGGCGGGGCTCAGCTGTTGCTTGCTATTTACTTCTTGTCAGCAGGGGAGAGAAATAAGACGAGTGAAATGGCTTTGGAGAAAATACGGTCAGCCCCCTTGTGGTTCTTCGGTCTATTTTTATTTAAGCATCAGAGAAAGAAACTTAAGAAATGCTTTTCCATAGTCAAATGGGGGAAACATTTCACGTTATGTAAAGAGATTCTTTGCATGTCATCCAGAGATGACAGATGCTCCTTCTTTCCTTCGCCTTCCATAGTGAAGGACCCCTCGATGGCGCTCTAGACCAGAGGCCACCGCACAGTGTCACGCAGAAACCAGCCGTGTGGCGTGACCTCCGTGCTTCAGAATCAAGACAGGTGACTGGCAATTCCAGGGACAAACATAGTTACTGCGGGACCCGGCCATTCCACGCCGACAGAGGGGACATAGAAGCATACGTCCACAGAAGCTTGTACACAGCTGTTCAAAGCAACTCTGTTCTCAGAGTCAAAGGGTGGAAACAACCCAAACGTCCAACCACAGATTAATAGATAAGCAACATGTGGTCCATCCCCTCTGTGCAATATTATTCACCTTTAAAAAGGAAGGGAATTGGGACACTTGCCACAACATGGGTGAACAGTGAAGGCACGCTAAGTGAAATAACCCAGTCACAAAAGGATGGAAATTGTATGATTCTATTTATACGAGGTTCCTAGAGCCGTCAGATTCATAGACAGAAGGTAGAATGATGGTTTCCAGGGGCTGGGGAGGCGGATGGGGAGTTAGTGTTTAATGGGGACAGAGTTTCTGCTGGAGAAAGACAAAAACGCTCTGCAGGTGGGTGGTGATGGTTGCACCATGTGAATGTGCTTCACGCCACGGAGCTGCACACCTAAACACGGGTAGAATGGTAAATTTTATGTTGTATATATCTTACCACAATTTTTTAAAAGATTTATTTATTCGACAGAGAGAAAGACAGCCAGCGAGAGAGGGAACACCAGCAGGGGGAGTGGGAGAGAGAGAAGCAGGCTCCCAGCGGAGCAGGGAGCCCAACATGGGGCTCGATCCCAGGACCCTGGGATCACGACCACAGCTGAAGGCAGATGCTTAACGATTGAGCCACCCAGGCACCCCTATATTTTACCACAATTTAAAAATAAAAACAAAACAAAACTGGGGCTGTGTTGCTGTACTGACCAGCTCCAACATTGGAAGCTGTGGTCATGGCCTCTGGTCCTCCCAGTTTCTCTGAGCCCCCCTTTCCTCAGTATGGTAGTAACGACAAGCTCCACCTCTCTGGGTTGCCACGAGGTTAACATGGGCAACCACAGACGTCCCGGGGCTCTCACCATAGGCCTGGACCACTCTACACCCTTGCCCCTGGCCCCAGGGTACAGCATGGGAAGATTCTCCTCCCCTTTACCCTGGAGTCACATATGACCTGCACCTACCACTAAATGTCACAGTCGGAGGAAACTGAGATCAGTCACAATCAGCTAAAAGGTGTTCATGGGCGCTGCCGGGAGTTGGGGGGGAGACCTACCTGTTCTCATCTCAGGGTAAGGGATTGCCATGTGCAATTCTGGAGACATTTTTAGTGGTTACAACTGGGAGAGAAGTGCAATGGCCTCTAATGGATAGGGGTCAGGGACGCTGCTCAGCATCCAGCAATGCACAGGACAACCCACCACAGAGAATAATCCAGACCCCTGGAGCTGGTTCAGACCTCCTGCTCTGGACCCCGAGACCATCCAACGGCACCGGGAAAGGTTAGCTGAGGGATTGGTGGGCACAAACTTCCCAGCCCCGGCTCTCAGTGGGCAGAACTTCACACTCCAGAACTCGTTCCTGCTCTGCGTGGGCCCAGGGCCCCTCCCCACCATGGGCCCTGTTGGGGACTGAATATGCCCGCCCAATCCATATATTGAAGCCCTAAATCCCAGTGTGATAATACTGGGGCCTTTGGAAGGTAATTAGAGCTAGATAATATTGTCAGAGTGGGGCCTTTGGAAGGTAATTAGAGCTAGATAATATTGTCAGAGTGGAGCCTTTGTGATGGGATTAGTGTCCTTAGAAGACAAACACCAGAAAGCTTGCTCTCTCTCTCTCCCCACTGTGTGAGGGCATAGGAGGAAGGCAGCCATCTGCAAGCCAGGAAGAGAGTCTCACCAGGAACCAAAACAGACAGCACCTTGGTCATGGACTTCTAACCTGCAGAACGGTGAGAAGTAAATGTCTGTGGGTTAAGCCCCCAGCCTGGGATATTTTGTCATGGCAGCCCAAGCTGATGAAGACAGGCCCCTTCTGCTTATGAATGGCAGGGCTTCTCATGTTTGCATGTGTTTGTGAAATCTGCACCTACTGCTTGTGACAAGGGAGCACATTTTCGAGTCTCTGTGCCTTTCCCAGAGCTGCAGATAGCCCAGAATGTGCAGATGGCAGGTGTGCAAGTGGGTCATTTTAATTAGATGGGAGGCACAAGGGTGCACCCAGACCCCACTCTGCCCAGCACTGAGTGCACCACCAGGCTCACCCACATCTCAAGGGTGGAGCCCCGGGGGTCCTCTGGTGGGGACCTTGATTATGCGTATTCGGAGAATATTCTAAGATGAATGCATACAAGGTTGCCAAGCATGAAGAGATCTTCCCTGTGGGTTGCGGTGGATCTGAGAGCCAGTCAGGCCAATCTCCCTCGACCGCCCATTACTCCCTAGATGGGGAGAGAAGTCTGGGGACTGGAGGGTCCCCACCTTGTCCTCTCCCCCAGCTCCCGCACAAACGCACGCATACAGGCGCACGTGTGCAGACACATGCACACGCACACACACGAGCGGAGGCGCATAGAAGCACACGAACAAGCACGTAGGCACAAACACGAACACGTGTACACGTACACAGGCGCACGCGCACACACAGGCACGCGCACCCACGCGCTCTGGGACAAAGACGAGGTTCTGGAGGAGCCGTGGGGGACACCGTGAGCCCAGGCTCACCCGGGACAGGGACCCTTGGCGCCAGGCGACCTGGCCCTGGCCTCCCGGCTGCATGTCCGCTAACGGAATCCGCCCTTGCGGATCCCCCACCCGGCCCAGAGACGTCTCCAGGTGGCAGGACGTGGAGGACGCGGCAGCGGGGTGACGACCCCTGCAGTCCGGCCCTGCACCGCCCTGGCCGCTCCACAGAAGCAGGAGACCCAGCCCAGCCCCTGCACTCCCCGCCCCCTGGCTCCGCCCCGCCCCGCCCCGCCTCCGGACCTCAATGGCTGTGGCCGTAACAAACTCTACTTTCGCCCCGCCCCCGCCCCGCCCCCAGCCCAGCAAAGGCGGCGAGGACCAGATCCTCCCGGGAGGGGCGGGTGGACTATGGCCTGGAGGCGGAGACGAAAGAGAGATGGACGGGCAGCCCAGTCAATGAGCGCGCGCAGCCGCCCTAGCAACTGCGGCTCGCCAATGGCGGGGCGTGGCGGGCGTGGCGGGGCGGGGCTACGCGCTGTCAGCTGCGGGGGCCGCCGGCCCGCGGCGATCTGCGGACGGCGGGGCCAGCTCGGCGCCTTAGTGCCCGGCCGCCGCCTCTGCGCCGTCCCGCGGGCCGGGCATGGGCGCAGGCGTCGGCGGCGGCACGATGAGCACCCTGGGCAGCCCTGTCCGCGCTTACGACTTCCTTCTCAAGTTCTTGCTGGTGGGCGACAGCGACGTGGGCAAAGGCGAGATCCTGGCGAGCCTGCAGGATGGCGCGGCCGAGTCCCCGTACGGCCACCCGGCGGGTGAGCGCGGGGCCAGGACGGGGGAGCAGGGCCCAGGGAGCGCGCGGTGGGCCGGGGGAGTGCACGGGGGCCCGGGGAGCGCGCGGCAAGCTGGGGCGAGCGGGGCCCGGGGAGCGCGCGGCGGGCCCAGGGAGAGTACGGGGGGCGGGAGAGCGCGCGGAGAGCTGGGGGTGGGGTGGGGGCGGGGCCTGGGAGCGCGCGGCGGGCCCGGGAGTGCAAGGGGGACCGGGGGAGCGCGCAGAGAACCAGGGAGCGCACCGGGAACCAGGGGAACGTGCAGCGGGCCCGGGAGCGCACGGGGAGACGCGGGAGCGCTCGGCGGGCCAGGGAGCGTTCGGGGGTCCGGGGGAGCGCGCGGCAGGCGAGGTGGAGCCGGACCCAGGCACCAGAGTAGCGCGCCGAGGAGCTCGGGGTGCAGGGACTGGGAGAGGGGGTGGAGTGCGCAAAGGGCCACGGATCAAGGAGCGCGGGGCTCATGGCCCGCCTCTCTGCCTGAGTCGGGCGCGCGCTTCGCGGGAGTCCCCTGCTGCACCCCCAGTTCCGCACGTGGGGAACACAGCGCGTCCTCCATAGTCTCACCAAGATCTGCTTCCCCGCGGGAGCTAGCGGCTGGGCAGAGTGCTGGGGTAGATCTGACCCGGGATGATGGCGAGGCGGAGGAGAGCGGACGGACCACGCAGGTGGGGTTTGGGGAGGAGGTAGCCGGGCTGCTGTGAGTGGGCCCATCCGGGAGGCCACAAGCGCGTGCGACGCGTTTGGAAAGTATGCGTGGGGGTTAAGGAGCGGGCAGGAGGGAATGGAGCGTGGGATCCGAGCGCAGCGGGTGGAGGCTCCCAGGTGGTGGCTCTGCGCGTGGGTGAGATGGAAGGGGAAGGAGAGGGGAAGCAAGAGAACTAGTCTGGAGGCTTCTCCAAGGTTCCTGGTGTGTCCGAGGAGCTCCTCGGCCTGGCGAACAGTCGCGGGAGGGCAAGAAACCCAAATGACCCTCGAGAATGCGGCGTGAGGGCGAGGAAGGGAAGCACCATTGAAGGTGAAGGAGTGTGGATTCCAGGTCGAGGGGAGCCAGAGGACTCAGAGCTTGAGGACAGTGGGCAGAGGGTCCCCAAAGTTTGAGGTTTGAGGGCCTCAGGCCCCAAGACGGAGTGGACATTAGGAGGGAAAGAAGGGCGGGGGAGAGGAGAGGAAAGTGAGGTGGGCAGAAAGCTGGGCCAGCAGGCCAGAGCAGAGTCAGGGTCTTCACCCAGGCTTGCTGTTCTGTTGGTGCAGGTCGGCGGCTGTGAAGGGCACCTGCCGGCGATCACCTTTTCACTGTCATGTCGGGGCTCCAGGCACACTTCCAACACAAACCTGGCTGCTCAGGGTCTTGCCCCTGTCTGTCTCCTGGGCTTTCTGTCGGGTTCTTCAGAAGCAGAGGAGGTCAGCCCAGGAAGTGGAGTCTTGACGTTCAAGTCAGCCTAGGTGTACTTTCTGCCCTGTCCAGGCAGCACAGACTTGAGAAGACAGTGCAGATGTGAAGTTCTGGGTCTGCAGGACCTCACTGGGAGATCAACTTGATTTGATGCAAGAGGGGCAGGAGGTGTAGGGCAAAGGTTGTGGTAGGATGCAAGGTGGGCTATGTGGGGATGAGGTGGCAGAGGGAGGGAACCTGTGGCTTCTGAGCAGGGACGTGAGCAGCTTAGGTGGAATGGCCTGGGACAGGTCTTTAAGATTGGAGGTGTGAGGGTGGGGGGGAAGTTGGGGAGAGTTTTGGGTTGGTTCTAGAGAACCAATGCCAAGAACCTGGGTTCTTCCTGAAGCCGCCAGTGTGAGAGTCACCCAGGGGATTTGTGAAAATGCAGATTTGGTCTCTGATTGCAGATCTGTGTTATCCAAGGTGATGCCATCAGCCATGTGAGATGTTTTAAATTTAAAGGAGTGAAAACGAGATACAATGAAAGGATCATATTAGCCACATTTCAAGTGTTCAACAGCAACGACACTTGGCTGGTGAGAGGTGTGGCAGAGCCCTGCTGGATGCACAGCTCTGGGGCTTGAGCTCCTGGAGGACAGCAGGTTTTATCTGTTTCTTGGGGGGGGGAGAGGAGGGAGGGGGCGCGGGTGTCCTCGGGGCCTGGGGCTCAGTGGGTGGAGGATTAAACATTGAACAAATGAATCACCGTGCTTTTAAAACTGTGTGCCTGGGGGAACAAGCTGTCGTTTTGAGTCCTTAGGGTAAGTGAGTGATGTGTGCAAATGGGAGGAATGTGGACAGAATGTGTCCTGGTTGTTTGAACAGTGGCTTGGGGACGCTCTGTTGCATGACTTTCTTTTTGTTATAATCGAACTGAGCACTTGTAAAAGCAACTAGTTAATGCTTTCTTCTAAAGGATTTTCCTCCACACAGAGGGAGGTTTTAGGTTAAAAAGACACTTTCCAGGGGATTGTAAGAAGTTGGAATCATTATCAGTATTATTATTATTAAAGACATGTTGTACTTTGCATCAGTGCTCCGAGCATCGAGCACCGGAAGGGGAGGGTGCTTCCAGCCTCCTGTTTCCATCACCACCACGACCACCCCCCCCCACACACACTGCGCATGCACCCCGGTCGCTCTGACTTTGCCCCAGTTTCTGTAGTGGGGCTACAGTGGCTGTAGGCCCTCAATATCAGATGTTTACGTGGCTTCGGCGCTGACCACGAGCCTTTCCACCACCACTGTGTCTGTGACTTCTGTATTTTGTTGGCCCTCTGATTAGCTGCATTTCATTTCCAGCCATTTTCCAGGAAGGGCTCGTGAGCACTTCATGAGCGTTTTCATGTTTGAGAATGTCTGTGCATTGTCTTTATCTGTGAACAGGGTCTCAGTTAGGTTAGAGTGTATCCTCAGGCTCTACGTTCTTTCCCTCCACACTTTGTCCCCATGGTCCCACTGCACCCCTGAGCTCACTGGCTCTGAGCTGCCATGGAGCCTGAGGTCCGCTGGTCTCTCCTTGTGGGTGTTTGCCTTTTCTTCAGAGCTCCTCAGCTTCAGCAGACCTTGTCTCGAAGCCTAATGCTTGGTGTTGAACTTCCGGTACGGTGCGTACTCTTTGAATCTGCAGATCTTGTATTTAATTTCAGGGAAATTTATGTCCCTAAAGCATCTGTTGCATTGATTTGGCGTTTGTCAGGTTTCCTATTGCTGCTGTAGCCACAAATTTAGTGCTTAAAACACAGATTTATTATCTGACAATTCTGGGGGGCCACAGTCTCCCTGGGATGAAAGCGAGGTGTTGGTAGGGGTGTGTCCTTTCTGGAGGCGCCAGCCGTGAGTCTGTTGGCTTGCCTTATCCAGCTTCTAGAACCCTCGTGCACTCCCTGGCCCCAGGCCCCTTCCTCACCTTCGAAGCTGGCAACAGTAATGGTACCTGTCTCATGCTGCACCATCCAGCCTGACTCGGTCTCCCTCTTCTGCTTTTAGGAGCCCTTGTGATGGTGCTGGCCCTATATGTTAATCCAGAATAATCTCTGTATTTGAAGATCAGCCGATCAGCAGCCTTAACTCCCCTTTGCCATGTAACCTCTTGGAGTCACAGATTCTGCAGATTACAGTGTGGATACCTTTGGGGGCCGTTATGCTGCCTGTTGTACCCGTTATCCTTGTGTTGCGCTCCACATCCCTTCACTTCTCTCTGCCTGCTTCCATCTTTTTGTCGCTCTCTTCTGAATTTCTGTGGGCATCTCAAACCTTTCCAATGTGTTGGTAATTTTTATTTTAGTAAACTGTTTCTAGCTGTTTCTAGCTTTTTTATTAGTTCAGTAATGATGTTGTTTTGGTCTGCAATTTTTTTTCCTTACTTTTACAATTTTCATTTACAATTTTTTTTTTTAAAGATTTTATTTTATTCGACAGAGATAGAGACAGCCAGCGAGAGAGGGAACACAAGCAGGAGGAGTGGGAGAGGAAGAAGCAGGCTCATAGCGGAGGAGCCTGATGTGGGGCTCGATCCCATAACGCCGGGATCACGCCCTGAGCCGGAGGCAGACGCTTAACCGCTGTGCCACCCAGGCGCCCCTTCATTTACAATTTTTAAAAATCTCTTTAAATGGTGCCCTTGGGGGCAGAGACAGTTGGGCGTCTGACTCGGTTTCAGCTCAGGTCGTGATGTCAGGGTGGTGAGACGGAGCCCCGTGCTGGGCTCCACACTCAGTGGGGAGTCAGCTTGAGATTCTCTCTCCCTCTGCCTCTGCCCCTCCCGCTTGTGCTCTCTCTCTCTCCAATAAATAAATAAATCTTTTAAAATTTTCTTTAAATAATTTATTTCATTAAAAAAATCTCTTATTTTGCCGACTTAATGTTTTTGTTAAATTGTTCCATTGCATGAAGTAATTGGGATGAATGTCCTTCTGTTCCTTGGGTCATGCTTCATTTCAGGTTGGGTTCTTTGTCTCTTTTTCCTTTTATAACGTTTTGTTAAAGTGTGCTATGCATGTAGAATAGCTGAGGGGCCCACCTCCCACTTTGGGGCCTGCTGGCCCTGGAGCCTCCCTCAGATATGGAGGGTTGGTACCTCATTCGGCCTCTTCTCCCAGGTGGAAGTGCTGAGGAAAAGGCCTGGACAGCCCAGCTCATGTGGGGAGTGAAGTCGGGGCCACCGCTGAGGTCTTCCTCTCTGCTCGCTGGTGAGGGTCTCTCCCCTTAGCTCCAGCTGGTGGTGTTTCCGGCACCGCGTTCCCTTTCCTTCTCTGATTGCTGAGTTTCTACGTTGGGAGAGGGAAGTACAGGAAACGGACACTAAACTCTGCAATCTCTTGCCTCCCAACTTTTTTCCCAAAGAGACTCACTATTTCCTGATTACTTTCTCCTGGCTGCTTCTCCAGCTTCCCTTTGCCAGTAGGAAAATCCCATCTTTCTCTGTTTCACTTCTGCTGACAGCTAGTAATAATTCTATCCTCCCCCTTATTGAGAGTGTAGAGCAATCAAGTCATGAGATAGGTCATGTTATTGGGCCCAGAGAGGGTGAGTAACTCTCTCAAGATCACACAGCGTGAGTGAGAACGGGAGTGTGAATGGTGTGGCTGGCTCTGGGCCCCTCTGTGGCCCGTCTGGTTCAGAAAAGTCTCAGAGAAGTGACTTTTCTTCCCTGTGAGGACAATCAAAGCGCTTTTACTTAGTGGCCTTGTCTTGGGGTTTTTTGCTTTTCTATTTGCCTTTGACAAATGTTCTGCCGGGAGAAGCATGCTCGCTCCCTGCTGCCGTCTATGGCGCTGCAGACCGTGGTGGATTTGCTGATTTTACAGCTACTCTGTGGTTTCCCTTGGCAACCCCTTCAAGATTCGAAACACGATTTATGAAGCCATCACTTTCAAGTTTGAACTGAGGGCCGAATCATATTTTATCCCTAGTTCTTTGCAGCGTAACTCCTTAGATGGTCTTCTACTTCCTGACCTCCCATGGTACCACCAAAAGCACATGGGAAATTTCAAGGTATTCATGTTTTAGATTATTCATAAATGCTTCCATGTATTTGACAATAATAAAACTGCCTTTGTGTCCGATTTTCTCCTTAAACCCAACCGTTCAGTCCTGCCTCCCTGCGGTGGGGACTGCCCCTTTCATCTAGCCTCTGACTCCAACCCAGGGTGACCCTGCTCTCGGGTGATGGGCAGGGAGGGGCTCCGATCCAGCCAGCCCAGGTTCCTGCTGTGCAGAGGGTCAGTTTCGGGCTGGAGACCCACCCAGCACCCCCTGCGTCCTGTCACTAGCTCTGGGTGCCGCAGTGGGGTAGGACGACAGCCACGTGGTCCTGCCTTGGTCCTGCCGGTCACACCTGCTGACTCCTTGCTCAGGCCTTTTGGGGTGAAGAGAAGCAGCAAGGTGTGTCGGAAGCGATGGAGCCTACCACTCCCATCGCAGGCTGTGAGCTGATATCCCATTAAGATTTTTTCTTTCTTTCTTTCTTTTTTTTTTTTTAACACGTGAAGCTTTCTTCCTTGGCTTCTTCAGCTAAATTAGCCGCAAAGAAGGAATTGTGTCTATGTAAACAGTGAAAAGAACTGCAATGTCCGGGGAATTGGGCTTAAAAACTGCGTAGATGTCGATTTATCAGATTCACAAACAAAACCATGTAAAAGGCAGTCACCCCGTAGGCTAGCAGCTCCCTCCGAGCTCTCCAGGTTCGCCTTCCTCAGAAGGCTTTCACTTTCCTCCTTGGAGGCGGCGACCAGCTTGGCCACGAGACCTGGCGCTCCCTCGGCCTCCCCTCCAGGTTGTTGGAGCAGCTCCGGCACCTCCTGAGGTTGGACCCGCTGTCTGCAGCACGCTGGTGGGAGAACTGCCGGCCCCCGCGTGGCCTGTGGCCAGAGACGCCGCACTTCGGGCTTCTGGAAGCAGGTCCCTGCCCCCTCGTTTGTAAACGTCTCAGTTCCAGAGGTACGGCCTGCCCCCACGTCTGTGAGGACCTGGAGGTCTCAGCCTGTGGGCGCGGTGCTCAGAGCCACCTTCTTCCCCTGGCTGCCGGCAGCGCCCCTCCTGCCAGCGCGCACTGTGCCTGCCGTCTGCCCGTTTCTTCAGGCTCGTGGTTGCTTTTTCCATCTTGTCCGCGGCCCACCGCCTGAGAGGAGCCGCACACCACACACGGTGTGAGACTTGTCAGTGACGGGTTTTAGAGGCTTTCAGACACCTCACAGGACCCAGGGTCTCTAGGTGTATTCACTCTGTGTCTATGTCATGTACTCTACACAGAGCACACACGCGTGAGCATGGTACACGTACACAAACACACGTGTGCATACGTACGGAGACGCGGGTGTGAGCTATTTGCGTTGCTCTGATTAAGGCACGAACTTTCTGAAGATGCTTATCAGTGAAGACGCAGACTCTTTTTTTCTTGGTTCTGTTAATGTACAGAGACTCGTCGAACACGGTGCCACTTGGGTCGCTCTTGAGATGGTTTTATTTGTGTCACACCTTATGCTTGCCCTTCGCAAACTTTCTAATCGGCGCCGGCCCCATGGCTGAGAGCTGGCCGTGTGGTCCGTGTCTCCCGAGTAGGCCTGCATTCCAGGAGCCGACCTCTGTTTAGCGGCGTGCGCGGTGTGGAATCGGGCAGCCCAGCACACGTCCATCGCTCATGGGGAACTCACGTGCGGGCTGTGTTCAGAGACGCAGCTGGGGAGAGAGGGAGGCTTCCACGCTGCTGGAACCACAAGGTGGGAGATGAAGGCGGCTGTCCTGGGCACGTAGAGCAGCCTCGGCCAGCCACCTGTCACAGCACGGTCCAGCTTGGAGCTCAGCCTGGCCTGCCGGTCTCTCCATGGACATCTGAGTTTCCCGCCTGAAACCACCTGCTAACGGTCATCCCTGGGGAGATGGTCCCATAAAGCAGTGGCAGAGAGCCGCGAAGGTCGGCTCCACTGTCCTGGGGTCTCCTTGGCTGAACGTGAGCCTCAGGCTGCTTTTGGCTTATGTGGGCTGTGTATTCCCTCCTCTGGCAGCCAATAATTAATGAATTCCCTTCCCCAAATGGGACTCAGCCGAGTTTGCTTGTGGATTTGAACCATGTTGTGACTCATGACACAAACGGCATTTTATTTGGTTAAAGAAAAAAAGACGTTTACAGAGGCAGAATCGTAAGCATATGTATTAAATTCTAGTGGACCCCAATATAGAAGGCTGAAAGGTATTGTCTTAATGGGGAAAATAAATTGGTCAATGTGAAGAACATTAAATTATCTTTAGACTAAGAAAATTCGTTTGGAAGTAAAATCTATTTCTTCTAGTCTACAGTGATGTGCTCATTCTGAAAGGTAGACCATTGCCTCATGGGTTTAAATAGCATCATGCTGGTTTGGCGTCCGGGAGAGGCAAAGCCAGAGGCGTCAGACCTGGGATGCATCCTGTGAGGCTGGGCGTCTGCGCTCACTGTCCGTGAGCACTGGGTGGAACGCGCAGTGGGGACGCAGTGCGGGAACGCAGCTGGACGGCGCATCCATTCCCTGGGGTGTCTGTGACAAACAACCACAGACTAGGGGCCTAACAACAATGGGTGGGTTTATCCTCTCATGCCTCTGAAGGCCAGGGGTCTGAACTCGAGGTGTGGGCAGGGCCTCCCCCACCACCCAGACCCAAGGCTGCAGGGTAGAATCCTTCCTGGAATCTTCCAGCTGCTGGTGGTTGTCATTGTGGGCAGTTTGGACAAGGAAGGGAATGGACCTTGCGGTTGACCTCTGTCTCCCGAGGGGCCAAGCACCCTCTGCCTCTGCTCTTCCCCTGGCAGGTGGTGGTCAGCAGAGCGTGGGGACCAGCTGCAGATGACACAGGGTCTCTATCCTTCCCTCCCACACCGTCTTGAGTTCATCACACTGGGCCCAAAGGATGTGCCACTGGGTGGGGGGAAACCTGGGAGTGACCCAGGCCCTGCTGTGGTGTCTGAAAAATCACCCAGCCCTGGAGCTCAGGGCTCAGCTGGTCATGATGTTAGCCCCGGCTGGGCTGAGCCCACGCCGTACCTCCTGTCTGAGCAGGGTAGCGGCATCTGCGCTGGCCCAGCTGAAGAGTGGTTGCCCTCTTCTCTCAGCCAGGAAACGGCTCAGAGGTGTCCAGCTTGGCGACCCACCTCAGGGCACCCACCTCTCCCGCGGGCTGTGGGGGTCTGGCTGAGCGTGAGCCCAGGAGGCAGCTCTGTGCCCAGCAGAGCCACGGGGCCTCCCCCAGCCTCCTTCCCAGAGAGGAGACCCCTGCTGCCGCCCACCCGGACGGCTGCCGCTTCTGTGGGCTTTTCAGGGAAGCCAGTGTGGTTGTTTTCCAGTTGTCCTGTGATGATAACTGCACAGCAGAGGGGCCCGCATCAGCCCAGCACCTCCCCAGCTGGCCCCCCACTTCCTCTCCCTCTGTGCATGGTGACATGCAGGCGCCCTCGCCCTCTGATGCTTAGCGCGTGAGACCAGGTATTTACCATAAACTGAGGCCCCTGGCATCTTTCAGATGAGTGGGGAAAATGACTCTGAGTTCCGGGTGCTTCACCCTGAGCCGTCTTTGGGAGCACAGACAGGCGAGCGGGCTTGCTGTGTGCCTTTGGGGCAGTCACTCGGCCGGGCACGGCCATGTCCGGTGCTGAGGGCATCTCCTTCCCCCACGATGTCATGTCACCTCAGCTTCTGCAACTGCACAGGTAGGAGGCTGAAGCAGGAGGCTCGGAGCTCCTCCTGAAGACACGTGCAGCCTCGGTGGGTGGGAACGTGCTAGAATACGTCCCGCTGGCTGACTGAGCGGACTGTCTGAGCAGAACGTCCCAGACAGGAGGTGTTGGGGGCCTCAGCCCACAGCGCCCCATGGGCCGGGGGGAGACCCTGGCTGAGGTGGGCTTTACAGAAACAGTGCCATAGCATCGAGAACCACGCACTTGAACATAGGAGATGCTGCCCCCATTTCCCTCCTGGAGGGTGGTGAGGATTTCCCAGCTGTGTCTCCCAGACAGCAGGCCTGTGCAAAGTAGGGTGAGAATGGGGAGGATGCCCCTCCTGGCCTGACCTGCCAGGCGCTGGCGGTGGTCTGAGTCCAGGTCCGGCAGTGCCCCAAGTTAAGGCCCCGAGGCACGGTGAGGGCAGCCCTGTGGTTTGAAACTGTTGGGACTCTGGAAAGAGGGGCTGTTGTCTGGCCACACCCAAATAATGGTTCAGAGATGATCTCGGCTACTCCCCGATCTCACTGGTGGTGGGGTGGTGTGCAGGGGTGCCGGGCCCCACGCTGCGAGAGCCCAGTGTCCCTGGATGCAGCCAGTCAGCACAGAGCACTGGGTGCCTGGGCCAAGGTAGCCGGTGGTGGTCCTTTTCCCGCCCGGCAGTGAGAAAGTTTAGCTCCCAAGGTGGGGAAAGAGAGGTTCAGGGCCGCTAGGAGTGGGAGCTGTGTGGACAAGCTGCGACAGCCAGGCCAGGAGGGGACTGGAGGCCCCCGGACTGTCCCTCACCTGGGAGCACCTGATTCCACCGCTTTGCTATAAAGAGAAAAATGAGGAGGGAGAAGCATTTGGGGAACGTACTTTTCCAAAAGGAGATATGCAGAGAGATGACTGGTGTCAATGTCGGTACTGCCCGCTGTGTGACTGTGGTGAACACACTTCACACCCCTGCCTGGAACGTGACTTTGCTTTTAGAACCATTCAGAAGCTCAAGGGGCCCACCGAGGGGCCAGTGCTGGCCTTGGCCGTGGCTGCGGCGGGGCGCCCGCCCCGAGCCCTTCCCACCCCTTGGCTCTGCGAGGCACCAGCATCTCCCAGCAGACTGTCCCTCTGATCCGAAGAGCCAAGCACAGACAGGTCTGGCAAGGACACATGTGTGTACGTCTTCTTTGGGGTGAAAATCATATAGTATAAAACGAACCGTTTTATTTTTATTGTATTTTTATTTTTTCAAGATTTTATTTTTAAGTAATGTCTACAACCAACGTGGGGCTCGAACTTACAACCCCGAGATCAAGAGTCACACGCTCTGCTGACTGAGCCAGCCAGGTGCCCCAAAATGAACCCCTCCTCCCGGCCTCTGGCAGTCGCTGGTCTGCTTTCTGATGTTTTCATTCAGCATTAGACACATTTCTCAAAAGTCAGCTACTCGAAGACGAACATGTTTGTAAGTGGTATTTAGCCAGTATTTACACCAGAAGAGAAGTCTCCTGTGTGACGGCACACGGTTACGCCTGCTCGCTCACTGAAATAGAAATAAGCATGTGGTGCGTGAACTGAACTGAATTATTTATTCATCATGCGGAGCTAAAAGCGGAGCGAATGGCTTGGCATTTGACGCCTCCTTTTCTTTTTTTTAAAGAAGGCTAAAATTATCTCTCTTCTCTCTGTTATTCTGACTCACTCAATGAGCATTCATTCCTACAGGCTTTGTTCTAGAAGCTTTGGCGTGTTTTTATTTCATTTTGATGGACAGAGTGTTCGTTGAGTGAGCTGAGTGCAGTGGACGTGAATTACCCCTTTGATCGTCACCGCGACACTATAAGGTCAAATGGTGGGCTCTCGGGGGCTGAAATGCACGGTAGCCGGCAGCAGAGGCAGGGAAGAGGGGATGTACTAAATAAGGGAAGAGCAAACACCTAAGTAGGAGAGAAAAGGAAACATTGCAGGAATGAAGGAGAACAGCTCCGTAAGTAAGTTTGTGGGGAGAGGAGATCCTGACCAGGGAGCGAGGTGGTCTGGGGATTCTGTGGCAGGCACAGCTGCGTTAGACCCGGGGTTGGGGACAGAGTGAAGCTTTTGCTGAGGGGAGGCCACTACAGGCGGCCGGCATGCAGGCCGTAAGTAGCCGTGGCCAGTGCGTTCTTCCAGGTGGAAGGGGAGACTGAGGCACAGGAAAGCGCTGCTTGTCAGGACTGGGATTTGACCCCAGGCCCCACAGAGCTCCTCCCTGTGGGGCCTTCACACTTGGGAACCTACGTGGCCCCGGTGGGTTTGACCCATCTCCACTCCCCCCTTCCCCACCTGGAGAAACCAAGACACATCACGTGGGGAAGCAGCGCCTTCTCAAGCTTTATCTCCAGCCCACCTGCTCGCCCCGGCTCGTCCCATCCTGAAGTCCCCACGCTAGGGGTGAGCGTGCAGGGCATGCAGCCAAGCAGTGGACCTGGAGAAGGTCGGGCGTCGGCACCCTGAAAGAGCGAGTGCGGCGGAGACCACAGTGTTGGTGTTCCCAGGGGTCAGGGGTCAGGGGTTAGCGTAGCTGAGGGGCGGGTTGTTCCGCAGGGCTGTTCTCATGAGAACTATCGCCGCACAGTCGTTGAGTTCGGTTTGAGTCGTGATGGCTGATGAGTACATCATGGTGGTTGAGCCCTTACCGTTTACTGTTAGTGAGATTGAGACGCAGGTCATTGTACTTTGCTCTGAGAAGTTATAATATTCCATCATATATTTATATGGGCTGCTTAAAAAGGCCATCAGTAATGAATTCTTTTAAATTTATGAAAACTTATTTTTTATTGTGGACCTAAAAACTCAGTACGTGAGGACACTTGGAAAATCAGAGGAGCCAACCCAATTCAAACAGTGAGTTAATGTCCTAAAGGTTAAAAATGAAAAACCTCTCCAGCCTGTGGATGGTGAGAGCTCTCTTTTCTTGTCTGGGAACAGACATGCCAAAGCCCACGTTCTCTCTAGACTCAAAAATAAACTCCCAGGGGTACTTATTTGTTGCTTCACATAGATGGTATAAAACCTTCAGTGTTCCGAAGGAAAAATTAAACATTTCCAAAATTAACTTTGAAGTTGCCCTCTGTAAATGTTTTTATGTGTTTATATATGTTTAATTATATGTGCATATATTCTACTTACTTATTATGTGATTATACATCCTATGTATTATGTATGATATATTCTTTTTAATATGTGTATACATATTGTTATAGGCATATCTATTCTATTTTAGTGTGTGTGTGTCTCACGTCACATATGCCCAATGCTGAGCACTGCAAAAGGAAGAATATAGGCATTTGAAGTTGCCTTCCAGAGTTTCGTGGGAATTTAAAGGACTATGAAGAGGCTCTTGGTGGGTCACTTCAAAGAGTAATTTCACAGAGCCTGAAGGTACTGACCTAAGCAGTTTCCAGAATATCTATGCTCTGCCCTAAACCCTTGGGCAATATGCCCTCAGAATGCAAAGCAAATTTGTTGTCTCCTTCCCCCACGCATACTCTATGGCCCTCAACCTACTTTAAAGACCAGAGGTTTTATGAATATGGTGTTCTTTTTCTTGGGGCTTTTATGGGGGGGGGGAGCTCAGTCTAAGCACTGGAGGTCCGTCCAGGGAGCTCAGCTAAACTACTTGGAAACAGCACCTCGTTAGCACCGCATTTGGGGACCTTGCTTTCTGAGCCTTGGGTGTGGGGTTTTATCTTTTGGTGGAGAGCTGCTAAGATTTCACACCCATTCCAGGACTTTCTCAGGGTGAGGCCCCCATGTAGGGGCTCCTCTCTCTTCTCCTGTCTGCCCCCCAGGAGCACATTCCCCTTTAGATTCGTGACTCTTAATCCAGCTTTCCTTGTCAAGGTACGTAGTATGGCCTCATCCCAGAACGTCTTCAAGGCTGTCTTCTTGAGGTTTGCATGCTTTGAGACACATTCCTGAGTGGGTCTAAAAATGAAATAAATCAAGCACCACGAAGCCTGGTGGTGTGGTTTTACTAAGCGGTTTGGATTCTTGGGATCCCAAATGGTGTTGCATCCGCTTTTTGGAAGGGAGTATTCGTGTCCTGCTTTCTCTGGTCACTTAATGGAAACTCTGTCTTTCACGGGCTCTCCCTCCCGGGGTCCAGCTGAGTGCATCCTCTCATCCACAGACCTGGCAGAAGCATTCTGGCCACTCACTCTGTGGACACAGGCTTCTCAAAGAAGTAGAAAATTGGTTTAAAAATGTTAATTGCTTTTTCTGATTTTTAGGGGGGAAAAATGCATGCTCGTTGAAGAAACTTAATATAGGGAAAGGTTGGGGTAAACAAAATAAACACAACCCAGAAATTTCCAGCTGCCACGTGGGGCTGGTCCTCACTGTCCCCCCCCCCCACGCACATACACAGATACACGCGTGTATTTTTTTTACATCAGTGAGGTAATGCTTCGTATCTCGTTGTATATGAGACACATTTTACTTTACGTTCTTAGTGTGATAATTTGGGGAAATGATATCCGTGTTTTAGCCTGGGAGTCGAGCTCAGGTGGAACAGACCCAGGACTGGAGGTGGGGCAGGAGGAAGGGTCACAGAGATGAGGGGGCAAGACATGGGGCTGCACGGAGCTGCCTGCAGACTGGGGGCCTGATGTCCAAGTACGCGTCTCCTGGCTGCTGCCGCCCTCCCCTCAGATAGCAGGCAGCAGCTGCGGAAGCCTGGGCCTTGGGGCGGCCAGGGGACCCAGGCGGCTGGTGCCAAGTGAGGGGAGGAAGGTTGGAGGCCCTACAGAGTGAGCATTGGGGCTGGTGGCCAGGGCCCGTGCAAATCCAGAGAGACCCAAATCAGCGTCCAGTCTGTCTACTTCAAAAACCGTGACTCTGCCCTGGTGAGAAGTCCTTTCTCTCCCCCAGGACAGTTCTCCTCTCGGGTGCTGTTTGCTTGAGGATAACTTTGAGGCCAGCAGCCCTTACGCTGCCCCCACCCCTTCCACAGGCATCGACTACAAGACTACCACCATCCTGCTAGACGGCCGGAGGGTGAAGCTGCAGCTCTGGTGAGTGGGGGCCCGCCCCGGGCTCCAGCAGGACATGCCAGCCCCAGGAAGAGAGGCTTTCCTGGCCCTGGGAGGGCACCAATACCGCCTCTGGGAGGAGCCCCCTCCAGCCCCAGCAGACCCAGGGCTGCCCCACAGGACGTGGAGATCTGCTTGTCTGGGCCACTGATGCGTCATCCATGGGGGGAGTGCTGGGGCCTTTGTGGGTCCCCGGGCGTCTGTCCAGAGCATGGCCTTCCTGAAACCCTTCTAGCTCCCCAGCACCAGGAGGGGCCCATGAGTGTGATAGGGACAGACCCGTGGCAGGTGTGGGAGGCTGGGAGCAAGAGGCCCTCCCCCGGGTCCGGACTGGGTCTCTTTCTCATGGCCCCACCTGGCAGCCCTGGCTCTGAGGTTCAGGTCACACCCCCCTGCCTCTGCCCTTCCCACTCCAGGTGGGGTTGGGGAGTGGGAGAATTGGTGTTTCCTGCTTTGACCACCCCCATGCAACTTGCCTGACTACTGTCTCCGGCCCCTCTGTCACCCCTTCTCCTGGGCCACCTGCATGGTCCTCTACTCTACCCAAACATGCCTAAGCCCCAAGCCACATGAGTCTCCTCTAACTGGAAGCCGGTCCTCCTGCCGGCCCCACCCGCCCCTTCCCAGGGCGGTCAGCAGGGAGCCTTTCTCCACAGTGTCCCCTTGGCACCCTGTCCCTTCCCATTGCCTGCCCCCCCCCCCGGGATGTTTGAGGTTGTGGGTGAGGCCTGTGTCCTCCAGGCTGCCCACGGCTGAGGGTCAGCGAGACTCAGGCAACCTGTTGTCCTCAGACTTCTGCCTGCTCCGCCTTGCAACCTGCACCCAGCCCTGAGGCCTGCAGGGTCCAGGGCTTATCTGGTCCTGGCTCCGTCCCTCCCTGAGACCATCCGAGGGTCCCGCTGTCCGCCCATGCTTGCCCCGGCCTCCTAAGGCTGCCCCACATCTCCCCTGAGCAGCATTCGGCATCTCTCCTGATGGCGTGTTTCGTCTGAGCGGCTCATCCTTGTGAATGCTGTCACGTGCCCACCCCCTCCGCGGCTCCCGCCACACCCCAGGCTTACCCACAGCACCCCACGTCCACGGAGTTCCCACTTCACGACAGCCACCAGTGTCCCATGAAAGCAGTGAGTCATGCCCCAGGGCTGCTCTGCTCCTGTGTCTCCTTGCCCACAAACTTCCTAGCCGCTTCCGCCTGCGGCAAAGCTGGAGCTCCGTAGCGGCTGACCTGGGACTTCTCCAACGATTTGCTCCTCAGCACCGAGGAGCTCCTGCCACGTCCTGGGCCACGGAAGGCACCTCCGGCCCTCCTGAACCCCAGGCCCTGCCCTCCCTCGTGGTGGCTCATCTAGGACTCAGAAGGCAGGGGCAGGTCACCACCTACAGGTGACGAGGAGAAAAGAGAGGATTGCGCCGCCGATTGTACTGAGGATGCGCCTAGACCGGCGGTCCCGCCCTCACCCGCAGGGATCACCTGGGGCTGTGGGCGCGTTCACTGCACTCTTGGATGTGTTTACAAAAGACGCTGGGCATCAGCGCCTGTCGGTCCTCAGAGGCACTGTCGGGAGAGCAGCTGTGGACTCCATCCCACGGGAATGTGCTTTTTCTTTATCCTGCTTTGTGGTGCTCGGAGCTCCATTCTGGTGGTTCCAGGTGTCTGCACCCCGGGTCCATTCCTCGTTTTGGTAAACTTAGGGATCTGCGGTGGGATGGCCACCGAGTGACAGTTGTCAGATGCGTTTGCTATGGCTCCCAAGTCCCAAACCCCGTTGTCAGGAAGCAGCAGTGATTTCTTCTCACTGGCCTCCAACATCTTTTCCAGGGATACATCCGGGCAGGGAAGATTTTGTACCATATTCCGCTCCTACTCTCGGGGCGCACAGGTAACATCCCCTGAGCCAGGAAGTCAAACCGACTGAGTAACAACGTTTGGAATGTTCTTTAACGGCTGCCTGGAGGACAAGGCAGTTAAGCTCATATGCGTATTGATGCAAGAGGCTGAAAGTGCTAAGGAATGTTTGGTGCCTCGCAAGCCTTCCTCAGCATCAGGGGTGTGCGTGTGCGTGGCTGCACGCATGTGTCATGTCTGCATGCACGTGGGCCTGTGAGCTGTGTGTGCACACGTGTGTCTGCGTGTGTCTGTGCATACATATGCATGCAGCAGGGCTGTGTGTGCACCTGTGTTCACGTGACCGAGTGTGTGTGTCTCTGCATGTTCAGGAGAGCACTCTGTCCAGGTGGGCGGGCCCTGCTCCTAGGAAGAGGGTGATCCCTCCAGTCCCTCCACATCCCGTGTCCCTAGAGCGGCTGGTGGGTGTGGGGGACTGAGCGCTCGTCCCCAGCTCACCTTGACATTTGAGGGTTTAGTAACGAGCTCATGAAATATCATTAGAAATACTCATTTAACTACTACATTTGGTAGATAAATAAAAATAATATGTTTTCTGTTAAAATAAGTAAAATGATCATTTAGCTGGTTGTAAGTCTGTGACGGAGTAGCCTGCACACTGACCAAAGCGGTCCAGGGCTGTGCCCGCCTCTGTCCGGTAAGGTAAGCCTGGTGCCTCTCCCCAGGGGGTGATCCTGGTCTATGACATCGCAAACCGCTGGTCCTTTGATGGCATCGACAGGTGGATTAAGGAGATAGACGAGGTATGACATGGTGTGCCAGGCACCGTCCACGTGGGTGTGTGGGGGTGTCGGGCACGTGGGCCAGGACACAGGCTTCGGCAGCACAGAGGCTGTGTCACCTCCCAGAACGGGACTGGGGCCCTAACCTGGAGACCCACCCAGTCCCGGGGGTTGGGGCCACGCACCACCTGCTGTGTGGAGTGGGTTGGCAGGTGGTGTTTGGGCCGCCAGACTGCCAGTGTAGACACGGAGGGGTCAGAACCACACTCGGGTTCCTGCAGGCTGCTGAAATGCATGGCCGTAAACAGCAGGAATTCATGCTCTCACGGTTTGGAGCCCAGAAGTCCAAAATCTAGCGTCGGCAGCGTCGGCTCCTTCCGAAGGCCGGAGAGGAGGACCCTTCCCGCCTCCTCCAGCGTCTGGCGGCTGCCGGCGGTCCTTGGCCTGTAGACCCATCACTCTAGTCCCTGCCTCTGCCGGCATGTGGCTTTTCCCCTGTGTCCTCTCCTCTTCTTACAGGGACACCAGTGACTGGATTTAGGGCCCACCCCAGTGACCTCATCTTAACTAATTACATTCTGCAAAGGTCCTATTTCCAATAAGGACACATTCTGAGGTTCTGGGTGGGCACGAACTTGGGGAGGATGCCATTTACCCCATGTACCAAAGGTGCCAGCAACCACAAGAGCTCGCCCGAGTAACCCCCTTGCCTCTCTGTCACCCATCAGCACGCCCCTGGTGTCCCTAAAATCCTGGTGGGAAACCGCCTGCACCTGGCCTTCAAGCGGCAGGTGCCCACGGAGCAGGCGCAGGCCTACGCGGAGCGCCTGGGTGTCACCTTCTTCGAGGTCAGCCCTCTGTGCAACTTCAACATCACCGAGTCCTTCACGGAGCTGGCCAGGACCGTGCTGCTGCGGCACGGGATGGACCGGCTCTGGAGGCCGAGCAAGGGTAGGCACCCGTGCGGCCGTCCTACTGCCCCCAGCCCTGTCCGCCTCCCGGGACCCGCCTCCAGCCGCCACGTCCATCCTCAGAGTCAGTGCATTCAGTCTGAGAGGAATCACTAGTAACCAACCGTGTGTCGAAGGTTCACGAGGGGCGTTTCTGAGGGCTGTGCTGGACAAGGGGAGGCACGTGACCACAGGCGTGTGCAGTGAGGAGGGGGCACCTCCCCGTGCAGAGCAGGACGCCCCGAGGGCCGGCTGGCCGGGTTTTACCCCTGGTTTGGGGAAGAGCGTATCGTGTCAGGAATGATTCACCCTCAGCTCGTTTGGTTTGAGGGGGAACTGGAGAACAGAAGCACATCGAGCGTTGTTGGCGCCCCATACCCTGAAGTCGGAACCCCATCCAGACCCCTCGGTGTTAATCCGCCCAGAGACCTGTGTCCCCTGGTTTCGTCTGCGGGGTTGGGCCTTCGTCACGGGTTACCCCTCGGGAGCCTGGCAGCGTATGACTGTCGCGAGACGAAGGGCGGGATCGACAGTCACTGAGTCGGGCAGCACAGGGCTGCTGGAGGGAAACTGGGTTCTTCTCAGTTAGGGATTCTCCGCCTCAGCACCGCTGTCAGCTTGGGCAGGGTTGTCGGCTCGCGGGCGGGGGCGTTCGGGTGTTGTGCCCTCTGCCCCCCAGCTGCAGAAACCACAAGTGTCCCCGGGGAGTCAGAACCACCCCCAGCTGAGAGCCACTGTGCAGAGAGAGCTCTTCGCTGGGACCCCCACCCCCGCCCCGGGCCTGACCTCTTCAGGGGCTGGGGCGGCGATGAGGCTGCACCAGGAGTGCCCCCCCATCAGGTCCCCAAGGGCCCCACCCCGGGGAGCCTGACTCGCATGAGGAACGGTGTTGGTGAGGCCGAAGCATTCCTTCTCAGGCGCATTCTTGAGCATGTCCCTATAGAGCTGGACACACGTGCTTCCGATGTCAGCGGTGCGGTTGGGGAGGTCACCCCTGACACCCTTGGTCTCTCGCCCCAAACCGAGGTCAGGCGACTCCTGCAGGAGGACCTCACTGGCCACCGTCTCCCCTCCAGGTCTGCCCCCCTCTTGGGCCCGGAGGGAAAGACGGCAGGGGTCTCCAGTCCAAGGTGACGAAAGCAGGGTGGCCCGTCTCCGGCCCTGCCCAGGGCCCCACGTGGGCACAGTGGCTGGAGTGCTCAGCCCAAGTCCTGGGGAAGGAAGGCGGGGAGGCGAGCGGGCTGCCCTGTGGTCAGCAGCTGGACAACGTGAACTAAACGCGGTTTCCTTTCCTTCCCCAAGTGCTGAGCCTGCAGGACCTGTGCTGCCGGGCGGTGGTGTCCTGCACGCCCGTGCACCTGGTGGACAAGCTCCCGCTGCCCATGGCCTTGAGGGGCCACCTCAAATCGTTCTCCATGGCCAGTGGCCTGAACGCCAGGATGATGCACGGCCGCTCCTACTCGCTCACCGCCAGCTCCACCCACAAGAGGAGTGGCCTCCGCAAAGTGAAGGCCCCCCGCCCGCCCCAGAGCCCGCCCAGGCGCTGCCCCAGGAACAGCTGTAAAGTGTCCTGAGGAAGGCGCCAGAGCACGGACGCCGGCCCCTCGGGGAGCCGCTGCGCCATCACACGCGGACGGGCGCGGAGGCTGGTCCAGGCCCAGGAAAGCACCTGCCGATCCCCTCGGGGAGATCTCTCGTGCCCCAGCCGCTCCAGAGAAAGCACAGCCTGATGACGTTCCTCTGTGGATGTGCATGAAGCTGTTGTTTTCAGCGTGGATTTGTCCGGGGGGTCGGCACTGCTCACCCCTCGGGACGTGACATTCTGGATGATTGCACGCCTTTTCCCAACACGACTGCCTTTGTAAGAGCCACGACACGCGTGAGGAGCGCGTCCTGGGGACTCTGGGAGCAACGGGAGAGAGAAATTAGTCTTCGACCTCCCAAGAGGGCCTTTTTGTAAACCTCTTCACATCAAAGTGCGGGGAACCGGAGATTAGGCAGGGCGGGTCTGACACAGATTTCATAACGTTTTTGCTATGTTATTACCATGTTTGGGATTAATAAGTGATTTATATGCATATTTTTCTGTAAATCTACATTTTTTTGTACAAGATGTTCCACAAGGTATGAAGCAAAGGGAAGAAAATGCCAAAGATATCTCTAGTTGTGCCGAACGGCCACAACATAGTCACAGCAGATCCAGATCCGCAAGGAAATTATCGTCCGGGAATGAAGTGGACACTGTTACTGAAGACAATGTTTCTCGACAATAAAATGTATACTTGTTTCTTGGTAGGACTGGTGGCTGGTTCTTTCTGATTCTGTGTATTCACATAGCCCTTTATTTCATTTGCTCCACCGCCTGTCCTGAACCACGGCATCCGCTGATAAAGATTCCCTTCCCTGGAAAGAAAGGCAGAGGCAGAAAGTGGGAAATGTCAAGGAGAGGCCCTGTAACATGCGCCTGTCCAGGAAAAACAGCAGACAGGGCTCCCGACTCCCCCTGCAGCACTCACAGCTCTGTCAGGCACCCCAGACAGACAGACAGACGAGGCCCTTATCACTGATCCCAGGTGCGCAGAAAAGGCTCCAGGCAGGGTCTCACCCTCCTGCTGTCGCTGCTTGACATCTCTCTGCAGCAGCTCGTGGTTACAAAGAGGAACTTTTTAAAAACGACTAGCAACGAGAGAATACCCAGTTCTCAGTTTCCGTTGATGATTTACAGATTTTTAGAAATTTAAGGGACCCGAGAATTGGAAGCAACATCTCTACTGAGAGATGAACAACTGAGGGCCAGAGAAGAGAAATGAGGCTGGCCACTGCTGGCCACTGAAGGCCTAGGGGCAGGCTCGAGGTCGTCCAGCCCCCTGAGCATGACGGGGACAAATGTCCACAGGGGAGCAGCCTAGGGGACTGCAGGTAAACCCTGAAGGGACAGTGCCTCCCAGGGGCTGCCAGCCTGGGAGGATGTCCTGCTGGGGCCACAGCACCTTCTTTCTGCCCAGCAGTGGATGAAGAGACAAGGGTTGACCCACTGACCATGAGCATAGAGGCAGCCAGGGTGCCCAGGATGGATGTCATCTGACATGCTGTGACCGATGCAGGGCCGGCCCAGCTGGGGCATCTCTTTCCCACGTGGGTGACCAGGAGTGATGTAAGGAGAGGTCCAAGTTGAAGGAAGCCCCTGCGGTGACCCCTTCTCCCCTCTGAAGAACATGCTTCTGGAGAACTGAAGCTGCATGTCCCCCAGGTCGAGGACGGTGGTGGGGCACTGGAACGTGTCCCCTGGTGGCAAGGTCACACCAGACCCAACAGGTCTCTTTTCCCTTCCATTCAGTTCCACCTTCAGCTGAAGAACTCCTTAAGGCTACCACTCATGTTCTAGAAGGGATATAGCCTCTGTGACCTGGAGCTCTTCCCAGATGTTTCCAGAACACACAGGCTCCCGGGGGACAAAGGATGCCTGGAGCCACCAGAGGCCAGCAGAGGCGGGAAGGAGCCCCCAGGGCCCGCCCACAGCTGGATCTCAGACCAGGGCCGTGAGAGGGAAAGTCTCCGCTGTGCTGAGCACCCCCAGTGTGGGGCAATTCATTATGCTGGCCCCAGGACCCTCCACAACAAGAAATTACACTTCACAGGAGAAAGCACTTTAGCAAATCAGAGTGGCATTCCTATGAAAGAGAAACAAACCGAAATATGGAACATATTACGAAATAAAGCATGCACGTTTTGGTGGTGAATATACTGAAAATACAATCAAATGTAAACTGAACCCTAGAAGAGCTGCTCTCACACGTTGTCTCTTCCATGGCCCTCCCACTGGCAAAGCCCACCCAAAGTGTAAACAGGAGTGCCCGGTTATGCCCCAAATGTTTGTAATTCTCTTTTTAAGCATCTAGATTCAAAATGTATTATGTACAATTCTGTCTTCAATTGCCCTGTACTGCAATGCAGAATAATCTCCTGGACTGAAAACCCACAACTTTGATGAGCAACTATCTAGGCAAATGTTCAATCTGGAAAAAAGGGTCAATTACAGGCTCCCTCACGTTGGTCTGCCAAGGAGTCAGAGTGCAGCCGCCGCCCTTTGCTGGAGACTCACCTCATTAAAGCAAGTGCTAGGGAACAGGGGAAGCGTGGCAGCTGCTGCGGATCAGGCCGGATGCAGGAGTCCCCGCCGGAGAACAGGCTCCTAGCCGGGGGAGGGGGCACCTGGTGCTCGCCCTGTTCGCTCCCAGCGATGCTCAAGCTCTCTGGTCTTACTTTCCCCCGGGGCCCCCGCCTCTTCTGTGAGTGTTCTCACTGTGCTGAGCTATCGAAGGCTGTTGGCCAAACAGGGGAATTGGATGAGGTGGGCAGAGTCTCAGCGCGCGGTGGCTGAGGGCAGACGAGTCAGTGTAGGTAATGGGGTGGCTTCATGTAAGCAGGCTGGCAAGTGCGCAAGGAAGTTCCCTACCCTGGCATGAGGGCCTGGTGCTCCCTGACCAGAGGCTGAGCTGTGTCCTGGGCTGGCAGTATTTCCACCCTTGTTTGAAAACCCTTAATAACCCATAATAGACACACACACCTTGCGGAGTACCCCGTCCCCAGTGGAGACCCTCCTTGGCTCACAGGGACACGCAGGGTATTCTGAGGCTCTGTGATGCATTTCTCTCTGAGACCTGTGTTTTTTTTTTTTTTTTAAAGATTTTATTTATTTGACAGAGATAGAGACAGGCAGCGAGAGAGAGAACACAAGCAGGGGGAGTGGGAGAGGAAGAAGCAGGCTCACAGCGGAGGAGCCTGATGTGGGGCTCGATCCCATAACACGGGGATCATGCCCTGAGCCAAAGGCAGACGCTTAACTGCTGTGCCACCCAGGCGCCCCTGAGGCCTGTGTTCTTAACACACTATATGTAATTTTCCTCTTACAAATACAAAGTTGGGGTTTAATAGGGAACACACATAATGCCTATGCCCTCCATCCCTGGCCCAAACTCCAGTCTGCGCCCCGGAGATAAGAACGTGCCCCCTCCCACCAAGGAGAGGGGGTCAGTGAGGAGCCTGGCACTCATTTCAAGCCACTTCTCCCATCTTCTGCCTAAAGACATGTGAGCTACCAATGGGCTGTGGTGGTTTCCTAGGGCTGCCAGAAATAGATGGCTCCAACAAAGAACAACCATGTCCTCACCGTCTGGGGGCTCGGCGGAGGGGGGGGGGGTCCTCCCTGGCCTCTTCCAGCACCTGGTGGTGACCGCAGTTGTCAGCACGAGCTGGCTTGCGGCTACATGGTGCCAATGTCACCCTTCCCATCAAGTGGCCTTCCCTTCTGTCTTCTACCCTTCTCTTCTCTACCCATCATAGATTTAAGGCCCGCCCTAAATTCAGGGTGATCTCATCTTGGGATCCTTAATCACACCTGCAAAGATTCTCCAAATAGGGTCACAGTCACAGGTTCTGGGTGAGCATGTCTCGGGGGGTCACCATTCAACCCATTCCTGAGGGTGGTACAGCTTTGAGCTTCTGGGGTTAAGGTAGAGTGGCTGTGGCGAGGAGCCCCCCAGCAGCACCCCAGCCTACTTCCTTCTGTCACAGAAAGGCCTGGAGTGAGACAGGCATTGTAGGAGGCCCCAGACCAAAGGAAGGGCTGAGTCTCTCCCTTCCCAGAGTGTCCGCTTTGGTGACCACAGGTGCCGTGTGCAGAGGTAACCACCAGACGGCTGTGGCAAGGCTCTCCAGCAGCAGGGTTCTTTCTGAGTCCGTGGGCTGCAGTGAAGAGCCCCAGGTCTGGGAGTCTGTGATTAGATCCTGGCCCCTGTCACAAACCACAGGCCACCAGCCTGAGATACCCTCACATACTGAAATCGAGTTACTCGACTCCTCCAGCATGGGCAAAATCAGACCCCAGAGCCCCAGCACAGAAAGTTTGCCACCTTGTAGGGTAGGTCAGCAGCCCAAGGGTGCACATGGGAGGAGGGGCAGGAACGGGTGCTGCCTGGACCGTGGGTGTCCAGGTGCAAGGGGAAAATAGGTCAGGGGACAGTGAGGGAGAGACCAGAGGGTTGTCTGAGTAGGGGACCCTAGGGCCACCACTCTTGTCTCCATGGCCACACATGTTGGAGTAGGACCACAGCCCAGCTGCTCTGTGCCAGAAAGTCTAGACTTTATTCCTTGAGGGGATGGTCTGTGGGTCCCAGGAGGGGGAGCCGTATGTGCAGGGAGGCTGTGTGTCCTGGGAGGGGGGTCTGTATGTCCCAGGAAGGCTGTGTGTCCTGTTGGGGCTGTGTGTCCTGGGGGGGGGGCTGCTGTGTGTTCTGTGTGTCCCAGGATGGGTGTCTGTGTGTCCTGGGAGGGGAGTTGTGTGTCCAGGGAGGCTGTGTGTCCTGTAGGGGCTGTGTGTCCTGGGGGGGCTGCTGTATCCTGTGGAGGTTTGTATGGGGGGGGTCTATACCTCTATATATTTCCACTTCCTCACTTCCATCCATTTTTCTATATTTGTGTACAATTTACTTCTGTATATCATAAAAACCCTATAATGCGTTGTTACTATTTTAAATACTCATCTTTTCAATCAATTAAAAAGAAAAAGTCTCTCTCAATGTACATGATTCCTGGGGGGGGGCTCTAGTTATATATGGGGCTGTGGGCCCTGCCTGCCCTTGGGGGCGGGGGTGGGGTGCGGTTGCCTCTTTGAATCGCACCCTGGTCCGGGGTGGATTTCCCTCCAGTCTCCTCTGACCCGGCGGGTGGTTCTCCGCCCCCAGACCCGACCCGCCCCCTGCCGCCAGGCTCCTCCCCTCCATCCCAAGACCGCCTCCCTCCGCACAGGGCCCGCCCCCGACGCGGCCCCGCCCCTGCGCACGTGACGTTCTCGGCGCTCTCTCACCGCCCTGGCCGGGCCCAGGTGGATGCGCTCGGCGCTCCGCGGCTCCGTGGCTGCGCGCGCACGCACGTCCGTCCCTCGCTTCCGGCGCGGCGGCCTCCGCCGGACAGACGGGACCCCAGCGCCCGGCCTCCCCGGGGGCATGCGGCGCTGAGGAGCGGCGGACCCTTCGCGGCGGCGCCATGAACCTCCTGCCGTGTAACCCCCACGGCAACGGGCTGCTCTATGCAGGCTTCAACCAGGACCACGGTGAGGGCGCCCCTGCGCGCGCCCGGGCTCCGACCCGGCCTCTTCCGGAATCCCCCGACCGGGCGGGCCCTCCCCCGATGCCCCCCGACCGGGCCTGCCCCTCCCCCGACGCCCCGGACCCGGCCTGGTCCCTCCCCCGACGCCCCCTGACCCGGGCAGGCCCTCCCCCGACGGCCCCCGACCGGGCCTGGTTCTTCCTCGGACGCCCCTGACCCGGCCTGACCCCCCCCCCGCCGACGCCCCCCGACCCGGGCAGGCCCTTCCCCCACGCCCACCGATCCGGCCTGGCCCCTCCCCCGACGTCCCCGGACCCGGCCTGGTTCCTCCCCGGACGCCCCCCAACACCCCCCGACCTGGCTGTTTCCCACCCCCCCGTCGCCCCCCACCCCAACCGGCTCCTTCCCCCCCAAGGCGGCCCTTGACCGTGCCACCCCCAGTTTTGTCCTGGCCTTGCGCCCCGGCGCTCCCGGCGCCGCTCCCACTCCGGGCGGGGGTGTGTGGGCCGAGGTCGGGGCGGGTCCCTCGCGTCCGGACTTTTCTGGAGCTCCGGGGCGATGGCCGCAGCTACTCGGTCGGCCCTCCTCCGCGGGCTCCCACCGGGTTCGACGATAATCGGATTTTTCCCCAGGGGAAGATACTGGGATCTTCTTCGAAACTCCGCTTTTTCTCCTGTACTCGTTTAGAGTCTTCGGCGGATAAGCGCTAGTTGAGTTGAAAAACACTTCAGTTTCTTTTCAGCTGCGTACCCTAGTGACCTAGTTGGGTGTAGGTCCTCGCCCGTTCTGTTGGTTTTAATGAGAAAGTGTCACTGAACTTCCCTAGCGTTTTTTCTTCTTGTTCAGTGAAATCAAAGGACCTCTAAGGACTTGACTGTTGAGTGTGCCGTTGGGGGACATGGCGTTTTATTTTCACGTTTTGGAATCCAGCTGAGGTCCCTGGGTGATTTAAACCGCTGTTGGAGCCAAGTCCGCTACGGCCCGCAGGATGCCGGGGAGGAGGGGCGGGGAGGACCGGGGCGCAGAGCTGCCTCCCCTCCCCACTGGGGAGAAAGGGGGTGACAGCTGCTGTTCAGGGACAGCTTTTACATGGTCGCTTTGCAAGTTTTGTTTTTGAAGAGAATGCGAGTAGTGCTGTAGGATCCCGCCTTTGTGAAAATAAATCACAGTGGAGTGTTGCCTAGCTGTGGTTGGCACGTGTTTACTTTGTGCTGCGCTCGGAAGGATGGATTAAGCCTGCCCACAGGTGTTGATTGTGGTGTCATAGGGGAGCTGAAACACCGGAGAGATAACAAGGTGGCATGTAGAAAGAGGCATGCCAAGGTAGGTATAGGAGGTTTTCATGTAGTCCGTGGAGGGCAAGTTTCCCTCCAGCCTTTGAGGTCATGGAAGGGTTCTCAGAGGAGGTGGCAGTAAGCCGTGGGGAAGGTTTGGGAGGGGTGTGGGTGCTGTGGGCAGAGCCAGGGAAGGTGGTTTGGTTGGGCCAGACTGCAGGGATTGTGGGAGAACGGATTTATGAGGGGGGGGCGGTATGAGTTTGGGGCCAGATGTTGGACATTGGCAATGACGTGCATCGTTGTACCTTGGGGTTTGATTACCAGAGGAGGGTCAGTAGGTTTTTTAATGGGCTTGATAATAATTGAGAGCTCTTTAGAGAATTAACAGTGATATAACAACTCCTTAAGAAATATGTTTCAAGGGGCACCTGGGTGGCTGGTCGTTAAGCATCTGCCTTCAGCCCAGGGCGTGATCCCAGCGTTCTGGGATCGAGCCCCACATCAGGCTCCTCTGCTGGAAGCCTGCTTCTTCCTCTCCCACTCCCCCGCTTGTGTTCCCTCTCTCGCTGGCTGTCTCTCTGTGTCAAATAAATAAATAAAATCTTAAAAAAAAAAAAAAAGACTATGTTTTCAGGAGTCCCTGGGTGGCTCAGTCACTTAAGTGTCTGCCTTCGACTCAGGTCATGATCCTGCAGTCCTGGGATGGAGCCCTGCATTGGGCTCCCTGCTTGGTGGGGAGTCTGCTTCTGCCTCTGTCCCCCTCCAATAAATAAATAAATGAAATCTTTAAAAAAATAATATGTTTTTAGTGGAAACAGATGGCTAGCTGGTAGTAAGGGAGGGGAGTGGTAACTATAAAAACTTGTGATACCTTTTGTGTTTACAAAAGCAAACAGCTTAGTGAATTGAAGTCATTTCATGCAAGAGAATTATTCTTAGGATACCTGCCTTGATGCTGAGTGAGGAATCTTTGAACTAAGTTTCAGTATAGTATTTGAGGCTCATAATGATGCTGATTATTTAAGAAACCAGGGAAGATTATAATATTTTTATAAAGGTTTTATTGAAGATTGTTTTTATTTATTTATTTATTTATTTTTAAAGATTTTATTTATTTGAGAGAGCAAGCACAAGCACAGGGAGTGGCAGGCAGAGGGAGAAGCAGACACCCTGCTGAGCAGGGAGCCCAACTCCGGGCTCGATCCAGGGTCCCAGGATCATGACCTGAGCAGAAGTCAGACACTTAACTGACTGAGCCACCCACGCGCCCCTAGAAATCATTGTTTATTTTTATAATTTTTTTAGTTGAAATATAGTTGAAACATAATGTTACGTTTGTTTCAGATGTACAGGAAATCATTTTTATTTTTTATTTTTTTTATAATTTCTTTCTTTCTTTTTTTTTTTTTTTTTTTTAAGATTTTACCCATTTATTTGACAGAGATAGAGACAGCCAGCGAGAGAGGGAACACAAGCAGGGGGAGTGGGAGAGGAAGAAGCAGGCTCCTAGCAGAGAAGCCTGATGTGGGGCTCGATCCCATAACGCCGGGATCACACCCTGAGCCAAAGGCAGACGCCCAACCGCTGTGCCACCCAGGCGCCCCAAGAAATCATTTTTAAAAGGACATTTGCTCGTAATTTTAAATGTTCAGGCTTTTATCTTCTAAACGTAATTTATACGATGGTCTTCGAGACTCTTACATTTCTATAATTTAGCTGCCTATTTTTCTTTCTAATCCCTTGGGAAACTCAAATTTTTGAGTATGTGCCCTTTCTCTGTATACTTGTTTATGCTGCCTGGACCAAAGCCTGAGGCCACAGACTGCTGTCCTTGGCCCTCTTCACTGTAGCTCTGGGGAAGGGGGTGGGGGTAGTGGTAGTTTTTGCATGTGGGCGGTATGGGAGTGGTCTGTACAGACACACCTCAGAGAAACTGCAGGTTTGGTTCCAGACCACTGCACTAAAGAGACTGTCACAATAAAGTGAGTCAAATTAATATTTTTATTTTTCGGTGTATATAAAACTTATGTTTACACTGTACTGTACTCTGTTAAGTGTGCAGTGGCATTATGTCTAAAGAAAAATGTGCGTACTTTAATTTTTTTTTTTAAGATTTTATATATTAGAGAGAGAGAGCACAAGCAGGGGAGTGGCAGGCAGAGGGAGAGAGAGAAGCAGGCTCCCGGTTGAGCAGGGAGCCCGACCCGGGGCTTGATCCCAGGACCCTGAGATCATGACCTGAGCGAAAGGCAGATGCCCAACCGACTGAGCCACCCAGGCGCCCCTGCATACTTTAATTAAAAAATACTTCATTGCTAAAAAATGTTAACCCCATCTGAGTTTTCAGTGAGTCATAATCACTGATCACAGATCACCGTAACAGAGATACTAATGGAAAAGTTGGAAATTTTGCTAGAATTACCAGCATGTGACACAGAGACACGAGCAAATGCTGTGGAAGGGCGATGCTGACAGACTTGCTGGAGGCAGGGCTGCCACGAACCTTTGAGTGGACGGACCACAGGGTCTGTGAAGCAACGTGGAACAAGGTGTGCCTGTGTATAGGAGAAAGCCCCCCGGTGAGTCCAGTGCCCCGTTGCCGCCCCACCAATTAACCCAGGGCCCTGTGGGGTCCCCGGCTGTTGGGCTGGGGCTTCCTCTGTGGGAAAAAATTGTGTGAACGTGGCAAGGATGATGCCTAGCCCCCTTGGAGAGTGGTTGCCGACCTCTGGTGTTTGTAGCGCCTTTCCTTCTCTCCCCTGAAGTATGCTGTACTCACAGAGAAGTGCCGCGCCCTGAGTGCTCAGCTGGCTGAGTCTTCCCGCCTGAACATACCTGGCCGTCCTGTGCCCCTTCCAGTCACTGCCCCGGGCCAGGCTGACCTCCGGCAGTGTAGATGAGTTTTGCCCGTCTCTGTCCTTTATTTTTGCTCCTGGCTTTTTTATTCAACATTACGTTTGTGAGACATTTTCCATATTGCTGAGTATTTTGTAGATCTTTCTCATTGATGCATAGTGGTTTTTTGTGTGACTATGTCACAGTTAATTCAGTTTACCATTGGTGGAGCATTTGGGTGGGTTCTCAGTTTGTGGCTATTAGAATGTCTTGGTGCTGCTGTGAACATTCTCATGCACGCCTCTGGTGAACATACGTCATTTCCGTAAGGCCTGTGCAGCTAGGAGTAGAGTGGGCAGCTGTAGTCAGTTGTGCTAACAGCGCTCCAGAGTGGTGGTACCGGTTTGCCGTCCGCCAGTAGGTTGAGAGTTCCCATGTCGCCAGACCCGCTTTATACTTGGCATTTTCCACCATCTTGGTTGTTTCGGTGGATGTTAATTTGACCATTAACAACCTGGTGTGTGACTGTGACGTGTTTCAAGGTTAGGCTTGTTTACAGGTGGAGGAGGTCATGGGAGACCTCAGGCCACTTTCTGGAAAGCCATACCGCAGCAGCCCTTTCCCCCCATGCCCTAGTCTGCTCTGTCCACACTTGCTGGGATTGCTCGCTCGCAGCTGTCCTCCAGGAGGCATGGACTTTCTTGTTGCCTCTCCACATCTTGGTGTCTGACACACAGCACTCGAGAGGTGTGTTGGGAATAGCGAGGCCAGTGGTGAGTGTTAGCAAGAGGCAGGTGTCGGGGGAAATGTGCAGTGGCAGAATGGCTTGTGGAGGTAGCTGGTGAACCCCTCTCGTGGAATTAAGTGTGCAGGCAGAGCTGGTCTTCAGGAATGCCAGAGAAAGTCCCTGCAGGAGGAAGTTGGTGCGACTCCAAGGGCTCTTTTTCACGTTAGATGACTGAAAACGTTGTGCCAGATTATGCATCATTTAGTAGCGGCCTTGAGGAGGGTAGCTGTGGCGTGAGCAGACCATGCCCGTGTGGTCGGAGCATCTGTAAGAGTTCTTAGGAAGGGCTGCTTTCTCCAGACCCCTTGTTTTTGCTGTTTCAGGCCCTGGGGCCCTTAGCTGAGATCCCACTGTGATGACTAATGTCTCTCTCTCTCTCTCACACTTTAGGATGCTTTGCCTGTGGGATGGAAAACGGATTCCGAGTCTATAACACCGATCCGCTAAAAGAAAAAGAGAAACAAGGTAAGAGTAGTTGACATTTTATAGTTTCTCCCTTTTTCCAGACTTCAAAGAATCTGCATTTTATCTCACAGTTGTGGAGGGCAGGGTGCTGGTTTTGAGAAGTAAGTAGGAAGTTCATGGCTCTCTACCGGCCTAGACAGGGTACAGAGGTGAGCCAGTGGGCGTGGCCCGGCTATGATTTCTCCGTGGACGTGGACTTTGAAGCATCATGTGTCTTTGCCGTGTCTTCAGTTCTCGCTAGCTGCCACAGGAGAAACAGGTGCTTGGTGCAGCCCATTCTCTCTCTTGCTGCTGAGTGTGAAGTTGTAGAGAACTCAAGGGACAGGTTTAATTCAGTATATGGGACTCTTGACTCTTGTTAAATGACCACTTAGAAAATATTATCTGTAGCAATAAATTGTAGTTGCTTCTGTTTACGTATTTCGGTGTCTTAAGTTATGTTTTCGGGAAATATAAGTTTTCAAAAGCTTCCCAAGTGGAATCTGGGCTTTTGCTGGCAATATTAAAATAATGGTGATCCTTTTGCCATTTGACAGAAAAAAATGGTAAATTTCACAGGTAGAATTTTTTCAATTTATTTTTCCCCCAAGGTATTTTTCTTAAGCTTTTGGTGTGTCCTGCTTTCTTTACTTGCTGGGAGAATCAGGCACTGCCAACAGATGAACAAATCTCAGATAAATCATAGAAAATGAGAAACATCCTTTTTCTTCCTGCAGTTGTGGTTTTGGTTTTTATTCAGTGCCTAAGTTACACTTTCTGATGCTTGGAGCTGCTGCTTATCTGTAAGAGGAAGTTCCTGCTCCTGGTGCCCCACTAAACAGCCCCCTCCTGTTGCCACAAGTAAGAACCCAGCACAGGGACTAGCAGAAATCTTTTCGATAATGGAAGCCCTTTGTTGAGCGTGGTGTTTGTACAATGCCCTGGTGTATAAAACAGTAAGTGGTGCTTTACATCTAGGAGTTGACTTTGTAAATTAAGGTGTGTAACTTGCACTTATTAGAGACAGACTGTAGCCGGTAGTTAAGTGCTTAGGTTCTTGGCCCACGTGGTTTGGGTGGAATCTGTCTCTGCCCCTTACCAGGCTGCTGTGTGACCTTGGGCAAGTTCCTCACCTTCTCTTGGCCTCACTTTCTGTGTGTAAAAGGAAGGTGATAACTGTCTGTCTTGATATCGTGAAGATCAGTGAATTAGAATGCTTAAAACGCATGGATCAGTGCCTGGCACACATACTAAGAGCTGTGTGCGCTGGTGCCTTCCTACTCTCCCAGTCCAGCAGCGGTGTGCTCTTGGACTGTGTGTCCGTGAGCGCCCCGTGTCATGACGGGAGTCTCCTATTAGTCTTCTGAGCATCTGACTTTTATTTATTTTTTGGTTGCTTAGTGAATTAAGACAACTCTGCTTTATATAGATAAGTAGTGACAAAATACTTTGAAACAATTTGATTTGCAAATACTTTTTATTTAAAGTGACCTAGAAATTTAGGAGTTACAGGCTTAGTTTCGAATTGAATCATTAGCAATATATTGACAACTATTTCCTAATTAATGAAATGTTTATAACAAATTCAGGATTTCTTTTAAAAATACGTTAGTGTGCTTTAGTGGCTCAGTCGGTTGAAGTCTGCCTTTGGCTCAGGTCATGATCCCAAGGTCCTGGGATCAAGTCCCACGGCAGGCTCCTTGCTCAGTGGGTAGTCTGCTCCTCCCTCCCTCCCTCTCTTTCTCTCTCTCTCTCTCTCTCTCTCTCATAAATAAATAAATAAATAATCTAAAAAGAAATACATTAGACAAGAAGCATTTACAAGTCTTAAGTTCCAGAAGGGTTTGCCATTGTCGCGTTGAAGGCAAGTATCATTTCCTCTTGCTGCTCAGCTGAACTGTGTCTGGGGCAGTCTGTCCCTAAGCTTAGCTTGGAGTGAATTTGAAAAGGATCACGATGGGGCCTTGCTGTGCTTTTTGATGGTGTATTTTAAGCAATCCGCCCTGTGCACTTGTAGAGTGGTCTGCTGTTATATTTCTGGCAATTTACAACTTGACAGAAAACAGGCTGGATCTCATTCCTGTTTTATCTTGGTGGTTTGCTTTTCTAAATGAGGAGGAAGGAAGTGTGCCTGCATTTCAGTGGTCACCCTCTGATCTGGGCTGTCGGCCCTGTTATCTCCAGTGTGACTGTGGCACTGAGTAGGTGGGGTTGGCCACGAGCTGCCTCTCCCAGGTGTGCTCCCTGCCAGCAGGGACTGGGAGCCGTTGGAGGCAGCTTTCTCCCAACTCCCGCCCAGGCGTTGACGGTCCTGTTTCTTAATCACACCTGAAGTAGGTTTGCAGCTCTGCTCCACTCTAAGAAAGCCGTGGGGCCCCAGGGAGGACTGCCGGGAATGGTGGCCTGTCTGGTGTTCACAGTGATGCTGTGGGGTGCAAGCGTAGGACTCAGATTCATATCTGAGTGTATGCTAGGAAGAATGTTCAAGAATGATACATTTGGATAAAATATGATACCCAGTGATTATAGAAACATAAGGAATACTCATAAAAAGTTAATTTCACTTTTCATTTAGAAACACAACTCTCCCATGGTGCAGAGGTGATTAGAACTTGTATAGCTCATGCTCAGTGAGCTCGCACAGCCGGCAAGGCAGGCAGAGGGGTTTAGAGGCATTCCCCTGTCTTCCGTGTCACCCATGTTTCCCTTCACATGGCCAGTGCTCACACATGTGACATTGGCAGCCATATGTGGGGAAGTAGAGAGGACACAGAGGCCTAGAAAGAGCAGTACATGACTGAGGTGGAACGCAGGTGAGGGCTGCGTGTTCCTGACCCCGACTCTCGGGGCGGTGGTCGGGCGCCTCCAGTGTCTCATGCTGCACTGGGGCTGGGGATTCAGTCGTGAATAAGACCGGGTCCTTGGTGTGACACACCAAGTATCTAGAAATAAGGGGTGACCTGTTGTGCACAATTCCTGACGTTACCCAGTGCAGCAGCCTGCCTGACATGATGGTGTGTTGGGGGCCTTAATCCTCATTTTGTCTAATGGGCTTCATGCTCATGTACTCACCCCAGGATGTCCGAGATGAAGGGACTAGAGAGAAATGTGAGGTGGAGGGGAGTGAGCAGATTGTCATGAGGGGTGATGGTGCCACGTTAGTATGTAGCTTTGGCTTGGCTGTGGAGAAGCAGACCATTTCATGGCCTGTTTCATGATCTTAATGGTATAGTTGAAGTTGGTAGAATCTTTTCGTAGGGTAATTTGGCAAAATGTGTTCATTTTATACAGACACACATACTGTTTGATTCATCAATTATACCTAAAGGATTTTATCTGAAAGGAAAAACGAGGAGAAAGACCCCAGATGCTTGTATAAATACATTGCTCTTGACCGTGAACAACCAGGAATTAGGAGCGATCACACACACACACCACTCCCCCTACCCTGCAGTCGAGAATCCATATGTGACCTTTATTTTTATTTTTTTATTTTTTATTTTTTGAGATTTTATCTATTCAAAAGAGTGAGTGAGTCAGAAGGAGCATGAGCAGGGGAGAGTCAGAGAGAGAAGGAGAGGGAGAAGCAGGCTCCCCTCGGAGCAGGGAGCCTGATGCGGGTCTCAATCCCAGGACCCTGGGATCATGACCTGAGCCAAAGACAGATGCTTCACTGCACCACCCAGGAACCCCCACGTATGCCTTTGGACTCCCCAGCAACTTAACTGCTAGTAGCATACTGTTGACCAGAAGCTTTGTTATCAATAAAGCTTTATTGATAACAGTTAACGTATTTTGTACATCACATGTATCCATATACTGTATTCTTACAATAAAGTAAGCTCAAGAAAAGAAAATACATCAACAGTATCAGACTGTATTTATTGAAAGTAAGTCTGCATATAAGTGGACCTGTGCAGTTGAATCCCATGTCGCTCAAGGGTCAAGTGGGTAGTCCTTTCCAGAATTTCTACGAGGCCTTGAATTTGACTTTTCTCACAGAGCCAGCTGATGAACTTTGGAATCCTCTTGAATGGCCGCTGATCTTCTGTTAACGTCTAACTTTCAGAGGTTTTGCTTCCTTACTTGCCCTTTGCTGTGCCCTCCCTGGGCCAGGAGCTCTGGTCGTTGCCGACCAGAGTGTGGGGCTGGTGAGAACAGGGTGGGCTGGTCCTGCTCTGCAACAGAAACCATCCAGAGTGGGGTTCACTTCCCCGAGCCCCGAACTTCCCACCGGCTTCCCATGCCTTCCCTGAGTGAGCACCGTGGTCTTCCTTTTGTCGTGGAGGACGTCTGAAAATCTGCTGACGTGTTGCTCTTCATGTAATTCACCAAGCATTTTGAGCCTTTCAGGCCAGTGGAAGAGGTGTTTAAAGTGATAAACTCGGGGCGCCTGGGTGGCACAGTCGTTAGGCAGACGTTAAGCGTCTGCCTTCGGCTCGAGGCGTGGTCCTGGCGTTCTGGGATGGAGCCCCACATCGGGCTCCTCCGCTGGGAGCCTGCTTCTTCCTCTCCCACTCCCCCTGCTTGTGTTCCCTCTCTCGCTGGCTGGTTCTCTGTCAAATAAATAAATAAAATCTTTAAAAATAAATAAAGTGGTAAACTCTGCTTTTACATTAAAGCATTTAGCATGGTTTCTTACAGCTTAGAGATTTTGCTATCCCTTAAAATATGAGGTAGGTATTTCATACATTTTGGTATTTTGGCTTCTTAGGGTGCTGGTTGCTCAGCCTTTGCACCTGGAAACACAGCTCATGAGCACGAGCTGCCAGGGAGCCCAAAGCCCACGGCTCTTTCTCTTTGCCAGCCAGCCAGCAGTCTCAGTGCTGAGGCCAGCAGGTACAAATGCTGAAGAAAGTCAAAGGCTGAGTGTTACCTTGCCCATTGTTTCTCTATTTAAATTGCAAAATATACATACTAACTTTTTTTCAATATCATTTCAGAATTTCTGGAAGGAGGAGTTGGCCACGTTGAAATGTTATTTCGCTGCAACTATTTAGCACTGGTTGGTGGTGGGAAAAAGCCGAAATACCCCCCCAACAAAGGTAAAGTGATGGTGGGCTTGATGGTCATGCCTCCCGTGTTGTAACGTCTGGAACTTTGTAGAGCGGCTACATCTGCTCTTCCTGTAGCCCTGTGGAGTATGAGGGACCGGTCGCTAACAAGAGGCATCCAGGGAGAAAGTGTCGTCTCTGCTGTTCCCAGGAGGAAGAGTGTGTGGCAAGGTTCACGTGTTCCCGTGGACATAAAGCACGTGCTCTTCAATTAACTTTGCTTAAAAAGGGGGCATGGCATGCCCCTGGACCCCATTTTGTTCTGAGTATTCAGCTGTGAGTTGTTATCGTAAATGTTATAAGTTAATTTTGAAGTGAGGTATAGGAAGGTTATTTTTCCTGCAAAGAGCCACTGACTCACAGAAGCATCGGTTGCCACATAGACAAAAAGCCACGTTGGCTCTGGGTTTAAGAGTAACTGGTCTTGGTCTGTGTGTCTCAGTCTCTGCGTGCTCAGGAAGATTGTGGTGTAAAACGTCTGGCTTTTAAAGTAAGGGAGAAACGAAAATTTTAGCAGCCGCAGTTGTGTGCTTTGTACCTGTGAACCCAGGTATCTGCTGGGGGGAGAGAAAGAAAGCAGGGTAGAAACCAGAAGAGGCGGCAGGTGGATTTCGAAGGTGGGTGAGGAGAGATCCAGGGGGCCTTGAATACCAGGTGAGGGTGTGATCGGGAAAGCAGTCCTGTCCTAGCTCAGGAATGTTCTAGTCTAGAAGCAGTACGTGAGACTGAAGATGGCAGAGATGGGAGCCTTTATTCACAGGGAGGGCTAGGCAGAGAGAAGTAAGTGGGATTATCCGAATCAAGTGCTGCTGAGCCTGGGTGTCCACGAGGACTGTGGGGTTGGAACCGCTGGTGATAGGTTCCTGAGTGGGTGGGGAGGAGGTGGATAGCTCTCTTTCCAGGTTGGGCAGGAAGGGAAGGTTCCAGAAGGTGCCTTTGGGTGTGAGGATGAGCTGGAGGTCTGCTTGAGACCATGTGGCAGGGAGTAGCCCAGGCCTGACATGGGAGCAAAGAAAGAGGGGAGTCAGCTAAGCACAGAAAGGTGCAGAGTCCTGGGTGATCCTTGGCAGGCTCTGGGGCCCCGGCTTGCAGCTCTCAGAGCAGCCAGCTCTCAGAGGTGGACAGGGTGAGTGGGGTTGGTGGGGTTGGGGAGCAAAGAACCACCCGCAGCGGTGTGCATGGACCCCTCCAGCTTGTCATGACCAGGGCCGAAGGGCAGAAAGCCGGGGTTGTTGTCTGTGTCATTGCCACCAGAGCCTGGGTGAACAGAACCTGTGGCTTGGGAGTTCTGAAAGAGGCCATCCAGAAGTGACATAGAGGCCACTGTACTTGGGGTACAAGGATGGGGCACTGGCGGGGGCGCTCAGTTGGGCATCCGACTCTTAATCTCAGAGTTGTGGCTTCGAGCCCTGTGCTGGGCTCCATGCTGGGCATGGAGCCTACTTAGAATTCCTTTCCCTGGGCTGCTTGGGGGCAGGTACAAGTCCTGCTGCTGACTCAGGTCTTTGTCTTGGAGCCTGTTACTGCTGACCCTGGTGAGAAGAGTCTGGAGCCGGGCCCCTCCTGTGGCACTGTGGTTTTTTCAGTGATGTCAAAATTACTGCTTGAAGTTACTCTTAATATTTTAACAGTTATAAATAGATATATGGTGTCAAAATGGGAAGAAGCTAGTGTCTTTGGTTTGTGAAAAACAGTAAAATGGGACTAGAGGGGACTGGTCATCACAGTGCAATGAGGTAAGTTCCAGCCGAGACTGCACAGTGTTGTTCAGGCAGAGCCGAAAGGCCTTTTCTTAGGAGCTAAGAAGACAAAAGAAGAATTCCAGAATTAGTGAAGGTACCTTTTGCTGTCAGGAACTGTATTAAAAGACATGCCAAATCCTGGGTATACATGTAGAATTTCTAGCACACCAGGACGGTGGCTTGCAGCCCGCGGGAGCCAAAGGTCACCCCAGGTCCGTGGGGTTTTCTCACTGTCTGGGGTATTGTGTCTGGTCACTTCCGTTTTGTGAGTGAGAATTCGAGCTGCTGGCTCTGGGGCTCCGTCAGGCTGTTTTCAGAGATTTCTGAAAATAGAGTTCACTCAGATTTGTGACACCCTTGACGTGGCTCATCTTTGGGGTTTCGTCTGGATTGGGCCAGTTTACATTTGTTTTGAATTGCAGACTTTTTAGGGTTAGGTTGCAGACCGAAAGAAAGCTTATTTTTGAGCTGCTTTGTACGTTCAAGAGTGTCGTACGTGTCCTTTGCCCGGAAGGTTATTTCAGTGAGGTGGCCTGAGGTTCTGTCCCACTTACTAACGTGCTGTGCTCCAGTGCCTGCGAGGGGAGCCCACTTCGGGGATTTGGGAATGAAGAGATTTATCAGACAAAGACGGCATTTTAAAGGAGTAACAACAGAAGTCTCTGCTTCATTTTTGAATGGTTATAAATTTTAATCTCTTCAGTAGTAAATAAAGTTTGGTCGTTCTCTTAGGTGTTGTTATCTCTTGATTTGGATTTGAGGTCACTGAGTCCATTATGGCAAAACTTAGCCCTGAATCCTACCTCCAGGATTCGTGGTCATGGTGTCAGGACCTTTAGGGGAGACATTGCCCACACCCTTGGTCACCTGGCCCACGACCTGTTGAGGAAGCTTGTTTTCCCTCACCTCACACTCTTCCTACACAGCTTTGTAAGAGAAAGCTGCAGGAGATAGAAAATGTCTGGATACCACACTCCCCCACGCCCCTTCCCCAGCTCAGTGCTGCTCGCCGTCCTCATCCTCGAAGGTTATCTGTAAATTGTCTGAGCCCTTGGGATGCAGACTACTAACGCTTCATAACGTACTGCAGTGTGAGCAGCAGAGCAAGACCAAAGAAGAGCAAGAACAGTACGGCTGGGGTTGCGAGAAATCCCCAGCCCTGGTTCTTTAATCCATTAAAACCGAAGCCTCTGTTGGCTTGACCCAGGTGTGTGTCTCGCACTTCAGCAGGAACTGTCGTGACGCTGGCTTTGGGCTCGAGCGGGTGGAACCAAGGGCAGTGGGGTGGGGAGAAGTTTGCCTGGAAACTAGGCAGGGTTGGCAGAAAGGAGGCGTGTGTGTGTGCTCACGTGGGCGGCGGGGAGGTGATGTAGGCCTGGCTGGGGTACTGGAAGGGAAGAGCGGGGAGGGACGGGTGAGCACTCCACTCTCGGAGACAGCAGTGCAAGTGGTGGGCTGCCCCGTCCCTCGGGTCTGAGACTGGGCAGTGGGAGAGCAACAACTCCACCTGGTCAGAGATTCATGAGGTCAGGACCCTTCTGCGAGGCCCCACAGCCTGTGTATTGGTGTGCTCATAAGTTCTCTCTGAAATTTCAGTGATGATCTGGGATGACCTCAAAAAGAAGACTGTTATTGAAATAGAATTTTCTACAGAAGTCAAAGCAGTCAAGCTGCGGCGAGATCGGTAGGTTTGCTATCGAAGTTTTAAAAGTGGGAATAGTCGCTTTTTCTGAAGATGGCTGAAATACTTTGATATTGAAGGAAGAAGCGTGTTTGGGAAAATCATGTTTCAAATGTGATGATTGTAATTTATGACCCAGAGGACGTGGGATTCTCTGTGTTGCTGCGAAGAAGGGGTGAGTTTTCTAGGTGTCCGTGGGTCATTTAGAAGCAGTCTGTCAGCGGATGTGCCTGGCAGCAACCCCTGGTGGTTCTCAGTCCTTCAGAGGACGGTCCCTATCCAACAGGTTCCCACTGAGGACACGAGGGGTGAGCTGTGAGCTGTCCTACTCTCAGTCCAGCTTTGCCACGCGCTGCCTCAGTAAATGTTACCAGTTGGAAGATAAAGGAAGCTTTGGAGACTGCTTCATGAGAAGGTGGCATTGCTGTCACCTGTTGAAAGCAGGCTTCTCTCAGCCGTTGCCATCATGGTGTTTAGGAGAACACAGAAGTTTTTACTAGTACGTTGAGCAACATAGAGTTTCATTAATTTTGATTTTAATTTGGTGTGATTTACATCTTATGGTCAGCTGTGGGAGGGGCAGGGATGCTGAATGTGAATAGGGGACTGTCACAACTGCGTTCTTAGGTTTGTGACTTCCAGGAATGTTGATTGTAGGGCCCCTAATAATGCGTATCCTGGAGCCAAATCCACAGACTTTCCAGTTTCCAGCATTTCTAAATTATCCAGACATACCTTAAAGTGTATAATGAAATAATTTCTGCTCCATATACTCCTCTTGGTTCTTAACTGTAGATGAAATATTTGATGAAAATGTCCTTAAGCCTCAGGAAGTTCTGTTAGCCTGTACCCAGGTGTGCAGGAGAGAGGCGCTTGTCCATTGGTGCCTGCCACACCCCCCGGGGCTCACGGGTGACCTCCAGAGACCTCGCCTGCATGGGGCTCTGATTCAGGAATGATCGTTCTGTCTGTGCTGTTGGACTGTTTCTAAGTTTCAAAACGATAAGAACAAAAATCACAAAATGCTTGAGTTCCACTTTTGGAAATAGGAATTCTGATTGTGTTTCTTTCTTTCCAGAATTGTGGTTGTTTTGGACTCAATGATTAAGGTGTTTACCTTCACACATAATCCCCATCAGTTGCATGTCTTTGAAACCTGCTATAATCCTAAAGGTAAGAAATGCAGAGGAATAATGGTGGAAATTGGCTCTTTCACGTTCCATCCAGGTGGGGACCTGTGTTGGGTGCCCTGTCCTGTGGCGGGTTTCTGTCTGAGTGGCACTGCTGTGGTTGGACAGGTCCTGAGACTCATTGGGGGCACTCTGACGGAGACAGGCTTCTCTTTCTTCCTCCTGTGCCCTTTTCCCTTGGTGCCTTCCACCTACTCCTGGGCAAGCTTTCTGGGCCACGTGCCCATGCCAGCACCTGGCCTGCCAGGCAGTGGCTGAGACCTCCCCTCCCACCCCGTCATGGGGTGGAATGAGGGAAGCTTCCCCCTGTCATTGTCAGCCCTTCAGGAGCTCCTTGGGTGACCTTGGAATTGCGTGTTTTCACTGAGTTCTGAGGGGTTTCCTTCTCTTTTTCTTCTGGAGTGAGGATTGCATGTGGCTTTGTCCCTCATTATAGCATCTTAATTTTAAAATTTTCAGTGTTTTTCTTCTAGCTTTATTGAGCTGTCATATACATAAAACTCACTCATTTTAACTATGTCATTCGGTAATATTTAGTCATTGTAAACAGTTTGTAACTACCAGCATAGTGGAGAAGAGTTCCAGGTGGCCCCCTTCCCCACCTGGCCTTCAAGTTTTGCCTTTTCAGTTATGTTTGGGGTCTTTCTCGTAATATTTCTTCGGTTCCTCCATGTGTTATGTATACATTGTTCTTTTCCGCGTGTGTATTGCGAAGTAATATTGCACATTATGGATATACCGAACTGTCCACTGCAGTGTTTGGACTGTTAGGGACAGAAGTTGCTGCGAATGTTCACAGACACGTCTTTGCCTGGAGGAATTGTTTTATTTCTCTTGGGTGAATGCTGAAGAGCACATTTGCTGGATCATATTGTGATGATGTGTCCATGTGTGTAAAATACTCATGTTTTCTAAAATGGCGGTGTCTTCTCACACGCCCATCCGTGATCTGGGAGAGCTGGATGACAGCAGATCCCTGCCCAAGCACTTGGTGGTGTCACTGTTTTGATTGTGGGGCATTGCCGTGGCCGTGGCAACAGTGTGTCCCTGTGGTTTCGTTTGCATTTCTCTGAGGACTGGCAGTGTTGAGCATCTTGTCCTGTGTTGTTGGCATTCAGACATCTCTTACGAGGTGTGTTCACATCCTTTCCTGCTTTAACATTGTTTATCTTTTCCCCGAGTTGTGAGAGTTCTTTGTGTATTCTAGATAGTGCCTTTCGTCTGTCACTTTTGCAGATATTTTCAGTTGGTCTGTGGTGTTTTGCAGAACGAAGATTTTATGTGTTCTAGAAGCTTTAGCTCTTAAGTTAGGTCTTTAATGTATTTTTTGTGTGTATGGCATGGGACAAAGGCCCAGATTGGTATTTTTTTTAATGAATATCCAGTTTCTAGTATCATTTGTTAAGAAGACTATTTTTTTCTGCATTGAATTATTTTGGCTTTCTTTCTTTTTAATCGAGTAAGTGTAAGATTTTTCTGGACTCTTTGTTCTCTTCCAGTGATCTGTCCTTATGTCGGTACCATACTGCTGTGGTATCTAGAGCTTTAAAATAATTCTTAAAATTAGGTAGTGTAAGTTCTCTCATGTTCTTATTTTACAAAACATTTTTGGCTATTCTAAGACCTTGCCTTTCCTTGTAACGTCTAGTGTCAGCTTGTCTGTCTCAGAAAGCCTGCAGAGACTCTGACCGCACTGACCCTGCAGGCAGAGGACATGGTAGCCGTGACCACAGTAGGTCAGATCAGATCAGCTCTCCATCTGTCAGAAATTTGGTTTTCTTCCACATTGTCTTATAGTCTTACATAGGCACTGTTAAATTTATTCCTAAGTATTTTGCATTTTTATGCAATTATTAATGGAGTTTTTATATTTCACAATTTTGTATTCCAAGTGGCTGGTGTCACGGAAGATGGATACTTGACAAAGTGTATTTAAGAATAAGTTCAGATGTTTCCAATTATGAGGCAGTCTCACAGAAGTTACCTTTGTTTGGCCCTCTAACGCCTTTAACAGTGAAAAAAATCTTGTGATTCTGATATAAATGAAAACCCTTGGGGGCACCTGGGTGGCTCAGTTAGTTAAGCATCTAACTTTTCAGCTCAGGTCATGATCTCATGGTCGTGGGATCGAGCCCCACGTTGGGCTCCAGGCTCAGCGGGGAGTCTGCTTGAGATTCTCCCTCTCCCTGTGCCCTGCCCCCCTGCCCTGTGCCATCTCTCTCTCTCTCTAAGATAAATAAATAAAATCTTAAAAAAAAGAAAAAATGAAAACACATGAGTAAGTCTCATTTTTTTTCTTGTGAGCTAGAGGACAGAGACAGGTTTTGTTTGGGTAACGCAGAGGCTTTAGACAGTCCTCAGTGCTTGATGGGTTCTCTCCATCTCCGGTCAGGCCTCTGCGTCCTGTGCCCCAACAGTAACAACTCCCTCTTGGCCTTCCCGGGCACACACACGGGCCACGTGCAGCTCGTGGACCTGGCCAGCACCGAGAAGCCGCCCGTGGACATTCCAGCCCACGAGGGCGTCCTGAGCTGCATTGCTCTCAACCTGCAGGGAACAAGAATTGCGACGGCGTCTGAGAAAGTAAGTGCGTGTCCCTCCTTTCGCAGAGCTCTGCGCCTGCCCCGGCCGCCCTTGCCTTCCCAAGGACTTACCGTGCGGGCCCCATGGAAGACTGGCCCTTCCCTGTGGGTTCTGACTCCTCACGGGTTCTTGGCCACCTTCCCTTGGGAATCAGTCGTCATTGACATAGACTGTTGAAAAGTTAATTTACTTGGTGAAGCGGCATCTTTTTGGCAGCAGAATCACTGTTCTTTTTTCTAACTGGCTACGGGAGTTACAGCAAAGATGTCATTTCTCTAGACAGAGAACAGACTGCGGGTTCTCTCAGGCACCTGCCGGGGCAGTAGATGAGGGGTTAGTGGAGGGCTGGCGCCCAGGGGTCTGGCTTCTACCAGTGCTGTTGGGCTGAAGAGCCACCAACTTATTCTCGGGTGCAACGGAGGGAAGAGTCAAGTTTTAGATGATGTGGGGGAGTTGGGAAGGGGTTTATGGGCTAATGGGTTTATGAGTATAATATTCATTTCAAAAAACTAAAAAGTTGTGAATGATAATAAAACACTTCACTGTTTTTCAAAGGGGACCCTTATAAGAATATTTGATACTTCATCAGGGCATTTAATCCAGGAGCTACGAAGAGGATCTCAAGCAGCCAATATTTATTGGTAAGAAACCCCCACCCCCACCCCCGGTGTCCCCCGAGAGGCTGTTGCTTTGGGTTGACTGCATTGAAACAGGGCCCGTGTGATTGAGGGAGAATCAGGGCCCCTACCCGCTATTAGGGAGTCAGGTGTGAGCTAGTTTTATTACGACTAACTCTAAATCGTTCTTGTGGGACTGCATGGAAAAGTTAAGGAGAATGTAATCACCATCGACCCTGCTGGTTTTATGTCTTCTGCCCGGTGCCTCCGGCTGATTTTTCTGTGGTAGACCTTGGTAGCTCATCTGTAATCAGGTCTGCAGCCGGCCGGGGTGGACCCCTGTGCGGGCGGGGTTTCCTTCTTTGCGGGTGTGGCCTTTGCAGGTGCTGAGCGGCATTTGGGTCTGTGTGATGAACATGTAATTAACGGATGCACTTTGTGACTATGCCCGTGGAGCCCTGTGGGGGTTCTCCTCTCTGTCTGCTCTCGGGGCCCCTCCAGCCAGAGTGGGGGCCTGCCCGGCCCTGGCGATGCCCAGCTCCAAAGGGCAGCCTGCACCTCCAGGGGCCAGGGGCATTGGAGGGGAGGAGTTTATCACCCGAGTGGCCTGTAGGGGTGGCCTCAGGGCCCCCAGAGCTTCGGGGTGGGTCCACAGGAAGCTCCTTCCCCTCCCTGGCACCCAGCCTTATCAGTGTACCCAGGGAGGGGCCCTGCCTGCTGTGGCACGTGGGGTCGTTCCGCAGTGTGGACCCTCTGGTTCCATGGAGAGCACTGCAGGCTGGTTAGTGGAGGGCGGCGGCGCTTAAAATTGCTGTGTTGGATTTGAGAAGGCCAGGGTTCGAGGCACCAGCCCACATGGCGGCGTGGCGCTACGGCTGGGGACAGGCTCCTCGGCGTCCACATGACACCAGAGCTCCATCTGATTTCTCTGCAGCATTAACTTCAATCCGGACGCTTCCCTCATCTGCGTGTCCAGTGACCACGGCACAGTGCACATTTTTGCTGCCGAAGATCCAAAAAGGAATAAACAGTCCAGGTGGGTTTCCCGGCCCCTCGTTCAGGCACATTCGGTGTGAAGTCACAGCCGCTCATTTGATTCTGTGACCGAGCACGCTGACCCTCGAGCCGCACAGTTGTGACGTCCACGGGCCGCAGCACGTGGGGGGGTAGTGCCGTGAGTGTGTTTTCTCTTCCTCAGGGTTTTCTTTTCTCTAGCTTTCTTGTAAGAATTCGGGGTGTGTGTACATACGATGTACAGAATAGGTGTGAATCGACCATTTGTTATTGGTCAGCAGTAGGCCGTGAGTTAGATTTTTGGGGAGTCAGCAGTTACACGCAGAACTTTGACTGCAGGGGTTGGTGTCCCTTACCCGCTCATGGCTCAGGGGTCCGCAGTATCTGATGCAGAAACAGGCGTTGTTTCCGGCCTCGTCTTCCTCGCCTTCAGCTCCTTAGAGTCTGGTTACGGTCCAGTCACCGTTCCTGTGATTTAGGACTCGGACCTGGACCCCAGTGCCTGGCCTCATGTTTGCCGTGTTTAGCAGATTAATTTAGTCACAGTAGAAACCTGTGCCCCTTCTAGGGTTACCATAAAGCCATTTTTAAGTGCTTTGTCTTTTTCATGTGAGAAGTAAAATTAAAAGGGAAAATAGAATTTGAAGTATCTGGGCTCAGGCCATATGAAAGAGAGCCCTGTTTTTTCACCTTTGTTATGGAGACCTAACTGCCTTTTCTCTCCCCCTTGCCCTCCTAGTCTGGCCTCAGCCAGTTTCCTTCCAAAGTACTTCAGTTCCAAGTGGAGTTTTTCCAAGTTTCAGGTTCCCTCAGGCTCTCCGTGCATCTGTGCCTTTGGAACAGAGCCAAATGCCGTCATTGGTAAGTGGTCCTTGCACTGGCTGCCCCGTGCTCGCTCTCCTGGGGGCCCCGGGGGTCCCACTCGGCGTCTGCACAGCCGTGTGGGGTGACGTCAGCCCCCTGCCCTCCAGGGTTTCCCAGGAAGTTGTGGAGGCAAGTCATTTGGTGTTCAAACTGATGACCAGACAGGGTTTTTCCCCTCCACACGGAGGGACACATGCACCACCCCGGAACAGTCGGGGCGCCTGGCCACGCGTGTGCTCAGTCAGGAATGAGGGGTCCCTTGTCACCTGCAGTCACTCTGGGTTGCTGCCCAGAGCAAGGCCATTTACAGTTTGGCTCAGGGAGGTCTGCTTGCTGTTAACGTTGAGGGGACAAACACGTGAGTAAAACGGTCTCCTTCTGTCTCAGCGATTTGTGCAGACGGCAGCTACTACAAATTCCTATTCAACCCCAAGGGGGAGTGCATCCGGGACGTCTACGCGCAGTTTCTAGAGATGACCGATGACAAGCTGTGACTCCACCGGGAGTGCAACCAGCACCCACGGCCGGCCACCCCGAAGCGCTGAGTGTGCCCTTCAGACTCCTGGGGCTGGTGCCCGTGCCCTTGGGCCTCGTGGGTCAGCGGCTGGAGGACTGCCTGGGGACCTTGGTCCTGAAGCCATTCTGTGGTTGTCTGTTTTCCTGAGCAGGGCTTCCCGTTTCCAGTATTAAAGAACGAATCCTCACCAAGGCAGTGTAGACACTCAAGTGGCTCCTAGCCGCCTGGGCCCGACCGCTGGCCCGCTACCTTTAGTTCAGCTGTGACGCTCGCTTCCGTGCTTCCACCACGCCGCCCACCTGCGCCCCCCGTGCACCTGGGGGCTCTGTACACACGTAGGGACTGGGTTGACAAAAGGATGGACAAGTTGAAAAACAACAGATTCCGTCATTTTTGCTGAGTCTGTAATGGGGAGATGAACAAGCGTGTCAGTGTTAGTTCTTACATCCCAACCAGATTTTTAAACAGAACAATAATACCAGCAGCTTGCCTTAGAAAAGGAGAAAGGAATTCCTTCTCCCCTCTGAACGTGAAGCAAAGAGAGACAGCCGTGTTAGCACAGGGTGGGGTCTCCCTGCGAGCCGGCGTCCTGGTCTTTTCCGTGCCTGTCGTGAGCTGTGGTGCGGCCGTCCCCGTCTGTCTGTCGGAGCTGTTGGCATTGAGGCTGAGGCCGGGCGCCCGCGGCGAGCAGAGCGTTTCGTGTGCCCGGCGGTCCTCCTGAGTTTCCTGTTGTGTGTAGGGGGCAGAGTAACACGTAGACTTTCAGAATCAGTCCCTGAGGAAAGCGTCACTTAACTGAGAAGATGTGCAGGGAAAGGTCGGGCATCGCAGCAGCACAGGTCTGGCGTCTGTGGGCAGGAGTGGGCGGCCTCAGCCTGCCGCGTCCCCGTCGTTTGTAAGAGTAGCTTTCACTAGCGTTCTGAGAAGGAAAGGCACATGATAACATTTTCTAACGTTTGGTGACTGAAACAGGTTATGGGCTCTATATTACTGTTAGTACTCCCAGAGGTATGTATTTAATTTTCTTAAATTCCCTTTAAAGAAACCTAATTTTATGGTTTTGATTTCAGGTTGCAAACATTGAACGTCTGCGGCAGCAGCTCTCCATTCTGCCAGTTCTTTTACTGTCATGTAATCAGCTAACTGTGTATGTGGATTTCAGTGTAAAGTATGCATGTTACTTTTGTGTGTATTTAATCATGAAATTTAATTTTGCACTTATTTGTAATGTTTCTTTTAAATAAAAGTGACTAATTTTGTTGTACTCTGTATCCGTCAAGGGAAAAGAATTGTACGTTACAAAACCAGACCCTCGTTTCAGAATCTGCCAGACTCTGCGCTGCAGTTCTGTCTGCTGCCCGTGCGGCCGGCAGCCCCGTGTTGGCACCCCGCCTGCGAGCAGGGGTGAAGAGTGGTATGTTTGTTAGCGGTGTGTGCTGTCTGTTGGGCAAGCTGTGCCCGCTGTCGCGGTGGCAAACAGGACTCCCTCTGGGGGAGGCGCCTGTGTCCTGTCTGGTGCCTGGTCAGGTGACTCAGCTAACACGTGAGCCCTAACCGCGCACGGAGGCCTAGGAGGGATCCTTCACATTGGTACGGTTACAGTTCAGGTTTCCCCCAAATACAGCTCCTCTGGTGTATCCAGCTGTACGTTAAACTAGGAACAAAGTTGTGTAACGAAAGCACAGCTGTTGCCACAGTGCACGGAGACTGCGGAGATGCGGCACCCTGAACACCCAGGAATGTTCCGACACACCCTGTTAGAGGCCAGTGTGAGAGTGTGGTCCCGGCTCCGCCACGCCGGGTGCGACCTTGCCTCCTCCCTCGAATAACAGAATAGGGACATACTGGGCCAGCTGCGAGGGAGCCCTTGCCCAGCGGCTGTGCTTGCAGCTGCCGAGCCTCGCGGTGCTGCGAAGGGCGCCGGTGTGCGCCCTGGAGTTTCCCCTCGGATTGGTGAAGGCCCCACTTGTCATCTGGGACGTGCCCCACGCAGCAAGTCGAGCGCCTGAAGGCTGAGGCAGGCAGACGCCGTGCACCCCCCAGGCCCGTGCTCGTGACCTCGATTGACCCCTCCAGGGAGGTGTGGGGAGGAGCAGTGTCCCCGGCACGGGTGCGCTGTCTGGCGGACCTTCTGAGGGCTCACGTAGAGCAGAGCCAAACCCTGTTCTCCACACTGATAACCGTTGATTCGAAGCTCTGTGTGGAGAGGGGGTTGCTGGAAGCCGGAGCCTCGGCCTCCGTCTCCTCTCTTGGCTGAGTCCTGCTGGCCCGGAGCATGGGCATCAAAAGGACACAGACATACAAGGGCCCCCACTTGGTGGCTGGGTTGGGCACCAGGTGTCGGTGTAAAAAACATCCAGGTACCGCCTGGGATGGCACCGCTCCCTGGGCTGTGCTGTAGGTTCTCGCTCAGACGGGAGGCTTCCTCCAGCCCTTCTCACCTGCCCTTCGTTCCACGCCACGAGGGGGAGCAGAGTTGCCTCAGCGCCCTGCAACCTCCTCACCTTCCAGGTTCGGCCGTCCCGTTAGTCGGGGCGCATCCTTCTCAGAAGCCCTCGGCCCCTCTAGGCCTGCAGGTGATCCCGGAGTACCAGGAGCCCACGCCCCGCTCTGCCACCAGACGTCACCTGTCCTCTGCAGCTCCTGTGACCAAACATCTCTACCAAGCTTCTGGATGCCGGAGCCGCCGACCTGCCTTCCGTTCTTTTTGTAACAGGCATCGGATCGACGACAACACTTTGGGAACTTGTAGCACGATGTTGATCCTCAAAATGGATCAGAGAATGCTCAGAGTCAAAGCTGACCAAGCCGTGAAGTAGGAAAGAGCAGACGGGAGAGTCGGAGGTCGGCAGCAGAACCACCCCGAGCTGCACGTCCGGAGAAGCCACTCCTGGAAAGCCTCTGCCTCCCGGGGTGAGGTGGTTAATTTTCAGCAGTACTGTTCTTCACCTTTTTAAAACTCATGAACATGTCGGGACATACTTCACTTGCCCAAAGATGCTAATTTGTATTTTTTGCTATTATAAACCTTTAGGAAACGGTAATTCTTGTGCACACGTTTGCACACTTGTCAAACACGTCTGCCACCCTCGCTGCTGTGATTGTCGGTGTCTCTGCCCAGCACTGGCCTCCTCAGAGCGTCACCGGGACCGGGCTCCGAGCACAGTCGTTGTCATCTTTGGTGGAGGAAAAAGGTCCCCGGTCTTGGCAGGTGGAACATTTTGGAACCTTTGCCGGCCGTCTGCATTTAGCCTGTAGACGGCTTATTCAGGTCTTTCCTTGTTTCTCTGTTGGTCTGTTTTGTCTGTTCTGTTTGTAAGGGCTCTTTCAAGAATTACCCCATGTCCTTTTTTCTACGTGGTGTTTATTTCAGTCTGAAGGTCTCTGCTTGGCTGAGTCTGTATCTTGAATATTTACGGTTTCTGGTACTGGTTCATGATTAAAAGGAGCAGCCCTTTTCGTGGGGCCCCGTCCATGGGCTTTGTTTCCACAGCTCATTCCCTGAAAGTGATTCCCAAGCACGTAAGGAGGCGAGGGTCGGGTCTCCCTGCAGCACACACACTGAGGCTCACACCTCGGGCGACCCTGATCCTGCCGTGCTTCTCCGCAGCCTGGCTGACAGCACAGTCCTCTCGACTCTTTAAAGTGTTCTGGTTTGGAAGAAAAATCACACAGGTGCCCTATTGGAATGCCATTTATCAGTTGATCCGTTGACTTAGAATACTACTTAACGGAGAACAGAGTTCTGGTTTTGTGGCTCTGCCGATCGGAAGCATTTTTTCTTCCAAATGGACTTTAAAGTATCCGGAATAATAGCGTAAAGTAAAAGCATTTTGGTGGAATTACAATGATTCTCAAGTGCTGAGGGACAGAATGTGTCCGGATTTAATCGGGACTTTGTCTCCAGCCCTAACGTGCCAACATCTCATACGGTGGCACCATGAACGCACTCGCGCTCGTACCTGATTACCCGTAAGTGACAGTACACTGGCTTGCGTGGGAAGAAGCCGAGTTTTTCTTGTGTCCTTCCTGTGTTCTGCTTGGTTTCAAAATGCTATTTTACAAAATTACAACTTGGGAAACGTGTATTTCTACCATGTGGTTTTTATATTTATCATGCATGGGACCTGTTGAACTTCTTGAATCTGGAAATTTATGGCTTTCATCAAATTTGTGAAAATTTCAGCCCTGTTTCCTCAAATAATTCTGCTATTGTCTCTCCTTTTGGGAATTAGTACACCTCTGTAACCCCTCTTCTGTTGTCCCACTCACTGGCCATTAGGCCTGTTCATGTATTTTTTAAGTAGTTTTTCCTTTTTTTTTTTTTAATAGGGTAATTCTTATCTATCATTGGCTGTCACTACTAATGACCTGTCACTGTCCATTCTGCTTTAAGGCCCGTAACCATGTCTTTTTCATTTCAGATGTATTCATCCATTCTAAAATTAGTTTCTGATTCTTAGCAAACCTTATTTGCTCATTGGAGCATTTTTTTACACTCTTATACATATTTATAGTGCAGATGTTGACATCCTTTGTGATTCTAACACGTTCTTCTTGTATTCTGAGTAGGAGTGCCATTGATACGTCTTGCGTGTCCAGCGCTTCTTGGTTGTGTCCTCGGCATCCCAAATGGTCCACTATAGATACCGTGTATTCCGTTATGCTTCTCTGAGAAGACAGATTTTTTTTCTTGTTTGAAGCATTTAATCATGCTGAAACCATACTGCACGCGCAGTCCCCCATTAGCAGGGGGCAGGGCGGAGGGGAGCGGGGAGCCCCAAGGCACTCACGCGGGTTCACGCCTCTGGGAGTGGGTGTGTGATTTTGTCAGGTGGTCTTTCTGCCTCTTCAAGTGATCACGTTGTTTATCTTTTATTCTGCTTATGTGAGTCACATTGGTTTCCGATAGTTCGAGTAAGTTTGCAGTCGTGAGATAAACCCCACTCGACTTGGTCGAGGATGTTATCCCCGTTATTATTATTCAGTTACTGTTACTACTGAATTCAGCTTGCTCAGAGTTAAAGACTTACTGTGTGTACGAGATACTCGAATGTAACTTAATTTTCGTTACGTTGTCCTTGCCACATTTTGGTATTGTGGATTCCTGGTTAGTAATTTTGTGGTTTGGTTTTAAAACCATTTGCTTTATGCAGCAGCTACCAAAACATAAATGTACACTGGATTCTGGCCAAAGCAAAAGTGTGCTCAAGGGGCGGGGCAACAGCTAGTGAGGCGGGATGTTCTCCGAGCTCTGCCCACTCGAAGGCCCGCCATCGCACCGGCCGCCGGCCGCGGCATCTTCACGTGTTCACCCTGGCCCCAGCTGAAGTTCTGGCGTCCAAGCAGGATCTTTATGGTGGTCAGTTTTGGCCTTCGGGGTATGTGAGCTGATGAGACGACTTATCTCAGAGCCTCTCATGGGCAGGTGGAGGTCATGACAGTCGAGGGTTTGGCCAGATACCGCGGAAGATGGTGTCTTGGTGACCTTCAAAGAGACGGTGACCCCAGGAGATGACTGTATTTCCTGCCTGTTTAAACACAAGAGGGGCTGACATGTCTAGCTGTCAGCTTTGGTGCTGACCATGGCCTGTCCTTTCAGTGTCCACTGGATCTGCCCCTCAGATCGCTCCAGCCCAGCAGACAGGAGCCCACGACGGTGTAGGTCATCTTACCCTGTTATGCCAGTTACACTAACTCATTTATTTGGATATAAGAATGTACAAGATTTCTGTTCTCAGAATTGAGACCAAAAGTGAGTTGTCTAAGAATAGAATGGTCTTCTCTTACTCTGTGTTAAAACCACTGTTTCTGGGGCGCCTGGGAGGCTCAGTCGGTGAAGTGTCTCCTTTTGGCTCAGGTCGTGATCTCAGAGTTGTGGGATTGAGCCCCACGATGGGCTCCCTGCTCGGCGGAGGGTCTGCTGCTCCCCTTGCTTGTGCTCTTGCTCTCTCCCTGTCAAATGAATAAATAAAATGTTTTAAAAAAAAAATCACTGTTTGCTGTTCAACATGGTGCTGTCTTTTGAAGGTCAGTGTGTGTATCCCAGCGGACAGCCCTCAAGGACTCCAGCACCTGGAGGCTGAAGTCCGCCAGAGCCCTGTAGCCTCACAGAGACCACTTCGTCCCACCCCACCAGACGGTCAACCCCGTGATTCGAGAGGACATCAGGCAGCCCCCCAGTCTGCTTTGGGGGGTGGGGAGAGGTGGGGAAAACTCTAACGAAATTGTGGCCGTGTTGACATTTGAATATAACGTCCTTGGCGTCCACAGAACAAGGTGTTTCTGGAGCTGCCGCTGTGGCTGTGGTGGAAGTGAGACACGGACGCCCCACGGAGGGCCACTCTTCCACGATGGTGTCACAGTCTGGGTGTGTCTGAGCGCCGCTGCAGCGGTGCCTGGCGCTCGGGGAACGCGCCTGGCAGAGGAGGTGAAGGGAGGGGGTTCCCGCCAGGTGCGTCTCAACGCTGGAGGCTGGAGGCTGGGGTGCGTGCGTCTCCATCTCTCACCAGAGTCTGCAGGGGCCGTTGGTGGGCGCCGCCCTTCACAGAGGAAGCCACGCGCTGCAGCCCCAGCCCTCGCTGGGACTTGCCCTACAGGCCTCTAGCTCAATACGTAAATCCTATTCTACCCCACCTTCTTCCAGGTGAAACTTTTGTTTTTTTTATTTTTGGTAAAATACACATAAAATTGACCATTTTAACCATTTTAAAGAGTACAACTCGTGGCCTTCAGTGCATTCACACTGCGCGCAGCCGTTCCCTCTACCTAGATCCAGGGCGTCTTCCTCCCCCCAGAACAGAGGCCTTGTGCCCGTGAGTCGTCCCCGCCGCTCCCTCCCCAGCCCTGAGGACTTGCCTGTTCTGGACATTTCCCAGACAGGGAGTCACCATGTGTGACTGGCGGCCGCTGCTCGCTCTCAGTGGTGTGTTTCCAAGTTCATCCACAATGTAAACACTGTTTGTTTTACTGCAGGATCTCCAGGGAAAGGCGCAGTGGGAAGAGCCAGCACGGGCTCATGGCGTGGAGGAAGCCCTTTGTCTTCACCTTCCAGAACGACCCCAGCCGTCCGAAGCCCTGGCCCCAACCTCATGTCCAGGCCAGTGCTGCCACCAGGATACACGCATCTTCCCTAACCAACTCGTGGTTTTAGCTTTTTAATTCATTTAAAAATTTGGCTATCCTGCACGTTTGGGGACGTGCACAGTTTTGTGAGTTTTGACAGATGCCACCCCCACAGGTGGGACACGGACGTCCCCTCATCCCGCAGAGGCCCTGCTGCGCACTGTCCCTTCCCGCCACCTGCACCCCCAGCTCCCAGCAACCACTGACTTTCTAGACTTCTGACTTTTTCAGAAATCTTACAGAACGTGAGTTTCCTGTGGCTGCTGTGGCCACAAGAGTGCTTAAAAGAACAGAAAGTTACTCTTTTACAGTTGTGGAGGCTGGAGTCGGTGTCAGCGGGGCCAGCATCCTTGGCCGGGAGGGGCTGGGGCCGCTGTTGTCCAGGGCTGTCTCCCCTGTGCACGCCGGCTGCACTCCTCTCACGGGGATGCTGGTGTCCCACCTGTGGAGACCCTGCCTCCAAGCGAGGCCACGTTCACAGGCACCGGGGGCGGGGCTTCCACGTGTTTCGGGGGACGCAGTTCACCACGCCACACGGTGTACACAGCCCTCCGAGGCGGCCTTGTCCAGCTCGCGCCCTGTGTGTCCCCAGAGTTGGTGGCTTTGGCTGGGAAAGTGTCCGTGGTTTGCTGCTCCGCCCCCTGCAGAGGTCACGCTTCCAGGTCGTGAGCAGCGCGGCTGTCCCGGTTCAGGCAGAGGCTCTGGGTGAGCGTACTTGTCATTTCTTCAGGGTAAGTCGTCGGGGGAGACTGTGGGGTCACAAGGGTCAGCCGTACAGAGGGCCGCGTTCCCAGAAGGCAGTGCTGCTCTGCGGGTCCCCTGACGGGCTCGTCTAAGGCCGCAGAGAAGCCTTTCTCTTCCATGTTTGGCGGAACTCGGTGACGTCGTGTGGGCCTCTCGTCGTCTGTATTGTTACCGAGCTGAAACCCCCACCACGGGGTGGACAAGTCAGCGGCCACCGTCCGTCTCTGCTTTCAGGATTGCGTTACCCCCAAAACACCTCACACCCACAGACCGCTCACTGCCGCCCCGCGTCCCCCGGTCTCTCGGAACCTCTGGTCCGCCCGTCGTGGGTCTACCCTGTAAAACCGTGTCTCCCGGGCCTCCCGTCTGGCGTCGCAGACTGCGGACGGGCGGCCCGTGCGAGACGACCACGTTGGCTTGTCGCTCACCCCCGGCGGCCGTCTGCGTTGTTTCCACGGTTGGCTCTTGGGACGTGCGGCCGCGAGCGCTGCTGTGCAGGCTTCTGTGAGGACGCGTGTTCCCGGTTTGCCTGGGTTCAGACCCCAGACTGCGATTGCTCGGTCACCCTGCCACCTTCTCCACGGCAGCTGCGCCGCCTCACATCCCCACCAGCAGGGCGCCGCCGCCCGTTTCTCCACAGACTCGCCGGCGCGTCACGTTTTCCATTTGCTACATGAAAGCCGTCCTGGCGGGTGTGCAGCGGTTGGAATTTCCCTAACGGTCGGCGGTGTGGAGCGTCTTCCACGTGCCTGTGGGTCGCCCCTTTACCTGTGAAGAAACGTCCATCCTAGTCCTTTGCGCAACTGTTTTTATTGTGGCAAAGTATACAGAGCAAAATTTACCATTTTAACCATTTTTGCGTACCATTCAGTGGCCTTAAATACATTCACCATTCACCCCGCAGTCACCGCCCCCCATCTCCAGAACTAAAACTGTGCCCGTTCAGCAAAAAGTTCCCATTTCTGCCTCCCCTCAGCCCTTGGTAGCCCGTCTCACCTTCTGTGTCTGGGGGTCTGCCTGCTCCCGGGACCCACGTGAGGAGAGTCACACACTGTTTCCCTCCATGTGCCCCTCCTGCCTGTGTCTCCAAGGCCGTCCGTGTTGTAACAGGGTCAGGACTCATGGGTGCATTTTTTTTTTTTTTAAGATTTTATCTATTTATTCGACAGAGAGAGACACAGCCAGCGAGAGAGGGAACACAAGCAGGGGGAGTGGGAGAGGAAGAAGCAGGCTCCCAGCGGAGGAGCCTGATGTGGGGCTCGATCCCATAACACCGGGATCACACCCTGAGCCGAAGGCAGACGCTTAACGGCTGAGCCCCCCAGGCGCCCCTCATTGGTGCATTTTTTAATTGGGCCGACTTTTTGTGGAGTTGTAAGAGCGCTTAAATATTCTGAATTCTAGACCTTTATCAGATACATGATTTGTAAATATTTTCTCCCATTCTGTAGGCTGTTTTTTCACATTCTTGATAATATTCTTTGATATATAAAAGTTTTATTGTTTTTATGAAGCTTAATTGATTTTTTCTTTTGTTGCTCATACTTCAGGTGTGAAACCTAAGAATCTGTTGCCAAATCTGAGGTCATGAATGTTTATCCCTATATTTTCTCTTCTAATAGTTTTATAGTTTTAGCTCTGGTAGTTGGGTCATTGATCCATTTTGAATTAATTTTTGTATATGAAATGGGGTTAGGTTCCAGCTTCGTTCTTTTGCATATGGTTATTCATTTGTTTGGGTTTTTTTTTTTTTTTAGATTTATTTATTTATTTGAGAGAAAGTACACATGAGCAGGCAGGGAGGGGGAGAGGGGAAAGGGAGAAGCAGGCTCCCCGCTGAGCAGGGAGCCCCACGCGGGGCTCAATCCCAGGACCCCAGGATCATGACCTGAGCCGAAGGCAGATGATTAACGACTGAGCCGTCCAGGCGCCCTGGTTATTCATTTGTTGAAGATGCTGTCCTCTCTTCTTGAATGTTCTTGGCACCCTTGTTGAAAACCCATTGGCCATAGTTGCTGGGATTGATTTCTGGACTCTGTTCTTTTCCCTTGGCTGACGTGTCCACCCTTATGGCGAAACCACACGGCTTCGCTTACCGTAACTTTGCAGCGAGTTTTGAAATTAGGAAGTATCAGTTCTCCAGCTTTTTTTCTTCTTCTTTTTCAACATTGTTGTAGCTATTTAGGGCCCCTTCTATCCTTATGAATTTGAGGATTGGTTTTTCTATTTCTTCAAAAGGCCACCGGCCTTAGTGAGAGGGACTGGATGGGATCTCTGCATTGCTTCAGGAAGGACTGCCATCTTAACAGTCTGCGTCCCTACCCGGGAACACAGGAGGGCGCTCCATTTATTCAGGTCTTTATAACGGCTTTCAGCGGTGGCTTGTAGTTGAATCTACTCTACCTCCTTGGTTAAACTTACTCCTAGGGATTTTATTCTTTTAATGCTCTGATAAATGGAATTGTTTTCTTAATTTTCTTTCGGATTGTTCGCTGCTGGTGCGTGGAAGTACAGCTGGTCTCTGTGTCTCGGCCTCGTACTCTGCGTCCTTCCTGCATTTGTTTCTTTGCTCTAGTAGGTTTTTTGTGTGTGGATTCCATGGGATTTTCTATCTGCATAATCATGTCATCTGCAAATAGAGATAGTGTCACTTCTTCCTTTCCAGGTTAGATGCCTTCTATTTTTCGTGCTTAGTTGCTCTGGCTGGAAGCTCCAGAGCACTGTTGAACAGCAGTGTTGCGAGCAGGTATTCCTGTCTCTTTCTTCATCTTGTAGGAAGAGCTTTCAGTCTGCTACCATTTAGTATGATGTAGGCTGCGGGCCTCTGAATTTTTCCTGCTTGAATTTTGTTGAGCTTCTTGGCCATTGTACACCAAACTTGGGGAGTTTTCAACCTCAATTTCTTCATAGATTTCCCTGCCCTTTCTCCCTGTTCTCCCTCTGGGATTCTAACGGTATGTGTAACCGCACTGGAGGGTGTCCCCGTGCGTCCATTCCTTCCTCCCCTCCCCTCCCCTCCCTTTTCCTTTCTCTCTCTCTCTCTCTGTTTCTCTCTCTCCTTCTTTTTCTTTCTTTCTTCTCTCCCCCCCTTAGATTAGGTTATTTTAATTACCCATCTTTGAGTTCACTCATTCTTTTTGCTGCCTGCCCAAAATCTGCTTTTGGACACCTAACATGAAATGTTTATTTCAGCCACTGAACTCTTCAGCTCCAGAATTTCTATTTGGTTCCTTTTCATAATTTCTCTTTTTTGGTTTCCCTACTTGTTCATACACTTTTCTGATTTCTTTTAGTTCTTTGTCCATGATTTCTGTCTGCTCTTTGAGCATATTTAAGACAATTAATTTAACGTCTTTTGTCTAGGGGCGCCTGGGTGGCTCACATGGTAAAGCGTCTGCCTTCGGCTCAGGTCATGATCCCAGGGTCCTGGGATCGAGTCCCGCATCGGGCTCCCTGCTTGGTGGAGAGCCCGCTTCTCCCTCCGCCTCTGCCTGCTGCTGCCCCTGCTTATGCTCTCTCGCTTTCTCTGTCAAATAAATAAAACATTTAGAAAAAAATAAAGTCTTTTTTCTAGGAAGTCCAATTTCTGGGCTTCTTCACAGATGGTCTGTCAATTTTCAGTTTTCCCCCCGTGAATGGCCCACAGTTTCCTGTTCCTTTCTGTGCTGCGTGGTGTTTTGCCGACAGCCGCACGTCTTGAATATCGCAGGACGGTAACCCTGGAGAGCAGACCCTCTCCACTCCCCAAGGACTGCTGTTGCTCCAGGAAGGCTGTAGTTGCCCATTTACTTGATGACTTTTCCAAACTGTTTTTGCAAAGACTATGTTTCTCGTCTTCTGTGGTCACCGAAGTCTGTTCCTTTAGTTTGTGTTCAGCTGATGTTTTGTCAGAGATTTCCTTAAATTCCTGGATCCAATGAGATTTTTAAAAAATTATTTATTTTAGAGAAAGAGCCACACAGTGGGAACGGCAGACGGAGAAAGCATCTCAAGCAGAGTCCATGCTGAGCACAGAGCCTGATGGGGGTTTGATCTCATGACCCTGGGGTCACAACCTAATACTACTTCAGAGGCGCCTGGGTGGCTTAGGCGGTTAAGGGTCCAACTTGATCTCAGCTCAAGTCTTGATCTCAGGGTCCTGAGTTCAAGCCCTCCGTTGGGCTCCACACTGGGCGTGAGCCTACTTAAAAAACAAAACACACTATTTCAGCTGCATTTCACAGATTTGATGTATTTTCATTTTCAAATTCTTTAATTTTCTAGTTCCCCTTGAGACTTCCTCTTTGCATCATGGATTATTCCAAAGTACGTTTTCTAATTTCCAAATATTTGAGGTTTTAAAACTTGCATTTGCTATTGATTTCTAGTTTATTTACCTGCCAGAGAACATATTGTACGTGATTTTAATTCTTTCAAGCTCACAGTGTTTGTTCTGTGACCCAGGACTTGGTCTGTACTGGTGAATGTTCCGTGTACACTTGGGAAGAAAGTGTTCTGCCAGGCGGAGCCCTGTTGGTGACCCTGAGACCAGACTGGTGGATGCTGCTGCTCAGAGACCCTGCGTCCTTGCCGACCTTCTGCTTGTTTGATCGACTGCCTGGAGATCAGTCTTGATGTATCTTATATTTTTGTTTTTGAGAGAGAGTGCATGAGCAGTATGGGGGGGTGAGCAGAGGGAGAGGGAGAGAGAGAATCTTAAGCAGGCGCCACACTCATTGCAGAACTCGACTCAGGGTTCAGTCTCATGACCCTGACATGACCTGAGCTGAAATCAAGAGTCAGAAGCTTCACCGACTGAGCCACCCGGGCTCCTCTTTTTAGTTCTGTTTTTAAGCAATCTCTACACCCAGCGTGGGGCTTGAACTCACAACCCTGAGATCAAGAGTTGAACACTCCACTAATGGAGCCAGGTGGGCGCCCCCGGTGTTGAGGGACCTAAATGTAATATGGATTTGTTGTTCTCTTGGGGTTTGCTTCATCTGCGCTGTCGCGGAGAACCGGCCCCTTTATCAGTACTCAGCACCTTCCTTTAGCTGTGATGACTCCCTGGTTTCTAGTCGGCTCTGTCTGGAGAGAATGTAACTGTTCTTATGTTCTTTTGAGCAGTGTGAGGATGGTATTTTTTTCTCCAACCATTTCTTTAATCTGTGTGTGTCTTTATATTTAAAGTGGGTTTTATAGACAATACACAGTAGGGGCTTGTTTTTTGACTCACTTTTGACAGTCTGTCTTTTACTTTACATTTAAATCACTGACCTTGGAAGTGACTAGTGATATGGTTCGATTAATATCCACCATAGTCGTTACTGTTTTCTCTGGGTTGCCCTCCTTTGAAAATGATATGCCCAGGTGTAGGGGTCTTTGGGCTTGTTCCCTCAACTTCTGGACCTGTGGTTTCATGTCTGACATTAATTTGGGGGAAATTCTCCAACATCGTTTCAAATAGTTCCTCTGTCCCTTTGAAGAGCTCCAGAATCCCTCCTGGTGTGCCCCTCACAAGGACGTACACGATGTGTACGTGTCCCACAGTCCTTGGGTATTCTGCTCTGGATTTGTTTTTTTCAGTCTTTGTTCTGTTTTCAGTTTTGGAAGTTTCTGCTGATATTTCCTGAAGTGCAAAGACTCTTTCCTTGGCTACGTCCACTCTAGTGATAAGCCCATCAAAACATTCATTTGCGTTAGTGTTGTCTGAGCACCAACCTTTCTGTTTCGTTGTTAGGACTCCCGTCTCTCCGTACCTTGCCCCTCTACTCCTGGATGCTGTCTCCTCTATCCATCGGAGCCCCTGGCATAGTAATAATCATGGTGGTTTTCTGTCCCCAGTCTGGGAACAGCAACATCCCTGCCCTGCTGGTTCTGGTGCAGCTCTGTCTTCAAATTGTGTTTTTCCTTTTAGTTATGACTTGTTTTTTCCTGGACAGCTAGAGCGGCTGTACCGTCTAAAGGAACTGCTGTAAGGAGGCCTTTAGTGATGCATTTGGGGCGGGGGGTGGGGGGTGGTCTGTTCTCCCGGGGTCAGGGCGTCAGGGCTCAGTCAGCATTCTCTCCCGAGGCGGGGTGAAGGCTAAGGTGGGCTGGAGTTGGGCGTTTCCCTTCCCCCAAGGCAGTGAGGCGGAGAACACTCTAGCAGGTTAGGCCCCGGGAGCTGGTGTTCCCTGAGGGCCTGTTTGAAGCTGCTTTGCTGGATTTCAGAATAGCCGTTCTCCCTCCCCTTGCTTCTTCAGTATTTCCGGTGGGAACCTGATCGAGCTCCTGCCGGTGAAGCCCCGTCCACACAGAGCCTCCGGCAGTTCGTCAGCCCAAGGTAGGGTCTTCCCAGCCGGGCGCCGGTTCCCTGTGACGGTTTCTGCAGGGGTCTGTGCGCAGGTAAGCCGCCACTCCCTGCATCTGCCATCTGTCTCTCTGGTCTTGGGGAAGCAGGTGGCCCCCGGGCCCCTCCTCCCTGCAGATCCAAGAAAGGCCTCTGGTTTTTCAGAGTATTCGGCTGTTTCCTTGTTAGGACCGAGTGGCAACGTCCAAGCTCCTTACCTGTGGAGAGTAAAACCAAAGTCCTTCTTCCTTTATTTTGAGGCTCTTGTTAGAGCCTAAACCTTAGGGATGTTAAGTGTGTCTTGGGGAGCTGACCCTGCGTCATGTGGTGTCCTTGTTTTCACCTGGTCATCTTCCGTATGCTGAGTTCTGCTGTGTTTGGCATTAATGCATCACTCCCACTTTCTTCTGATGCGTTTGCATAATGTACCTTTCCCACCCTTTGACTTTTAACCTATCCCTGTCATTTAAAGTAAGTTGGGCCTTCTTTTTGATCCAGTCTGACAATCTCTTGTTTAATTAAAACATTTATTACTGAAGTGTAGCGACACACAAGGTGACGTTATTTCAGGTGGACGACGTAGCGACTCAGCAGCGCTGGACGTCACTCAGCACTCCCCGCGGGTAGGTGCCATCTGTCACTCCACTAGCGCGTTGTCGACCGTGTTCCCGGTGCTCCCCTGTTCATCTTCATGTGTTTATAACGGAGTTTGTGCTCCTTAATCCCCGTCACCTGTTTCACCCCCCACCCCCACCCCTCTGGCAACCACCCGTTTGTCCTCTGTATTTATGGGTCTGTTTCTGCTTTGTTCATTTGTTTTCTTAGGTTCCATCGATGAGTGAAATCATACGGTGTTTCTCTTTCTCTCACTTCATTTAACTTAACACCCCCTGGGGCATCCATGTTGTCGGAAATGGCAAGCTCTCCTTTTTCATGGCCGAGTGGTATTCCCTTTAGGTCTCCATGCCACATCTTTATCCATTCTCCAGCTGACGGACGCTCGGGCTGCGTCCGTGTCTTGGCTACTGTAACGAACAGAAGGTACGCACACCGTTCTGCGGTGGTACTTTGGTTTTCTTTGGGTAAATAACCAGGAGTGGAATTACTGGATCATATGGTCTTGGGGAACCTCCCTACCATTTCCCACAGCGGCTGCACTTTATATGCCCACCAACGGTGCATGAAAGTCCCCTTTTCGCCACATCCTGGCCAACACTTGTTACTCCTCGTCTTTTTGGTAACAGCCATTCTGGCAGGTGTGCGGCCATCTCAGTGTGGCTGATCTGCATCTCCCCGATGAGGAGTGGTGAGCATCTTCCCGACGAAGGGTCGTCAGAAGACAGGCAGGCGTGGACACGGGCCCCAGCCTAAGAGGGAGCCACGGTAGAAAGGATTTTACACCACCCGGAAGGGGCCCTCCACCCCTCCCCACTCGGGTGGACAAGTACTTGATTGGGTGACAGGCCCATGGAATGCTAATAAGAGTAAAACAGCCCTGTCAGCAAGCCGCTAAAAACCCTTCGAGTGAGAAGCTCCGGCCGCAGCCCTCTCGGGTCCCCTCCGTCCTCGGCAGCTTTGCACCAGCGCTCAGCACGCTCCGCTGCCCCCCTCATCCCGTCTGCCTCTTCGTTCTTTGACGCCGCGTGACGAGAACTGCGGACGCCGAAGGAAAAGCAAGCCTGTAACGTTTCCGCGTGTGCTGGCCGCCTGGGTCTCCGGTGCAGAAACGTCCTCCGGTTCTCTGTCCATATTTGATCATGCTGTTTTTGGTGTCGGGTTGTGCAGGCTCTTTCTTCGTTCTGGATGGTAACTCTGTCAGTTACCATTTGCAAATGACCTCTCCCGCTCAGTAGGTTGCCTTTCTCTTGATGGTTTTTATTTTGGCGAAGTCTCTGTCGTTTTTGTTTTTCTTGCCTGAGGAGACATATTCATATATATGTTGCTGTGGCTGATGTCCAGGAAGTTACTGCCTGCTTTCTTCTAGTTTTATGGTTCCAGATTTCACATTTAGGTCTTAAATCCATTTTGAGTTTATTTTTGTGTACAGTACAAGAAAGTGCTCCAGTTTTCCCAACACCATTTCTTGTCTTTTCCCCATTGTATATTTTTGCCCCCTTTAACTAGGTTTATTTCTGGGCTCTCTGTTCTGTCCCATTGGTCTGTGTGTCTATTCTTGTGCCAGGACCATTCTGTTTTATTATAGCTTTGTAGAAAATGCTGAAATCTGGGATTGTGGTACCTCCAGCTTTATTGTTCTTTCTCAAGATTGTTTTGACTATTTGTGGTCTTTTGTAGTACAATACAAATTTTAGGATTTTGTTCTAGTTCTGTGGAAAATGCTGTTTATATTTTGGTAGGGATTGCACTCAATCTGTAGATTGCTTTGGGCAGTAGTATAGACATTTTAACAATATTGGTTCTTCCAATCCATGAGCATGGAGTATCTTTCCATTTATTGGTGTCATCTTCAATTTCCTTCATCAGTGTTTTATAATAAAGTTTTATTTTTTTATGGATTTTATTTATTAGAGAGTGAGAAAGCATGAGAGCAGGATGAGGGGTGGGTGAGGGGCAGAGGGAGAAGCAGACTCCCACTGAGCAGGGAGCCCAACGCGGGGCTCAATCCCAGGGTCCCAGGATCATGACCTGAGTCAAAGGCAGACACTTAACCGACTGAGCCACCCAGGTGCCCCAGTGTTTTATAGTTTTCAAAGTACAGTTCTTTCACCTCCTTGGTTAAATTTAATATTTCTAGGCATTTTATTCTTTTTTTTTTTTTTTTAAAGATTTTATTTGACAACACGTGCACACAAGTGGTGGGGGGTGGCAGAGGGAGAGGGAGAAGCAGGCACCCTGGCTGAGCAGGGAGCCTGATGTCATGACTTGAGCTGAAGGCAGACACTTCAACCGAGTCACCCAGGCACCCCAGTATTTTAGCCTTTTTGATGTATTTGAAAATGTGACTTTTTTTAAATTTCTGACAATCTCTTTTAATTGGCATGTTATGCTGTTTATATTTAATGTCATTATAGATGATTCTGCCATATTTTTTGCTTAGTTCATTTTTTCCTTCCCTTTGGTTTTATGTTCCCTGCCTCCTTTTGTAATATTTGAAACATTTTTAGCATTCCATTTTAATTTACCTTTTAGCTTTTTGTTAAATATTAGTGATTGCACTACTGATTACAATATTCAAAGTAACTTTTCAGTTTACTTCAGAATTAATGTTTCACCACTTCAGGTGAAATGTAGAGACCTTATAAGTAAACCTTTGCCTTCCTCCTTTATATTGTAATTTTCGCAATATAACATTTGCATACACTGAAAACCCTGAAAGATAGTAATTGTTACATTGCAAAGTCAGACATCTTTTAAAGAACTTGAGAGGAAACAGTGTATTTGCCCAGATCTTTGCATTTTCTGCTGAGCGCCTTCTTCATTCCTGAAGTTCCATTTTCTCTCTGCCATTTACTTTTTGCCTGAAGAACTTCCTCTAGCCGTGCCGTCTGAGCGCTCTTCTGGTGCAGGACTCGGTTTTCCTTGTCTAGGCATATTGATTTCGTCTGCATTCCTGGTATTTCTGTAGACATAGTATTCTATAAGGATGGTTACTTTCAGCCTTTAAAAACAATCCAGTCATATGGCTTCTGTGGTTTCTGGTGAGAAATCTGTAGGTATTCACATTGTTGTTACTCTGTATGTAACGAGTCACTTTTCTTTGGCTGCTTTCCAGATTCAGTCTCCGGTCTCATTAGTCCGTGCTGGTCTGACAGGGTTCTCTTTAGCTCTGGGGTGTACTGAGCTTTGTGAATCTTTACATTTGTCTTTTGTCAGATTTGGGATATTTTCAATCATCTTGTTAAAAATTTTTTTTACACCAATATCTTTCTCCTTTTGCTGGGAATCCAATTAACACATACATTAAATTTTTTTATATTGTCCCACAAGTCCCCAAGGCCCCAAGGCCCCGTTTGTTTCTATTTCCAAATTTTTTTGTTTATCCTCTGTACTTTTCACTTTAAGTTTATAACTTTTGGTTTATTTCAAGAGCATTTGTCCTTCTTTCATGGAGTATGGTTATAATAAAACATATTTATATAAAAGCTCTAACATCTTTTTCTGAGTATTCCAACACATTTAAATTAACATGTTAACTTTCTTTTCCATTTAAAGATGTTCTTGGCTCTTCATATGGTGAGTAATTTTGGATTGTATTCTGGACATTTTTAATATTATGAGACACTCTTGACTCTTATTAAAATCCTTTAGAGAATGTTGACTTTTTTTTTTTTTTTTTTAAAGCAAGCAAGTAATCTATGCTTAGACTGCACGTGCCGATCTGCCCCGAGTGGGCTTTGGTCTGGGATCCGTCGTTTTCCGAGCCCGTGCAGTGCTATTCGGGTCTGTGCCTGTGTACAGCACCGGGGCCAATCTGTGGTAGTTCCCTTCAGTCTCTGCTTCCTCAGGTCAGTTCCAGGCACATGCAGCTCAGGGTGAACCCAGGGTTTTCATAAGGGCTTTACGGGATCTTCCCGTATTTCATTTTCCAGATACCGCCTTTTCCTGGTCCTTTGGCTAGAAAAAGTCCAGGTTTTGCCTCCCTGTGGTGCTGCACACTATGACTGGGTCCAGCTTGGGGCCAAAGTTGCGGCCCCAAGGAAGGGAAAACATCAGGGATTCTCGCCTCCACACACAGCCTCTTTGGAGTATGTGGGTGTCCCCTTTTCCAGTTCCTTTGAGTACCCCGTGTGTCCGGCTTCCTGATGGCCCGTGTCCACAGACCCTTCCCAGGGCTCTGCCAAGTGGAGAGGGCGGCATCCCTCGGGTACCCTGTTGTTTGCTTCTCACATGCAGGTCTGGAATGCAGGCTCCCCGGGATATACAAGAGGGAAAAATACGGGAAAATCATCACCATTTTGGTTGTTCCTGCAGTTTTAATCCCCAGCCCCAATCTGCTGCTACTGTTTACATCTCAGAGAACTGGGCTAACTGCTTCACTGCGTTCCGGGTTGTTAGTGTAACCGCTGGGAAGACCGGGCAGAGCGTGCTTACACTGTGGGGTCCTCTGGACGGCATTTCCAGACTCAGGACATTGTGCCCACAGGTTCACCCATCTCCTCAGAGGGTAACGTCTGCTGTGTTGCTGTGGACATAAACGTGGAGGGAGCAGTGAGCCGTAAGTCTGTCGAGCGCAGCCTTTCACAGCAACCTGAGTGCGGCCAGGGGCCGGCAGCGTCGGTCACCATGCACTGCGGTTCTTACACCTCCCTGTTCAGGCCAGAGCTTATCATATGGTGACTGCAGGGAGGTTCACAATGGGCCCCGACGTCTTACAGATGAAACGTGGCCCTAAATGGGGGCCTACGTCTAGTTAGCAGTGCTTTTGCTGCACGGAAAGACCTCCTATCAGTGAATTGTTTCCTTTCTCTCCAACATCTTTTTCCTGGACAAAGGTAGCTTACCCTCTCGGGTAGCTGTCACCTCTGTTTGCACAGCGTTTAACTTCAAGGGAACCTGATGAATTACCGGAGTGACGCCGCCTGAGAGAAGGGGATTAGGCTGTACGCATTTCAAGCATCTGTTAATACAGCGTGGACAGCAGATCTAAAAAAGCCAATCATGCTGCTTCTTTTGCAAGGAGAAAGTCTCTCAGTGTAGGAACGAAGCGCCCCTGAGAGCTCTGTCCTTGGGCCCTGAAGTGCCGCTTCACTGAGCTCCGGCGGGGGCCTTGCGCCCCCCTTCTTGGTACTCCTCCTTCCCCTGCTGCCCGGGGTCAGCAAGCTGCGGGACGCCGGCAGCCCACGTCACCGGCTTTCTGGTGGCTGGGCGGTCACGTGCTCGAGTGTGGAGCTTGCACAGCCACGTGCCTCGTTTGTGAGACTTTCATCCACAGGAGGAGAAATCTCAAGGTGTGCAGTCACCGTGATTCTTAAGTTGGAGGCAAGTCTGCAGAAGAAGTGACAGCAACAGCCACAACCTCAAATAGGTTTTAAAGCTGCAGCGTCACAGGTAAAAATCAGCAAGACCCCGTTACCACCGCCTGTGACGCCCCGTGCCTCTTCCTCGCGCAAACACGCAACACCCTTTCCTAGTGGCAGAGCTGACACCACGGTCACACAAGCAGCTCCTTCACACATTTGTTCTCTAGGCCTCCGGCATGCTCAGAGCACAAGTTAAAAAAAAAAAAAAAAACCACTTGCCTCAAGTTTATCAAAATGACAATGATACTCTGTATTCAATTAAAATTAGTAAAAATATTTTATTGAATTTCAGGAACTTGGTAATTTTAAAATTTCAAATCTTTGCACACAGATCACCACTATACTTTCTAGGGTTGTGGAGGTTAGGACTTGAAGACTGTCACTTATCTCCTTGTGTCCGCACAGCACAGAGATCCCAAGTCCTGGCCCCGCCCTGCCCCTTCTGACCACGATGCTGGGGAGGACGGCCAAGGGAATGGTGTCTTTAAGGAGCTCAACTGTTCACGTGGAGACTAACGATGCCAGAGTAAGATGGATCCAAACTCGTGCCCACTCCTCGGAACAGGCCTGTCGTATGTGGCTCACATGTGAGTTTCTCTTGTGTTTTTGATTTAGGGCAAAGCTGTCGAAACGAAGTTTCTAGTTCCCTGGGGAGCTCGGAAGTTTGGCAAAGATCAAAGCAGAAACCTCTTGAAATAAGACATTTAGGAACTGCCAGTGAACAGCTGAGACTTCAGTGCTACGTGGCATCAGGCAGGGTGGAAGGGACATGTGCTCATGACCCTGGGTGTTTTGAGGGCTCTTGGAAATTCAGAGCTAAATGGAACATTTTTACGAGCCTCTGGGATATGGCTGTTTATTAATCCATGGTTTTTTTTCCTACCCTCTCCTTGATATTTTTACATTTTCACGTGCCAATTAGCCAACTGAACGAGGCAACAAGAAGGAAAAGGCCCCCAAGCCCTCTGAAAAAGGCACACGCCAGCTACCTTACACCAAAACACTAGCCTCCTCTTTTTTTACATTTGAGAACTGGATTTTTTAAAATCTATAATCCCAGCAGAAATCCCTCCAGACCCACAAGGGTCTGTGTTTTAGGCTCAGACATAACCAACTGATGGACTGGGCTTACTTAGGGAGACTGCCCACCTGTCTGGATGGTGACAGGCACACAGCCGTGTAGACACATCTTCAGGAGGACATGCGATGCATCTGCCCAATCCAGTGTCCTGCTGCGGCAGTCCTGACCCGCCCAGAGCTCAGGCAGGGCCTGCAGTAGCCATGACGGGCAGGTCTGGACCACCCAGTGGAGCGACCGGACCCTACACAAAACACAATGCAATCTGAGTTATTTTGCAAACTGCAAACCTTCTGAGTAAAAAGACAAAAATATACATTCCAAGGAGTCTGTAAAGTGCCTGGAAGCTGCGGACCGCTGCCCCGAGGTGCTCCGGTCCATCCGTGCTTGAGCTCGCAACTGCTACTGTCACACACGTGCTATCATTCACATGATGGTTCTGTTTTTATTTTGTAAATGGCTGTTATAAATCCAGCTAGTGTGCAGTAATTTCATAATTTTTAATATGCATTATCTGCAATAACATTGTGACAGCTCCATACTGTGGGTTGACACACAATACTTAGAACAGATTTATCATATTTGGTCTGTAGGTAAATAATAAATGATTTAAAATTGCCTAAATATACCATTCTGAGCCGTTTCATTCCACCAGGAAAATACAGGGTTTTTTTCCTCTCTTTAAAAAAAAAAGAATTAAATACCAAAATAACTACATTTAAATAAATAACATGATGATGATGACATTTAAAAGTCCACAATAAGGCCAAAGCCCTCTTCTATTTGTACGGCTGCTCAGCCCTGACCCCCTGGAACACTCTGGAAAGGCCAGCAGTTTTCTTTCTGGGGCAGTGTGACTGAGGCCGGGTGGGGCCCCTACTGCTCACTGTCTCACCTTTGTTTCCTTTCGTCTCACTTTTGTTTTCTGTAGGAGAGAAGTCAGCTTTAGGACTGCTTCAGTTCTGAGAGGCTGAGGGGGATTTCCTGTTACAAACCAGAGAAGGACCTGGATGTTTCCGAGACCCTTGTGTTAACACGCAGCTTCTGCTCCACCCCAGCACCTGCTCCCCGCGAGCCAGGCAAACCGCAGCGTCATCAGGTGGACAGCTGGTCGGACGACGGCTCTGTGCCTAGAACCGGTGACAGTGACTAGCGAACATGCCACGGAGAGACCTGTGACACTTGTCTGAAAAGGGTGTGTGGAAAAGACTGAATCTTTTTTCCAAATGAAGTAGGAACAGTTCTGTCGTTTTAAACACACACAACACTTAGGAGGCTTGTTTTACTTAGAGTGGAAAATTATGCCAGGGACAAAGTCAACACAAAGGAACAAACAACAAAAAGCAGGAAAGAGACCCAGTTAAGTGCAGCTCCGCGAGTCCAGCAGTTCTTTCAGTCATGGTTAACATGCGGCCCAGCGTGGGCATCCATCTGTCCAGTCTGTCTGTCCGTCTGTCCTAGATGCATCCGGCACCTGCTCTAACACGGAAAACCTGCAGATGTCATCAAGTAGCTCCATCTGCACGTTAACAGGACAGACAAACGGAAACCATTCCATGGCTGAGAACAGACAACAAAAACAGAACTACATTGTTTCTTTTCCCCAAATGAAATCAACACGAAAGGTCCTGTGTGATTCCAAAATTTCCAGAGTAGAAATGGAGCGATCTGAAATGTCAAAGACCCCGTTATTTTGTAAAGAAAGTACACCTCAAAATATTCTAATTCCACATGTGAACAACAAAATACTGTCTCATCTACCAGTGCCAGCCCCAGGGGTCCTGGGAGGGTGGCGGGGACGGTTCCCGCCCTGTCCCAGCAGCTCTGCTCCGGAGTGACGAGCTGAGCTCGGGCTGGGGAGACACTGCCGGAACCAGGTTTTGTTGCATGTGGTTTTGTTCAGGTGTGATTTCTGTCTTTTAGGAGTTTTAAGGCCACCTGGGTTTTGTGTTTTCAGTGCTGAGGTGAAGTCCAACCGCAGGGCCCTCTACCCACCGAGACAAGGCGCTCCGAGTGTCGGTGAGAGGCAGTGTCTCCTTTTGGCACCACAAGAGTTGATATTAAAGTAAGAAAAGCTGTCCCAGTCGCTAGTTTTGGACACCTTTCTCCCTGCCGGCTGCCGGCGGCGTGTCCACACTCAGGGCGATGACGATGCTCTCGCCGTCTTCCGTCTTGACCCGCTTCAGCTCTGGCTGCTCCGTCTGGTCGCCATTCTGGCGCTTTGTGGGCAGGGACGCCGACGCCGACGCGTGTGTTGCCAACATGTGCAGAGGACTCGCCACTGCTGCAAAGAGACAGTGAGTCAGACCCCATGTTCTTGGGTGCATCCTCGTCCCCTATTGGGCCCCCATGGGACCCCAGGCACCCACCGGTCCAGGCTCTGTGCCCGAAGGGTGGGCTCCTGTGTGTGACTGATATGGCCTGCAGTGGCCAGGGGCACAGAAGTCTGGACTGGATTGCTGGGGACCAGAAACCCTATAGCAAGATCAGTGGGTATTCTCAGTGACAGCTGGCATCTTTTTTACTTGAAATAGCGTGTATCTATCTTTCAGAGAACTGGGGGGGAGGCTGAGGCTCAGGTCGGGCGAAGGGGCTGCCGCCGGCCATCTCCCCTGTGCAGAGGCCCCTTGTGCCCCACACCACGCCGAGCACTCCTCATCACTTCACACGCGAGAAGGGGAGCAGACATGTGGCTCAGGCTAACAGAGCTGCAACAAGGAAAGCCCCGTGTCTGTGCCGGCAAATCCACTCCTGAGCCCTGTGAATCTAGGGAGTTCACAAGCAGACATGTGCTCACAAGCCCCTGGCTGGCTTCCCGACTTCTCCTTGGTCCCCACCTCCACCACCAAGCACTTCCTCCCTCAGGTCTTCACCACAGGCTGGCGTGGGACTTCTCTGGCCCTCATCTGCCGCACGCTGTGCACAAGCAGGTCAACTCCAGGAGATGAAAAAAGAAACGTGGCTCCCTTACCCAGAAAGTGCCGCTTCCTCAAAGAAAGAAGACAGGGCTGGGTTGAAGAGGAAGGCCTGGACCTCCCTTGGGAGGTGGCAGAACTGCCAGCCTTATCAGTGTCCCCACGTGAGGTACCTAAGTCCTGATGTGACTGCCTTCAGGCCCCGCCTCAGACCAAACCCCGGAAACAGACCGAGGAAGCAGAGATGAAGGGGGAAGAAGACAGACGGGGGAATGTGTCCTGGAGTGGAAGTATCAGATGAGCGCAAGGTTGCCCTGGTAAGTCGGAAGGACGGACAGACTCAGGCTGCAGAAAGACAAATCGGGAACTCAAATGCAAGGCCAAGGAGACCAGCGCCAACCCTACGTGCCTGGTGACAGATTCCTCTAAGGAGGTGCAGGGGTGCAAGCAGCCGGGACACAGGGAGAGTGCAGGCTCCCTCCCAGGGCCCCGCACACGGGGACGCACGGGGACACACGGGGACGCACGGGGATGCACGCTGGCTGCTGCGCGGACCCTGCCTGACCATTGGGATGACACAGGGGCCGCCAGTGTGAGCCACGGGTACAGGAAGCAGTTCTGCAATTTAGAGCGACCTTTCTTGTACTGGACGCAGGAAACATCCAGGCTGCATCTCTGGACAGTCTCCACCCCTCCTTCTCACACAGGGGCCTCAGGCATCACTGCCGTGTGGCCCACTCATGAGACAGCACCTGTCCTACTTGATTTTTGCCGGACTAGCTACGGACAGCCACGGTCTTCCACATCTCGGCCGCCCAGGAGACCACACAGCAGCAGTCCTGACCTCACACGCCTCATCTGACGGGCTTGTCTGCTGGCTGTGTGACACATGGGGCTGGAGAGAGAGCATCCTCTGGGGCAGACGGGTCCCAGGGGGCTCTGGAGGCCGGCCACCCGGAGAGCTGTCAGCCCCTGGCCCTGTGGAGAACATACCTCCTGACCTAGACAGGAGGCCAGGGTGGGGCTCTACGCATGGCCAGCCCTCAGGGAACAAAGGGGCCAGCTAGACCCTGCCTAATGGGAGGCCTCCAATTCCTCTGCACCGTGCGTTCCTTCATTCAAGAGTAAGTGCCCCGTCCCTCTCAGGAACAAGGGCCCGCACGGCGGCTGGGGCGGCGTGGACGTGCAGCCCAAGTTCTTCCGGTGGGACACACACCCCACACAGCGTGAGCGGCGCCTGACACAAGCATGAGTGAACTGAGCCATGCAGCACACGGGGCACTTGCTGCCGTTTGTCAACCGACTAACACACACGTTGTCTACGTGTGTTTCTGGTTAAAGACAACTTACTTAACCTACAGTGGTGACCCACTGAGCGCGTGCCTGGAAGCAGCTCCTCTAACACCTTTTTCCACAAGGCACGTCACAGCCTGCGGTGCCTGGAACAGCAGACCTTCTCAGGACTGTGCTTCGGGTTCATTTTATTTTTATTTATTTATTTAATTTTTTAAAAGATTTTATTTATTTATTCAACAGAGAGAGACAGCCAGCGAGAGAGGGAACACAAGCGGGGGGAGTGGGAGAGAAAGAAGCAGGCTCCTAGCGGAGGAGCCTGATGTGGGGCTCGATCCCATAACGCCGGGATCACGCCCTGAGCCGAAGGCAGACGCTTAACCGCTGTGCCACCCAGGCGCCCCTTCTGGTTCATTTTAAACAGGAAAATCAAGAAAAAACACAAAACGTGAAAAACAGGGCACTAATAGGCTGTGAAAAGACATGTGTTTACGGTGAGAGCTGAGCCCAGGAGGAGGGGCATGGTGTGTGCGACCTCGGGGGGCCAGCGTGCCCGACTCAAGTCCTGTGCCACCCTCAACACGCGTGCCCCGTGATACTGACTGCGGATCACAAACACATGTGAGTAGGTGTACACGGAGGGCCAAGTGCGTGAGGTCAGGTCTGGAAGTCGCACAGAGCAGCAGCCTCACACAGGGTGGGCACAACAGGTGCCTGGAGGCACAGCCCCCGGCATAGGGCAGCAGGGCTGAGTGCAACACCGCCCTCGGCAGGCGCCTCCCTGCAGACCAGCATGCGGAACACAGGGCAAAAGGCCACGCTGGTCAGGCAGGTCCATGCTAGCTCCAGAAGCAACATTGCAAGGGGCCCTTGGGGGAGGCAGGGCCGAACGGGACGAAGTCAACAGAGCACCACATGCAGGCACTAGGACACGCACATCTGCATCCCCACCAAACCTTCCACCTCCTCAAAACCTGGCAGGGCCAGACCCCTTGCACACGCGGGAGGACTGGAGGCCCTTTTCCGCAGGGAAAAAAGATGACAGCTGTGAGCATGATGGAGACACTTGAGGACGACAAGTGAAGTGTTGGTCCGGGACTTCTCCGTTAGGGTCACCGGAGAACACGGTCAGCAGTGAGGCGACCTTTCTTCTTGACACCCACTGCCCCCACCCCCCGACAGAAGCCGGGGGTAGCGGTCTCAGCACAGACCAACTGAGCACCTTTGGCCAGACCACTGCTCAGTGGGGGAAGAGAGGCTGAGGAATGGCCAGAACCACGTTTTATGGGAAGCAGGTCGAGCAGCCCCAGAAGCTGCCAGGAAGAGGGTCCATCACCACGCACTGGCCCAGGCCTGACTTCCATATTCACTCTCTGAGGCCAGCATTACTCTGACACCAAAGCAGATAAAAATACTACAAGTAAACTACAGACAACATGCCTGACAAATACTGACACAAATGTCCTCAACAAGACATGAGCAAACCAAATTCAACAGCATACTAAAAGGGTTATATATACACACCATGACCAAGTGGGATTTACTCCAGGGAAGCAAGGGTGGTTAAACATAAAACAAAAAACCAACCAATGCAACACACTGCATTAATAAAGGAAAAAAACCCATGATCATCTTAACACAGAAAAAGCATGTGACAGGGATACCTGGGTGGATCAGCTGGTTAAGCGTCCAAATTTTGGCTTAGGTCGTAATCTCGGGGTTGTGGGATTGAGCCCCATGTAGGGCTCCCTGCTCAGTGGAGAGTCCGCTTGAGATTTCTCTTTATCCCTCTGCCCCCCCGCCCGGCTTGTGTGTGCTCTCTCTCTCTCTCTCTCTCTCTCTCTCTCGAAGAAAGCATGTGACAGAATTCAACACCCTTTCATGATAAAGCTACTCAGCAAACCAGAAAGAAGGAAAACCACCTAATAAAGTCCGTAGATGACAACCCAGAGCTAACATCAGCCTCGATGGTAAAAGACGATGCTCTCCCCCTAAGGTCAGGAGGAGGACATGGATGCTTGCTTCTGCCACTGAGATTCAGCACCTTGCTGGAGTTCTAGCCCCAGCAATTAGGCAGCAAAAGGAAGTAAATGACATCTAAATGGAAAAGAAGTAAAACTCTCTCTCCTGGAGATGACATCATCTTTGTATGTAGAAAATCCTAGTAAATCCACATAAGAAAACCCCCTAACCCAAAAACGATTACAACTAATACATGAATTCAGCAAAGTTGCAGGGTACAATATCAACAGGCAAAAACTGGCTGTATTTCTATACAGTAGCAATGAACAACTTCAAAAGGAAATTAAGAAAACAATCCCAAAGGAATAAACCAGGAAGAAATTTAAGCAAGACTTTTACACTGAAAACTACAGAACATTACTGAAAGAAATTAAAGACCTAAACAAATGGAAATTCAATGTCCGTGCTCACAGACTGAGAGACGTGATATTCACACCGCACGACTGCCTGGAGCATAGGCTCAGTGCGTCCCTTTCAAAATCCCAAATCTTTTTTTGCAGAAATGGAAAACATGATCCTAAAATTTGCATGGAATTGCTAGGTATCCAGAACAGTCAAAACAATCTTGGAAAAAAAAAAAAAAAAAAAAAAGAACAAAGTTGGAGGACTCCTACTTCCCAATTTCAAAACTTCCTACAAAACTATAATCAAACTGTGGCTTTGGCATAATGGCAGACACGGAGATCAATGAAATAGAACTGAGAGAAACAAACTCGTATCAAGTGATTTTCTTTTTAAACAAACAAAAAAGATTTCATTTATTTATCTGACACAGAGAGAGAGAGAGAGAGCACAAGCAGGGGGAGTGGCAGGCAGAGGGAGAGGGTGAAGCAGGCTCCCCGCCGAGCAGAGAACCTGACACAGGGCCTGATGCCAGGACTGCAGGATCACAACCCAAGCTGAGGCAGATGCTTAACCAAATGAGCCACCCAGGCTCTCCAGTCAAGTGGTAAGGGTGACAAAACCATCCAGTGGGGAAAGCAGTCTCTTCAAATGGTGCTGGGACAACTGGGCATCCACATGCCAAAGAGTGAAGTTAGGCCCTACCTCACATAATATACAAAAACTAACTCAAAATGGACCAAAGACCTATACTTAAGAGCTGGAACTACATAGCTCTTAGTAGAAGAAAACAGGGTAAGTCGTCACGACCTCGGATGTGGCAACGGATTCTTAGGACACCCCAAAGCACAGGACACAAAAGGGAAAAGAGATAAATGAGACTACACAATCGAAACGGCTGCATCAGAGACACAATCAGGAAAGTGAAGAGACAAAACCACCGAATGGGAGAAAATATTTGCAAATCACATATCTGATTAGGACCTACGATCCAGAATATATAAAGAGCACCTATAACTCAACAACAACAAATGGGCAGAGGACTTACACAAGCATCTGTTTGAAGAAGACAAATAACCAAGCACATGAATAGATGCTCAACACCATTAGTCATGAGGGAAATGCAAATCAAAACCACTGATACCTGGGGCGCCTCAGTGGCTCGGTCAGTTGAGCCTCCGACTCTTGATTTCAGCTCAGGTCATGATCTGGGTTGTGGGATCGAGCCCTACCCTGAGCTCCATGCTCAGTGGGGCAATCTACTGGAGATTCTCCCTCTGCCCCCACCCCTCCCTGCCTTTTCCCTCTCGTAAAAAACCACTACCACCACCACACTGAAACCACTTTAAACCCAATAAGATGGACATGAGGGGGGAAGACCAGAAAATACCAAGCGATGTTCAGCACCTAGACAAATCGGAATCTCATACATCATTGGTGAGAATGCAAATGTAGCTGCTGTGGAAAACAGTTTGGCAGTTCCTCAATAAATTAAACACAGACTCGCCATATTAACAAGCAGTTCGACTCCTAGGTTTACAACCCCCAAAAGTGAAAACAAGGACCCAATGCATATACACGAATGTTCACGGCAGTACTATTCTCAAAAGCCAGCAGGTAGAAACAGTCCAAATGTCCATCAGCTGATGAATGAAGCAACAAAAATGGAAACATTCAGCCGTAAGGAAGAGCTGACCCAAGCTACAACATCAAGGAACCTCAAAACGTGATGCTGACAGAGACCAGATATAAAAGGCCACATATTTTATTTACAGGAAGTGTCCAGCGTAGTAAATCCACAGAGAGGGCAGACTATCGGCCACCAGGGTTTAGTAAGAGGGAAACAGGAAGGAACTGCTTACTGGGTATACAGCTTCCTTCCGAACTCGCTAGAGGTGAAGGTTTCAAAACACTGTGAATGTATATTTAATGCCACCGACTTGTACACTTTGCAGTGGTCAACTGTGTTATGTATATTTTATGATTATTTAAAAAAAAGAATAGATGATTGGAATCCTAAAGAGATACTAAGGTATAAAAGAATTATTGCTAATTTTGAAAACTACAATAAGGGCATGGTGCTTACACAGTACAAGGAAATTCTTTCAGAGATGCTGAAATATTAACAGATGAAATGACACTACGTCTGGATCTGGGTGGGGAACAGATGGGGGAGAATGGAACGAGATCGGCTGTGAGTTAATTTCCGGAATGTTTGACATTTTCCATAATAACAAGCTTAAAAGTAAAATATCAAAGCTGCTGATTTTCACAACTCATTAATAATAACAGGTACTGCTTTCCTTTCTCAAGAGTGACTTTCACGAGTAAAGGAAGTCACAGGCCATGCAGCACCCAAGCGACACCTGACACTGTGTAAGCAGAGCCATCTGCAGGTCACCCTCTTTGCCCAAGGATTCTTAAAGCTCATCTGCCACCTCTTCCCCTTTCTCAACAGCACCTCCTTCACCCACTCAGCAGGGCGCTGCCGCTAGGGAGCAGCGTGTCACGATGGAACGGGGAACAAAGGTTTGCTGAAGACACAGGTGCTATGATGTGGTATCATTACTGACTGGATAAAAAACCCTTTTCCAGGCCAGTGATTCCTAAGTAAAAGACTGCAACCAAATTAAAGAATCAATAAACATAATTTAAAATGGTTTTTGCTAAAAGATGACTAAAACTGGAAGGAGTTTCAATATTTTTTCCACCCTTCCTTCTTCTGAGAGGGAACAAGGGCCTTGGGGCTGACCCTGCGGTGATCGTCAATGATCATTGTGTGCTTTCTTTAAAGCTCCGAGATTAAGAAATTCATCTTTAATACAATTTTATTTTATAAGAATTATAGGGGCGCTTGGGTGGCTCAGGCGTTAGGCACCCGCCTTTGGCTCAGGTCATGGTCTCAGGGTCCTGGGATCGAGCCCCACATCGGGCTCCCTGCTCGACCAAGCCTGCTTCTCCCTCTCTCGCTCCCCATTTGTGTTTCCTCTCTGGCTGTGTCTCTCACTGTCAAATAAATAAAATCTTTAAAAAAAAGAATTATATTTTGGTTTTTTTTTTTTCAAGATTTATTTATTTGAGAGAGAGAGAGAGAGGAAGAGAGAATTTCAAGCAGACTCCATGCTGAGCATAGAGCCCGACATGGGGTCATGACCCTGAGATCACGACCTGAGCTGAAACCAAGAGTCTGACACTTAACTGACTGAGCCACCCAGGCGCCTCTGTATTTTTGGTTTTGATCAACTGGAGTAATAATTGATAACCCTTACAGTCACAGACAATCAAATCTTTAACATTTCTGCATTCTCTTGTTGCAGAGTAAAAAATGTGCTCAATAAACCCCATTCAAGCATAAAGTATTTGGCATTCGTGCAAGATCCATGAGTGACAAGCACAAGAGGGCCTGTCTGGATGTTGATACGTTCTGAGAGTGGGTATCGAATCAGGGCAGTATTCAGACCCAGTAGCACATTTAAGAGAATGGTGTAAAACTTTTTTTTTTTTTTAAACACCAATATTTTCAATAGTGGACAACTTAATCCTTTGCTTATTAAATTTGTAAAGAAAAATTTTAGATGCCAACTTACACATGTGAAAGGGATACACAGTTTTTCCAACTTCTTCCAGCAGACAGGTAGGTGGACCCTGACCTGCACCAGTGGTTTTCAGACAACCTGGAATGTGTTAGAAATGCACATTCTTGGGCCCCCAGGCCATATGTGCTGTCAGGGACTCTGAGAGGGAGTCCTTGAGGGATTCCGAGGGAGTCACCGGCCTGCATCACGGCTTCAGACCGAGCAGGACTTAAACCAGAAGAGGACCGACTATATACCTCCCAATGCCACCTGCTTCCAGCTGCACCCAGGACCCAACAGGTTTGCTGCATCAAGACCAGCCACAATGACAAACTTATTCAGAGAGAAAAGAGCAAGGCCCAAACGACTCTTAATATTTAGTAGACACAGAGCCTGAGAAGAAAGCATTTTAAATGGGTGACACTGCAAATTGCACTATCTGTCCACAGGCTGGCATGTGTTAGCTATTATATATATTTAAAAACAAAGAACTCTTAGGTGGTTAGTCTTCCCCAGAAAAGATTCCAGATCTTATTCTTCCATTGCATTTGGGGCGAGGCAGAGTGGGAATCTGAATCCCACGAGGTAAATGCTGCCAGTCTCCTCCGTTCCTTAACAGCTCAGTAAGGAGAGGGAGGTCAACACAACTAAGACTTCTGTTCCCTACCCTCTTTCAAAGGAACGGTCTGTGGGCACAGAGAGCTGCCTTCGGCCAGCAGCCTGACTCTACTACTTGAGGTCCTGCAGGCCACTGCTGAGTCCTGACGGACAGCAGGCACTCCACGCACCTGGGCAAGGAGCCACTGCTGAAACAGCAGCAGCAATAAGGACACTGAACTCCTTAGCTGACTTAACGGCCAGCAGGCCTCCCACCCTTCACCTTGCTCCACAAGCCCCAGCGAAAGGAGGTTCTCTGTGCCCTTATTTATTTATTTTTAAAAGATTTTATCTATTTGACAGAGAGAGAGATAGCCAGCGAGAGAGGGAACACAAGCAGGGGGAGTGGGAGAGGAAGAAGCAGGCTCCCAGCAGAGGAGCCTGATGTGAGGCTCGATCCCAGAACACCGGGATCACGTCCTGAGCTGAAGGCAGATGCTTAACGACTGTGCCCAGGCACCCCATCTGTGCCCTTATTTAAAATCCAAGCTCCCCTGGTCTGTCCTGTCTTCTCTATTCGTTGATGTCAGAACGTTCGTGAAGAGCTACGTGCACAAAGGAGCAGGGCTCTTGGCTTCTGTCAGACACACTCAGGCACACCTCGCACACGCCCAGGGGAGGGCACTGCCACTGGACAGATCTGCTGAGGCACCCCTCCCAGGGGGCACTTCAGCAGGTGGGTACCAGCACCCAAACCTCCTGTTACCTCTAGACCACACCCAGGTATCCACACACCGCAAGACAACAGTATTCCTCTATTTACAGAAACAGTCATCCTGCTCAAACGGCTCCTCCAGTGGGACCCCATGAGAGCTGACACCCACAACCACTCACCAGGTACCCTACAGCCCTTTGAGGTTTCCTATAGTTTAGGGATGCCTCGGTGGCTCAGTCGGTGAAGCATCTGCCTTCGGCTCAAGTCATGATCCCAGGGTCCTAGATCGAGTCCCACATCGGGCTCCCCGCTCAGAGGGGAGCCTGCTTCTCCCTCTGCCTGCTTGTGTGCGCTCACTCTCTCTCACACAAATAACATCTTAAAAGAAAAAAAAGTTTCCTATAGTTTAGAAATGCAAACATTTCGTCAGACAAAAATTTAAATTTTAACAGTCGGAACCAAAATATGGAACACTGCCACTCATAAAAAGGACAACAAAGGATCTTCGTTCTTGATATCCATACCCCATTACCTGTGGAGGACACTGCTTACCGTTGTTCACTGGGCCGTGGACGGCGGCAGGGATTGGCACCACGTGAGTCCCGTTTTGTGTTACAGTTTTTATTGGTAGCTGGTGCTGACCTAGAGGTGCCTGCTGCACTATGGTGACCGTCTGGACTGGGGCGGTCTGCGGCGTCTGAATGATCCGGCTAGCGGCACCCAGTGTGGCATGGCTAATCGCAGGAATAGGTTCCACTTTCACTGAAATGTAAAAAAAAGGCAAAGAAATGATACCAACGGATTATTACTGGAAAGCTTACAGAAGTCTCACCAGGTGGCCGGCAAACCTAAGACATTACATGATTAGAAAAGGGTCCAGAGGCGCCTGGGGGGCTCAGTCAGTTTAGTGTGTGCCTTCCGCTCCGGTCATATCTGGGTCCTGGGATCGAGCCCCACGTCGAGCTCTCTGCTCAGCAGGGAGCCTGCTTCTCCTGTCCCTCTGCCTCTCTCCCCACGCCCATGCTCGCTCTCTTTCTCTCTCAAATTAATTAATTAATTTAAAAAAGAAAAAAAGAGAAGAGGGGTCCAGATGAACAAGTCTGCTGGGCATCCGTGCGCAGGGCTGCTTCTGCCACTCACCCTTTACTTCTTTGTGATCTCCATTCTCTTGCGGCTCTGCCTGAGGAGGGGCCAGCACGGCCGCCTGAGTGACCACGGCCTGGCCGGCGACAGTGTACGTGCTCGCAGGGGCTAGGCCGGCCACGCTGGTGACAGACACGGCAGGGATCTGGTGGACGACGTGCACCGTCTGCACGACAGGCTGTTGCGAGGTTGAGGTGGTCACGGGAGCGGCGACTGTGTAGGTGACGGGCTTGATGGTCGGTGGCAGCTGCCGCTGCACGGCGATTAAAACGGGCTGACTAGACAGCGGCGAGCCTGGGGAGGACGAGGGAGCGGCGGTGAGGTGCAGTCACCCGCCTTCCTCCAACCATGTCCCAGAGCCGACCAAGTACAACCACCCACTCACAACACACGGACTAATGAGACAGGACGTGCCCCCTATCACCTTGTAACAGTGAAGTCACGCATGATAGGAGAAATGGGGTATTTTAATGGACATTATCTAATTCATTTATCTAACCACTAAAAATGCAATTCTTGCTCTGTTCAGACCTGTTACAACAGTTCTTTCCTCATGAAGAAGAAAATGTCGGCACAGTATATGGGAAGAAGCTGCCAACTGAGCCCCAAAGAGGCCACGCTCCCCCAGGATCAAAGTCTTCATCTTACGGTGGATGTGAGGGAACCGCAAGTCCAGACAGTTACAAGCTCTGCCAAGCAACCTCTGCTCCTTTTGGTTTGGGTGCAGAATAAAGGACGAGACACTCGGCTGACGGGGGCTACGCAAGGGTGACATGCTCCCAGCACGGTCAGGAATCCCACTGTATCAAAATGCACAGCTTGCCAACCAAACAGGAACCATAACAGAATTAGTTCGGACACATTTCCATGCTATGTTTTTTGTGTTGTTTTTGTTTTCTGTTTTTAATTCTCCAGGGCACACATCTTTATTCTGCACCGCGACTTTGTAATGAAATGCTCACCTATTCATTAAATGAACAGTTTCTGCTGCAAATCAATGTCTAGTTATTTCTTTGGGTGGGGGATTTTTTTCATAATTTTTGAACGATGAAGCAACTAAGAAACAAATTAATTCTAAATTATTTCAGGCATCTACACAAGCTATTTATGTAAAACAATGTTCACTGATTTTTTAAATTCTCACAGAGCTATTAGCTTCTCAGAGCTTACAGCATGCAGGTACCATGCAGAAAGTACCAGGTACAAAGGAGCCAAGGCCTCTGTTGTGTCCCCTCTGAGGAGCCTGGCGCCCCTGCCTTTCTGACCCACCCCTCGCCCACCACGCCTGCCCTGTCTCTGCACATCTCACCTGGTGCACTCTGGGCAAACCGTGCCTCCTGGATGACGGCCAGTTTGGGCTGTGAGGCACTGGGCTCGGGCTCCAGGGGGGCCGGTGAACCTTCCCTCGACAGGCTCTCGGGGGTCTGGGCACCACTGGAGTGAGCAGACAGCACTCCAGCGTGATTGGGAGAGGCTGGGGCACTTCTAGATTACCAAAAAGAAGACAGTGGGTTTTTACAGGTAAAGCACTCATAAAGCTGCCTTGTTTCAATAAAGTGCATTCGGAAAAAAGGGGTGTCCTCTGTCTTCTGCTGACTACGGCTCTGTAAGCCCTACTTTCTGTGTGAATGCCTGTGACCTGAGATGGATCCCCAGTGAGACTCACTCAGTTGTGACAGCCAGTGTGCCAGTACTGGGCCACCACAGCGCTGTGCTCAGCACAGGCTGCACTGCCGCGGAGCTGGACTGGCTGCCCTGTGGGAGCAGCTCCCGTCCACCGGCATCAGGAGCCAGCAGTGTGCAAGCAGGCAGGGGCTTAAGACTTATGTCACGGTCATTTCTTTTGTTTGTTTGTTTGTTTGTTTAAAAACAGAGTATCTATAAGCTAAAAATGTATAATTTGAAAATCAGGCAATTAATAACACTGTATAAGTCAATCTTGAATTTAAGCAGCTAAAATGCGGCTTTAAAGAGCTGTTCACATGCCAAGGAAAAGGAACACACACGGCTCATCAAACGCAATTACGTAATGAGTCCGATGAAGCCACAACGGCAACATGGGAACAGAGTTTAAAGAAAACTTCGTCAACAATCTAAGCTGTGTCAGACCCCTATTAAGAAAAAATCCATGGGTAGCATCCAACACTTTTCAAATCCCCACCCCAAACATTTAATCATAATGCATTTGGCAGTTCCTTCACTTGCAAAAGGAAAATTGACCAATACATGGAAGGTAAATTCACTGACCAGTAAGTGAGGTCTTTTTGTTTGTCTTTTTTCCTTACCTAGAGGAGAGCGGTCCCAGAGGGGTTCTAAAGCAAGGCACGCCCCTAGGCCGTCTTTTCCTAAAAGCCTGCTCTATTAATTTGCTTTCAGAGGCAGGATCTATCCTCCAGAATGAGCCTTTGCCTGGTTCTTCCTGGGAACGTGGTACTTTGATGAAATAACGATTCAGAGAGAGATTGTGGCGAATTGAATTCTATGAAACATAAAAAAATACGTAGAATTCATATATTTCTTTGCTGAGAAATCAAAATGTGCTCCAGTTTTAGTGCCCTGCAAAGTAGAAACCTAGCACTCAGCCTTGCAGAGGGCAGCACCGTGCTGGAAGGAGCCAGCCCTTCTCCCCCGAGTGAAGAAGGGGCTCAGGGTGTGAGAGGCTGACACACGGCTCTGGGAACAGAGTGGCAGGGTGGGCACCAGGGGCAAGGAGGGGACCTGGGGAACAAGGAAGGGTGGGAAATCGACACCACAGGGAAGGAGGCAATTTCCAACAGGAAAAATGTCAACTTCCATCTTTTTTCCAGGTAGGAAACCAAGGATTATCACTGTCATCATCTGACCTTTCCTTCGGGCCTCTCCCTGCTTAAGAGACGAACAGAGCCAAAATAAGCCAACCCTTTAAAATACTTTTTGAGCACAGAATTAGCTTACAGGAATCTGTCACAGCCGTCTGAAATGAATTAATCCAGTATCACGTATTCAGCAAACCAGCAAAGGAGAAAAAGGAGCTAAAGGTTGGGAAGTAGTATGGACACCATCTTCCAGTAACAAGAGCACTTTCCAAAATGCTTCCATATATGTTTTTTAAATTTGATCCACAAAATAATCTTGTGAGGCACATACAGAAAATTTCTCTCTCAACCCCTACTCTATTCTTTCTGTTACAAAAAGCTTGGCTCGCAGTTTACAGACGATTTCCGGAAAGCTCCCCATTGCAACCTGAACGGCTTTTGGCAGCACACCTGATCCTGAGCCTCCAAAAGGTCAGGGACAGCGGGAGGAAAGTCATGTATCCACTTCAGTTCGTGTGCTTACATTAACGTTTAAATTTAAAATTTTAAAAACTACTAAAGTTTCAAAGGGGTGGCAAACTCACAGTAAAATTCCGGGCTATTCAAAAATCACTTCTAAATTCCCCCAATTAACCTTCTAACAGAACTGTTAGCCACAGCCTGAAACACCCAACTGCTGGAGGTGGCTCAAAAATCAAAATGTATCAAATTCTACTTGACAGCCCATCTCGGGGACAGTTCAAGGGCCTCACCAGTCACGGGCTGTGACGAACACCACGCAAGTCTGTGGAAGCCAGGCACCTCGCCGGCAACACGACGGTGCACGCTACACTGTGTCTGTGTTTTGTGAAATTGTTTATAAATAAATGCATTCCGTGAGATTTAGAATATTTTAATAACCAGATACTTACTATTATGTTTTATCACAGAGTTTAGCTAATTACCAAAATACCTTTCTATCAATTCCTCTGGAAAATCGAATTGTTCCTGGGGCCTCCACCAGAGAAAGAAGACAATCCTTCTCTAAATACACACAGACCTTTCTGTGCTTGGAGGAGAAAGAAGGTGAACTCCAAGGCTGTGGGTTGAGAAAAGCAGAGCCAGACCATGACGCTACAGGGCCCTCCACCTGCGAACAAGACAATCCTTAGACGACTGCCCAGTGAGGGTCAAGAGGTCCTCAGAAGTGACCACCAAGCCGCAGTGAAGAGCATGGGAGGTGAGGAGCCCCGGCGTGAAGGCTGTTAATACTGTATTGTGCGTGTTGCTATGAGGAAAAAGGGAAGTGAGCACAGGAGGAGTCTGGAGGCAGGAAGTGCCACTCCAGGGGACTGGGGCACTAGTATTTCTTCCCCCTGGTAAAGGAGAACAGGACCAGGGGCCGCGGTTCCACGGCCCTGGCAACTGCACCCAAGTTCCTAGAGGAAGGAGTTGGTATATTTACTGTCCTGAAAATGGGACAGAACCTACCAGGCACCATCACAACAGGGTCTAACCTCCTCTCCACTCGCAACGAGCCTAGAGAACAAAGAGCCAGCAAGACTAGAAAATATGAGTAAGTAGTAAGAGATACCTAATGCAGACACAGAATAAAGTAACTGTTTCTAAGGTAATTTAAGGCCTTTGTAATTTGCACACTGACTCGGACTCTAATAATTCAGAAATTATTATATGCAGAGAAAAGGCAGCTTATCATTCTTTAAAACGAACTACGAAGAAAAGGATCTACAATACTGAGCACATTCTCTTCCCCCCAAATCCTCCCCTAATCAAGGCTGCTACACAGAACCCGCCCTCCCTGAGTGCCAGCCCCTCCTCCCTGCTATCCCCTCAGCTGACCCAGACCCGGGGGAAAGGTGCAAAGCTGGTCACCGTCCTCCATGAGCACCTCCAGCACTCCTGCCTAGACCCTAGTTTCTGCCTGTCTGTCCCAATCACACCAAGTGCTCTACTAAGGACTCGTAAAGAAACTGATTGGAAGGGAACATGTCAAGTGCCTTTCAGAAGGAGAGTTCAATGTACAGAATGAGGTAAGTCCGAGAACTCCCTCTATTTGAAGAAACCAACTCTGGTCCTTTCAGAGACCCAGAGGCCCGAAATTAAAACTTCTGGTCATAACAAATACCTCAACTCTGGGCTGGGCAAAATTATAATTATAAATCATAAGAGAACATTCTGGCATAAATATGCAACCAAAGGAAAGAAATATGCCACCTTTCCAGACACAGTCACATCTTGTTTTATCCTAGAGTTTCCTCTAGACCAATCAAAAACCTTTGCCATGGGGAGACAAAGCAAAATACTAAAAGTAAGCCTCAAAGGTAGCGGTGGACTTCCGTTAGGTCCTCAGAACAGGAATGGTGGGAGTGCCAACACATGTCTCTTAGGAACTGATGCAGAGTGCGGGGCTCAAGCTCACCAGGTCCCATGCTCCCTGCACAGCCACCTCCCTCACCCCACAGGGGAGGGCAGGAGACAGTCTGAAAACCCACATTTTCTTTTTAAAAAAACTTTTAAAAATATTTATTGATTTTAGGGAGACCGAGCAAGCATGAGCTGGGGGGGGGGGGGAAGACCCCAAGCAGATGCCCCACTGAGCAGGGAGTCTGACACAAGGCCTGATTCCACGACCCCCAAGATCATGACCTGAGCCGAAATCGATCAAGAGTTGGACACTTAGCCAAGTGAGCCACCCAGGAGCCCCCGGAAACCCACATTTTAAAAATGGACTGTTTTAGGTGATAGTCTCCCCCTACTCTCTATGCAAAGAAAATCTAGCAAAGAAAGCAGATCTGGCTCATAATTTTATGAAACAAGGATGCAAAATGGAAAGGCTCTTTTGTTTTAAGCCAAGAGTGAGGAAAAGGGAACAAGGTCTCATGCATATAGAGACTCTAAGGGTGGTCACTTTGGGAAGGGCACTCAGAGAATTCTCATGACAGAAAAAGGACACATGTGGGTCAGTACAGGGGACAGCGAAGGACCTCTGAGGACAGACACAAATTGAGTGCATGTCCATTAATTAAAGGGGGGAGTGCAGCATGAAATCCCTTTCCTGATAAAATGCTGGAGCCAGGAGGTGTGAAATGTCCCAGGAGCGGCCTGACACAGGCAAGAAGCGCAGAGTCACCCTTATGGACCTTGATCTAGACAGAAAAGAAGATGTTTCAGTAAAAACATTAATGACAACTGAACAGAGAGGGTGCCTGCCTTGCAGCGGCTGTGTTTGCTCTCTCTGCTCTCAGTACGCTACGAAGTCACTTCCAGCGGCCAGGAGCAATCGGTGCGCGTGGGGACCACACCTGACCCGACAATTCCCCAGAAGACTGAAGCCAGGAGGGGCCCACCCCTGAGAGCTGGCCTTTGTCCTTCGGCCAGAAAACCACATGATGCTTGGAAGCAGTTCTCGCATAAATGGATGTCAGGAAACACAGGGAAAGAGATCATTCTAAGCCTGGCCAGGTTTTTCAGAAATACTCCCATTAAGCCCAGCTAACCGGTGTTTCCAATCACCAGAACTCTACACACAGTGAGCTGTACCTTTGAAACCCTAGCACACCCCTGACAGGCACCCTGAGACCTCACCTGCCCACACATAGGGAGCTCTGTTCCACATGCAGTCACCAGACACGGACACAGATTATCATCTGGCTCTGTTTCTTTTGTTTTACATTTTCTCTGAAGCACAGCCACGCTGTTCTAGATTAAAATATCGTCAGTATCACCAGGGTTTCTTGTCCAATGTGCTGAGAGACCTGCAGGTAGCCGGATCTGAAAGTGCTCTCCAAATCCAGCATTCTCCTCCCTGCCAACTAAGAAATGCCACTAGCTGTGCACAGGGAGGCAGGCAGGGTACAGATGCCTCAGGCCAGGGAGGCTGGTTCTTATTTTGTACCTTCCACAATCGAAGACCTTCACATGACTAAAGACCCCTTACAAAGGAAATGTTCAGGTTTTGGCTGGTGGACTATTTTTTATTATAACATGCTTATACGTCTACAGGAGGAAGAAAAAAGTTTTTGCCCCTCATTAAACAGAAAATGGTTCCCCCCACCCCCACCACTAGGTTATGGTTAGGGTTCAGCAGACACATTTCTCAAAGGATCATTTACTCACTAAGCCCGAAAGACTGTTGCCATTCCTTGTGACTTAATGAATTCAAGAACTGTAAACGTATGTTTCTTCTTTTATTATGCTTTTAATATTCTGTATTTCAGATCTGCCTTTCCCATACTGCCTGAATTAGAGAGGTCCTACTGTACATCCAGTAAGCAGACACACAGAACACAGACACACAGAAGAAAAAGAAATTACAGTGTCAAAGTTTAAAAATTAAATTAAAAAGCTGAACAAGGAAATAAGCACTGATTTTTCAGAGAGTCCTCTGAGGAGGCTCAGGTTCCAGATACCCCAGGAATGATCTGAAAGCAGAGGCACACAAGCAGGTGGGCTCCCCAATTTACACAGAGCAGCACCACATTTATCTGTTTATGTACGGCCCGATGGGAGACCTTCTGAAGAAAGCGTTCCTTGATAAAACAGTCTGAAAACCATCTCTGTGGTAGACTTCGAGAAGCTAGGTACGCCAGCAGATGCAGATAAGGAAGACAGAAGAAAGCCTAAGTGAAGGATGGGCTGGGTTTTTAACTTTCCTTTACTTCAGACACAGGAAGTTAACTGCAATGGTTGAAGGGAAACCTTTCAAATAATCCATGCCTTTCCCATCCATGGGGACAGTGACCCTAAAAACCACAGGCTGAGGCCTGCTTCTAGAACCACTATTCCTTTGGCTCTGCGCAGAGGCCAGAGAGCGGGGACAGTGGCTCCAACACTTTCTCCTCCTGAGCAAAAGAGGGTCTCCCTCGCCTCACTCTACCTCTGCCCCGTGCCCCAGGTACGGAAAGCAGCTCAAGTGTCCTTTCAGTTGTCAATCAGCATCTACTGACATGTCACAGAAACACTTCATAACAAACCGAAACAGATTTACCTGCCAGCCCTTGTCCGCTGTCCTGTAGTACGGGTAATTTTTAGTGATGTGAGTATAAATTCCATTTAGAGTAAGTTGCTTATCAGGAGCCATCGTAATTGCTTGTACGATTAATTGTGCATAGGAATAAGGTGGCTTTGAATCATCCTGTATTTAAGTGAAAAAAAGAGAAATTATTGAAGTTATCAAAAATTAAGTGTTCCTGGGAAAACGCTTAGTTTTCCTTACTATGAAGATATCTGATTGAAAAGCATTTGGAAAGTTTACAGAAAGCAAATGGAAAAGTGTACAAGCAGTGTAAAAACGAATATTAAAACCACATAAGGAGAAATGCCACACAGCAAAACCAAAAAACATAAAGAAACGAAAAAAGCTACTTGACCTCAGTAGAGTCCAGGGCAACACACGTTGCCAGAGGCCCGTCACATGGATCTAGCAATCAAGTGAAGGGTCAGGATGGCGACGCGGGGGGAGGGAACTGCCACTCCCTCCCAGGCCCTGGTGGACCCTCAAGCACACGAAAGCCAAGGTGACAACCACTCGGAACCACCCGTCCCATCAACTGAGAAGCTCCTCACGCTAGGAAATCCCATACAGAGGGGGGCACCATATGCCACATGCTGGGCTCCGACCCTGGGGTCTCAGGCACTTGGGCGGGTGCTGTTCTAGTGTGCAGGGCTGCTGCGCATACGGCAGAACACGGACATCCCTGCTTCCAGTGCACTCCAGGTCACAAGTAGCTCCTTGTCACCGTAACAACTCAGAACGCCACATACACATGCATAATATGCCCACTGGGGAGAGGGTACACCCCTGGTTGTGAAGTGGAAAATGTACGAATCAACTTAAATGAACCAGAAGGCATAATAGTGAATGCAAACGGGAAGCTGCAAAAGAATATATTCAAGACAATACTCATTACATGAGGCTTAAAAATGAGCAATTTAGACATTTTTAGGGATAAACACAAAAGGAGTCAAAGAAGAGACAAGCAAGGACTGACTGACAGACGAGGCAGGAAGACAGACCTGCCAGGGAGAGGAACATGGGCTTCAACTGCCCAGGCCATGCTCCGTTCTGACAGCCAGCGGTGGGGACATGTTCTACACAGAAAGACGGAATCATCTGCAACCCCAGCACCCCACCTTTAAATGGCTAGTATTTCCTGAGCACTTAGGCTGGGCGCTGCCCCATCTACCCTGAGTGGACACACTCTGAGTTACACGAAAGGTCCAGGCAGACCGGCACCGCTGGAGACCACACCAGGCGCCAGGGAGAGAGCATGAAGCCCTCTTCACTTCCCTGCGCTTAGGCCATTTGGTGTGCTTCCTTTATTCTAGATGAAAAATGTAACATGGATATACTTTTTATATATATAACACTTTTTATAAAGTGAATGTCAGTACAACCAACACTAGGTCGAGAGAACACAGCCCACCTTCCAGAAGCTTCCATATGCCCTGAGCCCACAGCCTCTACCTCCCAAAGAGGCCACCATTACTCCTAACATTCTATAGTAATCATAATCTTGTTTTATCATCTCAGAGTGCATCCCGGAAAAAAGACAATTTAGTTCTGACTGATTTTAAAAAGGCAAATGGACAAAATGGAATCCTACAGGGGGCGCCTCTTTGTGCCCACCTCCCCTGCTCAGCACACCTTGTACAGGAGGCTCCTGACTGCAGCAGACAGGCGGGGCATGGCTACGGCGCATGCATCCCACGGCCGTGCAGTTTGTACTGCAAATATGTCACACTGCACACATATGTAAATAAAATAATACATGCACTGCTTTATGTCTCTCACTCAGCATTATGCCAAGGACACTTCCACATCGGCAGCTATGTTGCACGATACTCCCCTGCTTGTTCGTTCTTCTCTTACGGGGCATTTAGGCTGCTTTCAATTTTCTATTTTATATAACCTTATGTTTGAGATTTTTGGCATTTCCTTTAGACACAGTCCTAGAAGGGGCATTACTGGGTCAAAGGATAAAAACATGCAGGGTCACAGCGTGGACCATCCCAAAAAGGTGCGTTCTGCGCACACATGCATTCAGACACAAGTGCATGCACAATCGTCCGCATCTGTGAGAGGACGAAACCTCAGGAACAGTTTCCCGGGACACAGTGCACATCACCTTGTGAGGACCACGGGCTTCTCTTATCCTCCACCAGCTCAGCTCTCAGCAGCTGGGCCCACAGATGCCACCGGGGAGCACCCAGTGCTGAATGACTAAAAGAATTCAAGACCCCACCCCAAGAACAAGGGACGGGCCCCACAACCAGCCACACATCCACTCTGATGTGAATCTCAAAGGCCCTAATCGGGATGTTCATAGACCTACAGACCACAAAGTGAGGACAGCTGGCTGTGTGACGGCCCCGGGTTCTGTTTCAAGGCTATAAAACATTTACCTTTGGGCTGTCTCCACCAGAAGCTTCCTTTTCATTTTCTGGCTGCGAGTTGTCGGCCATTAAATTGAGGTCAGCTGGTATCACACGGCCCATTTTGTACCCCGAAGACCCTGCTCCCCGGGGGCTGGATGGGCAGGAGTTTGCAGCACTGTGGACGGGAAAAGGTCACTGCTATCAGTTTATTATAGAACATACCTCGCACTGTGCTTCCATGACCCATTCTGATTTCAAGTATAAAATAGAAGCATATCAGCATTTCCTACGGAACATGGCCTCATTAGTTCTCTGTGAAGTTTAGGATTACTCCAGGAGATACATGGAACAGATATCTGCTTCACATGTGTTATTTTACATAATCAGAAAACAAACTCTCAAAGGGGGTAGTGGTCCACCTGTTTCACCAGTGAGGAAACTGGTGGTTCTGGAACTTACCAAGGTTCTGGAAGCTCAGCATGGTTCTGGAACTTACCAAGGACACAGAACCGTATGTGATGGCCCCAGGGCTCCAGCCTGGCAGATGGACACAGAGCACATACTCCACTGACTCCCTTCCCACCAAGGACATGGCCTCCAGCTATACCAGAAAGGTCAGGGACAGTGTGGAGAGAGAGGAAGGCAGCCAGGCCAAGCACAGGAAGCAGAGAGAGGGGATGAGGCTGCGGACATGAACTCAGGTGGCATCAAGCCATGGAGCACATGAGTCAGGTCAGTTGGACACAACACACCCTAAACACAGAAAGAGGAACCTATTTTTTTCAAATTATTTATTTATTTACTTATTTATTTATTTTTAAAGTAAACTCTACCCCCAACATGGGGCTGGAACACACGACCCCAAGATCAAGAGTTGCATATTCTATCGGCTGAGCCAGCGGGGCACCCAAGGAACCCATTTTTAAAACATGTGTGCTTTTTTTCACCAGGCAGGACTGGGGTGCTGCTTCCTAATCTCGGTGGTAACTGAAGGTCATCCACACTCATCTGTGGTGATTCCCCAAACTCCACATTTGAGCACCTGTTCCCTGTTCTATGCAGGACCAGACTTTAAAAAGAGAATGAGCCATGGAAGCGGAAGGACACCAAGGTAAGACAGTCTAAGAAATCCATCAAGTCCCACAACAGTATGCGCGGTTAGATCAGAGCTGGGTTTGGTGGGGGAAAGACAAGTACTGAAAATACATAGAAAATTTCTGGAAAATATACCTGAGACAGGAGTTACCTCCAAAAACCTGAGTGGAAAGTGGAGCAGGAGGAGAGGAAGGGGAGGGGGCGACACGCTCTTGGCCTGGCATGCTCTGCAGCAGGACGGGTCGCTCTGCCGTGAACACACACCAACAGGACACGCACCAACAGTGTGTGTTCACTCACTGGCCGGGTGTTTACCTCAGGCCAGAACAACTCTCAAAGCTCTAGGGAGAGAAGCAGCAGGACTGCATGGAACGTACACTTCTCTGTCTTAAAGACCAGCTAACGTGGAAGAAGTGCTGACGTGGGGAAGGTGGGTGGCCCGACAGGGCTGGATGCTGGGTCTGGAAAAGGCAAGTCTGCTCCACCCATAAGCTGTCCACAGCCGGGCTCCCAGGCTGCTAATCTTGCCCAGTGAGGGGACTACACGGGCCAACGCTGGCCACAGTGTGAGGGACTGGGGCGTGAGGAGGGAGAGCAAGGAAAACAAGAGGAAGACAGAGCAGAGGGTGAGGAGAGGCTGGCCCGGCGTCCACACCACGTGTCTCGTGAGCTGGTGTGCCGCTTCCGAGGCTGCCGCACCCGCCATGGGCTGGTCTCCCACTGCGTACACAGGGCTTGCTCCTCTTCCTCTGTGGATTCCACGTGCTTCCACAGTGCTGAACAAAGATCTGGTCACAGAGTTGCTGACGGCTGCCTCTCCACTGACACAGTGGTCATTTGGTCGACATACCACATGTGGACAAACTCAACCAAGTGGGAGACAAAGAGGCAGCTTCCCCAGCACAGCAGCCACAGGAGGAGGCAGAGGAGGGAGGGCCTGATGCCAAGAGCCACTGCCACGCAAAACACCAGGCCTGGGGCCGCAGGAGCCGCAGCCAGTCCACTCACCACTCCCTCCGCTTACGAATAAACCCAATACGGATTCCCTTCCAGAAGGCCTACTGCTGATGCTTGTTTTTAAGATTAGAAATAGAAGTGTTTGGCTGAAATGTGTAAGCCAGAGTCCCCAGTTCTCCGTGTGCCCTCCCTGGCTCTGCCACATGCAGCAACAGCCTGGACAGACCAGACGAACCCCACCCGCCGCCCAGCCGTGCCCTGGACAGACCTGGATGGCAGGAGCCTGATCAAGAGAGCAGCACGGTGTTCATTCTGCACCTCCATCTCCATCACTCACAGCTAAGATCACTAGTCCTCTCTTCTGTGAGCCGACAGAACTTAGAAGCCTGACACATCTGAGCTCCGCCCGCCTCACAGCAGAGCTCCACTTCAACCACACGCGGCAATCTAACCTGCTCAAAGCACACGCATCTGCAGGATCCCATGGCTGTTCTTGACCTGACTCTCAGCTAGTGCCCTCTGAGAGCTCAGCACAACCTGACCATTGTCCTCCGGGTTCTGGGTTCTGCACCTAGAGTGTGCCCCGAAGCCGCTGACCTCTGCTCCCTGAAGCACCCAGTCTCTCTTAGGACATCATGATGAACACAAGTTTGTCGCTTCACTGTGGTCAAACTCATCGATCCAAAGTACAAGTCATCAGAATTTCCATGAAATTGCAGCAAACTAAAAAAACTCAAGATGCAAATGAAAATGTATCTCAGAGTTTAGGCCAAAAAGGCAAATCACCTGCCCCTTCAACTTACACTCAAGTACAGAGACTCCATAAGTGAAGACTAGGAACATTTGGGAACTGTGTTTCACACGCAGGAAACCGGGAGCAAAGGGTGTTCGAAAACTGAATGGGATGTGAAGCACCCTCACACCTCCCTCTCTGTGTTGTGTCCACCCCGGGAAGGGAGCAGTGCTGCTGTGTGCTCCTGCCCGTTACTGTGACTTATGATGGCTTCTGCAAGTCCCAAGGCAGGAGGTGAGGCATGAAATTGGGATGCGGTCATGGACATCTCAGCAGGCACACCCCTGCAACCCGACCCTGTGGTGACCCCTGCCCTCCACATGAGCTGCTGTACCTGATGGTTCCCGTCGGGGAGGGGAGGGGACTGATGAGGTGGGCCATGGTGTCTGGAATGTTGATGGTCAGGGGCGAGATGTGGGCCTGCACAGGCTTCACCGGGGACTCGGGAGCCTCCTGCTTCTCCCTCTTCTCACTGGACAGGGCAGTGAACGTGATCTTGATGTTTGTGCTCGGGAACCTGAACGTGCACCTGAAAGAGAAAAGCCAACTGTCAGCACCTGTCTGCCAGGATGGAGGGTGGGCGTCCCACCTACAACAGGACACAGAGCCCAAGTGTCCCCAGATGCCACTGGAGCTTCATCTGGTGTGCAAAAGCCATCGAGAAGCTCACTTCAAGCTCACCCCATGTGTTACGATTCGCTTAATGAATGAAAGAACAAAAAGGCATTTCATGACTTTAAAACACTAGTAAATAAATACGTTCTTTAGACCAGCCAAATGTAAGTAGAAAAAAGACTCAAACATGACTTAGTCTGCATTATTCCTTTTAAAATAAATATGCAAGTCTACCTGGGTCATTAAGCAATGTAATTTGTGGCTATTTCCTAATTAAGAAAGAAAAATCATTCCTTCTGAAGAATCCTATCACCTTTTTTACTGAGCAAACAAGAGCCAGAGATATTAAATTTCAGGGGAAAAGGTTTACAATTCAATACTCTGGTTCACTTTAATATAGCCTCCCTGACATAAATGAAGTATATTTACTTAAAAAAAAAAAAAAAGTAACGCAAGCCAAACATCTTTAAAAAATAAAATTTAAAGATAGCCCCAGAGACTCCTGGTCTCTGCCTGACCTCACATTCAGTTAAGTGGCACCTGACCTGTGTGCACATACATGGCCAGACAACCAGCTGATGGTACTCAGCTGGCCTCTGTTACGTGCATCCCAGGGCACCTGTGTTGGTGGTCAGCTCTGCCTGCCATGGAAAGATCCAGCATGTGCATGGAAGGTGGAGGTCCCTCCCACTTCTGGTGGCATTCTCAAGGTAATTCTTCCCACCGTTCTCATTGAGGGCTAGAGAGGATGCCACTTGGCAGGGTTTTGACCCTTGCTGCCTGGTTTCCTCCCCCTACATTCCTTCCTTCGAAACGCACTGACATCAGATTGCCTGCCCCTTCACTTCCCTCATGAGGCATACCAGTCAGTCCTGCAGCCTCAGTGGACAAAGCAGAACCTGAGTGAATGCCTCCTTCCTGGCATCCAGCGCCTACACCCTTCCCTGTTCCTACCTCTTGGGGCTCCTTTTCAATCCACACTGGACTCTTCTTTACATCCCCATGTCTAAAGCCCCAGACCAAGACTCCAGCATCTGCGCTTCTCCGTTCACATTTACTGCCTGGACAAGCTCAGCCAGGCCCATGACCTTCACCTTCACACACTCCCAAATGACTCCAAAATCCACATTTCCTACACTCTGGACCTAATCTCTCACCACCTTCCTGATGCCTCCCTCTGTACTCACACTGGGCACCTCTAATAAGACTTCACACCAGCTCCTCCCCAGAGCTCCCCTTGGCAGTGAATGGCATCACCCAGCTGCTCAGGCCAGAAACGCAGGATTCACCCAGCCTACCTGCTAAGCCATTAGCTCCCACCTCAGAACACACCCATCATCAGAACTGAAAATATCTGCTCTACCAGAACCCTTAAGACACTAAAAAAACAGGCCGCCTTTTCGCCTTGTTCACCTTCTAGGAGAAAATTTTTACAAATCACATATCGGCAAAGAACTCATATCTAGTCTATAAAGGAGTATCTAAAGGTAATTGTAAGAAAACAAACAATCCACTTAGAAAATGGGCAAAAAAACTAAAGAAACAAACACAAAAACAAAAAACACTTCACCAAAGATACATAGGTGGCAAATAGGCACAAAGAGATGTTCACCCTCACCAGCCATTAGGGCAGGGCGACTCAAAACTGCCCCAAGATACCACTCCACACCTACTGGAGCGGGCAAAACGTACAAGACTGACAACACCAAGTGATGGCGAGGATGAGAAGGAAGAGGTCTCTCCTACGTGGCTGGTGGGAAGGTAAAAAAGTGCAGCCTTCTGGGAAATCAGCCTGGCAGTTTCTCTTAAAGCCACACATGTGTACCAGAGGATGAGGACCAAGCAACTGCATTCCTGGGCATGCATCCAGGGGAAACAAACACATGCACACAGAAACCTGCACAGGAATGCTCACGGCAGCTTTCTCTGGAACGGTCAAAGACGGGAAACTACTCCAAGGTCCTCCGACGGAAACAAACCATGGTTCATCCACATCACGAAACACCACTCGGCAACAAAATGGAATGAGCTACTGGTACAGCACCCACTGCACAGGGCGCCGTACTGAGTGAAAAAGCCAGCCCCCAGAAGTTTTATCCTCCATAATTCTATTTACGTAACATTTTCTTTTTCTTTTTTTTCTTTTAAGATTTTATTTTTTTGAGACAGAGCAAGAGCAAGTGCAAAAAATGGGGAGCGGGGGCAGAGGGAGAAGCAGGCTCCCCGCTGAGCAGGGAGCCCGATACAGGGCTCAATCCCAGGACCCTGGGATCATGACCTGAGCCGAAGGCAGACGCTTAACCCACTGAGCCACCCGGGCGCCCCTAGGTAACATTTTCAAAATGACAAAATCACAGACTTGGAGAACAGCCAAGTGGTGGCTAGGGGCTGGGGGAGGGAGGAGCGTGCAGCCCCAAAGAGGCAGCACCAGGGGGTCCTCTGTGTGCCGGATCTACCATCTGCTTCTCAGTCATAATACCATTAAGACAAACCTACACGGGTGACGACATGTCACACAATAAGGCACACCAGAATATCAATGCATGCAAACATTAGGGGGAAAACCCATGTATCGACAGCCCCAAACACTAGAAACCATACCACTCCCCGACCCCCCAGTCTGCTCCGGTGTGGTGATTCTCAGCTCCCAGGGACACTGGGCAGGGCATGGACAGTCCCATCACAGAGAAGAAATGCCCTGGGCACGCCCCTCACCTGCTGCTCACCTCTCCTGCCCGGCCCTTCTCTTGGGTTCCTGCCTTAGTCTGTGTGCACCCAGTAGCTACAGCTGAGCTGCACGCAGGGTTCAAAGACACAAGAAGGCCAGAGGGAAAGGCAGCCTCCTCCCTCCTGCCCTCAGGGACTACCCCTCCCCCCCCCCCGTCCTTCCTCCACTTCCAGATCCCCAGAGGTTCCTACCCAACTGAGTCAGACCCCATGTCCCCTGCCTTTCATCCCTTCCTGCCCTCCCTTGCTGCAGAAGGTTCCCTCCCACACCTCATCCACCTATCCAAGAGCCTTCCCTAACTGCCCTGCCCCTCACTATGGCCTTCGGGACTCTATGTTACAACCACAATGGCTTGTTGTCATCTCAATACGAGGCAAGCTCCATGAGAGCAAAGCCCTTCCCTGCTGGGTTCACTGCTATAACCCAGAGCTTAGAAGAATCCCTGGTATATATGAAGCAGACCCTCAGTCTACACTTGTGGAATTAAAAAGTGCCCAGCTTCATATATTAAAAAGATAATTAAAATAAGCAGATCACATGACTAAAACAAACGAGAAAACTACAGTTAAACACCTTGCGACTGCCTCTTTATCGCTTGTATGAGATCTGAATCAACTCTAGGCTTAGAGAAGAAGGTGACAAGACCCCACTGGCCACTAAATTTTTAGCAAAACATATGACAACCATGGAAGGGTAAGTTTTCCTCCTTTTTCTCCCATACGTACCTGAGCCCCTGTCCTCAGACAAATCATCACCCCCACATCACCAGGAAGGCCAGGCTGTTCGAACAAGCTCCGCCATCCAGTGTGCAGGCCTCCAATCTGGTAGGGCGCTTACCTCTCTGTGGCTCAGTTTTCTCACTCATAAAACAGAGATGGCAGCATCTCCGTCTTCAAGTGTCTTGGTGATTAATTCAGATAATAATTAGCAAACACTCATGTTTATTAAGATGAAAAAAACTACCTTCAGCCCCACTTCAAGACATCAACACTTACTTTTCCTACAGACAGTATCGTCTACCTTGCTGTCTGTCCCACCGCCACCCTGAGAACTTACAGAAGGCCAGCCTCAAGCAGGGCAATAGCACACACACCTGCCTGTCCTGCGAGGGGCGCAGAAGCAACAGGACACTGCGCACAACTCCAACAGGGGAACTCCAGAAAAGCAAGCTCTTCCCTCCCCCACAGGGCATAATACGTGTCTCCCAGCGTTTATTTCTGCTTTTCACAAAATAAGACCACACCCTCCACACTGGTCCTCAGCTTGTACTTTTCCAGAGTGTCACCCACGGCATCCGTGCACACAGAAACGGCTGAGTGCTGCCATAGGAACAGAACACTGCCCCATCAAGGACCTCCTTCCTTTGTATCTGAGTCCCAAGGTTTCCAATTAAAGGCAATGATTGACAGTGTCCCCTGATTGTCTCCCTGGCACAGGTGCTGTCAGGAAACCTCAAACTCCAAGTGCACACAGGGTATCGAAATTGAGGAGCTGTCAGGCCACCTGCTGATAGCCTCTGATGCACAGCGTGTGAGACTTCCATCCTGGCCACCACTGGACACTACTGCCACCAACCCCACCCCACTGACAGGTGAAAACGGTGAAATCTTGCTGCTTTCACCTAGGAGGAAACCTCTTCTCTTACATGTAGGAGCCTTGAAACACACTTAAAAACCACCTAGACATCCTGGTAACTTTTTATTTATAAATCTGGGTTCTGATTACATGGGTGAGTTTCTGTGAAAATTCATCAAGTTACACATGTATGATACATGTGCTTTTCTGTACAAACAGTACACTTCAACAGAGAGGGTTATCATTTTAAAAAGCCATCTGTGGGGCACCGGGATGGTGCAGTCAGTTGAGCGTCTGACTTTTGATTTCGACTCAGGTCGTGATCTTTGGGGTTGTGGGATAGAGCCCCACATAGGGTTCTGCGCTCAGCATGGAGTCTCCTTCAGATTTTCTCTCCTTCTCCCTCCCACTCACTCTCTCTCAAGTAAATAAAATCTTAAATTAAAAAAAAAAAAAAAAAAAGGCCTGGGTGGCTCAGTCGGTTATGTGTCCGACTCTCAATTTCAGCTCAGGTCATGATCTCCGGTTCACGGGACAGAGCCCCACATCAGGCCTTGTGCTTAGCGGGGAGTCTGCTTCAGATTCTCTCTCCCTCTGCCCCCACCCCCGGCTCACGCGTGCTTTCTCTCTCTCAAATGAATAGATAAATCCTAAAAAAAAAAAAAAAAAAAAGCAAAATGCTGATAACGTGCTAAGGGGTTCACAGTGCTGTTTTCTATACTTCTGTGCTAACAATGGCCTATTTTTTTTTTTTTAAGATTTTATTTATTTATTCGACAGAGATAGAGACAGCCAGCGAGAGAGGGAACACAAGCAGGGCGAGTGGGAGAGGAAGAAGCAGGCTCATAGCGGAGGAGCCTGATGTGGGGCTCGATCCCACAACGCCGGGATCACGCCCTGAGCCGAAGGCAGACGCTTAACCGCTGTGCCACCCAGGCGCCCCTACAATGGCCTATTTCTTTACCTGGGTTGTGATTTCACTAGTACCCACATTACAGGTTTAAGTGATTTTTCTATGTAGGCTACGTTCAAGGTGAAATACACTACAACTGTTTTCAGGTTCTCTATGGAGTTCAATTAGATATGAAACCCTCACTCCCCTTTAGGGTGGGTGAATGACCACCACCTGACTTTTCTAAGCAAGAAATAAAAAAGAGCAGAATAATTTTGATTAGTTGCCTCACAAAACTAAAAACAGCAGCAAAACATTAGAGTAGCATGAAGGTGAAGATGAGCCCAGGTGAGGGGATCCTCCTCGGACCGCTGCCTTCCCAACACCACCACCGAGTGGCCTGCATTTCAGGGCTGGAGAGGCCACCCTCTCTGTGCACCCTGATCCACTTCCCTGCAGTGGCAAGGGTGTGAGTGCCCATGTCTCACACTACCATCACAATACCTAACATGAGGTGTTCTTTAAAAATACTTTAACTGAGGGGCACCTGGGTGGTCAGTCAGTTAAGCGTCCAATTCTTGATTTTGGCTCAGGTCATAACCTCAGGGTCCTGGGATCGAGCCCCGCATCAGGCTCTGTGCTGGGCATGCAGCCTGCTTAAGATAGTCTCTGTCCCTCTCCCTCTCCCCTGCCTTGTGCACACATACTTGCTTACACACTCATTCTCTTAAAAACATATATATATATTTTTGTAACTGACCCTAAAAGATCTGTAATGAAGCTCAATATGAGAATATGAATCTGTTTATAAGACCCTGACAATTATGACAAAATAACAGAGGAAAGGGAAAGATGAAGAAATGAACAGTAAGACAAGCTACTCCGATAGCAGAATCACAAACCCTTCAGTGAAAACGACCAGAAGCATGACTCGCAGGACAGCAACCTCGGGGTGCCGAGCACCTCTAAGAACTGAGAAGCTGCACACCCTGGACCACAGTCACAACCGACAGCACCGACACAACAGCTGATGCTGGCAAACATACACAAAGGACCCTGATAAAAATTAAGTTTCTTTTACTTGAACACATGTTAACCATTTTAACGTGGCTTCAGACTTGCATATACCCCTCCCTCCCCGTACTCACTCTCCTGTACTTGGTGACTGCAATGGGAACTCTTACAAATGAGATATGCACACCAGCGGCCTTAGTCCTGAGCTTTGCATAATGAGATCTGCAGAGAGCCTCCTGACATCCTTCTCTGCTGTGGCACAGATCACTCACTCAGACGGAGAGACTCCCTGAGCTGGAAAAATCTCACGGGTGTGCTCCATTTCTGCCTATTCGAAAACACACATCTGGATGCAAATTAGTCATTATTAGGTTATTATTAGTTATTAGGTTAACTCTGGAATCTCAAGTTTTTTAAGAGTATTTCAGAAATTTTAAAAACTCTTCACAATTTGTTATTTTACCTAATTCAGTGATCTACCCACACAGCACCAACTCGGTTTGGTGCCCTGCAGATGAGGAGACCACTCTGGAGGGAACCAGAGTAACCGCAGTGGCGCACAGGAAAGACCTGCAGACGCCTCCCCTCCCACTATGGCACAAAGTGGCAGCAGTGTCCCCACTGTGGGGCTCACACAACCTCACCTCTGGGCTTCTTGCTAAAAATAACTAAGACAATTTCACCAGGAGGAAAAACATGAGACAAATCCAAATCCAGGAGCATCCTACATTATAACGGCCTGTCCTCTTCAAAAATGTCAATGCCACAGGAGTCAAAGAAAGGCTGAAAGGTGGTGACAAATGAGAAGAGAGGTCAATGCAACTGTGACCCCATTCCGGAAACAGGTCTGGTTTTTTTTTTTTTTTGCAATGAAGGGCATCAGCAATGACCGCTGAAGTCTAAGCAAGGTCAGTGGGCTAGACCACAGTATTGTACCAACGCTAACTGGCACTGGTGCCCGGCGGTGTGGTTATGGAAGAGAATGTTTTTAGGAAACATACATGGAAATACTTTAGAGGTAAAAATCCATCATGCATGCAACTTACTTCAGAAAAAAAAAAACAAAAACAAACGAGAGAGATAAAGCAGGTGTGGTAAATGTCATATTTGGGGAATCTGGGAAAATGGGAATTTTCTGTTCTATTTTTACAGCTTTTCTAGAAGCTTGAAGTGGTTTCAAAGAAAAAGAAAATGATCTTGGTAAATTTAAAAATGTCCAGTGCAAAGCTCAGTGACCTAGGCCATCTGTGCCAGGCTAGGAACGTGCACGATGTCCAGAACGTCCATGACATTCGTGACAAGGTGAGCACACACACACAGAATGTTCGGAAACCATCTGACTCTCCCAGCTGCTCACCTGCTTGTGTTTCACAGAAGTACCAGTCCACACCTGACTGGACCTTTGCCACTGACAACCGGAAGGCCAGCTTGGGGACATAGCCCTCATCGTCCTCTCTCTTCTGTGAGAGTCTATATCGTAGCGCCCCATCAATTGTCAAGCACAACTTTATGGGACACCTAACACAGTTAATGAAATGTCACCTCGGGGCACCTGGGTGGCTCAGTCGGTTAAGTGTCTGCCTTCGGCTCAGGTCATGATCCCAGAATCCTGGGATTGAGCCCTGCGTTGGGTTCCCTGCTCAGCAGTGAGTCTGTTTTTCCCTCTCTGTCCCTCTGCCTGCTTGTTCTCTCTCTCTCTTCAATAAAATCTTAAAAAAAAAAAAAAAAAAAAAGTGTCACCTCACTGTAATTCTGACTCCTGACCGTCGTCCTTGGCCTCAGGCTAAGCACGACCCCAGTGTGGGGGTACAGAGCACGATACCATGGCCACATTCACACAGTGACCCTGACGCCTGCATACTCACATTCATCCAGCAGAGGTGACATCTGTGACATATACACACCATCCCATCATTGGGCTTTGAATTTGACCTAAGAAGCTGTGTTCTGTGGTGATACCATATTCCATACTTGGGATTTCTTCTCCCCTTGGCAGAGTATCTGTCCCATCTTAAATGCAGCCAGAGTCTCACAGAGCAGTATCTCCTACGCCATGTTCCTTCAGCACAGCACTGAGTGTCCTGACACATGACATCCGCCAGCCAGCAAGGCTGAACCCTGCTGTGGTAACAAATGGCCCCCAGATCTCTGTGGCTCACAGCAAAGGTCTGGATCTAGCATCTATCATTCGCACACTACACAGCAGCTGGTCTGCTCCACATTTCGCTCACTCTGGGACGCAGGCTACTGTGGTGGCCCCATTTAAAGACACTGCTGGTCCCAAGGCAGAGAGAAAAAACAGAAGGTAGGAGCTGAGTTCCATAGACACACCTGCAGTCAACGTGCAGAAGGGGCCCACAGGAAGGACCTCCCCTATAAAACATCACCTCTGCCACGATAATGATACGAAAGGGGTGTCTGGGAAATCATTTCAAATCCTTTTGGCTATGCAACTAGCCACAGAGACACTAAGCTGAGTTGCTGACCTGTTTTCCAGGGGAAGAAATAAGAGACCAGTTACTCTAAGTCATTCACTTTTAACAAGTGACAAAGATAATCGAATGTGAAGGGGGAGAAAAATCTCATAGTTTAATCTCACAACTGGCAAAGGAAAAGGCTGTGTTAATAAAAATGTGTTATATGGGGTGGACAGTGCTCCAAGGCCATCAATGACTTGGTGTGAGCAGCAAGGGTCACCAAGAAGGTGGAGGGCAGCAGAATCCTCCACGTTTGAGAAACGTGTGGACCATTACACTGAAGAGTAGACTGGGAGGTAAGAGTGGGAATGAGGAACCCAGGGAGGAGGCTCCCCAGGAGCCCAGGGTGTGTGGCACTTGCTCCTCAGGGGTAGTGAGGACAGAGAGGGAACTAGGTTCAGAGACGGAAATAAGCAGCCTATGGATACACTGCTAAGTGTGGGCTGAGGGAAGAAGACCTCAGGGGACATCTGTACCAATTACTAAGATGAGGGTGGATAAGGAACAGGTTAAGTGGACACATGACATGTGAGGTGTCCCTTAGCCACCACCCCAGGGAGACGTCCCCAGCCCTTAGTGAAGCCCCTGCTGGAGACATGCCTCGGTGTCCTTGGCACAGAGAGGGCACGTGTGCCACGTCACAGAAGACAAAGAGCCCAAGAACTCAGCCAGCAGGTATGGCGAGAAAACTACCTTAGGGACTCAAACAAGCACTCCTTCCAAGAAGGATCATTACCATGGGAGTTTAAAACGGGTTCCAGTCCCAAATGAGCCCTGACAGCAAGCCATGCTTCTTTTTTTTTCTGCAAAAATGGAAGAAAATTCCTCATCCTGAACCCTGAGGAGGACTGAAGCCACAGAGACACTTTTGTTCACCATTCTCTTCTGCTAGTTTCCTCAACTGTGTGAAAGAAACACTGAAACTTATTATTATAATGCCACCTTTCCTGAACTGCTGCCCCTAATTGATGAAACTCACCAGTGATTCATCAGTGACCCCCTACCCCACATTGCCTTTGCCACGAGCTAGGAACAACACGCCCACTCCACGATCAGTCCTGCTGACAGGCCACCCCGAGTCAGGAAGGCCCCAGAGTCTGGTGAGCACTACTCTGCCCCAGAAGGGGACTGCAAAGGGACAGCAATGCCAGCCCAGGGAAGGGCCGCGTGGCCCCTCAGAGGAAGCAGTGGCTACTTAAAGGGCACAAGTTTTAAGTAGAGAGCTTGACCAAGTTTGAGACAGTTTAGGACAATGAAAAATATACTGGGGAAAAAAATCAGAAACCCCAAGCAGTCTTACTTTTGTCACACCTCAGCAATGAAACTGAAGCAACACCTATCACCTCAGCTTGAACTTCTTAACCTGCAAACTGCTAAAACACTAGTTTTCTATAAAAACCTGTGAAATGTGATGCGATGGTGTGTATCAAAGCAGGCCAGGTTGTTTTAGTCTTTATGAGGTTCAGCATGAATCTTCTAATCAGAGCCTCAAAGCCTGTTGCTTCAATGAGACACCTGCAGCTCAGGCCCAGGAGCCGCCTGCTGAGCTGATCTTTGAGTGAAGCACTTTACTGCCATGCTTTGCTTCAAAATGACTTAGAAACTGCACAGCTTATGAAATAAAGCTCTTACATATGGAGCGGGCCGGCTGTGGGGGCATGTGCCAGTTCAGTCACACAGGTGCTATGCTCAGAAGGGCCCACAAATGAGGTTTAATGCTCTGCCACCATCTTGAAATCCTCAATAATTTCATTTTTGATTTTATGTTTTGTAAGTGAAGCCCAATGATACAATGGAGCACAGGCCTGGGGCTTGGAGCCCCAGCTCACCCACATCTTGCCCTCCCGCACCAGCAACCCCCTCTCATGACCATCCTCCATCCCAGGCAGGGCCTGGAAGAGACAACTCAGGTGTCTGAAAGGGTCTGCACTTGCCCTTCCAGTACCCCTCTGCCTAAGAAAGCTTGATACTAAATAACAAATGAAAACACCATGGCAGGTTGAGAGAGACCACAGAAGAAAGGAAGAGGCCTTTTCCTGTTTTCTCAGTCTGCATTTTCACTCTGTACTGGAGCCCATTATGGGCTGGCTCTGTGTCCTAAGATACTAGATGTTAGGAAATGGTGCACTTCCATAGGCAGATCTGCTCGTTTGCCCACACACCTGGAAGCCTCAATCCCAGAAACACTGCTGACCCAATTTAGGGAGCTGCGGCTAGGTTTTCTAGCAACACATGGGATCAGCAGCTTCACAAGTTGCTGCCCAGTGCTTCTGAGTTTTTCTCTGGTTTGAAGAAGTACTGTGTTTGTTTTTTGTCACTCCCCGTACTCCTACTCCCCATTTGCTGTCAGGGGAAAGGCCGATTTGGAAGAGCACATTTAAGATCCTGAGCCCAGGCTGGGGGTGATGCAGTCGATGTTGGTATGGTCGACTGTGACGCTTTGTGCTTCCAGCAGCCTTATAAGACATGGTACAAATTCTACTTTAATTTTCAGGATGTAATCCTTGGTGATTTAGGACACGCTCCAGACTCATGAGGACTTCCATTCGTTGTGAGAAATAATCCCATTAGTCCTCTCTTGTCTGAAAGGCCATATCCATGGCTCTTGGTGCACCGACAGCAGCAGCAGACAAGTGCACTAAGCATACAGTAGGTGCTCAACGAGAAGAAACTTGTCCAAACACTCTCGTGTTGAGACCAGAGCAGGCTCTCCAACACAACACATCTTGCCCAGATTTCACTCCTAAGAGAAGCCCTGATGCAGTGCCTGGGCTTCTTCCCTGTACTCACTTTATCGCACTTCCTTCTGCTAATGCAGAAAACCAGGAGCCTCCAAAGAGCTTTGATTATACACCTTTAAGTGAAAAGTGAAGCAGGAGTCAACAAATGAATATGTACATTATAGGGCGCCGGGAGGGTCTCAGTCGGTGAAGCCTCCGGCTCTTGATTTCGGCTTGGGTCATGATCTGAGAGTCCGGAGATTGAGCCCTGCATTGGGCTCTGTGCTCAGCAGGGAGTCTGCCTGATATTCTCTCTCTCTCCCTCTGCCTCTCCCCTCCCACTCTCCCTATTAAAAAAAAAAAAAAAGACAAGGCAAGGAACAAAATAGGAGGAATATCCGTAATACACATATCTCGCAAATGATTTGTGTTTAGGATATATGAAATTCAACAATAAGAACACAACCCATTAAAAATGGTCAAACAGACTTCTACTAAAGAAGATACGGGGCGCCTGGCTGGCCCAGTCAGCAGAGCATGCCACTCCTGATCTAGGGGCCCTGAGTTCAAGCCCCACAGTAAGCCTACAGTTTACTTTAAAAGAAAAAGAAAAAGAAAAAGAAGGTGATGATACAGGAATGGCTAACAAGTACTTGGAAAGATGCTCAACATCAGTCATCAGTGAAATACGAGTCAAACCACGACTACACATCCATCCACTGAATGGCTACTGTGAAAAGACTGACAAAACCAAGCCCTGACAAGGATGCAGAGCAACTAGAACTTTCCCATGCTGCTGGTGCAATACAAAACAGTGGGACAGCTTTGGAAAAGTCTGTTAGCTTATTTGGCCAAGAGAAATGAGAGCATCTGTCCATACAAAGACTTGTTCATGAATGTTCACAGAAACATGATCCAAAACAGTCCAAACTGGAAACGTCCCAGGTAATCAGCAACTGGTGAATCGATCAACCAATGGTGCTATGTCCATACAAGAACATACTTCTCAAATATCACTCAACAATGACAAAGGAAAAACTGCCCAAACCAGCAACACGGACGGATCTCAGAAAGGTTAATCAGAAAAAGATAACCTGAAGAGTATACACTGCATGACTCAATTCATAAGAAATCCTAGAAAAGATGCGACTAGTCTACAGTGACGGAGGCATATGAGTTACTGCCTGGAGCTTTCAGGGGATGATGATGCAAGACTGAAAAGAGGCAGGAGGAAGATCTTGGGGAAGAAACATTCTATTATCTTGACCAGAGTTTTGGTTATACAGGTATATACATTTGTCAAAACTCTCTGAAAGGTACCCTTAAAATAGCTTTATCTTCTATGTAAAATAAACCTCAAAAAATTATCATCTAAAAAATATAATAACCTACCAACAATATATTCATATATGTGTCAGTTATATTACATTATACACTATAAAACAAAAAAATAGCAAATAAACAGGATGAAAAAAATAACAAGTATATTTTCTTCCTAAACTCTAAAAGATCATCTCAATCTCTTTCTGGGATGCACACGACGACTCTGGAGACTAATATCCTAGAGACAATGTTACTTTTGTTTTACTTGTGTGAAGTTCCATGCACAAGGAATACAATGTCTAGGACTGTGGGAAGTTTTTCCCCAATTTTACTGAAATATAATTGCAATATAACACGGTGTAAGTTTAAAGTGTACAATGTAATGATTTGATATGATACATATTTGACATGTATACATTACAAAATGATTACAAATAAGGTTAGTTAACACCTATAACCTCGCAGTTACAATTTTATGTGCGTGTGGTGAGAAATTTTAAGATCAACTTGCCTAGCAACTTTCAAATATACAATACATATTGTTAGCTATAGACACTATGCTGTACATTTTATCTTCAGAACTTATTTATCTTGTAACTGAAGTCTGTACCCTTTGACCACCTTCACCCATTTTCCCCACCCTAGGATTGTATTTTCTAGATCATTAATAAAGCTGCCAATTACATAGTAGTAAGAGAGATCACTGTATTTTCATTCTCAAATGGTGAGTTTTTACATATGTCTGACATTGGGGTAAGGCATTTCATCCCTCGAACAGAAAAGCATAACCCAGAAGGCAACGGCAAGGTCTGCTTTCTGAACAGGCAGCTCTGACATGGGGCCACCCCCCACCACACTGAGGTGCTTCGATGGAGAGCCTGTGCACATACATTCACACTTCTCACTTGTCAGGTGAGCTGCACAAAAGAGATGCACATGCGAAGAACCTGCAGGAAAGCACTCTGAAAACACCACGCTGGGGCACCTGGGTGGCACAGCGGTTAAGCATCTGCCTTTGGCTCAGGGCGTGATCCCAGCGTTATGGGATCGAGCCCCACATCAGGCTCCTCCGCTATGAGCCTGCTTCTTCCTCTCCCACTCCCCCTGCTTGTGTTCCCTCTCTCGCTGGCTGTCTCTCTTTGTCAAATAAATAAATATTAAAAAAAAAAAAAAAACACCACGCTGAATGGCCTAAAGCACATGAAATGATCCTCGACATCAACTGTCATCAAGAGAAATGCAAATTACAACCACAAAACAACACCACGACACACCCACCAGAAACCCTAAAATGAAAAAGAGAATGCAACGCCGATGAAGCTATGAAGCCACCTGAACGCTCCCTTACACAATGTCAACAGGGTGTAACTGTACAAAGCATCTTCCAAAGTGATTGCACCTATGAAAGTTGAACATACGCACGTCCTGTGAGCCAGTACAGCCACGGAGCAAAGAAGCACACCTAACAGAAATGTGTGTGCTCATCAAAACAGTTACGGGAATCACAAATTTTCAATTACAAAAAGTCTCCCAACTTAAAAAAATATCTAGAGGGGCGCCTGGGTAGTGCAGTCGTTTAGCGTCTGCCTTCGGCTCAGGGCGTGATCGCTGCGTTCTGGGATTGACCCCACATCAGGCTCCTCCGCTAGGAGCCTGCTTCTTCCTCTCCCACTCCCCCTGCTTGTGTTCCCTCTCTCCCGCTGGTTGTCTCTCTGTCAAATAAATAAATCTTTAAAAAAAAAAAAATCTAGAAAATACTCACAGCAGCACTGTCCGTTATAATAGACCAAAATAAAACTACCTCACTGTCCAACTATAGCAGAACATCAAACTGTGCTATATTCACATTACTGAATACTTTACGGCATGAGAATGAGTGACTCACAGCTAAGTACAAATATATGGGCTAATCTCACAATCATTTTATTCAGTGAAAAGCCAACAGCACTCTCTGAAGTCCATGTATACAAAGTTCAAAAGCAAACAAAACAATCTCTAGTTTAGAACTCAGGACAATGGTTCTGTGGTTGGGAGGGGCCCTTGTGTTCTGATGATGCATGCAATGCTTCTTAACCTGGGGCCAGATTACCACTAACCTTTACACTTAGGATCTGTGCACTTTTCTGTGTGTGCACTGCACAAACAACAACAACAACTATGGAAGGGGGCAATCAAGAAATTACTCTCAAGGTCCAGGTGAGAAATCACTAAGTCAAGAGCTATGTAGAAGAAAGAAGGGTAAGGGACAGGTGTGAGAAATGTCCAAGTGAAATGACTGAGACAGAGACCTAATTCCACCAATGCAGAGAAGCAGAATAGACCAAGGACAGGGTGAGTCCACCGTCCTGGATGGACCACACTGGCTCACAGGAGGAAAGGAGGGCACCTGAAACAGACAGAAATAGGACTGCAGACTTAGAGCTGGAGGCTTTAAAGCTACTGAATGAGGACAGCCACCTGTCAGCATCTTGCTCCTCACAACCCTACTACAATGACTTGCCGTCAAGCAGCCCTATGCCCTATACAGGTCCACAATCCCTTGTTCACAAATTTCAAGAGACAAACAGCTCCAAAAACCCTGACCTGAAATCGTCTGACAGTCAGTTCTGACCCAAACTGAGGAAGAGCTAATTATAGCCTTTAATTATCTTGCTTACAATATTCATGTATTTCATGACAGAAATTCTAATGTGTTGAATTACAGGCTGTTGGGAGTGTGAAATAATATACAGTACACACATTGTACTCCTTTTCTAAGATCCAAACTACTCTGATTCTGAAATACCTCTGGCTCCATGGGATGAGGGTAGGATATATATATATATACTGCCTGTTGGTTAGGCATTGTGCCATTTCCCTAAAAATTTCTCCAGAAATATTCTGATTTATTTAAGGGGAAATCAAATGACTGGTTTCAAAAAGCATAACTCCATAACGCTATTGTCCAGAGCAGAATGTCAATTAATATTTTTGTTGTCATTAATAGGCAATGAATTCACACGCATAAAATTAAAAAGCTACCAAAGAGTGGGAACTAAAAACAGCAAGATTCCCTCCTTCCTACAGCATTCCCACTGGTCTGGTTTCTAATGAAAGCTCTCAAAAGTAGACCCCAGAACTATTAAACTATTCAAATAAACAAGTAAATAAGCAAGCCTGGGCTCCAAGCAGACAAACGGTGCCGGCCTCTCTGCTCACAACCATTTCTCTACCTCCCCAATACGGAACCTCCACAGGAGGCGCCCATGAAGTCCTGTTTAAGAAGCGTTTGTCTATATGCAACAAGCTCTTTCTCACCTACTGCTTCACTGGCAACTAGAATCTCATTTTTTTTTTAAAGATTTTATTTATTTACTTAACAGAGATAGCCAGCGAGAGAGGGAACACAAGCAGGGGTAGTGGGAGAGGAAGAAGCAGGCTCATAGTGGAGGAGCCTGATGTGGGGCTCGATCCCATAACGCTGGGATCATGCCCTGAGCCGAAGGCAGGCGCTTAACCGCTGTGCCACCCAGGTGCTCCTAGAATCTCACTTTTGGGTCACGTTTGAACCTCAATAATTTGATCAGCCTCCATAAATGACCAAATTACAACGTAATTCTCTTTTTTAAAAAGAAATTTCGGGACACCTGGGTGGCTCAGTAGGTAAAGCGTCTGCCTTTGGCTCAGGTCATGATCCCAGGGTCCTGGGATTGAGCCCCAGGTCAGGCTCCCTGCTCAGCGGGGAGCCTGCTTCTCCCTCTGCCTGCCATTGCCCCTGCTTGCGCGCTCTCTCTCTCTCTCTCTCTCTGACAAATAAATAAATAAATAAGACATTTCATCAGTAAATCTTGACACACGCAGCAACACAAATGCATCTTCAGGACATTATGCTGCGTGAAATAAGCCAGATACAAAAGGACAAATACTGTATGAGTCCATATGAGGTCCCTAGAGTAGTCAAATTCATACAGACAAAAGTAGATTGATGGGGCTGGGAAGGGGGGGCTGGGAAGAAGGGGAATGGGCATTATTGCTTAATGGGGACAGAGTTTCAGTTTTACAAGAAAGGACTTTGGAGACAGACAGCGATGACAGTTACACAACAGGAAAGTGCTTAATGCCACTGAGCTGTACATCTGAAAAGTGGTTATGATGGTAATTTTTAAATTAGACTCCACACCCAGTGCAGAACCCAACACGGGGCTTGAACTCACGACCCCAAATCGAGACCTGAGCTGAGATCAAGAGTTGGACGCTTAACTAAGCCACCCAGGCACCTCTAGGGCAGTAAATTTTATGTAATGTGTATTTAATCACAAATTCTTTAAAATTTTGTAAAGAGCACTTACAATTGTGTCTGGAATACAGTAAGCAACTCATAGGTATTGTTTCTTTCCTTTTTTTTTTTTTAAAGACATTTCATCAAGAGAATGGGAAGACGAGCCAAACTAAAGGAAATATTTGCAAGAGTCATAGCTGATAAAGGGCTGTTACTTAAAACATACAAAGAACTCTTAAAACTCAACAAGGAAACAACTCAATTTAAAAATGAGCAAAAGATCTGAACAGACACCTCTGCAATGAAAATACACAGATGGCAAACAAACACGAAAAGATGCTTCACATCCTATGTCATCAAGGAAAAGCGAGTCAAAACCATGAGATACATACAACGAAATGGATGAATCTCACAAGCATCATGCTGAGTGAAAGTCAGACACAAAATGCCATGTACTCCGATTCCACTTATGTGAAATTCCAGAACGAGCAAAATTAATCTACAGCAACAGAAGCAGATCAGTGACTGCCTGGGGCTAGAGGGTGGAAGGAGACAAAAAGAAACTTTTGTGGGTAATGGAAATGTTCTATATTTTTATCACAGTTGTGGTTATACAGGTATATCATTTGTCAAAACTCACTGAATTGTACACTGTTGGTGCATTTTATTGTATGCAAGTTATGCCCAAATGAATCTGATTTAAAGGGAAAAAAAACAATGAGAAACCACCACACACCTATTAGAGTGACTAAAACCTGGAACACTGACAACACCAAATGCTGGCAAGGACGCAGAGCCACAGAAACTGTCACTGCTGGTGGGAGTGCAAAAACAGTTCAGCCACTTTGGAAGACAGTCTGTCAGTTTCTTACAAAACTAAATATACTCTTACCATATGATCCAGCAACGGTGCTCTTTGGTACTTACCCAAAGGAGCTGAAAATGTGTCTACACAAAAACCTGCACATGGATGTTTATAGCAGCTTTATTCATAACTGCCAAAACTTGGAAGCAACCAAGATGTCCTTCAGCAGGTGAATGGATAAATAAACTGTGGGACATTCAGACAATCAAATATAATCCAGCACTAAAAAAAGTGAGCTTTCAAACCATGAAAAGACGTGGAGGAAACGTCAATGCATATTACCAAGAGAAAGAAGCCAATCTGAAAAAGGCTACATAGTGTATGATTCCAACTAGATGACATTCCGGAAACAGCAGAACTGTGAGGCAGTAAGAAGATCAGTTGGTACCAAGGACAGAGCTGGAAAGGGGGAAGGATGAACAGAGCACGAAGGAATTTTGGGACAGTGAAACTACTCTGTATGAGACCACGATGGTGCACACGTCATTATACATTTGTGCAAACCCGTAGAACGCACAGCAGCGAGAGCGAGCCATAATGTACCCTAAGGACTTTGGGTGATTATGACCTGTAATAAATACACTGCTCTGATGAGGATGTTTATAGCGGGGGAGGCTGTGTGTGTGGAGAGGGGTACACAGGAAATCTCTGTTATCTTCTGCTCAATTTTGCAATGAACTTAAAACTGCTCTAAAAATAAAGTCCATTACCAAAACAACAAAAAAGACATTTTTAAAACATTATTCTAATAGCATGTCCAGTTTCATTTAGCTGGCATTTCCAAATAGTTGAAGGGGGAAGTAGATTTAGAAAACACTGAACCCCCACATGGAAAATGACCTCTGACTTATGATTGGGGGAGGTGTCCACACTGGGAATATTATGTCTTTAAAACCACTCAGGAAGTTTAACTGACTTCACATCTCCTTCCCAAGGTAAATAACCTTAAGAGTGGCCAAAGACAGTTTTAAAAGGAATAAACAGAGAAAAATCGCAGACAACACAGCAAGCACAACCTGCACACTGGGTGCCCAACTCCTGGCCAGTGCAGCTCTGGCCACACTTTGCCCCCTCAACTCCCCCAGTTGCAGACTCCTTTTCAATTTTTCTCCCTTCTAATCTCTGGCAAGCCAAAATGAGCTTTAAAGATACAATGCAGTTTAGACAGTAAGCTAAGCACAGTAAGGCCCTTTTCAGACATTTATCAGAAATTTTCCTTCAAGTGCCACATCTGGTTGTCGCAGAAGTTGTCAAGTTGTAACATACAGATTTAATTTTTTAAAAAAGATTTTATTTACTTATTTGGGAGAGAGAGAGAGCACGAGCGGGACCTGGGGCAGAGGGAGAAGCAGACTCTCCGCTGAGGGGGGAAGCCCAACTCAGGACCCGATTCCAGGACTCCAGAATCTTGATGACCTGAACCAAAGGAAGATGCTTAACTGACTGAGCCACTCAGGCGCCCCTAGATTTAATTTAATAAACAAAAATTTTTAATTGTTAGACATTCAGAATCTGCAATTACTTCTTAAAATCCTAACCATAGGGGCGCCTGGGTGGCTCAGTTGTTGAGCATCTGCCTGCAGCCCAGGGCGTGATCCCAGCGTTATGGGATCGAGCCCTGCATCGGGCTCCCTGCTCTGCTGGGAGCCTGCTTCTTCCTCTCCCACTCCCCCTGCTTGTGTTCCCTCTCTGGCTGGCTGTCTCTCTGTCAAATAAATAAATAAAATAAAATAAAAAATTCCCAACCATAATAAAGTTGCTTATTTCAGAGTATTCTGACAATTTCTTCAGAACACGTCTATCCCTCTCCCTACAACAGAGGCTGGTTGGCTGCAGACTTTCACTGGGAGGAGGGCACATCAGCAAAGCCAGAGATGCTGCCGAGCTGCACATGCACCCCATGTGCACCCACCACCTCAGATGATCCCAGGGGGCCACTGTACTCCAGCCAGCACAGTATTAACAAATAAAATGCTCTTCCACTCAGCAAGCCCATGCGCCAGGTGCCAGGAAAGCCACTCACTGCTTACCTACTGCTATGTGCCTTCTGCTGTCACTCTTGTCAGTGAGCATAAACAACAAGAGAATACAAGGCAGAATGAAGTGTCAACTTGATAATTATTTGTGAAAATGTGGATTCGCTCCCTGCCATGGTGCCATGAAGAAACAGACAAAGGAAGGATTATGCCAAGGAGAGGAGGCAGTCCTCACAGCACTGCTGGGCACACAGGAGGGTGGAGAGGCACAGGACTCAGAGGAATAACCATATTCCTCTGGTATGGACAAGCCAAGGAGGGTGAGAAGGCTTCAACTCAATTAGCTGGAGAGGGACACACACCTACAACAGAACAACATGAACAAGAGGAAGGGAGAGAAGACACAGAGGTTAAAACAATCACACTGAAATCTCTTACTTCCAATTCTCAAAACCATTTCAAATTAGCCCGTTCCAAAAGGGAACATCTTTCAGTTCTATATTTTACCATTAACTAGATAACATTATTTCGTTTGTTATGGTCCAAGATTCAACCTTCCCGGTTGTGTGCCTGCCACCTTTAGCGTTCTTTAAACAGATTCTAAAGAATCTTCACTCTTGCTTCCACCATATGGTAAACACCTGTTACCTGGGCTACCCACCATCCAAACATCTTTCCTATTTGAGGGAATACTGCAGAAGAAGTAGTGTCAGGGCCCACCTCCCACATCAGAAGCAAAGGGGTCCAAATGCTCTGTCCCACAGACCGCTGGCCTTAGAGCCTGGGCATGTGACCCATGCCCTGCCAAATCAGTAATATCATGGTGGGCTATTCATACAAAAAAACCGTTAAGGACCAACACCTTGTGCCTTTAGCCTAGTCAGGATGCTGTGAACCTTCTGGACCCACGACTCTTAGGCAAGCATATCTCATGGCAACCACATCTCCACATGATGGCAGCTGGCCTATGCTAGGAGAGGCAGGGAGAGTTGAGCAGCTGCAGGGTAAGTGGACTTGCATGGTGCGAGGGCAGCTCCCTGACCAGCCAGCCAGATTAACACCACACTGAGGGCTGTATGCTCCTGGGAACCTGAGGCCCTGAGAAGTACCCACACAGGCCACGCTGCCATCAAGAGATCAGAGAAACTTCACACAAACCCAAATGGAAGCAGAGTCTACAAAACAACGCCTGTACCCCTCAAAACCACCAATGTCCTCAGAGACAAATAAAAGCTGATTAAGAGGTCTAAGGAGCCCTGAGGATTAAGGGATGTGACAGCAGACTGTGTCTTGTCATGGAGGGAACTCGGGACCAGGAGGGGCAGTACTAAGGCAAATGAAAACAGTGGACATGGAGTGTGGACTAAATACAAATGTCATATCAGTATCATTTTTCCTGAATTTTGTAATTGGACTATAGTTACATAAGAGAATATCCTTTGTTTAGAAAATGCACTCAGTATTATTAAGGGTATAATGTATGCTACCTACTCTCAAATGGTTCAAAAAACATAGTATTAAAAACTGGTCCGTATGGATGAAGGGTATACAGGAAATCTCTATATTACTCTTGAAACTTTGTAGAAGTTTGAAATTATTTTAAAATAAATTTTAATAAAATACTGAAAAAAGAGATACTTATAAAATGTTATGCTTAGCAAGTACTTATATAGCTTCTTCTGCCCCTTCTAAATTTTCTGTAATAAACATTGGTTTCTTCTGCATCTGAAACTGAAAAACCTTACTAATACTCTACAATTGTACAGTATAAAACATTTCAGAAGTGTGGGCCCGAAGGGGATTCTGTCAAGCACTTTCTTCTACCATGAAAGTCTTCACCTGTCCACTGATCTTTTCAAATTCTTCTCTGAGACAGAGGGGGAAGGGAAGAGAAGGACTGTATCTGATATTAATAACCTTTAAAATGTCTCACTCTGAGGTTGTTAGCTTTTAGGAGTCCATGACTAGGTTTTAAAAAAGGTACAATTGAAAGAAAGAATGCTGCTAGGAATAAGATTTCAGAAAGGAAGCTGTTTTACAGGTGTATTCAAAGAGATCTGTGCTGCTCCCCTCCTCCTTACTATGACAAATGACATATACAATGAAGCAAATGTCACTAGTCCACAATTATTAACTTAATTTTACTGAAATTTTATTGTCTTTTCTTGCAGTTCATCTCAACATAACTAAATTTTAAAATTTAGCATTTGGGGCACCTGAGTGGCTTAGTCAGTTAAGGGTTCAACTCTTGTTTTTGGCTCAGGTCGTGATCTCAGGGTCATGAGATTGAGCCCCGGGTAGGCTCCACACTGGATGTGGGGCCCACTCAAGATTCTCTCTCCCTCTGCTTTCCCCTCACCTCCCTAGCACACATACCCACCCCATGCCCTTTAAAAGAAAACTAAATATAAAAATAAATAAAATTTAGCATTTAGGAGCACCTAGCTGGCTCTGTCAGTAGAGCATGCAACTTTTGATCTCATGGTTGTAAATTCAAGCCCCACGCTGGGCACAGAGATCACCTAAAAATTAAAAAAAAATTTTTTTAAATAAAAATAAAAAATAAAATCTTTTTTAAATAAATAAAATTCAGCATTCAAGGCGTAGCTGCAAATTTAAAATACCAATAATTTCAAATAAGCCAAATTTAAATATAGATATTTGATCCAAAAGTCAGCTTCATAGCTGTAAAAGCCTCAATTCTCCTCCATTTCTCCCTCTTACCTCCACATCAAGTTTTCCACTTCAAAAGAAACCTCATCGCCCCCTAGTTTAAAGAAATTTCGCAAGTGTTTTCTCTCTCCACCAGAAAATAAACCAAGAAACAGAGAACATGAAGACTGTCTAGGACTCATCTTGACTGCTGGGCTAGGAGCCCATCCTCACTGTGTCCATGGCAGAGCCTGGCTCAGGATGGCCTGGCTGGAATACCCTAAATTTGGTGAGGTTTTTATTCCATATAAAACATGGTGCAGAACACTTTGTTTTTTCATTTTATACCCCAACATGACACACAGAGGAGCCCCCCATGCAGCAGTCCAGAGCAGCTTGCCACCTTTCACCCATGTACTGCGTCCACATGCAGAGAATGGGAAACAAAAGGACTCCGGGATAATGAAGATGAGTGTGGGAATGGCAGCTTCGGGGTGATCTTTCCTTTCGCAAAACGAACTTAATGGTACTACATGTCGGGGCGCCTGGGTGGCTCAGTCGTTAAGCATCTGCCTTCGGCTCAGGGCGTGATCATGGAGTCCTGGGATCGAGCCCCACATCGGGCTCCTCCGCTGGGAGCCTGCTTCTTCCTCTCCCACTCCCCCTGCTTGTGTTCCCTCTCTCACTGGCTGTCTCTCTCTCTCTCTCTCTCTCTCTGTCGAATAAATAAATAAATAAATAAATCTTAAAAAAAAATGGTACTACATGTCTAATATTTTTAATAAAAAGAAAGTAGGGAACATTTAAAACGGAAATATGCATTCAACACAGGAACATCATTACTAAGAATCTAATACTTTAAAATTCAATTGCAATATTGTTTGCAATAGCAAAAATAGTTAATCTAAATGCTGAATAGGGGTCGATACAGTAAATCACAGCATGTCAAACAGACACACAGCCAATTACAATGGATGTTTAAAGAGTTAACACCACAGCAAAAAAGTAATGTTGAGTAAAAAGACACAAAAATCCTACCTATAATAGGATATAAAGCTACCATTTAAAAACAGAGTCAAAAATTTAAAATAAAAACAAAATAAAAATTCAAACCTATTCATAGAGTAATGCATATATTTTGTATTAATAATGGCTACTCTGGATGGTGGGATTATAGGTGATTTTTCTTATCCATTTTACAGTTCCAAATGTTCTATCACAACCGTTCTTTTATATTACTTAAAACTTAATATTTTAAAATAAGCTTTACTTGAACATTTTAAAGACTACCAGCATCATACCAATTCAATTCAACAAGTATCTGAATTCCTTGGACCTAACTCTCCTAACTGGGCACCCAAAACTCTAGCCCACAGTCCCAGTCAGTCGGCTGGTGGTCAGCCCTCAACCAAGTGCCAGATTAGCTTGATGCGCTCCAGCACAAAAAAACCTTCTGCAACCAACTGCTACGTTTTACATTCTTTTTCCTCAACGGCGCTTTCTAACCTTGAGTGTTTGCCAGAAACTGCTGGAGAATTTTTTCAAAATACACACACACACACACACACACACACACACACACACACACACACACACACCCCATGGCCCCCCTCCCTTAGTTAATCAGTCTCTGAAGGGGTGGGAAGGTCAAGCATGGGTATTTTTTAATTCTACCACCAAGAAGCAGGGCCAACATGCCACCATGATGACAGTAATGAAGCCAGCAAGGAGGTGTGAGACAGACACAATCCTGCACCTTCCATCCTTCCTGGAGGGAGGAAGCAATGGGAGAATGGGCCATGAAGGGTAAGAATCCTGAATTTGGGCAGGGACACTTTGACAACAGGCCACACAGGTCTGAGAGCACATCCTACTTGCTCCTTACAAAATGCTGTGCTTTCAGCAGATGCCAAAATTACAAAAGCCAAAGTAATCTGTGCCTTAATACAACCCTGAGGGATTTCCCATCACCTCCAATTTAAAATGTCCAAAGAAATCCAACCACTTCCCATTGGTTAGGGTGGCTATGAGGTATGGGTTTACTCCCAGGAGTTCCTCAAGGGGCACACACTGCCCTCTGACAAGGACCTGGTGCCACTCTATACCCACGTGGTCCTGATGAGGCTGCTGGTCTCTGCACCCTGTCCACTGAGGCTCATGGCCCATGCAGAACCAACCAGTGTGCTTCCACCTCTTCTCACACTGTGAAACAGGTGACTTCCTGGGAGCACAAGCCTAGGTCCTTCCCTTCCCTCATTTCCTCTCCCTCCAGCCAGGAGTGAATTCATGTCTGCAGAAAGAGACTAAGGATACCACCACCGAGAAATACCACAGAGGGGAAGAGAGACATCACAGGCCTTGAGAAGCACCTGGGACCACCTCAGTCCATACATCTTCATGGTGGAGCTTCTGCTTCACCCAGCTTGGCTGCTAGCAGTCCACACATCAAAAGGGGACCAAGACAAGAAATACACAGAATGAAGGAGGTGTAGAGTAAAAAAATGAGGGCAAAACCAGGAAAAACAAACGAACAAACAAAACCCATGGAATTAGAATATTAATGCCAAAATGCACAGAAACAAGCCAGGCGACGCTGTGTCATACCCTCTAATAGAGCTTAGCACTTGCTCTGCTTCCCGTGTTCAGAATCCATCAACAGCAGCAACAAGAACCAAAGCCTAGAAGTATGCCTTGCACCCACACTTCCCTCATCTCTGCAAGCTGCCCAGCATAGCATTCCTGCTCCTCCCTCACTGCAAAAGCACCTACGGGTGCCTGCTTCCCTACTCCCAGGCAGCCAGGTATGGCCATAAATCCCAGCATGAGTCAAGAAAATGTACAGAAGTACCTGGGACTTTGGGAAGTGCCCATCCTGCTGCCTGGAATGCAGAGCTGATGGCTAAGGCTCTGCTGGCCATCAGAAACCATGAAGACAAGAGTCGCAGTGAGTTTGCATTTCTAGAGCAAGAGAGAAATACACTCTACAGGTTCACAATTGCTCATCTACAATTTTGAAATCCCCAAAGCCTGGTTTTGGTATTATTTGTTTGGCTGCAAAACCTTACCTGAAGGCAAGAATGTGCATGTTTCTCTGCAGAAACAGGATCTGTGTGGAAGGACAGCAATGCCCAGCCTTTGTGGGGGATGCCAGGAACTGAGTTATAAGCACTGGGTCATCCTCTTACAATCCCAAAAGATTTCTGTCCAGTGCTCTGCCCAAGGTTCTGCAGGCCTGCCTCCTGTTTAAACCCCTGCTAGCTTCTATGCCTGGTCACCAGGAGCCAGACTCAGGCCGGGCTCTGCCATCCATCTCCAGTCCCCCTCTCTTCAGGCACAGGCCCACTATGTGGTCACAGGATCACCCTTCTGCTCACCACCAGAGGTCCCTGAATGGTGAAGGACAAACTCCCAGACAGGCAAGGTGCTACCCAGCCTCAGGCCCCCAGCCCATCTGTCGACAAACACACCTTTCTAGACCGTGTCTTATGCCAGTTGCCCCCGGCCTCCCTGCCCCTGCCTCTCCTGACCCCACAGTGACTACACCAACATTGCTGTCTTCTGCCAAGGCAGGGCCATGTCTCCTTAGCCTTCACATCACAGCTCTGCACAAAGGAGCTCAACCACTATGTACTCAAAAAAAGCAGTTTCCTCATGGACTCTTGCTCATTGTGAAGGAGAGATGTGAGATCAGAAAGAAACAATGTTTGCACTATAGTTTAAAATATTTACCTCTAAACAAGAGAGGTGCCCTGCAGCCCCCATGCTGCCTCAAGTGCAGCCTCAACTGCCATCCAAAGACCCCTGGACCCACCCCAACCACAGCAAGGACAGGTGCTCAGACATCCAAAAAAAAAAAGACACATCACTACAGGGTAGGAGAAGAGTGACTCTAAATTGTCCAAAGCATAGAAGCCAACAACAGACGGGATGGTCTGGCACATAATTAGGAGAAGCAAGCCCTCCCTTTTTTTAAAAAATGAAAAGGAAAAGCTTTCTTTGCCTGTGTCCGTGGATAAAATCTTTAGCACAAGCCCAATAACTCAACAACTTATTTTTCATGAATCTGATTTTTTTTGCTAATCAGAAAGCCAGAGAAGGACGAAAATTATACTGCCCTATGACAGCAACTCAAACAAAACACAGAAACCTCAACATGTAGGGGCCATGCAGCATTTACACCAATAACTGATTCCACATTACTTCTTATTCCTCCTCTAGAGCAGAAGGGCGAACCTCAGATTTTTGAGAATTGGCCATTGTTCTTAAAACACTCACTCCTGAGAGTTGACAAACAGTGACATTACCTACTGACGGGCACAGCTGCCACAATATGCAGACACAACCCATTCTGGGAATACGACACAGCATTTCGAGGCAAGACTCAAGATTCTTCTGTGTCAAAAGCATAACACAAAATAAGAAAACAATCCACCAGCACCTTCCTATGTTATATAACATACACAAGTTGTTTCTCATGGCAAAGCAATTACACTGGGTCTAGAAGCCAAATGGAATACGCTTTACTTACAATAGGGTATATAAGTAACTAGCACGGCTAAAAGAACAGGTTAATCTCCATCGGAGCAGTCAATTTTTAGATGTAACCTTTCCTTATTAAACAGAAATATATGCTCATTACAGCAATTAAAAAAAAAGAAAGAAAACAGATGCCCATTTGCAGACACACATTATTGTCATTTTAATAGTGTTTTATTTTTTAAAAATATTTTAATTATTAGGGAGCCTGGGTGGCTCGGTTGGTTAAGCATCTGCCTTCAGCTCAGATCATGAACCCTGGGCCCTGGGATCAAGCCCCACGTAGGGATCCCTGCTCAGTAAGGAGTCTGCTTCTGCATCTCCCTCTCCCTCTGCCCCTCTGCCTGGTGCTCCCCCTGCTTGTTCTCTCGCTCTCTCTGTGTCAAATAAATAAATAAATAAAATCTTCTTTAAAAATTAAAAAAATAAAACCAATAAACTAAAGATTTTATTTAAGTGAGAGAGTGTGAGCAGGGCAAGGGGCAGAGGAAGAAGCAGACTCCCTGCTGAGCAGAGAGCCTGATGCGGGGCTTGATCTCAGGACTCCAAGATCATGACCTGAGCCGAAGGCAGACGCTTCACCGACTGAGCCACCCAGGCGTCCCTTAATGGTGTTTTAAATACAGGTACGCATTGTGTATACTACACACAAACACTTACATACAATTCCACCAGTGCAATCACTCCATACATACTGTTCTTGAACTTTTCTGGCTACATATGGGAACTTCTTTTTCTTTTTTTTTTTTTTCAAGATTTTATTTATTTATTTGTCAGAGAGACAGCCAGCAAGAGAGGGAACAGCCAGCGAGAGAGGGAACACAAGCAGGGGGAGTGGGAGAGGGAGAAGCAGGCTCCCGGCAGAGGAGCCTGATGCAGGGCTCGATCCCAAAACGCCGGGATCACACCCTGAGCCGAAGGCAGTCGCTTAACGACTGAGCCACCCAGGCGCCCCTGGAAACTTCTTTCTACGTGAATGAATACACTTTAAAGGCTATATGGTATTTCCTTGAACACAGTGTACTTTACATAATCTAAATGCCAAAAAAAAAGATCAGATAAATTAGTTCAATTTAAAAACCTATTTTAAGAGAGCCTGGGTGGCTCAGTTGGTGAAGCATCTGCCTTCAGTTCAGGTCATGATCCCAGAGTCCTGGGATCGAGCCCCACATCGAGCTCCTTGCTCAGCGGGGAGCCTGCTTCTCCCTCTTCCTCTGCCTGCCACACTCTGTCAAATAAATAAATAAAATCTTTAAAAAAATAATAAAAAATAAAAATAAAACCCATTTTAGTTTGTCTTGTAGATTTCCAATCTTCTAATTAATGGCTGTTTTTTGGCTTTGAATAGAGCTTAGTGATTAAAAACAATGGCCAAAAAACTGGATGTGGGTTTGAATCTAGAATTTCTAAGCTATGCACCTTCGGAATATTACCCTCCAAGCCTAAATTCTCTCCTAAAATAGGGACAAGAATCAATTCGACAGAGGGGCGCCTGGGTGGCTCTGTCAGTTGAGCAGCTGACTCTTCATTTCGGCTCAGGTCGTGGTCTCAGGGTCATGGGATCCAGTCCTGTGTCAGCTCCACGCTCAGCTCGGAGTCTGCTTAGGATTCTCTCTCTCCCTTTGCTCCCCCCTGCCCCCCACCCCCACTCACACATGGGTGCTCTCTCTCTCTCTCAAATAAATAAATAAAATCTTAAAAAGAAAAAAGGAATCAACTCAACAAAATTCACAGAGCAACTGAGAACAGGTACTGGGTAAGGTAGTGTGCCCTCACGGGCAGCTGCTAACCCATCCTCATCACCATGCATAGGTATGAATTCTACTCTCCCCAATGGTATGCTACATACACGGTAACATTTTAAAACATTTTAGTAACTTAAATGCAAAATGATTTCTTCCTTTATATTAAAGCAAAATGTTCTTCCTAGGACTGCAAGTATTAGGAAACATTTCTTTAACAAAAATCACCATTATGGTCTTGGCTTTTGGCGGGGGGTGTTTTTAAAGAAAATGAAACCAACATATCAACAGTATAAGATCACTGAAGAATTTCATATTTCCTGATTCAAATTACTAAGAGACAAGATAGACTTATTTTTTAAATATTTTATTTATTTTAATTGAGATACAGAGAGAGAGAGGGAGAATTAGAGTGTACAAGCGGGGAGGAGGGTCAGAGGGAGGGGGAGAAGCAGGCTCCCCACTGAGCAAGGAGCCTGATGTGGGGCTTGATCCCAGGACCTGAGATCATGACCTGAGCCGAAGGCAGATGCTTCACTGACTGAGCCACCCAGGCGCCCCGCCAAGATAGACTTATTAAGAATGATAGTCTGACTTTCATGTCATTTTGCACTCGAAGGAATTTAGAAATTTTTCATACTCTATTTCACTTTTTAAAAATAGGATAATAAACTTGATTTTACTCAAATGTTGTCACATCACTAAATCCAAGAAAAAGAACAGCTACTATTTCAGTCAATCCAAAATGACAAAATTAAGAATTAGAAGAATTAAAATTTTCACTCAAGGGGCGCCTGGGTGGCACAGCGGTTAAGCGTCTGCCTTCGGCTCAGGGCGTGATCCCAGTGTTCTGGGATCGAGCCCCACATCAGGCTCCTCCGCTATGAGCCTGCTTCTTCCCCTCCCACTCCCCCTGCTTGTGTTCCCTCTCTCGCTGGCTGTCTCTATCTCTGTCGAATAAATAAATAAAATCTTTAAAAAAATAAAATAAAATAAAATTTTCACTCAAAAGAACTGACCATCAGAAGTGACATCAACAAAACAGCTCTCACCAAGAAGCTCCAAGTTCTCATTCACCCTCACCCCACACAGAAACACACACACACACTGGAAAACACGCAGCAACTGTCAGAACCAATTTGTGAAAACTCTGCAAGCCAGTTAGAGCACTTAACCACCAAGTGCTGGCTCAGGAAGGAGGTGCCACGGAACGGCAGGCAGGTTCTAGATTTTGCTGCCCCTACTACGTCTGGCAGGGCAGCAGCAGGCCTTGGTGTTGAAGCACTAACAGTCTTAAAGCATAGAAGGTCTTAAAGTAATGGTCTTAAAGTAAACACAGTCTTAAAGTGGTGACATCCAGGATTGCCAGTATGGGGCTGTTTTCCTGGTTCTAGGGAACAGAACAGACTTTGTTCACTAGTTATTGTGTATGTGTATTCTAACCTATCACAGATGACATGAAGGAGTGACACAGGCACTCCTCTGGTGTTTTGTTTAACTGAGAACTCAGGCTGAAAAAGCTTGAAAACACTGCAAGCTCACCCTCAGAACCTATGGCTAAAGATTACAGTCTAAACATACAATACATTGCCTAAGGCAAAAGCCGGGGAGAGATTCTCTGGGAAATTAGGTCATTCAAAAGTAACAGGTCATACTAGGAAGTTCAGAATACCACACACATGTCTAGGGCAAGATGCATGCTTATACAAGACCTGAGAAGACCCTGGGTTTTCACCTCGGGCTGATCCCTAGGCACAGTGCAAGCCTGATCAAGAGCTAAAGGAGGGCCCAGGCACAGAGCCAATATGCAAAGAATGGGAGACAGGAGAGCTGCTTGTGCTCAGGAAATCTCGGTTGAAACACCAGCTAAATACAAGATATGAAACAGGACTTCAGGGACTACACTGTCAAGGAAAACAGTCTTTGCAATAATAATTTGGATAAGTCACTAGGCAAAGAGAACTCCTACAGCCTTTAACAAATAAAAAACAACACACTTTAGGGAAGAATATCTGATTTCCACAGTTATTACACTGTAATAGCCAAATGTCCAGTTTTCAAAGACAACAAAATCAAAAGGCACACAAAGAACAGGAAAGCACAACTCAGTCAAAATAACAAAATAAATGAACAGAAACCATCTCTGAAGAGGGGCGCCTGGATGGCTCAGTCATTAAGCATCTGCCTTCGGCTCAGGTCATGATCCCAGAGTCCTGGGATTGAGCCCTGCATTGGGCTCCCTGCTCAGCGGGAAGCCTGCTTCTCCCTCTCCCACTCCCCCTGTTTGTGTTCCCTCTCTCGCTGTCTCTCTCTCTATCCAATAAATAAATAAAATCTTAAAAAAAAAAAAAAAAAGAGAGAAAGAAACCATCTCTGAAGAAGGTGAGACATGCAGTCCATTAAAACAACCATGTCACGGGCACCTGGCTGAATCAGTTGGTAGAGGATAGGACTCCTGATCTCAGGGTTGTAAATTAGAGCCCCACATTGGTTGTAGAGATTACTTTTTTTAAAAATATTTTATTTATTTATTTGACACAGAGAGAGAGACAGCCAGTGAGAGAGGGAACACAAGCAGGGGGAGTGGGAGAGGAAGAAGCAGGCTCCCAGCAGAGGAGCCCAATGCAGGGCTCAATCCCAGAACGCTGGGATCACGCCCTGAGCCAAAGGCAGACGCTTAACGACTGAGCCACCCAGGCGCCCCTATAGAGATTACTCTAAAATCTAAAAAAAAAGAAAGAAAGGAAAAAAGTGTTTCAAAAATACACAAAACATGTTATATATGCTCAGATAACAAAAACAGAAAGAACTAAAGGAAATCAGGAAAATTACAAAGGAACGAAACAGGAATATCAACAAAAAAATAAGGGCGCCTGGGTGGTGCAGTTGTTAAGCATCTGCCTTCAGCTCAGGGTGTGATCCCGGTGTTATGGGATCGAGCCCCACATCGGGCTCCTCCGCTATGAGCCGGCTTCTTCCTCTCCCACTCCTCCTGCTTGTGTTCCCTCTCTCTCTGGCTGTCTCTATCTCTGTTAAATAAATTAATAAAATCTTAAAAAAAATAGAAATTACAAGGGACAAAACAGCAATCTTGAAGTTGAAAAGTACTGTAAATGAAATGAAAAATTTACCATAGGGGTCTAGCAGCATGTTTGAGCAGGCAGAACAAAGAATCCACAAACTTAAAGACAGTGTAACTGAAATTACCATGTCCGAGGAGCAGAAAGGAAAAAGAAGACTGAAAAGAACCTTAAAGGGCTAATGCGCCATCAATAAGCAGACCAACATGCACATTATGGGAGTCCCAAAAGGAGAAAAGAAATAGAGGCAGAAGGAAAATATTTGAAAAAATAATGGCCGAAAACATCCCAAATCTGATGAAAGACATAAACCTACAAATCCAAAAAACTCCATAAACCCCAAGTGGGATAAATTCAAAGGACCCATATCAAGACATTATAATTAACCATCAAAAGACAAAGAGAGACTCTTGAAAGCAGCAAGAGAGAAGTAACGCATCACATACAAGGACCCTCAGTTAGGTTAATGGCTGATTTCTCATCAGAAGCCATGAAGGCCAAAAGACAGTGACATGACATTTAAAGTGCTAATAAATAAATTAAATTAAATTAAAAAATTAAAACTGTCAGCTGAGAATTATATCTGGCAAACCCGTCCTTCAAAAATGAGAAGTTAAGACATTTCTCAATAAACAAAAAGGGAATTCATTAACAGTAGACCTGCCGTACAAGAAAAGTTAAAGGGAGTCCTTCAGGTGGAAATAAAAGATCATGAAACAGTCGTTCAAAACCATATGAAGAAATAAAGATCTCCAGTGAAGGTAAATATATGAGAAAACATAAAAATTAATAATTACTGTCATTCTGGCTTGTAATTCCACTTTTGATTTCCTACAGGATTCAAAATGCAAACGCATAAAAATTATAAATATGTTATTTGGCACAAAATGTATAAAGATGTAATCTGAGACAACATAAAAGGGAGGAGGAAGGAGACATACAGGAGGAGAGTTTTTGAGGTTCATTATCAATTCAAAATAGATGGCTTTCAATTTAGGATGTTAAATATAATCCCCATGGTAACCACAAAGAAAGTATCTTTAAAATATACACAAAAGAAAATGAGAAGAGAATCACAACAGTTTACTACAGAAAGAGAGAAAGAGAGAGAAAGGAAAGGAAAGGAAAGGAAAGGAAGGAAGATCAACTAAACATAAAATCAGGCAGTTAGGAAGAAAATGCAGGATGATGAAGCTAAGATATAAAGAACAACAGCAAAATAGAAGTCTTTCCTTACCACTGATTAGTTTAAACATAAATGGATTAAACTCTTCAATCAAAATACTTGAGACAAGAAATTTAAATTTTTTTCTTTAAAAAAGTATTAATGTTTACTCAGCCAATTCTCCTGTATCAGGTAAACGCAATCCACACCACAACCCCATGAAGTCGATTCAGTAACATCCATGTTTACAGAAGAGGATCCTGAGATTGAGAGATTAAATAGCCTAATCACATGGGGGAGGAGGCTCTTACCCTGTCCAAGCAGTACTATGAGACTGTTCACTAATGAATGCCTGCATTACTTGTTCTTACCTCACCCTCAGTCTTTCCTAGGTGCAGAGGTTTGTGGAGAGAAAGTCACAGAGGAAATAACAAGCAACCTCTGAGATGTGGCTCTTAAGTGAAGACCCTGGAAAGCTGCCCTCCACAGAACAGAGAGGGGACCTAAGACTGACCTAGCACCTACTGGACACCAGGAACTGAGAGACACTCAACCAGTCTTCTCAGCAATAAAGTTTTTTTAATTCTGTTATTCATTTTTCATGTTTTTTGGGTCCTTTTTAATAAATGTCTCTCTTATTTTTCATGATTTTATATTCTACAGCAGAACTGCCTTATAGTCAATTAGTTATGTAGCAAAAATGTTTGCAGAGAAAATACAGGACACAGGCAAAAATGCAGTATTGTTAAAACATCATCTACACACTCAAAATGCTACTATATACTGAAACAGACCAAAAAAATATAACAGTAAGTGTCCAGCTTACTTGTTTAGGGTTTTTTATATCCCATCTGTTCAAGTAAAAGTCAAAAGATAAATTTCAATCTGCCAATTATTATGACAAAATACCATGAGAAAATGGCATTTGACAGCAGTCTTTCCTAATGTGGTTGTAGTGACACTAATGTCATACTCCCTTACATCACCAGTTCATTTTTCAGGAGAACCAGGACCAAAAAAAACAAAACAAAACAAAAAAACCACCCCACCAGAACAATTCAATGTTTCTTTTCCCCCATTAACTGTAAATGTTTTCAGAATAATTTTACCAACAAGATATGCCTAAGTACATATTCCAAGAGGGAGAATGTTGGACTAATCCTTAAAATACTAAGACCAATCTTACAACCTAGCTACGATTTATAGAGGGTGTTCTTCTGTGTGTATCCTTCCAAAACCGCAAGGGAATGATTCCACATCAGGCCTCTTCACCTCACACTTCATTTTAGGAAGGTGCCTGCCACTGACTTTGAAACAAATGCTTTGTTAGCTTAAAGGTTTTAAATAGGTATGGTCTGTAAAAAATTACTAAGATTCACTTAAAATAGCACCAAGAATAATATCCAACTGGGGGCGCCTGGGTAGCGCAGTCGTTGGGCCTCTGCCTTCGGCTCAGGGCGTGATCCCAGCGTTCCGTGATCAAGTCCCACATAGGGCTCCTCCGCTGGGAGCCTGCTTCTTCCTCTCCCACTCCCCTGCTGTGTTCCCTCTCTCGCTGGCTGTCTCTCTGTCACATAAATAAATAAAATCTTAAAAAAAAAAAAAAAAAGAATAATATCCAACTGCTGTTATCAACTGCCCTAAGACTGTGCCCCGGGGGGGGGGGGTCCCTTCCTCCCCACTACTGATATTTGGGGTTGGATCATTATCTGTTGGGGGAGGGACTATCCTGTGCATTACGGTATTTTTATCAACGTCCATGGCCTTGGCCCACTAGATGCCAGAAGCAGCACCCCCTCCCAGTTGTACCAACCTAGCATGTCTCTAGATATTGCCAAGTATCCCAGGGAGGGGAGGGGGCCATGGTAAGAACCACTGTTGTACTCTGATACCTTTCACTGCATAAGACACATAAGCACTCTGTCCCAAATGACAAACTGCAGCAAAAGCCAAATAATGTCTAAAATCCCTATGGAATTCTCAGCAGAACACCAAACATACACTCTAGAAATTGATGCATACAGGAAAGGCAGCTAGCTAGCTAGCTTGCATGCTTGCTTGCTTTCTGGAGAGAGAGTGTGCCCACAAGGGGTTGGGAGAGGGAAGGAACAGAGGGAGAGAAGAATCTTAAGCAGACTCCACAATGACCACAGAGCCTAATCTGGGGCTAGATCTCATGACCCCAAGATCAGGACCTGAACTGAAATCAAGAGTTGGACACTTAACTGACTGAGCCACCCAGGCACCCCAGGAAAGGCAGGTTTCTAAAAAGTGCTTCCTAATCTCCCCATGTGGGCACTTCCTGGGATGACAGCAGTTAGCATCTTGCCATGGTGTTCAAATTGCTTCAGATCATAAACAGTGATGTGTGCCTTCAACAAGCCCTGGTGTATTGTTTCATATTAAAAAAAATCCTCATCAAAAACTGGGGCCAGAAGTGTGAGAACTGACTTACTATATTATCATTATTTAAGATACTGTAAACTGCTCCAAAACCCAAACATAAAAGAAAACATGAGCTATGCAGAAATGTTAAACAGATAAGAATACTATCCAAGATGTCAATGTCTTAATTAAAAGCTTCCTTATTTTAGAAACCATCTTTTCTTCGTTAAAAAAAAAAAAAGCCAAATACCCTTGGGGCGCCTGGGTGGTGCAGTCGTTAAGCGTCTGCCTTCGGCTCAGGGCGTGATCCCGGCGTTATGGGATCGAGCCCCACATCAGGCTCCTCCGCTATAAGACTGCTTCTTCCTCTCCCACTCCCCCTGCTTGTGTTCCCTCTCTCGCTGGCTGTCAAATAAATAAATAAAATATTAAAAAAAAAAAAGGCCAAATACCCAAATACCTTTGTCCTCAGCAAAACAAGAATTGTTGCATTTTCACAATGGAAATATCTGTTGTTAGTATAACAGCCTCATCTTCTGAAATATTTCCGCCACTTATGCATGAAGCTTTGCTGAGCTTCTGCAACTATGGATTTAAAGGGACGTACTGGTAACTTGGGGAGTCAAGTCTGACTGGAACCCCATCACTAGACAGATGAACAGCACTTGAGAATGTTGACGTAACAGTAACATCCTAAATCAGCCCTCAGTGGGTACACCTATTTCAGATATATACCAAGCGATGACAGCTCTGTGCCATTTCCTGGAGGATACAAACACATACAGGAACTGGTCCCCACACCATGGAAGACCAGCAGAAAGAAACTTGAGCGAGGTGAGTTACAGCACAAGATGATGAAGAGGGAACATCTCTGCCTCCCTTAGCCAGACAGCACAAGGGGGCGGGGGGCCTGCTAGTCCTGAGAACAGGCTCCACAACCTACTACTAAGGGTCCTGAGCACCGATGTCAGCCTGGGAAGCACTCAGGTGACTTGACAGGCCTGCAAGGGAGCCCAGCTTCAGGTCTGTACTGCCTCCCAGGAAGAAGCCATAGCCCAAGCTTCAAAAGTATATGTGGTTCCTTACACCTCAATAAAAAAACAGTTCTAAAAAGAAAAACAGTGCATTGTAAACTACAAAGTTCTTCAACTGAGCAGAGAAGCCAGCCCTAATTTCCAAAACAACAGTTTGGCCAATGGCATTAATGAACAAGTATCCTTCAAATCAGACCAGAAACAGAACACAACTTTTAACCAGTTCCCTTCCCTGACTTTGCATCCAAGGCAGAGACACTTTTCCTTTTCCCCTGAATGAGGAAAGGTTTGTGGTGATGCTTACAATTTGGAAGGGAACAGAACCAGAACAGAGGCTTCAAGAGGGAGGGCACCCCTAATGGACTTCTCCTGGCCCAGCCTGCTGGGCAACACCAACCACTCCCACGGCCTGTTCTTACGCTTAGGTGCTAGGAAGGAGGGGGCAACTTCTCCCAGCTGAAGAAACTTCAAGCTTGACTCACTACTCCAAGAGGCCCCAGATCAATTTACTACAGGCATGTGTGCCTGTGCATAGAGCTATGAGCAAGTTGAAGAGTGCCGGCCCTCAGGAACATTGCTGCCCTTGTGTCACATTTTCTGGCATATTAAGTCCTCATGGGCCTCTTCACACCAGGACACTGTGATGGACAAAACACATGCAGCCCCTGATGTAGCAGGGACACAGACACAGGGCTAACTGTGTCACTCAACGTCAGACAGTGGTCATCCCATGTTTCACATGAGAACGAAAATTCAAACAGGTTAAGTGGCAGGGGTGGAATCTAGCCCCAGGGTGTCCAGCTCCAGAGCCCATCCTCACCACCTCCTGATACAGTCAGTACATATACGACCACTGCAGGTTACAGGTCCTGCATCATAGGCTTGTTTCTCAAAATGCATTATGAATTCAAGTTATTTTAAATCTAAACTGTCTTAAACCACTCATTAAACATTAAAATAAACTGAGTTTTACCCCTGGAAGAATTACTACATACTAGGTAAAGTAGAAGTTAACCCAGTTGTTGGGTTATTTTTAACTTAGTAAATTAACAGTTATATTAAAATAGTTGCCCTGTGCTCCCAATATCTACAAATCAGTGATAAAATATATCTCAGTTTGGCAAACGAAAGCATATTATAGCTTTTAAAGAAAAGCACACAGTGGTCATTAAAAGCAATTAATTTGTACGCCGAGCACTTTTCAAAGTGCAATGCACCTCTGTCCCTCTACTATGTATATGCCACTACACGCCACCTGCTCCTGGGTTCTGGAGTCCAGCCATCTTGGTTCCCTGCTCTCAGCTTTGTATACAAGTTGGTCAGTCTTGGGTCATAAAATGAAGGCATCTCAGCCAACCCCACAGCCCTAGAACAAGAAAACACAACAGACCTCACTAGCAGGTCTGCTCTGGTCTTCAAACAAGACATCCCCATTGGATCTTCTCCTACCGGAAACCCTGTCCTTCACACCTTGTCTGTGTCCGCTCTGGGGGCCAACCAGGCCTCGGCTGTGCCTCTCGGGATTCCTTCACCCAGTTAGCCCTGGTGACCCACAGGGTCTCCACTCCTCCTAAGCCTACTCTTACCTCCACCCTCCTTACAATAGCCCCCTACCCCACAAGCCTCTTACACCCTCACTTCCCTTCACTCTCCAGTCCCACACCCAGCTGCCTTCCTCATCCTCCAAGAGGTCCTGATCACCAAGCCTATGGCTCCCCGTGGAACATGACATTGGTGACATTTGAGTCACTGCACTTTCCTGAGGCCATCTCCTCTCCTGGCACTCTTATTCTCCTCTTTCTATTACTGGTATTCTCTGGGAACCTCAGTTTTGTCCCATCCCCACTTCTAAACATGACCAAGTCAATGTGAGTTCTTTCAGTTCTTTTCTTGGAGTCTTCACCTGGAAAGCTCCAGAAGCCACTCCCTGCTCACCTCTCTCCAGTTCTAACCTTTGAGGATGCTATCCCTGATTTAATGAGAAAGTCTTCAAACGTGACATTACCAAACTTAATCTGCAAGTTAAAACATGCCATACAAGAAAGAAAGAAACGCTGTATCACAAACTCATTGGCAGGTAATTTAGCACAGGAACAGGGTCGCTTTTCTAAATAAAAACAATTGTAGTTTCACATGTTAAACAGTTTGGGGCAACAGCAAATTCAACCTGTTCTATTTATGTTTGGCTATTAGATATTCTAGGACCTTTCTGATCAAAAATACGTCAAATTCACTTGACATTTCAAAGTACTTGAACAACTGTTAAAGAGCTGCTTACTCTTATTTATGAATTATACTTAGTTTGCTACCGTGGCAACAGTAAGAGCAACAACACACCCAGACATTCCTGCCCAGCAGATCTTCCTAAAACATTTTATTGCCCACTCACGCACCAGACCAGGTCCCTAGACAAATAAGAACCCCGTCCTCAAAGAGGACATTCTTCATTCTGTCACTGACCATATTGAAAATGCTCCCCAACCAGACCCAGGCAAATCTCACACTCCACAACCAGGCCCAAGGTTCCTTCCGGCCTAAATTCCATGTTCTTCAGCACCAGGCTACTGGCCCAGGAACACCCATAAGGCCACCTCCACCTGCTCATTTTCAGGAGCGCCCCCCCCCACCACAGGTGGCCCACGGTTCTTCCACTGAGCCCACCCCAGAGAATTCCCCAGGACCAGTAACACCTGCACCTGCAGTGAGTTAGATGCTCCTGAAGAGGAAAACACCTTTGCGTATTTGTACACACAGCCCCACACACTTGGCTGAAAATCAAGGATTTGTGGAAATCACCTGTTTTCTGGAAAACCGCATGCCCTGGCACTCATGTGTATGCTCAGCAAACTCCCCACACACTTGAGGATCCCGGTTTTGCTCACCAACCATCATGGAAAAACCAAGATCTTACCCAAACTGTTTAAAATACAACAGCTGGGGCGCCTGGGTGGCTCAGTCGTTGAGCGTCTGCCTTAGGCTCAGGTCATGATCCCAGTATTCTGGGATCAAGCCCCGCATCGGGCTCCCTGTTTGGCAGGAAGCCTGCTTCTCCCTCTCCCACCCCCCCTGCTTATGTTCCCTCTCTCGCTGCCTCTCTCTCTCTGTCAAATAAATAAATAAATAAAATCTTTTTTTTTTTTTAAGATTTTATTTATTTATTTGACAGAGATAAAGACAGCCAGCGAGAGAGGGAACACAAGCAGGGGGAGTGGGAGAGGAAGAAACAGGCCCATAGCGGAGGAGCCTGATGTGGGGTTCGATCCCGTAACGCCGGGATCACGCCCTGAGCCGAAGGCAGACGCTTTAACCGCTGTGCCACCCAGGCGCCCCAATAAATAAAATTAAAAAAAAAAAATACAACATCCAACACACAGGATCACAGTCCTCATCTTTCTCTATTCCCCCTAAATTAACACATTATTTGCTATTTTAATAAAATGATAAATCATACTTTAAGCCTAAATTATTTATGTACTCTCCAAGTTCTGTGTATGTAAAGTTTTAACACCAGCTACAAAATACAAATTCACTCTAAAATTGGAATTGGACTAAAATCACTGTCATTCAAATAAGACACCAACCACGGACTGTCGTGTTTTTTTAACTTGTACAGTGATTTTCAATTCAGTGGACAAATCTGCATAACTGCTCTAAATTACACATGCTTTCAAACTTATACAACTTAACTTTTTGACTTAAAAAGAACTTGTAAAACTATGTTTAGTTTCAAGAAAAAGATTTTTTAAAACAATTTATCTACATTTAGCTAGTACCAACCATCTTTACACGGAACATGTAGGAATGATGCCTTACAAAAAGAGGTGCTACAAAGTTACCAGTTACCTACTTATTTCACGCTGTAAAAATGCCAAAACCCTTCCGTGAAAAAAATCCCTGGGCCCGTAAGAAGTGCAGGGCCCATGGAAGCCTTGGTGGCCCCAGATTCTCTTCCCCGTGCACAAACTGGAGGTGAAGGTCAGAGGCTCTGCCTCCACCGCACCTCGTCTTTTACTCAGCCCATCTTCGGGTTGCACTGTACCCCTCAAAAAGTCTGATTCCTGCTCCCTCACCAAAAGGTCAACTTATGATTAGCATGTCAACGTAAGCAGGTCTGACGACAGTAAGAGAATTTTCCTTAAAAACCTCAAAACCCTCAGAGTAAAGATATAAAAGCCTTTGTTGTGACATCAAGTTGTTTGTAAACAAACTGTCTGATTAAAGCGGCAGCTGCGGGGCCCCTACCACTGAGTTGACCCAGTCTGCAGCACACACACAAACAGCCTTCCCTGAAACACGCCCATCGAGGTCTCAGAAACAGGTTAGTGCAACTCTCCAGACCGTCTGAACAACAGCACAGCACACACGCACAAAAATCAAGGAATTAAGAAAAGTAACAGCTCTTATCAGCATCTCCAGCAACTGAAAGCAGTTAAAAACTTTGTGGACAAAGGCTCTATTTGCAATGATCTAGAAAGGAGCCCCTGCGGACTAATTAGCATTTCCTAGACAGCAAGTTTGTTTTTCAAGCAAAGTAAATGGTAACTTCATAAAACCAGAGAACCAAGCTAAATCGCTTTTGTAGTGAGGCCGACAACCCCCATGAAGCTCACCTAACACCCTATGACACTTTATAGTTTCTAAATAATGGACGAACTGAAAAGCAAAGTCCTATAAGAAGTATCCAGTTTTCCCCAAATTTTAAGGTGCAGAGAGCGGATTTTAAAATGTATCATGCTTGAAGAGTCTGCAATTTTTAGGTTACTAAAAATACGACGGGGGAAAAAGCAGTCCATACACTTAAAATATTTCACTACTGAAAACCTGAAGCACAAAAAGGAAGTATCAAGCAACCCATCACTGTTAAGGCTCGGATTTTAAGCGAAGACTATGCGGATTTTAGTGTGGGGCTACTGCCCCACTGGACTGTGCCGCGTCTCCAGTGCTACCTACACGCTGGTTATGAACAATATAGGCGAGGTCCTAGAAAGGCTGCATCGGCCCACGTGCACAGCTGCCCGGGCCTCCGGCTGCGGGAAGGGGAGGCCGGTCCGCGTCCCGCTCGTGGGCCGGGGCGCCGGGGTCGTGGATCGGGATCTGGCCCGGCTGGTGGGTCCAGGTGTAGGTCCTGGCCGTGAACAGGACGGGCAAGGCCAGGGCTGCGGGTCTGGGTCCGGATCCGCGTCCTCCCCGCGGGCAGGACCGGGGCCGGGGGCGGATGCCGGGGCCGGGTCCGCACGGCTCGCGCGGGTCGGCGGCCCCGCCGGCCAGGCCGCCGCCCCTGGCCCCCTCCCCCGCCCCCCCGCCCACGGGCCCCCGGCCCCACTCACACGCGCGGCAGCTGCAGCGGCGGCGCCCCGCGCCTCTGGAACACGCCGTCCACGAACACGCCGTTCTTGCCCAGGCAGCGCAGGTAGAAGTCGCCGCCGGCGTCGGGCCCGGGCTGCGCGGACGGCTCCGGGGCCGCCCCGCCATGGCCGCCGCCGCCCGGGGGCGTGAAGATCTCGAGGTGGCGCCGCGAGATGAAGCTCGAGTGGCCCATGCTCACGTCCACCGAGCCCTGCGACGAGTTGCGCCCGATGGTCACCGAGCGCTTCTTCATCAGGTACTCGAACTCGCGGCCCTCGAGGCGCGCCACGGCCCAGCCGCCCGGTGGCGACCCTCCGCCCGCGCCCCCGCCGCCCCCGGCCCCGCCGCCCGCGGGAGGCCCGCCCGCGCCCGGGAGCGCCGCGGCCGCCGCCATGGGCCTGCGAGGGCCCGGGCCGCCTTCCGCCGCCGCCGCCGCCGCCGCCACGGAGCTGAGGGCCGCGCGAGGCCGCCGGCCGGCGAGCGACGAGCGGCGGCGAGGGGCGGGACACGCGCGGCGCGCTGCGAGCCGGCGGGCGCCGCTGACTGACGGCCTTACCGGCCAATGGGGGCGGTGCACAGCAGTGGGGCTACCGGCGGCCGGCCAATGGCGAGGCACGCCGGCCGAGCGCCCGCACGTCCGGCCGCGGCGCCCGGCGCAGGCGCGGCTTCCAGCGGCCTGGAAAACCCGGAGCAGAGCATGGCTGGCGCGGAGCTTCGGGGCCCGCTCACGGCGGGTCGAGGTTGTCGCGGGCTGGGCGGGGGGCGCGTGACGTCTGCCCCGAGGAGCCGCGGCTCGGGCCACGAGGTGGGTGGCGCGCGCGTGGCCTGCGCTGGCATCCGCACAGCCTTGGGCAGAGCTGGAAACCGCCTCCACTGCGGAAGGTCCGCGGGAGACCACCGACGGCCCAGTCAGCTCCGCGGTGCGGAGACGGGAGGCCGGGGGCGCAGGAGACGGGAGACGCGGGGTCGATGGCGCCGGGCGCGGAGTCCGGGGTTGCGGGAGGCCGGGGGTTCGGGGGGCCTGGGGGCCGGGGATGCAGGGGCGCGGGAGGCCGGGCGGGGTGCGGTGGGCTGGGGGACGTATCTCCCCTGGGTGCTCGAGCGCCCGCGGGAGGCATGGGTACCCCACCCCGACGGAACTCTGACTTGCTTTGTGGACGATCCGTGCTCGCAATTTAGCACAACGTTTTTGAGCTAGGGGTATGGCGGAGTGTCCTAGACAGAGAAAGAAGTTTCATTAAGTATTTATGCATTCGTGGTCTCGAGACAAGTATGGAAATGGTAAGTGGGGGAGCCTCTCATTTAAAAACAAAATAAAGAAGTGCCGGGCTGGCTGGTCGGTAGAGCATGCGACTCGACCTCCCGGTTGTAAGTTCGAGCCCCACAGTCGGTGTAGAGATTACTTAGAAATAAAGTCTTTTAAAAAATAACAAAATACAGTCGTTGAAAAAACGAGCATATGATCGAGTATCAGGAGTGTTTCCAAATCACTGATGACCGTGACTGTGGAGTGTGCTGTAGCCTTCCTTGTGCGTTAGTGCACACAGCCCTCTACCTGGCTTCCAGAAGCTTCACTGTGATAAAGCTATTGATGGTGTTTGGAGTATGTACTGTATGCTGTTAGCAAACTTACACGAGGCTGCGTGAAACCCCTCACGGCTTGGTCCGCAGCGGGTGTCCGTCCTGCAGGGAACCCAGACTTGCAGCTATAAAGAGGATGAGCTTGTAGCGGTGTGCAGATGTGTTTCAATTACGTCCTTGCAGTGTAGACACAAGGCACCTTGATAAAAGTTAGGTAATGCCAAGCCCTAAGCAAGTAGAAATGGTAAAGATCACACAGTTCTGAGAAGAAAATTCACCACGTGCTGGGACAGCCAGGAAAGGCTTCACATCAGAGGCAGGGCCTTCCATCCATTCCAGTGCTTGGTAAGCATCCACTGTGTACCAGGCACAGATCAGGGTTGCACAGAGAGCAACCAGGCAGCTATGTCCCATCAGCGTGTGTGAAAGGAAGCCAGCACGCCAGACTGCTTGTGACGGAGGGGAAAAGCAGCAGCCACAGATGCTCAAAAGGTGGGCAACCCGCTGCTCTTTACGCAAGAAACTGAAGGCAGAGATGTGGAAGACACACACCCAGACTCTTCACAGAGATTTGCTCTTTGTTTCAGAAGATGTGTCCTGAGCACTAGTTTATGCCAGACACATGTGGAAGAAGAGGGCCGATGGTTACGGAGGATCCACGGTGCCCATGGGACTACTACACAGGACAGCCAAAGAGCGGCACCTGCGGAAAGGTGGAGTTGGGCGCCAAGAGGGGAGCAGGAGGGACAGAGGCGGAGGAGACGTCTGACCTGACGCTGGAGGACCCGCAGGCACCTGTGGGCAAAGAGCAGGGACATCAGCTCTGGGGAGGGAGCAGACTGGGTGTGTCCCGGGCAGAAGGCCCATGAATGACGGGAGGAGAAACACGGAGCATTTTGGAAGGCTTCTCATTTAGGAAAATGGGAAGCCAGGAGGCAGTTCAAGCAATGATCCAGTTTAACTGTTAAAAATGTCAACCTTTTCGCCACGCATGCCAAAATTGAAAACAAGGAGACCCATTTGTGTCTCTTGTAATGATTCAGGTTACGGAAAGCAATAGCTGGATGGGCCCACGGTCCTCAAAGCTTTTTGCATAGTATCTAATAAACTAATTTTGTGAAATCTTGTAATCCCCCATATTTAAGATAATAGCAAAAATTTCCATCATGTTTAAATAATTGTGGTAGATGTAATTTCTCAAATATTATAAATATTGACTTCTAAAATAAATCATGGCATCATTCCTTAAAGGTATGAAATGGATCCTGAATGCCATTGTGATTTGAAACCCACTAGCATTTATAAACATATAAACAGTCTCTTGGTTAACAAGTTTTATTAAATCCTTTACACCTGGGGCGCCTGGGTGGCTCAGTCGGTTAAGCATCCGACTCTCGGTCTCAGCTCAGGTCATGGTCTCAGGGTCATGAGCTCGAGCCCCATGTCAGCCTGTGTCGGGCTCCATGCTTACTGTGGAGTGTCTCTCTCCCTCTGCTCCTCCCCCCACTCTTGCTCTCTAGCTCTCTCAAATAAAAAATCTTTCTAAAAAATCCTTTACTCCTAATTTCCATTCAAATTCCCCCATAAATTTAATCCTAAATACAGTAAGTGTTTATGCTTGAGTATTTATTCATGAGATTATTTACCCCTGGACACACACACACACACAGATGTACGTTAATTTGCAATTCCTGCAAATGTAAAGGTCATGTTAAAACATTTCTCTTGGATTGAATTAGTATTACAACTATTGTTAACATAATTGATGAGAGCAATATAAATATATGCAGGTTTGGATTAAGACTAAAAAGTTGAGTATATTGGAGATTTATCTCTTAATATGTCCAGGGCTTTTTTCCCTTCAACACCTAGTTCATATATCCAGTGATGAGAATTGCTGGAGGCAGGGCACAGAACCAGTATTATCCCTATTTTTCATAAATGCATACACATAAGTAAACAGAACTAGAGGAAGTCTCATTATAACGACCTAACACTGTTCTTTGAGCCTCTTCTAGTTGCAGGTGCTACATGAGGGGGAGGCCTTGCAGGACTGGGAGGCTCTGGGTCTCGGTGCAGCCCGGGAAGTGCTGAGACACCACAAAGGCCACACCCTCAGAGAAAGGGCTACACACCAGTTGTAAAGGAGAAAGCAAAATACCTGAAATGAAGAGCTCATTGAATTTTCTTTTTTCTTTTTTTTTAGATTTTATTTATTTATTTGACAGAGAGACAGCCAGCGAGAGAGGGAACACAAGCAGGGGGAGTGGGAGAGGAAGAAGCAGGCTCCCAGCGGAGGAGCCTGATGTGGGGCTCGATCCCATAACACCGGGATCACAGCCTGAGCCAGAGGCAGACGCTTAACAACTGAGCCACCCAGGCCCCCAGCTCATTGAATTTTCTGAACACCAGACTGGATACAGCTGAAGAGAGGATTTTTCAACTCAAAGTTCCATCTGTAGAAGTTATCTGAAAACAGAAAAAATTAGAATGAGAAAGAAAGATAACAGAAAGGAATATTAGGAACTGTGGGACAAGATCAAATGGTCCAGCGTGTATAAAGTTGGATGCCCAGAAGGAAGGGAAAAGAAAATGGATTGATAGAAATATTTGAAGAGAGAATGTGTAAGAATTTTACAAATTGACCCTCAGATCCAAAAAGCTTGGCAAACCCTGAGGAGGACAAATTCAAAGAAAAACACTTGGAGGTATATCACAGTTCAACTTCTGAAAACCAAAGGTAAAAATAAAAGGCCTAAAAGGAGACAAAATTTTTTTTTTTAAGATTTATTTATTTATTGTAGAGAGAGCATGGGAGAGTGGGGTGGGGGCGGAAGGGCGGAGGGAGAGGGAGAGAGAATCCCAGGTGGACTCCCTGATGAGTGCAGAGCCTGATGTGGGGCTCGATCTCATGACCCTGAGAGCACAATCTGAGATGATGACATGAGCTGAAACCAAGAGTTGGATGCTCAACAGACTGCGCCACTTAGGGGCCCCTAAAAGGAGACAGAAATTTAAGAGACACATTACATTCAGGGAAATTGAGAATGACTTTTCAAGAGCAGTGGGTGCCAGAAACAAAAAGACGGCATCCACAAAACGCCAAAGGTCAGGCGGTCCCTGAGACCAGTATCCAATACCTAACAAAACATCCTTCAAAAACTAAGGTGGTCATTCATTTTTAACATCTGTAATAAAAGGCATTTTCAGACAAACAAAAGCTGAAAACTGTCACCAGAAGAGCTGGCCTTCAGAAAAACACTGGCGTTCTTCAGGCCAGAGGAGAGTGACCCCAGTGGAATCCCAGATCTGCTCTAAGGAATGAAGGACACCAGAGGAGATGACGGTATGGGTGACTAGAAAAGACATTTAAAATAATTTACCTATTTTTAAAAAGATTTTATTTATTTGACAGAGAGTGCACAAGCAGGGGGAGCGGCAGGGGGAGAGGGAGAAGCAGACTCCCCATGGAGCAGGGAGCCCGCTGTGGGGCTCGATCCCAGGACCCCAGGATAGTGACCTGAACTGAAGGCAGACGCTTCACCGACTGAGCCACCCAGGTGCCCCTAAAATAATTTCTTTAAAAATTATTGGATGAATGCTTAAAGCAAAATTTAAAGTCACGTGTCGGGGGTGCTCATTCCCTGCCATATACTGGGAGTGTCCTGTCCCAGCACGTGTCCAGTAGGGGAGCCGTGTCCCCAGGGGGCTCGCGGGCACTGCCAGTGTGGCTAGTGTGACTAGGGAGCCGAACTTTAAAGTGGTACTTGGTTATAATTAATGTAACTTGATGTTTAAATCGCCACACGTGGCTAGTGGCTACCAGGTGAGACCATGCAACCCTGAAAAATAAAAAATATGATTGCCAGGGGCGCCTGGGTGGCACAGTCGTTGGGCGTCTGCCTTCGGCTCAGGGCGTGATTCCGGCATTATGGGATCGAGCCCCACATCAGGCTCCTCTGCTATGAGCCTGCTTCTTCCTCTCCCACTCCCCCTGCTTGTGTTCCCTCTCTCGCTGGCTGTCTCTATCTCTGTCAGGTAAATAAATAAAATCTTTAAAAAAAAATATGATTGCCAGAGAACAAAAGGTTAGGACGTAAAGTCGGTGTTATTTCACTGTTTCAAGGTTCTTATGTGGCTGATCAGATGCTGTATGATTTCAAAGTGAACTGTGGTAATTTCTAGCTCAGCCACTAAGTAAGTATAAATGTATATATTACATATAATGTTATATAATAGCCTATATATAAAAAATACAATAGAGGAGATAAATAGAATTTTAAAAATATATGAATCGTCCAATAGCGGCAAGAAAGAAGGCAAGAAGATCAGATGGAACAAATATAGTACGAGGTAGGGATTTTAAACCCACTGTGTCAATCGTTATATTAAATGTAAATGCACGGGACACTACAATTAGAAGCCAGAAACTTGGAGTAAAAAGAAAAAAAAAAACCCCACCTGACTTAGGAGTTTACAAAATACAATTTCAATCTAAAGACCAAGACAAGCCAAAGTTACAAGGATGCCAAAAGAAGCATCATTCAAACATACACTGTGCGATCGCCGGGGACACTGACATGAGACTGGGCCACCTTGGGTCAGGACTGTTAGGAGAGACTGGCCCGCAGTGATACAGTCAACTCAGCAGGAAAATGCAAGAATCCTGAGTGCATATCAGAACATAACTTCCAGGGCGCCCAGCTGGCTCAGTCGGTGGAGCATGCAACTGGATCGCAGGGTTGTGGGTTCGGACCCCGCACTGGGTGTAGAGACGACTTAAGGAGATGAACTCTTAAAAAACAAAAACAAAAACATAACTTCCAAATGCTCAAAGCAAAAATGGACAGAACTGAAATGAGAAACAAAGGAACCCACAGACATGGTTCAAGATGTTAACCCTCGGCTATGTAGTTATTAGAGCAAGCAGGAAGAAAAGTCTAGAAGGAAAAGAGAGTAGGATGAAGCCTGGCCCTTCCAGTGCTAATGCTGGGCAGGCCTGGCTGGAGAAGGTGCTGTCAGAAGTGTGTGTTGGTTAACAAGCACTGTGCAGCGTTTGCTGCTTGCCGGGTACTGCTTTAAGGACCTTTCTAGATACTGATTCAGGCCGTCCTCATGACACCTGTATTTGACGGATGCTGTGATGGCCTGCGTATCCCACTCGGGCAGTGGCAGGCACAGGGAGGTTAACCTGCCCACCCCAGGACAGCCCGTACTGCTCTACACCGCTTCACATGGGGAGGCAAAAGTAAGGCCGCCTCCACATGCCCCTAACAGTAAAAAGGGGTGCTTATTAATGTTATAATTGTGAATTTTGATAATCTTTAAAAGACAAAAATTCAGAGCAAAATCCAAATCCAGCACTGCAACTGGTTTCATTTAAGAAACCCGTACAACCTGTGATTGAAAGTCCTGTGGCCCTAAGCACATAACCCCACATTTCAGCATTTCTGCCTGAGCTGAAACACCTTCATCGGGAGAAAGCCAGACCCAGCAGTCTGCATGTCCTGCACATGGAGAGTCTCCCTGTCCAGCCCTTGCCCAAGTTTCCATGTCCTCCCACTACGCCCGAGTGGTGTGGGGGACCTGTGTCCACCCCAGCAGCTGGGCTCTGCCCACAGCTCCCCACCCAACAGCTCCCTTCCCTGTTTATTCCCACGTCCCACCCTTGTTCATACAGTTCTGCCCACACGCAGGTACCACCCCCCATCGATCCAGTTCCCTCTGGCACTTGAACGACCTGAGGGTTAGGGGGACCAACTCCCAGCACTGTCAAAACTGGGTATAACTTTTGACTCCCCCAAAACTTTACTAATAGCCTACTGTTGAGTAGAAGCTTTATCAATAACATAAATGGTTGATTAACAATACGTTGTATGTTAAACGTTTCCTATACTGTATTCTTACTAAAGAAAATAAGCTAGAATAAAAAACTTAGTGAAATCAGAAGGAAGAGAAAATACATTGGTACTGTACTGTATTGAAAAAAATCCACCTGGAAGTGGACCTACACGGTTCAAACCTATATGGTCCAAGGGTCCGCTGTGTTCCCCCATTGTGGCAACACTGTGGATTTTGTAACCTGTGTGTGTAACGGTTATTTGACATTTAGTAACTAAGGGCTGCTGATGTTTCTTGCTGCCTTCCTTTCATTGTTAGTTTCTGTAATGTGTGCCCCGTCTTCCCAGCTGCGGAGACCTCCATTTATACTTCTGAGCCATTCAGGGCCATGCCCGTGACAGACTCTCAGTACTTGTCTCCCCCAGGAAGTCATGTAACTCCATTCATCTGACTTGGCTGCCAGGTGCTGCTTCCAACTTGTCCTTGGCTGTGGAGAACACGGAGAAAACACATAGTCTTATTTTGGCCAAGCTTTCAGAGAAAATCTAAGATATATTCATGAAGATATGGCCATGCTGATAATCGATAACGTAAACTTAAAAAGTATCATCATGGATGTAAGTGCTATATTAAATAAATGATAAATTTCACATTTTCTGGTTTTCTTTTCAGAAATACAAGTACCACAGTGTAAAAATCATATAACCATAGACTCCCCGCTACCCAGCCTTCTGAGAAGAATGAACTGTACGCCCTGGGCTCGAGGGCAGGAGTAGGCTGTTGGCGCGTTCCTCCACCAGCATCTGCACAGCACTGGGCAGGCAGTAGGTATTTCGTACGTATGCCACATCGCGGAGCTGAACTGAGGTCTACTTGGTCAAGAAATCCAAATTTATATGATTATGAAGTTTCACATAGTTGTGATGCAATCCCAACATCACAACGACCTGACATCAAAACCCTACTGGTGCGACCTGCTCTTCTTGACCATTCAGCAGGTGTTGGGGGGGGGTCTCTCGGTGCCCATAAGTATAATTACCAATACCATTTTTTCACTGTCATGGTACATACAGAGAAGTACCTGTCAATATAGAGCTCAGCCCAACTGGTTTAAGTGACCACATTGGTATAGATCACTAAACAAACGAAACGGATTCTTGAATATTGATTTGCTAAATTTATGCCCTGTTCGAACTATAGAGTAAGTATCATCTCAGTCAAAACCTCGACTGGCTTTTTTGTAGAAATTGACAAGCCAATTTTCATATTCATATGGAAATGCAGGGGACCGAGGAAAATCAGAATGAGCTTGGAAGAGAACCACACTGAAAGGTTAGTGGCATATTAATATAAATCAATAGAGAGCTGTGGCAGCTATAGGCACCAAATGAATATAAGATGCTTTCTCAAATTTGTCTTTTAAAGAGAAGATTGTGGTGATCTATAAGCTGTAGCCAATAAAGCTATCGTAACCAAATTAATACAAAGCTGTCCTCGAGCTGGTGCTATTGGTATAAGACTACACAAGTCAGTGGGACTAAATAAAAGGTCCAGAAATAGACCTCCACATACAAAATCAATTGATTTTTTAAAACTTTTTAAGATTTTATTTATTTATTTGACAGAGAGAGAGCACAAGCCAGGGGAGAGGGAGAGGGAGAAGCAGACTCCCCACGGAGCAGGGAGCCCAATGCAGGGCTCGATCCCAGGACCCTGAAATCATGACCTGAGCCAAAGCAGATGCTTAACCAACTGAGCCACCCAGGCGCCCCCAGAATCAGCTGATTTTCAACAAAGGTGTCAACGTTATTTAACAGGGAAGGGAAGTGAGACTTACGTACGTGTTTGGTCTCTGCCCCTAGTTCCTGACACAGAGCTCCTAAATCCCTTGGAATTTCCTATGTGATAGGAGCATCTTTTTTTCTGATGAGGTGAGGGAATGGGCTCCTAGTTGGGGGATGGTCACCGGGATGAGAAGTTGGAACGTTCAGCCCCATCTCTCATCCTCTGGGAGAGGGACTGGAGGTTGAGTTAATAGTCTGCTACGAAACTTCCATAAAAGTCTCTTTAACTATGGGGTTCAGAGAGTTTCTAGGTTTGTGGAAGGATGACATCCCCCAATCTTATAGGGACAGAAGCCTTGTACCTCTGGGGTCTCAGAACCCAAACACTGAAAACCATAGAAGGGAAAAGTCAATAAATCAGAATTATGAAAAATTTTTACATTTTGCTCCTCAAAAGACTATGAAAATATGAGCCCCAGACTGAGAAAATATCCACAATACATATACTGTACAAGAGTATCTAAATAGAGGGGCGCCTGGGTGGCTCAGTCGTTAAGTGTCTGCCTTTGGCTCAGGGCATGATCCCAGCGTTCTGGGATCGAGCCCCACATCAGGCTCCTCCGCTGGGAGCCTACTTCTTCCTCTCCCACTCCCCCTGCTTGTGTTCCCTCTCTCGCTGGCTGTCTCTATCTCTGTCGAATAAATAAATAAAATCTTTAAAAAAAAATAAAATTACATTTTAATTAAGGTTGTAAAACATAACTGGATCGCTTAAAAGGCCAAAAATTGGTAAAATGTTTTAAATTCCATCTGATTTTAGGAAAGAGTGAGCTTTATAGATGAATACATACATTCCTAATTGAATTTCATCCTAAACACATGAGAGCTTTAGAGAGAAATCTCATAATACCAATTTTTAAAAGAAAATTGTTAAATTTACTGATAGTAACTGGACCTGAAAGTGTTTCTAAGGCATCCTTCATCAAAATCTCTTCTCCACAGACATCCCTCAGGGGCTTCAGAGATGGGGAGAGGCACATTCCCACCTGGTGTGCTCCGGGGGCAGGAAGAGGGTCGACGGGGGTCCCCAGATGTGCCTCCCGCACACACGTCGTGGAAGCTATCGCAGAGGAGCTGCGGGTATTTACCTGCTTGGTCAAGGCAGTGCTCCCAGAAAGGCAGCCGTCAGAAGGTGACCAGAGGGCGGACAGGCCCTACACAAGTTGCCATACATTCCTGTGTTCTCCATCATGTTTATCTGAGTTTGAGAAGAGCACTAGGGATGGCCTGGTTGGGGGCAGGTGTGAAGGCACGCGGCCCTTGCAGTGACTGGTGTCCCATGGCTGGCCACCCATACACCAGCTGGCCTTGGCACCAAGGTCCAGCTGTGTCTCCTCCTCCACGCCACCTTTCTGAATCTCTGTGCTGACATTGGTGTCCCCCAAAGGTGCGCATGGAAAACATGCAAAATGCAGACTTAGGACAGACGTGAATTAAACAGCACAGCTGAAGCTGGCTTCTGAACAGAGGGACCTCGTCGCCCCAGCTCAGCCATGTCTGGAGCTCCCTGCGGCCTCTCAGCATCCTGGGCATGGCTGGTCCTCCTGACTCCCGTGCTACTTGACCGCCCACGTGTGTGTTCACTGCCACATCCACTCAGCAAGCATTTCCTGTACCCGGCCTCATTCCTGTGCTGGAAGCCAAGGGCGCACCAAGAGCAAAGGGGCCACAGGCTGCCTGTCAGGCCAAGGAGGGGAGGAGGCCTGATGCCAGCCATCAGCACGCCCCACCTGGGGCAGCAGCTTCTCTCACAGAGAGTCAGTCCCTTCCCCGACACCCTCCTCCCACCACACACACGCCCAGCCCCCCACATGCAAGACCCCCGCTTCCATCAGCCACCCTGACACCTGCCAAGCAGTGAGAATTGCTCCTTCCCCAGAGCCGCCTCATTCCCAGCTCGCGGTGGGACAGTCCTTGTGCGCGTATGTTCTCCTGCTGGGGCTCAGCCTCCGTGCAGCTCCCGATAGTTCTCAGCACCTGCCTGATGCAGTTAGTTTGGGAAAGTGATGTCATGAATACTGATTCCAATGGGTTGCCATTCGTTGACCCATGCAGAAACCTTCCTGAGTTTATGAGGGTCAGGATGAAACCCCTCCTCATCCTGGAGGTCTGTGAGCTATGGGTGGGGCATGGAAAAGAAAGCAGGCCGTCGGGACAGGTGCATGAAAGAGAGGTGATGCCCTGGACAGCATTCCGATGGCCCACATCAAAGCTGTACTGGGCACATGGCCTGGGCCCTTAGCCGCATATCCAAGCACCTAGCTAAGAGAAAAAACCCAAAAGCTTTAAAAACCCTTTAAAGCCTGGTTCAATTCAATAATACCTGTGGAGAGCTACACCCATTGGAGACAGACACTGCTTCATTTGGGAAATAAAAATACAAGAAAACAGAGATCCCGCCTCTAATGAATAGGTAACAAAAAGGGAAACACCACAATTTCAAAAAGTGGGCAAGGAGGATTTCTGATACTGGAGAGTGAATTACAGAGAATTACAGAGACTAGAAGAAACTCCATGGCTCTGGGGCAGAGGTGGAGCTCATTCCAACCTTCATGCAGACACATCACAGACGTACCTGCACCCACGGGTTTGTGCACACACCTGTACTTCCTGGCCCTGCAGCCCTAGATAGCACAGACCCAAGGACACCGCACGGGTCAGTCTCTGCACCCCGAGATGGCACAGAGAGGGATGTCCCACAGGCCAGTCTCTGCACCCACAGACGGCATAGACACGGGGATATCACCTGCACCATGAAATACCAGCAAACACCACCCTCCAAGAAAAGAACCAGAACTCCTTGGAGAAACATGAGGGAACTGCCAAACTGTATTCCAAAGTAGCCACACCATTCTACGTTCCCATCGGCCGCATATGAGGGTTCCTGTTGCCCCACCTTCCCAACACATGGAAAGGGCAGCCTTGTTAGTGGGTGTGCTGCATTTCCCCAGGCTAAGGATGCTGGGCATCTTGTCTTGGGCTGACTGGCCATGATCAGAGCAAGGGTTTCTTGGTCACTGGTGTTGTTTTCAGGCCCAGAGAGATGTGCGTGTGTATGTGCTGAGGGGGCCTTAGTGGAGAGGGGAAGGTTGGAAGAGTGAATGGGTCCAGGTGCCTGCCTCCTGTAGGAAGGGAGTAGCTGGGATGGCCAGGTCGAGTCGATGGCTCTGATTGCTACTGCTGCTGCGAGCAACACTACGCCACGGCGGCTGCCCTTTTCAACCCAGTAGTGCCAGGTGTTGCTCTGTGCACTTCATGCACCCTAACTCACTAAACCCCAGCCACCACGGGCGACCATGGAGACGCTCACTCAGGATGCTGGGAGGGGAAGCCTGCCGTATGGGGTCACATGGCTGGGACTGGACCCCCGGCTGAGGTGAGCTGGCAGCATTAGGGGACAGGTCCTTTGCTCAGCTGGAATGTCCACTCCAGTGCCACCCCCAGGAAGCAGGGTAGAAGGTGAACATGGCCCTGCCTAGGGGCCTGCAGAGGAGGCTGTGGGAGGTGCCTCTTGGGGTCTGCAGTGCATTCCACCTAGCTGTGCAGCGGCCAGCCGCCTAGGTGCTCACCTGGCCAGAGGCTGCCCCAAGAGGGTCCTGTCCTCCAGCCCCAGACACCAGGAGCATGTGGGGTGGGGAGCAAGGTTTGAAATACTGAGCCAGCACAGTGCGGCATTCCCCCCAACTTCAGTCGTCCCACCTGAGTAAAGGACCTGACCTGTGAATGCAGGTCGGATGGGAGCACGCTGATGTAGGAACATATTCTGCGCAAGTAGCCCCCATCATCCCCGCAAATGTTCTCCCCTTTCAGTGTCTCCGAATGCCTGTGCTTGCAGGGCACGCCCATAGAAGCCCCGCTAGTGCGCACCAAGTGGGAGAAGTCTTTGAGGCCAGCCAGTGCAGACCATATCTGCACATCTGCGGCATCTTGTCCAATGTCTGGAAGTTTCAGAAGAAATGACACTCGAACTGGTAATGACACAGCAAAAGGGCCCAAAGAAAGCAAAATGTCCCAGTGACAGAACTCCACGCGGTCACACGAGTCCTCGCATGTGCTGTGCGGTTATTCCATTACACTCCTCACAGAGCCCAACACTGCAGAGGAGCAATTTTCAAATGCATTTGAGCTGCACTGTGTTTGCCTTAAGTTCAGACTAACTTTGCCTGCTTTACAGTTACTGATCACAGGAAATCCAAACACAACCAGAAGGAAATACGTTACTGAAAGGAAAAGCTGAAATGAAAAGTATCGTAGACACCTCAAAAAATCAAGTGTATCACAATGGAAACCAAAAACACTAATGGTCAAAATCATGAAAGGAAAGAATCATGATAGCTTAGCTAAGAAAATATGAATAATGGAAATAACACAAAAACGAAAGATAACTCTGAGAACCAGGACACTCCTAAACAGGAAGCAAAAAAGCAGAAGGAAAGAAAAGCAGAAGGAAGATGGTCATGGACGGGAAACCATGATGCCGCCGTCCGGCAGGGACCCCCAGGGGCCCAGATCCGCTGACTCTGAATCCTGTAGACTTCATTGAGTGCCATGATGCTGCGTTGCACCTGTTCCGATGAGCAGTAATCCCCCAACCACGTATCATGAAAAACTCATCTTTCGAATCATGACTCCGTTTACAGAGATCAAGTAAACGTATAATGGGCAAGAGATGCTTCTCAAAACATTTTTAAAGAACTATTTCTTAAGAAATTAGTTGTCCTGCATTTTTAAAAAAGATTTTAAGTAATCTCTACAGCAAATGTGGGGCTTGAACTTACAACCCCCGGACAAAGAGTCACACGCTCCACTGAGCCAGCCAGGTGCCCCTGAAAAAGCCATTTTTTAACAGGAAAACAGCTACGTGATGTTGACCAGCTTGTTCAAGTCTGAAGGTTGCCGATATTGTTTTGCTTGTAATTGATCCTCAGCACAGACATTGTATCTTCAGAACCCTCAAAAACCATGAAGGCTCCACAGAGCGCGCAGACAACAGTGCTTACCTGGGTCACACACACATCACAGAAAAACAGTAGGATTCTTGAAGAGTGGAAAAAGAAAGGACACGATCCAATTAGTAAGATGCACGAATCTTAAACATGGAAAGTGGTTTCCCTTTTTTTCCTAGTCTGACGTGGAATACTGCCATCAACAGTGACACTCCGAGGCCGTTGCAGATTTAAGACCAGGCCCTGCATCCTGATGCCTGAAACACCGTGATGTCCTTCAGCTCATACAGCAGATTGGCCAAATCTGACAGCAGTGCTGAAGTGCAGGTTAGCACTGCCAGTAAGAGTGCAGAGCTGACAATCTTTTCTCTGAACTATTAATAATTTTTTAAAAAGCACAATTTGATCAACTCTGCTATGGGAAAGACTGAATTATCGTTCTATGCACTCTATAAAAATAGTGTTTGTTACCAAATCTTTGTCATATCAAGAGGCAAAGTCCGCATCAAAACATTTAGGAGAAAACATGTAGAGGTAGGTCAGGGGGTCCTGGGTGACTCAGTCGGTTAAGCGTCCGCCTTCCGCTCAGGTTGGTCCAGGTCGCTCCTGGGATCTGGGATCGAGCCCTGCTTAGGGCTCTTATCTCAGCGGGGAGCCCGCTTCTCTCTCTCCCTCTGCTCCTTCCCCCTGCCGGCACCCTCTCAAATAATAAAATCTTTTAAAAATCAGGTAAATGTTTCATTAATTGTATGAAGTTAGTGGTTATTTCTCTGCTTTGTGCAGTGTGCGGTTTATCACTTTTAAACTCACCTTCAAAGCTAATTTTCTGTTTTCCACAAAAAGGGTGCTCCAAAGTGCAGAGACTTCAGGCCCCACCCATCCTGCGCCGGCCCAGTCCTCCCAGACCCGGACCTGCCGGGGGGCGAGGACCACAGGACCTGCGGGGCGGGGGCACGCTCCCGAGGGCGGGGCGTGGGGGTGCGTAAAGATGAGGGCGCAGAGTCTACACCGCCCTGGTGGGGAAGGCAGGCAGTGTTAGGTCGCCGCAGCCCTCCGAAGTCGCTGCGTTCCTTCCCGAGGCCGCGGGGGCCCTGCCGCCCCGCGTCCCTGACCCCCGCCCCTGACCCCCAGCCCCCTGCCGGGCCCCTAGTCCACCGGAGCGCGACAGCACGCAGCTTCGCCGCGCCCCGCAACCCCCGCACCGTTAGGTGCGCACGCGCGAACAGACGCGCGCCTGCGCGGGGTGGGGCGGCAGCGCGGGGACACCGCGACACGGACGTACGCGCGAGCACGTGACCGGCCGCCCACGTGACTGACGACGGCCGGGCGGGGCATGGCGCCTGCGTAGGCATTGAGCCCTGGGACGGGCTGGGTCGGCGGGCGAGGCCCAGGGCTCGCTGTGGCCGCCGCCGTCTCCGCCCGCAGACGCAGACTGTGACGTGGGCCCGGGTTGAATCAAAGGGCTCCTGCCCGCGAGGTGGACGTGGCTTAGCGCCGACCGCGGGCCGTGCTCCTCATTAGCGCCTGGGCAAGGTCGGCAGGCCTCACTGGCCTTGCCCCTGTACCCTCGCTTGCAGGACGGTCCCGAGATGCGCTCGGACGCCCCTTCCCAGGGCCGCTGCCTCGCCTTCACTGTGACGCGCGTGGTGTGGCCACGACCGGTGTCGCCGGGCTGCAGGGACCGTGGGGTCCTGAAGGGAAAGTACACTAGTCCAGGTCCGGAGTTAGGCTCTGTTCCGACGTAGCCTCGCGCGTCTCCAGCAGGGACGGCATCAGCAAGGTCACCTGCCTCTCGGGTGGCTGGCTGTCGCCCCCGGCGCCCCCCCAACCAGCCCTGGGGTTTGCAGTTGGCCCCTCAATCGTGTAAGCAGGCGCCAGGGCAGCGTGGTGGGGAGTCCATGTTGTCGAGCCTTCTTCCTTGTCCCCAGGCCGATTTGGTCCGAGGGTTAATCAGCCGTCACGGGGATGGCAGGAGAAAAGGTCTGACGGACGTCTGTAGGTTACCTTGTCCACCTGATTGCGCCTTTCCCACGATGGAGACCTTTTGACAAGCTTTCAGGTGGAACGTGAATCTTCTCAAATTCTGCGCCCTTTCCAGGAAGTCCACTCACACACCTCATCAGCAAGGCTCTCTGACACCAATCCTCAAGGCCCTGCACCGGAGCCTCGATATGCTGTGCTGCTCAGAGGGGTTGCCACTGTCTTGCCCTGAGGCCCCCTTTCCGTCTCTCACTGATCTGTATGCCTGGATTTATCAGGCTCAGACAATATCCTTAAGACCCAGTGGTGGAGGTTCAGGTCACCATACACCTGTGGGTGCATTTCCGGGAGCCTCATCCCCTGGGGCAACTGCCAACCCATCTTGATGTTCGGAGCCAGGGGCTGCCCTTAGTGCCCTGCTGGGTGTGTCACCAATGCTGCGGAAGTCCCTGCCAGCTGGCTTTGCCCAGGCCTCCACTTTAGGTCCTCCTTCACCCCTGCTGTCCCTTGAACGCCCTTGGTGGTTGTGGTCATACATTTGAGGTTATACTTGTCCCCCACAGTTCTGATGTCTTATGTTTGCCCTCCAGATTCACCTCTTTCTCTTCTCTGAGACCAACAGGAAGCTGGAGGGCAAGAGAGCCAAGGGGCTGCAGCCAATGGGAAGCACTGGCAAGGAGATCAGAGGGGAGGAAAGAAAGCCTCAGCGCTTTCCTGCCTGCAGGTGAGCTGACACTCCACTGAGGAAGGCCACTGCTCCTGTTTGGTGCCCACTCCATCTGCTTCAGCACTCACAGGGGGCAGGAACTGCTCCCTGGCCTCAGCATTCTGACTGTCCAGTGCAGTGGCCAGCGGTGGAGTGCTTACTAGCCTCCTTTAACCCTGCTCATTGAGCTCCCTGCTGCCACGTCCTTTGAGCACCCTGGCTGACGCTCACAGTTTGACCTTGGCAGTTTCAGGCTGTGCGTCTCTTTCCTGATGCTTCTGTTGGCTTGCAAGAGGAGACCACCATCCACAATGGCAAGTTCCATACGTGCTTTTTACTTGAAAAGGTTCAACATGAAAGTTTTTGTTTTGTTTTTTTTTTTTTTTCTCAAAGGATTTATATCTAGAATGTTCTTGGGGGAATAGTCCATACTTCTTTGAAAGGGCAGGGCTTTATTTATGTTTTTTTTTTTCAAATTATAAAGATGAACAGCAAGGGGTCATAACACTTGAAAGCAGTTTGGTATTGGAGAAACACCTTTACAGGTCACAGAAAAGAAGCAGACCAAGAGCAGAAGTAGAATTAAAAGAACAGCTTATTCCTAATTGTGTAAGTTAGGAGTCATTTTCAAATGATGGGGAGAAACGTTGTTTTTCTTCCTTTCCACAGTCCAACCACCACCAAATGACAGAACCAGCCACTACGGCCCAGGGACACGGACACTCTGGGCTGTGACTGTTGTATTTCTTGACTTTTTGGGTTTTTGTTAACAGCAGAAAAGGACATGAATTCAGAGATTTCTTTCCACGAGAAGTTGAAGGAGGGAAAGCAGAAGTCCACTTTATGTGTAAATGGGCACTTGCCTTGCCCTCCTCCGGCCCCTGCAGGAGTCTGCCATCCTCATCCCCGGCCTGGAGGGGCTGGGACCCCAGACCTGTCACAGTCAGGGCCTGGCCAGGTGGTGCCAGGGGAAGCAGAGTGGCGCAGTGGAAGCGTGCTGGGCCCATAACCCAGAGGTCGATGGATCGAAACCCTCCTCTGCTACATTCTCATCTTTTCCTAGGCAGTAGCCTGCAGACTTGTCCTGTCCCTGTCCCCTTCCATTTCCCCATCAGGGTGTGCAGGACTCCGAGCAGCAGCCGGTTCCATGGTGTAATGGTCAGCACTCTGGACTCTGAATCCAGTGATCTGAGTTCAAGTCTCGGTGGGACCTGCACAACTTTTTCGTCCCCCTCCCCCTTTTGTCTCTTGATCCCCACTTTGGTGTCCCTTCTTCCAGGTGCGCTCAGGCCAAGGGTGGCACCATGGTGGCCCTGGTGTCTTGTGGTTCTATGGTGTAATGGTCAGCACTCTGGACTTTGAATCCAGCAATCCGAGTTCAAATCTCGGTAGAACCTCCCTCACCTGTGGCCCTTTTGTGGCCCGCCCCCAGTCCCCAGTAATGGGCAATGCAATCCTCGCCAGTACAATCTGGTACCCTCCCAGATCAGGGTCTCCTCTTTTGAGCTCATGTGGAGACCCCTGGCTGCGGCCTCCATTTTACCCCACTGGCCCCTCCATGGTCACCTGTCACCTTTTCCTTGTGTGTACACGCACCCCGGACCTCCCCTTGTCCCTGTGCCCTGGTGCCTGTGGCTTAGAGGACAAGGTCTGGTGTGGCGGAGGGTTGACTCTGAAACCTCTGGTTCTCCCAGTCTGCCCTCGGGGTGCACTGGGGCCTGGGACTCGTCTTGCCCCCTCTCCTGAGCACGCCTCTCCAGAGACCTCCAGGTAAGAACGCTTGAGCCGGGTTGTATGGGTGGCTCGCCAGAGCTCCTGCTCCTTCCCCAGAGGGAGCACGTTAGGAATTACCTGATGTCTTTTCAACGTGCGCTTCCTCTCTCTGGCTTGACTTTTAAAAAGGGAGACCAAAAGGGGCTCATGCTGTCACTGCTGGGAAGATGTTGAATTCCTCTTATTAGAGCCGATTTAAGAGTCCCGAGTAAAGGGCCAGGAGCCTAGCTCTGCATTTGCTCCCTTGTGACCTTGGAAAGACCCTGCCCTCTTGGGACATCAGCCTCCTCATCTGTACAGTGAGGAGAGCTGGATGAGCCAGACCCCTGGGATTCATTCCAGGTCTTCTGCACAAATGCGATTTCACTCCTGTCTGACTGCTATGGGACCCTGGGGTCTGACGTCCTCCTCATTCCCGTTCTCCACTTGTCAGATGGACTCACGTCCTGCTTGGGGTCCAGGTGAGGGCCCAGAGGGGCCTAGCTCCCCACGCTGGCTCACGTATTATGATAGGGGCCTATTGTGAGGACTCCTTGGTGACGTACTGCAGATAGTTCTCTATTTGTGCATAAAAAAAAATCTGTGTTTTAACTGCCTCTCGAACCCACTGTTTGGTTATACAATTAACCACCCTCCGCCAAGGACCTTTGTCAGGTGTTGCGGGTTGTTTCCTCTTACCGCGAACGTCATAAAGAACGTCTTGTACTTGCCCACTGGGCACCTGTGTGCGGTGCTGTCAGGGAAGGTTCCCAGGAGTGAAACTGCCGGCCTCCAGGGTGGGGCCTGCTCTTCTCACGGACACCAGTGACGAACTTCTGGGTCTATGTTCATACGTGCGCGTGTGTGCACCGAAGCGCATAGAAGCGTGTATACCTGTACACGCGTGCATGTGTCTACACATGCCGGTACATACACGTACGCGCATGGATGTCTGTTCAGTTTTCAAGTCGGTCTTCTGTCCTGGCACTTGCTTCTTTTTGAAATGTATGGCTTATCCTTATTCAGAAAATAAAGGGCCAGCCTCTGTCCAAAAAGGACACCACACACTCTGCTTCCCTGAACACGAGCGGAGGGTCCATCTGCTTTAGGCAAGTGCTCTGGCCGACTGGGAACAAAGCCAACGGCTGTGTGGAAGGAGGTGCATGTAAACACAAGGTTGGGGCCTGGAGCTGAGGGAGCCCGTGACGCTGGCCAGGTGGCCTCGGGCAAGTGAGCTGCCCGCGCGGGCCGCACTTCCCTCACCTAACATGTCTGACCTCGACTCAGTGTGGTTCGGTGGTCTTTTCACTGCGGGCAAGTGTCCGAAGCCTGCTGCTCAGCCTTGGCCCAGCAGCTGAGGCCACAGAACAGCCTCATGTCAGCAGCATCACCTGACCCTAACCCTTGCTCCACACCCTCGGCCAGCATCAAACGATGGTGTAGGCAACGGGAGTTCCATTCATCACTCGTGCAAAGCTCAGGAGGAGGGACCGGTGTCTACACTGGCGGGAACTGGCCCAAGCTCTAAGGCCAGGTGAAGATGGAAAACTCTGGGCTCCGACATGGTCCAGAGCAGGGCACTGGAAGGCAGAGCTATTCGTGATGACCAGCACGCACACAAACCTGCTGGAACCTGCTGAACACGCTCACAGTCCACTAGGTGGGACTCGGAGTACCCCAGCTCTGAAAGCTGCATGCCTGTAGAGGGGCCGCCGGGTGCAATGTGAATCTGGGCTTACCCTGCCCTCCTCTTCACACCGGGACCCACTGCTCACTAGCAGACACTCTGTGGGCATCAGCCTGGCCCGGCCATGGGGCCACCCCCTCGTCTCTGCACGTACGGCTGGAGTCAGGACGGAGGTGGCCATAACCCAAGATGAACTGTGGAGGAGACCCAACACCTCGTGGGATATCCCCCGTCTGTCAGCCTGGGCTCTGGCCAGCAGAGGTCTTTGCTGTAGCTGGAAAGGGGTGCTTTTGAAGAGGAACCAACCGCGCACTTGGCTGGCGGCTTTCTAGGCCCACTGAGGAGACGGATGACAGCTCTCCTGCTCTGGGCCAGGTGTTGGCTGGAGAAGTACAAGGTGAGGGAGGGCGCGGCCTGTGTGACAAACGCATCTGGTCTCAGGGCACACTCTGGCCCCTGGCTGGGAGGGGTACCTGGTTCACGCATTCTCCACAAACACATTCTTCAACTGTTTATTCCATAATCAGTTACTTAGAGGGTGAACCCGATTATGAACAGATTGAAAGGAAGAACTGTACAATTTCACACAATATCCAGCTATCACCCCGGACAGGTACACCGGCACAACACGATACAGAACACGATGAGGGAACAGCCCGCGGAGGCCTGACGGCACGGAGGGTTCAAGAGGGGCAGCATCACTCGCATTAACAAAATCCAGGTGCTCTGGAAATCCAACTCCAGGCCATTCGCAGAGGTCTTTCATCTCAAGGACGAGCCCTGATGTGGAGCGCCGTGATTCTGCACATTTCCGGCTGCTTGCAAGCCCTCTGTTTGTGGATAATCGGTTTTCCCTCTTTCTTCTTTAAGGCGTGCTCACAGGAGCAGTGTGGGCTGCAGGGGGAGAGCCCCTCAAGACGCACAGGCTGGGGGGAGGCAGGACCGCAGCAGGACTGGGAGGGACGGAGGTGACCGCCTCCCGATCGCACAGCCTGGCCTACATGGGTAGCCCTTTCTGTCCCCTCTCCATCCTCCGTCTTTCTGTCTGTAGGTACCTGGCAGCCTTGCCAGGCGTCCTGCCTCAAGGCGAGTTCACCTTAACGGCTGAACGGAAAGGTGCATGTCTGAGGCCTACAGCACCAACACACACCAGCACACACAGGGCCCCCGGATTAGAGGGCTGGTCCCAGGAGGGGCTGCTGCCTGCCGCTCTCTGGCAGCCCAGCAGTGAGAAACATGGTCCACTGTTGCCAGAAAAGCTGAAAATCCAGATTTGTGTATCAGCCACCGGTTCCAAAAGGATGCAGTTGACTCACGTTCTGGCAAAAACATTTCAGGAGTAACATAAATGGTTAAAAATAAGAGCCGAATGGGGCAGACCGTGGACTGCGGCCCCACATGCCCCGCAGCGGCCTGCCTCCTGTCATCTACTCACGAGATCTCTCTGAGGCACATGAATCTGAACTTCTGGGGTCTTAGCTCTTCTCAGGACACTTTTTGGATTTTTTTTTTAAGCCTAAAAGATAACAGTTTGTCTTCATTCTTGTTCTTTGGGATATTTTTCAGTCTTAAAAGGATATACTTAAATCGGGACAATCCTTCTCTCACGTCAAAATATTCCAGTCGCACGTGTCACGAAGATAGCACCACATCAGACAGTGAGGGAGCCACCAGCAAACAGGGGTAGAGAACTCTGAAGACCAAGGTAGCAACTGAGGAGCCGAGCGGTTTTCCTGCAGTGTCTGCAACGCCTACACTCGGCCGCGCCTCCCTCCCCGGGCAGCTGACGGAGCCTGCCTCCCAGCCGTGCCGACCTTTACCACTTGATGTCTCGGCTGACCGCAGGGAGCCCCGGGCCCTGGTACATGGTGTGCAGGGCTTCCTGGACTCTGGGGGAGTCGACCCCGTCCAGCCACTCCTGGTACAGCTCCTGCACGTGGGCACTGGTCTCGGGGGGGCGCACAGGGATGTCCGCGTAGATGCCTTCCATCTGCCGCAGCAGCGCCTTGTCTGCGTGTCCGTCCTCGGTCTGGGCTTGGCCTCTGCCGTTTAAACATCCTGCAAGACAAGCAGGGAACTTACGCTTTTCCCCCTTTAGCTTTATAGGGGAAGGTTCTGGAGCAGAAAAGGAACAACAACGGTGTGCAGCACCATGGGGCCAGAGCCTGGAGCTGGACTCTGGACGTGTGGCCCCGAGGCCTCAAGAACCCCAGGTTACAGGCACACAGCCCCTTATGCTTCCCCTTCGTTACCTACGGACATTATCCGGGAAACATTTTTTACCTAAAAGTGAAGTACATTGTTAGCCTCTAGAACTGGCTGGCTGTGAATGCAAATCTGGACTTCCAGAAGAGCAAGAAGACTGCGAACGGGCAGCCACACCACTAGCGTCTCATAAAGTCTCTGGGCGCGGGTCCCCACCTGGGCAGCACCAGGGAGGGGGCGGGAACCTGCGAGCCCGCACAGGAGCCCATGCACCCAAGCACCACAACTTGGATAAAGGGTACGACTCCCACATCCTGGTGCTGTGTACTCTCAAATGTATTAAATAATGTCATGATTTATAGGGTTAAGTTCATTTAAAAGAATTGTAGCAAATTGCCACCCTGGCCAAGCCCCTCTCCACTAGTCCCTTGGCAGTACCCGCTAGCTGCACTTTTTTTTTAAGATTTTGTTTTTTAAGAAGATTTAATTTGAGAGAGAGAGAGAGAGTGAGAGAAAGCATAAGCGAGGGGGAGCGGCAGAGGGAGAAACAGACTCACTGCAGGGAGCCCGATGCAGGACTTGATCCCGGGACCTGGGATCATGACCTGAGCCGAAGGCAGATGCTTCACTGACTGAGCCACCCAGACGTCCCCCCACAAGCTGCACTTTTGATCTCCAATCTCGAAGATGCTCAGCCATGGCAGGTGACCCCACTCACCTTCCCAGGGAGCCCACTCTCCCAGGGTCTGCTCCTCTTCTCAGACCCCTGGCCCCGGGCTCCCCCGCTATTAGGGCACAGGTGAGTCTGCCCAGCCCCCACCACAGCTCAGGGGAACTGGACACCCTGCCCCCCCCGCCGCAGGCCCACCTCACCCGCTGCCACCTCATCCTCGCTGCGTCCGCTCCTCCAACCCCCACATGCCCTCCCCAAACACTGGCAGGTTTTTCCTGCACCCTGGCCATGCCTTCTCTCCTTAGGCAGGCTTGACCCTTGTGGGCCTTCCCCACTCAGTAGGGCATAGGTGGCCCCACAGCAACCTGGAGGCCACAGCACCCTCTCCCCGGACACCCGTACCTACTCCACCAGCAAGTCCCTGGGCTCTGCTGTGGGACCCCCACCCTGCTACCTCTTGTTGGCCTCCATTTCTCAAAGTGGGTCCCCTCCCCCTCCGTCACTCAGGATAGAACCTGGCTACAGGTGGGCCATCTGAACCAAGATCAGGCTCTCGCCTGGTGCCACCGAAGCAGCAGCGGCTCTTCTCTGAGACTATGTCCCCAGGGGCTTTCTTTTTTTTTTTTCTAAAGATTTTATTTATTTGACAGAGAGAGACAGCCAGCAAGAGAGGGAACACAGGCAGGGGGAGTGGGAGAGGAAGAAGCAGGCTCCCAGCGGAGCAGGGAGCCCAATGCGGGGCTCAATCCCAGGACCCTGGGATCACGCCCTGAGCCGAAGGCAGACACTTAACGACTGAGCCACCCAGACGCCCCCCCCCCCAGGGGCTTTCTAAAGGGACACCTGGCTTTTCTGCTATGTGGTGAGGGAAGGAGAGGGACCACTGTGTCACAACCACCAGGGCAGCATCCACAGTCCCACAAAGCTGTCAGAACTGAGCAAGGCTTGGGGTAGCCCACGAGGGCCTGTTTCCTAAGGGGCAGGAGGGGGGCGGTGGGGGCAGTGTGGCCCAGACCCCGCCTCTTACCCCCTGCACAGGCGAGCACCTCCACGAAGTGGTACGGGAACCTGCCCTTCTTCAGTTTCAGAACCACGTTCTGGATGTTTCGAAAGCCATACGCAGCAGCAAAGCGTAACAGAACCTCCCCATTCTTTTCAAGGGTGACCTCCTGGAAGTCTTTGTTCCTGTAAGATGAATACAATGGATTTTTTTTTTTAATTTGTTTATTTGACAGAGAGAGAGAGCGCGCGCACAAGCAGCGGGGGCGGCCGGCAGAGGGAGAAGCAGACTCCCGCTGAGCAGGGAGCCCGACATGGGGCTCGATCCCAGGACCCTGGGATCATGACATGAGCCGAAGGCAGATGCTTTAACAGACTGAGCCACCAGGCGCCCCAACAAAATGGATTTTAATCTACAGAGTCCTTCCTCTGTGGATGACAATCATTTTCCAATCTAAGTTTGAAATGTTAGCAAAATGAAAAACTTGAATAAAAACAAGGTTTTTTGGTCTTGGCTATTCCAAACCCTATAAATAAGATAGCCCCCCACCCCAACTCGCACACACGTGCCCGCCCGCTGGCTTTGGGCAGCGTGCCCTAGACAACAGTGCTGACCGCACAGGCAGACCTCAGGGTGCGGTAGGTGACCTCTCCCACGTCCTCGTCAAACAGCTGCTTGGCCGCGTGTCTGAAGACGTGTGCCAGGTACCCGTCGGAGCTGGCTCCGTCATGGCGCCTCACCTCTTCCTCCTTCAGGCCTCCAAACCTTGCCAGGCAGAAGAGCAACAGCTAGGATGAAGTCAGGCTTCCAAAATCTTATGATACCCCGTGAAAAGAGAAATCCTTTACAGATATTTAGACTCTAGGCAGAAATCTCATGCTGCTGAGTTTTCATGATCAACACAAGTGGTCACCCGCGACCTCAGATGCCGAAGCAGCAGGTGGAGCCCCACTCCATGTGCTTGGCTGGCTACTCCCTTCTCTGCTGCGCCGGCATCAGCGTGTCCCCCAGAAGAACCTCGACACTCAGGACAGAGCTGGGAATCTGAGGGTCCCCCGGGAGCGTGTGCATGCGCCCCAGCGGGGACGAGAACGACCATGGGTTCTGACCACAGGCACTGAAGCCGCTTAGATTCTAGACACCTCAGGGCAGCCTTCCACGAAAGGGCTGTGACGGCTAAGCAGCCCACGCACACCCCACACGGAGCCCAAGGCGCGCACGTCGTGGGAGCGCTGGCCATCAGCTAGGGTTACCAAGACAGCAGAACCCCGGCTTGTGTTCTCAGCACTAAGGGACCCAAGCGAGCTGCTCTTGTCCAGAGGTGACCCAGCCTCGGGCAGGTCCAGAGGCACAATGCCAGGAACCCACGGAAGTCAGAAGTGGAGGGTGCGGACAGGTAAATATCCCCACGGAAACCCAACTCCCCACACCCCCAGTGGGTGGCACTGCACACCAGGGCCCCGCTCATGTTCCTTTGGAGAGCTGGGAAGATGACTGAGGGCCGTGGTGGGGGACTGAGCCGCAACACAGGTCAGAGGCTCCCCCACACCCCCATCTCTCTACCGCCCACGGCCTCATCATGAAGGAGGGAGGCCACCCGCAAGGTGCCCCTCCCTGCAAAAGTCACTTACAGAGTGTCAACGGCAGCGTCTTTCACTGCGAGGTCACTTTGCTCCATTATCTGAATGATTTCGCCTACAGACGAAGAGGAGGCGTAAGGCACCGTGGAAGGACCCACACAGCCCCATGCCAGCAGCTTCCACAGGGGCTGCTTCTAGGGTTATCTCCCCCACTGGAGCTTCTGTCAAGGTGACCTTGGGCACTGTCACTCTTACAGAGGGCATCTCAAGCACAGAAGAACACTAACATGTGAAAAGTACTGACAAAATGTAAGAGAAGAATCCAATTCCTCCTTGTGCCCTTGAAACAAGGGATTTTGCAAACAAGCTCTCCATGTTTTGTTTCTGAAGCAGAACACTCTCGAGCACAGCTGCCTGTGGACAGAGGGCCAAGACACAGGGGCTGCACTTACAGGGCGTACAGTGCTGTGCAAAGAGATGAACTGAGAATCTCCTACTTCCCTTTACACCAGGGCCCCCGGAAACCCTTGCTGGAGACGGCCAACGTTTATATCAACTGCCGTGGCATTACGTGTGCACGAGAGGACTCAACATGTGAGAAAAACAGTAAAATTGACTCCGCATCCAAGAAAGAGGCCTGCGTATGGTTCTCACGAAAACCCACCATTTACCAGGTAAGCAGGTGTCCCGTCTCCCTTCCCACGGGGCCTGTGCGCTGGGGGCCTTTCCATGGGGGTCCTCATGCTGGAGTCTCAGGTCAGGGGACCCACGCCCCCGAGAGCCGGGTGCCCTGCCTATGTGGCCTGGGGGTCTGAAGCACGGCTTCACGGGGTCAGAGGACACAAGCCGCCCCTTAACTGCAGTGTTCCGCTGAGCGGCTCTCGAGGGCGCCAGAGAGTCATTTCCACCCTGGCACACAGGGAACCTGCTGTAGGCTCTTCGCCAAGTGTACTGCGTGGGGGCTGCGGGCAATGTCACTGGAGCACCAGGGTCCCCACCTGACTCTCACTGAAAAACTTCACTGTGTTGCCAGGTGCATGTGTGGTCTGTCGGCAGAGCCTCCGTCTCATACGGGACTTCTCCACGCGGTGTGAGCGCTGCCCCTCTCCACTTCCCTGCAGTCAAGCCCTCGGTGGTCCTGTTGTGACCTCAGAGGACGACCGGCCAGAGGCCCCAGCTGGACGTAGCCTGCCTGCCCCTCACCTGAGGTTAATACGCAGTCAGCTCCCCGGGAGCCGTGGGAAGCTGTGGGAAAGTCTTCTCGAAGGGCCTCCAGTTTCTTATCGTAGCAAGGAGCCACAATCACATGGAAAATCTTGTCTGGGGACAGGTTCTGGGGAGAAAGAGAAAACCCTGTTTGGGGCTGTGAGGAAGTGAGGAGGGGCAGCTTAAAGCTGGTGCCCACAACTGCCCCCTGCTAGGTGCTTTCGCATGTGTGAGGCCACTTGGGGTCCGAGCCCAGTCTCCTGCAGACCACGCTGTGACCTGTGCCTGCCTCCCCACAGCACCAGCTCCCCTGCGGGCCGCCTCACTTCAGACTGGGCGGGGTCGCCCAGAGCCGGGAAGACCCAGCAGCCTGGAGATGCGGGGAAGTGCCGCAGAGAGCCAAGCCAGTTTCCCCCAGACCTATGCACACGCTGACCAAACACTATTAAGGATAAGCCACTGCTGGACTGTTGCCCAGGCTGGCTAACCCTCCAACCTTCCAGAAACTTCCCAAGTGACACCTATTCAGGCAGCTCCTCTGGTGAAATCGGTGGCCACACCAGGAGCTGGCAGTTGCTGAGTGATCTCCGTGGCGAGGACTTGGCAGAAAGGCCCTAATCGGGGCAGAGCCTGCGGAGGGCGCCCGGCTGTCCCTCAGCAGGCCCACGGGACCGGTTAGCCTCTAGGCCTGGCAAATTCCTAGACTCCCCCAAACAGTGGGGGTGGGGCAAGCACAAGGGATACAGTCCCATAGTTCATTTCTCTGTCCCCAAAGTGAACAAGGGTGTCAAAGGCGTGTGGCTTCCTAAAGCTGGCTTTGGGTCTGTGGGATCCCTCGTTTTGCAGTGTTCTCCAGTTTCTCCAGGGCCAGACCTCACTGGTTCTCTGGAGAGACGTATCATCTGACTGAGGAGGACCGTGGGCACTCTGGCAGCTGGGGAGCCGACCACAGGAGGCAGCCACATCATGGGTACCACTGGGGTGCTGGGGACCTTCGGGAGGAACCAGGCCTGGCCTCTGCATTCCTGAGGCGGCCCTGGATGGCATGCAGGGGTCTGAGTGGGGGCCTGGAGTGGGGAGGGACAGCATAGGGACCAGCTACACATGGGGTGCTACCCACAGGGGGGTCCCGGGGCAGCTGAGGGACGCGGAAAGGCCTTCAGGTCCCCGACTGGGAGTTTTCCATCACGTGAAGGCAGAAGTGGCTAACGAAGTCACATGCCTACCGACTGTGGTCTGCGGGACAGGCCGGGACCCCACACAGGGCCTCCTTTGTTGCAAGCATCTCCGGGGGCAAGGCTGGGGCCCCCTCTTAGCAGGATGGACAGCATTTCCACGCGGTCTGGGGCCACGACCACCCTGGGAGTGCCCGGTGGGAACGTCCCCCGTCTCCTAGCCCATGTACTGCCCTCTGGGAGGTGGTCCACTCACCTGACGTCTAGCAAAGTAATCCTTCACCAGGGAGCCCATGATCTGCTGGGGAGACTTGGCGGTGCAGAGGTGAGGGGTAACAGGGTGGCCCAGCACCCGTTCGGCATATCGGACCCAGCCTGGGGAGAGAACAGTCCCCTGTCAGCTTCTCACAGTGGCTTCCTTCTCCTTTGTCACACATGACAAATTCTGAGCTCCCAGACCCCGTCACTGGGGTAAAGCCAGGCACCTCTTCTTTTGACCTCCCCGGGAATTTGTGGCACCTTGGGCCCTGGGGACCAGGTGCATATGCTCTAGACTGGAAGATGCTCCTGCCAGCCCCTTCCCAGAGAGAATGGAGTGGAAGAAAGTGAAAACTGGCATACTGGACCCCCCAAAAGAGGAGAACGAGTTTAGAGGAGCAGCCATGTGGCGTCTCCCCAGGGCACCTGGCCCCCACTGTGCCCGCTGCGAAGCTGTTCTTGCCGCCAGCAGCCACAAGGCCCACCTAGCTTCATTCACCTATTGGAAGTTAACAGCCAACAACTGCCCACGTTTTAGGGCAATGACAGAACTTCCCAAGCCCGGATGATCGTGATAGACAGCACACGTGCTCTACGTCTAAGCGCCCAGCACGGAATGGAGCACTTCCCGAGTTGCTGAGGGCCGCTGTGCCCTCTGGGCTCACCGCTGCTGCTGTGGTGTCCGGGGAACATGGGTCAGAGAGGCGTGCGGGAGCCAGAGCGCACATCCTGCCCCTCCTGGGCACGGCCTGGTGACAGGCAGACACTACAGACGGGCACGCGCACCACGGCATCACGGGGGGCAGACAAGCAGAGTAAGAAGCTGCTCATCAGACCCCAGCGACAGCCAGCTGCCTCCCTGCGACCCCTCCTGGCTAGGAGGGGCAGGAGATGCGTCAGATGACACGACAATCCCATCTGATCAAACTCAAGCCATAGCCACCACCTGCAGGCAGGCCTGAGTGTGCACAGGAAATGTCTTCGGTGACCCACAGAAGCTCCTAGCAGAGTGGTCACTGGAGGGACTCTCCTTATCCCTTGCCTCTGAACATTAAAAACAAAAAACTGCAAAAAACAATGGAGCCTTTGGAGGCCCAAGGCCCCTCCCACTCCAAGTCTGACCTGGTAAGGTCCCACCCACCCTGGCCTCAGTACCAGGCCAGCACCTCCAGACACAGCTCTCCGGGGGATGGCATCTCTGTGCTGCAGGCAAGCTGCTGTGTGCTGGCCAGGGGTACCACGCATCAGGCAAAACACCAGGAGTTAAGGGCCAGGGCAGACAGGATGCCCAGCCTGGCGGGAAGAGTACCGAGCAGGGACGGGGAGGAGGAACCAGGGTCCCAGGGCCCACAGTGCCCTGCATCTGACACCAGACAGGTTAGTACTTTCCCGAGGAGACCTTTGATCAGGACTTGTTACTGAACACTGGCCAGGAGCAGACACACCAGCCTGTGGCCTGGACCGACTCTGCTGGCTCCCATGGAGACACGAGCACGGAGAAGCGGCTGCGGGCTTCACAGCAGCATGGAAGTGACAACAGCACGCACATCCTACCTGAGTACTGGCCCTTTCTTGAAGAACTGCTGACCACCCCCTCCCCTAGGCCACCACTTACAGGAAGGGACCAGAGGGGATGTGCTTGGAGAAGCGGCCTGGCACAAGGCACCCAGGAGCTCTGCACAGGCACACCCCACAGGAGACATCCGTCAAGTCTGTGGGCAGCAGGGGCACCCCAAGACCTAGGAGCCCCGCATGAGAAAGCCATGCCCAGCAAGCCAGCACAGGACTGCCCACAGTCCTGATTCTATCTGCCAGGTCAGATCATCTGACCTTGATGTTGCTTTCATCTCCTTGCCTTGTCGTAGGGAAACCAAAAGGACAATGCTGACAGTAGACCAGGTTTAGTTTTGAACCAAATCTCACCTCACGTCCCCGAATTTGAGAGGTGACGTGAACCCAAACAAGTTATAGTTCTGACACACTCAGGTATAAAGAACTCCCGAGGGAGAGTGCATCATTATCTAGGAAGAACATTCTAGAAGCTCCAAACCTACACATAAACAGACTCGAAGGGCTTAAGACCCTCGATGCAGCAAATATCAGGCCGGATGATGGGGGGGCATGGCTGGTGTGCACCAGGGAGGGGCTGAGTGAGGTAGGGGGCTCTGCGGTGTACCTGCTGGGGTCCCCACCAGCACTCCACTCCTTCCTGGTCTAGGACGCCCACTGCATTGGGCCTGTGACCTCCGACCTCACCCATCTCCGCTCCTGCCCCTAACGCAGACCCATGAGAAGTGGTACGAACGGAGGTGCGGCAGCTAGCCCCGGGTGCTCACCTGGACAGGCGGACGTGAGCATGGGCAGCGCTGGCTCCCCCTCGCTGTGCCGCTGGTACCGACGCACAAACTCCTTCTGACTCTCCAGGATGCTGAAATCCGCAGCTATGGCTGTATCGAAAACATAGTGCACCCCTGCGGGAAAGAGGGCACGCTCAGCTTCTCGTCACCTAACGGGACCCCTGCGAGTCTGCAGACCCTAGGACCAGACTCCACCGGCACCCCTGAGCTCTGTGCCCCCCTCTCGCCTCCTTTGCACCACAAACTGCATAAGCCCAGGACTGTGCCTTACCTTTTCCTTCAAACAATAAACACGGATCATTTTTCATAAGAAAATACGTATCTTTTCTCTCTTGCTTCCTCCTGTTCTCCCTCTGTCTACACTTACGTAAACACCTCACAGTAGCCATAAAGTTGACGGAAGATGACAAGATACCAGCAGCACTCTTTCCCAGTCAGTAGTAAAATTTCAGTCTGTGATGATCCTGGATATCTTTAAAATAGAGTAAATTGCAGCCTGTACCTTTCTGATGGCCATAATTTTTATGCTGATTTGTAACTAGCTATCTTTTTTCTTCTTTTTTAAGCTATCTTTTAGCATTTTTAAGGAAGATTTTATTTAGAGAGAGTGCAAGCAGGGGGAGGGGCAAAGCGAGAGGGAGAGGGAGAAGCAGACTCTGCACTGAGCACAGAGTCTGATGGGGAGCTCAATCCCAGGACCCTGAGATCATGACCTGAGCAGAAATCAAGAGTCAGAGACTTAACTGACTGACCATCTAGGTGCCTCTTTTTAGTTATCTTTTAAAAAGAAATTTTCTTCATATTGGCACGTATGTCTGAAACAAAACTATACTTTTAATAACAACAACAAAGTAAACTAAAAAACTTTAATATCTGTAGCCAGATTGGGGCGCCTGGGTGGCGCAGTCATCGAGCGTCTGCCTTCGGCTCAGGGCGTGATCCCGGCGTTCCGGGATCGAGTCCCACATCGGGCTCCTCAGCTGGGAGCCTGCTTCTTCCTCTCCCTCTCCCCTGCTATGTTCCCTCTCTCGTTGGCTGTCTCTCTGTCATATAAATAAACAAAATCTTTAAAAAAAAAAAAATCTGTAGCCAGATAATTTTTCTTAAAAAGAAACATTATAAAACTTAAGTATCATCCTGAAGTATTACCTTAAGTCAGTTTCACTCTGGATATATTTTACTAATACATAATGCCCAACTCTTTAAAAAATTGTCTCCGCAAACTGGGCCTTTCACTATGAGAAGAGAGAGCATCTAGAACTCGGGTCTTTGGTAAAACCAAGCTGACCGAAGCTTTTTCAGATCACGAGCATGAAGGAATGACTACACCCATGTTCCGCACACTGCAAGCAGTGCATGGAGAAACCAGTCCACGCCAAGCGCTCCAAGGAGCAGTTGTTTATTCTATCACTTTATTAGTAATCCCCCACGTGTTGAGGTCTTAAAAAGCCACTGCAGGGCGCCTGGGTGGGGGTGGCTCAGTCGGTTCAGCATCTGACTCTTGGTTTCAGCTCAGGTCATGATCTGAGGGTCCTGGGATCGAGCCTTGCAGGGAGTCTGCTTCTCCTTCTGCCTCTGCCTTTCTCTCCCCATCTGTCTCTCATGAATAAATGAATAAAATCTTTTAAAAAAGGGGGGGGCGCCTGGGTGGCTCAGTTGGTTAAGCATCTGCCTTCAGCTCAGGTCATGATCCCAGGGTCCTGGGATGGAGTCCCACATCGGGCTCCTTGCTCAGCAGGGAGCCTGCTTCTCCCTCTGCCTGCTGTTCCCCCTGCTTGTGCACTCTGACAAATAAAATCTTTTTTTTTTTTTTAAAGATTTTATTTATTTATTTGACAGAGATAGAGACAGCCAGCGAGAGAGGGAACACAAGCAGGGGAGGTGGGAGAGGAAGAAGCAGGCTCATAGCGGAGGAGCCTGACATGGGGCTCGATCCCAGAACGCCGGGATCACACCCTGAGCTGAAGGCAGACGCTTAACCGCTGTGCCACCCAGGCGCCCCTGACAAATGAAATCTTAAAACAAAACAAAACAAAACAACCCCCCCCAAAAAACGAAGCCACTGCAGAAAAATTAAAACTCATGTTGGCAGATGCCTCTAGTTCTCCTCTCCTGAGCCCACCTGGTGCTCCTGTGCCCAGGACACCTCAGGGTGGCAGATGCCCCACAGAGGATGGGCTGGGGCAGGGGCTCGGGCTTGGGCAGTCCGACGACAGTGGACGACACAGAAGCCTTCTCGCTGCTACTTCAGATGGTACCATTCCAGCTCACTCACATTTGAGTTCTTAGGCATGTTTGAGAGGGACTACCTTCCTTTTTTTGCACGGGAGACAGCCCATTTCCTCCCTGCTCTGCTCTTCAGCGAGCATCCTGGGAAACCAGATGCCGGTCACCTTGCCGATGTGACGCTCTATCACATGTCCTCTGTGGGCCCCGGGAGCTGGGGCGGGACCGTACTCCTTAGCAAGTGCCGGAGCCTCCGACCTGTCCCCGGCCACCCCATCACCTGCTGCTCCTGGAGGGCAGCCACAGACATCACACCACACCCATCTGCACAGCAAGGGGGTGAGGGACGCCTGCCTACCGCAGGTCAGAGGCAGGGTCCTCTCACGTTCCTCGAGGTGCTTGCGGACGTCCTGGTTTAGGCTGTGCCCCTGGGAGCTGAGCTCAGGAGACACAAAGGGCACCTGTAAGCTGGCCCTACAGACTCACAACAATATCAAGGTGCCTCACCAAGACCCTTGAGGAAGCCGCAGAGTCTTCTGGATGCATCAGTCACGCTGAGGCGGAGTTTGGCAGCAAAATAAGGCAGAGACTGAGGACACACCGACACTGCGAGCACCTTGTGCTGGGAGACATCACATTTCTGGGAAAAACAGAGAAGAGTGTTACGTGTGTGGTGAGCACTAGAGTGAAGTAAGACACCATAACAGAAAATCCAGTCAAACAGAACATAGCAAGCGTTCTATGAAAAGACTGATAAAATATACATGTACTAGCAAGTATAATTAAGGAAACGGGAAAAAAATTAGGGTTAAAAAATGTGACATCCCAAGAGAGTCGTCAGTTTTTAAAAACAATATTCTATTGATAAATACAAATACCTGAATGAAAGTGGATAATTTTAAAGGAAAAATAAATATTACAATATTGGCCCATAAATAACTGAAATGACCCAATAACAATTTAAAAACACACACACACCAGTATATTTCAGTTAGAACAAAACACATACACACTGAAACAGTGTCCAGAGATCTGTCCCCAAAGAGACCTCAATCCCTAGTCATTATGGCAAATTGTAGATATAAGTATGTGTGTGTGTGTGTGTGTGTGTCTGTTTTAAGACAGAGAAGAAGAGAGAGCAGGGGGTGGGGCAGAGGGAGAGGGAGAGAGAGAGAAACTTAAGCAGGCTCCACATTAAACGCAGAGCCCAACACAGGGCTTGATCTCATGACCCTGAGATCATAACCAGAGCTGAAAGAGTCAGAGGCTTAACTGACTGAGCCACCCAGGCTCCCCAAACTGTAGGATATTTTTAGGCAGCGGATCATTCTCACCTTTTATAAAGTGTTCTAAAAAATATCGTGTGGGACGCCTGGGTGGCTCAGTTGGTGAAGCATCTACCTTCAGCTCAGGCCATGATCCCGGGGTCCTGGGATTGAGCCCCGCATGGGGCTCCCTGCTCAGCGGGGAGCCCACTTCTCCCTCTGCCTCTGCCCCTCTCCCTGCTTGTGCTCACTCTCTCTGACAAATAAATAAATCTTAAAAAAAAATTGTACAAACATGAAACCACAAGGCTATCAACACCCTGAAACCAAAACTGATACTGGCAGTTCAAGAAATCCCTAGAAAAATATGAACAATTCATCACCAACACAAGGGACACAACCCAGGAGAGCAGCACAGTCAAGGACACTGGCATTATAAAGTCTCCCACGTGACCCCCTAACCTGGAGTTTAGGGCAGACACAGAATTACTGTGACAGAGCTGTGAGGGTCAGGCGTTGTCAGCAAGTTAGTAAAGTGGAAACCCAAACAGTGGTATTTGGGGACAAACCTTCCACCATGGGTCTGAGGACTGGTCTGGTCTCACAGCTGGGGGTGTGCAGGCCCGACTGGATGTGGGAAAAGGGGGCATGATTCCTGCTTCTGAATGCACCCCAATAGAAATGTGGAAGCAGAATCAGGGGTGTGAGTCCCAGTTGCTAACAGAAGAGGCAGGGCAGAGGGTGGTCTTTCCTAGCCCTAGGAGCCAGACTCGGTGCTCCAGTCCTTTTACCTGATGCCCTGTCCAGGAGGTCTCCAGGCCTCACTCCATGCTCACTGCAACATCCCTCCTCTGAGGGAGCTGCTTGGTGACCAGCAGGGGATCAGACTGAGCCCAGGGCCAAGGGCAGCAGAGCAGAGAAAGGGAAACTGCGGTGTCCCTAATGACAGCGTGAACAGCTGGCTCAACCAACCCAGAACCTCCCCCACGTCCAGTTTCATGAAATAACCATTTCCTTATTCTTTACGCCAGTTTCTGCAGCTGAAATGGTGGTTGGTATGCATATCCACCAGAAGTTTCTACAAACATCTGTTTAACAGTAAAACTTCCCACTGAAGTCTGAATCAAGATGTTGGTGTGGGGGGAGCTAAGCTGCATCATAAATGAGCCGAGTCTGTTCAATGTAATAAGAGAGCAAAGCCACTTGGTTCAGAGAAGGACAAGGAAGAGCAGGTGGGGACCGCTGCTCGCTCATGGCCTCCCAGGAAACCTGACCACCAGGAAGGGAACAGACACAATGCTGACAACAGAAAGATATGTATTTCTCTCTGAAACTGTAACCCAAAAATGCTGGATGATGGACTCAGGAACATGCCACGGGGTGGCGGCAAACATTGACAACGCTGCTTGGCCCTGTCCTCTATGCTGGGTGCCCACGTGAAGCCCACACTCCTCATGGACTCTGCCTCACTCTGGCACACCAACTGTTAACTAGATGGAGGGGGGAGCTCCCAGGGGCACCTGCGCTGCTGTGGGCAGGGTGGGTGTGAGTGCTTCCTGAGAACTGGCTATGAGCAAGGGGCAAACCCAGGTGTGCTCTTCAGCCCCCCTGCCTCATCTGCCCTCTCTTCACCTGTCCAAAGCTGAGTGTCTGCTGCAGGACAGCTGAGGGGCCCCAGCCATGCCCCCGCCTGACAAGCCCATCAGACCAGAACCTTGCCCCTGCAAACAGACTAGGGACCTCACCTCATACCACATTAGTGAGGGAACGGGACTCTGGGCGGGGGGTCTGGAGAGTGCCGACTCCAGCAAGGGACACAAGGCCAGGGCCAAGATGTGTGCCCTGTGCCCTAGCAGAGGCTTCCGTGCCTCACCTCCACCTCCCACCCCCAGGCCACAGCACCAGCAAGTGCCCAGAAGCCCTACCTTATTAAGGTTCAGAACTCGAAAGAAGTCCTTGGCATTCTGCTGGGAAACCTGGAGTCCTTCCTCTGCAGTCACACAGCTGTCACATGCCAGGCAGTCACTCAGAAATATCTTGGCATCGGCCAACTTATGAAATTCTCCCTTCTACAAAAGAAAGATGTTTTGGTCTGATTCTTCAATAAAAACTATAACATGTGCTTCTCTAAGGAGAATGACAGCATGAGACCAACATAGAATACAAGGTGACATGGATCACCTTGGACAACACAGAGCCAGGTCTGGAGCTCTGGGTGCCGGAGGGGCACCGAACAGGACACGATGACACCAAGTCACACAGATGACAATCCAGGGTGGGAGAAGGACAGCACTGTCATGTGGTGGGAAGAAATCTACATTCCTGTGTCTTGGGAGCTGGCCCGGTGCCTCTCGTTCTTATGTCCCCTTCTGTGTTGCCCCTGGGGACTCCCACGCTCAGCCTGCTCTGTACTCCCTGGTGAGCTCATCAAGGCCCATGGCTCCCCAAGGAAGCCAGTAGCCTGGCTTTAGGAGGTCTGAATGGGGCCCAAGAGTTTGCACTTCTAACAAGCTCCCAGGTGGTGCCAGAGCTGCACTCTAAGGGTCTGGAGCACATGGCCGGGCACACGGCTGGGACCTAGTGGACACTGCTGTGCTACTCGGAGAATCCTGGCCCTCTGTCCCTGCAGAGGTGTCTGTGAGCACACTCCGCGCCGTCCCCAGCAGGACTTCCTCCATGCCCAGTGTACTGTGCACCACACAGTCATTCTTTCTGTAGGCTCTCCTGGGCCGGGTCTGGTCCCTTCCCACCTGTCCTGTTCCTTCCGCCTCCTCCTGTCTCTTGAACGTGGGCATTCTGCACATGACTGTCCACCACCTCTTCTCTCCAACCAGCCTCACTTCCCAGAACAGTGCCAGCTCCCACCCCCAGCCCCTCTCCAATCTTCGCCTCCAGCGGAGCTCTTTCCTTTCCCAAACTGCAGACCACCATTGCACAGAGAGCTCAGCGTCTGTGGAACTCAAACTGCACCCAGCCTCCTGCGCTGCATCCTCTGCTGCTTTTGCCACTCTGGCGGCCTGCCCTGGCCCCAACACTCTGTCTCCCAGGTCCTTTTCTTCCTTCTCCCCTGCTCTAGCCACCTTGAGCCACATGCCTCTCTCCCCTGCCCCCCCGCCCCCACATATGATCTGTCCCCTTCCCCAGACCACTCTGTCCACACCTCCCCATGCCTGGTGAGTGTACCCCACCCCTGACCTGCTCACCCTACTGGGGTGCCACCCACTGTGCTGGCAGGACGCCTGCTGAGGCTGTGCACACAACTTATCTCTGCATTACCACAGCCCTGGGAGGGAAGGAACCCAACTCCCCAGGTCACTGATAAGGAAACTGGGGCCCCTGGGTTTAGATGTCTGTCCGAGGTGTGGGAGGCGCCAGGCACTCCCTGCTTTTTCTGCCTTTGCGCCCTGGGTGCCTGTCTCATCTGCTGCTTGCCAAGCCCTACAGCTGCCAGAGCACAGAGCAGTGCTGGTACAAGAGGGACTAGATAGTTCCTGTCAGGGCAGACCTTGTGTTGGGATCACCAGACTAAAGAGAAACCTCCTGCTGTTTCTCCCACGTGGCCAGCTCTCCACTAGTGAAGTCAATACCAGTCCTTTCCAAGGGAGAGTGACCTTCCCTACCCAGTAAACGTAAACCATCACCACTAGCTAAGGAGGATTTAAACCCTCAAGAAGGGAGTTAGAGAAGAAACCACTAGAAAAATAAACTTACAGGATCATGAGATTTGAATTATTTTGTAAATTACCTACCTAAACTCCCATTTTACAGAATGAAACTTTTCACTAAAAAAATTAGAAATTTAAATATTATACCACTATTTCTAATCAATGATTAAAGATAATATTTTTCTTTGTTCTACACACAGTTTGTTTTGGTGTGGTGTATTCTGAGGGCACTTGCTCTCGGGCACTTCTCAAAGGTCACGTGCCTAGGAATGACCACCCTGCATGCCCGCGGCCCTCTGCGGGGGCACCAGCTTAGCGTCTTCTTTCTTAGAGCAGTGGTGTGCCAGGGGCATGAGCCCCCAAGGGAGAAAAACAGCCCCAGCCGTTTACTCCAGGCTAATGCAAAACTGAGAAATTACTTGCCTCTCCATTCTCCTGGGCCAGACTCGGTACACCAACTGACGCATTCTCTTGGTCCTCGGTTTTTGTTTTCTTACTACATTCCTTGAAAAAGCAAAGGAACATAAAAAAGTACAACTTTTAATCTGACCCTCTCAAGTTAAAAAGATGTATGTACACTCTGACCCATTAACCTCATGTGTAGAAATCTTTTCTACAAAAACAAAAGTACCTGGACTTGGGGACACACATGCACGCCCTCCTCTATCCGTATCCTTGCAGTAAATGAAAACTAGAAGCAACGTGGCCTTCCACTAGCAGGTGTATCAATACAGACAGCCTGGACACTCCTGACATTCAGAATACGATGAACTAGAATTGTGCGTGATGCTCTGAACATGTACCTCTGTATAATGGTAAGTAAAAAAAAAAAAAAGAGGAAGTGATGGAATATTTATATGATCCAATTTTTGGAGAAACAAACAAAAAACCCCCATTCCCACAATGAATGGCTCTTTACATTATCACAGCCTAGAAGCAAGCGTGGAAGGCTACCACAGTCACCATGGCTACCAGGTGGAGAGGAGGACCAGCCCTGTCCTTCCTACATTCCTGGTTTGTTACTATATTCATGTAAATTGTATAAGAACTCCTCAAAAACATGCTTTGATCATTGTTTCAATCACCTACATCAAGAACGGCGCTCACTATGACTGCCCTGAGTGGTAACAGAGGTTGGTTTTTCGCTCGCTTGTTTGTTTGTTTGTTTGTTTGTTTGTTTGTTTTGGCTTCAAACATATTTTGAAAGAACAGACAAGTGCACTGAGAACTGGAAAAACCAAGCATGAGCCCCAAAGTAACGTGACTACAAAGCACCTGAAAACGTAACCTGACGCGCAGTAGCGCCAGGCATCTGGCAGGTGCAGTGTCCGCAGCTTACCAACCACCTGCAGTCGCCCTCTACCCAGTACAACCCGAACCAGTTCTGTCACACACGAGACCGAGCCTGCGAGACGACGCGGACGCACAGGCGCCCGGAGCGGCGGATCCCGGAGATGGGGGGCCGGGGGCACGGGGGGACGAGGGGACCGGGACCGCGGCCGGCACAGCCCGCTCTGGGCACCAGGGCTCCCGGAGGCCGGTGACCGCAGGCAGCTCCGACCCCCGGCTCTGACCCCCTGACCTCGAGCAGCCCCGACCCCGGTCGGACAGACCCCCTGACTCCGAGCAGCCCCGACACCGGCAAGACTGACTCCCTGACCCCGAGCAGCCCCGACCCCGGCCGCACCGACCCCCTGACCCCGAGCAGCCCCGACCGCGGCCGGACCGATTCCCGGCCCCGAGCCCGCGGGGCCCACCTTCCGCGTGCAGTGCTCACACTTCATCTGGAGCGGGGCAGGCGGGGGGCCAGGGCTCGGCCTCAGAGGAGCACCGGGAGACTCGGTCACAGACGCCCGGCGCCCGCCGCCCTTTGTTGTAGTCACCCCCGGCACGGCCCCACCCCCAGCGGCTCCTCTCGGCCAATGAGGGTGCCGGGAAGGGGCGGGCCACAACCTTAAACCAATAGGAGCGCAGAGGGGGCGGTGCGGCTCCCTCCCACATGTCTCCGCCTAAGCCAATTACAGCCCCGGGAAGGGTCGGGCCGGGCCCTGGAGCCAATCGGAGCGCGCGGGGGCGGAGAGCGGCGGACGCCCGGGAGGCCCGGCGGGTCATCGCGCCTGTTTCGGCTGCCCAGGGGTCGGGGGCGTCAGGAGGCTGACAGGCAGATCCTCTCTAGGAGGCGACCCGGAGTTGTCCTGGGGCGCTTGGCCTGTCAGCTTGGCTGTCCCTTGAGGCTGTCTCCAGGCTCCGTCAGGCCATCGCCATTGCCGCCCCGAGGCGCGTCACGTAGGCCGGGCCAGGCGGCAGTGCGCACGCGCGGATGCACACCACGTGGCGCCTTGGGGGAGCTCGAAGGTGGGTGTGAAGTAGAGTCCGCTAGATGTTCTCAGCACGTGTGTGAATGATCGGGCGCGTGCTTTACAAATAACGAGTAGTTATTGCTTCTGGGAGAAATGACACCACCTTCAGGGCTAAAATGAAAATGTTTAACTCATAAAATTGAAAATAAACATTTTATAAAATCAGTGTCCAATTGTTGCAGGATGATCAGAAATAAGCATGCCTAGGAAGTTCAGTGGACCATAAGAAAAGCAACTGGTGACCTTAAAAATAAAGGTGCCAGTCATTTTACCAGCACATTGGGTTTATTTGCGACTAGCAGAGAATTGCAGTCCAAACCAGGCTACCTACACCAAAACCATAGGCAAGTCTGGAGAACAAAGGAGAGGAGCACACTTCTGTAGAGGAAAGGGGGGTGTTGGGAGGGACTGTTGTAAACAAAAGATCGTTGGAGTGAAATAGTGGCTTCTCGAGGGCTGAGCTGTGACTGCCTCTCATTGGCTGGCTTGTTGCCTGGGCTTGAGGAGACCTAACTTCCTCCTGCTGGGGTAGTAAAGTAGTGGCTAACGTGGTATAAACTTGCAAGGTTCCTGCTGGGTCCGCGATGGAGAGCAGTGTTGGGGGGAAGCTCCCCCTGCCTGCCCCCAACCCATCTTAAAGGAGATTTTCTTGATTCAGTTTCATAATTTATAGTGGTTCCTCCAGATTTTTACAAATTCATCAGTTAAACTCAGGTCTTAATTGGCTGCCAGACTAATCCCTGCATTGCTCAAATGTATGTTGGCACCTCTCAGAAAACACATTCCCTCAATTTTCAGCATGAATAAGAGGATAAATTTAGATTGTCATTTGTATATATTTCTCATTGTTTTAAAAACATAATCACAATACTGGGGCACATGAGTGGCTCAGTCGTTAAGCATCTGCCTTTGGCTCAGGGTGTGATCCCAGCGTTCTGGGATCGAGCTCCACATGAGGCTCCTTCGCTGGGAGCCTGCTTCTTCCTCTCCCACTCCCCTGCTTATGTTCCCTCTCTCACTGGCTGTCTCTCTATCTGTCAAATAAAAACATAATCACAATACTATTACATGTGTGAAAACAAATTACAGTTACTTAATTTCATCAAATACGTAGTATCCAGGTTTCCCTAAATTGATCCTTTTTTTTTTTTTTTAAGATTTTATTTGTCAGAGAGAGTGCACACACAAGCAGGGGGAGCTGCAGGCAGAGGGAGAAGGAGAAGCAGACTCCCTGCTGAGCAAGGAGCCCAATGTGGGACTCCATCCCTGGTCCCTGGGATCACGACCTGAGTAGAAGGCAGACGCTTAAATGACTGAGCCACTGAGCCATTCCCCTCCTCCTTTTTGAGTTTAAATCAGGACCAAAGTAAGTCCAATACATTCATTGGTTTGTGTGTTTCCTATGTCTCTTTAAAAAATCTTTTAGTTTTAAAATAACTTGAGGCTCACTTAGAAGTTGCAAAGACACCACAGAGTGTCTGAGGCTGTGTGTGTGTTTAAATTTGTAGATTCCATCCATTCCTCTCTTTCTCCTTGCATATCATTATAAAGAAATCAGGTGGTTTGGCTGTAGGGGTTCAAGAATTGCTGCCTGCATCCTTGTGGAGTCCTTAGTGTAGCTTTGTTCTCTGAATCACCAGTAAAGAGTGGTTAGAATGTTCTCATGCCTTGATCCCAGGTTAAATATTTGGGCAAGACTAGTTCATAGATGTTGTGTAATTCCATCAGGAGGTTACACGAACTCCTTTCTGTGACATTAATTAGCGCCCATTGATAAAAATGTATAGATCCATTCATTCATGATAGCAACGTTTTAATCTTACTATTTGTTCTGAATTACCAGCACGAATATATTTTTTTAAGATTTTATTTATTTATTTGAGACAGAGAGCAAGCACAAGCAGGGGGAGAGGGAGAAGCAGACTCCCCGCTGAGCAGGGAGCCTGTGGATCCCAGTACCCTGGGATCATAACCTGAGCTGAAGGAAGACGCCTAACCGACTGAGCCACCCAGGCGCCCTTCTACCAACATTTTAAGCGGGAGTTTTTTGAGACGTAATTAACCTTTACAGACTTTCTAGGGTTGTTAACCGCAGACGTTCTCAGGTGGCGGCCGTCACCAGCACAGCGCACCTGCTTCCTGCCCGCATTTGCTAGCTGACGCCCCCACAACGCCCAGTATACTCAGGAGCCACTAACTCTCCCGCCTTGAGGTCCCGCCCCAGCCCCGCCCCAGCCCCGCCCCAGCCCCGCCCCAGCCCCGCCCCAGCCCCGCCCCAGCCCCGCCCCAGCCCCGCCCCAGCCCCGGAAGTTGGCCCCGCTCGCCCCCTGGAGCCCGGAAGTCAGCCATGGCTCCGCCCTAACCCCCCGGAAGTCGGCCCCGCCCACCCCGCAGAGCCCGGAAGTCAGCCGTCCCGCCCCCGGTAGTCCGGAAGTCAGCCGTCCCGCCCCCAACCCCGGAAGTCGGCGGCCGGCCGCCTGCCACAGGTACCGGCTCTGCGCCCGCGTCCGCCGGATCGAGTGCTCGGTAGGCGCGGGGTCGGGGCTCCGTCGCGGATGGGCGGCGGGTGGCCCGGGCGGACGACGCGTCGGTGGCGGGGCGTCCCAGAGCCGCGGGAAGCGGGCCGGGCGCGCGGGGCCTGGCTGAGGGGTCGGGCGGGTCCAGCCGCCGCGGAGCCGCTCATCTGCGTGACCCCGCCCGCCTCCGTCGGGGGTAGCCGGGTGGTGGACCAAGACCCGGGACTCGTGTGTATCAATGGAACCCGCCCTTTATTGTCATCCGTTTGCTTTGACTGCACGGCAGTATCTGGAGAGCTCCCCAGAGCTGGGTGCCCCCGCCGCGTTCTGCGTGTGCTGCTGTCCGTGGGGCAGCGTGCGTTCGGCAGGTGCTGTGCGCCCCCGGACCCTCCGCCGCGCGTAGCCTGTTGTCCCAGCGGCGGGAGGAGACTCAAACCACGATGAGACTTTCAGTTCCCTTTCTTGGTGGAGGCCAGCACAAGGAAATGAGGGCATTGTGATAGGTTCTGCTAGGGTGTCGGAAGCTTGAATGCCGCTGAGGGCTAACGGCTTCCGAGGACTGCGGTTTCCAGGTAGGAGGGGACAGTTGATGGTCAAGTGCTCGTTGACGCTTTGCGAGTACTGAGCTGGGCAAGTAGCCCCCGTGCAATCAGCATAACTGAGCAGAGAAGGGCCTTGCAGAGGAAAGGGCCCCGGGGGGACTGCAGACACCCCGGTGGACACAAGCTGCCTGGCTCGCAGGATGGTGAGGAGCTGGGCGCTTGTGTGCAGGCACTGGCGTGAGGACTCCATTGTGGTGTGTTCTGCCCTTCCTCAGCCCCTGTCTCTCGCGGAGAGTGGTGCACGCTCAGTCCAGGGATGTACATGCAGGTGGAGTCACGCACCAGCTCCTGCCTCCATCTGAAGAGGGCTCCGGGCATTAGGTCCTGGTCTTTGCTTGTTGGTAAGGATTTCCATATTTCCCCCCAGATTAGAAATCTAATTCAAAAGAAGATGAAAATGAAACTGTTCTCTGTTCTGTTACCCCCAAGTATAGCAATTGTTTTGTTACTTTGTATCGTTTTGGTTTTTATCCTATCTGCACAGCTTTTGCTCTACCTGCGTGTTTTTACAGAGGATCTGTCCTTTTTTTCACCATTTAACATCTTGACATTAATATTGTGCACGTTCTTCTGAGGTCCTGGTATTCCCCTTTTACTTGCTCTCATACACCTGGTTGCAGGTGGATGTTAGCAGCTCACGTGATGGGCCACAGTTCATTCACATTTTTCCTCTGTCCCTTTCACTGCCCATCGGAGGGTCCTGCACTGGAGGGGCAGAGGTGCTGATGGGATCGGACGAGTGAAGAGTGGTGTGGCTGTGCCTTCAGCAGCCCGTCTCTGGTCCATCTTTCCAGTGACCCTGCACGTGGCCGCCTGCCTGTTCTGCCACGTTGTGATTCTTTACGTACCTCTTGTGTTCATGCCACACCACGTGCTGTTGGGAGTAAAACCCTTGCTGTCTGGCTCCTGTCTGGCTCCCCAGTCAGCTCTGGAGCCTTGGGTAGAGGAACATATTCAGGGAATCCTGTGAATGGTTTGCCATGTTTCTGAGTGCACTTGCTGGCGGTTTCCCCCTTCTCTGAGCCTGGTGGTTTTCTGTCCCCCTGCTCCCCGCCCCCAGCCATCCCTGGCACCGGGAAGGGCTTGCTGGCTTGTGGCTCCTGGGAGGAAGGGCCCAATAGGGAGGCACTTGCTCTTTTGTCTTTGCAGGAATCTTGTCGATCGGCCTGGCTGCTGCCTACTACAGTGGAGGTGAGGTGCACCATCTCCTCCCCCCACAGTAACTTCCTGGGCCGCTTGGGAAATAGAGAAGAGAGGGAACCTGCCGTTTGTGGAGCTCACCGAGGCCCAACCTGTGGGGCCACAGGTGCCTCTGCCTCTTGGCTTGTGGGTGCAGCCCCAGCTCCGTGCACTGGTGTGTCCTTTCTAATATGCCTGTCCCATGCAGCCTGTTCTTTTCCCTGCTTGTATCTGAGGCACTTTCCCATGTCAGGACACATTCTTCAAAAAGGTGCTCTCTTGTATTTGCCTGAGGCTCTGTTGCAGGCTGAGCCACACTTCCAGACACCCCTGCAAGTTCCTCCCCGTTCACTGTCACAGGGTCAGCCCTGACTCCTGTGTCCAACAGACACTGGAGGAAGAACAGAGGGCATGCAGAGCTGGCCGGGCATTTCACACATGGTTCTGCGTGACAGGCAGGGCCAGCAGTGTTGGGTGGCCCCTCCGAGCCAGGGTCAGCCAGCCCCAGAGGCCACCCTGCCCAGGGTCAGTGGGGAGGGCGCCCCCATGGCATGTCGTCCTTTGCCCCTCTGCTGCTGACCCTCACCTGGCTGCATGCTGTGTTTGCTCTTCAGATAGTCTGGGCTGGAAGCTCTTCTACGTCACGGGCTGCCTGTTCGTGGCCGTGCAGAACCTGGAGGACTGGGAGGTAAGGCAGCACAGGCGAGGACGTGAGGGTGCAGTGGGAATCAGAATCATGTGAGGCTCTGGGGCCTCACATGCCCCTTGTCCTAAACTTTAGCTTAGTGGTTTCTGGGCAGAGGAATCTTCTGAAGCTGTTTTTCTCCTGGAAACTCTTCATGACTGTTTCCACTAAAATTTTTTACTCCCTAGTGTTGCCATAGCACAGAATAGAATGAGGGCCAGTCTGTCTCGCTTGGTGACCAGCACTCCTCCCTGTGCATTGGTCGCCCTCATGGTGCTCCCGCAGGACCCTGGTGCTCTCTGACCTGACAACTCTTGACCTCCATTCCTGTTTGATGACCTTAGCTGCTGTACTTCTCTTTTGCTTGGGGAGACCACCTGCTTTGCCGCTCCTCTTTCTCTCTATACCCCCTGGCCCCGTGCTCCCAACAGACAGGAGCCTGAGAGGGTCAGACGGCTGTAGTTGTTTGGCTCTGGCAGAGCAGCACTTGGCCGTCAGGGCTGGGGGTCTTCCAGAGTGTCTGCTCTGGCGAGTCCCGGCCCCCCTCTGGAAGTTCCGTGTGTGGCTGGCTTGCACACACAGAGGCCGGCAGCCGGGTGATCCCCTCTGGCCGGTTTTCTAGGAAGCTGTCTTCAACAAGAGCACCGGACAGGTTGTTCTGAAGACGTTCAGCTTGTACAGGAAGCTGCTGACTCTTTTCAGAGCTGGCCACGACCAAGGTGAGGTGTGCAGTGTACGGGACATAGGGTGTGGCAGGAGGCTGGTCATTCCAGACTTGGTGGAGGGTGGTGAGTGAGACTGCAGAGACCAGGCCTGAGGCCTAGAAATGCGGTGGGTCCGAGCTGGCCCCTGGGTGACACAGGGTGCCCCTTGGACACTGCCAGGCAGCCTCTAGCTCAGTGTCCAGCCATTAGGCACCAGGAAGCAGAAAGAGCTGAGAGCACGGGTAGGCCTTCCAAGGTGACCACGGGTGTGCCGGAGGCCCCTCCTCACCCAGACGGCGCTCCCTGCACCAGCCTGTGCTGTGGTCACTGACCCGTGATGCCGTCCTCTGGAGAGTGGCCCCAACGTGGCTGTGCCCAGCACGTAGGCGGGAGGGGCAGGCAAGGAGTGGGGGTGGGGGGGGCACCACTGACCAGCCCCCACCTGCAGTGGTGGTCCTGCTGAATGACATCCGGGATGTGAACGTGGAGGAGGAGAAAATCCGGTATTTCGGGAAGGGCTACGTGGTGGTGCTGCGGTTTGTGACCGGCTTCTCCCATCCCCTCACCCAGAATGGTGTCATGGGCCACCGCAGGTAAGCTCGGGCAGGTGACTTGATTGGCACAGCTGGCTGCCTGTGCCCCGCACCCCCCATCAGGCGGCCTCCACAGTGGGCTGCATGGCTGGGCCCAGGGAGGACTTGGGAGGAATGTGGCTGGCTCCTTCCGCTAGGGGAATGTTGGGAGTCCCCACAGGGACAGAGGGGATGGGGATATGAGAGGTCTCCGTGAGGACAGAGGGCTGGGCAAGGGTCAGGTGAGGTGGGGACCAGAACAGGAGGCACTGTGTCCTGGAGGGGAACCCTGGGGGTGCTGGAGGTGGGTGGGTGGTCCAGCAGGAGAATGGTGTGGTCTTTCTGGCTGCCTCAGGGCAGCGGGCACCTCTTCCATGGTAACCTGCCCTTCCTCCTATTGTCGGCCTGGCCCAGTGACGTGGAAGCCATCGCCAAGCTTATTGCCACCTTCCTGGAACTGCACGGCTTGGAGAGTCCCGTGGAGCTGTCTCAGAGCAGTGACAGCGAGGCTGATGGCCCAGGAAGCCAGAGCTAATGCCCACAGAGCCCATGGCGCCCTGGTGGGCCTGATGGACCACCAGCAAATCTTCCTGCAGCACCTGGCTATGTCCCTGGCAGCCCCAGGGTGGGACCCTCAGCTATTCTGGCCGCTTACTTCCGTCCTCCGAGCAAAACCACAGGCTGGACCTTCTCTGCAGGCTCTGAGTGGCTTCCTCCTGGCATCAGATGGTTGGCCCCAGACTGGGCAGTGTGGGTGGGATGTGAAGACACACGCACCCCACTGCCCACCAGCTGTGTAGGGATTAGGTCTCTGAAATGGAAGGGATGCCCAGGTTCCCCAGGATAGGCAGGGATGGAAGGGATGGCCAGGTTCCTCCTGCAGTTGGACACCCCAGTGAGAGCAAGGCTTCAGCACGTATGTGCAGGGCCAGCAGCTGGGTCAGGCTCCAAGGATGCCAGAAGGATGCCCACACTGGTGTGTTGTCCCTGGGAATCCCAGTGGGCCCCGCCCCACATGCTGCAGCCCTTCCCTGGCTCAACGTCCTCAGTGGTTAGAGTGTGGTGCTTGTCCAGGGTCTGCAGGGCCCAGGGTGGATGCTGAGGGTCCCACCTGGTCTGTGAACTGCAGCCACTCCCAAGGCCTCCCCAACCCACAGATAGCCCCTGTCCAGCTGGGCCTGCAGCTGGGCTTTCACGGGGTGGGGGAGGCCTCATGCAGGGCCTAGACCAGGGCGGCTCTCTTAGGAACCCAGGCAGGCTGTGGGGCCCAGGGCTGCTGCAGCAGCCCCCACAGGTGGGGCAGCGAGGGTACCTCTGAGCGGGTGCTCAGGAGCTGTGCCTAGGAATGGCTGGGGAGCAGGGAGCACTGCGTGAGGAGGGCAGCCCCCTTCTTAGCAGAGGGGGATGCAGTCATCTACACATGCCAAAGTTGGGTTTTTAAGTGGTAAAATCTGAACCTTTTTCTAAAATAAAGTATGAAATGCTGTAACTGGTTCCTGGGGTGGTCATTCCGACTGGAGGATGCCCTGGGTTGTGGAGGGATTGGTTTGGCCGGTTCCCCTCCACCTTTGCTGGGCCCCCAGGGTGAGGAGTGTCTCGGGACCACAATGTGGGCCTGACTGTTGCTGGCTGGACCCACGGTAGTAGCAACGTCTGATTCCCACTAGCATGAGCTCTAGCTCCCACTCTCCTTTTTATTTCAAGCCAACAAGTTCTACGTGCGGGTCAGTAAGCAGGCCTCGGTGTGTGTCTTCCTTGGACATTTCCCACTCGTCTTTCCCAGCGAGAACCGTCTGCCCCGTGGGTGCGGCCTGTAGCAGGTGGTGCCAGGTACAGTGGGAGGCAGGCACTGGGCCGGACGCAGCTGGACAGGGGTGTCTGGCCACCCCTGCTCAGGGGTCCTGACCCACGTATGGGCTGGGGCTGGCTGCCTCTCTCAGGTCCTGCAGCAAACCCTGTAGCCGCCTCAGGCTGGGCTGCACATTCTCCTCCAGCCACTCCTCCACGGCGTCGGGGTAGAAGACGCGATGCAGGGCGGCCTCCAGCTCCTGCACCACGGTGCTCCACCTGGCCAGGAGGCTGAGCACCACAGCCAGCGGTGAGCCCGGCGGGTGGGCACCCCTGGGTGGCAGCTCACAGCCTAGGCACTACACTCATATCCTGAACGACCCCACGGGTAGTACGGTTCTGTGCCTCAGTTTACCCATGCATAAAACAGGGCTGTGCGTGCCCACCTCACAGGATGGCTGGGAATAAGTGGGTCATTATGTTTTAACATCTGAAACTGGAGTGTTCTTTACAACTGGCTGGCAGGGTTTGTCTTTGTGCGTGAAGCTGTCACCGTCTGACAGCGTCTTCCACTCAGTGGGGAGCTGTGAGCCAGGAGAGCAGCAGGGAGGGCCGGCCAGCCAGGATGAGCCCCGGACCCTGCCCGAGGCATTCGGTGACCCCTCACACTTTTAGGCTAGGAATGGCCTGGCTTCTCTAATGCTTACAGCTCAACTGATTCAGTGAAGTTGATCACCTAGGAATTCATGGCTGCACTACCTAGAAAGCTTGTCTGGGTTCAAAGCCAGTAGCCACAGAGAACGTACGGCCCCGGGGTTGGCACCGCCAGGAGGGGCCAACTAACCTGAGCGCCTGGGGCTGGATGTGCTGGACCATGACCGGGTGGATGAGCCTCCGCCTGCGGTGGTAGGGGCTGAACCAGCCGGTCACGTACCTGGGGCGGGGGGAGACCACGCACGCGGTGGGCCCACTGCTGCTAGCAGGGCAGCCTCCGCGTGGTTTTAAGACGATGCCTTTGAAAAAACTTAGTCTGGTAGAAATTTTTAAAAGTTGGTTCCCCCCAGAAAGTCTTTGTATAGGACAGGCTACCCTCACCCTGTCCTGTTGGGAGTGCGGGGTGGGGCGCAGCCCCCTGCCCACTCACCTGTCCCTCTCCAGCAGCGCGTCCACGGAGCTGCGCAGGTGGAGGCCGACGTGAGTGACGAGGGCCAGGATGTCGCTGCCAGGGAAGGTGCCGGCCCCCTCACTGCACAGAGAGCCGCTGTGCTGAGATGGGGGTCCAAATGTGAGGGGAGAGGCAGGGCTGGGGGTGGGGAGTTACCTTATGAAATCAGTTATTTCTAGGTTGGAAATCCCGAGAAAGTTCTCCACTTTTGCTTTAACATCTTCAGCAAAACCTCCTGCAACCAAATGCAGACGGAGGTGGTCAGAGGGCCTCTGGAGAGAGAGGCCTGGTGAGCAAGACCAGCGTCCAGCTTCAAGGAGGTGCCGTCGGGGGCATCAGGTGCTCGGCTCCGTGCCGCCTGCCCTCCTGCTGCCTGAGAAGAGCAGGGGACCGTACCGTGTAGGAGCGACTGCAGGCAGACGGCCAGGGACGGGATTCCCACAGGCAGCAACTCGCACAGCACGGAGAAGTGGTCGTACCTAAGTCCACGGGAGAGGGCCACTCAGCTCCGCGCACAGCAGATGCTCGCACGCTCTCCCGGGTACACGGGACAGGCCTCGAGACACTCCTGCAGAGCTCGCTGCTGCCGCTGGAAATGTCCCACCCAGAGGCCCTGCCTGGGGCTTACTGCTCTGTGCTCGGCACCGTGAAATCCTTAGTAAGTTCTCTGACTCTGCTTTGGGAGACCTGAGGGTCAGCAGGGCCTGGGCAGGGGCCTCCAGCTGCCTTCCCCTCTGCTCTCCCAATCGCAGGCATGGACCTGTGGCTAGGACTTGGCCAGGAGCAGGGGTTCACTTGCAGCTCTACTTTTCAAATGGTGTGAAATCCCAACAGACGAAATCTGTCCTCATGACCGCCGTACGTGAGACAAGTTATCTGTGGCTCTGCAGGCGAGGCTGCTGACAGTGCAGAGGTGCACGGGGGCCGGGAGGACCAGAGTGTGTCGTGGCCCTGGACACGCTGAGTGGCGTCCCCTCTGCAGAGTTTGGGGGACGGGGATGTTAGGAACCCAGGCTCTTCCCCTCTTAGGAGCACCGGCCCCTTCCCAGGGAGGGCTGAGGCCCAGAGTGGACAAACCAAGGAGGGGTGGTCTGTCCCGGACAGCCAGAGCTGCTGGGACACTCCTGGGCCGGTCGGCCCGAGACCTGCCCCGGGGCCTGCGTGGCCTTACCTCTGCCAGCCAGTGAGGACGATGCCCTGCAGCATGTCCGAGGGCCCGCTGGCCGCCACCCGCAGCCACTGCATGTTGTTTCTGAGGTGGTGCTCAGTGGGGGTCAGGGCCTGGCTCGCCCCTGTGGCCCCCTTGAAGGCGCTGGCAGCCCACAGCCGGAGAAAACCACACTTCCGGTACTTTTCCATGAGAAGAGCTAGGCAAGAAAGTGAGCGATGTGATGGGCCTGGGTTGTCCCAGACGGACACTGCGCTTGTCCAGACAAGACAGCAGGGGCCCACAGCCGCTGGGGCTAGTCCGGGCAGACTGAAATCCCAGGAGAGAAGGGATGCCTGCCGTGTGCAGGTGGCCCGTAGCCCACCTGCTCGTTACGAAACTAGCAGACAGAACAGGACATCTCGTGAGTGACCCGGGACAGGATGTGTGCTGGGGGGCTCCGCGGTTGGCCGCGGCTCACTCAGGGAGGGGCCTACAGGGAAGCTGAGGCAGCCGGCAGGATCCTGATGAACCAAGGGACTGAGACCCCTGCACACCTCCAGCTGCGCAGTCAGGGCTCCAGGGTCTCAGGGGCCGTGGCCAGGGTACTGACCTTTGCCGTGGATGTCCAGGTCGGCCCCGTAGTCCCAGAGCACAGGCTCCACCAGCTGCGGCACCCCCGATGCTGGGGGCGGAGAGCGGCTGTGAGCCGAGAGCCGTCTGGACACCCCCCCGCAGCCCCCAGTCCTGGCGTTACGACAGAGCGCGGCTGACTTGTTTAGGGCGCCTGGGCTTTAAGTACAGACTCGACACAGCTGTGTTTTTGATGGTAATGTTGCAACCATGAAATCGGCCAACTTTGAGAGTGCTGTGAAAAGTGAGCCCCCAGGCCAGGGGTCTCAGCGCTTCCCGTGAGGGGAAACGCTCTGCATGCCTGCTGCGGTGGGACTGCCGGGGCCGCGTGTGGCAGGGGCACACTACTACTTGTATTTGATTCTAACTAATCTTAGGAGAACCAAACGGCCACATGTGGGTTGGGGCTGCCTCGAGGACACCCCAGCCTTGCAGAGGCTGGGACAGTGGCCAGACTCTGGGCTGGGGCTCTGAGTGGACCATGGGGTATGTCTCTGGTCTCACCCCAGAGCCTCAGACAGGGTGAGCCCTGGGGGAGGCTAGAGGGGCTGCTACTTTCCTTGGCCAGCAGCCAGCATGAGCTTCAGCCACGGCCCCTGCAGGACTGGCCACAGGGTCCTGTGGGGCCAAGGCGGCCAGAAGCACCGACACTCAAGGCCCGGTAAGACCCTTTCACCCCCATCCCCCTCCTCCTGCTGGCCATCACGGTCCCGTGGCTACTCTCGGGTTCAGACCTACCACTTTGCGCTCCTCTAAGACTCACAAATGCCTTCTGGGGGAATGGCGTTTTTGTGTGAGAAAGTTTGGAGAGTGGCTCTAAGGGGGTAGCTTGGAGTGAGAGCTCTGGGGCAGGGATCCCAGGGTCTGCCCCCAGCAGCCGCTCGCCTCCTCACTCCCGGCACCAGAGGCCTGGGGGGTGCACCTGCCGACCTGAGAGCTGGTCCTCGGGGATGGCCCGCAGCATGTCGTCCCACACCAGGGGCCTCGTGGTGGGGTGCCGGGCCAGCACGTGGCAGGCCACCGCCTTTATGTGGGACAGACACAGCCTTGCTTTGGTGTTATGCTCCTGCTGCAGCCACTGTCTTGAGGCCTCGCCCTCTCCAAGGTAATAGACCTGGAAGAAAGCACAGGACAGGTTTGCCCCTGGATTGCCCGGCCTCACCGTGGACACACTTGGGAGAGACCCGGCTCCGGCCGTGTCCGCCAGGATGTCAGTGGCAGCTGCCCGTGCGGAGGAGCTGGTGAAGGGGGTCTGCCTTCTTCACCGGGACCTAACTTCCACTCCAGGCTTCCTTTGAGGGTTCACAGCAGCCCAAGGGCAGAAATAACCAAGGTGTCCACCAGCCAGCGAGCAGATAAACAATGTGGGAGCTGGCTCTGCTGCTGCTGGGGTGAGGACAGCACGGCCATTTGGGTCACAGCCCAGCCCTCATCCGTCCCGCAGGGTGCGCCTTGCTGTGCTAGGCCCCCTGGCTTTGCCCGGACGAGGTCACGGGTCAGCTGGGACGGACGCCCTCACTGGGGGACGTCTCCTCAGCCAGCTCTTCTCTACCCTTTGGCACATGAACTATTTTTCTATGTAAGAAAATACCCCACAAGGTGGGACAAGGAACCTTGATGTGAGGAAGAGGGGCTGCTGCAGCACAGGGAGGAACACCAGCTAGGCGAGGCTCAGGGGTGGACGCGTCATCGAAGGACCCACCTCGTCACAGCCGATGTGGAGCCACCGGGCGCCCGGGTGCAGCTCCATGACCTGGCTGATCATGGCTCCCACCAGCGCCAGGGACTCCGCCTCATGGGGGTTCAGGGTGTTAGGGAAGAGTGCCACTTCTCGGAGGTGAGCGAGAGCCTTGTGCTTCAGCACGAACTGTGGAGAGACGGGAGGTGACACTGGGAGACAGAGCCTGCAGTTGAACCGAAGCAAGGGCTGGTTCGGGCTCCAGGTCACCCCAGAGGGCGCTGGTGGGCCGGGCCGAGCCAGTAGCCGGCTCATGGCCCTTCTTTCCATCAGGTCTACCGGGGGCCCAGTGAGAAAAGTAAAAGCCAGGCTCACTCACATTCCAACCGAGCTGGCACCAGCTGGAAATGTGATGGGTGACTGTGGAAAGGAGAGCCACAGAGGCGACACACCCTCTCCTCACACCCCGCTGACTGAGGGCCACACACACACACATAGCCAAGGCAGACCAGGGACTGGCTAAACTCCCAGTGCCCCCTGCCCCTGTGGCACAGCACACCGCTGCCCAGACGCTGGCTGACAACCAGCCATGGAGACAGGTGTGGCCCCTAGGAAGCCGGGCCAAAAATACAAATATGAATAAAACACTAACAGAGGCATCACACAGCTGGGGGGACAGATTGCAGATTGAATGCAAGCAATTCACAACGACCGCAGGGGAAAAAGTCAGATTCTCAATAGGATCTGAAATGTCCAACTTTCAACCAAAAACCATGAGAGATGCAAATAAACAGGAAGTGGAACCCAGACTCAGGGAAAAAGCCCGATATCAGATTTATCAGATGATTACTGCAAAAAAACTATCATGAAAATATTCCCAGAATTACAGGAAACTATAATACTGAAAAATGGGCTCCATAGCAGATGTGACATGTCAGAAGGAACAGTGATTGGGACGACAGACGGACAGGAATGACCAGTCGGAACAACAGAGAGCAAAGGCAGGAGAGAACCAAGAGCCTCAGAGACCTGGGGGTGACATGAGGCACAGCAACGTGTGTGAAGGGAACCCTGGTGGAGGGGAGAGAAGGAGCACAGAAGCACTTGAGGACGTGACCCAAAACTTCATGAAAGTGAAAATAATCTACGGTTCCAAGAAGCTCAACAAAACCCAAGCAGGATAAATGGAAAGAAACTCAAACCCAGAAGTCATAACCAAACTGCTACAAGGCAAACGCAAACAGGAAGTCTTGAAAGCATCAAGGGAAGAAAGACTTAGGGAAATAATATCATAATTAAAGGCTGACATACCCTGTCCCTGGATTGGAAAATCCAACCGGATAGAGTAGATTTTTCCCAAACTGATTTACAGATTTAATATAATTTCAATCAAAATCCCACTAAGGTTTCTTTCTTTTTTTAAGATTTTATTTATTTGAGAGAGAGCAAGCATGAGCTGGGGGGAGGGGCAGAGGGAGAGAATCTCAGGCAGGCTCCCCGCTGAGCAGGGAGCCCGACACGGGGCTCAACCTCAGAACCCTGAGATCATGACCTGAGCCGGACAGATGCTTAACCAACTGAGCCACCCAGACGCCTCAATCCCAGCAAGCTTTCTTATATACGTATAAACAAACTGAGTCTAAAATATATAGAGAAAAGCAAAGGGAGCAGAATAGACAAAGAAACTCTGAAAAAGAAAAAGTTGGAGGAATCTTATTACCTGATTTTATTTAAGATTCACAGTAAAGCTGCATAATCAAGATAAGGTGGTACCAACAAAGACACAGATGCGTAGGTCAACGGAAAGGAGTAATTCAGAAACAGACCCTCACAAATAAGGTCAACTGAGTTTTGACAAAGGTACAAAAGCAATTCCAAATTCTAAAGAAAGGATCATCTTCCAGTAAGTGGTGTTGGCACGACTGGCCATCTCAAGCAGTCACGTACTAGACGCAAAAAACAAGGAACCTCAGTCTAAACCTCACACCTTACACAGAAATTAACTCGCCGTGGACCACAACAGCAAGTGGAAGTGTGTACGTGTAAAACTTTAGAAGGAAACAGGAAAAATCTTCGTGACCTGGTGACTGGCAGCGTTCTTAGAAATGACACCAAAAGCACAATCTATCAAAGCAAAACTGAGAAACCAGACTCATCAAAATTAGAGACTTTTGCTCTTTGAGAGACACTAAAAGAATGAAACAAAGTACAGATGGGGAGCAAATATTTGCAAACCATACATCTAACAAAAGACTTGTATCCAGAACGTCAAAAGAACTTAAGAACTCAACAGCTCAGAAGATGAAAGACGCAAAATACTTGTACAGTTGTTTCATCAAAGAGGACATCCTCATGGCGAGGAAGTGCATGTAGCGATCTTCCTCCAGAAAGAACCAACCCTGAGGACACCTCGCCCTTGGCCTTCTAGCCCCCAGAACTGTCAAGACAGCATGTTTCTGTAGTTTCAAGTCACCTGGTTGAGGTCCTTTGCTGCAGTGGCTCCAGGAAACAAACCCACTCTGAGAGCAGATGGGCCCCTTGAGGAGCAGGAGTGGGGGGTTGACTGGGAGAAAGGGCCGGAGCGGCACTGTTAGGGGGACCTTCCTGCAGGTCAGGTGGTAGTTCACACAAGGCTGGAAGCAGAGGGTTGGTGGGTGCTGACCCGAGACAGAGGAGCAAAAGCAGCAGGACCACACGATGGCCCGAGGCACAGGGGTGTGAGGGGTGCAGGAACAGGGCAGAGAAGCCAGGGTCTGGGGGTCGTGGAGGACGAAGGGGAAGCACGAGTGGACACGGCATTGTCTAGAGAGGGAGCGTGACATGAGGAGGGAGGATCCCGAGAGGAGCCATGGGGACCACCGCCATGTCCAGCGGCAGCAATGGGATGGCACGCTGCTAGAAGTGGCAGCACGCCCAGGAGTGGGGGCCGGGAGAGTGCGGGGTTTGGGAGGGAGCTGCTGGGGCTGCGGAAAGCCCAAGTCAAGTAAGACAGACCAGAACCTGTCGCTACGTCTAGTGACTGGGAGGACAGTGGGGCCCTGGAGGGACGCTCTGTGGGCTGTAGCCCATGGCAGCGGGACATGAGGAGCCCAGAGAGCACAGCAGGGCATGTCAACCAGGAAAGCTGGAGGCCTGAGCGTGGCAGACACGGCGTGGCAGGGGAAGGGGTGTGTGACTGGACGTGAAGACAGCTCCTCTGATGGAATCTGTGCTTGAACACCTGGGGGAAGGGCTGCAGACGGGCTAGCAGGTATCCCTTAGAGGAAAACACGGAACCTGCAGCCATGAAATGTTGTGTTTAATCTGCTTCCCATCTTTAGATGCAGATGTGAAAAATATTTCTGAGGATCACATAGCAGCTTGGGAAAATATTTTCAGTATTAAGTGATGAATACAAGCTAGAAAGGAAAACAACTTGACCCTCAAGGCTCCATGGAATCAGGCATCCCCCCCCACGGGCTCCTTCCCTCTGTTTCATGGACAAGGTTGTTCTGACCTAGAGCTCCGAGCTCTTTGGCCATTTGCAAGGCAGGGGCTTCTGAGACAGAGCTGTTCCCCACCTGTGGCTGGCTACTGCCTGTGTACCCCCAAGCCCCACACCTGGGCACCAGGTAACTACTGTTCCTCACACTTACCTCCATGTGTCCAAATGTCTGCACCAATGGAATGACCTCTAGCTCGTTCAGTGTAGCCAGATGTAGGATCTCTTTGATTTCAGGGGGGCTAGGACACAAAATTCACCCAAAGGTTCACACCAGCCACAGTTCACACCAGCTCCTGTTCACATACCAGTCCTGTTCACACCAGCCCAATCATACTCCAGCCTGTTCACACCAGCCCCTGTTCACTCCAGCTCCTGTTCACATTCCAGCCACTGTTCACACTCCGGCCTCTGTTCACACTCCAGCCCCTGTTCACACCAGCTCCTGTTCACACTCCGGCCCCTGTTCACGCCAGCTCCTGTTCACACTCTGGCCCCTGTTCACACTTGCACTCCTATTCATGCTCCCCCTCCCTTGTCAGGTTCTAGGGGGGACTCTCCTGGGGAAACTAGTACGGTCACTATTTCCAAAAGGCTCAAAAGATATTCCTAAGGCTTCACAGTGGGCTCCTACCCTAGAATTTGGGGAAATGATGCTCTGTTATGCCCTCAAGTAACAGTTTGCTTTTTACCAGCTATTCTTACCTAAACTCCAGAAGAAGCTGAAGTCATTTTACAAGAAACTGGGCCATACAAGAAATCATATTCTAGAACAGAAGTTGGCAGATGGGCCCAAGGACAAATTCACCTGCCTGTTTTCTTATAACCATTCTTATAAGAATGGTTTCTACCGTTTAACATGGTTGAGAAAAATCAAAAGTAGAAAAATGTTTTATGACATGTGAAACTTACATGAAATCCCTATTTCAGGGCCCACAAGTAGTTTTATTGGCACTCAGCCATGGCCACTCATTGTCATTGCCATCCATGTCTGGCTGCTCACGCCCCCCACCCCACCCCCCGACTGCTGTAACAGAGACCAGGCGGGCTGCACAGCCAACACTGACTGGCCCTTTACAGAGAAGCTAGTGACCCCTTCAACAGAGGAAATTTAAAAGACCTTCAAGGTTACACTGGGCGGACTCATCCCTGTGGGGGTTAGTGACCTCCGTGAGTGTGCCTGAAGACGGGAACGCTCTGGGGGGCACGGATGGCACCCGGGAAGGGCTGGCGGCCTGCCCCCGCACCAGTTTTCGAAAATGAATTTATCTCAAGAAGAAAGAGAGTTCCAGTTTCTGTGTGATTGTCTGAACGTCTCCTAACCAGTGCTGTGAGTGCATGGACTTCAAATAGACCTTTTCCAGCTTCACAGGAACCCTGGCACTTGCTTCCACTTAAGAACAAACAAATGAACCAAACACGCTCCCCGTAAGAAGAAAAACAGAGCAGCATGAAAAGAACGGACGCTCCGGCAACCTCACCGCAGCATTAACACCGTGGACGCACACGTGGGGCACGAACCCCTCACGCGGTTCGGACACAGAGCCGAGCCGCCCTCCAGAGCGGCCCACCAGCCGGACGTATGCTTTTTCTCACCCTCGTGAACACAGAGCCTTAGAACCTTTTAAAAACCCTCCCCAATTTGACAGCCAAAATGGCCTTTCACTTGTTATAGTTCACTTTATTACCATCATATGCTTATTGGCCTTTTTATTTGGGGGAATCAGCCCAAATGTCCTTTGCTCATTTTCCTTTTAGGCAGCTATTGCTTTACATGGACACCATAACTCTGAAGCCAACTGGGGTGCACCCGTGGCCGCCACCCCTGCTTTTACTGATTCTGACCCCCCCTTTAATCTCTGCTCTCCTCGTGTGGGTCCCAACTGTAGCCCTAAAGAGCACCGTCCCCTTCCCCTTACTGCCCCTCACCTCCTCCCATCCTGCTCCCTCCCCCAAATGTTTTCAAATTCTCTCCAGTAGACGTATTTTATTTTTGTAACGAAGACATGAGTTTAAAAGCCAGAAGACGGCTGCCCCACCACTGCCAAACCCTCGCCTCCCTGCCCACACCTCCGGGGGCCCCGCGCATCTGCTTTCTCCGTGGCTGGGGATACCTGTATGCGTGCTTGGCTCTCAGCAGCCTGAGGTGGCCCTCGTAGGGAAACATGTCTTCATACTCGAGGAGGAGCCCATTGGCGCCCAGGGCATGGAACAGAGGAAAGACCTGGGGGAACAGGGATGCTATGAGGAGGCGGTTATGTGAAGGAAGGCGACAGACGTGCCCCGTGTGGGCTGTCTTCCTGCCTGTAGACGTGGGTTGTACTTGATATTCACATTTCTCCTGGAAACACTTAACCTGGCACGCGTTGTGTGGCACCAAATCTAACCCTCAACGCCGCGAGCCGGTCACTCGGCACAGGGCGGGTCTGCACCAGTGGAGCGCCGCGGCTCAGTCTCCTGGTTCAGCGGGAGGCGGCGAGGGCTGAGGCGTGGCGGGGACTGGGCTGTTCCTGGCTGCGTTCTCGGGGCCTCCCCGCGCTCACCCCCACTTCCTCCTCTACCTTTGTTTCAAAGGATATGAGTTCCGATCCTCAAGGGTTTTCAGGACTGGTTCATGTCTACCATACAGAATTGAGAGTTTCTTCCAGTCTGATGGCAAGGCTGGGGTGGAAAAGAGACACTCTGGGTGCCACCGGAGGGGCTTCCTGCACATATCTGAAACAGCAACCTCTCCCCGGACAAGGGTCACTGCAGGTTCCACAAGATTTTCACACTCCTGTTGATGTGTCTGTCGAAGCTTTCCTTCCCCAGGAATGTGGGGGCGTTCTGAAGCAAGCTGGATGGAAGGAGGGAAACAGCCTGGGGCTAAAGCTTCCCGTAGACAATTCATAATCCGTAGTTGACTGCAAATTACAAAAAGAGGCAGACAGACTGGGGAGGAGTGAGCTAACACAGGTCAGGCATACAGATAATGCAACATAACGGTCTTGGCATTTTCCCATTTCCTCAGCATTGTTACTTCTGGTTTGCGTCTCAGCCTCTTGTGGCTCTGACCACTGCAGCCTGTTTGGCACTTTGGCCGTTGGGGTCGATGGCGATCCTTTGTGCCATGGGTGGTGGGGAGGCTTTGGGGCCGGGCGGCCCGGGTGTCCCCAACACACACTCCGGCCCAGTGCTGGGCACGGGGCTGGGACGGAGAAGGTCCTCGCTGCAAATCCGCACAAGCGTGCTCACACACACGTGGGGCATGATGCACTGAGCCTCCTGCATCTGTCGTCGAGACTCAACATCGTTTCACCTAATTTCTGCTTTTCCGGAATATTTCTAAGCAAATCCCAGTCAACACAACTGTTCACACATAAATACTTCAAAATATATCCCCGATGAAGATTTTTTACAAAAACACAACCACAGCACCATTATCCCACCCAACCAAATCTTTAATATCATCCATGCTCAAATTTTTCTGTGTCCAAAATCTTTTCATGTGCAGCTTGTTTGAACCCAGTCAAGGTCCATACACTGCATTGTTTGAATGGATCTTTTAAGGTTCTCTGATTTAACAGCCCCCTCTGCTTTTTTTTTATAAGCTTTTTTTTTTTTTTTTAAAGATTTTTTATTTATTTATTTGACAGAGAAGAGAGACAGCCAGCGAGAGAGGGAACACAAGCAGGGGGAGTGGGAGAGGAAGAAGCAGGCTCCCAGCGGAGGAGCCCGATGTGGGGCTCGATCCCATAACGCCGGGATCACGCCCTGAGCCGAAGGCAGACGCTTAACCGCTGTGCCACCCAGGCGCCCCCCCCCCTGCTTTTTTAACTTGGAATTTATTTGTTGAAGAAACCAAGTCGCTTGTTTTGTATATTTTCCAAATTCTGGATTTGATGGGTGGTATTCTCAAGATGTCCTGTAGCATTGGCCTATTTCCTATTCTTGTGCGTGCTGGTGGTTAGACACGAGGTGTGATTAGATCCAGGGGTCATTCCTTTGGCAAGAATACTTCCCAGATGGTTCTAGAAATCACAAGTCTGGCTGCCTCACCGAAGTGACGTCAGGCTGGTCAGTGGGCTCAGGGGCATCAGCCAGAACCACGCCTTGAACTGCCGCCTAACGGTCTCGGCCGCCGCTGACAGTACGACCCAGTGCAAGGACAGGAGCCGTGCGGTGGTGACCTTCCCATCGTGTCATTTCTGCGCTGTGCTGGAAGGACTTCCTCTCGGCGACTGTTTGGTTCCTCCAGCTCTGATGCTGCTGCACCCTGAGCTTGTTCCAGAGTAAATTCACTCCTTGCACACTCACGAGAGCAGGCCTGTGGCTTTCACCTGAAGATCAGTTTGGTTGTACACAAAATCCTTGAGTATCTTAAATGTTGCTCCCTTGTCTTCTGTCACAAAACGCTGCTGTCAAAGTACCTGACGCGGACCTGATTATCCTTCCCTCATACGGAACTCGTACCTTGCTCCTGTGTGCAAAAGAGTTGTTCACTTTCATTTTCTTTAAAGTTGGATATATTTACTAAAAGATGCCTTAGTGTCTATCATCCTCGGTATATGGTATGCCCCCCCCCATTTTTAAAGATTTATTATTTGAGAGAGAGAGAGAGAGAGTGCATGAGTGGGGGGAGGGGCAGAGGGAGAGAGTCTCAAGCAACCTCCCCACCCAGAGCTTGGAGACTGAGTCCAGGCTCGATCCCATGACCCACGAGATCACGATCTCAGCCAAAACCAAGACCCAGGCACCTCAGGTATGCCCTTTCAATATGCAGACCCAAGAATGCTTAAATTTCAGGAACGTGTTTCTGCAGTTTCTGAGCATTTGTCCTACAGCACTGCTTCTGTTCTCTTCTTTGGCGACTGCTGCAAACTGAAAACATGGCTACAATACAGGGCCTTCCTCATCAAGAGGCGGTGTCTGTTCCCAGTCTTGAATCTGGGCTGACTTTAGACTTGCTTTCCAAGAGTAACACGAGGCCCAGGAAGGCTTGCAACTTTGGCTTCCATGCTCTCAAGCACTGCCCTGCGACCGCCTATGAGAGGACAGGTGCCCAGTGGACAGCCAGCACCAACTGCTGGGCATATGAGGCCATCTTGGACCATCAGGTGTCCTAGTTGTCAGGGGACTGCCAACACAGGAGGAAGTCCGGGGCGGACCAGCAGAACCACCCACCAGCCCACGGAAACAAAGAACGGCAAACTGTTGTCTTAAGCCTCGAGGTTTGGGGTGGTTGGCCACCCAGGAGCAGATAACTGAGGGGCTCCAGTGGCAGGTGAGCTGGACCTTCTTTGCTTATCTTCTGTATCTTTCAATTGGTCGGAATGCTTTTTATCTCTTCACATGTGACATTCTCTTTTTCTTTATTTATTTCCCAACGGTATGCGTTCCACAATGTCTGCTCACTTCCGTTCTTCTGCTCTAGTCTGCCTTTCGGCCAGAGGCTGCCTCTGCCTCCTCTACATTCCTGCTCCCCGTGTTTGAACCCGTTCTCTGCTTTACTGTCAACGTTCCTGTCCAGCTCCCCAGGGATTCTCTCCTCAACACTGTGTTCTTAATGTGGGGCTCTGTCTTTCTAGAAGTTTCTGCAAGGTACTTCTGAGAGCCTCAGGCCTCTCCAGCATCATCTTCTGAGTCTTTTTGCACTCACTCTCGAACTGCAGCCAGTGAAACCTCTCCCCCCTTCCTCTCTTGACGGAGGACCTGTACCTACCTGTTTTCTGGGTCCTCTGGTCTTAGACCTGTCAGAATTCCTTCCTCTTTCCTCCATCACCTCCTGCAGGTTCCTAATCCCACATGGGTGATATGTCATACCACTCGCACTTTGGGACTCATGGGGATACCCTCATACCGATTTTTGTGAAGAGTGTATTAGTCTTCTTGGACTGTTTTAACAAATTGCCACAAACTGGGTGGCTAAATACAAAGAGAATTTATTCTCTTCCAGTACTAGGGTTAGAAATAAAAAATCAGGGTGTGGGCAGGGTACTGTTCTCTCTGAAGGCTCCAGGAAAGTACCCTTCCTTGCCTCTCACAGCTTCTGGTGTCGCTGGCAGTCCTGGCTTGTGGACACATCCCTCCAATCTCTGCCTCTGTCTTCACATGCTGCCCCACTGTGTCTAAAATTCTCTCTCCTTTTAAGATTATATTTATTTGACAGAGAGAGAGAGCGAGCGAGCGCACACAAGTAGGGGAAGCAGCGGCAGGCAGAGGGAGAAGCAGACTCCCGCTGAGCAGGGAGCCCGACATGGGGCTCAATCTCAGGACTCTGGGATCATGACCTGAGCCGAAGGCAGCTGCTTAACGACTGAGCCACCCAGGTGTCCCTAAAATTCCCTCTTTTTATAAGGACATCACTCATCGGATTAGGGCTACTCTACTCCAGTATGGCCTCATCTCACGTCGATTATAATCGCAAAAACCCTATTTCTAACTGAGGTTACATTCACAGGTAGGAGTAGTTCAGATCTGAACATTATCTTTTTGGGAGACACAATTCAGCCCAGAACAAAGAGGCTGTAGGTCTCCTTTGTTGTGTTCCCCCTCTCCCCTGCCCCCCTCTGCTATTCCAGCTGCTCTGTTTTATGAAGGGATTTGGGGGAAACTTAGAATCTACGCGGCTACCAACATCGTCCCCTGTGTAGAACCCCACGGTTGCACTCTAAGCCTGCATTTCTGCAGAACACTGTTCACGCCTTTGAAGACCAAACCCAAGGCAAGAGAGATCATTTAGAGGGAAAGGTGCTCTTACCTCAGAGAGGTAGGAAACCTTTGGTGGAGCTCCTTTAAGGTCCAAATGAACTAATCGCATCTTAAATGGTGAAGAACCTGACATTTCACTATTTTTCATGAAGTCGTATAACGAAAGTCTCTTGTCTGGACACTTCTTCCTAGTGGGGAAATGCAAAGTTATAAACAGGCAGAAGCCCCTGTAAGCCCTTGCCCTTCCACTCCGTGCTTCCAGTCCCACACGCCCAGTTTTGCTTTATTCACTGGGAGGAAACTCCTTTCACCAACATGAAAACGAATCAAGAAGTCTACCTCATGTCCAAATAAAGGGACTTCTGACATTTAATTACGATTGGCCCCTAAAATAGCACTGGTTTCCTCATAAGATGGCTGTGATCTATAATAACACAAATGACTGCAAATTAATTTTGTCTTAAAGACCGTCTCAAGTTGTACACACTGTGCCAGTGAACACAGTCAGGCAGACACATCGAAACGTCTTTCGCGTCCTACAATATGCTGTTTCTGTAGAAAATGTCCCTTGATTTTGTTTTACTTTCAAGAGCGTTAAAAATAATTTACATTTCTAGAGCTCAACTCTGCTTGGTTGTATGGAAGAAGAAAACTATAAAAATTTAGTTTAGGTCAGAGAAAACTGTCTAGGATTTAAAATAGACCACGATAATTTGAAAAGCAAATGAGCCACGAGTACGTCAGGGCTGACTAGCTTCTATTACAGTAAAGGAAGTGTCTGGATGACAATGAAGTAGCTGGGAAAGAGGGCAATCCCCCCCCCCAGCTATTATAAAAACATAAAGGATTAGATGAGAAAAGTGAAAGAAAATCTTTGCATATTGGTCACGTTTACAGCTCAGTAATTCAAACTACTCATTCTGTGCAAGGACTCATAAATCCCTGACCTTAAGAAGTCTATTATAAAGCAGGGAAGATAAAATAGACACACAGAAACCAGTTTGAATTAAAAAAAATTATACTCAAACCAATCTCAATGACAAAATTCTCAAGGCAATTACCTAAATTACCAGCCGATGGGTGGATGAGTTTTGTGAAAACACATTCTGAAAACTGCTTTTAAAGCTGAATTGTTTAAAAATCTTACAAACCAAATCTATTTTCCAGGGACTAGACTCACACGCTTTCAAGCTGAGAAGTGTGCACTGGAGGTGTGAACACCCCCTCATATTCAGAGAGAAACCCCCGCTCCCGCTCCCGCATGGTGGCTAAGGGGAGTGCTGACATCTCACCTGGCGGTCAGTCAGTGTTTCACTTGGCGTGAGCGTGCTGCTCTCTCTGCTCTGATCCTTTCCTGCACGAAGTATACAGAGAGGAGCTTACTCCCAACACCTGGGTGGACACCCCCACGACCCCTGAAGGCGTCCGGCCCGCACTGTCTCCCCAGTGCCAGGAATGCTGGCCAGAGCTCTTCAGTCCGATGAGCGCACGAACATATCTTTTCCCCGTTTCATCAGTAAGTTACTCACCCTCTCCAGACCTACTCCTCACGATGCACCTCACCGTTCACCCCTTCGGAGGCGCAGGGAACCTGAACGGCCGGTTCAGATTTTACTGGTCATGCGCTGGACGGACAGCTCTGCAGGGAAATGGAAAGCCATCAGCCGGCAGCGGGGCCTTCGGGAGACAGGCGTGTACTGAGCACCAGCTGGTCCCGGCACCCCCAGGCGTGCGGCAGACCCCAGGGAAGGAAATGGAGACCCTGGGATAAGGGCTTGGAGACCGCAGAGAAGGCCGCAGAGACCTCGGGACCAGGGTGCGGAGGCTCCAGGAGAGGAGCTTGGCGACCCCCCAAGAAGAGCCCTGTGACCCTGGGAGGAGGACCCTGAGACCCCAAGGGAAGGGCTTGGCGATCCCTGACAAGGGCCTGGGGATGGGGTCCCTGAGAGCTCCGGAGCGGGGCTTGGAGACTAGGGGAGGAGAGCGCGACGACCCACCCTCTCGGGAAAAGGGCTCGGAGACCCCGGGAGGAGGGCGCTGAGGAGGAGAGCCCAGAGACCCGGTGAAGAGCGCGCGCACTGCGGGAGAGGACGCACTTCAGACCGCAGGTTGCGAGGCTCGGCGAGTTCCGAGCGCAGAGCGGCGGGCGAGGGGCGCGCGGGCGGCGGGGTGCCCTGCGGCGTGCGCGCCCAGCTCCCCGCTCCGCCCCGCCCTGCTCGGCGTTCGGCCTCCGATTGCTCGGGCCTGGCCGCCAGACCCGGGGTCGACGGTCGAGCGCGTCGCTCTGCGTCCCCGGCCGCGCCGGCCTCGCGCAACCTCTCGCGGCGCTCGTCCCGAGCTTGGGGCGGTTCTCGCGTTCGGCTCGGTTCAGCAGCGGCCTGACCCGATGGCGCCTCAGCGGAGGGGTGCGCCCAAGGCGCCCGAGGGCAGCGAAGCGGCCGAGCGCCGGCGCCGGAGCAGGTACCCGGCACCGCGGGGAGGGGCGAGCGGCGGCGGCGGGCGTGGTCAGACCAGAGGGCGTGGCCTATCGGGGCGTGGCCTGCAGTGTCGCGACGAGGCGGCCTCGCAAGCTCGTGCTGCGCGGCCGGGGCGCGGGGTTCGGACTCCCGACGGAAACTCGGGTCGGGAAACCTTCCCTGGCCCGGAGCCTGTGTGCAGAGGCTCCACGCCCGGCCTCCCGACGCGGACGGGTTCCGAGGCCCCGTCGTCCTGTCCCGGTGTGCGTCCTTAGGGCTGTGGACCAGGAGGGCCGTCGGATGGACGCCCGATGGACGAATGAGTGACCGTCTCGTCACGCAGCCTTCCAGGGGGTTCTCCCCAAAGCTTTCAGAGCCTGGGCGTGTTTTAATCGCTCCAGGACAAATCACTGAGCCCCAGTCGTGGCCCAGACGCCACGGACCTTGCTCGGAGTCTTGGAAAGCAGCCGCCTTCTGTTTTGGCGGGATTCTCTGGGTGCAGCTCTCGCCAGCTTACTCCAAACAGGGGTGCTCACCTTGAACAGACCCCGAGGGGGTATTGCATCTGAATCTGGCCCAAGATGCAGTTTCTTCTTCTTTTGTGTCTCTGTGCATCCCCTCTGCCCCTTTCAGAGTCAGCAGCCACGCTGTGGGAGAGGAGTCGCCAGCAGCTCTGCCTCCAGGCTCGGGCTCCAGTCACTTGCTGCTGAGATGGCCTGGCCATCTCCCTGCCTTATCTGGAATTTTGGGGGAAGAGAAATGATGGGCCTACCGGTGTCAGGTGTCCACCCCGGTCTACTTAGAGAAGGCTGGGTGGCATGGAGGCTGGACAGCAGTAGTGGTGGGGAATGTTTTTGAGGTGGGCAGACCCGCCTCTTCCCCTTCAGATGTCTATGATCCCTGTTTAAAAGGATCATGCTGTGTCCTCCTTGGGGTTTATTTATTGGAATTTGTTTTATTCATAAAGCAGTGCAAGGGGTTGAGGGACATATAAAAATAGAAGTCAGACTCCTTGCTTTTCAGGAATTAATTACATACTTGAAGAAACGGGCACACCTCCTTAAAGGGGTGGCTGATCTTTTCTGTTTTTTGTGAGTTCTTTGAGGCCTGTAGTCACCAAGTCTTTCCTAAACAATAGAGTACACAACTTCCCAGTTACACATGTGCACACACACAGACACACCCATGGGCACATACGTGGATACACGTGTGCATACACACACGTGCATGCAACTTCTGCATGGCAGTGAGGGGTGTAGTTAACCCAGTTGTGCAAAAAAGTGTCTTAATTGTGAATCATTTTCATTGTGCTTGGCTGGCTTGTGGTTTTAGTGAAGTGGGCTTGGCTCACACTTAACTCCGTTTGTGTCCCGTATGTGGGCATGTGCCCTGGCACATGGTTTGGGCAGTCTGTTTCGGTTGCAGACAATGTGATTGGCAACACAGATTGGGTTCTCCGTGGGCCTGGCTGGGTTAGGAGGGACGCTGGCTGGCAGCTCATCTTGTTGCCAGCACAGGTCAGATGGGGCTGGGGGCCGCATTCCCCACCACATCCTCTCAGGCTGGCGAGTGCCCCTGGATTGGCTGAGAGTAGCTCTCACCTCCGTTAATACAGAACAGTTTAAGGCTTGCTGTAACTAAGTGTGCGGTTCCTGGCCATCATGGTCCATCTTCAGCACACGGGTGCCTTTGGGTGATGGCTGTTGTGTTCTGTCCTCAGCGCGAAGAGTGTCCGGGCCCCGCGGGAGGTGCAGAGGAAGTGGCTGAAAACCACCATCCTGGGGGCCTGTGCCGTGCTTGCTGGGCCACTGCTCTGGAGCAGTCTGGGGGGTGATGATGGCGTCACTGAGGTCCTGGCTCACCGTGGCGAGATCCTGCCAGGCAGGTTCATCGAGGTGCCCTGCTCGGAGGATTATGACAGTCACCGAAGGTTTGAAGGTAGGTGATGCTGCTGCAGTCTGGGAAAGAGCAGCATGTCGACAGGGAATGCGCTGCGTTTGAGATGCGTCGGTCTTTTGCTGCAGTGAATTGGTGGGAATCAGACTGAAAGTGGTGTGGGGGCCCAGGGTACAGGCAAACTTTCCCTCCTTCAGTGCGTTAACCCACACCTGGACTGGGAAATGCAGAGGCAGGCCTGCCGGTCACTGAGGCTAGCATTTTACCAAGGTGCCCCACACTCTGACGGAGAGATGGTTTGCCTGGAGGGACATAACAGAATTGGAAAGGTAAGGATGAGAAAGTTGAAACCAGAAAAGGCATTGGGCATAGACTGTCATAGAGTGTCATCGCTGCAGAAAATGTCGCAACAAGAAAGGTCACTACCGGGGGCGCCTGGGTGGCTCAGTTGGTTAAGCGTCTGCCTTGGGCTGAGGTCATGATCTCAGGGTCCTGGGATCAAGCCCTGGGTTGGGCTCCCTGATCCACGGGGATCCTGGTTCTCTCTCTCCCTCTGCTGCTCCCCCTGCTTGTGTGCTCACTGTCCCTCAAATAAATAAATAAAATCTTCAAAAAAAAAAAAAAAAGAAAGAAAGAAAGAAAGAAAGAAAAAGAAACGTCACTACCAGAAGCCCTTCCCCAGCTTGAGTGTCCCATCCCGGTAAGGGTGGGGGGGCTGCCGAGAGGTACCCATGGGGTTCAGCACCCCGGAGAGCGCACGGCCCCTGGTGCCAGTAGGCTTCATTTCCTGCACATTTCTTGCTGCTGGGAGCTTTCTCCGGTTTAAAAACCTAGCCTGCGTGACTGGGTCTTAAAGACAGAATTCTGTTAATTTTTTCATTGAGAGCAGTGCCGTGGACCTGAACTGGGAGAAGACTGCTGAGTGCTTCTACCAAGTGGTGCCCGTGAGCCGGGGCTCCTCCTACCTCACCCGTGTGGGTGCCCTCCCTGTCTCCCTCAGCCTTTCCCTCTCCCATCCCAGCTTCCAAGAAGGTATTTCTTGGCAGTTGGAACTGAAGTTTTTCTTCTCACTCGCTTAATAATTTAGCAGCACTAAAAGTTTGCACGAAGGCGGGGGGGCGGAATGGGGAGTCACTATTATTTAACAGTGCAGTGTTCCATTTCGGGAAGCAGAAAAAATTCTGGAGATGGACAGTGATGATGTTGGCACAACACTATGAATGCAAAATGGTAAATTTTGTATTATGTGTATTTGCCACAATACCAAAGAATAGTTGAGGTGTATTTAAAGCCTCTGGACTTCCCTGCTGTGCATCAGGCTGGGGGGGACTCCCGATGAAACAGAGGCTCCGGCCCCTGGGGGCTGTCTGGACAGAACGCTGCACTGTGTGTTAGTGGAGTGTATGCTCAGGCACGTGCACTGATGAGTCAACTTTGGTTGACTTGGGTGAATTTTCCACCCAAATTATGCTCTTGACCCTTACGTTGAACACGCTGTGTCACTGCTGGGTTTTAGCGTTTCAGAATTCGTGGGGTTTTGGTTCTCTCTTTAAAAAAATCGATTTCTAACCTAACCTCATTGTAGTTCGATAATATAATCTGTATGATGTAGGTCCTGTGATATTGGCTCGGACTTTCTTTTTTTAAAAGACTTACTCATTTCAGAGAGAGAGAGAACATGTGTGCACATGCTCACGAGGGGTGGGGGGGGGGCAGGGGGCAGGGGGAGAGGGAGAGAGAATTGCAAGCAGACTCCGAGCTGAGCCTGGAGCCGGTTGTGGCTCGATGTCACGACCCTGCGATCATGACCTGAGCTGAACTCAAGAGTCAGACACTCAGCCGACTGAGTCACCCAGGCACCCCTCAGACTTTCTCTCTGACATGTTTTTGTTAATGTTTTACATGTACCTGGAAAAATGTTTTCTGATGGTTGCATGCAAAGTTCTGCGTGATTCTCCTCATCTCCTAGTCAGGTGTACAAACCCTCGACATCCTCATGGATTTCTGTCTCCTTTGTCCATCAATTACTGAGAGAGGCGTGCAGGAATCCCCACCATGACAGTGGGTCCGTCACCTTCTCCTGACTGGCTCCGTGCCGGCTGTTTCACAGCTGAGATGATACGATCTGGTGCTGTTTGTCCTATCTTCATCCTCCTGGTGAATTGTTCTGTCACCTCTAAACATGACCCTATTTTTTCCCTGTAATGACTCTTTTGTCTTAAAGCACAGTAGTTCTACAGATACCACTCTCCAAGCTTTCCTTTGGTTATCACTGCATTTGCTTTTATTCTTTCCCTTTCGGGGTCTTTACGTTTAGGGAGTAACCCTTACAAAAAGCATGCATGTGACTTTTGTTTATAATGAAAACACCTGTATCAGTGGGATTGTATTTGGCCTCCTGGAACCGAGGCACCCCTCCCCTGACGACCGCCAAGGAGAATTTTGTTTTTCCCACACCACAAGGTGCAGAGAAAGGCCCCCCAGGCTGACCTGGTGCTCTGTGAGCCCCACAGCACTTATACTCAGTGTGTAGGTCACATGGTCCCGGGACAGTCACTCCACCTCCAGGCACCAGGCTCACGTTCCAGACAGGAAGGGGGAAAGAGGGATGAAAAGCTAAAGGTCAGCCAGCCCAGCCTGTCCTGAGAGTGTCCCCCAGCTCCATCTCATCGGCCAGGACCGCAGGAGGGAGCTGGCCCGCCCCGTGTGCCGGAACACCAGGGGTTTGCTCAGCCCGTCTGTCTCGGATGCTTCGCCTCATTCTGGCCCCACCGCCTGAGCCTGGCCTTGGCGCCGTCCGAGCTTCTCTACCCTCCCACCCCTCAGTAGCTGCACATCCCGGTTGAGAGAGACAGAGGGAGTGCTGGGTGGGACACATGGTGGGCACCTTTGGTGGCAGCATTTGCCGGGTCCTGGGACAGGACAGTGACTAGAATTGCAAGCAGCTTCAGTTGTCCCCGAAGGGCTTTCTCACGGGGGCTTAGGAAGGCTGGACCTGTGGTCCCAGACTGTCGTGGATACTGCCTCTGGGCTTCGCAAGGGTCAGCAGAGTGCTTCCTGAGTGTCCCGTCTGGTGTGGGGCCACCAGGAACGTGCTGTGTCCAGCCAGCCATCGGTATGTCCCGCAGAGACTGCACTTACACCAAAACAGTCACTGTTGCTTCTCTGAAATTCACACCTACGTGGGTGTCCTGTATTTTATTTACCAAATCTGGCCCCCTAATCCTGTGGAAGGCACGGCCCTGCCCCACAAAATTCCCCTGGGGAGGGCCGCCTACAGGTAAGTCCTCAACGAATGCAAGTGGTTTTGTCGTTGGGATTCAGCATAGGGTCAGCATCTCATTCTGGCTTCTCTCTCCAGGCTGCTCCCCTAGGAAGTGTGGCCGGGGCATCACCGACACCGTCATCACCAGGGACGAAGCCCAGCGGATTCGCAGGTATCCAAGCCTCTTCTGTCCTGGACAAGCAGGAAAGTGGGGCTTTCCAGGAAGCAGACAATTACTAAAAAAACAATTTAAAGAAATGCATTTAGAATTCTGTAAGAATTTCCTCGTGTGCTTCCAAGGGCAAAAGTAGGCTTTTCCAGGTCCCAGGAGCAAAGGCTGTTGCCCTCAGTGATGCTGTTGCCGAGGCCTAACCCCTCGTCAGGAGACGTGGTTCTGACCTGGATAGGAGGTCTAGGGAGATGCTGCCTTCTCAGCTGTTCGGGGAGCCCGGTGGGCACCTATGTAGACATTCCCCCTGCAGCAGGGGGTCAAGAGAGAGCAGTTCAGTCTCTGTGCCAGAACTGGCTGGGGATTAGCCCTTAGGCCAACCAGCTGTGACTCGGGACAGGGCAGGGAGTCTTACTCAGATGCAGTTGATTTTTCTTTGTTGGGGTTTTTGAAAACAAGATCTTAAAGCTTTGATTTTGCAACAAATTGTTCAGACACAAGAGCTGTTCAGACCCATGTGTGAGGTGGAGCGGCGTCTGGCCCTCAAGCTGCCTTCGGCCTATGTGCCCAGCTGCCTGTCCCAGCAGGGAGACATTCCTCCTGTTTCTAGATAATAGTGTAGGGGCTCGTTGGGCCAGAGTCACTGGAATCAGGGGTTGATCCGTCCCCAGGTCAGTTTTCCGGTTGGTTGTGATTTGTCTGGTAACGGTGCTAGAAGCTCTCGGGTCTTCGGTGAGGCGGGTGATCCTGTCAGGTCCAGCACAGGCTACCACGGCGCCTCTGCCCCCCGAGCTGGTGATTGCAAAGGTTTCGCCTGCAGCCCGTGATGGCCAGGACGGGGACCCAGTGGGAGTGGCTCAGCCCATTTGGGCGGGCACCAGCTCTCGGTGCTAAAGATGGAAATTAAGCCTAGTTGTTTCTAAATCTTTTTCTTTTTAATTTTAATTTTTTTTAAAGATTTTATTTATTTATTTGACAGAGAGAGAGACAGCCAGCGAGAGAGGGAACACAAGCAGGGGGAGTGGGAGAGGAAGAAGCAGGCTCATAGCGGAAGAGCCTGATGCGGGGCTCGATCCCGTAACGCCGGGATCACGCCCTGAGCCGAAGGCAGACGCTTAACCGCTGTGCCACCCAGGCGCCCCAAGCCTAGTTGTTTCTAAACTGCTGTATTTAATTAACAAGGTGGTAAGGAAGTGTTGCCATTTACTCATTTAGCTTTGAAAATTGAGTCCTTTGGTCTAAACATGTGTTTATATCATAAATACTAAATAATCTATTAACATTACATGAATCATGCTGGTTGTTATTTGCCTAGATATATCACAGACAATTCTACTAACTAAATCCTGATTTTTAATGACCTTCCCCCACAGCATAGCCGAGAAGGGGCTGTCCCTGGGAGGATCTGATGGAGGGGTGAGTCCCTACTTCAGTTTTCTTTCTCCCCCTTTAACCTGCTGTCTGTCCAAGGGCAAAGCGGTGCTGGATGTGCAGGGCCCTTGGGTGTCCCCCACCTCCCCCCACATCACCAGCGTGGACTGCCATTACGTGGACCCGGATCAGTCTACATGTTTGAAAGTCCTGGGAAGATTAGTTTACGAACTTTGCTAGAATTTCTAAGTATTTCTATGATTATCTACATGACTTTATTTTATTCTGCAAAATTTTCCCTGGAGTTCCGAAAATTAAACTCCTTTTATTTCAGTTTGGTGTAATTCAGGGGTAGCATTTATTGAAGACCCATTTGTGTGTGGACTCATCTCATTCTTTGTTGGGCATTCCCTCAGGAAGTTGTCTTGCAGCAAAGGAGCCAGATTTGATGCCTTTAAGTTCCGTGAACATTTATTAAGCTCAAATTATGTTCAAACCCCTGGGCTGGTCATTGTACCAATGAGGAGAGATATAGTAGCTTCCAGATAGTGTAAAAATGATCCGTGCTGGTGACCTCTTTTCCCGGACATGGGGAAGGACCCGCAGAGGTGGGGTGGGCAGGGCTGCAGAACACTTTGACGGCCCTTTAGAAAGGGAGGACCCAGCAATTCCACTTCTGGGGATTTACCCAAGAGAATGAAAGCATCTGTGCACCAGACTTGTCTGCCAGTGTTCAGGGCAGCTTTATTTGTAATAGCCCCAAACGGGAAACAACCCACATGGTTGTGTTACCCCAAACCATGGTGTGTCCTCAGCAATAAGGCGGGGTGGATGTCTGAGGACACAATGGCGTGAGCAAACCAGAGTGGTTATGCTGAGTAGAAGGAGCCAGAGCCAAAAAGTGCATCCCACATGATTACACTCACGTATAATTTTAGAAAATGTGCATCAGTCTGTGATGGCAGGAAGCACATCAGTGTTTGCCTGGGTGGGAAGGGGTGGGGGGAAGAGAGGCAGGAGGCAGGATGGCAGAGGGGTACAAGGACGTTCTGGGATGTGGTTGTTATCTTGATGGTGACGGTGGCTCACGGGTATGTGATATCAAAGCTTATCAAATTGTGCGGCTCATCTGTCGTTGCACCTGCACAGGGCTGAAGGAGGGAGGGTGGGTGGTGTGTGACTCGGCTGGCGGAGTTCACAGGTCTGTGGACTGTTTTCAGAAAATCAGACTGGGCGAGAGAGAAGGAGATCTGTCCTGCATATACCCTGGGTCCGCTGTCTTGAAACCTAGCATCGCCTGCCTGACCCACGGTGAGGGTGGGATGGATCTCAAAACCCCTGCTACCCTGTGCTCTCTGCACATCTTTTCCAGGCGTCCATCCTGGACTTGCACTCAGGAGCCCTGTCTGTCGGGAAGCACTTTGTGAACCTGTACAGGTGAGAGCCCAGAGGGGCTGCAACCCTCACTGCGCAGCTTTGCATTTCTAAGCGGGAGCTGGGGAGCGTGGCCCTGCTTAGCGGGGGGTGGGGGGGCGTGGCCATTCGGGGATAGGGGCGTGGTCTCCCTTAGCGGGGAGCTGGGGGCGTGGCCATCCTTAGCTGGGGGCGTGGCCCTTCTCGGGCACGATCCTTGTTCACCAGCTGCAGGGAACAGTCTGGAGCTCCATCGGGGGCTTCTCAGGGGCCTTGCCGAGGCCGAGGGACAGCTCGAGGAGGAGGTGGGAGGGGCGAGAGGAGGGCCAGGCTCTCGGGCCAGGCGGAGCTGGAAAGAGTCCATGGGACCCCGATCGTCCCTGAGGCCGGAGAAGCAGAGATTCTCCCGACCTTGGTGCTTGCAGTGAAGATTCAAATGCTATAATAAAGCGTTGACAACAGACATCCAGTGAAACGTTCCATTTGTTAACAGCCTATTTTTTCACAGATACTTTGGAGATAAAATACAAACCGTCTTCTCAGAAGAGGACTTCCAGTTGTACCGGTGAGGAGGAAGGCGGTGGCGAGGTCAGCCGTGGAGGCCGAGTGGGGAGGGCGGAGGGTCGGTGCCGCGGGAGCCCCGCCCAGCCAGGGGCGGAACCCAGGCGCAAAGCGGCCACGCCCACCCAGCTGCACGGGCCACGCCCATGCAATCACCACCTGTGCCTCGCCCAGCGACCACGCCTGCTCAAGGGCCTAGGCCACGCCCCTTGCTAGGCCACACCCACCCTCGCTCACCACGCCCACCACCCCACGCCACGCCCCCGGGCAACCCCGCTTGTCCACGTCCACCCTGATCACGCCTCCCCCGCCCCATCTGGCCACAGCACCCAGTCCATGCCCACTGACCACGCCCACCCAGCCCTTTGCCGTCAAAGGCCACCACCCCCCAGACCACGCACACCCGTGTCCGCCCCAGCCTAGCTGGTCCTGCCCTTGCCCAGGCCAGGAGCTGCACATACTCTGGGGATGTGACACAGCCCCTGGCTTGTCTGGGGCACGTTGTGAACAGAGGGTCTCACGAAGGCTGAAATGCACAGTTAACTTTATCAGAGTCGGGGCAGGTGGACGCAGGGTGGTACCTCTGTGCCTGAGGCCAGGGACCCCACGGAGCGCGTGAGCATCAGCAGAGGTGCTGACGGGAGGGGGCCTGTCGGGATTGGCCTCTTCCCCTGGCTCTGGTTTTCTCCTTCCCTGGCACTCCGTGCAGTCAGGGCGGACTGGCGGAATGTACTAGAACAGCTGTGGGTGCTACAGTCCGCACTAGCATACAGAGCACTTTGTGCTAGTGGGTGGTGCACAGGGAGCACCGGCCTCAGTAGCTGCAGGTCCAGCCAGGCCAGTGAGCCCACAGGACCCCGTGGAAGGAGCAGGCCAGTGGAGGCCCCGTGCGTCCCCTGTCTGCCTAGGGCTGTTCTCTGCCGCTCACCACAGCTCACGTGGGGGGAGGAAGAACCAGCCTCAGGTGGGCCCAGCAGCTCTTGCAACAGCCCCATGAGCGGCCCAGGCTGCTACAGGGGGCCGTGCCCACTCACAGGTCATACCACACATGCCAGCTGCCAGGCATGGCCCACCTGCCCTGGCAGCTCCCCCGCTGGGGAGTGGTTTTCTTTCATTAAAACTTCTAATTTTTAGATAATCAAGACTCATAGACTGTTTTGGGAAATAATACAGGGCGATCCCATGTACCCTTCACCCAGTTTCCCCCGATGGCAACAAGTTGGTGTAAGCAGAGCAGGGCATCGCCCCCAGGAACCGGCACTAGTGCCGTCCCCCCACCGTCTTGCTCAGAATCCCTAGCTCTACCTTACTTGTGTGAGTGTGTGCAATTCTGTGCCCTGAGTAGGTCACGAAAGGGCTGCCAGTCACGGTACCGAGTGTCTCGTCACCGCGCGGACCCCACATTGCCCTTTTGTCCCCTCAGCCCCAGCACCCATCCCTGACCAGCAGCCAGTGGGGCCCGTCGCTACCGTAGCCTCGTGGCCTGGAAACTGCTGCTGCTTCCCCTTGCTGATGTTTCCAGGGAGACTGCTGGAAAGCGAAGCCGGGCTCCCGGTCCAGAGAGAAGCGAAGGTCGGGTGAACTTGACATGCAGATAGTAGTGGCAGTGAGCAGTGCCCTTGACCCCTGCCCCACGCTTGTGACTTCACTGGGTCGGCCCTGAAGTCTGGGCGAGGCGGGGTTTCGTAGCGCAAAGGGCCAGGTGACCAGTGGTGCAGGAGCCTGGTCTGCGATCACCCCGTGACTAGTTTCTTCACCGTGGTTACTGTTAAGTGAACAGCATGGGTCAGTATTTTAATGTTCATAAGTTCAAGGCTCTAAGAAACGTAAAAACGATCACCGCAAATGAAGGGAAAACAGCAGATTCGTGTCTCATTCAAGTGCGAACTGCAGAGAGGAAGGGATGTCGCTCCAGCTGCGGTTGGCCGTGGCTGTGGTCGCGCAGGGAACCCAGGGAGAGGCGCACGAATGGAACAGAGTTTCTGTTTCTGGAGTGAAAACCCAGTCGGCTGTTGAACCAAGAAGGATGAGTGCGTCGTTGGGCACATGGGTGCCGGAGGAGGCACTGAACGCAGGCTTCGTCAGGACGTCCATTGTGTTCGGTCAGAGCTGAGGGTTTAACAAATGAGGTTGGTAGTTATCAATGAGGAAAAATGGAAGGAACCAATTATTTTCACACAATAAAACAATTATTAAAATAATAACTGGGGCACCTGGGTGGCTCAGACGGTTAAGTGTCCGACTCGGTTTCAGCTCAGGTCGGGATCTCAGGGTCATGGGATCGAGCCCCGCGATGGTCTCCGTGTGCAGCAGGGAGTCTGCTTGAGATTTTCTTTCCCTCTGTCCCTCCCCCTGCTCACACCAGCTCTCTCTTTCTTAAAATAAATTAGTAAAATCTTTAAAAAATAATCATAATAATAACCCAATCATTAAAACTTCTCAAAATATATTCTCAAATAGTGTTGTCAAGTAAATGGCAGTGTTTAGAGGCTGCCATCGAAATCCTTCTAACCTTGTCTGTTCTGTGGTTTGAGCGTTCTGGGACACGACAAGAGTATTAGCAGCATGAGATCTCGGCCTGGTCTCATTTATGGTCTGGATCGTCACAGAACACATCTGCTGGAACAAGAGAGCGAGGTTTGGGGACGCTCAAGGCCATGACATCACCACGGTCAGAGGAGCTGCTGCTGTCTCCCACAAAAGGATTCTGATGATTCACACAAAATGCTCTGCTCCACGTGTCTTGTGAGCTGGAAGGAAAGCTGTGTCCAAGGTTGGCTTTATGGTTAACGTTCAGGGTGAGAAATTCCCGGACTCCCACTCAGCTTGTTACAGAGCCGGTCAGTGTGCCGCCGGGAGCCGAGCTCCTGCCGCTCTCAGCGCCACCTCCACGGGGTTTCGTCGGACTCTGGTCACCGAACCCGCCATCTCCGGATGTGCTGAAGGTAAAACCGTCCAGTGGCTTCCCGTCGTTTCTGGGCTGTCCTCTGTCCGCTGACCTCGGGGAGAGTGCGCGCGTGACGTGCGGAAGCAGTCTGTGAAAATCAGAGGAGTGGCCGGGGCGGTCCCCCGGAGCCGGCCCCGCGGCGGGAGCTGAGAACGGAGGCCTGCGCGCCCCGCGCGGAGCACGGATCCCGGGAGGAGCACCAGCACCTCGTCGGTGCGCTCTGCGGAGCGCCTGGTTTGATGACAGAGTGGAGGAGCGCCGGGAGCCTCTAGTTCCTTCAGTTCGTGAACTGTTGGCAGAGCTTTGCGCCTTGAAGGTGAACAAAGACGAAGACGACGCAGCCGCTGAGTAAATGGTGCCTAAGTCGTTTCTGTGACGTGGCCGATAGGAGTCGAGTGCGCACGTTTCCCCTCCCTCGTTGAAGGGTTACGAGCATTCTGAGTGTGATCGCTGGCCCCACAGGAGTCCCGTGAACACCACTGAATTTAGGGTGATTGCTCTACTTACAGAAGTGAGTGTAAGGGGGTCCCAGGAAAAGTCTGCTGCACCCCAGTCGGTGCCCTGCCTGACGGGGGCCAGCGGTGCGCGTGCTGAGGCGCCAGCCAGCGGTCCGGAGATGTTGGAACGGTACCCTGTTGTGTTCAGCTGTGTCGGCTGCGGTGCTAGACCTAGTTTACCGTCTGTTCCGTACGTGCGCAAGCAGGTGCGCGTGTGTGTCGTCGTGTCTCGCAGACGTGTACTGGGCGCGTGTAGGGTGTAAGTTTGTGTGGTGTGTGTAGGCGTGTAGGTAGGTGGGTAGGCAGGAGCTGTTGTGTGTCCACCTGCCAGATGTGGGGCAGCCCGTCTAGCACTGCCGCCCTGCATTCTGGCCTCCCGGAAGGAGGCGGCTCCCTGGAGCTCGGCTGTGCAGGTCAGCGGCGGTCCAGGCAGGGCTGGTGCCCCCGCCGTGGATGTCAATGGGGGGGCACACTGCACCTCGCCCCACAGCTGCGTGTGCAAGGCTTGCAGCCCAGCCCCCTGGACGTGGCAGGGAGGGGCTGGTGTCTGCACGGGGTGTCACCCCTCTGCTGTGGCAGGCGGCGTCCCCGGCCCCTGACCACGCACACTGTAGCTCTCGGTGAGGGCTGAGGTCCTCCTCCAGGCCTCTTTGCCCTGCTCAGGAACACATGCACCCTGTGCAGAGGGCTGCTCGCCCCCCTGCTGCTTCTGCGTGTCCCCAGCGGGCCTTGTGCCGTGGCCATTCCTACAAGGAACTGGTCCTCAGTTCCTGGTCTGGCACGTAGCGTCCCTTCACACAGGTGCAGGCTGCCCTGTGTGTGTGTCTATGTTTGTCTGTCTGTCCGTCTGGCGGCTATCCGTGTCTTTTTGTAGTGTGGCACTGTGTGGGCTCTGTGGGACCTGTGGAGAATTCTCTCCTGAGGCCGCACTGCTCCTGGGTGACGCATGTGTCCTCCCGACAGGGACGTGCGACGGAAGGTCCAGCTCACAATCGCCCAGGCTTTTGGCATCAGTGCGTCTTCGCTGTACCTGACAAAGCCCACGTTCTTCTCCCGCATCAACAGCACCCAGGCCCGGACGGCTCACGACGAGTATTGGCACGCACACGTGGACAAGGTGAGCACCCGCTCTCTGGCACGGGCACAGGGGGCTTGTCCGTGGCTGCCCGAGCTAGCTCTGCCTGGGTTCCTCAGCATCAACCCCGTGGCGTTTCTGTGGTTGGGTTCTTAGACGTCTTCCTCTCTGACGTTCCCCTAAACCCTGCGGAACCCCGTGGATGTCGTCGAGGAGGTAAAACCTATCCCGTGTGATGGTGAAATGTGCACTAGGAAGTGGTGGGCACCGTGGCACGCTGTCCTCCGTGGCTGCCTCCACCTGAGCCGAGAGCTCTACCGTGTGCCACCCAGGCAGCCTCTGTCACCCCCAAAGCTGCAGGTGGCCTCCCCTCGGGCCTGCCCTCTGCCCACATCCTGCCTCTTCACGGGAGGATCTCTCGACCACTCGGGATCCTCTGGATCTCCCGTCCTTGAGCTGTTGTTCTTCAGACACGGTCCCAGCTGATCAGTGATCTCGACCCGCTGGATTGGAGCCCATCCCCGTCTGTACTGCAGCCACGTCCTCCCGTGTTGTCAGCGTGCCGCCGCGGGACACCCGAGGGTTGCGGGTGGGCTCAGCTGACCCAGGACCGTCCCTTGTGTCCCCTGAGGCAGGACGAAAGAAGCAAGTGAAAAATACCCAGAAAGCTTGGGATGAGTGATGAGGGCAGGCTGGGGCGCACACTTGCAAATGGGCTTCGGCTCTGAAATGTAGCCAGATGCCCAGCCTTTGTTTAATCTCGACTGAGCTGACGGAGGCAGCACCATGTGTAGCCGTGAGCACAAGAGAGTGGTTAGTGAACTGAGGACCTCCATATGTAATCAGTTCAAGCCAGCTCACATGGAAGTGGCATCTGTGGCCCTCTGACGCCAGTCCGGTCCAGCTGAGATCCAGCCCCGTCCCCTTGCCCCTCATGGCTTCAGCAGCTGTTGGTCTGTTGGTACGCACGGCCAGATCGTTACTGCGCTAGGGGACAGGTGAGACCCCGGCTGTGAGATAATCACAGACACTGCAGAGGCAGGAGCGGTGGTTACGGTGCTGACGGCAAAGACGACGTGTGGAGGACAGACAGGTATGTCCAGCATACGGAGGAGGGAGCATCAGACGTGGGCCGGAGCCCAGCAGCACTTCCTGCACGAAGGAAGAACAGCCCTCCACCACCAGGAAGAATTGGTTCAGGAGAGATAACACCGAGCGCGGCCCAGCTGCGTTCTCGAACTTCGAAGGTAATACTCTGCAGGCGGGAAGACACTGGCCGCCAGGAGCTCGTGGGCAGCCTCAGGCTCTCCAGAGTGATGCTTAGAGCCAGGAGGCCACAGAAGGGTCTGCAGGATCCAGGGTGGCATGAGCAGCCACGCACCGCTCATGTGTGGATGTGGCAAAAAGATGTCCTCGGACACAAGAGGACTCCGGAACGTGGCGTCTGCCCCTCCTCCACAAGGCTCTCGTCTCCAGCTCAGGAACAGACACCCCGCAGAACGCCACTCCCACTGCCTCCTCACCCAGGTCCCTGGTTTTCACGCGAGCTCCGAGGGTTCCTTTGCAGTATCTGGGGGTGGGCGGGTAGGAGAGGGTCAGCTCCGGGACTCCCCTCCTGCTGCAGTTGGGTCTCTCTTATGTTTTATGCGGTTCGTGTATGGTTTTGATGGACGTGGGGTTCACGGTGGAAGCTGCTCGAGAGGCACGGCCCCGGGAGATTTGCAGGCAAGTCCCTCTGGCGTTTGTTTGGTGAAGGGATTCTGGACAAGGGGAACCTGAGACGGGATCTTGTGGGGGATGTGGAGCTGAGCCCAGGTACGTAGGATCCAGCCTCTTGTTGCTGGTGCCAAGTTTAGGAGAAGTGACGTTGCTCCTGGTCACCGTGGCAGCCTCGCCGGTCCGGAGCACCTGCCGTCAGGAGGCGGCTGTTGTCATGGTGATGGGGCAATAGATGGTTGCAGGGGGAGGAGGCTTTTTGAGCCTTGATCAACTCTGTCATGTGAGCTTGCCCTGGGGCTTCTGAGTCGTTCCAGGAGGCCTACAGACATCAACAAAATCACCTACGACTGGCTGTCCACCCGGGAGCTTAGAGGCGGGAGTCGGGCTGTGCACCAGGCCTGGGGGGTGACGGTTCGGACTGTACTTTTTAGACCTTCTGTTTATCTCTTACGCCAGACTTGCTAATTGAATAATTCATCAGCCTGCAAAATGTTATTATGTGATTAAAATTCCTCGTTTGTTGCACGTCACCGTCTTCGCGTGAGAAAGATGCGTATCTCAGTTGTTCCCATATTAACCAGACCCTGATTTGTGTGAGCCCTTGGAGACGACCCCTTTGCGTAGTGCAGATGATAAGTCCCTCCTCAGCAGCCTGAGGTTTTACCAAACCCTGCAGACATCACACTGACGGCGTCTCCACATGGCGCCCCTTGTCTGCACGGGCCGCGAACCGCGCCTTGCCTCCCCGACGTCAGGGCGTCTGAGGAAACAGATGAGAGCCACCTCCTGTTGACGTGCCTCCGTCCAGGCCAGGGGTGAGCGTTGGTTATCAGAGGGTCCGTGCTCAGACGAGCCGCCACCCGGACCTCATCCTTCCCCGTCTGCACTGCCTGCGCGGTCTCCCCAAAGAGCGTCTGCACATAGGGGCTCACACACGAAAGGGCAGATACTGTCGGGTTCCACCAGAACGAGGTCCCTGGGGTCGTCAGAGTCAGAGACAGACAGCGGGTGGGTGCCAGGGGGTGGGAGTGGGAGCGAGTGTTTAACGGGGACGGTTTCAGTTTGGGAAGACGCCGGGCGAATGTCTGGGGACGGACGGTGGGGGTGGCTGCGTGACTGGGAACGTGCCTCGTGCTCCCGGGCTGCAGTGAAGGTGGTTAAAATGGCAAATTTGTGGTACGTGTATTTTACTGCAGTGGAAAAGGTTGGGGTTGCCCCACATGCGAAGAAAGAGCGAAAGCACCTGTCATTGCCGCATTTGTCCCGTGTGTGGACGCGGGAGGTCGGACCTGCCGGTTAGTGGGTGACATGGCCGCCGTCCCGGGAATCGCTGTGGCGTGGGCTTGTCTGCCACGCGTCGCCTTTGCCAGGGGACAGCTGCCCGGGCATCTGAGCTGTGTGGGATCCCGGGCAAAAACGCATGACGGTGGGCCTGACCGAGGTGCCTCTGCGGTCAGAAAGGCAGCGGGTGGCCTCGTTTAGGAAGCAGACACAGGCTGTTTACCGACCTCGAGGCACACGTGGGGCGTCCTGGGCCGGTTGCCGCACGAGCACCCGGACGCTGACGTGCTCCCTCGCGCTCTGCCCGCAGGTGACCTACGGCTCCTTCGACTACACCTCGTTGCTGTATCTCTCTGACTACCTGGACGACTTCGGCGGGGGCAGGTTTGTGTTCGTGGAGGAGGGAGCCAACAAGACGGTGGAGCCAAGAGCAGGTAGGACCCTCAGGCGGCAGCCCCGGGCTTGCGGGCAGGTGGGCAAGTGGTCCATCTGCTGGTCCTCGACATGCCCCACTGCCCCAGGTCACTGCTGCCACTGCACCGCGGTCCCCAGAGCCCCCCTCTCCCTGCGGTGCGTTCCCACTCTGTCCCTCCCCAGAGGCAAAATTCCTGACCTAATCATGTTGGTGACGGCACTGAGCACCGGGACCTCCTCCCCAGACCAGGTAGTCCTGGAGCCCCCAGGGCTCCCAACACAGCACGGACACTCAGAGCTGCCCTGTGAGCGTGTGCTGCGCCAATGGACTGTCCCCTCCCTTCTGGCACTCGCGGGGAAGGGTGGGGTCGCAGCCCCGGGCAGGACTCCCAGAGACCCACAGGCAGAGCCCTGCCACTTGGTCCAGGCCCCTGGGACCGTGCCAGTGCCGTCCTCCTGCTGCCACGTCTCACCTGTTCTTACGACATCGCCCTCACCTGCTCACTGGGCTTCCGTCTGGGGAGTGCAGTCAGACCAGTGAGGCTGCCCACCTGGGTTGGCCCAGAACGTTCCTGCCGGCCATGGGACTGTCCTCCAAGCCAGCGGGTCCAAACTGCTCCCTGCTGAAGCTCTGAATGGGACACGAAGTAGCTTGGAAATCAAGGGCGTAAAAAGGAAATTGAGCAGGTCAGGGTTTGCTCTCCCCACTCTGTGGGCGAGCACAGGAAGAGGTGCAGACCTGGGCTCAGTCACGGGCAGGGGGGCCCTCCAGACACCCCACAGCCCCAGCAATTTAATAGATTAAGAGGCAGAGCAGTTTCTGGCACTAAGGCTGGGTGTCACATGTCATTGCTTCCGAGAGGCGCCCTTGCGGCCCAAGAGGAAAAGAACACGAAGGATTACAAAAACAGATTTTTTTCACATTTTTGGTTACTCAGTTGCTGAGCTTAAATCTTACTTTAAGTCATTTACTGAAGAGTGTAAAAAGCCAGAAAGTACCTTTTTCTGAATTCTGAAATGTTTCATGCTTCTAGAATTAGGTGAGCAGTATTGTTCAAACAACTTGCACCCCTAGGGGACACGGCCCTGGGAGACTCGGCCTGGGGGGTGAGGCCCTGGCAGACTCGGCCTGGGGGACTCGGTTCTGGGAGACTCGGCCTGGGGGACGTGGTTCTGGGAGACTCGGCCTGGGGGACCCGGTTCTGGGAGACTCGGCCTGGGGGACGCGGTTCTGGGAGACTCGGCCTGGGGGACGCGGTTCTGGGAGACTCGGCCTGGGGGACCCGGTTCTGGGAGACTCGGCCTGGGGGACCCGGTTCTGGGAGACTCGGCCTGGGGGACGCGGTTCTGGGAGACTCGGCCTGGGGGACCCGGTTCTGGGAGACTCGGCCTGGGGGACCCGGTTCTGGGAGACTCGGCCTGGGGGACGCGGTTCTGGGAGACTCGGCCTGGGGGACCCGGTTCTGGGAGACTCGGCCTGGGGGACGCGGTTCTGGGAGACTCGGCCTGGGGGACGCGGTTCTGGGAGACTCGGCCTGGGGGACGCGGTTCTGGCAGACTCGGCCTGGGGGACGCGGTTCTGGGAGACCCGCTGCTGGGGGACGTGGCCCTGGGAGACCCGCCCTCCGGTGTCAGGGTCACGGCTGTGTTTGCTTTTCGCCTCGTGTGCTGTTAGTGGTGCTGGCCTGCTGGTCACCCACAGATGGTGACTTCCTCCTCCTCCGGTGATTTCCTCCTGGTTCTGGTGACAAGTCGCTGCCATTGGGCTCGTGCAGAGCGCCTCTGTAGTGCCTGCACTTAACCACTGCAGGCTCTCCGGCTGTCAGAACCAAGTACAGGGCTTCGTTGCTGGGCCGTCAGAAAGCAGAGAGGGCCTCCGGCAGGACCGCACCGCCCGTGTCGCACTTCGCTCCACAGGTCGTCACACCGGCGTCTGAGGGGGTCCGAGAATCTCTTTCCAGGCGGACAAGATGGGAGTCAGCCACCTTATTTTGAAACACTCCCTCTGTCCTGTGTCCGCCTGGGGCTCCGTGAGGCTCGTCCGTCCCCACAGACGTCACGGGAGCCAGCGTTAGCCCCGCAACACAAGCGGCGCGGTTTGCCCGCGAACGAGGCCCTATGAAAAGTTTGCGTTCGTTCCTTACACGCTGTCCTCTGTCTCACGGAAATCCACAGGAAAACAGACACAGCGCCTCACGCTTTCCACTTACTCACTCTTTCCAGGACCCTCTCTGTAGATCGGTTGTCCAGTGGGGACGTTTCTCTTCGGCCTTCACACTTCCCGCCATGCAGGAACCCCCGGCAGAGGCCCTTCTGCGAATGTCCTTGTCTTACCCTTTCTCACAGATATTTTCACTGGCTGTGAAATTCAGGACGGATAGAATTTTCCTTTCTCTTTATAAACATCATTATTGGGTTCCTTTCTTGCTGAGAGAGTCGCCGTCACCAGGTCACGGCCTTTTTTGTCAGCTGTTTCCAAGATTTCCTGGAATCTCTCATTTCGTCCGGTCCACTGTGTTGGGCCTCGGCGTGGACCTATTTGTGTAACCCGCTTGGCGTTTGCTATGCTCGTGGGAGTAAAAGCCACAGGTTTTCACCGTGTCGGGGAGAGTTTGGGTCATCATTTCAAGTCCTCCTTTTCTGCCCCGATATTACTTTCTTCTTCTGAAGCTCCAGCAGCATGAGTGGTGGGAGGCTTCGCACCGTCCCAAGGTCTCTGTTTGCACACTGTGCGGACGCGCTGGGAGGGACGCAGAGACCCCCACTCTTACTGCGTGTCAGCGGCCGCTCGAGTGCCGTGTCCTTCTGCCCAGGGGCAGACAGAGTGGACGGCCGTGGGAGGCCGGCGGCCCGCCGTGCACACGGCTGCTTGTCCGGAGTCTCAGGTTTGAATCAAAGTTCAAGAGACTGAGGACAAGATGTCTTTTTAAAATGTGAGCCTCGGAAAGCGTTGTGCGTCTGGATTGCTCTGGGGAAGTGTTTCCCTCGCGGGGACGGCGTCGTGTGTGAGCCCCGGGAGCCCCCAGGCTCACACCCCCGGGGTTTCCCGTGTCCACGATTTCTTTTGCTCTGTTGTTCCCAAGCAGAGCACAGTTCTCCGTTCACAACGAGGAAGCAGCGCGTGTCTGAGGTGGACTTTTCTGTCCTTCGCGAAGGTTACAGGCGAGTTGCGAGTGTGAAGGAAGCAGTGGTGTTTCCAGCACTAACTCTGAAGGGAAACGCAGTTACCACAGCGCCTGCCGAATCCCGGCTTCCTCCCTTCGGCTCCGTAATGGCCACTCACGTGTAGGAAAATCGACAGCGCTGTGAGCAAGGCCAGCCAAAGACGGAAGCCGATGACCGTGGAATTGTCCGTTGACGGTTGGAGTCGACTCAGAAGCTGCCTCTCCCCACGTCTTCGCCTTCTGTCTCCACTCGAAGGGAGCTGGCGAGGCGAGGCGCTGGGTGTTTTTCTTGACGTCTTTCCCAGTTCTGTTCAAGCTTTGCCCTTGCTCTCCAGGCTTTGGTTTTGTTTGATGTGGGATTGGAAATAAGACCTAAGTGTCAGACCTGAAAGGCCGTGAGGGGTGGGCCTGGGGAGGTCCCGTGGCCTGTTGGGGCGCCCTGGGCAGCGCAGGACCTCGCCCCCAAGTCTGGGCCCACCCACCACAAAGAGGGCCTGGACGGGGGCTGGGGTGCCCCTCACTCCCCCGGGGGCCTCACCTGCTTTGCCTCCTGCCACGGCCGTTCCATGGCGAGTGGGCCTGTCCTGTTCTCCTGGTTTGCTGTGCCGGGGCTGGCCGTATGTGTGGCCTCCCAGTCACTTCTCTCTTCTGTCCCAGGTCGGGTGTCCTTCTTCACCTCGGGGTCCGAGAACCTGCACCGTGTGGAGAAGGTCCACTGGGGCACCCGTTATGCTGTCACCATCGCCTTTACCTGCAACCCTGACCACGGCATCGCAGACCCCGTGTTCACGTAGCCCTGGCCACGGTGCCCTGCCCAGGGAGCAGCCACACTGAACTTACGCCCCCTCCCACTGTTTCAGCCCATTTCCATTGAACAAGGTGCCTTATGAATCACCTGGATTTTAATTTGCTGCTGTACTGGTCATTTTCCGTCTATAAGTAAATTGGGGGAAGCGGCTCTTCACCTCCCGAGCACCTGTGTGTTTGATTCAGCTGTCGACGTCGGGCCCAGAAATTGGCAGTGAGCCGACATAGCCTCCTGCCTCAAGAAGGGATCCCTGGGCCCTGGGTGGAAATTCCTGTTTGTGAATAGATAGTCATTCACCTGGGCCTCATCCAGATTCAGAAACCACCCCGGCCCATTGAAGACCGACTTTGGAATATGGACAAGGCCATGGCCTGTAGAGAAGGTCCAGTGCGTGGGCAGCTCTGGGAGACAGGTGCGGGCCGAGGACCAAGACACCAGTGATGTGAGTCCCGCCTGACACAACATCCTCCCCAAGCCAAGCCGGTCACACCGCACGCGGGCGCCCCGCACGCGCCCTGGCAGTGCTCTGTGTGGGAAGGGTTAGGGTGTGGGGGCCCGGGGGGGGGGGGGCAGACCGCGTGTCTAACCTGGGGACACAGCGGCAAGGACCAGGCAGTAGGACAGACAAGTAGCAACAGCAGATGGAAGCCAAGCAGGGGAGCACCAGTGGGCTGCGGTCTGTTAACCTCAGGCCCCCAGGCCCCGGGCGGCTGAGGGGGAAGAGGGGAGCGTCGCCGTGGCACGTCCAGTCCCTTTTGGGCTGACTGACACCGTAAATACCAGTTCTTCCCTTGATCTTGAACCCCAGGACAAGCAAGCGTAGACTGCCAGCCCTGAATCCACCTTGAAGGGCCCCCACTCCCCCCCAGGAAGGGCTCTGCGGGCCCTTGTTTACCATCCCAGCCTCCTGCCTGCCCCTCCGTTCCCCACTTCGCCCTCGGAGGCCTGAACCTGCCCGCCGGCGGCATGCGGAGCCCCTCGGAGTGGCAGGGGAGGGTTTGCACCCGGCGGCCACACGGATGCCTGAGCCCTGTCCCCCCACAGATCTGTGGCCCCGCCTTGACGTCCCTTCGTCTCAGCACCTTTGAGGCCGGGTAGATCCCAGCGGAGCCGGGATGCGGGCAATCCCTCCTCCTGAGAAGGCCGCGCTGCGGGCGTCCCAGCTGCCATCCCCATCCCCGTGGACACACAAGGGAGGGCTCATGATCTCTCTGCAGTCACACAGCTCGGCTTGAGCTCTCTGGTCTCCCTTGATGAAGAGGACAGATCTGAGGGGGTGGGGCAGCCAGGAGGGGCCCCGTTCCTGGGGAATTCCTTTGAGCGGTAAGGAGGAGGGAGGAGAGGGGAAGCTACAGGAGGGTGGGCGCCATCCGGGGTCTCCACACGCCCAGGGTGGGTTACTGGACCAAGGATTTGTCCCCAGGAAAAGGTGGGCCACTCCCCTTCCCAGGTCCCCAGGACCCAGAACAGACCCTCCCAAACCACCCCACACCACCGAGATCCGCCTTGCCGGTGGGCACTGCCAGGGGCTAGCAGGGCTTTTGGGGTGGGGGGACATGGCAGTGAGGTGCTGGCTGTGCAGTGGACCCTCTCCTGTGCCCGTCTGAGGCCAGGGCAGGGCTGGGGTTGGCAGTCTGCACCCCCGCCCTTCAGAGCCCCGGCTGAGGCCTCGTGTCCAGGGTGCGTGGGTCTCACCTCAGACACACTGTGTTCAGGGTCTTGGGGCACATATCCTCTCAGAGGGGAGCCCAGACCTCCCAGCCTGGATCAGGTCGCACCTGAGATCCCAGCTGGTGCCCCAGCCTCCCTCCCGGCCCAACACAGGTGGGCACACCTGTTCACACCATTCATCAGTGCCTCCCCCACCCCTAAAATCACCCACCCCAGGGCCACCTCCTGGCGGTCTTAAAGGCTCCTGGCTGCCAGCGCTGTGCTGCCCAACCTGGCATGCAGTGGGGCACACACTGTCCACTGCCGCTCTGCCCAGTGGCCATGGGCGTGGGTAGGGAGGGGGCAGAACAGGAAGGAGGCAGGGGTGGGTTTGTTAGGCAGAGGGCAGAAATGGAAGTACTGGCTCCGCAGGCCCCCATGGGAATACACACATGGAAACAGGGCAGGGAGGGGGCTTGACCGCTGGGCAAGAGCTCCCCAGGCCACGGACCGCCTGAGGCTGCTTTCCCGCTTCGACCCCACTCGGCATCCAGACCTCGCCTCCACCGCCAGGGGGAGAAGAGGGCAGGTCAGAGCTGTCCAGCCTGTGGGCCTGCCCCGGGCAGCTCAGGATGGGGTTCTCCTGGGGGAGAACTGGTCCCTCGCCCCCCACGTGGGGGTGGGCCCTCGGCCAGCCTGGAAAAAGCAAGTCTGGAGCTCCTGGCTGTTGGTGTTGGCAGCCCCACTTCCTGCTCAAGCATCATCCATCTGGAATTCCAATGGAAAAATCCGCCCTGGCACTGGGGCTCTGGGTTTGGCGGTTTGTGGGTGTTTGGGGGCCTAGACTGGACTCTGGCCACCCCTGCCTCCCCTTACATGGGGATGGGGGCTCCCACCTTCTGCTGGCCGAGCTCTTCTCCTTTCTCATGCCTGGGGAGTGGTTGAGGGAAGGTGGCCTGGCCGCTGGGGATGAGCTCTGGGTGATTTCTCCAGGGGACAAAGGAGCCCCAGCGTCCTGTCCCCCGAGGCTGGCCCTTCAGGGGACGCAGATCGGGAGCACCTGTCAGCTGGGTGTGCACAGATGTAGGACAGGTGGGTTCAGGCCTCTCGAAACCGCTCGGGATGCCCTCCCAGACAGGGCCACACGCATCACCCCACAAGCACTGTGTGGCCACCCAGACAAGCTCTGACCCCCACCCCTGCGGAGGTCCATCTGGGGAGCACGGTCTCCACAAGCAGAGAGCTCCCTGGGCAGGGAAACAGTGGTGGCTGCTGGTTTGGGTACGACTCACTTCCCAAAGAATGCGTTCCTGGAAAGACGAGGAGTCTGGGGAACTTTGAAGCGTGGGTTTCTGGTTGATAAATACCGTCCACAGCGCAGCTCCTCTGGGCGTGCGGCCCGGTGACCCGGACTCCGTGGGTCTGCTCACCGGCCACGCTCCCTGCAGAGGGTGGGACAGCTGCAGGCCGCCCTCGGGGGGGCTGGGGGTGCCTGAAAAAACCCCGTCGGGCCCTGTGGCCCTGCCGCGGTGGTCATCAAAAACCCGTCCCCGCCAAGCCCGAGCCGCCTGGAGCCCGAGGGGCGAGAGTGTACCTGTCCCTGGTAAACCCATCATCCCCACCTGGCTCCGGAGCCTCCGGGGAAGCGAAACCGCTGCTTGGCTCTGAAACCTCTCAGCTTCTGGCTCCTTCCCACCTTCCAGCAGCCCCTCCACCAGCTCCTGGAACAGAGGACAAATGAAATAGGAGGGGCAGCGGGTCAAGAACCCAGTTCATCCTCTCACTCACTCGTTCATTCACTCCCCACTGGGTGCCCTCCACGGGGTGGGGGCCCCACAGCCTGCCCGGGACACTGGCTGGGGTGGGGGTGGGCGCTGGGGGACGGGGAATACGGGCGAATGAGACAGGGCAGGGAAAGTGCCCTGAGGCCTGGCATTGGGCCCCTCTTCTGGTGCGGCAGGGCACCCCAGCCCAGCCAGTCCTTGTCCCAGTGGCTCTGCTGCCCGGGGTCTTCCAGAGGGACATGTGCCCCCACCTGCAAAGGCCTCTCCTGCCCCAGCCCCAAGCCCTCACCGTAACCCAGCTCCAAGCCAGCCCTGCAGACCAAAGTCGGAATTCATGATACGTTCAATCGAGAGCAGTCGGTGCCTCGCAGAGCGATTCCAGGAGCCTTCTATGAAAAGAAATCCGTCTCCGAATGCACCCAAAATACAATGAATTCCAGGTGGAAGCAGACACAGGACCACTCGTACCTGCTGGTTGTCACGGTGATTTGGTGCCTGGGTCCCCAACATCCATGCCTCACCTTCTCCGGGGCTTTGGTCCCCGGATGAGTCTGGAGATTTCTGGGGCCACTGGGACCCTGACACATGCAGCCTGAAGCATGACCAGAAGCTCCTTCACACCCAGGAAGAGCAGAAACATCTGTAGAAAAGCTGTGTTGACTGTGGCCAAGTCTGCAGCCCAAGGACAGCTCGTTAACCCTTGGCTCCAGGGACAGAACCCCGCACCCCTAGGCACCACATGTCCACCCCTCAGCACCCAGCCCTCAGGCCCTGCTGGCTGCACTCCGCTCCCTCTGGCAGACGGCCTGTGCCCTCCCTCCCTGTGAGTCTCTCTGTCTCTTTGGCTCAAGGGCCCATGGTGGGGAGATGAGCTATGCCCCTCCCTGGTTCTGCCCCTCCTGCCGCAGCGGAAGCCTCGCGACCCACCCGGAGCCCCTGCCCAAGCCCCTGCTCACCCAGGAGACTCCCATGACCAGCACCCTTCCCTCTAAATTAAACTTCCCTGCAAGAGGGAAAACATCATGTTTCAGCTGACAATCACCACCCCCCCAAAGGGCACAGTCCCCTGTGTCCCCAGAAGCTGGCCGAGGAGCCAGCAGACGGACCCCAGAGCCTGCGGAGGCTGTGAGCCCCCATCAGCCTGAGTCGAGAGAGCTGTCCAGCAAAGCCCTGTGACCTTAAGCTCCAGGTGACATGAGGGGGTTCACTGAGAAGGCCCTTGGGTGCTGAGCCTCCCTCCCTCCCTCCCTGGGAGCTGGGAACTGTTGGAACCGCCCTCCAGCCTCCCAGCCTGATCTGAGGCTAGCTAGGCTCATGGACATGCCCGGTCAGAGCCTTCCTTGGGTCAGGGGATGGGGGACCTGGTCATTGTCTTCCCAAGGACGGGGGATGAGGGGTCCTGGTCAACGTCTTCTAGGAAACAGAACTGGCCAAAAGGGGTTCAGATGGTCCACAGAGCCAAGACGATCTGCGGTGATGGTGGCCATGACGCCGTCCCTGTCTCCTGAGGGGCCCTGCTGGCCGCCCCCCCCCCCCGGCTGTGACCAGGTGGGGAAGCCCGGACTCCCTTTGCTCGGGGGCTGAGGTGCCATGGCTTGGGAAGGGAGTGGTCCAGCCTCGGTCACCCACCTCTCCATGAGCCCCTGAGCAGCACTGTCCTGACAGCAAGCTCCGCTGGTCCGAGTAAGGCCTGTGCAGACGCTTGCCTCTGCGACACGTCAAGGTCACAAAGCTGCCAGTTACGAATCCAAGTCTACCCGGAGCAGCTGGTCTCTTATTACAAAAGCGGTGCAAGCCCAGAGGGAGGACAATGGTAGGAGGCCGGGGGGGCCGGGGGCCTCATGCCCTGCTGCAGGGGGCATAGGACGTGAAGCCACTGTGGAGTGCAGTCCGGAAATTCCATAGGAACCTCCCCAAGAGCATGCAAACATGTTTGCACAGAGACGTGCACACGCGTGTGCAGAGCAGCTCCACGCCGGCACGGGAAGAAGTGGCGGCAGCTCAAGGCCCATCACCCAAGGCCGCTGGGCCCCTCCGACGGTCACCCAGACCCCGCCTCCTGAACAGGACACTGGGCCTGGCACCCGTGGAGGGTCTCCCTGGTTGTCACGGTGATAACTGAGGGACAGATACACAACGCCGGGTGATCCCACGAGGGGGACTCAGCTCTAAGAAGGAACGGGGTGCTGACCCCCAGTACAGTGTGGATGGACATCGACAGTCGGCTGACTTCTAGCAAAGAAGACTGTTCTCCATCACGTGGGGGTGGGCCTCACCCGTCCCACTGAAAGCCTGAAGAGCAAAAAACAGAGCTTTCCCAGAGCAGAAGGGATTCCACCCCAAGGCTGCAGCTTCAACTCCTGCCTGAGTGTCCAGCCCGTCGGCCCGTCCCATGGGCGTCCCCCTTGCCAGGCCCCTCACTGCGTGAGTCAGTTACTTAAAGAAATCCTTTATACGTTATGTCCTATTGGTTTGGCCTCCCTGACCCATGTGCTGACGTTGGGCTGGACGACGCTCGCCCAACTCTGTAAACGGACTGAAAATTAGTAGTTGCACTTCAAGGGGGTGAATGTTACGGTGGGTAAGTGTGCCTCAGGGTAAGTGTGCTGAAACCGAACAAGGACAGCCCTGACGGTCAGAGCTTGGTTCTAGCCGCCGCATGCTGCGGCCCGGGCGACCCCTCACCCCGGGGCCCTCTACCGGCTCCTGCCCGGCTCGCACCACCTGGAACCCTCAGCAGCCTGAGTCCTGGGCGCCCTGCAGGCAGGGGGGCCCCTTGCAGGAGCCAGCCTGGCCTCTGAGCAGGCAGAGCGGCCTGGCGAGGCCAGAAAGCCGGGCACTGTGCCTGACAGGCTGTCTTGTGCCGGAGGAGGGCTCCATAAATGACCTGACCCACTGGACAGGGCTGTGGGCAGTGGGCCCAGGGAGGCCAGCGAAGCCACAGCGAGCCTGTGGGGTCTCCACGTGGCAGTGTGGGGCTGAGTGCACAGGCACAGAACGGGCACAAGTGTGTGAGTTGAGTGTGTCCGTGTGTGAGCACCTGCCTAACATTCTGAACTCTGAAGCACACTGGATGGGGGGTCAGCCAGGCGGGAGGTGGGGGCAGGAGTGGGGGGACAAGGGACAGGGGTGGGGGGTCAGCCAAGGGAGGCCACGCTGAGACTGGGGACTGAAGAGAGTTGTCACCAGGGAGGGATGACGGATGGACACTGTGGGTGGGGTCTCTCGGGGAGGCAGTGAGGGGGCTGCTACAGGCAGGACCTTGATTTCATTTCTGACCAGACCTAAGCCCGTGGGTGTGAGGCCTGTGAAGCCGGCAGCCTTGGGCTCTCCCTTTCTGCCCCTGAAGCCTTGGCCCTTGCCAGGTCGTCCCTCCCTCCCAGATTCCGCCACCTCGGGAGCCTGCCCTGCTGACCCTGCCGTGTCTCAGTCGAGGCTGGGCCATCTGAGGTCCCAGTGTCCCAGGGTTTGGAGGCCTGGATGGAACAGAGTGTCCTGGGGCAGCCGACCCAGGCGACCGGTGCTCAAGGATCTATGCCGTGAGGCTGGCAGCACAGGCTTGGCCCTAAGTGATGGGAGAGACAGACAGACACACAGACAGGAGTCCCTTTGGAAAAAAAAGACGGAGGTCCTGGACCTGTGCAGACAAGCTTTGCATCTGCCCAGATGGGCTTGGGGTAAAAATGTAACGTCCTGGGGCGCCTGGGTGGCTCAGTTGGCTGGGCGTCTGGCTCATGATCTCAGCTCAGGTCTTGGTTTCAAGATCATGGGTTCAAGTTCTGCATTGGGTTCCACGCTGGGCATGGAGCCTACTTAAAAATGATAAAAATTTTTTAAAAAATTTCAAAATGTAACTTCCTCAGCATCACTCTAAGAAATGGTGCAAAACCATTGGGGATGCTTTGGGGGGTGTCTGGTCTCCAAGGCTGGGGCTTCTTGGCACACCCTAAAATCAGGACTTGGGAAGCAGAGACCTGGGGGCTCGGTCAAGGTGCAAACTTCGGGCCATTCTCTTCTGAAAGCATTTGGGGTCTTAAGTGGGGCGCAGACCCCACCATTAGGGGCTGCGGCAGGGGGAGCAGTTCTCTGCCTGCCCTCACGTCAGAATCCTGGCAGGACCTTGAAGGGGCCCGGGGCCCGGATGGCATGGAGATCGGCCTGCGGGGTGGGAGCCGGGCCACAGTGCAGGGCGTACAGGCTGCTGGGGGTGGGGAGAGGTCTAAAACCCTTCCCCATGGGCTCTCTGTGGGCAGAGCCTGGTGGCCTCAGTGTCCCCAGGAGGCATGAGGTAAATCCCCAGGCTGAGAAGGGGTGTGATCTGAAACCCCCCCCCCCCGCCCCGTTCCTGGCCTGCGATACTATCAACCCAGTTGCCCTCTCCTCCCTCAGCAAGCTGAGGCCGGTCCTTTGCTCCCTTGCCGCAGGATCTCAGGGCCTGGCTCGGGCTGGGTGGCACCTGCCCGCCATGTCAGGACAGCTGGACCAGCCACCAGCAAAGCTCGAGGGAAGACACGCATCTTCCCCAGCCAGGCGGACAGGCTCCTCGCGCTGTGGGCCGCATCCTGAGAGGTCTTCCCACCCTCAACATGCCATCCCCACGCCGAGGCAGGACAGGCGTGCAGCGCTCAGGGTTTATTGTTCCAACGCTGACACTGTGTAGAAGGGTCGGGAACACAGGCAGGGACAGGGACGGGGCTGGTGCCATAGGGACCACACTGCAGCTAGAGGAGGAGAGTGCCGTCACGGCTCACGGCAGGCACTGGCCGGCACCCACGTCCACTGCTGTGGGTGGTGGAGACTCGACTTGCTGTGATCTTCAGAGGCTGGTTCTGGGCCTGAGCCTCCCACAGACCCTCCTAGGTGGTCTGGGTGTGGAGCCTTCTGGGCATCACGAGGAAGGTGGCTGGGCTGATGAGGCTGAACTAAGCCATGCAGAAGGGCGAACAGGGAGCTTTCTGGAAGAAGACTAAGTCACGGGGGCGGTGGGGGCCTAGGAGGGGCTGGGGGGGGCAGCCTGCATTCTGGGGCCCTTCCCTGCAGCACTCAGGCCACCTCCCGCCCTCGACCCCAGGGTTCATGTGGGGCCGCAGGACACTCAGGTGCAGACCACTCTGGAGGCCGCCCGGGTTGCCGGGGCAGTCTCGGTGGCCTGCTGGCCACTGGAGGACAGCGGGCGGCCGGAGCCACGCTGCAAACGGACGCGGCACGGCGGGAAGTGGCCGGCTCTCCGGGTGCGGCGCGAGCGCTGGCGGCGCTCTCGGTAGCTCCGGGTGAGCAGCGTGTAGAGGAAGGGGTCGACGCAGCTGTTGCCATAGGTGAGGCAGGTGGTCAGGTAGTTGACGACGCGCGCGGCGCGGGGCGTGAGCGGCTGAGCCCCCCGGTACTGGGCGAGGAGCTGCCACAGCCAGAAGGGCAGGAAGCAGGCCCAGAAGAGCAGCACGATGCCCAGGGTGAGGTGGAGCACCCTGGGGTTGCGCAGCCGCCGCGCCTGCGGGAAGGAGGCCCGCTGCGACAGCCAGTAGGCCCGGGCCAGGCGCGCGTACAGCAGCCCGATGACCACGCCGGGGCCCACGATGCTCGTCCCGAAGAGCAGCGTCAGGTAGGCGCGGTGGGCGCGCTGGCCCCAGACGGGCAGGCAGAGGCTCTTGTGGCCCCTGTGGACCAGCCGGACGGCCAGCGTCATGGGCAGCGCCAGCAGCAGCGCCAGCAGCCACGTGCCCAGAGCCAGGACCTTGCGGCGGCCCTGGGAGCGCTGCGCCGTGTCCAGCGGCCGCAGCACCGCGGCGCAGCGCTCGCTGCTCATGACGGTCAGGGTGAAGGCGCTGGCGTGCATGGTCAGGAGGTCCAGGCTGAAGAGGACGCGGCAGCCCGTGGCGCCGAAGTGCCACTCCTTGGTGACGTAGGTGGCCACGATGAAGGGGACGCTGAGCAGGTAGAGCAGGTCGGCCAGCGCCAGGTTGATGACGTAGACGGACATGGAGGCGCAGGCGCGCGGGAAGCGGCACGTGACCACCAGCACGTACACGTTGCCCGCCACACCCACCGCGCCCATGGCCGACAGCACTGCCCCGATGGCGCCGGTGGCCGCCAGGTCGTCCAGGGAGCCGGGCTCCGGTGGGCCGGCCCATGAGCCGTTGAGGGACGCATTGGGGGCACCGGATGGCTCGGGCCCAGGGCCGCCCGGCGGAGCCAGGGCGGGGACACTGCCCTCTGGCGCGGGGCTCAGCGCCATCTCTGCGGCCTCACGCGCGGCTTGGCGCTGGGCCCTGCTGCTCCCTGGGACGCGGCGGAGGCATCCGTGGGGTCTGCAGGAGAAGATGCTCATCAGAGATCAGTCAGGCTCCCCTCTCGCTCCCAGGAGGCTGTGAAGGCCCAGTTTCCCCCAGGTTGGGAGACCTGCAGAGGGCTGGGCTTACCGCAGTTCTTTCTCCCAACTTATTTCTGCATGTTTTTAAAAAATATGTCTTGTTTAGATTGCAAAAGTAATATCCACTGATTTTAAAAGTTCAAATAGAAAAAAAAAAAGTGTGGTGAAGAGGAGAAGTGTTTGTAATCTCTCTCTGTCCACAGGGGGAAATGAGCCTGGGTCCACACACAAAAATAATTCAAGATGGACTGTGGACCTGCATATAATAGGTTAAACCAATCAATCAGCCAAGCTTCTGGAAGAAACACAGAATACCTGCATGACCATGGGCAGGCAAAGATTTCTCACAAAAGAACAGGAAACACTTGCAGTAAAAGAAAAGACCAGTCAAACGGACTTCATTAAAATTAGCGACCTCACCAAGAGAGTAAAAATATAAACTGTGGACTGGGAAAAGATTATTAGAAGACAAAGAACTAGTAACCAAAATATACGAAATAACTATAAATCCATACAGTCTAATGACTCTTTTGGAGGAGAAAAAAGAGATCTGAACAGGAATTTCTCAAAAGAGTTTTCCAGATGCTTGAGAAGGAAGCCATGCTCAACATCATGGTCGTCAGGAAGACAAAGGTCAAAACCACTGCATGCCCATCGCAATGCCAGAGCCAGAAATGCAGGTGCCGGGTGTCGGGACGCACACGGAGGAGCTGGGGGGCAGGTGCGGGGTGTCGGGGCACGCGCGGAGGAGCTGGGGGGCAGGTGCGGGGTGTCGGGGTGCACACGGAGGAGCTAGAGGGACTTTGAAATGGTGCAGCCCCTTCGGAAAGCAACCCTGCGCTAATAGACAGGACCTCTTCCCCAGCAGTCCCTCTCTCCGTCTGCCCCCAGGAGAAACGAGTGCGATTGTCCACAAAAAGACAAGAGGGAGAACATTGACAAGCAGCCTAGTCCTGATATCCAGGAGCTGGAAACAAGCCAAACGTCCGGGATAAGCAAACTCGGACAGCTCCCTAAAAATGCCCTGAAGCAACGACGCCAATGCCGTCTACCGACTGCAGTCAGTACCAGGGATGACTGTGTTGAGTGAGGGCAGTCCCACAAGAGTTCGGCTGTGGGGCTCCCTTAGGTGAAGTTCCCGCACAGGCAAGGTGGTCTGTGACAGTGGTTACTGGGGAGTCCTTGGGAGTGGGGGCACAGACACCTGTACTTAAGGTCTGTGCTTCCTTCATGAGGATTATCCTCACAAGGAAAAAAGAAAGAAAAAAAAGGGGGAAAAAAGACCAAAAAGGTGGGCTACTTAACCGCAGAGGAAAGGCCCCTGTCACCCCACCTCCCAGTGTCCAGGGATAGTAATGGCTTCAGGCTTCCTCCCTCTGCACATCCTGTATCTATAGTAACAACGATAAAGTCTGGACCATCCCACCCTGCGTGACCAGAGCCCTGCGGGCAGACAGGACCTGGTCCAGCCTCTGGTCTGGTGCCCGGCCAGGGGTCCTCCTCCGGGCAGGAGCCCCTCTCCCCTGCTCCCCGAGGGCTGCAAGCCTTGAGGAAGGGACGACTGACCGGGAGGGATGAGAAGGCGGCAGACCCCACCCTGCTCACCTGCGGCTTCCAAGTGGGCCCAGCACCTGCAGGGGAGTAGCCGAAGGGCGCCCCGACACCCCATCGCCCTGACATCCCGATGTCTGGACACCCTGTTGCCCCAACACCCTGTCACCCTTTTGCCTCGACACTCCTGTCCTGCTCCCCCCCTCGACGCCCCCAGCCCAGGCCGCGGTGGTGCTCGAGCTGGCGCCCTGCTCACCTCGCTCACCGAGGGTGGGGTCCACCTCCACCCTGAGCCTTGGGTCGCTGTGCACGTCCCCGAGAGCTGGGCGGGGCGCGAGGGCTCCTGGGGTCGGCAGCGGGACACCCGCTACAGGTCCCGCCAGGAAAGCTGCGCTCCGCGTCTGGACCCGGGTTGGCGCTGCCACCTGCCCAGCCGCCAGCTGAGAATGTGTGGCGCGGGTATTAATAACCCAGGGCCGAGGGGGGCGCTGGAGGGAGGGGACTCGGCTTGGCGGGGCTCGTGGCAGGGAAGTGAGGGGCGGTGCTGCACCCAGCAGGGATGAGGGGGCGGGGCAGGTGGCGTTGGAGAGGGGAGGGTCCAGAGAAGGGAGGGCTCCAGGCTGGGAGAGAGGCGGCGGGGGCTGGGGCGGGGGTGGGGGTGGGGCAAGAGGAGAGAGAGTTGGGGTTTGGGGGCGACCACCCGGGGGGAGGGGAGAAGGCAGGCCCTGGAACGTTAGGGCTTAGGGCCGCAGGTTGCGGAGGGCCACCAGCAGCCCAAGTGGGAGTCTGAGCGGTGCTCACGCTGGGTGGGACGAGGCGTCTGTTTCCTGCCATCACCCCTCTGCCTGCTCAGCTCAGTTTCCTGAGCTCCTTGGACTTCTGGTTGTCAGTCAAGCCCTGGACCTGCGCACACGCCGCAGGGGGACAGTGGAGGTGGGGGGTCGAGAGACTGGAAGGGCGATGACCCAGTGGCAATAATGACATTCACATTGTGAACCATCACTATTTCCAAAGGTGTTTTACCTTCCCAAACGGAAAATCTTCCCCAGCCCGTCTCCATGCCTGCATCTCCTGTCTGTCTCTATGGCTGTCAGTCCTCTGAGGACCTCACACGAGGGCAGTCACATAGAATTTGTCCTTTAGTGTCTGGCTTCTTTCCCTTAGGACAACGTCCTCCAGGTTCATCCCTGGTGTAACTCGTGTCTGAATTCCCTTCCTTTTCACTGCTGACTAATATTCCGTCGTGTGTACGTTCCACATTCTGTCCTTTGTCTGTGACCGTCCGGCCGTTCCACCTCTTGGAGCTGTGACTGGTTTGTTTAATAATTTCCCGTTCTTTCTATGGATGCTATTCTTTTCTTTATCTTTGAAAAATCCTAACCATCCTTATTGTCAGGTCTTTTTCAGATGGCTCCATCATTCTCAGGGAGTCCGGGACCCTCTGAGCACTGCTCCCCACTCCTCACTGACAGGGGGAGACCCCGAGCCCGCCATCTCCGTACAGACGACCTCTGCGTCACTCCCACCACAGCTCTGGGCCAAGGAGACTCACAAACTGGTCTTATTCTCACCTCCATGGGCAGGTGATTCCGTCCATGGGTCTCATCATGTTTGGGCTTATCTGCTGCCTTTGGTCCAAACACTCCCGTCATCCCAGGCATGTCTGGGTCACAGAGAGAAGCCTCCAAGAACACAGTCCTTGGCCAGCTGCCAGGGTGGCTGAGCAGCCAGGCCTGAGGCCGGAGCCCTAAGGCCCCAGGTCCACAGACTGGGATGTACAAATGACCAAGCACAGTTATCGCCATGATCATGGGTCAGCTCCTTGCCCTTCCAGGAGCAGCCTTGGTCCCCCATCTCCTGGTCAGGATGTCCTGCAGAGCCGCCGGCCACACAGTCCACGGGCCTTTCTTCATCTGCTTCATGAGGGAAGGACAGATACACATCCAACCTGCATGCTGGACACACTCTGCAGACGGTGGGGAAGGGGCTGGGTGGTCCTGAGTGTAGGCGACAGGGACCAAGGATGGGGAGACGGAGGGAGGGAGAGGCCTGAAGATGCTGGTGGCCAGGGATAGCCCCTTGTGGGTGGGGGACACCGAGAACCTTCCTCTTCCACATGGTGACCAGGAGAACCTTCCTCTTCAGCACAGTGACCTTGGCCTGGGCCCAAGAGGACCTGGGTGTCCACAGAGGGGGCTCACTGCTCAGTCCAGAGCCAGGGGAGGGGGCATGGGGCCAGGGCTCCTGCAGGAAACAGGAATGCAGGGGCTGCTGCTGCCCTCAAGGGGTGTGGGGGCCCCACCCCTAAAACCTGTTGTGCTCTGTGCAAAAGTAACTCTGCACGCACGTGATTCACTTTTTGGACCATTAAACCATAAATTATAATCATAAAACCTCCACTTTCCACTAATGTGACTTTAGTTTTGCTTTTGGGTTCATCATGTTTTGAAATAATAATTTTTCTGTAAGAGTTCATTTCCAGTTACATTACTACATTGCATGAAAAATGAGGTTCCATAGACAGAAATCTGGCGTTGTGAGTCTCTTTACAGGTGCCCATCCAGCTGGACCACAGACTTGTCAAAGAGGCTCATTCTGTCATCCCCCCCCCCCCCAATCCTGCCTGGAAAAGATAAAGGGGAGGGAGCAGGACTAGGGGATGGGGGAAGTGAACCCCTGACAGAGTCCAGGCAAAGGCTGTCTGAGGAGGTTCACCTTGGGCAAAAATTTCCAGGCTGTAGCCCCACCCAGAACTCAGGGCCATGGGCTCCCGGTGCTGCCCACAGCTCAGGGCACCTGTCCAGGAGGAGGGTGCCAGCAGGGATGCACCTCCCTGGCTGCCCCACCGCCTCCCCAGGACCCTTCTGTAGTCCGTGGCTCACTGTATTTTTCCAGGAGACCCTTTCCTCGGTGCTACTGCTAACGTCATTCCTTGCTTTCCATTCCAGAAGCTGCCATTTTCCCAGTCCTGGTTCCAGACAACTAAAACATACAAGGTCTCCAGTTGGGGGCAACCCCGGTTATTCAGTGGAGAGAGGCGGCAGCCTCTGGGCAAGGACTTCAGCTGGCACGAAGCAGTGTAAGGTGCAGAGTGCTCCCCCGGTTTTAAATGGCCAAGGCTGGGAAGGCTGAAGTGCAAGGAGAGTAGGGAGATATTTCAAGTACACAAAACACTGTCTTCTCTCAGGACTGACCCTTGGGGGCCCCTAGGGAAGGCACATGGGCCCCCTCCTCCTGGAGAAGTGCTGGGGGTCTGAACATTTCAGCCTCCCGCTGGGGGAGGCTGTCCCAGTGGGGACACTCAGGCTTGGTGACCTGTGGGAAAGGGCCTGGTTCAGTGTCTACGAAACCTCCGTTCTGAGTAACGAGGCTGGTTACAGAGCCCTCGAGAACCGTTCCGGGATCTGCAAAGGCGGGATTGATGCGCAGTGAGCGTAGAAAGTGCAGGTGCTCCGGATTTCTCCTGCAAGCGGTTTAACCAAGGCCAGTGTTCTCGTTGCATCCATGGAGTGTAGCTCCTGACAATGTCTGGGCAGCAGACAGAGGGTCCTTTCCCTCAGCATGGCTGCCCCGCTCCTCCCAACCTCCCTGGGAAACAAGGAGGTCAGGAGCCCCACCTCCTTCCTGAAGCCCATCAGCCCCATCCATGAACACAGCAGCGGGGGCCCCAGCCTTAAAACTAACGAGGGAGCCTCTGCGGCAGCCAAAATTCAAGCGGGTGGGAGTCTTGTCCCTGCAGGTCTCTCCTGGGGACGTCCTCCATCATCACCATCACCATGGTCACTGTAACCACCGCCTGCATCCCCATCCCCATCCCCTCCATCACCACCATCCGCAGCAACACCACCGCCATCATCATTTTTGCTTTCTCTCAGTATATAATGACACCTGGGCACTGCCGTCTAGGTCGCGTGACAATACTTTTAGTACTTGCCTTAGAGTACTGTTTTAGGAAGTACTGTATCGCTAGTCCTCATTGCCATTCTCTTCCCTTCCTGGAGGCACCACTGCCCTGACTTCGGGGCAACTCCCAAACTGTTTTTTTGACCTTGTGTTTCCCACATGCAATTAATAATGTGCTTTACAATTTTCATAAGTGGGACTGTACTGTACTATCCTTTTGTGATTTTCTGTCTTCTCTCAGTCTGAAAAATAAGAGCTCACTCACCCCTCTGAAAGGCTCCGTGGTATTCCACTGCACACACCCCAGCTAATTTCCAGTAACAGCCAGAACTGACTGCAGAGTGGAATAATTCACATTGGAGCCGTGTCTGGGGGTGTGGGGGTGTTCCTCACAGGTCCTCTGGGGAGAAAACACAGTTATCTCTGCTCTGGACCAATGTGCTACAACTTTTACATTTGATTTTTTAAATTTGAGGTGAAATTCACATAACATAAAATTAACTGTTGTGCAACGGTCACCTCCAGCCAGTTCCAGAACATTGCCATTGTCTCCAAAGGAGACCCAACACCCGCTGAGCAATTACTGCCCATTCCCCTTTCCCTCAGGCCCTGGCAACCACTTATCACCACGGCCTATTCCAGACATTTCTTGTAAGCGGAATCCTACCCCATGGAGCCTCCTGTGACAGGCTTCTTTCACTGAGCCTGACGGTTCCAAGTTCATCCACACCAGAGCATGTGCCAATTCTTCATTCCTGTTGATGGAGAACCACATTCCATCGCACGGACAGGCCACATTTCGTTTATGCCTTCATCTGGACGTGTGGACCGTGCACAGTGCTGTTACATGAGCGTGTTCCTACATGTTTTGAATTCATTTGGGTACCGAATTCATATGGTAATTATAGATGTAATTGTTTGAGGATATATTTTATCGTTTTTTCATTTTCACCATAACCTCGTGAGTTGGTATTTTCTCTATTTTCGGACGAGAAGTGCTGAGTCTCCATCTGCAGTCTCCTGGTCCAGAGCTGAGCTTTCACCCGGGCCCTGCCATCCCCGAAGTTCTGCAAAGAAGCCTGGTCATTAAGGAGAAAAAGTTGCGCGACAAGAGTTTCCTGGAATAATGAATAAGTGGACTGTTTAATCTGGGGGGATGGAGAGGGGAAGGGATGAGGTAAGACCAGGCCAGGTTGGTTTGGGAGACAAGGCAGGTACACACTCTAACAGACTCCAACTCACTAAATGCGTGTGGAATTATCAAGGGGCGTTGAAGGCGGTTTCGAACTGCTACCGCATTAGAGCTTTTTCTCACGTAATTAGCATCAGAAGCCTTCATGATTTTTAAGACCAGGACTGCTTTTGAAAGATACACGGGAGGAAGACTGCCCTCAAATTTGGTAGGGGTAAACCTAATGCACAGTTAAACCCTCCGGAATGGACCCTTAGACCTGTGTTTGTCACTGAAAGGGAAACAGCCCATCCTTGAATCACGTGTCAGCCAGAGACCACCAACGTAGGGCTATAGAAACCTCCAGATCAGTCATTTGCGACAAGAAAAACCTGCTAAGACCATCTTCCCGGATTAAGAGTACCTCCCCTGGCAGGAAACCTGGGTGGCTCAGCCGTTAAGCGTCTGCCTTTGACTCAGGTCGTGATCCCAGAGTCCTGGGATTGAGCCCCGCATCCAGCCCCGCATCCAGCCCCGCATCAGGCTCCCTGCGCGGCAGGAAGCCTGCTTCTCCCTCTCTCAGTCCCCTAGCTTGCGTTCCTCTCTCGCTGTCGCTCGCTGTCAAATAAATAAATAAAATCTTAAAAAAAAAAAAAAAAAGTACCTCCCCTGCCGATGGCACCTGGTGCCCAGAACGCCAGAGCACCCACTCCAGAGAGTGAGCAGCTCACCGGGATGCTGTTCCCTGCCCCTGCTCTGCCTCCTGAATATATTAACATTCTTTACACATGTTCTGCCTGAAACTTTTTTTTAACCGGGACACAGATTTGGATTGATTAAAACCTGTCTGATGTACACTCATTATTGCTCACAACATGGCCCTAAGCGTGCATGTGTTTGTTTATAAATCATGGGATAAACTAATGTGAAACGAACTCTTACCATGAGCCAGAACACTGACTCCACTGCCCTGTGCTGCCCCCGCTCCTGTCTCCTGCTCCTAGGACACTGAGACCTGTCAAGGCGGCTCATCCAAGATGCTGAGATGACAAGGCCAGTCCACAAGGACGACCCGCAAGATGACTCAGCCCAGGGACTCGATGCAAAACTCTTCTGACTTTATTTAGTTGAAAAACAACACACGAAGAAACGGGTACTAAACGGTCAACCTGCATAAAATAGCCAACATTTGAAGCGAGGTCTCTCCCAGTGCAGACCACAGTCCCCACTGCTGCTGACAGGGTCCCCGGGGCCCCAGACACCATCCAGGCAAAGGAAGCACCCAGAGCCCTGTTGCCCCCACCTCCATGTGCTCCGGGAGCACGGGCCCCACTTGAGACGTCCCTGCGTGTGGCCAGGGCAGGGCTGGTGCACACAGACGTGTCCTGCACCCACTTCACAAGCTGCGCCGCAGCCATTTGCGCAGCACGTCCCGGAGAGCGTCACAGTCCGAGCTCCGTGACACTTGCCGGAGAAGAACTTCTCACCCGGGTACAGGCCTTTGGGTCCCTTCCACGGAGCCAGTGACGGGTCCCATTTCTCAGTCCCTAGGCAGCTCCCCATTCTTCCTCCCCAGGCACAAGTCCCCTATTCTTTACCCATCGCAGCTCCCTCGACTGTTGTGGGGAGGGGGGCAGCCAGGACAACGGTGGCCACTTGGGCCTCGGTCCCTCAGTTCTGGGGCCCCGGGCGGAAGTGCTGGAAAGAGGGCAGCTCCCCCAGGGCCGAGGCTCCCATGGCAGCCGGGCTCTCCCCAGGCCCCCTGGGCCCACTGGGCCCACTGGGCCCGAGGCTCCAGGGCTCAGTGGTGCCGGGATCCTGTCCCCGGGAGGATGAGGACTGTGGCCTGGATGCGGAGGCCCCCTCCTCTGCCTCCCTTTTGGCCCAGGGTGAATAAGAGAGGATGGTGAATCCCCTCTTAAGCAGGGCCGAGTCCGCAGGGACCAGCTCTTCGGTCTGCCCCGGAGGACAGGACTCCAGAATGCTCAGCTTCCACCGGTGCAGGTCCTGCTCCTGGGGCGCGTCCTGCAGTCTCACCACCCACACCTCATCGGGCTCCAGCAGCAGCTTCCAGCCCTGGCCCGGGGTCCTCCGGGCCCAACCTGGCGTCATCTTCCGCAGGTAGATGGCATCGTAGCAGCCCACCATGGAGATGACCTGCAGGTCCCTTAACCAGGCCTCGGCCTCGGCAGGGTCCACGGCCCGGGTGGTGCCCAGCTCCAGCACCATGGGCTCCCCCGGGGGCAGGTCCACTTTGAGAAACCCCTGCCACGGAGGAGGGAGACTCGGCCAGTGCGAGCAGGTGGGGGGCCCCCCGAGTCTCCAGGGGAGGCTCTGGGTCCAGTCGGCATCCTCAGGACCCAGGCCCAGGGGTGCTGCGTTCTGAGGCTCCAGTTCCGTGGGCACAAAGTGGTGGTCCAGGCCCACCTCCTCAGACCCCGCAGGGGCTGCCGCCAGGGTGCCTGGCCCCCAGTCCACAGTGTCCCCCTGTGCGGGGTGACCCGGGCCCTGCTCCCAGCCGAGCCCCATCTCCGGGGACCCCCCCTGCTCAGGCCCCGCCTGGGCATGGTCCATCAGCTCAGGGTCCCAGTCTTCATCTTCCCAGTCTTCCAACTCCAGCAAGTCTCTGAGTTCCAGAAAGGCAGTCTTGAAGCAAGTGAAGCAAAGCCCCAGCTGGTCGCCATGCTGAAGCTGGTACATCCAGGACGCGTGGAGGTAGGACATGCCCTCGGCCCCGTGCCGCACGCTCACCGGGGGGCACATGGCCACGCCGCCTGCCTCCTGCCGGGGTGGGCAGCGAGACTGGGACGTGCGGGGGGGGGGGGGTTCGGGTGGTCTGGCCCACGGGCGGGGCCGGGGCTGGGGGCGGGGGCGGGAGGGCTGAAGGAGAAGGACCAGGAGGAGGAGCAGGAAGGGCGAGGATGCGGGGACCGGGGACAGAAAGAAAGGGGTTCCTTGTGCGGGTATTTGGGGTGCAGTGGAGGAGCCGGGTCCCAATTCAACAGGGACCCGCAGAGGTCGGGAGGGTCGGACTTCTGGAAAACTCTTCAGCTCATGCGATGGCTCTGTTCTCCGGGAAGCTGCAAAGGACAAGCAAGTGCGGGTAGGTGTCCCCCAGCCGGCAGGGTGGACGGTCACGGTCACCGTCACTCACCGTCACCGGGAGGGGCAGGGGCAGGGGCTGATGGGTTGAGGCCTGGCCCTTCCAGCCCTGCCCTGCTCCGTGTAGCTGCTCCCAGGCTCATGGGGACTGTGGGGCACACGGGCGCTCCCCACCCAGCCTCCCCGAGGCCCCGACACCCAGTCAGCCTCCGCGGCAGAAGCTGAGACAACCTGGCGGGAGCTGGTGGAAGCCGACGAGGGAAGCTGACTGAAGCTGAGGGAACCTGAGGGAAGCTGACTGACTGAAGCTGAGGGAACCTGAGGGAAGCTGACTGAAGAAGCTGAGGGAACCTGAGGGAAGCTGACTGAAGCTGAGGGAACCTGAGGGAAGCTGACTGAAGCTGAGGGAACCTGAGGGAAGCTGACTGAAGAAGCTGAGGGAACCTGAGGGAAGCTGACTGACTGAAGCTGAGGGAACCTGAGGGAAGCTGACTGAAGCTGAGGGAACCTGAGGGAAGCTGACTGAAGCTGAGGGAACCTGAGGGAAGCTGACTGACTGAAGCTGAGGGAACCTGAGGGAAGCTGACTGACTGAAGCTGAGGGAACCTGAGGGAAGCTGACTGACTGAAGCTGAGGGAACCTGAGGGAAGCTGACTGAAGCTGAGGGAAGCTCATGGAACCGCCCCTGCCCCCAGCCCCCCCCGCCCCCCCCCCCCCACCTGGCCCGAGGCCACACTGGACCACCTGGGCGTGTCAGCCTCTCACCCCTCCCCGCCCCCCAGCCCGTGTCCCCCAGACCCTCTCCTCAGCCCAAGGGGTTCTCACCCTGCCTGGCACCCTCCTGTGGGCGCCCCCCAGAAAGGAGGGGAAGCAGCCCACCTGGGAATATAAAGGGCCCTTTCCCATGGTGCTCTGGGCTCATCTGCATATCTCCCATGAGCCTCAGCCCACCAGGAAATGAAACTGCTGAGTCACCACCTCCCTCCCAGGAGAGCCCTGTGTGGCCCCCCAGGGGGGGCAGCCTGTCCCCCTCTGCCCCCCCAGCACCATCGTGCCTTCCCCTGTGTGCCTCCGCCCCCCGCAAACCTGTCCTCAGGGTGCTTCCCATCTGCAGGTTTCTGAAAGTGTCTCTCTGATGGCCCTTGTCCCTTCGTGGGTGACCTGCCTGGTCACGGGTCCCGTCCTGTGGCTGAAAGCGGATTCTTTCTTGTTGTCTTTTGACTAAAGTTTCTTTATGAATTCTGGAAACTGATCGAGTCTCAGTTGCTTACGTTTTAAACACATTTCCCCCTTTTGTGGCTCTTCTTTTCACTTTCAAAATAAGACTATTTGTACTCTTTTTTGAGCATAGACTTTATTTTTAGAGCATTTTGGGTACAGAGCAAAATTAAGCAGAAGCTACAGAGTCGCCATATACGCCTGCCCCTCACGTGTGTAGCCTCCCCACTATCAATACCTGCACCAGTGGTACGTTTGTCGTAAGTGGTGAGCTGGACTGAGCAGGGCCTGCAGGAGAAGACACAGCTAGTCTGGAACAGATGAAGGCAAAGGTCCTTGGATCAATGGTTCTCAAATTTTGCTGCACATTAAAATTTTCTTGGGAATTTGAAGAGTCCCACTGCTCTTGTCACAGCATGTGGCAGACACACCCGAGGTGACCCCCAGTGGTCATGCCCTCCCTATGATTGGAGGTGGAGCCTGCTACTTGTTTCCAACCAAGAAGTGGCACTGAGGGGTCGATGCTGGTGCCTGAAATCACATTATGTGGCAAAGGGGTGTCCCTGCTGCAATGACATTACGATGAATGCACATAAGACCCCGAGTCAGCTCTTGCTGTCTCCCCCTGGCCTTGAAGAGGCAAACAGCCATGCTGTGAACTGTGCGGGAAACTGGTCAGCCTCTGGGACCTGAAAGTGCATCCAGCTGAGCCAGTAAAGCTGAGGCCCTTAGTCCTAAAACCACAAGGATAGGAATTCTGTGAGCTGAGAGCACAGCCCGTCCAACATTTTGGTTGCAGCTGTGTGAGACCCTGAGCAAGGAGCCTAGCCAAGGTATATCCCAACTCCTAATCCATGGAAACTAGAAAATAAATGTCTGTTGTTTTAAGCCTAAATTTGGTCATTTGTTACGAATCAACAGAAAACTAACATTTGCCCATACCAGTTGTATCAGAATTCTCCCATGGAATCCAGGCTTCAGTCAGTGTCTTAAATTCTCCAGCTGTTTTCAATATGCTGTACAATTCCAGGACCAGTGCCTCGACACCTGGGTGAGCTTAAAAGTTGTCATAGATACTGGGCCATTAATCCTCCACCCTCCCCTGGTCTTAGTCTAACTGATACTCAAGCCAGGCCCTGCATGGACCCCAAATAGCTATGGTCCACCCAACCACCCTGTGACTAAGACACCTTATCATGACCTGCCAGAAACTGGAAAGTACGTGATTGGACCTGTCTCACAGCCCTTACCGGGCCAAAGTCATGACCTGGAGGCCAGCAGGGACCAGAATCTGGCCCCCAGACCTGCCCACATTCCAAAGCCGCATCTCCACTGGCCCAGACCATGTGAGCTCTTGCAACAGAAAAGGGTGAAGGGGGAGAAACCCAAAAGGGTGAGTGTGGCCAAGTCTTGTCAGAGGACCAGGACGACCGCACTGGTCAAGCTTAATGGCCCCCTGTCCCAAGGGCTGAGACCCTCAAGAGGAAAAAGGCCAAAGTTCCTGGTGTGCCTTTGAGCTTGCTAGTACTTATCTTTGTCTCACCCACGAGGCCTGTGCAGCTCCTCAGGCTTAGAGAACATTCCAGACGTGTTTGTGGGGTGGATGCATTCCCGCTTCTTGGCTGGCTTGGTGATCTCCGTCCTTGGGATGGCCGTCAAAGTGTTACTGACCTGCTGCGTTCCCAGGCACAGCTTCTGCATCCTCTGGACCGGCTCAGAGCCACCCTGGGGCTGGCGCCGTTCCCGGGCTCAGGCTCCGCCAGTGTGTCCTGGAATCTGACCTGAGCGTGGCCAGTTGTGCTCAGAGAAACCACCTGACCCAGAAAGCCTACAAGCCCACGCACGCTTGGATCTGTGGGCAGGTGACCCAGTTGGAGTGAAGCCCTAATGAGAAAGAAAAGTGTGTTTATTTTTATTTTATTTTATTTTATTTTATTTTTTTTTGTTGTTGAGTAACCGGTTTTATTTTTTTTCATGTTTTTTTATTATATTATGTTAGTCACCATACAGTACATCCCTGGTTTCTGATGTAAAGTTCGATGATTCATTAGTTGCGTATAACACCCAGTGCACCATGCAATACGTGCCCTCCTTACTACCCATCACCAGTCTATCCCATTCCCCCACCTCCTCCCCTCTGAGGCCCTCAGTTTGTTTCTCAGAGTCCATAGTCTCTCGTGCTTCAAGAAAAGCGTGTTTAAATAATCAGGTGATTCACCAGAGAAAACCTTCTTGAAAACTGCTGTAGTCATCACGACTGAGAAAGGACAGCTGCACATTCTGATGGAGTCCAAGTGCGTGGAGTTTAAACAAACGTTTACATGGTTGCCCTTCTATTGCAAGAGAAGGTCAGCCCTCAGCTCCTTGTGGATGCAGGAGTTTTTCCTGGCTTTCTCTTTTGTTCCTCCCCACAAGCAATAAAAAAGGAGGAGAAGAGTTTCCTACGTCTCTTGCATGGAGTCAGGCCCAGAGTCTTCAGAGGTGGCGCCGCCATCCCCGTGCAGGTGAGGGTGTGCGGAGCCAGAGGAGTGGGCGAGCGTTCTTGGGACCCGTTAGAGACGCGGCTGGTTTGTGGGCGGCAGCGCTTTCCTAACCCTGATGCTGAAGAGGGCTGTCGTGTGGGGCATAAAAAAGCGAGAACAAGAAAGAAAGGAAATGTTTGCTCTTAGCCTGACCTCTCTTGGCCCCTCTAGAAGATGGCTTTAGGATAAGTCACCCAAGGAGCAGCACTGAGTAGAGAAGGGCCCTGAGGCCCACTTCTGACTCGGATGAACTTGTAGCTCCCCAAAGGCCTGCCTTCGCTGTGGCTTCTTATTGCCGGAGGTCCAAAGAAAGCTCTGGTGTGCACTCGGAAGCCTCACCCCAGCCTCAGCCCCTCCCTCCGGGCTACCACCACAGGCCTCACCACAGGCCTCCCGGCAGCCCGTGAGGTGGGAGTCTAACTGCCCGGATTTCAGGGGAGGAAACGTGCTGTGGACACAGGGCTGCCATTCCAGGGAGGAAAACCATGTCCACGTTCCTCTCCTGAGATCCTCATGGTCACCACCCATGTACGACTCAACACAAAGATGTCATGTCAGCCCCGAGATTAGGTCCACGGGGTGCTGTTTCTCACCGCGTGGGGAGGGACAAGACACTTGGCCCAGGAAGGACATGAAGCCTCAAATGGGGGACGGGTGTATCACAGCCGGTCACCACACTACTGGACTGTTTCTCCCATGTGCTGTGGCTTCCTGAGGGTATTCCTGGAGAGGGATGGGATTTAAGTCCCATGGGAGATTCAGGAAATGAAGGAATCAACCCTAAAAAAAGGCAGTCAGCTCTCTGCCCTTCCAGGAGCAGCCTTGGTCCCCCATCTCCTGGTCAGGACGTCCTGCAGAGCCGCCGGCCACACAGTCCACGGCCCTCTCTCCATCTGCTTCACGAGGGAAGGACAGATACACATCCAGCCTGCATGCTGGACACACTCTGCAGACGGTGGGGAAGGGGCTGGGTGGTCCTGAGTGTGGGCGACAGGGACCAAGGATGGGGAGACGGAGGGAGGGAGAGGCCTGAAGATGCTGGTGGCCAGGGATAGCCCCTTGTGGGTGGGGGACACCGAGAACCTTCCTCTTCCACATGGTGACCAGGAGAACCTTCGTCTTCAGCACAGTGACCTTGGCCTGGGCCCAAGAGGACCTGGGTGTCCACAGAGGGGGCTCACTGCTCAGTCCAGAGCCAGGGGAGGGGGCATGGGGCCAGGGCTCCTGCAGGAAACAGGAATGCAGGGGCTGCTGCTGCCCTCAAGGGCTGTGGGGGCCCCACCCCTAAAACCTGTTGTGCTCTGTGCAAAAGTAACTCTGCACACATGTGATTTGCTTTGAGAATCATTAATCAGAAGATCTCACATTTCTCATTAAATGTGACTTTAAAGGTTTGCTCACACAAAATGAGCATAATCATTCAGGCACCACAAGTTTTTCAAAGGGAGCTTGTTTCCGACTACACTGCTCAATTCAGGGGCAAACAGGGCTCAGTAAAAGGGAGCTGGCTCCAGCGGGTGCCTTCCAGCGGCCACAGCCCCTCGGGGTGGTGGGTTGTCAGCAGGGTGGGTGACGCTTGGTAGCCCCGGACTCCCGGCCGGGAGGGGAAATGGCCAGGAAGTCCCCTTGCACTGAAGCCTAAAAGGAAAAGTAGGAGAGGGTTTTTCATGAAGTGAAATTTATTTCGTTTAAAATCCTTTTGTCAGGGCGCCCGGGTGGCTCCGCTGGTGAAGCACCAGTCTTCAGCTCAGGTCATGATCTCAGGGTCCTGGGATCGAGCCCCATGTTGGGCTCCCTGCTTGGCGGGGAGCCTGCTTCTCCCTCGGCCTCCACCCCTCCTGTGCCCCACTTGTACTCTCTCTTTCTCTTTCAAATAAATACATAAATAACATCTGTTTACAAAATAAAATAAAACCCTTTTGTCAGGGAGTGTGGACGGTTTACTCCCAGTGTGAGAAATGTCTTTATGGGAAAAGGCGTTGGTTGGAAAAGTAAGCTGCGCGTGACCCCTCTTGTCCCCCCCAGCTTTATTTCTCTGTCTATCCAGAAACTCAAAAAGCCTGGAAGGCCAGACCTGGCCCTGGTTTTGAGAGCTCTGAGAGGCGTCCATCAGCACGGGGCCTGGGCAGGCTGGGCTGGAGCCAGAGCAGCCCCTTAGCCTTTATCTGTTCTGACTGTTGGATTCCGCGCAGCGGTTACAGAGTAGAGTTTTGAAATTTTGCGAAGGTGTTTCCCCCACCTCAAATTCCTTGTCCCGTTTCCCACCTCCGTCAGATGGGCACGCGGGATCTTGATGGGCCTTGGTGTCAGGGGCAGAGGTGCCGTCTGGCCGAGTTGAGGGCCTGAAACCCACAAGAGAAGGTGGCCTCTAAGAGCCAAGGCACTTCTCATGTGCAGTGAGAGGAAAAAGGCTTTTTCCGGAACTCCAGAGCTGGGCAGGAATCATGAAGAGCACAGGATGGGCAGGCAGCCTGCTGGGTGATGTCCCCAAGGAGGCCCACACCCTAATGCCATAGCCTGTCCCCACGTCCCCGACGTGCTGGGGAGACCGTGCACGTGTGATCAAGTGAGGAGCTTGACGTGGGCGTAGCTTGCATTCAAGTGGGCTCCGTGGCATCTCAAGGGTCCTTACAAGAGGGAGGCAGGGGTCAGAGTCAGAGAGAGAACGTGTGAGGACAGAGAGGAGAGAGGATTCTGAGCTGCTGCCTGGAGACAGAGGGAGGGCAGCAAGTGCCCTCCAGAGGCTGGAAAAGGCAAGAGAAGGGATTGTCCCCTGGAGATTCCAGAAAGAACCAGCCCTGCAGACCCATTTAGACTTCGGATGTCTGGAACTATGAGAGAATAAATCTGTGTTGCTTTGAGGCACTGAGTCTGTGGTAATTTGTCTGACGGCCGCAGAAGCTCATACAGGGTGATCCTGTTTCTGCCTGGGAGGTTTGGGGGGTTCTCAAGACCCCATTTCCAGGGCACTCCCTGGGATGGAAGCGGCCATGTCTAGGGCAGCATCCAGGGCATGGTGCCTCCCAGGCAGAGTGTGACCAGGCCTGGGCTGGGCTGGCAGACACCACACAGGAAGGCGGTCATGTGGGGACTCGGGGAAGACATGATGCTCCCTCCTTGGAGGGATGTTCCCCCTGAATCTGGCTCTCCTCGTGGCTGCTGTAGCTGGGCACGGAGCCTCCCCTGCCTGGAAGGAACCATGGCAGTGGCATGGCTGATGGACATGTGCCTAGCCACGTGGGGTCTGAGTGGACATGGCGGCCTTGGCTATGGGGGAGCTTCAGACACTCACGAGGTTTCACCTAAAAGAACTCGAGGGAGATTCCAAGGGCTCCGGAGTCATCCCCCAAAGGGTTTGGGGCAGTAGAAGACCAGAGGAAGGATGTCCTAGCCCTGCTGTGGTGCGGACACATTCACTCTACTGTTCCGTCCATTTACCCAGCGCTGGCCCCTGGCTGGGGTCCGGAAGGGTGGCGGGTGGGACCCAGGCCTGCCCTGGAGGGTCCACATTCCAAGGGAGTCTGGCGGGCAGGTGTTGGGGAGCAGCTGGGGGAGGTGGTCTGTGGGTAGAGCTCAGCTCAGGACCCCAACCGAGAAGGACTGATTTAGACACCACCACCCATGAAGCACTTCCAGGGGCTTTCAGCGGCTTCTGAAGGTACAGTCATAGCACGTATTTATTCTAGAGAATTAAGCAAGTGTGGAAATCTATAAAGAAAATTCAGTAACTCATAATGCTACCCCCAGAGGTGACCAGAGCTAATGCTGGTGCATTCCTCTTCAGGCATTCTTTATAGGCTCACAGACACGTGACACCCAACACGTGTACAAAGGGCACAGACATGCACATAACACCTGACATGTGTCCACAGGACAGGAGCCCAGTGGCACGTATCACACCCAACATTGCATACGTGGCCACAGTTTTTTCTTTCACAAAATCAAAGCAATACTGTGTCTACAAACTTGTAACCTGCTCTTTTTCCTTTCACTTAACAGAGGCTGATGATTTTACATTGGATCTTCTTTGAAAACTTGTTTTTTACAGGCACGCAATATTACACGGGGTGGCCACATCCTAATGCAATCCCCATCAGGCACTGGTGCTCCTTCCCTGTTTCCTCTCCTTCATGTCATTCCAAAATGGACATCCTGTTTTGCAATTTCAAGCTTATTCCTGTAAATCCCCGCATCTCTTGGAGATCTCTCCTAGGATCAGGTTCCGGTCTTCCTGTAATGAATGATGCATTCTCTTCTGTCGGCCTCACACCTCACATTTATCACTCTCTCTGCCCCTGGGCCACCACCTTTTGTTTGTGAAGGGACCTGAGGTCTGAGGCAGCCCCAGGTTGTTATAAGTTTTAGATCATTCCTCCCGTGACTCACCCAAGCATTCTGAGGGTGCATGGAGGTTGGGAAGCCTGTGCCCATGTCCTCATGACACCCAGAGAACAAATGACCGTTTATCCTACCTTGGACGGCCATGTTGGAATTGCCGTTGGAAGCCCTGCCAGCTCACCAGCGTGTGCAGCTGCTCCCAGAATCTTGTCACTGTTGTCCAGCACCAAGCTGGCCATTTGTTCCATTTGCTCCACTTCTGACGTCTGTGCATCCTGTGAGGGCGGCGAGCATGCTGTCCTTGCTCCTTGTCGAGCCTTCGGGGCCCCAGGAGTGCTCAGTTAGTACCCGTTGAACAGATGCGTGGATGGATCAGTAGAAAAGGAGGGAGCAGATGGTGCTGGCTCTGCCCTCTGGGCGATGGGACTGTGGGCCCGTGTGGACCAGAGTGCAGGAAGGGGAAGGGGGCTGCCCCTTCTGGGGTCTCAGTGTCTTCCCTCTTCCCGGGGTGATACACTCCCCTCACAGCCAAGCCAGCAGGGATGGGCAGTCCATCCGCACCCACACCCAGGATGTCATCTCGAATGGTCAAATCCTCGAGAACTCATGACTGAGAACAGGCCCCTCGACACATGAGCCCCAGGGTGAGATAGCCGAGGGGGACCTGGGCACATGGGTGGTAGTTCAGACCTGCCAGGTTCAGATAGCAGCTCTGCTAGACCTCGCGGTGGGGTACAAGGCAAAGTTTGCAGGCACAGCTTTCCTAGTCCTCAGCACTGCTCATCCGCTGGAGGGGGGCAGGGGTGCAGGTAAAGGGCGGAGGCATGGGCTGTGCTACAAAGGTGTTCCTGGTGGGCAGAAGCCTGATGATCCCGGGTATTGAGAAGGGAAACGAAAAGATGTCTACCCAGATTATTCCTTTTTGTGCCCTGAGTTTCTCTCTGTGTCAAATCGAGACCTGAGTCTTATGCTCTGGTCATCGGTCAGAGGGGAGCTAGAAAAACAAAGGAATGACACGTGGTGATAGAGGCAATGATAAACGCGTATATCGACAGCAGAGCAATGCAGGGAGCTGATGGCTGGCTAGGTTAGCAGACAAGCAAGAATGCACCAGAAGGGCCACTGTTGTTCGTTAGTGCCCCAGCCCTGAGAAGAGCCAGACAGGGGGACGTTGCATCCCTGCAGGTCATGGAACGTCCCCCTACCCCACTCTCCCAAGGCAGCCACCCGCCCCTTCCAGTCACTGACCAAAGGCTCCGATCTCTACCCAGTGTACACAGCCTGGTTCTTTCCTTCTTCAGGGCCGGAAGGCAGAGCAAGAATAAGTCGGCTTGGAGTATGTTTATGTATGTGTGTGCGTATAGGTCTGCGCACATGTACGTGATGTGCTAATGTATAAAAATAAATCAATATGTGATACTGTATGTACATAGAACATAACGTAATCGTAAATTATGTACTATAAAAGCAATAATGTTTGCAAATATAATGTAATCAAGAGGGTGACATCCATCAACTTTGCTACTTCTATTGGTAAGAAACAAGTCAGTTTCCACCTTCAATCACAGGGAGGGGATGACTGACTGGGGGTCACTCGGGGTGTCTGCCACATAGTGTGACATGGACACTGGGGCTTTTCAAATGCCTGAGACAATTTGAATTGCAGCAAATTGAGAAAATGATCCAAGGAACTTTGCTGTCGGCTAATGACAGAAGCAGGTTGTGTCTACTCCTGCAGGCGCTGCCCAGTCCAGGCGCAGCTGCGGACTTGTTCATCTGGGAACACTCATCAGATGTCCTGGGGGAGATGTGCCCGGTGCAGCTGGGTGCGCTGACTGGAATTTTGGAAGAAAGGGACGAATGACCTGATTAATTTAGTAAATTATTTAAAAAGTCATCTATTTCTACTCTTGTATTATACATATATATTTTTAATATGTATATATTAAAATATACATATATATTTTTTTACAAAAGCAACTTATGTTTAAATAAAAAATTATGAAGAAAAGGAAACAAGCAAAAAAGTGAAAAATATAAGAAACTGACCTACTGTCTTGGGGAACTAAGGATATTCTGTATAAAGACCAAAAACATCTTTTCTCAGAGAGGAGACTGACACATCAGATCATATCTACTGAGTCTAAACAAGTGAGATAATCCACAAAAGGGGGAAATGTGTTTAAAACGTAAGCAACTGAGACTCGATCAGTTTCCAGAATTCATAAAGAAACTTTAGTCAAAAGACAACAAGAAAGAATCCGCTTTCAGCCGCAGGACGGGACCCGTGACCAGGCAGGTCACCCACGAAGGGACAAGGGCCATCAGAGAGACACTTTCAGAAACCTGCAGATGGGAAGCACCCTGAGGACAGGTTTGCGGGGGGCGGAGGCACACAGGGGAAGGCACGATGGTGCTGGGGGGGCAGAGGGGGACAGGCTGCCCCCCCGGGGGGCCACACAGGGCTCTCCTGGGAGGGAGGTGGTGACTCAGCAGTTTCATTTCCTGGTGGGCTGAGGCTCATGGGAGATATGCAGATGAGCCCAGAGCACCATGGGAAAGGGCCCTTTATATTCCCAGGTGGGCTGCTTCCCCTCCTTTCTGGGGGGCGCCCACAGGAGGGTGCCAGGCAGGGTGAGAACCCCTTGGGCTGAGGAGAGGGTCTGGGGGACACGGGCTGGGGGGCGGGGAGGGGTGAGAGGCTGACACGCCCAGGTGGTCCAGTGTGGCCTCGGGCCAGGTGGGGGGGGCGGGGGGGCTGGGGGCAGGGGCGGTTCCATGAGCTTCCCTCAGCTTCAGTCAGCTTCCCTCAGGTTCCCTCAGCTTCAGTCAGCTTCCCTCAGGTTCCCTCAGCTTCAGTCAGTCAGCTTCCCTCAGGTTCCCTCAGCTTCAGTCAGTCAGCTTCCCTCAGGTTCCCTCAGCTTCAGTCAGTCAGCTTCCCTCAGGTTCCCTCAGCTTCAGTCAGCTTCCCTCAGGTTCCCTCAGCTTCAGTCAGCTTCCCTCAGGTTCCCTCAGCTTCAGTCAGTCAGCTTCCCTCAGGTTCCCTCAGCTTCAGTCAGCTTCCCTCGTCGGCTTCCACCAGCTCCCGCCAGGTTGTCTCAGCTTCTGCCGCGGAGGCTGACTGGGTGTCGGGGCCTCGGGGAGGCTGGGTGGGGAGCGCCCGTGTGCCCCACAGTCCCCATGAGCCTGGGAGCAGCTACACGGAGCAGGGCAGGGCTGGAAGGGCCAGGCCTCAACCCATCAGCCCCTGCCCCTGCCCCTCCCGGTGACGGTGAGTGACGGTGACCGTGACCGTCCACCCTGCCGGCTGGGGGACACCTACCCGCACTTGCTTGTCCTTTGCAGCTTCCCGGAGAACAGAGCCATCGCATGAGCTGAAGAGTTTTCCAGAAGTCCGACCCTCCCGACCTCTGCGGGTCCCTGTTGAATTGGGACCCGGCTCCTCCACTGCACCCCAAATACCCGCACAAGGAACCCCTTTCTTTCTGTCCCCGGTCCCCGCATCCTCGCCCTTCCTGCTCCTCCTCCTGGTCCTTCTCCTTCAGCCCTCCCGCCCCCGCCCCCAGCCCCGGCCCCGCCCGTGGGCCAGACCACCCGAACCCCCCCCCCCCGCACGTCCCAGTCTCGCTGCCCACCCCGGCAGGAGGCAGGCGGCGTGGCCATGTGCCCCCCGGTGAGCGTGCGGCACGGGGCCGAGGGCATGTCCTACCTCCACGCGTCCTGGATGTACCAGCTTCAGCATGGCGACCAGCTGGGGCTTTGCTTCACTTGCTTCAAGACTGCCTTTCTGGAACTCAGAGACTTGCTGGAGTTGGAAGACTGGGAAGATGAAGACTGGGACCCTGAGCTGATGGACCATGCCCAGGCGGGGCCTGAGCAGGGGGGGTCCCCGGAGATGGGGCTCGGCTGGGAGCAGGGCCCGGGTCACCCCGCACAGGGGGACACTGTGGACTGGGGGCCAGGCACCCTGGCGGCAGCCCCTGCGGGGTCTGAGGAGGTGGGCCTGGACCACCACTTTGTGCCCACGGAACTGGAGCCTCAGAACGCAGCACCCCTGGGCCTGGGTCCTGAGGATGCCGACTGGACCCAGAGCCTCCCCTGGAGACTCGGGGGGCCCCCCACCTGCTCGCACTGGCCGAGTCTCCCTCCTCCGTGGCAGGGGTTTCTCAAAGTGGACCTGCCCCCGGGGGAGCCCATGGTGCTGGAGCTGGGCACCACCCGGGCCGTGGACCCTGCCGAGGCCGAGGCCTGGTTAAGGGACCTGCAGGTCATCTCCATGGTGGGCTGCTACGATGCCATCTACCTGCGGAAGATGACGCCAGGTTGGGCCCGGAGGACCCCGGGCCAGGGCTGGAAGCTGCTGCTGGAGCCCGATGAGGTGTGGGTGGTGAGACTGCAGGACGCGCCCCAGGAGCAGGACCTGCACCGGTGGAAGCTGAGCATTCTGGAGTCCTGTCCTCCGGGGCAGACCGAAGAGCTGGTCCCTGCGGACTCGGCCCTGCTTAAGAGGGGATTCACCATCCTCTCTTATTCACCCTGGGCCAAAAGGGAGGCAGAGGAGGGGGCCTCCGCATCCAGGCCACAGTCCTCATCCTCCCGGGGACAGGATCCCGGCACCACTGAGCCCTGGAGCCTCGGGCCCAGTGGGCCCAGTGGGCCCAGGGGGCCTGGGGAGAGCCCGGCTGCCATGGGAGCCTCGGCCCTGGGGGAGCTGCCCTCTTTCCAGCACTTCCGCCCGGGGCCCCAGAACTGAGGGACCGAGGCCCAAGTGGCCACCGTTGTCCTGGCTGCCCCCCTCCCCACAACAGTCGAGGGAGCGGCGATGGGTAAAGAATAGGGGACTTGTGCCTGGGGAGGAAGAATGGGGAGCTGCCTAGGGACTGAGAAATGGGACCCGTCACTGGCTCCGTGGAAGGGACCCAAAGGCCTGTACCCGGGTGAGAAGTTCTTCTCCGGCAAGTGTCACGGAGCTCGGACTGTGACGCTCTCCGGGACGTGCTGCGCGAATGGCTGCGGCGCAGCTTGTGAAGTGGGTGCAGGACACGTCTGTGTGCACCAGCCCTGCCCTGGCCACACGCAGGGACGTCTCAAGTGGGGCCCGTGCTCCCGGAGCACATGGAGGTGGGGGCAACAGGGCTCTGGGTGCTTCCTTTGCCTGGATGGTGTCTGGGGCCCCGGGGACCCTGTCAGCAGCAGTGGGGACTGTGGTCTGCACTGGGAGAGACCTCACTTCAAATGTTGGCTATTTTATGCAGGTTGACCGTTTAGTACCCGTTTCTTCGTGTGTTGTTTTTCAACTAAATAAAGTCAGAAGAGTTTTGCATCAAGCTCTTGTCCGGAGCTCTTCCTCAGAAAATCCCTGTTGGTTTGCCTTGTCCTCTCCCTTTCTGGGACAGATCCATCCTGGCAACACCAGCTTCTCCAGTCACAGGTGAAGTACATAGCTTCCAAGTTAGTGACGATGGGAAGCATGAGGGTGACCTGTCTGGGCCTTCCTACCATAACTCCTGGGAAGGATGCAGTATTGGGCTAGAGAACGTGTCCTGGGAAGAATGGGAAGCAATGCCTGGCAGTGTGTTCCCCCCACCCCCATCCCCAGCCAGACACCCCAATAACTCAATAAACATCCAGTCGAAATCCCTGGCATGGTTTATGGGGCTTGGGACCTAACATACACAACACTCACATTCACATAGCTCACGCCAAATGTCCAATGTGACATAGGCACACATCACACAGCCCTTTGGTGTATAGAATGTCAGCAAATTGTGCCATGGTGCTGAAAACCATCAATCGCTAAGCATTTATTGAGCACCTACAGTGCACAGTGCCGTGTTCCAGGCATCAGGATATGTCAACACACAAACATGGAGCGCTTCCAGTCCGTGGAGGAGACAGACGATAAAAGATGTGGTTGCAGATGGAGAAGGTAATGACGGAGGAGAGTCAGGTGTGCCAAAGGAGGTGCGGCCTCGAGAATACAGTGTCCAGGAGGCGACTTCTCATCAGGTCCAGCCTACTTTCCTTGTCTTGTTTGCCTTGCGCACCTACTGAGTCCATGACATGTTGGGGGCCCTGTCTTCCCAAAGGGCCAGGAAGCTGCAGTGTGGAAGTGTCCAGCTGGGTCTCAGCGGTGCTGTGTGAGACCAGCGCCCCCAGACACTGTTATCAGAGCCGGAGTCATGATGCTCTTAGAGGCTGTCCTAGAAATGACTTCCGATATTGTTTGCTTATTTCAAAATAATGCATATTCATTGTCCACAATTTAGAAAACAGATATGCAAATTAGAGGAAAATTAATACCGTCAGAATTCCAACCCTCAGAGAGAGTGCTGTCACTATTTGGCATGTACTGTTGTCGTCTTTTTTCTGTGGATAGTTAGAATTTTTTGTTTAAAAATTTCTTTTACAGTTAGTGTCTGTTTGTTAGTGTTGAGTAAGAACAACAGCTGCAGGTCAGGCAGGAAGGGGAGAGCCTAGGCACTGACATCCCCTGCGGCCAGCACGGTCCTTAGCCCTTCTGGGATGGGGTCTAGGTGAGGTGGACCCTATCATCTCCCCTAGGCAGGCCCAGGGCATGGCGGAGGCCCAGCGTCCCCTCCTTTCCCTCATGGCCAGGTCATCCCCCCTAAATCCAGAGTCCGTGACTTCCCCAGAAGCCCCAGGGGTGTGTGCAGGAAATGGTCCCTGAGCAGGACAGGGGCGAATGTGTGCTGGGGCCCCAGAGCCCTTCCCCTGAACGGGCCTGGGGGTCTCGATACCATGTACGTGTCCTTGCATTATAGCTGGACACGTCTGCAGACAACCTGGCACCGTTTGAAGATGGGTTTCCAGGCATTTGGGGACCACGGCAAGGGCAGAGGCTGCCCCGTGGAGGCAGCAGAGACCCCCCCCCCCGGCCCGGGGAAGGGTCTTGACACAGCTGCGGGCAGCCGTGGGCAGGGTGTGGGTGGGGTGGCATCGGCTGGGGACGGGCCTGAGCCGGGAGGTCAGACCTTCGGAAACGCTGCTCCCCAGTCAGTGACCAGGGCGGGGTCCGCAGGCAGCAGGGTGCCCCTCACGCGTGTCGGTCCGGGGGAGACCAGTTCTGGCCCCGCAGCCACACGGCCCTCCTGGGCTCGCAGAGCGTCGTGTGTCATAGAGTCCTCTGTGCGGCGGACTCAGTGTGCTTCCCTCAAGTGCGGCCACACGGGCTTTTCTCTTCCAGGCGGTAAGCAACCGCGGCCGCACGACTACAAATGTCCTTTGTCGTGTCCTGGCTGAAGGCCGCCTCCTGCCTGCAGGGGTGCTGGTTTCAGATCACCTTCCTCCTGAGTTCTCGCTGAGAAATGCCCGCCTCGGCGTGTGGGGTGTGGCTGTGGGCGCGCCCCCTTCTCTCGGGGGCGCCCAGAATACTCCAGGCGGAGGAGGCAGGCAGGGGGCGGAGGGGCCGAGCAGCTTCGTGTGAGAAGGAGGAAGACCGGTGCGCAGGGCAAGTGTGGGGGCGGAAGGGGCTTGTCTCCTGTGTCCACTGTCCCTGGACGTTGGTCGCCAGCCTCTGCTTCCTGCTCCTGCTGGTGGCACAAACCTCAGGGTTGTCACCCCGGGGAAGACGCGGCTGTTACCTCTCCCAAGCCCAGTGTGTCCTGGCGGTGTTGGGAGGGTCCCCCGCCACACTGGGCCCACAGCACTCTGCCTGCTTCCTGTGCCAGCTCTTTCCAGAGACTCTGGAAGTCTGGGTGCCTTCGGGATTGGGGCGGCAGGCTCCCGCACTGGAAGATTCCAGAGGACAGGGGCAGCACCAGACAGCCGGTTCACATTCCCTCTGCTCTCCCCTCTTGGGTAGATTCTGCGGGTGGATTCGCACTTCCAGGCCTCTTTGTCCCTCACCACAGCCTGCGGAAGCCGTGACTGGCAGTGGGGCTGCCCTGGGGCCCCTCAGGTCACAGACTGCCCGGCCCTCCCTGCCAGGCCACCGTAGCCAGGGAGTCAGGGCTCATGCTTCCGGGCTGCATGGATTCGAGGGAGGGTCCCCATTCTAAAGGTCTGAGCAGTGCTGATCTGGACAAGCCTCCTCCTCTGCCCCCCCTCCCGGAATGGGTGTGGGGACGTTAGCCACGGACCCCTTTGCTTAAATGCACCCAACATAAAAGACCCTTCTGGTCCATCTTCTTCTCTCCCATCATCCAGTGAAAGTGGCATCTCCTTAAAAACACATATTGGATGAAGCTAAGGAGGGAAAATACCAAGGATTATGATTCGGGGTGAATCAGGGGCACCCGGCTGGCTCAGTCAGAAGAGCATGTGACTCTTGATCTCGGGGTCATGAGTTCAAGCCCCACGTTGGGTGTAGGGATTACTTAAATAAATGAATAAATAAAAACTTTTTAAAAATTCTGGAGTGGCGTTACACTGGCCTACCCTAGCGGCTGGCCAACGGGCCTCCAGGAAACCGGCTTATCACCGTCTGTCTTCCGTGCTCAACGAATAACGTTCTTTCTGGTTAAAGACAGCTTTACTTCAGTTTACTTGCTGATGTTGAAGTAAGAGCAAGCAGACCAGGGCCAGGGCCACAGCCACTCAGCAGCTTCTGGTGAGGACCCCGTGAGCAGGCCGCGAGCCTCCCTGCTGCTGGGGAGAAGGCCACCAAACCCTTGGAGGTGGCCCTCCGGGCAATCCCACTGCCCTCACGGCCACCACGGACCCTACAGCTGGACCTGCTGGGGGCGCCATCAGGGGACACCGCCGGGCACACAAAGGGAGCACGGCATCCCCTTCTTTGCGCCAGTGGTCAGAACCCAGCTCCGGTGGGTGGGCTCCTGGGGTCCTGTCACAGGGTGAGCTCTGCTGGCCCACCAGGGGGACACGCAGCAACACGTTCACTTCTTGCCCAGCGGAGACCCGCACGCAGAGGAGGCCGGAGGTGGGTGTGACACAAACCCATACATGTCTGGGTAGCGACAATAAGACAGTGGAAACTTGGCCTGGGGATCCCAGAGGGCACAGATTTCCAGGCCCAGGACGCGGCTGATTGTGCCAATGGCGCCCCCTGGTGGTCATTTCGGGCTGGGTGGCCTCCCCAAACCGTCCACCTCCTGCAAAGGAGGGCCAGCCACACGCTCAGTCCAGTCTCCCACCAGCAGCCTGTCCTCGGAAACGACCTGGGAACGCTCAGCTCTGCAGTCTGCTCTGGCCTCCCTTTCCTGACCTGTGAAGTCAGGACATTTTACGTGGGGTCCTGACAGCTCTTGGGGTCCAGGGTCCTCTCTGGCAGAGACTCTGGCTGCTCTGCTTCCCTGCTCCAGCCCTGGAGACCCGCTGTGAGTGTGCACTTCTGAGCGTGTGAGCGCCTGCAAGTGTGGGTAGTGTGTGGCGTGGGTGTGCGGTGTCTGAGTGTGTGCACGTCCTGAGGGCCCCTCGGAGCAGGTGGCTTGGCGTCTGGGTCCCATCCCTGCCAGGCCATGTGTGGGGAAGGCCTGACCCCAAAGACAGAGCCACAGAGTTAGAGGGCTGAGACCCAGATGCTGGCAAAAGTCTCCTTTGGGGGCGGATGCCACAGGACACTGACCCTTTCTGCTCGTCTGTTTTCCACGGCTTCTGAAATGAGCGTGAACTACCAACGCAACCAAACAGCCATAAGGTTCTCATGCTGCCCACAGTCCAGGCTGGGCGGAGCCGTAGAGAAGCTTGTAAAACAGCCAAGGAGGAGACTGGTGCAACCCTCCCTTGCAGACAGAAAACCCAGGCCAGGGTGCCTGGCACCAGGGCCGACATGGGCCCAACCCCTGTGCTGTCGTCATGGATGTTGACAAAGTCGACCTTTCCTTGCTCCATTTCACCTGTGACAACCTGGATTTTGTCCAGTAAAGAGCCGCGTGGACTCCTACAGCACCCCCTGTGGCCCTGTGCACAGGGGACACTGTCTGGGACTCCAAGTCGCCCCAAGCCGGTCTTTCTCACAAAGCTCCAGGGAAGGTCACACTGTCCAGCACGCGCCTGGGCAGACAGCCGAGCACATACAAAGGTGTGTTCGTCCCCAAGACAGGGTGAGGCCAGTGCCCCTGTCAAGTGTCTCGGGCCTCTAACAGCCAAGCTGCCGGGCCCAGGGCCCTGAGAGCTGTGTGTGCCCCCTTGCTGGGCCCCAACCCCAGTGAAATCCCCTGAGGACTGGTCAAGCACAGGGCCCTGCGTCCCCTGCCAAAGGTCACCCTTGTCTGCAGAACTTCCGTGCGGGCAGTTCAGGTCTGACGTGGACTGTCTGGAGCTCTGGCATCTCGTCCTGAAAACCGCGCTCCGTCGGGCCCACTGGAGAGAGGCCTTGGGAAGTGGGCAGTGCTCCTGTCGCCATGAAAGGATTTGACCCCAAGGTCATGCTGGCACAGCTTAAAACACCAACTCCTTAATGTCCAAGGCTTTCGAAAATGCTGGGTAGCATGGGAAAGTGACGTGCTGTCCGTGCGGCCAGGGTGGGGCCTGCTCGTGCAGGAGGGGCCACGCCACGTGGCGGACACCCCGTCGGGGCCCTTGCTTAAAGCCATGCCCCGCGCTCCCGTGTGGAAAGCCCGACTCTCGAAGCGTGACTGTGAGGACGTTTGGGAGAGCCACACCCAGGCAGTAACGGACTGAGAGGTCTGGAGGCCTTTGCGCCGTGGCGTGCGGAGCAGGACAGACGTTCTAGGAAACGTCAGCCGGGTTCTAACGGTTTCGTCATCAGGAAGACTTGTGAGAGAAATGCTGTTAGTGTCGTGCATATCAATCAGGCAACTCGGTCTCCCACACGCGGGGGACCTGCGGGCGAAGGAGGTCATGAGCTCACTCGCTAAGTGAAACCAGCCATTTCCCATCCCGGGCCCCAGACCTTGCTTCCTCACGGCTGCAGGGAGGACATGGAAGAGGCTGGGGGCTGAAAGCGGGTGAGCGGTGACTGGGCCAGTCCATACTGTCGTTGCAGCTAAAACCTGTCCATAATAAACGCTGCTTGGACATCAGCCTCTCTGAGGCCTCTGCCTTACCCCCGGTGGCCCTGGGGCGAGGACGGTGAAGCCTCCACGTCACAGTTGCAGGGAACCGTTCCGAGTCACCTGGCCTCTCCCCGGTGGGCCTGGAGGACCGAGGTCAGGATCCCATGGACACTGGAGGGCACGTGTGTGACCCCAGCCAGAGCTGGGCACAGGGGCAGAGGGATCACCCCTAGCACCCCTCGGAGCTGGCACAGAGGATGGGAGAGCGGACCGTGCTGAAGGTCAAAGTCAAGGGCAGCTGCCCGTCAGCCCGATGGACTTTCTTTACGGACACAGTCCTGTGGCATTTAATGCGTTCACAGCACTGCGTGAACAGCCTCACCTCTGTCTGATCCTGGGCCTTTCATCCCCCAAAGGAAACCCTGCGGCATCAGTGTCACGCCCTCCCCTCTCCCAGCCCCCTCAGCCACGAGTCTCCTTTCTTCCTCCGTGGATTTGCCTGTTCTGGTATTTAGTGTAAATGGAACCCACCTGTACAGCCTTCGTGGCCTGCGCTCACTCAGCACGAGGTCACGCGCCGCATCCATGCGGAAGCCAGTGTTGGCGCTTCACTCCTGTCTGGGGCTGAAGGACAGTCCATCGTACGGATGACCACGTGTATCCGCTCGTTGGCTGGTAGACACTGATTGACCTTTCGGTGGAATGATGAATGATGCTGCTGTGAACGTTCTTGTACGGATTTTTGTTTGGGTGAATCCGGGGTGGGACGGCTGGATCGGACACGCGGTGCTTCTGTGTCTAACCTTCCCAGGAACCGCCGCACGGCCGGCCGCAGGGCTGCTCCGTCTTACACCCCCACCGGCGTGCCCGCGGTTCCGCCTCCCGGCCTTTGCTCAGCACACATTCCCTCGGGGGTCCGAGGCTCCGCTGGAGCCGGGAGAAGAGCACGCGGGGGGCGGGCGCCGAGGGGGAATCGGGGGTCAGAGAGGCCGCGAGCACCGGCAGAACACACCAGCCAAGGCCAAGCAGTCGGGTGTCTGGTTTGAGAGACGGAAGGGTGTGGGGGGAGCGGGTCCACGGATCAGGACCCGGTGCAGGTGACCACGGCGCCGTCCACGTCGGCTTGCACACGCACACTTCAGAATGGCGGATGCTATTTCCCAGCCTGCTCTCTTCGCTGAGTGGGATCGTGGTGAGTGCAACATGCCGCGTCTCCGTTGATGCTGCAGGCGGTTGTTCCAGAACCTTCCGTTTCTGGTGCCGCGTGGGTGCTTCGCGTCTCCCAGGCGCTCTGCCGATGACGCACCGAGGAGACACCGTCACAGTTCAAGGGGACGGGTTGCTTGGTGCCCGCCGTTTTACTATCAGCTACTTCCCTCCACCTCAAGGCTGGGTTTCTGGGTATAAGGAAGAAAATTTCCATTTATTTCACTTGTACTGTCAGTTGACCGATCTGGTCTATATTTTTTGAAGAATAAAAGTGTTGGTTTGCTAACCGACAGTGAGCTTTAGGAAGGTCCAGATGCGGGTTCAGGCGAGGTGAGGTGGAGAGCGCGACCAAGCAACAAGGGGGTGGCCAGGGCAGCGCAGGCCGGCCCCAGGGATCTCATGAGCCGTTTGTGGAGGGGACCAAGGGGACCTCACCCTGACTGGCCGGTAGGTGGGGGCCGGACCCTCCAGCTCCAGGTCCCTGGCAGGAGGCCTCAGGCCTCAGGCTCTCGTATCTTCCATCCTTCCAATCCGTGGGCCCCAGAAGTAAAATAGAAACCCAGATGCCACTTCCCGCTACGAGGAAACAGGAGATCAGGAAGTCAGCTCTCGTGAAAGAAAAATGATATAAGCATCCTTCGGGAACCACACGCTCGTGCTGTGACGCTGCATGTGTCTGGGTGGTGACCGAGGAGCTCTGGTCGCCAGCGAGCCCTTGAAGCTGGGGCCCCTCTCCCCCTCCGTCTCCAGGCATCCGTGGCGGCCTGCAGAGCCGGTCGTACCGCCCGAAATAGAAATCTCTGACATTTCTGTGGCTGCCAGGTGTGCAAGGTGTGGGCAGGTGGGAGGTGGGTTCGCTCTCGCCGGGCTGTCTAGCTTGCACGTCTCCCACCAGCATGAGCAGGGCACCGCTGTGTCCCCTCAGCGGGGCTCATTTTAAAAATAAGTTATTCTGACAGTTTGTATACTAAACCTGTCACAGAGTTTATTTCTAGTTTGGCGTCAGGAAAGCAGTGATTGCCCCGTGGTTCCAGTGTGTGAGTGTGTGGGTGTCCACTGGTGAGCACATGTGAACCCACGTCTGTGAATGGGCACGTGCGTGTCACAGGTGTGCGGCTGTGTGCACGGGTGTGCACGGGGAGGGGGCACTGAGCACGTGGTGCTGGGGGGACGCTGTGTCGTCCAGGGCGCGTGCCTCCTCGCGGCCGTGCCGGCCATCAGCTCGGCTTCCCCTCCGTGCCAGCAGCAGCTCTGGACCAGGGTCTGAGGAGCCAGCTGCCCCAGCCCACCCCAGGGGGTCTGTGCCGCCCCCCGCCCACCCTTCCCACCGTCTTCTGAGGTCAGAGCTGTCCTCGGTCAGCAGGCTTGTGCCTTTGGGATATTCTACCCTTTCACGTCTCATTCAGAGCCCCTTCCCGCTGGTGGATGGGCATCCCACCCCAGGGACGGCCACGCTCGCACACGTCTCCCCATACTCACAGGCGCACACCTGCTCACACCCACACAACCGAGATGCCCAAAGGTCAGAGAGCTTCACCCAGAAGATGTCACACACCCCCGCTCTGGTCTGAGGGTTCCTCGCAGCTTCCAGTCTTCTGGCCCCTCTCACCTGACCAACTTTGCCCGGACGGGGCCCTGCCTCACCCCCTCAAATGGGCCTGGGGACGGTGCAGCGGGAAGTTCTATGGGCCCCCAAGGATCAAGCCCACTTTTTTGTCCTTCAAACATCTTGGCTGCTCCAGACCCTTTGCTCTTTCATATGAATTTTTAGAACCAATTTTTCTAATCTTATAAAAAGCTCTCTTAAGAATGACCTTGAATTCTATTAATTTCGGGACAATGGGTGTTTTTGGGTCCCGCCTTCACAAAGAGGGCTGGGAAATGCAGTCGCCCAGTGGTGTCCACGCAGAGGCCACGCACGCTGCGGCCCAGCTGGATGGCTCTGCCTAGCAAAGCTGCACCCAGTAGACTGACGGATGTGGGCCGTGGCTCTAGGACATGGCCCACGTGGCTGTTTGACTTCACGCCAAGGAGGCTTCATGGGGACAAACAGCTGCAGGCTGACACGCAGAGGCTCAGAACTTTGCCTGTCCCTGGTGCACACGACCCTGCGTGTAACAGAGCCCACGAGAGCCCCATGTGGCCAGAGCCTGGGGAGGGGAGAGCTGGCAGCTCACGGGAACCAGGTAGGTAAGGAACAGAACTGGAGCCGAGAGAGGGAGACCGGCAGCACGTTCCCGGGGCGCAGAGGGCACTCCCCTGGCCGCCGGGAGCAACGTCAAGGACGAGCCTGTCACCAGCACGGTTCACCCCTTGGACGAGGCGGTCAATTGCGCCACTTGGGCTTTTGTCCGGAAGCCGCACTCGTGACCTGGAAAACAAGGAACCAGCATGTCTAGCATGCTAACTTGTGGTGACCAAGGTGGGAAATAGGCCCAAGGCCCGCTCAGCCCACGAGAGCGGGTGCGCCCCACCTTTGCCGGGCCTCTCCAGGAGAGCGGGCGCGAGCTCAGCTCTCCACGCGGGTTCACGGGCTGCCTTTGTCAACAATGGTGGGGGGAGTGGACCAGAACACATTTTTCTTTGATTTTCTTTGCATAAAGAAGGTCTGAAAGGACCCTGAAGAACATGGCGGAAGAACGTAGCCGCATTCCTTGTCACTCCCTGCCTTGTGTAGACGGCTTAATCACCGGTCCAAACCCCAATCCGGAATGAATACAAGTCTCCTCTGGGCTCCCTAAAGTAACGTAAGCAAGTGGCCCAGGGCCCCTGAGGCCCCAGAGTCCCCGTAAGATGGGCTGGGTCCCCCCATCCTGGGGGGACAGTCAGGAGGGCTGGGTGAGCCTGGGCCTTGTGTGAAGCAGGGGAGCCAGGAGAAGGCAGGGGTCCTGGGGGAAAGCAAAGAGGTCCTTTCCCGAGGGGGTTTTGTCAACCCTAAAAATAAAATAGCCAGTTATTTTACCAGCAAAACAGGTTTCCGCAGGGACATTAGAGGAAGTGCACTTGGGGCCGGGCATAATAACGGGCTTAGGCAAGTCAGAAGAGAAGGGGAAGGTCCGCTTGATGAGGGTGTAGGAGGAAACTGGGAAGGCTCGTTTGCTGGAGGAGATGAAGGGCTGGCTGCGGGCAGCGGTCAGTGCGTGGCTGCTGGGGGGGATGGGCAACGCTCCTCCTTCCCTTTAAAAGTGGGAGAGGAAATTCCTATGTGAGAATGTCCTCCTTCCTCCTGTTGGTTGGGGGCCGCAGCGAGGGTCTGTCCTCTGTGTGAGGGTCTTCTCCACAGCTGCCCCGCTCCGTGGCCAACGTGGGAGCTTCGCCGGTTCTCCCGTCCTCACCTGGCCACTGGCAGTGGTGACCATCACCTAACAGGCAGGCCGTTGAGAGTCTGAGGTGAGGCCCGTCCCCAAAGTCGTTCAGGCAAAGATTACACAAGGGAAGGAACAGACAGACAAGTTTCCGTTGGTCCCTCTTAGGAGCACAAAGCACCCATGTACGCCTGCTGCAGGAGACGGGGTGTTCCCAGGCAGAGCCCTAGCCGGCCCTACAGACAGGTGACAGGGCCCTGGCAGAAGTGATGGGGCCTTGCAGCCAAGGCAGGTGAGCCCAAGTGGGGGTTCCCCACAGCAGCTGCGGGGGCCACAGCGGACATGGTGCTGTCGCCCGATGGAGGGGTCTCAGTCGGCCTCCCTGACTCCATCAGAGTCCCAGTAACCATGTGGAGCAAGGTCCCCCCGTAGAGGCTGTGACTATAGTTCCCCCTCTCTGAGCAGAGCCCCCGTCCCCAGCTCCCCTTCTCTGATCAGAGCCCCCGTCCCCAGCCCCTCTTCTTTGAGCAGAGTCCCCATCCCCGGCTCCCCCTCTCTGAGCAGAGCCCTCGTCCCCTGCTGGTTTGGCTGTAGAATGAACACAGAGCCCACCACAGCCATCACAGGGAGCCCACCCGCTGCCACCACGATCCTGCCACTTGCTGCTTATGCGGGCCTCCATGTGCACACGTCTTCCAAGGCAGAGCATGGCAGCAGCCAGCAGAGGCCCACCAGTGCCTTCATCCTCTTGCAACGTGGCTCTGCTCAGTGCAAGCTGGCCCCCAGGCCCAACACTCCCAAGCCTGAGACTCAGACCTGCCAACAAGGGGCCATGTGCAAAATGAGCTCCTGAGGGCCTGCCTTGATGGGCAGGGGCCTCCCCTGACCACCTGGTCCCTGTCTCAGCCCTTGGCCTCACACCCAGCAAGCAAGGATGTTTCCAGCTCTTTCTGATTTAAGGATTGAGGGTCACAGACGTCCTGACGGACAGCCAGCCAGCCATTGGACCAACCCTGAGCTCCCAGAAAGCTGGGTGCCATTGGGGGCTTCGTGATGGGCCCACAGTCCAGAAGGGACAGCAGGAAGCAGATGGCTGGGCTGACTCTGTCCTCTGGGCACCATCGCCGAGGTTTCACTCCCTTGGAACCTGCAAGGGAAGGCCTGGCCTGGGAAAGGACAGGAGCACTGACCTCCCTCCCACCACTACCCCATTGCCCCCTGACTATCTCGTCCACCTCCCAGAGGCGTCTCAGGGTGTGTGGGGCAGAAGGCTGGGCTACCTGTGGGCCGGCCGCTCTGTCCAAGCTCCGCCCGTCTCCAGCTTGGCTTCCAGAAGGGACAACCCCCCACCCAGGACCCTCACCCCCCCACCCCACATGCCAGCCAGGAGTGAGCAAGAGTGGAGATTCCCTCATCCGAGGTGACTCCTCGCCCCTGGCCAGGCGTCTCCCTCAGGAGCAAAGGTCCACCCATCCCTCTAGCCTTTGAATCTTGTCAAACGCCCCGTCAGGTGAACCAGCTAGGTGCGGGACCCCTACGGCTTGCAAAGCGCTCAGAAAATCCAGCGGCAAAACAGGAGCTAAGTGGCAGACACTCCGCAGGGAAAGGGAAGGAAGGAGACGCACATTAAGGTTCTATCTTAATATAAAGTAGAGATATAAATTCTGGGTCAGCCTGCACGCCTCCAGAAAGGCACATGTTCTAGATCCTGGGGTTCAGTGTCACAGGCACGGCCAAGCATCGCCGGCGGGGGCCCCGCGTGGCCTCGGACCAGACTCCGAGCTGGCAGGCTCAAAGCCGTCACGTGGTGAACACACTCAAATACCTTCTAAATATCATCGATTGGACTTTGTTAGAAGGGTATGTGCTAGAGGTGTAGAAACAGCAATGTATAAAATCCAGGTAACCATGTAATGAGATCGATTTCCTTATAATTATACGGAGGATGTCTTCTCTGGCTAAAACAATAAATCACACAAAGAAAAATCTGCTATGCACCATCTCCAAGAAGCACATTTAGGGTCCCCTGGGTGGCACAGCGGTTAAGCGTCTGCCTCCGGCTCAGGGCGTGATCCCGGCGTTATGGGATCGAGCCCCACATCAGGCTCCTCCACTAGGAGCCTGCTTTTTCCTCTCCCACTCCCCCTACTTGTGTTCCCTCTCTCGCTGGCTGTCTCTGTCAAATAAATAAATACAATCTTTAAAAAAAAAAAAGAAGCCCATTTAAACTAAGATACACATAAAGGTTGAAAATACCAGATTCCTTTAAAATGCAGGGGCAAATGCTCACAGAAGTGCGGGTGTCACTGTCACAGCGTCTGAAGGGCTGAGAGCCGGACACCGTTCGGAGGGGGTCCTGGAGATGCCAAAGGAAGCCCAGGGTGCAGGGCTACGGCTCGCACCCCGACCGTCAGGTCCCCAGATGCCCCGACAGAGGAGACACGCCAGATTCTGTGACGACTTTGTGTGTCTGATGAAGCAGACCTGAGTCGGAATTCTCCAGAGGACACACTTGCCTCTGCTGACAGAGAAATGGAAACGAAAATGAAAAAGAGCACGGGCTCTCGGGTTTGCAGCTCAGGGAGTACGGCCTCCGGGGTGACCAGAACGTCCCGTGCACAAGGAAGGGGTGTTTACGACAACGACACGTGGTTTAGATGAAGAACAGAAAAGAACCGCTAATTTGGGGCTGACGGGCAGAGCTGCTCCTGATTACTATCTTATTGGTTATTTTATTGGCGATCACAAACAAAACTATCCCTGCTATGTATTAATTTACTGTCCTAAGTTACTGTAATTTACTCTGGCCTGTTCGGGAGCTCATTAGTCAGAAAGGAAAATGCCGTCTGTGGGTCAAGAAATTTCCCGCAGTCCCTCACCTCCTTTGCACGGGCCGCCCACCCCCAGAGGGAGAAGGGGCTATGGGAGGTCGCCCTGCACAGATGTCCCCCACACACGGGAAAAGGGTTGGAAACCCGATCGCCTGGTAGCCCGGTGGCTGCATTCCCTGAGCACCCGCCGTGGACAGAGCAGGCGTGCGTCCCTCTGGAAGAGCAGGACGGTGGTCGGAACAGAACACCCTTGGTTGCTGGCCCCTTGCTGAAGGAACCGTGCCGGCTGGCAGCTGCCCACCTGGACCGTGCACCCCCGGGCTTCACCACCCTCTGCGCTGCACCCCACGCCCCCGGTGGTCCCCAGGCCAGCGTGATGGTCTCCCTCAGGTTTCTCCGAGACCAAGCAACAAGCCGGCCCAGCTGCTCTCTCAGCTCTGCCCCCAGCGGCCTGTCGGCACGTCCAGGCTCAGGCTCCAGGATGTGGAGACCACCCAGGGCGGCCGGGGTGCCCGAACCTGCCCCTGGGGCCAAGGACTGCCTGTGCTTTCCCAGGGCTCTCTGACCACCTGCCTCAGGCCTTCTGCTCAGAGCCCTCCCGCCAGGGCGCCTTCTGACCATCTGGCCTCGGGGAGCACTCCCTGTTCCCGACAGCCACCCCGTCAGCCTCAAGCCCAGTGGCCCCAGGCCTGTTTAGTCAAGCCAGGAGGGGAGGTCAGGGGTCAAATGCAAAATAAACCACCTGTGGGACTGATAGACAAGGGATGGCCAAGAGGTGTCTCTTTGTTCCTGAAATGTCCTAGAACTGAGGGTTTATCCACTCAGGCCAAGGTGGCCAAGTCCTTTTCCCAAATTGTCCCCCTGGCCACCTCCGTGGAGTCCAACTCCCACTCAAGGCTCCCTGAGCCCCCGAGGGGAGGGAGCTACGCCCACCCAGGTAGCAGCCCTCAGCTGGGCTGGGCGAGTCCAGGAATGCCTTGGAGCCCCCACCCCCTCCGGACGGCCTTGAGGTGACCCTTCAGCCAGGAGAGCCAGGGCTGCATGCCAGGGCCCCACGACCCTCCCCTGAGAAAGGCTGGAGGTCAGAAGGGCGGCCTTCAAGGATCCCCATGTTTGCACTCAGAGCCCAGGGCCATCTCAGCCTGTCCTGCCCCCCACACCACCCCGGGCCCGGGGAGAGGCCTGGTCAGCCCGAGGGTGCCCTTGACTCCCCTCTCCCCAGTCAATGCGCCTCTCTTTCTGATGTAACGAAAAGTACCATTTATTCTTAAAGAACATGGTTCTCCCTGTTGCCTGGAGTACATGTCCATGGTAGACATTTTGGAGGACAATGAAAAAGTACAAGAAACTGCAAAAACCCGTAGTTCCCTGACTCACAGTTAATTTCTGACGGCATTTCATATCTTTCTAGCTTTTCTGGAAATATGTGTGTGTGTGTTTTCAAAATGAAATTGGGGCGGGGCGCCAGGGTGGCCCTGTCCGTGGAGTGCCTGCTCTTGATTTAGACTCAGGTCATGATCTCGGGGTCGTGGGATCAAGTCCCACGTTGGGCTCCACGCTCAGTGAGGGGTCTGCCCGAGAGTCTCTGTCTCCTCCTCCCTCTGCCTCTGTCCCTCCTCCCACTCCTGCTCTCTTCCTCTCTCACGAATGAATGAATGAATGAATGAATGAATGAAATGAAATGGCCTGAAATCGGGCCAATGCTGTCTGCACGGTCTGGGTCTGGCCCCTGGGGCTGCCGACCCCAGCACCACCGCTGGACACACCCTGGCTTCCACACCAGATACTCGTGCATCGTTCTTGCAGCCGATGTCGGGACCCTGTTTCTCCCCAGACGTGGGTGGTGCAAGAGGTGCCTCTCCAAGTCATGGCCGGTGGGTCTCTGGCGAAGTCTCCAGCCCCCTCCCCCTCCAGCGGCATGCCCTGGGGCCCTCCCCGTGGACCCCCCCCTCAAGGAGACCCTGGAGAAGGTCTGTGTCTGTGGTCCCCAACTAAGGAGTTTCCCTTTGTCAGAACCACTCATCCAGAGATGCTTCTCACAACCTCCCTTGTCTTCCCACGGGGCTCGTGGGGGAGGGGGGCTCCCGAGAAGGGCTTTGGGTCCAAAGGAGCCGCTGTCCCTCATCCTGGCCCGAGGACCTCGGGGACACTGGCCCTGCCCTGCCTTCTGGTTACTTTGGGGTTAGAGTCTCCCCAGGGAAGTGTCCTAATTCTGGGGTAATTCTAGGAATCGGAGGCCAGCAGCTGAAGGGGGAGGATGGGGTGCAGATGTGGGGGTTCCTTGAGCGGGTCTGGGGACTCAGGGCTGGCAGAGACTCTGAAAGGCTCTGATCAGCATGTGTTTGGAAATCCCCGCATTATCTAATCCCACATGCTGGTCCTGCCGGACTTCCTGGGGTTGGGTGTGGGTTAAGGCAAGTGTCCCCGGGCTGCCCCTGCTCAGCCCTCCACAAAAGTCAGCCAAGTAAACAGCCGATTAGAGGGAGGGTCCATGGTGTTGGAACAGAGCAGTTAAAGACACCAACAAATACTGAGGACATCAAAAGGGATGCTGTGCTGTCAGAGGGCCGTGCCTTGCAGGGTGAGGGTCCCGAGGTGCAGGTCTGATCGCCCCGCTCTGCACCACCTACACCCTGGCAGGGCTCACGGAGGGCTCCCTTGGGGTCTGGGGGCACAGGGGAAGGCTGGGCTGGCTCAGGGCTGGGCCGGACTCGCACTCCCGCCTTCCCCAGGGGCCCGTGCCTGCCTCCTGTAGCCCCCACACCCCACAGGTCAGGCCGGGAGTGGTGGGGTGAATGCTCACTCCTGCACGCCCAGCTGCCCCCAGTCTGGGACAGGATGCCCGCGCTGAGCTCAGAGGGACTGGAACAAGGGGCATCTTGCTATTTGGGGACCAGCTGGAGGCCAAGCAGGGGGCAACAGCTGGACAGGGTAGGGGGCCCTTTGTGCCCTGAGAACAGCAGGATTGACTTGACCTTCCCACAGTGGTGGAGACCACAGCCCAGAGTGGGGGAGGGGCTGAGGAAATGGGGGAGGGGCACAGGATGGTCAGAGCCACAAGCGGGCCTCTCACAAGATGGCCCAGGAACTCCCTCAGGGCACACAGGGGACGGGGCCCACCAACCCTGTCATTGCCGCCCATGGCGAGAATTGCGATCGCTATGCACGTAAGTACCAGAAGGTTCCCTCCAGTGCTGGCATCACAGGTGATTTGGGGCGTTCTTACCTATGCTTTGTAAATGTTCTATAATGAACACCTTGTCTTAACTGGGGGGAGACAGTGTTTTAATTCCTAAAATCACCCAAGGGTGGCCAGCTGGTACTGGTGAGCCCGCCCCTCCTCCGCACCCCTTCCAGGCAGAGCCACCGCCCCAGCTCCATTCCTGGCGCCACCTCAGGGGAGGAACATCCCTTCCCCAGAAGGGAAGGACGTGGGGAAGTCAGGATCTCGTCCCTGGTCCAGTCGGCTGTGGCCCAGCTGTGGCTGTGTGGGTGTCTGCCCGAGGCCCAGCCGTGGCCCCACCTGGACAGTGAGGCCCTTCAGGGTCTCCCATCCGGGACCTGCGGCCGCTGATGGGGCCCCAAACACCTGCGCTCACCCTTCCCTCGGATCGCACGCATCTGAAGGGCTCACGGGGGGGGGGGGGGTGTGAACCCGGGGAGGGGGGAGGATAGACGTGTGAGGCCTCGTCCTGCAGCGCACACGCATTCCCTAAAGCAGCAACAAAAACGCCCCCAAATTTAGTAAGAAATGTGAACTGGTTATACAAATTATGTCATAATCTGAAGAAAATAAAAGAGGATTCAGATAAACAGAAAAGTGTAGCTTGGCCTTGGCTGGAAGGATCCATATTAAAAACAGGATATTTCCAGGGTCCCTGGGTGGCTCAGTGGGTTAAGCATCTGCCTTCGGCTTGGGTCATATCTCAGGGTCCTGGGATCAAGTCCCACATGGGGCTCCCTGCTCAGCGGGGAGCCTGCTTCTCCCTCTCCCTCTCCCTCTCCCCCTGTTGTGCTCTCTCTCTCTCTCAAATAAATAAAAATCTTTTAAAAAAATGTGAGTCTTTCTAAAATGAAACTATAAAAACGAAAAAATCTCATGGTGGCTCAGAACAAAAATAAACAGATGTTTGAGAAAAGAGATTTCAGAAGAAAAACAACACGCCGAGTTGTGGATTCCACCAGAAGCAGAAACAGTATGCGAGTCAAGAATTTACAATCAGTCTTATATTTTATAACTTCAGGATTTTCTAAAGCAGGTACATTAGATTACGTTACATGAACGAGAGCAAGACGACGAAGAACGAAGCAACAATCTTGGGTAAGAAGAAGAAGGGGACAGAGAGCAGCCCAGGGGTGCTGAGGGGTGAGGCAGCCATTGATAAAAGTGAGGTATCGGGGCACCTGGGTGGCTCAGTCGGTGAAGCGTCTGCCTTCCGCTCAGGATGTGATCCCAGGGCCCGGGGATCGAGCCCCAGGGCGGGCTTCCTGCTTGGCAGCTCAGAACATCTGCTGACCTGTGTTTTCAGTTCGATACGAAATCATAACTGAAACCACGAATTCCAGGAAACCAAAGAAAGAAAATGAAACCCCACACATCGTATGATGCGGCAGAAGTTGTGATCCGAGGAAATGGAGGGGATAGGACATCCTACAGAGAAGGAGAAAGGGGAAAACGAAGGAGCCGAGTGCCAGTCTGCAAGCCAGATCACAGGACTGTATGAAAATGGAGAGGATACGGGGGTGTCTGGGGGGCTCAGTCCGTTGAGCGTCTGACTCTTGATCTCCGCTCAGGTCGTGATCCCAGGGTCGTGAGTTCCAGCCCGGCATTGGGCTCTGGAGCCGGCTGGGCATGGAGCCTGCTTGAAAAATTAATAAATAAAAATATTTTAAAAGGAGAAATGGGAAGGATACACACGTGGGATATGTGTGTTTGTACACACACAGAACGTTTCTGGAAAGTCGTGAGGACGTGTCCACAAGCATCACCTCTGGAAAACGAAGCAAGAGTCGCCATGAGACACACCAGCTCCTTGCATTGTTCCTTCCTGGAACATTTGAGTGGTTTTGTAAGGTTTCTGTACTTCCAAAGTAAACAAACTTGTTTCACTTTCAAGATGCGTAAGTGCTTTACCTGGGTACACGTTTACACCCAGCTCCCCAGGCAGCTCTTCGCAGCCCTCAGCTGACGCTCAAGGTCCCTCACCGTGTGGGACCCTCCTTCCCTCCCACTGGAACAGGCCCATGCCTCAGGGACTTGGCGGCCTCCAGCCGCTACCCAGGAGCCCCTGCTGAGTTGAGGGACCCCAGGCAATGCTGGATGTGATGGGAAGGAAGGGCTAACTTGGGAGGTGGCCTCAGGGACAAGCCCCTCCTCCAGGCCCAGGAGCAGTGCTGGGGGGTTTGCGGGAGTAGGCGCAGAAGACTGGGCAGGGGCATTTAGGTCCCAGGCTGGGGGGTCATTTGTGGGGCCTCCCTCAAGAGCTTCGTTGGCCTCCAGGTCGGGGCAGGAGCTTCTGGCCTCTGTACCCCTCCATGGAGGTGCCATCTGCCTGTGAGGATGACCAGCCCTGAGCTTTCTCTGCCCACCAGGCAAAGGTTACTCCTTCGGAACATCTCCCTGGCCCAGGTGTAAGCTCCCAGGACAGGGACTGTCTGCAGGCCAGATGCACACACCAGCCCCTCTGTGAGGAGGAAGCTGTCGCTCGCGGAGTTTGAGCGCATTGGTCAGTGGCAATGAGTGGACGAAGGGCCAGCGACCACCTCTGGGTCTGTATTCGCTGAAGCTGGCCCCAGGCTGGCCGGCCTCAGAAAGCTGGGCCAGGGTCCAGGACAGCACAAAGAACAAACACCTGGACACCAGCAAAACTTCCGCATGCACCTCTGTTCCCACTTCCAAGACTTACGGAGAAACTTTATCTTAGTGATTCTTGGAATAACCACCAAAACCATGTGTAGGGGAGAAATGAACAAATCCCCACTTCCAAAGGTTCTCTTTGGGACTGACCTCACACAGGTGCACCTCCGGGACACCTGAGCTTGCCCAGGTTGAGTCTCCCCACCCGCAGCAGGACCCTCAGTGGGGAGAAGCTGGAGGAGGGCCTCCTTCTGGCCGAGGGCTAATAAAGAGCAGTTTGACCTTCTAACGGTGAGCCCCGCTCCTGCTCATTCCTGCCTGCAGCGCCAGGACTACCTCCAGCTGTAGTCTGGACCCCATTTGCATTTGAGACAACTCAGCCCTCACAGGCTCCTGCGGGTTCTCCGCGGGCACAGCTGGCCCCGCCCCGCGGGTGCGCCCATGCGCAGACGGGCGGGGCACAAGGGCGAGGACTGGCGGGGTCCCCTGGTCCGTGCGGGGAAGCGAGCCCACCCGCTCCGAAGGAGCATCTGGTCAGCTTTCTTGGAAAGACGCCCGCTGCTGTTTTCCTGTTTTCTTTAGAAGGAACATGTAGGGAAGTGTTTTTAAATAAAGATATAACAACTACCAAGAAAGTCAACCATTTCTGTGAATTCAGGGCAGTTCCTAAGACTCGAGTGACTTCCCCGAACTCGGGGTTTCCTTCCTGTATCCAGGACCTGGGTGCGGATTCTGCACCCTCGTTCCCGCAGCCTCCTCCCCTGGCTCCGCCCCCGCAGCGCCAGACTTTCCTCTCCGCGCGCCGCGCAAAGACGAGCGGCAGCAGCCAGTGGCCTGGAGCAGCGGCGCGCAGGGAGCCGGGGCGCAGGTGAGGGCGCGCTCTCGGAGAGCGGGGACGCAGGAAAGGGGCGCACGAGCCGGGGACGTGGCGGGGGTTCCACGGTCGAAGGGCTCCGTGCACTGGGGATGGAGACCCCGGAGCGCTGGGCTGACCCTCCCCCGCAGACGTGCGGCCCCGAGTGCCCCGCCGGAGTCGGTGGGCCAGGGAGTGGGGGGCGAACGGTGCGCGCCGCGGGGAGAGGAGGGGGGACAGGGGCCGCAGGTCTCAATGGGGACCTGCCTCTCCGCCGGGCACACAGGCTGGGCTCTTGAGAGGGCAGGGAGGTGGCATCTCGGGCTCCCGCAGACTCACACTTACGTGTGTGCGCTCCCATTCGTGGGCTCACACACCCGTGATACACTCACTCATACACACCGGTACAACAGAACCGAGCGGCCTGCGACTTCCGACCCGGGAAGGGATACTGTGCCTGGGGAGCAGGGAGAGGAGCCTGCTTCCCCGAGAGAAGTTCTTAGCTGCCCTTTTCACGCTCCTGTCGCCGTTCGGTTTGGCAGCCGTTGTCTCGGAGTGTAATAACATCCCCACTGCTGGTTAATGATCTGCCGCAGGAAAACCGCTCTCCGGGCCTGTGGGTAGAGAAGCCAGAGCTCCTGGGAAGCCCTCCCGTTCCCCAGGACTGTGACAGTGGGGCTGGGGGCGGATGTGCTTTTGGCCCCAGGGGCCAGGGGTGGGGGCTCACAGGGCTGGCAGTGGGGAAGAGAGTTCTTGGAGCAGGCGGCTGGTGAGCCCAGGGGGTGGCTGCCAGGCAGAGGGGAGACGGGAAGTACTTGCCCACCCAGCACCCAGGCCTGGAGGACTTTACTGCCCAGCTGGGGACCCCTCCCAGTCCCAGCAGCAGGGACCATGACGCCACCGGGCTGGGGCGTTCCCTCCACTCCAGCTCAGGTGTGGGGCCACAGCTTTGCAGGGTGCAGCTGTCTCTGGGAGGTGGTCACCTCCCTTACCGTGCTGGTGAGAGGCTGGCCAGCTCAGCCTCGTGCACAGGCTTTTGGTGTAAAGCCTGAAGCCCCTGCCGCAGGGGAGAAAGTGGCACCAGCCACTCCACGGCGCTGTGGGAGTGGAGGACCGCCACGCACCCGGCTGGCCCGAGCCAGGCTTCCGCAAGACTGGCTCTCTCAGTTTTCCCTTTTCCCAAACCAGGACAAGCTGCTGGCAGCAGCCTGCACTTTCCAGATCATGTCACTGACTCCCAAGTGTGACTCGCCCCAGAACCCATGAGTTATCCTTGGTCAGGGACCCACAAACGCCAGCTGTATCGCTCCCATCCCGGTAGCCAGATGCTGGTCCTGGGGTGATAATTGGAGAGAAAACTGCACTGGCGTTTCGTTTCGCCCTCCAGCTTGCGGCCCGCACTAGGCCCTCCCGCTCCGCATCACGCTTCTGTCTTCTTGCCTGTCCCTTTCCCCGTCACGTCACGGTCTCCCTCCCTCTGGTTTTTCTCTCCGTTGCTGTGTTGCGGGCAAGTGAGAGGGTTCAGGCATGGGGAGTGGAGCCGCCACAGTTAAAAACATTTGATTTCGAAAAATGAATCATTCTTCACATGTATGTCCCCAGTATTGCTCAGAACACGTACGACAAGTCTGACACTCAAGTGTGACTGGGCGTCTGTATTGTGCCTGGGAAGCCCAGAGAGGCTGGTTCACCGGAGTGAATTTTCTCCTGATAAATTCCCCCGGAACAACCGAACACCTGGGCTTGGCTGCTCTTGAATCTGACGCTGGACGACCACAGAGGGTTGGGTAGGCCAGGGGCTGGCAGCAGGTGGACACGGCCACCACTGGGCAGGAGGAGCTTAGCTCAGTACCTGCAGCTGCCCTCAGGCGCCTCCAGGACCCAGTCACTGAGGTCTGGAGGCCCAGCTGGCCTCCCCAGCAGTGAGTGTTGCTGGCCAGGGGTCCGGCTCTCGTGCTGGGTAAGGGCTGATATCCAGAGATGGCCAGGACCGGGCTCTGCTTCTCACACACAAATGAACGGACAGAGCCGGCACGCCAGGGGCAGGAGTTAGAGATAGCATTCCTGGGACGTCTGCTGCCTTGGGCTCCGTGCCCAGAGAGTGGCCGCCTGTGACTCGTGGCCGGAAGCGTGGAGTCCCTGGAAGCACATCCAGACTGGACTCAGACGGCCTCCCGACCTCCCAGTAAAGATGGGATTCCCAGAGCTGGGCGCAGGAATCCAGGAGAGGTAGGACAGTGCCGTGAACAGCGAGGGCGAACCCCGCCTGGCTCCCTGCCCTGCCCTCTGATCTCTGGACTGTTCCAAGGGCACCAGCTAAGCCGGGGACTGTCCTCACAGGTAAGCCTGGCATTCAACATTGCATCCATGCCTCTGGCCAGCTGAGATCTATGCCCAGGTCCAAAGGGAGGACCACTAGTCCATGGTAAAAGCCAGGTGGAGCCCAAGACAGCTGAGGGAGCCCAGAAGGACTCAGGGTGACAGGATGTACAAGAGGACATTGGAAGTTTCCTAATCTCCAGTCCACATCCCCCATCTCTAGTCCGGATCCCCCTCTCTAGTCCGGACCCCCTCTCTAGTCCGGATCCCCCATCTCTAGTCCGGATCCCCCTCTCTAGTCCGGATCCCCCTCTCTAGTCCGGATCCCCCATCTCTAGTCCACATCCCCCTCTCTAGTCCGGATCCCCCTCTCTAGTCCGGATCCCCCATCTCTAGTCCGGATCCCCCATCTCTAGTCCGGATCCCCCTCTCTAGTCCGGATCCCCCTCTCTAGTCCGGATACCCCATCTCTAGTCCGGATCGCCCTCTCTAGTCCGGATCCCCCTCTCTAGTCCGGACCCCCCTCTCTAGTCCACATCCTCCATCTCTAGTCCGGATCCCCCTCTCTAGTCCAGATCCCCCATCTCTAGTCCAGATCCCCTTCTCTAGTCCAGATCCCCCATCTTTAGGCTGGATCCCCCTCTCTAGTCCACATCCCCCTCTCTAGTCCGGATCCCCCCTCTAGTCCGGATCCCCCTCTCTAGTCCACATCCCCCATCTCTAATCCGGATCCCCCATCTCTAGTCCGGACCACCCTCTCTAGTCCACATCCTCCATCTCTAGTCCACATCCTCCATCTCTAGTCCGGATCCCCCTCTCTAGTCCGGATCCCCCATCTCTAGTCTGGATCCCCCTCTCTAGTTCAGATCCCCCATCTCTAGTCCAGATCCCCTTCTCTAGTCCGGATCCCCCATCTTTAGGCTGGATCTCCCTCTCTAGTCCAGTTCCTTTTCTTTTTAACTTTTTTTTTTTTTTAATAGGCTCCACACCCAATGTGGGGCTTGAACTCATGGCCCTGAGATTGCATGCTCTACTGACTGCCACCTAGCGCCACAGGGGCTGTGATGGAGGACGTGGCCCCAGCCCAAGGTGGGCACAGTTTGGAGGTGAAAAGGGGTGCAACCCAGGTGTCCCCTTAGCCTAAATCTGGAACCAAGGATTTCACAAAGAGGCAGGACCTCTCCCACATAAGGAGTGTGAAGAGCGACTGATAGATGCCTGTGGGTGAGGGGAGGGCCATCCAGAGCCTGGGGGAAGGTTTAAAGGAGGAGGGGGCTTTGAGCAGCGGGAAGAGAAGCCTGGAGCCCCAGCCAGTGCCCATCCCGAGCGCATGCCCTCAGTGGGCACCAACTCCAGCCTCGCCTGGACGACACAGCAGAAGATGGCCGGGGGCCAACTTTACAGACATTGCACCCCCACAGGAGGGTGCGGGGGCGGTAGGGAGCCCGTGACACTTCCTGGCTTGTCTTGTAGCCGAGAAAACGTACATATAAATATGTATAAATATATGTATGTTAGAGAAGCATGCATATAAATGGCACACCTAACAATCCCTACAGATGTATTTTCTTAAGGTGGGGCTAGAGTAGATACTAAGATTTTAAAAATTAGTCAGTGTAAAATAATTGTTAGGATTGGGGGACACATGGTGTGTTAGAAACTGCAGAGGCTGGGAGCCGGTGATGCTGGCGAGGCCTGGGAGGCTGGCGGGGCCTGGTTGCGGGAGGTCACCATCTCCCACGCCCCGCAGCCTCATGTGACGAGGCAAGGCGGCCTGCCTCTCGCTTTCCTTTTGCTCGTCAACACACCCACGCCCTCTCAAAGGCCAGTGGGAGAGGTCAGCGCGTGCGATGGAAACACACCTTCACGGAGGTGACCATGTCGCCTGGTCCAAGGGAGGACCAGAGGGGAGGCCCTGATAGGGAGGCCGCTCGGGTCCACAGGGACTGAGCCCCTGAGGGAACCACAGAGAGGGTGTGCGTGCCCGTGTGCACCTGTGTGTGCAGGGGTGCAGTGGTGGGGCAGGGGCTCAGGGAGCTGGCGTGAGATCACAGAAGACCCTGGCTCTGCGTGGAGTGAGGCCCTGGTGCGGGTTGTCAAATAGCCCGTTCATGTATTTATTCTCCGTCAACATCCCAGAAAGTTTCCTTGGAACTTGAAACATGACTCCAAGTTTACTGAGAAGGGTAAATACCCAGCAGCGGTCAGGACAATGTGTGAAGGGGGAGGTTTCAAGGGAAGGGCCTGCTTCCGAATCCTGCAGACCCGGGGTACCGCCTGCCTTTCCTGCTGAGTCCTGAGGTCGCACCGGACGAGTGGGGGAAATACGTGCACGTCTGGACAGAGGGCACAGCCCACATCCACTGGGCATTCCGTGCACACCAGGGCACCGACGGGAGGCCCTGCTGCTTCTTCAGGGCCCAGGACGTGGGGCTGGCCGCCCCAGTGGCGTTCTGTTCCCGCGTGAATCCTGCACACCACGCTGGGGACACCAGCCTGCTGGCTCGGGTATGCCTTCACCGATCCATGCAGGGCTGGAGCCTGGGTCAGCGGGCTGTGTGTGTTCTCTCACCTCTGGCCGGAGGAAAGCTTGGCCTGCCTCCTCCCACCCCAAGACCGGGGCACCCTGACCCACATCGGAGCGCCAGGGCAGCGTGGGCACCAAAGGCTGTGCTGAGGTTGGCCAGTGGCAGCAGAGAAGAGACAGGCGCTCCAATGGCCAAGAGGCAAAGCTGGTGTCTCCTCTGGAGACCACTGGGTGGGAAGCCCTGGCCCCCGTCGCAGGAGGGCGACCCTGGGAAGCTCAGGGAAGACTTGACGGAACTGCAAAGGCCCCTGCGGACTGTTCTCGAGGCAGGAGAACAAAAACACTGCGGGGCCTGCCTAGGGCCTCCTCCACGGCCGGGCCAGAGGCGAGACGCCACAGACAGGGCTGGTACTCAGCTCGCACCATGACCCACGGCTCTGTGGTAGCTCGCGCACGACCCCAGCTCGGCGGTAGGGCAGCGTCCACGCAGAGCTCTCCCTCAGGCTGACACGAAGCGCTCTGGCCACGGGACTGGGAGGGGCCACCGGGATCAGCAAGATGCCTGTGGGCCACTGGGCGCCATTTTGTGTCTTCCCATTGAAGAAGATTTGTGTCAGGGAGTGAAAGAAAGAAAAAAAGGTGTGTCTTCCAATTCAAGAAGTTATTTTGTAATAATGTTTGGGAAAAACTGAGCAGATCTTGTCTGAGGTGCCAGGAAAATCCCAGCACAGGAAGTTTCGACTCCTTTTTCTAGAACCTTCCATCCATGTAAGCAACATTCAGTGGTAATGAGCTGCTCGTGCCTGATCTTGGTGATTGCTGACAGGCACTGAAACCAGCAAGGCTGCCACTGGATCGCATCCAGCTGTGAAGTCTCCACGTCTTTCATTATTCAGAGCAGACTCACTGCAGCAGGATCTGGGCAGCTGTCCCTCTTCCTCATCAGCAAATTCTGGTTCTGTGATTAACGATCTCATCTAATAGGCTTCATGGCTGTGCGCAGGGAGACCCGTGAAAGGCAGGCACGGAGCAGCCACAGCTTCTGCGGGGGAGGGCATCCTTCCCGAGGCTCTTTCTACCTCAACTTCTCTCTGTTGCTCTTACAAATGGGTGCACATGTAATGAGAAGATGAGAAACTGTCCTTGTCTTACGTTAGAACTACAAACAAGTTTAGAAAAATCAAGCAAAGGGGTGCCTGGGGGCTCAGTCAGTTGAGCGACCGACCCATATCTCAGCTCAGATCTTCATCTCAGGGTCGTGAGTTCAAGCCCCGAGTTGGGCTCCATGTGGGGCATGCAGCCTACTTTAAAAAAAAGGGAAGAAAATCAAGCAAAGGGAGGAGGCGGGACAGCAGCCCCAACCCCCACCCCAGGCCCTCCTGGAACGTGACCACGCCTGGTGAGGCCTGCGTGACTCAGCTCGCACATCTTCCAGGGCTGGGCCTGGCAGGATTGCAAAGAGAGGTCCGCCCACCAGAAGCAGCCCCTGTACCCTGTTTAACCACCAGAAACCACTGAAACAGGGGCGCCTGGGGGGCTCAGTCGGTTTAGTGACAGACTCTTGATTTTGGCTCAGGTCATGACCTCAGGGTCGTGGGACCGAGCCCCAACTGTGGCTCCACGCTCAGCATGAAGTCTGCTTCTCTCTCTCGCTCTCTCCCTCTGCCCCTTCCCCTGCCCATGTGCGCACACTCACTCTCTCTCTCTCTCAAATAAAATCTTGAAAAAGAAAGAAAGAAAGAAAGAAAGAAAGAAAGAAAGAAAGAAAGAAAGAAAGAAAGAAAAAGAAAAGAAACGAAACTACTGAATTAAGCTTCTCTGTGTTTTAGGAATGAACAGAGGGGCAAAAGCAGTGGAAAGCCAGGGAGTGATTCCCAGGGGCTCGGGAAGGGGAGTGTGCTGGGTGCACGTCAGAGTCCAGGCAGAGCTGGCATGAGCCTCCCGGGCGCCGAGTGCTGGCCTGGCCTGCTCCAGGCCTAGGGACGCCACCCGAGGACCACAGCGAGCTGCTCTGGGCACCGGGCGCTGTTACATTCAGCAGATATCCATCCACGGATGGACAATGGCCCGGTGGGTGGACAGCAGCTGCCTCTAACTTACGAAACTTAGGGATACAGCTGCTAGAACATTCCTAAGATATCAGGCACATTTAGCACATTGGCCAAAACCCTCGGTCACGGGGACTCAGGGTCTGTGTCCCGGGAGAAGGGCACATACCCACACAGGGGCCACTCAGCTCAGCACAGATTCTCGCCCCCAGGAGCCCAGAGCACCAGGACCTGCGGGCAGGGGGCTTTGTTGTCTCGGGCACACCACACCCTGTATGCAACCCACCCCAGGACCCTAGAACCCCTTGTGGATTGAGTGAGAAGGAAAGCCTCCATCCACCAGCCTGGCCGTCTGTCTGTCTGTTAGTCCTTATCTGTCTCTGTGGAGGACAAGCCAGCTCGGGCCAGCCCTGGGCCCGTGGGCACAGCCTGTGCCAGGGTCCTCTCCCCGCCCGCCCGGAGCCCCACGGGCTATGCCATCAGGAGGCCCGGAGCGCAGGACATGGTTTGCGTTTAACATTCTTGAAACTCTCTTCCTATCTCAAATCAGGTATTTCTTTCAAAAGCTGTTATCTAGCCATTTTTCTTTTGTCCTGAGGTTGTGCAAGGCCGGGTGGGCCCTCCTCTCTCACGGCTCCAAGGCCCCCAGATCAGTGGGTTTTTACGTAAGACCCTGCCAGGAAACCCGCCAAGGAACCCCGGGGAAGACAGGCCCGCCTGCTCAGGCCCCCGGGGGTCTGGGGAGCTCCATGCAGCAGCACAGAATGGGGGTGCTCTGTGGCCCTGGTGGGGCTGGGATCAGTCCTCCCAGCGCGATTCCCCTTCCTGGGGTCAGGGCTGGGCCTGGTCACCAGTGGCCCCGAGTGCCTAGACGCCATTAAGTTCAAAGTTCCCTCTGCTCCTGGCCCCTGTGCCCCATTGTCCCCAAACAGCTGAATTCAAAACCAGAGTCGCAACCATAGGACATTCTGGAAAAGAGAAAACTATGGAGACACGAGGAAGACCAGAGGTTGCCGGGGGCCGGGGGAAGGGGATGAACAGGTGGAGCCCAGGGTTTTAGGACAGCTCTGTTGGGGGCATAATGATGGATGCAAGTCGTTATGCATTTGTCCCAACCGGCCTTACGTTCAACACACGAGCGAGCCCTGAAGCATGCGAAGTACGGACTTCAGGCAAGAACCGCGTGTCCGTACCGGCTCACGGATCGTGACGAGTGCGCCATGACCACGCTAACACGGGTCGACTCTGCACTTTCTGCCCGATTTTTCTGTAAATCTAAAATGCTCAAAGACAAACCAGAAGTCTATTATTATTATTTCTTTTTTTTTTTTAAGATTTTATTTATTTATTCGACAGAGATAGAGACAGCCAGCGAGAGAGGGAACACAAGCAGGGGGAGTGGGAGAGGAAGAAACAGGCTCATAGCAGAGGAGCCTGATGTGGGGCTCGATCCCACAACGCCGGGATCACGCCCTGAGCCGAAGGCAGACGCTTAACCGCTGTGCCACCCAGGCGCCCCTATTATTATTATTTCTTAATCAGAAGGTCAACAAATGGTCTGGCAAGCCATTTTTTAAAACTTTTACTTTTTTATTTTTATTTTTTAAGGGTATAATATACTCTTGCAGGGCGACATTGTCTTTATTATAATTCTCAGCTGTAGCTCTTCCACTTAGAAACGAGAAACCATCTTTTCAGTAAATTGTTACTCCCTCCTCTTTTCCCAGCTTAGGGATAGTTTGAAAAAGGCGTAATTTGTACAGTTGTTAGGAAATTAAACTTACATTGATACATAATTCAAGTGTTTATAAAGCACTCGAAACTGTAGCTTATATGTATGCGACTTCTGAAATACAATGACACTTTTAACAATATTTTTGTTCTTTAAAAATATTCTACATACATGCATAAGATCAAAACAATGCTTTCTTTTTTGGGAAATTTCCTGTACGCCGTAAGAAAAAAGCAACCATAGCAAGGTTTCCGCGTCCAGAGGACTGGGTGCCGCCTACTGTTCCATTCCTGTAACTACTAACCTTACAGATCAAAAATCGCTTTTGAAACCCACGTTCTAAAACCTGCCTTTTGGAAACGCTTCGGGGCTGCTACCTGTAAGTGGCCAATTCAGGTCATGCGAAGAACGTACATGATATCAAAAGTGGTACAAAATAGCTACATGCTACCTGGATATGAAAACCAGACCTCACCGTTTTTTACCTCAAATGCAGGGTTCCGCCTCCCTTAACTTGCATGGAAATCTCAAGGGAACACGGAGGTAACTGGAAGATACAGAAAGTCGCCATACGGTTGACGGGCTAGTCAAAGTTGGGCTTGATCCGAATCCTTAACGAGCGTAGAGCCACTGGTGCGTTCGGAGCGTTGGTTCACTCACGGGAAGCGGTCGGAAAGGCGGTCATGCGCTGTCCCCTCTTTTAAAAACAGTACGTGTTTCACCCACTAGCTCCAATACATCAAAAGAACAAAGGGGCGTAACTTCTCACTTAAGAGAATTCAGCATTCCCAGTTTTTAAAGAAACACCTTAGAAACAAATCTGTCCGCTTCAACAAGTTGCACTCGTGCTAGTGACATTGTAATCTTCTTTAACGGGTCACGGCCCAAATCCAAATTGTTGGGAACAGTCCTCAGACAAACTGGAACATAAAGTGTTGAATTCAATTTCGGTGTCACTGATGTCTTCATCACCATCCCCAACCGACGGCATCGAACGGAATCGACATTCATCTCCAAGGCCGAATGGATCGGTTTCCGTGGTTCTAGAGCGATCTGGAAGCTCGCCGTATGCCCTCGACTTCCAGCTCCGTCTGCATTGTAGTTTGAAGTTACATCGGCTTTATTGTCTTGGTCACCCCGGAGACCGACCAATATAATGTCTGAAGTATTTTCCCAAACCGTTTTCTCGATTTCCTCTGATGTGACCTAAGCTCTTGACACCAGGTACAGAGAAGGTGCGGGAGAGGCAGGGCGGGAGCTCTGGCATCCAGGCGCAGTGGTCAGGGAGGAGCTCAGGACCCCTGCCCGCCCCTGGCCAGCCTGCAGCCCGGGAGACCTCTGACCCTGTGGCTTTCCTTTCTCCAGGGACTGTCCCAAGAACCAATGAGGAGGACACAGGACCCCTGAGGCCCGCCTCCCTGTCCTGCTGGCCATGCTGATCTTGACGTTCCCCCTCCTGCTTCCCCAGATGCTCTGGGCCGTCCTCCTGGCCACCTCCCTGAGTGCTCAGAATGGAGGTAAGTCCCAGGATCCCACCCTGTCTGCTGGAGGGCCCAGCGAGGGGGTGGGGAAGGGCGAGGCAGGGGTGGGAAGAGCAGATCCACGTCAGGCCCAGGTGGGACCCAGGCCCCAGGTAGTGATCATGACCCTGAGGTGAGAGGGTGGTCCAGCATCCCTGGGCCACGATGGGATGAGCCAAGTCCCCCCGTAGATGGCAGACAGGGGGTGCCCACTCCAGCGCCCAGTGGTGACGGTCAGAACACGTATGGGGATGGCTAAGAGCATGGCCAGGTTCCAAGGGCGAGAGGGTCCTGGCCAGTTAGTGACAAGTGCTGCGGCCAGAGGAGGGGCAGCAGGACAAATCCGAGGATTCTCAGTCCCCGCTCTGGTCCCCACTCCATCGTTGGGCCAGCAGCTCCAGCATCACTGGGGCACTTGTCAGACATGCGGACTCTCAGGACTTGCTGGGCCCTGCAGAATCAGGATCAGTCCCGGGCACACGGCTCTAGGTCGGGGCCGTGCCGTGGAACCACCCGAGGGGCTCCTCAAAGATGCGGGTCCCCAGGCACACCCCACGCCGGTAGAATGCAATCACAGGCAGAGGGAGCTTCGAAACTACTCCAGCAGTTCCTGGGCGCAGTCAGGGTGGGGCACCCCCAGGCTGGATCATTAGCACATCTGGGATTGGCAGGAAACCCGCGAGCCACAGAGGCCCCTCCTCCTGGGAGCCTGCGGCCCCTCCCAGGGCACTGGACAGATGACGGCAGCCCTGGCCGGCCCTCCCGTGTTCCCGCTCTCTGCCAGACTCGGACAGCCCCGAGTCAGCCCCCTGCATGGGCGTGGGGGCAGCCTCCTGCCACCAGGATGGGGAGCTCCGTCCCAGCCTGGGGGCCCGCCACCCACAGCCCCTCTGTAGGTGGGGCACGGGGTGCTTTAGGGTCGTTTGAATTTTTATGACAGGTGTGTGTTCATACAGCACTTTGACAATGTTGTAAAGATGCAGAGAATGCATTTTGTTTTGTTTTTTTTAATTTAAATTCAATTAGTTAACATATAGTGTATTATTGGTTTCAGAGGTAGAGGTCATCAGTCATATACAACACCCAGTGCTCATTACATCACACGCCCTCCTTAATGCCCATCACTCAGTTGCCCCATCTCCCACCCCCTCCAGCAACCCTCAGTTTGTTTCCTATGATCGAGAGTCTCTTATGGTTTGTCTCCCTCTCTGATTTTGTCTTATTTTTCTCTCTCTTCCCCTATGATCCTCTGTCTTGTTTCTTAAATCCGCACATGAGTGAGATCATATGATAATTGTCTTTCTGACTTATTTCACTGAGCACAATCCCCTCTAGTTCCATCCACGTCTGAGCTTTCATGTGTTTTGACGGCTGAGTACTAGTCCATCGCGTATAGACCACGTCTGCAGAGAATGCATTCTAAAACCCTTCCTCAGAACAAACACAGTGGCCGGGGGGACAGTGGGGAGATTCTGGGCAGGTTCCTGCCGCAGACTCGCATGTGGAGGTCTTACATCCACGGAGCCCTGACCGGCCCCGCGGTAGCCCCCTTCCAGAACAGTTTCCTGCTGGCGCCCACGGCCTCCCTGAACCGAGCGGTCTCTCTCCACTCTGCTGCCCACTGGCTGAGCCGCCCTGGTACAGACTTGTGACTGCGGCCTGGGAGGGGCCCCCTGTCCCCGAACACTCCGGGTTTGCTCAGGCCTGTGCCTGCCTTGCAGAACTTCCACCTCACACCCTCTCTCTCGTGGGCACCCAAGGCCCCTGGCACATGGCCACACGTGGCATCTGCCATGCTGTGTCGACTTGGTGAAATGTGGGCTCAGCCAGCACACGGTGTGCCCAGAGCTCGTGTCGCTGTCTGGCGTCTGTCCAGCTGTGTCCAGTCCGCGGTGGAAACTGCTGCAGCAGGACAGGAGGACATCGGGGCCGGCTCGCTCATGTCGCCTGGGGCACCCACTGCCGTGTGCTGGCGCCCCAGGGTCCCCATCAGTCAGAGCTCGCCCCGGTTGTGCAGCGAGGCTGGCGATGGGTGAATTTGCTCCAGGACTCGGCCTCCCAAGATGGTGGGTCCGGTTCCACAGCCGACAGGGGAGGTGGAGGCGGGGGTCCGTGCTCGTTGACTCTGACGTTGGCGGGGTCGGTGTCCTGCAGGAGCCGCGGACCTGCCCTGTGGAGCTGAGTGTGCACGCCTGGCCCAGGACCCTGGGGACGGTGAGGCGGCTGCAGGCCTGGCCTCGACGCCCCAACACACACGTGAGTGGGCCGAGCAGCCCCCCAGAATCCACCTGCAAGGAAGGGCGTCTGGGGGATGTGCCCAGGCACCGGGACGCCACACCGGCCGCACGTGGGGACACACGCATGCGCACGCACAGCCTCCCTGCTTCTATTTCTGTGTTGTTTTCCCCCTTGAGGCGCACGTGCTGATCTGTCTGACCAGCTCACTGCCTTCTCCACCGCCCTGGCCGGGCCGTGTGTCCCTGGGGTCTCGCCTCGTCACCGTCCCTCCCTCGGCCCCTGGGAGGGTGGCCAGTGAACGTCCTGAGGCCCAGCCATGACCCGGGTGTGACCTGTCCCCTGCACACAGAATGGGACAACCCCACCTGCACCAGAGGAGTGGTGTCCGTGTCCAGAGGGCAGCGCGCCGTGATGGCCTGCAACATCTCCAACCCCTTGCTCAGCGTGGCCATCTACCGGAGTGCCCACGGGGAGGCCTTCAAGCCCGTCTTCAGCGTGCGGCCCCCGGGCTGCTTCTGCCGGGAAGGGTGGCAGCTCCAGGTGCAGGGAGGCATGGCCCAGCTGGTGATCGAAGACGCGAACCACACGCAGGCGGGGTGCTACAAGTGGTACCTGCAGGGTCTGCAGAGGAATATCGAAGTCACCACGCTGAACGTTTCAGGTGAGGGGCGGCGTCTTCATGCCTCCGCCCCACCCCAGGCGCTTTCCTATGTGGGAGGGGCGGGGGGAGCAATTCCTGCCCCCCAGAAGTGCCCAGAGCCCCGGGGCTGGGGCCCAGAGAGGGCAGGCCTGGGTTCCAGCAAAGCAGAGTGAAACAAGACAGGCCTCCGCTCCTCCAAGGCCCTGCGCCACAAGGGGGCCCAGTCTGGGGGGCTGCCCTGTCCAGGGAGGAGGCAAGGCCCGTGCACCTCTCTCCCACTCACCAGCTGTGGGGCGGGGTTCCACCTGCAATGCCAGTGCTCCCTGAGGCCCCAACGGAGCTTGGTCTGCCCCCGAAGGTCCCGCCTTCCTGCACTCACCCAGAGGCCCCATGACCCCTCAGCTTCTCCAGCTGGCCCCACCCCCCAGCCTTGTCCTGTACACTGTCCACCTGAAGAGCCCAGCGGTCCCCCCAGACCAGGGCATCCCCTCCGACCAATCCACGCCTGCTGACCCCTTTCCACTGCCCTCACGTGAGCAGTTCCTCACTTCCCTCCATTTGGAGTAGAGCTCACTGTCCCCCCGCCCCAGGACACGGCTCAAACCCACAGGGCACCGCACCCCCCCACCCGGTTCCAATCCAGTCTCGGTCACCCTGAGCTGTGGCATGGCTGAGAATGGTGCCCCCAGCCTGGCCAGGCCCGGGGAAGGGACCCAGAGAGCCTTTGTGGGCTCCTGGTACCCTGGTCTCATCTGATACCTTGGGCTGGGGGGCTGCATCAGGGGCAGAGTCCCAAGACCTGAAGGAGGGAGGACATCTGCTCGTCACATATCCCTGCGGTAGGTGTTTTTACCCTACACCCAGGTACCCCCCGGAAGCCCCCTCAGGTCCCCCAGGCTGTCCCCCTCCTCCGTGCCAGCACCCCTGTCCATCCTGCACAGCCCACCCCCTGCTCCCTGCGCGTGGGCGTGATGTCTCCCTCAAGGGTGCGCTCAAGGCAGGCAGTGCCTCCTCATGGGTGAACAAGTGGTGTCCCCCACCCTGCTTCCCACAGGCCCAGAGATGCTATGCCCGCCCGAGGCCGCGGACCAGTTCAAGGTGGTCCTTGCGGTCATCGGCGTCACGGTCGGCCTCATTTTCCTGGTGGTCGGCGTGTCGGTCTGCACCAAAGGCACAGCTCTCCTGCCCTATTCTCTCCAGAAGTGCTCAGGACCCCAGGTCTGAGGCCCTGCACCTAGTCTGTGGGCTGGGGGGGGGGGTCATCCCGGGCCCAGAGAGCACACACGCCTCCCTCAGAGGACCCCCCCGGGCTGTGGCAGGTGCCTCCCTCCCAGTCAGGCCCACGGGAGCCCCAAAGCACTCATTTGTCCCAGGACACCCTGGAGGCAGCACAGAGAGGCTGGACTTCCTGCTCCTTCCAGGAGACCTAGGATGTGTGGCCCGGTGGGCGTGTCTCTGTGTGTGTGTGTGTGTGTGTGTGTGTGTGCGCGCGCGCACGTGACCTGAGTGTCTCCGCACACAGATTCCAGCACGGCTCTCATCCCTCCCTCCCTCCTTAGAAGAGCTGGTTCTGAGCTGGAGGACAGAGGGCCTAGGAGGAGGGTGATGAGCGGGCCTGAAACCCAGAACCAACCCCAGGAGCCCTGCCCCATTCTGAGGCCACCAGCACCCATCCTCGCCCCCCAGGAGTGGAGCCCGGCGTGTCCCACCTCCACCTGGTTGACAGATGCCCACGAACCACACAGGGTGGCAGACAGAAGCAGGCCCCTGTCCCTGCCTGCTGGCACAGGGACCCGCTCAGCGCTTCAGCCAAGGGGCGAGCTCCCTTTCCACGAAGAGGGGGGAGGAGCGGAAGGAGAGGGCAGGACCCAGGCTGGCAGCTGCTTTTCCTGGGACTTCCCTCCCACCCCTACCCCAGCCCCCCACCCTGGGCAGCGGCTGGTTGCTCACCACCTCAGCCTTCCGCAGCTGTCTCAGCTCCCCCACCCTCCCCTCACTGGACTCTGTGGTCAAAAATAGGAAAATTTCAGGGGTGCCTGGGTGGCTCAGTGGTTTAGTATCTGCCTTCAGCTCAGGTCATGATCTCGAAAGTCCTGGGATTGAGCCCCATGTTGGGCTCCCCGCTCAGCAGGGTGTCTGCTTGTCCCTCTGCCTCTCCCCCTGGCTTATGCTCTCTCTCTCTCTCAAATAAATAAATAATCTTTTTTTTTAAAGGAGAAATCTCAAGTTCCAAAACGTTTGACCTCCAAGAACCTGTCCCTTCTCTGCCCCATCAGGGCCGGGGGCCTGGGCTTCCAGCCTCAGGTGCAGAAGGGACACGCTGCTGTACCCGTGGAGATGCCTCAGCTTGGGTCTTAAGTTGACCTTGGGCACACTCCTATCTTTAGCCCTGAGCAAGAACAAGTTTGCGGTCCCTCCTGTCAGCAGTCCTGGCGTGAAGCTGTGGGGGATGGAGGCTTGAGGTGGAGTGCCGGACCCACCTCCACCACGAGGGGGAGCGGTAAGGAGGCAGGCAGGTGGCACCTGGCAGTCAGGTGTCCACACAACCCTCCCCACCCCCGGCCTCCCAGCCCCAGGGCTCCCTTCCCCCGCCTGCCCAGCTGCCGTCCCTTCCCCATCCCAAACCCCTTTTGTCAGATGTCTTCATAATTACAACTGTGTAACGCCATGGAGTGCATTCTTAAGAGGGACACAGGTTTTTTTCTTAAGTACACATTCAGGGGATGCCTGGGGGGCTCAGTCGGTTAAGTGCCAGACTCTTGAGCTCAGCTCAGATCTTGATCTGGGTCATGAGTTCAAGCCCCACGTGGCTCCACGCTGGGCATGCAGCCTACCTAAAAAATGAATGAATAAAGTACACATTCAGTGCTCTGAAAATCCATAACCCTAATCCCTACGATGAATAAAATATATCAACCAAGAAACCATCGAATAACCTGAGAAATACATATTTTTTAAGTGGGGAAAAACATAAAAAACTGAAAGAAGCTGCTTCCTGTCCTAAAGCACTAAAAAGGCAGACGGCATCCAGAGATGCTGATGGGGGGTCCTCCTCACCGCGGGGAGCCCCAGACTGGAGGCCTAGACCTACAGGGAAGTCCTGCGTCTGGGTCTTTGTTTTCATTCCTTCTTGTTGCTTGTATTTTCACTGGTTTCTCTGAGATTGAATCCCGGGGCCTTTCAACGCCCTCCCTCCAGGCTCCGACCCGGCCTTCGGCGGCCCCGCCCCCTGCCTCCAGGCCCCGCCCCGGCCTTCGGCGGCCCCGCCCCCTGTCTCCAGGGCCCTCCCCTCCTTCCTGACCCCGCCCCCGCAACGCCGGGCTCACTGAATTGTAGGACGTGTTTCTTCTCTCTCTCTCTCTCTTTTCTTTAGTTTACCACCGCATGAGCGTATATTGCCCGTATACGGACTCCGACATATGCAGATTGAATCATACTGCTGCTTCTCAATCCTGATGAGTGGGGATGAGGGACAAAGGGAGAGCGAGAGAGGGACAGAATTTATTTTTACAATGACAGGTAGAAAAGAACAGGTGGCTAGCAGATTTCTGGGCATAAATCAGGTTCAGCAGAAAGTGACCCAGCGGACCCAGGGCATCTGGATCCTGAACCCAGCCCACCCAGGGACTCCCCTGGCTTTCTCCTGGTCCTGTCCCCCCACCTCGGGCCTGTGCAGACACAGCAGGAGTGGGGGACCAGGACAACTGGTCACCCATTGGGCACTCAGGACAGCGCGGAGGGGTGGGAGAGGGTGAAGACTATCCCTCCCAGCCTGGCCCTCAGCACCTCCCCTAACCCATGGCACCACCTCCAGGAAGCCCTCCTGGAGTGCCTGGACCACCAGTCACTGCCTCCTGCCCTTGCATCATTGCTTGGGGTTTGGGGCGGTGCCTCGAGCTGGTGGCACGCAGTTGAGTGCTTCAGACAGGAAGAGTCTCAGCCAGCCGTGAGAGAGGGCCCTGCCTTTCCCTTGTCTCTGGGTCTGTGGTGGGCAGGGTGGTAGTGAGCATGGCCCCAGAGCTCCCACTGCTCTCTGTGCTCCTCACACTCACCTGTACCCTGCTCAGGGCTCCCGCCACCCAAGGTAAGCCCTCCCCATGCCTCACCACATCCCCCACTGTGCTCCCCTAAAGTGGGCTCTGTGCCCCAACTTGGGGATGTTCCTTCCCGGGAAGGGGGTGGTCTGGGATGCTGAGCGTGACTTCCCCGCAAAGCACCCCTGTGAGTTACGTCTGGGTGCAGAATCACCACGGCTCTGGTCTTTTTCTTTACTTAAATGTCTGGGGATTCTCTTTTCCGTAATTAGCAAGGTTGCCTTGGTTATGAGAGAATGTTGTCCGTTAGTTTGCTTTTTAAAACAGATACATGTGCAAAGTTCTGCAATAAGATGGAAATATCAGTGGGGCGGGGGTGGGGGGAGGCGGGGAGACACTCAGCCGGAAAAAAAGAAAAGAAAAGAAAAAAGAAGCTCCAGAATTTAGCTTGCTGAGAAGCTGATGTTGGATTACATTGAAGAGGGTTCATGTTTGCACCAGGAAGCCAGTCCTTCTGGGCCTCAGCTGGGCAGACAGGGACATTTCTGAGTGTCCCTCAGACAAGCAAAGATGTGCCCACCCCACAGAACCACCAGCTCTAGGTGCCTGGAAATGATGGGGACAGTGAGGCAGCCAGCAATGGAAGGAGAGGAGACAGCACAGCCCCTCCGGCTGTTTTGGGTGCAGTCTGTTAAGAGAGGGAGAAGGGGCAGGGGCGGGGAGAAGTGATAAGAGCTGCCCAGTGAAAAACCAGCTGCTTTGGAAGGAAGAAGCTGCAGCCTGAACTTCCCCTGGGACCCAGCGTGGGGAGTGGTCACAGACAGCGGGCCCCCGGTGTCGCCCCATCAGCGTTCCTGTACGGCCACTGGGGTGGCCGCTGGGGCTGCTCCAGGGCAAGATGCCTCACTGTGGTGACACGGCCACAGTGGGCTGTCCCAGGGCCCCTCTGTCCCGCCACCGTCCCCTGCAGAGAGAAGGGCTCCTCCCCTCTGGCCAGGCCCAAGGTGACAGCAGGGGGTCCTTCCTGCAGAGCTGTGGCAGTCCCCCCCCTACACTGTTGCCCCAGAGGGGGGCTCCATCAACATCACCTGCTCCACCAGCCGGCCGCTGTCCGGGGTCTACCTGAAGCAAAGGTGGCCGAAGCCCACGAGTGTGATTTACTATGAAGACAAGAAGCAGCCCACCGTAGATGAGCACTTCCGAGGTCGTATCGGCTTCTCCGGGCTGCAGCACAACCTGACCGTCACCCTGAGCCACCTGCGGCTGTCTGACACTGGCGTTTACGCCTGCCAGGCGGTCATGGACGACGTGGTCTGGGGCCCTGGCACCTTGGTGGTGGTGACAGGTAGGAACGTGCCTACCCTGGGACCCACTCCACCCACCTGCTGGGCAGGCCAGGCTCCACCTGCCCTTGTCTGCCCGGAAGTGTCCTCTACACCTGCTTGAGTTGTTCCTTCCAGCCTGAGCCCACTGCCTCCAGGAAGCACCCTGGATTGCCCACCCCCCACTCTAGAGCCCGTCCGTGGACCCCGAAGGCTCTCCTGGAACCCATCACCTGCCACGTGCCTCTCTACTCCTCTTCACAGACAAGGTGTCCCAAGAGGTAGACTCGTGCCAAAAGGCTCAGCTGGCCTCTGCCCTCCCTGTGGTCCTGGCTGTGAGCTGCTTCTTCCTCGGGCTGGGGATAGGGGCGGTATGTGTGCTGAGGAAGACACAGGTCAGTGTGAACCCCCAAATTTCACCTGTGTCCCTATAAGCCAGCTCCTCTAAGAAAGCAGGGAGGGAAGGAAAGGGTTAAGCCCCAGAGAAACCGCAGGACCCACCCATCCCCTCATCAGGGTCCCTGGGAGTTCTGAGGGCTCAGAGGCAGAGTCCAAGGTGGGAGGGAAACCCAAGAACTGGAGCCATGAGCAGGGACGGGCATGGGCCCAGGTGGATGCCAGACATTGAGGGGCAGGAGGAGGGTCCAGGGAGGCGTTCAGAGAGCACGGAGAGGCATGTGTGTGAGCATGTGAGCATGTGTGTGCTTGTGCAAGTATGTGCGTGTGAGTCTGTAGGTGTGAGAATGGTGTAAGCAGGTGTGAACATGCAGTGGGGGGTTGACAGAGACAGGTGCCAGGAAGTGGTCAGCTCTGTCCTGGTCACTCAGCTCTTTGGAGCCGACTTGCCTTTGCCGAACTCCACGTCCCCTTGAGACAGCCCACCCACCCTCAGGTCCCTGCGCGAGGTCCCTTTCATCCTCCACCTCCCTGCCACTGCCCCCTAGACTCTGTTCCCATGCCCCATCCTACCCCCCACCCCCACCCCCGGCCTGGGGCAGCTCAGGAAACCTCAGGGCTGCCCAAGGCCCCTTGTGAACTGACTTCACGCAGGCCCCAAAGCCCAGCAGCGTTTCAAAGTGGAATCAAAAAGCTTCCTAAGGGGTATGCTTTGAAGAAAGAGGGTGCCCCAGCATGAGCTGGACCCTGTGCAATGAGGATAGGCTTTATCTTTCAGGTCAAGAAACTGTGCTGCACGAAGGATAAGAACTCAGCATGTGTGGTGTACGAGGACATGTCCTACAGAAGCCAAAACAGGATGTCTACCCCCAACGAGTACCAGTGAGCCCGGCAGCCCCCCCCCACCCCCGCCCTGCCAGGTCTCCCTCTGCCCCGGCCAGCTCAAAGAGGACTGCCTGACCCAGAGAGGTCACACAGGCAGCTCCCTGCAGCCATCAGGCTCCTGGCATCCCAGCGCCTCCTCCAGGAAGCCTTCCTTGCCTACCTCCTGCCTTCCAGAAGCCCTGCATGGCGGTTCTGGCACCCTGGGCCCACCAAGGAGAAAGCCTCTGTGTACTGCTGCTTGCTGCCCTTCCCCTCACATGGCAGGAGGGGCTTCTGTATGGATGGACTTGGACTCAGGGCCTGGTGGAGGCAAGAGGGAGGGGAAGCCCAGTCCCCAACCCAGGCTTGCCAGAAATAAAGTGCTTCTCTTCTCCCCTTTCCGACTCCAGCATCTATTTCTAGACCAGCTCGGAGCCGAGGGGGAGGGCTTGACTGAACCCTCCCCAAACATCTTCTAGGACTTTTGCAGCCGGTGTGATTATGTGTGAGACCATTGAGGAAGGAGAGGAGCAAGGGGGCGCTTCCACACTCCGGGCCCCGGGGAGCCCCTGGAGCTGTGATGGGCTGCAGAAGGGGCACATCGACTGGAACCCTCCCCCACCTCTCAGCCACCCCTCAGCCCGTCACCTGCCCTCCCCTGCCTCCACCTCAGAATAAGGGGGGATAGAGGAAGGGGGGCTGGCTGCAGTGGCCTCTCAGTTAAGAGCCCCTCCCGAAATGTGCTCATGCTGGATGGGGGGGCAGTGGGAACTTGGGGAGCCATGCTCGCTGTCCGGGGTGGGGGGAAACAAGGCACCCCCGTGTGGGTGTGAGCTGTGGTGTGTCCTCCTAGACTCTGGGCTGAGAAACTGCAGACCATGCTGTCCACCCCCGCCCGTCCTGTGCCCTCGAATGTCCCATCAAAACTGCAAAGACAAAACTAACACAGTCCACTGCGTGGAAACCCCCAATCCCGGCTCTTAAACACTACAGACAGGGGGGCACCTGGGTGACCCAGCAGCCTCGGACTCGGTTTCCTCAGGGGTTGTATCTCAGGTCTTGAGATTGGGCCCTTTGTCAGGCTCCCCCTCCCCCCCACACTCTCTCTCACATTAATACATCAGTAGGGGCCCCTGGGTGGCTCAGGTGGTGGAGGGACCGACTGTCGATTTGGGCTCAGGTCATGGTCTCTGGAGCATGGGGCGTGGGATCGAGCCCCACCTCAGTCTCCCCGCTCAGCAGGGAGTCTGTGTCTCTCCTTCTCCGGCTCACCTGCCCCTCCCCCTCCACAGGCTCAGGTGCTCTCTCTCTCAGATAAATAAAATAGATCCTTAAGAATAAATAAATAAAATCTTCAAGAAAAACACTACAAACAAAAATACATGATAAGCATCCACAAACTGGGGGGGGGGGAATAAATTACAGAACAAGGGTTAATATGCTTCGTTTATAAAGATGAATCAATAGAAAAAAAACAAAAACTTGGATAAAAATGTACAAATAGCAAAAAATGAGTGATAAGCAGGAAAAACAGGAAACCATTCAAATTGCTAGCTATCAATGAGATATCAGTTGAAATGAGATAACCCTTCACCCACTCTCTGGGTTTGCAAAGATCAAAGATCAAAAGTAGCATGTTCCTTTTACTTGGAAATCCCACGTCTAGAATTGCGTCTTTGGGAAATGATCTTTGGGCAAGAGACACAATCACAGTCATATCCACTCCTTGCTTTTGATACGACGCAGAGATGGTCTGCATGTCCAAGAAAGAGAAGTGCCGTATGCGGCACAGTGGGTGCAGCCATACAGCGAGCGTTAAAGCGGCGTCGGGTGTGGAAAGCACGCGTGACCCCGTGTTGAAAAAGCACAGACGGGCATGTGCGGTTGTTTATGCTCATGTCCAGAACGGAAGAACAGACAGGGGTTTGACACTGGTTCTCTCTGGGTAGTGGGATGTGTGTTCTCCAGGGCGTGGAGTCACCAGGACACCTCGGGCTTGGGGTAGGCGACTTGAAACATGATCTCAGTGGTGTTTGTGGAGGGCACCAGGGACCTGCCTTTGGGACCCAAGTGGCAGTCAGGAAGACCAACAGAGACACCACGTCCTGGTGTCCCCGCATCCCAGGGATCGCCCAGAGGGATTGCAGGCGGCCCTGCAGCCCCAGATATACAGCAGGTGTCTATCAGTTGCCTGCTGGCTTCTGGTCCCCACTCTTGACCACTCATCAGCATGGCCTTGGACAAGTGCCGCCTCTCTGGGCCTCAACTTCCCCTCCATAAATGAGGGGTGTGGGGTCCACACTCTCTTCAGAAGTAGGGCTCTGTGGTTTCCAGGCCAGGCCGGACTTGCTTCCACTGCCCCTGACCGTCAGCTCCCAGGTGCCTCCGCCCTTTCCCCACTCCCCACCCTTCTGAAGCAACTTCCTGTAGATGAAAGACATTGCCTCTAGCCTGCCCCCAGAGGCCCTTGTCACCTGAGGCAGTCTCGGCCTGACCCCACCCCACCAACCAGAGGCTGTGTCCCTCGGACCTCCACCCTCCTCACCATCCCCCTCCATCCTCCACGCTCACGATTGTCCCATTACCGTCTGCTTCTCTCTCCACACTCCAGACTGTGGGGATGTGAGGGGCAGGGCTGGGTTCCCCTTCCGTGTCCCTCACGGCTCCTGACCCTTATCGAGCATCACTGTGTGCTGGGCATGTTAAGTAAAGACAGACAGACAGATACTTAAATATGCCTGGTTTATTCCTCTCAGGACAGATAGCCTGAGCGTTGTCTGAGTCCTGGTTCCCCACCGTCTTCCTCTGTGCCTGAGCCTCTTGGGCTTCAAATTCCTCATCTGTAAGATGGGGACAATGGCTGCCCTACCTGGTAGGGTGCCATGTGGACAGAATGCCACAGATAAACCCTCAGAATAGGCCTCCACAGAGCAAATGCTCTGTCAACCATGCAGGTGTGGGCTGAGCCCACAGAAGGTGGAAGCAAGGACCCTGACAGTGAGAAGCAAAACTTGAAGGAATAGCCTCCATCCCCAGGCCACAGAGGGGCAGGGAGCTTTGACACTTGGAGAAACAGGATGGCTGAGTGCAGTGGGAAACAGTGGAAACATGCACCACAGGGCATTGGCTCCTTCCCACACTGGCCTCCAAAGCCAGAGGATGGCCACTGAGCCTCCCGTGAAAGCTGTTCCCAACACAGGAGCTAGCCAGGGAGGGCAGCCAACAGGGAGGGGGTTGGCATGGCAGGAGGGGCATCTTGAGGGGTGGGGTCTCAGCCTGCCTATGGGCTCACCCCTCCGCACTGCAGGTTGGCCTGCCCCACAACCCTGGACCAAACCAGACCACCTCGAGACTCGTGGCCTGATACTCGTATCATTAGGAGACACCCGGCCAACTGGGCCACGTCCACCTCTGGGGACAGGGCCAAACAACACCAGAGTCAAGGATAGAGTAATGGACACCCACAGAGGACAGTCATCAAAACATCTACTTGGGAAGATCAGGAATAAAACCATAATTTTGACCCAAGAAATAACAGATAGAATGAGCAGCAGGAGAGGGAGGGGAGATCCAGGGGAGGAAATCTCCAGAAGGAGAAGAGAAGGAAAGAAGCTCTCAGAGACACGGGCAGTAGAGGAGAAACTTACCCAAGGAAACCCGAGAAAGGGAGACAGGGCAGTGAGAGCCCTAGAGGCAGAGCACGGTGAGACTCTCAGTAAAGGGTCCGCAGACAGCCCGCCAGCAGAGGGAGAGGGAGAAGGCAAGCCTGCACCCACACATTCTGGGGGCAAGAGAGAAATCTCAAATCTCAGGTGACATCAGATTCCTCAGAGACAACTCCGAATTCAAGAAGACAATGGAATAATACCCTTAACTACTGAAAGAAGATAACTTGTACTTGAAATGTTAAGTTACCGTGTCAGTGTAAGGAGGTAATAAAGATCTTCTTGGGCACATAAGGTCTTAAGACACTCCATCAAGAACTGACTTTGGAATCACTCTTGGAGGCAGTGTTCAAATAAACAAGACCCAAACACAGGAAACATTACATGAGAAAAAAAGACGGAAATAACAAGTGAGTTTACTTTTGTCCAAAAAACAATGACTAAAGAAAATAAGCTTACAATCTACAATCTACGTGCGATCTATGTAACAGTCTAGAACTAAAACTGTAGATAATACCAGCACAACGAGATGGGGAGGGTGGAGATGAAAGGCCATGAGAACACAATGAGACATCCATCTCGTCAGAAGGAGGACGCAGACGAAGATAAGGTTAAGAAATCAATCTGTGTAAGTGAACAGGAAGGGGGTCCAGGGCAGCCGCAGTGAGAACCCAAACAGAACATAGTACAGAAACCAGCAGAAAGAGCTGCCCAGCAGAAACAGGAAAAGAGAAAAAAATGAATTCAAAGAATGTGCAGTAAATAGAAAACATGAAATGAGGTGACAAAATAAACCAACTTAACAGCAAGTACAATTAGTCCCAACAGCAGGACTTACACCTAGACTAATTATATCAGGGCACCTGGGTGGCTCAGTCCGTTGGGCGTCTGCCTTTGGCTTGGTTCATGATCCTGGAGTCCTGGATCAAGCCTCACGTCGGGTTCCCTGCTCGGCGGGGAGTCTGTTTCTCCCCCTCCCTCTGCTGCTCCCCATGCTTGTGCTTTCTCTCGCTGTGTGTCTCTCTGTGAAACAAATAAATAAAATCTTTTAAAATAATAATTATATAATAAACACTTTCACAATAAATGTAAATGGGTCAAACTCGCCAATTAAAAGATAGTGTCAAACTGGTTTTAAAAGAAAAGATTCAACAACATATGGTCTGCAAGAGACAACACTTTAAACAAAAAGACACCAATAGGTTGGAAATAAAAGAGTGGAAAACATAAAAGGCAAGCATGAACCAAAAGAAAGCTGGAATTATCAATCGTATTTTCTGACAAAATAGAAATACCGGTAAAAGCAACAGTAGAACGAAACTATAGAACCAATGTGGATACATAGGAACCTAAAAATAAACAGAAAAATATGTAAAGCCAGGAATGACAGCACTGGGAGAAGCTGACAATCAACCATTTCAACCTGAGGTTAGTGCGCCCCTTAGTACCTGAATCGTCCCACTGATCAATACTCCACACTCATCAAGTACAAACCACAGGTGAGACTTTGTTTTTAATGATCATTTACTGTCATCGGGTTCTGAGCAGAAGCAGAAACGGAATGAGGCGTACAGGCCCAACACTCTCTCCACGAATTACAAACACGCACCCACAAAGTAGGAGTGCACATTTCACCTTGACTGGATGCGTAGGATGGTGCGTTTGAACCTCAAGACGCCGCCGGTGGGAGAGCAGGGAGGGCACGTGTACACGCCAGGAGAGCGTGCCCTGATGAGCTCGGCCCTGCACACTGAGAAGGTGCAGAGAGGGTTGTGAGGTCCCCCGGACAGTCTGCAGGGACCCCTATCACGGCCCAGCCTGAGGGCCATGTGGCCACATGCCTGCGCTCCACCCGAGTCCTCACCCTGTCCCCCTGCACCCTGGGTGTGGTTCGGGAGACAGCTTTACACATGGTCCTGGGTACAGGTGGAAAACACAGGGTGGTGTCAGTGCTCCCAGAGAAAAGCAGCACGTCCAGCCCAGTGGAACCTGAGCCGGTGCAGACTGAGAGGGGCTCCCTCCAGAAACAAACGAAATCACGGGTAAAATTCAGGTACCAAGGTGAATATTCAGGATGAGCAAAGAAATCACAAATTTCAAAAAGCATCCAAACCATCCAGGAAATCATATTTTTAAATTAATGGACACCACCAACCACTGTGTTTCTTGCTACGTAATTTCACTGCCTCCTCTTTGGCCTCCTCTTCAGATGACCAGGGTTTTGTGATGCCATTTCGTGAGAGAGCACAGAGTTTAAATGCCGTCTTATCTAAAGCAGGGTACGGGCCAGGACGTGCTTGGCCCGCTGAGCATGCACAGAACATGTGCCTTGGCTCCCTACAAACACAGGCATTCCGGGAAATTCTATTTTTCAAGACTCTCATCAAGAAAAAGGGAGATGGCACGGTTACAATTGTTCCAGGCTCCGCATGGAGCATTGTCCTAGACATGGAAATGTGTTTTCACAGGCACGGTGAGCACCCAGATTTCGCCAACAACGTCCCACCCCACACACCTCACACCTTGCTCCTCCGCCAGCAGGGCGGCACTCTGGAGGACACAGGCACCTCTCAGGCAGCCCTCCTGCCCACACTCTTCCCACCCGGGTCGCAGAGCTGGCCCAGGAGCAGCAGGTGTGCCTGGGAGAAATCAGTGTTCTTCCCTGCCCCTGCCGAAACACTATCCTACAAACTTGGTGGCTTAGAATAATGGGAATTTAGGGGCGCCTGGGTGGCGCAGTCGTTAAGCATCTGCCTTCGGCTCAGGGCATGATCCCAGCGTTCTGGGATCGAGCCCCACATCAGGCTCCTCCGCTGGAAGCCTGCTTCTTCCTCTCCCACTCCCCCTGCTTGTGTTCCCTCTCTCGCTGGCTGTCTCTCTCTGTCAAATAAATAAAATCTTAAAAAAAAAAGTAATGGGAATTTATTTTCTCACAATTCTGGAGGCCAGAATATCAAAATCAAGACAGTTGGCTCCTCCTGGAGGATCTGAGGGAGCACGTGCTCCAGGCTTGTCCCGCTGCTGGCGGCTGCCTGCGATCTGCATTCCGTGGTCTGTGGCCTCTGTCACCACGTGGACGTCTCCCCGGCGCCTCCTGTGTCCACATGTCTCTCTTCTTGCAAGGACACTGTTGTACTGGATTTAGGGCCATCCAACATGGCCTCATCCTAACTTGACTATGTCTGCAAAGACCCTAATCTCCGAATGAGGTCCCATTCACAGGTTCTGTGTGGTCATGGATTTTGGTTGGAGGGGAGCACCATTCACCCCAGTATACCATCCCCCTCCCAAATAGCAAAAACTTCTTTGCTCTTGGAGAGACTGCATGCCCCTGAGTAGACCCCACTAAAGCCAAATCATGTACGCCCAGATCAAGTTGGCCCTAGCCAGGCTCCAGAGGGGCTCCAGGCCAAGCCGAGGCCGCCTGACAGCAGCACAGTGGAAGGAGACGGGGTCTGCAGCACTGCGGTGCGAGCGTCTTCAGCAAAGTGCACAGCACGTCTGAACGTCAGGGCTGAGGCCTGAGGGTCGGGAGCTGCACGCACGCCTGCCTGGGGTGGCGGCGGGGCGGCCTCTGGAGACGCTGCCCCCATGCACAGCCTCTAGGCACTGTAAAGCGGGGTGGTCATTTCTGTGGCAGGAGGCGAGGTGGGGTCCAGGGGGCTGAGGGGCAGCACTGACCCCAGGTCGCAGACGTCCCGAAGCTTCCCTGGGGGTCCGCTGTGGGGTTTGAGCTGACCCCCCACCGTGGGGGTCTGCAGCCTGCTACACAGCAGATTTGCTGCGGGGTTAGCTCTGGGCCCCGCAGGGACGGGGACACCCAGTTAAGGGGCACTGGGCGCACCGCAGGAGCCACGGACTGGGCCGTGCCCCGTGGATGACCGTGTGGCCGAGACCGGTGTGGGGGTCCACACGTGGAACCGTGCGGTTTGCTGTCCTTCTACGTGAGTGACTGACTTTTACGTCCACCCAGCAACGCTGACCCAGTGGCCACTCTGCGCAGGGTACGGGGGCAACTAAACGAACTCCAGTCCCTGTCCCCGAGGAGCCGGCATTCCCGGGGAGACGGGAGGGATATCCGAAGGGAATACTCCAGGTGTCAGAAAGCCAGGGTGCAGGAAGGGCCTCCAGGGGCAGGGAGCAGAGGGGGCTGCCGTGCTGAAGGGGCTGGTGTGGGGACACCAGGAGACAATGTCCAGGCAAGGGTCGAGAGGCCGGAGGTGCTGGGTGGGAGCTCGTGTGTCTGGGAACCTGGCTGGAGGTGAGAGGCGAGGGTGCAGGGACAGGGGAAGGTAGGACAGGTGGCGCAGAGGACGGGGAGCCAGGCCACACATTCAGTCTGGGAGGGCCGGGAGCACGTGACCCGACCGAGAGGATAACAGGGTCCCTCTGGCTGGGGACGGGGGCAGCGGGCTGTGAACCAGCTCAGGACAGCAGTGCATGGAGCAGGAGGCCGAGAGCCATGGGCAAGCTCTGTCCTGACGCTGTGGCCGACCTGTGAGGGTTAAGCCAACGTCAAGGCTGGGCTGGCCTGAGCCGAGAAGAGAAGGGGGTGAAGGTCGTGGCCCTCTGGGTGTGAGAGCCCAAACCAGACGTCCTGGAGAGGAGAAGGACCTCAGCTGGACACTGCGGTGGTGCTCAGCCCTGGCCAAGGGCTCAAGGGCTCAGGGCTGCTGAGCAGTCCACCCGCCCCGTCACGGCCTGCCAGGCAGGCACAGAGCTGAGCTGCTGCAGACACCTGGCCCCCCCAAGGCTGTGGCTCCCGCCTGGCTGGGGGCTGCTGGGGGAGCCGGAAGGAGCTGTGGGACTGCAACTCCCCCACCAGCCTAACCTCTGCCCCCAGTCCTGGTCAGGCCTGCAGCCCCGGCCTCCAAATCCTAACACCCACACAGGCAACAGCAGAAGAAGCACCCGCATCCGGGTGTCTGTGAGTTTCACACCGAAATCAGGTAACAGCGGGTAAATAAAGCATCTTCTCCCCACCGCCAACACCACCACTTTGGCAAACAAACGCCCACGGCCACCTGAAAGCCAGGCCCAGCTCTAGTCCCACCCCCACCCCCCCGCAGTGAGGGCTCAGCCCCAACATAGGCCGGGGGTTCCTGTGCGTCCAGCCACCGGTGCAGCTGGGGTCCCAGTGGGCCCAGGCCCCCCACCCTGGCTGCTGCTCAGGCCGCTCAGGCCTCTAAAGCCCTCAGCCAGCCCTCCCCACCTGCCACTTACCTTTTTTTTTTACCACTTTTCTTTCCCTCCTCCCCCTTCTTCCCCTTTTCCCTTCCTGCCCTCGGTCCCCTGGCTGAGGGCCACCATCCCTTTGCAGACTTTCTGATCACCCGGCTATTGGGTGGACCTCGTCCAGGACCTCCCCAAGCCTTCCTGGTCTCCCAGGGGACGGATTGGCCATGGGCAGGTGGTCTGCCTGCTCGGGGGACACCCCTCAGCCTGGGGCTCCCATAGCCCCTGGGGCCCACACCCCCGCCCCGCACCCTGCGCCTGCCCCTGCTCCTTTCTGTCAACCACAGGGCCCTGCCACCCCCTTTAACAAAGCCAACCCTGCCACGGAGAAGTCAGTGAGGCGACTGGATGCATGGCCCGGGAAGGAGGGACCCTAAACACCCGGGGAAGCGGGGAGTTGCTGCCGGGTCCTACAGTCCCAGCTGGACAAGCATTGGGAGCACTGCCCCCACCGTTCAGACCAGAGCAGCCTCAGGGCTTGTGGAGGGTTAGGATGAAGACCTGCAGGGGGGTGGCATCTTCCCATTTGACAAAAGGGAACGGGAACGGAGAAAGCCAGTGACACACAGCAGATGGCCAGGGCAGTCCGCACACTGGGCCTCAGGTCCCAGGGCCTGCACGCAAGCAGCCGCCTGCCCCCCTCTCTGTGCACGCAGCTCAGAACAGTCTCAGGGCTTCCTGAGTCAAAGATAAAGCTTCCCTGGGGACCACAGAGGAAGATACCAGAAGACCTGGGGATGGGGCGAAGAGACCCCGTTGTGGGCTCCTAGGAGCCATCCTGTCCCCAAAGCTAGTGCTCTGGGGGAGAGGGAATGTCTGCTATGACAAGAGATCAACCAGCTGGACACTGGGGTCCCCAGGCACTCTGAGCAAGATGGGGCCACCCGGGACCCATGGGTCTCTGAGGAGACTTCCAGGCCACAGCCTAGCCAAAGCCAGGAGGTACCCACTGCCCCCAACATGCCGCCCAGCAGCCAGCCTCCTGGCCATCACCTACGGGCATGGAGAGGGCTGCTGCGGGATCTGGGAACAGCTCCCAGAGGCTGAGGGAGATGGCCTGCCTGCTCTGTGACCCTGAGGGGCAACCCATGGCACTGGAGCACTGCCCGCGGGGAGCCGGCCCAGACCCACAGCTCCTCAAGGCCAGGTCCACCCTGCAAGCCCGGCAGGCTGACACCACAGGAGGCTGAGCTTCCTGTCTCTCAAAGGTGGGCAGAAGGCATGTGACATCCTGTCTCTCCTCTTGTTCTACGAAAACACTCAGCTCCGGGACAGTGTTCTCTCAGCCCCCAAAACCATCTACCCCTGGTCTGGGGCCTCCATCAGCTGCCCCTGATGCTTGGGACAGCCTCCACCCCTTCGAGGACTCCCCATCCTATAAGACCCTCACCCCATCATGGTGGGATGGAACTTTCTGGTGCTCCTAAAGTCTCAACCACCCAACAGCTGCTGGGCAACTGCCTTGAGCGGGGGCTCCAGATCTCCCCACAGTCTGGGCCGGGAGAGCGAGGCCCAGAAGATGCCCCACCTGGTGGAAGGCCCAGGAAGGAAGACCCTTTTGGGGGGGACCCCAAGCCCCACAGGAGTGATCTCACCAGGTGAGGTGAAGCTGTTTAAAAGCAGGCATGCTGCTACAATCCGAGTGACATGGAGGCCTGGGGTATGGGGGTCACAGTACTGACCCTCAGCTCGGCCCTGCAACGGGGGTTCCTGGGGGAGGGGCAGAGGGCATCAGGGCCCCCCCCCCCACATTCTCTCCCGCACATGGTACATGGCAGGGAGGTCCAGACTGTTCTCAGCATGTTCAGAGAGAGACCATCTCGACCACAGGGTCCCCCACCCGCCCTTCTCACTCCCCACATCTGCCTGAGTGGGTCTCTTTCCACCTGGGCCTCCAGGCTGCAGCCTCTCAAGGGACCAGTATGATGCCCATTGTCCCATCTCTGTCACCTTAACCTCCCCCTGCCAAGGGGCTGTCACTTGCCAGGCTTCAGGGCCCCAAACGCAGGGGTAAGCCCCCGAAGTTGGCTGTGGTCCTGTGATCTTCGCCATGGGGGTCCCAGGGATGTCTCACCTGGTCCTCATCAGCGTCATCAGAGAGGACATCTGGTCCCGGTCAGTAAGCTTGGGCAGGGAGCCCTGATGATAAGGCTGGTCACATCTTCTCGCCCGCAGCTGGGCCACTTAGAGGAGGGGTCGTCTTTCCCATCCCCCCTTCAGGACATTGTGTGTCCCAGGTCGGTTCTCAAGATGCGGGACCCCTGCCCAGAAGCATCTCTTGGCTCCAGTGCCACTGTCACATGCTACCCCCCCCCACTAGGCCATTTCTCTTCAGGGCTCCCTGCAGCTCCAACACCAGACTGAAAAGCCTGGCTCATCTCCACCTTGCTCACATTGCGGGGGGGGGGGGGGGGGGGGGGACACCCACCCTGAGCTCAAATCTGCCCCAAGATGCCACACTGTCCCTGGCTCCTTGGTGTCTGGGCTGAGCCCCGATGGCCCCATCCCAGCCATTTTGGGTACCCATGGCTGGGTGGTCAGGCCCAACACCTCTGTGCACATGGTCCAGTCCTGCCCACATGACCTGGCCCCTGCCTTCAGGCCATCCCTGCCCGTCTCAGCCAGCCACCCCCCACGGCCTCTAGAATCCCCTGCCAGGCAGAGCTGGTCTGGTGGGAACTCCACTCCCATCTACTTCCAGGGAACCAGGGGAAGGGTCCAAGCAGAGGAGGGGCCCTGAGGGGGAGCTGCGTCCACAGCCAACACGCACACCCCTCCACATCTTTGCCCTGCCCCACCTACAGCTCGCTCAGCCTGCCTCTGACGGCCGGAACTGCCCCGGGGGACAAGCAGCCCTCGGCCTTGCAGACGATGGCCAGGTGGGGTCCCCAGCCCTCCATGCACGCGGTGGAGCCGCATAGCAGCCACCTGCCTTGCTGTGGGGCCCCGCGGAGCACGGGGCGGGCGGGGGCTCAAAGGAGGGCCGTGTGCCCTCTGGCGGCAGGACTCGGCAGCGGCGGGGAGCCAGCCCAGCGAGCGTCTCCTGGCTCCCCCCACCAGGCCTGGAAGGGAGGGCCACGTTCATGGACTCTCCTTGACAGCTGGAGAAACTGAGGTCTACCAGTGGCAGGAGCCTTTGACAGAAATGGAGCACCCCCAGCCTCAAGGAGGATTCCCCAGTTTGCAGGGCGTGGGCTGTGGACCCGCCAGAGGGTCTCCCCACGGCCGTCCACGGTGGTTCACAGCTTAGCTTCCTGCAGGCGTTTGGGCCTTTTGATCTCCTCTCGGTGGACCCCCTGCAGGGTCTGAGGCTTCGCCAGACTTGCCATCCCTGGGGCCTTGGGTCCGGCCTTGAAACTCCTGCAATTGTTAAGTCCTGGGCTTTAAGCCTAGTCACAAACGTCGATGTGGGGAGGCCTCTCTCTACCCCAATTCAATCCCATCTCCTACATGGGGCGACTGGAGGCTGGCAGCTCAGGCAGGAAAGGACTCACCAGGGCAGAACAGAGGAGGCACGGGAATGTATGGAGGGGTGAGGGGACATAGGAATGTAGGGGCGGGGAGGGGACACGGGAACGTTTGGGGGGGTGAGGGGACGTGGGAATATAGGGGCGGTGAGGGGACACGGGAACATATGAGGGGGTGAGGGGACGTGGGAATGTAGGGGCAGTGAGGAGACATGGGAACGTTTTGGGGGGTGAGGGGACACGGGAACGTTTGGGGGGGTGAGCGGACGTGGGAATATAGGGGCGGTGAGGGGACACGGGAACATATGAGGGGGTGAGGGGACGTGGGAATATAGGGGCAGTGAGGAGACATGGGAACGTTTGGGGGGGTGAGGGGACACGGGAATGTATGGGGGGGTGAGGGGACATGGGAATGTGTGGAATTGTCCGTTTCCGGTACCTGTGCCCGTTGTAAGCAGCCCATTGGTCAGCTGGTGCCCGTGGCTATTTCCAGGTAGGTCGCCTGATGAGCCTGTGTGCACTCAGCCTGCTGGTCGCCAGAGGCCCTCTGCCTTCCTCATGGTTCCGTTGCTCAAGCCTACTGCCCCAGAGCGGCCTCTCCATCCTAGACCCCCAGCTTGTCCCCAGGCCCATCACCGTTCGGGAGTAAAGTAACTGCAGTGACCGGTGACCGTCTCCCGAGACCACAGCCAGCATTCTCCAGAGTGGACAGTTGCCGTCCCTCCCACACTCCCCTTCCAGGGCTCCAGGGCCCCCCTGACCCTTGCCTCTAACTGCCCGGCCAACATGGGAAGAGGGGGCTCTGTGGGAGGGCAGGAGCCGAAGTCCCGTGTGCAACGGTCAGTGGCCTACACCCTTCCCGGGGCTGCGAGCTTCCTCTCCCCAATTCTTCTGGCCGACCCTCCTCCTTCCGACTCTCCTCTCCCCTCAAGCGTACCCACCTCTGCACGAATCTGGATCAGAACTCAGCACTGCCTGCCACCCCCCACAAGCCCCACAAGCGGTCACTGAACAAGATTGGCTTTCACTGCTGTGACTAACGTTGGGTTGTGTCGACCTTTCGAGGCCCTGGGTGCCTCTGACACACTCAAAGGCCTCCAAGATAGCTCTCCGTGGGCTTCGGCCCTGCCTGCAGACCGGCCTGCCTACCGCTCCCCTCCCGGGGTGGACACCGCTCTAGACGGTTGGGGGTCACACTGGGCAAGGTCGCCCAAAGAGGCCACCCCTACCTGGGCTGGGAAGGGGGTGCTGGGCACACTGCTCTGCTGAAAACTCCCTGCCAGCCCCAGGGGGTGGCCCCGCGGGGGGAGCGCAGTCCTCGAGAACCGTGGCCCGCTGACGTTGCCTGGGACTCTGGGTCACAGTCAAGATTCACCGCTGCTGGGTTTAGTTCACGTGTTATCATCTCCGTGCAGAGGGCTGAGTGTTTCCATCGCTCCATTCCCTGAGCCGTGTCATCACTCCCAGCCCACGGCTTCCTGGTCGAGGCCGGCCAGCACTCACTGACGCACACCCGCCACGTCAGGGTATCTAAGGGAGCCTGCTCGCCACCATGAGCGTGCGGGGATGACGACTCAGCACACGCTGGAAATACAGCACAAGAAGCCCTCCTGTTGGCAGGAGACCACATCCCAGCAAAGGTTCCTGGGTCTCGGACCCCGATAAGCCTGCTGCGCGGGGTACACACACAGCCTGTACCCCCCACGCACAGCGTGCTCCTCCCCCACACGAGGCTGCTACACACACCCCTGCTCCCCTCCCATGGTGCTCCCCAGTCCTACGGGACTCTCCCCCAGCACCTCAACCCCTCAGCTGTTCCAGGCCAGCACATCCCCACGGTCACCCCCGCTGTGGGCTCAAAGGGAAGGGGCCTGGACGGTCAGGTGTTTCCCATGCTCAGCGCAGCACAGGTCCCAGAGGGGAGTCCTCACCCCCCCATCGCAGGAAACAGAAAAGGCCTCTTATTTATTATACTTTAATTCGGATTACAAATAATTTATAAAAGTAAAAATAAAAGGATAATAGAAGTCTTTAGAAGTTTTAATAAGAATTTAAACAGAGCTTCTTTGTATTTGTATCAAGTACATTTGGAAGCACAGACATCATAAAAGATGACAGAATACTGACCTGGGTCCGTGTAGGCACACGAGACGGCGCAGGCGCTGGTCACAGAATACTGTGATCACGCCCGCCTGCTGAAGGACCACCTGGCTGGGAAACGCACTGTTCACTCACCGAGCCCCTGGTGAGTGCTTCGTCTGGAACCTCATCATCTGAGGACAGTTGTTCTCCTGCCATCGGCGGGGCCGCCAGCTCTTCTGTCCCTTTTGTCTTCTGATTTGTCGTCTGTCGGGTTTCTCCTCTCTGCCTTCTGGACGGCAGCCGGAAGAGACAGACCCTCAAGGGCGTGGGGCGGGAGTGCACCGCAGCTGGCGCAGTCTGTGTGCAGGCGCCACCTACACGGTCCTGACAGAGGACAGCACCCAGGTCAGCCCCACACGCCGGTGTCGCTGTCCCCCTTCCGGGTGATGCCCTCATGCTGTGCTTTCTCACTGTTTTAGTCATAGTGGGCGAGGCTGGGAAGAGTTGTGAGTAATGACGAAATAATTCCCAGGATGATGAAGCAGCGAAATGTCTGCGGACACAGGAGATTAAGACCACTGACATGGCCTCGTGGGGCCGGTGGGACGGGGAGTGGGGAGTAATAGCAAGCAAGGGTGCACTTACTCTGTTTAAGCACAAAAGGGCCTGCAGGTTCTGTCTGTACTTTGGAAATGCCAACCCCTTGGTCCTGTGCACATGATGGCTGGGGGTGGCCAAGGGCTGGTGTAGATGGTGACCAAGGGTGTTTGAGGGTGGCCAAGGGCCAGAGCAGATGGTGACAAAGTGTGTCCAAGCGTGACCAAGGGTGACTGAGGGCCAATGTGGATGGTGACTCCGGGTGTCTAAGGGTGACCAAGGGTGTCTGAGGGTGGTCAACAATGGCCAAAGGCCAGAGCAGATGGTGACCGAGGGTGTTTGAGGGTTGCCAAGGGTGTCTGAGTGTGACCAAGGATCTGAGTGTGTCTGAGGGTGTCCGAGTGTGTCTGGGGGTGACCAAGGATCTGAGCGTGTCTGGGGATGACCGAGGATCTGAGGGTCTCTGAGGGTGACCGAGGATCTGAGTGTGTCTTGGGGTGACCGAGGATCTGAGGGTCTCTGAGGGTGACCAAGGATCTGAGTGTGTCTTGGGGTGACCGAGGATCTGAGGGTGTCCGAGGGTGTCCGAGTGTGTCTGGGGGTGACCGAGGATCCGAGGGTGTCTGAGGGTGTCCGAGGATCCGAGTGTGTCTGGGCGTGACCGAGGATGCGAGTGTGTCTGGGGGTGACCGAGGATCCGAGTGTGTCTGGGGGTGACCGGGGATCCGAGGGTGTCTGGGGGTGACCGAGGATGCGAGTGTGTCTGGGGGTGACCGAGATCCGAGCGTGTCTGGGCGTGACCGAGGATCCGAGCGTGTCTGGGGATGACCGAGGATCTGAGGGTGTCTGGGGGTGTCCGAGGATCTGAGGGTGTCTGAGGGTGACCGAGGATCTGAGTGTGTCTTGGGGTGACTGAGGATCTGAGGGTGTCCGAGGGTGTCCGAGTGTGTCTGGGGGTGACCGAGGATCCGAGGGTGTCTGGGGGTGACCGAGGATGCGAGTGTGTCTGGGGGTGACCGAGATCCGAGTGTGTCTGGGCGTGACCGAGGATCTGAGCGTGTCCGGGGATGACCGAGGATCTGAGGGTGTCTGGGGGTGTCCGAGGATCTGAGGGTGTCTGAGGGTGACCGAGGATCTGAGTGTGTCTTGGGGTGACTGAGGATCTGAGGGTGTCCGAGGGTGTCCGAGGGTGTCCGAGTGTGTCTGGGGGTGACCGAGGATCCGAGTGTGTCTGGGCGTGACCGAGGATCCGAGGGTGTCTGGGGGTGACCGAGGATCCGAGGGTGTCTGGGCGTGACCGAGGATCCGAGGGTGTCTGGGGGTGACCGAGGATCCGAGGGTGTCTGGGCGTGACCGAGGATCCGAGGGTGTCTGGGGGTGACCGAGGATCCGAGGGTGTCTGGGGGTGACCGAGGATCCGAGGGTGTCTGGGCGTGACCGAGGATCCGAGGGTGTCTGGGGGTGACCGAGGATCCGAGGGTGTCTGGGGGTGACCGAGGATCCGAGTGTGTCTGGGCGTGACCGAGGATCCGAGGGTGTCTGGGGGTGTCCGAGGATCCGAGTCTGTCTGGGGGTGACCGAGGATCCGAGGGTGTCTGGGCGTGACCGAGGATCCGAGGGTGTCTGGGGGTGACCGAGGATCCGAGGGTGTCTGGGCGTGACCGAGGATCCGAGGGTGTCTGGGGGTGACCGAGGATCCGAGGGTGTCTGGGGGTGTCCGAGGGTGTCTGGGGGTGACCGAGGATCCGAGGGTGTCTGGGGGTGACCGAGGATCCGAGTGTGTCTGGGGGTGACTGAGGATCCGAGTGTGTCTGGGCGTGACCGAGGATCCGAGGGTGTCTGGGGGTGACCGAGGATCCAAGTGTGTCTGAGCGTGACCGAGGATCCGAGGGTGTCTGAGGGTGTCCGAGGATCCGAGTGTGTCTGGGCGTGACCGAGGATCCGAGTGTGTCTGAGCGTGACCGAGGATCCGAGGGTGTCTGGGGGTGACCGAGGATCCGAGTGTGTCTGAGCATGACCGAGGATCCGAGGGTGTCTGGGGGTGACCGAGGATCCGAGTGTGTCTGCGGGTGACCGAGGATCCGAGTGTGTCTGGGCGTGACCGAGGATCCGAGGGTGTCTGGGGGTGACCGAGGATCCGAGGGTGTCTGGGCGTGACCGAGGATCCGAGGGTGTCTGGGGGTGACCGAGGATCCAAGTGTGTCTGAGCGTGACCGAGGATCCGAGGGTGTCTGAGGGTGTCCGAGGATCCGAGTGTGTCTGGGCGTGACCGAGGATCCGAGTGTGTCTGAGCGTGACCGAGGATCCGAGGGTGTCTGGGGGTGACCGAGGATCCGAGTGTGTCTGAGCATGACCGAGGATCCGAGGGTGTCTGGGGGTGACCGAGGATCCGAGTGTGTCTGCGGGTGACCGAGGATCCGAGTGTGTCTGGGCGTGACCGAGGATCCGAGGGTGTCTGGGGGTGACCGAGGATCCGAGGGTGTCTGGGGGTGACCGAGGATCCGAGGGTGTCTGGGGGTGACCGAGGATCCGAGTGTGTCTGGGCGTGACCGAGGATCCGAGGGTGTCTGGGGGTGACCGAGGATCCGAGGGTGTCTGGGCGTGACCGAGGATCCGAGGGTGTCTGGGGGTGACGGAGGGTGCCTGAGGGTGACCGAGCGCCCCGGGGGTCCGCGTTCTGGGACTTCAGGCGTTTCCGCCATAGGTCAGTCTGCGCCCCCAGTTACATGGTTTGAACCTGCAAAATCTGCAGTCCGGGCGCTGAAGGCCGGGAGCGCTAAGGCACAATCTGGGCGGTGCTCGCTGCGTGTTTGAAATGTCTCATTAAACAAAAGCCTGAAGGGCAGACGGCAGGATTTTTAGCCCTTCTGGGTTGTCCACACTGGACGACCAGTTTGCCAGGGGCGAGAGGGTCCCCGGAGCTCGGAGCAGAGCCAGCCAGACCGAGGCGCACCGCACCCCAACTCCCAGAGCTCGGCCCCGCCCCCGTCCTCAGCCCTGCCGGCCGTCGTAGCGGAGACTGCCTGACCCGGCCGGGCCAATCACAATACAAGCCGCGGCCTCGACGATTGGGCCAGCAGTGGGCACATGACTCCAACCCACCAATCAGAGCCCGGGGGTGTCTATTTAAGGCAGAGCCGGCGGCCGTGGCCGGGCGGGGTACTTTCGGGCTCTGGTCCTTCGGTCCGGGACGGTCGCCTTTCTGCCTCTCCCGGAAGGGCGACTTCCAAGGCGGGTCCCGAATCAGCACGCGCCGGTCGGACCCTGTCCCGTGTCTCGGGAGGGAACCGGGGGGACACGAATCCGAGGCTGGGGCGGGGTCCTTGCTGGTGGTCAGCCCCGGCGTTCGCCTGCCCCGGGCGGTAAGGTCAGGTGTGGGTCTGGGGGCGAAGCGCCCGGCTCCGTGGATGTCGGTACGCACAGAGCGGTGCGGCCACCCCCACTATCTTGCAATGTTTCCGCCACCCCCGAATGACCCCGAGCCCAGGCAGCCAGCAATCCGTGGTCGCTGTACGGTTACCGGTATCACGTGGGACATACTTAGCCTAAAACCGCGTTCCTGGTTCGTCTGAAGTACAGGTTTCAGTGCGCGCCTTGTATTTCTGTTTGCTAAATGTGGCCCCTCTAAGGGGGGTACCCAATAACCCTCACCCAGGGGAGCCCTGACACTGACCGGATCCCAGCATCGTCTGCCCGTAGGGCAGACTCTCACGGCTACCACCACCCTCAGATCAAGAAAGCGAGCTCCGACGCAGCAGGCGCCCCGGCCACGGGCACGGCCTCTGCGGAGGGTTCGGGGTGCTCGTGCCATGCTGGCGCGGGGACAATTAGGGTGGCTTTAGGTCCAGCAGGTCCCGAAGATCTTCGCGAGTGTATTTTTTCTGAAAAGTCCCTCTTTCCATTCATTCTACTTCTCTCGGTGTGTTTTAGAATAGTTGTATTTGCTTGTTTGTTAAATCACAGCATTGCAGTTTTGCTGTTTTTAACCATTACCCACAACGCCACAATCATGCGACTGGGGTCTCTGGGCAGCTCTGCACTTCCTTCCCTTCACCTGGCAGGCCGGGGGTGGGGTGGAGGGACTGCGGCTGGCTCCTCCCCTCCCTGGCCCCTTTAACAGCAGGGTAAACTGAGGCTCGGCGGCTTCACCAAGCTCACCAGAAAGTAAAGGAGGCTGGGCCAGTTTCCTTCTTACCCTGAGGGTCAAGTTTCTCGCACACCTGGGGTCATGGAATAAACTCATGGCTCATAAAGTGCAAGGCTCTCTCTTGTTCCTGCTGCTTGTATTGTACTCACTTGTTATCTGTCCCCCGACCCCATAGGCAACCTTTGGGATGTGTTTTGGGTGCCTGTGTTTTTTTCATGTCAAGGTCTTACAGATTTAAATACTCATGAACATCATAAGAATAGCGGGGAAGATCTGTAACTTGTTACAGTTACAGGAGCCTACTGCAAATATGTTTTTTTTTCTTTTTAAATCAGTTTTTTATTTTAGTACAGAATTAGATTTACAGAAAAGTTACGAAGTTAGAGTTCTCATCCACCCCACATCCTCACCATTCATCAGCCAATGTCGATACATTATTATTATTATTAACTAAACTGCACACTTTATTCAAATGTCCTCAGTTTATACCAAGTGTCTTCAAGTGTCCTTTCGCTGCTCCAGGATCCCACATTACATTTAGGCATTGCGTCTCCTCACGTGCCTCTTTGCTGTGACACGTCTCTGACTTCCCTGGTTTCAGGTGACCCGTCAGTTCTGGGAAGTGCTGGGCAGAGATTTTGCAGACTGTCCCTCCGCTGGAATGTGTCTGATGTTTTCCTCATGATTAGTCTGGCCTTGTGGGTTTGGGGAGGAGACCACAGAGGCAAAGTGCCCTTCTCATCACGTCACGCAGAGGTCGGTGCTCTCAGTGTGACTCGTCACCCGTGGATGTGACAGTGACCACCTGGCTGAGGAGTGTTTGTCCGTGTTTGCATCGTGTGTTATGTGGGGAGGACCACGTGTGGGGTGGGGAGGGCACAGCCTCCCCACATGCCACTCTGGTTCTTGTGCATGGGTTTTCTCCCCACGTATTCGCCGCCGTGATCATTTTCATGTCGGTGCAGACTCACAGACGGCCATCCATTCCAACCCTGCTAATTTATGTATTGCCCGTATCAGTCCAGCTTTAGCGATTGGGGGCTCCTTCAGCTTGTGTCCCCCTAACGTAGCCCCTTCGTGTGGGACGTTGTTTGGTTTTGTTTGTGAGTGCTTCTGGACTTTCAAGCTGTATTTGCCAGGGCTGCCCTACGTAACAAGGCACGACAGACTGGGGGCTTAAACAACGGGCGTTGGTCCCCAGTCCAAGATCCAGATGACGACAGGGCTGGCTTCTCCCGAGGCCTCTCTCTGTGCCTGGCAGACGGCGCCTTCTCCCCTGCGTCTCACGTGGCCTTCCTCTGTGCACCCTGCTGTGTCCTCCCCTTCTTGCAAGGACCGCAGTCCCGTTGGGTCAGGACGCACCCTTATGGCCTCGTTTAACCTTAACTACCTCCCGGAAAGCCCCGTCACCAAATACAGTCACACTGAGGGGTAGGGCTTCACCTGTGACATTCTGGGGGGAGGAGACACAATTCAGTCCATAACACTCGCACTACAAGATGCTCCATAATCCTCTTATACGTGCAACGTCCCCGTCCTCAAATCAGCTGTTTCCCCAAGGCGCCCCGGTTCCTTTTCTTGGAGAAAGGTATGAGAAACCAAGATGTGGGTGCTGGGTGTGCTTCGTGGTGTCATTGCTTCTCCACTGACAGAGCAAGGAGATACGTGTGTGTGTGCTAACCCACGTATACATACACACCTAGAAGTATTTCCACATTTCCCTATATTAAGCATGACTCCCACCCCAACTCATGCCGCACGGGCCCGTCTACCCTGTCCCTTGCTTCTCTGTCCACTCCCACTCCAACAGCGGGAAACCTGACCCCCAGCACCCACCCCCTCACTCACTGCATCCCAGCACGTGGGCCGTGGCTTCCGAATTGCTGACGAGGACCCCGTGGGAAGCAACTTCACCAACTGCCATGCAGGTCCTGGGACGCTCCTTCTGCCCTTCATCTTACAGACCCCGCTCATTTCCCGAGCGACCGGCTCAGCGCCCTCTCCCCACCCCCTCCGTCTGGGGGCTTCGGGCACTTATGACACAGCCAGATTCCTGTCATTCCACCCCAACGCCCTCCACTCCTGTAGGAATCTCTCAAGTGTGCATACATTAAGGCCCGTTCCTTCTGCTGGAGAGTCTATGGGTTTTAACAAATGCGTGGATTCATGTGTCCAGTGTTCCAGTATCACACAGAATAGTCTCACCGCCCAAGAAATCCCCTGTGTGTCAGCTGGTCCCTCCTGCCTCCCAGCCTGGCAACCACTGATCTTTTTACTGTCTCCATAGGTTGCTTTTTCCAGAATGTCAAAGAAAGGGATGCACAGAGCCCACAGCCACTGCAAATGCGTCTTTCGCCCAGCAACAGGCATTTACGGTTCATCTGTGCCTCCGTGTGTCTCGACAGTGATTCCTTCTTATTGCCGGACAACATTCCACTGCTTGAATATTCCAGCTTCTTTACCCATTCCCTCCCTGAAGAACATCTTGGTTACTTTTAATTTGGGGCAATTATGAACCAACCTGCTAGAAACATTCTCATGGAGGTTTTTGTGTGGACATAAATTTCTAACTCCTTTGGATAAATACCTAGGAGCGCATCTTAGTTCAACAAATACCTCTTTCTCAGGGTGTGGGGCTGGAAGTCCAAGATCGAGGTGCTGACAGGGCCCGTGTCTGATGAGAGCCCGCTGCCTGACTCACAGACTGCTGCTTCTTGCTGGGTCCTCCGGTGGCATGGCTGACAGCGGAGAGGGCAAGCAAGGTGCCAGACATCTTCTTAAGAGGGCACGAATCCCATCATGGGCTCTGCTCTCGTGACCTCATCAGCTCCCAAAGGCCCCACCTCCTCACACTATGAGCATCGGAATGGGGGTAGGGGGGCACTAATAATTAGTCAACCACAGAGCACGGATTGCTGGGTCACGTAACATCTGGGACTGTGGGAACATCAGCGTCACGAGGCAGCTTGTCCTGGTCACGATCTCGGCCACCAGTTTCTCCACTGCATACGTGGTGCTGCAGGCTTGGGTGTCTAACCTCCACCCTGGGAAGGAAATGTTCTTCTATTTCTATTGCGCTAAGAGAATTTAATCAGTGACAAAATGCCGTATTCAATACAAGGGTCAAAGGCTTTTCCGTACCTACTAAGTTAATCATAGGATCTTTCTTTAGTCTATTAATGGGATGAATTGCGCTGCTACTGTTTGACATGTGACTAGAGACGCCCAGACCATGAGGTCGATTTCTCACTTGTAATTGTCAGTTATCTAGTATTTTATTTCAGATTTTTTGCACCAAAGCGTCTGAGTGAAACAGACCTCCTGTGCTCTCTTTTTGTTTGTCCTTGTCTGGTTAGGAGCCACAATCCGTCTTGCCTCTTTTCCACTTTCCGGAACATTCTGTCCAGGACAGGAGTTACTGGTCCCAGGGCTCAGGGCGGGACCCCCTCACCGAGCAGCCTGCAGCCCAGGCTGGGGAGGGGAGGGCTCCCACAACCACATGTCAGTCTATTCCTGTTCTTCTGTTTGCCCTTCTTTTGGTCATTTTATATTTTTCCAGGAATTTGTCTACTTCACCTAGGTTTTCTGTTTTATTAGTTTTTAGGTGTTTCTAACTTTTATTTTTTAGGTCTACATCGGGTCAGTTGTTATTTCCTCTCCCATATATTTTGTTTGCGTTGTCCTGCTTATTCCCTTCTTTCCTGGCGGAGTGACTTCACGCGATTGTTCCCGCCCATGAACTCATATTCACCCTCCACCCTCCGTCCCCGTCCTCCACTGATTGCTGCTTTTACTTTTCTCCTTTTATTCTTGTGCGGGGGGGCGGGGGGGTGTTCTGCATTCAGCTGCATTTCTGGAATCCATTCCTAGCCGCAGCGGAGCTGGTCTGGTGCCAGCTGCCTTTACCAGCTCGCCCCTTTCTCGAAGTCATTGCAGTTCTTTCCGATAATCACCAGGATCACGACAGCTGCCCTTTCCCAGTGCTCAGCATCCACACAGCGCCAGACCCCGCACGGCTCCCCCTCGACCCACGTCCTGTACTCCCAGGCAGGTTTGGTCGGCCCCGTTTCAGAGTGCCCCAAGTCTCACCTTGACCTGACCCCAGTACCCTCCGCTCCTGCCCTAGCGCCCAGGACGCCTCCCAACTAGGCCAGCTTACAGCTGGCCTGGGTCACCCGACCCAACCACCCTCTGCCTGCTGCGTTGGTGGGAAGTCCTGGCTAGAGGAGATTGCCAGGGGGAGGGTTCCTCTTTCTTCAGAGGCCCCAGCTCCCACCCCTGCAGGGACTGCTCCATGGGGCCTTCCGGGTGATTGGCAGGAGCCCCAAGCCTGCCTGGCGGTAGGCAGACCTGGGGGGGCCTCAGGGGAAGGGATGCTGGGGAAGTTCTTGTGTCCAGCAGCTCACGGGGGTGGGGCAGGTGGGGCACCCCAGCAGGCGCTGGAGCCTGGAGAAGCCCAGCCCAGTGACTCTGCCCAGTCACACAGCACAGCAGATACAGAGATGTGCAGGTGACCAAGGGTGTGAGCAGGAACTCTCCTGGCCAGCCTAGCTGCAGGGCACACTGTGGGCAATGAGAGAGGCAAGACCATCCTGAGGCCAGGGACAGGCATGACCCGCCCCCACCCCCGGCCTTGCCCTGGCAGGCTAACAGCCTGGTTCATGAGGCAGGGAAACTCGGGGGTCACCCTACCTTCCTTCAGGCCAGGCCAGAACCACAGATGCTCCAGTCGGGCGGGCGTCCCCTCCCACCTGCAAGCCACTGCCCCCGGCACCTGCAGTGGCATGTACGGCCCTGCCGTCTTCAGGGCCACAGGAAGGGGCTCTCTGGGGTGTGGCGTGGATGGGGAGGGGCAGGAGCAGGTCCAGACCCCACCTGGCAGGAGATGACGATGAACAGAGGATGGCAGGGCGTGGGGGTTAGGCCAGGGGAGGTGGTGTGGCCAGGAAAAGCTGCAGGAGGGGTTCGGCAGGGTCACCGCCAGCCCACGGGGCAAGGTTAGAAGGCAAAGGGGCTCCACACTTGGACTCCAGAAGAGCTGTGCGGGCCTGCTTCCCAGCCAGGAACAAGGTTTGGGGCCTCTCCGGGGCCTCCTAAGTCCATGGGCAGTGGGTGACAGCAGGGCAAGTTTCAAAAACACCTCCTGTTTACGGGCCCACCTGAGCCAGCATCTCGGGCTGGAAACCACCTCCCAGAGGCTGGGAAGTAAATGGGGACCTGGAAAAGGGGGTGGGAACTTGGGGTGAGAGGTCAGGGTTGGGTCCTGCCCCTGCCCTCTCTGCCAGAGGAGAGGTGAGGATCCAACGGGCTGCCTCGAGCCCCTGCTGGTCCCTGTGTCGTTCACGCTGTACATGCTGAGGCCCTACCGTGTGCTGTGGGAGCAGGGCCTCTGCCCTCCTGGGAGGCTGGGCGTGGGGGTGAGGGCGCTCCTGAGCTGGGTGACCTGGTGACACTGGAGGCCAAAGACCATGCCGGGCCCAGCTCCCATGGCCAGTTGCCTCGTGGCTCCCAGCAGGCAGGCGAAGGTCCAAGTGTCCAGTTATATGAGACGGGTGTCCCTCACCCCTGAAGCTCTGACGCTCAGGACTCCTGATGTCAGATCTGACCCAGCTTCATTCAGGAAGTCTGGGCCCCGCCATACAGAGGAACAGCTGACACACTGGTGGACGGGCACAGCGGAGCCCTTCCGCCCACCTGGGCTCCTCTGGGCTCACACCCTCACCTGATCTAGGCGAAGGACTGTCGAGGAGCCAGGCTCACCGAGGCCTCTATCAGGTGGGCAAGGAAGGTAATCAGGGGCTGGCTGGGTCTAGGGCGGGGGTCTGCATCTCGGTCCCACGGACACTTGGCGCTGGATCGTTCTCTGTGGGAGGCCACCCTGTGTACTGTGGGGTCCTGAACGCATCCCTGACCTCTCATCAGCCCCACACTGTGACAACAAGACATTGCCAAATGCCCCTCCCACCTCCAAACCCAGCTGGGACCCCCTGGCCTCCTGTAGGCCTGCCCGAGAGAGCTTTCCAGAATGATAGAAATGCTCCGTTCCGTGCTATCCAACCCAGGCATCACTGAGCACATGGAACGTGGCTAGTGAGGCTGAGGAAGTGGATTTGTACTTTTGTTTCATTTTCATTAATTTAAGCAGCCATGTGAGCTTGGCGGCTGCTCTCAGAGCAGATGCCTAGCAGGGCCAGGATCCCGGCCCAACCCTGGCCTCTGTCCCAGGCTTGCCTGCGCCTGGGCCGATCCTTGGAGGCTGGTTGGGGTCATGAACTGACTTCCTTTTCCCTGCTGGTGTGGGTCCAGGCTGCATGTCTCTGCTTGCCAGTGGTGGGGCTGGCATCGAGCACTGGGACCCCACTGCTTACCCGGCTCCTCCTGGGGCTGTTGGCCAGCCGGGGCCCAGGTGAGCCCTGCATTTCCCGGAGTATTCCTCAGCCGTCACTAGCTGCGTGGGACACGTACACACAAGCACCTCTCACCCTTGGGAGACCGTTCAGGCCCCACCACCGACCCTTCCTGCCGGCTCCCCTTGCCTGGGCTGAGGTCACCCCTTCAGGTCTCTGGGGAAGGTCATAGGAGTTGCTGGAAGCAATAAATCGCACCTGTGCCGGCCTGGTGCCCCTTGTCCCGCTGGTCACCACTGTTCACAACAGTTGGCTTGTCCCTCCTCATGCCCTCAGACAGGGACCCAGTCGGCGAATTTTGTTAATGAAGTGTGGCTAATCATTAGTGCTGGGCCCAGCATCCTCAGCACATGGGCACAGGTCCAAAGGTGAGGCGGGGGCTTGGGTCCTGACCCATGGTGGGGATCTGAGCAGGAGGCAACCATCGGGCCCGGGTCCCATCCACGGCTCCATGGGCACCCGCCACCACTGCTACCGGCCTGATGGTTCATTTCCCAAATGAACAGTAAGTATGTGAACAGCTAGGACCCACGCGGCCATTACTTGGCTCCAGGCCCTCTTCTAAACTGTGCGTGCGGTAACCCTATCAAGCGTCTCCACCACCTCCAGGCTCGGCGCTGGGATTATCTCCATTTCACAGCTGAGAAAGGAGAGGCACAGGGAGGTGGAGTCTCCTGCCCAAGGTTGCACGGCTGGTGGCAGAGCAGGATTTGAAGCTTGGGCACCTGACCTCCAAGCTCGGCCTCCTTGCCACTGTCTTTAGGGTGGTGGCGGAGCCACCTGGTCTGGTCATCTGCCATTCGTGCGTCCCATGGGCACTAGGTCGGTATCATTCCCTGGGGAGAGGAGAAACAGAGGCAACTTAGTTGGGCAAAGGTCAGACACAAAAACATTACAGGGGGGAGAGGCAGTGCGTGCCAAGGCCCTGGGGCAGGAGACACGGATGCTCTCAGGGAACGGCAAGTCATGCCTGTGGGGACATGGTGAGGACCCTCTAAACCCCAGCAAGGAATCTGAGCTCAGTCCCCAGGGCTAATTTGTGTTATTTTAAGGTAAAATTCATTTAACATAGAATTCTCCATTTTAGCCATTTTAAAGTAGACAGTTAAGTGGCTTTTTATACATTCATGATGTTGAACAATCCTAACCTCTACCTAGTTCTGAAATGTTTTTGTCATCCCAAAGAAGGAGTAGACCCCTCACCCACCAGCAGTCTGCCCCCAGCCCCATTCCCAGCTCCCTATCTAGCCCCCAGTCCACTTTCTGCCCTTGTTCCAGACGTTTCCCATGAATAGAACCCTGTAGGATGTGGCCCTCCGAGTCTGCTGACAGGTGTTGCTGCTCCAATCCTTTTTATGGCTGAACGGTCCATATTCCGCTGCACGGACAGACCACGTTTTGTTTATCCCTTCATCTGGTATGGACATTTGGGCTGTTTCTACTTTGGGCTATGAGACTATAATTGCACACACTATAACACTGCTATGAACATTCGCGTGCATGTTTCTGTGTGGACAGACATTTTCAGTTCCCTAGGGCACGGCTGGGGAACCCAGTAACTCGACCTTCACCTTTTTTGAGGGACCGCCAAGCCGTTTTCCAGTTTTCCAAAGTGGCTGCATCACTTGACCCCCCTCCCCACGCCAGGAGTCCACTGGTTTTAAACAGGGCCGTGCCCGTGTGGGATTCGAACTTCTGAACAGTGTCTGCGGCCCTGCTGTAGACTCGGGGCTGGAAGAGCTGAGCCCCATGTCTGGGAAAGAGCTCTGATCAGAGGAGGGAGTTCAAGTTCTTGCTGCCAGGCATGGGGAGACCTCACCTGTCACGGGCAGAGTGCCCAATGGGCACATGTGATCTGGCAGCAGGGAGCTTCTAAGCTCTCCTCCTCACACCCCACCCCCAACATGAAGTCTCTAGAAGACATTTATTCCCCTTTTCTCCCCTCCTCCCCACCTACAACGAGACCTCTGGAAAGATTCTACTCCCCTCCGTCCCTGCCCCGACGTCCATCTTTTTTAGAACCCCTCACAGTGGTCCTTTCCATATGGAGAATCTTCAGTTAGCACTTTCTTTCTCCGGTTCCAGAGAGATGGTCATTCCTATTTCCCGCTACACGCCAGCATGCATGCAAGTACGTGTACACGCACACGTGTGTATGCACACTGCACACATGCATGGGCATACAGGCACGCCTGTGCATACTGTGCACAGTGCAGACTCACAAGTGCATACGTGCGTGCCCACATCTATGTGTGGTGCCTGCTTCTCTGGAGGTGCACACATGTGCACACACACACCTGTGCATGCCGGGTGCATACTCGCACACGTGCAGATACAGGAGGGTGGCCAGAGGACCCTTGCCCCAGTGCCTCCCTGTCGCAGATCGAGTCTGTATCCTTGTGCACTAAGAGGCATCTGTGGGCCCCTCCCCCCCGCCCCACCCCCACTCCACCGGCTGGCTTCGCAGTCCTTCCTCTACCCTGCCGGCAGGTGGTGCTCCCACCACCTCCTCCCACAGCTCCTCCTCTCTGAGGTTGGGGTCTGGGGGCGCAGGAGCCTTGGCAACTGTGGCCCCCCCTGGGGATGATGACAAAGTGACCATCCTGCCCTTGGGCTGGTGGCTGTGCGGGGCTCAGCGCCTTCCCATGTCCACGGCACCCGCGGCTCCATCCTACCCGTCTAGGTCACAGAGTCAAAACACAAACACACAAGACCCAGGCAGACAGCACAGCACTGCTGCCTCCCTGGGAAGTTCTTGTTGTCCAGGGTGAGAAGCCCTCCCCTTCTCCCCCTTCCTCGCTCCCTTTTCCTTCTCCCCTCTCCTCTCTTCTCCTCCCCCTCCCCCTCTCTTTTGGTCCATGGATTTTTTTTTAAGTTGTGGTAAAGGGTAGCTAACATCCACTTTATCATTTTTACCATTAAATGTGCAGCCCAATGGCACTGAGCACCTTCACGTTGTGCAGCCGTCACCACCGGCCACCTCCAGACTCCTCCCATCCTCCCGAACTGAGACTCTGTCCCCATTAATGCCAGCTCGCCTCCCCCCGCCCTATACCTTCTACTCAGCTCTAGAGTCACACAGCACCTGTCTCTCTGTGTCTGCTCCCCTCTCTGAGCGCAGTGCCCTCCAGGACTGCCCACGTTCTAGCGTGTCGGGATGTTACTGCCCTTTCAAAGCTCCGTGACATTCTTTGTAACAAACTACATTGTTTATCGTTCGCCCACCCTTTCCACCCTTGGACACGGGCTGCTTCCATCTTCTGGCTATCTCATTCTCTCTCGAACCTCTCTTTTTGTTAGTTTTTGTTAAAATCGTACAGAATAGGGGCGCCTGGGTGGCTCAGTTGGTGAAGCGTCTGCCTTCAGCTCAGGTCGTGATCCCGCGGTCCTGGGATGGAGCGCGGTCCTGGGATGGAACCCTGCTCAGCGGGGAGCCTGCTTCTCCCTCTGCCTCTGCCTGCCGCTCCCTTGCTCTCTCTCCCTCTCTCTCTCTCTCTGTCAAATGAATGGATAAAATCTCTTTAAAAAAAAATCACACAGGATATTTTAAGTTGCAGCCGCCCTGGAAAACCTAGAAATTTTAGCCGGACAGTCTCTTGCTTCAGTTTCTGCGTCTGGCAAAGACGACTCCAAGGGAAGGACGCCGCTCAGCATTGCTATGCTCCGTCAACGTGCAGCAGGAGCAGCAACGAGAAGACTGTTCACCGCTGCGTGCTCACGGGGGAGCCCGACGAAGAGGTGGCAGCCAGGTGACCCTCTCTCCAGGGTGTGAACTTGGGCCACAAAGCCTCTCCTCAGTGACCCTGAGGTGCCCCAAGCTCTGGCCAAGGGGAGCCACAGGTCCTCATCATCTGTGCAAATGACTCAGTCCCCACTAATCAGCTCCAGGGTACTCTCCTTAGGCCTGCACAGTGACCTGTGACCTGAGGCAGAAAAAGAACTGGCCAATCAGGACCAGCTCGTTACCTTCAGGAAGCTGAAGAGGTGCGGGAGAGAGGTCAGAGCAGCTCCCGGGGCAAAAACTACCAGAAGCCGGAGCACAGCAGGTGAGGAGGAGGGAGAACCAAGCCCATGGCACGAGGTTCAGGGCTGTCAAGAGACACAACTCTGCAGAGACCCGAGTCCCAGGACACATGCACACACACCCCTCCTATTTCCTGAGACTGGAGTGTGCCCCTCTTCCCCAAAGAGTCTGACGAGAGCCCATGCTGTGAGGCAGTACGGGAGAAGGGAGCCGTGCACGTGCAGGGACAAGAAATCACAAACTTTGGCAGCCTGATGCCAGCCAGGGCCACACCAGTGAGTGAGAGTGCAGAGCTCGGGTCGTTCACGCGGTGCGGGGGGCTACAGGCTTCTTTTTGGGGTGATGAAAACATAAAATGGCTTGCGTGTACTAAAACCCACCGAACCGCACCCTGTAAATGTGTGACTTGAGCAGCATGTGAACTAAATGTCCATGAGGCTGCTCACATGTGCACACAGACACACACGTGACAGCAAGCCCGGGAAGCCCCCACCGGCCTGGACGCACGCGCTCTCAGATTGCTTCTCTCGCACTCTGCTTCTGCAGGGGACCGCGGACAGGCGGGACCCGCTGTCCTCCGAGGCCCCTGGCCTGCCCAAGAGCTCAGAGGGAGTCTGGGTGAAAGCGAAGGGGACAGTGGATTTGACAGCACATTGAAACCGCAATGCCGGGTGCAGCGGGAATGGTCTGCAGACACACGCGACCCTCATTGCCAAGCGTTGTGCCCTGGAGGGGAAGGGACGGAGTGTATCTGGGGGTGGGGAGCAGTGGGGGCAGGCCTGTGGGGCCCCCGGCCCCCAGCCTTTTGGGTGAGACTTGCCTTTAATTTTGGATTAAAATAAAAAAGCCCCCGGGCAGGAGTGGAGGAGCCCCTAGCCGAGCTGGGAATACACCCTGGGAGACCTGGGCACGAGCGAGTTTCTGAGGAAGCAGATGGCACAGGCCAGCGCCATTCCCAGAAGAGGGCAGTGAGTCGGGAAGGGGGCAGTGAAACCCAGCTGGGGGTGAGGCCCAGGGAGCTGCCCCAGCTGCAAAGGCCTGGCCTGGGAGTTGGGCGTTCGTCCACGTGAGTCATTCGTGAAGCCGGGGCTTTGCCACCAGGGCTCCTGTGCCAGGAGCAGTTGTGGGTGTTCCTTGAGCTCAGTGTGAGCTGCGACACGGATGACACTATTCCCAACAAGAACACACGTGCACCTGTGCCAGCCTTCTTGCTCTCTGTGTTATTCCGGGTCCTCTCACCAATGCTCCAAGAAAGGGTCTGGGGGCATTGACTTTGGCCCTTCCCAAGGCTGCACAGCAAGTGAATGGTAGAGTATCTGAGGACAGAGAGGATTCTGGAGCGCACACCGGCCAGGTGGCCCCACTCCGAGTCATCCTGGCCTCTGGAGGCCACAAGTGAGGAAGCAGCTGTCACAGCACGGCCTCGGCAAGCCCCCACCCTACAAGGTGCTTCCCAAACGGGACACCAAGGAATACACAGGGGACAGCTGTAGCCTCTGGGGCAGGCCGCCTGCGGCATGGTGCTCCGAGCCTGGTACATACCCTGGTGCAGGGCTCCTCGAAGAAGGTGTCTCCGCTCCTGCGCAGGCCTCTTCCGGGTACTCCCCCATCACGGGGAGTAAAACTCAAGCAAGGACTTTGGTCCTGCTGTTGGCTGATTATCCTGACCAATTCCAAGCATAAATGGATGACGTGGGCAGAACCCTGGGGCCTGGGGGTGGCCCAAAGAGTTGCAGCTTCTTTTTGAGAGAGGACACTTAGTCCCCAGGATGGACTGCTAGCCAGTGACCAGCCCAGAGCAGCTAAGGGAGTGGTCGGCAGACTGTACTTCCAGGTCCCTTGCTGTTTCCAGTCTGTACTCACGGCTTTCTGGGAGGGGGAACAGGGCACTGTTCATCAGGGAATTCTGCCAACAGGCTATTTTTACTAGTTTGTCAAAATCCTCCCCCCCATGCCGTAAGACTGAGAAAGCAGGCTGCCACATGGCCATGGGGGCATTCCCAGCCTCTCCTGTCTCCAGGCCCTGCTATGAAATGCTCAGGAATTGATGCCAGGCTCCCCAGCCCCATGACCCCAACTATTTGGGGGCAGGGGCTCCACTCCTGAGACTGAGTGCTGGAGAGGGGAGACCTGCCAGTGGACAGAGCCCCCGCCCCCACTTCGTGCCAGGGGTTGGCACTCACTCCCCACTGCTTCCTTCCTCGGCCACCCCTAGAGACGGTCCTGAACATCAGCTTGTGCTGCTCTCCTGCCCACACCTCCAGTAACCCCTGTGCACAGAGCAGTAGACATTTGCTAGATGTCCAAAAGTATGTATTAACATCGTGTATTATGGTTCTCCCTTTTACATGGGGTGGGGCATGGCTCGAGAAGCAATGACATGAAAGTCTGTCATTCCTTCCTGGTTTGGATGCCTCTCTGGAGGACTCCCTTCCCAGTGATCAGAATCAAGACTCCAGATCTTTGAAGCTGGCCATCATTCTGAACTTTAACATTTTTGTTTTCTTTTGCAAGGAACAACATTCAGGCCCAATACAAATGAGATGAAAAGGTCGATTCGGTTTCCAGGAAGATGGGACTGAGAGGCAGGCCGGCCGGCCTCACGCTTTGAAGCCCTGGTAGCTTCACCTCTCCTTTCGGGTCTGACAGCAGGCTCTAGGTCTGAGCGCAGACGACCAGACACAGGGCGTGGGCGGGCAGCCGCAGGCCGAGCTGCAGGGAGGTGGCGCAGAACTGGAGGGGAACTAACTGCTCGGTAGACCACGGGCAACCCCAGAGGCCGTGCACACCTGTGACCCCTGCGTCCCAGCCTGTGTCCTGCGGGTCCCAGGACCTGCAGGGACAGACAGCCTCGGACCCCTCTTTCCCTCTTGCAAAAATCACTGCCCCGGGACCTGTCCCAGGTCTGTCGCGGGGAGCCGCCGGCTTCCCAGACACTTGCCAGGACACACGAAGCCCCTGCGCCAACACGTGGAGCCTGCACATGGGAACGGGCAGGGCGGGGGGTCTCCCGGCCCGGGGCTGCGGCGGCGAGTCAAAGAGAGAAGGGGATGGCCCGGGAGTCCCGGGGTCCGGAGGACGAGGGTTCGCGCTGGTTCCTCTCCGCCCCAGCCCCGGCCCCGGCCCCGGCCCCCGGCCCCGCCCACACCCCGCCCAGACCCCGCCCCGCCGCCCGAAGCCGCGGCCCCGCCCCTCGGGCAGCAGGGCCCCGCCCCACCGGGGTTGCTAGGGGAAGTGACGTCACAGCGCGATGGCGGCGGCTCCTTCAGGCAGCTGAAGGGGGATTTAGGCCCGGAAGATCCGAGTCCATCCGCGGCGGGGAGAGGGCGAGCGGGGTCGGCGGGGGCCGGAGCAGGGGCGGCGGTGCTCGGACTGTCCCATCCGCCCCGTATTGAGGCGCTGGGAGCAGCGGGGCGGCCGGAAAGCGATGGTGAAAGCGGGGCCGTGAGGGGGGCGGAGCCGGCAGCCCGACCCGCCGTAGCGGCAGCAGCGGCGCCGCCTCCCCGAGCTCAGACCCAGGAAGCGGCCGGGAGGGCAGGAGCGAGCCGGACCCGCCGCCGCCGCCGCCATGGAGCTCAGAGTTGGGAACCGGTACCGGCTGGGCCGGAAGATCGGCAGCGGCTCCTTCGGAGACATCTATCTCGGTGAGGCGCCCCTCCCCCCGAGCCCGGGCGGCCCCCCCAGACCGGCGTCCGCCCGGCCCCAGCCCCCCCGGTGCCGGATCCCGGACACCTCCGGACCCCGCTCCGAGGACCCGGGGACGCAGGGGCAGGCCCCCTCCGGGCCTCGTCCAGCCCCCGCCCCGGGGACCCCGCCCCCGCCCTGGGGATCTCCTCTCCGGCTTGCGGCTGTGACCGGGACCCTCCCGCCCTGCCCCGCCCGGCCCGGGCCCCCGTAGCCCCCCAGGCGGGAGTGGGGCGGCGGGAACTCTTCGGCCCTTCCGTGGGGTCCGGCCCGTGCCCCGGGGGCACCTGCCCAGACGTGCGCCCGTGGCCGCCAGGGAGTGGCCCTGAGCCTCGGCCCGAGACCCTGGCTGCTCGCCGCGGTCCGCCGGTGTCCGCGCCAGGGTGTCCCCGCAGGCAGACAAAGGCCGCCGGGCGGGTGGGTGGCCCCCTGCGTCCTGTGCACGTGGGGGGTGGGCACGGGAAAAGTCCGGGGCGCCGGCCCGAGGCTCCCGCGGCGCCCTTTGCGACAGTGCAGCCCGAGCTCGCCAGCTGCCCCGGGTCTGGACCTCGGGCCACTGGACCGCAGGACCAAGCGCGGGGTCGCCCGGGTGGGTCGGCTCCTCCGCCTCGTTGAGCCGTCCTGGAGTACATGTCGCGCACCTGGGCAGGAGCCTGGGTGGGATTCAGGTGACTCCGGACGAAGTCGCTGTTGCCATGTTGGCGAAATGAGAGGCAAATAAAGAAGCAAAGCTCTCCGTACTCATGAGGTTGGCCTCTGGCTGTTAAAATTCTCAAGGTAGATTTGAAAAAAAAAAAAAATGGGATTAGAAAGTTCTGGATTGTTTCAGATTTATCGTGGAAGAATATGCACATACACGTGTAACCTCAGTGATTGTCTTGCATCTTAAAGTTGGGGATTTAAAAATAACTTTCCTGTGTTTCTCAGAGGCACTGTGTGTAAGTTATTCCGTAGCCCCCGGACCTGGGAGCGTGCGCTGGCTGTGGTGTGTGTGCAGAGGGACTGTTGCGCAAGTTTGGGTAAACACGCTCTGTTGTGCACAGCCCCTGCTCTGCTGTTTCTGTTGGGCTATGTACCTGTCAGAGGGGGTCAGGAAGAGCTTCACATGGTCCCCATCCCATCCTGCCCTCTTGTCGCCCAGCGGGTGCAGCCCTGACTTGACAGTGTTAAGAGGAGTGCACATGTTTGTGTGGTTCATTACTGCTTTTGGTGCCTTCCTACCCCTCGGAGCAAGCCCGCCCCAGGCCTTGCCTACGCCTCTGAGCCTGCCTGCCCTCTGCCTCACTGTCCTGCTGCGTAAAACACGCTTGAGCAATGTTTCTGTCCAGCAGTCAGCTGGCTGCATCCTCGGCCCTGTTGGTTTAGGCAGAATTGCTGGGTGAATGTAAACTGTTTGCATTATTTATAGAACAGTAAATTTTGGCTGAAGTTTTAACCTAGGATCTAGGAGCTGTACTGAGAAGTCCATCCATTAGCCACCCTTACACAGGCATCAAAAAGTCGCTGTTTTGAAACTTTCTGTGCTCTGGTGCTAGCCAGCTCTGTGCTTTCTGAAGCTGGCGCAGGGAGCCCTGTCTGCTTATTCACCGCTCTGTCCTCTGGGCCTCACCTCGTGTTGAGCACACAGTAGCACCTCACACAGATCAGGCTGACCCATCCCAGAGAAGTCTGTCTGCCGTCTCCAGCCTGTGGGTTCTAAGACGGGTGGACTGTGCCTCTCACGCCCCCACTCCCAGCACCCACGCCGCCCATCCTTTGAGGTGTACTCAGACACAACTGATCTTTTCCGTCAGCGTGGGCTCATGGCCCACACGGTGGTCCATTCAGGCTAAGCTGCTCCCCCGAGGAAAGGTGATCTTGTTACTTGAGTAAGATGTGGCTGGAAAGCTGGGTCTGAGGAAGCTCACCAGCTACTGTGCTTGAGGGTCAAAGATGGCTGCTTCAAAGAGCGTGGAATGGAGTGAGTCATCCATACCGTAGTTTTTTCCTGTGTAGGTAAAGGCATTAGTTAAGGAATTGGGACCTCGTATCTTGAACATTGTTATGTCCCACATATTCTGGTGTGATTACAATTTAAATCATTTCTACTGCTGTCATTTTGCTATTGATCAGAAGGCTCTCGACTCCTCTAGGTAGGTTCACAATGTTGTGATCCTGGCATTTGAGGTCTTGGATTTCCGCCTGGTACTTCTGTGCTTTCAGAGGTTTGAAACTGCAAGGAGAGGAGGCCATCTTTCAGCTTGCTGAGTGCCTTGTGGACCAAGAGGGCCCAGTGTTGGCCTGCCTTCCCAGCGGCCTGCTGCATCGATATGGCCGTGGAGCACGGTGCCTTGCCACTTATTCCAGCCCTTCCCACAATTGCCTCTTTAAAGAGGGCAGTACATTGAGGCTCTTTCTCCAATGCCTGTGCTTCAGAAAGTTTATGTACTGGACTTGGGCCTCCGTGGACCCCAAAGTGTGCAGTCCCAGTCATCAGTGTACCTCCAAGCTTGCCAGATCCCAGAGGCTGTTGGGAAGGGTAGGCTGAGAAGGCCTCGGAGCTCATGTATCCTGTACAGTACCCGCTTAGGCAAAACATTGCCTGTAGCTGGTATTGCCAGCCGGCGTCAGGCGAAGCCTCCCAGCCCTGCGCCTCCCTCAGCTTTAGCTTCCACGTGCTTTGGCCCCTTGCTGCTGGAGGTGATGCTTTGTGAGGCACTGGACACCAGAAGTCCTCTCACTTGTGGGCAGTGTACCTCTTGTACACCTGCTAACATTTGAAAATGGGGGCAGGGCCATGTTCTTAATGTGGACCACGTGTCCTCAGTGTGAGCAGTAGAGCTGAGGGAAGAAGGGAGTGTGTGGAGTGCCATTGCTAGAGCCAGGCTGCGTGGCGGTGCTGCAGTCGCCTCTGTTCAGCCGACGTTCCACCGAGTCTGCGAGGCCCCAGTTCTCTCTGTTCTGCTCCATGTCTGTCTGCTAGAAGCTGGCAGAAGGGTCCTCGGGGCCGCTCCTACCCCCTGCCCCTGCTGTTCATGATTGGTGGAATGAAAGTTTTCTTCCTGCCCATGTTGGCCTTTGTATCTGACCTGTCACTGCATCCATTTATCAGAGGATGGCCCCTCTGCCCATGTGTTACCTGGGTGGACTGTTCGGTCTGATGTCATAATGTACAGAATGCCTTTAGAGGGCTAAAGCTTAGTAATTTCGTCATACTTGATTTTCATGTGTTCCCTCTCACTGACTTTCCTTTCTCTTTAGGAGCGCCGTGCAAGGATGTCTGACACGCAGTAGGGGTTCCAGAGTGGTGGCTGACTGGCCGGTCAGGAGAGAAGACCAGTTGCCTGCACTGGCTGAAGCTTTCCTAGTCACCTGCCTGTGTTCTTTAGGGTGGTGGCTTAAGCTTTGAGTGTCTCTAAGGAGGTTGTGATCCTGCATCAGTTGCCTTGTCAACAGTTGCCCTGTGAGAGTGACCTTTGCCCGGCTACCCAGAGGCCTCTCCCTGTTTCTTTGATAAGACAGTCCTTAGTGGGAGTTGGGCGTAAGCACAGCTGTCCTAGGACAGAGTCAAGCTTGGTGTTAGGTTCACCATTCGCCGTTTGACTTCATCTGCTCAACTTGAGAGACATAATTTTGTTTTCCTAGGACCACCACTAACCTGTCTAAGCAGAGACCAACACCTCTGCCGGGAAAGGAACCTCTTATCCGACTGGGTGGGGCTGCTCAGCTGCAGGAGTCAAGGTTGTTTGGGAGATAAAACTGCTTAGTGTAAACACACACAGGATTGACTTGTGAATCAAACCCAGTGCTCAGGGGGGTCTTTTAAATTCTTGTTCCCGATCTCGAAGTCCTTGTACCAGTTAGCTGTGCTGAAGGACCAGGTTTTGTAACTTCCAATCCTTCACACACCATTACTTCTGTAAAGTAAGATCAAAATGTCGCAGCAAGAGCAGCGTCACTTCGCTGTCAGAGCTCCTCGGTGCTCTCTCACTGCCCTGTATTGGTCCCCCCATGGACTGGTGGTGGTTTGAGTGCTAGACTTGGAGCTGCGCTACCAGTGAAGGGTGAGGTGTGGTGCCAGCCATAGGAGGTGGGGCAGGGCTGCAGGGCCGTAGACGGTTGGACCTTGGTTTTGCCTGTGATGTTTGCTTCTCATAGAATGCACAGGAATCAAAGCTGGGCTGCTTGGTACGTCTACCCAGTGGGCAAAGACCTTGCAAGGAAGCAGCCCAGAGTGTCTGCTGTTCTCACATTTATTTGCAGAGCCCAAGCCCAGCCTCTCTTTGGGTCATCAAACTCTGGGCAACTTTCACAGTTGTGATCCTAGGGGGACACTTGCTCAGATGGTGGTGTGATCCTGGGGGAGACTGGTCCTGTTTGCTGGTGTGATCTTGGGGGAGGCTGTCTCTGTTTTCAGGTGTGATCTTGGGGGAGACTGGCCCTCTTTGCTGGTGTGATCCTTGGGGGAGGCTGGCCCTTGTTGGTGTGATCTTAGAGGGATGCTATCTCTTTTCAGGTGTGATCCTGGGAGAGGCTGACTCTGTTGCTGGTGTGATCCTGGGGGAGTCTATCTCTGTTTGCCGGTGTGATCCTAGGGGGAGGCTGGCTCTTACTGGTGTGATCCTGAGGGAGGCTGGCTCTGTTGCTGGTGTGATCCACGGGGAGGCTGGCCCTGTTTTCAGGTGTGATCCTGGGGGAGGCTTTCTCTGTTTTCAGGTGTGATCCTGGGGGAGGCCGGCCCTTTCTGCTGGTGTGATCTCGGGGGAGGCTGGCTCTGTTGCTGGTGTGATCATTGGGGAGGCTGGCTATATTACTGGTGTAGTCCTGCAGGAAGACTGGCATCATGATAGGAGAATGGAATTCAAATTGTGTTGCAGAGTTGCCTATGGTCATTGTCTCCAAGTCTGTCAGGTCAGTATTGCTGGGTTGATGGCTAGATGTTTGCATTATCAGCCACAATAGAGTGGAGCTAGAATGTTCTCTTGTAGGTGCTGTTCTGGTAAGTAGTCCGTGTGGCTCCAGGCTGTCTTGTCATTGAAGACCTGCTTCGTGGCAGGGGTGACAGTGCTGACGTAGTTGGTGGAGCAAGAGTGCTCTCGCTAAAGGCCCCACTGCTCATGCTTGGGGAACAGAGTTGCTGATGTAACCAGTAAGCTGAGTCATCTGTTTCTCTGTGTCTCCTGGGCTGGCGGGTTCAGCTCGGAGTCCAGGTCCTCACAGGAACTCCCAGTGCATTTCTCATTTGCACAGTACATTTATGATGAAGTCATTTCTCTTGTAATTGGATAGATCATCCCAAATGCGGGTAGGAAGAACAAAATGTATTTCCTGTCTTCTTTCCGAGTGCCCAGAAGAGTCTCTGTGGAATGGTAAATGAAGTTCTTAAATCTAGAATGGTCACTTGCAGTGATCAGATGGTGGTTTTTCCCAGTTTTGGATTCAGGCCCACCAGAAGCACTGCACTTCTTGCAGCCATCTGAGCAGTCTGGAGGAGACTTTGGAGGTTCTTAGGCGTTTAGTGGACACACGAACAGCAGCAGGCAGAGTTCCTGCAGGCCGATTGATCATGGTTTTAGTGTCGCTGATCTTACTCTGCCTTTCCCTGGGAATCTCAGAGTGCTTTATAACTGCAAACCCGCTCCTTTGTGCAAGTCTCTTGTGAAACAGACTGCACTTCTCCCCACTAAACCTGTGGAGAGAGAAACCAGTCAGTTGAAGTTGCTTTGTCCAACACTACGATCTCCTTTGGAAGGAAATGTCCCGGATCTGTTGAGCTGCCGGAACCAGTACAGATAAACATACTGTTGGGAAGGCTTAAAGTGTTTTATACACCGGACCCCCTTATCCACAGGGGACACATTCCATGGCCCCCAGGCGATGCCTAAAACCATTGACAGTACCAAGCCCTATGTATACCTTGTTTTTTCCTAGACACACTTAGCAATAATAATGTTTATAAATTAGGTGCAGTAAGAGGTTCACAACAATAACAATAAAATAGAGCAATTGTAGTGATCTGTTGTAAATAAAGTTCTGTGACTGGGGTATCTCAAAATAATCTTACTGAGCTGACTCCCCTTTGTTGCGACGCTGAAATGGTGAAGTGCCTCCGTGATGAGAGGAGGGAGGGGAGTGATGTGGGCCTGCGACATCGGGTGAGGCTACTGCTGACCTGACTGCAGGGCAGGTGCAGGGTCGTCTGTGTGCAGACCGAGGCTGGCTGCGGACAAGGGGGAACACCCGTACTTCGAAGGCACCTAGGGGAGAGCTAGGCATGTGCTGTGTAAGGTTCTTGCCTGTTCTCTCCAGCTAAAGCTTCTTGAGGAAGGGTTCACAGGCACAGCTTTGGGGCAGATGTGTGTGAAGCCTGGGGCAGGTTGTTGTCCTGTTGGCATTTGCTTAATTGGGGTAAAGCAGAGATAGAACATTTTTAGATAAAAATTCTGATTTTGCCTTCAAACTCATGGCTGGCTATCGGGAGGTATTAGCAGATGTTTTGTCAGTTTTAGCATAAAACTAACAAAAGGTATGTGACAGGTGCGTGTTGATGGGTCTCGTTTGGGCTCTGAAAAAGGGTCTGCCCTTCTGGTCCAGCATCTGTAAGAACTGCATGGCAGTGTCCCGTTCCCCAGGAGGGGGAGGTTTGCGGGAGTCTCCTTGTAGGGACCGATTCCACTGGAGAAGTGCCCTGACTGTTCCGGGATGCGTGCAGCTCAACACCCGCGGTGGGTGGACTGAAGCTGTGTGGGTGTTTGGTAAAAAGAAAGGCTTAAACCCACCCACACAGGCCTGTCCAGGCAGCATGGAGAAACGGGGAGCATACACGGTCACCCTGCAATTCCCCCACTGCTTGACCCTGGGTGGGTGAACACAGGGCCTGGCCAGCAGGTGAACAGGAAGGTTTAGGGCAGAAAACATGGGAGTCCTTGCGGAGAGAAGTACACTGCCCTGTCTCTGGGTCCCCTATTGACGTGATCAGAGTAGGGACATATGGAAGTGGGTGAGGGAATACTAAATAAGACTTTTCTATACATATCAAAGACTTCCTGCCTAAAAAGTGAAAGTAATGATAATTTTCCACAGGGGTTTGTCAACCACCGACACCATTTCATGGTGGAAAGCAGAGCAGGGGGTCTGTAGTGTGTTGTAGCATTGCGTTAGGCGGTAGACACCAGATTATTAATGTTTGTGATTTTCTTTCTTTGCCAAGGTACGGACATTGCTGCAGGAGAAGAAGTTGCCATCAAGCTTGAATGTGTCAAAACCAAACACCCTCAGCTCCACATCGAGAGCAAAATCTACAAAATGATGCAGGGAGGAGGTATGCCCTTTACCTGTTCAAAAGAAAACCGGGGTCGTATTTGGTGAGGGAGAATGCGTCGTAAATCAGAGCCTCTGGTTTACTTGGGAAAGGGAGGAAAACGTCCATACACTTGACTCAGTCACGTGGCTTCCTTCAGATACCGAGAGGCCTACTGAGGGCCTCACTCCATATAAAACATGATTTTCTGCTTTTCCGTAGCCTCATGTTAGCTGGTGGTGTCTTTGAACTCAGGGTTCGTGTGAATTTTGATTTTTCAGGCACACTCCTGCTTGTTGGGTGTGCGACCTCAGTCACATGCTTTGCTCACAGCTTTGGGGGGGCCCCTCAAACACGCCTGAGTGAAATGGAGTTTGAACTCTGATCTCTGTGTCCCCTTCCAACTCAATTACTGTCCCAATTCTGGGAAGCCTCCTCTCATACCTAAGGGTGTCTGATGTCTGAGAGCACACATCCTGATCTCAAAGAGTCTAACTTTTAGAATTCTCTGGACTTCACGGTAGTTTGGCTAATGGAGCAGGCTGGGATTTTGTTGGCGGTCTCAGAGTCCTGAAGACACTGCAGCATTAGGAAGGACATGTCCGTGCTTCACCCCAGGGAGCTCCCCTCGGGATCAAGGCTTTGTGTCTGAAGAAAGGCTGCAACTGCATCCAGTTTGGAGACCCTTCATGGCAGGAGCCTCTGTGGTACTTTCACAGTTTGGGGTGCTCTTGGTGCTTTGCCAAATGAAAACTTGTCTTCAGAGTCTGAATTCTCTTTTTCCAGGCCAGCAGGAAGGATTGGTGATTTCACTGTCATCTTTCCTCCACAAAAATGGTTTAATCTGTGCTGCTACTAGCAACCAACATTTCTTGCTTTACACAGCAACGGGTGTGTCTCAGCAACAGATGCATATCAGAGCAGCACAGACAGTCCTGCAGGACCCATCACAGAGGGCGTTCAGGGCGTCCTGGCCCAGCTTTCTCGGGACCAGAGGCAGCTGTGGGCTCTCAACCAGCACCCAGGGGTACAAACGCCTGTGGGCCCCAGGGAGTGGTCAGCAGAGGACCCAGCCAGTGTGTCTGCCCTCCGGTGACCCTCAGCAGGGGGCAGTCTTCTCAGGCATCAGGGACAGTCTACACAGCTCGTCAGGTAGTGATGAGAAGGAGGTGACTCAGGATGTGGCCTTCATGGTTGGGCAGGGCCTTATGGCTGGGGGTTGAAGAAAGCTTCCAGCTTAAAAGCCTTGTTGAGTGTTAACAAGTAGCATCTCTGTGAGAATTTGTAAGCTGGAGGGCTAGAGGGCAGAAGGAAAGAAAACGGTCAGCTGACGCCCCAAAGAGAAATTGAGTAAGTGGCTGAGACTTAACAGAGAAGAGTTCATTCCCTTTGGGATGGGGCTCCTCCATCCCTGGACCACAGCTGTCTGTTGGGGGGCTGAGGGCCCAGGCTGCAGCATCGCCTCTCACTTTGAATCCTTGCTGTAAGGTTTGTGCGCCTTCTCTAGGATCCTAGGAACCTAGGATCTTCTCCCGTCTGGCCGTCCCCCACGTGTATTTGAGTTTTACTTCTGTTTCAAATGTGCTTTTGGTGGATATTATCAAGGTGCTTTTAAAAAAAGTAAGATCTCAATGTTTGAAAACGAATGATGTCCAGCAGAGTCGGCGATTCTAGTAGCGTTGTGTGACTTCCTCACCAAGACGAAGCTGGGGCTGTAGACAGGATGCAGGGGTCCACATGCTGTTGGTCAGCCTTCTGTATCACGTCCCGTGCTGATACACACAGACCACTTGGTTATGGTGAACTGACAGCAAGTGTCTGCTTGTAGCTGTTCGATGCTTTTAATGCTGTGTTCTGGGCTTACTTGCAAGTGGTTGATACTGACGGCATCCTAGGAGGAAGATGGAAACTGAGAGGCTGCCCTGCACTCACTGACCATCTGCTGTGGTGGTGTTGCTGTTCCTGGCCAGAGAGAACAGTGCTCAGGCGGGCAGGCCGCCTGTGGGAGGAGTCAGCCTCGCTTACAAACACTGGCACGTCTGCTGCCACTACAGTCCTGTGCAGTGAGTGTCAGCCAGCCTCGTGTCCTGAATGGGGAGACATGCACAGACTGATGCAGAACTTCCCAGAGGACAGAGGTTGGAACCTGAGTGCTGTAGTGCTCAGGCCACTGGTGCACAGTAGCTCTCTCCTGGGGAGGCGTGCCGCTGCCCTCCCTGGCGGTCCGTAGCATGCCCCTGGTGTTTCCACTGCTGCCAGTCTGCTGGCAATGATGGGACACTTGGAATAGCAGGAATAAATCTTGCTTAGTTGTGTTGGTGAATGACTTGGGCAGACATGAGGTTCTTCTCAAGATGCAGTGGACTGCCAGGCCCTACCAAGACATTAACTGCTCTTTCCCATCCTCATGTCCCCAGAGTGGCTTTGGACCAACCCTTTCTTGGTGGTCCCTCAGTAGAGAACATGTGTTTAGTCCACAGCTGCTTCTGGTCAAGGCTCGGAGCGGGTGTGGCGTGTGGGAGGGGTGAGTGGGCCGTTTGTATAAACCCTGGGCTGGCAGCGAGGGTGAACCAGCACCCGCCAGCACAGTAGGAGCTGGCGGCATCCCCAGGTTCACCTCTCTCGTCCTGTGTCCTGGTTAGTTCCCATGCTTTATTTTGGACAATTACTGTCTTTTTGTTAAGAAATGTTTCACAGTTGGGGCGCCTGGGTGGCACAGCGGTTAAGCGTCTGCCTTCGGCTCAGGACGTGACCCCAGGGTCCTGGGATCGAGCCCCACATCAGGCTGCTCCGCTGGGAGCCTGCTTCTTCCTCTCCCACTCCCCCTACCTGTGTTTCATCTGATGCTGGCTGTGTGTCTCTCTCTCTGTCAAATTGTCAAATAAATAAGTTAAATCTTGAAAGAAAGAAAGGAAGGAAAGGGAAAGGGAAGGGAAGGGAAGGAAAGGAAAGTTTCACAGTAGCCAAGAGTGTATGTAATACATGGGGATCGATACTAAATTGAAGGCCTGTTGCTCCCTCCTGCTAGAGAGGCGGCAGGATCCCCTCAGTGCCCCGTGCCAGTCCCAGTGCACTCTGGGGGAGAAGCCACGGTCCAGAGTTTGCCCCCGACATCCCTGCCTAGTTTGTTTCTAAGTTTTTGTTTTTCTGTCACCCTGTAAGAAATTTTTTAAAGATCCAGTGACCTTGTCTAGAAACGTTTGGCATTTTGTTTACAGTTGTTTTAGGTTTCAGTTGCCGAAAGCTTTGTGAAAGTTTGTATTTGCATTAATGTCAAATATTGGAACTTCTCATAAGTAGAAATGAAAACCATTTGCCTGTCTCCTAGTTTTTCACCCCCAAGCATAGATTTTGGTATCTTTGGGCTCCATCAGGTGTTGAGAACTACACATAGTGATGCCAGGCGACCCATTTCCCACCCGAATGGCACGTGGGTAGGGGCAGCATGCTGGTTGCCACTGCTCTCGCCCGCGGGCCTTGCTTGCTCCTGCATGGGCCCAGCAGCGGCATGCATTTTCAGATTTCTGATCTTGCTGGCCCCAGGGTAGCAGTCTGGATAGGCAGTGGGAACATGCTTGTGAATAGCTTTATAGATCATTGCTTCCTGGGGTCTCATCACTCGATTTTCCAGACATCTGCTCAGGACAAAGCAGGCCACGCAGAAAGCTTAGCATCTTCTGGCCAGAGAACTCTAAGAGCAGGGCGCTCTGCCTTTACTGCATTGTACCTGCTCCCTGATGCTGGGGTGACAAGACATGCTAGTATCAACCGCTAGGAAAAAAAGGTGCCGCCGTTGGAACACCCCATCAGTGTAAACAGACATTGTGAGTCCTTGATGTGCGTCTGCCCGACAGACGCCACATGTGGGTCTACGCAGTATGCTCTTTACGTACCGTACGACTTGACTTTGGACCCCGCATGCTCCCGAGATGCCCCTGTGCTGACACGGCTGCGTGTTGCTGACGTGGCTGCTGTTTAGTAACCTCACGTCTCTGTAAGCAGTCTTCTCTCCTGCTTCTGGCATCTGGCTCTTGGGGACGCTGCCTCGATGGCACCCAGACATATTTTCTGGTGCACAGCCCGAGAGTGGAATTGTGTTTCGTGGAGCAGGCAAGTGTCTTGACTACAGGATGACATCAGACACTGCACATGCTTGCAGGGCCATGTCCCACCTGCCTGGCTTTGGGCTTCTCTTAGAGCCACATCCTCTTTGGTCTTGTCCTCACCATTCCTCTGTAGCGTGGCATGGGGTGTCTTTGCTAGCACAGAAGACAAGGGGGAGCATTAAAAAATAAGGGCGTCTCTTTTGTCACTGTATTTTCCGAGGGGAAGGGAAAGGGTCGGTGCGTGTGTTACACGGTGGTAGCAGATCCAGCCATCTCATCCGTTCTCCAGGGACGGGGTCACTGAACCCAGGGGCTCAGCCTCCTGCAGTTCAGGAGCAGGGGGAGGGAGCTTGGGAGAGGGCGGACAGGCACATGCTTCCCTCCTCTCCCTCCTTCCCCAGAAATTCAAGATTCCACACAAAGCTTCGGTTTCCTGCACTAAACATGAAGTTACATTCATCCACATCCTACTAAACAGTCTTGTGGCCCTTTTGATGTGCGTGTCCTGTACCTTCACGGATGCCCATGAGTGGCTTGGAGGTCCAGTCATCTTCCCTTCTTTGTCTCCCAGCCCCCACCCTTGCACATCTTCCCTAGGATTAGACACTGAAGTAGGTTTGATCCATCTAAATACAGCAGTGTGTCTGGCCTGAATCGTGTCAAAGAACAGTTTTGACTCGGGAGTTGGGAACAAGGGATGGAGTATTTCTGGCTTCTTCAGAATTTTGCACAGATCATTTAAGAATTGTGACGCCCCAGAAATTCAGTGTAAGGGTGTGTGAGCTTTTTGGGGGGAGTGGGGAGATAGAGGAAGGAATAGGGTGGGAGTCAAGTTTTTAGGACAGAGGATCTGGCCCAAAATAGGAAATAGGGGAAGGGGGCACCAAGAAAAGATGGCTCAAGACACCCCCCCAACACATACACACATACTTCAAGAAGGGGTCCCTCAAGCCTGTGTTTCAGATTTTCTGCCTGGTGCAGAGCCTTTTGTCAGATCCTCTGGCTGTTTTTCTCAGTAGGAAAAAAAAGTTGGTAAACAATAAAAGCCCAGAAGAGCATGGAGAAAGACCAGCTCATTATATTTATACAAGCCCGGCTGCATGTCGATCACCCAGCCGGCAGCTTGTGAGTCCAGTGGGCCCAGCAGACACAGCGATCCAAGGGGGCGGCTAGAAACCAGGATGAGGCACAGCTGGTCCAGTGTGCTCCATTGTCCTCCCCACCGTGACACTAACCATGGCTGTGGCAGGGGCAGGATGCTGGCCCTGGAACACCATGGTCTCTGGAAGCCAAGGCAAGAAAACTCAGAATTGTTCAAGGTTAAGGATTTGGGGCTTTGCTTCATGTGGCACCCCAGGGCAGTTCAGGCCCTCTTACAACTTACCATGACCAACTTGAATTTTTTCAGACACACGCGTGAACCCTGTTGTGCTGGTAGACCTGGCCTGAGCCAGTAAAGGATTTGGTAGGTGAAGGGAGCGCATGTCCTGAGATTCAACGAGTAGGAGTCCTTCATCACTGGTCTAGACCAGCCTCCCCCAGATGTGGCTTCCCCTCAGCACCTTCTCCTGACCGCTGCACACCACCTTTCTTGTTCATATGAATTTGAGTCTTCTAGGAGGGAGAGATCGAGTCACGGGGCAGCCCCGGTAAAAGTGAGGTGGTTCCTGTGCACTCCAAATAGTTGTTCTGCACCCTGGGGAGACGGCTTTTTCCTGCCTCACGGTCCTGCGGCTGCTGCTGACCCCCCGGGAAACGTCTCTTTGCCCCGAGAACCCAGTGCACAATAGGGCATCACGCAGAAATACACGAGAACATAAAACCAGAATGCTTACATCAAGAGTGAAGTTAGAATGCACAAGATCTATGATTTGTACATGGCCAGGGTAGTTGGAGTCCTGAGAACGTGGGGCCCAGGGCACAGTTCTTTGGGACAGTGAGAAGCAACATGTGTCCTGGAGTGATGGCTGTGAGCTTACAGCAGTGGGTGTGCCTCTATGGCCACAGCCATGCTTCTGCCCTCCCTCCACCCAACCCGAGGAAGCCTGCCTGGCCTCTGAGAGAGTCCTCATGGTGCGCCACGCCATGATGTGCCCTTGGGTGGATGCCCCAGTTTCTCCATCCCTCCACCAGTTTGCGGCATTCCAAACAAAGATGCTGTAAACGTTGTGTAGGTATTTGGGTGGACATTTATTTCCTTTTCTCATGGGTGAGTGTCTAGGAGTGGAACAGCTGAATCAGAAGTAGGTGAATGTTTTCCTTTTTAACAGACGGCCAACTGCTTTCCAGGTGGCTGTCCTGTTAACATCCCCGCCAGCAGTAACGGCTTTGGTGGGTGGTGTCCGTCAGACAGTTTATCCGTGTCATCTGGGTATTGAAATTACTGGCATAAAGCTGTTCGTGATATTTCTCCATTAGCCTTTTCGTAGATGTAGGGTCTGCAGTTGTCGGTATTGCTAATTTGTGTCTTCTCTTCTTTCCTAATCAGTCTGATTAGAGGTGTATCAAAAATCTTTTCAAAGAACATGTTTTGATTTCAGTAGTTTTTGTCTTTGTTTCTTTGTGTCCTGTTTCATTGATTACTGCTGTGATCATTTTTTTTTTCATCTGTTCGGGTTTAATTTCCTATTTTCTGAGATCATTGATCTGTCTTTTCTAATACAGGCGTTTTGTTGCTATAAATTTCCCGCAGGTGCTCCTAGAGCATGTCTCATAAACCCTGATGTGTTGTGTTTTCATTTTCATTTAGTTCAGAAAGCTTTCTAATTCCCCTTCTGGTCTCTCCCTGATCTGTGGGTTATTTTGAAGTATATTATGAAGCTTCCAAATATTTGGGGGTTTTCCAGAGAGCACTCTTGTTATTTCTGACTGAATTCCATTGTCATCTGAGAACATACTTTGTTCAACTTGAATCCTTTTAACTCTGGGCCTGTTTTATGTCCATTGTGGGGTCTGTCTTGCTAACTGCCCTGTGTGTGCTAGAGGAGAGAGTGCTGGCTGCCCGAGGGGATGTTGAGGACACTGTCAGGTTGTGTGTTTGTCGGTCTGCTTGCGGTTTTGCTTCATGTGTTTCAGCTGTCCGCTGCATGGACATGCGGAGTTGGTACGTTCTCCTGACGAGTTGATGCCTTTATCCTTATGAAATAACAGGTACATCCCCAGAAGCGCTCTCCACAGCCCACTGCGTCCCACGTGGACCCAGCTCTTGTGCACCCTTCTTTCTAAAGTTGGTGTCCTGTGCTGTCCTTCTCACAACCCGTTTTTGTGTAAAGGGCCCTTGTTTCTATCTAGTCTGAGAAAGTGTGCCTTATTTGGGGTGTTGAGAGGATTTATACTTGATGTGGTTCCTGACAGGCCAGGTTTTGGTTGACCATCTTGCAGCTGGTTTTTGTCTCCCTCCTCCTTTGCCTTCTTTTTGATTACAAGTATTTTATTTACATTTTTTAAAATTTATTTAAGATTTTATTTATTTGTCAGAGAGAGAGAGCACAAGCAGGGGCAGTGGCGGGCAGAGGAGAAGCAGGCTCCCCACTGAGCAAGGAGCCCGACGTGGGGCTTGATCTCGGGACCCGGAGATCATGACTTGAGCCGAAGGCAGATGCTTAACCAACGGCACTACCCAGGCGTCCCTTTGTTTACATTTCTTAATGGTTTTTCTTATGATTTGCACCTCTGCTGGCTCACTAACGCTCTCCTTGTTACCTTAGTGACTGAGTTAGGGTTTATCACGTGCATCTGTGTAACAAACCCTCTCGTGTCCTTGCCATACTCTGCACTTGGTACAGGGCAGATGGGCCTGTGACAGTGCTGGGTTCCCCGCTACCAGCCTCTGTGATACTGTCCTGCAGCACAGACATTTGCATAGTACACACCTGTATTGCATTGTTATTTTTGTTTAAACAGTCCTATCTTTTAAAGGGATTTAAGTGATTTTTTAAAATCTTACATGTGAACTCTTGTTATTTCCAGTGCTTTCCATCCTTTTGTGTGGGCCCACACTTCGTCTGGCATCACTGCCTTCTGCCGGAGGGTGGCCTTTCCCATACGTAGCAGTGCAGGTCTGCTGCTGATGGATTCTTCCAACTTTTTTTATCTGCAAATCTTATTTGGCTTGGCTTTCTGAGGTTGGTGTCCTCAGTACTTGAAAGATGGTGCCCTACTGTGCTCTTAAGTGCCTGGTTTCTGATGAAAAGTCTGCAGCCATCCTGGCCTTTGTCCTCTTCATGTGATGTGGATTTTTTTCCCCGGGCTGCTTTCAAGATGCTCTCTCTGTCACTCATTTTGAGTGATTTGATTAGCAGATATGGACACTTATGTGATGTTCTTTATGGCTCTTGTGTGTGGGGTCCCCTGAGCTTATATCTGTAGGTTTGTTGTCTCCATCCAGCTACGTCCAACATCATCTCTGTCCCCCTCCTCCATCTTTCCTGGGGTCTTCGGTGATATAGATATGAGGTAGCTTGTAGGTGGCTCTTGCTGCTTTTCCAGTAGTTTCTATTGCTGTGCCTTCGAGTCACGCGTCTTTTCTTCTGCACTGTCTGATCTCAGACACTGTAGTTCTCATCTCTAAAAGTTGGATTTGAGTCTTTTATAAATCTTCCTTGTGTAGCTTTTTTGACATGGAATATAATTAGAATTTATAATAACTTTTATTCAGATTTATTTATTTATTTTTAGAGAGAGCACATGGAGGGGAGAGGAGCAGAGGGGGGAGAGAGAGAGTCTCCAGCAGGCTCCCTGCTGAATGCAGAGCCAGACACAGGGCTCCATCCCACGACCAAGATCATGACCTGAGCCGAAATCAAGAGTCAGACACTTCACCGACTGAGCCCCCCACTTACCCCTATAAGACTCCTGTTGTCCTTCTCTGCGAACTCCACGTCTGAGCCAGTTTCAGTTGATGGACCGTTCTCAGTGTGGATGTTTTCTGCTTCTTTGCCTCCTGGTAATGTTTGGATGCCAAATTTTAGGAGTTTTACTTGCTGGCATGCTTGGTGTTTTACTCTTGTTGCTCACGTTCTTCTCCGTGTAGTTACAGGGGACGAAGTCAGGTTACTTCATCTGTTCAGTTTTTACATCTCTGCTGGCAGTCGAGGCGGGGGCGGGGGGGCAGCCCTGTGGCCCACGCGGCTTGTGTCCTCTCTCAGGCCTGAGTGTCGTTCATTGCCTCTCCTGTTCAGTGTCTTAGAAACCACTTTTCCATATGTTCTGTGTTTTGTTAAGTCTTCTGGTTTTTGCGGATGTGGGGGTAAATTGGGCTCCCATTACTCCATCTTGGTTGATATTGAGTAACTTTTAAACTCTTAAAAGATAATAATAGTATTTATTTCTGACCCAGGGTTTCTTATACCAAAAACATTACTCATAATGGAAAAGATTGATATGTTCATCTTTGTTAAAATTTCTCATCAAAAGGCTCCAAAAGGGGGGCGCCTGGGTGGCTCAGTCGTTAAGCGTCTGCCTTCAGCTCAGGGCATGATCCCAGCGTTCTGGGATCGAGCCCCGCATTGGGTTCCTCCGCTGGGAGCCTGCTTCCTCCTCTCCCACTCCCCCTGCCTGTGTTCCCTCTTTCGCTGGCTGTCTCTCTCTCTGTCAAATGAATAAATAAAATCTTTAAAAAAAAAAAAAAAAAAAAAAAAGAAGGCTCCAAAAGAAAAAAAAATATGCCTCACATAAAATCAACAATGGTTTAGTACCCAGAATTTTTGAAGAATGGCTATAAATAGACAAAAGACTCCCTGATAGAAAAATTGGCAAAAGACGAGGTTAGACATTTCAGAGAGGAACAGCATGTGGCCAATAAATACAGAAGAAAGTTCCAAATTGAGAGTTCGCTGAGACCTATCTCACACCCACTTGATTGATGAAAAGTCAGTGATCTGGTGGTACTCTTCACCAGCTCACTGCTGGCAGGCGTGTGGAGTGGGCTTTCCGTCTCAGGAGACAAGGTGACATCATCTCATAGGGTCAGATAACTTGTGCTCTGTGTTTGTAGGCATGCGCCTGGGGAAACCGGATGTGAACAAGAATTTTGTGTAGAAGAATTTTCATCCGTGGACATAAATAAGGGTATACTGAGTAGCACCGTTTGCAATAGCAAACTCTGACATTCCAAGTGAAAGAATAGATGAATTGTGATCTGTTCTCCGAGGGGAGTACTATACAGCATGTATAGTTTTAAAAAACGATTTAATACAAACGTAATAAAATTAGGGTGTCTGGGTGGCTCAGTCGGTGAAGCGTCTGCCTTCGGCTCAGGTCATTATTCCAGGGTCCTGGGATCGAGCCCTGCATCAGGCTCCCTGCTCAGCATGGAGTCTGCTTCTCCCTCTACCCTTCCCTCCCTGCTTGTGATCCCCCCCCCAATAAATAAATAAAATCTTTTTTAAAAAAAGAAATATAATAAAACTCAGTTATACTAGTTTCTGGTGTACAGCGTGGTGACTCGACAGGTCTGTGTGTTAACACAGTGCACACGCAACAGGTGTGGTCACCATCTGTCACCATACCATGTTCCTACAGTGTTGTTACCTATGTTCCCTGTGCTGTACGTTTCATCTCAGTGACCTTTTTTTCTCTTTTCTATTTATTTTATAACCGGTAGATTGTGCTCTTAATCCCCTTCACCTATTTTGCCCCACCCCCTTGGCAGCTACCACTTCACTGTCTGTATTTATGAGTCTGTTTTGTTTTTTAGAGTTCACATGTAAGTAAAATTGTGTGGTATTTTTTCTCTTATTTCATTTAGCATCATACCCTCCAATCCATCCTTGTTATCTAAAATGGCAAGATTTCACCCTTTTCTTTGGCTGAGTAGTAAGCATGCACCCTTACTTTATTAAAAGCAAGGGAATGGTAAAGCCCTGGATGGTCATGATGTGGGGAGCACAAAAATGAGAGGAGAGAGGCGTGTAAGAGTAGGCATAGTTAGAAGGAATGTCCTGGGTCTGGGTAGGTGCTGGGCTCCGGACCTTTCCTTCATTCTGCTTTATAACTTAAATGTATTTGTTGAATTTGTTCTCATGAAACATGTAAAATACATTTTTAAGTAATTAATTTTAAAAATGAAAGGGGGTTACCCAGTTGGTATCACAACTTGCTATAAAGCTGAACTAAAAACTTAAGTTTTGGTCAAGGGCCTTAGCCCCCAGCGACCATGGCTAGAGCCCTGTTCGCAAGAGTGAGTGATGTGGGGCTGCAGTATAGACGAGAATATAAGATAGGTACCCACAGGGGGCGCCTGGGTGGCTACTTATGTGAAGTGGCTGCCTTTGGCTCAGGTCATGATCCCAGGGTCCTGGAATCGAGTCCCACATCAGGCTCCCTGCTCAGTGGGGAGTCTGCTTCTCCCTCTCCCACTCCCCTGCTTGTGCGTGTGCGCGCGCGCTCTCTCTCTCTCTCAAAAGATAAATTAAATCTTTAAAAAAGGGAGGGGCACCTGGGTGGCACAGCGGTTAAGCGTCTGCCTTCGGCTCAGGGCGTGATCCCGGCGTTGTGGGATCGAGCCCCACATCAGGCTCCTCTGCTGGAAGCCTGCTGCTTTCTCTCCCACTCCCCCTGCTTGTGTTCCCTCTTTCGCTGGCTGTCTCTCTCTCTCTGTCAAATAAATAAATAAAATCTTAAAAAAAAAAAAAAAGATAGGTACCCACAGTACTGCAGAACAGTGATTAAATGAGTAAATGGGGGGACACCTGGGTGGCCCAGTCGGTTAAGCATCTGCCTTCGGCTTAGGTCATGATCGCAGGGTCCTGGGATCAAGTCCCACATCGGGCTCTTTGCTCAGCGGAGAGTCTGCTTCTCCCTCTGCCTGCTGCTCCCCCTGCTTGTGTGCGCGCCTTCTCTGACAAATAAGTAAATCTTTAAAAAATAAAAATAAATAAGTAAATGGGGAGAAGAGACAAATCTGAGTACTATATATGGATGCTCTGCCCTCAAGAAGTAGAGCGTGACCCCCCACCCCCGACCCCCGGAGTGTAGGCTCCACGTAGTGACGTCCCCCCAGAGAGAACAGTACAAACTCTGGAGAGAATGACCACACCCCGGCCAGGGGTCAGAGTCCCATCCTTGGTGACAAGTCACATTGAGAGCAGGGACCTGACGTTCTGTGACGAGAAGGCCCTTCAGCTCCGTGGTCTTCCTCCCCAGACCCATCACCCAACATCAGACACGTCCTGACAGAGGGACGACCCCAGAACCTCCCTCCCCTGTCCCCCCAAGAATTGCCCGGCCCCCGAAACCAGAGATGGGAGAGACGGCTCAGCCCAGAGGCAGCCTGAGGAGTCGTGAGGACTGGGGCAGAAAGAGGGTGTGACAAGAAAACCAAGGAAACCTGAGCCAAGTGTGGACTTCGGTTCCCAGCAGCGAGCCCAGACTGGTTCCTGATTGGTGACCTGGGCCGAAGGTCAGCAGGAGTCTTTCTTGCATCTGCTCACTCCCCCACCTGGGACACTGGCCTTCCATTCTCTCTCAGTGTCACTTCCAGCTGCGGCCCGCCTGGCTCTTGTCACACAGTGTGTGTCTCGTGTGGTGTGTCCCAGCATGCGAGCACAGGCGTGTTGGGTTTCTCTTGCAGTGGGCATCCCCACCATCCGGTGGTGTGGGGCCGAGGGGGACTACAACGTCATGGTGATGGAGCTATTGGGGCCGAGCCTGGAGGATCTATTCAACTTCTGCTCAAGGAAATTCAGCCTCAAAACTGTCCTGCTGCTCGCTGACCAGATGGTAAGAATCCGTGTTTCTGCGGTGACAGGGAGCCTCGGCCCTCGGCACGTGCTTGGTATGACTTGGCAGTCTTACGGCACATTCAGGTGCTGTTCTCCTTCTGTGCCTGTTAGTGTCCACAGGCGGAGAGTGGGAGTGCATTCACCTTTGCTGCAGGATTGTGACCGTGGGTTGGGTTTGGAGGTGTGCGTGCATTTCCTGGTGGGCCCCTGCAGGAAGGGATGGTCCTGTCAGGCTGCTGTTGGTTGACGGCCCTAACCGGGCGGGTGTGTGGAAGATGGTCCATTCAGCATCCTTCCCTGGTTGTGGAGTTACTCTGCTCTGGCCAAGGGCCGCAGGACATGCAGCTGAGGGCACAGCCCTCACTCTGCCAAGCAGTTGCTTTTGCCAAGACTGCTGCTGGGATTTAATCTCTAGTCATTACTTCCCTAACTACAGATTAGTCGCATCGAATACATTCATTCAAAGAACTTCATCCACCGAGATGTGAAGCCAGATAACTTTCTCATGGGGCTGGGGAAGAAGGGCAACCTGGTCTACATCATCGATTTTGGGCTGGCCAAGAAGTACCGGGACGCCAGGACCCACCAGCACATCCCCTACCGTGAGAACAAAAACCTCACTGGGACGGCGCGGTATGCCTCCATCAACACGCATCTTGGAATCGGTGAGCCCGTGGGTGGTGGGGTCTCTTGTGCCCCCAGTCACTAGGCTGCCTTGGGCATGGCCATCTCTTAGGGAAAGGCCAGCCTCTTGGGGGACCCTGGGAGTGGTCAGCATGTTTGGCATGGAGGCTGTCATCAGACCTCTGTAGCACAGAACTCTCTGAACTCTCGAAAACCCTTTGTGAGGTGTGGGGGCAGGTAAATGGTTGGGCTTTCTGATAGTCCCTGTAACATCAGTGTCACTCATTCAGGGGTGTGAGTTTCCCAAGGGCACACTGAAACAAAGAATCCAAGAATATTTTTCCGTTGTTTTAAAAGTTCATTTCCACAGTCAAGAGTGTGCCTGGGGTCTTGGCTTTGTGGCTGCAGACGCACACATACTGTCCTTGACCCATTTCCCATCTTTTCCAGAACAATCTCGAAGAGATGACCTGGAGTCACTGGGCTATGTGCTCATGTACTTCAATCTGGGCTCTCTGCCCTGGCAGGGGCTGAAGGCAGCCACCAAGAGGCAGAAGTACGAGCGGATCAGCGAGAAGAAGATGTCCACCCCCATCGAAGTGCTGTGTAAAAGCTATCCCTGTGCGTGTCCTTGAGGGCAGGCGTCGGGCCGGCCCACGATCTCAGGGTGGGGGTGAGGGGGCACTGGGAGGCTGTGTCCTTGAGCTGGTGGCAGCCTTCTGTCCCTGCTGTTCCTTTACCTTCTGGGGACCATGTCGCATGGAGTTGTCCTTGTTCCTATGGAGAAATGCCGCAGGGGAGACCAGGCTGTGCTCTGTGGTACCGGCTTTTCCTAAGCGTCGGTTCCTCCCAGTGTGACCAGTGTTTGAGATGCCGTGTTTCACGTCCTAAGTGTGTGGCCGCGGATGGTGGCAGACATGTCGACGGACACCCGGTCGGGTATAGCTAGTTAGCGCTGAGTGTCTTGTCTTACAGCTGAGTTTGCCACGTACCTGAATTTCTGCCGCTCCTTGCGTTTTGACGACAAGCCTGACTACTCCTACCTGAGGCAGCTCTTCAGGAATCTCTTCCACCGCCAGGGCTTCTCCTATGACTACGTGTTCGACTGGAACATGCTCAAATTTGTAAGTGTGCTGCCGGCTCTTTTACTTCTCAGCCAGAGGCCTCTGCCACCGCACTGGGGGGCCGAGGGTACCTGCGATGGCTGTGGCCTAGGTGGGGTCCACCCCAGGCAGGAGGTTCTGAGAAGCAAGATCCCCGTCAAGGGAGAGCAAAGGCAGCACCACGTCGGCACCAGGCCCCCTGGAGGCGGCAGAGTGGGTCTCCCAAGTGCAGGTCTGCCTGGAACCACGGCTCTTACTGGAATGATAAACTTTTATTTGGAAGGTACTTCTGTGATTGCTGTCACCATGGCTAAGAGCGCCATGGTTTTGACTGCCTGTGGTGGGAGGCGTGGCTCCAGAGTGTGTGTCATGCAGGGGGGTATGGCCAAGGCCAAGGGCTCCAGCCAGGTGGGGTGACCTTTTGCCCTTCCTCCCTCTGACCCGGCTGTGCGGGTGAGCGAGCAGGGTGGGTGCCTGGAGAGGTGCTAGGCTGTGGTTGACTTTGCTGCCAGGCTTGTTAAGCGGGTGCAGGTGTTCGCGTACGTACTGAACTTGAGCTTTGATGTTTTGTTCTGTAAACCTGCTGCTCATCCGTGAGTCTCTTCATGAGTCTAGTTAATTAATTTTCAGACACTGTTGCTGGAAACTTCCAGGGTTTTTTGGAACTTCTGCTTCGTTTTTCATTACAAATTTGTTCTATTTAGTTAGCTTAGAACAGAAATTGGAACCTTTCCAGGGTGAGAAGGTCTGATGGAGGAGCAGAACCTCTTCTTCAGAGGGCATAAGACAGGAAGGCTTGTCCTGGGGCTTTGCAGGTGCCCCTCAGTGGGCTGGCTCAGGACGTGCGACCACCGATCGCCCAGAGTCTGGGCAACCTTCCGGCGTCATCCCCCTCCCGACGGGACTGGCCACCTTTCTCTGGGCAGGGCTGAAGAATGAATCATCTCAGCTTTGCAGTGTGCGCGTGGTGGGACAAGCACTCGGCTCTGCGCGGCTGGGAAGCTGCCACGGGCGGTGTGGGGCACAAGTGGGTGCGGCTACATCAGGAAAACTTAACTTGTAGAAATGATGGTGGCTGGATTTGGCTCGTGGGCTGCAGTTCGCAGACTGTTAGGTGCTGTTCACTGGAACGTGGCGGCTGTCGTGCCCCCACTCGTCTGGGTCGTACTTGCTCAAAGTAGAGATGGCTGTGGTGTCCATCACGCGGGACCTTCCACAGCAGACCTGGCTGCGTGCGTTCTTGTCATGTGTGCCCTGGCCCACATCCGCCCTAGGGCCAGCCGGCTGGGCCCCACGTGCCTGTTGGATCCCCTGGATGCCAGCACCTTGGGCCCGCCGCTGACCTGAGCTCATACGATTTCCCATCCCTGTGTGGATGCTCACAGGGAAAGGTCACCCAGTTGCCATCAGAGTTTGGGGTTCAGGAGTGTTGGGAAGACCTTGTCTGCGCACTCACAGGGCCAAGGGGCAGGCCGCTGTCCTAGAGAGGGAGAGGCCTCATCTCAGCTGGCTACATTGCTGTGGATGGCTTCTCTGGCAGTGGGACAGCCAGGGCCTGTGGGTTGTTGTCCCCCAGATCCCGTTCACTCTGGTCTTACCCTGTTTCCTTTGCAGGGAGCCAGCCGGGCTGCTGATGACGCTGAGCGGGAGCGCCGGGACCGAGAGGAGCGGCTGAGGCACTCCCGAAACCCAGCCGCCCGCGGCCTCCCCTCCACGGCCTCTGGCCGCCTACGGGGCACCCAGGAAGTGGCTCCTCCCACCCCCCTCACCCCTACCTCACACACTGGTGAGTGGGCTGGCACCATGTCTCCCCAGCAGGCACTGGGGGTTTCTGGTTTGTGTGTTGGCTGCTCTGGCTGTTGGAGCTGCGGGGCCCCATGCGGGCTCCAGGTGGGCAGAGCTCGTGGGCGAGGCTGTATGCGTCCGGTCCTGGTAGACTCTGGTTTCTGAGGATTGGCCGGCCGGGGCATGTCTGTTTCTCTTTCTCCGTTGTTTCTCTTGTGACACGGATTGCTCCCTGGGAGCCTCTCAGTCCCCACCCCTCCATCACCTCTGTGAGCGGCATCGTAAGTAGGGAGGCCTCGGGCTGCCCTCCTGCTGGACTCCTGGTGCTTTGCTCCTGGGAAAGTCCACCTGGAGCCAGGACACTGGCATCCTTGAGTGCTCCGTGGGCCCTGCCCACCACTGCTGTGCAAGCCAGCCAGGGGTCAGCCTCCTGTTGCCGCCCCGTACATCTGGTGGCGTGTAGCGGCACCCACTCCTCTGTGTACTGGATGCTGAGGAGAGGCCCCCTCACGCTGGGTCAGGGGACTGCCCTGAGCCCTCACCATCACCCCTGTCTCCCCCTCCAGCTAACACCTCTCCTCGGCCCGTGTCCGGTGTGGAACGAGAGCGGAAAGTGAGTATGCGGCTGCACCGCGGCGCCCCTGTCAACATCTCGTCCTCCGATCTCACGGGCCGGCAAGACACCTCCCGCATGTCCACCTCACAGGTACGCGCACCGCGCGGGTACGCACTCTGGGCTCGCCAAGTTCAGGCCACTGTGGGCCTCGGGCCTCTCTGTGTCTGGGCTGCTCTTAGGGCGCCAAGCAGAGTGGGGTGCGGGTGTTGAAGGGCTTCTTCCTTCCTTCCTTCTTTCCTTTCTCCCCCATTCCTGAGTTTTAGCTGGGGAGGGACACTCTGCCCCTCGCTGCTGTGTGGCCCTCTGGTTGGGAGCCTGAGGTGGGCTGTGCGGATGAAGGGCTTGGCTCCCCGACCATGCCGGTGCAGGTGGTGGGGTTTTTTCTCTTTTGCTGCTGTCCTCGCGGTCCCGGCCCCCTCCCGGAGCCAGCCTTGGAGGCTGGGCCGTCTTCCTGTGCAGACTGGAAATGTCGGGCCTGCTCATACTGCATGTTTGTCGTGGGCACACATAGCCTGTGGGGGGATTGCTGGTGGCCCTGTAAGTTTGTGTGGATGAGCCTGTTGGAGCCTGGCGCCAGGCAATGTGCCGCGAGTAAGCGTTCCTCTCTTCTGAAGTCCCTGCCCGCTTATCTTCTTTATGACGAGGCAGGTGTCCTCAGGGAAGTGGCTGGGTCACGCGGTTTCCTTCTCTCACGTCCTCCTCTTCCTTCTCTGGCTTTGGTGCCGTGGCTCTTCTGCATTTGCTCACGTGTCCTCCACAGATGAGCTCTTGACACACAGGGATGTTCTTCCTCGCGTAGCTTCCAAGGGCCCTCTTCTGTGCGTGGCAGCGGGTCAGAGGGCATTTCTTCTGCTTCTGCAAGGGTCCGCGGGGTGCCTGTGCCCCATGGTTATCTGCTGGGTGGGCAGGCACTGGTTTCAGGAACGCACTGGAAGCCAGTGTTCTGGGCTGTGCACTCAGGCAGCACCCCTCTGGGTCAGCGTGACACCTCTCGTGGACGAGTTAGCACTGGGCCCTGCTGTCGGCATGCGCTTGGTGCTGGGCATAGCTTGTTGGCAAATGGTGGGTGGAGCACGTTGGTTAGGAGAGCACAGGGTCTGTGAGAACTGCCCAGAAGCTCAGTTCTGCGGCGTTGTCTTGGCCTTCCGGCAGAGGAGCAAAGCGTGCCCAGGCAGAAAGAGTGCTCCTGACCTTTTATTTTAATCAAGTGAATGCGTAGTTTCACTATAAACACTTCTGGTAGTCTGCCAGAAGAGAGACTAAGGGTGCAGGTAGTTTGTATTGTGGGGCTCAAGGAGTCTGGCCAGGGTCACGAGATTGGGCCCCTTATGGCTCCCAGCCCCCAGTCCTACCCGCAGGACACAGAAAGGGCTACAGGCTTCTTCCCACAGGCCCTGGAATCCATGAGTCAGCAGCCAGGAGCAGGTCCTGGGCAGTGTGTGCCCACGCGTGGCCGAGAGCCCAGGCATGCACTGGGGCCCTGGACACCCCAGGCAGGGACAGCCGGGCTCTGTGGCTGTCACGGGCTCTGTCTGAACTCAGGATCCAGATTTGGGGCCTCCACCAGCGGAGATGAAGGGATGGGGCAAACCTAATTCTCTCTGAGGGAAAAGAAAGTATCTGGAGGGTTTGGGACCACTGAGGGAAATGAAAGGGCCAGAGAGCCTGCGACCGCTGGGTCTGAGCCCAGCTTCTCCTCCGGCGTGGCCAGCCTCAGCCTGCACGCCGCCGCAAGAGCCTTCCCGTGAAGTCTTCCTTAGCTGAGGCGAGCTTGCAACTGGGAGTCCTGCGTCTTTATTCTTCTTTTTGCTTTCTGTGTGAAGAAGCGATGGGCTGGACAGCAGGGAGGAGCCTCCAGAGATGTGATTCGGGGGTGTTTCCCACTCTGAAAGGAGCACTGGTCACCCTAGGGGGTTTCTTAGGGTCTTCATGTTGAGGACACGGCCCTTGGGGGTGTGTCCCCGATGCATCCACATCCCAGGGATGGCTCCCTTCTTTGGGTTTTCCTGATCACCCACCAGCACTCGCTCTTAGCAGACTCTAAGCAAGGGGCTGACCCCCATGTCTGCCCCAGTGGTTTGGAAGTTCCAGAGCGAGGGGAGCTACTCCAGCTTCTACGGTTCTGTAGGTTCCGTTCGCACTTTCCCCCAAAGACAGTGGGGTGAAGGTAGAACCAGTGATACTTCTGTTGCACGAGGGTGGCCCCGCCCTCCTGGGGCTGAGGCCGCATCCCGCCAGCTTCCCCTGGGGCTGCTGTTTCTCTCTCGGTTCTTTGTGCACTTGGAGGGGATGTTGCATCTTGAGCAGATGTACCAAGTCCAAGGAAGTAGTTCATTTTCAGCAAGAAGGTGCTCGAGCCACCGGCCAGCCTGTGGGAGGACCTTCTGACTCTGCGGGCGGGCGTGGGGGAGGGCCGTGGACCGCTGTGTTCTTGGTTCTGACCCCTCAGCCGTGGCACACGCAGACTTCGCGGGAGGGTGGCTGCTCCTTGCCCCAGCTTCTTTCTTGAGGGCGGCTCCTGCTGGACCGCAGTCCCCACACTGCCGACCCAGGGTGTGCGTCTGGCTTCTCAGCCAGAGCAGCCTGGAGCCCAGAGAGCATCTGGTCAGTGAACCTACTGCAGGTTTTTCTCTCTGAGAAGAAAAGGCCTTCTGGGTCCAGTGCTCTTAGTAGAATGGGACCCAGTCTCTGAGCCAGTCACTCCTTCTGGTTTGTTTGTTTGCATTCATGCTCCCAAAACAAGGCCTGCAGCCCCTTGGTCTTCTAGGGGCCAGTAGAGGGGATGCCATCCAGATGTCAGGTTTGCTCACTGCCTGAGGACTGAACAGGGGTCCGCCTGGCCCCTCGTTGGCCTCATCAGCCGATCAGCCTCGAGGAGCAGCAGCGGCTGCGCTCGTTCGGGGGCCACTCGCCAGGTTCCTGGGGCCCCTTGTGAGGCGGCATGGCCGGTGGTGGACCTGGCCGAAGCGAAGTGAGGAAGGCCACAGTGCTGGTTGCCAGCAGAGCCCTTACCAACAGCTCTCTTTTCCCCCCACCTCAGAATAGCATTCCTTTCGAACACCACGGCAAGTAGCTGCACGTCTCCCCGTTGGAAGGCAGCACTGGGTGAGTGTGCTCATGTCGGGTCTTGTGAGGCAGCAGGCGCCGGGCGGGCGGGCGCTGACCACCCCTGCGTCCACCACGGGCTGCGCAGGTGGGACTGGGCTTGCATGCCAGGTGCTGCAGGGAGAGCGAGGTCCCTCCGCCCGGTGCTTTTCCTCGTGTGGATTCCAGAGCAGCCGTGCTCGGTCGCCCTGTCTGGGGGTGAGCTGACCGGAGAGTATCCGAATGGGGCGGCCCCAGGACCCTGCCCACTGTTAGCTGGCTGTTGGCCCTGTGGCGGTCTCGAGAGTCCGGGGCCCATGGTGGGAGCAGGAGCCTAGGGTTCTGCACTTACGCCTGGCTCCAGTGGTCCCAGGACCCTCGAGCCGCCCGTCCCGGGGTCCATTGTGCGGGGCGTGTGTCGTATCGTGCTCAGCTGAGCGGGCCGTGCTTGGTGGGGGCTCTTGCGCTCTTGCTGCGGGAGTCTCCTGGTGGTCTCTGCCGCCCTGGCTTTGTCACTCTCTTCTTTCGCATTATTTCTGTCCTCGTTTGTTTTTCTTTTCGAGCTCGGTCTCTGCTCAGCGTCCCATCCGTGCTGCCGTCTGTATTAACCCGTCAGCCACAGCCGCCTGCTCCCCTGCCGTTGGCGCATGGCTGGGTGTCCAAGCCAGGCTCCCTCCGGTCGGCGGTGCTGCGGCTCCTCCCGGTCAGGGCTTGCCGCTGCTGGGCTCCGCGCCGCTGGGAGACAGCCACAGTTCCAGGGTGACTGTGTTCTCGCACACCTCGATAGGAGCTGCTTTTCATGCCTCCCCCCACGGGGAGCCCCAGGGCCCACACAGCACCTGGTTCCCGCTTTCAAAACACCAGGTTACTTTCCAGGAAGGAGTGCTGGGAGCGAGTACCTCTTCCAGCTTGGGCTCTGTCTGGTCCGATCGTTCTTGGGCTTCTAGCTCCATGGCCACCCGGCCTCCTTGCTTGCATGCCTCTTCCTCCTTCCCCATCTTCCTGTCACTCGTTCTGCTGAGCACGTGTCCTGGCCGCGGAGGGGCCATCCAGAGTGGCTGGGGCTCACGCGTCCGGAGTAGGGCTGGGCAACATCTATGTCCCCTCGCCGTCACTGGTGTTTTGTGCCCGAGCCCGACCCACCGGCCTCATGCTGACCTTCTCCTGTGCTTTGGCTCCGACAGATTCCCGGTCGGGTGGCTTCCAGTGGTCTTCAGTCTGTGGTGCACCGATGAGAACTCTCCTTTTTGCTGTGAAGGGCAGACAATGCATGGCTGATCTACTCTGTTACAATGGCTTTACTAGTGACACGCCCCCCGGTCTAGAACCGAAATGTTAACACCGGGAGCTCTCCAGGCCGCCCACCCAGCGACGCCCGTGGGGGAAACAAAACACAAACTAAACCGGACAGACTCCAAAGCGCTGCCGTCACAGGGGCTGCACCGAGGGCCCCCCACGTGGACTCGGTTGTCACGGGCTGGGAAGAAAAGCAGAGTGTGAGAGACAATTGCAGAGAGAACCAAACTCCCGCTCCAGAGCCTTTCGGTTCCCCTCCAGTGGCGGTGCGCCCTGCTCCCTGACGAGCCTACTGTAACCACCGATCTTCTACTTGGTTAAGACAGTTTTGTATCATTTTGCTAAAAATTACTGGCTTAAATCTGTGTAAAGAAATCTGTCTTTTTATTGTTTCTTTCTCGTCTGTTTTTGCGGTCTTAAAACCGATGTTGACTTTAACGAGCCCTGGAACAAGGCTGGCGTGGAGTTTCTGTGTAGGGCAGAGCGAGTCAGGGAGCAGAGCGCGCGCGGGCGCCCGTCCTCTGCTTTGTGGTCCCTTTGTTGTGTGGTCCGCTGTGGAGAAGGCTTTTCTCACCGGAAGTGCTGTCCCGTGTAGACGTGTGTAAGTGACGTGTGTGCGTCTGTGCGTGTGCTGTGTGCCGTGTGTCCTGTGGCCTCATTACGCTGGTTTTGGCTGTCACTGTCCCTTCCCCACCTACACCAGAATGCCTACGTGACGCGACGTGGTCCTCAGAGCAGTTAGCGGGCGCGGCGCACCTGAGTTCCCCGGACGCGGCGAGAAGGAAGCCGAGCATGGAAGACCTCGGGAGCCAAGGCTTTTTGCGTGGGCGTTGCTGGTCCCTGAGGAGCGGATTTCGAACTGAGAGACATCGGGCCCCTCCTTTGGGGTCACGTGTGGTTATTTTGGTGATGGTGTTGCCTAAGTGTCTTTGAATTGGGGAAATTTTCTAAACCGACTGTAAATGTGATCAGTGTAGATTGACCCTCGAAGTGTGTTAACGCTGTGTGCTCAGAACCGAGGATGTGGCCGTCTGCGCTGTGCCAGGCTTAACCACAGCGGCCTCGGGCCCAAGGGGATCCACCCTGAGGTGCCAAGAAGCTGGCGACTCAGACTGGTTGTCCAGGAGGGTGTGGCGTCACGTGCTTCCTTCCACCACCTTCATTGGGATACAGCGAACCCCACAGGGGTCAAGAAGCAGGGTGGGGCTGAGTCTTGCAAGGAAGACCCTCTTGGCGCCGCTGGGTTCCTGGTGGTTTTCCAGGACGCTCCCTCATTTTGTAGCAGGCAGCGGCACCAGACGGTGGTGGCAACCAGTAGCCAGGAGCCCTCCCCCCGCCGTGGGAAACAAGGTGCAATAATCTGTATTTGTGGGTACGTCCACCTCTCCTCCTGTCACCCTGTTGCAGAGTGCTCTGTTGGAGACTGGGGCACTTGCAGCACGTGAGGGGCCTAGAGGCGTCCGTGTCTGTCTTCCCCCTTCTGTCCCCTGGGGCCCCTAGCACAGGAGCACTGGTCCCCAGACGCCCTGACTAGTGTGTGTTGACGGCACAGAGCGCGACTGTTGGCTGCTTGGTGAGTCCCGAGCGGGCTGCTCTGTGTTTTGGGGTGCAGGGACTTGGCCAGGTGGGGCTGTTTCTGGGAGTGCAGTGCGAGCCCAGGCGGGTCAGGGCGGGCTGGGGGCCTTTGTTGTGACCTAGTGCCCTCTTCAGAGGCGGGCCTGCCCCTGGGGGCACGGTGTTAGCAGCCACAGCCGCGATGGAGTGCCGGAGACCTCTAGGGCTGGCCTTCCCTCGCTCCGCATCTGGGCTTCGACCTGAAATGGCTGGACTGTGTTGGAGAGGTGGGCCCAAACCCTGGGCCTCAGCTGTGCCGGCTGTCCGTCCGTCCGTCCGTCCGTGCACGCTTGCCGCCCTCCCGCTGCAGGAGGTGTAGTCGCGGCGTCTGTGCCACCCTGTGTACTGGCGGCCAGTCTCTGACGCGGCACGTTTGTGTGACCCTTGCATTTACGTGCTTGCCCACCGTGTAAATAATAAACCCGTGATGACTTTTACCTCCCCCCGCCCTGCGCTGCTCTTTATTTCGTAGTCAGGTGTCGCTGTGCGTAGGCTAAGCAGGTGAAAACCGGTCTCCCGAGAAGAGGCGTCTTATGTCTGTCCTTGTGGCCCGGCGGTGCCGTCTGTATAAGTTGGTGGGCACCAGGCCGCAGGGACGGGCTGCCGCTTCCCCAGGTCCCGGAGCTGACACATGTGAAGGCCGTCCACCAGCGCCAGTTCCTCCTCCCCTGCCTTAAGCACCTTCACGGGGCAGGCGCCTGAGCTCCATGGGCCTCGGCGCAGCCCAGAAAGAAGTACCAGTGGCTGCCTTGAGTGTTCTGGGGAGTGAGCAGCGTTCCTGCTGCCATGGACGGGCGTGCCTGGTTCCTGCGAGGCGGCTCCCGGGGGCCCCCTCCCTGACCAAGGGGCTCCGGCCTGTCAGCCCCTGTCCCCATGAGGGGCCAGCATACATGCCCTGCGCCTGAGGCTCTGCTGTTGTCTGCCCGTCCTCACCCCCTACCCCCAGCTCCGTGGCCCCCGGGTGGGCTCATCCCTTTGTTGCCTTGGCTTCCCTCTCCCACTGGAGCTATTGAAGCCCCCATGAGCCCCAGACCCCGCTGAGCAAGGGGCTGGCCCTGTGTGTGCCCGAGGAGCCAGCAGCTCTGGGCCTGTGTGCTGTAATCTTCCTGCCCCACGGTCCTTGGTGCCTGGGGGTGTTCTGGAGGGTGTGGGCCCTGAGTCCCTGCCCTTGGGCTCAGGCCCTCTCCTTCCTGCCACTGGCTGAGCCCAGTGGGCTCTGAGGTTCTAGAATAGGGCTGGGCTCTTCCTTGGCCCTCAGCCCTTCTCACTTAGCGGCCAGCGTTGGGAAGGCAGCATTCGGACTCCTTGCTGCTCACCCCACCTGCCAACCCTTGCACCCAGCCAAAGTGCCGGTGACACGAGCCCTGAGCTGCCCTTCCCTGTTCTGCCGGGAGGGGGCTGCAGGCAGGACGGGGGGCCACCCCCCTGCCTTCTGCCCAGAGCGTGCCTGTCCTGTTCCTTGGTCCCTCGGTGCTAGGAGACGCGTACTGGCTGCCCCATTTTCCTGACCCAGGGTCCAGCCCCTGGGCACATGGCGGGCTCCGCGCTCAGGAGGGTGTGCTGCCCCGGCCATGTCCAGGCCTCACCCCTGCCCAGAGGGCTGTTTGGAGCTCCTCCTGGAAACCCCTACACCCTGTTTCTGTCCTGTTCCTAGCTCCGTCTGGTGGGCCCTCTGGAAGCAGCACCCTCTCTGCTCTGCACCTGTACAGGTGTGTTTGAGGTCCCAGAGGAGCATGTTCCGGGGTCTGCATCCTCAAGGCCATGGTTTAGATGCTGGGAAGGACTGGACAGCCCTTCACAACCCCCACTAGTGGGCCCCTGCTGGTCCTGGGCAACAGCCTCCCGAAACATCACTGGCAGATCTCCCGGGGACCCCCAGTTTGGGGCCCACATGTGTGCCAGGGTCTTCCTCACACAGGCCCCTCCCAACTGTGTGTATGTGGCAGGTGCCCCCAGGTCTGACCAGGCTAGGGCCAGCAGCCCGGGGTGGTCAGGGTGGTGTGTGTGCACCCTGCGAGGAGGGGGCTGGGCACAGGCATCTGCGTCCCTCGGAAGGGTGGGCTTCGGGGGTGCCGGCCACAAGCCGCCTTTGGCACGGATGTCTGGAGGGTGAAGGACAGCCCCATCCATGGCCCCCCGAGTGCTGACTGTCCTCCTGGACTCCTGTGAGGGAGGAGGCCTCAGCCCTAGGTAGCCACAGCTTCCTGAGGACAGCAAGCTTCCTTTTTCTTATGTCAGGCCCACCGGAAACATGTGGAACCAAAACCTAGGCAGACAAGACTGCCTGCTCACCCCTGGGCCTTGAACCCCAGCCTCCAGTGTGGGCCAGAGGCGTTGATACTGTGGTGGGCAGGGAGCCTTGGGTCCACCTAACATGTCCACCGAGGTGCCAGCTAAGGGACGGACAGGCCCGTATTCCTGAGGCCAAGGGAGGATGGCAGAATTCTCGTTCAGCTGGGAGCGCGTGCGTGTGTGCCTGCGTGGACCCCAGCCCCCAGGCCAGCTGCGCTTCCTGCCTCGGTTGGAGCGATGCTGACATGCTGACCATCTCAGAATTGCTTGACATTGTCCCCAGGGCGGGACTGGTCCTCACGCTGGGCCAGGCCTTTGGGCACAGGCACGGAGACGGGGGAGGACGCCCACCTCTGCTGCTCCTGGCCAGCAGCAGCCAGGTGGGACTCGTACGACAGAGACGGGCCCTGCAGGGCTGTGCCACCAACCCTGCGACTGCTAGCAGCACCACAGCCCGGGCCCCCCGCAGAGGGTCCAGGCAGACCAGGAAGGGCGTCGGGGGGGCCCAGGGCTACGGGCGGGCGCCTGGTTCTTCGCACAGCTTGATGGGCAGGTGGAGGAGGGAGAGCAGCAGTCCCCTCGGGGGGACCTCTCTGGGAGGGACAAGATGTGAGCTTTCGCTTGCTTTTCATTGCAGAGGAGCAGGGACGTGGCATCTCTCCGGCTGCACACGGCCCGCCAGGGTGCCCGCTGCCGTCCCCAGCGCCCGCGACGCACCACCTACTGAGGCGGCCCCAGCGGCCTCTGACCGGGCTCCCAGCCACACAGGCCACCACTGGCCACGAGGGCAGGTGGGTGTGAGGTACCCGGGGCGAGGCCGAGCAGGGCTGGACAAGAAGGACGGGAGCAGATGCCCACCCTGGGCGCTGACCGCAAAGGGCCACGATCCACCAGCCGAGGGGTGAATAAATGGAAGGCAGGAAGATCATTTTTTTTAAACACACACACAGTGAACAAGAATCACACGTATGTCTCAGCTTAAGTGCACACGTCTCGTAGGGGCTCCCGGGCGCGGCCACACCCCTGTAACACGGCCCCCTTCCTTGCCAGCCACCGGGGCCCCGTGTGGATGCTCTGAGCTGTCTGGGCTCCAGCAGAGCGGGGCACGGAAACAGCAGCGCTCAGAAAGTTGACCCAGCCGACAAGGGCCAGAGCCACGCTGTAAAAACCACCAGATTGTTGAGAGAATGAATTTGGAGGGAACGGTCAGACCCCTACCCCACGTAGAACAACGCCCCACCTCCTTGAAGACATTCCTTCCAAGGTGGCTCCTCCCACACGCAGGTTTATTTCAGACATTCAGAGGCAAAGGAAGGGAGTTTTGCACCCCAGGCACCCCCTGAGGGGCGGGCTGGGGCGCCGTGGTGCAGACAGGGCGGGATGGGGTGCAGCCAGCCACGTGGGGAGGCCCCCTCCCAAGACGGTGCCGCTCTGCCGGCTCTCCCCAGCCCCGCCCTCTGATGCCCGCCGTGTTGTGTCTAAAGCGTGGGTTTCTAGGTCCCTGAGCTCAGCGGTGGGCACCGGGCTGCTCCGGGGTCAGCAGGCTGGGTCCCTGGTGCAGATGGCTCGTAACCTCGCGGCTCGGCTTCGCCAGTTTGGAATGACACGTTCCCAGCCCGCCACCTCCCCGGAGAAACACGGACGGCCAAGCTAGTCCTGTTTGTGAAATAAACGTGAGCGTTGAAGTCTCTGTCCGGTTCCGTCACCCCCGCTGGCCGCCTGGGCTCAGACGCTCGTCTCTGGGGTATGAACGACCTCCCCATTTTTCTCGGGCTCTGCTTTCAGGAAGTGCTCCACCTCCCGAGAGTCCACCCTCACGTCCGCGGGGGGCTTGTGGCGCTCCTCCTCCCCCACGGCCACCTCGGGCCTCTTCCTAATGCAGAAGAAGTTGCCCAGCACCAGCACGAGGGAGGAGGCCAGCACCTCGGCCCCCGCCAGGACAAACACGTACTGGTACACGTGCGTCGCATCCAGGAGCTTGCCTGCAAAGGGGTGACAGCGTCAGCCTGGGCTGAAGGTCATGCCCACGGTCACCGACTACCTGTGCACCACTGTGCTGTTGGGGACAGCCCGGGGGCACCCTGTCCCGGCCTCCCCCACCCCCCAGGCAGCACAGACCAGGAGGCTTGGAGGCTTTTGAAGGAGACAGTCTCAGGGTGCGCACCTCGTCTGAGGTGCCTGGAGGTAACCTGGCCACACACTGCCTGTCACTGTGGAGGCCTCTTCACCCGTGGCCCTCACAGGAACTGCCTAGGCCCCAGAAGGGCACCAGGACCACAAGGCACAGCCCTGGCGCCCGCGGGGTCCCATGGGTGAGGGCCTACAGAGTTAGCCGCCCACCTAGCCCACGCCCCAGGATCTTGTCAGCCTTCACAAAAGAGCAAAAGCCTAGCATAACGGAAGCTGACACTCACTTTGGCTCTGAGCAGGCCCAGGTGCAGGGATAGTGCCAACCCTCCGGATTGCACATGCCGGCCTTTGGCCCGGGAGGTGGGCGTGGCCGGTGTTCCCTCCTGACACCTACTGGCCACCTGGGCAGGGGTCCCTGCAGCTAAGAGCCCTCCCACGGTGGGTCCCCCTCCCAAGAAGGCTCGCTCCCCGCTGCGTCCCACCACTCACCTCCCGACGGTGGCCCAATGAGCACAGCGATGGCCTCCAACAGCAGCACGAGGCCGATGGCACTGGAGAACTTCTGGGTGCCCACGATCGCCATGAGCACCTCGAACTGCAGAGCCCCCACCATGCCGTAGGAGATGCCGAAGAAGATGCAGAAGACCACCAGGCCTCCATAGTCGCCGGCCGTGGACCCCGTGAGGTCAGTGAGGCCGTTGAAGAACATGGAGAAGCTGAAGAGGTAGACGGAGTAGGGCCGCACCTTCTTAAGGCCCGTGATGAAGCCGGCGGTGGGCCGGGCGAAGATGTCGACGAAGCCCAGCACGGTGAGCAGGAAGGCCGCCTGGGTGTCGGGCACACCCAGGTCCTTGGCGTAGCTCACCACGAACACGGGGGGCACAAAGAGCCCCAGCACCATGATGGAGGCGGCCATGGCGTAGATGACAAAGCCACGATCCCTGAAGACGCTCAGGTCCAGCAGCCGCCGGGATGGCCGCGGGGGCGTGGGCCCCGAGGTCGGCCTGGGCGCCTCCAGGGGCCTCATGAGCGCGGCGCACACGCAGCAGTTGAGCAGGAGGCCCCCCAGGATGAGGAAGCCGCCCCGCCAGCCATAGTGGTCCTGCAGCAGCTGCCCCAGTGGGGACAGGGCACACAGGAACACCGGGCTGCCCGCGGCCGCCAGCCCGTTGGCCATGGGGCGCCTCTTGTTGAAGTAGCGGTTGAGCATGATGAGTGATGGCTGGAAGTTGAGCGCCAAACCCAAGCCTGCGGGAGGGGCAGGCAGGCGAGGTGTCACGCCAGCCCGCCTGGCCCCTCCACCGGTCCCCCGTTTTCTGCCCCGAAGTTCCAGGTGGGGGTCTGCAGATATCCATGTGAGGGGACCCCGTGTGTGTCTAAAGCCCCGTCACCAGCCGACATGCTAGGAGAGACCAGTGAGGAACGGGGGACAGACTGGTGCCAGGGCTGGGGGGCTGTCCGCAGCTGCCTGCTCCTGAGAAGCCCTGCTCTGGGCACACTGCCCCAATATCCAGCCCCCCGAGCCACTGCACCCGGCCACGGGGGGGCCAGCATGCCACGGCCTGCCCTGCTCCCGGCCGGGCCCCACTCACCGGTGATGACCCCAGTGGTGAGGTAGAGCTCAATGATGCTTCTGCAGAAGGATGCGGCCACCATGCCCAGGGACGCTAGGAGGCCACCCGCAAGCATGACGGGCCGGCAGCCAAAGCGGTTCACGCACACGCTGCACAGTGGGCCTGTGGGGGTGGGGACATAAGGCTGGGCCCAGTCTCTCCACGCTCACCGAGAGACCTGGCCGGGCTGCCCTGACGCCCCCCGCCCCGGCTCAGCAGACACACCAGGCGCCCAGGGTGCAAGTCATGCTCAGACGCCTTCCTGAGCAAAGCACCGTTCACAGCGAAACATCTGGACGCACTTGGCCTGTGCCCGGTTTGGCCCTGCGGGGAGCCGCAGCTTCCAGGCAGGAGCCCCTCCAGGGCTCCCCGCCAGGCCCCCCAGAGTCTGGGCTGCGGACACCGGATCCTCCTGCCAGTCCCCCACCCCCAGGCCTTTGTGCTGGTGTGTGAGGCTCTTAACCAGAACTGCCCTTGGTGAGCTCCAGAGGCCACCGCCGGGCGGGACAGCGCCTTACCTGTCCCGTACAACATGGCCAACAGGATAGAGGAGATCCAGGCCGTGTCGCTGTAGCCGATCCCAAACTCACGCATGAGCTCCTTGAAGAAGACGCTGACCGCCTTGGGGAAGGCGTAGGAGAAGCCCGTGATGACGAAGCAGCCGAAGAGGACGGCCCAGCCCCAGCCCCCATCAGGGGCCCTGATGCCCGTGGGGCCCTCGTCGACCACGGCACCGCCCATGGCCAGGAGGGCGGCTCGTGCGTCCTGAGGAAGGAAGGCAAGCTGACGCGGCCGTCCAGCCTCGGCCACAGCAGGGCCCTGCTGCCCAAGCTACCTGACAGCCCCGCCTCTGGCCCTCACCTGCGTCTGGCCCCGGGGCAGAGGGTCTGGCCTGACCAGCAGCTGCCGCCCTTCCTCCCTTCCCCGCTCAGGCCTGGCCTCCTCCCACCCAGCTGGCTCTAAAGGGCAGTGGCTTTTTTGGGCTCGACACAGTCTCAGGTTACCTCCTGAGGAGGACAGACCCCAGCAGGGACATCAGCCCAGCCCGTCATCCCGCCTGACCCCGTGTGGGGGAACAGGCGGCACCTTCCGTTCTCTGTGGGTGGGTCCTGTGAGAGGGGGCCTGGGGCCCCACCTGGGGTGGTGTCCCTTGAGACCTAATCTAGCTGTGGCCAGCCGTGCTCTCCCACCCCCAGGGGAGCGGGGCTCCCGATTCTGTCCTCTCGTGCACTGCCCCCCGAGGGAGACCCTAAGGAAGAGGGGCAAAGGCTCACACAGGCTTGGCTGTGCAGGCTGGAGTGGGGGGCAGCCGGCAGGGGCCGTCAGGCTGTCAGGGAGTGCAGTCCTCGCCGCAGAGGACGCCCCCTGTGCCCGCTGGCCCGTGATGGAGGGCCCCCTCGCTGTGCCGGTGCCGACTCCTCCCACCCAACTATCCACAGGTTGCAGCTCTTCCAGGACAGCTGGAGGGGGGTCTCTGCAGATCAAGGAAGGGGAGACCCCAGGGTGGACAGCTGAATGAAGGGATAGGTGGGCAGGGGTGCAGCTTCCATGCAGCCCACTGGAGCAAACCATCCAGCCCCCAGCCTGCTAAGGCGAGGAGGGGCTGCCTGTACCCACTGTCTGCCCGAAACCCCACAGCAGCCCTGGGCCCACTTCCCTCTCCAAGCCACAACTTGGCCCGTTGAGGCACGGGACAGTAACTTGGAACACTGGGACCAGACGTCCAGCTGGAGACCCTCGCCTCCACCTGATCCTAGCACGAGAAATCCCCTCATCCCAGAGATCAGGCTGGTGGCTGGTCCCCCCACCTCACCAGACAGAGGCTGTTCCCAGAAGAGTGCCGTCTCACGTCTCAGGGCAGGTGCGGGGAAGGGAGGGCAGCCCGGGGGCCAGGCCTCTCCCCACCAGCGGGGTGCGGAAGACCGGCCCCGGGGGGAAAGCAGTCCCGATGGGGAGCGTTTGCCAGTTCCGTGGCGTAAACCACGCTCCACCTGCACTGACGTCCAGGAACGTCCCAACCAGGGGATGGCACTGCCCCGGGTTCAGCCACCTGGCTCCACCCCGTGCCCTCTCCAACATCGTCCTTGACCTTGCAGAGCCCCCTGGGTGGCCCCATTTTCTGTATGCAAGGCATAGACAGAATCTGGGCCAGGACTTTGGAGTGAGGACAAGGGCCTCTGCCTGGCCCGTGTGAGTGCAGGGTCAGCGGAGGGGGGGAAGGAACGTGGAGAGTAACCCCTCCCAGCCTCCACTCCGCCCTTGCCCCCAGCATCACGGCCACGCCACCTGACTCAGTTGCCTGGGGGGAGTCTGGGCTCCATTCAAGGGTGTGTCATGTGTTGGGGGCTGTTTGCTGAAGACTTTCTGGGTGATTCCAAGCAGTAGCTGCTGTTCGAGTGCCACCGTTAGATGATGGATCCCCAGGAGCCAGCTGGCTGCCAGGCTGATGACAAGGCTGACACAGCCCACTGGAGCAGAACATGGCCCCGGCCCCCACCCTAGGCTGGGCCAGGCTTCACGGCCACAGGCACCACTTCTGGGAAACCCAAGAGAACAACCTCTCCTCCTGGGCTCCCGGACCCCGTGCCCTTTCCCCACCGGCTCTCCCGAGTGCTCAGAAGGCTTGTAGACGGGAGAGCAAGATGCAGGGTGTTACCGAGGGTATGGGATGCACAGCCCCTGGGGGCACAGCTGAGAGGTTCACGGGGCGCCCAGACCAAGGAAGCCCCCGGTTCTCCTGCAGACGTGCCCACAGACCCGTGACCTGGCACAGCCCCCCAGCTGGCCCATTTCTGCATCTAAGGCATACCTGGAACCTGGGACTGGACTCTGCCTGGATAGTCTGGCCTCACCCCTGGGTTCTGTCCTTCAGATCCCTGCCTCAGGCTGCAGCGTGTGCCCAAGGCCGGGACGGGACCAGAGGCGAACGCCATCCCACAGCCAAACACACAGGGTGGGGGACACCCAGCAGCGGTAGTCCTTACCTTCCTCAGCGTCAAGCTTAAAAGGTCCCTGAAGTACAGGCAGCAGGGAAACTTAATAAAAACCCCAAAAATACATCTTAGGAATGTGTCATGATGCCGTGATACTGCTGAAGGCAGAAAGCACAAACCCCAGACCCAGGACAGCGGCGGGGCTGGTGGCCATGGGGCCCTGAGCCGCTAGTAGTCCCCACAATCCTGGCTTGTCTTGGGTTGTGGGTTTACAGACATTCTTTGATTTTTAAAAATAAACTAAGTGGGCCATGCAAAGGCGGAAGAGGGAAGTGCGCCTGAAACCAAAAATCACCAGCAGTTCCACTCCGTATTCCCAGGGTCCCAGAGCCACCCAGGGCCTCCCTCTGAGATCTCCTCGGCCACACCAGCCATGATGCCCCGTTCTCTGCTTTCTGCTGCCCACCAGGGCTGGACCCCACCCCCACCCCCAAGGCTCCCCTGGTCTTCCGAGGCAGATGCTGGCCACCTGTGGGACCCAGGGCGTCCCCTGAGCCAGCACCTAGGAGGGTGAGGGTCAGAGGAGTAGGTGCCATGGCCTAGTGGCCAGGAGGGTACAACATGCTCCAGGACCTGTGTGGGCCATGGGAGGCCCACATGGGGAGCATGGTCATGGCCCCCATCCACCCGTACAGGCCCCAGAGGCCCTTCAGACGTTTTCCTGGGTGCCAGCCGGACTAAAACATTCCCCTCCCCGTTCCCCACACAAGCCAGTCCTCAAAGTGAGGTTTCTCAGCCCGGGAAGGGAATGGGTGGGGCCTCTGGGTTTGGAGCAAAAGGGTTTCGCCCAGGAGGGCTTTGCAAATGTAGGGGGTGGGGGAGGTAGAGAAAGGGCTGGGATTTCCGAGAGCAAAACGGCCTTGTCAGCCCAGAGTGCCTTGGGGGAGGAAGGCCGGCAGAGGCCCAGACCCGCAGACTTCCCAGGACAAGCCTGCCACCGCCCGTCTAGACCCAAGATGGGAGGAGTGGCCCCCTGTAGGGGCTTGGTCGGGAACCCTCACTGCAGTGCAGGGGGAGGTGTCACCGGCACATCTGTGGGTACACACCAGTCGGCTGGCCTTGTGATGACATTTACCCTCCCGGGGAAGCATGCAAACCACGTCCCCAGCCCAGAAATAACCCGCCCTCTGGGCCTCAGAAAGCTGATCTCCCTGGTGGGGTGTGTGTGTGCCCGCTTCTGGGTCAGGTGAGGCTCTGGGAGCTGCCCCTCCACCATTTCCCGAAAAGGTCCCACCGCCCCAGGCGGCTGGAAGCTGAGCAGAGGAGGGCCCAAGGAGGGGTGTGCCTGGGGATCCCTTGGACCGCCCTGGGCCACCACAGACCACACCTCAGAGGGGAGGGGCCGTTGTGCTTTCCGAAATCAAGGGCTTCTGCCAGCGTCTCCCTCAGCAGTCCAGGGGCTGGCTGAATCCCGGCTGGAGTCCAGACCCCAGCCCCTGAGCCAGCCTGGCCTCCCGCCAGGCCTGTTCTCCAGCACCACCCCTCCCCAGTGACCCCCTTCTCTGCCTACTCTACTCAACTGGGCTTTGAAAGGCCCAGGCCCACCCACCACGTCTGCACCTGGACGGCGAGTGCAAAACTCACACACCCGACTGCTCACCGCCCTGGCCCTCACCAGCCCCACATCTCCTTGGCTTCACCCACTTCCAGAACCCCCTCCTGCGGCTTCACTCCAGCCTGTAGACCCCCTGCCGTCCCCAGTGCACCCTGGCATGCTCCCCATTAGACCTCTGTGCCAGAGGTCCTCGCACCCACCTTGGCTCCTGGGTCTCTGGCCTGTCAGGTTCCAGGGCAGGCCATGTCCCCTAGGTTCAGTGTGGTGGCCTCCGACTCTAGAGCCTGTGGCCTATCCCAGGTGCTCTGTAGGTTCGCCTTCTGAGGAGACTGGCCAGTTATCTAAGCAGACTTCCAGTCTTTGGAGACCAGCTCCAGGTAGGTGGGCAAGAAGGACAACTGCATTCCTTCCTGGACTCTTCCTGCACCAGGAGGCCTGGGACACATGCCTGGGCACCAAGAAACAGCCCCATTGTGGCTTAGCACCTGGCTTCCTTTGAGCCCCGAGGTCCCTGGAGCATAAGGGGGTGGTTGATGGACATGGGAGTGCCCCCGGGGGAGGGCCTCCCAGGCCCCCTTGCTTCCTTTCCCCACTCTCCTATTGTGCAAACAGGTAACAGCATAACCGATGCCTTTGCCTGTCCAGGACTCAGAAGGCAGCACTGGTCAGCGTGCTTGTCCCCTTCCCAGGGCCTGTGCAGGACCCCAGATGCACACCCCCCCCCCTTGTGCAGAGCTGGGGCTGGAGGGAGATGGGCCTTGGATACTACCCCAGGCATGATCCAGGCCTATTAAGCCCAGCCTGGGCCCTCTGCCCCACTTCCACTGACCACGAAGCCCCCAGGGCATGTCCAGTGCCCTCAGAGCTCTCTGGTGGGCTCACATCTTGCAGAGGCCAGTGGAGCAAAAATGCTGGCTTCATGCGTCATATTGGCCACTGCACTGGGGCCAGCCCCTCTCCAACCCTGTGCCCCATGTGACAAGGAGGGGGCCACGGGCCTTGTGGGTGGCCCTGTGGACGGCTGCGGGCTCACCCGTCAGGGCACCCTCCTCTAGACGGCTCAAAGGGGCCAGTGAGCAGTAGAGGCCGGAGCGGGTCCGAAGCAACCCCCTGTGGCCCTGGACCCTGCCCAGCCCGGGACTACCTGGCCTGCCCATCACATGGCCATCTTGTCCCACTCACTCCCTGCAGCCGCCCCCCACCCTACAGCCAGTGCTCTAAGGGCAAGGCCAGGAAGAGGTCTCCCCATCAGCAAGCCCCTCGCCAGGAAAGGCCCCTCCCACCACCAGCCGGCTGGGCCTGGTGGGGCTGGGGCGGTAGACAGGGAGGGGTGTGGGAAGGGAGCAAGCTCCGCCCACCCCGGCCCCGCTCGCTGGGCCGAGGGACGTGGGGGACGTGACCGCGCCAAGGGAGGAGCCGCCACCGTATTGCCTGGAGTAGGCGCCCTCCCCGTCTGTTACCGTATAGGCCCGCGCGCGGGCCGCTGGGGTCAGGGAGCCCCGGAACCGCCCTGGGCGCTAGTGAAGGCTGGCGCCCGCCGGAGGAGATCCTGTGGCCCCTCCCGCGGCCCCCCCAGGGCGGGAGGACCTCATTTTCCCTCCGCAGGGGCTCGGCCATGTGGGCGCAGCTGGGGCGGGGAACTTGACCGAGAACTCCCATCGGCAGGAAGGCTTCCCCCGCACTGCCCATTTCACAGATGGGGACCGAAGCCGGAAGATCTGTACTTGCCCGGGGGCACGTGAGGAGCCCCAAGCCTCTCCACTCCTGTCCCAGCGGAGGCCTGACCCGGAGGTGCCCCCGATGGATTGGCTGCTGGGAGGCAGTCGACACCCTACTGGACTCCGATCCTTGGAGTGGCACTGGCCCTTCTCCTTTACGCAGGCCAGTCACTGCTGGGACCCACCCTGGAGCAAGTACCCCCCCTTGCACATACTCCCCCGGCCACTGTCCTGGAGAGCACGAACCCCGTTTTGTTGCTGGCCCTCCGCACTGAGGTTCTAGCTGCAGTCCATCAGAGCCCGGTTGTCTCCTGGGTCTCAGGCCCTGCCCAAGGTCACACCAAGTCATTACAAAGCCTGCCCTGGGACCAGGCCCCCCATTGCCCGTCCCAGGCCCGGCCCACACCACAGGCCTCTCGGCAGGAAGGCTCCACACCAGCCTGAGCACTGCCACCTGTGCCCTCAGAGCCCCTCCGGGGACAAGCCTCCCACCACAGGAGCAAGTCCTCAGTCACACTGCCCACCCACAGAGGCCGGATCCAGCCTTGACGGCACACTCCTGCGCCTGTCTCCGTTCCTCACACCCAGGGTGCACTTCTGGACGTGCAACTCAGTGCCTCTGGGATAGAAAAGCACTCTGGCCTCGGGGCTACCCCTTAGTCCCTCACCTAGATGCCAGGCATCCCCAGCGGCCGTGACCTGACTGCTAACCTTCCACTCACAGCCTGCCTGCCACTGGCCTGGTCCAGCATCCAGAAAGGTGTGTTGTCAACCCACTTTTCAGATAAGTAAACTGAGGTCCCACCTGGTTTTCCCACGGGCCCGGGGTCTGGCCAGAGGGAGGAGGGGTTGAGACGAACCAGGGCGTCCAGCCTGATTCAGAGGGAGCCCCCTACCTCTCTGCCCCGGGCTTGGGCTGGGAGCTTTCGCCCGAGGGCGGATGTGGGACGGCGAGTGTTTGGGCGCGGCGAGAAGCGGGAGTGAGGGAGACAGAGGCCTCGGGCCAAGACACCACCACCGCCCAGCGCCACGCTGGGAGCGCACGTGCACCCCGCGCCCTCGGGAGGGAACCCGGGCCGGCGGCAGCCCCACCAAATACCGCCCGCCGCCGAGGACGGAGCTCTTCACTCCCGCGACCCGGCTCGGCTGCCCCGCGCATCCGCCTCCCAGCCGGGGCCCAGCCCCGCACAGGGGCCGGGTCCGAGGGCGCGGCGGGGGCGCGGCTGGCTCCCCGGAACCCCGCGATGGGGGCCGCCGCGGGCGTGGGGTGCCCGAGACCCGGATGGGGAAGGGGCTAGGGGCCGGAGCGCAGGCTCGGCGGAGGGTCCCGGGCCCGCCCCGTCCCGCCGAGCACCCACGCCGCGCCTACCTGCCGCCGCTCGGCCGCTGCGCGCCTGTCCGCCTGGCTGCTGGGCGCCGCGCCGGGGGGACTCGGAGCTCCGGCCGCTCGCGCCGCACGTCCCCCGCGCGTCACCGCCGCGTGGCGCCGCCCCTGCCCGCCCCGCCCGGACCCCGCGCCGCGCGGGAGGGGCGCCCAGAGCTCCCGACGGCGCCCGAGCTCTCGCCGGGCGGAGGGACCCCCCACCCCCACCGCGCGGACCCGGGCCGGGGAGGGAGGTGCGCCTTCTCGCCCCGCAGCTCCCGCTCCCTCCGCGCCCCCGGGCCGGCCCCCAGGTCTCGTCCCCCCGCCCCGGGGCTGCTCCCCTGACCCTGTGGGGCTCCCACCTCCCCGCTGAGCTCTGGGGCGCTCAGGCCTCCCCCCCGCCCCGCCCCAGACCCTCCGGGAATCTCCGCCCCGTCCAAGCCTCGGCTTCCTCCCAGGGTGGGGAGCGGGCCGGGCCCCCCCGCGCTGCCGGAGGGATGGTGGACACGGCAGTCAACCTCTCTGAACTTCCGTTTCCCCATGTGGCTCCTAGCCCCGCGAAGCCAGATAGAGCTGGTGACCCTCCCCTCAGGCGCCCAGACCGGGGCCGCGGTGGAGTGGGACCCCAGTCCTGGCGCTCTCCCCATCCCCACACCCGCCCACGCTCGCCCACGGGGGAGGGGCGTCCCAGCTGGTCCCAAGTAAGGTCTTCGAGCCCCATTTTCTCATCTGTCACATGGAAAGAGCTAGCTCAGCCCAGCCTCAGGTGGTACCCCCCATTTGCCTACACCAGCCGATGTTCAACCCACAGCCTGGAGGTGGGGGTGCCCTAGTGTGGGAGGTCATCTGAGGGGCTGGCGAGGCCTCATGGTGCTTGGGGCAGGGTGCGGCTGCAGAAAGGAATCCCCCCACCTATGGTGGTCCTTCCAACTTCTGGAGGGTGGGGCACCGTCCTCCCCTGCCTCAGATTATTTAGACACACAGCATGCCCAGCTCAGGGTCCCTCTTCACCACCACCCAGATACCTCCCTGTCTTCACGGAACTTGGTGGCTAACGCACCCCACCCTGAAGACTGAAGATTCCTCTTGGGTAGGAGCTATGCTGCCCTCAGCCCCTGACCCCCAACCCCTGCCCCCACCCCAAGACCGAAGAGCACAGAGTGCCCAACAGAGAAAGAGGGCAGGGATGGCTGGGGTCCTCCTGCCCTCTCCCAGCCTCCCTAAGCCCACCGCTCGGTCTTCTCTGAGCTCCAAGACCGGAGAGGACCCCAAACCTCCCCCAGTGATCAGAGGGAGTGCCTGGGACTCAGCCCTTGCACTCCTAGGAGGAAAAGGGGCCTAAACGGTCCAGCTAGGAGAGCGGGGGGGGGGGGTGGTCAGCCAGGGACACCTGGTTCTGCAGGAGCCCTGAGGAGGAAGAGGACAGTGCCCCAGACTCAGAGCCCCTCAGGCATGGTTTTCTGTGTGTGCGTGTCCTGGAGCCAGCCGGCCTGGCCACCCAGAGCTGAGACACAGAGGGCAGGCTGATAAGACACACTTTCCGGCCTCCGCCCCTGCCCCAGGCAGAGCGTTCCAGGGCAGGGGGCTTTGACTAGGGGTGGGGTGGAAGACCAGAGTGGGGGCTGGCAGAGTGATGACTGCTGGTGTGTGGGGTAGATGGCTCTTTGTGGGAAGCCAAGTGCCGACCACCAGAGGAAGTTTCTCGCCAGGGCTTCATCTGGCCTAGCCCTTCAGGGGAGGGCCAGGAGCCTCTGACACCTGAAACCCTTGGCCCCACTGCTGAGGACTCCGCTGGTCCCTTAACAGAGGTGCCCAGCACCGGGAGGGTCTCGGGTGGCCAGGCTCCATCCTGCACATAGCCCCACACGGCACATTTCAGTTTGGGCTAAGCCCCCCTACCCTGAGTTCCCCTTAGGCCCTTCATTCCCCTCCAATGGTGCCCTGTGCACTGCAGGCAGGAGTGGCCGCAGTTCTCCGGGAGGGACAGGGAAGGCCAAGGGCACCCACCCCAGACCTGGCTCCGATGCCCGTTCCCCGACAGTGGCCCTGGGCCAGCCCCACAGCCCAGGCTGCCCTTTTCAGAACGGAAGGGAGTGGAGGACCCTGGGAGGGTTAGCCATCCTGGCAAGGGGGTGGCTTCACAGGATGGCCCTGTACTGGGTGAGGGCCACTCCCCGATGACCTGGTGTGGCCCTGGCCCTGCCTTCCCTCACGTCTGCCACAACCCTCTTCTCTGTCTCCTGGACTCCCAATTCCTTGAATTGTTGCAAGTCACAGCTTTGGGTCCCGTCGGGCCCTGCAGTGTGCTCCGAGGGGCCTCCAGGGCTGTCCCCAGCACCCTGCCCAGCCAGCTGCAGCTCCTGGGGGACACCCTCCACCTTTCTCAAGAGCTGCCGTGTCTGGAGATGGTGGAGGGGCATCTGCTCAGCCCATCGTCTGCGGCTGGTCCCATCTCCATTTTCCCTGTGCATACAGACAAAGGTGCCAGGCTCTGCCAGGTCTGCCTCTATCTCCAGAAATGACCCTGGACACCTAGAGAGACTTTTGAGGGCAGCGGCTACAGGGAGGGTGGAGGACAGGCCTCCTGCTCCTACCTGGGGCCAGATCTAGGACGCCAGGTTGCTGGTGGAGCCATGCAGATTCCCCATTCTCAAGTCCTGGGAACCCAGCACTGGACTCCAGGCCATGCCCCCCACCTGCCTTCACCAGGGCAGGTGAAGAAGGCCAAACCACGTGACAGACATCTGGGCGAACCACGGCCCCTGCCCTCCTTAGGGAGCTGGTGGCACAGCTGGGGCTCAGTCCTGCAGCCACACCCTCCCCCACTCCAGGGTGGGAGGCCGCCTTTGCAGATGAGGCCCTGTGGGGGCAGAGGACCCTCCCCCAGCCAGGGCAGCTGGCCCAAGGCCAGGGGTTTCTAACCACCCCCTCCCTCTCCCCAGGGCCTTTACCTGGGATCTGTTCAGGCTCCGAGAAAAATAAACACATTAACTGCTTGGCCGGCCCAAGCTGTGAACAGAGGCGGAAATGGGCTGCAGAGGCCAGACCCCAGCCCAGCCTGGCATGACTCACCAGGGCGGGTGCTGGGCATGGGGGTGGGGTGGTGTCCATTGAGGGGAGTTGGGGATATCTGGACTGGGCGTATCTGGGGGAGGCTGGGGTTATTGGGGAGCTGGGGGCGTCTGGAAGGAGGTTGGAGGTATCGGGTTTGGGGTGTCTGGGAGGTGGGGTGCCTGGGAAGGTTGGGGGTGTCTGTAGATGGGGTGTCTACGGGTGGGGGTGTCTGGGGTGGGGGGAGGCACTGCTGCCAGAACGTTCACACCCCAAGGTCAGTGGGCTAGCTGGGCAGATATGTCCGAGAATCTGATCCAGTTGGGAAAAGGAAGCAGAAAGCAAGGCCATGTGGAGCCTGGCAGGATTCAACTCCGGGACTCCTCTGGACCTGTGTCCTGTCTGGGGCGTGGGTGTGGTGAAGCCCACCTGACTGCTCCTCGGGGACATAAATGTCCCGCCTCCCTCCTGCCCCCGGCCCCCTGCCCCCCAGCTCGGCCTTTTGGCCTGGAAGCTGGATGGGGAGCAGCCCCAAGCGTTTGGGCTCCCCCTGCCCCCACCTGCTGCCCCACAGGCCCTGGTCTGGCCCTCCATGTGCTTTTACTCCCCCTGGCTCCACTACTCCTGTCCTCCCCCTGCTGATGGCCACAGGGGCTCTGCTACTCTGTCCTTCCCCAGCCGTGGAGCCCTGGGGTGGGACAGGGGCAGCTTTGGGAGGGGCATGAATTAGGATTAGGACTGTCCCGTGCTTCCCACTGGTGGGAGCCCCTCGCCTCCCTCCTCCCCACAGGGTCCTCCTGGACCTGGGCCCTCCAGGTCCCACCCGCCTTGGTCCCTGTGGTGCCTGCTCCTGGAGGTCCCCAGTCCAGGCACCAGGAACAACTCCTCTCTGCGTGAGGTCCTGTCCTTCCTCCCTGTCCCCCCGAATCAGAGGCCGTGGCTGCAGAACGCGACCTGTGCCCTTCTCCCTTGCCGGCCGTTGTTTGCCCCCCCCCCCCCCCCCGGCTGAGTGAGGTGTTGCTAAGGACCAGCGGGACATCCAGGCAGGGACCTCAGACACCACCTGTGAAGGGCTGGGGGTGGGGCCCCTCCCCCCCAGCCTGGCCCTGCACGTCCTCAGCTGCCGGAAACACTGGGAGTCCCGACGGAATGGGTGGCTCCAGGACGTCTGCTGGCAGTGGGCTGCTCCCGTGCCCTGTGCGCGGCCTGAGGGTGGCCAAGCCGTGCCTACAGCTGCACCTGCTCTTCAGGTGAGGCCCATCCCTGGCCAGAGACAGCTCCGAAAGTTGGCCGAGACTGACGCTTTGTTAGGGTGCCCTGCCCAGGGGTACCTGGCAAATGCATGCGGCCCCATGCTCCCTGTCAGGCCCCCAGCCCTAACCCTCAAACGTAGTGGCCGATTCTCAGACCCCAACCTGCAGAGGTCCTCTGCCTGGCTCTTCCCCCGCAGCTCCGAGGGCTCCCCCATGTCTCCTGACCCCTCTCCTCCTCTGTCCATGCCATCTGGGGTGTGGCCTTGTCCACTCTCAGGGCCCTCAAGACCATCCTTCTGCTGGCAACCCCGAGATGCACTGGAGCTCAGGCTCCCCACGCCTCTTGGCCCAGTGAAGTGCCTCTGTGACCCCACTCGACCCCTCCGAAGCCCTCTGCACATCAGGCTTCCCTCTGGGTCCCCTCTTTCCTTTGCTCCAAAAGCCAGACCCAGGCAAATCCTGGGCTTCTGTTGCCCAGGGCCATGGCCCCGCAAGGCCGGGAGAGCCTGTGCCTACTCCAGTGCCTGGAACAGTGCCTGGAACAGAGCGGGTGCTCCGTCAATGTAGGTGAGAGAGGGACACTTGGGAGACCGCACCCCCACCCCCACACGCCAGCGGAGCCACCAGCCCTGTCCCTCCCTGGTCCAGTCTCCTGTCTGCCCATGGAGTGGCCAGAGGGGACCTCCCAAACCACCCCTGTGGTCCGGCGCCCTGGCTGGGCGTCTGTCCTCTCCTCCCTAGCGCTCAGGTCTCATCCGCTCAGGTGGGCTGGCTGGGGGCCCCCCCCCGCTAATGTAGCTCTGCCCACACACTCTGTACCTGACCTTGCACTGGACCGGGCTCTGCGTCCCCACTGAGGTACGGCACAGGCGTGGGCCCACCTTGTTCCTTGATCTTGCTCTCCAAGGATCGAGCTCAGCTTACGTGGGCTGCCTCCCTCCATGGTGATACCTGACATTACAGCCCCCTCGAGTCCCCCTAATGTCAGTGTGGAGCACTCCAGGCCCAGGGGACAGAGGTAGAGACCCAGGCCCTGCGTGGCACATCAAGGTACCCGTGAAGGACGATACCAGGTGAGGGATGGGCGTCTCAGCCTCCTGCAGGCCAGAGCGACACGCAGGAGGGCCGCAGCTAGGCCTTGGCCAGGGGCTAAGCCAGTGGGGCCGGGCTGCGTGCCAAGCGCAGCGTTCCTCCAGCCCGCGGGGAGGGGAAGGCCTTGCCCCACCTTCCTGCTCTGACCGCAGCCCCCCCTCCCTGGTGACTCAGCACTGAGAGCTCAGCAGAACCACCTGGGGGGTTGGGAGGGGGTGGGACTCTGACAGCTGGTGTCCAGTCCCGTGCTGCGGGCAGGGAGGCCAGCCCTCAGGTGGGTTTCCACTCAGCGTGCAGGGGCCGGGTCCCGTCCTAGCTGTGTGTGGGCCACGAGAGCCCCTTGGCTTCCTTCACCTCCAAGCCCAGAGAGGTGAACCTCAGGGTCTCTGGGATCCACGTGTGAACCTGCCAGTCCCACGGGGTCCCCCAGCCCCCGGGGATCACCCCACAGGCTGCTGTCTGTGTAGTGGTCAGGACAGCAAAGGAAGGTGGACACCAACCCCCTGGTCAAGACAGCCCTGGGGCTGGCCTGGCGGGGCACGCCCCTCTTGGTGCCCCCCTGTTGGGCAGCATGTCCCTTTCACACCAGCCCTGTGGGGAACATCTGACAGCTCTGTGTCTACCTCTGGGCTTTGACCTCGGGGAAACAACTATGTCGGGCCCTCTGGTCCCTTTGTCCCTCCAGAAACACTGTCCTCCCCCCCCCCCCCAGTGTCCCTTCCTGTTTTGGGGCTGTGAGGACCCCTGCCCTGCCCCTGCCCTGCCCCAGCCTGCTGCCCAGTTCAGGTTCACAGGGCACCTCTTGATCTTGAAGGGCAGGGACCATGTAGCTGGCTGTCCAGGGCCTGGCACACGCCGGGGGTTGAAGGACATCCCCCACCAACCCCCCCATCTGGGTACCCTTCTCCCCAGGATCCCACCAGGGTGTTGCCCACCCCTTCTGGAGACACCCTTCCAAGAAGAGGCTCCCACAGCAGGTGGTAGCCCAGCGTTTCCTGCCCCCAGGGCCTGCACGCAAATGGGGAAGTTGCTGTGGGCCCAACAGGGGGTGAGGGGTACGGGGCAGAGCATTTCCTAATCCCAGAGGGAAGTGACTTGCTCAACACCATGTAGGTTTGTGCCCACACTGGCCCCACCCCGATCGCTGTGTGTGGGACCCCATGGAAGGCCTGCAAGGGACATCCCCCAGTGAGGTCAGCTCCGAGGCCAATGCTGGAGGAAGGACCTGGAGTCCCAGGCCGTCAGGATGGGGCCTCCTTGGGCAGCCCCTGGTGCTCCCTGTATCTCCCTGGGGCACTGTCCTGGGAGGGAGCGTAGCTTCCAGGGCCCTCCCCACCCAGGGGCCACTCTGGCCACCAAGTCAGGCTGGAGCCACAGCCCAAACCCAGTCCTTTAAGCCATGACCCTTCCTGGATTACGACAACTGACAGCAGATTCAGCCCGCCACCCAGTGTTGAGACCCACTCTGGGCGTTGGCACTGGGGCAAAATGGAAGCAGAACAGGCCCTCTGGCCTCAGTCTCCTCATCTGTAAAGTGGGGAGAGATCCGGAACCACCTGGAGAGTGGCCACGAAGGCTCTGTGCGATATGGGGGGCCATCCCCTATGATGCGCCAGGAAGCGGGGCCCCTCTCACTGGCCCTCCAGTGACCCTCCAATGTCACTCCCCCCCAAACAATTACTGAGCTCCAACTGTGTGCTCTGGGAGCAGGGCAGTCCAATCTTGGCTGTGCTAGAGGCCATCGGGCTGGGCAGGGTCCCTCAACCTCCACGGCTCTGTTTCTACATCTGTGATGAGGTGACCACAGGGTGGCCTGGGGGACCTGGCCCTGGGGGACTGTCGGCCAGTGCAGGGCCAGGGGAACAGTCTGTAGTGGGCTGAACAACAGCCCCGAAGAGACAGGTTCCGGTCCCAACCGCCAGCTCTCGGGGATGCGACCTTACTTGGAAATAGGCTCTTTGTGGGTGTAACCAGTCGGATGAGGTCACGCAGGAGCAGGTGGGTCCTAATCCAATATGGCTGGAGTCCTTATACAAGGCACAGCACGTGGAAGACAGAGACACAGGGAGAAGGCCAGGCGCCCACGGAGGCAGACACGGGAGTGACGGGGCCCCAAACCGAGGGACACCGAGGGGTGTGGGTCCACGCTGGAAGCTGGAAGAGGCAGGAAGGATTCTATCTAGGGCCTTCAGCAGGAGCAAAGCCCTGCAGCCACCTTGAGTTTGGACTTGTGGCCTGCAGAAGCGTTACCTTCAGCACCCCAGTTTGTGGCCATTTGTTACCGTAGCTCCAGGATGCTGACACCCAGTCAGCTGTCAGCAATGGGGACGCAGCAGGCCCGACAACCATAGGGGGAGCGGAGGGCATTCTGAGTGGGGGAAGGAAGGGTGCGAGTCTGGTCTCCCGGGCAGACTGGGAGGACGTGGGGTCTGGTGCGACCGGTGGGGAGACCAGGGGGAGAGAGGTAGGGAGCAGCCAGTGACCAGAGATGCAAGTGGAGAGCCTGTGGAGGGGGCCGGGCTACTTGGGTCACCGTGTGTCGATGCTGGCCTCAGTGGGGGTCACTGTATGTCGCTGCTGGGCCCCAGAGGCTGGAGCCCCCCCTGGAGGACAGGGGAGGGCGGGCTCTGGCTAGGTGGTCGCTAAATGCTGGTTAGATAAATGAGGGATGAGGCAGTGAGAGGCCTGAGGTGGGAGTGGGCATGGCTGAGAGGGGCGCCATTCACCTGGGGGCAGAGACGTTGGAAGAGCTCTGCAGGCCTGACTCTGGTGGTCAGGATGTCCCTTCATCTGCTCACACACACGTACTGGGCTACTGGGCATACGGCACGGAAAAGGAGCCCTAGGGAGGCTGACTCAGACCTTGGAGTGGGGGCTGGCCACGTGTGCGGAGGCCCCTGGCAGGGTGGTGAGTGCCTGGGCTCCCGGTAGGGCCCACTCCGGCCTCCACCATCTTGTTGGCTGTGTGCCATGCAAGGGAAGATGAGTACCGTGCCTCTCTGGGCCTGGTACCCCCGAAGCCTTACCTGGGATTCTAGTGAGAGGGTCAGAAGTTCTGGGGTTGTTGGGATCCCGGAAGGGCGGGGAAGGTGCTTGTCCCAGCAAAGGGCAGGAGGAGCTGACCCTTCCCGTGAGAAGCAAGGCCATGTTGTGCCCTGGGGTTGTCATAGGTTCAGGGGTAGGGTTGGGCTTAGTGTTGGGGTTACTATAGAGTCAGGTTTGAGAGCCTAGGATGGCGAGGAACGGAGCTCATTGTTAGGTTTTGTTCTCCTTGAAACGGGCAAGTCCCATAGGCCCCCTTTTTACCCTAACACACCTGGGGCCCCTTTAGGGGCTGAGCCAGGACCTGAGTGGTTCAGTGTTGTTTGTGACCTTCCAAGCAACAGGGAAGGGAGCGTGTTCTCCCATCCTGTGGAGAAGCAAACCGAGTCCTGGAAAAATGTAAGACAGGAGTGGACTAGGATTTGAAACCTGGCTCTGCGACAGCAGGTTATCCTGGTCTGGAGGCAGCAAGGGGGCCCAGGGCCTGTGGGATGCAGGTTAAAGGTTATGGGGACCCTCTATGACGCCTCCAGGCCAGCACAGCTGTTTTCACTTGGTTTCCCTGCAAGATGTGAAATCTTCCATTTTTCATGAGGCTTGAATTATTGAGCTGCTTGATATTTAATAACTCCTGGGCCTCCCTCCAGGAGCTTTTCCAACTGTTAGCTGGATTGGGACGTCTGTCCAGCACCAGCAGGACCAGCTTGGGGACTGGCCGGAGGCAGCCTGCAAGCCGTCCAGGTGGAGAAGACAGACGGGAGGGGTGGGACGGAGGGCGGACAGGTGACTGTGTCCCTGGGCTTGGGACCCCACCCAGCCCCGGGTCAGGTGCGCTGAGCTGACGTTTTGTCTCTGCTTCCCGGGGGCCCATCGGGTCCTCTTCAGGCCTAAAGCGAGGTGCAGGGGCCTTGGCAGAAAGGTCTGCCGTTGCCTCGGTGAGGTGAGGCATGTTGCCTACGAAGGTGATTTTGTTTGGTTTTGTTTCAACTTACAAGGGAACAGGAAACAAAAGCGCACAGGTTAGAGCACACACCGTGCAACAGCGCCCAAAGACCAGCCCCACCCGGCGGACTGCCCCTCCTCTCTGCTTGAGTGGGGTCTCCCCACCGCGCGCCCCCCTCAAGGCTGCGTCCTTCACGGCCCATGCGTGATGCTGGGGCGTGGGGGGCTAGCCCTCCGCGTGCAGCCCCGGGTCCCTCCAAGGATCCCAGCCGGGGCAGCTCCGCCCTCCCCCCGCCCCCGACCCGGCAGTCCCACCCGCCCCACGTGCATGCCCAGGCCCCCTCCCACACCGTCCTCGAGCAGCCCCGAGCCCCCTGTTAAGGACAGGCCCGCCCCCGCCTGCGCAGCCCCCAGGCCCGGCCCGTCGGGGGCAGCCAACAGCTTCGCGGCTGCGTGCCGGGTGCGCTCGGGGAGCTGGCGTCCTGGCGCCCCTGGGCCCCGCTCGGGAGCCTCGGCAGCCTCCGCTCCAGCCCCCCACCGTCCCCGCCCTGACTTCCAACGCCGCGGACCCTGTCGCGGGGTCGGGCGGGCGGGGACCCTCCATTCGCCCCTTGGCGCCTGCGCGTGGGGCGGGTGAGAAGAGTCCGGAACCCTGCGCCGGAGCTCGCGTTTCGAGCCGGTGGCCCCGGAGCGCTGCACTGAGCGCGCCCGGACCGCGGCGGCCGGACCCGGGTCACTATGGCAACGCGGCGGGCCCGGAGGCTGCTCCCGGCGGCCGTGCGCGGTGAGCCGCGGGCGCGGGGGCCGGGGGGCGGTGCGGGAGGCTCGCGTGGAGCGGGGTGCCCTCACTGCCGCTTCTCGGGCCCCTGAAAGGGGTTCGTCGCTTTCGTTGGTCGTCCCGGCGGCCCGCGCTGGCCGTTGCGTGCTGCGGGCGGGAGCCGGAGGGGTCGGGCTCCCAGTGGGCGCGCTTCCCCGCTGCCCCGCGTGGGTGCTCCTCCTTCCCTTGCTGGTGTCCCCCCGCCTCCCCCCGTGCGGGTCACCCCTCACCCCCACACGGTGCGGGTGTGCCCCCTCCGCTCCGCTAGGTGCGGGCGCCCCGCGGGGGCCAGTCCCGCCGCCCGTGAGGACCGGTTCGGACCCCGGCGGTCTGGTTCAGTGATTTGCTGTGTCCCCCCCGTTATCTGAGACGTGCACGCAGGTGCAACAGTAGTGCAGACGTTTCCCCCGTGCCTTTTGCCGGATTCCGCACCGCGTGAACGTGCGCTCCTACCGTAGGTCATTTAGCGCGCTGAGGAAGTGAGCGCTGGGACAAAACCGGCGTCACGCCCGCGCCCCAGTGCCCTGCGGTCCCGTCCAGGACCTGCGCGGTTCCCCACTCTTCTTTCATCTGCACCGGTTGCACAGTGTTCCTTGGACTTTTTAGGAATTAGCTGTTTTGTAGAAATGCCCTTCAATTTGGGTTCGTCTGATGTTTCCTCGTGATTGATTTCAAGTTAAGCCTTTTTTTTAAAAGATTTTATGTTTAAGTAATCTGTACACCCAGTGTGGGGCTGGAACCCACACCTGGACTGAGCCAGCCAGGCGCCCCTCCAAGTTATGCATTTGTTATAAGGAGACCTCAACGGTGAAGTCGTGCTCTTCTCGGGAGGCACATGATGCCCGTGTGTCCCATGACTGGTGACACTTGGTTAAGTGGTTTACATGTGTCTCCATTATAAAGGAGTTACCATTTTTCCCTTGGTAATTATTGAACATGTTGTGTGGAGAAACTTCGAAGCTGCGTCACTGCACTTTCTATCACAAGTGTTTTGTGAAACAATTAGTACTCATATTTACCAAATATTTTTCTATTTCTATTATTCTTTCTTCATATTAGTTGGAATTCTGTAAGAAAGAAACTTCTGCCCCCCCCCCCCGTTTTTTAAAGTAGGCTCCACACCCAGCATGGGGCTTGAACTCAGCACCCAGAGATCAAGAGTCACATGCTCTACCGATTGAGCCACCTGGGTGCCCCCAAAACCTTCCTTTCTCCCCATTTTTCTACTTATTTATTCATGTTGGTATAGATGTTTTTATTTTGTGTTTATTCCATCGGTTATAATCCATTGCTGTAATGTATTTTGTTGCTAATTCTCCAGATTTGGGCGTTAGGAGCCCCTTCAAGTTGGCTTCTGTGTCCTTTCAGCATGTCCCCCGACATTTCTCAGCACCACCAGGTGCTCGGGCTCATCTTGTGCTTTCGTTGACCTAGCCTGAATCAGTCACTTCTCTAAGGAGCTCAGGTTCCTCTTTGCCTCGAAGGAGGTGTTTGGAAACCGTCATGAGGTTGTGGGTGTGCTTACTGCTCCTGCAGGGTCCTTGCTTTGTGGCTTTCTCAGTGGGCAGAGCTAGGAAACCAGACCCATCTGTATCCGTAGCTGTGCGTATAGATCTGTGTATATATTAAAAGCCGTGAGTTTATACTGATACTTCCAATCAGTTACCCCAAGGTTCGTTCTACACTCCCTTTCCTCTTTAAGTCTGGTTCCTATTGTCAGTATATTTACTTACATGCTCAATCCTAGACTACACGTGGAGTAATTTCAGAATTGCCAATCCGTTATTTCTGTGAAAAACCTATTAGCTAGAATGTAATATTTGCATACAGTTGTTTTGTTTTTATCCTTAGAATATATAGTCAAAATATTTTTTTACAAAGTTATTTTAGTGCATTTTTATGGGTTTTTTCCACTTAACGTTAATCATTTGTAATAAAGTTAGGTTTACTTGTTTCTATTCACCTTTCATTATGAGTCCTTATTGATTTTAAGTTTTGATATGTGAACCATGTTATTCTGAAACTCAGCAGCTCGTGGGGCACCTGGCTGGCTCAGTTGGAAAAGTATGGCTCTTGATCCCAGGGTCATGAGTTCGAACCCCACGGTGGGTGTAGAGATTACTTAAATAAGTAAATAAACAACAACAACAAAAATCAACAGCTTTTAACTATAAGATGATTCAACTTCCCTTCCACTTTATTTCCCATTTACTCACTTAACTTGTATGTGTTTGGTTTTTGTTATTTTTTGGCAAAGGAATTTGGCAGGTGTAAATTCTAATGAAGAAGCACTGCATACCCCCCAGCAAGTGCCAGCGGTGGAATTAAGGTCCATTTGTGACTCATCTCTCTCCTTTCAGATTTTGCAGATGGTTGTGGGGACTATTTGGCAGTCAGTGAAGGATGGGTCGTAGGCCCATGATTTTCATCCCCTAGACATGCTGAGAGTCCACGTATGGAGTTCAGCTCAGACAGCCCCTGTTGGGATTCCAGAGGGTGCCAGCATTGAGTCCCGTCTTGAGTGTAGAACAGATGAGCCACCTCTGGACTCGCCTTCAAGTCCCACAAAATGTTTTGCAAATTAAACTCACTAAATACGTTTATAGAGCAACAATATAACATTCCTTAATGAAGTCGGTTTGGGTTCTTCTGCATTCAGAATGGTGGGGCTTATCTTGTTAGTGGCTGAGTGCAAAGCCAAATGCATCCGGAGCTGCAGTCCTTCAGAGGAAGGAGGTAAAAAGAAACCCCTGCTTTGGATGTCTCTTTGCTCAGCCAGTGTGCCCAAACAGCTTGTTCGTAAGCGTCTGGTGGCCAACTTTTACCCTTTACAAATGTTCCCTTGTGTAAATTGTAGCTTCTGTAGCTGCTTATGTTGTACTGAGGTCATGCAGTGCTTTTCCAGTTAAGTACTTATCAAAGGTTTGTTGTAAAACAAATTGCTACAAATTTTGGTCGGCCGTACGGAGTGTGATTAATTCTAATGTCACATCTGCGGGTCGGGTAACCTGCAGGCTCATCTCTGACGTGTTTTACTCTGATGATTTGGTCGCCTCGGTGAGTGGTGAGAGTCATCCATGGGGCAGAAGCATCCTGTCCTACTCCTTCCCTGTTCATCCAGCATCTAGACACTGCAGCAGGGGTGGGGACAGGCCCGGGATGAGGCAAGCCCCCTGCAGAGCCCCCTGTGCTTGGAAAGCTCTTTACCTCCCATGTGGTTCTTTGTGGTTCACTGGGACTCACCTTTGTCTCGAACTCTTTCCTCTTAACCATGGAGCCGGCATGGACCCACCTGCAGCTCTGGCAGTCGTTGGCTCCATCCTCATTTGTGAGGACTTGCCTGAGTCACTAACTGGAAGTGCTGACTTCTGAGCCTCTCTTTCCCTGTGCTCTGTGCGAGGAGCGCCAAGCCCCAGGTGCTGCCCACCCCCCCCCCACCTCCGACAAGGCTGCCCCCACTGCACAGCCCTGGCGAGGCTCCAGTGAGCGGGTCCCAAGCTGCCCTGCGCTCCTGGCAGCCCTGTCTTAACACCAGGGGCGCACTCATGCGCATTGCTGACTGAGGTCATCTTCTAGGTGGGGCCTCTGCTGCCTGCATCCGTTTGGGGCCTGCAGGGTTTCCATGTGTGGGAGACTGTGGCTTTCATGGGGAGTTCTTTCCATCTTCCTAACACCCGGGGGTTTCCAGGTGCTTTTCAGACCTGACAGGCTTGAAATAAGGGTTAGAAAGCTCAGTGTTTGACCAATGAGAAAGTCAGAGTGATGGTGTGGCCTAGCGTGGCCCTGCTCCACCCCCTGCCGACCCCCCGGCTCTCCTAGAGCCCTGTGAACGCCAGGAGCAAAGCCATGGTGACTGTGCATCTCTCCCCCCATGGGGGATTTCTGTAGTTTCTCCAGAAGTTTCACGTGGTCCCTCCTGAAAACTGGGTGCTTGCTGGGGTCACCCGCTGGCTGACAGGTTGGGTCCAGACTCTGAATCTGTGACATTTAAAGCCGATTAATGTCAGCCTCAGGGCTTTTGGGATCATCCTTTGGTGAGATTACAGCAACACAGGCTGTTCTCTGGTGAGGGAAGGGGTGTGCGCCTTTGCATGGCAGGTTACCTGTGGGTGCTGAGTGCAGTAGGATCTGGGGTACATGGTCCAAGCTGCTCGCTCTCTAGGGAGTGAGCTGTCCTAGGACTCTCTGAATACTCTGCCAGACAGGTTGAACTTTACATTGAAAATGGCCAGAGCCGTTTGCGGATACCGTCCAGGCATGGTATCACATGGTCTGCTGTCTCTTACAGGAGTAACCTCTGTGGGTAGCTGTGTGACCGGTGCATTTAAGAGGCACAGCTGGTGGCACGGTACCCAGCACAGGACAGGGGCTAGTGAGCAGATCCCGGAGGAGGGGAGGCCCATTCACCTGGCCGACCTTGGTGCGTTCTCTGTGAAGCACCGCGCTGATGACTCGTCGGTACTTCGGGAGGCGGTCTGAGTCACCAGAGATCACAGTAGCGGGGGCGTCGTGGGGTGGTGTGTGTTTGCTTAAATCCTGATTCTCCCCTGTGAGTGGGTGCAGGCATGTGGGTGGCCTGTGTGTGCATCGGTTTTTGTTGACCAGACTGTGCCTGACCCCGGAGCTCCTAGGCCGCACACCAGCGGCCGGCTCATAGAGCTGCCCTGCTGGCTGGGGGTGGGGGTGGGGGTGTGCGTTGGGTGTTTTCTGCAGCCAGTAGATACACGGTTCGTGTGGGTGAGCACCAAACTGTGCAGGTCACCAGTTCCACCCCAGCGCGTTCGGTGGGCTTTGTGGCCAGCCTGGCCTGCCGTAACTCTGGGTTCCCAGTGGTCCTGGGAGCCCTGCAGCCAGCGCAGGGACCGTGGTCCAAGCAGGACCTCTTAGCCTCCCGAAGGCCAAGCAGAGCCTCTTCCTGCTCTACCCTGGTGGGCGGAGGCTTCCCTGCCCTCTGTCCAGAGCAGCCCGTGGCCCCCGGCACTCTGTGGATGTGGAGAGTGACCCCCTCTGCCATTTTCTTTTGTGCTTCCGTCTTGCCCCAGGATGACAGTCCATGGGTGCAGAGACCTTCCCTGTCTGTCTGCAGCAGGTAAAACCGTCCCTGGCACCTCGTAGACATTACGTAAGTACTCGTTCAGTGACTAGAGGAACGACTTCGAAGAAGCTCGCGGTGTCTGTCGGACTTTCCTGTTAGCACCATCACTTTTTCCTGGTGACGGTGACGTGGCCCTTGAGGTGTAACGGCAGGGGTTTGCTCCTGCGCGAGGCAAACACTGGTCATCACCTTCTGTGTGCTGGGGACTGGGGCTCAGAAGAGAGTCTGAGGTGACCTCTGCACGTCCCAGCTGTCTACTTGGGGGAAATATTTGGCCACTGACTGAATTTGAAGCCAGTAACTTCCTTTTTTATTGAATTAAAAACTTGTAAAAGTAAACGTCTCCAGTTTTTCTGTGATTCATTTATACGTCCACCAACACATCTGAAGATGAAGTTACTGAGAATCTGGAGGGGTGAAGGCTGGTGACTGGAGTGTGGGGTCTCCGGTATTTCGGATCGAGAGCAGCCGTGGCCAGGCTGGGCCAGGCACCTCAGCAAGCGGGGTGCTGTGCCCCGTGCTGGAGCCGCCTGGGCGTCTGACAGCACCCGGCGCACGGCAGCGGATGGTGGCCTACAGGGCGCGCCCCCGCCCTGAGAGAACGTGAGGATGGCTGCAAGTGTGGTGGAACGGGAAGCCCTAGGGAGTCAGGCTTTTTTTTTTTCCTTTTTTCTAAGATCCGTTTGGCAGCCCTCAGAGGGAGTGCACACAGGAAGGGCCAGTTCAGGGGCTCTCGCAGCAAGACTGCTTGCAGGTCAGGGATGATGACAGCTGAGGTGCGTGGGGGTGAGAGACAGCTGGAAATCAAGGCTAACCCCACGTGTTTAGCTTGAGCAGCTAGATAGAGGGGTGCCTTTGAAGGAGCCAGGGAAACTGGGGGGCAGAAGCGTGGGGTGCTGGGCTCAGGCGGTCTGTCACTCAGAATGGCAAGCAGGTGCCCGGATGGGTGTGTCGCAACTGAGCAGGGGTTGACGTGCTGGGCGAGGCCGAGAGGCGAGCAGGAGTAGGGCTGGAGCCCCGGTGCCGGGCCCAGGCACGTTGGCTCTGCCTGCAGTCCACGGTGGAGGGGCACTGCCCTTCTCCAGACCCCTGCAGGGAGGAGACCTGGGGCTGCCCCTGGACAGGACTGCCTGTGGGAAGGGCGCAGTGATCAGGGCGCTGGAGCTCTGCTGCCCCTAGTGATTAGACCCCCGCTTCCCAGGCCTCCCTCTGCGCTCACACTCAGCTCTGCTCCGCCTCCAACGCCACGGGTGCCGGGATTTTCCTCCACCAGGCATTCTCTACGATTGAACCGGATTCCGATTAACTGCCTGGGGTCAGCACAGGCCCCACAGTGAAGGGCTCAGCCCCACAAGACTGACTCCACCCAGATGCCAGTTCCAAGTCCAGGTTGTCACCTGTGCTCCTGACGACCTGCTATACATCAGAAGATCCCATGACCCCCTCCTTGGGTTCTGTTTGCTAGAGCAACTCACAGAACTGAGAGAAACATTTTACTTTCTAGCGGACCCGTTTATCATAAAAGGATGTAACTCAAGAACAGGCAGGTGGAAGAGATGCCCAGGGCGAGGGGCAGGGGAAGGAGTGCAGAGCGCCCGTGCTGTCTTGGCGCACCTCCAGTGTGTTCACCGACGGAAGCTGTCTGCGCCCCTTGGCTAAGCATTGCTGGGGACGCTTCGTCACAGAAGCATGACTGAGTAAGCCATTGGCCATTGGTGATTGAGTCAGCCTCCCAGTGGAAGCTGGTGGGTGCAGTTGAAAGAGAAACCCTGTAATCCCAAGGTTGGTTCCTCTGGCAGCCAGCTCCATCCCATGGTTACCTGGGGCTTTTCAGAGTCACCTCGTAAACACATGTGTGGTTGACAGGTTTGATATGAAAAACAGAAGATACCCTCTCACCTGGAGTCATTTCAGAACCTGGCAACAAAAAACTAAACCTAACAAAAGCTGGCCCTGTAGCTCCTATCACTCAGGAAGTTGTGAGGGTTTTAGGAGCCTTGTGCCGGGAACTGTGAATGAAGGCCACGGTGTATTTCTTATTACACTGCACGTGGCAGGGTCCTGCGGTCTCCGCAGCCCGCTGGAGGCCCTCCCGCTGCTTTAGCCTCTCCCTCTGGGTCTTGGCAGGGGCATTCTGTCTGCACTCTGCTGCTCGTCTCTAGCGCCAAGTCGCCGCAAGACTGGCCAGGCTGGAAGTGAGCCCTGAGGGCTCGGCGCTGCAAGGAGCAGCCGTAAGAAATGACAGTAGTTGCCACACGGTGTTGATAAAAGTGTCCCCTGCACGGAGACAGAGGGCTCAGCAAAGCAGGCCTGTGGGCCAGACCCAGCCTGCATTTTCCATGCTCTGTGGCTGCTTTTGCACAGAGTTGAACAGTTGTGACGGACTCTGTGGCCCACAAAGCCCCGAATAATTACCAACTGCCCTTTACAGCAAGAGTGGGCCAAGCCCTGTGCTGCGTGATTCATTGCTCTTATGGGAAGACCTGCATAAGGGATTCATTCTGATCAAAGTGCCAATGCCAAGAAAATACTGGCTTCACCTGAGAAATCGCCATACTTTTTCCTTACGAAGGTGGTGGGTGCTGCGCTCCATCCTGGTCTTGGTGCTTTGTCCTCCAGCAAGCCTCGGGTTGGGTGCGTTGTCTGATGCGCAACCACTGCATGGCTTCCATTGCCCGATCCTGACATTTATCACACCATGTTTTCCTCTTCTGCTGTCTGTGTTCTAAGATTATTTATGTGTTTATTTATTTGGCGAGCACAGGCAGGGGGGAGAGGCAGAGGGAGAGGTCAGGAGTAGACTCCCCACCGAGCAGGGAGTCCGACATGGGGCTTGATCCTAGGGCCCTGGGATTGTGACCCGAGCCAACGGCAGATGCTTAACTGACCGAGCCCCCCAGGCGCCCTTGCTGTCCGTGTTCTAAGCACTGCTCTGCTGAGCTCAGAGCTGACGTGTTTCCACCGTTCCCTGGGGCAGCTTGGCGCACAGCACCGAGCTTCTGCGAAATGCTCACTATTGTTTCTGCGGTCCTGACAGCGTTTTGGGATTCTCCAAACACCAGCTCAGACCATTTTGACAATTTCTCTTTTAATTTTTTCCCCTTTCCTTTCCTTTTTTTTTTTTTTTTAACTTGTAGCGATAATTACTACCAAACTCCACTCATTGGGCCAGAGACCTGTGTAGTGTTGGCGGAGGACTCACCCCTCACGGAGCATACTGCCTGCACCTGTGAGTTCATTGTTTTGTTTTGTGTTTTCATTTTATTACCAAAATGTTATAGTAACGGATTCGATTATGTGGATAATTTTTTGTTGGGGGTTTTTGTTATTAGTAACTTTAGGAGTGAAACGATACTTCACGTCCCTAAAAAATAGTATTGCTGATTCAGAGAGGGGTCACTTACGTAGGAATTCTAGAGTTAACATAAAGAATACCCGAAACAGTAGCCCTTAGATTCTCTTGTTCCTGTTTCCGAGTTTCTGTCTGTTTGCTGTGTGCTGACGAGTAGACCGGTGTGGGTGCTATGGGGTCTCCTTAGGAGCGGCTGCGTCGTACCTCTGTGACCCCTTTTCCGAGCGTCCCCGGCGGCCTCTGAAACCCTGCCCGCTGTCTGTCTCCCCCAGTCCCAGAAGCCTCACCATAAACCACTGTTGAACCAGTGAGTCAAGATGATGCGGGATGCTGGGAATTTTCCTTCTTCTTTTTCTTTTTCTTTTTTTTTTAAGATTTATTTATTTGGGAGAGAGAAAGAACTCAATCACATGTGAGCAGGGGGTGGGACAGAGGGAGAGGGGAAGCCGACTCCTGGCTGAGTATGGAGCTTGATCCCACGACCCTGAGATCATGACCTGAGCTGAAATCAAGAGTCGGTCACTGTACTGACTGAGCCACCCAGGTGCCCCTGAAGTGGGTCTTTTTTAAGAAGAAAAAATCCCAGGGCGCCTGGGTGGCTCAGTCGGTTGAGCAACCGACTCTTGGTTTCAGCTCAGGTCATGATCTCAGGGTCGTGGGATCAAGCCCTGCATTGGGCAAAAAACCAAAAAAAAAAAAAAAACAAACCCAAAAAACCCACTTTACATGAATCAGACATTTCAGGTTCTTTGGGATGATAGTGATACTCACATGTCACTGCCAGATGCCCGACTCAGATGCCCCCGGCCTTCTGGGAAGGTGCTCTCAGAGAAGGGCCGTGTTTGCCCTGGGGCATCGGCCCCCAGGAGGACCGTGGCCCTTGGGCCCAGCCTGCCTACCTTCTGGGCTTGCTGTGTGGCCTCAGGCCTGTTGGCGTAGATCAGGGCCTGGAGCACCACATGGTTTTATGTGTCCGAATCCACCTCTTCTCTGCCAGGTGACGGGACGTCGACAGTCCACACAGTCTCTAGTACGCCTGGCAGCCCTCGCTAGCCGTCCCCCCACGCATACCCGTGCGGCCCACCCTTGGCAGCACACAGGACCAAAAGCTGTTTAGATACTTGTTAGCAGTTTGACAAAGTAGTTTTATGCTGTTGAATCTAATAATTAAAAAATTGGTCTTGTGTATTATATATCTTTGTTTTTAAATTCTGTTTTCCTTTAGTACTTCATTTTTATTGTGTTTTAGAAAAGTATCAGTCTGTGATGGATTGGAAATAAAAGAGCCAAGGAACTTGTTCCTGAGTCCTGACTCTGCGGGAGCCCAAACCTGCCGCAGGGGCACAGTGTGGGGCAGGAGGGCCTTGGCTCTCAGAGGCTGGTGGGCTCCAGGGCTTGCTCTGGCTCTTGTCGGTGAGCACACGGTGTTTCCTATCTTTCCTTCCTCTGCTGCAGGGTGAGGCTAGGCTAGACAGAGCCCTCAAGGTCTGGGCCCTGGGGAGCCTCCTGTGGCTCTTCAGAATGTGTGACCAGACAGCTGCCTACTGGCCCAGAGTGTGCTTCCGCTAGGTGACAGCGATGCCACAGTTGGGGATCTGGGGCGGGTATTTCAGAAGGACAGCTAGAGCCCCTAACCCTGGGCCCGCTGCCCACCTTCTCCCTGCTCCAGCTGCCCCAATGCTGCCGCTGCCCTCAGACCAGGCCCTGAGCCAGCTGCTGGCTCGCAAGGAGGAGGAGTGGAGAGAGCTGCAGGCCCAGCGCTGCCAGCTGCAGGAGGCCGCGCTGCAGGACGCGCACAGCCAGCTGTACGAGGCGCAGGGGGCGCTGCGGCGCCTGCAGGAGGACTTCGTCTACAACTTGCAGGTGCTGGAGGAGCGGGACCACGAGCTGGAGCGCTACGATGCTGCCTTCGCCCAGGCCCGGGGGCTGGAGGAGGCCCGGCAGGCGGAGGTGAGCGAGCTCCGGGTGGAGGCGGCCCGGCTGCGACAGGCACTCACCCTGGAGGCCCGGCGGCGGGAGGACCTGCAGCTGCAGCACCAGCTGAAGCTGCAGGAGCACCGGCTGGAGCTGGAGCGCATCCACAGGTGAGGTACCCCTTGGGCAGCGCGGTGGAGGCCACGGGACACTGGTTTCAACGTTCAGAGTTTTCTCCGTGAATTACAAATCTTTATCATTTCCCTAAAAGATGTTAGAGCCCGTGATGGTTTTATTTTTTTAAAGATTTTATTTCTTCATTTGACAGAGAGAGACAGCCAGCGAGAGAGGGAACACAAGCAGGGGGAGTGGGAGAGGAGGAAGCAGGCTCATAGCAGAGGAGCCTGATGTGGGGCTCGATCCCATAACGCCAGGATCACGCCCTGAGCCGAAGGCAGACGCTTAACAACTGAGCCACCCAGGCGCCCCTCTGTGATGGTTTTAATGATGCAAAACAGCTCTCAGTTCCCAAGCTCAGTGAGCCCGCTTGAGGCAGGTGGACTAAGAAGAACTGGAGGCTGGGGTCAGAGGGTCCTGTTGGTGGGTCCCCGGAAAGCCGCTCTCGTATCACACACACCATCCTCAGTGAGAGGAGAGAGAAGCAGGCTTCATTTTAAAATCTTCTGCTGGCCTTCCCCTGATTGCAGGATGTAGGTTTGTGACGTCACGTTAGCTGTCGGGGTGCATCTCTGGTGCGTGTGTGCGCGTGTGTGCGCGTGTGAGCACACAGACGTCAGAGCGGCAGGCAGCGTCCGGCAGGTTCTGTTTTCACTTAACACGGGATCCCGAATAGTGTTTCACGTTGTCACACGTGCACTTCACGGTACTTGTAGAAAATCACAGCAGTGACGATGTTTTAGACAGTCATTTTCTCCTGAAGACGGTGAGGTGGAAAGGAGAAGCTGCCTGAGGAGTCTGTTGTGTTCTCTCCGGGAGCGCTCGCTTTCGTGCCCACGTAGACACGTCCCGTACACATGGCCCACAGCCTGCTTGTGGCGCTTTCCCATCCTCCCGGGCGGCTTTTCTTCACCTCACGCACCGAGTTCTGCCACATCCTGTGAAATGGCTGCCCGGCCACGTTTTGTGTTTGCCGGGCCTGTTGGCGCTGTGCACCTCTGACTTCCCGTGGCAGGCTGGGCGTGGCAAAGGCGACCTGCCTCGGTGGGCGCTCACGAGCCTCTGAGCCACTGCCAGCATCTCCTGTAACGACGCTGCGGTGTAGCTCCCAGGGTCCCAAGCGTCTCTGTCCTCGCAGAAGTGCAGAAGCCCAAGGTGTTCTCGGCCCCTGTGCAGATGCTCCCAGTCCCAATGCCGTGTGCCGGGGAGCCTGGCATTCCTGCAAGCAGTGCGGCTCGCAGCGTTCACATCCCAGGCCACCTCCCCAGGGGCCAGGTCAGCATCGCCTGGAGCAGGGACGGGGCTCCGGGACCTTCCGCCGCAGGATGGATGTTGGCATTCTGGCTGTTGCCCGACTCTGCTGTTAAAAGTCGTGCTGTGACGCTCTTGGAGGAGCAGAAGCAGTGCCCTTAACTCTGGGCACGTGGGCCAGCTTGCCTCCGGGGGGTGCTGATTTTCTTTCTCACGGCGGTGTTTGAGAGAGTTTAAAGCATCCTTAAACTGCTCTACATCTTTCTTGTAAAGTGTCTCCTCACATCATCTGCCCCCCTCCTTTTATTTTTGGCAAATCTGAGATCTTTTCGGCTGTTATTTCTTCGAGTACACGTCAGCCCTTCTCTTTTTCCTCCCATGCGGGGGCTCAGTGGCACGAGCCTTCAGCTTCTGTGACTGTCCCATGGCTCCCCGAAGCTCTGCTCCTGTTTTTCAGGCTGTTTCGCTCTGTTGTTTGCTGGGGTAATTTCTGTTGTCCTGGTTTCAAGTTCATGGAGTCTTTGCTCTGTCGTGCTGTCTTGTCTGTTCTGCTGCCGAGCCCACCCTAGAGTCTTCTGTCTGGTTGTCGTACCTCCTAGTTCTGTGTTTCTGTTTGATTCTTTGTAAGTGTTTCTTTGCCGGGAGCTTCTAATTTTTTATTTAAGGGTGCACTAAATTGCTTGTTGAAGCATTTTAAGTAATGGCTGCTTTAAAAACCCTCGTTAGAAAACCTCAATGTCTGTGTCATCTTGGTGTTAGTGTGTGTGCTGACTGCCTTTTCCCGTTCAGGTGGGGACCTTCCTGCTCTCGGTGTGACCTGTGACTGGCTTGTGTCCTGAGCGCTTGGGGAATTACCTTGTGAGACTCTGGACCCCATTTCAGGCTCCCTCTGCAGGCAGTCACTGTGTGGTGCAGCACGCAGGTCCCACTGAAGCCACCCCTCGAGAGCTTTTCTCAATACTGCCGTGTTTACACAGCGACAAGAACAGCGAGATGGACCAGCAGCGGGAACAGTACGAACACCTGAAGTGGACGCTGGAGAGAAAGCTCGAGGAGCTCGATGGCGAGCTTGCTCTGCAGAGGCAGGTAGGGCGCTCCAGCGCGTAACCCCCTCAGGCGCCTGCCCTGCCCACCACGTTGAAACCAAGTTGTTGAGGAGAAGACGGCCTTTTTGCTAACTGTGTGGTATCCATGGGATCAAAGTTGAGGTACTGGAGCGGATTCCCATTCTAGGGTGGCCCGGAGGGGTACGGTGGGCATCCGAACCTCTGTCTCTAGTAGCTCCCTCAGTGTTCTCTCTCCTTGCAAATAGACAAATGTTTTCTCCCTTACTTATTTCAGAAAAAAGTATTAAAAAGTCAAAATTTGAGTTACTTACTGTAGAAAAGAGCTGGGAACTCAAATTCCAGGTCTCCTTGGGGCTGGTTTCCTGTCTCTTGTTTCTGAACATCTTGTGTCCATTCTTGACTTGTCAGAAGTAGAATTGATTCAATGGCAATAATGATTTTTCTCTTGAAAAATGAAATATAAGGTGATGGGAACAGAGATGGTCTGTTGGACTCTTGCTGTACCTGCAAGCTGTGGACTGTGGGGTTAAGGAAGCTTTCTGCTGTGTGTGTTAGCAACACAGAATTGGAATCCACTGAAGTAGAAAGAGAATGAGTAATTGATTTCTTCATTCATTTAACTAATATTTTTTGAACGTGAACCATGTGTTAGGTGTCCTCCCAGGTCCTGGAGTTAGGGTATGAGTACCTGGACCTGCCTACTCTGGGAGCGAGCTGGCCCTCCATGGGTCACAGTGGACACTGAACAGCACGGTCTGTACTGGAACACCCCAAGGCTGTCACCCGCACAACGCAGTAAGGCAGGGTGGTCAGGAAGGGGAGTCGTGAGCAGAAGCCTGCAGGTGTTAAGGGGCATGGAGGGAGTGGTGGGTACCCGCATGCTTAGAGCTCCCGGGGCAGGCGTTCAAGGTTCAGGGGGTCTGAGGGGTAGGCAGCCACGTAGGGCTCACAGGCAGCAGCCCTGGGAACAACACCAGTGCTCTCAGGCTGCATGGGAGGTGGCTCCTGGCCTTCCAGGAGGATGTGTTGGGTAAGAGGGGACTTTTCACACTGGAGTTCAGGGTGGGGAGGTCACAGAGTACGGAACTGGAAGCCTGGGGCATCGTCAAAGGGCAGGCGTAGACAGAGGAGCCCTGGGCAGAGCGTTCAATGGGAGGATGGGAGGTGAGGGCCCGTCAGGGGCCCAGCAGGAAAGTGGGTTCCCTGGAGCAAGAGAGGAGGGTGGTGGAGGTGGACGTGAGCTGTGAATCGGGGTGAAGCGCTCCTTGTTCCTGGGCTGGACTTTTCCCTCAGGTCAGCACTTCCCTGCTGGCCCTGCTCCGTCTGCGTGACGGCCCAGCCCCCACAGCCTGCAGAACTTGGAGCAGAAACCAAATGCTTCGTGGTCTTGTAATATGTTAGGAGGAAAGAATCTCAATGATTCTCATGTTCTGGGGGCCCCTGGGGTAAGCGTCTCCCTCCAGCTCGGGTCATCATCCCAGGGTGCTGGGATGGAGCCCCACGTCAGGCTCCTTGCTCCCGGGCGGAGTCTGCTTCTCCCTCTGCTGCTCCCCCTGCTTGTGCGCTCACTCTCTCCCTCTCTTTAGTTAATTAATTAAATTTTTAAAAAAGATTATCATATTCAGGTTCCAGTAAGGGGAATTCACGTGACTCCTTATACTTTTACTTTTCAAAGGGCAAAAAAAGTAAAATGTATGCTTTCAATTGTACTTATGTGAGTGTCTCTGAGACCCCCACTTGACCTTCAGAGATTTAGGGATCCCATGTGGATGTATCACCAGGCAGGTGTGCGGCTCCCGCCTGCCTCCCTGGAGAGGGCGGACCAGGGACGTGGCAGATGTGGCCTCACCCTCGCCAGCACAGTCGGGCTGGGATTGGCCTCCCTCAGACTCTGGAGCCCCATGACTTCATCAGCCACTTGGATCTCGCTTGCTGTACTGTGTTGTCCGCACGCTGCCCTCGCCGGCTCCTTTGTGGGGACGGGCTTCACCTGCCTCGTGTCACCTCTGCTCTGCTCTAGGTGCCAGGGCTGGGTCGGGTCACCTTGAGATTTTAGGATGGGGGAGACAAAGTCAGACACTAGCTCCAGGATTCTGCATCTCAGTTCCACTGTGCACCCCTCCCCCCGTGTAATTTTTGGGTGTCAGTTCTTCACGTGTGAGCCACGTCTGAGGAACAAGCATGTCCACACCTCAGTCCACATGGCAGATCGACCACGGAGGTCTGTCTCTTCTCTGAGACCACGGGGAACAGGACACGAAGGGACTGACAGCAGTGAGGACCACAGCAGTGAAGGGGTTGGAAGGGCCTCAGCTAGAGAAGCAGCAGCTCGTGGGCGGGGGGCTCAGGGGCTTGCGTGCAGTGGGGGCTGACCTGGTGTCAGCTGGGGGGCTGCGTACGGGGCAGCGTCCCTGACGTGTGTACCCGGATGCCCAGCAGGCAGGAGCTCCTTCCCGGGCGGAAGCTCAGCACAGTTTCCTTTAACAAGTTGAATTACACACCCGAGAGGAAGGAAAGCAGCGGGTGTGGGCCGTGGGGCTGATGTGAGGGACCCCGATTTACATGCAGTCTGTGCACCGCCGCGACTTCTGACACACGCACGCACCCACGTAACGGCCAGGACAGAAGCTGTGTCACGTGAAGTCCCGGGGTGAAGTCCCGGGGTGCTCCTTTGCAGTCAGCGAGTGAGCGCCACGCCAGCCCCAGCAGCCACCTGTCTGCTTCCCTCCATGACGGGCGACGTCCGCCGTTGCCAGAGTCCCGCGCTACGTGCTCTTTCCTGTCTGGCTTTTCACGCAGCATGCTGTGGTCAGCGCGCTGTTCCTTCTCTTGCCCCGTGTGGCTGTACCAGTCGGCTCCCCGCTCACCTGCGGCTGGATGTTTCAGACATTGGGTCGTTTCTAGTTGGAGGTCGTTTGGAATAAAGTTGCTGTGAACGTTCTTGGCAAGCCTCCATTCATTCGGGTAAATAACTTAGGAGCAGAGTTTCTGGGTTGTGTGCTAGGGGCATGTTTAACGTGGTAAGAAACCGCCAAACTGTTTTCCAGACAGTTGTGCCATCTTAGCTCCCACCAGCGCCAGCCTTCGATCAGCATTCTCACTGCTCTGTGTCCTTGTCAGCACGGAGTGTCGTCCATCTTTCCCACTTAGCCACTTTACAGGGCGGGTCATGGTGTCTGTCTCACTGTGGTTTTAATTAGCTTGTTCCCGATGGTCAGTGTGTAAGCATCTTTTCACGTGCTCGTTGGCCATTAAGACATGTTTTTTTGTGAAGTGTCAGTTCACCTTTCTTGCCCTTCTTACAAGGTGGGTTATCCGTCCTCACGTGTTGATATGTAAGAGTTCCTTACGTACCCCAGAAGCAAGCCCTCGGGTACGTGTGTTACCACAGTCTTCCGTCCTGGCCCCGGCCTTTTCCTTTCCTCAGCACTATCGCATGACTAGCAGGTGATTTAATTTTGGTGACGTTCCAGGGAACTTTTCTTTGCCCCGTTCCCGAATAGGAACATACAGCTGAGACAGGGTTATGAGACCTTTGAGAATTGCCAGCAGCATGGGAAAGTAGCCCTGAGAGAACGATGACTCCTGGGTCAGTGATCCTGAAGCCCACCACTGTGTGCCCACGTCCGGGGTGAGGCGGCGGCTGTGCCTTCACAGGCCTCTGCTTGTCCATGCCGGTCTAGCCGTCCGCAGGCGAGGTGGTGATCCTGTGACCCCCCACCCTCTGCACAGTTGAGAGCTTGAGACTGTCTGGACGGGGTGGGGACAGGCCCAGCCTCACCTCATGTTGCGTCTTAGTGTTCAGGCTCCTGGGGTGCATTGTGGGCCGTCCTGTGATTAGTGCCACCAGAGATGTGTTTTGCATCCATAACCCAAGAATAGGATGTTAGGAGGAAGGGCCATTCACAAAACAAGAAAGAATTTTGACAATTAAAAGTATATTTAAAGAAATAAACTCAGAATATAGATAAAAAATAAAATCTGGGGGAAAATTTAAGAGATGTGGAGGATAAAACAGGAAGTTCAATCCAGCAATCACATTCCAGAAACATGCAGTGGAAAACAGGAAGGGGCAGACTATCGAGGACACGGCCCAGTCGCTTCTCAGGGTGGGGACTTCAGAATGAAAGGCCCGCAGAGGCCCAGGCAATAGTGGGAGATGTATCGGAGACATCTGGGAAACTTTTGGAAGGGGAGAATGGACACAGGGCCTCCCCCGCGGCTTAGCTGCAGTCAGCACAGCAGACCGGCTGCGAGGTGTGAGCACAGGGCCCTCGGGTCCGCACATGCAGGTGGAAGGGGGCTGCCTGCAGATGCTGGGCTCAGCCGGAGTCTCCCAAAGTACTGGAGCATGCTCTGCAGCCTGGCCCGTGGCCAAGGGCTCAACCCTCAGCTGCCTCCATTCCCTTCTGAGTTCAGACCAGTGGGAACCAAGAGATGGGAGCTGGAGAAGGCTGCCGGGACAATGGGGGCCTGAGCTGAGCAGACTGCCTGGCATCCCCTGGATTGGGTAGCCCCAGCCACAGGGCCCTGCTGGCAGCCTCATACTCCCAGAGTTCTACGCAGGAACGAGTGGGCCTGGGCCTGGCCAGAGCTGGGCTTCCAGACCCCCGGTGAGGCCGTTTGGGGCGTGGAGTCCGGCAGAGGCTCTTCCCAGCAGGAGGGACGCACAGAGAGGAAGAGGGACAGGAGTGCTGGGGAACGCGCGGGGAGGTGTGAAGGGCAGCCGGAGAGACAGCTGTGCGGCAGTCCGGGGAGAAGCCAGGCCGGAGTGTGGAGCCTCTGGAGTGGCTGTCCCCTAGGAGAGAGGGTCACGCTGCGCAAGTGGACACCGTGAAGGAACGTGAGGGGACGGGATGACCTAGGAGAGAGAGGTGGCGGGAGGTCGGAGGGTAACCCAAACTCCAGGAGAAACAGTGGGCTGTCGGTTATGAACTGTGGTCACCGTTCCCTGGCGAGTGTGCAGTGAATACTTTTATCGTCATAATAACGTGTCGAGTTTTTAGATTCGGCTTGGGGGTGAAGCTCAGAAGACTGCCTGCTTGCAGAGCCAGGTGTCGCGGAGCCGTGGTCTGCATCCTGGAAGGTGTGGATGGGGCTGCCCCATGGCTGCCGGTCCTGGCAGGGAGCCAGCCGAGAGCCGGGAGACAGGCAGGGAGCAGCCGGAACCAGCTGGAACGCTGCTGGCAGCACTGCTCCCGCACGGGGGCAAAGTGAGCAGCCCCAGGGGCCTCTGTCCCCAGTCCCCAGCAGTTCCTCATCTGTGTGTGCCCAGTGGACAGGCCCGGCGGCTCCGTGGGTGCCCGGCAAAAACTGGTGGCACCACCTGGGCGATCGGTTGAGGCACACTGACGCCACGGGAGCCCTCTGAGGCGGTTTGCGCAGACTGGCCGGACCGTGTCTGCAGGGCTCATGTCGCGCCTCCACCTCCAGGGACCTCTGTGTCCTGGCAGCTTCGGGCCCGCTCGCCCGGTGCTTAGTTGTGGCGGGGGTCTCTGCGGGGGCGCCACGGTCTCCTCCCACCACCAGCCCTTTCTGTTTTAGGAGCTGCTGCTGGAATTCGAGTCTGAAATGCAGAAGAGGGAGCACGGGTTCCGGCTACAGGCGGACAGCATGAGTAACGTGGTCTTGACTCATGAGCTCAAGGTGGGGTATGGCCTTCGGGCTGTGACCATTCCCTCCACAGACGTCAGGGGCTGCTCCTGAGCCGTGAGGCTACCTCTGGGCAGGAAGGTGGGGTTCACACAGAGGCCTCCCTTGCCGTGCAGGGGCCACGGGTGACACGCCTGGGCAGTGCCCGCCACGGTGCCTGCTATGTGGCCCCTTTCATGAGGGACAGAGGAGGGCCGGTGCCACCGCTCTGGTTGCCCCGGTGTTAGGGAAGGGTGCCCCCACCCGGGATAAACTGCCCCCCGACCCTGGTGGAGAGGGCCGGCTGCTGGCCTGTGTCCTCCGTGAGCACCGGGAATGGCCCCGGGGGTGCTGCTCAACCCCCATTTACAGCACAGGAGGCCGGGCCGGGCGCTCAGGGCCTGCGTGCAGCTTGTGCACCCACGGGGTGCAGCATGGGGTGCAGCATGCCCTCAGGGCCTGTGTGAGCGTGGGTTCTCTGATGCACTAGCCCACGTGCTGCCAGGGCACACGCGAGCTGCGTGCACAACTGACCTTTAGTATGGAGACAGGGGCCAGCGTTGAGGAAGCGGGAGGTTGTGCAGGGGAGGAAGAAGCAGGGGAGGACACGTGGCCTGGCCCTGCCACCCCGATAGGTTACACCTGCAGGGGCATCCAGCAGGTGTCAGGAAGAGAAACCCCGCCCTAGCGGTCAGGGAGGGCCCCTCCCACAGGCCTCCAGCCTTCCCACAGTGCCATAGTCCAAGGGGCAGCACTTGGCCAGCCAGAGGCCCCAGGAATCCTGGCAGTCCTATGTGGCCCGCATGCAGGCCAGGCAGCTCCCAGCCCATCCTCACCTCCTGGCAGGGACACCAGTTCTCCTGGAGTGCCAGTCCGCATCCTCTCAGGCCCTGTCTGGCCCCTGTGCATGAGTACCCCTGACCACACTCCTGCAGGAGCCCTGCCCCCTGCCAGCCAGGGCCCAGGCTGCCCTTCAGTGACCTGCAGGAGGCCACATGGGGATTTCTGAGAGTCAGGGGGGAGAGGGCTGGCGGGACATGCGGGGCCATGCCCTGCCCCACCTCCATCTGCCACGCCTGGCCATACAAACCCGTGGCCACCTCCCCCAGCGGGCAGCGCGGCTTACACGTGCAAAGCCATTACCGTGGCCGGCAGTTCACGGCCGCAGGTTGAGTCCGGTGTCTGAGCAGTATTCACATGGGAGCCAGGATGGACGCGTGGGCCCCGTGGTGGGGTGCAGCGTGCCCTCAGGGGTCGTGGGGCATCGGCGTCAAGGGGCACCTTCCCTGTTGTGCTGCTTCTGGGGTTACGTGTTCTTCTCCCGGCCCGGCTCCAGTTCTAGCCTCATTTTGAATTCTTCATCTCTTGAAGGTGAAGCTGTTGAACAAGGAGCTTGCGGCTGTGAAGGAAGCCACCGTGCAGGCCGCGGAGTCGCTGCGGAGCGCAGAGGCCGCCAATGCGGGGCTGGAGGGAGAGCTGCGGCGCAGCGGCCAGGAGCTCAGGGACCTGGCAGCCGCCAAGGACGCGCGGTGCGGACCGGGCCTGCCTCTCTGGGCGGGGGCTTCCGCCTGTGCCGGCCTGCGCAGGCCGCCGGGCGTGGCAGCGGGCCCTGGTCTGCTCTTGTGGCTAACAGTTCCTCCTCTTCAGGATAAGGGACTTAGAGGGCAAGCTTGACTGTGTGCAGCTCTCCAGGAAGAGGGAAGAGGAGGCGTTCAGGAGGAAGTGAGTGTTCCTGGCTCCCGGCCTGGCCGCTGGGGTTAGGTCCAGGCAGAGGCTCCTGCCAACCGGCGGGCCGTCCAGCCTTTGAATTTGCGACTTTGGGTTTGGGTCTGCTTCCATGCTCTGTTCAGGATTTTCTCGGTGGTAGTTAGGCTTTTTAGTGTCTTAAAACGTTTTTTAAAAGACTTTTTAAGGTTTTATTTTTAAGTTCTGTCTACACCCGATGTGGGGCTTGGAGTCAGAACCCCGAGATCAAGAGTCACGTGCTCCACTGACTGAGCCAGCCAGGCACGCCCGGTGTTTTAAGACTTTTAAACTTAAAAGTTTTATTAACCAGGGGGCGCCTGGCTGGCTCAGTTGGTTAAGCATCTGACTCTTGATTTCAGCTCAGGTGGTGATCTCGGGGTCGTGAGATCGAGCCCCACATCAGGCTGGCGCTGGGCACGGAGCCTGCTTAGGACTCCCTCTGCCCCTGCCCAGGCTTGAGCGCACACGCAAGTTCTCTGTCTCCAAAGAAAAAAAGAAAAGTTTTATTGACCAGTTCATTGCTTTTAGACTGCAGCAACAAATGTCACTTTGGGGATACAGTCACCTTTCATTTCTGCATTATTTTGGCAAAATAATCCTGCTCTCCTGGTTGTACGTTCTCTAGATTCTCAAGAGCCCCCCCCTTCTTCCTGCCGAAATACTTGTCTCACTCCTCAGTGTGGGCTGCGTGCCCCACACCGCCAGGGGTCAGGGGATGCCCAGCACGTACACAGCGTGGCACCACCCGGGCAGGGACCCTGAGAGAGCACAAGGTGGCCCACCCAGGGACGAGGGTGTGGGGGAGCCCGTGCCCTTGGGAGCAGCCCGGGCCCGGGGTTAGGTGGGTCCCAGAGAGCCTGAGGGGGCAGCGTCTACCGTTCCCCCGCCACAGGAGTCACCCTCTTCCTTTTCTGGAGAAGCACCAGGATGGTGGTGGTGAGTATGCTCGGGAACGAGCCGGCGAGGGTGGGGGAGCACGGGCCGTCTGGGGCAGTTCTGTGTTTTCTGGCCGCGACGTTTGTGCGGTCTGCGCACGCTGAGGAGAAAAGCTTCACAGGCTGTCCGTCTACTGCTTTTTCACCTGGAGTCAGACTGGAGCTGGGAGCTGCCTTCTAGGCCACCGTATAGATGCCGTCGGCCCGTGTACCCTTGGCCAGGCCGGCACGCGGGAGCTGGGGCGGGAGTCGTGCTCCTGCTCCTGCTGGGGGCATGTGGGCCCCATGCGCACGGCAGGATGTGGTCCAGCTTGGCCCCACGCAGGCCTGTGGTGCCGGGATGCGCAGTGGCGGCCGGCCTTCGGTGAAAACTGTGTTCCTCTTCATGTCCACAGCTGGAGCCTTTTTCTTTTTAAAATTATATTTAAGTAATGTTTACATCCCGTGTGGGGCTTGAACTCATGACCCCAAGATCAAGAGCCACACATTCCACAGACAGAGCCAGCCAGCCACCCCCAAAGTGTTTTTATTCATACGCTGAAATAGTTGAAAATGAATATAATTTTTAGCATATTATAAATATTGGCATTAAGAAGTAAAACTGTTCAGGGGTGTCTGGCTCCTCGGTCAGTGGAGCACATGACTCTGGGTCTCGGGGTTGTGAGTTCAAGCCCCATGTTGGGTGCAGAGATTACTTTAATATCTCAAGAAAGAAAGAGAGAGAGAGAAAGAAAGAAAAAGAAAGGAAAGAAAAAAGAAAGGAAAAGAAAGAAAGAAAGAAAGAAAGAAAGAAAGAAAGAAAGAAAGAAAGAAAAAGGTAAAGTAAAACTGGTCACTCTCTTTTTTCTTTAGATTTATTTATTTATTTTAGAGAGTGAGAACATGTGTGAGGGGGAGGGGCAGAGAGAGAGGGAGAAAATTTCAAGCACACTCCCCACTGAGCAGGGAGCCCAATGCGGTGCTCTGACCCAGGACCCTGAGACTGTGGCCTGAGCTGAAATCAATCTGATTGTGACGGCTAGTGAAACAAGTAGTTCGTTCTTTCTTTCTTTCTTTCTTTCTTTCTTTCTTTCTTTCTTTCTTTCTTTCTTTTTTTTTTAAGATTGTATTCATTAATTTGAGGGAGAGAGAGCACAAGCTGGGTGGAGCAGAGGGAGAGGGACAAGTAGGCTCCCCGCTGAGCAGGGAGCCCAATGCGGGGCTCCATCCCAGGACCCTGAGATCATGACCTGAGCTGAAGGCAGACACTTAACGACTGAGCCCCCGAGGCGTCCCATCATGTATTTCTTATGCTTCAGAAATTTGAAATCAATCTCCTTTAACAACAGTACATATACTTGTATAAACTAGAAACAGTGAAATTTGCTGGGGTAACAAGGCTCAAGTGTTCTAAAAGGTTTCTAAGTGAATGTATTCTGATAATTACTTGTACATAATTTACAAAACACTATAATATACTATAAAATTCAATAATTAAGTAAACTGTAAGTCTCCTTAGAAATGCCCCCCAACTGAGGGGAGAGGGTCCCCCCATCAGTTTGTGAGCACCTGCGTGGGGCTGGCCACCTCATCACACTCATGGCCAGAGAGCAGCTGGGTGGGCTCTCTGGCAGCATCCGCCAGGCTTTGGACGGCTTCCGGTTACCTGCCAGGAACCACCTGCCGCCTCGCGCCTGGCATGACTGTGCGTCATGTGCCTGCTGGTAGCTCTGTGGGAGCAGAGAGCTGGTAGTGCCTGGCTCGGTCGGCAGGATCATTCGTGTTCTCTGTTCCAGAAGTTTGGGTAAGACGCTTTTCTAAGACTTATTCTGTGACCGTTATATACACCTGGTGCCCTTTTGCTTAGTGACAGCGTGGGAATCCCTTGTCCTGAGAAGCTGGGAAACTGGAAGGTTGTGACGCGGGGAACACGTTCGCCAGCATGATATGGACACAGCAAGATGCTTTCGATTTTGTCACAAGCTTTACCATTTCTCCCTAAAGCCTGAAGCTTGCAGACTTAGTTTCCATTTAGGGAAAGAGCTCAGCAGAACCCGCCCTTGCTGTGAAACCACTGGCTGGTCAGCTTGCTGTGCAAGAACGTCTCACTTGGTTTTCAGTTCGTGTTTGGAGGAGTATCATGAAAACACTGAGAATTACAGAGCACGTGTGTCAGAGGTACCAGAGCGGTCTAGGTTAGGACGGGTTAGTGCGAATACACCTGACACGCTTTCAGACCCGTTATTAGAGCAGGTTATGAGAACACACGCACATGCTTCGCCTCCGATCGCGCTGTGTGACAGTGTGGTGTCGCGAGCAGCACAAATGGAGCCAAGGTGGCAGAAGGCAGGCTTCCCACCCCAGAGTCTGGTGTTTGCCTTTCGAAAGTCACTAAGCAACAATCACGCAGTGCAGTTCGGGAGTAACTCCACTCCTCTCACTAGCCGTCGCGATGAGACTTTTCCCGGTCTGATGAGAGGGGCCTGTGCTGCCAGACGCTGGTAGGTACAGCAACTGGCCCGTGTTCATTTTTTTGCTAACAGAAGGTAGAAAATACTGAACAGGTTGCAATATGGATAAGGTGAGGCTTGATTGTAATTAGAATGTAAAGTACTTTCACGTGACTTGGTTGAATAAGGCTTCACCATCCCACTGAAAAATGCTGATGGAAGGGGTGCCTGGGTGGCTCCGTCGGTGAAGCGTCTGTTTTTCGGCTCAGGTCATGACCTTCAGATCCTGGGATCAAGCCCCGCATCGGGCTCCCTGCTCAACGGGGAGCCTGCTTCTCCCTCTGCCTCTGCTGCTACCCCTGCTCGTGCTCTCTCTTGCTCTCTTTCTCTGTCAAATAAATAAAATCTTAAAAGAAAAATGCTGATGGAATCTAAAAAAAACACAAAACAAAACAAAAAAAACATGTAGGGGACACCTGGGTGGCTCAGGTGGGTAAGCATCCGACTCTTGGTTTCAGCTCAGGTCATGATGTCAGAGTCGTGAGTTCAAGCCCTGCGTCGGGCTCTGCGCTGGGCTGCAGCCTGCTTAAGAGTCTCTCTCTCCCACCACCCTGCTTTCTCTCTGTCTAAAAAGATAATAATAAAAATAAAAAATACCATGTAAAGTTACATTTTTTAGGGCTTTTAACTTTTTATTGAAACCAAGTAGAATACAAGCGTAAGAAGTCCTGAGCGTTGCCAGTCACACATCTGTGTGACGCCCGCCAGCTTGGTGTCCTGTCCAGACGAGCCTCTGTCCTGGTCATGGGATTCTGCTAGGTCTGGCATTTCCGGCAAAGATAGGCGAGCAGCTGGTGTCCGGCAGCCCCCAGTCGCAGGGAAGGCCTCGGCGTTCCGGGTGACTGACGGCTGCTGAGCCGCAGAGGTGGCGTATGCCTGCGCCCTGCTTTCGGGAGCCGGTAGGAAAGCCGGTGGGGGTGGCGGCAAGACAGCTTTCCTAGAGCTCCTGTCGCTGGGGTCTTTCTTCGGGGGAGGGTGAGCTCCGGAGTGTCCAGAGACCTGGCGTCTAAGAACCGTCCAGCCGGTGTTTACCTGAGGGGCGTGAGCACGTGGTCAGGTGGCTGCTACAGAGGTGGCCGGGCGGGACGCGCCGAGCGCAGCAGCCCCCGTACGCGGGAGAGGTGTGTGTGCTCTGGGCACCGGCCAGGGCCTGTGTGCGCTGCTCTGACACCGGCCTGTGTTTCAGGCACGAGGAGCTCGACCGTCTGGCCAGGGAAAGGGACGCGGTGCTGGCGGCTGTGAAGGGCGCCCACGCGGAGCAGCTGCGGGCGCTGGAGGCCAGGGCCCAGGAGCTGCAGGCCCGCTGTGAGACCCTGGAGCTGCGGCTGCGCAGGGCCGAGGGGGGGCAGGCCGACGCCCTGAAGTCCAGGGATGCCGCCATGGACAAGTGAGTGCGGGCGGGGGGCGCGAAGTGGGTGGAGACACCTCTGCCCGCTCTGGTCGTTTCTCTTAACCCTTTTACTCCTTTTCTATTTTTCAGATTGTGCTGTGTGTATGTATGTATGAATGTGTGCAATTATTTGTGGCAAAAGACACATAATACAAAATTTACCGTCAAACATTTAAAGTGCACATTCAGTGCGTTGTGCAGGCACCAAAATGTCCCTTCCCGTTCCCCTCCCCCACCCCCTGGAACCCACCGTCTACACTGTGTCTCTGGCGTTGAGGGCTCTGGGTCCCTCATGTGAGTGGAATCCTGCAGCGTCTGTCCTTCTGTGACTGGCTTATTCCCGTAATGCCTCCTCGGTCCTCCCATATTGGAGCAGGTGGCCGATGTCCTTCCTGTTTGCGGCTGAGTGGTCCTCACTATGCAGGTGGGCCACATTTCCTTTATCCATTCACCTGTCAGTGGGCACTCGGGTTGTTTCCACCTTTGGGCTCTTGTGAATAGTGCTGCTGCGAACATGGCTGTGCAAATACCTATTCAGGTCTCTTTAAAATTTGGGGAGAGGTAAACCCAGAAGGTGAATTGCTGGATCAGATGGTAAATCTATGTTTAACTTTTTTTTTTAAGATTTTATTTATTTATTTGTCAGAGAAAGAGTGAAGCAGGGGGAGCAACAGGCAGAGGGAGAAGCAGACTCTCCGCTGAGCAGGGATCCTGAGGCGGGACTTGATCCCAGGACCCAGAGACCATGACCTGAGCTGAAGGCAGATGCTTCACTGACTGAGCCCCCCAGGCACCCCTATGTTTAACTTTTTGAGGAGCTGCCAGATGGTTTTCACAGCAGATGCCCTGTTTTGCACACGGATTCCAATTCCTCCATTAACTCGTTTCTTTTTTTTTTAACTTTATTCTTTTAACTTAAATTCAGTTAGTTAACATATAGTGTGTTATTGGTTTCAGAGGTAGAGGTCATCAGTCGTATACAACACCCAGTGCTCATTACATCACACGCCCTCCTTAACCCCGCCACCCAGTTGCCCCATCCCCCCACCCCCTCCCCTGCAGCAACCCTCAGTTTGTTTCCTATGATGAAGAGTCTCTTGCGGTTTTTCTCCCTCTCTGATTTTGTCTTATTTTTCCCTCTCTTCCCCTATGATCCTCTGTCTTGTTTCTTAAATTCCACATATGAGTGAGATCATATAATTGTTTTTCCCTGATTGACGTATTTCATTTAGCATAATCCCCTCTAGTTCCATCCACGTTGTTGCAGATGCAAGATTCCTTTTTTTTTCTTTGATGGCTGAGTAGTATTCCTTTGGTTTCTTCCTAAACCCAGTTTTCTTCTGAGCATCTCGGCCAGGTGTGATGTGTGAGCAGCTCTGTCCCACCGTGCACAGCGTCCAGGCGGACGCATGTGCGTGTAGAACCAGTGGGAGCTGGACTTGGAACTGGACTCCAGGCTCCTGGCTGCCAGTGAGGACGTGATACTTGGAGAAGCTGTGTTTACTAAAAATATCCGATTAAGACAGTTAAGTCGGTTGTTGGCTAGTGTTTACCTTACTTAGCAACTGGCTTTTCCTGTATGTTTGGGAAGCGTGACTGGCTCCATTCTAGAGAGGGTGCTCTGCCCAATTATATTTCCGTCGGGGGGAGATGGCTCGTGCAACGGTACAATACCAGGAAGTTAGAGCTCACTCAGGAAGGTTCCTTGACTGAACGCACGATCTTGTTGATCTGTTCAACGCAAGCAACGCAGTTAGAGGACAGTCTGACGGGCGGATGTGTTCCCTCTGGGCTGCGAGGCTCTGTACGGGCCCTTCTCACAGCTGCGGTCAGATCTACTTGCATGGAGGCCCTGAACCGCCTCCTCCTACCCGCGCTCGCCTTTCGACGTGTCTGTCCTTGGGTTCCTCGCTGCTCTTCTGTGCGGCCCGGCTCGCAGGCCGTGGCCGGTGCTGCCTGGGGCCATCATGCCTGGGACAGTCCGTGTCTTCTCATACTAAGACGTATGCTGTTTGGAAATGAGCAACAAAACAGCCCATATTTTGAGCTATTTCTTTGGGTGTATTTGTGATGATATTCTGAGGGCATTGGGTCATGAATGCCACAGTAAGAGGCCGTGGCCCGAAGAGGCTTTGTGAGAACCCACCGTGCTCTGTGCCACCGTATCACCTGCAGCATAGAGTCGCCGCTGGCCACACGGGCGGGGCCCCTTTCCGGGGTCCACAGTTAAGGCACAAGAAGAGAGAGGGGAGACTAACCCAATCACGCTGTGCATCATTAACAAGAAATCAGTGTAACAACTCATGCTTTTGCCTGAAAAAATTATTATGGAGATATTTTGCGTTTTTTGAGTGCTAAATTTTGAAGCTACATCTCAGTTCAGACCAGCCACGTGCTCAGGAACCACGTGTGGCCCGTGGTCCCATGTTGAGCAGCAGAGGGGGTCCAGGACGCTTGACTGCGGGGTGCTTGACTGCGGGGGTCCAGGACGCAGTAAGGGTGAGTCCCCATGCTCTCCAGAGCCCCGACCTTATTGGGCTGGGTTGGTCTTAGCAAATTGGCACAGGAGCCGGGCTCACGTTCGGGGCACAAGCAGAGCTCTGTGGTGGGCAGATCCTTGGTTGGTGTGCATTGCAAACAGAAAACACACAAATACAGCTCCTGAGTCCCAGCGGCTTCTCCTGTCATTGGGGGGGGGGCGGGGGCTGCCACACTCGGGGTGCATAGGAGCAGTGTCGGGGAGTGTAACAGGAAGTCCATGTGGACCATCCCCCTGGTGCTGCTTGAGGCCCGGCAGGTGACCTCCAGGGCCGCCAGCCGCTCTTTCCCACCTGGAAAGTCAGAAAAAGCCTCAGTGACAAGTTCCCTGCTGGCCGATGTCCTTTGCCCCTTAAATTGAGTTGCTGACATATGGGTGATGTTGTGTCCGTCCCGCTCCCTGGGGGCGTGTAGATGGGAGCGTAGCTGAAGGAGAGCCGTCGTGTCCCCCCATCACGTCAGATGCTTGGTGCTGGTGCGGCTCAGCCGGCCGAGGCCCAGACCCTGTGGGGACGTGGCTCCAGGATAGCACATGTCAAGGGCCACCTTGGCACCGGTCCCGGCCTGCACTTTGTCACCCGACCACCCTGCGGTACTGGAGCGGGGAGCGCCGCCTGGAGCGGGGCTGCGTGGCCCCCAGGCTGAGCCAGTCCCGGCCCCCCTCCTGGCACCTGCACGTTGTCTCAACTGGATGTGTGGTGAAGTTTCCAACTTTGTGCAGCCCTTTGTGGTGTGAGAACAGGTACGACGTCAGGATGACTTTGTACGAATTGTACTAGAAATAATTTGTTGGAAGCATTTGAAGAAAAATGGTCTCTTTCCAGTGGCTGAGAATCATGCTGGAAACTCTTTGTGGACACTTTCTTCCTCCTCTGAGAATGTGACACGCGCTGCCTCTGGGTGGCGTAGCCGCAGAGCCCAAAGACTTGACGCGTACCAGCCACCTTGCTTTCCTCCGGAGGTGGTGATTCTGTGCCCCGTCCTGTAACAGTCGGGCTGCGCAGGGGGTGCGCCCCAGTGGCCTGTTGTGCCGTCAGTACTGCGTCTCCCCTGGTCAGTATCTCTAGGTGTCTTCTCTAGGGTTTTTCTTCTGGGGAAATTTATCTGAGTTTTGGTGATTCTACCAGGTAGTGTAAGGGTTTCTGTACAACCTCATGTTACTGTTGAATTTGAAAACGTGTGTCTCCGTGTGGAGGGGCTGCACGAGGCGTGGCACAGGTGAGCCCAGCGGCGCTGCCCCGAGACCTCCGTGGCTCCCCTCTCCCTGCACGTCTGGTGCGGACGTGGCGTGCTGTGGGTGTTTAGTGGGCACCTGGGTTGGTGGCGTGGGTGGGGGGACATTGCTTCTTGGGTAGGACCATTTCCTGAGCTGGGTGAGGGAATCTCCACCCTGATGCGGAGACACTGGTGCGTAGATTTCCGCTGAGGGTGGCGCGCGTGTGGGTGAGAGAAAGCTGGAGTGAGCACCACACCCACAGTCACACAGCTTCCCTTCTTTGTGCAGACTTCGGGAGGACGCGTCAGCTCTGAAATCCGGCTGGGATGCCCAGATCGCTCAGCTGTCCAAGGAGATGGTCGCCAAGGACCTTCACATTCAGTCGCTGCAGGAAGGGGAGGTGGAGCTCAAGGCACATCTGGCCAGATGCCAGCAGGACATCGGAAGGTGACTGTCCCCACAGCTTCCCCGAGAGGGTTCTTTTCAGTGTGCGCTTCCTCGGGGCCCAGTGCTGTTTTGGGTGCTAAGGGTACAAAAGGGAAAAGAATCAAGGCCCTGGCCTCACATCTTATTGAGGGAAAAAGACAAGAAACAGGAAACAGAAGAACATCTGGTTGTGAGAAAAGAGAACAAGGGGACAGGGTGATGGAGGGCGGCCAGAGAAAGCCTGTCCCCGGGAATGGGCTCAGGTCTGTAGCAAGCCCCACAGCAGCGTTCCTGCTGCTTGATCCCGTGTGGACAGTCACCGCTTTATGTCTCCTGTCCGACTGCTACCGTCTTATCAGATGGAATGAATGTTTGAGTAAAGAACATTTCTCTTTCTTGAGGAATAATTTAAATATAATAAAATGCACTTGTTTCAACTGTACAGCTGCTGAATCTTGACCAGCACGTACACGTCCCAGCCACCCCTGCAGCCGAGACACGAAACCTGTCCCTGCCCGGCCGGCGCTCCCTCTTGTCTCAGCCCGCCTGCCGCCCCGCCGTTCCGTCTGTGTGCCCTCTGCATCTGGCTTCTCTGCATGCTTGTTCCAAGTTTTCTATGTTTCTATGTCAGTTTTGGGAATTTGTGTCTTTCAGTGCGTTTGCTGTTTCATTTCATTGTTGACTTTGTTGGCGCGGACTTGTTCGTGGTGTTTCCTGATATCTCCCTGGTGTGTGCAGAGCCTGTCAGAACCGTCTCTCTCCTGTCCTCAGTCGGTCTAGCTGGAGATCTGTTGATTTTACAGATCTTTTCGAAGAGCCAGCTTTTGGTTTCATTGACTTTTCTTAGTTTTCTGGGTTTTTATTCTCATTGACATCTACTCTCATCTTCGTTATTTCCTTTCTTCCACTTCCTTTGGCTTTAAGTTGATGCTCTTTTGACAACTTCTAATGGTGGAATTCTCAATTGTTATTTTTGGACCATTCTTCTGTTCTGAGAAACATAGCATTTAATGCTGTGAATTTCCTTCCAAGGACTACTTCACTGCCTCCTACAGATTTTGATATTATTCAGTTACAAATACTTTCTTTTTTATTTTTTTAAAGATTTTATTTATTTATTTTGACAGAGAAAGACAGCCAGCGAGAGAGGGAACACAGGCAGGGGGAGTGGGAGAGGAAGAAGCAGGCTCCCAGTGGAGGAGCCTGATGTGGGGCTCGATCCCATAACGCTGGGATCACGCCCTGAGCCGAAGGCAGATGCTTAACGACTGAGCCACCCAGGGGCCCCGTGTTACAAATGCTTTCTAATTTTCCTTGCAATTTCTTCTTTGGTCCATGGGCTGTTTAGAAATCTGTTGTGGGGCGCCTGGGTGGCTCAGTGGTTAAGCGTCTGCCTTCGGCTCAGGGCGTGATCCTGGCGTTATGGGATCGAGTCCCACATCAGGCTCCTCCACTAGGAGCCTGCTCCTTCCTCTCCCACTCCCCCTGCTTGTGTTCCCTCTCTTGCTGGCTGTCTCTCTCTGTCAAATAAATAAAATCTTAAGGAAGGAATGAAGGAAGGAAGGAAGGAAGGAAGGAAGGAAGGAAGGAAGGAAGGAAGGAAAGAAAGAAAGAAAGGGAAAGAAAGAAAGAGAAATAAATCTGGTGCTAAGTTTCCCACCATCTTGAGATTTCCAGATATCTTTTTGTTACTGATTTCTAATTTAATTCTGTTGTGGACAGAGAACATATTCTGTGTTCCTGCTCCCTGGGACCCAAGGGCAGGGAGCACGGGCATTCCGGAACTTCATGGTCACAGGACAGTACTGTGGCGTTTCCTGGCATTTTACAAAGTATTGGCCCTCCATGGACATTTTAAAAATAAACAACTTGGGGGTGACTGGGTGGCTCGGTTGGTTGAGCGTCCAACTCTTGATTTCGGCTCAGGTCATGATCTCAGCATCCTGGGATCGAGCCCCAAGTCGGGCTCTGTGCTCAGCGGGAGTCTGCTCGAGATTCTCTCCCTCTGCCCCTCCCCCAGCTTGCATTCTCTATCTCTCTCAAAAATAAATACATAAATTTTTAAAACAATAAACAAGTGGGCTTTCAGCACAGTTTTCAAAGCCCTGTCCCACTGCTGTGAGCCTTTGTGTCTGAAGGTGTTCCATGTTTGCCTTCCTGTGTGAGTGCTGATTTTGCTGTGTTTAGGATGCTAAATTCCAAATCATTTCTCCCCTGGATTTTAAACCCGTTGCGTATTACTTTATCGTTGCTCTGGAACAAATTACTGCAGACCCAGCAGGTGTAACTACGTCCACATATCATCTCGGTCTCTGCGTTCAGGAGTCCGGCTCGGCTCAGCTGTGTTCCCGGCAGAGGGTCTCACTAGGCTGGGACCACGGTATCGGCCAGGCTGCCCTTTCCTCCCGGGCTCCTCCAGGCTGGTGGCAGAGGCCCTTCCCAGTGGCTGTGAGCCGCTGACGCGCCCGCAGGTCCTGACAGTGGCCTCACAGCGCGGCAGCTACTCTAAGGCCAGCAGGAAACTCCCTCCAGTGGGCAGGACAGGGTCTCACATGGCCTCACCTGATCAGGGGCACGCCCACCGTGTCGTGCACACAGCCTGGCCACCCTTGGGGGAGGTCGTCCAGAGCCCCCGCCATGTGTTGCCCCCATGTGGCCGACAAGAAGCCTGGGGCCCATCTGGCACTCACTGTCTCTCACCCTTAGGCTTCTCTTTCATCCTGGGGCTCAACAGTGCACATGGCGTCTGTGCGTGTGGTTCCGTGAAGCCCCCTGCCTAGCGCTCGGTGAGCCCTTCTGGTCCGAGGACGTGCATCCCCACCGTTGTGCTGGGTTTTCTGCTTTGCTTCCTCCGTTCTGATCTCTCTGGACCTGCTCTTTGATGGATGTCGGTCCTCTGAGCTCTGGAGGGCTCTCTGTCCTGGCGGCTCCAAGCTCTCTGGCTCAGCCCACTCTGCACACGTTCCCGAGCTCTGCGGTGGTGGTCGCTCTGAGACCTTCTCACATGTCTCTGCTGGAACCGCTTCTCTCTCTCTTTTCCCCGAGTTTGCTGGCTTTCTTCCCTTCTCATGAATGGATTCTTCTGTCTCTTGAGCGTGATCTTCCGTGGTGCTGGTTTCCTCGGTGTTTGGGAGTCCCTGTTGGCTGCTCTCTGAACCCCAGTCTGCCCACAGGTGCCGTGTCTCCTCCGCCTGCGCACTGCGGACTCCTCCCGGCTGTGCCCCCCGTCCCCCCACCCCGTTGCCTGCCGCACCCCTTTGCTCTTCATGTGCAAGACATTAACCTTTGTGCCTTTCCCGTCCCTGGAGGTACAAACAGCAGCTGTCCGAGGCCGTGGAGAGGGAGCGGTGCCTGGAGCGTGAGAAGGCACAGCGGGAGCTCGACTGGCGGCAGCGCTGTGACGGTGTGGAGAGGGACCACTACCGCAAGTCCGAAGACCTGATTCGGGCCCTGACCGAGGCGCGGGATCAGGTCTGTGTCCCCAAGCTTGTCAGGTTTCATCCTGCGCTGGGAGGGCCTGGGAGCACGCCCCGCGGCTCCTGGAAGGCTCTGGGCTCTCACCACACTGCCGTTCGGATAGGAGCATGCCGAGCCTCACTGAGCAGCGTGACGCGCAACAACAAAGATGAGAGCAGGGGAAGGTGTCCCTGTCCCACCCACAGCCTTTGATAGCATCTTAGTTTTTATTGTATTAGTTGTTTCCCTAAATGGCCAGTGCTGGGAGGATCCCTGGCTCCTGTGTGCGGGGGACCTGGCAGAAAGGGCCATACCTGAGCCTGGTGCGGCCGCTCAGCCGGCTCCGACCGTTGCGTGGTCCTGGGCCACGGGGGCTGCTTGCTCACACATCTGCAGTCTCCTTCCCGGGAAGGACCCCAAAAGTTGGTACTGCTGCCTCGTGACCCTCCCAGTGGGAACTGAGTCCCACATCTCTTCCCAGGTTTCTGCCAAGCTCCAGGAGACAGAGCGGATGCTGCGTGACCAGGAGGTGGTGCTGAAGGCCTTGACCCTAGAGAGAGACCAGGCCGTGCAGGCCTTGAGGACACGCGGGCTCCTTCCTGAGAGGGAGGTGCAGGTCAGTGCTGCTGTCCTCCCTGAGCCTCGCCCGGGAACGCCCACGGCCCCAGCAGCCCGCTCCTTGAGGCTTGCCTCAACAGCGGCCATGGGAGAATAGGGCCACACAGAACCCAACTGGAGGTCTGTCTTCTCAGCCCTATTCCTTTCCAGGGTCTGTTGGCGCAACAGGGGCCAGTCTGACGCCTGAAAGAGCTGAGGTAACTCTGTTCAGACTCTTCTTTGTATCTTTAGTTCTTGAAATCTCAAAAACCCCACACTCCCTTCTGCCATACAGATGGTTAGTGTCACTTTGCTGCTGTGGCCTTCCCCGTGGAGCTGTCATGACGGGTCTCTGTGTGCCGTGATCCTGTCTGCAGGGACTGGCTGAGTACCTCCCTGTGCTGGGTCTGCCCGAGAACTTTGTGTCCTGGCCTTTGGAATCTCTGATGCTGAGGCCGGCCCTGTGGCCCGAGAGGCTGGGACCCTAGAAAACAGCTTAGAAGGAGCAGGGCTGGGCTCCAAGGTCCACGGTCAGAGGGGCAGAGGCAGCATGAGGCTGGGGGAGTGAGAGCAGGCGGGGTGGCTGGAGGATTTTTCCAGGCCCGTGAACGGTTCTTGTCTTGTTTGACATGCAGTGAAGCACATAGATCTTTAGTGCACGCAGGTCAGTGTGTTTGCCGTGAATGTGCCCATGGCACCCAGCCTTCCAGCAAGATATGGAGCATTTCCATCACCCTAGAAAGTACCCTGCGGCCCTTCCCATTGGTCCCCATCCCCACCCCAAAGGCAGCGGCTGCTCAGACGTCTGGCTTGTCTCAGGTACCCAGGTGGGCAAGGTTTCCTCCAAGACAGTGCTGTGGCCACGTCTGTAGGCCCAGCCCCTAACCAATGTTAAGGTATTTGTAATTTGGGGCACTGGCCAGCTCAGTCTGTGAGCATGTGACTCTTGATCTCGGGGTCATGAGTTTGAGCCCCGCATTGGGTGTGGAGGTTACTAAAACATACGCATATATGTTCCCAACTTGTCCTGACCCACGTACGGAACCCAGGACCTCTACTTCTTCTCTCAAGAGTTTTAAGTTCAAGCACAGGGTTGACATTTGATGATCCTGTCTCGGTCATTTGTGAGAATTGTCAGAACGCAGGAAACTGCCCCAGCGTCTGTGTGGACAGCTGGGCAGGAGCCACAGCCTTGGGGAGGACGTGGCACACGGGCACGGAGGCTCCTTCGGGCCTCGGCAACACAGGACAGTGGGAAGGCTCACAGGGAGGAATCAGCGTGTGGCAGGGCCACCAGTGTCCTTCCTGCCACGTCACTGGCCACAGAGCCGAGGACTTGCAAAGGATGCTTCCTGTCGGTGTTGGTGCTGATTTTGAAGGATGTGGGGTACCGTCAGACATCCAGAAGGAAATCCCAGGGTGCAGCCAAGGGCCCTTTGTATTGAAGGGTGCGTCTGTCCAGGAAGGACAGAACTAAGGGCTAGAATTTATACCAGAGACACGCGTCTTCACACGTGCTGTCTGAGCCGCCCACATACAGCCATGGCCATGTTCTCCCCACAAAGATCTCCTTGCTGACAGCCACCCAGAGCCCGACGCTGACTGTGAGAGGCCTGCAGGCTGAACAGCAGCCCGGAAGGGACAGGTTTGGTCCCAACCGCCAGCTCTCGGGGATGCGACCTTACTTGGAAATAGGCTCTTTGTGGGTGTAACCAGTCGGATGAGGTCACGCAGGAGCAGGTGGGTCCTAATCCAATATGGCTGGAGTCCTTATACAAGGCACAGCACGTGGAAGACAGAGACACAGGGAGAAGGCCAGGCGCCCACGGAGGCAGACACGGGAGTGACGGGGCCCCAAACCGAGGGACACCAAGAGGTGTGGGTCCACGCTGGAAGCAGGAAGAGGCAGGAAGGATTCTAGCCAGAGTCCCTGAGGGAGCCTTTGCCTCTAGCCTGAGGCACATGCCCCACAGTCAGCGTCACAGGAAGCCCCAGCCCACCACGAGTCTCTCCTCAAGGCCCCTGAGGGAAGCCGTGTTGCTGGGAAATCTGGGAAACCCCGCAGGGGGGGTGGCTTCTGGGGCAGTGCTGGGGGCAGTGTCAGACACCATCCTCCTGCTTCTAGGGCCCAAGTGTCCAGTAGTCCAACCTCTGTCCCTTGATGAGAAGTCACTCACCTAGTTGTTCACGGTAAGGGAACTTTCCAGCAGTGCAGCCCTCTCCCCACTCGTCCAGCATCAGCCTGGGGGGTAAGGGCAAACGCAGGCATGAGCGCCATGTCTGTGGGCTGGCTTGCCCCGCTGTCCATGTTAGCCAGTCTGTCGAGAGCACATGCACGGCTCATGTTCTCGCTGGCAGTGACTCACGCGTGTCTCAGAGTGGAAGTCGGCCCTGCGGACTCTGGCTGTGCCCTGCGTGGCTGGCACTCACCCTGTGGTTAGTGTGTGAGGCAGGCTGGGAGCTGAGCATCCGAGGGCTGACCTGGAAGTCACATGAAGACAGTTGTATCCCACCAGCCATGCTGAGAAAACACTCCACTCCTGTCCATAAATGCGCATACCTTTGATTCTGTGTAGGGGGCCTGGAGCCAAAGCTAGTGGGACGTAACAGCCCACTCCACAAGGCTGTCCGCAAGCATGAGCTGGCGTGCCCCGTGGTCTGATGTGGCTTCCGAGCCAGGACTGGGGTGGGAGGTCTCTCTGCGGGCGTCCGGCAGACACGGTGGGATGAAGGCTTGAGCTGAGTCCCGTGGGTGTCCCTGCTTCATGGGGTGTGATAACCATTAGCAGGTTCGTGATGTGGCCACCTGGGAAAGCTGCAGCTGTCCGTGGACAGTGGTTGCTGCCTGTCTGGTGTAGGTGGGCCCTCTCGGCCTGCACAAGGTTAGGGCAGCAGGCGGGTCTATCAGGAGGCGATGGGAAAGGGCGGATGGGCCGGCGTGATCTCCGCTGAGCCGATGGGCTGCATCTTGTGTGGCAGCGTCTTCTTCCCACGGGCACCTGGTTACGTGGAGCCTCTGCAGGGACCGCGTCAGTCCTCCCACGGTGACGGTCTAAGGTCCGAAGCACAGGCCCTCCCGGTACAGGCTCAGGGGAGCACGCGGCCTGTGTCACGGGGGCTTCATCGCCACGCCACGTCACAGAGGAGATCGTGGCTCTCGGGCTGCCCAGGGGTGTGGGGGCTGATGCTGCCATTCCATCCGAGAAGGGTGGTCCCTGCTCCACAGGTGGCAGAGGGAGCATCTGAGCAAGGCCAGGCCAGCAGCAGGTCCCACGCGGCTCTGCTGTGGTGTCTGTGCTGGGGCAGCTGTGAAGTTTTGTGGGCGACGTGCCGCTGGGCACAGGAAAGGGAGGTGGGGGTTTGCAGGGAAGCAGGTTGCCCTTCCTGTCTGCAGTGTCCACGGCGAGCAGTGGGGCAGAGGAGCAGGGGCCGGAACGCAGAGCAGGTGCAGAAAGGAGCCTGTGGAGGGTGTGACGGGGGAGAGGAGGGCGTTGGAAAGCTGGAGTCTGTGTTCAGTAGAGAAAGAGCTGCTTCCTTCTGGAAGGAGAAGTAACATGTGGCCACTGCAAGAGTTCAGCAATTTCAGTTTAGCAGCATGGCCTCCGGAACCAGGCGGACCCAAGGTCTAACCCAGCCCAGCTCTGTTCGGCCCAGAGCGGGTTGCCTCTCGCAGCCTCCCTGGCGCTTTCGTGGGGAATGAATGAGTGGCCGGAGCATGGCGGGGTAACGGGTTGAGCACGCGGTGGCAGTGTGGAGACAGTGTGGTGGCGGGGTCAGACCTCATTGACTCATCTGTGTGATGCGTCCCTTTTGCAGAGCACTGACAGAGGGCCGTGACCCAGCGCCCGGCCTGCGGCTGGCTCAACACGGGCCAGTCTTACTGCTACAGAGAAGGCAGAAGTCCCCCGTGGTTGGGCCTCTCGGGCACTCCGGTGTGTTTCTCTAGTTGCCTCTCCTTGCGGGTCTTGTACGTGTTCCCGTGCACGTACTATCTTTATATAGTTCAGCTTGTGCTGTATAATTTGGAGTCTTTTTTCCCACTTCTGTGACAACTGTTTTTCATGTCATTGTAGTTCTTCAGAACACAATGTAAATGGTTGCACATTTTACTGTATGGCCCTTCTGTTGCCTGCGGCCGCCGAGACCATCCTAAGGCCACACGGGTGTGTTGGTGCCTCGCTCTGAGCTCGGGTGGCTAGGTGCTGCAGGACTGGGCAAGCTGAGAGGGGCCAGCGACGTGTCGGAAGGAAAGCCGGGGTCCGTGGAGCGTGTGCGGCCGCCGGGGCATCCGGCAGGCCTGCCCGCCCACACGGTTAGCACAGCGGCCAGGCAGCCCGGTCGGCAGGCACGTGTCCGTGAAGGAGGGGCCTCTGCTCGGGCTCAGACACGGACCTGGGCAGTCCGCGGGGCTGCGTTTCCTGGCCCATGCTTCAGGTATCCTGGTTCTGTGCTGGCGTTTCCAGGAACGTGTCTGATTTTCTGGTTGTTTACAGCCAGCCGCAGGCCCTCCTGCAGCGAGCCCCTTGTGGTCACTGTCATTTCTGAAGGGTGCTGCCACTGCCCATAGGATTGCAAGGTGGTCGGTGTGTTCCCTTCCTGCACGCCGCACACCGGTCCTCTCTCATGGATTTCAGTGGCTGTCACGAGAAGTCGGCAGAAACCTTGTATCTGTGCTGTGCACACCGGGTAATACGCTATTTTCCTGTGATCGCTTTTGGGAGTTTTCTCTTTATCACTGATCTTTTTTAGCAATTTGATTACGATGTGCTATTTGGTGTGATTTTCTTTATGTTTATCTTGCTTTGGGTTCGGTGGGCTGGGATCTGTGGACTGATGTTTTCATCAATTTGTTACGAATAAAGTACATCTTGCGCCGAGCCTGTTGACTCCGGGTCTGTCACTTGGCGCTGTGTTCGTGCCCACAGACCTTTCCTCCTACAGTGTCTGCTCTGCTCTCAGGCCGTCCTCTCCGCGAGTTTCTTATTTCAAATAATGTATTTCTTATCTCTGCAGATGCTGTTTGGTTTTTCTAAAAATTTCTTCCAATACTCTTCCTTTTATGTCCTGTTTTTCTTTAAATCCTTGAGTGTGTTTCTGTTTATAACTGTGCTGAAGTCTTTGACCACCACGTAGCATGTCTTCGTGGTTCATCTATGGGTTAGCGTGTGTTAGAACCTCATTCCTTCTGTTCCATTGTGTTACATTTTCTTAATTCATTCATCCACTGGTAGACATTAGTATGTGCACATTCTGGCTCCTGTGAGAAACGCTGCTGTGAACACGCACGTACGAGTTTTCAGGTGAACGTATGTTTTTGGTTCTCTTGGGCGAACACCCAGGGTGGAATTGTGGGTCGTGTAGTAACTCTGTGTTTCACCTTTCGAGAAGCCACCAAGACTGTCTCCCACAGCGTTGCTCTGTCGCACGCCCGCAAGCAGCCCTCGCAGCGGGTGATAGCCCCGTGTCGTCCGCCTCCTCCCGGCACAGTGACTGCTGGTCTTTTCCACACCTGCCGCCCCAGTGGGTGAGGGTGGCTTCGTGACCGAGAACAAAGGGTCCGCAGGTTTCAGTGAAAGCTGCCTTTGGCAAACAGCAGTCTTGTCTTTGTGACAACCAGAAGATTTGCATTGTCAGTTTAGACGGAAGGTCCCTGCAGCTGGGAGGGCAGACGAGGGGGAGCGTGGACACAGTGGCTCTGGACGGGCAGCGAGACGCAGGTTTCTCCTGTAGCTGTAAGCATTCTCTTTCTTTTCTGACAGCTGCTCCTAAGGCATCATGAAGAAGAAATCAGGGAAAGTTTCCCATCTAGTGAGATCCAGAGGCTCCAGGAGCAAAACACAAGTTTACGAAGGGCTGTTGCTGAGATGAGGAAAGAAATGGAGACTCTGAGTGACCACGTTCTACCTCCTGCCCCGTCAGGCGGTCAGGTCGCTGACACAGAGCAGCCCCGTCCCAGCCCAGAGGCAGCAGCCGCGGTTCCTGGTGAGCACGGGTGAGGGCTGCAGGAGGGGAGGGGAGGCCGGGGGGACACGGGTCTCCACTGGGTCCGAAATGGGCTTCACTTGGAGTCTTACCAATGAACACGTGGTTTAAAACATCACTTCAAAGTAGGACAGCGGCGTTTCCTCTGAGAGAGAACATCTTAAGTCAGTGTTTGCATGTGGATAACAGGGAAGGAGAAAGTGAAGGGTGTGCTTGGCATGTCCAGCCGGGAGTCTGCTGGCATGGGGAGCCAGCTGGGCACTGTGTTTGAGTGGTGGGCAGTGCAGGGCTGGCGGGACACTGGGCCTCTCCTCGGGGCGTCTGGTGCTGGAGCGGAGCTGGGCTGCACCCCGTGTGCGGTCAGGAGGGGCCCAGGAGTGGCTGTGAGTGGAGGGCCAGTTCCACCAGTGTGGAGCACGAGCCCACGCTTGAGACGCACGGGCCTGAGGGGGCGCTGAGTGTCTGCCGGGTTGTGAAACCCTCCTCAGTGAGCGCCTGGCACTGGAGGGGAGAAGAGCACCGAGGCCAGGGGCTGTTGTGGGGGCGGGCGGGAAATAGGTGGCACTGGCCTGAGTGGGCCTCTGCCCTGGTGACGGTGGAGGGACATGTAAATGTGTGTGCCTGTGTATTTACTGTTTTTTTGGGGCAGATCACATTATGGTCCTTGAAACAGAAATACAAAATCTGAAGCATAAATTTAAAGCCCTGGAAGAACAAGTAGAAGATGTGTTCGATCCCCCGAAGAGGTCCTCCTCTTACCCTGACTCTCAGCCCAGCGTCCACACCTCGGCTGACGTCCACGGTAAGAGTCCTTGTCTTGTCCTGTCACATGCTCTGCCCTGGTAACACTGCCTTTGTTTTAGTTGAAATATAAACCCTACAGAAAGTGCACGAAATGCACACGGACAGGTCAAGGAATGATCGCAGACCGCGGGTCCCCTGTCCTGTTCCCCAGGAGTCCGCAGGCCAAGCCGTTCTCAAAGTGTTTACGCCTGTTCACCCCCGTGTATGGGCGCCTCCCTGCCCCACCCCTGCTCCGACACCACGCAGATGCCCCCTCACCCCAGCTGGGGCGCTGGCCCGGTGGAGGGCCCACTTCGGGGGACTAGGCGGACGCATGCAGGCCAGGCAGCACCCTCTAGCTGCCCAGCCGATGGTTTACAAGGAGAGAAGGGAGGGAGCAGGACACGGCGCCTCCAGACGGCCTGCTCTCCGCCCAGGAGCTGGCAGGCTTCCCAAAGCTGGTGTCTGTGACTTGTTTCTCTTGTATTATGTTTCCTGGCTGGACTCTCCATATGATGTGGGTAACAGCTGGCCCTCCTCCTGAGCCCAGAGAAACACTTTCAACATTTCACTTTAATATTTGGTAAGGATGAGGGGGCGGGATCAGAGTAAGGAAATTCCTTTCTCTTCCTGTTGTAAGGCAGATCTTTGTATTTTATCGCGATTCTGTCAGTTCTGCTTAATGTGTTTTGAAGCTTTGTCGTTGGATGCGTACGTGCAGCCCTAGGACTGTTTGTGACGGGGACGGACCCTTCTGTGATCCCAGAGCGGTCCCCTCCTCCAGGCAGCTCTCCTGGCCTTCCCCTGGTCGTGTCTGCCCAGTGTATCTTCAGGATCCTGTTCCCTTTTCGCCTGCCTCTGCCGCAGTTGAAGTGAATTTCCCATAGGCAGCACATAGGGTCAGTTTCTGAATTAACTGACATATCTGCACCGTCCACGCTTGCACTTGTCGTGTGAGTGTGAGCCGCGGATTCTGGCCTGTTTTCTGTCCCCGGCGACTTCTTTCCTGCTCGTAGGTCGTCCAAACTTTGTTTATGTTCCGTTGTCACTGGTCCGTGGTTGCTGAGGACACCGTTTCGGTGGCTGCAGGACCACGGCCAGCTCCCGTCCACACTGCGCAGCTGCCAGCGGAAGGTGGAGGCCTGCCTGCTGCCCGGGCCCCGTGCCCGCGTGGCTGTGGCGAACACCGCCTTTCCTACATCAGGAACCGCTTCAGGCAGGGTTATCGCTCTTGCTTTGAACCTTCAAATGTAATTTTAAAAACTCAGGAGGAATGGTGGAGTCTGTGACGTTCCTCTGGACACCTGCCCTTTGCCCGTGTCCTTCCTGAATCCCGATGTTCTGGGTTCCATGTCACCCACTCTTATGGCAAGTCCTGGTTTCCCTTTATTGGAGAAGGGAAGGCATTCGCTGGCATAAGAGGAGGAGCTTTCAGCCCTTAAACTAATGGTGCCGCTTCCTTCTGAGAAGGCCTCTGCCGCCCCAGACACTGTCCCTGACAAGCCACACACCAAGTCTGTCGCTCGGGGCAGAGACGTGACAGTGGTGTGTCTGGGCACACGTTTCTTTGGCTTATCCTGTTTGGCATTGAATCTGAAGGTTATTGTCTTTGCCAAATTTGGGGAGTTTTCAACCATTACTTCTGCATGTGTCTTCTTGACTCCATGCTCTTTTTCCCTTTGGGACTCTGACCAGAAAAACGCTGGCTCTCTTGTTCTTCTCCCGCGGGTGCCCGTGGCTCTGTGACTTTTCTCAGTCTGTTTCCTCCCTTGTCTAAATGCGTAATTTCTGTGTCTGTCTTCAAGACCTCCATGCTGCTCTGGAGCCTTCGGCGGGACTTCTATTTCAGTTTCAGTTCTAAGATCCATTTTGTTTTTCATTATCTTTTATTCCTTTGCTGAAACTTTTCTTCTTCCATTGTTTTAAGAGTGTATCAGCTTGGGCCACCTGGGTGGCTCAGTCGTTAAGCGTCTGCCTTCGGCTCAGGTCATGATTCCAGGGTCCTGCTCAGCGGGGAGCCCACTTCTCCCTCTCCCTCTGCTGCTCCCCCTGCTTGTGCTCTCTCTCTCTGTCAAATAAATAAAAATAAAATCTTAAAAAAAAGAGTCCCGACGTCTGTCCTCTCAGTGCTTCATTCGAGTTGGGATTTTCCTGGTTGTTGGTGTGACGGGTGACGCTGGGTTGTGACGTGCATATATCGAGTGGGTGCTCAAACCTCCCATCTGTGTGACGTCTGTTTTATTCCTCTTCTGCTCTACCGGTCCCCCACCTTTCTCGGGCACAATGCACGTCTGTGTCCTGGCCCACTCTCTTGGGCTGGGTCCGGACAGCCACTTGGTCCCCAGCACCTTTGCGACAATGCTCTTCTGCTTAACCTCCTCGTGTGCCATCCGAGGCCGCTGAAGTCCTGGTGCTTTCCCTGCCGCCGCAGGGCTCAGCTTGCAACACTCTGGCTGTATGGATGCTGCCTGGTTTCCAGGGGCCCCTCCGGGACTTGGTGCACAGAGTTAAGGAATTCCTTCCTCAGCCCCCCCACGATGCTCCCCACATGCTCTTCCCGGGAGGGTGCAGGCGGCTGGTGCAGGTGGGCCTCTGTCTGCACCAGGCCCACCTGCGGAGTCTCCCTTCCCTGGCCCCTGTGCTGAAGGGAACAGGCCTGGCCGGGGCCTTTGTTGGTCTGAGCTCCCTGGTGTTCTGGGCTGTGGCTGTTCCAGCATCAAAGCTGGGAAATACGCGAAGGAGAAGGACGTGGAGCCCACCGCGGAGCGTCCCTGGAGCCCCTGGCCCTTGCCCGCTGGGCCTCCCCTCACAGTTGCTTTGGGCTTTCAGCCGCACCGAAGGAGAGGGATGGGGCGCGCACGCACTGCCTTGTCCAGAACAGCGAGCTTGCGCTGGTTTTTGAATGTTAAACCAGCTTTACGTCTTTGGAATAAACTCGACATGTGATCTATTCTTTCACTGATATTTTACGTTTATGTTCGTGAGGGACATTGGCCTGTACACTTTCTTTCTCATGATGGCCATTGTCAAGTTTCAGGACCACAGTTCTGGCCTCAGATGTGTTGGGAGATGTTCCCTATTTCTCTGTTTCCTGAAGAAGTTTCTATTAGACTTATGTTAATTTTTCCTGAACCAATTAATAGATTTCAACTCTGAGCCCCTCTGGGTTTAGGATTTTCCTGAGAAGGTTTTAAAGTGTGAATTCGGTTTTGTTTTTTTTAATAGTAAAGGACGACCCAGATTTTCTTTTCTGTGTGTCACTTTTTGATATTATATTTTACTAGAAAATTGCCCATTTCATCCAAATTTTCAAAAATTGTCTATAGTATTGTCCTATGAGTTGTAAACTTCTGTAGGTTTTAAAGTAATAAATCTGTTTTCATTGATTGTTTTGTTTCTGTTGACTTTTTTTCTCTTGCTTAGTCTTATGAGGGATTTATCTTTGCAAAAAGCCTTTCAAGGAGCCAGCTACATTGTACGCTCATTTTCTGCTTCCTCGGTGTCTAATATTCACTTTATTCAGTCCTTTCTTCTGCCTTACTTGGTTGGTCTTTTTCTCATTCTTTGAGACAGATACTCAGCTCATTGACTTCGCCTCCCTTCTCCTCCACAGTGAGCTCCCACGGCTGTAAGTGTCTTTGAAAGGACAGCTTTCAGTGCATTCCTGAAGTTTGTTTGTTTTTATATTTTTTTAAAGATTTTATTTATTTTATTTGACAAACAAAGAGCGCACAAGCTGGGGGAGCAGCAGACAGAGGGAGGGGGAGAAGCAGGCTCCCCACTGAGCAGGGAACCCGATGCAGGGCTCAATCCCAGGACCTGAGATCGTGACCTGAGCCAGGGTCAAGAGTTGCTCGCTCCACTGACTGAGCCAGCCGGGCAGCCCTGCATTCCAGAAGTTTTGATAAGCAGTGTATTAATGATACTTTGGGTCAAAATAATTTGTAACCTCCACCGATTCCTTCTTTGACCTATGGTTGTAGAAACATTTCCCTAACTCCCAAGTGACTGGGAGGCTGCTGCAGACCGGCCTCCACCAGGCACAAGGTGACGAGGCTGCACTGCTCTCCTGCGGAGATCCCTGCTCTCACGAGGATGAGACTTCATCCCCAGCGCCTCTCAGTCTTTGTGGGGACTTGGCCCTTCCTCTCAGCTCTAGAGCGTCCTGGCTTCCAGGTGGACGCAGTGATGGTGGGCACCTGCAGGGGAGGGCGGCGACGGCGCAGACCCCACTCCCCGGACAGGCTCTAGGAGAATCACTCTTTCTGCAGGAGGAGCTGTGTCAGCTGGTGGCGCGTCCATTGGGCTAGCGCTCGGGAGGCTCAGAGACAGGGCACAGCTCGTGAACTTCCTGGTGGCCCGGCTCAAGCAGAAGGTATGGCCTCCCCCCGACACATGTGCGGTGCAAGTCTTCCACGGGACCGCTTCACCTTCTGTGCCTCAGTTTCCCTCCAAGGAAGGGGTTATTGTGAGGTCACCTGTGGTCCCTAGAAGGCGCACGGGAAGCCCTGGTAAATGAGTCCAGAGCGAGAGGGGCAGCACGCGTGGTGGAGCGCACAGCCGGAACTCCCTGCCTCACACCCCTGCCGAGGGGTGTGATGCCGGCCGCGCGCTCGGGACGCGCTTGAGCGAGTCCGGGTGCCGAGCTGTGGCAGGACCATGCAGGGTGACGGGCGTGTCCACACACCGCAGCAGCCTGTCTGGGGTCAGGCCACAGTCCTGCGCTGGGCTGGAGCCCGCTGCTTCCTGGGGCACACGTCCTGCCCTGTCACACGTGTGCCCTGGGTCACAGCCCGTGCTTTATTGCTTCAAATTCATAATTTCTCTTTTTTTAGTGTTTTTTTCATTGTGGTAAAATATACAAACATGAAGCGTACAATTTTCGAGCGTACATTGACATTAACCACATTCACGATACCGTGTACGTGTCACCGCCATCTAATATTCCCAGAACTTGTCCGTCACCTGAACAGAAACTGTCCCCATTCAACACCAGCCCCATACCCCTTCCCCTGGGGACGTCTGTCCTTCCGGTGGGCTGGATGACTCTCCTGGGACTGGGGTCCTGCGAGCTGTCCTTTTGTGACCAGCTCGTTTCCCTCAGCACCATGGCTTCAAGGTTCATCACAGGTGGTGGCATCGATCAGTTCTTGATGCCTTCGAAGGCCCGAGTAATACCCCATTGTGCTTCCCACACCGTGTGGACCCTTTCACCCCATGGACACCTGGTTGTTCCCACCTTCTGGCAACCGTGAATAATGCTGCTGTGAACGTGGTGTCCAGGCACCTGACAAGCCCTGCTTCCCATTCTTTCGGGTACATGTGTAGGCACGGGATTCTGGGTCACATGGTCAGTCTGTATTTCGCTCTTTGAAGAAACATCAAACCATTTTCACACGTGACTGTGCGGCTTCGTGTCCCCCTGGCCGCGTGTGAGGATCCCGACCGCCCACATCCTGACCCATGTGACCTATTTTCTGTCCCTGGATTCTGGCCGATCCTATGGGTGTGACGTGGTACCTCGCGTGGTTTGGGTCTGCGTCTTCCCCGATGACTTGTCATGGGGGTGTCATCTCATGGGCTCACTGGCCGTTTGTGTGTCTTCTTTGGAAAAATACCTGTTCAGACCCTTTGCCCATTTGTGATTGGGTTGTTTGTCTTTTCATGTTGGGTCCTAAGACTTCTTCGTATCTTCTGGATACTAGTCCCTTATCAGATATATATTTCGTAAAATTTTTCTTCCATTCTAAGGCTTCTCTTTTCACTTTTTTGATAATGTGCTTCAAAGCACAAATGTTCTTAGTTTTTATGATTTCCAGTTTTGTCTATTTTTTTATTTATTTTTTTAAAAAGATTTTATTCATTTTTTGTGAGAGAGAGCACAAGCAGGGGGAGTGGCAGAGGGAGAGAGAAGCAGGCTCCCCACCGAGCAGGAGCCCGATGTGGGACTCGATCCGTGGACCCTGAGATCATGACCTGAGCTGAAGGCAGACACTTCACCGACAGAGCCGCCCAGGCAGCCCTGTTGTGTCTGTATTTGCTTACGGCTTGTACTTTGGTGTTACACCATCCTGTTGCCTTTTGCACAGATACGTTTTTCATGAGGCAACAAGAAGAGAGCGTTTTCACATGTCCTAAGTCCATAAACACATAAATCACGCTGCCTCGTGCGCTCTGCGTCTGAGCCTTCCGGCGGCTGAGCCTTCCGGCGGCTGCAGGTGGCGCTCCAGGAGGCTGTGCTTTGTCCTGACTGAGAGCAGTGTCACTGTCATCATGGAGGGGACTCACCGCTCTCCTCTTTCTCCTCACCGCATGAGGGGCGGGGGCACAAGACACTCAGACTCGCTGCTTCCCGTTCTGCCCACTGTTGGGATGTCACACACACACTTTGCAAACAGGGAGTAAACATTTAAATATAAGCTTTTAGTTTTCTCTTGATAATCATAGATGTTATGATTATCATGGGGAAAAATACCCACCTCAAAGTGTTTTTTAATTAACAGTGTCTGTTTACCAAATGGTCACCTTTTTTGGTGTGTACTCGACAAATTCAAAGAATAAAATATTCGCCAGGAATTCATTATAGGAGTTCCTGGAATAGGAACGTATTGTCTCTTCCTGAGAATGAAAGGGAAAAGAGTGTAGAGGGGGTGTCATTCTTTCTATCCCCTGCTCTTTTCTTCCTTGTATCAGCAGGAGGACAAACGTTGTCCAGAGAAGCTGCCAGAGTGAGGGGCTGGCCCTGGAGCTCTGGCCGGACCCGCTTTGGGGATCTCAGAGCCGACCTGTAACTCCCAAGGCCGCCTACTCCTGGGACTTCCCTTTGGAACCCGAGTCCCGTCAGTTAGCTCCTCCTCAAAGCCTTGGCCTCACCCCTGCCTCCGCTCCACTTCGGGTCCCAAGCCCCGGATTGCCCCCTACTGGTGACCTGCATTTTCTACATGTTTGTTTCCGCCTGAACTGGGTTCAGGAAGAGGGTTTTAGGCCCTCTGCCTCTGTCCAGACAGTTTCAGGCCTGGACCTCCCCAGCCAGCCTTGGGGTCCAGCGTGGGCTCTGCCGCAGGCACGTGCGTCCACACAGCAGGGCACAGGTGGGGCGCGGTGTGGGGAGCGACTGCTGAGTCAGAGACGAGAGACTTACAACTGCGTTTGCTTTCCGATCTTCCTGCCGTTTCTAAGTGCCTCCAGCCTTCTGCTTCCCTGCCCCCCTACCCTCCCCAGCCCCCACCCCCTTCCTGACTGCCCCTGAAACGGCCCTCCAGGTGCTGCAGCGGCCCCTGGACGCGGACACCGTCCAGCACGAGCTCCCCCGTGAGGTGGACCAGCTGCACTTGGAGGTGTCGGAGCTGCGGGGACAGGTGGCTGAGCTTGAGGGGCGTCTTGGGAGCAGGCCGCAGCCGCGAGCCTTGGACAAGGTGGCCGTTGGGAGGCAGGTAGGTGTCCTGTGCCGACCGCTCCCACTCCCACTGTGCTGTCTGGGGCCTGCTGCACAAGTCACCCGAGTGGCCATCTGCAGAGCCCTCCTGGGCCCCTGGCGTGCTGCTTCCCACTCCCCCTGCTTCTGCCTCGGCGTTCATGGTCGGGCCTGGTCCGCGGCCTCCAGGCCTCGGGATCCCACCACTTAAAAGTCCAGCGTAGGCCGGGCGCCTGGGTGGCTCAGTCAGTGAAGCGTCCTACTCTTGGTTTCGGTTCAGGTCATGATTTCACAGTCGTGACATCGAGCCCTGCGTCAGGCTCTGTGCTCAGTGGGGAATCTGCTTGAGATTCTCTCTCTCTCTGCCTCCCCCCCAAAATAAACAAACAAATCTTAAAAAAAAAAAAAATTCCAGTGTGGGAAAACCACACATATGAAGAGGGCTATTCTGTTTCCTCTAAAACGGAGACCCTGACTTGCTAAGAGGGCCCTGAAATTGAAGCAAAATTGGGTTTTTCCTTGGAGAGGACCCTTGTGGGGATTCTTAGAGTGTTTGAGGCCACCACCCTTGCAGTCATGATGACAGTGGGGCTCCCGTCTGCTCCTGGTCAGGCCCTCCACACCTGGTACCCAGCGGGCTCTGTGGCTGGTTCAAGCCACAGTTCTGAGCTGTGGAGAGAGCCCCGCGGCGGCCGTCCCCACAGATGTGGAGCACAGGCCGCTTCTCTTCTAACCGACGGCTGTGATGGAAATGCTGTCAAGTGTGCACTTTCTTACTCTGTCAGTTACCCGTGGTGACCTACGGTGACCTGGATTACCCGTGGTGACTGCAGTTCCTGGGTTACCCGTGGGGACCTACGGTGACCTGGGTTACCCGTGGTGACTGCAGTTCCTGGGTTACCCGTGGGGACCTACGGTGACCTGGGTTACCCGTGGTGACCTATGGTGACCTGAGTTACCCGTGGTGACCTACGGTTCCTGCGTTACCCGTGGTGACCTACGGTGACCTGGGTTACCCGTGGTGACCTACAGTTCCTGGGTTACCCATGGTGACCTACGGTGACCTGGATTACCCGCGGTGACTGCAGTTCCTGGGTTACCCGTGGTGACCTACAGTTCCTGGGTTACCCGTGGTGACCTGCGGTGACCTGGATTACCCGTGGTGACTGCAGTTCCTGGGTTACCCGTGGGGACCTACGGTGACCTGGGTTACCCGTGGTGACCTATGGTGACCTGAGTTACCCGTGGTGACCTACGGTTCCTGCGTTACCCGTGGTGACCTACGGTGACCTGGGTTACCCGTGGTGACTGCAGTTCCTGCGTTACCCGTGGTGACCTACGGTGACCTGGGTTACCCATGGTGACCTACGGTGACCTGAGTTACCCATGGTGACCTACGGTTCCTGCGTTACCCGTGGTGACCTACGGTGACCTGGGTTACCCGTGGTGACCTACGGTGACCTGGGTTACCCATGGTGACTGCAGTTCCTGGGTTACCCGTAGTGACCTATGGTGACCTGGGTTACCCGTGGTGACTGCAGTTCCTGGGTTACCTGTAGTGACCTACGGTGACCTGGGTTACCCGTGGTGACCTATGGTGACCTGAGTTACCCGTGATGACCTACGGTTCCTGCGTTACCCGTGGTGACCTACGGTGACCTGGGTTACCCGTGGTGACCTACGGTGACCTGAGTTACCCGTGATGACCTACGGTTCCTGCGTTACCCGTGGTGACCTACGGTGACCTGGGTTACCCGTGGTGACCTACGGTGACCTGAGTTACCCGTGATGACCTACGGTTCCTGCGTTACCCGTGGTGACCTACGGTGACCTGGGTTACCCGTGGTGACCTACGGTGACCTGGGTTACCCGCGGTGACTGCAGTTCCTGGGTTACCCATGGTGACCTATGGTGACCTGGGTTACCCGTGGTGACTGCAGTTCCTGGGTTACCCGTAGTGACCTACGGTTCCTGCGTTACCCGTGGTGACCTATGGTGACCTGAGTTACCCGTGGTGACCTACGGTTCCTGCGTTACCCGTGGTGACCTACGGTGACCTGGGTTACCCGTGGTGACCTGCGGTGACCTGGGTTACCCATGGTGACTGCAGTTCCTGGGTTACCCGTAGTGACCTATGGTGACCTGGGTTACCCGTGGTGACTGCAGTTCCTGGGTTACCCGTAGTGACCTACGGTGACCTGGGTTACCCGTAGTGACCTACGGTGACCTGGGTTACCCGTGGTGACCTACGGTGACCTGAGTTACCCGTGATGACCTACGGTGACCTGGGTTACCCGTGGTGACCTACGGTGACCTGAGTTACCCGTGATGACCTACGGTTCCTGCGTTACCCGTGGTGACGTACGGTGACCTGGGTTACCCGTGGTGACGTACGGTGACCTGGGTTACCCGTGGTGACCTACGGTGACCTGGGTTACCCGTGGTGACCTACGGTGACCTGGGTTACCCGTGGTGACCTACGGTTCCTGCGTTACCCGTGGTGACCTACGGTGACCTGGGTTACCCGTGGTGACCTACGGTGACCTGGGTTACCTGTGGTGACCTATGGTGACCTGGGTTACCCGTGGTGACCTATGGTGACCTGAGTTACCCGTGATGACCTACGGTTCCTGCGTTACCTGTGGTAACCTACGGTGACCTGGGTTACCCGTGGTGACCTACGGTTCCTGGGTTACCCGTGGTGACCTACGGTGACCTGGGTTACCCGCGGTGACTGCAGTTCCTGGGTTACCCGTAGTGACCTATGGTGACCTGGGTTACCCGTGGTGACCTATGGTGACCTGAGTTACCCGTGGTGACCTACGGTGACCTGGGTTACCCGTGGTGACCTACGGTGACCTGGGTTACCCGTGGTGACTTGCAGTTCCTGGGTTACCCGTGGTGACCTACGGTGACCTGGGTTACCCGTGGTGACTGCAGTTCCTGGTTACCTGTGGTGACCCATGGTGACCTCGTTACCCGTGGGGGCCTGCAGTTACGACTGTACCATGGGGTCTGGGAGATGTGGCGAGCTTTCCGGCGGCAGCAGCGTGGACGTAGAAGGCAGTGCTGAGAGGCACAAGGGGGACTCGGCTCTCGGACGACGTCCAGCCCTGAAGGACCGGAGGGGAGGGCGGGTCCACTCCTCTCTGGCTCACGAACAACAGGAGGGCCGGACGCACCTTGGGACGGATGGACAGGTGAAGAATGGCTGCAGAGGGGAGGCCCTCAGAGGCCACCGGGAGGTGGGACCCGGAACCGCCTGCACTGCCCTTTAGCAAATGCCACCTGGATAGCCAGAGCCCCAGCCCCGCGCGAGCCCTTCCACCGTCCTTCAGCTCGGATACACCGTCCTGGCCACGGGGCCACAGAGGCCGGCAAGCAGCACGTCTGCCTCACCCCGTGTCCACTGTTCATTCCAGGTGCTGCCCATGCTCGGCCCTGAGGTCAGAAGCACTAGGGGTTCTGTTAGCAGCCTGGTCACAGACCCCACTTGCTTTGATGGAAGAAATCATGTGTATCAGCAGGATTTAAAATGGAGATGTTTGATTCTGACTGACAGGCTAGAGCTGAAGTGACTGTGACCCTGGGGAGAAACCGAGGCACAGGAAATCCAGTGGCTGTGCCCAGCCCAGCTCTACTGCAGGAGGGCTAGCACCTTGGCAGCTCAGGAGCCTTGAGTGCCACCAGTGCCGAGAGCCTGGTTTCTGAAAGTCTCGCTCTGCTGAGAGGAAGGGGCGGGCTCCACCATGGACACATGGAGATGGGGCAGAAGGACGCAGGTACAGAAGGGCCCCAGGCCCTGGCCACACAGTAAGTGGGACTCCCAGGTCTGTGCTGACAAGGAGAGATAGGAAAGGGGAGGGCTGGTCCTTGGCCAGAACATCATCTGCAGACGTGGAGGGCCTGTGCGCTGGGAAGCCATCGTGATGCACAAAGGGGCAAGGCTGTGACTCAGTGTCTCCCACCAGTAATGGTTCAGTTACAAGGGAAAAGAGCAACTGTCCAGGGGGGCAGCCTGCAGACACCCCTTCACTGAGATGCACTCCTGTCATGGACACTGGGACGGAGGGATGTCCTGGGCTTTGAAGCCCACCGCGCAGGGGGTCACAGGTTACTGCTGACTCCAGCCGCAAGTGATGCGCTCGAATCGGGGCCCGCACTGTGGAGACTGTGCCCGTCAGGAGCCTGCAGGGCCCCGCAAGGCAGATGTCCTGCGGGGTCCTGCGCCCTGGACGGGAGAAACAAACTATAGGACACGAGTGGACAGTTGGTGAGGTTTCCGTGCGGCCCATGTGGTAGGTCATAGTGTTGTATGTGTGGTAAATGTCTGGTTTTCGTAACTGCGGTTACAAGGAGAATCGTCCATTTGTAGGAAGTACAAACTGAAGCATCGAGGTGTAACTGAGCACGATGTCTCCAGCTTCCTGTCCGCGGTTCAGGAAGAAATGCATATGGCGCAAGGGGCCGATGGTGACGAAGCAGAGGGTCTGGTGCCACCACGGCGCTGCCCTGGCAGCTCCCGTGCGAGTCTGACATTCTCCCAGATGGAGGCAGGCCCCTCACCACCCCAGCCCAGGACAAGGGCCTGTGAGGAACTCGGAGCCCCTTCTCCAGCTGGCAGCAGGGCCACTGCTGGACCGGCACCTGTTGTGTCTCCAGTGACCCCCAGCCCACTGGATTGACAGCCCCAGAGTTCTCCCCGGCAAGCCTGCTCCTGTCCACTGGTCCTCCCAGTCCCCTGAGCACAGCGGGAGGGACGCTCTGGGTCCACTGGGGGGCAGTGTTCTCCAGTTCTGCCTGCACCCCTGGGAACCTGCAGAAGGACTGGGATCCCTAATGTCCACCGCGAGAGCCCCTGCAGCCCTGGCAAGTGCCCCTCTGCACCCCCGAGTTGGGGCATGCTCTGACGTCAGGCTCTGTGGAGTGCAGTCGCCGCTGCCCTTGGGAACAGAATCCTCCCTCACGAGGACCCCTCCACCGGCCAAGCCCTCCCTGTGCTGCACAGATGTGGACCCCCCTGGCCAGGATTCTGGGAGCAGCCCCCCGAGCAGGCGAGGGTGTACGGGGCCAGCATGTGGGGGCTGTGGGGGCCCCAAAGCGCGCAGTGGTTTGGCAGTCCCGGGATTGTCCTAATGAGTGTTACATGGTGGGTGTGGGCAGACTTGAGAAAGCCGTCAAAGGAATCGCACCAGATGGGGCGCCTTGTGGCTCAGTCGTTACGTGTCTGCCTTCGGCTCAGGACGTGATCCCAGGGTTCTCGGATGGAGCCCCGCATCGGGTTCCCTGTTCCGCTGGGACCCTGCTTTTCCCTCTCCCTCTTCCCCTGCTTGTGTTCCCTCTCTTGCTGTGCCTCTGTAAAAAAAAAAAAAAAAAAGTAATCGCATCAGAAACCTAGCCCAGGACGGCCCCGGCTGCTGCGCCCTCTCACCATGTGCAGCCACGGTGACTAGGGCCTGGGAAGCTTACAGCCATGGCTCCCCGGCCAGCCAGAGCCCAGCCACAGGCCCGCGTGTGGGGTCGGCTCCCTGCCCATGCAGGGGGGCTGCCTTGTGGGCTGGGGTCTGCTCTCAGAAGTGAGCTTTCTCGTCAGCGTCTGAGCGTTCTGGGCTTTGCAAAGTATCTTTCCTCACTTCAAGTGGCACAGGAGACTCCCACCATCGTGTTCCTGTGGAGGCCAGGCCTCCGTCCTCCCTTCCTCGAGGTCTGTCCCAGGCCCCCTACAGGCCTGAGGACCCCAGTCATGTCCTGGGCCCTCAGGAGAGCGCGGGCGAGGCCGGTGCCCTGCGCGGTTGATAGCAGGCCCACGCGCCGTCACGGGGGAAGGGGGTCAGGATTTGGGTGCGGGGGCTGTGCTGCCACGGGGCCGTCTCCCGCTCTCCTCCCCTTTCTGTCATCCTGCCCAGCCAGCCTGCGGCCTGCACTGGAGGCACCCGTGTGTGGTCACCGCGGCTCCAGGCCACCGAGTACACGGGCGCCTGCCAGCCCTGGAAAGGCACACCGGGAAGTGGGGCCAGGACAGAACGTGCTGGTCTGTTCCAGGGACTCCAGGCAGGCTCCTGTTCTGGCTCCACGTCATGAGGCCAAGACAGGGCACAGTGTAGCTTTTCACAGTGTCAGGAGCAGCCGTGCCTAAATAGGCCACCTGCGTCCCTCGGGGCCTTGGACATTGGCTCCTCCGGGGCCTCTGTCTGGCACGCACACCTTGGTCTTTCCCTTTCTCTTACTCTCTACACCCCCTCATTCCGAACACCCTCTGGGTGTGACTGCGTGTCTGTATGGGGGCTGTGTGGTGACCCGGCACAGTGAACCCACAGCACGGAGTCCAGGCAGGAAGGAAGTACAGAGGAAGGCTGGCGCCCACCGCAGGCTGTCCATCAGGCCTCTGCCAGCCCCTTCCACACCAGGTGACCCCGGTACCTGTGACCTGTGCACCCAGCCTGTAACCCTGGTGCCACGCAGGGGATCCAATCAGACGTGAGCCCTCATGGGTCCTGGGGGCCCATTGGAGGCTCGGCATGGGTTCCAACTAGTTCCTCATTGTCCTTGTGAGAAAGACATGGGCTTGGTGGGGGCCACAAGGGGCCAAAAGCAGGCCTGGCCCGGCCCAGGGCTTCGTGATCTTCGCTCACCCCACTTGTGGAGGAGGCAGCGTCCCCATCTCACTCCCAAAGCACACTGGTCCTTATCCCGTTGTCCCCCCGTGGTGCCGGCTCTGCACCCACACCCACATGCCCCTCTCCCACCTGGATGGCTTGTCTTATGGGCTGTCTGCCTGTGGCTTCATCCACAGGTCCCTGCAGACCAAGGACCCACAGGGACTGAGGACCAGGGGCCACAGCCCCCACAGGCCTTGTCTGTGCCCCTACTCCAGAGGAAACTGAAGGAGGCAGCCCGAAAAATCCTTCGCCTCTGCCTGGAGAAAGAACAGCTCCTGGAGATGGGGAACAGGCTCCGTGCAGAGCTGGGCCATCAGGCCCCAGGTGAGTTTGGGAGCAGTGCCCTGCTCCACCGGGCAGTGGGGTCACAGGGGCCAGGGGCCCTCTCAGAAGTGCTTTCTTCGGGCCTGCTCCTCTGGAGGGGGCAGGGGAGGGACCTGGGAGGCGGGAGCAGAGCAGCTTTGCTGCCTTGAGGGAGGGAGAACAGAAGCTGCCCTTGTGAAGGGAAGCCGGGGTCAGGAGTCACGGCACAGAGCAGAGCCTCATCCCGCGGTGGGAGTTCCCCGGACCCGCGTCTCGGGCGGCATCTGAGGGGAATACTGCAGTTAGCAGAGCAGACGGCGTTTCTGGGCTGCGTATAGGGAGCAGCCACAGCTGCCGTGTTCTCGCCATGTTCTCGCCGGCTCTGCCGGGACTTGTGTGTCCCCTGGGACCCGGCCTGAGACCTCTGGCAGTAGATGCCTGGCTGCCCACAGGGGTCTCAGAGGGCCCTGGTTCCCAAGAAAGACAGGCAGCGCTCCAACCAGACTAGAAAGAGGCGTGCCTGTGTTCCGGGCCTGCAGGACAGGCCCAGGCTGCCACTGAGGACACAGGAGCCCAGGGCTTTGTTTGCTGCAAGCTGTGCTCATACTGACACTGTCTTTGCCGATAATTTATTCAACAAGGGTTCACTGCATGAATTATAATTTATAATAATATTTCACAAGCCAATAGTGTATAGGATACTGTCTCTTAAAAAGCCCATAAGGAAATAACATGCTTCAAATTAATGACACATAATCACACTGTTGTTCCATGCAAGGGGAGATGGAAGGGATAAGGTCCAAATTTAGCTGAGGTGCACCTTTCTACCAGTGGGTTCTTGGAAGGTCTGGTGTAGGGTCATCGGTTGAGAGCAAACGTCCAGCTGCCCACGCAAAGCCAAGGTCCCCTGTTGCTAGAGGACCAAAGGCACCAGTGTTGGTGGGCAAGATGATGTCCTTCATGGGGCGGCTGCATGGTTGTCACCACGGCCGGCCAGGAGTAGCCTTGTCCAGGTCGAACACTCTTGGTTAGTGCCCAGAGCGAGCCACTGGCCACATGGCTCTCAGACCACTTTCAGAAGCAGTTGCTCTCATTTCCCTGTGGCACCCCCATTCCTCACGCTGTATCCCCTCACTTAACATGGCTTCTGCCTCTCTGTGCTTTGAGATACTGTGATGATCAGAGATGAGGGATTTCAGGTTCCACCCATGGTTGATGGGAGACAGGCCGTTCCCTCTCTCCTGTCTATTGTCTAAAGCCCAGAGCACTGCAAAGGGAATATCAGCAAAAAATGTTTCCTCTGTCAACTACGGTCTTAGCTTTCCTGGGCAAGTCTTCCTAAGTCCTTAACACCCAACGCACAGAAAGGGAGGGGAAGGTCGGCCTTGTGCTTCATCCTCAGGACCCCCACAGCTAAGCTGCATGGATAATAATAGTTTTTATTATGTTAGTGGTTTTGGTCTGAATATGAGTAGAATTATCTAGTGAGTAGCAAGTGGAACGTGGGAGAACTTAGGCAGCAGGGCAGCAGGGAGCGCCATGTCTCTGAGAGAGCGGGTGCAGACCGTTGAGGAAATCCGAAGAGGAGGCCTGTGCAGCTGCTGTCTTGCTGAGTGGCTGCTGTGGGCCAGGGGCCCAAGGGGCAGAGCAAACCAAACCTCATGCGTATAGTTAGCCCAAATGGCTCTTTGAGACACAGTGGGATATCCACCCTGCCATGTAGGGTAACGGAGGAGAGGCGGTCTCAGAGGCTCTGTCCTTCTAAGATCCCATCTCTGGAAGGAGGAATAGTAAATGGGGACAACCAGATTCATCTCCGTGTGTTGTCCACACGACAGCAGCGGCAGTGGTGTCGTTTGCAGCCCCGTGAGGGACTGGCTATTTGCCTCGCTCGGGACCTGCTCAGTGAAAGCCCTTCTGCGTCCTCCTTCCAGGTCACAAGCCGAAGAGGAAGGCTGACTGCGTTTGTTTGTCAGACACACTCTAGACCATCTTCTGCCAAGTTCACTGAAAACCTCGTTTCTTTGGGAGGCAGTGCCATCTGCCCTTACTCTCCTCCCTCACACTTGTCATTTTAGCCGGCAACCACAGCAACTTCAGCATTTATGACTCTGTTTCTTCTAACTCCATTCTGTTCTGTTGTCTTCTAAACCAGCAACACCCTCCCTCCCACATCTGAGCTTTGCTGCTCTTGACCTTAGCCTCCATGCTGTGCTATGCCACTTCCAGGGTGCTCTCTCTCAGCCTCCAAGTCCCAAGACCTTTTCTGTTTGCAACCATGCCTCCCTCTCCCTCTAATCCTAGTGGAAGTGAACTTGTCTTTCCTTCTCATTGTGGTTACCTATAGCCAGCCTGACCTTACGGCTAAGTATTTCAGTGAGTCACTCGACACTCACCCATCTACCTACCCATCCATCCACCCACACATCTACCCACCCACCCACCCATCCATCCATCCATCCATCCATCCACCCACACATCTACCCACCCACCCATCCATCCATCCGTCCGTCCATCCGCCCACCCACCCATCCATTTATCCATCCATCCATCCACCCACCCATACACTCATCCATCCGTCCATCCATTCATCCATCCATCCATCCATCCTTCCAACAGAGGAGCCACTGCTATGTGCCAGATACTTCCTGCCTTCTGCAATTTCTCCATCACTCAGCCTCAAATCTGGCTAAACTCACTGTCTCCTCTTGCCAGGCCTGCACCTTCCTGCCTCACAGTGTCAGAGAAAGCCACAGATCCCTAGTGACTTAAGTTTTCAGCCTCCTCTGAAGGTTAGGGAGACCTCAGCAAAAGAATTTTCCCTACTTGGTGACTTTTTTGATGGTAGACTTTTAACCGTCTTTTATTTTCTTCTACAGTGATTTGTTTGTGTGGGTTTTCTGCCTCTTCTTAGATTAATTTTAGTTATTTCCATTTTGCTAGGAAACTATCCATAGTCCCCAGCCTGTAAAGTGAGTGGCACATGGCGGCTCATAGCTCTCTGCTCTCTTCTGGACCTGTGGCTGTCTCTCCTTATTTTCTAAGACCTTCATATGAGCAGCGGTGTGGGGTTCAGTCCAAACTGCCTTTCCCCCATCAGCTGTGCACACATTACCTCAGTTCATCTTTGCAACAACCCCAAGCATGGAGAAAGGCTTCCCTAAATAAAATAAAATAAAATAAAACATTAAAATACCCCCTAGGCAGGGGAAGTCAAAGATCAACAGGTATGATGGCATTACATTTTAAAAGTCTCTAAGGAAAAGACGTTGTGAGCAAAGATAAAGGGAAATGACAGACTGGGGGCAGTGTTCACGACATGTGCGACAGGTGAAGAGGATCGATACCTAAAGCAGGTGTCTACAGATCACATGCAAGGGCCAGGATGGCGAGTCCCAGGAGAAGTCACATAGCTGATAGGGTGCGGGTGACACGCGGCCTCTGCAGGCGTCTGCGGAGGCAAAGTAAGTTTGTTAAGTATTGAGTTTGAGTCTCAGACGGAAAAGTCACCCTTAGTGTCGAGGAGAGCAGGGGCGTTGTTGGTGGGGATCCTGTTGGCGAAGCCTGTTCGGAGGGCAGTTTGGCTCTGTCAGGTTTTATAATGTTTATACCCTTTGGATCAGCAATTCTTCTCTTAGAAACCTATTTAAAAGATTTTTCACCGATATGAAATAGACGTATGTGCAAGGCTGTTCTTGGCGGCATTTTGTTACCATGAGAAAGTCATCGGGACCGGTCTGCGTGTTCGTGCTGGGGCGCTGGAGTCCAGAGGAGCGGCCTCTGCCTGGCCTCACACCAGTTAGAGCCTTTTCTCCCTGTTAAAGTCCCGTCCATGTGGTGATGCTTTGGCAACTACAGGAAAAAGGTGGCAGTTCCAAATTGCCACCAGCGCTCCCAGTGCGCGTTCTCGTTGTCTGTGCCGTCTTGTCATGAGCCCGAAGGTGGCAGTTCCAAATTGCCACCAGCGCTCCCAGTGCGCGTTCTCGTTGTCTGTGCCGTCTTGTCATGAGCCCGAAGGTGGCAGTTCCAAATTGCCACCAGCGCTCCCAGTGCGCGTTCTCGTTGTCTGTGCCGTCTTGTCATGAGCCCGAAGCCGTGTGTGTTGACCCCGTTGACCCCTCTTGTGCAGGTGCCGCACAGCAGGGCGTTTGTACAGCAGGCACACAGAAGAGGGTGTGTGCACACGTGTGTGACCGCGAACACGGGACCGCAAGGACGTGTATCAATTTCAGTTGGTGGTTTGGGGAGGAACTTCGTGAGTGAAATTCAGGGAGTTCTCTCTGGATACTTCTATATTATTTGCAGTTTGCAAATATACCAAACACTCTTCCACTGTTTCCTTTTGGGAAGGCCATCTTCCCTCAGAAGCGTGCTGGTGGTAGATTTCTCCTCTCCCACGGACGTGCGTAGACCCGATGGCAACACTGGTCTGTGCATTTTTTTACAAAGACAGTTTATCTGGTTCGTAAATACATCTGGCTTATAAACCAACTGTGACACGAATATCTTATCATCATTTAACAACATTAATAATGCGAGACCGTCCAGCCAAGGTGGCGCCCGAGCCGCCGCACCAGTCTGCAGTTGTTCCCAGGGGCTTCTCCAGCTCCGCCAGGCAAGGCAGATCCCAGGGCTCACGGGCACCTGCCCCAAGGCGCGTCTGCCCCCAGCTGCTTCTGGGAAGCACCCTCACACGGAGCTGGCGGTCCAGCCCCTTCAGTGGCCTCGGCTCTAGCGGCCCAGTCTTCATCCCACATGCCCTGCCGAGCCGACCGGGGTCGGGCTTCTGTGCCGGCCCTGCCCCTCCCGCTCAGGTCAGGCCTCAAGATCTGCATTGACAGACAGGCAGACTGTGTGTGGGTCTACGGTCAGGCTGCACCTGGCCCTGGGCCGGCTCCGTCAGCCCCGCGTGTGGGGCACACAGGCCGTGGAGCGGCCCTCCTCTGACTGCTCACCCCTCACCTCTGAGGTGGAGACCGGCACATCACGCGCTGTGGGGCCTCTCCCTTCATGCCGTCTACCTGCCAACTCTGCTTTTCCCAGAAGCCCCAGCTGCGCACACCATCGGGATCTCATGTAAAGCCAGCGTTTCTCAAAAGGCTGTTTCCAAGGGTCGTAACACCGAACACTGTTGTAAAGACTGTGTGAGAGCAGTTCTAGGTTCACAGCAAAACTGCCAGGAAGGTACAGAGATGTCCCCCACCCCCAGCCTCCACGATCAACGTCCCACCACAGTGGTGTGTTTCTCACGATCCACGAAGCTCCCCGACACGCCACCAGCACCAGACTCCATGCTTACATCGCGGGGCTTCTTGGTGCTGGGCGTCGTACGGGTTGGGATAGATATGTTTCCACACGCGTCCACCGCGGGACTCCGGCAGATCGTACGGGGTAGTCTTACTGGAAGTGCTCTGCGCTCTGCCTGCGTATCCCGCCCCTCCCTGGCGGCCACCGACCCTCTCACTGTCTCGTGGTCCTGCCTTTTCCCCAGCGTCCCACAGTTGGAATCCCACAGCATGGCACCTTTTGTGTTTCCTCACCGTGTCATTGTCCTGATGAAGTTTGTGTTCATCAAGAAATGATTTGGGGGGGTTCCTGGGGGGCTCAGGCAGTGAAGCGTCTGCCTTCGGCTCAGGGCGTGATCTCAGGATCCTGGGATTGAGCCCCACGTTGGGCTCCCTGTTCAGCGGGGAGTCTACTTCTCCCTCTGCCTCTGCCCCTCCCTCCCCCTCGCGCTCTCTTGCTCTCAAATAAAATCTTAAAAAAAAAAAAAAAAGAATTTGGTAAAAAATATAAATAAATTAGGGACCTAGCTTTAGTTAGCCTGCTGGCCCAACACTATGTATTAGGCATGTGTACATAAATACTAAAATCCTTATTTACATTTATTATTCATAATTACACAGGCATCTAACAGTCTGTTGTCAACTATGCTGATTTAGAAGCAATGGTTCTCAGTCAGGTTGTATGTTCTGCTTGACAGACTCGTGCCAGGCTGGCTCTCTGGCCCCAGCGCCCTCCGCGTGACTGCGACACGGGGACGCGCACCCTGGCTTGTACAGTCTCACGCGGGCAGTGCACACACTTGTCATAAAATGATTGTATTTTGGGGCGCCTGGGTGGCACAGCGGTTAAGCGTCTGCCTTCGGCTCAGGGCGTGATCCTGGCGTTCTGGGATTGAGCCCCGTATCAGGCTCCTCCGCTGGGAGCCTGCTTCTCCCTCTCCCACTCCCCCTGCTTGTGTTCCCTCTCTCGCTGGCTGTCTCTCTCTGTCAAGTAAATAAATAAAATCTTTTTTAAAAAAATGATTGTATTTTGACCACTTTCTAGAATGATAGCTTGGCTGGAACAAGAACCTGACGCTGGCGTTCTCTCACAACCTTTTTTAAAGCGAATGCCTCGGTGTCCTCAGAGAAGCCGGTCCTCCTGGTCAGAGCCCCGTCCTTGGGGAGGGCCTCCCTTTTCTCTCTGGCTGCCTTTCTTCTGTGTTACCAGCCTCTGTCTGGACGGGATCAGTTGGCCTTACTTTAACTTGCTCAGGAATCGGTTGGTTTTCTGAAATCTTAAGACTTATGGTTGGTTGTTTTTCCCATACTTTGAAATTCTCAGCCATTGTTTCTTTAAATACTCTTCTTCCCATTTGTTTCTGATCTTTTCTGGAGATCTCATAATATCTGCTGGAAATCTCTCCCCTCCCTCCCTTCTCTGCCCGCCCTCTCGCCTGCCTTGCGGGGAGGGGGGGTTCCCCAAAGGCAGCTGTTTGGAGCCAGCCGATGGATTCCCGTACCTTTACAAGGAGTTTACTTTTTGTGTTTGTTCGTTCCTTTCCTCAGGTTTGTTTGATTGCTCCTTCCTGATTTCTTTAACATTTTTTCTTTCTTGTTTAGTAACTGCGTGTTTTAAGGTGTGACTTTTCCGTCTGAGTATTGCTTTGGCCGTGTCTCCGTGGTTTTGAGGGACGGTATTGTCAGTGTGACTAGCTTCCAGATACTCTGCGGTTATGTACCCGGCTTTTCTATTTCACTTGAGTTGTTTGGGAGAAGTTTTAGAATTTTTTAGTTATTTTTAAACACATGTTGAAATTTACTTTTGAATCTGTTAAGCAGCCTTTATCATACATACTTACTAACATTCTTTCTAAATTTATGTGTATTTGACAACTTGAACTGCCAAGAACGGTGATTTTTGTGTTAAAATCTTGCCATGGCTCTTGTGTTTCTGCCCGGTTCTCCCTGCCTTCTTCCTGTGCTGTCACTTGTCAGGAAGCGCCCTCACAGCCGCAGCTCAGCCTGGTTCAGGTCATGCGCCTGGTTTGGGACCCAGCCTAAGGGACACCACCTGGGGCCTGTGATTTGCGCTTTTTTCCCCCTTAAATCAACATATGCTGGTTGCTTTATTTAATTTTTCACTTTAAAGACACCAGAACGCCTGGGTGGCTCAGTTGGTGAAGCATCTGCCTTCGGCTCAGGTCATGATCTCAGGGTCCTGGGGTCGAGTCCCCCATTGGGCTCCCTGCTCAGGGGGGAGCCTGCTTCTCCCTCTGCCCCTCCCTCTGCCACTCCCCCTGCCCTCTGCCCCCTGCTCGTGAGCCCTCTCTCTCTCTCTCTCTCTCTCTGTCAAATACATAAATAAATAAAATCTTTAAAATAAAAAAATAAAGATAACACCAAAATCAAAACCTTTGAACTTATACTTTTCAACTTGAAAGAAACAAAGAATAGCTACAATTCTAAAATAGCCTCAATAAAGCTAATATTATTCTAATGAGAAGCAACGGGCCATACAAGAAACAAGGTAAAATACAAATATCTTACTCCGTACTTAATTGGAAGTGTTGCCACTGAAATCGGTTATAGATGTTTATTCTGAATGACACTCCCGTGAAGGCTGCAGACTCGAGTGCTGATAATGGTTTTTCAAACTTAAATTTATGGAATACCCAGAAAATGGGCTGAATTGGAGCCTGTGGACAGTTTTCAAATGCTCATTAGCAACGATTTTGTAAAGATGTAGAAGGCTATTGTTTTCATATAAATTGGGATTTTTAAAATCCTCTCCCTATAGTGCTTTCCGTTGTCGCATGGCTGTAAACCAAAGACCCAAATAATCTCAAATGATCACAGGCACTATTTTGGCAAAAACTGCCATGTAGTCAGTACTTTTAATGTCATATACATCAGATTATAGCAGAAAGAAGACTGAACAGGTGCAGCCCCTCTGTTCTCGTGAATGCACAACAGGTTACAGGAAACCGAGTTTCTATTCCACCATCAAGTGGCGTCTCCCATTAGTTCACCTTGCGATGGGTCGTTACGAATATCTCTTCACTACCCCTGAAAATACCCAGTGAAAGGTTTGCGCTCAGAAGAAATGGAAGATGCCGAGCCTGCTGCTCTGCCTTGAATTCCATTTGTGATTTTATTTTATTTATTTTTAAAGATTTTGTTTATTTATTTGAGAGTGTGAGAGAGAGCACAAGCAGGGGGAGGGGCAGAGGGAGAAGCAGGCTCCCTGCTGAGCAGGGAGCCCATCGTGGGGCTCGACCCCAGCACCCTGGGATCATGACCCCAGCCGAAGGCAGACGCTTCACCGACTGAGCCACCCAGGCACCTCTCCATTTGTAATTTTAGTGGAAAAATTCATTTTATTTTGTTCGAGTTGGAACTTTTTTTCTGATAATTCATGCTGATGCCTGGGCAGAAGTTCATTTTCATGCAAGGCCTTTTCGAAGAAGATCCCGCCTTTCAGAAGGTCTGCTTTCTGAGAGTCCAACAATTGGGATAACTGCCCCCTAGCTGAGGTCCACGCCTCTGACATTCACCTTCAACTTGCGCTGTGAACTGCCCCTCACAGCCTGTTACCGGCCAGCCCAGTGCTTACTTCTGCTTCTGGGGATGCCCCCCGTGATCCGCTAGCAAAACTTTCTGAGTTCCTGAAGAGTTAGGGAGACAGATGCCGCTTAGAAATGCTTCACTTCCGGGGCGCCTGGGTGGCACAGCGGTTAAGTGTCTCCCTTCGGCTCAGAGCATGATCCCAGAGTCCTGGGATCGAGCCCCACATCAGGCTCCTCCAATGGGAGCTGCTTCTTCCTCTCCCACTCCCCCAGCTTGTGTTCCCTCTCTCGCTGTCTGTCTCTCTGTCAAATAAATAAAATCTTAAAAAAAAAAAAATGCTCCACTTCAGTTTACAGAAGCGGAAGCCATTCGGGTTTTGCAGACTACAGCCGGCTAAGAGGAAGGAGAAAGGGCCCTTCTATACCTAGGAAGTCGCACATCCAAATGTCGCAAGTGTCCTCCGTGACGAAGTCTTGATCCATTTGAGTTTGGTTCCTGGTCAGAGGAGTGCACATTGTTCTCGACTGGAGCTCTGGAAATCCTGCCTCACAGGGGGCAGAGCGATGCCGTCAGACGCCTGTACCCACATTCCGTGACCCCAAGGGGATGCCTGAAACCGCGGACACTACGCATTCCACATATTTTCCTAGACACACTTAGCCATGATAATGTTTATAAATTAGGTGCAGTAAGAGGTTCACAACAATAACAATAAAATAGAGCAATTAGAGCGATCTGTTGTAAATAAAGTTCTGTGACTGGGGTCTCTCAAAATAATCTTACTGAGCTGACTCCCCTTTGTTGCGACGCTGAAATGGTGAAGTGCCTCCGTGATGAGAGGAGGGAGGGGAGTGATGTGGGCCTGCGACATCGGGTGAGGCTACTGCTGACCTGACTGCAGGGCAGGTGCAGGGTCGTCTGTGTGCAGACCACGGCTGGCCGCGAGGAACCGGGACTGCGGACGAGACCTGCGCAGCCTCTCCGTGGCTCAGAGACGGTCCTTGTGAGGGACAAGCACCCTGGCCTTCAGCTCTCGTCAAACTAAAACTTTACCACAGCAACTGCAACGTTTGACTTTCCCACCGGCGACGTGGGAGGGCTCTGATGTCTCCACATCTCAGGCAACACTTGACTTCTTTCTTCTTCTGTCCGCCCTCACGAGTGCAAAGTGGTATCTCACTGTGATGCTGCATTTCCCTGATGACTAACGGCGTCGACCACCTTTCCATGGGCTTGTTGGCCGTTTGTGTGTCTTCGAATTTCATAGCTTTTAAGCTCAGGTATTAAAAACTAAGGAAAATAAATTCATTTCCAAATTTTGTCTTTCCCATGTCCTTTTACCTCCTGGAAAAAAACTGACGTCGTACATTCGGACCCTCCCAGGAGGTCCAAGATGGCAGCACTAGTTCTGTACCCAGATGCTAACATGCGATGCATTCACCACCACCAGCTTCAAATGAAGAGATTATAAGCTTTTAAGAATTTTCTGTTTCCGGGGGCGCCTGGGTGGCACAGCAGTTGAGCGTCTGCCTTTGGCTCAGGGCGTGATCCCAGCGTTCTGGGATCGAGCCCCACATCAGGCTCCTCCACTATGAGCCTGCTTCTTCCTCTCCCACTCCCCCTGCTTGTGTTCCCTCTCTCGCTGGCTGTCTCTATCTCTGTCGAATAAATAAATAAAATCTTTAAAAAAAAAAAGAATTTTCTGTTTCCATACATACGGTACGTAACTCAGTACTAATACAGTATGTATCGTTATTTACAACTCAAACACGCAAAAACCTCGTTGGAGTCCTCAGTAACCTTGTGTTTAACCACGTAGGTTCTTATTCTGAGAAATGTGACTTCAACAGTAATTGTACCTTGTGGTATGTCAGCTTACAGATGAGTTTCCAAGATGTGTAGGTAACTTGACTCAACCTGAGTTAACGGATCTTTTCTAAGTGAGACAGGGTGCCGAAGCGCCTCTTACAGGCAGAATCTCCAGGTTTATTCACTTAACCTCCCGCTGCTTGTTTTTCTGTGCTGCAGAGAGGGTGTCTTTGGGTCTGTTGGTGAACATGTTGATTTCCGGCGCTGGGAGGCGCTGGGTCAGGCGTCGCAGCTGTGAGTCGTGTGCGAGCACCCCTGCTCTCAGCTGCCGCGGCACAAGGTTCCCGGCGTCGCCCCCAGGCGCACCGCAAGAGAGAAGTGACTGGTGTAGGGGAGGAGAGGGCCGTGCCTCTGGAGCGTTTGGGCCTGGCACCAGCGAGATCAAGAAGTGAGGTGTGCACAGCAAGCAAACCTTCCGGTGCCTGGCCGCCTCGGTCGGTGGAGCACATGGCTCCTGACCTCGGGGTTGGGAGTTCAAGCCCCACACTGGGCATGGAGCTTACTTTAAGAAAAAAAAAAGAAAGGAAAGAAAAGAAAAAGCAAATCCTTTTCCTCCTCTTGTTTCTAGGAAAGCCACGTCATCACCCGCTGCCCACTCCTGAGGCCCGGAAACAGAATGTCGCACCTGAGGCCCCTCTGGGACAGTTGCAACCCCATTTTGCAGCCCAGGTAATACTCCTTTATCTAAGAAATGTAGTTTTAATAACTGTTTACTAATCGCTTAAGTATTGCATTTCATTACCAAAATGTAAAATCCAGTAAATACCGTTGAAAAGGGCTCCAATTTTCAGCACCCAAGCATAATTACCAGTAACACCTCAGTATGTTTCCTGCTGCTTTTTTTTTTAAGATTTATTTATTTATTTTAGGTGGGGAGGGAGGGACAGAGGGAGAGAGAGAATCTTCAGCGGACTCCCCACTGAATGTGGAGCCTGACTTGGGGCTCAGTCTCCCAACCCTGGGATCATGACCTGAGCCGAAACCAGAAGTCAGATACTTAACCGACTGAGCCACCCAGGCGCCCCTCCTGCTGTTTTTTAAAAACTACCTAAATAAATAATAAATATAAAATTACAAATTACATCATATGGATGTTTTACTGTAGCTTTACCCACCTGGGTATTGTTTTTCTTTCTTTTTTTTAAGATTTTATTTATTTATTTGAGAGAGAGAGCAAGCACATGGAGGCAGAGGGAGAAGCAGACTCCCCCCTGAGCAGGGAGCCCCGCTTGAGGCTGGATCCCAGGGTCCTGGGATCATGACCTGAGCTGAAGGCAGATGCCTAACTGACTGAGCCACCCAGGTGCCCCTTATTTTTCAAATCTTTACCAATATGATGGGCTAAAAAAATTTCATCTTTTAGAAGTTTCTTATGTCCTTGGTGGTATTAAAGTCTGTAATCTATTGGCCATTTATATTTCTTCTTTTGTGGGTTATTTATACACATGGATGGATGGATGGATGGACGGACGGACGGACAGACGGACGGACGGACGGACGGATGGATGGATGGATAGATGGATGGATGGATGGATAGATGGATGGATGGATGGATAGATGGATGGATGGATGGATGGATGGATGGATGGATGGATAGGTGGATGAATGATAGGATAAATGGTAGGTAGAGAGAGAGACACACACACAGTCAGACAACTTTGTTCCTGGACTGGCTGAGAGTAACTTGCCGACATCGAGCCCCTTTATGTCTGAAAACAAGGACACCTCCCGACATTATGAAAATCAGGAAACGTGAATATGATCCTAGAATTTAATACATATTGTATACTCAGATTTTGTGAGTTACAGATCCAGGACCCACATTGCCTCCAGCACTTGCACACCCACGTGCGCGCGTGTGTGTGTGTGGACATGCATGTGGGGGTTGCACGTGTAAGCATGTTATTGCACATGTGCCTGCATGGGGGTAGGTGCGTGTGTGGGCATCTCCTTCACTCCAGAACAGGTCTGCTGACCTTGTATGTCCTTCACAATGCTGACATTTTGGAAGAGCCAGGCCAGTGTCTGGCAGACCGGGATGGCGCCTCCTCATGGTCAGATTTGGGTCTGGATTTATTTTTGACACAGCTCCAGTGAGGGGTCCTTTCCCCGCTGGTGCGGTCCTGCTTTAGATACCAGACCTTCGCGGGGCGCCTGGGGGCTCATTCGATCAAGCAGCTGACTCATGGTTTCGGTTCAGGTTGTGATCTCAGGTCGTGGGATCGACCAGGGAGTCTGTTTAGGACTCTGTCCTTCTCCCTCTGCCCCTCCCCCTGCTCACAGTCTCTCTCTCTCTCTTTCTCAAATAAGTAGATAAAATCTTTAAAAAAAAAACCCATCCCTTTGTAATATTTTTAATATATTACAAAAACATGTAACAAGCTTGTTCTTGTTTCCGCTCTTTTACAGAATTTTCTTAGCCATTCATCCCATTTGATCTCTACTAGGTAAATATTGTAATTTATGTATTTTTTTTTTTAAGATTTTATTTTATTCGACAGAGATAGAGACAGCCAGCGAGAGAGGGAACACAAGCAGGGGGAGTGGGAGAGGAAGAAGCAGGCTCATAGCAGAGGAGCCTGATGTGGGGCTCGATCCCAGATCGCCGGGATCACGCCCTGAGCCGAAGGCAGACACTTAACCGCTGTGCCACCCAGGCGCCCCTATAATTTATGTATTTTTATTAAAATTTTTTTAGACTTCTAAGAAGATACAAAGACTCATACGATGTATACCATTCAGCTTAATAAACAAAATGTTATAAAGTCAAAACCCCTCTGAGAGTTCTACCCCGACATCCCCCCTTCAGACTTTCCTGAGTCTGGTGTTCCTCCTCGCAGATACTTAGAAATCTGCATGAATCACATCTGGTTGTACATGCATCTTTCTGCACGGCACTTTCATTCCGCGTCATGCTTCTGAGCTACACCGATGTGCTATGTAGAGAGCGGCTATGTCGGGCCACAGCGTTAGGGCCCCAGCGTTAGGGCCCCGCGTTAGGGCCCCGCGTTAGGGCCCCGCGTTCCCTGTGGCAGCTGAGCTCTGCGAGGAGCCGGACGGTGCCACAGCGGGTACAGGAGCAGACGGGCCTGGATGTGCTCTGGGAAAACTCGACAGATCCAGGAAGTTTCATTCCATATAATCTTCATGTCATGAAACATTCTTCTTTTCACTTTTTTTAACTATTTAAAAATGTAAAAACTACTTTTAGGTCATGGGCTGGACAAAGGAAGGTGGGCGGGGTTTGGCCTCTGCCAGGTGTGGCTTGCCGAGCCCACGTCTAGACACTGATTTGTGTGTGTTCCTTCTGTTGTATAAACACATCAGCATTGGCTCATCCATTCTTCTCTCAGGGGCATTTAGGCTGTTTTTTGCTGTAGACGTTGTTAGAAAGCCCTCTTGTGCACACTCGATGTGTGTGTCCCACTGATGAGCCCGGACAGACACCGTCATCACCCAGAGCCCGTGCAGCACGTCGCGGCCCGCTCCCGCTGCTGTGCGTTCTGCGGGTCTGCACGAACGTATCGTGACACGTGGCCACCACCGTGGTCTCACACAGACTAGTCCCCCTGTGCCGAGATTCCTCTGTGCTCTGTGCACCCTTCCCCTTTCCAGCTCTGTCCTCGGTACCAGCTGATCTTACTGCCCCACAGCTCTGCCTTTGCCCCCGAACGTCACGGAGCTGGAATTTTCCAGACTGGCTCCTTTCTCCTGGTCCGGTGCACTCATGGCACCTCCGCGACGCTCCAGGGTTTGAGAGCTCACCTCTCGCTGCCGGACGGTATTCTGTTTGGTGGCTGTACCGGTTTGTTCATCTTGAGGACCTCTTTAAACTTGCATTTTCCAGGTGTTGCAGGCCATTAGGAGCATAGTCGGCTTTTATCAACTGTTTTATGTCTACAGCTCTGCAGAACTGATTGGCACTAATACGTGTAGCAGCCGTTTTCCCGGGTTCACTGCACGGACAGAGAGCGTCTGTGGTGAGGGTCCGGCTGCTCCCCTCGCGGTCCTGTCTCATGCTGCTCTCCTGGCCAGGACTCCCACGCAGCGGGGAGAACAGGGTCATCCACACCTTGTCCTGATTTATAGAATGCTTTTTTGCGTTTTTTTGGTAACGATTTTATTTTTTTAAGCAATCTCTACGTGCAAAGTGGGGCTCAAATTCACAATCCTGAAACCAGGAGTCACACGCTCCACTGACTGAGCCAGCCGGGTGCCCCAAATGCTTTTTGCATTTTATCTTCAAGTAGAAAGTTTGCTGTAGGCTTGGGTATTACATCGAATCCTACAAAACTGCCGTTTTTGTAAATCAGGAGTGGTGAAATATCAGCAATTCCGTGTGGTTCAACCTCGTAGAGACCCGTCCTCAGTTTAAAGTTCTTTCTCCTCTGCTCTACTGAGTTTTGACCTATATTAAGTGCTGAATTCTGTCTCCTGGTGCTTTTGACTTCATCCCGGTGACCACGACCGGGGTCCCGGCTGGCGGGATGCCACTGTCCTTCCACGGAGGTCATGCCTGCCAGTGTGCCAGCCGCATGTGTGCGCGGGCCGTGTCTTGCTGCCTTCAGAGTTCCGTTCTTCACAAGCCTTTCCACACAACTAGAAGCTTCCGCCTGTAATTAGCTGATGAGAGGTAGCAAGTGTGTGTCTCTGTACCTGCGTGTAGTGTTTCGCTCACTAATACTCAGTTTCCCTGAAGGATATGGGAGTTTTATAAAGTCTTGAGACTAATCCTTATCGGCCCATGTTCTGTGAAGATAGTTTCCAGTGTACGGCTTGCCTTTTCAGTTTATTTAAAATAAAGTAAGAGAGAGCCAGCTGGGAGATGGATGTCCTGTTCTGCCATGGGGTGACGTGAGCCCCAAGGTGGCCCTAGCGAGGTGGCGGTGCTCAGGCTCCACGCTGATCTGGGGGCCCGGGTAAGAGGGGTGGGCAGCCAGCAAGGAGAAGCATCACGTCTGGAGACAGCTGAAGCCAGGATTCACTGTCGGATGGATTTGGAATGTGAGAGAGGGAAGGAACCCAGGTTTGAGGCCTGGCTGCTGGGTGGGGGGGGTGGGAGTGGGGGCCTGGGACTGGTGATGCCCGAGCTGCCCTGCTGGCATGTCCGATGGGCACATACTTCATGGGGCTGGCGGGGGGGAGGGGACAGGGGCTTCTGCTGGGCCTCAACACAAGCCCTCGGCAAAAGCAAGGTCTGAGTCACAGGACGGTGGGGACGGCGGGGACAGCTCCAGGGCACCTGGAATGGGTCTGCGGGAGAGGCCTGCACAATGGTCTGCCCAACGAGGAGACGCTAGCCTGAGAAACTGGGCAGGGCTGGCCACAGAACAGAGGCTGAAAACCATGAAATTTGGGGAGAGCGTTTCTCCCTAATCTTGAGGGAGACCTCGGTAACACACCCCATCAGTGACCCGCCAACACTGAATTCCTTCTGTTTGCATTTTCATGGCAGGACTCCAAGAACACCAAGAAAAAATGTTTCTCTGAATGCTCGGGGAAGGTCCAACCCTGCTTGGCCCAGACAGTCGGGAGAAGCGGTCCTCCACAGGGCTGGACAGCAGGAGCCTTGGCGGGGTCGGGGCAGGTACGGCAGGGCCTGCCGGTCTCAGCACGGGCACAGCCGTGGGAAGTGGAGCGCCTGGTGTCCTAGCAGATGGCTGTTGCCATGGCAACCCCAGAGGCTTCTCTTAGGATGGTGGAGTCTATTCTTGTGCCTTGCAGAGTGGGTCCCCCCGGGGCGCTGGGGGCATGGGCAGCATGGCTCCGGAGTGGGCCTTGGCACAGCTGGAGAGCTGTGCTTGGGGCATTTGCCCTTCTTTCCAGGTCCCACCTCCCGTGAAGACCAGACTGCCTTTGTCCTACACGTTGCTTTGTCCTTCTGGTGTCCACAGGAACCCCAGCTGGTCATGCACCAGCCAGCCAGTGTGCCTGGGGAGCGCGGGCCTGTCCCCAGGGCCTCTGGGCGATGGGCCCTGAAGCCTCACTCCAAGGCCTGTCTTTGGGCCATGCCCACCGTCTTGCCACTTCCTCCAGGGGCAGGGAGAGCCGGGCTCTCAGGGATAATTCATCCTTTTTTGCTTTCCTAGAGGCAACACAAAATCTCTACAGTAACTTGCAGATCAGCTCGGCAGAAAGAAAACCGGTCCCCAGAGCCACGCCCGGCTCAAGAATCCCACAGGGAGAGTAGCCACCCCAGCGGAAGCCCCTCCTCGGTGGCCAGCGGTCCCCTCCAGGACATGTGGAAGTTACTGGACCTGGGATCCAGCCCCTCTGGCCTCACCTCCCAGGACGACTCCGCACCAGGTAGGCGGGGGCCAGGGCTCTGGGGTCCCAAACGGGCCAGGCTTGGCCACTGGCCACCGACAGAATCCACAGGCGGAGAGATGGTGGTGGTGACACAGGGAAGGAGTTTATTTCAGGGAGGCCGTTCCCGGGAAGCCTGCGGACTAGTGTCGAGAAGACCCTCCGAAGTGTGGAAAGCACTTCCAGGTTTATGTAAGGACCGTGTGGGACAAAGGTCAGTGGGTGCGTGCTCGTGGGCAGTGAAGGTCAGGTCGGTCACTGTCGTGGGGTCAGTCATGGGGTCCTGCTGGCTCAGGGCAGTCCTTATAGCCTGAGGGGAGTTTCGGCTCCCATTGGGGACCCTGCTTTCAGGGTCTTCTGCCGAGAGAGAAGCAGGAAGGAAGAGCTTGATCAGTGGGGAGTCCAGCGAGAGGTCAGAGCGGAGGTGAGACGTGCTGTCCCCCAGCCGCTGCCTGGCAGGGCTAGGTGACCACTGTCAGGCTGACGTGCACACACACAGGCACTCTTTCCGCCTGTGCAGGCTCCCTCGCGGAGGCCGGTCCTCACCCACAGCGTGCAGCACAGGCCACCCGCGGGGGTCCCCTCCCCAGGGAGCTGGTGCGTCAGTCTGGGAGACATGGCCATTCTCTGTGCCGCCCAGCCTCGCGAGCACGACGCTGTCCTTGCCCTTGTCCTGCCTGGTCATCACGGGTGTTCAGGAGCATCCATCTGGAGGGCCCACCTTTGGGGGAGCTGCAGAACGCCCCATGCGGCAAGAAGGCTGAGGGAGGGCAGCCTGTGCAGAGCCTCTTGGGGATCCGTGTGCGCAGAGCGCCCTCGATCCGGGTCTCAGCCCCATGCGGGTCGCGCTCTGTTACGTAGATGTGCTCCCACCGTTGTGACTGTTGTCCCTGAGGTGGACATTTTAGGTTATTTCCAATCTTTTGTCGTACACGTCATGTTACGGTGAATGGCCTTGCGCACAGGCTTTCAGCCCACGTGTGACTCCGAGGGCGGGGGCGTTGCTTTGTCGGGAAGCAGATGCATTTCTGGTTGGGGAAGACATTGTCCAGCTGGGCTCTGGTGACACCACAGGATCACAGGCGCTCTGGCGGTGTGTGTGTGCAGGCCGCCTGGTGGGAGCCTTTCCACGCCTCCTCACTTCCTCTTCCTCACCTTCAGTTCTCTGCCCTTTGTACGTGGAGTTTGCTCTTTGTCTTACTGATTTGTGGGAGCTCATCATTTATGATGGAAATTAGGCCTTTTCTGATGCATGAATTAGATCTCCCCTCAAGTTCTCATTTGGTTTTTGGGGTTTTTTTTTTACATTTTTAAGGTAAAATTCTATTAGTTAACGTATAGTGTGTTATTGGTTTCAGAGGTAGAGGTCATCAGTTGTATACAACACCCAGTGCTCATTACATCACACGCCCTCCTTAACCCCGCCACCCAGTTGCCCCATCCCCCACCCCCTCCCCTGCAGCAACCCTCAGTTTGTTTCCTATGATGAAGAGTCTCTTACGGTTTTTCTCCCTCTCTGATTTCGTCTTGTTTTATTTTTTCCCCTCTCTTCCTTTGTGATCCTCTGTTTTGTTTCTTAAATTCCACACGAGTGAGATCATATAATTGTCTTTCTCCGATTTCACTTATCATAATACCCTCTAGTTCCATCCACGTTGTTGCAAATGGCAAGGTTTCGTGTGTTTTGATGGCCGAGTACTATTCCAGTGTGTGTGTGTGTGTGTGTGTGTGTGTGTGTATACACACATACCACATCTTCTTTATTCATCTGTCGGTGGACATCTGGGCTCTTTCCACAGTTTGGCTACTGCGGACATCGCTGCTATGAACACTGGGGGGCAGGTGCCCCTTCGGATCACTACATCTGTGTCTTTGGGGTAAATACCTAGTAGTGCAATTGCTGAGCTATAGGGTAGCTCTATTTTCAGCTTTTTGAGGACCCTCCATACTGTTTTCCAGGGCGGCTGCACCAGCTTCCGTTCCCACCAACAGTGCACGAGGACTCCCCTTCCTCCGCATCCTCGCCAACATCTGTCGTTTCCTGACTTGTTCGTTGTGGCCGTTCTGACCGCTGTGAGGTGTGTCTCACTGTGGTTTTGAGCTGTATTTCCCTGATGTCGAGTCATGTGGAGCAGTTTTTCGTGGTCTGTGGCCGTTTGTATGTCTTCTTTGGAGAAATGTCTGTTCATGTCTTCTGCCTCTTTCTCGATGGGGTTATTTGTTCTTTGGGTGTTGAGTTTGGTAAGTTCTTTATAGATTTTGGATACTCGCCCTTTATCTGTATGTCATTTGCACATATCTTCCCCCATTCTGTCGGCCGTCTTTGGTTTTGCTGACTGTTTCCTTTCCTGTGCGAAAGCTTTTTATCCTGATGAAGTCCCAATGGTTTATTTTTACGTCTGTTTCCCTTGCCTTTGGAGACGTGTCTAGCAAGCAGTTGCTGCGGCCGAGGTCACAGAGGTTGCTGCCTGTGTTCTGCTCTAGGATTTGGGTGGATTCCCGTCTCACGTTTAGGCCTCTCATCCATTTTGAGTTTATCTTTGTGTACAGTGTGAGAGTGGTCCAGTTTCATCCTGCATGTGGCCGTCCAATTTTCCCAACACCAGTTTATTGAAGAGACTTTTTCCATTGGATATTCTTTCCTGCTTTGTGGAAGATTAGCTGACCATATAGTTGAGGGTCCATTTCTGGGCTCTCTATTCTGTTCCATTAATCTATGTGTCTGTTTTTGTGCCAGGACCATGCTGGCTTGGTGATCACAGCTCTGTAGTATAGCTCGAAGTCTAGAATTGTGATGCCTCCAGCTTTAGTTTTCTTTCTTTCTCTCTTTCTTTCTTTCTTTCTTTCTTTCTTTCTTTCTTTCTTTCTTTCTTTTTTTAAAAAGATTTTATTTATTTATTTGTCAGACAGAGAGAGCACAAGCAGGGGGAGAGGGAGAAGCAGACTCCCCGCTGAGCAGGGAGCCTGATGTGGGACTCGATCCCAGGACCCTGGGATCATGACCTGAGCCAAAGGCAGTTGCTTAACCCACTGAGCCCCTGGCGCCCAGAAGTTGGTATTTTGATGGGATTGCACTGAATGTGTAGATTGCTCGAGGCACCATAGACATTTTCACAATATGTGTTCCAATCCGTGAGCATGGAATGTTTTTCCATTTCTTCATGTCTTCCTCGGTTTCTTTCACGAATGTTCTATAGTTTTCTGCGTACAGATCCCTTGCCTCCTTGGTTAGGTTTATTCTTAGGTATCTTATGGTTTTGGCTGCAATTGTAAATGGGGTCGACTCCTTAATTTCTCTTTCTTCTGTCTCATCGTTTGCGGATGATGCAGAAATGCCGCATAGAATCTGTAGAAACGAAGATGATTCCTGTGCATTGATTTTATCTCCTGCCACTTTGCTGAATTCCTGTATGAGTGCTAGTCATTTTGGGGTGGAGTCTTTTGGGTTTTCCACATACAGTGTCATGTCATCTGCAAAGGCTGAGAGTTTGACTTCTTTGCCTGTTTGGATGCCTTTTCTTTTTGTGTCTGATTGCTGAGGCCAGGACTTCCAGTATGTGTTGAATAGTAATGGTGAGAGTGGACGTCCCTGTCTTGTTCCTGACCGTGGGGAAAAGCTCAGTTTTTCCCCGTTGAGGATGATATTCACTGTGGGCTTTTCATAGGTGACCTTTATGATATTGAGGTATGTTCCCTCTATCCCTATACTGTGAAGAGGTTTGGTTTTTTGTGGGTTTATTTTATTTTATTTATTTGTCAGAGAGAGAGTGCGCATAAGCAGGGGGAGGGCAGGCAGAGAGCGAAGCAGACTCCCCACAGAGTATGGAGCCCCATGCAGGACTTGATCCCAGGGCCCTGGGATCATGACCTGAGCCAAAGGCAGACGCTTCACTGACTGAGCCACCCAGGCATCCCTGTGGAAAGTTTTAATCAAGAAAGAATACTATACGTTGTCAGATGCTTTTTCTGCATCTGTTGAAAGGATCATATGGTCTTGTCCTTTCTTTTATTAATGTCGTGTTTCACATTGATTGATTTGCGGGTGTTGAACCAACCTTGCAGCCCAGGAATAAATCCCACTTGGTCGTGGTGAATAATCCTTTTAATGTACTGTTGGATCCTATGGCTAGTATCTCGGTGAGAATATTTGCATCCATGTTCGTATTGGTCTGTAATTCTCCTTTTTAGTGGGGTCTTTGTCTGGTTTTGGGATCCAGGTAATGCTGGCCTCATAGAAAGAGTTTGGAAGTTTTCCTTCCATTTCAATTTTTTGAAACAGCTTCAGTAGAATAGATATTAATTCTTCTTTAAATGTTTGGTAGAATTCCCCTGGGAAGCCATCTGGCCCTAGGCTCTGGTTGGGAGATTTTTGATGACCGCTTCAATTTCCTTGCTGGTTGTGGGTCTGTTCAGGTTTTCTGTTTCTTCCTGTTTCAGTTTTTGGGTTTTTTTTTTTTTTTTTTCAAGATTTTATTTATTTGTCAGAGAGACAGCCAGCAAGAGAGGGAACAGCCAGCGAGAGAGGGAACACAAGCAGGGGGAGTGGGAGAGGGAGAAGCAGGCTCCCAGCGGAGGAGCCTGATGTGGGACTCGATCCCAGAACGCCAGGATCACGCCCTGAGCCGAAGGCAGACGCTTAACGACTGCGCCACCCAGGCGCCCCCTTCCTGTTTCAGTTTTGGTAGCTTATACATCTCTAGGAATGCATCCATTTCTTCCAGATTGCCTAATTTGTTGGCATATAGTTGATCATAATATGTTTTTATGATTGTTTGTATTTCTTCAGTGCTGGTTGTGATCTCTTCTCTTTCGTTCATGACTTTATTAATTTGTGTCCTTTCTCTTTTCTTTTGGTAAGTCTGGCCAGGGGTTTATCAATCTTATTCTTTCAGAGAACCAGCTCCTAGTTTCGTTGATCAGCTCTACTATTCTGGTTTATAGTTCACTGATTTCTCATTTGATTTTGACTCTTCTTATGGTGGTTTTTGTCACACACATATTTTTTTTTATCTTTATGTAGTTAAATTACTGTCCTTGTTTTCAATCCTTCCTGGGTTTTGTGCCATACTTAGGCCTTTTCCACTCCAAGATTAGAGATGATTCTTCCTTGGTTTCTTCTAATACAGATATGGCTTCACATTTTTATATTTAAAGCTATGATCCACTTGGAATTTATCACAGGATATGTTATAAAATAGTGACCAAACTTACATTTTTTGGTTACCCCAGATGCCCACCCAGATGTCCCAGCCACAGTTACTGAGTGACTCACATTCCCCACTTTCACAGCAGTGCTGACTCTCCCGGGTGTCTTCGTGTGTGTCTGGGTCCGCCCACGTGCGTGGCTGGGCTACTGGAGTCATGACAGTGGCTCGGGCCCTGGTCATGGGCTGACCTGAGCTCTCCTTGCCTGCAATGTCCACATCTTCCTGGTCATTCACGTTTATTGGGTTTTCCACGCAGGTTTCAGACTCAGCTTTACAGCCCTCTCCAAACCCTGCCTCACCGTCCTGGGGCCTCAGTCCCTCTTGGCTCCGACTTCACTGAGTTTCGTTTCCCACCTTCCTGCTCCCTCCTGCTTCAGGGCGGCCGGCGCCCTGCGCACCCCGCTTGCCCCGTCTGAGTCTGGCGGCCCTGCTCACTCGTGCAGCGCGAGCGCTTCCCTCTCACATCTTAGTTTGTATTTTCTACTTAGCATGCTTTAAAAATGTCTTATTTTCTCCTGCCTTTCATTGGATAGATCACATTTTCCACCTCCTGCCTGCTTCAAAGTGATCTTCTGGCAGTCACTCCTTAAGACCTACTTATTTTCATTTCGCCATCGATTTCTTAAGCTTGTCAACACCTGTGTTTTTCTGCATTATGCATCGGTGCCAACAAGAACACTAGATGTTGGCGAGGGGTATCTCTTAGACAAAGTAAATTTGACTAAATTATTTTTTTAATAAAGATTTTATTTATTTATTTATTTATTTATTTGAGAAAGAGGGAGAGAGAGAGAGAGCACAGAGGGAGTGGGAGAGAGGGAAGCAGACTCCCCGCTGAGCAGGGAGCCCGATGCAGGACTCGATCCCAGGACCCTGAGATCACCTGACCTGAGCTGAAGGCAGACGCTTCACCGACTGAGCCCCCCAGGTGCCCCAAATTTGACTAAATTCTTTGAGATTTATCCTTATGTACTTTGCAAATCTCTCATAGTAGCCTCTTGGACATATTTTTCTTCTTCCAGAATAATTTTAAAAGAGAATTTTTATATGGGAAGCTCTTTGAGGCCTTGTACATGGAGAGCACTTTTACTTCTGTGTCACATCTGAGTCACTCTAGTTATCCATAAATCTAGCCCCGTTGCTCCCAGCACATCAGCTACGTGCTGGATTGATAACCCCTCTGCAAACAGCTCAGTAAAGCTGCTGAGGAAGATGCCATCGTCGGGGCACCTGGCTGGCTCTGTTGGTAGAACATGCTCACTCTTGATCTCGGGGTCATGAGTTCAAGCCCCACGTTGGGTAGAGCCTACTTAAAACAAAATAAGTAAAGCAGAGCATGCTTTTTTTAAAAAAATGCCACAGTCATGCTTGAAGGCATCCATACGTGGCAAGAAGGTGAAGAATCGTTACCAAAGGTCCCGTGAAGGAGGAGCCCTGACTGCAGGCTGACCACCACCAGCTTTGACCCCAAGGCCTTTGTCAAACTGGGTGAACTTGACACTGGGTGTCACAGCCTCACGGTGTTCAGGAAGCAAGTGACAAAACTCAGGGCCCACCCAGGGTGGGAGTGTGACAGGTGATCCTTCCCAGAAAGCAGGGACTGGGAAGGGTCCCACCCACCCTCAGTGGGAAGGTGAGCCAGAAACAGCTCCGTGCCCTGCCTGTCCAGTGCCCCCACTGAGGACAGGGCCCTCGCACGGAGCACTGGCAGGAAGGCTGTCCCTTATAACTCATCACCACACGCAGCTCTCATGTAGGGTAGTCCCCATTACAGCACCTGCGTGGCCCAAGGATTTTAGTTCTCAGTGATTCTGAACTGGTGGGGCCCCCAAGGACTGGGCGGCAGTGGAGACAGACCGCTTCAGGGGGCCCACTTTGTCCCAGACCATAAACATTCCCACAAATCAGATTCCAGCTGAGAATGGGATCCCGTGCACAGGGTGCAAGGCACCAGGAATGAGGCCAGCAGAAGACAGACCTTCCATAAACGTGGACGATACAAGGTATGAATAGCTGAGTTTCACAGGTTCAAAGAAATAAGAGACTCGCAAGAAAGCACATCAGGAAACCAAGAACTATAAAGAAAGACCAAGGAGACTTAGAAAAGAACAAACAAAACTTTAAGAACCGGAAAATGTAATCATTCCTAGTGAAAGCTTGGTGGTTGAGCCCCACAGCAGATCAGTGACACAGACGTTACATATGAAGAAATTACCCAGAGAGACAGAGAGATTGAAAGAGAACCAGAAAGAAAGCAGGTCAGGAGCCGTGGAGGACGGCATAAGCAGGTGTGACGTGACGCATGCCCGCACGCTGGTCAGAGCCTCAGAAGCACAGAGTCCAGGCCAAAGGCGCCCTGTGAAGATCCACTGGAGTATTCCACGGCCCTCGTTCCCCCTCTGGGAAGCCTCACAAGCCCCCGTCAGGAACTGCGGAGAGGTGCACAGCTGGGTGTGTCCTGACAGAACTCAGGAGCACCAGACGTGATGGGGTCATGCAGAAGGCTGTCACCTGCAAGCAGGTGAGGCCTGATGGACGGCTGACTTCTTGTCAACAGCAACGGGGAATCTGTACATGCCGGCAACCCAGAACCCCACACCCATGGACATGTCTTTCACCAACCAGGGCAAAACAAAGACTTGACAGACAATAAGAACTGAGCAACTTCGACACCACCTGTCCCTCTTTTTTTAAAAAAATGCCAGGACGCCTGGGTGGCTCAGTGGGTGAAGCATCTGCCTTCGGCTCAGGTCATGATTCCAGGGTCCTGGGATCGAGCCCCACATCGAGCTCCCTGCTAAGTGGGGAGACTGCTTCTCCCTCTGCCTCTGCCCTTCCTCCCTGCTCGTGCTCTCTCTCTGTCAAATAAATAAATAAAATCTTTAAAAAAAAAAATCCAAAGTAGGAGTTGGCAAACTTTTCTGTAAAGGGCCACAGACAGTATGTAAATGAGGGATGTAGCTGCCTGCCAATAAAACTTTATTTAGAAATATAGGTGGTAGGGGCGCCTGGGTGGCACAGCGGTTAAGCATCTGCCTTTGGCTCAGGGCGTGATCCCGGCATTCTGGGATCGAGCCCCACATCAGGCTCCTCTGCTGGGAGCCTGCTTCTTCCTCTCCCACTCCCCCTGCTTGTGTTCCCTCTCTCGCTGGCTGTCTCTGTCAAATATAAGTAAAAAATTAAATCTTAAAAAAAAAAAAAAGAAATATAGGTGGTGGCAATGTTGTTTCTTAAGCTGAGTACACAGGTGTTTGTTTTATTCTTTTATTTTTATGAAGTAATCCCAGCACCCAGCGTGGGGCTCCAGCTCTCGGCCTGGAGAGGAAGAGCTGCCCACTGCAGCAATGGAGCCGGCCAGGTGCCCTGGGGTTTGTGGGGTTTGTTGTATTCTTCAAGTTATTTTATTTTTATTCTTTAAACTACACATGTACGCACACTTGATGAAATTTGGGTACCTTTTGTAATGCAGAGTCTTAAGGAAGAGAGTGGTCCCCTGGGGGCGTGGCAGGGAGGTCAGGTGAGGTCAGGACAGGAGGGTGCCACTGCTGTCCTGAGGTGGGGGTCACTGTGGGGTTACCGGCGGTCTGCGTGGATGGGTGGCATGGTCATGCCAGTCTTCCCGGGCGGAGTGGCTGGAGGGCAGAAGGGGGGGACAAGTTATTCGGGAAGTCGTGCTCTGCAAGGCAGTAGTTCCAAGGGGACCACGCAGGAGGAAGCCTGTCTGCGTGCAGGTGACAGAGGCGGGTGGCACATGACAGGTCTCGTTGGGGGGAGGCAGACTCCAGAGAGGAGGGCCGGAGGCCGTGCAGGACTGGGGTTTGACAGGACAGGACTCTCTTGGTCACAGGATGGAGGCAGGGAGGCAGATGTGTGGCCAGAACTGAGAGCTCGGCTGACAGGCACGGTGGCCGGTGGTGGCCGGCAGAAAGCACAAGGCCCCAGGGTCAGGTTACGAGGCTTTGGTTCTCCTGGCACAGCAGGCGGCTGTGGGTCCCCTGTCTCCCCAGCTTCCCCCCTTCCCCCAGGGCCAGGCAGAGTTGGGGGTGGGCTGCAGGCCCATCTGCCCTTAGCGCCTGAGGGAGACGTACACAAACACCGACAGCAGCATCGACAGCAGAAGCTGGCCGTGCTCTGACAGCAGAGATGCAAGGGGCCGCTGGCAAGGAGAGCTGTCCTGGCGACAGGGCCGGTGGTGGGAAAGCAGGCTCCGGTCACATCCCCTTGCTCGCCTGCGTTTAAGTGTGACACAGAGCCACGGCTCAGAGAGGAGGCGGCTGTGGGAGGGTTACAGAACCCAGTTGTGAAACGGTCGTTGGACGAGTCGGGAAGCAGGTGGAAGGGAATGGCCAAGCAGCGCCAGGCCCGTGGAGAGCAGGACGGCCAGCTGGCTGCCGTGGCTGACTGCGGAGACCCTCGTGTGTGGGGAGGAGCACGGCCCCCCCAACAGACTGACATGCTTGTGCACAGGTCATAGGACAGCCGCGTGGAAGTGATTTAAAACACCTTCTCTCATCATGGCACCCCCCCAGGAGGAGACAGCCAAGGTGGTGGGCATTTGAACACGTTCCTGACACGCGGTGTGCCTGGCACAGCTGCAGGACCCACACACTGAGCAACACAGAGGAGTCCCTGGACTGGCACATTAGGTCCAGGGCAGATGAGCCTGGGCTGGCGCCTCTGGGGTTCTCGCTCCTCCTAAAGGTCCCTAAGGGCTGCAGCAGCTCCAGGCATCACGTCTGAAAAAGGCGTGCTTCTCTCCTCATGCTTCTCTTTCTCTTCATTGCAAATGGAAGCGTTTCCTCAAAGCTCCCAACAGACCCCTCTCCCACCTGACCAGGGGATTGTCTCAGACCCTGAGGACAGCAGCCAGGAACTGTGTTACCGTCCTCGGCAGGAAAGCTGGGAAAGGATGGGGGGATGGGTCTGGCTTCAGCAGGGTCCATGCTGGGGAGGGTGGTCAGACACCAGTTGGGGGTAGGGTGGCCGTCGCCCTTTGTGAGCACTGATTTCTGATTAAAAAGTAGGAAAGATACATTTCAATGTAGGCTTTTGGTTCTCCCTGTGAAAAACTGAGGTGGGAGGAAAAGGTTGAAATTAATGCAATTTAGACGTTTTAATTATCTACGAAGCTTCTGTATGCTGCCCCTGTATCCTGAGTATTTGGGTGTGCGTGACTGAGTTACCCATATGACACTCTACTGTGTGTAAGGGTACTTTTTAAGACCTCACTGGTCTCTTCAAAGACTCTCGTAGGCAGACAGGAACTCTGCTTGAGCCAGTACAACGCGGGAGTCGGTCCCCAGACGAGCCGTCTGGAGGCTCCGTTCTAGAAACGGTGGTGAAGTATCTTCGCATCGGCCCATTTTCAGTGCATCGTGAGTAGCGTTTGTGAACAGTCAAAATGGTAAATAGTTTAACGGTGTGTGACATCTGCACTTAAACGTGAAGAATTACTTCTATTACACGGTGTTTCTCCAGATGGCACACGGTTCTTATACTGAAAGGACACATGCCCCTTAGTTTTGAGGTGGGACCAGAGCCGCCCTCATCCTGCCCCCGACAGGCCTGGCCAGTCCCTGCTGCACCCCCATCTGAGGCCAGGGCCTGAGCCCTAGCCTGACCTCCTGGGCCTGGACACTTGCCTGGGGTCCGGATCACCTGGCTGCACCCAGGGTCTCAGGGTCACCACGGCCCCCTTCATCCTGTCCATTCCCAGGCACCTGCTGCCCAAGCCCCGCCACTGACACTCCCCACCCACGCCTGCTCCACCCTGACCATACTCTCTCCTCTCTCCCTGCTGCAGTGCCTAGGGGCTACGACCTCTGCTCCCCATCCCTCCCCCAGCCCCATGCAGCCCCGCCCCCTCCGGCCTGCATCTGCAGACACCTCCTCCCCACCTTCCTTTCCGAGCACCTGCCCGCATCCCAAGCCCCTCTAGCTGCATCTTCCAGCCGACTTCCTTCCCCTCTTAGCACTGGCCGGCATCCTGGAACAACATGGGGCTGGGCTGGGGGCATCGTCCTTGATCCTTGACCCCCCTGGTCAGCACAGGCAGGTACACAATAGGTGCTCAATCAAGTTGAGCAGGGAGATAACTGGAAGGAATGGAGCCGGGGGAGGCCCTGAGTCTGCAGCCCAGGGATCTGGATTCCTGGGACAAGGTGATTAGAGTGACTACCAAGCATTGTTGAAAAGGTAGATTTTTAACAGTTGACTCTTCCTGGACGGAAGGATTACATACTGTAAAGATGTTTTCTCCACATTGACCTCGTCGGTTACTGTAATTCTAATGGAAATATGGACAGTTTCCCTTGAAGCTAAATGAGTGTGTTTTCAAGGGGGAAGAGGTCATACCTAGCGAGACCCAGCCCTTGAGTAATGAGATGTGGGGGCTCAGTGGCGGGTGAGCTGCGGGGGAGGGACGGCCCTCCACCAGCAGCGTCAGCAGCACACTTTCTAAATCCCCAGAGTGCATCCCAGTCAAAATCAAACCTAAAAATGTACAGCATTGGAACTGAAGATTTACAAATGACTGAGATGTGATTTAAAAATCAGACATTTCTAAGATCATTCTTTTTAACTTCAGAAATAATCCAACTGGAGAGATTTTCTTAAGCAAGATGACACAGGTCACGTATGAATAACTCATCCAAGTTAATCAGGACAGAAACAGGGCAGCACCAGAAAAACACAGGTGTCAGGCCCCATTGGCAACTCATCACCCGCCTTGGGAAGCCTCACCCACCTCGGAGGGCGAGGCTGGGGCGCTGGGACTTCTGGCAGTGCGGTTTGTTGGTGTGTGCGTTCCAGGGTGGTGCAAGTAGTCAGCCTCCCAAGTGTGCTGGCCACATGTGTGGACGCCCAGGGTGCGGCATGCCCACTGGAGCAAAGGGGGCTCCAGACCTAGGCTAGTTATGGTGCACACCTCCTTATGGCTAAAAAATCAATTTAAATGCTGCATAGGGTTTTCCGTGAAAAGTTAGTCCCCTCCTCCCCCTTCTCTCCCTTCTAGTCACCTGCCCGCCTCCGGTCCCCTCTCTGTTCCCCAGACCACAACTGTCCAGTCCCCTGCCCCTCTCCAAGCGTGGCCTGCTCTCTGTGGCCACAGAAGCAAACCTTTAAAAATGTGTGTGCCTCCCCTTTTCTTTGTAGTTGTAAGTACCAGTGGGCAGCTTGCTGTTTAAATCCCCATCTGCCGTCTCTCTCTAGTTGGTGCCTGCGAACAGAGCTAACCCCTTCCAGCAGTTAGTGACCCAGTGCCTGAGTCCGTGGTTTAACCGCTTTCTGTCCACAGGCGTGTGCGTGGCCTGTGGTCTGAGCTCCACAGACAGTGCTGCAGTGTCTGAGCAGGGCTGTGGGAGTCTGCTGTCAGAATGGTATCTCCAAGCAGAATCACTGGGTCAAAGGTGTGAGTGGTTTGAGTTTTGGGAGCTATTTCTAAATCGCCCTGGAAAAGTCGTCCCAGTTGGTGTTCATGGCTGCAGGGTCTAAGAGTGTCTTTCCTAACTCCCATACTGGTGGATTTTTTTTTTTTTTTTAAGATTTTATTTATTTATTTGAGAGACAGAGAATCTCAGGCAGACTTGCTGAGCGCAGAGCCTGGTGTGGCCTCGACCCTGAGATCAGGGCAGGAGCCAAAACCAAGAGCTGGCGGCTTAACCGACTGCGCCACCCAGGCCCCCCCAGTACTGCTGGGTTTTTATCAAGCACTTTCTTTTTTGCCAATGTGATGATGAACAATATACTTCATTACTGGTTTCAGTGTGCAGTTTGTAAACTAGGAGAGAGGCTGGCCATCTTCCCAGTGCTTCGCACGTCGTTGGGTTTGCACCGGTTTAGAGGTGATGACGGAAGCTTGCCCAGGAGGAAGGTGTACGTTCCTTGTGATTTGTAAGTCAGAACGCAGGACAGGGAAGCGCTGTAGGAGGGGACTCTGCCCCCACTCAGGAAAGGGGGCAGTGCAGGGGTGGGGACGGGGGCAGGCTGGAGATCTGTTTTTACAAATGAAGGTAACCTGAATGGGGTTAGCCTCTGTCTGCCCCATTGACACTGAGTGCCCGCCCAAGGCCAGGTAGCCCGTAGCAGAGGTCTCAAGTCCCAGTCCTCCCTGCACCCCTGGAGCTCCAGAGGGGACAGGCCTGACCAGAATGGGGTCGGGCGGCTGGGGGAAGGGCCAAGGCTGTCCCAGAGGTCAGACAGATAATGGCCTGGAGCACCTGAGGAATGTAGCCCTGGGTCACACTCCTCCACACTTGGAGGCGGGCTTTGCCCGGAAGGCCCCACCCACTCATGGCCCATCCCTTTGTGAGCACTGGAGGCTGCTCCGTGGTGGGTGCTGGTGCGGGGAGCTCCCCTGGGTGGAGACCCTCACCCCCACTCCCTTGCTTCCCCCCAAGGGGATCCCCCGGGGGGATCAAAATGAGGAGGGATAGAAGGGTGACAACTTTTAAACGATACAATGGGGGTGTTATTTCTTTTTCCTGAAATTTAACATTTTTCTTTTTAAAAAGGGTTGTATAAAAATTTTTTTTAAAGATTTTATTTATTTATTTGACAGAGAGACAGCAAGAGAGAGGGAACACAAGCAGGGGAAGTGGGAGAGGGAGAAGCAGGCTCCCCGCTGAGCAGGGAGCCTCACGCGGGGCTTGATCAGGACCCTGGGATCACGCCCTGAGCCCAAGACATGCCTAACGACTGAGGCACCCAGGCGCCCCCCGAAACAGGGTTGCATAAAATGTTAAGAAAAGGGTATGCATGATGCTATTAACTGGTTACTAATCCAAAATTAATTTTAAATCCTGTGTAGTAAGGATAATTCCATACATATTTCTCTACAGAGATGACCCCTAAATCAGATAACCACATTGCCAGGCTGTTCTTAACCAACGATCCAGATAAAAACCAAACCAGCCACCTCATGTTCATAGCCCAAAGGCTTGTGGAGCCCCCGCCAGTGCCACAGAGAGCTGGCGTGCACCTCACACAGTGGGTCCCTTTCTCAGCAGCTCCCGGAGCTCAGAGGTGGGGGCTCTGCGGTCGGATGTAGAGACCTGGGCCCAGAGATGCTAGGTTACTCCCCTAAGGTCTCACAGCTCCCAGTCAGTGGATTAGGACCAGAGTCCAAGCCATTGCACTCCAGACCCTGAGCCCACTGGCTGAGAAGAGTCCCAGACACCGTGCACATGGGCACCAGGCAGCAGGTGGCTGAGTGAAGGCCCGCAGGGGCTGTGCTAGCTGCCAGGCAGTCCTCTGCGTGGGGGTGCTGATGTCTGGCAGGCTCGCTCTGTCTGGCGGATGACGCCATCCTACAGTTGCCCCTCAGTGGCAGATGGTCCCACGAGCTAGATCCTCCCATTTTTCAAGAGAAGCTAGAAATCTTGTTTTTTATATAGAATGTTTTCATTTTTGAATATTGGCAACTAATTAAAAAATCAAAACAAAGCGTGGGCCAAATTACAGCTCAGCCTGGGAGCCACACGCTTCTGTGAGCCAGACCCAGCCCTGCCTCGTGACGCGCAGCCTCCCGCTGGGAACCACGTCCATGATTTTACATGGTTGAGAAGAAGAGAAAATGCTCCAGTGACTGGATCAGCAGGGTGGGCTCCAGAGAGGGACCCAGCCTCTGGCAAAGCTCCTTCCCAGACTGGGAATCTGGTGACTGCTGGTAAAACTGGGTTCTCTTTACTGGGGAGTCGGGGTTTGTTTCCACGGGTTATTGCAGGGCACACACACCAGGCCCTCCTGGGCTTGTCATCGTGTCCATCCTACAGTGTGTCACCTGCCTCTGACGAGGGCTGAGTGAGCCCCCAGGACACTATCTTATCTGTCCCCTTCTTGGTGTCTTGTGTTCTTGAGTGGAGACTGTCCCATGCCTTCCCTAGAAGGATGCGTGGACACAGGGACAGTGTTTTGGACCTTGCTCTGAAATCAGACTGCTTCAGCTGTGGCCCTGCTAGCCCAGCCCTGGTCTGAGGGCATAAAAACATACTGTGAACAGAGGACCTTAGAGTTACCTTGTCCACATGCCCCAAGACCAAGAATGTTCCCATCTGGCTTCCCCACAGATGCTTTTGTGTTTCTTATGAAACCCAGGGGTTGAGCACAGGAGGGCAGGCTGATGGCCCTGCACTTTTTGAGTGATAGCCATTTGTGATATGGACTTGTGATAAGAAAAGGTTAAAATCACACAGGATAGGTGACCTCAAAGAACATCTTGTGATTCCATTGTACCACCTGGAACAATACATTCTGTTCTTCCCATGTGGTCCTCATACCCATGCACTAATCACAGAACTCCTCTAGGGTCTGAGAACCTTACATGAATGTGAGCGTCAGTGAGACGGGTAGACCTAGGAGAGCCTTGTGAGACCTGGCTCAGAGACCAGCAGCCTAAGCCGTGGGGAACAAAGCCAGCTAGAGCCAGGGAGGGCTGTCCTCTGCACCAGAAACACGTCACGATGCAACCCGCAGTCAGGACTCATTGGCTGGGCTCTGGGAACACGAGCTACTAACGGGGTGCAGTGCCTCTCACTGGAGGGCTCAGCACACATTCTCATTGGCCACCGCCACAGAGAGACCTTGTGAGGCACACGTTCTCGTCCTCGAGAACGGGAAGCTTATTCAGCACTATGACTGTTAGGGCACAAGACCCCAGCGGCCAAGCGGTCTTGCCCTCTTGTTGCTCAGCACCCTTTATCCTCTTGGCTCTGCCTGTCACTACTCTCAGACGGGGCTGGATGGGAGCGCGTAGCATGCCAGCGACATTGTTACGGGTTGGCGTGTGCTGCCTCTCAGCACCATCGTAATCACAACTACAGAATTCCCAGAACCAGTGTTCTGGTCAGAGGAGGGAGCAGTGCTGTGTCCTGGACTGCGTGAGCAACGCCAGCTTCCTGCCTGTGCTAATTAGTACAACCTGAGACTTTTTAAGAAGTGCAGAGTGTCCTGTAAACTTTTTGAGAGGTGACGGTCAAGTACATCTCTGTTAGCTCTCCTCTTGAAGGCGTTGGGATTAAACAGTTATGCCACTTGGGGAAAAGTTGATATAGAAAGAACATGTACACCAAAGTTAATAGTTGAAGAAATAGCCAGATCAGCTTCCTCTTCAGTGGCCTGTGTTCTGGGACCGCAGCACGGCTAGCTCTCACTTCTGCTTCCGGCTAGCTGTTACATGGACTCGACCTCAGTGTCTCTCCATAAACAGCTAGATAGTTAGACAAAATATATGAAACAACTGTTTCCAGACATCTGACAATAGACAGCACAGGACCGTTGTCCTTGAAAAAAGGCAAACAGGTGAGGTGAGTTCCAGGATCTCCTTGGCTTTCTGCCTGAAGACAGTTTCTGGGCTGCAGGCACAGGGAGGGGGTTGCCAGACAGAACTCAGCAGCCTTACTGCATTGGGAAAATGGGAAGTGGAGTTTGGGAAGGCAGCAGGGGCTGGCAGTTGCAGGACAGAGTCTGGAAAGGGGGGTACAATACAGAAGAGAGCTCCAGAAACCTGTACAGATGTTGTTGTGAGTCCTCCCTGTATACCAGCCCACAGACGTTTAGACTAAAGCTCCAGAATTCCAGACAAAGGAGAGACAGACGGCTTGTACGTTGAACCATTTCCAGCTCTCAGAGAGTGGGGAGATACTCAGCGTCCCCGTCATGACCTTCCTTCAGTGGAGACCCAGAGAGTCACGCCTCAGCAGTAGGGCTAGGTATCTCTGGAGTGAAGCCCCACGTGGACTTACACTAGAAAAGTTTAAAAACAGTCTTTGAAATGACCAATCTAGGAACCTAACTGCCTGCCAAAATCAAACCCAACACTCTAAAAAAAGTTTTTTCAAGGAAATATTACAATGCCTAACACCCAATCAGAAATTCCAAGACATGTGAAGAAGCAGGAAAATGTGATCCGTGTGCAAGAGGAAAATCAGTCAGGAGAAAGAGGCCCAGAAATAACAGAAATGGGGGAACAAGCAGACGAAGACATTAAAAGAACTGGAATGACTATATTCAAGTATATAAAGAAAAACATGTACCTAATGAGAATTGAGAATATGAAAAGTACCAAACAAAACTTCCAGAGATGAAAACTATAATATTTGATAAGGAAAGCTCATAGGATGGGATTAACCCAAGAGTAAAGACGGTAGAAGGAAGAACAGAGAATTCAAAGACATAGCAACAGAATCTGTCCTAAGTGATGTACAAAGAGAGAAGGAGGGGTGGGGGGAAACAGCCTCGGCCTCGTGACAGACAGTGTCCATCAGTCTAACAGCCGGGTAGAGAGCAGGGGGAGAAAGAGTGTTTCAAGCAATAACACTAGGAGCACCTGGTGGCTCGGTCGGCTCAGGTCATGATCTCGGTGTCATGAGATTGACCCCACGTCAGGCTGAATGCGGAGTCTGCTGCAGATTCTCTCTCCCACTTGTGCACTTGCTCTCTCTAAAAAAAGACCAGATCTCCCCCTAAATCTGATGCAAACTCTTAACTCACAGATCCAAGTTCAACTACCCCAGACAGCTGGCTAAACACAGGTGTGCATGTGCCACCCAGGGAGTGTTGTCATCACGTGTCTGAAAACCAGTGATGAAGAAAATCTTAAAAGCAGTCAAAGCAAAAATAAAGGACACAGTACATAGAGATGAACAAAGAGAGAATTATGGCAGACTTTTCTTCAGAAACTGTGCAAGCCAGAAGGCAAATGCTCATCAGGTGTAAAATACTGAAAGAAAACCTGTCAAAATGGAATTGTGTATCTAGCAAAAATACCCTCCAAACACTAAGGCAAAATAAAAGCTTTTACGGATGAACAAATCTGATAGAATTCACCACCAACCGACCCCGCACTACATGAAATTGAGGACACTCTTCAGGCTGAAGGAAAATGATGCCAGATGGAAATGTGGGTCAACAGAGAATAACGTGGAGAGGCAGACGTGTGGGTCTGTGGGTAAATGAAGAGGACAGGCTTACGTTTTTCTTCAAATGCTGACTGATTGTTTAAAATGCACATATTAACATATTACAGTGCATTATGGGGCTTGTGATGTGCACAGAAGTAAAAGGTATGACAAAAATGGCATACGTGGTGGGAAGGGGAGAAGGAAGTATGCTCTTGCGAGGCCCTTGAAGGCGACCTCGTGCGACATTGTGTCACCGCAGCATGAGGTAAGAGTGCACATTGTAAGCCACACGACAGCCATTAAAAACGATCACAAAGAAGGATCGCCAGTACTGCAGTGATGGAGATAAAACGGAGTAAAAGACATCGACCCTTGGGGCGCCTGGGGGGCTCAGCCGGCGAAGCGTCTGCCTTCAGCTCGGGTCATGATCCCAGGGTCCTTGGATCAAGTCCCACATCGGGGTCCCTGCTCAGCGGGGAGTCTGCTTCTCCTTCTCCCTCTCCCTCTGCCTCCCCTCCCGCCCCCCGCCCTGGCCCGTGCTTTCTCTCACTCGCTCAAATAAATAAATAAATAAAAATCTTTAAAAAACAAAACAAAAGGATCATCCCAAAAGTAGCCCCAGAAGGAGGAAAAAGGGAACAAAGGGCAGACAGGACAAAGAGAAAACAATTTGCAATTGCAGTTTAGCAAGAAGGTACATTTAAAACCAATCATGTTGATAATTGTATTAAATGTAACGGTCTAATATTGCATTAAAAAGCCAACTGGGAGCAGAAGGCTAGCCTCAACTGTGTGCTGTCTACCAGAAACCCGCTTTTAAATACAGAGACACAGATAAAGAAGGCTGGGTGGCTATTTGATGTCAGGCAAAGTAGCCTTCCTGACAAGGAATGCTAACCCAAGATGAAGAGGTGCATTTCATGATGGCATAGAAGTCAGTTGAGCAGGAAGACAGAGCCGTCCCAATTGTGTATGCTCCTGGTATGACAGCTGTGAACACATGAAGTTTAAAAACTCTCGGGAAAAGGGGCGCCTGGGGGGCTCAGTCGGTTGAGCATCTGACTGGATTTCAGCTCAGGCCGTGATCTCGGGGTCGTGGGACTGAGCTCCGTGCCGGCCTTTGTGCTCAGCGTGCAGTCCGCTTGACATTTTCTCTCCTTTCCCTCTGCCCTTCCCCCTGCTCTTGCTCGATCTGTAAATTAAATAATACAATCTTTATAAAGCCCTCTCAGAAGTGGAAGGAAATGTAGAGAAGTCCATAATTACACTTGGAGACTTCAGTACGTCTCTATCAGTAATCAATAGAACACCAAACAGAAAAGCCAGGGGGGGTAGGGAGGGTTTCAGCAGCACGGTCAGCCAGCTCGGCCTAACTGGCATGTGTAGACCCCTCTACCCAACAGCAGAACACACATTCTTTTCAGGTGCACATGGGACGTTTGACAAGATAGACCACATATTTGGCCATAAAACTCGTCTTAGTACATTTTAAGAGGTTGAAATCACACGGACTGTCTTTGCCGGCCACAGACATATTACATTGGAAATCAAGAGCAGAGAGGTGTCGAGAAAAGAAGCATGCACGCAGCCAAAGACTAGCATGAATGTCGATGGTGACTTCATACCCGGACAGGGCACAGCACAAACATCCCGCCACGCATGAAGGGGAGGGCAGAGTACGGCGTGGCCGTTCAGTGGAACTCCCCCCCGGGTGAACGAGTTCGGGGGTCCATTGCAGCATGAGTGAATCTCGAGAAACATGCCTTTGGTTTTGGGAGAACCAGACTTCAAAACGTGCCTAGTGTCGTGTCTTCCGTTCACGCGAGGCTCCGGAAGAGACGCGTCCGATGAGCGGGGACCGAAGGCCGGGCCGTGCTTGCGCGGGGCTGCTGGGTGACGGACGCGTTCCGTCCGCGTGGAGCCGTGCGTTTTCTAAAAGCCACGGAAACGCATGTTTCAAGACGGGTGCGTTGTGTTGCGTGTCAACTCTAAGTCAGTGCAGCCACTTTCTCAGGAGCAGCTGGGGCCTGGTGCCGGTCCTGGGGGGCGTCAGGCCCGCGCCGCTGTTCGGTCCCCCGCCGTGCACACACCGCCGTCGGCCTGCATCCGCTCGCCGTCGCCGCGCGGCCTCAGAGGACCCTGGTAATTCTTATCAATTTGCTCGGCTCTTCCTCATTCCGCCCTGTGGCACTGAGGAGCTCCCGGTGGAGGTCATTACTGTAGCCGTGTCCTCCCAGCGGGCCCGGGCTTCTTGGAAGGGCCCCAGGAGCCCCTGCGCGTCGGCAAGAGCGAAGGAGCGTCTGCACCTCGGGCTCCAGCCCTCATCCCAGACCAGCACTGCCGCCTCGTCCGGCCTGCACACGGGACTGTGTTTGGGAAACGGCGCCGCAGCTTTAAAACATTAGACCGTGGACGTAACAAACCAACTTCCGTTTTCCCTCTCCTTTTAATCGAAGTGTAATTGGCGGGCAGTTTCCAATTAGTTTCGGGTGTGACTTCCGCTTTCTCATCTCATGGGGTTATTTCGTCTCTGCAGAAGGCTGCACATCTCTGTGTCACTCGCTTCTGCCGGGGGAAGGCCCCCAGGTGGCCCCCGGCCAGCCCCAGACCATGCGGAACGTGTCCCTCACGAAACAGGCGGCCATCCTGCTGGGAGTTTTCTTGCTGTTTCTGATACTTCGTTATGTTCACGGGCTGGTGCCGTTCGAGAGGGAAGTTCCGGGAGCTGCCGAGCTCCCACCCTCATCCCGGCAGCCTGTCTTCCCTGAGTAAATCGCTACGGCATCTTCAAATGAAGACTGTCTCTCTCTTGCCCTCCAGCCCTTAGACTCCTGACCTCTCTTCCCTTGTAGACTTGGCTGGGCACCGACAGCCACAGTACGGCGGGCGTCTCATCCACTCACAGACTGGAAGGCAACGAGGCTGGTCCACTAAATACGTGTGATTGCCACGTTTCAAGAATGCAGCCTCTATCAAATTAAACATTTCCTTTATATTCCAGATTTACTAAGAGTTTTCATCACAAATAGGTCTTAAACCTTGTCCGTTTTTTTCTGCATTATGATAGGCATGATTGTTTTTTCTTTTCATTTATTGGTGTGGTAAATATGGTGGTAGATTTTCTGAAAAGAAACCAGCCTTGCGTTACTGACATAAATTTTTCTTGATAGTGATGTATTCTTAGTACCTGCCTGATTTGATTTGATAATGTTTATATATAGTTTTTGCAACTGTATTTACAAGTTAAATAGGCCTGTAAGTTTTTCTTGTATTGTCCTTACATGGTTTGGGAATAAAATTAGCTGGGCATCTTTCATTCTTTTTTTACTTTTCTGAATAATTTGAATAAGATAGAAATGAAGTGTTCCATGAAAATTTGGTTTCTGTGAAAATTCGGCAGAACCGCCTGTAAAGCCATCTGAGCCAGGGGCCTTTGGGAAGAGAATTGTCGAATACCATCTCAATTTCTTAATACTTATTGGATATTTCAGATGTTTTTTGGTTCTGGTTTTTGGAATTTTCCATCGCCTCTAGGTCTTAATAATTTACTAGTGAACAGCTTTTGCAGCGCTCACTTTTGCCCAGTTACTCCCCTGTTGTGTTTATTTGTTCTCCCTTGTGTGGGTTGGTCTTGGGAGAGGTCGATCTCATTAATCTCTGCAGACAACAGTCTGGGCTCGGTTGGTGTTCCGTCGTATGTTTTCCTTGGGGTTTCCATCGAACTTCACCGTTTCTTTACTTCTTGTTTCCCTGAGTTTGCTTCAGCTCCTTATGCTGGGGGTTAGCTCGTCTCCTTGCGGGTTACCTGTCTCTCTGTTCCTGAGAGTGTATCTCAGCTGTGTCCTGCAAATTCGAGGATTCAGTTCTGAATATTTCTTTTCTTTTTTTTTAAGCTTTATCCGTTTATTTGAGAGAGAGAGAGAGAGTGAGGAGGGGCAGAGAGAGAGAATCCCAAGTAGAGTCTGCACTGACCAGGGAGCCCGACACGGGGCTCGATCTCACGACCCTGAGATTGTGACCTGAGCCAAAACCAAGACTCGGACACTCAAACGACTGAGCCACCAGGTGCCCCAGTTCTGAACATTTCTTAATTCATTTTATGTATTCCTTTATAACTCGAGGGTGATTAAGTCATGTGTTACACAGTTTCAAAGCAGAATGGATTTAACAGGGTTTGGCGTTGGCTTCTGAATTCGTCGCTTTACATTTGTAATGAATTGAGACTTACTCTGTGGCAAGTGTAATATGTGTCTGATTCTGTGTGTGGCTTATTCACTGACAAAGAAATGACGTTCTCTGCCTGCCGGTTTAGATGTCTGTGTGGCTAATCACTCAAGCTAGTCGGTTCTGTGCATCAGGTCTTTTCCACCCGTGTGTGGGCCTGTTTGTTTTATCAGTAGGGACAAGATCCCCCATGTGCCTGTGCTGAATTCTCTTTCCTTGATGTGTTGTGGACCCGACCTTTCCCGACGGGCTCTTCCTCGCCTGTGATGACACTCCTTCCACAATTTGATTTTCTTTTTTTATTTTCAGTTTTTATGTGTCTTTTATTTTTTAAGATTTTATTTATTTATTTGTGAGAGAGAGAGAGAGAGAGAAAGTACAGGTGAGCAGGGAGGGAGGGGTAGAGGGAGAGGAAGAAGCAGGCTCCCGCTGAGCAGGGACCCCAACGTGGAACTCGATCCCAGGACTTGGAGATCATGACCTGAGTCGAAGGCAGATGCTTCACCGACTGAGCCCCCCAGGCACCCTTCCCTGTTGCATTTTCTTACGTGAACTTTCATCTCTGAGATGCAGGGTGACCCTGCCTAGGCGTCCACGTGGTGACCACAGGCCCGGCAGCCAACCCCCTTCCCCTGCAAGAGTCTGCTCCAGAAGCGTCCACTCTGAGAGCCCCCGACAGCACTGCAGGCCGCAGAGGCAGGAGGGCAGTCCCGTCTCACAAGGGCTGAGCCTGTGCCGTACCGTCCAGGGAGCGGTCAGTGCACCAGGACTGAGATGGACCCTTGTCCAGGCCACTGTGGGCAGGCGTTGCCAGGGAGCCCGAGAGCCTGGGCTGGGCACCCCCGGCTGGGTCAGTTCCCTCTGCCGGCCCCTGCAGCCCCGCCATCTGCCGGCCCCTGCACGGTCTGCATGGTGCCTCGGCCCAGGGGCCTCCTGCTTTGCGGACCTGCCCATGGGCAGCTTGGCTGGGAGCTGAGCGGCAGTGCAGGGCCCCAGGCTTTGTGCGGGCAGAGGACCTTCTAGGCAGGCCGACTCTCCCAGGCTTACGTGTCCGTCAGGCCAGGGAGCACAGGGAATGTGCAGCCCTTGCAGAGGAAGACGTGGAGGTTCATCAGGCCTGTTTCTGTACCTGTGACGCCCCCTGCGAGCCGAGCCGCGGCGCCGCGACCCAGAGGCGCTGAGCCGGGTCCGGCTCCCGAGTGCGGCCAGCCCGCTCTCCCGGGAGCAGTCGGGAAAACGGCAAAGGCACTTCGGCCAAACTCGTGACACGGCAGCCCCCGGGTAGTTTATTTTCATTGACGTCCTCTGGGCAGCCTCCAGTTCAGCTCTGGAGCAAAGTTAACCACCTCCCCTTGGCGGGTGTCGGGGCGGTGGGAGGATGGGGTCGCCGCAGCCCGGGGAGGACGAGGCACGCCTGCTTCGCTTAGAGCCATGCCCGGCACCCGTGTCAGGACTCGGCACACAGGACACGTGTCCTCGCGTGGTCGGCCCTTGTGAAGGGAAAGGCCCCCGGGGAGCCACCTCAGGCCTTCCCGCTGCCCACGTGGGCTGAAAGCAGACAGGGAGCAGCACGAGAGTCGCAAGCCGTGTCACAGAGCCCGAACGCTGGCCGCCTGATCCAGCTGGGCCTGCTCGGGGGCCCCCCACTCCGTTGTCAACTTGGCCACTGGGATGGAGGCGTTCCGTCCCTTTGCCTCTCCTTCTGGGGACCTGAAAGCAGCCCGTGGGTCCCAAAGGCCCTGAGCAGAGCTCCAGAGCGCGATTCCGGGTCTGGCGTGGGGAGGCCTCTGGCCAGGGTGGCTCGGCGTCTTGAGCAAGATGACCAGCTTGTGTGCATGTGGCTGATGGGCAGCCCTCCCGAGGGGCCACGTTTTCATGAAAAAGGAGAGTGTTGCCTCAGTCGCTCACAACTTCTCCTCCGCCAAGAGGGACAGAGAGCAGCTCATGACAGCATGTGGTCAGGGGCGTGAGGACGGGCAGCCCCTCCAGGGAGGGTCCCCGGCCGACTGGAGCATGAGCCCGCCTGGCTGACCCAACTGCTCCTGCCATGGTCCCTTCTTGACACGCATCTTTCCTGAATCTTACCCTGTTGATCTAGTTTCTAGGCTTCGATCTGTGAAAAGGAGGGAGATCAGAACCCACCCCGCCCCATCTGCTCCCCTGTGGCCTCCTGCCGTCTCCAGCCAGCGCCTCGCAGGACAGCTGTCTGAATGCAGCCCCGGCCCTCGGCCCGGGGTCCTGAAGCCCATTCACACTTGCCACACCCCCAGCCTGCCCACTGCACCTTCTTTCCCTTCTGGGGCCCGGGGACTTCTTCCCGCCATCGCCTCTCCCTTCCAAAAGGGAAACCAAGGCCCGCAGAGGGGCCTGGCCATCACTCTCTGCCCCTTCCCTGCCCTGCAGTTGTCACTGTCCTGGCCCCGCCCCAGACCCCTGTGGCCTGCCTGCCCCACCTCTGACCTCTGTCAGCGACTCTTTCCTATAGAGCCGAGCCTCAGGGCCCAGAGAAGGAACAGGGTCCACTTGGAGGGCAGGGCCCGCTCTCCAGGTTCTGCCCGCCCGCCTTGGACAAGGCAGCCCAGACAAGCATAGAGCTGGTCTCTCTTTAAGGCCAGTACTCACAGAGTATTTCCCCTAAATTCCCTTCCTGAGGGCCCCGCTGTGCTCCCCGCGGCCCAGCAGCGGTTCTTGAGACCCTGGGCGGAAACCACACTGGACCACACTGAGAGGCCCCAGCAGACAGGCCTGGGTGAGCTCAGAACCAGGGAGGGGGTCCCCCTGAAAATGATATTAGGAAGGAGCGATTAGGGGTTGGGGTTGGGTGTTGAGCTCAGGGAGGACAGGGGCAGAGCAATGAAGCTGGTATGTTTAGCAAGGGGGTTGGTCTGTGGTCGGCGCCCCCAGCCTAAGGCCAGGAGCAGCCTGTGGGCTTAGGGAGTGAGACCACTCCACATCCACTGTGTGCTGAAAGCTTGGGCTCCATCCCACCATTGTGGGGTCCAAGGAGCCTTGGAAGGTTCTGGGGAGTTTGACGTCATCTAATTCATAACCATTAATCAAAAAGGGGTTTGGGGGACACCTGAGTGGCTCAGTCGGTTAAGCGTCCGACTCTGGATCTCAGCTCAGGTCTTGATCTCGGGGTCATGAGTTCAAGCCCCATGTTGGGCTGCACGCTGGGCATGGAGCCTACTTAAGGGGAAAGAAAGGGGGGATTGGGATGAGGGGCAAGGCGAGGTGGGGGTATAATTCATCTTATTTGAGAAGGGCTGGACCTAGGGGCCCGAGGTTCTCTCCCGGGAGCAGGGGAAAGGCTTCAGTGGAAGCAGTGCCCGTCAGCACACATGAAGGAGGGGAGACAGAAGCGCTGACCGGACCAGCCAACACTGCAGTCAGCCTGGGAAGGCCTTGTCCCCCAAGCCCAAGACCACAACAGGGACTTGAGGGCTGAGCTGCCCCCGCAGCCCCAGGGAAGGCTCTGGAGAGCCAGGGCCGGCACGGGCTCCGTGTCCCCAGCCCTTCCAACATGTGCTCGGGCCCCCTGACAGTCAGAGGCAGCCTGACCTGCTCCCCAGAGCAGACAGCCTCCCCAAGTCGGAAGGGGGCTGAGCAGCAGCTCCAAGCAGCCGCGAAGCGGGGACCACTCACAGAGCCCCGCGAGCCCCTGAGACAGACAGGGTCCCGCCCCCAGGCTCACAGCTGCCTGGCCTCGGGCACCGCGGAGCAGGACCAGCAGCGCACAGGAGGCAAGTCGTGTGCCCCAGTGCTTCTCCTGAAGCCTCACCGGAACCCAGTGCAGAGAGAGCAGCCCCAGGCTGGGTCCGCAGAACGAGTCAGACGGGGACCGGGAAGGGCAGAGTGGTGGAGGTCGCACGGCTACCAACCAGCACTGGTCTGAGCACCGAGGGCACATCTCAGGTTAACCAGGGAAGAGACACATCACGGTCACAGGGCGTGTGCGGGGGGAGGGGGAGCAGGGGGAGGACAGCAAACAGGCCTGACCCGTCCAGCTTCATGCCTGAGCCGGGACAGCCCCTGCCCTGGAGCAGCCGGCTACCTCAGGGAGGGCTCTGTGGAAGGGGGGGGGACAGAAGCCCCCGAGACCACACAGCTGGCACTGCTGTCCTCCTCAGAGGCCCTGCTCCCACCGCCACGGGGAGCACGGCCCCCCAAGCACAGGGCCTCGGGGCCTGGGCTCTTCCTCCTTCCTGCCCCCACCCCCCAACCCCAGCGGCAGTGGATTGTGAGGGTGAACTCAGGCCAGGCCCATGGAATCCCTGAGAGGGCCAGTCCCTCACGTTGTCGGCTCAGGGTCCCAACCCTGCCCCCCCCCCCCATGAGCCACTGCCTTCCAGAAGGAAACTACGCCAAGCAGAGGATGGGCCTAGATACTGTCTGCTACCAGGATGGGGCTGAATGGAAGTCAGGGCCTGAGGGTCCACTTCCAGAGACGAGCCCGGAGAGCGTGTGTGCGGAGGAGGAACGGGTCTGCGGTTAGAGAACCAAAGGCCTTTCCTTCCTGAGGGAGACGCAGCCATGGCCTCGGGAAGCAGAGAGGAACGGGGACATCCGGGGAGCAACCTCGCCCCACTCCAGGATCCCGGTGCCTGGAGCCTGGGCAGTCAGAGGAGAGCAGGGCCTGGCCCCAGGATTGGGTCCCAGGGCACAGGAGGCGTATGTGACCCCAAGGAGGCTGCAGGGAACGGAGCAGTTCCAGGTGCTCGAGAGGACAGAAGAGGCCCAACGTGAGGGCCAGGGACCCGGGTATGCATGGCGGACCTCCAGCTCCCAGCACGGGGACGCTGCCAGCAAGCCCACAGTGTGCGTCCCCTGTGTGTGCTTTCTAAAGCACAGGCCTTTTCCTGCCCCTTTGGCCTGTCCTCGGGCCTCGCCTGGGTGGGTCCCTGCCATGCGGTGTCCCCCCACCTGTGCTGCACACCGCCCTGTGCTGGCCAGGCCCTGGGTGGTCGGCTCGGAGACGCGTCACCCGTGTGCCTCCCGTGTGTGAGGTGCTGGTGCCAGGCCCCACCTTCCCCCGTCTGGACTCTGGGGCAGCATCCCATCCAGGGTGGACCCTCCTGGGGCTCTAGAGACCCCAGCCCTACCTGCTAGGCCAGCCCACAAGGGAGAGCCACTCTCACCTTGCATCTTACAGCTGCTTCTTAATACCATCTTTTTTGTTTTGTTTTGTTTTTTACAGAAGAAATACATTCCTAGTTCTAAAAACTTGGGAAATAGAGAAAAGCTTGGAACCCGAAAGTCTTTTACCATGCCCTAGTTCAGAGACGCTGCCCTGAGTGTCGGCCTATGCATGTGGCATGCGGTCTAGGCTCCTGGGTCCTTGGCCTATGCCTGGACACGCGTCAGGGCTGCTGGGCAGCTGGGGTGCCTGGAGAGCACGGCAGCAGGTGGAGGGTGGTTGACATCTGGGGAAGTCCCTGACACCTGCCCTGGGTCAACCATTAACCTCAGTGCCCCCAGGGGACCCATTACGAAATGGTCAGGCAGGAGATGGCGTTTTGGGGCCCAAATGTCCAGAGTGCCCAGTGGAAGGACAGGCCCAGGCCCTGGAGCACATCTGGAGAGCATGTGTCCCAGAGACCTCCTGTGCCAGGCCCCCAAGGCACAGCCACTGCCATCAAGCACTTCCCCCCCGGGGGGACCTCTGGCCTGACCCCCGTGGGGGAGGACCTCTGGCCTGACAGGCTCCGGAATGGCAGCCAGGGCGTGGGGTTTCTGGGTCCTGCGGGCAAGAGGCACAGCCGCTTAGCTTGTACACGGGGAGCCTGGGCCTCCTGCCCCCTCCTGCCCCCTCCTGCCTCTTCCTGTCCCTTCCTGCTGTGACAGGCCTTTCTCTTGCCGTTCTCCAGTAGAGTTCATGGCACGTCCAGTACCCGACAGCCTCAGACACCCGGACAGGAGCACCGCGAGGACACGGACAGCCTTTGCCATCCAAGGGTTGAAGGTGGAAGCGCACGCAAAGGCCAAGCCCGCCAGACCCTCCAGGGCTCCACCTGCAAAAACTAAAGGCTGCCAGCGGCCCCCCAAGATCCGAAACTACAATTTGAAGGACTGACTTCTTGGGCCTTCCTTTTCCCACACCCTCCCCTGCCCTCCCGTATTGGTGCTTTCGTGGGGGGGGGGGTGCTGGCACACAGTGTGTCAGGGGCCCCCACTGACTCCCCCAGAGCCATTAAATCCCGTGCCTCCTGGGCTCTCGCTTGGCCCTGGAGTTGCTTCCGTCCTGCTGGGAAAGGGCATCAGTGCTCCAGGGACATGGGAAAGGAAGCCAGGAGGGCCTCCATGGGCTGGGGTGGGGGGAGTCCACAGGCAGCACGGCCTGGTGAGGGTGGTGGGGGACAGGAGAGCAGAATGCCCACCCAGAGTGCTGCACATGTGAGGGGACCTCCTGGAAGAAGTGAGAACTGGGGTTCCGGGTGAGCCGACGGCCAGACCAGAGGCGGCCTCCCCGGGCTCCGCCATGCCTGCTTGCCTGCTCACGTCAGGGAGCTGGTGGAGTGGGGGTGGCACTTCCAGTCCTCGTTAGTCCCATGAGACCAACCCAGCGGGTCAGTCTGGAGCCTTCCACATCCGCCCCCCGAGTAGGACAGTCGTGAGACATTTCTGACAGCTAGATGTCTGGGGCCAGGCACCTGATACCCTTCCAAGTACCACAGAACCACTCCCACACTTCCCCACCCGAAGCACATCCCACAAACCCTAACCACACGTCCTTGACACTTGCGGATTTGCTCTGCAGTGAACTTCACATTCCAGATCACAATCTCCCGTCTTGGGAGGGCCAGTGTGGGAGAGGCCAGGGCATGTGCTGCTCCAGAGCCCTCAGCCCGTTGCTCCCCTGGTGTCCACAGCGGGTTGGCAGAGCCAGGGCGCTCCTGGCCTGTAGCAGCGCTCCGAAACGGAGACAGCCTGTGCCCAGCCTAGGCAGAGCGTGGTTGTGCCCTCAGGCAGCCCGGGCCCTCTGCAACCTGAGGCTTCCCTTTCTGGGCAGCCGGCTCTCATGGAACCGGGCACATGGCTTCTCCAGGAAGACGGGAGGGTGCTGGGGAGGGTGACCTGCTGGGGGAGGGTGACCTGCTGGGGAGGGTGACCTGCTGGGGAGGGTGACCTGCTGGGGGAGGGTGACCTGCACACATCTTGCAGCCTTTGTGGCTTCCACTGGCCCTCACGTAAAATGTGCACAGTGTCCTCTCCCTGCCTGGCTCACAGGTGCAGGGGCGCGTGCAGACGCACGTCGTGGGAGAGACCACAAACAGTAGTGGCGGTGTGGCTGGTCTGTGCATCTGCCTGATGCAGGGCCAAGAGGTCACAGACCAGGTCCCTGTGCTTTGCAATGGCTCCTGTCCCATCCTGTGCAGCCTTGAGCTCCATGTGATGGCCCACGGGCCTGGGGGACATCCTTCCACAGGCTAAGCACTCACCCTGGGCACACTGTGCTTGCAGGAGCTGCGGAGGCAACAGTGGGCCATTCCCGCTGTGCCAGGAAGCAGCAACCCGGAGGCAGCTTTGCCGAGGGGTGGCAGGGGTCCCGGTGCTCTGCTGTTTCTGGTGTGTGCCCTTAGAAGTGGGGCGTGACTGTGTGACTTCCTTAAGCTGAAAACCTGAGCAGTCACTTTCCAAAGAGGTATTTCAGAACCCATGAGTGAGCCTCCAAGCCCTCCCTCTATGGTGCAAACCCAGGCCCTCCATCCCAGACTGGCTCCCATTGCCTGGGCCCCTGGCAGGCTGCAGTGAGCACAGCCCCACTGACCAGCAAGAAGTGAGCCTGGGATAATTTAAGTCACCAAAAGTTGAGAGTGTACGCAGCATGGTCCAGTGACTGCTGGCCCAGGGTGCAAGGTATCTGAAAACTTCTTAAATTGGAAGAGAGAGAAAAACCCATGGGAAGGTTGTTCAGAACATTAATTCAGCTGTTGGACCCTAGGGCCCTCTCCCACCTTTTCTCGGCCTGCCCTTTTTTCCACTGTCAGGAGTTAGATGCCCCCAGAGACAGGATGCCAAGGGAAAGATGGGAGCATTGGGGCATGGAGTGGCCACTGGGACCTAACGGGGCTGGTGAGTACTGTGGTGCGTGCAGAGGCATGCAGCCAAGTGAAGTTTTGGCGTCTGGTGTCACGGAGCCAGTCCCGCTCTGTGCAGTCCCTGAGCGTCCCTGGCCAGTGTCCTGCTCCACACGGTCCCTGAGCTCCTAAAAGCAAAGCGGGAGGGGTTGCCGTGGAGCACAGCGAGGAGTGCAGGGTTTGATTTCAAGACAATGAGGCGGTGGAGAGGAAGCAGGGCACTGGCCGTCCTGGGGACCGCCAGGGACTCCTCTGGCCTCACAAAGGGTCTGCTTGGGGGCCCATATGGCGGCCTGGGTCCTGTAGGGCATGGCCGCTAGGGAGGGAGGGCGGCCTTCCTGGACTCTCAGCTGACCCCTAGACCGGCGGTCTGTCTCCTTTTGGTCTGGAAGCCTAGGTCTTTTTGTAAGTTCGGTAACCATGTGAGCAGGAGCATGCGCGGAGACGCAGGGCTGGAGGCTCAGCCGGGCGTGTGCGCGCCCGTGGGTGCAAGTGGCCACGTGCGCGCGCGAGTGCCTCTGCCCAGGGGGGGCGCCTTTGTTCAAACCACGCCAAGCGGTGTCCGGGCCTCGCCCCGCCCACGGTCTCCGGGAGCCGTGGGGCGCGCGCGCCGGCCCACAAGATTGGGGAGGCCTGGCCGCGCAGCGCTGCGGTGACCGGCAGTGACCCCGCCCGGGGCGCCCTCGGCAGGGGTCAACGACCGCCGCGCCGCCCGGCCCATCACCCTATCGCCTAGCAACGCCCACTCGCGCACCGCCATTGGGCCGGTGCGCACGCCCCCGGCCCCCGATTGGCCGCCGTGGCGTGCGAGCCCCGCCCCCTCCCCCACCCCGACCCGGCTCCGAGACCCCAGAACGCGGGCCGGTCCGTCGGTGCTCCCGGGGATCCGGTGGGCCCCCGGTGTACCCCCAGAGTGGTCCCAGAGTGGCGCTCAAGCACATCCCCGTCCATCTTCACCCGCGCAGCGCGCACACGTGGCCCCGCGGCTCGAGGGTGTGGGGGGACGGGCCCGGGAAGGGGCGGGGGACGGCCGCGGGCTCAGTACCCGGCGCGTGCGCGTGCGCCTCCGAAGGTTCCTCGCCACGGGCCCGCGGGGGCGGGGCACGGAAGCCGGGGGCGGGGGTGCTGAGGCGCCCCTCCCCGCGCCCCCCGAGCGCCGGGCTCCCCAGGCCTGCGCGCCCCCGCGCGGGGTCCCGGCGGCTCGGCGGCGCGCGGCATCACCCCACCGGCGGCGGCGCGCCGGGTCCCGGGGCGCAGCCCCGACGCTCATTGGCCTGGGCGGCGCAGCCAAGCTGTCAGCCCATGTGGCGTGTCCGCGCGGGGACGGCCGCGGTTAAATAGAGTCGGCGCCGGCCTAGAGGGAGCCAGAGAGACGGCAGCGGCCCGGCCTCCTCTCCGCCACCGCGCTCCATCCTCGCTCCCCGCCGCCCGCTCCGCCGCCTGCGCCCAGACCAGGTATGAGCGGCCCGGCGGGGACCGGGTGCCGGGGGACCTTGGGGGGCGGAGGACGGCCCGGCGTCGGGGCGCCGCCGGCCCGCACCCTCTGGTCTCGGGGCGCTCCCGCGGGGAGGGGTCAGCCCGTCGGGCGGCGGGCTCCGAGGCCCCCGGTCTGGGTGCGCTGGGCGCCGGAGTCCGGCGCTGGAGGGCCGGCGGCGCTGCGCCCGGGGCCGGGCGGGGCAGGTGGGCGACGCGAGGGACGGACGCCGGGCGCGCCGCGAACAGCCATTTTGGTCGCGGGCTGGGCCACGCGGACCGCACCGCCCAGCCCCTTCGCCTGCGGCATCCCCCAGCCCCGGTGCCGGGGGGCCGAGGCCCGGCGGCGGGGCGGGGGGGGAACCGGCTCCGGTCAAGTGGGCGCCGCGCGGAGCCCCGAAGCTCTGGAGGGCGGGCGGCGGGGCGAGGCCGGCGCCGCGGGGTCTCCAGCCCCTGCCCGGGCCGCGCGGGACTCGGCGTGAATAGCAAGTAGGGGAGAACAGCGGGCGCTCTCTGGAGGCAGCAGCCTCCCCCGAGCTGGTGCCTCTTGGGCCGCCAAAGGGCTCTTTATTCAGCGCTGGGGGTGGGGGCTCCCTCGCGGCAGGGACTCAGGCATGCCGGGCCACGCGAGGAAGACGCGGCTCTCCGCTCGGGCGCCCTTGCTCGGAGAGACCCGGACGGCCGGAGGGTGGCGCGTCCACCGGTCCTGAGCGCCACGAGGCCCTGGGGCCTTGGCGGAAGTTGCCAGACCAACCGTGGCCTTGCCCCCTCCAGGGCCTGCCCAGGAGCGCCCTTCCTCAGGGGGGCCGGGGCTTTCTCTGCAGTGGGGGCCTCGGGAGACCTGGGTCTGGGTGGTCAGGCAGGCTGTGCAGAGGTGGGCAGGTAGTCCTGAGACCTCAGCTGTACAGGTGTGCGGAGGTGGGCTGCACTTGCCTGGCCCCTAACCAAGAATGGTTCTCCAGGTTGGACCCTGCTTGGATGGTCAGACTGGCGGGCTGGGTCCACCGTGTGGTGGAGGCCATCTTTTCCCCAGAACCCTTCAGGGGCTTTGCACTTGGGACCCCCACCATGTCCCTCCCAAGCCCTGGCAGTTCATGGGCTGCCCTGAGTGGCCCTGGGCCCCTGTCCCCAGCATGGAAAGCAAGCTGGGATATGGGGTGCAGGGCCCACTGGTCAGTGTGGGCCGGTGTTCCCCCCAGTCTCATTTTTTCCCCTTAAACTTTGGCACCCTTTCTTTTTTGCTTGCTTGATTCCCTGGGTCAGCTCTTCACAGACTGATGGCCGAGTGGCCCTGTCCCGGGAAGGGTTCGGCCCTTCTGGGGTGGCCCGGCCTGCCACCCTCCGTGAGGCCCTCTCCCCACAGCAGGTTGCCGAGCCCACCGACTTGGGGGGCAGACACAGGGCAGCAGGGCTATGGTGTGGTCACCTAGGCCGGGGCCCCACATGTGACAGGTCAGTGCCAAAGGCCAGAGGCCCCGGCCTTCCCAGTGACAAGGCCCGGCTGGACCAGCATGGACCCCCACCCCATACACCCTGGGCTTCTGTCTGGGCCGGCCAGCTAGATCTTGGTCTCACTGCTCGCAAACCCATAGGTGGTGCTGTGGGGTCAGGAAGCCCGGGGAGGGTGGGAGGCTGCACGCTGGTGGTGCGGCCACCAGTGCCGACAGCGTCAGGCCCCCACACTGCCCTCCCTGCACAGACCAGCCATGGAGGAGGTGGTGATTGCTGGCATGTCCGGGAAGCTGCCCGAGTCGGACAATCTGCAGGAGTTCTGGGCCAATCTCATCGGCGGTGTAGACATGGTGACAGACGATGACAGGAGGTGGAAGGCAGGTGAGTGGGTGGCCCTCGCGCTCCCCTCCCGCACAGGGCGGCCATCTCCTGTTCTTGCTCTGGATGCGGCCTCCTGGCTGCCCAGAGCAGACCAGCTCCAGCCTGAGCCCCAGTCCCAACGGCAGAGCCACTGGTCATCAAGGCGAGGCTGGGGACTGAGGGCCCACGGGAGGCTGAGGGCCAACCCTGGGCGTGCGTCTGCCCGTGTTACGGCCGAGCTAGGTGATCTGCTGGGGGAGCAGATCCCGGGTGAGTCCCGGTGGGCAGGCACCCCCAGCCCCACCACCCGCCAGCCTGTCCCGCAGAGCCCATCCGGCTACTGCCAGATAAGCAGCCAGGCTCTCGGGAAGCTGGTTTGACTCCCTCCCGCCCAGTAGGCTCTTCTGCAGAGCGGCTCTACCTGATTTACGGGATGTGAGTCAGCGCGGTAGATTCTGGCCGGCCTCAGCAGCCGGCAGCGGTAGCACAGGCGAGGGTCTCCGGCTAGGGCGGTGCTGGGCAGGAGGAACAGGCACTGTCCCCGCTGTGCTCTGCTCCCGGGCCGCCTCCCACACGGCTGCCCAGGGGGGCCCCTTCTCAGAAGCAGGGCTGGTGTCGCCCAAGTGGTACCCCAGACCCAGCAGCACTAGCCCCTGCCCCATCCTCCTGGGCAGCCCATGGCTCCCCATCCCAGCAGGGACTTTGCCGCCGGTCACTCGGGGCCCACAGCCCTCCACTTGCCTATGTCTGCAGGACTCTACGGCCTGCCCAGGCGGTCCGGCAAGCTGAAGGACCTATCCAAGTTCGACGCGTCCTTCTTCGGGGTCCACCCAAAGCAGGCTCACACCATGGACCCCCAGCTACGCTTGCTGCTGGAGGTCACCTACGAGGCCATCTTGGACGGAGGTGGGTGCTCATGAGGCTGCTGGCCGACTACGGCCGCCTTGGGGCTGGGGGCCCGTGTCCCTGAGGTTCCCACCTCTCCAGAAATCATGACAACATTGCCGCTTTTCACTTCTAAAAGCATAAGTCTGAAGACACAAAAATTACCAAGGAGGCAACGCAAGGCTCTGTGGCTGTCTCTCCTGGACCCTGGTCCAGGGCCCGTGGGCTCATGGAGGTGCGGGAGGCGTGGGCCCGGGAGCAGGTCAAGGTTTCACAACTGCACACACAGGTGTCCCTGGCATGCCCTGACGCCCCAGTTTCCTCCCCCCAAAGTACAGCTGGTATTGGGGCAAGGGTGGAGTGCCAGGCAGAGCAGGAGGGGGGGACCAGCCCCCAGGACTAGTGCTCTCCACTCTCCCCTCTTCCAGGCTGTGTCTGGCCCTGTACAAGTGGCTGGAGACAGCTGTGCCTTGTCACGGGGCAGACCCAGACCTATGCCCCAGGGGCCAAGAAGTCCTGCCATGTGGGTGTGGGGCCTCAGCAGGCAGGTGACGGGGAGCCCGGCCCTGGGGGGACCCTGGGGGCCAACCGGTCACGCCGCAGGCAGGCAGGCAGTCCGGGCCTTCCAGCTCTCTTGCCCCACAGCTAGCCAGCCCCTGGGGCCTGCACTGAACAGTGTCGCAGGCACACAGTGCCCTGGAGTGAAGGGCCAGCAGAGACCTTGGACGCTGCTCCCCGGGGCTGGCCAGGATCCCTCCCTCCTTTCCCGGCCTGGACACTCAGCCTTTGTCTCTCTCTGTTTCCTTATCTTAGGCTGTCCTAGGGTAGGCTGCCCTTGGTGCTTGGGTGCTCATTGGTCACTGGGGCTTGCCAGACCCTACTGGTGACACCAGGGGCCAGGGGAGTATCCGGGGACAATGCTGCCTTCTGTCCTCACCTCCAGCTTTCTCTGGCCTCTGCCTGACCCAGAGCCTGGAGCCCCACCTGTCTCCTGGGCCCCAGGTTCCTTGTGACCCAGTTATCTGTCCTCAGCCCTACCTGGGCTGGCTGCCCTGCTCAGGCCCCTCCAGAGTCAGGCTGAGAGGGGAGGACTTACCCCCAGAGCTGGGCAGCAGGCCCGGCTGCCAGGTCTCACGGTTGCTTCTTGCAGGCATCAACCCAGCGTCACTCCGAGGGACACACACCGGTGTCTGGGTGGGCGTGAGCGGCTCTGAGGCCTCAGAGGCCCTTAGTCGAGACCCGGAGACTCTATTGGGCTACAGCATGGTGGGCTGCCAGCGTGCCATGATGGCCAACCGTATTTCCTTCTTCTTTGATTTTAAAGGTGGGTACCCAGCCAGCCCCTCTGGGCCTCTGGTTCCCCCAGGAAGGCTGCCTGGGGCAAGGTGTCTGTGCCGCGGGCTCCCAGGGAGGGCACCCACGCTGTGCTCTTGCTCCAGGGCCCAGCGTCGCTCTGGACACGGCCTGCTCCTCCAGCCTGGTGGCTCTGCAGAACGCCTACCAGGCCATCCGCCACGGGGAGTGCCCCTGCGCCATCGTGGGCGGTATCAACATCCTGCTGAAACCCAACACCTCTGTGCAGTTCCTGAAGCTGGGCATGCTGAGCCCCGAGGGCAGCTGCAAGTCCTTCGATGAATCTGGTGAGCCAGCAGAGGGCCGGGGGGGGGGGGGCAGGGGGTGGCGCCGGAGCTCCTGGCCCCAGGGGCTCGGATCAGCAGAGCCCCTGGGCCTGAGGTGCCCCCTGCACGCAGGGAACGGTTACTGCCGCTCGGAGGCCGTGGTGGTCATGCTGCTGACCAAGAAGTCCCTGGCCCGGCGCGTGTACGCCACCATCCTGAACGCCGGCATCAACACCGATGGCTGCAAGGAGCAAGGTGGGTGCCGGCCGGGGCCGGAGGGGCCCGGGCCGGGCTGCTACGGGCGGTCATTGGTTGGGCTGAGGCCTGGCTCCTCCCACAGGTGTGACCTTCCCCTCCGGGGAGGCACAGGAGCAGCTCATCCGCTCCCTGTATGAGCCAGCTGGGCTGGCCCCAGAGTCCCTCGAGTATATCGAAGCCCATGGTACGGGCACCAAGGTGAGAGCCCCGCCCACGCCCCACGCCCCATGCCCCACGCCGAGAGGCACCGGGGCAGGGTCCTGATTCTCCTCTTGTCCTGCACAGGTCGGCGACCCCCAGGAGCTGAACGGCATTGACCGAGCCCTTTGCACCACCCGCCGGGACCCCTTGCTGATCGGGTCCACGAAGTCGAACATGGGGCACCCAGAGCCCGCCTCGGGGCTCGCGGCGCTGGCCAAGGTAGGTGGGCAGGTCTGGAGCCATCCTGCCTGCCCGGAAAGGGAGGGTTCCGCAGGGTGCCAGCCACCGAGGACCGGACAGCAGGGCACAAGCCTATGATCAGTGTCCACCTTTGCTCCCTGTGGGTCACTCAGCCAGAGGAGGGGGCTGGGTGGCCTGTGGGAAGACCACGCACTGGCAGCTTCTGGGTGCGGTGGGGGCTTCCTGGTGCTCTAAGCTCCTTCGGGCTGACGTAGTAACCTGCTTACAGTTTCTGCAAGAACTGGGACCTGGAGGGAGCCCTGGCTGAGGGGGCCTCTGTGTCCAGGCCCACAGCCCATCCATCTGGGGGGCGCCTTAGGGCCCCAGGTGGAGGCATGAAGCCCAGAGAGGGGAAAGGGCTTGTGGTGAGGTCATTGGGTCCCTGCACTGTGGAGGGGTAAGGTTGGGGGACAGGTAGGCCCGACCCCACGCAGCAATGCAGGGAGTCCAGGGCCAGCTGCCCCACCAACTGCGAGCCACCCACAGGTGCTGCTGTCCCTGGAAAACGGGGTCTGGGCCCCCAACCTACACTTCCACAGCCCGAACCCTGAGATCCCTGCCCTTCGGGAAGGGCGGCTGCAGGTGGTGGACCGGCCCCTGCCCGTCCGTGGAGGCAACGTGGGTATCAATTCCTTTGGCTTCGGCGGCTCCAATGTGCACGTCATCCTCAGGCCCAATTTGCAGCCACCCTCGCCGTCCACCCCGCACGTCACCCTGCCCCGTCTGCTGCAGGCCAGCGGGCGCACCCCAGAGGCCGTGCGGTGCCTGCTGGAACAGGGCCACCAGCACGGCCGGGACGCGGCCTTCGTGAGCATGCTCAATGACATTGCGGCCAGCCCCCCCAGCGCCATGCCGTTCCGGGGCTACACGGTGCTGGGAGCCGAGGACAGCAGTCTGGAGCTGCAGGAGGTTCAGCAGCCGCCCAACGGACGGCGTCCACTCTGGTTCATCTGCTCTGGTGAGCACGCTGCTCCCCGGGCCCTCCCTGGAGGGCGAGCAGGTGGCTGGAGCGGGTGGCTGGGGCTGACGGCCACCACCCCTGACACCTCTCCTTGGGACAGGGATGGGCACACAGTGGCGCGGGATGGGGTCGAGCCTCATGCGCCTGGACAGCTTCCGAGACTCCATCCTGCGCTCCGACGAGGCCGTGAAGCCCTTGGGTCTGCAGGTATCCAAGCTGCTGCTGAGCGCAGACGAGACCACCTTCGACGACCTCATCCACTCGTTCGTGTGCCTCACCGCCATCCAGGTGTGCCCTTGGGGTCTGGGGGCCAGTGGGCAGGATGGGGCTGCTGTGACAGTGCGGGTGGCCAGACTGGCGTGACATGTCGCGTTCCCCCCCCCCCAGATCGCCCTCATAGACCTGCTGACCTCCATGGACCTGCGGCCCGACGGCATCATCGGGCACTCCCTGGGGGAGGTGGCCTGCGGCTACGCAGACGGCTGCCTTTCTCAGGAGGAGGCCGTCCTCACCGCCTACTGGAGGGGCCAGTGCATCAAGGAGGCCAACATCCCGCCAGGGGCCATGGCGGCCGTGGGTGGGTGTCCCCTGTGCTCCCCCACCCCGCTTCTCCCCCTGGCCTCGAGATCTCTGGGGTGGGGGTGCTGTCCCTGCGTTCCTTATGGTCACACGGTGCCCAGCACGCTCGCCGGCGGGCATCAGCACGCGCCGTTGCCTCGAGCTGGTCTGAAGCCACGTGGGGACGAGAGTCCCCCCCCCACCTCTACACAAGAAACCAGAGCGCTTTTGATAAAGTCGGCATCAGTGACTCGCTGTGGGTCCCTTCCACTGGCACCTGCTCGTGCCTTGGGCAGGCAGGGCTGGGCAGGAGGGACACCTCAGGGAGCCACCACATTGAGGGGCTGGCAGGGGAGGGGCCGAGGCCCTCGGTGGCCTGTCGGGTGTCCAGGACTCAGCTCCCCGCCTGTGGGACAACAGGGAGGACACCTTGCCTCAAGATCAAACGCAGCGGGAGCGAAAGTGCCCCATAAAGGCCCCACTCCGCGGCTGTCATTACTGCACCCCGTCATTAGGGCCTGCCCTGGGCAGTGCCTTCCCCTGGGGTGGGGGCCCTGGCTCCCCGCAGCCCGCCCCCTGAGGCCATCCCTGCCCACAGGCTTGTCCTGGGAGGAGTGTAAACAGCGCTGTCCCCCTGGCATTGTGCCCGCGTGCCACAACTCCGAGGACACGGTGACCATCTCAGGACCTCAGGTGGGCCCTGGGAGGCAAGGCTTGTCCCCAAGTCCCTTCCCCGTCCCCAGGGGGAGCTCTGCGTGGGGAGCCAAGCACTCGTCCAGCCCTGACACCTCTGTCCTTAGGCTGAGATGGCTGCATTTATGGAGCAGCTGAAGCAGGAGGGTGTGTTTGCCAAGGAGGTGCGGACGGGCGGCATGGCCTTCCACTCCTACTTCATGGAGTCCATCGCACCCACGCTGCTGCGGGCGCTCAAGAAGGTGGGCTGGCCGCCCCACGGGGGCTCCTGGAGGCGGGGCAGTGGGAGCCAAGGCCCCGCCCGCTGACCGCTGACCGCGGCTCATGCGCAGGTGATCCGGGAGCCGAAGCCCCGCTCGGCGCGCTGGCTCAGCACCTCCATCCCTGAAGCCCAGTGGAAGGGCAGCCTGGCCCGCATGTGCTCGGCGGAATACAGCGTCAACAACCTCGTGAGCCCCGTGCTGTTCCAGGAGGCGCTGTGTCACGTGCCCGAGCACGCCGTGGTGCTGGAGATAGCCCCCCATGCCCTGCTGCAGGTGCACACCAGCTGGGGCCGGGGGCGAGGAAGGCTGGCGGTTCCGGGAGGGACGGGGGTCTTGGTGCATCGGCCCAGAGAAGCCGAGGGTCTGGGCCTGGGGGGAGGTGGGAGCCAGTGAGGAAGGCCAAGCCCGTCTGCCTCACCAGGCCGTCCTGAAGAGAGGCCTCAAGGCCAGCTGCGCCATCATCCCCCTGATGAAGAGGGACCACAGGGACAACCTGGAGTTCTTCCTCAGGAACGTGGGCAGGCTGCACCTGCTGGGGTGGGTCGGCTGCCCCTGCTGGGCCGCTGGGGAGGGGGCCAGGTTCCCGGGCAGCGGGGGGGGGGTGTCCACACGGAGCTTCTCCCTGACAGCAAAGCGTGTTACTAGGGCCCCTCGGTGGCCTTGAGGTCGTCCCCAGGAAGTGGGCTGGAGGGTGCTGGGCCACCCCAGGCTCCCTTGCTATGGCCCCCCACCCCGTCCTGATGCTCTCTGGGGTCTGGTGGGAGGCGGTTGGCCGTGGGTGGGACAGGGTAGTCCTGGGCAAGGCCCCCGGCGCCAGGCGTGCACATCACACCTTTCCCTCACCCCCCAGCATCGATGCCAACCCCAATGGCCTGTTTCCACCCGTGGAGTTCCCGGTGCCCCGGGGGACTCCTCTCATCTCGCCCCACATCAAGTGGGACCACAGTCAGGTGTGGGACGTGCCTGCCGCTGGGGACTTCCCCAGCGGCTCCAGCGGCTCCTCCACAGCCACCGTCTACAACATCGGTGAGCAGGGGCTGCGGGGAGGGTCGGGGTGGGGCAAGGGGGCCGGCGGGGCCTGCCTTCTCCCTCCTGGGCACTGGCACTAAGGTCCAGCCCACACAGACACCAGCCCCGAGTCCCCTGACCACTACCTGGTGGACCACTGCATCGATGGCCGCGTCCTCTTCCCCGCCACTGGCTACCTGTGCCTGGCCTGGAAGGTGCTGGCGCGTGCCTTGAGCCAGAACATGGAAGACGTGCCTGTGGTGTTTGAGGATGTGACGCTGCACCAGGCCACCATCTTGCCCAAGTCCGGTGAGACGGGGTAGCTGCCGGGGTCAGGGTGGGAATGCTGACCGCCGCCCCTGATGCTCATGTCTGGCCTTGCTGTCCACAGGGACTGTGGCCCTGGAAGTTCGGCTCCTGGAGGCTTCCCGCACCTTTGAGGTGTCTCAGAACGGCAACCTGATCGTGAGCGGTGAGCAGAGGGTGTCCGGCCAGGCCACAGGCTCTCTGGTGGGGGTTGGCCTCTGAGTGCACCCTTGGCTGCCGGCTCCACTCTACGCACCTCAGGCTCTTGTGCCCCCCACCCATAGGGAAGGTGTACCAGTGGGAGGACCCTGATCCCAAGCTCTTCGACCGCGGGGATGGCCCGGACCCCGCAGACCCCACGGACCCCACAGCCACGTTCCGCCTGTCCCAGGGGGATGTGTACAAGGAGCTGCGGCTACGTGGCTATGATTATGGCCCGTACTTCCAGGGCATTCTGGAGACCAACCTTGAAGGTAGGGCGCCACGTCCTCCCTTGATGCTTGGGGAACGAGCCTTGGGGCCGCCTCCCTTTAGGCCACACTGGGCCTGACCAGCTGCCCAGGATCCCATCCAGGTGCCGTGTGACTCCCTCGCCGCCCAAATCCTGTGGACGGAGGGCTGTACTGGGTGTGACGGGCCACCGGGGGCTCCCAGGTCGAGGCGTGTAGAGGAGAGGGTGCCATGCGCGCGAGAGACCCAGCCCAGCCACACTGACGGCCCCTCTGCCACAGGCAACACAGGCCAACTGTTGTGGAAGGACAACTGGGTGACCTTCCTGGACACCATGCTGCAGATGTCCATCCTGGGCATCGTCCAGCGCACCCTGCGTCTGCCCACCCGCATCACCTCCATCCACATCGATCCCGCCACTCACCGGCAGAAGGTGTACTCACTCAAGGGCCAGGCCCAAGGTAGCCCCGTGTCCCAGGCCCCCCACGCCTGCGTCCCTGGGCCACCGCGGCCCACGCTCACCCAGCTCTTCCCCACAGTGGCTGATGTGGTGGTGAGCAGCTGTCTGAACAGCACAGCGGCCGGTGGCGTCCTCATCTCGGGCCTGCACGCCTCCGTGGCCCCGAGGCGGCAGCAGGAGCAGCTTGCCCCCAGCCTGGAGAAGTTCTGCTTCACCCCCCACGTGGAGGGGGGGCTCCTGGCTGGAAACGCAGCCTTGCAGGAGGAGCTGCAGCTGTGCAGGGGTGAGGCCCAGTCCCTGCCTCTGTGCTCCAGCCTCCGTTGGATGCCTCTGGCAAAAGGGAGTTTCTCAGCTTCCCACGCAGCCCCTCGCTGGGACCCGCTCCAGCCTGACAAGCTCTCGCTTCACAGGAAGCCAAGTCTTGTCTCCTGGAGAGGCTCCCGGTCTTCAGGGGCAGCCTAGGGCACAAGGACAGATTTGGTCCTTCTTAGCTGCATCCCTGGCCAGCCACTTGGGTGTGATGCCACGGGGACCTGGCCCGGCAGACTGCACCCCTTCCCCTCCCCCCCCCCGCCCCATGAGGGCTTGCACCCATGCTGATGGGTGGGGGATGATCAGCGGGGGACTGGAGTGCAGCTGGGGATGTCAGGACACTGAGCCCAACGCTCCACAGGCAGCCTGCTCTCTGTGGAGCTCATGCCTTGATGATACCCACCTGGTGGGCTAGCTCCTAGTCCTAGAGGACCAGCCTGCCTGCTCTGTCCCTCCCATCTGTTTGCTTATCCAGGGCCAGGGCCAGACAGTGGGCCCTGGGAGGACAGGGTCACGTGCGTTCTGGTTGCTGACGGACCCCTGCTCTCAGCAGACACCTGCTGTATGGGGGGCTTAGGGCACATTGGCCCAGGTGAGACTCCTCCCTAGTGCCCATCTCTCACCTCCCCAGGGCTGGCACAGGCACTGCAGACCAAGGTGGCCCAGCAGGGGCTGAAGATGGTGGTACCTGGGCTGGATGGGGCCCAGGTCCCCCGGGAGCCCCCACAGCAAGGCCTGCCTCAGCTACTGGCAGCCGCCTGCCAGCTCCAGCTCAACGGGAGCCTGCAGCTGGAGCTGGACCAGCTGCTGGCCCAGCAGAGGCCCCTGCTGCACGACGACCCTCTGCTCAGCGGCCTGCTCGATTCCCCGGCACTCAAGGCCTGCGTGGACACCGCCCTGGAGAACCTGACCAGCCCCAGGATGTACATTGTAGAGGTGGGTGTGGGCACCCAGATCCAGGCTCGGACGTAAGGGACGCCAGGGCCGGGTCAGCAGCTGTGCCGAGCCCGCCCTCATGTCGTTGACCGTTCCGCCCTGCTGGACGGTGGGCGCGGCGGGGAGGACACTAGCTGGCGGTCTCCTCAGCAGGGTGGGCAGGCGGGCCTTTCTGGCAGGTGTCCGCCAGCTGGGATCCGGATGCCTGCCTGGGGGGCAGCTGATCCCGGAAGCTCTCCCGCCTCCAGGTGCTGGCTGGTGATGGCCGCCTGTATTCCCGCGTTCCGGCGCTGCTCAACACGCAGCCCATGCTGCAGCTGGACTACACGGCCACGGACCGCCACCCGCAGGCGCTGGAGGCTGCCCAGGCCAAGCTACAGGAATACGGCATGGCCCAGGGCCAGTGGGACCCTGCAGACCCCGCCCCCAGCAGCCTGGGCGCGGCCGACCTGCTGGTGTGCAACTGTGCCGTGGCCCCCCTCCGTGACCCAGCCACGGCCCTCGGCAACATGGCGGCCGCTCTCAAGGAGGGCGGCTTCCTGCTGCTGCACGTCCTGCTCCGAGGACACCCCCTGGGAGAGACGGTGGCCTTCCTCACCTGCCCGGAGCAGCGAGGCCCGCAGAGCCTCCTGAGTCAGGTGCGGGGGGCGGGGCCGGGGGCTGGCTGAGCACGGGCCCCGCCCACGTAGGATGAGTGGGAGGGTCTGTTCGCCGCAGCGTCGCAGGGGGCGGGGCCGGGGGGCGGGGCCGGAGGCTGGCTGAGCACGGGCCCCGCCCACGTAGGATGAGTGGGAGGGTCTGTTCGCCGCAGCGTCGCAGGGGGCGGGGCCGGAGGCTGGCTGAGCACGGACCCCGCCCCGCCCCGCCCCGCAGGATGAGTGGGAGGGTCTGTTCGCCGCAGCGTCCCTGCACCTGGCGGCCCTGAAGCGCTCCTTCTACGGCTCGGCGCTCTTCCTGCTGCGCCGGCCGGCCCCGCGGGACAGCCCCGTCTTCCTGCCCGTGGAGGACACCAGCTTCCGATGGGTGGACTCCCTGAAGGTCAGTCTCTGCCCGGCCCCCCAGCACCATGCCCACGGGCCTGGGGACCTGCCCAGACGCCAGCCCTTCCCTCGTCCTGCAGAACGTCATGGCCGACAACTCGTCCCGACCCGTGTGGCTGACGGCTGTCAGCTGCGCCACCTCGGGCGTCGTGGGCATGGTGAACTGTCTCCGACGGGAGCCTGGCGGGCACCGGATTCGGTGAGAGACAGCCACAGAGCTCAGCCAGAGCTGCAGGCCCCTCTACCCCTCTCTCTCCCCCTCCCCTTCTTCCCGGTCTCCTCCCCCTGCCCTCTCTCTCCCTCCCTCCCCCTGCCCTCTCCCCCTCCTCCAGCTCCCCCTCACCTATTTGGCCGCCCGCAGATGCATCCTGGTATCCAACCTCAGCAGCACGTCCCCTGTCCCCAAGATGGACCCGAGCTCCTCAGAGTTGCAGAAAGTGTTACAGGGGGACCTCGTGATGAATGTCTACCGGGACGGGTCCTGGGGGGCCTTCCGCCATTTCCCACTGGAGCGTGGTGAGCCCCCCAAGATGCCTCCCGGACCCCCACCAGCTCCTGCGTTATGGCTGGGTGGGCTGAGGGTGATGGGGCTGGGGGCCCTGGCTGGGAAGCCCCTGTGACAGCCGCACTCCCTGTTGCGGTCAGGCCTGCCAGAGGAGCAGACCGAGCATGCCTTCGTCAACGTCCTCACCCGGGGGGACCTGTCCTCTATCCGCTGGGTCTGCTCCCCTCTGCGTCACGTCCAGCCCACTGAGCCCGGCGTCTACCTCTGCACCGTCAACTATGCCTCTCTCAACTTCCGAGACATCATGCTGGCCACGGGCAAGCTGTCCCCTGATGCCATCCCAGGTACGGACTGTCCCCTACAGGGACAGCCAGAGCAAACGCTCCAGGCCAGGGACTGGGAAGAGGATTCCTTGACCCACAGCATTCAGGGCCCTGGAGGCTCCTCGGGCCTGAGCTTGCACACTGGGCGCCTCCGGGGACATGTGGGGCTCACCGCCACCATCTACCCCCAGGGAAATGGGCCGCCCGGGAATGTATGTTGGGCATGGAGTTCTCTGGCCGGGACGCCAGTGGCAAGCGCGTGATGGGGCTGGTGCCCGCTGAAGGCCTGGCCACCTCCGTCGTGCTGTCCCAGGATTTCCTGTGGGATGTGCCGTCTAGCTGGTGAGTTGGTGGGACCATGAGCCCGGCGCCCCACGTGGCCACGGCCGAGGCTCTGGCCAGAGCTGAGCTCTTACGCTGCGCCCGCAGGACCCTGGAGGAGGCGGCGTCCGTGCCTGTGGTCTATACTACCGCCTACTACTCGCTCGTGGTGCGGGGACGCGTGCGGCGCGGGGAGACGGTGCTCATCCACTCGGGCTCGGGCGGCGTGGGCCAGGCCGCCATCGCCATCGCCCTGAGCCTGGGCTGCCGCGTCTTCACCACCGTGGGTAAGCCCACCGGCCCTCCTGGGAGCCCAGGGCTGTCGGCCTAGCCCCACTGCGTGGCTCAGCAACGTGCCTCTCCCTGCCAGGGTCAGCCGAAAAGCGGGCGTACCTCCAGGCCAGGTTCCCCCAGCTGAGCGATGCCAGCTTTGCCAACTCCCGGGACACGTCCTTTGAACAACACGTGCTGCGGCACACGGCCGGGAAGGGTGAGCGGCCCACGGACCCCCGGCGGCGTCCCCGGCACACCCATCCGTCGCTGTCCCCCGTGCTCCCATCCTCCTCCTCTCCTGTTCCTCACCCGGCCTGGGCGGGGACAAGGTCCAGTCCTCTGGACCCAGACCAGTGTTGTGACGAGGAGGACCTGTCTTTCCCCCACCGCCCCCCCAAGGTGTCGACCTGGTTCTGAACTCTCTGGCGGAAGAGAAGCTGCAGGCCAGCGTGCGGTGCCTGGCCCAGCACGGCCGATTCCTGGAAATCGGCAAATTCGACCTTTCCAACAACCACCAGCTGGGTGAGCTGGGCCGTGGGCAGGCGGGCGACAGGAGGCCCCTGGTGGGGCGAGGTCCACAGGGTTAGCTGGGGGCCATGCATGCTGAGCCCTCTCCCCTGTCCACCCAGGCATGGCCATCTTCCTGAAAAACGTGGCCTTCCACGGGATTCTGCTGGACTCGCTCTTCGACGAGGCCAGCAGCGAGTGGCGGGAGGTGGCGGGCCTGCTGCAGGCGGGCATCCGGGACGGCGTGGTGCAGCCGCTCAAGTGCACCACGTTCCCCAAGCACCAGGTGGAGGACGCGTTCCGCTACATGGCCCAAGGGAAGCACATCGGCAAAGTGGTCGTGCAGGTGAGCGCAGGGCCCCCGGCACCCCCGGCTCCGGCCCCCGAGGGCAGTGCCTGAGCGGGGGTGCTGCTTGGGCTGCAGGTGCTCGAGGAGCAAGAGGCCGTGCCGCAGGTGACCAGGCCCCTGCTGATGACGGCTGCGTCCAAGACTTTCTGCCCAGCCCACAAGAGCTATGTCATCACTGGGGGCCTGGGCGGGTTCGGCCTTGAGCTGGCCCAGTGGCTTGTGCTGCGAGGGGCCCAGAAACTCGTGCTGACCTCTCGCTCTGGGATCCGCACAGGTAAGTGGGCCTGAGGGCCGGGATGGGGTGGGGGTGGGGGGACACCTGGTCAGCTCGGCCCACGTGTGCTCTCAGGGCTAGAAGCCCAGTTGGCCTGACCGCCCTGCCCTGTGGCCCACAGGCTACCAGGCCAAGCAAGTCCGTGAGTGGAGGCGCCAGGGCGTGCAGGTCCTGGTGTCCACCAGCAACGCCAGCTCGCTAGATGGGGCCCAGAGCCTCATCGCGGAGGCCACGCAGCTGGGGCCTGTGGGAGGTGTTTTCAACCTGGCCATGGTGAGTGTGATTCGGAAGGGTCCAGAGCAGGCCCCCCAGGGAAGGCCCTCCTAGGCTGAGCCCTCCAAAGCCGTCAGGTCAGGGCAGGTGCTAAGCACCCCTCACCCCCAGGTCCTGAGAGACGCCATGCTGGAGAACCAAACCCCCGAGTTTTTCCAGGATGTCAGCAAGCCCAAGGCCAGTGGTACCGTGAACTTGGACAGGTGAGGCCCCCAGCACGGCCTGGCTCTGACCTGGCGCGTGCTGGGAGCAGCTGTCTCTCTTGGCCTGCGTGCACCCCAACGCAGAGTTCCCTCTGCCACTCAGGGACCAGGCAACAGGCCTGAGCTGGGGGTTCAGGGAAGTGGAGGCAGTTCGGCAGGCGGGGGCTCCTGGGCGCGTTGGCGGTGGGCTGGGCCAGCCGGCAGGGTGTGACTCGAGCACCCACAGGGTGACCCGGGCAGCATGCCCCGAGCTGGACTACTTCGTGGCCTTCTCCTCCGTGAGCTGTGGGCGCGGCAACGCTGGCCAGGCCAACTACGGCTTCGCCAACTCCACGATGGAGCGCGTGTGTGAGAAGCGCCGGCATGACGGCCTCCCAGGTGAGCCAGCTCTTTCCTCGCCCGGTCACCCCCACCTGCTGCTGCCCCGACGGGCGCCCCCCCTCACCCCTGGCCCACTGGCCCTTGTACTCTTGTAGGCCTCGCCGTGCAGTGGGGCGCCATCGGCGATGTGGGTGTCGTCCTGGAGACAATGGGCTCCAACGACACGGTCATTGGCGGGACCCTGCCTCAGCGAATCACCTCCTGCTTGGAGGTGCTGGACCTCTTCCTGAACCAGCCCCACCCCGTCTTGAGCAGTTTTGTGCTGGCTGAGAAGAAGGCCACTGCCCAGGGCGACGGCAGCACCCACCAGGACCTCATGAAGGCGGTGGCCCACATCCTAGGTGAGAGAGCCCACCACCCCCACACTGGCGCACCCTCAATTCCCACTAGCTGCAGCTTCCCTGGCTGGAAGAGAAGCCGTGCCTTTTTGCTCCAGGAGGGCACAGGCGCCGGTGGTTTGGGTGGGGGCCACGTGCCATAACCACGGTGATGGTGGTATGGGAAGGGGACTAGCCACCGAGGTGTCTGCACTCACCCAGGGCCCTTCCCCTCCCCCTCTCTTGAACTGCCAACCAAGTACCTGTCCCTAGGCATCCGAGACTTGGCCACCGTGAACCTGGACAGCACACTGGCGGACCTGGGCCTGGACTCGCTCATGGGCGTGGAGGTGCGCCAGATGCTGGAGCGTGAGCACGACCTGGTGCTGTCCATGCGGGACATCCGGCAGCTCACGCTTCGCAAGTTGCAGGAGCTTTCCTCGAAGGCCAGCACAGCTGACGGTATGTGGCTATGAGGGAAGACTTGGAGAAAAGGGGGGGGGGGTCCCTGGGCCACCCTGGCCCCAGCTGCTCTATCCCTGGAGCAGCACGGGTGCTTCTCTGTGCTGCAGGCTTGCAAGCAGCCTAAGCCGCCCTCCCAGGTCAGGGCTTGTCCATCGGGCCCCTTCCTGTGAGCCCTTACTGGGGCCTCAGGCCCTGGCCACCAGCAGCCCAAGTCAGGGGTGGGTGTGTGCGCGTGGAGCACCTTGTGTGGCCCTGGCCCTCCCTGGCATCTGCCCCTCCTTACAGAGCTGGGAGCCCCCACGCCCAAGGACAACAGCTCCACCAGTCAGCAGGCCCAGCTGAACCTGAGCACCCTGCTGGTGAACCCCGAGGGCCCGACCTTGACACGGCTCAACTCGGTACAGAGCTCGGAGCGGCCGCTGTTCCTGGTGCATCCCATCGAAGGCTCCGTCACCGTGTTCCACAGCCTGGCCGCCAAGCTCAGCATCCCCACCTATGGCTTGCAGTGTACCCGAGGTGAGACCCGTCCTCCCTCCCCCCAGTAAGGCAGGGTGGTGTGTGTGTCCTGCCTGCGCTGAGCCTCCTTCTGCCCCACAGCTGCACCCCTGGACAGCATCCAGAGCCTGGCCGCCTACTACATCGAGTGCATCCGGCAGGTGCAGCCTGAGGGGCCCTACCGCATTGCCGGCTACTCGTACGGGGCCTGCGTGGCCTTCGAGATGTGCTTCCAGCTGCAGACGCAGCAGAGCCCGGCCCCCACACACAACAGCCTCTTCCTGTTCGACGGCTCGCACACCTACGTGCTGGCCTACACGCAGGTGAGGGCCCCGGTAGCGACAGCGGGCTCCCACCCCCAGCCCCAGGGTCCCGGTGCAGTCCGCAGCTGCAGCAGCCCCTTCTCCCTTCACAGAGCTACCGCGCCAAGATGACCCGGGGCTGCGAGGCCGAAGCTGAGGCCGAGGCTATGTGCTTCTTCCTGCAGCAGTTCATAGACATGGAGCACGACAGGGTAGGTGCGGGGAGCCGGTGGCCGGGCGGGGGGCGCCCTGCAGCCCGAGCGTGCTCGGCCCTGTCCGACCCCGTGGTCGCGCTGCTCAGAGCCCCGTCCTGCGCCCCGTCCCGCAGGTGCTGGAGGCGCTGCTGCCCCTTGGGGGCCTGGAGGAGCGTGTGGCGGCCGCCGTGGACCTGATCAAGCGCAGCCACACAGGTCTGGACCGCCGAGAGCTGAGCTTCGCCGCGCGCTCCTTCTACTACAAGCTGCGCGCGGCCGAGGAGTACGCGCCGCGGGCCACCTACCACGGCAACGTGACGCTGCTGCGCGCCAAGACCAGCAGCGTGTACGGCGAGGGCCTGGGCGCCGACTACAGCCTGTCGCAGGTGTGCGACGGCAAGGTGTCCGTGCACGTGATCGAGGGGGACCACCGCACGCTGCTGGAGGGCAGCGGCCTGGACTCCATCGTCAGCATCATCCACGGCTCCCTGGCCGAGCCGCGCGTCAGCGTGCGGGAGGGCTAGCCGCCCCGCGGCCAGGGGGGTCCTGCCGGTGGGACCCGTGCCCGTGCGCCGCCGCCGCCGACTCGGAGACCCGCCCCGGTCTGTGAAGGGTCGGCCCGGGGGCCTGGTGTGCCGCGTGGGTCTGTTCCTCAGTCCTGTGTTCGATTCTCCTATTTATTGCGTCGCTGGGGAGACGCCAGGGCCTCGTCCACCCTGTGAAGGCCGGCGGCGCAGGAGCCCCAGCCCTGGGGCCCCCATGATGCAGGGGCCTGTGGAAAGGAGCAGCCCAGGGCGTGCGGGGCACCCGTTCTGTGTTCGTCTGTATTCGTTTTTCAAGAAACATGATTCACGTTGCTGCTTGAATTCTGGAGTTTTCTGTAACGGTCGGCGTCGAGTACTGTGTCCGTTTTTACACCAAGCTGGTGAAGGCCGCAGGGCCTGCTCACAATTAAACCCCACCTGAGCTCTGGCCTCCAGTCACCCTTTCTTCCCTCCTCTGACAGCTGCCGTGGGGGCCAGCACGGGCCTGCCACCTCCTGGGAGTCGGGGGGGTGCCCCTCTGCTCCCTGCAGCCCTCAGACACGGGGACAGCGCCCGGCTCCTGGAGGGCTGGGGTGGGCGCTCACCAGAGGAGCAGAACTAGTAGGACAGGCATACGAGCTACCACTGGGCCCTTCAGATCAGCCAGGGCGAGCCTGGGGCCCCTGCACTGCTACTTCCTGCCTGAATTCCTTACTCCTCAGAAAAGCCTTGGGATTGTTGTCCAGGGTCTCCGCTCACTTGAGGAGGCCTCCCCACATTACTGAGCGTCACCTTGACTTGGAGTCAGGTGGTCATAAGGATGAGTCTCACCACCGAGACACCTTCACAGCAACACCTAGGCTACCGTGTGCACAACTCGCCAAGCTGAACAGGAGACTGACCGTCACGTTGGTTTGGGCAAAGGGAGATCGGAGGAAGTCGGGGAGGGAGGTCCCCTGAGCATCTGAACCCTGAGAGCCAAGGGGTGATGGGGACACCAGTGGATCCATGGGGTGCGGCGAGGTGTGAGTTCTGGCCCAATGGGTGGGAATGAGCAGGGAGAGCTGGACCCTGCAGCCAGAGAGCCGGGGGCTGGGGGGGTGGTCAGGCCCACCTCTAGGCTTCTAAAGGGACGTGTTGAGCCCAGAAACGGACCGGGACCCCTCCCTATTCCTCAGAAAGTTCAGCACACAATTACCACGAGCCAATTCCACTCCTAGGTATATACCCCGAAGAATTACGCACCGGGGCTCACACGGGCGTGCTTCAGTGTTCACAGCGGCACTGCTCACGATGGCCAGGAGGTGTCCCCCAGTGGATGGATGGGTGTACAGACACAGGCCGTTCCCACCTGGATACTGTCACCCTGTGGGAAGGGCTGCCATTCTGGCACGTTCTGGAAATGTGCCAACACTGAAAGGGTCTCAGAGCAACAAATACACTTGGGATAAAAAGGGTTATTTCAGGGGCGCCTGGGTGGCACAGCGGTTAAGCGTCTGTCTTCGGCTCAGGGCGTGATCCCGGCGTTATGGGATCGAGCCCTACATCAGGCTCCTCCGCTATGAGCCTGCTTCTTCCTCTCCCACTCCCCCTGCTTGTGTTCCCTCTCTCGCTGGCTGTCTCTCTGTCAAATAAATAAATAAATCTTAAAAAAAAAAAGAAAAAGAAAAAGGGTTATTTCAAAATGATAAAAGAGTCGACTGGTTGAAAGGATGTAACGATCCTGAACTTTTATGCTCCGTGATGGCTCCAAATCACAGGAAACAAAGGTGGTCGATCTGAAGAGAGAAACAGACAAGTCTACAATGAAAGCTGGAGATTTCAAAAGCCCTTCTGGGCTGGCAGAACACGGACCGGAAGTCAGTAGGGTGTACGAGACGGGCGGCAGAAGCAGCCAGTCTGCCCTGATGGGCCTGGAACAGTCTGTGACCCAACAGTCACAGAACACATTCTTCCCAAATTCACGGGGAGCATGTGCCAAGGTCGTACAGTCTGGGTCATAAAACCGGTGTCATTAAGCTAAAAAATAATTCAACTTCTGGAAAAGTTCTTCTCTGACCACAATTGAATAAAATTAGAATCCATAACAAAAATTCTCTAGAATATCCTCAAATGTGTGGAAATCAGGTAACAGTTGTAAAGAATCCTCGGGTTAAAGAAAAACTGGAAAGAGAAGTTGCTATCTCGCGCTGGACGAGAGCGCCAGGCCACATCTCTCCGCGGACGGGCATGGCCTGAAGGCTTGCGGCAGGAACGGCCGAACCACTCAAATTAACTTTCGGAAACTAAAAATAAGAGCAAATGAGACCCAGCTAAGCAGAATAATGGAAATGGTACACACCAGAGTGACAGTCAATGGAGTAAAATACAGAACAGAAAATTAATGAAGCCAGAAGCAAGTTCTTGGAGAAGACCGGTAATAAAAAACCTCAGAGCAGATGGAACTGGGAGAGAAGGGAAGACACAAAATACCGGCATCGGGAACCACAGAGGTGGCGTCCCTGACAGTCTACACACGTGAAAAGACTGATGAGGGAACATCACGAACAGTTTTGCACCACGCAGTTGGACAGCCTCAGTGAAATGACAAGATCCCACACAGCACACAGTCAGGAAGGAATCGCAGCCCGAGTGACCCCGCATGTATGGAAGAAAACGAGTTTGTAGCTAAAACCTTTCCACAAAGATAACTCCAGACGGGAATGGCGAATTCTGCGGGATACTTAAGAGAAAATGTTACCCATTCTATTCAAACTCTCCCCGGAATTCTGGAAGGGAAACCAGTCTCAGTAAGTTCAAAAGGATTCCGTGTGCATGCAATATTTTGGGGACGTGCTCATCGCTCATGCTGCCATGACACGACACCGTAGACCGACATTAATCCTCTCATAGCTGGGAAACCCACGATCGCCGTTCCTGCCAGTTCAGTTCCTGGGGAGAGCTCTCCTCCTGGCTCACAGACGGCTGCCCCTTGCTGTCCTCACACGGCAGAGAGCCAGCGCACCACGCCTGGGGTCTCTTCCTCTTCCTGAGAGGACACCAGCCCCATCAGATGGGGGGCCCCCCCTAGGACCTTGCCTTTAGCACCTCCTTATAGCCCCATCTGCAAATACAGTCACTTCGGGGACTAGGGCTCCCACGTGAATGTCGGGGGGGCCCAGTTCACTCCACAGCAAGGGAGTCATGTACAGGTCTTCTATGAGGCCAGCACTCCTATGATACCAAAACCCAATGTTACAGGAAAGCTGCCAGTATCCATCATGGTCATACATGTGAAAAATCGACACGGAATTTTAGCATGCAGAATCATATCCAAGGGTAATACATCATGACCAAATGGGGTTTATCCTAGGAATGCCAGCCTGGTTTGACATTCAAAAATCAATCACTATAATTCACCAGATTAATGGCCAAAAAGGGATCATCTCATTGGATGCAGAAAACAGCATCTGCTGAACACAGATGTACAAAACCGAACACGCATTTGCGGGGACAGCTCTCAGCCAGCTAGAGACAGGAGACCTCCTCCACCCGATAAAGACGTCCCTGCAAATGCAGCCGCGTCGCCCCTCGTGGCAGAAGGGCGGACGCTCCCCCTGCGCCCGGGGAGGAGGCAGAGACTCACGGCCCCGCCGCGTCCAGTCAACGCCACGCTGGGAGTTGTAGCCAGCACAGCAAGCCAAAGAACGGAGGCAAAGGGCGTACAGATGAGAAAGAAGAAATCAAACCGCCCCCAGTTGCAGGCAACATGGTCATCCTTGCAGAAAAGCTGAGGGAACCTACAAAAGCCTGCTGGATGTAAGCCGTGAGCGTGGGGAGACTGCAGGAGAGATCGGTGTACTGCGTCCGGACAAGGAATGAGCCGCAGGCGCTGATGTTCACGAGTCAACGGCGGTTAGAGCAGCGCCCCTCCAGTAAGAGAGACTCACAGGCGAGCGCGATAGTGTGTAAGGCCTTCGGAGACCACCCACCGCTGAACGGGATGAAGGAGCGCGTGGGGTGATGGGGCGATGTGCTGTGCCCCTGGGTGAGAAAACTCAGTGTCGACGTGTAAATTCTCCCCAGAACGACCTATAGATTTTTTTTTTTTTTAAGATTTTAACTTTAAGCAATCTCTACACCCAACCTGGGGCTCGAACTCCAGAGCCAGGGACCAAGAGTCCCACGTGCTACCGAAGGAGCAGGCCGGGCCCCCCTAATCCATACATTTTACACAGTCTCGATCAAAATCCCAATAGGCTTTCATAGCCGTGGACATGCTGACTCAAATTCGATAAGAGCAGCAAAGCTGGAGAAGTTGCCCGATTCCAAGATTTTTCAAGATTTATTACAAAGCTGCTATAATTAAGACAGTGTGTTTATTGACATCAAGATATGTAAGTAGATCAGTGGAACAGAATACTAAGCCAAGAAGTAGACTCACACATGTACGGACAGCTAATTCTCAGCACAGATGCAAAGGCTGTTCCATAGAGAAAGGACTGTCTTTTCAATAAATGGTTCTGGAATAATTGGATATCCCCACATACCAAAAAAAAAGAAGAAGAAGAAGAAGAAGAGACCTTAGATCGCAGCACAACACATACATTAACTCAAAATGGATCATAGACTTAAACATATCTTCTAAAACTATAAAACTTTTCAAAATAAATACAGGATAAATGTTTGTGAGCTCAGGGCGCCTGGGTGGCACAGCGGTTAAGTGTCTGCCTTCGGCTCAGGGCGTGATCCCGGTGTTATGGGATCGAGCCCCACATCAGGCCCCTCCACTATGAGCCTGCTTCTTCCTCTCCCACTCCCCCTGCTTGTGTTCCCTCTCTCGCTGGCTGTCTCTATCTCTGTCGAATAAATAAATAAAATCTTTAAAAAAAAAATGTGAGCTCAGGTTAGGCAAAGGTCTCTTTTTTTTTTTAATTTTTTTAAGATGTTATTTATTTGACAGCGAGCACAAGCAGGAGGAGCTGCAGGCAGAGGGAGAAGCAGACTCCCCACTGAGCAGGGAGCCTGATGCGGGACTCGATCCCAGAACCCTCGGGATCATGACCTGAGCCGAAGGCAGACGCTTAACCATCTGAGCCACCGAGGCACCCCAAGGCAAAGGTTTCTTAACTAGGACATCAAAAACACAATTGATAAGAGAATAAATTGTTAAATTACATTTTATCGAAGTTTGACCATTTCTACTCACTGTCTTTTTTTTTTTTTTTTTTTTTTTTTTAAGTAGGCTCCACGCCCAGCACGGAGCCCAACACAGGGCTGAAACTCACGACCATGAGATCAAAACCTGAGCTGGGGTCAAGAGTCAGACGCTCAGCCGACTGACCACCTAGGTGCCCCCATTTCTACTTTTTGAAAGACATTGTTCAAAAAACGAAAAATAAGTCACAGACCACTGGAAAGTTTTTGACCAAGGAATTGTGTCCAGAATATGTAAAGAACTCTCAAAATTCAACAAAAAGAAAACAAACATTTTAATTTTTAAAAATGGGCAAAAGAGGGGTGCCAGGTGGCTCAGATGGAAGAGCAGGTGACTCTTGATCTCGGGCCTGTGAGTTCAAGCTCCACGCTGGGTGTAGAGATGGCTTAAAAATAAAATCTTTAAAAAAAAATTTTTTTTTAATTTTAAATGGGCAAAAGATGTGAAACAGAAATAAGGAACAGACACAATATTTCATAAGGAAATGAACATTAAGAACACAATGAGAGAGGCACCTGGGGGGCTCAGTCAGTTCAGCATCTGCCTCCGGCTCAGGTCATGATCTCAGGGTCCTGGGATTGGGCCCCACGTCGGGGCTCCTTGCTCTGCGGGGAGCCTGCTTCTCCCTCTCCCCCTGCTGCTCCCCCTGCTCGCGCTCACGCTCTCTCTGTGAAATAAATAAATAAAATCTTAAAAAAAAAAAAAGAACACAGCGAGATATCAGAACACACCTATTTGTTAAAATTAAGAACATCAAAGGCTGCCTGGCTGGCTCAGTCCACGGAACACGTGACTCTTGATCTCGGGGTTATAGGTTCAAGTACCATGCTGGGTGTAGAGCTTACTTAAAAATAAAATCTAAAAAAAAAAAAAAAGAATATTGAGCATTGGAGGACATGGACCAACTGGAACATTCCTGCGTCGCAAGCGGGAATGTGAAGCGGTACAACCGCCCTGGAAAACACTTCGGCAGTTTCTGAAGAAGTGAAACGCGCACCTGCCATATGACCCGGCCATTCCCCTCCTGGGATCTACCCAAGAGAAACGGAGTCTGTGTCCACACACAGACTTGTCCACAAGCCTATTGTGTAGCCCAAAGCTGCAAAACACAGAGACGTCCACCACAAGTGAACAGGCGGTCGGAAGCCCTCAGCAGCAACAGGCCGCGAACGATGGGAGCCCACAATGGCCTGGATGGACTCGGCACGATGATGCGGATTGCCAACGCCGGACCAGAGAGAGTCCGTCTCTGTAACACCCCCGAAAGGCAAGGTACTCTCCAGCGACAGAAAGTCGATCAGCGCTTTCAAGGGACGGGGGCTGGGGGGACAGGAGGCAACATTGGGGGCGTCGTACATATTTTTCTTTTTCTGATTGTCGTTGTTTCCCTGGCATATAAATATGTCATCGTTCATTAAAGCTCCATAAAGCTGTTAGATACATATAAACCACATCAAAGTCGGCGAGACCCCCGCCTACGGAAGACCCGGACTTGTCTCCTTGTAAGAGAGAGAGGCGGACCGCAGTCACGCGGAGCTCCGGGCCGTACCCGCGCACACTCCCGCACACGCACACGAGCGCACACACACTCACGCACACTCTCGCACGCGCACGCACTCCCGCACTCTCGCACGCGCACGCACACACATACACACACGCACGCACTCACACTCACGCACACTCACGCACACGCACACTCACACGCACGTACACGCACGCACGCTCACACTCACGCCCAGCAGCAGCTGCACGCTCTGCCGGCCAGGCGGTGGGGGGACCGGCCGGCGGGGCTGGGAGCCGCAGGAAAGGGCAGGAGCCCTCTGGGGGGGAGTCCCCTTTGCGCGCCCTTGGCAGGCGGGCGGGCCTGTCCCGCAGACAGGAGGACAGCTAACCAGCCCGACCTCGAGGCTGTGGCCGCGGGCGAAGACAGACCTGGAACGAAGGCAGAGGGAGCCCCGCCGCCTCCAGGATGGGCTCGGCTGGCGCCGCACGGACAGGCGCTCCCCGCTCAGTCTGCGGGCGGCGCCGCCGGCGGTGTGGCCCGGACCCCAGCACGGCGGGCCCCATGGCAGGAGGGCGGCCTCCAGGGCCGGGCGGGGAGGGGGACGGCAAGCACATGTTCACACACGGGGACGCCCAGAGGGCCCGGCCACGACTCTGGACACGCTGGCGCCGAAACCAGTAGCGACAGCGGCAGGCCCACGCTTGCGGATGGGGGCGAGCGGTCCCCACGGTGTGTGAACCCGCCCAGGGCCCAGGGAGGGACGTTTGTGCCGTTAAAGCTACCAAGTCCCCACACCCCCGTCCCCACTCTGCTCTGGGCGGGGCAGACCGGAACATCCCAGAACATCCCCCCCGGAAGAGGCCGAGTGCCAGGGGACCCCCACCCGGGCTCCTCGGGTGGGTGCTGGCCCCACTGCCCCTCAGAGCTGTCAGACCCTGGAAGAGGCTGCCTGGTGCCCCATTCACGAGGCTGGACTGTCACTCAGAGTGACCTGTGCCCTCCCGGTGCCCCAGCAGTGCTGGGGACAGGGCGCAGGAACAGGCGCCCACCCCCCCAAGTGGCAGACTTGTCTTGGAGCAAAGCACAGGGCCCTTGGCACTGAGGAGGAAGCAGTGAGGAGGGAGGTCGGGCAGCGGTGGCGAGAACAGCACAGACAGAACGTTTGAAGACATAATGGCCAAACATTTGCTAAGTATCTTGATCTGTGAGGACAAGAACCCCAGCAAGGCCCAAACAGGACACATACCCGTAAAACCAGTCAGACATAACATAAACAAACCGCTAAAAACCAAAGATAAAGAGAAAATCTTGACCCTGAGGAAAAAAAAGAAAACACATCACATACCGGGAAGCAATGATGAGATGAGAGGACAAATGACGCCATTTAGAGAAGCTTCCGGAAAAAAACCCGCAACAGGAGACACACGGGAGGGAAGTTCCGGGGAAGCCTCGCTGCGAGGCCCAAAGACCCAGCCTCGCTCAGGCCTCCGTCGTCCCCAGTCCATCTATGAATTCAGTGTGATGCTAACCCGAGCGCCAGCAGGCTTTTCGTTCAACGGAGGACTTTGACAAGCTGATTCTAAAATGTGAGTGGAAATGCAAAGAGCCTAAAACGGATGGAACAGAAAAAGTACAAAGTTGGAGGAATCGATCCCCTGATTTCAAGACTGACCCTGAAGTTATCGTAATTCAAACAGTGTGCTATTGGGGTAAAGACAGACATACAGATTAATAGGGAACAGAGAACCCAGAAATGCACCCTCACACTAAAGGTTGCTTCCATTTCTTTTTTTATTTTATTTATTTGAGAGAGAGCTCAAGCAGGGGGAGCAGCAGAGGGAGAAGCAGGCTCCCCGCTGAGCAAGGAGCCGGATGCGGGACTCGATCCCAGGACCCCGGGATCATGACCTGAGCCAAAGGCAGACGCTTAACGACTGAGTCACCCAGGCACCCCTAGTTGCAGGATTTTGTGTAGATACTTTTTATCAAATTGAGGAAATTCCTCCCTCTATTCCTAGTTTATTGATGGCTTTTTCATTCATTCTTTCTTTCTTTGTTTGGTATCATAAGTAGGTGTTGGACTCCGTCAAATGCCTCTTGTGAATCTATTGAGGTAATGGGTTTTTGCACTTCGTTCTATTAACAGATGGCATAGTGCGTTAGCTGATTTTCAGACGGTAAACTGACGGCATTCCCGGGGTAACCGCCACTGGGTCGTGGGGTATGGTTCCTTCCGTAAGTCCTGGGGTTGGCTGATGCCCACCAATCTTCCTGCTGTGAAGACTATCAGCGCGCAGTTTTCTTTCCCCGCGAGGCCTTTGTCTGGTCGGACGTCAGGAGGACTCGGGCCTCACAGAACCAGTTGGACGGTGTCCTCTCCCCTATTTTTTTTAGAAGTGTGTGTGGAGGCTTGGTATTGATTGTTAGATCTTTCCTAGAACTCACCCAAGCCATCCGGGCCGGGCCTTTGTTTCGTGGGAGACTCGAAATTACTGCTGTGCTATCCCACCGGGGGTCTCGGCACCCCCGCCCGCCTTTTCTTCTTGGGGTCCGTGTGCTGATGTCCTGCTTCTGCTGACCCGTGTCTTCTCTATTTTTTCTCCGTCAGTCTAGCTGAAGGTGTGTCAATTTCGTTGATTTTACAAGACACCAATCTTTGGTTTCGTTGTTTTCACTATTGCTTTTCCGTTTTCTCTTCATTTTTTTTGTTCTGCTCTAATTTTTATTGAGTCCTTTATTCTGCTTCCTTTGGTTTAGTTTGCTCTCTTAACAGTTTTCTAAAGTGGAAGCTTGGGTTATTGATCTGAGACCTCTCTTCTCACGAGGGCGTTCAGAACAGGAACTTTCTTCGGGAGAGCAGCCTCGCTGCGTCCTGTAAACTGTGATACGCGGTGTTGCCATTTTCAGTCATCTCAATTAAAAAAAAAAAATCTCCCTTGTGATTTTGTCTTCGACCGTTGATCACTTAGAAGTGTGCTGTTGGGGCGCCTGGGTGGCTCAGTCAGTGAAGCGTCTGCCTTCGGCTCAGGTCATGATCCCAGAGTCCTGGGATCAAGTCCTGCATCGGGCTCCCTGCTGGGTGGGGAGTCTGCTTCTCCTTTTCCCCCAGCTCTCACTCATGCGCTCTCTCTCTAAAATAAATGTATATATTTTTTAATTTGACAGAAAGAGAGCACAAGCAGGGAGAGGCGCAAGCAGAGGGAGAAGGAGAAGCAGACTCTCTGCTGAGCAGGGAGCCCGACGTGGGGCTCGATCCTAGAACCCCGAGATCATGACCTGAGCTGAAAGCAGACATCTGAGCCACCCAGGAGCCCCTAAAACAAATAATCTTTAAAGAATGTTTTTTAATTGAGTACTGGGCATATTAGATGATGTGCTGTGGGAACTCTGGGTTCTGACTCTCACCCCCCGTCTGACTTGGTGTTGTTATTGGTACTGGACCTGGATGGTGAATTCTGTTGAGTCTGTCTCCGCCGCAGTGTGCGGCCACTGGGCTCTCTAGCAGGCTTTTTGTGTGTTTGTTTTTTAATTAGGCTGCACGCCCAGTGTGTTCAGGACTCCAAGCTCTGCCAGGTGCCCCTCTGCTAGATTTTTTAAAATTCTTTTTTTATATGGAAGTCTGGTTTCCTAAGCTTCCCTGGGTCAGTATGGTTTAATGACAGTCAATTACTGGTTAGAGGTTATGCTTAAGTGTCTGGAACAAGTAAGGGCTCCGTCCTTGCTGACAGTTGTGGGTGTAGGTTGGGGAGACATTCAGAGTTCAGCCCTGGTTTGTCCTTTTTGCTTGTGCAAAGCCTCATATGCAGCCAGAGAAGAGTCTATAGCTGAGTCCACAGCCTTGGTCCCTCCTGAGCAGAGACACAGCCTTGCAGGCTACCAGGGACAGCTGGGGGCTAATCGAGGCCCAACTGCAGCTATTTTATTGACTGAATTTCCTTGTTAAATTTCTGGCTGGACTGTCTTTGTTTCAACCAGCCTCACGGCCTCCAGCAGCTAAGGTGTGGGTCTCTAGCTAGCTGTCTGCCACCATGATTGCAATTTTCTCCACCAGCACCCTGTGGGGCTTTCTAGTCACACCAGCTTTCTTTTCTTTTTAAAGATTTTATTTATTTATTTATTTATTTATTTGACAGGGAGAGAGAGACAGCCAGCAAGAGAGGGAACACAAGCAGGAGGAGTGGGAAAGGAAGAAGCAGGCTCCCAGTGGAGCAGCCCAATATGGGGCTCGATCCCAGGACCTTGGGATCATGACCTGAGCCGAAGGCAGACACTTAAGGACTGAGCCACCCAGGTGCCCCTCAGTCCAGCTTTCTAATCAGATGTCCCCCTGTCAGGTCCTGGAGGCTCACCTGACTCTGGTGGAATTACCACAGGGTGGGAGGAAAGGAAAGTAGCCCCCTCCTGAAACTCCACAGACTGCCCCTGTTCTTACCTTTTTCTTTAAAAAAAAAAAAGATTTTAGTTATTTATTTGACAGAGAGCAAGAGAGACTAAGAGAAAGAAAGAGAGCGAGCACACAAGCAGGGGAGAGATGCTTAACCGACTGAGCCACCCAGGCATCCCTTTTATTTTTTTAAGATTTTATTTTTGAGTAATTTCTACAGCCAACATGGGGCTCAAACCCATAATCCCGAGATCAAGAGTCACACCGGGTCCCTGGCTCCACTGACTGAGCCAGCCAGGCACACCGGATGTTCAGTCATTTTTTTCAAAGTGCTCTCAAATGTTGTATGCCTTTGGTCAAGAGTCCTGGCATGGGGGGCACCTGGGTGGCTCAGTTGTTAGGCGTTTGCCTTCGGCTCAGGTCATGATCTCAAAGTGTTGGGATCGAGCCCCCGAGTTGGGCTCCCTGCTCAGCAGGGAATCTGCTTCTCCCTCTTACTCTACCTGCTGCTCCCCCTGCCTGTGCTGTCAAATAAATAAATAAAATCTTAAAAAAAAGAGAGAGAGAGAGAGAGCCCTGGAATGGTTGCTTTTAACAATTTGTCCTGTTTTAACATTGCTTTTTTGGGAAGGGATTTGGAAAACTCCTCAATCTGCTATTCCAGAAATCCTGCCCACATATGTAATTTAAAATTTTCTAGTAACCATATTAAAAAAAATAAGCATGGTGTTGATTTTGGGTTTTGTGTGTGTGTGTGTGTGTGTGTGTGTGTGTGTGTGTGTGTGTTTTAAAAGACCTATTTACTTAGGCCGGTGGGAGGGAAGGGGCAGAGAAAAAGGAAGAAAGAGAATCCCAAGAAGACCCCCCCCCCACTGAGGGCAGAGCCCCACAGGGGTCTCCAATCCCATGACCCCGAGATCATGACCTGAGCCGAAACCCAGAGTGGACTGCTCAATCGAATGAGCCGCCCAGGCATGCCTCTGTGACATTAATTTTAATAATGTATTTAAGTCAGTGTAAGAAATAGTATCATTTCAGGGGCGCCTGGGTGGCACAGCGGTTAAGCGTCTGCCTTTGGCTCAGGGCGTGATCCCGGCGTTATGGGATCGAGCCCCACATCAGGCTCCTCCGCTAGGAGCCTGCTTCTTCCTCTCCCACTCCCCCTGCTTGTGTTCCCTTTCTCGCTGGCTGTCTCTATCTCTGTCGAATAAATAAATAAAATCTTTAAAAAAATAGTATCATTTCAACATGTAATCAATATCTTTAAAATTATGAATGAACGCTTACACTTCTTTCCCTTCCTCCTAAGCCTTTGAAATCTGTATGTTTCACACCTAACAGCACATTTCAACTAAGACCAGCTACATTCCAGCACTGGCTCCCCTGGCGGACACAGGAGCTATATTTGGTATGGTCCTTATTTTTCAGATGTTAGTCTATCTCTCATGTTTGGTTATTATTCTTCTTTTAATCCTTGTCCTTTGGGGATGCTGCAATATTTAAGGCTGGAATAAAATGACTGGCACCCGTCCCTCCATCCTGTCGGGTTCGTGCGCAGAGGCCCGCGAATTAAGCCAAGGGCACGTGCACTCCCAGGCGCCGAGCAGGGGCTCGAGCAGCCGGCAGAGCAGGGGTTCGGGTGCCTCGCTAATCAGGGGAAAGGTGAGACCAAAAGGTTCCTTCAGGAAGGGGGAACGGGTTTCGAGGAAGCGCCAGGAAGAAACCCCGCCATCGAAGGTACTCCGGAGGGTCGCTCCTGACCCGACAGCCCCGGACATCCGGGTGCGCTTCCGCCAGCCCCCGCGGCGGGGAGCGCTCTGCGCGTGCGTGCTCAGTTTCCAGCGGGGTAGCGTCGCGCACGCCCGGGCCGGGCCCCGGAAGTTCGGGGGTGTGGCCTCGCCGATAGCAGCACTTCCGGCCTGGGGGGGGTCCCCTAAGGCCTCTGAGTGCTGAACTGAGGCGGGGACTTGCGGCCCCTTTAGGAGACAGAGGCGGGAGCTCGGAGTGGAAAGCGGGCGCCGGCCGGGCCGGGCCTCGGCGCCCGCGGTCGGCACGTCACCCTCCCTCGCCCGACCGCGCTGTGGCGGGGCCCGGCCGACCTCCAGCGTCTGACCTTCGACCTCGTGGGGCGGGGCTTCTCCGCGGCCGGGCGCGGTTTCCCGGGGACGCGTTTCCCGCCGCACCGCGGGCCGCCCGGACCGCCCTGGCAGAGGCACCTTCCGGCGGCCCCGGCGCGGAGTCCTGGGCCGGGTGGCGGCCCCGGCGTGGCGGCCTGCGGGCACCGAGGGAGCCCCCGCCGCGCCCTGGCCCCCAGAAGCCCGGCGGCGGTCCGGGAGGAGCCCGGGCCCGGGCGCAGGTAGGTGTCCTGCGGGTCCGGCCCGGCGGTCCTGCCAGCGCGAGGCGGCAGTGACGGTGACAGCGCTGCGGCGCCCCGCGCGCTCGTGCTCCGGCCGCTTCGGGGACTTTCCGTGGGACCTCAGGGTCTCCGGAAGTGCCAGACCCCCAGGTGCGCGCTCGGTCAGTGGCCAGGCCCGTGACTGCTCCGTGATCGCAGAGCTCGGGGCGCGGGGGGGCTGCCGCTCCCGGCCCGGCTGTCCCTGTGAGCCGGGCCGCCCCTCCGGGGCTCCGCTGGGGCTCGGCTAGTTGCTTGTAGGGACGGGCAGGTCCAGCGAGGGCAGCTGGCCCGCACAGGTCCTAGAAGCCAGAGAAGAGAGTCTGTTCGGACGTTTCCTGTGAAGAGGAGGTGGGCGGGGCGGTTCTCCCTGACCGAGGTGTCCCGAGGGGGACTCGGACCCGCAGACCAGGACTAGACAGCTCCTTCCCTGTTCCATTGGCTTGCTAGCGAGCAGGGGGTGACGGCCTCCGCTGGAAGGTGATGGTTCTGGACCTGCAGCCGGTGTCACCCTTGATGTCCATATCCGTGACCATCAGGCTGCCCTGGAGTGGCCTCGAGGAGGGTAGCGCTTCCTCTGGGTCCGATCCTACGCCTGCGTGGATGCCCCGCCGCCGCGGCCGGCTGAGCCCTTGGTCTCCCCCTTCAGTGTGGAGGCGATGCCAAAGCTGCAGGGCTTCGAGTTCTGGAGCCGCACCCTGGGGGGGGCTCGCCACGTGGTGGCGCCCATGGTGGACCAGAGTGAGTTGGCCTGGAGGCTGCTGAGCCGCCGACACGGGGCCCAGCTCTGCTACACCCCCATGCTACACGCCCAGGTCTTCGTCCGCGATGCCAACTATCGGAAGGAGAACTTGTACTGCGAAGTGTGCCCCGAGGACCGGCCTCTCATTGTGCAGGTGGGCAGGGACCTGGCAAGGAGCACCAGGTGGAGCCTCTTTCCATTAACAGCTTCCCGATGGGGGTGGGGTGCTGTGGTGAAGCACTAGGCTTCCCAGGGCTCCTGCTGCTGGTCTCCCAGAGATTTATCCCTTCGCCGGGTGCTGGCTGAGTTTGGGGGAGAGGATGCCTTGGGCGCTGTGGAGGATTCGCAGCCCCCCCCCCCCCCCCGTTGCCTGCCTGCTGTCCGCCACGTGTTCTGTCGTTATCAGACGATGGGGAAGAACACTGTTCTCTAGCTAAAGTCAGTGATGCCAGTTTTTTGTTCCAGTCGGGACCAGTGTGAATCAGTGACTCCCCCTCCTTGTGGTGTGGGCACATGCCATACTGTAAATGTTTAGGACAGGATGCATCCTGCAGTCAGCCCTAGGGACCCTGTCTCCACTGGGCCGCATATGAACGCCCTGTGGGGCTGGGGAGCTGTGGTACCAGGGCCTGGCTTGGGCTCATGGGACCTTCTGTGTCTTTCCCAGTTCTGTGCCAATGATCCAGAGGTGTTTGTCCAGGCGGCTCTCCTGGCGCAGGATTACTGTGATGCCATCGACCTGAACTTGGGTTGCCCGCAGATGATAGCCAAGCGAGGTGAGTTCAGCTTCGGGTCGCTGTACTGAGCACTGCTTTGGGCGGGGGCAAGGCCCTGAACCCGCAGAGTGCCCAGCTAGAGGCCAGGGTGTGGACGCGACCGGGGGAGGGCCTGGCGCTGCTCCCAGTGGCGTCTCAGGCCTTTCTTTGCTCCTCTCTCTGGAGGGACAGGGTTCTGCTGGCTCTCAGAGGCTTATCACTCCCCTTAGTGCGCGGGGGGGGGGTCACTGGGCTCCCTGCGGGTGAACACGCTTTGCGGGAAGGAGGTGTCATCCCCCCCACCCCGTCACCCGCACACTGCCGCCGTGCGCTGCTAAGCGTACGGTTCAGGGGTTGCTGGTTGGGCAGCCGTGCAGGGTGGGCATTGCCTTCAGTGCCCTTGAGCTCCGCACCTGGGCACACTTCCCCCAAGTGTGATGCTGAGACACTGCTCAACTCGGTGATTATTCCTGTGGCCCCTCAGGACTGGCATGGCAGGGGGCGCGTGCCCTGTGTGGACACGGGGGAACGGGTGCTGAGGGCCATGCTGGTCTTTGCAGGTCACTATGGTGCCTTCCTGCAGGAGGAGTGGGACCTGCTCCAGAGAATGAGTGAGTTGGCCGTGAGCTGTGGGTGGGGAGTCAGGCTGGGTCGTAGTTGCTAAAGGAGCCCTGAGCCGGCGGCCGCTGAGCCCTGGCCGCGGCACGCGCCCCACTGCAGGAGCGGCTGTGAGGCCGCGCATCCCACACCAGCTGCTCATCTGAGCCTGACGGCAGGTGCTCTGGCCCCGGCCCGGCCCCTGCAGCACGCTGGCAGATGGGATCTGGCGGAGGCAGGCGCCCCGCCTGCCTGAAGTGAACACCACGCTTCTCAGAAGCCGATTCTCCTTTTCCCCAGTTCTGCTGGCACACGAGAAACTCTCTGTCCCCGTCACATGCAAAATCCGTGTCTTCCCGGAGATTGACAAGACTGTGAAGTACGCCCAGATGCTGGAGAAGGCTGGCTGCCAGGTGCGGGGCTGTGGGCTCGCAGGGCCACGTGCTACTCCCCTGCCTCGTGTCCTCTGCACCCTGGGCCAGATGTGGAGTGCTCCTTGCCTCCAGGAGCTCCCGTGAGGCAGTGACTCGCCAGGGTGGACCGGAATCATGGCGACCACGAGGCGAGGCCTGGTGAGGGTGGGTGAGCCGCAGGCTCCCAAGAGGGAGGCTGGTACTGGGCAGGAGGAGGTGCCAGGCCTCCGCTGCCTTCTCCCCACCTGCCACCAGCCTCACGGTCAGGTTGGTGCCCGCCTGCCCGTCTGTCCCTGACGCCTTTGGTGCTGGGGTGCTGCCATTTCCGGGAAGACTGGCCCTTGAACAGGGCTGGGCCTGTCTGCTTTGCGTGTTGGGTGGACCCGTGGGACGTGGGAGCCCCGGGCAGCACCCCACCAGTTGCAACCCAGGGGACTGGGGGGCAGGCACTGAGTGAGCTGGGCCCGGGGGTCTGCGGCCGCGAGCAGGGTAGAGCTGGGCATCGCTGTGTTCTAGTTGCTGACCGTGCACGGGCGCACCAAGGAGCAGAAGGGGCCCTTGTCGGGCACTGCATCCTGGGAGCACATCAAGGCCGTGCGGTGAGTGTGCGTGGAGGGGGGCGCGGCTGCCTGGGCCGAGAAGCACCTGCTCGGATGGAGTGTGGCGGCTGGAGCACCGTCCTCTGGGGGGTGAAGGGACAGAGTCCTTTTTTTCTGAGTGTCCACCTGCTGCCGACAGGAAGGCAGTGGCCATCCCCGTGTTTGCCAATGGGAACATCCAGTGCCTGCGGGATGTGGAACGTTGCATCCAGGACACAGGAGTCCAGGGGGTCATGAGTGCAGGTGAGGCAGGGCCACGGCTGGCAGACGCTGGAGGCGCCTGTCGCCATCCTGACGCCCTGGGCCCCACGCTGGCCTCACTCACAGGCCTCGTCGGCCTGATGGGCCTGAGCGCTCGGACTGGCGGCTGCCCTTGGCGTGACATGGTGGGGGGGCCAGCCCTCCGGGGATGTGAGCACCTGCCACCTTGAGCAATACCCCACAGAGGGCAACTTGCACAACCCCGCCCTGTTTGAGGGCCGCAGCCCCGCCGTGTGGGAGCTGGCCGAGGAGTACCTGGACATCGTGCGGCAGCACCCCTGCCCCCTGTCTTACGTGCGGGCCCACCTCTTCAAGCTGTGGCATCACGCGTGAGTTGCTGTTGAGGTGGACGCCTGACTGGGGTGTTGGGGGTGTTAGGAGGGAGCTCTCTGGAGACGTGTAGTGGGTCTGGCTCAGAAGAGAGATGGAGAGTGCCCGTCTGTGTGCGGGGCTTGGGCTCGGCCTGGGGAGCGGGAGGCGGGGCCGGCTCGGTGATGGAGCCTCTGTCCCAGGCTGCAGGTGCATCAGCAGCTCCGGGAGGAGCTCGCCAAAGTGAAGACCCTGGAGGGTGTTGCAGCCGTGAACCAGGAACTGAAGCTGCGGTGTCAGGCAGGTGACGGGGCTGCGGGGGCGCGGGGAGCGGGGGGGCGGGGGGGTGCTGGGCTCCGTGACCTGGGGTGCTCTGGGCTTTCGCAGGAGGATATATCCAGGCAGAAGGAGGGAGAGGAGCCATCTGGCGGCTTGCCTTTCTTCCACTGGATCTGCCAGCCCTACTTGCGGCCAGGGTGAGCTTCACACCAGCCCACGGGCCGGGGTTGGGGGGCTGGGGTGCACACAGAGGAGAGGGCACTCCGCCACTGCCACAGCAGGAGCCTGGCCTCCTCTCTGCAGCCTTGGCGGAGGGTGGTGGTGGCCGGGCTCCATCCCACAGTGCCGGCTTTGCCCTCACCCATCGTGGGTGCTGTGGTTTTATGTCTTTTTTCCATAAGAAGATAGCTCTTAAGTGCTTCTTGTACTGGGGGCAAGGGGCACACAACCCTGAGCTTCCGCTGGGTCCTCACAGCCGCGGCTGGACTGTGATCTGTGGCCACTCAGGCCCAGCCGTGGCCCAGGAGCCAAGCTGCTGGGGCTCTGTATGCACGTCCTTGCCCTGGGGCCCAGGCTGGTGGGTCGCCTCTTGCGGGGGGCCCCCAGCTCTGCCCGCTGCCCTTCCCTTTCAGGCCCCGGGAAGGGAGCAAGGAGAACGGGGGTGCCCGCAGCAAGCGGGCCCTGGAGGAGGAGGAGGGCGGCACAGACGTCCTGTCCAAGAACAAGCAGAAGAAGCAGCTGAGGAACCCCCACAAGACCTTCGATGCCTCGCTGAAGCGTAAGCTGCTCCCACTGCGGGGGCCCCGGGAGCTCCGCCCCAGGGCAGGTGGGAGAGCAGTAGCAAGGGCCGCCGGTGACCCAGGCTGCTACATGAAGCAGCCGTGGCCCTGCCTGCCATGTGCTCCCTCGGCCACTGCTCGGAGCCAGAGGTGGGCTTTGGGGCTACCGTCCTGAGAAGGTTCTTCTAGTGGCAAGCAACCAGTGAACGGTGGGGGCACGTGTGCTGCGTCCTCGGGCCATACACGGCGGGACACGGTGGGACACGGCCGGCAGCAGGCACTCTGGAGGAAATGGCAGGTAGGAGGCAGGCTCACCTGCTCAACCAACATTTGCTTCTGTTCTTTTCTCAGCAAAATACGCAAAGTGTGATCAGTGTGGAAACCCAAAGGTGAGTCTGGCCGTGCTGCCTAGGGCAGAGCTCAGTGTCAGGAGGTGGCTGGCAGGGTGGTCCCCGCTGACGCTGCCCAGGACCTGCGGGGACTGTCCTTTCCCTGTCTGCTGAGGGGGCAGCCCGAGGGGGGTGGCTGCTTCTCTCCCTCAGGACAGCCCCTCGCAGCGTGGCAGGCCAGCCTTGGGCCAGGGTGCAGCCTGCTGGTGCCCCAGCCGGCCCTGCGTTTTGGGGGCCTTGCTCAGGAGGGGCGTTAGCCCCAGGCTCACTAGCTTTCCCGCGTCCAGGGTAACAGATGTGTGTTCAACCTGTGCCGGGGCTGCTGTAAGAAGCGAGCTTTCAGAGAGGCCGCAGACTGCCCAGGTAAGGGGCACCTGCTGCTGCCAGCGCCCCCCATCCCCGGCCCCCAGGGGGCAGTGGGACCCTCAGCCTCCTGAGCCCCACTTCCCTCCTTCTCTGCCAGGTCACGGATTGCTTTTTAAAACCAAATTGGAGAAGTCTCTGGCTTGGAAAGGGGCCCAGTCCCGGCCGCAGGAGTCTCAGCCAGCAGGATCTGGGGAGCCAGGTGGCCTTCCTGAGGTTGTGGGCAGTGCCCTGGCCTGAGGGGCAGCTGGAGCGCCACACACCGGCCCACCAGGCCCCAGGACTGCTGCTGAGACCTCAACACGTCCCACTTAAGGAAATGCCTTTACTCAGGGAATCTCCCACTACTCAACACAGAAGGATGAGCTGGTCTTCCCCTCGGCCTCCGCTGGGAGCCCGGAAATGCTGCACCAGGGAGCAGGCTCCCAGGCTGGACCTGCCCCCTCACAACGTGTGTGTTAGAAGTGAACAATAAATCCTTTCAAAGATGCACGTTCAGAGCCGGAGACGGTATGTGAAGGCCCCAAGCCCAGCGGAAACTCGAAGCAAGGCTGTGAGTCGGGAGGGTGGGGTCAGGGCAATAAAGACTCAAAACAAGCAGCCACGGAAGGAACCCCCTGCCTTGGGGAACCTTCCTAACGGAGGGCAGCGCGCTGGCCTCAGTCCCCTCCCCACTGCACCGGCTGCATGAGGGGTGGGGAGCCCCAAAGCCTGACCTCATGGAGATGAGCCTCAGAAGCCCTCTTAGCAGGAAGAAACAGCACGAGGGGAGTGTTCTCAGGCTGCCTTTTAATGGTCTGAGATCGAACTTGTCTGCAACCCCAAGTGACACAGGAACAGGAAAGTTGGGAGGCAGTGCCGCTGGGGTGCGTGGGGGGGAGGGGGGGCTGGGCGCCGCACATGTGAGCCCTGCGGTCTCTCCTTCCAGGAAGGGCCTTGAGCAACAGCCCACTTCGCCAGGGCCCCCCCCACGGGGCACAACAGGGTGGAGGGGTCACGAGAAGCTGGACGTGGACACCCCGGCGGGGGGCCCTTCACGGGGGCAGGGGTAACCTCCAGAAGTGCCTCACGAGCCACGGGAGCCTGCGTGTCCAAGTCCGAGGGTGGGGGCACGCAGACCATCCCGGAGGCCGACAGACGCCCTCACATGTTGGTGCTCATTCGGGACTGGCTGTTGGCCGGCGTCAGCTCCCCCTGGCTCCCTTCTCGGGGAGGGGACTGGGGTGGAGATGGGGCTGCTCAGCCCAGGGGACGCGCGTGTGCCCACCTCGCTGCCTCTCCGCGCCAGGGCCGCCCCCGCCCTCACCTTGACGTGAATCTGGTTACGCAGCACGGCCGCCCGCAGGATCATCGCCTTGGCGCGTCTCTGGAACTCCTTCCCCATCAGCAGCGACTTCTCAAAGGTGGTGCTGCGTTGATCCACATCCCTGGCGTACAGGATCTGCGGCGGGAGGGACGGGGCTCAGCGGTGCTCACCGGGTCTCAGGGGCCCCCTCCCGCACCCACGGCCTCGACCCCAGTCCAGGCACCTTGCTGTGGGAGTCGATGCGGGCGTTGATGAGCCCCTCGAGGATGAGCTGCGTCAGCTCATCCTCCAGGGCCGCCACGGTGGTGTTGAAGGCCGCGGCCATCTTGTGCATGTCGGCCGACACGTAGGGGCTGAAGTACTGCAGGGCAGAGGGCGCGTCAGCCTCCCGCGACTCCCAGACCCATCCGTAGCGCCCCGCCTTGGCCTTCGTGCCCCCACATCTACCTGGATGAGGGCGCGGTTGCGGATCTGGGTGTACAGGGTCCTGACGTGGGGGGCCAGGTACATGTCCAAGAGCAGGTTGTCCTGGTGAGGAGACCCAGTCAGGCACCGCCACCTGCCGCCCTCTGCCTGGTCCCCCCTCCCCATCCAGAGCAGGCAGGTCCCTCACCTTCATCTCATCCAGCATCTTGAGGCACGAGGCGTACTTGGACTCATAGAATTTGAAGATGATGTCGCGAACCTGTGGCTCCAGCTCCAAGAACAACTTGAAGGAGCTGCAGGTGCACACCCCTCAGAGCCGGCCCCGCACCTGCCACCTGGCCTGCAGGCCGGGGAGGTGCAGGGCCAGAGAAAGGGCCCCCGGAGAGGGACGGTCTGCGGGGCTATCACCCCACTCTCACCCACCTGCTGGAGATGACGTTGCGCTGCAGCTCCTGGCGGTCGAAAGTGGCCAAGGCACACAGGCCACCATAGACGGCCACATTGCTGGGAGATAGCAGCTGAAGGGCCAGAAGAGAGTTAGGTCCAGACATCAGGGTCGCTGACAGTCGAGACAGAATCCGAGGAGGAAGCCCAGACACAAGGCTGGGTCACCCCTGCTCCGCCCACCACCCAGCCAAAGAATACATAGGACTCCATGGGCGGGGGGATACCCCTCAATAAACAACCCAACCCACAAACCCTCCCCCTGCTTCCCGCGTCCCAGCAAGGGCTCGTCCCCAGACACCCTCCTGTCCCTCACCTCGGGGAAATCACAGTGATCGAATGAAGCCAGCAAGAAGCACTTGGCAGCCTGCTTATACTTGCGCGCGGCCAACTCGGCTAGGCCTAGGGAGGTGGGGGGTTGGCAGAATGAAGCCTGGTGCCCAGAGGAAGCTGCCAGAGCCACCCTCACCTCTCCCAGCCCAGCTGCTGCTCAGTGTCAGGGACAAGGATTCTGGTCAAGATGTAACCACGCCCGAGAGCACTGACTGGGGCACTCTCCTTGAGTCAAGGGCCCAGGGAAGCCGTGCACAGCGGCTGTCACTCCTGCAAAGGGCTCCCAGGCCCACCTGTTAGCAATGCCTCAGCTCCTGACCACTGGCCACAGGCTGGCTTCCCCGCCCAAGACCGGAGCCTGGCAGGCACCCCCGGGGCCGTGGGTGCAGAGCTCAGACATTTCCTCAGATGTGACAAGGCCCACCACTCTGGCTGTGAGGACCTAACATCCGGCACACGAGGCCACCCCAGTGCCGGGGTCAGCCGTGGCGTCCTCCCGCCCCGAGGCCCTCACCTGCAGCACACTTGAGCTTGGTGAGGATCGCCTGGGTCTGGCTGTCCCGCTCCCCACGCTGCTGCAGGGGAAAGGGGGACACATGAGCCACCAGCCTCCACACCCTGGTCCTTTCCCGGGCCCTGCCGCCGCCCGAGAGGGGCAAGGGCCGACTGGGGAGGACGAGGCCCACTGGGGCCGCAGCAGTCCTGGGACGGGGTCTGAGGCGGCGTTACCTCGGCAATCTCCGGCGTGGACTCAGCCTTGCTGACGTAGCTCAGCACGTGAGACCAATTCTGCAAGTAGACGCTGACCTGGTGGGCGGGCGGGGGACTCAGCCTGGGCGCCCCCTCCTGGCGCCGGGGAGTGCTGCTCTGCAGCCCCTCCTGATGCCCACCCGACAGAGGCAGGGCCCACCTTGATGACGTTGAGGCACATGTTGATGACGTGCTTGGCGCTGGTGCAATAGTCCCGGGCCCGGGAGTAACACTTCAGGGCATTGCTCAGGTCCCCACAGTCCAGATAGTGGTCACCCAGGTCATCGTGGCCGCGCCTGTGGGCCCAGGCGTGAGCAGACCTGGGCCCAGGGCCACGTGGGCCTCGACACCCGCCTCCCAGCCTCCCGGGAGCAGCACCTGATACTCTCCTTGATGGAGTTGCCCTTGTAGTTCTTTAGGTCCGTGTCCAGCTTCTCCAGCTTCAGCAAGGCCTTCTTCCGCGTGGCCTCCACCCAGGCCGTGTCAAGGGGTGGCGGCTCCACGCCGCTCTCTGGGATGGTGTCCGGAGCATTCTGCAGCTCCCTGAGGGAGTACTTGGCCATCAGGGGCCAAGGTGCAGGAGGATGGGTGCCTCCCGGGAGCCCCTGCCCAGCCCCAGCCGAGTGAGCACCCAGCCAGCACAGGAACACAGGGGCCCATGGCCTGGCGGGGATGCCCAACAGGAAAAGGGTCGTGCGTGCAGCCATGCCAAGAGGAGAGAAGCAAAGTGCTGTCTTCACAAGTTCTGCTTGATGTCAGAATAACTACGTGTCACGTGCACACAGAAAAAAGCCAGGACAACGTAAAGAGAGCCACAGAGTGGGGAGTGAGAACCTAGCCCGTTTTGCCATTTATTGCCCTTCCTGGCTTTTCAACAAGGAAGGCCAGATCACCACGTCGAGGCAGTGATGCTATTAAGTGCCCACATGGGGACGGTGTCAAGACTCACAGGGGCACATGAAGGGCCCCCACCTGGGCTAGACCCAAGGGGGACATACCACGCCCAGCCCCTGGTGTCTGCCCCCACCAAGGGCCCTGCGTCCTCTTGCCAAGCCCCCGGTCTCACCTGGTGGCGTCCGAGAGCTTGCGGTGGATCTCTTCATACATGTCCACATTGAAGGTCCTCTGCACAAAGGAGAGGGCCATCTTCAGGGCCTCCACCCGCAGCGGGGGGCAGTGGTCAGCAATGAACTGCAGTCGTTCGATGCGCATTAGCCCGCTGTAGCTGGCCGCATACTGCTCCAGATCCTGAAGTGGGGGTGGGGGAGTGGATGGAGACTGTGCAAGGCAGGACCCCAGATCAAGCCCTGGCAAGTGAGTCAAGAGCAGGACCCAAACGCTGACCCTTCTGCAGTGTCCGAGAGGCCCTATGCCGATGACAAGAACAACTGGGTATTCGGGCACCAGACAGATCGTGATCCAGCGCTGGCAAAGGCCGCTTGGGGTGGGCCAGTGCAGGGGCCTCCAGGGCAGAGCTCTGCCCCGGGGGGCTGAGGGAGTGAATGGCCACTGGGCCCCAAGAAAGACCCGTCCTCAGTCTGAGAAAAGCTGCACATGGGGCTCTCGCATGTGGGAGAGAAGTGGGGTGCACGGTTTCCGGCTGGGCTACCACCCCTTATAACAAGTGGGTAACTGAACAGCCTAAAGGTTTCCAAATCAGAGAAAAACATGGCCTGCGTGGGGAGTCTGGCCTAGCCCCCGCTCCAGGACTGACGCCCCAAAGGCACCTGCTGCCTGCCCCAGGACCGCCCGGTGGGCTCCTTACCAGGGTGGGGTTCTCCACCACGTAGTTGACATCGGGTGCGTTCTGCGGGTCTTCCTGGGGGTCCACATCGATCTGCATGGGCTCCACAGCCCCCTGCAACACAGGCAGCCACCTTGGCACTCGAACCGGACTGCCCAGGAAGGGCGAGAAACCCTCACCGTGCCCTGAGTCGGGCTCTGCCCGCGGTGCCACGTCCCCGGCGGGATCCTGTCCGGGAGCGCCTGCGTCCCTGCCCCTCCCCGCTCCGGCCCGCGTCCAACGCCGCCCCTCGCAAGCCCAGCGGCTGCTGAGCCGACAGCCCTGGCGCCATCTCCACCGCCGGCCTCTGGAGCGAAGAGCAGGCAGCGGGGGCCCCCTGCCCAGGGACCCCCGACAGGCCCTTCACGCCCCCAGCCACCGTCCTGACGCAGCTTCCTCCGAGCCGCAAGCAGCGCCCGGCAGGGGGCCGGCAGGGCCCGGGCGGCGGCGGGAAGGAGTCTCCTGGGGCGCCCGTCCTGCGCTGGCTGGCCCGGCCCGGCGGGCGGGGGTGCGCCCCCCTCCCGCGCTCGCTCGCTCGCTCCTGGGCCCCCTGTCCTGGAAGGTACCTCATAAAGCAGCGTACAGGCCGACAGGCTGGCGCTCAGGCTGAAGTCCCCGGCCGTGCCCGGCAGGAAGAGGTCTGACCTACTGCTGTGAGGGGTGCAGTACAGATCTGTCACTGACGAGGAGGCCGAGCTGGGGGCCGGGCTATCCCTCATTCTGTCCTGACTCTCTGCACCCCCCGACCCTGACACACAGCTGGCCTGCTGCTGAAGGGAGAAAGAGCGTTAGCGCCGGGCCGGGCCTGCCGGGCCGACGGCGGGGACCCTGCGCGAGGCCGCCGGGCCGTGGGGACGGGAGGCCGCGCGGGGGCCCGGCTCCGGCCCGGCGGCGGCGGGGGTGGGGGGTGGGAGTAGGGGTCGTGGAGGGCGCGGAGGGGCCGCCGGCCACGGCTCGTTACCTGCAAGTTAAACACCTGAACCGGCAGCGGCATCTTCGCCCACCCCGCCGCGGAGCGCCGTCCACTTCCGGGGCAGCGCCGTCCACTTCCGGGGCAGCGCTTCCGGGTCGCGGTGGGCGGGGCGGCTCTTAAAGGGGCCGCAGCGCGGCCTGGGCCCGGGCGGTGCCCGCGGGTCCCGCGGCCGCATGAGCCGCGCGCGGGGGGCGCTGTGCCGGGCCTGCCTCGCGCTGGCCGCGGCCCTGGCCGCGCTGCTGCTGCTGCCACTGCCGCTGCCCCGTGTGCCGGCCCCAGCCCAGGCCCCGGCCCCGGCTCCGACTCCAGGCCCCGGCCGGCGGGCGTCCCCTGCCCGACCCGCCACCGCCCCCCGCCTGCGACCGGACGACGTCTTCATCGCTGTCAAGACCACTCAGAAGAACCACGGTCCACGCCTGGGGCTGCTACTGAGCACCTGGATCTCCCGGGCCCGCCAACAGGTGGGCCTCGCCCCAGGATCCCCGATGTCAACACCCCTGCCCCAGGACCCCAGCCCCGGGGCCCCCATCCCCCGGGGCCCCCAGCCAGGATCCCGACGCCGGACCACAACTGTCCGCGACCCCTGGCAGCCCTGTCCCGCAAGGGCTGCCCCGGGGACCCCATCCCCGGGACCCCCTACCCACTGCTGTGTCCTCAGAGTGATAGGCAGACCCCCGTTCTGAGTCTCTGGGGACCCAGGCCTAGTCCCCCTCCTACCTGGGTGGGTTCTCTCAGCTGACACTGGACCAAGACCCCGCAGACACCCCATGAGAGCAGGCCTGGCCCCAACTGCACCAGGAGACGCCAGGGACAGTAGCGGGCGCCACCCTCCTCTCTCCCCCATCCCAACCCCAAGCGTCCAGGACCGTCCTGGGTACCCTCTTCTCATCCCAAAGCTCCAGCCCTGAAGCCCAGGCTCACCCGCTGGCATCTCTGCGGCTCCGTCCTGGTCCACCTGGGGTCTCACAGGTTGTCTCTCCCCAGACGTTCATCTTCACGGATGGGGATGACCCTGAGCTTCAACTCCAGGGAGGTGAGCACCCTCCCCAGCCCAGCGTGCACCAGGCCCCCTCGCTTATCCTCTGGTGCAGTGACACCCATCTCCCTGCTACGTAGAGTCCAGCGGTTAAGTCACTTGTCTGGGGTCACACAGCTGGTAGAGAACAGAGCCAGGGTGCCCACCTGCCACCAGCCCAGCATCAGGGCCCCACCCTGCCAGCCAGGTTCTGCCTCCCACAGCCTCTGGCGGGCTTCCCAGGGCCTCCGACTGGAGCCACGGTCCCTGAAGACACTCCAACAGAGTCATTCCTTCCCGGCAGCCCCACTTCAGGCATGTGTCCTCAACCCCGGGGGGGCTTTGCCCTCACGGGATTCCCAATGGCTGTCACCTGTCCGGGCCTTGTGGATCAGCAACAAGGTCAGCAAGTGAGGCCAGGCCAGGGCTGCGCGGTTGGAGCCAGACTGGGGGCTTTGAGCAGGGCGAGATGGCAAGGCCCACTGGACAGCCACGTTTTGCCCTGATCTCCGTGGGGTGGGCTGGCGGCGGGCCTCATCTTACTCTGGCCCTCATACTTGCCTCGTTTCTCCATCCCCCTCCCCCGCCCCGGCAGGCAGCCATGTAATCAATACCAACTGTTCCGCTGTGCACACCCGCCAGGCACTGTGCTGCAAGATGTCGGTGGAGTACGACAAGTTCATCGAGTCGGGCCGCAAGTATGTGATGGCCACGGCCCGGTGCCCCCGGGAGAGCCCAGGGCTGGGGCCCACACACCTGGGCCAGGGGGTGGAGGCCTCCACCCGCACCGGCCCCTCGCTCGTGAGCGCTCCCCACCTCCCCCAGGTGGTTCTGCCATGTGGATGATGACAACTATGTGAACCCCAAAGGCCTGCTCCGGCTGCTCTCCACCTTCTCGCCCAGCCAGGATGTCTACCTGGGGCGGCCCAGCCTGGACCACCCCATCGAGGCCGCCGAGAGGGTCCAGGGAGGAGGCACTGTGAGTGCGGGGCCGGGGAGTGGCGGCTGAGAGAGTGGAGACCCCGGTGGAGAAGGGCAGGGGGGGGCAGGTGTCTGACCCACCCCCGGGGCTGGGGGCACTTCAGGGGGAGCTGTGGGAGGAGCTGGGGGACCAGGTCGCAGAAGCCCACCCTCTTGCGGGGCACTCCCGCCATTTGTGTGGGGAGCTGCTGAGGGGCCCGCCTGGCATCTTTCTCCTCTTCAGGTGACCACTGTCAAGTTCTGGTTTGCTACGGGCGGGGCCGGGTTCTGCCTGAGCAGAGGCCTCGCTCTGAAGATGAGCCCCTGGGCCAGGTGAGGGGGTGCTGGCTGCCCGGGCTGGGAGGCCCGGGGTAGTGGGGCTGAGGATGGAGGAGGCCCTGACCCGCTTCCCCGACCCCCACCAGCCTGGGCAGCTTCATGAGCACAGCCGAGCGGGTGCGGCTGCCGGATGACTGCACCGTGGGCTACATCGTGGAGGGGCTGCTGGGTGCTCGCCTGCTGCCCAGCTCGCTCTTCCATTCCCACCTGGAGAACCTGCAGAGGCTGCCGCCTGACGCTGTGCCACAGCAGGTGCGGCCCCTGGGCGCGGAGCCCCCGGGCGCTCCCCGCGCACTCGCCCCTGGGGTCCCGCCCCTGACCCGCCCCTGACCGGCCCCCCAGGGATCTCAGGCTGGACCATCAGGGCTCAGGGAGGAATTCCCAGCCCCGCAGCTGCAGACCCTGTGCTCGGCCTGCTGGGACCCAGAGGCCTGGGTCTGGGGGCTCATTTGTAAGGGGCAGCGGCTGTGGGCAGTGCGGTCCCAGACCAGGACGCAGAGAGGAACAGGAGGCTTGGACAGGGGTGCCCCCGCATGCGCACCAGCCGCCGTCCTGAGGTGTCTTCTGTGTCGGCTGCACCTCTCAGCCCTTCCATGCTGTTCCCGAGTCTGCCCTTAGGGGTGGTCCTACCCTGGGGGGCCCAGGAAGCGGGAGGCACAGCAGCCTCTCCTGGCTTGACTTCAGAAGCCAGCGGAGGGTGTGGGGTGGAGCTGGTCCTGGGAGAGTGACCTGCCCCCTTCCCTCTCCCAGGTCACCTTGAGTTACGGGGGTCCAGAAAACCCACATAATGTCGTGAATGTGATGGGAGGCTTCAGTCTGCAGCAGGACCCCACACGGTGAGTGCGCAGTGCGGAGGGGCTCTGGCACCAGCCCCCCAAAACACCTCCACCCCAGCAGGCCTGACCGCCACGTCTCCTTCCCAGGTTCAAGTCTGTCCACTGCCTTCTGTACCCAGATACGGATTGGTGTCCTGTGCACAAGCAGAGTGACCTCGTTTCTCGGTGACCCTGGACTCCCAACCCAGGGAGGAGGAGCGTGGCTGACCCCTCCTGGCCTCGGCTCTCTCAGGTGGCCGCAGCCACGTCCAGGGAGATGTGGGTGCCCTGCAGGCCTCCCCCAGAGCCCCTGGAGGGCCAGGTGACCAGGCTCTCTGGGAGAGCTGCCTGCCCCACCCAGGGGTCCAGGCTGTGCAGTGTGCAGGCTGCCCCAGAAGGCGGGAGGGGGAGATGCTGCTGCCCCCCTAGCCCAGCCCAAGGTGTGCTCCCACGGGAAAGGTGGCCACCCTAGGATCTGAGGGCCTGGGAGGAGGCTGGCATCTGGCTCCCAGGGCTCTATCCTGCCCTCCTTACCCTGCTGGAGAGGGGGTTCCAGACAGACTGGGCCCCCTGAGTGGGCTCCAGGCCAGGGTCACAGACAGGATCCGTCAGCTGGCCATCGGTGAGCACAGAGGCTTCACCTGCAGGCCTGGGGCGGGGGAGCCACCCTGTCCTCACCGGGCTTGGTGCCTGGCCAGAGCATCGAGGTCTCTGAGGGAGCTGCAGTAAGGACTCAGGCCTCTGGCCAGTGGGCTGGGGCACAGCTTATCCCTAGCTGGGGCATCTCCATCCGGAGGCCTTGTCATCAGGGGCCCCTTGGTCAAGGTCTTCTTATTTCTGCACTCTGACCCACCATTTTGTACTTTTCCTCCCCTGGCTCCCCCGCCCCAAGTCCAAAAAGCAGCAGGGCCCTTTTGTTTGGGGCTCCCTCTGCAGTGTGGCATCCCCATCCCAGCCGCTGACCCACCTTAACTGTGCCTTTCCGTGGAGGAGAGAGTGGAACGAGGGGAGTCAGCTCTTTCGCTCTGGTCCCTTGCTGTGCCATTGCCATAAGTGAATAAAGGCTCAATGGTTACTCTGTTTGGCTCATTGGCTTAATGGACCAGCACAGCACCTGGCAGCTCCGCTCCTGGCGGGGCCTCCAGCCGCTGCTCCAGGGGGGCTCCATCCCAGGCAAATCTGCACCCCTTACAGCCCTGCCAGCCAAGCCTTAAGCTGCCATGGGACTCTTCTGTGTGAGCCCAAGCAAACGGCGAGGGGCCGGGAGAGGGGTCCTGCAGGGAATGATGAACACGCACAAACCTGTCCCAGGAGGGTAGTCTTCCCGTTATGCTTGCTTTCTCAGCACACTGTGGAACTAGTGTGTGTGTGTATTGCCGGGGGGGGGGGGGTGTACACACACAGACATGCACAGGTGTGCACGTATGTAAACAGCAGTGCACATGGGCGCATGTGGGTGTGCGTGTACGTGAGCGTGCATGAGTGTACGTGTGCGCGTGGCTGTACGTGTGTGGACGTGTGCGCGTGGCTGTACGTGTGCGTGAATACGCGTGCGCGTGGCCGTACGTGAGTGAGCACTGCTGTGGAGGCGTGTGCCGATGTGCGTATAGGGCAGGCAGGCAACACGCCCACAAGCAGCTTGGAGTCAGCGTGGCCTGGTTTCTGTGTGTGATTTGATGGTGCACGGCCAGGAGAAAAACACACCCGAAGGCCTCAGCCCGCTGCGGTCCCCAAGCCGCCGCGGGTGGGCGCGGCTGTCTCGATGCTCCATCGAGGCAGACGGGGGTTCCCTTAGCCCTCCTTCCCGAGCCTCCGTAGCGCCCCTCGCCTCGCCCGCGCCGAGGTGTCCTGGGAGGGGGGCCGTGGAAGGGGACGTGCTGCCCCCACCGAGGGAGCGTGTGCAGAGCAGTTGCCGCGTGGGTTACGACCGAGGACCCGGGAGCGGGTTTCTGGCTCTTCTCAGGGCCACGTGTCTCCCAGAAGAGGAGGGAGAGCCCGCCCACCCCACCCCTGTTCTGTCTACAGCGGACTTCCCAGCAGTTATGACACAGTCACTCTGTAAGCCATTCCCCAGGGTTGGATTTGCCGTGGGTTTGTGAGCCCGTCCTGTTCCGTCTCTCCGTCTCGGGTCGGGGTCTCCGTTCACGTCCACTTACCCAGGCCTTGAGGCTCTTCTTGTAAGCGACTGGCCACAGCACAGCCATTTTGTGTTGTTGCACGCGGGTTATGAAGTTTTCCAATGAGCAATTTTCCACTTTGCTTCACACGTCTGTCCCCAGGCACGCAGTCCCACTGCTCAGGCCTTTTGCGGAGAGCCTCTGGCAACGCCAGCCGCACACCGCTGCAGACCCAGCGAGCTTGGGGCTGCGGGGGGCCGTCAGCGTGCAGGGTGACACGGGAACCGGAGACAGCCGAACCTCAGCCTGGGAAGGGATCCTGAGGATGGATGGGTGTGGGCTCCAGGAGTCCCGGGGGTGGGAGAAGCCAGCCAGGGTCCTCTGAAAGCGGTGCTGTTAGACCCCAAAGCAGCAAGCTGGCGTGGGACCCAGGTCACTTGGAAGGGGCTTCGTGGCAGGTTGCCAGGCATTGTCCCTGCTCAGGAGCTCTCCCCTCACACCCTCGGACACGAAGCATGCAGCAGCCCCCCGAGACCAGGGCACCAGCTGAACCTCCCAGACCCCAGCCCGCTCAGACCACCTGCCTCTCCCACGTCCTGTGCTCACATAGCATAGACCCATAGACAGCACTAGAGTGGCCCACACGGCCCCTCCCCTGGCTGGAGCTCTAGGCCGGACCACCTCAGAGGCCCAGACCCCCCTCACCGGGTCTGGAGGAACAGCCGTCCCCAGGCCCCCGGCGCCCTCCTAGGAGGGGTGGGACTGGCTGGCTTCCTGAGCTGCGTGCTCTTCCAGGCCAGCTGGTGCCTTTGTGCTTCCGAGAGGAAAAAAAGCCTGGAAAGAAACACCAAAATGTTTAATTGTCTCTGAAAAATGCTAAAACCAGTAAAATGGGTTTTTCTCTTTCCCCTTTATGGTATTTTACACATAACAAACTATGTTTTGTGACGAACCTGCAGTAGACGTATAATCAAAAAAGTTAAAATTTTGTAAATTAAGTTTAAAAATTCAATTGTGTGTCCTTGGACCTCCTCTAACCTTTTTTGAATGAGTATTTAATAAGCATCAGGACACGTGTCCCCGCAGGCCAGGCCCCAGGCCAGCCCCGGAGGGACGGGGACCCGCAGAGCAGGCCAGCTGCTGGGGTTTGGGGTGAACGGGAGCAGCTGCTGACGGGGCGATGAAAACACCCTTGATCCCCATTGGAAGACGGTGTGTTTGCACACTGGCCCACTTAACATTTGCTTGTAATCCCAAGACCAGCACCTACTTTCCTGGCCACTTGAAGACAGGTGAAGGCTTGCGCGCCCCCAGCTGAGGCAGAATTGGCGAGGCCCGAGGATGGGGGGACGGGCACAGAGGGCAAACGGCGCCCGCTCTGCGGCCAGAGGCATGGGTGCGAATCCCCACTCCGGCACCTAGTGGCCTCATGCAAGTTCATGCCACACTTCTGAGCCTTGTTTTCTCTTTTGTCAAGTAGAATCTACCAGAATGAATTGTGTTTTGATCTCCAGGGTTACCGTCTCCGTAAGGTGTGTGAGCGCGTGTGTGAAGCCCGCGTGCATTTCCTCTAAGGGCAATGGCTCAGTGTTAGCTAACTCAGTATTTGTGGTGACTTGGTCCCACCGTGAATAACAGGGATTAACCCTATTCTGGGATTAGAGAGTAGCTATGGTTACACGACTCTGTGAATATAGTAAGAACCACCAAATAAGGGTGTTGTTTGCAAAGTGAGCTGAGGTGAGATTCAGAATCGGAGCGGCCCATACTTATTACATATTTCAACGTATTAACAAAAAACGTTCCCACAAAGAAACCCCCAGGGTCAGGTGGTTTCACTGGCAAACTCTCTCAAACATCCAAGGAGGGAAGAACGACATGACACAAAGCCTTCCAGAAAATAGGTTAGAAGAGGACATTTTCCCTCATTTGTGAGGACAGGATAACTCTGGCACCAAACTTGGACAAACACATTACAAAAAAGTGGATCAGCTGAATCTGAACTTTATATGGAGATGCTAAGCTCATGGGATCTAAAAAGCAATCTTGGAAAAGAACAAAGTTGAAGGACTCACACAGCCTGACCTCAAGACCTCCCTGGAGCTACAGGATGGAGACGGCAGGGCGCCCGCGCACGGCCCACACGGAGACCCAGAGGCCCCGGAGGGGAGCCCAGACGCAGGTGCACGCGCACACCGTCACAGGGTCCCGAGAAATCCCCGGAGCAATCCAGTGGGGGAAAGTCTTTGCAACAAACAGTGCTAGAATTAGTCTATGAATTAATTTGTTTTTACTTAAAAAGAAAAAAAAAAAGCCAGCACGGAGTGTTGGGCTGGGCTTGGCAGTGGTGCAGGAAGGACTAAGTCCTAAACACGCATCTGTTCACACGGTGATGGCGGGGGTCGGGAACCCAGGGCGCTCCTACCTTCGGGGCCCATCTGTGGTTTCCAAGCGGCCCCAGCATCACCGGGTAAAACGGAGGCACAGAGAAGCGCGATGAGCACACGACCCGGGAAGGGACCACAGTCCTCTCCCCACCTGTCACGGGCTCGAGGGGAGGGAAGCCGGAAAGCGTGGAGAAGCCTCTAGTTTGGCGCGTGCCCATGACGTGGGACTCTGGCACACCGGCCTCTGAGGGTGCTCTGGCGGGGGTGGGGGGCCGGGTGGGGGGTTCTTCAGAAGCGCCCGTTCCCTGTTACTGCCAGAGACACAAACTCCTGTTTTCAGTCAGTGGTAGGCACCTTGTTCTCGGCCGAAAGTTCTCCTGACATGGAATGTGAGGGCAGCCCTGCAGCCGCACACAGGCTCTGGAAGGAGCAGAAAGGGGAAGAAAGGAGGAGAAGGAATCGGGACAAGGCAGGGCCTGCAGGCTCCCGGCGCACACCAGGCGGGGGCAGCAGTCTTCCGTCTCCCCGAGGACAGGACGCCAGAGCCAAGTTTGGAAAGCTCAGTTATGGGGAGTCATCGTGGTGAGGAGGGGTCTCCACGGGGTCCTGGCCTCAGTGCAGGGGCGCACGGGCTCGGGTTCCCGCACCCCGGCCACAGCCGCCGCCTCCAGCGGGCTTCCCTGCACCTGTGCCGGGCCCAGGGCTCGCCCTGCTCCGCCCCTGGCCGCCTTCTGGCCCAGCCGGTGGGCTTTCCTCCCCCACCCCCAGCCCCTGAGCCTCAGCGACGTCCCTGCTCCCACCTGAGCCAGAGCTCTGGAAGGGCAGGCAGCTCCTGAGGGGTTCATGCAAGAAGGTGGCGTGGGGGGGGCAGTCGGGTAAGCGCCCAGGTCTTGATCTCAGCTCAGGTCTTGATCTCGGGGTCCTGAGGTCAAGCCTCACGTTGGGCTCCAAGCTGGGCGTGGTGCCTACTTAATAAATAAAATAAATTAAGTAAAGTAAAATAATAAATTTGAAGCTTGAAGCCACACAGAGTGGCCTCGGGCCCCTAACCTGTCCCCCTCTTCCCCGTGCCCCGGAGAAAGGAGCAAAAGCCCCAAAATGCACAGCTTTGGGAGGCCCCCCAGGAGGCACTGCACCCCCTCCTGTAAGGGCAGCCGTCCCTCCCGCCTCCCCTGTCCCTTCTTCCTGCCCACCACCTTCCCTCTTCCCTCCCTTCCTTTCCTCCTTGGTTTTTCTTTCTTCGAAGTTGTGCAAGAATCACTTCCTCACTCTCCCCCGCTCGGGCCAGGTCCCCCCTCTTTTTCACACACTTGCTCCTTGTAGTTCTGTCCTCCGCTCCCCACCCCTCCTGGAAACTATCCATGTGTTTCAGGATCTAACTGTGTGTTTGTATTCTTGTAAAGTGTGTGTCATATTTTTTTAAAAAGATTTCATTGATTAGAGAGAGCGAGAGGCAGAGGGAGACGCAGGCTCCCTGAGCAGGGAGCCCGATGCGCACGACTGATCCCAGCATCCTGGGATCACGTCCTGAGCCCGGGCAGACGCTTCCCGACGGAGCCCGGAGGCGCCCCATCGTGTCGTTTTGTAGGCAGACATCTCTGTGCTTACTGTCTGCACAGTGTGTCTTTCCTTTCCACCCACCCGTGACGATTGTCAGGCGTCTGTAGACAGAGTGTGCTCTTGCTTCTGTACTGGGCGTCCCGATCTCTGCCTCGGACGCGTGTGGTCCGGTCAGGTCTCATGTTGCTGTTGGTCTAGCTGGGTCCAAGTTCCCCAGTTAGCCCTGTTTTCTATTTGTTCTTTCTGCTTTTTGTTCTATTGATCCTTGCCCACGTTCCCTGGGGTGGGGCTGGCAAGCAAGCAGCTTTAATGCTTTACTTCATTTCCTTGTCTGGCTTCTTCGCCGCGTCTAAGAAGTATTTTGTTGGCATGGCATGGTTACCGGTATGCGTCCTGAATTTATCAAAATGGGTTTGGGGTCAATATTAACCACTTGGCAAACGTACTAAGCTTGCAAGAGTAGAATTTCTTTCACCCTCGTTACCCTTTGGGCTGTTGTTTCCTCTGTACTTTTACATACGCCACTTCACAAGGGTGTTGTTAAAATATTTATTTACCTAATAAGGCATCTCTACACCCAATGTGGGGCTCAAACTCACGACCCTGAGCTCAAGAGTCGCTTCCTCCCCCGACTGTCCCGGCCAGGCACCCCTCTTATTTTTATTTTAAAGAGTCAAGTGTTTCTAAAGGAATTTTTGACAAGAAAAATTGTATTGAGTATTTTCCAACGCGTGTATTATTTCCAACATTCTTCCCTCCTTCTGGTAGCTGCAAGGAATCATCTGGAATCATTTCTCTTCAAGCTAAAGAACATCCTTTAGCTTTCTTATATTGCAGGTCTACTGGCGACAGAATCTCTCAGCTTTTGTTGACCTGGAAATGTCATCTCTACACCCAACATGGGGCTCGAACTCACAACCCCGAGATCAAGAGTCACGCTCCACCGACTGAGTCTGCCGGGCGCCCCTCACCTCATTGTTGAGAGATATTTTTGCTGCATCTAGAATTTCTGGATGGACAGATTTTTTTTTTCTTTTAACACTTTGGAGATGTCATTTTGCTGCCTCCTGGCCTCCTGGTTGGCTTACGAAGAGGTGACGTTCACGCTCCCACTTCCCTCTGGGCAATGAATGCTCCTTCTCGGGCCTCTTTCCACGTCCTCCTTTTATCTTTAGTTTAATCAGATTGATAACGATGCACTTTGGTGTCATTCTTTTTACACTTATCCCGCTTGGGGTTCGGTGAGCTCTGGGGTCTGTATGTTGATTACTTTAATCAAAGTTTTGGGAACTTGGGGCGTTAGTTCTTCAGCTCTCTTCTCATTTTCTTCTGCTGGGACGTCAGTTACCCCCATGTTAGGCCATTTATCTGACCCTCCCCTTAGCCAGCGGACCCTTGAGGGTCTATTCATTTTTCTTTCGTGTTTTCTTCTCTTTCTTCGGATTGTATCGTTTCTATTGATCTGCCTTCAAGTTTAAAGACTGTTTTCTGACACCTACGATCTGCTGTTAAACCTACCCAGCGAATTTCTTTTAGTTATTGTGCTTTTAAAGTCACAATTTCCATTTGATTCTTTTTTATAGTTTCTGTTTCTATGATAAAATTTTCTGTTTACTCATCAAAATGTTATTTTCCTTTAATTTTTTTAACACATATATAATAGGTGCTTTAAAGTCTTGTTTAGTAAATCAAGACAATTTTTGTTTTAGTTGGCTGCTTTTTCCTCGAATCTGGGTAATGTTTTCCTGTTTCTTGTCATTCCTAGAAAATTTTCATTGTGTACTGGATATTACAGACGATACGCTATAGACAGTCTGGATTTTGTTATCTTCCTCTGAAGGGTGTTGGATCTTGTCCTGGTAGGCAGCTCAATTACTGACTAATCATTTCGAACTTGTTTAAGTTTGTTTTGTGCTTTATTAGGGCTATCTGCAGAAAACTTCTGGTGTTTCCCCTGCCCTCTAACTTACTGTGACTCAGCCTCCTAACTGTCTCCCCTGTGTGTTTTATTAGGGCTTTTGAGAGAGAAGCGAGAGTGAGCCTACCTCTGGTGGCCCTGACTCATAGAGACTTTCCAGGTCATAGCTGGATGCCCAGCCTTGATGAGCTGTGTCCACTGTGGCTGGGCCAGAGCTCCCAGGTCTCCAGCACTGGGCCATGACTGATGTTCTGTTCTGTCCTGAGCCACTCTTGGGTGATCTCATCCTGCACGTGTTCAGCCAATTCTCAGCCATGGACTAGAAAGGAACCAGGCAGAGACCACACACAGACTTCTGGGCACAGCCTCCTCTTTTCCCTGCAGATTCCAGCCCCTTCAGTTGCCTCAGACCCTGATCTGCCTCGGCCACTTGGCAGGACCACATGTTCTGCTTGGATCCTGGCTTCCTGCCCCTCAGGGGACGTGTTATCCCAGGCAGAGCATCTGTTGGTCTAACCTCAGGGGTTTCTATCCACCAAGGACGGAAGTCTTATGCTGCCTATTACCATTTCCAGAACACAATTACTGGGTATATTTGTCAGGCTCCACAGTTACTCACAATGGGAAGGCTAGTTTGGGAACCGGTGAAAACATCACCACAGGAAGCAAATGTGCATGATTTTTAGTCTATGGGGAGGACAGTGTGTTGTAAATCTCAGTCTGTTTTCACTTGTTCCACTCTGATCCAAGGGCCAAGTTATGATTGCTCCTGAGGAAGCACTAGCTGGTGGAAGGGTCTAGTGCAGTCTAAGAAGACAGAAGTTTATCTAAGCTGGGCCAGCTCCCCAGGGGGTGGTCGGACTCCGCAGACACACCGTAATGCTGGAGGAAGGGACCGTCCTCTCCAGGCACGGAGAGAGGCCAAGGGATGGGAGAACCCAGTGACTTGGCCTATGGACAAGAAACCCCTAGAAAACTCACCCCAGAAAGTTACCCTGGACCCAATAGCTGGGCCCTCAGCTTCCAGACTCAGTGCTTAGGGCCTTGTGCCTGCAGGCTGGGGTCAACTCCCAAAGGGTGCGGCGACAGGCACAGGGAGGCGGCTCGCAGGCAGGAAGCTTGATGCCACCTCCCTAGCTCAGCATCCCTGCCCCCCCACCTAGGCCTAATCCTGGGAGTAGCTGAGTCGGCTTTTCCCAGGGGCATTGCCTTACGCTCACCCACACAGAGCCCTTGTGCCTCAGGCTAGCTCAGGAAAGAGCTTACTAGGCTCTTGGCGAAGCAGACCTGCCGGCAGGCCCTCTCCCTACACTGTATCCCTTCTGCTATCATCCAATAATGTTGGGAGCAGGGGCTTCAGGCCTTTTCCCACCAGAGAAGTTGTCAGCTAGCGGCAGGCTCAGTCCCAAAGACCCAGGAGCTTCCAGGAAGGGGCCGCTGCCCAATAACCCTGATACCCGAGGTCTCCCTGGAATTCTCCAAGCCCCGGCGCCAGGCTGTGAAGCAGTCAGCTTCTGAGACAGAGTGGGGCCAAGGGCCTTCAGGAGATGGTGCAGGCAGGCAGGGGTGGGAGTCCCCGAGCGGGCCAGAACCTCCACCGTGGCTCTGGCCTCCGCGCCCCGCAGGCTCAGCCAGGGCGGGCGGAGCCCCTCCACACACCTCCAGCGTTCTCCCTCTGAGGCTCCGCCCGGCGGCTGCCGCGGGTGAAAAAAAGAATCGACAAGCTGTGGTTTGCGGCTAACACGCCAACCACGGCAGCGTGTCCCACGCGGCCTGATGAAGGCAGCATGCAGGGACTGGCTCCCGGGTCCTCAAAGGAAACTTTGCAGGAGCCCTTTCTCTGTGGTGCCCACGAGCCTACAGACCTGTCCACAGAGGGGGTGTTCAAAGCAGGAAAGGCCTGGCACTGACTCACAGACAACCCAGAGCAAAGCCCTCTCCAAACTGAACTCCTGGGATGGTGCAAGCCCAGGATCCCACTCCCTGCCAGGAGCACAAACACCCGGGGCCGGGGGGGGGGGGGCCTGACCTGGAGTGTCTCATGTGATTTTATTTGTCAGGGAGAGAGAGAGAGAGTACACAAGCAGGGGGAGCAGCAGGCAGAGGGAGAAGCAGGCTCCCCCACTGAGCAGGGATCCCAATGCGGGGACTCGACCCCAGGACCCCGGGATCATGACCTGAGCCAAAGGCAGACGCTTCACCGACTGAGCCACCCAGGCATCCCAATAAATAAATAAAATCTTTAAAAAAATAAATAAGATAATGCACCGTTCATTCATTCATTCCTTCATTCATTCCTCACTCCACAGACACATTGGAGGCGCACTCTGCCCAGTGCCGGGGGAACAGAGGCGGACAGCACAGCACACCTGCCCTCCTGGGGTTCAGGCTGTCAGGAGTCACGGAGCAGATGCCGTGGGGGTGGGAGCCGGGCCATGAGAGTGCAGGTGACCTGGCCTTGGGGACAGGCAGATCCTCGTCCCCTCCACCAGTGGGACCTTGTGGGCAACAGGTGGCCAGTGGAGCATGAGGAAAGGTCTGGAACCAGTGCAGGCTCTGGGCTCTGGGTGGTGACAGGGCCATGGCTCTGGGTCGCACAGCAGGCAGGTGCCACTCAGAGAGAAGCCACTTGCTCAGCCTGAACGGCACAAGGGGCGGCCCCCCTCCACACCTCTTGTGGCACGGAAGTGCCGTTGCTTGGGAGACGGGCTTGGTCTCCAGGCCCCGTGCCCACGTGCACCCCCTCCCTGCCTGGCCAACTTCCGCAGGTGCACAGAATACACTTGTGGGACCGCACCTGTCAGCACCTCCCAGTCACAGAATGTTCTAGGTGGCGTCGAGCCTTCCCAACTGAGAAACTGTCTAGCCCAGGCAGTGGGGTGGGATCTGGCTTGAGGGGGGGCCCTCCTTCCCAGGCCTTTCGGGTGCCCAGGCCTCCCTGAGGCCCCCATGCCCTTCCTGAGTGCAGCCTGGAGCCCAGCCTTTTCTGGAGGGTGCCCAGGGTCTGGCCGTTTGGTGGGGAGCCTCCTCCCCTCAGAGCCCACCTGGCCCTGGCCCCAGCCAGCCCTGACTTAGCTCCATTCCACCCTGCTCAAGTGTCCTCTTTGGGGCCTGGCCCTGGCCAGTTCCAGTTTCGGGCAGGCCTGCACAAGGGTGCTCTCCTTGCCCTGAGAAACAGGAAAAGCAAATGAAACCTCCCTCTCTCTTAAGGAGAAAACCTGAGAAGTTAGCTTGGAGGCTTGGGAAGGACCTTTGTTCAGGTGCAGCCCAGGCCTTTCCGGGCAGGCCCTGGGCACCCGAGGCCTCCCCACCCCCACCCCCTCACACCACCTGCTGTGCCCTTGAAGCTGGAGTCCTTCTCCCAGGCCCTCGGCGCCCTGACCACACTGTCCTCCCTGCCCTGCTGCTCCAACGGCCGATCCCCGTGGCCAGAAGTGTGTGCTCGTTGGCCCGTGGGCATGTGCACATGCGTGCCGGGGCTGCCCTCCCCACGCGGCCCCCAGGCTGTGTGCAATGGGCCATCAGTGAGGCAGGCCCTGGGGGCACCTCTGGGCTGGACACAAGGAGCTCCGTTCACATGGGTTTCCTGGGGAAGGAGCTGGTGAGATCAGCTTTTTCTCAAGGAGTTTTTCTATAAGTGAGAGCAAAGACACGAGTGGCAGCCAGTGGGGCCAGGTGGGGGGTTTCTGGTTTTTTGGTTTTTTTAAAGATTTTATTCATTCATTTGACAGAGACAGAGAGAGCACAAGCAGAGGGAGCAGGAGAGGAGAAGCAGGCTCCCCGCTGAGCAGGGACCTGATGCAGGGCTCCATCCCAGGACCCTGGGGTCAGGACCCGAATGGAAGGCAGACGCTTCACCAACTGAGCCACCCAGGTGTCCCTGGTTTGCTTTTAAGAAGAGACAATGGCAAGCTCCTGGAGCAGCAGGGAGAGGCTGCTGGGGAGGCTCTGGTGACACCAGGAGGGACGGGTCACTCGTGAAGGGGGGGGGGGGTCTTCAAGGGGCACAGGGCTGGGAGCAGACAGCGAGGGGCTGTGTGATGCAGGCGATTAGCTAAGAGAGAGGAGGGCCGGCGTGGAGGGTTTCCAGAGAGAACAGAAGGTGAGAAGGACTGGGAACCGTGGGCGGTCACTGGCGAGCTCAGAGAGGCCGGGCGGTTTGTGGGAGCGGGTGATGACCACATGTGTGTGCTGTCTGGTCCACAGCAGCTGGGGGGACCAGGTGTGGTGGAGAGCATTCAGCTGCTCCCTGACGGGCCCCGTGGCTCTGAGTGCAGGTGGGACTGGGAGACTCGCCCCGGCCATGGCTGCGGGGGGGAGGGATGCACGTCACTTCCAGGCTGCGGGCTCCAAGAGCTGGTGCAGGCCGTGAGAGCTGCCCCTGGCAAAGCGCAAGTTCCGGATGGTGCAGCTACACAGCGGTGGGGCCTGCACCTGCCTGAGTCCCTGCGCAGCGGCCCCGAGCCATAGTGGGAGTGGGGGAGGTGTCCTTGCGTCCAGCCCCCGAGATTACGGGGCTTGTGAGAGCTTAGCCATGGGCAGCCCCGGGGAGCAGCCCCAGGAGACTGCCCTCATCTCAGACAGTAGTGGCAAGTTCGGGGTCCCCAGGGCCACCCTCCCCACAGACCAGCTGGCTACAAATTCAGGGGACCTCACAGACACCCTCAGTTTCCATAAGTCGCTAGAATGATCCACAGAAGTCAAGAAGGTGCTGTTCTTAGGATTACAGTTTTCTTACAGCAAATGGATATGGAAAATCACCAAAGGGAGAGACAGAGGATGGCACCCAGGAGGGGCCAACCTTCCCACTGCCCCCTGGAGTCCCGATCTGTGACAACAGGCGTGAAATATTGCCAACCAGGGAGGCTTGCCGGAGCCTTGGTTGTCCAGGGGCTTGGGGAGCTCCATCGCCTACCGCCTGTGTGGCTGCACGACCTTTAGACTCCAGGCCTCCCCAGAGGTCAGGCCCAATACAACGCATCCCGAAGCCCCCAGCATAAATCACCCCGAGACTACCCCGTGGCCGAGGCCCCCAGGCAAACCGAGACGTGCCTGTCAGGTGGGACATGGCAGGAGCCTGGCGATCCCATCCCAGGAGCGGAGACAAGGGCCAGAGCCCTCTGTAGGTAATTCTCCACCACACACAGCGTAAGAGGGCTGTGGCTTTGCCGAGCAAGCTAGTGCAATGCAGGTGAGCCTCGGGCGGGGGCTCCCTGCGCTGGCGGCCCTGCCACAGCCTGGGTCACACCCTTCTTGTGCCTGTTTCATTGCCCCTTTCCCTGGTGGGTCCACCCCACGCATCCCAAGCCCAGAGCGCAAGCCGGCCTGTGGGGCTTCCGCGTGTTGTTCAGTGAGGAGCAGATGACCTTCCTTTTGGAGATGAGCCCATGTCAGGGCCCTGGCGCTCGGCGACTCTTTGCCCCACAGCGCTGATCTGGGCATGCAGACCCCTTCACGTGCTGCCCGGGGCTGCAAGCACCTCACCCTCCTGCCTCGGAGCCGTATCCCTGGGAAGGCAGCCTCCACGGCCTGCTGGAGCAGAGCGCAGAGGGCAGCCCCGGGAGGGCTGATCTGGGAGACTGAAGACCCCGGAATCTCAGGGGTAGAAAATAGTCAGTAATGTAGACGTCAGGGCACGTGAGGGCGTGTGCATGTGCACGTCTGTGTGTACACGTGTGCACACGCGTGTGTGTGCATGTGTGCGCACGCGAGCGTGGTGTGCCTGCGGGGGCATCTGGGGGGCATGCATGAGGCTGCGGGAGGCCTTCCGGCTGCCCTGTCCCTCTGCCCGGGCTCTGTCTCTTGCCTGCGGGGCCTGCGGGTCCCAGGCTCCGAGAGACTCAGGCAGCAGCTGGGACCCCACAGCAGGCTGGACCCCGAGTCTGGCTGCTGCCTGCTCTGCTGGCCACGGTGGGCTGTATGTGCATCCCGCGCCCCCCGCAGCAGTGCCAGGGCTCCTCGGCAGGGGTGCGGCGGTGCAGCGAGGGGTGCCGGCTGCTTCTCTCGGCGCTGGAGACACAGGGGAAGGGACGTCCCAGCCCAGGGCCTGCATAAGGGACCTGAGTATCCGTGGCCGTCTAGAAGAAGCGCTGACCCTCTGCAGACGCTCACTCAGTCTCACCCCGAATGACCAAATGACTGTGCGAACGACCCTGCAGGCCCCAGGGACGCTCGTGAAAGCGGCTGCACCACCCACTGAAGCTCGGTCCTGGAGCTCCGTGCGGGCGGGACAGGGTGACGCGCGCCCGGCTCCACGAAGGGTCCCAGGAGCCCAGCGGCTCTTTTCCGGGAGAGCCCTGAGCAGTCTCCCGGAGCGGGCCGTGAAGCTGCTGCGGGTCCTCCTGCGGCGGGCGGGGCCCCCTAAGCACTTGCCCCGCAGCCTGGGGCCCGGACACAAGGACGCCCTGCAAACCACCTGGAAATGCCAGGCTCCGTGGCTTGCTGGGCAGGAGGGCACCCAGGGCGCAGGGGGGTTGGAATGGTCCCGTGAGCCCCGCTCTCCCAGCCGGGAGAGCCCAGGGGTGCACTGCTCAGCACCCCTTTTGAGAAATAACTTCAGGACGGGCTCTTCTCTGCAGCCAGAGCGTTTGGTGGGGACGGCTGCCTCTGAGCTGGGCTTCCTGAGCTCAGTGGAGGAACCCAGTCCCAAAGATGGCTTGGTGGTGATTGCCACACGTGGCAGTAGTCAGAAGGCGGGCAGGCAGAGCTCTTCCTCCCGCGGGCGAGAAGCCTGGGCCAGCCGTGCAAGGCAGTGTGCCGTGGTGTAAGGGGAACGGTAGTGGTGACCATGAGACCAGGAGCTGTCGTCAGCTCCTCGTTACTGGGGCACGTCTGTGTGCATGCTGGCCCATTCTGTCCTCTCTGCCCGTTCCCACCCCGCCTGCCGTAAGCCGAGCCGGTAGGGGCTAAGTTTCTGGTGTGGTTCCAGCCTGTCTAGGCGAGCACGTGTCTGTTGTGGGCTGTTGGCTGAATGATGTTAGATTTTGTTACTGGCTTTACTTGGAGGTTAAGTCAAACGCACTGTGGTGGGTGCACTGGGTGGACCCTAGCCACCCGGTTTTGCCCCTGGGGTTCAGAGGACAGATATGAAGGGGAAGGACAATGCTGTGCTTGAGGTGGTCAAAGCTCTCACCCCTCGATCAGAGCTAACATCACCGGCAGTGAGACGGGTCCGCGTGGCACCAGCTGACCGCGTGCTGTGAGACGCGGTGCCCTTCTCTGGAGCCCCTGACGGAGACACGAGCACCTAACCACGAGAGAACACTGCGCAAGGCCCAGCTGACGGACTTTCTGCAAAAGAACTGGCCTCTAGTCTCTGGAAATGCCAAGGTCATAAAGGTCAAGGAAAGACTGAGGAGTGTTCTGGAGTGAGGGAGGTGAGCCTGGACTGGACCCTTTCACCACACAGAACTGACACGGGGAGTTTCAGGCAAGAGGAGTGAGTTCCAGGGATGCCCTGAGGTGTAGACAGTCCTCCCAGAACGCTGTGGGGGCAGGGTCTCCGGCCACATGCGCTGCCTGCAAACACAGAGCGACGGGACGCCAGGGACCCGGGAGGTGATGCATGCGTTTATGACCTTCGCTGTAGGGGTGGTTCCCCCGGGGTTTGCCTACGCCCCAACTCCTCCGGTCGTCTACACTGAACCTGTGCAGTTCAGTGTTGCTAAAAAGAAAACCACGGGCCCAGGGACACCTGGGCAGCTCAGTCAGTGAAACGGCTTCCTTCAACCCAGGTCATGATCCCATGGTCTTGGGTTCGAGCCCCACATCGGGCTCCCTGCTCAGCGAGGAGTCTGCTTCTCTCTCTGCCTGCCTCTCCCCCTGCTTCTGCTCTCTCTGTGATGAATAAATAAATAAAATCTTAAAAAAAAAAAAAGAGGGGCGTCTGGGTGGCGCAGTCGTTAAGCGTCTGCCTTTGGCTCAGGGCGTGATCCCGGCGTTACGGGATCGAGCCCCACATCAGGCTCCTCCGCTATGAGCCTGCTTCTTCCTCTCCCACTCCCCCTGCTTGTGTTCCCTCTCTCGCTGGCTGTCTCTGTCTCTGTCAAATAAATAAATAAAATCTTGAAAGAAAGAAAGAAAGAAAGAAAGAAAGAAAGAAAGAAAGAAAGAAAGAAAGAAAGAAGAAAGAAAGAAAAGAAAACGAAAACCACGGACCCAAACAGTAGTCACTCATGTCAGGGACCCTTGAACCAGTCAACCTGGGAATGTCCGGTCAGCACTCCGAAGTGTCTGCTCCCCTTGGGAGAACCACCTTGCCTGACGTGAGGCATCCTTTGCTAATAATTTCCTTCTTCCCTGTCCCTCTCTTCCTTTAAAAACCTCTCCTCTTCTGCTGCTCAGTGGAGTTCCTCTCTACTCGCTAGATGGGAAGATGCCTAATCCACAAATTGAGAAAGCCAATTAGATCTTTAAAATTTCCTCAGGTGAATTTTTGTTGACCGTGTATGTCAATTATACCTCAATGAAGCTGTTCTTTTTTTTTTTTTTAAGATTTTATTTATTTATTTGACAGAGATAGAGACAGCCAGCGAGAGAGGGAACACAAGCAGGGGGAGTGGGAGAGGAAGCAGCAGGCTCATAGCGGAGGAGCCTGAAGTGGGGCTCGATCCCAGAACGCCGGGATCACGCCCTGAGCCGAAGGCAGACGCTTAACCGCTGTGCCACCCAGGCGCCCCGAAGCTGTTCTTTTTGAAAAGAACATCCCTGGGATAATTTATGAGACCGGAACGGAGCCGAGGACGCATGGTGGGGACACGTGGTATTAGTCTCCTGGCGTGCGTGCGTGCCTGTGCGTGCTCGCGCCTGTGTAGGATAAAGTCTGTGTTGGAAGGAAGCAGACATGAAGCTACTTGGGGGTGATGGGGTGCTAGTTTTACTCTGAAATGGCTCAGGGGGAGACAAGTTTGCAGCATCCTTGCAATTCTGAATTATTTCAAAATAAAAATTATCTGTAGCATTTGAACTGTGTCAGGAATGTGGTAGTGGCCTTGGAGGGGTGGGGCACATGGTGGGGGGTTTGATTTGGAAGCAGGGGCTCTTTGTGACATGTGGGTCTGTGGGAGAACACTCCCCAAAGGGCCTTCTGCAAGGCCGAAACGGCGGGCGGGGCTGGGGGCTGTCCTCCAGACCAGGTGGAAGCCAGCTCCCAAGGCTCTGGGACGGCTGGGGGCAGGTGCACTCCATCCTGGGGATCTCGGACGAGACCTGCGGGTCCCATTGTAGACGACGAGGGCTCAGCCCTACGCCGCACAACCGTGCTTCCCAGGCATGGCTCCAACACGCGCTTTGGGGGCCTTGCTGTGCACAGGACTGACTGTTCCACCCCCACAGCCGGCAACCTGAGTCCCTCTTGGGAGTGGATTTCAAAATGTGTCTGGGAAGAAAGCCAGGATTTCATGTGCTATGTCATGCCCAGGGCAAGGATTTCCTCCATTTTACTCCCTGGTGATTCAGAAGGTCAAGGACGTGCCCAGAGGGCAAGCCCACCTGGGCCTCCGGGAGTTGAGGAGGTCTCCGAGAGGCAGGATGCGCTCCAGGACAGGAGCCTCTCTTCCTGGGACCGCACCTGGGGTCCGGCCAGGCCAGAGTGAGGAGGGAGAGGCGGCAAGGGCTCACCTGCGTGTCAGGGTCCCACCTGGAGGGCCTGGAGGAGGGTCATGTGCCCTGCCCTGAACTCCGGACCTCTGGACAGTGGCTTTGGTCCTGCGAGACCTGTGACACAGGACCGGACGGCACTCAGGACTTGGACTTATCCCCAGAAGTGGAATCACCATCAGAATCCACAGGGATCAAGGGCACGATACCAGCCTCAAGCCCAGTGTGCCTTTGCTATCATGCCGGGGTCAGCTCCAGGCCATCTGTCCCCAGCAGCCAAAGAGGGGCATGCCCCCAGTCCAGGGTTTACTTCTATTTCCTTTTCCAAACTCAGGGTGGAGCTTTTGGCCAGCACCTTTGGATTGTGGGTGGGGAGAGCGGCAGATCCCTGTGAACAAGGAAACAGAAGCTGTGTGACGCCCCGCCCCTGCCCTGTGCCCCCAGCCTCCCTGCCTCGACACCCCCAGAACGGCCCGCCCCAGGCCTTTAAAACCTCCATGCCCTCCTCTCCCGCTGGACAGAGGCACAGAGTCAGCACCATGCAGCTGAATTTCAGCAGCCTGCAGGCCCTGGTGACAGGGGCAGGGAAAGGTGGGTGTGAGCAGGGCAGGTGAGGGTGCAGGAGGAGCCAGGTAGACAGTAAGGTGGGTCCCGAAGCCTCACAGGCCTGTGTTGGGGTCTGGGTCCCTCCATGCCCGTCACAGACCAGCCCGCCAGCAATTATCCCCTTACCACACCTCCGACAACCCCTGGACCTGAGCGCAGCCTGATGTTACCACCCAGCAGGCTGCCCTGGGACAGGACACTGGCCACTCCCTGGTCAGTGCAAGACCCCTGCCCCTAGATGGTGGCCCTCAGGCTCAGAGATGCAGCTAGGGCCTCTTCCCTGGGCCCAGTGGGAAGGAACTCCTCTCTGGGGCCTCCCTTGGCCAGACCCTGGCTGGCCGAGCCTCTGACTCAGACCACCAGTTACCCCTTGGTGTCCATTCTCTGCCCAGCACCCTCTCACTGCCCTTTCCCAAATGGAGGGGGCTGCAGCCTCAGTCCTCAGCCTTGACCCAGATGTGCTGGGCCATCTGCTCACCTGGTGCACCCCTGCAGGGATCGGGAGGGACACTGTGAAGGCCCTGCATGCTCTGGGAGCCAAAGTGATAGCCGTGAGCCGCACCAACACTGACCTGGTCAGCCTCTCCAAGGAGGTAAGGCATGCAGCCCCGCCGTGGCCCAAGCCTGCCCCCCACACCCTCTGGTGCCTCATGAGCCTGCAGGGACTACCTCCTTGATCACTGACCAATGCCTCTCCACAGTGCCCCGGGATAGAGACCGTGTGTGTGGACCTGGGTGACTGGGAGGCCACGGAGCGGGCCCTGGGCAACGTGGGCCCTGTGGACCTGCTGGTGAACAACGCTGCTGTGGCGATAAAGCAGCCCTTCCTGGAGGTCACCAAAGAGGCCTTGGACAGGTGGGGAGTGGGAGAGCAGGTGGACTGGGGAGGGGTGGCTGAGGACCTGGGGCAGATGTGGCCTTGGACCATCTGACTGTCTACCCTCCCCCAGGACCCTCAGTGTGAACCTGCGCTCCGTGTTCCAAGTATCCCAGGTGAGCCAGTGGGAGGGCAAGGCCCAGGTGGGAGTGCCACGGGGTCACGCTGCCCCTCTCTTGGCTTCTAGATCGTGGCCCGGGGGCTGATCCAGCGAGGAGTGCCTGGCTCCATTGTCAACGTCTCCAGCGTGGTGGCCCATGTCTCCTTTCCCAACCTAGCTGTCTACAGTGAGTCCCTCTGCCCAGCCTGTACCCCCCATTCCATGCGGGAGATGCTGGGCTCCTGGGCTTAGCCTCTGTGCAAAGGAGGCTGAATCCCTACGGGATCCTCAGTGCTGTCTGCCCTCCACAGGCTCCACCAAGGGCGCAATGACCACACTCACCAAAGTCATGGCCGCAGAGCTGGGACCATACAAGGTGGGCATGGGAAGGGGCCCCTGGGGAACAGGGGTGGGGGGGTCACAGAAGGGGGATGCAGGCACAAGGTAGGAGCTGTGGAGCAGGGCTTGGGGCTGGCAACGATAACGGGCAGCAGAGGGTATGGGACAGGCCTGAGGACTACCCCAGGCTCTGGGCAGTGGGGTCAGCCACGGACTGAACACGGACAGCAAATTCCGCAGGTGTTGGGGGGAGGTGCTTAGAGGCTGTGGGGGCGGGGCTCATCTACCTGCTGAGGCCAACTTCGGCCCCGCGCCCTAGATCCGCGTAAACTCCGTGAACCCCACGGTGGTGCCGACGGCCATGAGCCAGAGAGTCTTGACGGACCCCGAGTTCACCCGGAAGCTGAAGGAGCGGCACCCGCTGCAGAAGTTTGCAGGTCAGAGGGGCTGCCGGGAGCGGCGGGAGCGACCTGGGCGGCCCGGGTGGCCGGGGCGCGCCGCGCTGACCACGCCTTCCCGCTCGCCTGACCCTCGCCGCTCCCCGCAGAGGTGGAGGACGTGGTCAACAGTATCCTCTTCCTGCTCAGCGACCGCAGCGCCTCCATCAGCGGCTCGGGCATCCTCGTGGACGCCGGGTACCTGGCCTCCTAGAGCGCCCGGCGCGGGGGAGCCGGGGGGGCGGTGCTCGGCCCACCAGGCCCCGCCCCACGCCCGGGCTCCGCCCCACGCCCGACCACGCCTTCACCCTGCCGGCCCCACCAGCCCCTCTCCCCTCCAGACCCGGTATCTGGCCACCCGCCCCTGTCGCCCCCGCCCGGTGTGTCCTCCGCTGTGCTGGTTGAATTTGCCAAAATAAATGGAAGCCATTCTCCTGGATCCAACGCGTGCCAGGATTTTGGAGGAGCAGCCGCGAAGCTGGGGAGGGGAGGACCAGGGGTGGGGGGCGCACATTTCACTTTCCATGAAGTGAGGGGACGGATCCTAGGGCCAGCCGGATTCCACCGCCGACCCGGGCCTGTGGCTGGAGGGCTGCGACTTGTTTACACAGAAGACAGCCTTGTTGTCCAGCCCCTCCCCTAAACAGCCAGTCAGCCCTGGGCGAGGCCAGAGGCCGGAGGGCGGCCTACAGCCACCTTCCCTCCCCTGGAGGCGCTGGCCCCGCCGCCCAGCCCCATCGCGCAGCTGCGGCCACCCCCGGTCCGAGAGGTTACGGGGTCTGGCATCTGGACTAGACGTCGGCCATCCCTTGGGAAGATGGGAGGGAGCGCTCAGCCCGGCTGTTCGGGAGGGGGTGCTGAACCAGTCGAGTTTATCCAGCCCAAGGGAATCCAGCTCCACCTCCAGGAACACCTCCCTTCGAAAGACCGCTCCCGGGAAGGCGGCCCGAGCTGGGAAGGGGTCCACAGCGGCTGCCCTGCCTTGTGTCCCTGGCCCGAGTCCAGGCACAGGAGCTCTACAGGGCACCGGGGCGTGATGAGGCCGGAGGTGGTCACTCAGCTAGACTGGAAAAGTCTCCAACCCTGAGCAAGGACGCAGGAGATGAGGGGCTGGGGTGGGGTCCTGCAGGCAGTGGTCCCGCTGGGGGGGGGGGGTGCGGAGAGCACAGGGTGGGGGTGGGGACAGCTTAGAGCATTTCCGGCCAGCCTGCAGGGCCTCCCACAGCAAGGTTTGTGCCAGAGCTGGCCCACTGGGATCCCGGGAGAGGTTAGAGGATTTGGACACAAAGGAAAGCCACAGCAGGGATCTAAGCAGATGTGCTTGAATTCAGGAAGGGCTTTAAGGTGGGGGCTGCTCTTTCCTCGGCTTCCGGCAGGGTTTGCGGGGCTGAGAGGGGATGAGCACGGCGGGGCCAGGCTGGGCGGGAGGACTCAACTTGGCTATTCTCCAGGGGCTTCTCAGATATGGGCCTTATGCTGTCCTGGCTGCCCTCTCCTCCAGCCTGTCCATTCCTCGGGGCCCAAAGTCCCAGTGACAGAGGCCCCGCTCTTGGCCATAGAAGGCCCTCCAGGCAGCTCTAGGCTTTCTCGCCAGCTCTTACGGGGAGGCAGTGCACACATACGTATCTCCCACATATATCTGTAAATGACCCTAAAGCCTCAGGAAGCAATGCTTGCCCTCGCTGGCCCCTGTGCACCTCGGTGACCCCAATCCTACCTGTTCTTATCCTACCCAAGTTTTGTAAAGTGCTGGTGGGCTCGAGTGGGCGGGCCTGGATAACATCGGGGTTCAGCCCCCTCGAGGCTGAAGCGGAACCTCGTTGGCATTGGCTTCTTGGGGCTTATTTAGTTGTCCAAACTCCCCCTCGGGGCACTCCCGGGGAGCCCGCCTGAGCCACTCCCAGGTCGGGGCGGGGGGGAGGCATGCGGTCCTCGCACCAAACTTCGCTTCTCAGAAACTAGACACGTAACGTCAGCGCTGCGTTCTCCGTTTCACTGGTCATTCTGGCACTAACCACCGCATCTGTGCTTTGGGGAAAACAGGGAAAAAACGCTCGCGGAGGCTGCTAACCCGATTTCACGCCCCGTTGACCCGCCGCCCCCACCGCCCCCACCGCCCCCACCGCCCCCACCGCCCCCACGCCCTTAGGCCAGTCTCCCCACTAAGGGAGGGGCTGTTTTAATGTCCCCGCCCCCAGCCCGGACACCCGCCTGTGATTGGCCGCCGCGCCCCGCCCCGCGCCCTCCCACCCGCAGTGTCGCGGCCGCCGAGCGCAGTCACCGAAAGCTAACCATGGAGCTGGGGCTCGCGGGCCGCCGGGCGCTCGTCACTGGGGCGGGCAAAGGTGGGCCTGCGGGGCGGCCGGGGTGGGGGGTGGCGGGCGCCGGGTCCGGGGGTGGCCGTCGGTCGGGGGGGGGCGGCGAGCGGTCGGGCAGGGGCGACGGGCGCCCGGGGCGGGGGTGAGGTGCTGCACACTGAGCCGCGCTCCCCGCAGGCATCGGGCGCGGTACCGTCCAGGCGCTGCACGCGGCGGGTGTGCAGGTGGTGGCCGTGAGCCGGACCCAGGCCGACCTGGACAGCCTGGTCCGCGAGGTAGGCACCGCCCTGTCCCCGCCCAGCGGGCGGCGGGAGGCGGGCGGGGCGGCGGGGCAGTTGGGCCCGGACGCGCAGGCGCCCGGTGCTGGGGCTGACCGAGGGGCCTCAGCAGCCCCTCCCGGGGCCCTCGGCCTCCCTGAGCCGCGCAGCGTCCGGAGGAACGGCGACGCCCGCTGGGCTTGGAAGGAGGCAGAAATGGCTGCTTTGCAGGCCCATGAGGCGCTAGGGTGCAGGAAGTGGACTAGCCAGAAGCGGGGCCGCCTCCAGGTCCCTAAGCCCTGAAGAGCCCAGGGGCCCAGGGGCCGTGTGAGCTCCTCTGTCACCTCCTTCAGCAGCCTCGGATTCTGAACCCCAAGAAGGGATCTGTACCCTCTGGGACTTCTAAGCCCTCCCCATGCAGGTCTGAAAGGCCTCATGTGGCAGAGGCCCAGCTGCGCCCCTCCTTGGGCATGGAGCCTCTGGTAGCTGTGCCCCCCCTACACACAGTGCCCTGGGGTGGAACCCGTGTGTGTGGACCTGGGTGACTGGGAGGCCACGGAGCAGGCCCTGGGCAACGTGGGCCCTGTGGACCTGCTGGTGAACAACGCTGGCGTGGCGCTGCTGCAGCCCTTCCTGGAGGTCACCAAGGAGGCGTACGACACGTGAGCCGGCCAGGGTGGAGGAACCCTAGGACAAGGGCTGCCCCCTGCAGCAGCAGCCGCAGTCCCTGACCAGGGTCTCTCCACCTGCCTCTAGGTCCTTCAACGTGAACCTACGGGCTGTCATCCAAGTGTCCCAGGTGAGCTGCCTTCAGGGCAGGAGTGGGAATGGTGGGTGACCAGTTCTGCCTCACGCTCCCTCTGCAATTCCAGATCGTGGCCAGGGGCTTGATAGCTAGGGGAGCCCCGGGGTCCATCGTGAACATCTCCAGCCAGGCCTCACAGCGTGCACTAACTAACCACAGTGTCTACTGTGAGTAGGTCCCAACTACACCCCAGCCCCCACCCCACTGACCCCCAAGCCTGCAGCCAGCTCAGGCTCCAGGCCTGCCTCTCCTCACAGGCTCCACCAAGGGTGCCATGGACATGTTGACCAAGGCAATGGCTCTGGAGCTTGGGCCACACAAGGTGAGCCCCACTGGGATGTCTCCGGTCACTCAGCCCCCCTGCCCTGCGCACCTAGCTTGCCTTGCTAACCTCCTGCCTGTCCTGGTGTAGATCCGCGTGAACGCGGTGAACCCCACGGTGGTGATGACCCCCATGGGCCAGACCAATTGGAGCAACCCCCAGAAGGCCAAGACCATGCTGGATCGAATCCCGCTTGGCAAGTTTGCTGGTGAGTCAGGCGAGAGCCCAGTGGGGAGTCGCTGCGGTAGCCCGTGTGCCTGCCTCCATGAGGAGTGGCAGGGAAGGGTGAAGGGCAGCCCCCTTCACCTGTGCCCTGCCTTCCGCCCTGCCCGCAGAGGTGGAGAACGTGGTGGACATCATCCTTTTCCTGCTGAGTGACCGGAGCAGCATGACCACGGGTTCCACTGTGCCAGTGGATGGGGGCTTCCTGGCTTCCTGAGTCTCTACCTGACATGCCCCTGCTCTGTGCCAAGCCCACCCCTGTCCCCCCATCTCTCCAGTAAACATGATTCTTCTGCCTAGCTGGCACACTGATTTCTAGGCGGCTGGCAAGTGGCCAGAGATGCAGAGCCCAGTGCTGCATGTGGGAAGGAGTCCCAGGTAGGCAGACGCCCTTCGACTTACATCCCAGGCCAGGTGGCAGGCTGGCTCCCATGCCTGAGGTTTTCAGACGTGGCCAAGTCCCTAGCAGGGCCTGGGAGGTAGAACCTTCCCACAGCTCCTAAGCATGGTAGTGCCTTTGACCGAGGGTGGCCTTCGGGCCTGTCCAGAGGCCGTTGGGGTAGAAGAACGGAGTTTTTAACAACCAGCTTGGTGGGTGTGATCCTGACATGAGTGTTGCTTGATTCTCATCAAAGTTAACAGGTCAGACAAAGGGGAAACCAGAAGGATGGAGGCTGGAGGTTGGCTATTTGTCAGTGATCTGAAAGACTTTGCTGAATCAGATGATAGTTTTCGAATACTGGAAGAACATTTTCTCACCTGTTTGAGTTAGTTATTCACAAAGTACTGAGTGCACGAGACTGCCGTGTGTGAGTTTAATCTGCTTTAAGTCTAGACGATGAATAGTAAATCAAGCCCCGTGGTGGCACTTGCTTGTTCCCGCGGTGTAGACTCCCACCCATTTGATATCACTGAGGGCAGAGTTGGGGAGAGATGCGCGGTCTCCCACCTTTTTTTTTTTTTTAAGATTATTTTTAGAGAGACAGTGTGCAAGCGGGAGAGCAGGAGAGGGGGAGGGAGAGAGGGGGAGAGAGAATCTCAAGCAGACTCCCTCCTGAGCGCAGAGCTGATGACACAGGGCTGGACACAGGGCTCGAGACCGTGACCTGAGCCGAAACCAAGAGTCAGAAGATCAACGGACTGAGCCACCCACGCGCCCCGAGGTCTCCCACTTTTATGTGGCATCCTCACCACACACACAGTGCGCATACACCCCAAAAACATCGGTGATAGCACTGTGCACAAAAACACTTAGGGGTGTTTGGAGTATTTGTTGATTTTGTTTTTAATATAGCTAATTGTAAGTTTATATAATAATTAATAAAGGCTATTTAATGGGTGCCTGGGTGGCTCAGTCGGTTAAGCGACTGCCTTTGGCTCAGGTCGTGATCTTGGAGTCCCAGGATCGAGTCCCACATGGGGCCCTCTGCTTCTCCCTCTGACCCTCCCCCCTCTCATGCTCTCTCTTATTCTCTCTCTCTCTCTAATAAATAAAATATTTAAAAAACAACAACAGCAACAAAATGGCTGTTCAGCAACGGCTAGCAAAATTCCCAAAGATCTCGCAGTCGGCTCTCCCGAGCTAGCTCGGGCCTGCTCTGCACGCCGCAGGGAGGCACCGGCTTCTAAGCACGTGTCTGCCTGGAGCGTGCCCTGTGGCTTCGGAGGTGAAGTCCGAGCTCCTGGACCGTGACTCCCAGGGCCCTCCCAGGCTGACCGCGGCTCACCTCCCACTATGTGTGACTTCAGCCATGACAGACTGCCCCCTTCCCTGCTCTCTGAACCGTGCTTGACCTCTACACTCTGTCTACACTGGATGCCTTTCCTCCTGACCACTTCTCTTCCTGAATACTCGGCTCAGTGTCACCCCGCCTTAGTGGGTGGTGGGGCGCTAGGGGAGAGGCTGCTAGGACAGTCCTGCCAGGGGCTCTCTAGGGCTTGGTGGGCCCTGACTGCAGGCTGTCCCCTCACCACACCTGGGAGCTGCGGGTCCGAAGCCCACCTCACTCCCTGGGTGTGCCCCTCTCAGAGGCCTGGAGTCAGTAGGACGGGGGCTTTCTTCACCCCAAAGGGGCTGCATGCCCTTACTCCCGCTTTGGTCCGGGTTCCGTCCTTCGGGAACGGACACAGTTGAGCAAGGTCTTTTTCTCCTTTTGCCCAGCATGTAGGGTCAAGCTCACCCCTCTATTCTCTATGGGGGAGGTTAGGGGCAAAGCACCCCAGGCCAGACAGACAAGTACCCAAACAGGAGATGTTGGTGGAGAATGTTTATTGTATAAAAGAAGTAAGGGCCACCCCATCCTGGGGCGCAAGAACAGGACCCATCCCCCCAACCTCCCCCATCAGGAAGCCCATCCTGGGGCTGCCCTGGACCCGCCCCTACAGCCTGAGGGAGACCCTGCTCCCTTCCAGCCTCCCGTGGGGTCCAGGTCAAGCTGGAGCTGTGCCCCCAGAAAGAGGAGACAGAGCAGACAGGACTCCATTGCCCCAGCCCTGTCCCCAGGAGTGGTGGCCTCGTCCCCATGCTTCTTCCCCCTCCCCACCCACACCACTCCCCCACAGCAGACTCAGGGACACCACATCTCAACACGACAGCAAACACGGGCGGGCGGGGCTGCTTCTCTAGAACCAGGCTCTAGAAGACCGTGCACTTCTTCCCCGGCTTTTTCACCGGGGGTGGGCAGAGCACAGCCCGGATGGCCTCGTCAAACACGGTCTTCAGGCCCCGCTGAGTGAGGGCTGAGCACTCCAGGTACTTGACAGAGCCTGGGAGCAGCGAGGGTAGGGGACGCTGAGGATGGGAGTCAGCGAGGGGGAGGACAGTAAGGGAGGGGGTAGTGCGGGAGGGGGCAGTGACGGTGGTCGGGGGAATGCAAGGAGGGGGTCAGCACGGGTGGGGGCCCTCCAGAGCATGCCTTCCGCCCCTTCTTTCCTGCCCCCACCCGAAGGCCCCACAGTGGCCACTCACCAATCTCACGGGCCATGGCCAGGCCCTGGGGGTAGGTGATAGGTGCCAACTTCTTGTCCCGCAGCCGTTCGATGGTGTCCTTGTCGTCACGGAGGTCCAGCTTGGTGCCCACCAGGAGGATGGGCGTGTGGGGGCAGTGGTGTCGCACCTCTGGGTACCACTGTGGGGACGGAGGCTCTGACCCCTACACCTGGGGGCTTCCCCTGAAGCCATGCCCGCAGCAGGCCATGGCTCCTAAGGGTCCCTTCATCTCAGTCCCTGGATCCACACCGAGCCCTTCCTGCTTCAGGAAGCGGCCAGTGGGCTTGGTGGGAAAACGACCGAGGACAGAAATACCTACCAGGAAGTTTCAAGGGCCTATCAGCCCTCCCTGCTCTGAGAGCCTCACTCAGCATCCCTACCCCACCTCTGCTCCTTTATCCCTCCCCTGGGTCACCTTCAGACCCAAGCAACACAGGGACCCTCTCTGCCTCCAAAGGGCAAATGACCTAAGGTCTTCAGGCAAGAGATCCCCCACCCCCAGGGACAGTCCTCTGGACAATCCCCTCTCCTGCAGACAGGCCCTCCCGGCAGCACAGCCTACCTTGGCTCGCACATTCTCAAAGGACGCCGGGCTCACCAGGGAGAAGCAGATCAGAAAGACGTCCTGGGGAGGAAGGGTGAGGGGGCCCAGGTGGGAGTGGTCAGGGACCTCCGAGCGGCCCCTGCTCCCCCACCCCTACAGGAGGACCTCAAGGACCCCGCCCAAGCCCCCCAGCTCCCCGGCCGCCGCCATTGTCACCTACAGTTTGGGGGTAGGAGAGCGGCCTCAGGCGGTCGTAGTCTTCCTGCCCGGCCGTGTCCCACAGCCCCAGGTTGACCGGCTTCCCGTCCACCATCACGTTGGCGGAATAGTTGTCGAAACTGCCCGGCAGAGCAGCACTGTCAGCCAGCTCTGGGGCGGCACCCTGCCCCCGCCCCAGGGAGGCTGGCCCCGACGCCCAGGGGAGCCCTGAGACGGGCCGGCCCAGACACGCCCGCCCGAGCGCTCACACGGTGGGGATGTACTCTCCCGGGAAGGCGTTGGTCGTGTAGCTGATCAGCAAGCAGGTCTTCCCCACGGCGCTGCGGACACAGGGCGAGCCCACGTTGCTCCCGCGCCAAGGCTCGGCCCTCTGCCCAGCAAGGGCAGCCCCCTCCCGGGGACCCGCAGGCGGGGACGGGGGTCCCGGCCCAGCAGAGCTGCAGGGCGGGGGGCGAGCGGGCTCCCAGATCGCGGCTCCCGGGAGGGTGGGACCGGCGGAGGGCTCGGTCCAGGTGAGAGGCCTGGCCCCACCCACCAGGAGGCCAGGCGGCGGCCCGGGAGCATCAGGTGGGCCTGGGCGGCAGGCCCGCGCCGCGCGGCCCGCGGGGACCCCGCCCCGGCGCGCCCTCCGGCCCCAGCCCGGCCCCAGGGCGCGCGCGGTAGGGGCGTCGGGGCGACAGGGCCGCCCCACCCGACCCCGCCCCGCCGCCCCGGAGCCGCGCGCTCGGCCGGGGCAGGGTCCCCGCGGCCTCCGCGCCGCGCACTCACCCGTCGCCGACCACCACGCACTTGATGGCCTGCATGGGCGCGGGCCGGGCGGGCGCGGCCGCGAGCCGAGCTGCGGAGAAATGCCCGGCGCCGCAGCGGCCGCGGACCCGAGCCGAGCCGAGCGGCCGGAGACAGCCGAGCGCCGCCGAGCGCCGGGCGCGGAGACAGCCGAGCGCGGCCGGCGGGGGGCGCGGGGGGCGCGGGCCCGCCCCGAACCCGGCCCTCGCGGTTCGCGGAGAACTCCGCGGAGGGGTGGGGACACGGCGACCCCCAGCCAGTCCCCAAGCCCGGGGGGGCTCCCCAGCGCCCCCGGGATCCCAGCCACGGGCCGGGGGGCAGCGCGGGCAGACGACTCCCACCCCCACGAGGCCGTGCGCCGGGGTGGTCTCCGTGCCGTGGCCTCTTCGAGGGAGAGCACGCCCAGGGCCCTCCGGCCAGGAGACAGCTGGCGCTCGCAGCGCCGGCGGTAGGGAAGGACCACCCAGCTGCACCGGGGGGGCTTCCTTGCAGGGCTGGGAGCACAGACTGATGCGGGAAGACACCGGCCCGAAATGTATCACAAAGTGTACAAGTTCTGTATTTGCAAAGGTCCGGGAGACAGGGCCCAGCCCCGCGGGGCGCTCTCGTCACACGGCACGAGCTGTTGCGAGAAGGGGCTGGAGCGGGGGGGTAGGGGGGGCACGGGTCTTCTGGACTTCCTTCCCGCGTGGGGGCTTTTCCTCAGATGCATGTTAGGTACGTGCCCTGGGACTGGGGAGAAGGACTGGGAAGGGCCCGGGGTGCCCACTCCAGACGTGGAGGCCAGCAGCCCTGGGCTCGCCTAGCCGGGTCCCCGGGGGTGTGCGCGGCGATCCCCCTCACTGATCCGGCTGGGCACCGACTGTCCGAGTCCCCAGCTGCAGACCCTGCCCGCTGCGTCCCGAGAGGCAGCGTCCGGCGGGAACGGGGACACGGATATCTGGGAGATGCCGGCCTCCTGCCCCTCCTGCAGACTCCTGCCTCCCTTCACTTCTGGGGGCTCAGAGCCCTCAGAGGAGACCCCTGCACATAAGCAAGGACAGCGTTTTGCAGGAAGCTGGCCCTCTGGGCCTCCTCTTCCCGGATGCGGGCGATCTCGGCCTCCTTGAGCCGGAGCTTCTCCCGGAGAGATGCGTTCTCACTCTCCCTGTCCAGCAGCGCCTCCCGGTGGTCACCTGCCATCACTGCAGGACAAGGAACGGGGTGGAGACGGCGCCAGGTTCAGGGCGCTGCCTGGGCACCAGCCAATCCGGAGGTCCGCAGAGGGGCCTGGTGGGGCTGGTGCGGGGTCCCCTGGGGGTGCAGACACCACCTGGCGCCGCCCGGAGCGCACACCCCGGCCGAGCCCAGCTCTGCAGCCCAGCCGCCCGTCAGATAATCCGGGGAGCAAAGGTCCTGCCGCGACGGCGCGGGGCTGGGGCTCAGCTCACCTTTGAGCTGGCGTTCCAGGGCTGCCACCTTCTCTTTCAGCGCCTCCTGGGCGGTCAGTTCTGCCTGCAGGCGGCCGTTCTGCTCCCGCAGCTCCACCCGCACCCTGGTCACCTCGGCCACCTTTTCTTGGTCCTTGTTGCTCAGTTCCTGCCAGACACGGGGGTGAGAACGTGGCGGGGGGCGGGGGGCGGGGGGGTCCCTTCACGTCCAGGTACCTGCTGCAGCTCCTCCAGACGCCGCCTCAGGCCTTCCACCTGCAGGCTCAGCTGGCTGGCGCGGGCCTGGGCATCGGCCACCGTCTGCCTCTGCTGCAGGCAGGCGCTCTGAGCCTCGTCCCGAGCCTGCGCGAGCAGCCGCAGCTTCTCCTCCAGGTGAGCCAGGCGCTGCTGCTGTGGGCATGGGGGAGGGGCTGGTGAGCAAGGGGGAGGGCTGCGGCCTGCCTACTGCTTCCCTGCAGGTGGTCCTGAGCTCCGGGGGTGGCATTGATCGCCCTGCTCAGCCACAGGGGGGCTTTCACTGCAATGTGGAAACGGCCTCATAACTCAGGTTACTGTGTATGTATATTCCAAACAGGCTCAACCTGAACTAGCCTATAGCGAGTACCCGTCTCCCAGGCTGACCATTCTGCCTCTGGTTCCTGGCTTTGGCCATGCAAACCCCTCCCCCATCCCAGGGCTGGACATCAGGGGCTCTTTGTAGGGGGGTCAGATGGGATCCTGGACCTGTCTTGCTCTGACTCCTATCTGCCCCTGTACCCTTGGCGCTCCTGTCCCCCACCTCTCTCTACAGAGCTGAAAGACAGCCTGGGTCTGGCCTGTGCACTTCTGCCTCCCAGGCCTTGCTTCCTGGTGGGCACCGCAAGCAGTGGGCTCCAGCCTTGCCTGGCCATGGGCTCACCTCCTCCAGACGGACTTGGTTCTTGGCCTTAATGAGCTCCTCTTCGGCCTGGCCACGCTCACTGAGAGCTGCCGCCTTCACTCGGCTCAGCTCCTGCACCGCGGACAGTGACCCATAGTTCTCCTGGCCCCGGCCAGGGACTCCTCTGGGCCCACCCAGCTGCTGAGCCAGGGGGTACCCCTGCACCAGCCTCCTGAGAGCTTCGCTCACTAGGCAGGGTTGCCACAGCCAAGGGATCCCATGTCCCACCTCATTAAGTCCCTCTGGCCTCACAGGGATATTGGCGGGTGGGTCCTGATGAGGTTCTGAAACCACAGAAGGGGTGCCCCAGGGAAGAGCACAGCCTAGCACCCAACCAGCACACGCTCACCTCCTCCAGGGATAGCCGTGAGGCCTCCAGCCTCTGTACCCTCTCCTGCATGGCCCTCTCACTCTCTTCCAGGTGACGAGTCATGTGTTCCACCTGCCCAGGTGAAGGGCAGGAACGGGGCTGGAAGACGGTCTCCCCAGCTTGCATCCCCCCATGGAATCCCCACCCCGTGGCAGGCAAATCTTGGGGACGCTTTCTTCCCAGAAGGGGCTGCCCCTCATGGCTTTGCAGGAAGTGAGGATGGAGGACATATCCCAGTGTCACACCCAGGCGGCAGCTGGTGCTAGGATCCTTTCGAGAGGCTGGTTAGGAGCTTCTGGGTCTGTCATCTGCCGGGGCAGGCAAAGAACTACTGCCCAGCACCCCAAGGCTGTCAAGGAGAGCACAGCCAGGGGTGTGCGCTAGGGACACCATGCCACCCTGGGCGGACAGTAGGGACAGCAGGAGGCCGGACAGTGTAACCAACAACCACCTCCTTGGCTCGCAGCTGCTCCACGTCCTCCAAGCTCTGTCGGGACCGTTTCTTCTCCAGTTCCAGACGCTCTGGAAGCCCGGGGGGGGGGGGAGAGCATGGGTGGGATTCCCTGGGGGGCCCTCGCTCCCTGTCCTCCCCCCTCTGGGCCCCTCAGCTGTGGGCCTGCGTGCGCCCACCCTCAGCCTGGACGGCCCGTATCTTCAGCTCAGCCGCCGTGTTGGTCAGCTCCTGCCTGGCCAGGAACAGCTGCTCCTGCTGAGATCTCACCTTCCGCTCCAGCTCGTCCACCTGGGAAGCCAGCACCGTGGACGGGAAGCTTCGGCTTCAGCCCCAGCCCCTGCCCTGGGGCCCTGGCCCCACACCCCCCTACCTGGTTTCGCAGAAGCAGGTGCTTCTCGTTGGCAGCAGATAAGTCTCTGAGGAGCTTAGACTCCCGCTCGGCAGCCTCCTGAGGGTGCGACGGGGCATGGGCACCGCTGGTCACCCCGCCAAGCACCGCCTGCCCGCCTGCCCGCCTGCCCACCTGCTGCTCTAGCCGGCGCTCCTTCGCCTGCCTCTGCGCCAAGCTTCGCTGCTCCTGCTCTGCCGTAGCCAAGAGCTCCCCCAGGCCCTGGGCCTTTTGCTCTGACAGGGCCAGGGCGGCCTCGGCCATCTGCAGCCTGTAAGGAAGGAAAAGCCATCCCAGCTTCCCCCTGAGCCTTGCAAAGGCACTGCTGTTCTCATTCTTGCCAACCACTGGTCACCTCAGCTAGAGCTCACCTCCTCCAAGAAGCCTTCCGGGGTTACCAACCCAGCTGTGTCCCACCTCTACTTTGTACACTGGGGATGAGTCTGCATCACTCTTTTCTGCCCATGGGCACATCTCCAAAATGTCCCGAAGCCACCCCTCCACCACTCTCCCGCCCTCTGCCCCACTTACTTGGCCTTAAGGGCATTGATGATGGAGTGTCTCTCATTCAGGGCTTCCTGAAGCTGCCCCACGCATGCTGCCGATGCCCTATAAGCAGAAAGGAAGGTCTGAGAACCCCAAATCTCAGAGCGCCCCCAGGTCCACTTGGCTCTGGTAGCAGCTGCTGCTCCTCTGCTTCTACAACGTTCCACGTGTGGCCGGGAAGCTCTCGGCGCTGCCCCTAACCAGCCAGTGTCCTCGGCAAGCACATGCCACCACCTCATCGACGGGCAGGTGACAAGGCCCAGGGTCAGTCACCCCACGAGGCCAGAGCCAGGACCCAAACCTCAGGCACCCCAACTGGGCCGGAGCCCCTGGTCCTGCGCTCACCTGCTGCTCCTGGCCATCTCTTTTCGCTGCTTATCAATCGTCTCCATCAAGTCCAGAAACTGGGGACAGAGCCAGCCAGAGCCCTGGTCAGGGCCCGGAGCAGGAAGGAGAGCGGATGCCCGCCGAAGCAGCAGAATAGAGAAACGTTCGCCTCATTCAAGAGGGGGATGGGGCTCCCACACAGGGAGGCCCACCTGCCCACCCATCCAGAAAGAGGAGCTCAGACCAAAAGGCTGCCCCTGGCGCCTGAGTGTTGGCCACCCAGAGAAGCTCTAGGGTCCAGGGGAAGGGAAGATGGCCAGGGCATGGGGACCAAGGCGGGCCCTGTGTCCATGCAGCTGGAGTGAGGCTCAGGGTCAGAGGCAGTGCTGTCCCCACCTGCCTGGATTTCTCTTCCTGGAGGTGCTGTACCTCCTTGCTGAGCACGTGGGTGCGGGCCCGGTTCTCTCGGGAAGTGGTCTGCCGCTCCTGGTTGTGGTCCATGGCTTGCTCTACGGGAAAGAACCCCATTATCCACCAAGGGGACTGCCCAGCCCCGCGGAGTGGCCAACAGTTAGCCCGGCCCAGAAGCTAGTCATCGGAGAATCCACACCGTGTCGGCAGTCTCACCCTGCAAATCAGAGTGCGCTAGGAGGCGAAGGGCTTTAGTAGGGGTAGGGATGGCGGGAACGGTGGGGCCAGCAGCGCAGAAGGCACCTGTGCAGGGGGCACGCACATGGGGAGGCAGGGGAGACACTCAGCTGCCAGAGACGGATGTTAGCCTCTGGCCCAAAGGTCAGAGTCCACTGTATGACTTTTAAGAAATGAACATCACGCTCAACTCCTGTGTTAGGGAAAGATTCAGACAGCATTGGAGGGGGGCCAGCCAAAAGTTGGGGCAGTAGAAGTCAGGGACGACGACACAGGCGGGGCAGGCCCGGCAAGAGGCGGTGGCCCCTGGGTGGCTGGCGCTACTGGTAAGACAAGTAGTCACGGGGAGTGGCAAAGCGTTCCACTGAGCTTGGCTGGGGCTGAGCTGTTGGGGTCACCGATGGGAGGGGACCATGGACCCGAGGTGCCCCACACCCACAAACTCTGGGGTGCTGGGGCACATGCCAAGAAGCCCCTTTCCAGCTGTGGCTGAGCCACCAAGGCATAAGCATGGCCCTCGGGGCAAAGCCTCAAGCCACAGTGCCTCCGCTTCTTCCTATGTGCAAGAGGTGACCCCCCACCTCACGGGCCTGAGAAGTGAGTGTGCACACTGAGGAGGGCTCAGAGCAGGAGAGGGCAGAACTCCGCAAGCTCACCGCCACCATATCCCTCCCTCGACACCTTCTCCGTCTCCTTCCCGTTTCTGATTCAGGCCACCTCACAATGCCTGTGCACAGCCCTGTCTGAGCCCCTCCTGCAGAGGCTGGCCCCATCAGAGGGAATCCACTTTGTGCCCAGCTCCAAACAGCACACGCCGTCAGCGGCCCCGAGTGCCCATACCCACAGCTCTGAGGATGTCGCCTGGGACGTTATTTCCTGCCAGCTCCAGTCTCCACAGGGTTCTGTTGCGGGGGAGACAGTTCACCAGGGCCCGGCCCCCCAGGAGGCCGACGCTGTTCCAGCGCAGGTCTGGAAGGAAACCTGTTGTCACCAGATGGAATGTGCCTGCACAAGGCTGGCCCAGCCCGGGATGGTTTCTTTGGGGAAGGGTACTCCCTGTGATCCCCAACAGAGCAGGAGCCCCGCTCACCGAGCCCTCCCTACAACACCTTCCCACCCCCTTGCTTCTGGAAGAGGACAACAGTGGCAGGAGGGCAAGCAGCAGCAGGAAGGCTAAGGGAGCAGGGGATAGAGCCCCAGACTGCAGACCTAGAGGAGAAGGCCAGTGCAGGGAGGCCTCACCCAGCTGCTGGAGGTGGGCGTTGCGTGTCAGGGCCAAGGCCAGCTCCTCTGCGCCCTTGTGGCTGATCTGGTTGTTGCGGAGGTCAAGCTGCCGGAGAGCGCCATTGCCCGCCAGCGCCCCGCAGAAGGCAGCAAACGCATCTTCCCACGGGCCTAGGTTGTTCCACTCCAGGGTGAGACTGCACGGAAGGTGGACGTGAGGTGTGGCCCCAAGGAGCACCCTGTTGTCATAGGGGCCAGAGGAGAGGTGCAGCCTTCGGGGTCTCTGGCAGAAAGGCTGGGGCCACGTGGTAACTTGTACTGGCCAACTCCCTACCAACGGATGGGAGACACCGACAACCGGCCAGGAGACCATGCTCCCAGGCTGCAGAATGTGCCCTCTGAGCCAACCCCGAACCATTCGTGGGGGTGGGAGGGGTGCTGGGGGCTGGCGGAGAGGGCAGGGGCCAGGACGCTTCACCTCTGAATGGACTTGTTCTGTCGGAGCAGTTGTCCCAGAGCCTCAGCGCCGGCAGCCTGAAGGTTGTTGCCCTAGGTCAGGAAGGGGCAGGTTGCTTAATTCCCCATCGATACAGGCTGGGCTCCAAATGCCACGTCCACACCCCGCAGGGCCCTGGTTAGGCAGCGGATGAGGCCAGGTGGCCTGCTCTCGGCAGGCGCGGCTCCTTTCAGATATTGCTTTCCCTGACCGCGGTGGGCCTCCCGGTGCAGGCTCATGTTTGTTCATGGGAACACTCTGGAAATCACATTCCTGACCTCCAATCTCCACCCACCCACCCCCATCAAGACCATCAGAAATCGGTGTGGAGCCCTGTGTGCCGAGAGTACTTACAGACACTGTCTCTGACCACCATCCAGATCTTCACGCTGCCAGGACACTCAAACCGCCCCCCACCCACCCCCCTGTCTCAAGTAGTACGCCCCTGAGTGCAGACCCGCTCACCTTTAGATCCAGAAACCGCACAACGGTGTTGGCACACAGCCCCTGGAGCAGCAGTGTGGCCCCTGTAAGGGGGTAGGGCGTCACTCTGGGCCCTTGAGCTCCTCCCTGTGGGCTCCAGTTTGGAGCAGCTCCCCAGACATAGGGGGCAGATGACTGTCCCAGTGGCCCCCAACCATCAGGTTTCATGCCAGGAATGAGTTGCCCTGATCACTGCCAGGTTTCAAACATCTGTTAGGCACAGAGCCAAGCTGCTGACCTCATATGCTCACCAGCATACTGGGTCCCTCCTAAGTCAGGGGAAGGGAAGGGTCTCCGTCACAAAGAGCAATTGCCCTCCGCTGCCAGGGACGCTGCTGCTGCTTCCTTGAACTACATGCAGTACAGAACAGTAACCCCACAAAGATGAGGTCCGGTGGGATGGAAGAGCTCTCTGCCAGGGCTGTCAAGGAACGAGGACCACGTGCAGCAAACCAGGGCAAACAGAGCAAGGCCAGGCTGCCCTGAGGCAAAGGACTTGACCCCAACCCCAACTCTGAAGTTGCAAGGGCTGTCCTTGCCCCTGCCAGCGCTCCAGTGCCCACCTTCCTCGCTCAACATGCAGTCACTCAGGATGAGCTCCGTCAGCAGTGCCTCCTTCTGCAGCAGCTTGCCCAAGGCCCTGCAGGTCTCCACAGTCAGGCTCTGGGTGGCCAGGTCCAGCCGGCCCCGCGGCAGCTCCTGCAGTTGCTGCAGGACAGTTTCCTGGGGCTCAGCCCCACTTTCCTTGCACAGCCGCCTGTAGGAGTGCCGGAACTCCTCCATGGCACGCTCCCAGAGATGGGCCTCACCATGAGCCAGCTCGGGCTGGCAGGCGGAGGGAAGCCGAGTGCTCGCTCAGGCTACCTGGCTCCTCTCCCTAATTGCAATAGGGCAGGGCCTCTCCCGTGGGGGCCTACGGCGCCGGGCAGCTAAGGGTGGAGCACAAAGACTCCTAAATCCTCAGCAGCCGAGCAACGAGGGACAAACCGAGTTGGTTCTCCAGGAGGGAGACCCCATGAGGGCGGGGGAGGTGGGCAGGGTACCGCTCCGGCAGGGACCCGGGGAGTGGGGCGTCGACCAGCCGACGGGGATGAGGGCTCCTCGCAGACTGGCCCTCCCGCGGCGGGACGGGACCCCAGGCCCCCAGCCCGCGCGCTTTGGACCCTCAGTCGCCGGCCGCGGGGCCGCGCGGACTCCGCGAAGCCTCAGTATCCAGGAAGAGCAAGGCGCGCCGGGAAGGGCGGGCGCAAACTGCAACTCCCAGGAGGCTTTGCTCTCCCCGGGCCAATAGGGACGAAGGGGCGGGCACGCACTGCGGGCCCGCGGGGCGAGGTGGGGCGGGGCTTCGGAAGGCGCGCTCCGGGCTGATTGGTTGGAGGGGCGGGGGCGGGGCTCCGGAGGGCGCGCTCAGGGCGGACTGGCTGGAGGCTTCCCGGAGCTCTGGAGGGCACGCGCCGGGGCGGCTGTCATGGAAGAAACTGGTGGCGGCTTCCGGAAAGTGAGAGGGCAGGCAGGCCGGGCGGGCGGGCCCCACACTTGATTCACGTTCCCAGAACCGCGCCCTCGGCCCTCCGCGGGTGGGGTCCTGCACCCGAGTCGCCGGAGGTCGAGCAGGCAGCCGGGTTTGCCGCAAGAGGGAGGGGTGTGCAGAAACCGGGCGGGGGGGGCGCGCTCCGACAGGAGCCCGGGACCCCCCACCGCCCTAACGGCCCGGTCCCCCGGGCGCCCCGGGACCCCGCAGGACAGGCTCTCAACCAGGTGGCGCGGAGGGGTCCACATGCCTGCAGATTGTCAAGCTTCCCTTTGGCCTGTTGCCTCTCTGGGGGCCCTGTGCTCGCGTCCCACCCGAGCAGGGCTGGAACTGGCCCTGCTAGTCTGGGGGCGGGGGAGGGGCTGCGCACGTGTCCTGCTGGACACCAGGCAGGCACACCTGCATGCCCTCGACATAGATTAACCCTGTTAGAATGTGGGTACTAGTACTATCCTCACTTGCCAGTGGAGAAACCGAGGCAGAGCTAGGATTAACCTCAGGCGGTTCCCCTCCGGAGCCTCACCGTTTGCTCTGCCCTGGTGCGTGCGGTTCTGGGTGTCTGGGAGGGTATGGAGGCCCTCCGGCTTCCACGCCAGCAGGCTGGGAGTGGCTTCTGAGTCTCACTTTATGGCTGTGTGCGAAGCTTGGGAGGCCCTGAGCCCTCGGTGTCAGGCCGGTGCGCCAGGAAGGCCCACGGGCCTTGCTCCACCGCCCAGTAGGAGTTACTGCCTTACAGAGAGGCAGGGCGGGGGTTCTCTGTGCTCCCCTTCTCCTTCAGCCCCCTCTTCTCCTTTGTCACCCAGCAGGGTGGCTCGGCCCTGGCCCAGAAGTGGTTAACCACAGGCTAGGGTGACTTGGCAGAGTGGTGGTCATGAGAACCCCCCCATATTTGCTGGAGAGAGAAGCACCAACCAGCACACCTGGAGAGCCCCGGAGTCCTCACCCCAAGGGCTCTGGCCAGAGCTGGGGTTATCATTACCCTTAAGCAGGGCTGCCCCAGGTGACTGTGAGAGGGACAGCGGAGCCGTAGGGCCTGCACGCAGTGGAGCAGAGGCTGAATGTGTCCCAGGTCCTGACCTCCTCAAGTTTGAGTCACTTGTCTGTTTAGGGAACCACAACCACACACAGCTGGTGCTGACTCCTTTAGTCTCGCCAGGCCGGGTGCAGCCGCCCTGCTCTTGTCGCGCTCCCTGGGGTCCGGGAGCAGGTGGGGCAGCAGCCTTCCCCGCCTCTCCCAGCAGCTTCTCATAAGCAGCAAGAAGGACCAGCAGGTGGCGCCAAGCTCTCACAGTCAACGCCAGGAGGGCGAGGCTGTGTCTGGAGCCACCGGGGGCAAGTTCTTACCCTCCTGAGCCGTGGCCCCAATGGTGCCCACTCCCTCCCCTGCCCCTCTGCTCTGCTCCTGGGCTTTGCCAAGCTGCACTGGGTGAGGCAGCGAAACCTCCCGCGGCTACAGCTGGAGGCGTGGTCAGTCCCCAGCTCACCTTCCCTGTGTGACACCCCGTTTCTGGGCTCCTGCTGCCCTCCTCCTGCCTCCCTGCTGGCTCCTCGTTCACAGCCTCTTCTGGCTGGACCCTGCTCTCTGTAACCTCCCTTGGTCCACCCCCCAAATCCTCCTCATCCTTCGACCTTCTGGAAGGCTCTTCTCTCAGCTCCAGCCACCTACCCAGCTGCTTGGCTCGAGTGCCTCATGCCTGTCCCTCACTCAGCGTGTTCCAAGCTGAGCTCCTGGCCCCTGGAATCCATCTTTCACCCACAGCCCCCCAGCTCTGCAGAGCGGTGCTGTCCTTTAGGGGCTCAAGCCCCCACCTTGAGGCGTCTCGGCTTGGACCCACCCTTGTCTATCCGGAGGCCCCGTAGACATGCTCAGGCTCTGCCTCCCCTCCTCCCACATTCACCCTGACCGCCCGTCGCCACAGCAGCCCAGCCTCTGCCCAGCTCTGGGCTTCCCACAGTGGCCATCCCAGGCCCTGCTCGTGGCTGACTCCAGGGAGGGCCCTTAGAGGGAGCTGACCTGGTGCCTTGACCAGGGTCTGGCACAAGCTAGACAGTGTTGGCGGTGTGGACACACCTGCCAAGGGGCCCACTCAAGGAGAGAGCCTCAGCCCCGGGGACGGGAGTGCAAGACCGCCCTTGATCCCGTGAGGACTGGAGCCCAGAGAGCAGCGGGTGGCCACCGGGGCTGCTCCCGCCTGTCCACCGCGTGTGTGACTCCTGGAGGCATTGGGGGCTCCTCACTGCCCAGTCCCCCGCCCTGGGAGAGGGGCTCGCCAGCATGCGGAACTCGGCGCCCAGGGGGTCTGTGGCAGGCAGGGTGCAGTGCCGGGCGCCTGACCCGTCCCCCTGCCCCCCAGGACCTGGTGAGCAAGCTGCTGCAGCTGCACTTCACGGACGGCAAGACCAAAGGTTCGCGGGCACCAGCTGGTGGGCAGGGCCAGACTGGGGGGCTGCCAGGCACCGTGACCCAAACTGCTGCTCTGGGGGGGCCGAGGCCTCGGGGAGGGCAGGGGGCCACCTGCATGAGGAGTTGTCAGGTCAGAAGTAGTGAGAGCAGCGGGGTGGCCGGGATGCCAGGGGAGGGCAGAGCGCGCGTTCTGTAACTCGCTCCCCTCCCCCTTGCAGTCAGCGGGGACGCGCTGTGGCTCATGGCGGAGCTGCTGACCATCTTTGTTGTGGGTGAGCCAAAGGGCCCCAGCAGTGTCCTCTGGTGCCCCACCGGGCTGGTCATGACTCTGTCCCCCTTGTGTTTTCCCACCGGGGGGACCCACACACACCTCTTACCCATCTTCCCACCAGCCCTTAAGCTCTGTGTCCACTGGCTCGGTCTTCTGAGCTGCCAGCCAGCACGGGGGTGGGGGAGGCAGCCCAAGCACCCCCACCCGGCCTCTCCAACCTCACTGTCCTCCTACGTGGTGGCAGAAACAGCCGTCCGCAGCATCCGGCAGGCCCAGGCAGAGGACCTGGCTCTCGTGGACGTGGACCAGCTGGAGAAGGTGCTGCCTCAGCTGGTAGGTGGCCTCATCCTGCGTCCTGCCCTCCCGGGAGCAGGGCTGGCACCCACGGGTTCTGAGTGCTGCTCTCCCCCACAGCTCCTGGACTTCTAGGGCCTCTACCCCTACTGCAGCCCCCGTCCAAGCCAAGGCCAGGCCCCGCGCCCGCACTTCTGTGGCCTCTGGCTTCAGACAAGGAAGGAGCCGCTGAGACTCTTCTCCAGCCCCCAAGACCCAGCGAAGTCCTGACAAAGGCCCCACTCCTCCTGGTGTCCCTCTCTGTCCTGCTGCTGACCGCCCGGACACAGCAGGTGGGAGGGTTGCTCGGGGGGGGGGGGAGGTGCCTTCCCCTCACACCCACTGGTGTTGAGAGAAGCGCAGGGTCCTGGGGAGGCAGGTGCTGAGAAGCTGAGGGGGCCCGCCCGCCCGCCCGAGCAGGTGGCCTGTGCCGTCTACAGATAAGCAAAGCTGCACACAGGCCTGACACCCCGACATCAAAGCTCCTTGCAACCTTTTAACCATTTGATACCCCGTCAGAAGATGCTTCCCTGATGCTTTAAATTTGTTCTCACGAGGCAACGTCAATAAATCAAAGCCGCCTCTCAGGCACGCCTCCCTGTTGCCATTAATCACCCAAAGTCAAGTTGCCTCAAAGCCTCCTGGCCTGCCCCCATCCATGCTGCCGAAGGGAAGCGCAGCTCCGAGCAGGGCCAACACCAGACTGCATGTGTGAGCGCCCTGCCGAGGGCCACAGCGAGGGCCAGTGAAACCTGAGCCCTCGCACATGTGGCTGCTCACTGGGAGCACGGACGATGCTCCTGCCACGGGATCCATGGCTGTGCGGCGGCCACTGGCCCGGAAATGTCGCTGTGGGCAGAGCCTGCTGGTGGAGACCGGCTGCCGGGCCCCTAGAGCTGCATGGGACCTGTCAGGAGCTTGGTCGGGTGGTATGGATGCCCTTGCCCTTGGATGGCCTCACCTCCCCCCCAGCCCCACCCTCTCCACCCTGCAGCACCCACCTTGCTTTAGCTCTGACACCTGCCCAGTGACTCTGCAGTCAGGGCACACAGAGCTGCAGAATGTCCCCTGGGGAGGGAAAACAGCCGCCCCACCGACCACAGGGATCGGGAGGGACCTTGGAGGACCTCCGGGGGCAGCCTCGCCCACAGCTGAGCAGGGCACGGCTGGGGAGCAAGACTGCCCTCCCAGATTTAGCCCCACTGGCTCCTTCCTGCACCCCTTCCCATGCTGGCCCCCCAACTCTCCTCTCCCACCCCTCTCCTCGGGGAGTCTCGGGGCTTCAAAGCGCTGGGGGCATGTGGAAGTGATTAGACCTGAAGGGAAGGCTGGCAAGAACCTGTGCCCCACAGCCACTGAGAAGTCTGCTCAGATCAGGGGGTGCGGGGGCACCAGCCTGCCCTCCACAGGTGTCCTCCCAGTCCTTCCGGTCCTGGTGCCCTGGGCTAGGGCAGCCCTGCCTACACACAGCCAGGCGCTAACGCCTGGGGCCTTTCTCACACTTGGGTCCTCACAGGAGAGATAATTTGTGCTGTCAATTAAGTGTCCTCAGGGAGGACACCTGTGCCTTTATTCATAAGCGCGAGATCCCCGTGAGCGGCACCCCCCCAGGTCCAGACCAGCTGCAGGATCAATGGGCCCAGGGGACAGCGGGACCCCTTTCTGGAGAAAGGACGACAGGAGTATCTCGAGCAGCTCACACCTTTATTCTTGCTCAGGGTGGAGAGGGGTCCTGTGGCCGGCAGAGAGGGCACATCCAGGCTGGTGGCACTCACCTCTTGCTGGCTGCAATGCAAACACCAGGATGACCTCAGGGTCCCTGCGTCGGCAGCCCCTCCCTCTGCTGTGCCCTGCTATGGTACCTGGCAGCTTCAGCCACTTGGGCACCTTGCCCAGATCCCTCCTGACCGGCGGGGCCATCCCGGTGCTGGGTTCAGGGAGCCCCACTGCCTCAGCCTCGGCCGTTGGCTCCAACTCAAGGGGTGCAGGGTCAGGGGCTGGCATCAGGGGTGGGGTTCCAGCAGCCCTGGACATGCACCTGCGGACAGAAGGCCGGGGTCCAGGATGGCTGACGCACTCTGGCAGGGGCTCTCCCTCCCCACTGCCGGCACTCACCTGGCCACCAGCACATCAGCTGCAGATGGGGGGACCGTATGTTCCAGCAGCCGAGGCTCCAGGAAGAGGCCTGTGAGACACCGAGCCCACCCTCAGGCCATGGTGGGGGCCCCCCCGCCCACTGTTGCTCTGCTCTGAGAGGGGATGGGGTCCCAGCAGGTGGCTGTCCTGGCACTAGGGTATCGGGCAGAGATCTCCCCCCAGACTGGAAGCAGCTATTCTAGGGTATATGATGAGCCAGGACATGGCCCAGGGCCGGCCAACCATGGGCAAAGAGAAGGGCCCCCACCCACCTGTTGGTTCCTCTGCTCCAAAGTGCACAAGGGCTGCAGGGAAGAGATTTGCCTATAGGGAGAACAGGAGGCAGCTCAGGGCCCCAGGCGGGCACCATGGATGGGCAAAGGACACATGGGATGGATGGGGGCGCTGCACTCCACTTTTGTGGTGGCCTTTGTGGACTGCACGTGAAGCTAGGGGCACTCACGGGGAGCAGGGCTCCACGGACGAGGGTCACAGCCCCAGCCAGGTCCCTTCAGCAAGTGCAGTCTGCTGCGCAGTGCCCCCATGAGCTGCCCCCAGCCCAGCTCTACCAGTCCACCCTCTGGCACCAATCCCAGTGCAAGCCAGGGCGGCTGGGAGACCACAAGGGACCCTCCAGGAGCCAGCCCCAAGCACCAGATAAACAGGAAGCTCCTGTACTGTGTGCACGCTGGCTTCTAATGACCTCTTCTCCTGCCTGCTCGGCTCCTAGGGGAGCCAGGCCTGCAAGCCCCCACCCTCAGCAGAAACTGCGAGAGGCCGACAGGTCAGAGATGAAAGTGGGCACAGAGAACGTGGGGAGGGGGGCCAGGGAGGTACAGAGAGGAAAAACGGGCAGTGCGGATCAAAGAACAGAGAGCGAGGGTCTGCCTGCAGGCTCAGGGCCCCTTGGCTGCCCAGGCCCAGGCGTGGGGAGTGGGGCGGCTCCTGGAGCCACAGGGCTTTGAGAGTCCTGGGCAGGGAGGTGCTACCCAGGTCAGCAACCTTGAGAGCTTGCTACCCAAGACCCCGAGAGCCCACACTGGAGTTCCCTGACTGCACTCCTGGTAGTGACGTGGTAGGGAAGAGCCAGGGCCAGGCGGTATGAAGCTCCGCCCACAGGACGAGGATTAGGGTGGTGGCGGTGTTGCCGCTGCACTGGGGACCACGCTCCCCACCCCACGAGGCCAGGAACTGCCTCTCCTGAGTCTCCTTCCCTGGCGGGAGCGGGGGAAGCAGGGTTCCTGCTCAGATGTGGGTCAAGGATGGGTCCTCATGTGCCCTGGAGGCCCACCCAGCAGGGGGCTAAACTGGGCTGCAGAATCAAGGCTGCAGGCAGGGACCCCAGAGTCCACCCCTCTCGCCTCTGCACCTGAGGGGGACCATGGCCGCAAGCCCTAAAGCTGGCCAGAGGGTCCCCGTCCTCTGCCCTCAGTGGAAGGGGCAGCCACCAGGTGAACCCTTCCGCTCCGCTCTCTTGGAGGAAGCTTCAAAGGCCAAGCCCAGGAGCATGGAGACCAAGGCCGGGAACAGGGCAGATCTGAAAACCCCACACCCCATCCTGGGATCAAAGCCTCATTCAGAGGCACTGCCTGCACCAGGGCCCTGAAGGCACCAGATGCCGGGGAGCAGGAAGGGGGCACAGGGACCACAGTGCCCGACTCTCCCCGGGAGCCCCAGGTTGGCTGACCCTCCGGGCACGACAGCCACTCTCAGAGAGTACCAGAATGTTCTGCCTGGCAGGGCAGCCTGGGGGCTGCAGGGCTTCAAGCCTCGAAGGACCCCTCTCACCAGCCAGGAGTCCTCCGGGGCCCTTGGGGCACCTCCTCTGGACCCCAGACTCCCACTAGAACTACCCCACTCGCTTGCTGGCATCTTCGGGATTCCACCCAAACAAGGGGGGAGTGGCAGCACAGCAGGCCGCCGTAACCCCCAGGAAGGAGACTCTACCCCTCTGTTCAGGCAGAGAAGATCTATGCAGATTGTGGCCATCTTTAGGACCTGCTCTGGCTGACCCCTGGACCCTTCATGAGGCCGAGGACAGGGGTGTCCCTGAGGCTCAGGACAGCACCAGCAATGAAGGAAGCAGACCTGACAGGCACCGGGGGTGCCTGTGCCCACCAACTGCACCCCCACCTCCCTCCACACCCTTGTCCGCAGTCCCACCATCCCCAGCACTCCCTTTCCTGGTCCAGTGGCCAAAAGGGGCAGCTGGGCCGCCGTCCCTCACACCTACCCCAAGCTGTCACTCTCTGGGGCTCAGGACTGGCCCCCTGACAGCCTCCCGGGCAGCCAGCAGCCAGAGAACAGCCCTGCCAGGGACATGAAAGCCGGCGGCTTCCGCGCCCACGCCTGCTCACCCACACAGGGAGGAAGGCTTCCTTCCCCGAGCCCTGCCAGCTCTCTGATCGCGAGCGGGCGGGGACGCCACCCCGCGCGGGGCCCCCGCAGCTCCAGGCGGAGCTGACAGATGAAGGGAGACAGCTGCTGGTAGCAAGGGGCAGAGTGTCCCCAGGAATCAGGCCGGTCGGGCAGGAGGACAGGCGGCACCCCAGGGCTCCTAATGGGGGGGGGGGTGGGGCTGGGCACTGGTCCCCCTCCATCGCAAAGCATCTCCTAAATTCAATGTTTATCAAAAGGCTGGCCAGCGAGGAAGGGAGGGAAGGAGGCAGGGCAGGATGGAGGAAGAGGCCCAGTGCCTCTGGGGCTCCCAGGGGCTGAGAAGGGGTAGCTCGTGGCAGGGGGGCGGGGGGGGGGCAGCGCCCTGCTCCTGCCCACTCTGACTCCTTTCCTTGGTGAGCTTCCAGCCTCTGCGGGATCTTGCCCCATGACCCCACAATGGTGGCAGCCCCAGGCAGGAGGCAGACCCCCTCGCCCCCGCTCAGACCTATGCAGGGCCCGCCAGCCAGTTAACAAGGCCCAGCCTCTGGTACTAATTAAAATATCTGAGAAGACTTTGAAGAGGAAACCCTTAGGCCAGAGGGCTGGGGAGGCCCCAGGCTACCCTCCCAGGGGCAAAGGGACAGGACATTCCTCCTGGATCTGGAAGGTAGCCCCGGCAGGGCAGGGCGCCTCACCTTCACAAGCTCTGGGGGCCACAGGGAGGGTCGGGCAGAAGCAGACACCAGCTAGTGGGGGGGTGCAGCACGCATTCCTGGCAGAGGCCTCGGGGTCCGGGGAAAAGGCAGAGAGAGGGAAGTAGGCCGAGCAGCAGCCCTTGGAGCCTGGGGCCAAACTAGCCTCCAGCTGCCACCCCAGGGCCCTGCAGGCAGCCAGACACCTGCAGGTGAGGCCTCCGGGGGCCCCTCTCGCCCGGACCCCAGGCAGGGCGCTTTGCGGCCTGCGGGCCGTCTGGCTCAGGAAGGCTGGCAGCCAGCCGGGTAGGCCCCTCCCCGCCGGGGCAGGAAGCGGAGCAGGCTGGAAAGCCCCAGCATCAGCTTCAGAGGTGCTCTGCCCCCCAGCCCCCTGGGGCCACCCGGCTACAAGGCATCATTATCCTTTCGACCGAGGCACACCCTCCAGCACCTGTACCCCCGTCCCCCCGCACCCCACCAGAGTGCCGGTACCTGAAAGAGAGTCAGCGTGGGGTCATCCAGGACGATTTTTGGAGGAGTGATGACTGCAAAGAGATAACTTGTCTGGGCCAGGAAGCACCTTGCCCCCCACCCCTTGCCCACAATCCCCAGGGAAGACAGGCCTGAGGTGGAAGGGGAGGCCCAGGGCCCACAGCCTCAGCTGGGGTGTTTCCAAGGAGCCCCCTCAGCTCACAGCCCTCTGCCCACCTCTCTGCTGCTACAAAAACCCTGGCAGGGGGCTTAGGGCCTGGGACGGACAGACCCACAGGGAGCCCGGGCCCCACCCAGTTCCCTGTGCAGCCCAGGGGCCCGACTCCCTTGGAGGCGGAAGGTCCCAGGAGCCCGGGAGAGAGGAGCCAGGCTGCACACAGAGGGTGCAGGGGTGCTGAGGTGGGGCAAAAGCCAACCTCCCTTCCCAATTCCCACGGTCCGTGGACTTGTCCTCAGACACCAGCAGGACTCACATGGTTGGGACCTGCCCACCACGATGTTTCTAGGGGGAAAGCGGCTTCAAGCCCCAGCTGGGAGGGGTGGGGGTCCCTGACGCCCGGACGCCACCCAGCTGTGTGCAGCAGGCCCAGGAGAACTCACACAGGCAGAAGGGCAGCTTGGGGTTCCCCAGGTGGCTTCTCACGAAGGCGTGCAGATCCCCCACTGCAGGAGCAGGGGCGGGTAAGCAGAGCTCCGCGGACCGGCGCGGCCCCCCAGACCCACTCCAGGGCTGGCCACATTCTGGGATGGGACAAGCTGGGGCCCACCCCTGCACAAACCCCCGCTACCCTACAGGCCCGGGCCGCCCCGGGCAGCTTACCGCCTCTTAGTACAGGACAGCGCACCCACCCTCAGGCCAAATCAAGGCCCCAGGGGCAAAAATCCAAGCTTGTTCCTTCCACAGTCTTCCGAGATGCTCGGCCTGGCTAGGCCCCCACCCTGCTGCAGGAGTGTCCTTCCCTTTGCCTCTTACCCTGCCCACTATCCTATCCTGAGCTCTGCCCTAGGGAGGCCCTCGTAGTCTTGGGCACAGATCACGAAGGACCTCATTCAGGACTGACGGCACTGCCGCGTTCCTTCTGGGCTGCCACCACAAGCCTGAGACCCCTGCTGTTGGGGGGGCGGCCGGGATGGGAGAGTGTTGGGCCTACCCGTCCTCTGGGCATTCCTCTGTCTCACCTGTGCCCTGAACAGGTGGACGCATGGGGGCACCCAGCACCTGGGCTCCCCAGCCCTGTGCCCAACCCCCCGACATGCTCTGCAAGCTCACGGCCTGCCCCACAGAGACGGCAACAACCCAGAACACCCGTGACCCCCAAAGGCCAGGCAGCCGCAGTCCCGTGGTCGGGAAGAAAGAAGCCAGGAGGGGCTCAGAGAGCCCCCCACTCCAGACGCCCACGCGGGGCTGTTTACCTGTCTCGTTAGGGCGGAAGAAACCCTGCAGGATGTAGCGGTCAGGGAACAGGACCCTCAGGACCACCTGGGCCACAAGGAGGCAACGTGTCAGCACGAATGGCCAAAGCCCGGTCCCACCGTACCCCTAGGCCCACGATGGGCAGGCCCCCTGACCCAGGCCAGAAGATGCTGGGGCAGAGGGCCAGACACCACCTGGCCCCGGCCATCCCTGGCCTGCTCCCTGCCCTGCTGGACACGGGGGGCTGGTCAAGTATCGCCGGGCGCGTTTGTGAAAACACATCGTCTGTGTCTGTCATGAGACCAGGCGCACTGGTGATAACCATGGCTGCGCAGGCCTGGCGGGAAGCACAGGTACCCCAGCCAGGGGCGCGGGACGAGGCCTGCGTTCGTTGCAGGAGCCACACTCAGTCTCCCTACCTTAGGGTAGCGCTCCAGCTTCTCCCTCATCTGAGCCTCCCTGAAAGCCTTGGTCACTAAGGGTGCTTCCTCCAGGCGCTTCCTGCAGGGGCAGTGGGTTGGGGCGTGAAGGTCTGCGGTCTCCGTGGCCAACCCAAGTGGGGGCCCCCACACACCCACCCTGGGATCTGTGGGCTGCTCCCCCACACAGGGCCAGATGGGACGGGGGTACCCTGCCTAAACCCCTGTACCCCGAGATGTGCTACTGAAAACGTGGGAGCAGGGAGACGCCGACAGGGACACTGACGGGCACACCCACCGCTCACTCTTGAGCTGGGCCAAGCGTCTCCTCACATCATCCACGGTCACTTCGAAGAACTCGTCCGGCAGCTCTGCAGGCCAGGCCTGAAGCAGCTCTTCCAGGTCGGGGTGGCACACCACGGGGTCCCGATCCACTGGCTGGGTGGGCAGAGGGCTCGGCTGACACAGGCCCCCCGGAGCCCAGGCTCCTGACTGGGGGCTGGGTCGCCCAGGCCTCACAGCTGGAGAGGCCACACAGACCCCCAAGGCCAAGCCTGTACCCTCACTGGCTGCCCCCGTCAGCCCATGGCCAGGGCCAGGTGGCCAGGACTGGAAACCCTCCTTCCATGCATACTGCTCAGCCACACAGACACAGAGACCCTCACTCCCCAGCAGGACACGGGGCCCAGAGGGCTCAGTGCAGCCAGGCCAGGCCAGCCAGGCACCCTCGCTGTTGGGGGGCTTGGGGAGTGGGCTGAGGGACAGCCTGGCAGGGCCAGCCTTCACCAGCAGCTCCTGTGCTCACTTCCTGTCTCCACGGGAGTCTCCCACTAAGAGGCCTAAGGAGCTGCCTATTATCAGGGTCCCCCAAACAGAGAGCAAACTCGGAGAGCAGCACCCTGGTTGAGGCCACGTCAGGGGCTACCCAAGACGGCAGGGGAAGCAAGAGCCCCCAAATTAGAGGTTTGGCAGAAACCTGCCAGCCACTAGCCCCACGGCCTGGCTGTCCCCAGTCCACCCTCTGACCATCCCCCAGGGATGCAGAAAGGGACAGCATCACTCCTAATTGGCAGTGATGAGGACGAGGAGGATGAAGGAAATTGAGAGGCAGGGCTTGCTTGGCCCAAGGCGCCTCGGGGGCGGGGGGGGGGGGCGATTGCCAGCGTGAGTCGCGCGACCAAGGGGATGGGACACCTCTTGGCACCATGGCTGCCATGGGGCTGGGCCTGACCGAGATATGCAAGTTCTGGCCCAAGAGGCCCCCCTCTGCCCTCCACTGTCCACCTCCTCCTCTCTGTACCAGGCTGCGGGCCTAGCAGGCTCGGGGAGCGTCCTTCCCCAGTGGACCCTCCTACAGCCGTCCCCACAGCCCGTCCTGCTCTGCAGGCAGACTCACTGCCCTGGGGATGACACACCTGCTGGGGTCTCCAGGGCTAACTCCCCAGCCACACCCGAGGCCTGGACCGCCCACCCTGGCAGGGCTTAGGTCCCTGCGGTCCAGCAAGCGCCCAGCAGCACCAGGCCTCACAATGCAGCTCTCCCCCAGTGAAGGGAGGTGGGCTCTTGTCAGGAAGCCCCTCGGACCTGGAGGCACGGGGGCAGAGCAGCCGCAAGGGGCTGGCTGAAGCTCCAGCAGCAGGGCCTGTAGGTGGCCGGCAGAGGCCCCTGGGGGCTGCCCCTTCGAAGCCACAAGGCTCCTGCACTACTGCGGGCAGTCTACACCAGAGCTTTTTATGACAAGATGCCAGGCGCCAGGCTGCCCCCCACAGCCACGGCGCCTGCATTCCAGAAAGGCCAAGAGCTGGCCTGGGCGCCTGGGGCGGGGTGTTGGGGGAGCGAGGGCAGGACATGGATGTGCCTGACTGGGAACGGCCGTGTTCACGAGTGCCAGGCCCCCGGGCACTCAAGCACGAAGCCCGCAGGCTAACGCGCAGCTGAGGCCACCCCGTCACGGTCTCTACCTTGGAGGACCCGGCCGCGGGCGCACGAGTCGCCCTGAGAACCCAGCCAGCCAGTGGCGTGCAGTCCCTGGCACTGCACGGAGTCTGAGCGCTCAGACCTGGCTGGCGAAGCCAGTCCCAGGGAGTGCTGCCCACTGGGTTTTCGCGGTCCTCTTGGGCACTTCCAGGGCCCGGCCTGGGGTGGCCAGAGGGCTGCAGGCTGCCAGCAGTGCCGATGACCCCAAGGCCCACGGCCTGCTCCCCAGGTCATTTCCACAACAGGGGACACAGGACCCACCGTCTCCACGCTGCTCAGGGGCCATGGACTCTCGGTCAGAAAACAGAACAGACAAAATCCTTCTGGGTTTGGATCTACTTTTGACTCCTTCTCTCCTCCTGTGTCTCACTCTGTTCCAGAAACCTGTCTGTCACACAGAAGCCAAGAGCTGGGCCCCATGCAGGAACCAGAGGGCTGGGAAACAGCCACCAGCAGAGCCCGGGGTCAGACCACCTGATGTCCTGGCCCCAGGCAGGCCCTGTCCCAAAGGAACAGACCAAAGTCCGCGGCTGGGCTGCTAGAAGTACCACCCTACTGCCCAATGATGGAGGAAGAAGGCAGGCAGCTTCAAACACCTCCGCTTGGCCTTCCCCAGGAGAGCATTTCCACAGCAGAGAAGAGGGGCTGGGGTGGGGAGGGAGCTGGGGAGGTTAGAGCCAGGCAGCCGCCAGGCTGAGCCCTGGTCCTGCTCATGCCCACGCTCTGCCAGCAACCCGCCCTCTTCTGCCGTTCCTTCTCCCGCCGTTCCTGGTCCCGGCAGTCCCTACACACAGCTCCCGCCCTAGGCAGGTTTAGGGAGAAGTTTCTGGATGGAGAGCACAGCATCCGCAGAGAAAGAGAGCACATGTGGTGGCAGCCGTGAGGGAGAGCTATGGCGGAACAGAGGACAGGTGGACAGAGAGTGAGCAGGACAGGTCAACGGTCATAACGCTGTCTGCAAAGTGGGCAACACTGACCAGGAGCCCCGGGGGCATATGAGAGGGGCAGGAGCACCCTCTGTGGGTGATGACGGGCCAAGGCTGGACAGATGCTGGAAGACACACAGCCCATTCAGAGATAGGGACACGGACCCCGAGCACCGGCTGTGGCCAGCCGGCGGAAGATGCCCTGTTTCGCCACGATGGGACACGGGAGGGAAACCGCAGAGGAGGCTGTGGGGTCTTGACTGCCCTTGGCCCCACACCAGGCTTGGTGCGGCCGAAGGCAAAGCTTGGCACCGGTGTGGAGGGTCAGGAAGGCCAAGCAGGCCGGGCGCTGGGCCGACACCAGCCTGCAGCAGCCTCGCGAGTGGCCAAGCATCCAGCGGGCACCCGGGTCCCCTCCTGTCGGAAGTGGCCTCACCGCTGCTAAGGGTTCATTTTCTTGACAGTAATTTTCCGGGACGTGATGACACACAGAGAAAAAAATGTAAAAACGATTTGGGGGTGACCTCAACCCCAGATTTTCCAGCTTTCCTGTGAGGGCTCTTGTTTTTCTCCCCCGCTCCCAGCCCAGACTGTCCTCTGACAATGGTCTTTGGTCAGAGGGAATGTGAAGCGTTTCCCCTTGAGGCTTGGAGCTTAAATGAATCAGGACGCGAGGGCCGCAGGCCAAACCCTCCGACTTACTCACAGGGCCGGCGCCCGGCGCCCTCCGCAGGGCTGAGCCAGAGGGCGAGGCCAGGCCGGGTCCCGCGAACTACCGAGAACACCGAGCAGAGGAAACGGGAGAACGGGGGAGCTGAGCACCAGCACAGGGCGAAGCTGAGGCCCCCACACACCCGCGGCGTGGACGAGACACGTGAGCTCCACAAAGTACTGAAATCAGCAAGTGCGAGGTGTGGCACGGGGCCTCCTCACTCACAGGCCTGGCAACTGCCCTGAGGAGCCCAGAGAGACACACAGCATGAGGTCAGCAAGCCACGGAGGGGAGGACACCCACGTGGTGGGAACAGCCCCAGAGAGCCCTTGGGTCCAATCAGGGCGGGGGCCTGAAGACAAAGCCCTCCAGGCCCCACCGACACAAGGCCGCCTGGCCCTGCCTGGCCAGCTCTGGGCATCCAACGCACCCCGCGTGCTCATTCTCCACTACGGTGTGCAGGCTGGGCACGTCTCCCCCAAATCCGGCCGGGGCAGAGACAGCTGGAGGGCACCTGCCATGTGACTCAACCAGCACCTTCCGAGCCACGACCTATCTGCCACCCGGCCTTGGTGGCATTCCGATCAAGGCCACGGCTGTGCCTCTTGGGCTGCTGGAGCCTGGGGGCAGCCATAAACACGGACCACATATGACAAGGGCCAGTTTGAAGCGTGCCCTGAGCCCACACATGGGGGACAGCAGGGCATGCTCACGGAAGGATGTTATGAGAGGTGCCCCAGGACGAGAGGAGGAGGGCAGCAAGGGGCACCGCTCACAATCTGCTCTGACCCCCAGGCCCTGGCCCCATGTGCTCTAAACCTGCCCGCAAACCAGGGAGCAGGGATGGCCAGAGGCCAGGCTGACACCTGCCTTGAGATAGAAGCACCAAGGAGGTCCCAGGCCTGTGTCTAAGGCCAAGCCCTGCAGGGTGAGGGGCAGGCAGGGGGCACTGCCGTCAGCCACCTGCCCCACTCCGGGCATCGGGGCCTTTGATCAGAGACCCCCATACCGGCTTGGGGGGGGTGGTGCCTGCTGGGATTGCGGCCCAGCCGCGCACAGAGCGCACAGGGCTGCAGGGTGGCCTCCTGGGCCGACGGAAGGACTTCAAAGGGCAGGCCAGGGGCCGCCGGGCAGCCCCAGCCTCTCCCCGCACCCGGCTCTGATGGCCAGTAAAACTACCTTCTAATAATTAATGTTTTGACATCAAAGGCAAGAGCCGCCTGGGTCTGTAAACCATCCCAGTTCTCAGCCGAGGACCTGCCTGTATTTTATCCTGTCTCTTCTGACTCTTTATTTAAACCCCAAACCACACACAGGCGAAACATTAATGGGAAACTTGGAAACTCCTTTTGATTACCAAAGTGTACCTTTGAAGTTCCCCCAAAAGTTCCGTTTTTGTTCCCTTCTTCCCTCCCCCCCAGGGCTGAAAAGGGACACAAAGCAGACACCATGTGGCCGGCGAGCCCTCCGGGTGTGGGGCTGTTAGTGACAAGAGGCACGAGGCAGGCAGGCAGGCGGGCGGGCGGGGGACGCTCCACAATCAACCAGCTGCTGGGGCGCCCAGATCAAAGGCACACGCTGCTGGCGGCCAGGCGGCCCCTCCCTGGGACCCCTCCTGCCCGGGGGCCCAGGTTCAGAGCCCGGGGAGGCACTGGGATCCTATGCCCAGATAGCAACCACCTATGAGACAGCACAAGCCCAGACCCTCCCCAAATGTCCACGGGGCTGTAGGCAGCTTGCCAAGAGATCCAGAGAGCCAGGGCCTGCCCGGGCCAGCAGGAGCCAATGGCCCACAAGCCACATGCCCTGAGTCCTCAGTGCCTTCAGGGTGGGAGAAGGGACAGCCAGCCCTGGCCCTGGGGCCCAGGCCCCAAATACAGGAATTCCCAGGAAGAGCAGGCCCGGATGGAGTCACACCCCCAGGATGGGCTCACCCCAGCACGCAGGCCTGCTTTCGGCCACTGATTCTGGGCCCAGGTCACAGAAGCCAGGACAGTGGGAACTGCGGCTGAGTTTCTGACACGGGCCACACACCAGCATGGGGGCCAGGACACCACCACCACCACCTCCCCAGGACGGACGGTCATGAGGCTCGGGACTGGCTCAGCCCCCCGCCGCCTTCCCCAGCCCCTGCCCCATCTGCTCAGCAAGGACACGCCGAGGGTGGTTCAGCAAGGGGGCAGGGGGCAAGTCCCAGCCGTGCGCCCCTCTGACAGCACGCAGGCTGTCCACGGCCGGGCCTTCCCCACCCACCGCCCCGCCCCTCTGACAGCACGCAGGCTGTCCACGGCGGGGCCTTCCCCACCCACCGCCCCGCCCCTCTGACAGCACGCAGGCTGTCCACGGCCGGGCCTTCCCCACCCACCGCCCCCGCAGGTGCCCCGACCCTCCACCCTCCCCAGACGTGCAACCTGGAAGCAAGGACCCGAGATAGACGGGATGCAAGTGGGCATGCCCCCGCACCAAGACAGGCTGCTTTCCTCATGAACTACAGACGCACAACGCGCAACTGAACCGTTCCCTCCGACTTACAGTGAGGCTGTTAGAGGACGTACGTCACCCAAACTGGATTGCTCCCTGGAATGCAAGGATGGCGCGATGGCGGGGGGGGGGGGGTGGTGTCTACCCAAAACCTCACCAGCTGAATGAACTGAAGGAAAGCGGCCTGACCTGCACACCCACTAGCTAGCCGCAGGAGACCGCCAACCAGATGCAGGGACCTCAGCTCAGGAATACGGACAGCACGGGACAAGCGATGCCAAAGCGACCTTCGAGTCAAAAGCTGGTCAACAGGCTGGCCCAGGCACAAGGGTGGAGGGCGACAGCTCCGAGGCACTGCCTGGAACAGGGGCGCTCAGAGCCCACACAGACACAGGTGGGCCCTCCTGGCTGTGATTGTGCTCACAGGGACACATGAGTTCATCAAAACCCATCACACTACGTCTCAAACGATGCCTCAATGAAATTAAGACAAAACAATCACTTCCCAGAGAAGATGAACACGCACCCACCCACCTGCCACATCCCCAGGCTACCTGCGCTCAGGAGGAAGGACCCCCCACACCCAGCCCGCTCCTTACCGGCTCTGGCTCTGGCCGGGGCTCCTGGCCAGGCTTCGACTTCTTCGGCTTGGAGGGGCCTCCGGGGCTGGAGAAGGACTTGGGCAATTTGACTGAGGGCGACATCAGAGACTTGGCCAACCCGGAGGAGCCCCCCAGGCGCTGCCCCCCACCTGAGAAAGGAACAAAGGGGGCGGGGGCAGGCTCCTTGGAGATCTGCTTGGCTTGAGCGTCCACACGGCTGGCCCCGGAGATGCCGGCTTCATCCTGATGGCTCACGTCCCCCTGGCTGAGCCCTGCGGAGTCCAGCGGAAGCAGAGGGCTGCCGGCTGCCTGGTCGGCCGACAGGGAGGAGGTTGGGCTTCCTGGGGCTTTGCTCCGGGAGACCCCAGCAGAGCTGCATGGCTTCATGGCAAACCTGAGAGTGCGGATGCAGAAGGCGAGTGACCCCGACAGAGTGCCCCCTGCCTGGGTCTCACGGCCCCTCCTCTGGCAACGACCACACCAACCGCAGCCCCCCAAAGGCGCTGCCAGCCCCTGCCCCACCAGCCGGCCACCATGGCACAGGCCCCTGGGCAGGCTAGGGCCCCTGATCGAGGGGAGAAGGCCACGGTGGGGCACATTTCCTCTGTCACTCTTCCCTGTTTCCCTTCAGACCCCGTTTCCCCACGCAACATGAGTCCGAGGTTCCCCCACCTGATGATGGCACTGCCCCCCGTGAGGCCTAGGGACTTGAGCGTCGTGGCCTGCAAGGAGGCTCTGCCAGCCACCTGTGAGGAGGGAACAGGACACACGGCTGACCCCTCGTGGACAGCATTCCCCCACCCGGCCGCCCCAGACAAGGGCACCTCACGCTGGCTCCCTCGGCCTGAGCACGGTCACCGCTGGCCCCCGGGGTGGACACCGGCTCCTAACAGGCTCGGGTCCTGCCTCCCGCACCCCAACCTGCACCCGAGCATTTGTTGGCTGGTCTGCAGCCACCTCCCCCACTCCACTCACGGCCTGGGCGGGCACGGCTCAGGACCGAGTTAGTCACATCTGGCCCGCTGACCACCTCTGTGGGCTGACCTGACCACGATGGCCTCGATCCAGGCCCACGTGCCCCAGGCCCAGCGTCTGTCTCCTCTGGGGGAAGAGGTGTCCCGCCAGGTCCCCCCCACCAACAGCCCTGGGACCCCTGCCCCTCACAGCCCTGTGTCGGCTAACCTCGAGCAGGGATAAATAGATGGGCAGGTCCCGTCCACACCAGGGCCCCTTGGGGACAGTGGCCACCCAGGGCCAGGGAAGGGCACTTGGCCAGGGTCAAAACAAAAAGCCCCTGTGAGATAGGGGACCCAGCGCCAGGAGGGTCCCCATCACGGGCGGGCGGGTGGGGACAGGCGACGCCCGCACCGTGCTGCACTCGGTTTTGAAAAAGATCAAAACATGAGCAAAAAGCAAATATTTATTAAAATGAAACCACTTTTGTGCCTCTCAGGCTTTGAGAGACGCTGGGAAAACAAACAGGGCGTCGAGGAGGTTTGGGGAGCAGCCCGGGCAGCCCGTGGTTAGCGCCAACGGAGCCGGCACTCTGCTTTTTTCCATGAAACACATCACGCTTTCAGAGGCGGTCTCCCGGCCGCTGCTTTGAAGGCGGGTCTGAGAGAGTGAATTTTCCAGATTGGAAAGCGGGGCCGGGCCGTGTGGTGACTTGGGGGCGGGCGGTGGGGCGCGGGCCAGGCGGGCGGGGCCGGGCCGCTCACCTACCTCGTCCCTCATGTACACACAGACCGGGCTCGCCTCGCACGGCCGCTCCAGGCACTCCCTGCGGGGGGCAAGGAAACCTCACAGGCCGCTGCGGGTGCCCTCAGAGAGCACCCCCAGGGCGGCCTGGCAGGACAGCGGGGCCAGGCCCACCCTAGCCATCTCAGGGCCACCAGGAGGCAGCGGCCAGCCACTGGCGGGGAGCCACCTGCCCAAAGGGCTTGGTGTTTCCCAGCCTCGCGGCTCAGAGCGGCACCAGCCACCTCCCAGATGCGCCTGGGCTCACGGTCAAGAGCGGGGGTCAACCATGAGAAAGAAGCCCGGAGCCCTGGGATCGAGGCTTCTATCTGAAGCCATCCCCCAAGAGCGCTGCTGACCGCTGCAGCGCCAGGAGCAGCTCGGGGCAGGCATCCATTACGCGGACTCCGGGGGGACAGGCTGGGTCCATGAGGCCACAAGCACAGGACACCCCGCACCCCACTGGGGCTGTGCCGGGGGCAGAGAGCACTGGTCTTCCTGAAGACCCGAGCCGCACGGGGGCATGTCGGCCTGCAGCCTGCACCCGGGGCAAGACGGGCCGTGATGCATGAGGACAGCGGTGATGCCCCTCGGGCAGCACGTCCACACGGTCGAGCAGCACAGGGCTCCCAACAGCGGCTGAAATCAGCGTCACCAGGAAGTCAAAGTAAAGGCTGTGGCAGACATGGGCGTTGGCGTGGCAGGCAGTACGCTCACACAGGCCGGGCACCAGGGCAACGCGGGGGCAGACGGACAGGAAACACCACGGATGCTCCACAAAGACATGTCCCCATCATCCGGAGACACCACACAGACTGGATGTCCCCACGCCTCAACACCGTCATCCAGGTCACCACGGGCCATAGCACCTTCCCTCTTCTCCTGGAGGTCATGCTCGCCTCATAAGCAGGACCCCGAGACGCAAGGGAAGAGCCCCCCGGAAGCGCAGCTGGACAGGGAGGAGACCGGGTACACGCACGCTCGCACACACACCTGCTCCCATACACGCCCACACAACCTGACCCCAACCCCTGATCCGTGGCCCTGTGCTGACCGTGGAGGTCACAGGGTGCAGGCCGGCTGACCCTGGCCTTGAAGCCCTTCAACTGCGGGTGCCACAGGGAGGGGACGATCACCCGTGTTTCCTAACACGTCACTGTAACATCAGCCCCCGGAAACGCCCATTCGAGACCACACCTGGAGGGCCGCATCCGGTCCCCCTCCTCCAAGCAGGGCGGACCTGAGGGGCAGGACCCACCTGAGCGGGAGGCCTGGAGTGACGTCAAGCCACGCGGCGCTGCCCCATCAGGACTCGCAGCTTAACACGCAGACCGGGCTGGGACCAGAATGCTCAGAGCTGAGCTGGTGACCAGAAGCAGCAGGGCCTCCAGCCGCACACAGATACCCTGGACAAGCGGCTGCCGGGGCCCCTCCCCCACCCCACCCCCGGGGACCCGGGAACCCAGTCCTCCGGCTCGGTTCGGCATGGTATTCCCCCCCCCCCGCCCATTTGCTTGCAGGGCTTGCTTTTGCGTGCTGCCCAGAGTGGAGACCCACAATCCAGAGCTAGCTACCGGGACCCGTGGAGGAGGGGCAGCCCTGTTGCCTCCCAACACCCCCACAGGAAGGTGGGGGGGCCCGTCGGCTAACATCCCCCCGTGGAGCTCACCCCGTGCTCTCCTCACACCCACGCCTACGAAGCAGCTGCCCCCCAGACAAGGCCGCCCGCCGCGACCAGAGCCATGCAGCGGGCTGGCCATGGAAGGCATGACCTTGCGGGCACAGCGGAGCGTGGGAGCGCCCACCAAGACCCCCTGAGCCCAGGCCTCAGGAAAAGAGAGGACCCCAAAAGGGGTCCCCGGCCCTACACTCTTCTACTGAAGACCAGACAGAGGGAAATGAAGGAACCTCAGTCAAGGGAGATGTGTCCAGCAGACAAGATCCTGGGGCCAGAGAGAAAGAGGGGGGTCCTGGAACCACCTAGACTCAGAGAGCTAGCTGAGCACACGCTGGCTGAGCTGACAGCCACCACGCTCGAGTGGCCCTCTGTGCGCTCTCAGGACCTCTGGCCGGGCGTGCTTTCTCCAAGTCCTTCTCTGGGCACCTGATACCGTGATGGGGACCACAGACCACACACCTACAGACGAGCAGACGAGCAGAGCAGCGCCCGGGAAGGCCTGCCTGCCTCGGTGCCCTCCAGGCCCCTGGACATCAAACGCCAGCCCGGCTTTGATGTGCGTCTCCTCCAGAGGGATCAGATTCCCTGTGTGGGGATCTGAGGGAAGGCCTGTAAACAAGCCAGGGGAGGGGTGCCCGCAATGGCTTCCAGACCTTCCCAGCCAATGAGCAGAGCTCTCCCTCCAAGAACAGCGGACTGGGGGTGGTCCAGAGCTTCAGCCTGCCAGAGCTCCCTGCAACGGAGACCTCACCAAAGCCCCAAGACTCTTGGAGGGAGCTGGGCCAAGGGCCTCCTGAGGACGACCCCTGTGACCCGACCTGCTCCCATGGCCCAGGCTGAGCCGCAGGCGTCACTCAAGGCCGGGCCTCCTGCGGAGCCTCCGTGGGTGCCCGCCCGCCCCTCGTCAGACGTCACCCCAAACCGGCAGGATGATGCCAGCAGACCTGCTCCTCTGGTCAGGCCCGAGGCCAGTGGGGACGCCGGGCAGGGCCGAGGTGCTGCTGCTGTCGGCTGTCCGGATGCTCTTCCCTCACCACAAACGTGCCGCCCCCACGGGCGTGAGACGTCCGTCCACCTGGGGCCAGCTCCCGGCAGGGCCGTGTGCCGGGGGGGCAAGCCAGGTATCTGGAGACCGTTCTATTTACCTCACCTATCTGGGCCCGGCCAGGACAGGCCGCTACAACCACAGGTGCTGCCTACACAAGCCTGGTGCCTCTGAGTCCCCACACCGGAACAGAAACCAACCCAAGCAACAGAGCTGCGGCTTCAGTCTCAGCTGCCACCGGGAGGCCCAGCCCGAGGGGCCAGGCGACACGTACCCCAACACAGAGATGAGGTTACGACTGGAGGGAGCCACAGGGTCCCCTCCTCCAGGGAGGACTGAGCAGGGGCAGTTTCAAGAGGGAAGTTTCCTTTCCTTCCCAAGGAAAGATGGGGCACGGTGGCCGAGAACTCTGAGTGAACACCCTCCTCAGCGTGACCATGGGCTGGTCCCCAAGCTCACAGGCAGCCCGCTCTGCAGCCCACTGTGCCCCAGGGTCACACACCCTGAGGGAAGCACGCGGACAGCCTGCCCTTCCCAGGGACGTCCGAAGCCCTGTTTCGTCCCAGTGAGATAGATGGCGCTGAGACAGCGCGGGCTCGGCCGCGAAGCCGGGACCCCGAGCACCAAGGAAGAGCCTAGCCCGGGAGTCGCAGGCCCAGAGCCCCTCTCCCAGCGGCCCTCCCTGCAGCAGACAGCTGAGAGTCCACGTGGAGGCCAGCACCATCTGCGGCTCCCAGCCCCATGTGGGCGCTAAGCACGTGCACGGCTGCAGCCCACAGGGAGGCCGCTCCAAGGGTGAGACACGCCAGATTTCAAAGCCCTCCATCCAACAAAGAATGTAAAAATATCTCATTTTCCTGTTAATCACATTTTCAAAGCCTAACGTTTTGGACACACTGAGTCAAGTCAATCATAATCCTAAAATTAATTGCACCTGTTCTCACTGTTCTTTTGATGTCGCTACCCAAAGGTCCGAATTACCTCTGTGGCCCACACGTGGGGCACAGGCGGCATGTCCAGTGGCCACTTAGTTGATCCAGATGCTGGTGGTCAGGGCAGGGCCACCGTGCAAAGGAGCCGCCACCTGCCCAACGGTGGGCCCGGGAGGCTGTGCTCCCCTCTGACGGCTCCCTGCCAAGCACAGCACCCCCGCTGCTCTCAGACGCTTCCTGAACGCATCAGAAAAACCAGCTTCCTGCTTATCCCACTCTGCGCGGACTTGGAATTCAGAGCTGCCAGCCCCCCGCCAGCACGGGAGCCGCTGTGGGTCATGGTGTGTCGTCCCCCCGTGAGGATCCATCTGGCCACGCACGTGTCCACATCTGCAGTGTCCCTACGGTGGCGGGCCACCCCCGCATGGCCCCAGTGCGCATCACCAGCTCATCAGCCGTGACCCAGGGCCGAAGACGCCACCTGCCCTTCCTCGCAGGAATCCCACTGTGTGGTTGGTGAACACCAGCTCCCACGAAAAGGCACACAACCTTTGAGATGAAACTCAGCACAGGGCCTATCTGCTGACCTTGCATTCTCCCCCTAGAATGCACCGTCGGTGGGGACTGGGAGCCCAGACAGGCAGCCGGCCAGCCTGCTCCCGCTCTCTACGGGGCAGCCCCCAACTGCCTGGAGCCGGCGGCACGGCTGAGACCGTATCCGCACACCACAGCCGCAAAGCTGCAGACAGGCGCTGGGAGGACGCGTCTAGAGAGAGCCACGCAGAGAGGACGTAAATTCCACGCCGGCACGTTTGTGGACGCCCCGTGGCCAACCACAGCTGCCCAGCCCCTCCTGGTGCAAGCCAGCTTCTCCCAGGGTTTGTCTCCACCCCGTTCGGTTCCCGACACTCCGTCAGCAGTTTCCCCGGCTGGCCGGTCCGGAAAGGCCCCTCCTGAGAGGCTCCTCAACCGTTTCCACATCTAGCTCTGTCCCCCGACTGACCAGGGACCAGGTCCTGAGCGTCGACACAGGGGACACGGATTCCTTTAGGATTTCAGTTTCCAGTGCGGCTCATTTCATTTCTACTTGTACCTACTGGTGCCCCCTCTGGAGGGAGAGGGCGTCCTCACAGCACGGCGGCCAATGCCCTGCCTCCAGGCTCATCTCACCAGCCAGGCCCAGCTTCGAGAGCAGGGGCCTGGTATGTTCCCTCCCCCAGGCAGGATTCCTGGCCTGCATTCCCATCCAGCTCCTCCTGGTGGACCCTGCCTGCCCTTTGGTGGACCCATCTCTGCAGCTTCCTCAGAGCACAGGCAAGGGGTAAACGTGTGACTTTCCAGGCATAGAATGGCTTTGTTCCATCCTCACCTCTGATACTTTGACAAATAGATAATTCTAGAATAAACACTTCTCCTACAGTTTTTGAAGGCACTGGTCAGCCACCTTCCCGGTGCTGTGGCTGAGAGCCCAAGGCCCTTCTGCGGGCCTGCCATGTTTCTGAGCGTCAGGAACAGACCCTTCAACCCCAGCCCCGGCGCTTCACGGTGGGGCAGGGATCAGTCAGCCACAGCTGTGGGTCAAGTGCCACAAGCCCAGTCGTGTGTGCTGAAGTTCACAGGTCTGAGGACCTGCTGTCCTGCTCACTTGCCTGTGGAAGCCCCGGGGGCGGCGGGGGGGTTCATGCTCACGTAATCCCCCCCGTTCTTGAAACAGCACCCCCAGTCCAGAGAGCCCTGAGGCTCACCGTCCCCAGAAAACCATCTCCAGGGCCAGCAGCACCAAGCCTGAGGGGAACTAAGGCCTCCTGCCTGCTTACGCCTTATCTATCACCCATCTTCCCCCTCTTGCCTCCTTGCCCAGCCATCGCCCACCCCACCCAGATCCGGTGCGGCCACTGCCTGGGCTCTGAGTTGTATCTTCATGAAATCCTTCAGTGTCGGTCTAGCCACCTTTTCGGAGGAAGACGAATGACACACTGTACTCCGTAAATTCTTCCTGCTTCTCGTTTCCGCTGCAAGGCCTTTGCACTTGCTGTCCCCTTGGCCCAGAAGGCTCCTTCCCAGATCTTGGTACAGCCGAGACCTCCCCCGCCACCCAGAAAATGTTGCCCCATGGCCTCCCAGGGTGCCATCCCTTCTCTGTGACATCGTCTTGTAGCTCTGTACACCTGCCAATCAGCTCCTGTGCCTGGCTCGGGGAGCTCGGGGAGGCCAGGCCCTGGCTGCCTACTGCAGCCCCACCTGGCCTGACAGGCCCAGACGAAAGAAGGACAAACAGACCCAGCCGCTGAGGGCAGGCACTCACAGCCCTGGAGCCTGAGCTTCGAGGAGCACCTCCTCCTCCGGCTGTCCTATCCTTCTTCCGAAAATGAGGGTAACAGAAGCCCGGCCTCACCCAGCTGACGGGAGGGAAGCCCAGGTTAGACGACAGGCACCACCAGCAGCACAGGGAGGCCACCACTGCTGACGACCACCAAAGCGGGGGCTTCCACGTCCTCCCTGGGGGCGCCAGAGGAGGAAGCAGAGGCTGGCTAAAGGAGAGGCAGCCCTGGCTGCCAGGGCCCAGGCACGGGGGAGCAGAAGGGAGCCACCTGGTCTTGGCACAGCAGCCCCAACAGCCACTCATTAAAGGGACCAGCACATCAGAAACGGGAAGAGGAACCCCCAACAGGACAATTCAGGTGGGAGGGCAGGAGTCGGCTGCTGGGGCAGCAGGGGCCGTGGGCACCACGATCAGACCCGGTCAGATGTCCTATGGCGAGGCAGGAGGGCCCTACCCGGAGTCCCCTCTTCCACAAAGACAAACCTCAGGGCAGGGCCTGTTCTCAGGACTGGAGACACAGTCACTCACCCCACTCTCACATCACCCTTGGGAGGCCCACAGACAGCAGACTAGCAGCCCAGAGCCACCCAGTGACCACCACACCCTCCCACGGTCCCTTCCAGTCCGCGGGCCAAGACTTTCACAACTGGATGAAGACTTCCGTGCCAAAATGACAGACCGAAAAGAAAAGCGCTGCCATTCTGACGCCCTCAGGATTAATATTTAAACCATTAACTACCAGACAGAAACTGACACGTTAAACACCATTAAGATTTTCTTTTTAAACGTGACCTGTTTTCACAATAAGGAAGTTTTATACCTAAAGCACTGGTCCACGGAAGGAGCCCAGGGCCCCGTTCCCCCCACTGCTCACCGAGACCCCCATAATGATAGAAACACAGCTCTGCCCTTCCAGGAGACACGGCCCCACTGTCAGGACAGGAAACCCAGTAAAAAAGATGAGCTGTGGGAAGCCAGCACCTGCTGGGGGCAGCTAATGAACAAGCGGCCTCGTCTCAAACCAGTCCTCTCACCAGGATCGCAGAGCCCAAAAGCCATGGCCTCGGGCCACAGCAAACCTCAGGGCTGTGGCTCTGGACCAGCCCCACTGACCCAGCAGCATCCTCTCTACACAGCGGGGCAGGGCCCAGAACCTGCTCGCCAACGCTCACCTGGTCTGTGCAAAATGGCTGAGAAGCTCCCAGAGCGTCTGGCCCGAGCAGAAAGTGTCTTGCAACCTAGAGCCATCATCCAGCTGCAGAGCAATGCGAACCTGGGGGTGCAGGCATAGGAAACCAGGTTAGGGGGGCGCCTGGGTGCTCAGTCGTTAAGCGTCTGCCTTCAGCTCAGGGCGTGATCATAGAGTCCTGGGATCGAGCCCCGCATCGGGCTCCCTGCTCCACTGGGAAGCCTGCTTCTCCCTCTCCCACTCCGCCGCTTGTGTTCCCTCTCTCGCTGGCTGTCTCTCTCTTTGTGTCAAATAAATAAATAAAATCTTCAAAAAAAAAAACAAAACAAAACAAAACCAGGTTAGGAAGAAAAGCAGCTGTCCCACCCTGGACCCACATCCGAGTCTCAGACCACAGGGAAGAGAGCCCTGTCCTTCGGGGCTCCTGGGATCTGTGGGCACGTGGGAAGCTGGCTCCTGGGGGTGAGCACGGCCCCCTGAACACTCTGCAAATGTCTGTTTGCCGCTGTCTTGTAAGTTACCGTCCTGGGGGTTAACCCGTCAGGTAGCAGCAGTTAGCAGTGTGCTATGTCTGCTGAGCTTTCTTCACAAACGACCTGCTCTTGCAGCTTTGTGGCTAACAACTACATCCGGGAGGAGGGACTTGGGTCTATAATCCAAAAGAAAAGAAATTCCTCTCTGGTCCCTCTGCCGAGTGACAGACACACTAGGGCATGCGTGCACAGAGCCCGGAGGCGAGCGTGTGTCTGACACCTGCGAGCACCTCCCTCAGCCCCACCTGTCACAGCCAAGTGCTGGGTCCCCAGTCCCACTACACTGCCGCTCTGGCCAGACACGCGGTCAAGTGCGCATCTGCACTGAATCCCAATCACAAAGGGGGAGTGCTCTGTGTGCAGGGGCAAGAGAATCTCCCTTCAACCCTAGCAACCTCACCAATCCAAGGGAAGTCAGAGTTCCTTCCACTCGAAAGCTGGACAACCACAGGCATAAAGGAAAAGAAGGATGCTGGGGCCGGTCCCCACCGCCCAAGTCCTGGTGGGCTCCGGAGAGCTAACTGACGTCCTCGGGGCCCAAGCTTCCTCACCTCTTGACAGGGACGGAGGCCGCCCTCCCTGCGGTGTCTGCAGGACCCACACAGACACACAGAAGTGGGCTACCGGCACTGTGGTGGTCTCCACCCACGATAACCGTGGGGTCGGCCACTCAACCTCAGAACCTAAAAGTTACTGATCTGATAGAAAGCTGCAGGCCGTGGTCAGAGACTCGGGCCATGGTCCAGGGGTGAAGCCTGAGGCCCTGGGCCACGGTCCTCCTTCCAAAACTAGGCTGCTCGACATGCCACAGAACGCTCCAGGCTCCAACCGCTTGGCGACTAGAGTCATCAGGCTGGGCAAGTGCTGCTGCCAGACACAGAACAAGTACAAACTCAGAGCAAAGACTGAAAAGGCCCATTTCCAATCCACAGCTGAGCCCCGAACAGCAGCGCAGGTGTGGGGACACGGGCCGTGCCCAGCACACTGCCCTCCATTTACCCTCACGCTCCTCTGACGGCTGCAACAGACCGTCCCCTCTGCTCAGCATGCCGACGCATCCTGCAGCCCCAACAGCCTGAAGCCAGAAACTGTACCGCTGGCCACTCCCTGAGAGCCACCTACCGTGTTCTCGGGCCCCTGGCGGATCCGGGAGATGGGCACCATCTCCAGCTTGGCATTGTTGGGCAGATTGGCAAATCTCCACTGGAGAGAGAGGTCAAGCACGTTCCTCTGAAACCTGCAAAACAGGCCACAGCTCATGGGCTGCCTGCAGACCCTAACACAGTCCAGCTTCCATACAGTGCCCGGCACAGCCGTGCTAGGAGCAGGGGACAAGCCAGGTGATGTGCATGTCCATGCGGCAACTCCCCAGCCAGTGCCCCCAAGGCTGTAGGAACAGAGGTACAGTCTGCAAGCTTGCAGGGACAGAGCAGGTCCCTGTCTGCAGTGGGTCTTCCAATGGAAAGAGAAATGGGCACTGACTCAGCTTTGTGCATACAAGGACAGAAAGAGAGGGAGAAACCAGAAACGGGTCACCCTCTGAGGCAGACCAAGGGACTGCCCTCCCCCCTCCCCCATGTAAAGCAGCAACAGGCTGAAATACAGGCTCAGAAAATAAACACACACTCAGGGGTGACTGACAGGTATGCACCTAGCTCTGCTCGGAAAGTTCCAAATTGCTTCTGGCAGGTGTGTGTGTTTGGGGGGGGGGGGACAAAAAAAGCACAGGGCTCTGTAACAGCATGCCAGGGGACAGCCAGCATGGAGCACAGCCCTGGGATTCTCAGCAGCAGGGGCAAGGCCCAAGAAAGCAGTCTCCCGCACCACAGGCTCCTCTCTGTCCCTGATGTGAAGACAGCCGTACCATTAAGACATGCTGCTAAGGTGAAAAACTCCTCAGGTGGGACAGAAAGCCATACCCTACCAAGACGGGGTTCTGACCCTTTTGTTGTTTAAGACCACTTGTGAATACGGTGGAAGCCCTCTCTCTAGAAAAATGCCCACACAAGAGACCCATGCAACTTCCTCTTGCCCTGAGAGCCCCACCAGGAACTTAACACAACCAAATGCACAAAAACCCTCTGCAGAGACCCCTAAAAAGACACAGCCACATCCTAACCCCCAGAGCCCAGGAATGTGACCTTACTTGAAAATAAGGACCTTGCAGATATAACTGAGTTAGGGATCTCAAGATGAGGTCATCCTGGATTGGGGTGGGCCCCTAAATCCAATGACAAGTGTCCTTATAGGAAACAGAAGAGGAAAAGACACACAACACAGAGGAAGAAGGCCATATGAGGAGGAGGCAGAGGCTGAGGGCAGCCACAAGCCAAGGAGCCCGGGAGCCACCAGAAGCTGGGAGAGATAAGGGAGGCTTCTCGCCTACAGTCTCGCAGGGAGTGTGGCCCTGCCCACGCCTTGATTTTGGGTTTCTCTGAGAAAATGAGCGTGTGGGCTCCAGCCCCCAGGCAGGGCACTGGGGAGGCGTGGACGGACTTGGACCCGAGCAAACTCACTTCAGATCGTATTCGCTGGGGTTGAAGTCCTGTCGCCGGCATGTGTCCTCCAGAACCTAGGAGTCAGACGACAGGCCTGTGAGCCACTGGGTCCGGCCTGGTGGCTGGGTTGGCAGGCACACAGTCCATCTCTCGATGAACTAACTGGCTTTGCCAGACAGAGCTTAGTACAGACCCCACGATGGACTGTCCACTCGGCAGATCCACACACCTCGCCTGCACCTCCTCCTCGCCCTGCCTCTCCTCACTGGGCCTGCCTCGTCTGTCGCCGGCCTGCGGGACAGCCCACCACCACAGACCTCTTGCTACACGCTTTGGGAACAGAGTTCAAACTCGGGCCCCACCGCCTGTAGGGCTTCACCGTCCTCTCCACGAGCCGCCGGCACAGACGGCTCCCCGCTTCTGGGCCCGGCGAGCACACTGCTCAGTCCGCCACCGCCCCACCCTGGGGGCGCCTCCCGGCACACCCCGGCGTACCCTCCCGGTACGCGCACCCGCCCCTGGACAGCGGGGCTCGAGAAGCCTTTCTCATGCAACAGCTGTCCCGGAGAAAGTGCAGCGCGTGACTCAGCAAATCAGTTTCCAGGCGCCAAGGCCGCACACCCGGGGGACACCCGGCCGGAGGACGCCCCGGGACGGGAACACGGCTCGGGGCTCTGCCGTGGACTCCGTAAGGAGGAAGGAGGTGCCGCCCCCCGACTCCCGCCAGCCCGACCCCAGCCCCATAGGGACCCACGGAGTCCCTGAGCCAGGAGCCCGGCGCGGGAAGGGGGCGGGCCCGCCGTACCAGGAGACCGCTCATTGGCCGCCGAGGGCCCCACCCCCTCAGGTCCCGCCCCCGTGGCCCTCCGGAGCCAACCGCAGGCGCGGACTCGGCGCCGCGCCCCCACCGCAGCCCGCCCGCCCGCCGCCGCTCGCCCGGCCGCCGCCGTCGCCGCCGCCGCACCTGCAGCAGCACGGTGCTCGGCGTCACCTTCACCGTGTGGCGCCGCCCGTTCGGGGCCAGCACCGACACCGCGGAGCCACCGCCGCCAGCCGGGGCCGCCATCTTCCGCTCACGTGACCCGCCGCCGCCGGCTCGGCGTCAAACCACCTTCTCTCTAACAGCCGGGACGCACAGCCACGCGGGGGCGGGGCGGGGCCTGGGGGCGGAGCTCGCGCGCGCTTCCGGGCCCGCCCCGGCGTCCGGACCCCGCCCCCGGCCCGGGCCCCGCCCCCACGCGTTTGCGGATCCGCAGAGCGCCAGTGGCTCGCGTGGCCGGGCGCGGACATCCCAACGAGAGCCGCGTGGCTGCGGGCCGCGAGCTCGCGAGGCCTGGGCTCCGGGTCCCCGCCGGGCCACCGCGCCTCGCCGGCCTGGGCCTCGCTTGCCCTTCACCCCCGGCTCCAGCGCCCGCCCAGCTGCCCCCCCTTTCCTGCCTGCTGTCCCTCAGTCCCCAGTGGTCACCTCCGCCTTCGGCCCTGGGGGGTGGTGTGAAGGTCAGGGACCGGCTCAGGGTAAAGGCCGGCCACAGGCTCCAGACCAGAGAGAGTGCATTCGGTGAAAGCCTGAGACCAGCGTCCACACGCTCGGTGCTGGGCTCGCTGTAACCAGCGGCTGTACCCTGAGCCAGAACTTGTTCGCGATTCCAGCCCGCCGCAGTGGTAGTCTGTGGAAGGTCGGGAGGGAGGGGCGCGTGGGATCCGACTACCCTCCTGCGTGGGTGCTGTCTCACCTCACCTCTCGCGTACCCACGTACTGGAAAACACAGACACCTGCATGCATATGGAGGGAAACTGGGGAAAGGCTCAGGGTAGCTGCAGCTCTAGGGACACCCTCATAGTCCGGCCTCATGGTCCAGGGTCCAGGCACCAGTGCAATGCTCAGTGTGACCTGAGTGTCCCACTGAGCCCTCTCACCATCGGTGAGCCCCTCCCCTGAGGCCACAGAGCATCACAGGACATTGGAGATATCACATGGGAGGCACTTGAGAGGTCATCTGGTCAAGCCCCAATAGCAGCCACTGCCAGGTCTTCACTGGCTCAGAGATAATGCCTGCTGCCCTGTCCCTTCCTTGCTATCACCTTGTCCACTGCTGCCTGCTCACATGGGTCTCACCGTCTGTGTGTAGCTGGGCACACTGGGGCTTGGAGCAGACGTTCTTGGGGCATTTGTGGTCTCTGCCAGGTCAAGGTCTCCCACCCCACCCTTCCACCCATCAGGCCCCCACAGGCAGTTCTGTGGCAGACAGGCCCCTGCACCCCAGGTTGTCCCCGGCCCAGCCATTTCGGCAGGTCGGCCTGCGCGAGTTCCCTCAGAGCCTCATCCCCACAAGGACAGGCCTTTAATGCTCGCTCACTTGTTTACTGCTCTTTCCATCCGTGGGGCCCTTTGCTGTGCCGGTACGCAGAGCAGAGTAAGCAGAGCATAGCCTGGCATGGGGCAAGTGTTTGCAAACATCTGTTTGACCGTTGCTGGTACGACAAACACAGGGTCCCCCCGACTGGGCCTTCCCCTCCTGCTGCTGATTCGCACCTGGCCGAGGCCGGGTGCCCCAAACTCTGTGGGATCTGCGTTGGGACACTGGCGGTGGGAGGTGGACGAGTCAGGGCAGAAGCACCTCCCCTTCGTGGCCTGTCTGGGCTGGACCAGGACACAGTGGGGCACCTGTGGACACAGCCCAGAGACAACCACCGCATGCTGTCTTGGGGCCCTGGGGTGCTGGACCCACAGCCTGACAAGCCTCCTAAGGCAAGAAACACCCAGAAGTGGCTCCGCCTTGGACAGGGGTTGATTTCAGGCCAGAGCCAAACACGCAGATCCTGGGCGTGCCAGCTCCCCGCCATAGTGGGAAGGCCCCTCACCTGCCTTTGGTGACTGCACACCGGGCGTTGAACACACACAGTGGGACCGTGTGTTTGCTCTCCCAAGAGGCTGCTGCCCGATGCGGGCCTTCCTCGGCTCCTTTCTGCCACTCAGCATTTTCATTTCGGGCTCCATCACGTCCCGCAGGCATTTCAGACACAGCCTCGAGCTACCCAGATTCCAGGAGCATGGCTGCAGAGGCCAGCGGAGACTGGGGGGTCAAAGGTCATCTTTGGGAGGTTTGCAAGGCCAGGAAGGGGAGTCTTTACCTCGGTGCTTTGTTCAGCGTCTTTGTGCAGCTCGCGGTTTTCTTGCCCAATCTGGTATCTCAGAAAAGGGCGGGTCTGCACATTAATGTTCACAGTGGCCTTATTTGTGTTAGCCCAAATCTGGAATGAGCCCAGATGTCCTTCAACGGTGAGTGCTTGGACACATCGTGGCACAGTCACCCCGTGGAACGCGCTCAGCAAGACAAAAGAACAAGCCACGGGTACAGCCACCTCGGTGGCTCCCCAGGGAAGTGCACCGAGGCAGAAAGAGCCGGTCCCCAGAGGCCACAGGCATGCTGCAGAGCTGCATTTCTACAGCCTACGGGAATGGCAGCATTAGAAAGGGCGCACCAATGAAGGGTTGCCAGATGTTGGCGGCAGTGGTTTGGGGGAGGGAGTGAAGCCGCTGGAGCTACAGGAGGGCAATGCCAGGGACCCTCAGGAAAACATGCAGGCGGGTACACTGTATCCAAATCACTGTCCTGGTTGTGATATTGTCCATAGTTTTGCCAAATATTAGGATTGTGGAAAAGCCGGCTCCCCATCATTTCTTACGATTCCACGTGATCACATGATTCTATAATTATCTCAACAAATTTTTCAATTAAAAAAGGGCATCTACAGGGGCGTCCTGATGGCTTTCAGAGTAGTGTGAGGCCCTGAATCTCAGGATCCTGAGTTTGAACCCCACGTTCAGTGTAGAGATTATTTAAATAAAACCTTTAGGGCACCTGGGGGGCTCAATCATTAAGCGGCTGCCTTCGGCTCAGGTCATGATCCCAGGGTCCTGGGATCGAGCCTGGCATCAGGCTCTCTGCTCAGCAGGGGAGCCTGCTTCTCCCTCTGCCTGCTGCTCCCCCAGCTTGTGTTCTCTTTCTCTCTCTTTCTGACAAATTAAAAAAAAAAAAAAAACAAAACCTTAAAAAAATGCCTTTTAGAGAAAACTAAACTACCACTTTCCAACACTTCTCCATACTTTCTTCTAGATGACCACTGTTAATGTCTTGTCACATTTGCCTTCTCTCTGTACCCTTATATTTGCACGTGTATTTCTATTTGAAAGTCTGTTGACCATATCCTGGCACTTTCCCTCCAAATAACCCAGCCGCACCTCGTAAGAACCAGGACCTTCTCCTACTTCATTGTAACCCACCCCTGCACCCAACAAGCATACAGTCATGGATGCAGGATATTACCGAACACACCTGACTGCAGAATTGCCCTCGTCCCAAGGGGTCCTTCCCGGCTGGTCGTCACATTGCATTTGGCCGTCACATCTGTTGTGCTCCTTTAATCTGCGACAGACCCTCCATCTTCTGTTTTGCTCGTTTTAATTTTTCATGACACTCGCATTTTCTGACGAACCCAGACCCATTTTCTGTAGACTGTTTCCGTAGCCTGGCTCTGCCTTCTGGGGCTAAGCGTTCGGAGCAGGGAAGCAGTGCTGGGGACAGCCCATCGGGAGATCCAGGGCCTGAGCTTGTCCTGCTAGCGGGGAGGGAACTCGGGACACATGGTCAGGGTGGGGTCTGCCAGATCGCTCCTCGGTCCAGGTCCTTCACGGAGTGAGTAAGCCACGTGTGGGACGGTTCTTGCACACTGTAAGTACGTTTCTCCGATAGCCGTTTACCCAGGAGCTTTAGCATCCGTTGAGGGTTGTTGACTGAATCCTTCATCACATTCGATTACAGAGTCATGACTTTCTAATTTTATCATTTCCTTTACATGTAACAGGCATCTTTTTGGTTGAGAAATGCTTTCCCTCCTTTTAAAAAAAAAATTCTTAAATGTTCCTAAGAACTCATAGATTCTTTTTCATGCTCAAACTGATCCAAATTTGGCCAATGAGACCCCCTTCAAGCCGGCTCCTACGCTCCCTTCATTTCGGAGAGGAGTGATTTTTATTTTTCTATCATTTCAAACTTAGAAGAAAGTTGCAAGAACAGTACCAGGAGTCCCTGGGTGTCTCTTAGACTCACCAGCTGTAACATGTTGCCCATTTACTTTATCACTTTCTCTCCATATATACACCGAGATTCTCTCTGAGCCATTTAAGAGTCAGCTGGGGACACTGCGCACCTCCACCACTCAGAACTTGTGTGTGTTTCCCAAGAGCAAAGCCATCCTCTTACACACCACTGCACTGCTGTGCGCCGTGGGGAAATCCAGCATCGATACCATCCTCAGCGAGTCTGCAGCGCCTTGCCCAGTGACATCTTTCCTGCATCCTTTCGACGTGTTTCCACTCTTCTCTGAGCACTCCTTCACTTCTGTCACTTACGATGTTCGAAGCTCACCCAGGATGTTCCCTGTCGCAGCCCTGAATCCACCATTTCTCAAGGAAGCCCCAGTCTCCCACGGAGGGGAATGGGATTTAGAAACCAAGGCTGGAGCTGAGTGAGCTCAGGGCTGCGGAGTGCCTCTGTCCTGCAGGGACACAGCCAGCATCCCAAAGGCATCGAATGCCTCAGGCTTCTTCCCCCTCCCTCATTCCGTATTTATGTGTGGTTGAATCATAAGAAATTGCCAATATTCAACCATTTTTGTTCTAAAAAAAAAAAAAAGCAAATCTACATGGTTCAAGCAAATATCCCTTCCTCCACAATGAGAATGCTCATTTTCAGTCACATCAGTATATTTACTAACATTCTCTGTTCCAAAATTCCCTCCCAACAGCGTTGGAATTACTACAGCAATCTATTAATTACAGACCTACTAAGGAAATTTCAAGATCTCTTTGTAGTTGTTTTTGTTCCCAGAATATAAACCACTAAAGAAATACAGATAATTTGGGGGCACCTAGGTGCCTCAGTTGGTTAAGTGTCTGATTCTTGATTTCAGCTCAGGTCATGATCTCACGGGTCGGGTTGTGGGAAGTGGGAAGTCAGGCTCCGCACTCCGTGGGGGGTCGGCTTGGAGATTTTCTCCCTCTGCCCCTCCCCCCACTTGCAAACTCTCTCTTTCAAATAAATCAATAAATCTTTAAAAAAGAAGAAATACAGAGATACCTGGGTGGCTCAATTGATTAAGTCTCTGCCTTCCGCTCAGGTCATGATCCCAGGGTCCTGGAATCAAGTCTCACATCTGGTTCCCTGCTCAGTGGGGAGTCTGCTTCTCCCTCTCCCTCTGCTACTCCAGCTTTTGCGCTCCCCCCATCTCTGACAAATAAATAAAATCTTTAAATAAATAAATAATACAGGGTACTGTGTTCAAATTTTATTTGAATTAAATCTCTTTCTCTGTGTAGTTACATTCATCCGATACATAGGTTCATTTATTTCTGAATTTGGGGGTCTTTTTTTCATCTTTTTTGATTGAAGATTATACTTGGTTATGCAAAATATTTATGTGATTCAAATGTTACAAGGATAAAACAAGACAGCCAGAAAGGGTCTCTCCCTCTTGGTCCGTTCCTACGCACCCCACAGAAAACCATCCTCTTTCAGCTCTGGGGCAGCCTTCCCGCGTGTCTTTTTGCAAAGACAAGCAAGTGCATGTATCAGACCGAGGGGACACAGGCATAACTTCTTTCTCTCCTTCCTTCTTGCACGGCGGACCCTCTTCTGTTCTCACCGTGGCCCCCATGACCCTACTCCAGGACCACCTCTACCCCCTTACACTGCACCCAGAGCACCAAGTGTCCCCAGTTGGATGCTATATGGGGTGTCTCAGCATATGGGCAGCCTGGGGCGTGGTCGGGGCATGAAGCCCTGGCTGCCTGGGTCTTGGTTCTCCAGTTATAAAAGGAGCAGCAGCAGCAGGACCCAGGAGACAGAGGCTCGGTGCTGCTGAGCCACAAAGAACATCACAGGCAGTGAGGGCCCCACACTGGGCGCCTGCTGGCCCTGAGCCTGGCCAGAAGACTAGGTTAGGGTCCTTGCCCCGGGCTGCACAGAATCTCCTCAGGCTGCACCGGCCCAACCCGAAAGCAGAGGAAGGAGGAGGTCAATGGGAGTTATCTTCCTGGGCATTGCAGATGGGGCTAAGGCTGTATTTTCCAAAGAAATGATGCCCTGAACTGTGGTTCTATTAGGACCTCAGGTCATACGTTACAGGTAAAAAGCTCCTGGCTGGCCTGGGGAGCGAAGCTCCTACTACCTCAAAGAGCAAGTGGCCAGGGGAGGCACGGCCCTGGCACGGCCCTGAAATGGCCCTGCCCCATACCATACTTACGATTCAGCAAAATGCATTTAAAAGATACATATGTGTATATGTGCGTTTACATACATATATGGATATGATTATAGTAACATTGCACTTTTGACTTACCCAGCCTAATCTACTTTCCAACACAGAACTTTCTGGAAATTACCTGTATTATCATTAAGGCAGTGACTGCCCACTGCCAAAGAGAACCACACCTTGCAGCGCTGGTCCGCTTTCTTTTTTCTTACCTCTGACATCATGTCCTGCAGGTCCTCCAGCAGCTGGACCCTCCCTGCCCCAGAAGACAGCCTGGGGACAGGGCTCAGGGCAGGGAGCTGGGGCTGGCAGCCCCCAGGCAGGGCAGAGCCTCAGCGCTCACTAGAATGATCATGATATTGATTTCATGAAACAAGTGGAGTCTCTAAGTTCCCATCCTCCTGACCGGCAGAATGACCAGTGAGTGCTTGCTCGGCCCTCAGTGCCCTCCTCTGAGACACGGAGCGGCAGGCTAGGTGGGGGCTGGTGGTGTCTCCCAACACTGCCTCAGCCTAGCCTCTCACCAGCCCTGAGCAGCAAATGTGCACGGTCTGGGGAGGACAGGGACCGCTGCCTTCCCCGCTCCTTCTGGCCCTCGTCCTCCCTCCCAGGCGGTAGCTAGACAGCTGTTCCCAGGATCTGCTTTGAATTAAACAGTGGTGTGGCCCTTTAAGAGAAGCATCTGCCGCCCCCGCGCCCCGCTGCCCCCTTTGATGTCCCTGGCGCTGAGAGGTTCCCAGCGAGGAGATCTGAGGGTTTGTTTCTGCCTCCCCAGGGGCCACGTGCAGATCACAGGGTGGGAGGGAGGACGGGCCGAAGGTCACATGGCCGGCCTCGGGGCCTGCAGCCACTATTGCAGGCAAGGGGACCCACAGGCCGTGGATGGGGACCAGCTGGCCCAGAGCTCATTAGGGTGCGAAGGAACCAGCAGCTGGGAGAGCTTATGAGGAGCTGTCTCTGGCTCTCCCCACAAGGCCTGGGGCAGCCTGACCTCCCCGATGCCCTTCCTCACCTGTCCAGTGAGGAGCACTGGTGGGCACATTGGAGACACTCCTGTGACACCCCAAAGAGCCCCGTCACCACAGATTTTTAGGAAGCACCTCCCATCCCCATACCCTTCCTCCTCCCAGCTTTGGAATGTGGCCATTCCCAGGTGGACCCCCGACACTCCCCGGCCAGCCCAGGTCAGCTGCAGGTCAGCACGCAGGAGGGTCCTTCAGCCAGGGCCATCCACCACCAGCCGACGCTTTGTGGGGAGAGCAGGATGGGACAGGTGTGCTGAGAGCCAGGCAGGTCCTGCCAAATGACCAGTGGGACCCAAAGGGTTGAGCTTGGGGCCAGAAAACCCTACAGGATCCCCTGTTAACTCGCATGGGGGTGGGGAGGGAAGATCAAAGCAGGATGCCTGAGCACTAGGACCCAGCTTCCTCCTGCAGTCCTGGAGGTTCTCCCCCTAAACTAGGGGGGCTCTAACTCCCGGGTGCTCTCAGTCCTAGGGTATATATGGTCCCTTCTGCCAGGTGATCCCAGCTGCTCAGGCCAGGGCTGCGAATGGCCACCTGATTCCCAGGAGAGGACGTCCCAGCAACAGACCTAGAAGTGTCCATAAGGGGCCTAGACACCGCCCCCCCCACCCGCCCGCCCGCACCAAGCAAAGGGTTTTGCTAATCAAGGTCCCAGGATATGAGGCCAAGGGGGATTTCCTGCTAATGGATGGGGGTGGAGGGCTCTGGGGAAACCAAAAGGGGGTTCAAATTCCGTGATTACAGGCTCTAGCCTTGAGGTCCCTTCCCTGCCTCACAGCTGGACATGTGTTTCTGGCTGGCTGGGGAGCAGAGCCTCCTCTCAGAGCAAGCTGCTGGGGGTGGGGGGGGGTTGTCTGTCCCGCTTCCCTGCCCTCTTGGGCCTCAGAGGCCAGCAGCTGGGGTGCAGAGTGGCCCAGGTGGCTGTATGAGGCCAGGCGACAGAGGCTGGCAGGCGGCAGCTGGGCCCCAGACGGCAGGCCACAGCTGGAGCTCAGAGCAGCCCTCCTGCAACTGAACCCGTCCCTCAAGGGGCCCCAGGAGGGAGCCAGCCATGTGGTACAGGGCTTCCCACATCTGGGCAAGGGCACTGGGTCCGTAGCTGCTAGATGGCCTGAGGTCCCACAGGCCCAGCCCTCTGGCCAGATTATTGGTCTGAAAGGGCCTCACGCAGGGTTTCAGGTGGGATCCCCTGCACCGTGGACGGCCCTCCACCATGCCGTCCTCCCTCCCCCAAGTGCCTTCAGCCAGCCTGGGCCCTGAACCTGCCCCAACTTGGGCCCTAGCTCTTTTTTTCCTGAAATGTTCCGTCTCTGATGGCCTTTTCCCAGGAACTGAGCACATGTCCACACATGGATCTCAACCCCCATCAGTTAACTGTGTGCTCATCTGAGGTCGCTGGCTCCCTCCCCCATGTCTTCCTCCCCAGGGGCCAGCCCCCCTGCACTCCCAAACCATATCTGCTAATACCCCTCCTAAGGAAACAGAGCCCTCCTCTGGGTTCTCATTTCCCCAGCTTCCTTGCCGATCCAAGCTTAGCCAGAAGCACCTGCTGCCAACCTGAATGGAGCCAGGAAGCCAAGAGGCAGGAATAATGTGCAGTCTAGCACATGTGTCGGGGGCGGGGGGGGGGGCAGAGAAGTGCGAGCCCCATGCCCAGCATCTGTGGTGTCCCTGGTCTGCGGGCCACTGCAGCGAGGTGAGTTGGATCATTGTTCCTGCTCCTTGTCCCCAAACCTAAGTGTCTGCCCTCCAGACATTTCATGAGCCCTTTGCGCCCAGGACTTCAGTCTACCTTGGTGGCTGAGAGATGGCCATGCCCGAATAGTAACAGTGATACTCCACGTGCTTGCTGGCCTCTGCAGGTCCTGCCTCGCCTCATGCTCCCACGACCCTGGGAGGCAGGTACTGTTCTTGTCTCCGCTTCATAGATAAGAAACCTAAAGATCAGAGACCGGGCCACAGGCTGGGAAATCAGGCACGCAGTCCTGCTGCTGTATTCCCCAACATGCGGGTCCCCTGGACGTCTGTCTAACGAGCAAATGGGGGGTATGCACATCACGTGTGTGAGGAGAATTTCCAGAGCTTGAGCAGCCCGCTCTGTTCCAACTCAGGCACTCAGTTTACCCGGCAACGTCTTCAGCCACCTGGGGTCCAACCCGGTGACTACCGAGGGCCAGACTCCTTGGCGCTCTTGGGGGGGAGTTTTCAGGCAAAATTCACATAACATAAAACTAACCACTTAAAATTGTTTAGTTCATTCGCAATGTTGCACAATTACCGCCACAAGCAATTTTAGAACATTTTCATCACCCCCAAAAGAAACCTTGTACCCATTAGCACTCATTTCCCATTCCTCCCTGCCCCCCCGGCAACCAGCAGTCTGCTTCCTATCTGTATGGGTTTACCTATTCCGGACATCACATCCAAGTGGAATCATAAAATATGTGGCCTTCTGTACCCGGCCTCTCCCACTCATGCGATGCTTCTAAGTCCTATCCATTTTGGAGCGAGTCACTGCCTCATTCCTTTCTACGTCTGAAGACTATTCTTTACACGTATAGACCACTTTTGTTTTATCCATTCATTTGGTGACGGATATTTGGGTTTTCCAACTTCTGACGATTGTACACAATGTTGCTGTGAACAGTCATGTACAAGCTTCTGCTGGGACCTGCTCTCAATTCTTTTGAGACTATACCTAGAAGTGGAGTCGCTAGATCGCATGGTAATTCTGTTCAACTGCTGAGAGCCACCGGACCGTCTCCCCCGGCAGCGGCCCCATTCTACGTTCCCACCAGCAGTAAGCAGGCTGCGGGCTCTCCACGCCCTCGCCAACACCTGTTCTTCTCCGTTTCTGGCCACGGCCATCCTACTGGCTGTCAGGTGGTATCCTACCCATCGCTGCTCGGCTGAGGGACTTCCCTCCTCCACCTGCCAGGGCCACAGCCGCTGCTGGACTGGGTGAGGGCAGCCTGGAAGCAGAGGCCCAGTGCTGGGCGGCTCGAAAGCCCGGCTGCCCCTGGAGGCCCCACCAGCTTTCGGGAGCTAAAGAGTCTGAGGTACAGAACGTCAAGCGGGCCTCTGGCGGGCGGGAACGCAAGGACGGAGCCGTGTCTGAGTCCACGGGAGGACACGGGTGAGCAGCCAATAACCACGACGGAGTCAGGGCTGCGTCTCGGAAGGGGCAGCAAGGGGGAAGCTGGACAGACGGGTGGACGGGGACATTCTGGGGAAAGCTTTTTGCTTTCGCTAATTGTGTCGATCAAAGCAAAACAGGAACTCGTTTCGGTTCAGTGTGCAGGCTACGACGCACTGCGGCCGACCGCAGCAAGTACAAAGCGCGTGCTCTTCCCTCGTCCTGGGACTCCGCTGGCAGTCGTGACGGCCATCCCTGCCCCGCACCACGCTGGGCACTTTCACATATGGGCTCCATAATCCCACCAAAGAACCTCGGATAGAGGTATGGTCATTACCCCACTTTAAAGAAGAGGAAACGGGGGCACAGAGAGAGGGCACAGGACTTGCCCTGAATCTCCCAGCCAGGAAATGGCTCAGAGCCAGGCCAGTGTGAAGCACGGCCCCACTCGGCCATGCCGTCCAGCTGCAAGTGGAGCTCCCCTGCCTGGGACTGGGAATAACAGGCTGTTAGAGGAAGAGGGCTCCTTGGGCAGGTTCTCCCCAGAGCCGAGGTCAGCCGGGGCCGGGTGGGAAGCTGGAACACCTCTGGCTGGAGCCGAAGTTTGAAGCTACCGCCTCTGGCTGGCCAGTCCCAAGCACGGCCTTTAAAGTGACCCGACAACAGGGGGACGGCCGGTGCGGGTCGCTGAACAAACAGAGCCCGTGCTCCGCTCCCCTCATCCAGAAGGTGGGCACACGGCCGCCCTGAGGGTGCCTGTGGGAGGGACCTGCCCTTGTGACACAGCCTGCCCTCTCCTTGGTTAAGTGACCCCAGCCCAGGCCAAGCTCCGGGGCACCTCAGACTCATCCTAGGGTTCAAGGGCTCTGCCACAGCATCTCACACCCCTCCAGTGCCCAAACCAGCTGTTCAGGGCCCCGCTTGGTCTTCCTGGGAGACCAGCCAGAGTTGTCTGCTGTGCGTGCAACTCAGCCCTCAGCCCCGGGCCTGGTGAGGACAGACAGCACTCAGGGCCAGCGGCAGTGGTGGTGGGGGAACCCCTGAAGCCTCGAATCTGCCCCCACGAGGGGCTTCCCAGAGCACACAGCGTCCCCATTGCCCTGAATTAGGAGAGGGGCTCAGGAAGCCCTGCCCCAGTTCTGGACCCCTGTCCCAAATGGCAAGGCCTGTCTTTAAAATGGGTGTACTGGCATCCGCTGGACTGTAGATGGGAGAGGTTAAGGAGAAAAGGTCTGCTAGAGCCGTCCATGGCACTTCGTGGGAGTGCAGGGTGAATAAATGCCTTTTTTTTCCTCCCCACCCACCCGCTAGAAGCCTCCTAAGCAAACACCTGCCCCCCCCCACGCCCACCGTTTTGATTTCTGAGAAAGAATCTCGTTCTGTCCTCAGTGAGGTTCACGGGGAAGGTGAGCTGCTGGGGCAGATGAACCAGGTGGGGTGGAGGTCACTGAGGGGAGACCAAGCGGGGGGGTGGGGCGGGCGCTCATCATCCCGGCCCCCGACCTTCCAGGGGCGGCTGGGGCAGGGAGAGATTCTTGGGGATCCTTGGGGTGGAGCGCTCAGCCAGGGCTCACGCAGAGAGGATCCAGGAGTCCACCCGAGGCCCACCGACCTCGGTAGGCTGCAGCGCCCCACTGCTTCCCAGAGCCGCCCAGAATCTGTCCATCCCGGCGGCGGATCGGGCGACTCCCCCGTGGCGCCGTGTCGGGGCGGCCGGTGCCTCCCGCAGGTCACCGAGGGCGCCGGGGGCCCGCGCCACACCTGTCCGCTCCTCCTGGAGGCCCCGGCGCCGCTGCTGCCGGCCCCTCAGCGCGGGGCCCTGTGTCCGCCGTCGCTTTGATCCCGGGGGCCCCGCTGGATAAAAGTCCCGGGCGGCTCCGCGCCAGCGCCAGAGGGGGAGCGCAGCCGAGCCGGCGTCCCAGCGGGCTGGCGCAGGGCGAGCGACGCCGAGGAGCTGGGGCCGCGCGGCCGGCCGCGGTGAGCGCGGGGCTCGGGCCCGTTCGGGGCGGGAGTGGGGGGTGCGGGCCGGGGTCCGGGTCGCCGGCGGGCTGCTCTGGGCCTGGGCAGCGGCGTGAGGGGGGGCCCCCGGCGGCTCAGGTGAGCGCGCCCGCCCTGCGCCCCCAGCCCGTCGGGCCCGGCCGCTGCACGGCAGGCGGAGTCCCGGCGCGGAAAAGCCCGCTCCTGCCCGCGCCAGCCCCCCGCCCGCCGCCCCTTCCAGCCTCCCGGGGGCGGGGGCGGCGGCGCCGGGCCGGCCGCGGGGAATGGAGCTGCCGGGACCGCGGGGCCGCGCTGCCCCCCACGGAGCCGGGCCGGGAGCGCCTCCGGCGGCCGCGGCGGGGTAGGCCAGGCCCCTCCGTCAGGCTTGCGGTTTGGGAAGAAAAGGCGATGCCTCCGCCAAGAAAAGAGCGAGCGCGGCCCCCTCCCCCTCCGCCGAGCCGGGCGGCGGCGGCGGCACATCTAACGCCCGGGCACCCGGGCCGCCGCGGCCCCCGCAAACTACGCCCAGGCTCGGCCCCCGCCGCTTATTGGCGCGGGCCGGAGCCAGCGCACCCAGACCCTGCGCTGCCCTCGCCGGCCGCGCGCGGAGCCCGAGCTGCCCAGGCCGACGGCGCCCGGCCCCCGGAGCCTCGACGCCGAGCCGCCCGCGCTTCCTCTGCCGGGCCCAGTGCGGGGAGCCGGGCGAGCGAGCAGGCGCGGCCGGCGCCCCGCGGCCCGGCGCCCCCGGCCCGGCGCCCCCGCCGCCGCCGCCTCAAGGCCGCCCGCTCTCCGCAGGTGGCCGCGGGCCCGAGCGGCGCGGCCATGGGCCGAGGGGTGCGCGTGCTGCTGCTGCTGGGCCTGTTGCACTGGGCCGGGGGCGGCGAAGGCAGGAAGACCTGGCGGCGCCGCGGCCAGCAGCAGCCCCCGCCGCCGCCCCCGCCTCGTGCCGAGGCCGCACCCGCGGCCGTGCAGCCGGTGGAGAGCTTCCCGCTGGACTTCACCGCCGTGGAGGGCAACATGGACAGCTTCATGGCACAGGTCAAAAGCCTGGCTCAGTCCCTGTACCCCTGCTCGGCTCAGCAGCTCAACGAGGACTTGCGGCTGCACCTCTTGCTCAACACGTCGGTGACCTGCAACGACGGCAGCCCCGCGGGGTAAGGCCTGCACCCGCCCGCCGAGACCGGAGCGCCCCTGCAGGCGGCCCCACCGGGCTCCGGCCCCCCGGTCACCAGCGGCGCTCGCGCCATCCGCCTTCGTGCCCCCTCGGACGCACGGAGTCTCTGCGCTGGTCGCCCCCGGGGGAGAGGAGCCAGCCCTGGGGAGGGCCCGGCTCAGGGACACACAGCGGGGGTGGGGTGGGGTGGGGCAGCGCTCGGAGAGCTGGTGTGCAGACAGGCCGGGCACTGACCCCTCGGTCACTGGTGCCCAGCACCTCTGCTAGCGTCCTTCGGTCTCTGGGCGGGGAGATGGCAGACCTCGAGTGGCCCTGACTCCAGCAGGAGGAGGCGACGCAGCGGGGCGGGGAGAGTCCTGATGTACCCCCACCCCCACCCCAGCTCCACTCCGACCCTGTCTGCTCCCTGCTGCTGCCTGGACTGCCTGGGATCCCAGCCAGGCAGAGGGACAGGGAAGGGGCGCAGATGGGACAGAAGGAACTGGGGTGCGGCATTCACCCCTCTCTAGCCCCGAAGCATATGAAGGAAAGATGTAAGCCTGAGGGCTGGGGAGGGGTCAGGGGCCCCCACACCCTCAGCTAGTCGACAGCCGGAGGACCAGATGTTAGGTCGGGCCCCGGTGACACCCGTGCCCTTCCACGGCCTCCTGGTGGGTCCAAGGGCCACCGCCCGACGCACACTCCTCTAGAGAGGGCGCTTTTCAGTCTCCAAGCACCACCGCGCGTCCCAGGAGATCCCGAGCCCGGCGAAGACCGCCCCCCCCTCCCGTCCGGCCTCCGGCGCCAAGGTTACAGCGGGTCCCGCGCGGGGCGGGCCGTGGGGATTTTCCACGGACCACACAGTCCCTCGCGGCCCTTCCCGCCCCACGAGCGCCACCTCCCGGGACCGGCCACAGCTGGCGGGTCCGCGCGCGCTCTGCGGGGCCTGGGCGCTGGCGCCCCCGTGCGGCCTGCGCGTGCGCCGGGCGACAGGTGGAATGACCCTTTCCTCCCCAGAGCTGGGTCCTGCAGCCCCAGCTGACCACCCGCTCCGCCCGCCCTTCCCTCCCTCCTTGCAGCTACTACCTGAAGGAATCCAAGGGCAGTCGGCGGTGGCTCCTTTTTCTGGAAGGTGCGTCCCAGGAGCCGAGGCGGCGAGGCGGGCGGAGGCCCCTGGGTGCGCGGGCCCTGACATGGTGGCTGTGCCTGCAGGTGGCTGGTACTGCTTCAACCGGGAGAACTGCGATTCCCGGTATGACACCATGCGGCGCCTCATGAGCTCCAGGGACTGGCCACGCACCCGCACAGGTCAGCAAGTCTCCAGTCTCAGACTGCCCAGGGCTCCTGCCCGGGGTAGGGCAGGCCAGTGTGGGGCTCCCAGTTCCGAGTTCTGGAAGAACTCCTGCCCTCCTCCCTTTCTAGAGCCCTGGGGAGGCCCCCACCCTGCCCACCGCCCAGTTCTCTGGCCCTCCTAAGGTCAGGGGCACCCACCTATCATCCTTCGTTCTTACTCTGCAGGTAACCTCCGGGGGTTAACCATGGCTGCTCCGTCCTCCACTCATCCCTAGGCCAAAGCAGCCAGTGGAGAGTGGGAGAGGTCCAGGGTCATATCCAAGTGACCAGCCTGGCCCACCCGCCTTGTTGTGGCCAAGTAGGATCACCCACATCCCACACCTTCCTGTAGTCCCCATTGCTGCACACCCCTTCCCACCAGACAGACCGCTGCCTCTGTCCTCCCCCATGGCAGGCACAGGGATCCTGTCCTCCCAGCCAGAGGAAAACCCCCACTGGTGGAATGCCAACATGGTGTAAGAGGGAGCAGAGGAGTGCTTCCTGGGGGTCTTCTCTGTGAGGGGGTTCTTTTCTGGGGAGTTCCATGGGGGGGTCCTCCTTGGGGAGGGCCCTTATTGGGGGGGCGGAGTCCTTCCTGGGCGGTCCTGTCCTTGGGAGGGTCTTGTCCTCAGAGTGGTCCTTCCTGGGCGGTCCTGTCCTCAGGATCCTTCCTGGGGAGGGGTCCTTCCTGAGGGCCTCAGGCAGCGGAGGCATATGGTGGCCAGCTCACCCTACCCTTGTGTCACAGCTTCATCCCCTACTGCTCCAGCGATGTCTGGAGTGGGGCTTCATCCAAGTCTGAGAAGAGTGAGTCCCTTGCCTTCCTCTCTCGATTCCCTGCCCCCAAAAGTCAAGGCAGGGAGGCCGGTCTTGTAACTCCTTCTAATGCCCTGATAGTGTGTCCCAGGGTGCCTGCCCCAAGCACCCCCTGCCGGTTGTCCACGGCTGGCTTGGTCCCTGCAGGGGTCCTCACTCCTGGATGTTTCCTGGGGAGGGGCCCCTGGTGTAGCCTCGGGCACCTGACCACCTCCCTCCAGTTGACCCCAGCCCCTGCCCCGGTCCCTGGACAAGCCTCCAGACCCCCGGTTGGAACTCCTCCTCCTCCCAGACTGGAGGCAGGAGGCCTTGCTCTATGTCCAGGCTCCCTCTTGAAGCCACCCTTCCCTCATGCAGACGAGTATGCCTTCATGGGTGCCCTCATCATCCAGGAGGTGGTCCGAGAGCTCCTGGGCAAAGGGCTGAGCGGGGCCAAGGTGCTGCTGCTGGCAGGGAGCAGGTGAGCTGGGCAGGGAGGGCATGAGTGCACAGGGGGTGTGGTGGGCGTGGGGATTGGAGGGCAAGGAGGGGCTGGGCCTGGGACTCTAGAGGGCTCCGGCCTCACCAAGCCTAGGCAGGCAGCGGGAGGTTGCAAAGGGTCAGCTCCAGAGTGCCAGAGGATGCTCCGGGCTTTGCGGCTGCTGGAAGCCAAAGAAGCCTCGGGCTGTCGTGACCCAGGCAGCCGGTGAGGGCTCAGCTGTGGACCAGAGCGCCTTCTCCAAGGGCCGGGGTCCCCGTAAGTGGGCTCACACCCGGTTGCAGCCATGCACGGGGCCCAGAGGACATCTATAGAATAGATGACAGGGCCTGAGGCCACATATTACGCCTTCATTTGGCGATAAGGAAACTGACTCAGGGAGTGAGAGAGAAGGGAAAAAGGAGTGGGAGGAAGTGGGATGGCCTGCCCCTTAGCTCGATGCCTTGGGTCAGTGCCTCTGGGACCCCAAAAGGCCTGTGGGTCTTACCCATGACATGGAGCACGTTGGCAGTTTGGAATGCATCAGGATCCCTGCCCGGCCTCGGGGCTGGGCTTGGGGCGGGGGGGGGGGGGGTCTGGGGCCATGAGTACCCGCCCCAGCCACCTGGCCTCACGTGCTGCCTTCTCTACAGCGCGGGGGGCACAGGGGTGCTGCTGAACGTGGACCGCGTGGCCGAGCAGCTGGAGGAGCTGGGCTACCCAGCCATCCAGGTGCGGGGCCTGGCGGATTCGGGCTGGTTCCTGGACAACAAGCAGTACCGCCGTACGGACTGCATCGACACGGTCACCTGTGCGCCCACGGAGGCCATACGCCGTGGCATCAGGTGCCAAACGCTGGGGTGCGGGCTGGGCTGGCCAGCTCCTGTGCTGAGCGCCTGGGGCGGGGGGGGTCGGGGGGAGCCGGTGGGGGAGGGGCCGGGGATCGCCTGACCCACAGCATGTACCCAGGTACTGGAACGGGGTGGTTCCGGAGCGCTGTCGGCACCAGTTCAAGGATGGCGAGGAGTGGAACTGCTTCTTCGGCTACAAAGTCTACCCAACACTGCGCTGTGAGGGGCCGGCTGCGGTGGGACACACTGGCAGGCGGGGGGCAGGGAGTGTTGGTCTAGGCTTCCTTCAGCCCGGAGTCTAGAGGTTGGTCCGGAGACCGCGGCCTGCCTACATGGGAGCGGGGTACCTGAGCCATCCAGGTCTGCCTTCCTGGTCTCAGCACCTAAAGTCCACTTGGTCCCAGGCAGACCCAGACAGTTGGTCACCCTGTCCACAGTGACCATTAGGAATGAGTCCCAGTGCTGCCCTTGATGGGACCTTGGCTATCCCTCCTCCGCTCCACCCTCGAAGGGACATCATCACCAAGTTTTGGTCAAAGCGGAGACCCTGGGAGCCAGGCTGGGGGGAGGATCACAAGGTTCTTCCTCAAACAAGGGTGCTGCGGTGGGCTGGTGGCCAGCACTCTGAGGGGAGAGCCCAGCTGGTCTGTGAGCCTACCGTGGAACTGGCTGGGACCTCAGAGGCCCTTAGCCTGGGGTGGGGGCCGAGTGCTGAGGCAAGGCCCAGCTGAGCTGTGCCCCCCAGGCCCAGTGTTTGTGGTGCAGTGGCTGTTCGATGAGGCCCAGCTGACTGTGGACAACGTGCACCTCACGGGGCAGCCTGTGCAGGAGGGACAGTGGCTGTATATCCAGAACCTGGGCCGCGAGCTCCGGAACACGCTCAAGGATGTGCCGTGAGTGTACTGGGGGCCCCGCCCCCGACGCGGCCCTCTAGACGTGCAGTAAGCCATTGGGCTTAAAGGGAGTGGTCTCACAGATGGCAGAACAAGAAGCAGCCATCCAGCCATCCAGACAAGGGGTGTCAGCCAGCGCTAGAAAGAAGGGAGCCAGTCTGGAAAAGGCCACGTGGCGCACGGTTCCAGCTCCGTGACGTTCGGGGGCAAAGGCAGAGCTGTGGGGCAGTAAGATCAGCTGGTACCGAGGACAGAGCTGGAAAGGGGAAGGGTGCACAGAGCACAGAGGAATCTCGGCACAGGGGGACTAGTCTGTGTGAGACCACGGTGGTGGCCACGTGTCACGATACGTTCGTGCAGACCCGCAGAACGCACAGCAGCGGGAGCGGGCCGCGACGCGCTGCACGGGCTCTGGGTGACAGCGGTGTGTCCGTGTGGGCTCATCAGTGGGACACACACACCGTCTGGTGGGATGTTGACGGGGGAGGCAGTGCACGGGCAATCTCCGTACCTCCCACTCAGTTTTGATGTGAACCTAAAACTGCTCTAGGAATAAAGTCTATGAAACAAAAAAAAGCAAATACTCACATGTCCAGGTCAGTCTCCCATCACTGCCCAGCTGGCCGTGCCTGGAAGGGGTGGACTGGGAGCAGGGTTTGGAGGCAGGAAGAGACAAGGGTTAGTGGGGAGCATGTGGGCTGGCAGGGACAAGGCCCGGTCCAGAGGAGCCGCTGGCCAGGCACAGCTACAGGAGGGAGGTGGGAGCCGGGCAGAGGATAGGTTCCAAGGGGAGGAGGCCCAGGTGGTCGCTGTAAGCCAGCTGTCTCCTCCCCAACAGGGCCAGCTTCGCGCCCGCCTGCCTCTCCCACGAGATCATCATCCGAAGGTCGGTGACCCCAGGTCCTGGATGGATCGCATCCCTGGCTCGCGCTCCAAACACCCACTGCCCCACCCCCACCCCCGCTGGCCCCTGCCTCCCGTGGCTCTGTGTAAGGGCTGTCAATGCCGCTTACACAACCAACTCTGTGGCCAGAAAGCAGCCCCAGCCCACCTCCCACGGTAGCAATGCCATTGCCTGCTTTGGCCACACCGAGTGACCCCCACCTGGATTTCTGTCTGCAGCCACTGGACGGACGTCCAGGTGAAGGGGACCTCGCTGCCCCGGGCACTGCACTGCTGGGACAGAAGCCTGCACGACAGCCACAAGGCCAGCAAAGCCCCCCTGAAGGGCTGCCCTGTCCACCTGGTGGACAGCTGCCCTTGGCCACACTGCAACCCCTCCTGCCCCACCATCCGGGACCAGTTCACCGGGCAGGAGATGAATGTGGCCCAGTTCCTCATGCACATGGGGTTTGACGTGCAGACGGTGGCACAGCAGCAGGGCCTAGAGCCCAGTAAGCTGCTGGGCATGCTGAGCAGTGGGAGCTAGAGCTCCTGCCCCGGGGGCTGGCACTGCGGGCTGGCCACCGCTGTGGGCTCCCCTGCCCCGCCTAAGACACGCAGGGCCCCGGCTGTCCCCACAGCTGTCTTCCCTGCCCCTCTACCACTGCCTTCGGGAGGCCCAGGCAGAGCCCCAGCCCTGGCCTCCTGCCCGTGCCGGGGAGCCCTCAGCGCTGGGTTCCGGCCCACCAGCCCAGCAGGCCCCTGGCCCAGCCCCAGCCTCAGCCTCTCCTGGCCTTTTGTATTATTTTATAAAGTGACTTTTTTATGACTTTAATTTTTTTAAAAAGGAAAATAAGAAATATATGATTAATGATATTGTTTTGTAACATATTTTTTTTAAATAATGAAAAAAAAAAAAAGACAACAAAAGAGCCTCACCCTGCAGACGTCTTTATTTGAATGGGTTGTTTGCCCACTTCCCAGCCCCTGACCCCCACCCCAGGGCAGCAGGGATGGGGGGGCAGCCACTGGACGCACAGATCCAGCTCATGGCCCCCAGCCCACCTTGTGTCCCGTTCCAGACCCTTCTTCCATTCATGCACTCAGCAAGCACGGGTCACGGGCATGGCCCAGGCCCCGACACAGTGGTCACAGCTGACTCTTCTCCATCTGGGGACACTCACGCAGCGCACGCTGAGCCACTAAGAGCGCCACGCCCCGCGCTGTGGGTCCTGCACCACCATCGGAAACCTCAGCCCAGAGAAAGGCTCCCAAGCCGGCCAACATTTTCTTAGAAGTTTGCGTTGTATCTGTTCTCAGGAGGCCCCCCAGGCACATGTGAGGATGCAGATTAGGGCGAAAATCCCCTCTGGCCCAGCCCCCACTCTGCTTCCCAGACACAGGCATCCGTCTTGCTGCGGGTGGCCCTGGGCGAGGGGGCGGCGTCCAAGCACACGCGTGCGCCCACACTCCGCGGGTGCACCTCTGAGTCTGCGGCCCACAGTGAGCCGCGTGTCGGCGCGATGCTCCCCGCCAGCCAGCACGGGGCTGCCCCGCCAGCAGGAGCAGGGCTTCCTGAGGGCTCCCTGCTTCGGGCACCCCCCGCGTGGCCCCTAGCGGCCCTCAGGCAGGTTTCATTAAAGCCCCAACGGACAGGTGCAGGAGCTGAGGCCTGGAGAGGCCGTGCGACAGAGGGAGGATCCTTGCCAGGTCGGCCTGGGCTCCGCACCCAGTCTCCCAGCACAGATGTCAGGAGCGGGCAGACCTGTCCACAGAACGGGGAGAATCTCAGAGACCCCACACCCTCACTCCCAGAAAGGTCAGGGACATGCCCTGGGGTCTGACCAGCTCTGCCCACACATCAGGGCCACCGTGGGCCGGAGAGGAACCTGAGCAGAACCTGAGGGTGCTGGGGCCTCCTCCCGCCCCACCTTCGGCCCCCTCGTCACCCGTGTTAGCTTCCCCAGGTGGCCCTGAGTGGCCCACCTGTGGTCTCCTCCACGGGCCACTGCTCCATGGGTCCCTGTGAGAACCCATGCAGTCCCAACGGCCAAGGGCGACAGTGAGGTCAGGGATGGGGTGGCCAAAGGCTGGAGATGAAACGATGTGTAGCCAGGGGTGACTGACTGCTGGCTTGGTGGGGGGCAGCCCCTTCCTCGGCCCCCTGGAGACCCCGGGGTGGTGCACTCCCCCTGGGAAAGGGGGTGGGGAGGGCCCCAAAGGGGAGACTTCACGGGAAGGGCCCACCGCCGTCGAGCTGGGCCGGGGACTCGGGTGCTGCTCTGTGCAGAGAAGGGCGGTGCGACAGGCCAACGTCTCGCACCATCTGCGGCCGGCCCAAGGGGGCAGCGGGCAGCTCTGTGTGCCTCAGGGGCGCCAGGTCCCCTGGGCATTACACCTGTGGCTTAGCCCTGATGGGGCTTCTTCCACCAAAGGAATAAACCCTCTCTCCACGTGTCCCCAGTGCCAGACCAGTGACAAAGCGAGCCCAGGGCACGCCAGGACAGCGGCGGCCGCCTAACCTGTGGGACTCGGCAAGGCCGCCCACGTGACGTGCGCTCTCCGCACTGAGTCCACAGCTTCTCCAGAAATGTTGCTACTTTATACTCCCCCTATCATGTGATTCCTGCAGGAGCAAAAATGCTCAGGACAGAGTTTAAAAGGAGGGGGACACCTGGGAGGGCGCAGTCTGCAAAGCATCCGACTCTTGGTTTCGGCTCAGATCATGATCCCAGGGTCCTGAGTTCGAGCCCCATCGGGCTCCACGCTGGGCATGGAGCCTGCTTAGGATTCTCTCTCTCTGTCTGCCCCTGCCCCTCCCACACCCACCCCACCCCTGCTTGCAAGCATGAGTGCACTCCCCCCCCCCGAAAAAATGCTGTTAAAAACAAAAGATCCCACTGCCTGGGCAGGACGAACGCAGGGCCATCAGAGTGGCCATGACCTCCAGGCCCCGCCCGCTGTCCTGCCTGCGCCATCGGCCCTCACACCCCAAATTCTGGCTACCTGGCCTGTGCGTCCCCTGAGCACCCAGAGCAGCCGCGGACACCTGTGCCCACACTGCCCTCCAGCTGCCTCAGTTGTCCCTGAGCTCACAGCCCCGCTGTTCCATCTTCATGGCTGCTTTCACCGACTGCCCCGAAAAGCCAAAATTCTTTCAAAATTTGTTGCTGTTTCCACACTGTGAGCAGCTAGAATCTGGGTGTTTTTCTATGGTGACCGGCTAGTGAGGGCTCGAGGACAAGCAGCCTTGCACCAAGCACTGGGGAGTCGGGGTCGGGAATCTGGAGCATGTCCCGTGTCAGGCCCCCAGGGGTCAGGCCCCCAGGGGTCCACACCACTGTCCCAGCCACGAAGCACTGGCCCAGCCTGGCCTCCATTCCCAGGGTAGGGCGGGCAAGCAGACCGTGGTAGGACCCCGAGGCTCCCCATGGGTGCTGTGGGCAGGCAGAGCTAGAGTGGCGAAGCCCGTGCCGACACGCCATGTCCCCCCCCCCCAGCCTTCCCGCTCCATGTTTACCTGATTTCCAGGCATCTCCGTGCCGACAGCTGGAGGCCCCGGGTCTGTGCGGTGTCTGCTCTTCGGGAAGGGAGGCCCCCTCCCTCCCCACACCTGCTGCAGGGCGCCTGGGGGGCTGCCTTCTCCCTGCACGTTTGTGCGGGCCATCCCCGGGCGCCCAGGGACACCCCCCAGCGCTGGCAACGCTGAGCCCTGTCTTCCCGAGATGCCCAAGGTTTCAGGAGCTGCAAGCTGGACCCTTTGATGAGGGCGTGGAGGATGGTGCCCCAGCAAGCGCGTGTGTAGTTGAGAAACACGGCTCTGTTCACTGCTAGGACGTGTTGAGCGACGCACTTTGGCTGAAGCATGGCTCATGTCCGCCTGAGATAAATGAAAATTCTCCGATTGAGACGATTTCCTTCCAGCTTGCTGTGGTGGCAAGGCAGCGGGAGCTGAAACCATCTTCCCTGCACCCCAAGCCGGAGGCCCGTGTCCCCCTCGCTCCCTTGCCCAGGGTCAGGAGCACATGCTGTGGATGCCTGGAGGCAAGAAGCAGAGAAGGTGCTGCCCAGGGACAGAGGCCCCTCCGAGTGCAGTGAGCGTCCAGGCTCCCCAGCGAGCGGGAAGAGGGCTCTCCGTGAACGGGTTGCCTTGCGAGGCCTTCCTACCCCCCTGCAGCGGCCAGACGCTATCTCAGAGGATTGAAGACTGAGAACCAACAAGAATCCCTTATTTTACAGTTATATTAACTGTTCCGGAGAAGCCGTAAACAGGCACGTCAGGTCAGATGACCGCTGCTTTTCCACTGTTAGAGGGGGTTGTGTGTGTGTGCCAAGAACACTGTCCCCAAGAGGCCCCCTCGGCTGCTGAGACCCCGGGAGGACAGCAGGAAATGGAGCCGTGGAGACGTGACCCGGGGACGTCACTCCAAGCAGACGGCCCACCTCCCACACTCTGGACTCTCCCTGTCATGATTCTCCGGATAGACCCACCGGTTTTCCCGCCAAAAGCGTTGAGCAGAATCTAACCAGCAGGAAACAGTTGGACAGAAAAACACATTGAAAGTCGGTCTATAAAGCCACTGGCCTGGACTCTTCAAAAAGACAGTGTTGCGGGGAGGGAGAGTAGAGACTATTCCAGAATAAAGGAAACTGAAAGACATGACAGACCAATGCAACACATAATCCCAATCGGAGGCAGATACAAAGTGCGGGGCGCCTGGGTGGCTCAGCTGGTTGAGCGTCTGACACTTGATCTCAACTCAGGTCTTGATCTCTGGGTCCTGAGTTCAGGCCCCTCATTGGGCTCCATGCTAGGCTTGGAGCCTACTTAAAAAAATAATAACAAAATTAATTAATTAATTAATTAATTAATTAAAAGGTATAAAATGTATTTTGGGGTAGATGGACAAAATTGAGTAACGACCATGTATCAGGTGATCATTCTTTTTTTTTTTTTAAGACTTTATGTATTTATTATTTGAGAGAGCAAGAGAGAGAGAGCACAGGCCAGGGGAGCAGGAGAGGGAGAAGCAGGCTCCCCCCCGCAGCAGGGAGTCCGACACGGGACTCGATCCCAGGACCTTGGAGATCATGACTCAAGCTGAAGGCAGACCCTTAACCGACCCAGCCACCCAGACGTCCCCAGAATTAATTATTATTATTAATTATTAATAGTGTGGGGGAGAGAGAACACGAATAGGGCAAAACATTAATAATTCTTGAATCTAGGGACACCTGGGTGGCTCAGCGGGTGAAGCGTCTGCCTTCGGCTCAGGTCACGATCCGGGGCCCCAGGATCGAGCCCCGCGTCAGGCTCCTTGCAAGGGCCTGCTTGTGTGCACTCTCACTCTCTGATAAATAAATAAAATCTTTAAAAATAATAATTATTGGGGCGCCTGGGTGGCACAGTCGTTAAGCGTCTGCCTTCAGCTCAGGGCGTGATCCCGGCGTTCCGGGATCGAGTCCCACATCGGACTCCTCCGCTGGGAGCCTGCTTCTTCCTCTCCCACTCCCCTGCTGTATTACCTCCCTTGGTGGCTGTCTCTCTGCCACATAAATAAATATAATCTTTTAAAAAAATAAAATAAAATAAAAATAATAATTATTATTATTACTGAATCTAGGTAAAGGATATCTGAGTGTTCATTGTGTTATCTTGCAACTGTTCTGTAAATTTGAAATTCTCTAAATGAAAAGTCAAGAGAAATATGCAGAAGGATATATATCGTACGCACAGCATTCCCAGCAGCCCAGCTGGGCAGCAGGATTACAGGCAGTTTTCTTTGTCTTTTCCCGTGTTGACTGGGCCTTCACATGGACAACCTTTACAGTCAGAGAATTGTTTTTCATTTTCAAAATCATTTCCTATACTGTTAATATTTCAGCCTAAAGAGGGGAGAACGGAGTTTTTTCTAGGCGTTATTATAAGTTGAGGAAAGACAAGTGAAGAGTTCCTTAAGGAACCCCCAGACGATAACTACAACTCATGCCCTGGGGTCAGTCCCAGCACCTCCAGGACATGAGGCTGAGGGAGAGCCCCAGGGACTGGGTGGTAGGGTCCGGAAACCATCCCAGCCCCCACTGCTCCCCTGGCCTCCCTGAGATCCTCCTCCCTCCTCAGCAGGGGTGGTCCTGGAGGCTTCTGAGCCCCCCTTCCCTCTGTGCTCCTCTCCCTCCCCCTCCCCTGCAGGCGGTGGAGCCAACTGACCGACAGAGGCAGGTGCTTCGGAGGTGGGGCGGTGCCAGCAGCCAAGGGGTTAACGGTCCTGGCAGGGGCTTGGCGGCAGGACGCAGGGGTCAGATGACCCTCAGGGATAGGGACAGACACACCCCGCTGCTATTCTGGGGCTCAAATCGTGACCACCTATTTATAGTGCTGGGGGGTGCTGGGCCTGCCGCACACGGCAGAGGCTGCCCTGCTGCAAAGTCAGGCGGCGTCACCGTCACCACCACACCACCGTACTGCAGGCTGCCGGCACCTGTCACAGCCACCACCGCAGAGGGGCCGCGGCCGGGCAGGGCCGCCAGGGCCGCCAGGCACCGCGTGAGGCAAGGACCAGGCCGGCCAGATGGGCAGCACCATGGAGCCCCCCGGGGGTGGGTACCTGCACCTGGGCGCTGTGACGTCCCCCGTGGGCACGGCCCGAGTACTGCAGCTGGCCTTCGGCTGCACCACCTTCAGCCTGGTGGCCCACCGGGGCGGCTTCGCGGGCGTCCAAGGCACCTTCTGCATGGCTGCGTGGGGCTTCTGCTTCGCCGTCTCTGGCCTCGTGGTGGCCTGTGAGTTCACCCGGCTGCACAGCTGCCTGCACCTGTCCTGGGGCAACTTCACGGCGGCCTTCGCCATGCTGGCCACGCTGCTGTCCGCCACGGCCGCTGTCATCTACCCCCTATACTTCACCCGGCTGGAGTGCCCCCCCGAGCCCGCGGGCTGTGCAGCCAGGGACTTCCGCCTGGCAGCCAGCGTCTTTGCCGGCCTCCTCTTCCTGGCCTACGCTGCGGAGGTGGCCCTGACCCGGGCCCGGCCAGGCCAGGTGGCCAGCTACATGGCCACGGTCTCAGGGCTCCTCAAGATCGTCCAGGCCTTCGTGGCCTGCATCATCTTTGGGGCACTCGTCTACGACAGCCGCTACGGGCGCTACGTGGCCACCCAGTGGTGTGTGGCCGTCTACAGCCTGTGCTTCCTGGCCACCGTGGCCGTGGTGGCCCTGAGTGTGACGGGCCACACGGGGGGCCTGGGCTGCCCGTTCGACCGTCTGGTTGTGGTGTACACCTTCCTGGCTGTGCTCCTCTACCTCAGTGCGGCTGTGATCTGGCCCGTCTTCTGCTTCGACCCCAAGTACGGTGAGCCCGGGCGGCCCCCCGACTGCCCTCGAGGCAGCTGCTCCTGGGACAGCCAGCTGGTGGTGGCCACCTTCACCTACGTCAACTTGCTCCTGTACGTCGCTGACCTCGCCTACTCCCAGAGGATCCGCTTCGTGCCCAGCCTGTAGCTGCCTGCTCACCAGGGCTCTCCGGGGGCTCCAGGCACCGTGAGGGTGACCCAGGTGAACCCAGACCCCCAGGGAGCAAGCTGGAGGGAGACAGCCAACAGAGCACTCCTGGATTTCTGGCCGGGCTTGGTGGGGGCAGGTGGACAGAGGGGCCGAAGTCCCTGAGCAGGACACAGGCAAGGATCCTCCTCCAGGCAGCTCCCAGCCCCCCTCTCTGTCTCTTTGTCTCTCTATCTCTCTGTGTATATCTCTTATCTCCGTCTGTATCTCTCTTTCTGTCTCTCTCCATTTCCTGGCCCTCCCTGGCTCAGTGCTACCCACTGTAACATGAGAAGCCTTTGAAACAGATGCTGTTGTGACCCACTTTATAGATGGGCACACCGAGGCTAGGGCTTGGAGGCAGCCCCATGTGCCCGTCAGTGTCTGCAGACCACATTCAGGCTGTGACCTAAGTAGAGTTGAAAAGGGGACGTTTCCCAGAGGTGTGGGAAGGTCAGCTGTCTCAGCAGGGCTCTGCTGGGGGGCTCTGTACCAGCTCAAAGAGAAGGAGCCAGGCCTGGGGACCCCACCCTGCCCACCTCCGAGTGGCTGTAAGAAGAACAGGAATCCTGGTGTGATCACACAGGACAGCTTCAGCAGGCTGGAGACAGTGCGGGGGGGGGGGGGTCCGCAGGGGGGCCGGCAGCACCACAGTGAGTGCAGAATGCAGGGGGAAGCTGAGGGAGTGCCCACCAGGCCCCCACCATCAGCCCCAACGCAGCAGCTTCTGCAGTGCCCGCCATGGGCCCCAGGGAGGCTAGTCTGGGGCAGCCCTGACCCAGGGAGAGGGCCCAGCCTGGGGCAGCCACTGGGTGACCTCCCCAATACTTCACAGGCCCATGACCTCTACTCAAGTATCTGTTCACCTGGCCGCTGACCACCAGAACCCACTGGGGCTGTCACCCTCCACGCCGCAGCCAGCTTCTCCTGCTCAAGAGCCCAGACTGGGGCACCCTGGATCGACCCGCTGGCCGCCCCCGAGTACATCAGCCCTGTGACCCGTCCCTGGGCCTTGAGCAGGAAATAAACGCCAATGTTGTTTTGCCTCCTGGCTCTGGTGAGCAGTCTCGCCCAGGGGGCAGTGGCAACGGCACCTCCTGGGCCATCCTCCCAGGGTGAGTCAGGAGAAGGGCCGAGACTGGGCCAGACAGGGAAGAGGTACCCCTGGGGCTGAGAGGCAGCCCCCCGAGGAAGAAACAGGCATCGTCCTCTTGCTCTGTGGGCAGTGGGGGTGGGGAGATGAGGCGATGCTGAGCTTGTCTCCCCCCTTCCAGAGGTGCTCAGCATCGCCAGCACCCCACACTCCTGCGGGGGATTGCCAGGGGAGGGGCCCTGGGCATAGCTATGGGGAGAGGGGCTGCGGCACCCATGGCAGCTGAGCCTAAGCAGCTTTTAGGCGTGGGTTCCGAGGGCTCCCTTGCGCTGACGCCACGCAGAGCATGACGCGATAGGGAGGGCGTACTAACAGGGGTCCTTTATCTGCAGGGGCAGGTGTTATTGGCTCAACAGCAGATCCCCAAAGGGACGAGCAGCCAGTTTGTCCTGAGGTGTCCTGACAGCCCTCACTGGCTGGGGAGAGCGGGGGACGGAGGTGCATGTCCAGGTGACAAGGAGCATGTGGGCCACGTCCTTCCCAGCTCACAGCGAGACCTAGATGCCCACCAGTCTTCCTCCTTTTCTAGCCAAACTTCTGAAACGGTTCTCTGTCACCCGCTGCCCAGTCTCCTCATTGTCCGGTGGCCTTGCGCCCCCAGTGGTCCACCTACCCTAAATTTCAAAGGTCCCGTGGGGGAGACAAAGGAGGGGGGGATCCAGGGCTCAAGATAAACAGGGCAGCAGTCCTCCAGGAGGCTTGCATTGGGGTATTCCTGCCGACAGTCACTCCCTGGGTCAGAGGACTCTTCCTTTTTGGAGAAGAGTTATTTGTTCTTATCACTGGAAAACAGTATTTTTTAAAGGAAGGGGTTCTGTCCTTTGATTACGTCCAGTCAATCTTCAGCGCGATTGCTGGGCCTTATGCCTGTGGGCTCGCTGGCCACTCCCCAGACAGTCCGCTTTGGACAAATGGGGGGGGGTCAGGGGCAGACGCTGGTGGGCAGGGGTCTCCCAGGGCACTCGGGTCGGGAGGTTTGAGGTTCTCCAGTTGGCACCCGGAGAAGGGCCTCTTGCCACGGCCCCTCCCTCAGAGGGTAAGGACTAAACGCTCGGATGCGCCCACGTGGCAGGCACCAGGAAATCCACCTTGCACGCACCCTCACTACACAGCGGTCCCATGGTGTTGGTGGCCACCACCGTGCCCACAAGAGCTCACAGCCCTGCTTCTGGGGCACAAACATCAGGGTAATGCTGGATCATGTTTGAGAACAGCTTGTTACCATTTAAGATGCAGAACTGAAAAAATAAAGCAGGTCACCCCTTCCCCTGGGGCAGGGCGAGGTGGGGGTGGATGGGTTGCCAATGACTATTACTTCTCACTTTGCCCTTAATCCTGTTGCTGACAGGGACCCTGGACTACCCTAAAGCCCAAATGCAGAGTCAACTCACAGGAGCCCTGAGCATGTCCTCAGGCAAAAAATGACTTTTCTCCAAATGCAGGGCCAAAAATTTCCATGGACACTGCAAACAAGATGTCAGGAGACATGGGGGTGCTCCACCGGAGCTGGGGGCACTATGGGATCTCGCCTTCCATTTACTGGTTGATCACTACCCACCCCAAACCCGTCTGGGAAGGTTTACATGGTACAGGCTTACGGCCTCCGTCACGCTTGAGCCCTGAAAAGACTTGCAGAGAGGACCCCAGTTGGGAAAAAGGGGGTCTGGATCTCAGAGGGGATTGACTTAGACCTCCCAGGTGCCCCCCGATTTTGAGATTCTGAAAAGGCTTAGGCTATCCTCTCCAGTTTTCAAGCTTCTTGATACAATAAACAAATTTTAAAGCGACAAAACACAGTATCAAAATAGTGTAATATTTCAAATGTTTCCATTTTGCAAATTGTTCTCAATTCTCCCACAAAGAAAAAGAAGAAAAGAAAAGCAAGCAAGCAAAAATATTATACTGTTTGGGCTTCTCCCAACAGTTGGATCAAGTACCAGCAGGCATCGGCCACGCGAGCGAGGACACCAGCCCTGCGTGCCCGTGTCCGCGGGGCCCACTAGCAGGCCCCGCGCGGGGAGCCTCCGCCCCGGCCGCTCCTCGGAGGCCCGCGCCAGCCGCAGCACCGGAGAGCTCTGTCCCCACGCGCGGTCGCGGGGGCGCGGACCCGGGGGCGCGGGAGGCCGGGCGGAGGCGGCGGGGGGCGTGGGCGCGGGGCGAGCGGATGATGCAACCGCCCCTCGGCACCTCCCGCGCCCCTCGATTGGCCGGCGCCTGGCGGCCGCGCCGCCCATTGGCTGGAACGGCGCGGGCGGGGCCGACGAGGCTCGGGTGCCGCGTGGCGGGCGCGGCTCCGCGGATCCCGGGCGACCTGCGCGCGGTAAGTGGGTGAGTGGGAGCGGAGCTGGGGTCCGGTGTGGATGGGGACGGTGCAGGGGGAGATGCGCATCCGCACACCGGCTCGGGCCTGGGGGTGGGGTGGAGGGCTTGGACGTGGGGGGCCTCCGGGCTCCGAGCCGTCGCCCCCCGCGGCTCTCCGAGCCCTTCCGGAGGCCGGCACGCCGCTCCCTGTGTCCTCTGTCCCGGACCGTCGGGAGCAGTCAAACTGGACAGGGGGCCTGGAGCAATCCCACGTCGGAGCTGGCGGGCGGCACTGGGGAAAGTTGGACCGGCTGGGATGGCGGTGGGAGCGAGGAGGTGGGCGCCGGGCCGGCGGCCGAGTGGCCAGGCCTGGCACTGCCCGCCCAACTTCTTGCTCTGGATCCTGCCCCATCTCGTCCCGCAGTTGCCCTTGCAGCGCCGGCGCCAGCTGTGAGGGCTGTGGGCGGGTCCTCAGACAACATGAGCGTGGGCTTTATCGGAGCTGGCCAGCTGGCCTTGGCCTTGGCCAAGGGCTTCACAGCAGCAGGTAGGCCCTGCAGCCTGGAGGGCGTGGAGTGGGCAGAGGGGTGGGCCGTTACCCTTCTGCCGGCGGGGGGGGGGGGCGGGTGGCGGTGAAGGTTAGGGTCTGGAAAACTTACCCTGTTTGAGTCCTGTGGGAAAGGGCGGCCTTGGGACGTAAGGGGTGGGACAGGAGTTGCTGGGTGGTGGGATTTCCACTTACCTTCCTGGGAATGTGGGAGGGGGGAGGCCAGGACAGGCCTTGAGGAAGGATCTCTGTTACCCTCAGGCATCCTGGCTGCCCACAGGATCATGGCCAGCTCCCCAGACATGGACCTGGTCACGGTTTCTGCCCTCAGGGTAGGTGCAGGGTGGAGGGGGACAGGGAGGCAGTCCCTGAAGGGGCTAGTCAGTGTGTCTGGGGAGAGCGTGTGATAGCCTTGACCCTGAGGGCCCCAGGTGTAAAGGCCCCAGTGGGAGACACCATGTGACCAACCCCCCTCATGAGAGGAGGGACCTGGGCTGTAGCATCCCACAGACCCTGCCTCCTGGCCTGCTGGTAGCTCCCCTTGCTCGGCTCTTGGGACCTGGGTGACAGACACATGTGCAGCTGGTGGGGAGGGTGTGCTGGGACTGGAATGGGGTTCCCCAAATGGAGCCTCCACAGGGGCTGTGGGAGCCAGGCAGATGGGACCCCAGTGTGGGGGCCAGGTCAGACGCATCTGGGGACTGCACGTAGCTGTAGTTTGCCACAGCTGAATTGGGGCTCCAGGTGCAAGGATGGGTCAGGCTCCACCCACAGTACCACTCACCCCCAGAGGACTGCCGCCCACGGTGGGGTGGATCAGGGCCGTGGCACGGATACATGTCCCTTTTCTGTTTGCAAAAGGGACGTATTCCAGAGCAGAGTGCTTCTTCGACTCCGGGGTGGGAAGGGGGGCTGGGTGCTATCAGAGCTCCATGCCCCGAGCCCCCCACCCTGACTGTCCACATTCTCAGCAATCTTTGTCTTCTACACGTGGGGCTCTTAGCTTGGGGAGGATACTCGGGGGGGCAGCCAGAGACATCGGCAGGCTGAGCCCACGTTGGTGCTCCCTGCAGAAGATGGGAGTGAACCTGACACCCCACAACAAGGAAACCGTGCGGCATAGTGATGTGCTCTTCCTGGCGGTGAAACCACACATCATCCCCTTTATCCTGGACGAGATTGGTGCCGACATTGAGGGCCGGCACATCGTGGTGTCCTGCGCGGCGGGGGTCACCATCAGCTCCATCGAGAAAGTGAGCACTGGGGGTCCAAGCCAGTGGGATCTGAAGAGGGGGTGGAAGTGTGTGCTGCACACTGGTCAGGAGCTCTGACTGTGAAATGGGCACGTGGGCCCAGCCCACAGCGAGAAGCCACGAAATGCTTAGTTGGGCCAATGCATTCACACTTGTGCCCAGCACACTCTGCTGGGCAAGGGGCAGGACAGACACGCAGCTGGTTTCTCCTCCAGAAGCTGACGGCGTTCCAGCCAGCCCCCAAAGTCATCCGCTGCATGACCAATACGCCAGTCGTGGTGCGGGAGGGGGCCACCGTGTATGCCACGGGCACCCACGCCCAGGTGGAGGACGGCAGGCTCCTGGAGCAGCTCATGGGCAGCGTGGGCTTCTGCACAGAGGTGGAGGAGGACCTGATTGATGCTGTCACGGGGCTCAGTGGCAGCGGCCCAGCCTATGTGAGGACTGGGGTTGGGTGGCCGCTGGTGGAGGTGGACACTTCCCAGGACCTTGGGGTGTATCCCCCACCCTCCTCCCTGCTCTGGCTGCTGTGGGCAGAGCTGCTGGACCCACTGTTGCCTGGAGGATAAGGAGGAAGGGCCTAGGAGTGTGGCTTAGGTGCCTTCTCCCTGCAGGCATTCACAGCCCTGGAGGCCCTGGCTGACGGAGGTGTGAAGATGGGGCTTCCCAGGCGCCTGGCAGTCCGCCTCGGGGCCCAGGCTCTGCTGGTCAGTGCTTTTCCTGATCCTTTGGTGGGGGCCACTCCTTGCCGGGCCTGATGCTGTTATAGTGGGGGGTGGATGGATGGAGAACCGGGGTGGGCGGTAGCTGGGTCTGGGGGCAGTAGCCTGCAGGGAGGAGAGGGGCCCCACAGAAGTCAGCTGCTGTCTCTGGCTATAGGGGGCCTCCAAGATGCTACTGGACTCGGAAAAGCACCCAGGCCAGCTCAAGGACAATGTCTGCTCTCCTGGTGGGGCCACCATCCATGCCTTGCATGTCCTGGAGAGCGGGGGATTCCGCTCCCTTCTCATCAACGCTGTGGAGGCCTCCTGCACCCGCACACGGTGGGCCCCCAATGCTGCGTGCTCCTGGCTGTGCGCCCCAGCTCGCCAGAGCCCTCACGCATTCTGCTCTGCCGTCCCCAGAGTAGATGTTTCCTGAGGCCTGGCAGTGGTGCCCTAGGGTCGTGGCTTGTAGCACCTCTCACCAGCTGTTGTCCTGTGAGGACGGGCTGCCCTTTGGGCCCACGCTGTGCTCCCCAGTGTCACCACCTGCAGCCCACAGACCAGGGTGATCATCCAAGCTGGGGAGGCAGGCCAATGGGGGCCAGAGGCAGCCCCTGTGGGCCGGGTCACACCTTCCTCCCCGCCCTCCTCCTCCTGGGGAGATCCGGCGCATCAGCCAGCAGTGCTCCACTGTGCCCAGTGCACTCACGCCAGCTCCGTGACAGCAGAGAGGAAATCAGAGGAGGGACGGCAGGATTTGGTGGCTTGGCTTGGAGCCGTCATCCCTGCAGCTCAGGTCTGCAGGACGGACAGGCATCTCTCTCACCTCCCTGCCTGCCCCCAGTTGAAACCCAGAACGTCTCTGAGTGCCACGACAGGAGAGCAAGGCTGGGAGGCAGAGCCACCCTCCTGGCCCCACCCTGCAGGGGATACAGATGAGGCACATGGCCCCCACTTGGGGCGATGATGGGTTCAGGGGCTGGGGACTGCTAGTAGATTTGGTGACCCTGAGCTGGTCTGAATGAGGTGAGAGGCAGGCAGATGGGCGTCTGGGGGAGGGGTGGCCGGCAGAAGGAGCTGAGATGGGAGTCCCAGCGCAGCAGCACCCAGGCTGGCAGGTGCTTCCTCTTCCCTGGTGGGCAGCTAGTCTCGAGGGAGGCAGAGCCTCGGAGCCAACCCTTCTCACTGACTCCCCAGGGAGCTGCAGTCCATGGCTGACCAGGAGAAGGTCTCCCCAGCCTCCATCAAGAAGACCGTCCTGGACAAGGTGAAGCTGGAGTCCTCTGCAGGGCCCTCACAGACCCCTTCTGGCCACTCCAAGCCATTCCCCCAAAGCCTGGCCCCAGCAGGCAAGGAAAACTGAGCTGTCCAACGTGCTCACCAGGCTGCTGTCCGCCACCTCCCTGCTGGCCTTGGAACTCCTGTGTTGGCTGTCCTCAGCCCCAGGCTCCACAGCAGCCCACTGCCCGTGACTCTGGTCAACTCCGGGGTCAGTGAGGGTTGTAACCAGGGAGGTGCCACGTCCCTTCTGAGTGGGAATCTGCAGTCACTGAGTGCTTCCTGGCCCAGAACAGAGATGGACTCTCCGACCTCCACGTCCCCCTTCCTCTGCCCCCAGACCAGGTCAGGACCTCTTCTTCTGGAGTTCAGGAGGTCCGGGGGTCTTAACTCCCCATGGTCAGCTGGCTTGGGGCTTGGCCTTTTCCTGAGTACAAAGGTCAAGGTTCCCCCCCTGCAACCCCACTCCCATGAAGGCCCAGCCAAGGAGGAAACCGCATCCCACCCCTGCCCCTTCTCCAATCTCTACTTGGGGGGGGGGGTGCCTCTTCAGCGTGAGAAGGACCAGAGGGTCCCAAGCATCCTGAGTCCAGCAGGCAGGACCATGGCTGCCAACTCCCCCTTGTCTCCGTTTGGCATCTGAGAAAAGGGCTTCTTGGAAAGTCCCAACTTTTGAGGTCGTTATCTCCCATTCCCCACCCAGCTTACAGAGCCTGTCACTTCTCTCCCCAACCCTTTAGCTGAAATACATTGGTTTGCAACCTGGTGCCTTGTTTCTAACTTCATCAGCATGTGTGGAGGGAGGGCCCCAGCGGCCCTAGAGGGTCCTTGTTGAGTGTCATCTTAGACGCTACTCCCAGCCCCACAGGTCCTGGAGCCGTTTTCCACAAGGCATTCTGGCTGCAGGGGGCTGAGTCTCAGTGAGCAAAGGCAGAAGGAGCTTCTGGGGAAGAGAGTGGTGCTTTGGGCCTCAGTCACTAGAGGCGTGACCAGAAGCTGGCACCCTAGGCTGGGCTTGGCGTGCCCTGCTGGGGGAGGGACACCGGCCTCCGTACCCTCCACACCTCCGAGCTTAGCGGGGGCAGATGTCTCCTCCAGTCGCACAGGCAGGGGCCGGTGAGGCGTCTGGGGAGGGATCTAGGGAGGTGTATTAGGGCTCTCCAGAGACACACAACCAGGAGATGTGTATGTATCTGGGCCTGGAGTGCCTGTGTCCCCTCTTCTGTGTGGGCAGAGGTGGGCATGAGGGTGGGCAGTGAGCAGCCAGAACCACGCCCTCTCTGACTGCGGCACTGTAAGCATGAGCACAGCGTGTGGGGGAACGGGGACCTGTTTTACGCGGGTCCAGGACAGGCCGAGCACAGAGATGGGCCTTGAGGACCGGGGCCCACAGATGCCGGCTGGGTGGCATTGCACTGCTACCATTAGGGAAGCCGTCACAGGGATCCCACTGGGGAGAGTCAGTTTGGCATGCCTTCCTGCGCTTGTCACTGTGAACTCCGACACCCACCATGCCCTGGATGTCCCCAAATGGGGCAGTGGCTGGAATGAACTTAGTGCCCTTTGCCCAGGGGGCCAGGTGAGCCTGGTGGAAGAACCAGCTACCTCTGCTTGATCCAGCTTCTGCCTCAGTTTCCTAATTGGAACTTTGCCCTAGGCTCCTGCCTGCCTAGATAGGGCCCTTGCCCTGCTTCTCTCTGCCAGTCCTTTCCTGTACCAGTGTGGAGCCTGGGCCCAGCTCGCATGGGGACTCCAGAACGAACAGGTCAGCAGCCCTTGGCCAGGCAGAGAAGGGAGAAGTCCATCCCAGGAAGGCCCTGGCATGGGCCCATCTTCCTGCCTGGACCCCCGTGGCAGCAGGGCTGGTCAGTCTCTTTGGACACCAACCACATCCTGTGTGCCCTGAACCTCCTTGCAATGTCAGGTTGGGGCCTGCTGAACTCCAGGAGAAGCCAGCGGGGTCCCCAGATCTGCCCATGACAGGTACAAGCTGAAGGGGGACATGTAGGAGGTGCCAGCAGGAGAGCAGCAGACAGCTACAGCGGGAAGCAGTGTGCTGGAGGCCCAGAGAAGGCCAGGCTGGACCAGAGAGCTGGGTCTCAGCGTCTGCCCCCAAGAGGCAGCGCTGGAAGCTGGTCATGGTGATGCTGCGTGGACCAGCAGGGATGCTGAGACCTGCGGGCCTCTTTCCTTGCAGTATCACTCCCAAGCAAGGCAGCAGTGCTGTTCGCAGGGACACATGTCCTGGACCCTGGGTGGGGGCCAGCCAGACTTAGGGCAGGCGAGACCAACCATAGACTCTCTTGGGCTCTCTAGCTGGACCCAGAGACAGATCCTGGAGGCTTGGCTGTCTTGGGTGCTTCAACATGGCGCATCCTTTCCCTGATGGCCTCCCCCAGACTTGCAAACAAACCCATACCTGTTACTCTGCAGGTGATCAGGGCAAGTTCGTGTACTCTCCCCATACCTCTGAAGAAGAGTCTGGAGTGAGGGGGCAACAAAGGAGCCTGGGTTATGTCCTGGAACATTCCCCTCCCCACAGGTCCCGGAGATTAGAAGGTGGGCAACCCTGCACCCCCATCACGTATCCAGAGGGCTGACCTTAGGGCCTGAGACTATCGCTTTGTAGGAAGCAGTCCTCCCATCCACACTCTCACCGGCCTCCAGGTGAATTGGGCTCCATTTCACTTCCCATAGATCTCTCTGGTGGCCCTGGGTGATCTCCCCTGCTGCCTGTCCCCTCTTCCAAGATGGAAGAAGTGGCCAGGTGTGTTCCCAGTGGGGAGGAGGAGGAGGAGAACGCTTCCTGAGAGTAGGAGCCTCCTTGGGGAGAAGGAGCAGAGCAGACCCACCACTGATCCATCAGCCACTCAGTCACCTCCCGTGTATAAGTGGCAGCCACACTCCATCCTGTGAGGATTGAGGAGTCAGGGGTGTGGGGGCGTGAGGGGACTAGTCAGTGACCTTCCATCCATGGTGGCCCCCAACGCCGGGGCCGATCACCTGTGTTTCCTGATGGCGTCGTGGTTCTGGCCTGAGCTGCATGGCACCAAGTCAACCCCATGTGGCTGCCAGGGTCCTGCTGCGTGGAGTGGCTCTTGAGGCCCGGCAGTAACTCAGGCCCCACAGCCCTACCAAGTGTGACCAGGAGAACGAAGTGTGGTGATGGCCGAGGCTGGAGGAGCTGAAGCCCACAGGACTGCATTTTTGCCCTCAGGAGCAAGCCTTTGTCATTCTGTATATCTAGTTGACTTTAAAAGTCATGCCCCCAGGGCACCTGCCTGGCTCAGTGGGTAGAGCATGGGATCTTGGGGTTGTGAGTTCAAGCCCCACCTTAGGTGTAAAGATGACTTACAAATCAAATCTTTATTTTTTAAAAGATTTTATTTATTTATTTGAGAGAGTGAGCAGGTGAGAGAGAGAGAGAGCACAAGCTGGGGGAGAGAGAGAGGGAGAAGCAGACTCCCTGCTGAGCAGGGAGCCGGATGCAGGGCTCAGAGCCCAGGACCCTGGGATCACGATGTGAGCCGAAGGCAGATGCTTCACAGACTGAACCGCCCAGGCGCCCCTACAAATCTTAAAAAAAAAAAAAAAAATTGAGTCCTGCCCTAGATATATGAAGGCCCTGGAGTACAACGTCACGCCCTGCCGGTAAAGAGCACCTTGGGATAGACAACCACACACAACCCTACAAAGCAGGGTACAGTGGGATTCAGAGAGAAGTTTCTGGAGGCAGGCAGGGGGTCCTGCGGGGGCCCTTATGCCCCTGGCTTTGGGGGCCTCCGCGGACGGCCTTCATGTCAGTGGCACTGAATTCCCACAGACTCGGCTGCAGCCTGTCCCTCACGGCTCTCTCTGCGGGCCCACCTGAGTCCCACTGACCTGCCTCGCGGGGTGACGCACCCTTCTTGGCTCTACACCTGAGAAGGCAAGTCCAGGACTTGGGAGGACGAATGGGAACCCTCCAGTGCCCCTTCTTCCCCTTGGTTGCCTCTTTCCCCGGGAATTTTGAGCAGCAGCGAGAAGTCCCGACAGAAGAGGCAGGCGCAGACCAGGGCTCGTGGGAGCCGAGTCCCAGACAGATGTGGATGAAACAGGAAAGGTGCCGCGGATACATCAGCTATTCAACAGATGTTCACGGCGTGGGCACTAGAGCTGCGCCAGTGCTCGTCACTAACGTGCGGTCTGGGGCGGTGGTGAGGACACACCCCAGTCCTCGCAGGACCTTGGCGGTGGCCTTGGCCAGTCCTCACTTTGAATCCTGGACAAAGCGTCGGGCCGTCGGTGAACCAGGCCACGGCTGCCGGGCAGGGCCGAGCTTGGCTCCGCGATTACCACGAGGTAACCAACGCGCGCAGTACCCGCCATGCAGCATCGGAAGCACCTCGAGGACCCTCTCCGCGACGCACGGGGACCTTAGGGCCGCGCCGGTCCTGTGGGTCAGGAAAGCGGGAGACGGGACCCCCGGACCTCCCGGGACCCCCGGAGCCCCCCCCTCGCGGCCCGGAGCTTGGCCCGTCGAGGAGCGCGCGCCCGGTCAGTCCCGCGAGACCCCGCTAGGGCAGGGCGCGGCGCGCATTGCCCGGGCGACGGCTCCGGGCGCGCAGGCGCAGTGCGGGCGCGCCCCGCCGCCGCCGCCGCGGCCGCCGCCGCCGCCGCCGCCGCCGCTCCTTCCCCTTTAAGCCCCGGCCGGCCGCGTCGCCGCTTCATGAATGGAGCCCACGTGACCAAACATCATGTGACGTCTGTGGAAGAGCGGCGGCGGCGGCGGCGGCGGATCCCGAGCCTGGTCCGGCCCGGCCTTCCCAGTGCGCTCGGCCCGGCCCGCGCAGGCGGCGAGCCCCCACCCCGGGCCCGGAGCCCCCGCGCGGCCTCGGAGCGCCCGCCCGCCCGCCCCGGCCTCGGCCCGCCCGGGCCCGCAGTGTGGTGGGTGAGTGCGGCGGCGGGCCGGGCGGGCGGAGGGCAGGCGGGGGGGTCTGGGCCCAGGGTGGGGGCGGGCGGGGCCGCGGCTCCTCCTGGCGGGCCGGGGGCGGGGCGGGCCGCGCGCTCCTGGCTTCGGGTTTGCCCCGGCTCCTCCTGGCGGCCCGTGCCTCGGTTTCCCCGCGGGTCAGGAGCAGCTTCTGGCCCTTGCGCCGGGGGTGCTGGGGTTGGGTCGCGGGGGATGGAGGAGGGCGGGGCGGGGCGTACGCGGGGCTCGCTCGGTGGAGCCCCGGGCATCCTGGTGGGAGGGGCGGCCGTGGTGGCGGGAGGAAAGGGTGGGGTCGAGCGGGGCGTCTAGGGCTCCGCGGAAGAGCCTCGGGGCCCCGGCTTTAGCTGCTGATTCATCAGGTGTCTGTGTCCGCCTTCCCGGGCGCGGGGGTCCTCGGCGGGCTGGGGGGAGGGGGCGGCACGTGGCGGGGCCGGGAAGACCCTGCTTGCGCCGGCTTCGCTCCGTCACACGCGTGCCAGAGCCCAGAGGGAGACTTGCTGAGTCATCAGCATGAGGTCACTCGATGCTCATTCTAATGTCTGGTAGAGGGGGGATTTGAGCTGGGGGCCTGGGGTCTGAAAGGCCGGAGATAGGAGGAGGAAAACTGGGGAAGGGGCCAGGCCCCACGGCCTGGGGCACCGGTTTCAAGTTTGGACTGGTGTGTGAGTTGAAGGCAGGGTGGGCGAGAAGGTGGAGGGGCCTTGGTGCAGGTTTTCTTTTCGGGCACAATGTGAAGCCCCTGGCCTGCCCATCCCCTCCCAGGCATGATCTTCTCAGGCAGCCGGTCCCTGACCAGCGTCTGGGACAGTTCCCCAAACTGGGAAATAGTTCTCTGAGTGAGAGGAGGGGAGGAGCTTAGGGGGGCCGTGCTTGCCAGGCTGGGAAGCAGGCTTTCCCTGTGACTGGTCTGGTTGGCTAGGCTGGGCAGCCCCTGGGCGGGCAAGAGAGGGAGTCAGTGGGAGAAAGAGGGGTGCCTGTACTCAAGCCCTGGAGGACAGTGGACAGGGCAGGGGACGCAGGTGCAGCTCTACCAGGAAACGGCCCATGAGACGAAGCAGCAGGACTTTGACATCTGGGGAGTGAGGTGTCTGGTGAGCAGACCCTGCCCCTTTTGCCGCCTGGCCTTGGGGTTTGGGGCGAAGCTGCAGGTGGTGGTGGCTTTGAGGGTGCCTGGCCTTTGGGGCGCAGCCAGTGGGCTGGCTTGGAAGGCATGAAGAGGAGAAATGCAGTTCCTGACCCACTTGAGGTTGGGGCTCCGTTCTGTGTGGGTGTTAACACACACTGTGGCCCTGGTGGGTGTCAGGCCTCTTGAGGGGGACAGCCTGAGAGTGGTGTGGCCTGAGCTACCTTTCCTGAACGTGTGGGTGGTTCTGGCCTCCATGGGTGGGGGTATTTTGTCTCAACCAGAGCTGACCATTCTTGCCTAGGGGCTCGTGGCTAGGTCAGGCTGGCCTTGTGGTTTGTCTTCAGGGATACCCCTTCCCCCCAGCCCACACACGCTCTTGTATGTATGCACACAGACTTAGCCTTGGGCTTATAGATGCCAGACGTTTAACACTTAAGCTGATCTTTTGCCTGGAATTTTATACCTTAGGAAAGTGCAGATTCCTAAAGGGGGTACTTCTTTCAGTCTTCTCATTTATTCTTAGGTGGAAATTAAGTTTTCAACTTTTTTCAGAATGGCTTTCACTGGTGAGGGATTTTGGAGGCGGTGGTTCTGATGGGCAGGGTGGGAGGAAGACCAGGCTAGGCTGGGGCCGTGCTGTTGGGGAGGTTTGGCCACTGGAGTTTGCAGGCCAGGAAAAGGAGTAGGGGTTCACTGTCTTGCCTCTTGCCAAGTGTCCACATCCCAGAGTTTGGGCCCAGATAGAGGGGATGGAGCTGTCTGAACCTGTTTTCCCTTCCCAGCTGGCTGTCAGCCTGAGTGGGGGGCCCAGGGTACCTTGGTGACTTGAGGCCCACGGGACTGTCCATGCCTTCTCTGCAAGTGGGGCTCAGCCTCTTGAGAAGGATGACCGGGCCCCAGCTCTGGCCCCGTCTTTGGGACACAGAGAAGAGGAAGCTTTTCCTTAATCCAGCCTCCTGGATACCCTCCTTCTGGCTTCTAGAGGTGCCCTGGGCAATCTCTTAACAGTCCATCCCCAAAGGCTATCACTGTCACATCTGTGTGTGTTCCCAGGTGGGCGGGCGCCAGGTCAGGAGGCGGAAGTGCTGGCTTTGCTGAGCCCTGCCCCTCCCCCACTGCATGCACATGTACACTACACCTTTGATTAGGAGGCGAGTGGCTGCACTTGTGCTGAGTTCAGGCCTTCTGCAGAGGGTGAAATCTGTCGAGGAGGCACTTTTCAGCTCCCAGCCTCCACGCTCGGCACTTTTCTGTGTGATCTCTTCAGGAAGTCACCGTTGTGCTCAGCATTTGGGGGTGGTGGGAGGATGGCTGGTGAGAAGAGCTGGTGCCAGGGCTTTTCCCTTGAGCTGACAATGGAAGGACCCAGGGGATCATCCCTGCACCCAACTCAGATGCGAGGCTGGGGGAGCCCCTGTAGCTCGGCCGTGAGATCCTGGCCCCCAGGGTGGGTTTGGGACCCTGAGGATCCTCTAACCTCTAGCTACTGTCTTCTCCATCCTCTGCTCTGGAACAATCCTGGGACTCCTGCCTCAGGGCCTGCCTGAGAGCCCTGGGTGACCTAGCTGGCTGTGGTCCGGCATGTCCCGGGGCAAGGCTGGGGGGAGTGGCAGCTTTACCCTGGAGCCACCTTGCACGGCCACCTCCCTAACCGGTGCTTTATCTTCCCGGTGAGCGTCAGAAGCCCCCCCCCCCCCCAGCCCAGAAAGCCTGCAGGGCTATGACCTCCTGCAACAGGGAGGCCGTGGTCCAACTTTCCCTCCAGCCATTAACCTTTCTGCACCGAACCTGGAAAGTAGGGGACAGAGGAGTGTCCTTGCCTGAGGGTGTGGTAGGGGCTGGATTAGGTGCACAGAAATGTCCTTGGCAGGGCTTGAGGAAGCAGACGGGCCGGTGTGGGAAGGGCAACTGAATGGGTGCGAGGGGGCCCTTTGGTCCACTCTTCCCCCAAGCCCTTTTGTTGTTGTTCCCTGCGCTATGGTCAGTGGCCCCTGGTGGGGGGCCGGAGCGGCCTGAGCAGGCCCCCCGGGTGACCAACCGGGTACTCTTAGGAAATAGCATGGATGGGGTGGGGCAGGGGCATGGGATGCCGCAATCCAAAACCACAGGAAGGTTGCTCCATCAGCGGTGGAGGTGGGCTGAGCCCAGCCTCTGCTGGAGTGCCTACCACCTGGGGGGGGGAGCTCCACCAATGCTGAAAACAGTCCAGCTCTTCAAAGTGGAAAGTCTGCTGGAGAATCAGGACTCTCCTGCATCCTCCTCTTGGCCTGAGTCCCCACTGGCCCCTAAGCCTTCGTGGGGACAGGGCCCACTAAGGGGAGGAGGCTGTAGGAGGTAGGGCCCTGGAGTACACAGGTACAGGGTCACTGGCCCCAGCCCTCACCTCCTCTTGGCCAGGCTGGCCTTTCTGGCCCCAGCAGTGCTCTGCTTAGGCTGCGGGTCCCCTGGGGCTGTGTTGGCTGGCAGCCTTGGGGAGTGCCAGGCCAGGCTGGTGAGGGAGCGGGAGCGGGAGCGATGTGCTGAGTCAGCGTGACTCGCCAGGAACAGCCACAGTCTGGGGCACACACTGGGGTTATTTTTAAAGCTCCTGGCTTCCTTCTATGCTGGCCCTTCCTGCATCCCTCTCATCTCTTCCCAAGGCCCTTTTCTGGTCTCTGCCTTTCTAACAGCCCTTCCGTTCCCCTTCCCCGATCAGATCCACTGGGTTCCCTAGGGACCAGGTGGACAGGGAGCAGCCTAGCCGGAGGGTGGCAGGTGGTCCTTGGGGCCAGGTATTGGGAATGGTGAGGTGAGAGGCAAGGCTGGGCGCTGGGCCCCTTCGCCAGGCTCTCTGTGGCCTGGAGAGGGAGAGGGGAGTGGTCTCCGGGGTCCTGACCTCTGCTCCCTTCTCACAGAGTGCCTGCTTGCTGTGCCCCCGGGTTATGACGACCCCCAATAAAGGAAACAAGGCCTTGAAGGTGAGCGGACAGAGTGGGCCGCGTTTCGAGCTGGGGGTGGCACGGGCGGGCGGGCCCCCGCTAAGCCGTGACCTCATGCACCGTGCTGCCCCCAGGTGAAGCGGGAGCCGGGGGAGAATGGCACCAGCCTGACTGACGAGGAGCTGGTGACCATGTCGGTGCGGGAGCTGAACCAGCACCTGCGGGGCCTGTCCAAGGAGGAGATCGTCCAGCTGAAGCAGCGGCGGCGCACGCTCAAGAACCGGGGCTACGCCGCCAGCTGCCGCGTCAAGCGCGTGACGCAGAAGGAGGAGCTGGAGAAGCAGAAGGCGGAGCTGCAGCAGGAGGTGGAGAAGCTGGCCTCAGAGAACGCCAGCATGAAGCTGGAGCTCGACGCCCTGCGCTCCAAGTACGAGGCCCTGCAGAACTTCGCCAGGACCGTGGCCCGCAGCCCCGTGGCGCCGGCCCGGGGCCCCCTCGCTGCTGGCTTGGGGCCCCTTGTCCCTGGCAAGGTGGCTGCCACCAGCGTCATCACGATAGTAAAGTCCAAGACGGACGCCCGGTCGTAGGGACGCGCGCTTGCCCGGGCGGGTCTGCAAGGGGCCATTAGGCGCATGGCGAGTTTGGCAGCCCTATCCCCTTCTTTCTCCTCTCCTCTTCTTCCTCTCCTGCCTCCTCCCTTCCCTGCAAAGCACAACCTGCACCCCAGGGGCGCCGGGCTGAGCCCCTTTGATCTCGTCGTTGTCATCGTGTGTTTTGTACGTTGGGATTGGTCAGTTCGGCGGTGACGTGGGGTTGCCCCAGTCCCCTTTGTACCAAGGCCATGCAGGCTTAGAGTCCATAGTTGGCCCTGTGGGAACAGAGAAAGATCGAATGAGCACTCTGGGGCTCGTGTGTTTGAGCAGGGAGGGCTCCAGGGCAGGAGGGGCCGCTGTGCACTCCTGGGTGGCCCACAGGCCTTGACAGCTGCTAGCTGGCAGGGGTTTGTGATTCACTCTCAGTGCGGCCAGCAGGCATCGATGGGCTCTGCTGCTATGCGTAGGGTGTCCTTGAGGGCCCTGGGTGGGCGGGCCACCAGCCTGGGCGCTACAGGCGCTGGGAGGGATGGGGCATTCCGTGGCTTTGGGCCAGGGGCCATGGAGCTCGGGCCTGACGCATTGCACTGAACAAGACCAAATCACTGGTTGTGAGCATACGTGAAGGGTGTGTCCAGTGTCCTGCGATGGTCCCGTGTCACTGTTTACATGACCTATTTGTGTGGTTACATAGCCCTTTATTTAAAAGAGAGGAGTTCCTTTTACGAAGTTATTAAATTATATGTTTAAAAGCTAAAGAAAAAAGAGCTGCAGAGTATTTATAAAACTGTCTTTTTAAAAAAAAAAAAAAAGCAAGAACATTTGACCGTATATATGGACAAGGAAGGAAAGTATAATAGAAACTTTGCTAGTTTAACAAAAGAAAAAAAGCAAACAAAAAAAATCCCTTTCTTGTAAACTTATGGACAAGTCTTTGTGGCTGTTGGAGTTTAGTTTTTTATATACACAGAGTTATCAGACGTTATTTATAAAACTTAGTTTTAAAAAAGACAAAAAAAAAAAAAAAAAAAAGCCAAGCCGCGAGCGACCACAGGCGCATCCTGGCGTCCTCTTTGCTATCTCTCTTGCAATTGTACCGAAAGTGACTTACTCCTTTGCCCTTCCTGCTTCCGTCTCTTGCCGGTGCCGTGGTGTCGTCTGTGCCTGGTGAGGTCTTGTGCGCGTCACGTGCTGGTGCTTCTGGTGACCTTTGACCTGTGGGTGTCACTTCTTGTGTCTGTTAATCCCGTGTTTGTTTTTTGGATTTGGTTGTGTTTTTGCTTCTGCCGGCTTGCTGGGCCTGGACTGGGGCGCGGGGCAGCCCCTGCTTGGGGATCTGCCCACCAGCCCAGCTCCTTCTGCCCCGGTGCCTGACCCAGGACCCCAGAGGATCAGATACGGGGCTCTGCCGCTCTCACCTCCGCACAGCCTTGGTTTCGCATGTCTGTGTAAGGCTTGGGCTGATCCGGTGGCAGGGTAGGTGAAATGAGGGGCCATCCCAGAGCACCCCCTCTGCTTCTACGCCCACTGCCTCTGGCCATGGCCGGCGGATTTGCAGGGACCACGGAGTCACTAGGTGCCCCCAGGTGTCTTCCTTTTGGCCTCTAGTCAACACGTGTGGGCCGTGGCCTCCGACCCCAGCTTTGTTCCTGTAGGCTTCACGTGGGCCTCATCAGGGGAACCCCAGGGCCCACGTGGGAGTTTCCAGGCCTGCTGCCTCCTTATCCCAGCAGTGCTTCCATGCCGTGAAGAAATGCTTCCCAGGCAAAGCCAGGTGGTCTTGGGGCTCATCTGGGGTGTCCCCTTCTAACTCTGCCTGAGGGCCGGGGTGGGGGGTCTTCCCCCAGTGCCAGACAAGGGCTAGAGTCTGCAGGGCCAGGTCCTGTCCCTCACCTTGCCCCGAACATGCTCCAGCACTTGGCTTCGGGCCTTCCTTTGCCTCCCTTTGGGATCTGTGTCTTCCAGGGATGCACTGCTCAGCTCATGGAGGTGCTTCTCTCTGGGGCTGAGCCCGCCTCCCCATGGCCCCTCAGCAGAGGCAGCTAGTCTTCCAGACTTGGCTCCGGAAGCTCCTCCTATGCATGGGACAGGAGCTGCCTGCGGTGCCGGCCCTCAAGAGGCCACTGCCCTGTGTCTGGCCACATGGGCCTCGGCTTCTCCTGGAGGTCGCTGGTTGGCTTCTCTGGAGGCCCCGAACCCCTGTAAAGCACAGATGTGTGGGCTGGGGAAGAGAAACTCAGTGTGGCCTGACAGGGTATAACTTCGTGGGCAGCGGGGTTTTCATCCCCGAGTCTGACCCAGGGTGCCCGTGGGATAGGAGCAGGGACGTGCTGTCAATTTCTGTCGTGTTGATGGTCTTCTCTTGGCTCTAGATGCCCCACCATTCCTGGTTGTACCGGGTCGGCCTGCAGTGGAGGTTTTGACCGTTGATACTCAATACTTAGTGGCTTCCTGCCCCTCCCTGCCGTGTGGCTTTGTCTACCTAGGGTCTAGACGAAAGTTGTTGATGCTAGTTGTAGCAGCAGTGAGCTGGAATCGCATCGTAAGAACCCCTCCCTGAAGAGGGGAGAAGCCCGTGACATCCATATCCATTTACGGTCCCCACTTTGGTGCTGGCTGGGAGGTAGTCGGCCATCTGCCAGGCTGGAGACCCGGAGAGCAGAGGAAGGAGGCAAGTTTGGAAAGTGAGAGGCAAGTTGGAGGGTGGGCACAGGTAGAAGAGAAATTGCAGGTCTGGTTTAGGTAATAGGAAAAGCTTCGGAGTTAGTGAGGCCATGCTTCCTTCCACGGTTTTTGGACTTGGAGCAACTGTCCCTCGGGTCTGGGGGAACATCCCGTTCCCATCAAGCCGGCCCCTGGGGCCACTCTGCACTCTGCCCCTTTCCCCCTTCACCTTGGTTTCTTGACAGTAGAGCCTGTGTCCACACGTGACTGGTTTGGTGTCTTTCTGATTCTTGTTAATTCAGTTTTCCTACTGTGAGGGTGTGGTGTTCTTTTTTTCCTCGACTTTTCTGACACAGCGAATCGAAGGCTTTGGCGGAAGCCAAGTCTCCCAAACTTGTCCGCTAAGTAAACCATGATGTGCACCTTCCTTCCCATCTTGCCCTTGCTCACACTCCTCCCTCATCCCAACACGGACACTCAGATTTCAGAGGAGAACCCTGTGGGAACAGGTCAGCTCCTGCCCTGAGTGTGACCCCAGAGGGACCTCCCCATGGCCCTGGCTGCTGCTCTGGGTGGCACTGCTGTTTGTACAGGTGAGAAGACACGGCTGCTTAGCCGTGTGATGTGCTGGTTTCTGCTGGATGCCAGGTCTCCCCTGGAGGCTCTTCTGCTCTTGGTCCACGCTTCAGGTCTGTGTGTGCAACTCTGACGGTCAGTAGCAGGCTTTGTGGTCAGTGCCTGAGCCCATGGCTCTGACCGGCTGCAGCCTGCTTTGGGAAGGTGGTCAAGCCCCCTCCTGTGCCTGTTGCCTCCCTCTGAGGTGGCCAGTTGGCTAAAGCTCCCGTCCACAGCTGGGAAGCCCAAGCCACAGCCTGCAGCACCATTTCCGCTCTGGGATCTTGTAAGTTACTTTTTTAGGCTGTGGTTTGGTGAAAGGAACCAACACAGTAACGATTTTTTCCCCCCAGAAGCCACTGAATAATTCTTTTTGGCACGTTATTGCCTTCCTGTTGGCTGTCTAGTTTTGGAGCAGGTGGGGAGAAGTGGAGGACACACAGAGGCAGGGGTATGGCCTGTCCTGCTTCAGGCCTGTGTGTTTTGAGCATGTGCTGTTCCTTTGGGCCAGTCACGCACATTTCCGCCCCACGCTGGAGCAGCAGCCCTGGTGCGTGGGTGTCTGGCGAGCCTGAGCTGGAGTGTAGGAGAGTGTGCCCCCGATGAACTGCGAGGGGACAGCCCCTCCAGCAACCTTGTGTCCCAGCCCCTCCCTTCTCCCCATCCCCTCACTTTGCTACTCCCTGAAGCCTTTAACCAAACGGGAGTGGGTACAGAAAGCCTTCTCCTGGCATCTTAGGGCAACAGGACAAGGGCTGCCCAGTGTGTCCAGCTCTGGTGCTCTCCTGGCGCTGAGAGGCTGGGTCCAAGCAGAGTTGATCAGACCCTGCCTGTCCTGCCTAGGGCTGAAACCAGGGGGGCCGGGGAGGTTCCCTGGGACCTGCCAGGGCTGGCAGGGTGGTTGAAGATCCAGGTGAGGACGGGCCTCCCTGGGGCGGGCCTCGGCCTCAGTGCCCACCCTGCCCTGTGCAGTATTTATTGCTAAATTATTGTCCAGGGGGGGCGGCACTGGGCCGTACCCCGGGTATTTATTGCTGTACATAGTGTATGTTTGTGATATATAAGGTTTTCTTTATTTTGTATATGATCAATAAACACCTTTTAAAGAGACTGTCAGGTGCTTCCTTTGCGCGCTGCGCAGGCGGGGCCGGAAGGGCGGGGCGGGCTCCGCGCGCATGCGCTGGTACGCGGCCTGCCGGGAGGCGGAAGCGGAAGCGTGGGTCTCCCGGGAGCGATGGCAGCTGGGGGTCCCAGCCGCTCGGAGCGCAAGGCGGCGGAGCGGGTCCGGAGGCTGCGGGAGGAGCAGCAACGGGAGCGCCTCCGCCAGGTACGCCGCCGCCCGCCCCGCGCCGCGCCCTCGGCCCGCGCCGCCCTCACCGCCCGCCCCGCGCCCGCAGGTGTCGCGCATCCTGAGGAAGGCGGCAGCCGAGCGCAGCGCCGAGGAGGGCCGGCTCCTGGCCGAGAGCGAGGACCTGGTGACCGAGTTGCAGGGCCGGAGCAGGCGGCGCGAAGGCCTGAAGCGGCGGCAGGAGGAGGCGAGTCCCGCGGCGCGCCCGGGGCTTGGTCGGTGTGGGGTTCGGTCCGCGCACAGCCCGGGCCGGGCCTCTCGCCGCGCGGGGGCGGGGCTTACGACCGGCCTCGGCGTCTCGGCAGGTGTGCGACGACCCGGAGGAGCTGCGGAGGAAAGTCCGGGAGCTGGCCGGCGCCGTCCGGAACGCCAAGTACCTGGTGGTCTACACCGGCGCTGGGATCAGCACGGTAAGGCCGCCGGGCGTGGGCGGCCGCGCCCCCGCCTGGGCTCCCTGGCTGACCGCAGGCGCAGGGGGCGGACGTGGGGCGCCCCCTTCTGGGTGACTCACCCCAGGACCGAGCGGGTTCCTTTGAGTGTAGGTACTGATTCGCTAAAAACTCACCTTACGAACAGCCCTGCTGTTCGTTCTTCAAGTTACTTGTTTATTTTTTAAAGTAATTTCTACAGCCAGTATGGGGCTGGAACTCACGACCCTGAGATTAGGGTCTCACGTTCTTCCGATTGACGTGGCCAGGCGCCCCCTTAATGTTTTGGGGTTTTTTTTTCTTTTCTATTCTATTCTTCTCTTTTCTTTCTTTTTTGACTTATTTGAAAGAGAGAGAGCGTGCGGAGCCCAGGGGAGAGGGGGAGAGAATCTCAAGCGGACTGCCGGCTGAGTGCGGAGCCCGACGCCAGGCGGGGCTCGATCCCAGCACGCTGAGATCAGGACCTCAGCTGAAACCGAGAGTCTGAGGCTTAACTGTCCGTGCCACCCAGGCGTCCCTCTCCCCCAGTGTTCTCTCTTAGAGAAACTCGAAATGACTCCACTTGAAACTTCAGTGGGGAGATAAACCTTTTTAAATATTTGCAGTTTTTGTGATACCTATTTAGATACAAGAAAGGAAGAGGGATAAAACAGGACATAATACCTCAGTATTTGCGGGCACCTCCTCATTTAAAGTCAAGACAGTTCATCACTATCCCAAGGTTATGTGGGCAGAGCTGAGCCCAGAACTATCTCCTGAGTCTCCATTTATTGTGTTTTCTAAACGTTGAAAGAAAAGTAGAAAGCAAGGCAGTAAGAATTAGAGTGCAGCAGGTGAAGGAGAGAAATGCGTTGGGTTTGGGCGCGTTTTATTGAGAGGCTGTCTTGGGCCGTGGAATATGGTTAGCTTTGAGAGTGTCGTTCGTCTAAGTAATGGGTGCGTATCGAGTGCGACCCATGTGTAGGCCCCGCAGAGGTGAACACTGAGGACCTCTGTCCTCAAGAAGCCCATGGGCAATGAGAATATGGCACGGAAGCAGATAGCTAAGGTAAAGCTGGCTGTGCTATGTTGCTAGACTGGAAATGCAGACACACACACCCTGGCCTCAGAGCTGGAAATCCGTCCAGTTGCCTTTGTGTGTGAGGCAGCATTGAGGCCAGGCCTTAAAAACTGAGTAAGGTTTTACAGGCAAGGGTGAGACTACGACCCTCGAAACAGGGATGAGCTCAGAGGCCCAGCAGTGACATCGTGTAAGGGGCACTGACTGCCCTGACTTGCAGACCCTGGAACCTTGGTAGTGGGGTCTCCTTCCTGCAGTCACATGTGTGTTCCTGTCGTCTGTGGGAGTGCTGTTCTGTAGTTTGCTCTGAGCATTACTGTTCGACATTTCTCTTCAATGTGATTCAGAACCACGCTGTTCAGGGTGGGCATTTTTCCGGGCTTAAGCTGCAGGGAGGAGACAGGGCTCCTCGGAAGGCAGGTCACTCACAGCCTGGGGCACGCAAGATTCCTTGATCCTGGCACACCTGTGTTCTCTCTTGGTGACTTTGTTTCACTGGGTTGAGAGCTAGAGAGATTCAGTGACGTTTATCTCATGTGGAGATATGGGCTATCTTTGTGAAGGTAGGGCAGGAAACACTATCAAGATGTAAGAATCGGTAGGGATGCTTGCTCCTACCTAGGGTTTCATCATTTGCTCACCCTTCCCTGAACACTGGCTAGGCCCTGGGGCCCACAGATGAGCCTGACCAGTCCTCTCCGTCAGTTTAGAGGACAGGTGTCGCTGCAGAGGTTCCCAGAGGCGGCAGGACTCCTTGGAACCTAGAGGGATGAGCTAGACTGGGTGGGAGCAGTTGTCCGGGCAGAGGGAAGGAGCCACTCCATCTGGGTTCAGGCAGGTTACACAAGAAGTGCTGAGCCTCTGGAACGAATAGAGGCTAGTGTATGGACAAGCCTGGAAAACATCAAGAGAAACACTTGCTTTTCGCTTTTGCAAATTTTGCCAGTTCCTACAGTGATGCATTGTCACTGGGTTTATTTTCTTTCTGAACGTGCAGGCAGCCTCTATCCCAGATTACCGGGGCCCTAATGGAGTATGGACACTGCTTCAGAAAGGGAGAAGCGTTAGGTAAGCAGCCCAGGGCAGCCTTCCCACTCAGTCGAGCAGAGGCAGCATGGGCCTGACCTCACAGCTCCCCACACCTGTGCTTCCCTTCCACCTGGCAGTGCTGCTGACCTGAGTGAGGCAGAGCCAACCCTCACCCACATGAGCATCGCCCGCTTACACGAGCAAAAGCTGGTAAGAACCTGGTGTGGATAGCTAGTGTCCTTGCTGGGTCCCTGGTGCAGAACCTGGAGGGCCACCTTCTGCATCGTGCCTCTGTCAGCTACTGGACCTGTGGGATGAGCGCCCGCCGAGTGTTTTAGACTCCTGGCTTGAGTCTCTCTCGGTAATCATGTATAAGGCCTGCCTCAGGCCCAGAGCTGCTGGTGGCTCTTTCCCCTCTGTGTTTCTATCACATTGTCCCCACAGATCTCAGAAGCCACCTAAGTAAAGGATAAGCTCGTGGGAAACCTCTGGAGACCCTCTGCTGAGCATTTCAGCCAAGTGGGGAAGGGTCCATCCTCCTAGTCCTTCAGTGACTTGAAACATAAAGAGCCAAGGGAGCGTCCGTCTGGGCCCCTCCCAGCTGAGAGCAAACACCTGCCCTCCTTGCTCGCCAAGTGCTTCAGAGCTGTTGTGGGCGGCCTGGGGCCCTTCCCACCCAGGGCCCTCCTGAGTCCTGCTGGGAGCGGCCTGCCCCTCTGGTTTTGCCTTTGAGGCTTCATGCAGGGTTGGAGTCGCCCCCGGTTTGGGGGCCCTGGGAAGGGTTAAGGATGGTGTCACTGCTGAACACAGTCCCCCAGAGCCTGCCCCCCTGCTGACTCGCCTTTGCCTCCCCTCCAGGTGCAGCATGTGGTGTCTCAGAACTGTGACGGGCTCCACCTGCGGAGTGGGCTGCCTCGCACGGCCATCTCGGAGCTGCATGGGAACATGTACATTGAGGTGAGCGGTCCCGCTGGGATTCGGGGGCCTGTGCGGGCCAGCGGCTCCTGCTCACAGTGCCCTCTCCTCCGCAGGTCTGTACAGCCTGCACTCCCAATAGGGAGTACGTGAGAGTGTTTGACGTGACTGAGCGCACTGCCCTGCACCGGCACCAGACAGGCCGGGCCTGCCACAAGTGTGGCGCCCAGCTCCGGGACACCATTGTGCACTTTGGCGAGAGGGGGACACTGGGGCAGCCTCTGAACTGGGAGGCAGCCACTGAGGCTGCCAGCAAAGCAGACACAATCCTGTGTTTAGGTTCCAGCTTAAAGGTACGTGAACAGCACGGCGGATGGGATGGGAGGAGAGCGAGCCTGCTAGCATCTTGCCAGTTCAGTGTTAGACCCTAGCTTCCTATTGTGCGTGTGGTCTTTCTGTCTGTCTGTCCATTCCTACAGGTTCTAAAGAAGTATCCTCGCCTGTGGTGCATGACCAAGCCCCCCAGCCGGCGGCCCAAGCTCTACATTGTGAACTTGCAGGTACGTTGTGCACTGAGAGAGACCTCCTCAGATCTGGACCTTAGAACAGGAGAACCAGAGAGTCCCTGGGACGTTTGTATCCTGAACTCATGGGCCACAGAGGTCCGGCTGAGAAAGGACCATTGGGAGGAGGTGAAGTGTCCTCACTCACCTTCCCCTGTCCCCAGTGGACCCCGAAGGATGACTGGGCTGCCCTGAAGCTTCACGGGAAGTGTGACGACGTCATGCGGCTCCTCATGGATGAGTTGGGCCTGGAGATCCCCCTCTATAGCAGGTGAGGGGGGCATGGGTGCATTCCCCCCTTTTTGCCCCTGTGTGGATGGGCCGTGTCTGTCTTTTCTCGTGAACTGAGCATAGAGAATGCTCTGAGTTGTTGCAAATGGTGTCTGAGGTGTGACTGCAGGCTGGTGGCCTCTGCAGGGAGTGGCTGAGGCATCAGCTAAGGCGCCCTGGCTGGTGTGACTCCCTGCGGGGAGAGGGAATGTGCCAGTGTGCGCCTGGAGAGCCCCCCTTCTACCTCAGACAGCCTGGACGGGAAGGTGCCTTGAAGGGACATGGTCTCGGCAATTCCAGTGAAACAGAATCTTGGCGCACTTGGTTTGGGGAGCTGGCATACTTCGGGGAAGCTTAAACTGTACCTTAATACAGAATTTGTGATAATTTAGACATGGTGTATGTATTGAGTAAAAAGTTTACACTTTCTTTCTCTGTGAATTTTCAGGGTCTTATAGGGGAAATCAATAACTTCTTTTAATCAAAGGGTTCAAGAATTAAGGATCCCTTCACCTTCTGGGCCTGGCAATTCTTGTATGTTATGTTTGTGGTGTTCTGTAATGTGGGCCTATTGTGTACTGTATTTTTTTTTTTTTTTACATTAACTTAGCTCATTTTATCAGTGCTTATCTGTATGTTAAGTTTATAATATGTGGTTCTACATCTCAGTCAGACACATGATCTCTTCATGGTGTAGTCTATAGGCCACACCTCCCTAGTCAGCTGGCCTCCCCCCCGCCCCCCCCCATCAAGTCTTGCAGTCTGGGAAGAGGGAGAGGGTCTGGTCCACCTGCCCCTGGCCATACAAGCGAAAGGTGGGACCCAGAGTTGCTAGTGATTCATCCCTCTTGGGGCTACTGCCGCCCCACCCTGGGCATACACGGCCTGCTCGATCGCCAGCAAGGACACTGAGTTCTGCGGAGGCCGAGCTAGTGTGAGTGCTGACCTTTGAGTTACTTGGGGAACTTACCCCTCTCTTGTTGTTCTGTAGCTCAGAAACAGTGGAGCTGCCACTCAGCAAAGCCTGGCCAGTTAGGCCAAGGGGGAGGGAAGCAGGGTGACCTCCTCAGTCAGCTTTCCCGCCCTGGGGCAGGTTGTGACTGAGGCTCCCAGGCATGTCTGACCTAGCTTTCCCTTTTCGGTAGGTGGCAGGACCCCATCTTCTCCCTGGCGACTCCCCTGCGTGCAGGTGAAGAAGGTAGCCACACTCGGAAGTCGCTGTGCAGAAGCCAAGAGGAACCTCCGCCTGGAGACCGGGGTGCACCACTTAGCTCAGCCCCCATCCTAGGTGGTTGGTTTGGCAGGGGCTGCACTAAACGCACAAAAAGGAGGAAAATAACGTAACCTGGTGCTGGACTAGAACGCTTGGCACTTTGCAGATGACGGAACTCTGATTCGGGGGCAAGGCCAGGACTGCCCCAGGGTCCCGTGAGCATCCTCCTGGGATGACTGCTTAGCCTTTCATCCTAGCGGAGCCCCCTTGCACTGCTGTGGCTGCCTCGGGTGTGGGCCTTTGGAGGACACCTCGCCTGTCCTCTCAGAGAGGTGGCAGCCATGCCTTTCTGCGAGAACAGAACTCGGGTTATTTCACAACTGGCCCGCCAGGAGGAAGCACACGGCTGCCTTACCTCGTTCACCGGGCTAGTCTCAGGGGCCTCAACCCTATTTCTACTGCTTCTTACTAAAACATAGTAACTTTATAGCATCCTTTTTCTGAATTGGGTTTGCGGCAGAGGGGTGGTTTTGAGCCTGGGCTCTCAGCAAGCCTTTTTATTGTTATTAAACATCTCTGCACTGTCTCGCTCGTGTCCTCGAATGACTGCCCTGCTGGCACGGGGGCGGGAGCGAGCGCCCAGCTTAGGCTCCTCGCGGGAAGCGGGCGGAGCCCCATGTGGTCCTGCCGCGCTCCCTCGGCCAGGTGCGCGCGCGCTACTGGCCCCGCGCGCCGGGGGGCGGGGTCCCTGGGGCACGCGGTAGGCCGCCAGACGGGGAGGGGGTGGGGCTCGGCTCTGGCGGCTCACGCCATTGGCGGCGGGTGGAGGGCGGGGCTCCAGGGGCTCGCCATTGGCCGCGCGCGGCGGGTGAGGCCCGCGTGACGGCGCGTGCGCCGGGCGGGGCGGGGCGTGTTTGGGGCCGGGCGGGCGGCGGCCGCTGGGAGTCGGGGAGCCGGCCGAGCCGCGCCGCCGCTGCGGGGCCATGATCCGGAACGGGCACGGGGCGGCAGGCGGCGCAGAGCCGCCGGCTCCGGAGGGCAGGCGCGCCGTGCGAGTGTGGTGCGACGGCTGGTGAGCGCGGCGGCGGTGGGCGGCGGGCGGGGACGACCGGGCCGGGAGCCGCGAGGCCCGCTGCGCCGCCGCCCAGAGAAGCGTCGTGGACCGGCCTGCGCCCGGGGCCCCAGGGCGGCCGTGTGTCGGGAGCGGCGGCCGGCTTCCGGACGCGGGCCGGGCCTGCGGCTCCGGACCCCGGCGAGCTCCTGGGGACGCGGGCGCTCCTGCTCCGGGGTCAGCCACTGGGCCGCCCGCCTGGCCGGACCGCAGGAGTCTAGCCAGTGGTGGCGCGAGTCCCGACGAGCGGTATCACTCGTACCGGGGAAGCCGTGCGACCGGCCCGCGTCCTCCCGGCGGTCTCCGTGTCTGGCTCCCCAGCCTGCCTATCGCAAGGTCGGAGGGATTCTCCTGGGTGTCGGGGCAAGCGTTGGAGCAGGAATTGCCTCTGTCCACGACCCCCAGTGAAGCCCCCGGGCTCCTGTGTCCCTCCCAGGAGGGCCACAGTGCCCATCTGTTCTCTCCTCTGGCCAGCCAAGACCTGGAGTTGTTTCCAGATAAGTTTGGGGTTGTCAGCAGATAAGAGGAAAACTGACCTCCCACTGATAGCTTGCCACCTGTGATGCTTTCTCATACCTTCGCTCGTTGGAATCAGAGAAAGAACAGTCCTTATCTAGCTAGCTACGGCTTCAGAAGAGAGCAAGGGTGTAGAGAAGGGGGCTGCCATACCTTTGCAAGTGTGCCTGAGTCACCTTGGAGAGAGGGAGCATGGCTTCGTGTTGGTGGACTCTGACCTTGGCCCTGGTCTGGCCAGGCCCCTACCCCAGCAGGCCACCCATGGCCACAAAACCACAGTGGCTAGCATACACCCCAGACAGAGCACCACCCTGCAGTCCGAACTGTGCACCCCCAGCCCCGCCCATCCAGTGAGCTCAAGGGCCAGCCAGGCTGCTGGATTTGGACTTTCCTCTTCTCTCACCCCAGGGCCTGAACCATGTGACCACACAGGCTTGTGTGCTGGGTGTGCTGTGGTGGGAGTAACAGGTGTCAGGGAGTGGAACAGGGCCTGGGTCACCTGGAGAAGCAGGGGTACTGTCACCTCAGGAGAAAACGTTAGGCTTTGGAAGGAAACAGAGCGGGTATGGGGCTACCTTGGGGCCCTGTACGGCACACACGGGGAGCAAGTGGGTCTCTAGCTGAGAAGTTACTCCTTAATCAGGCCCAGATTTGAGAAGAAGAGCTGTAGAAGCAGCCGGCACGGTTGTTGGCCCCAGAGCGCAAAGCCTTGCTGAGTTTCTGGAGGCCATGGGGGAATGAGCAGGGTTTCCAAAGCTCATTGTCGGACTTTGTTTCTTGTTGGTCCCAAAGACTGTCCACCTGCCTCAGGGTAGCACAGAGTCCAGCCCACCCTTAAATTAATGTCAGTTTACAGATTAAAGGGCCTGTCCCCCACTGTTTGCATTTGGTGAGAGGAGGGGCTGAGGGCAGAGGGCAGAGCTCCATGGCACATGCGGGGAGCTGAGGCTGTTCTGTGTGCTCACCGGCCCTTGGGACCAGCAGGCCTTGTTCCTGGGCACAGCCCAGCCCCTGTCGTGCTTGTTAAGTGTGGCCCAGGGACCAGTGGTGTGGGGAGCAGAGTGCCCACTTCCCCTCTGAAAGCCCAGGTTCAGCCAGGCCCTGAGGAGCAATTTCCGGTGGCAGCATCTCCAAAGGCTCCTAAGGAAGCCCCAGAGGAGCAAGGCTCCACCGCCGCACACACCAGCTCCCAGCTGCTCAGTCCCACCCTCTGCACAGGGACTCACCATCCTGTGTTTTCCACAGCTATGACATGGTGCACTACGGCCACTCTAACCAGCTGCGCCAGGCACGGGCCATGGGCGACTACCTCATCGTAGGAGTGCACACCGACGGTAAGCTGGGCTGCTGCCTTGGACTGACCTTCCAGGGCCCTGCAAGGGGTTAGGCCAGGCCCAAGGCCGTCCTTCCAAAGAGCACAGCTGAGCGGGTTCGCCTGCAGACCCGGCCGAGCCCACCCGGTGGGCAGCTCAGGTTGAGCAGTGCTGCCCACTTCCCCTCCCCCCACAACCTGGTTCCCGGGACCTTCGAGAATGGAGCTCCTGGTTGTCAAGGGACTTTACCTGGAATGCTGGTTGGGTGAGGGGACCATGCAGTTATCCAGCAAACACATCCCGAGCACCTGTACTGGCCCATAGAGACAGGGCGGTGTCCGCGCGGGTGTGTTTCTGCCCTTGTGACAGGCCGAGGGCCCAGGGAGAGAGACAGCTGCCCGCCACGGGCTCACGTGTGGTTACAGACCCTGCCTGGTGCTGGGAGGGGACTCCTGAGGTCCTCGGGGCTGTGGTCCAGCCCTACAGAGGTCACCTGTCTTGTCCTTGCTCTCTCCTCTGGCTCTAGAGGAGATCTCCAAGCACAAGGGGCCCCCGGTGTTCACTCAGGAGGAGAGGTACAAGATGGTGCAGGCCATCAAGTGGGTGGACGAGGTGGTGCCGGCAGCCCCCTACGTTACCACGCTGGAGACGCTGGACAAGTACAGCTGCGACTTCTGTGTCCATGGCAGTGAGTGGGTGGGGCTGGGGCCCGGAGTGCCGGGGCCTCTGGGCGGGCCGGAGGGCAGTGGGGTGCCGGGGCCTCCTCACACTCTGAGGAGCGGCACCGAGCCTTTCGGGGATCTGAGAAGGCCTTGGATCCTTTTCCAGAAAGAGTCCGTGTGCACCGGGACCAGCCTGGGGTGAGGGTTGAGGGCCCCGTAGGCCTATGTGGTCTGGTGAATCCTCATTGTCACACGTGTGTCGCTCCTTAGATGACATCACGCTGACCGTAGACGGCCGCGACACCTACGAGGAAGTGAAGCAGGCCGGGAGGTACAGGTGAGCCCCATGAGGGTCCCACCTTGTCAAGGAACGGGGCTCAGAGCTCCCCCCAGGCTCTTACTGCCTGCGAGGAAAATGGGCTGAGGCCGGCTTCTAGGCCGGGACCAGAGCGGGGCGGGCGTGCCGCGGGGTGGGGCTTGGTGTGACCTAGACCCGCGCCGTCCTGTGTGGTAGTGACAGGCCGCGGGTGGCTGGTGAGCGGTAAGAACGGGGGCGGGGGGGGTGGTGGCCGGGGAGCAGGTCTGTGTAACTCAGAAAGCCATGGTGGCTGGCCGCTCCTGCCTGGGCCAGCGCAGCCTGGCGTTCCCCTGGCAGTGGGGGCAGCGGGGGCAGTGGGGACCAGAGCTGCTGCCGCCCTGGGTCTGGCCCGCCCACCCAGCACTGCACACCTGGGGCTTCGCAACGCTTCTCCTCTATTCTGTCATTTCCTTCAGTGGATAAAAGCTCAGCGGCCTTCCCCACGCTCCTGGTCCTGGTTTTCGGTCACGGCCGAGCGCAGCGCGGAGCCGCCTGGTGTGCACACAGCGCGGCGGGGGGCCGGCCCGCAGCAGGGCTGCCCCCAGGTGGGATGAGCCGGAGGTGGGGACTTTGGAGTATATCCAGGACGTGAGCCCTGACCCCACCTCTGTCCCCAGAGAGTGCAGGCGCACGCAGGGCGTGTCCACCACGGACCTCGTCGGGCGGATGTTGCTGGTGACCAAGGCCCATCACAGTGGGCACGTGAGTCTGCGGGGGACGGGGGCGGGATCCCCGAGGTCCCGGGCTAAGGACACTGCGGGGAGGGAGGGAGCACCCGATCCGCCCTGTCCTTGCCTCTCTGTGGGCTCCAGGACAGCGAGTTTGGAGGCCCTGGGGTTGACCATGCCTGGGGGCGAGGCTTCTCAACGCCCTCCGCCCTTCCGTTCAGGAGATATCCTCCGAGTACCGGGAATACGCAGACAGCTTCGGCAAGGTGAGTGTTGCCCTTACTGGCCGGGCCAATACCTGATGCCCCCCACGCTGCCCCTGGGGGAAGGCTGGCAGGGACCCTCGGCCAGCTCCCTGCCTTCTGAGCACTGCTGGGGCACTGCCCACCAGGCTCGGCAAGCCGGCCAGTCACCATGGCCACTGGAGGAGGACCGAGGACGGCCTTTGAGCAGGTGGCCTCTAACCAGGTGGCCTGGTCCTCTCTCCCTTTGTAGCCCCCTCACCTGACACCCGCCAGGGAGACACTTTGCTCAGAAGGCTCCTCCCAGGTGACCAGAAGGTGGCTCACGGTGCTGGGTCCCCACAAGGGCAGTGTCCGCCTCTGGGCCCGTTGTCAGGCTGCAGTGCCCACTGTGGCCACAGGGCGGAGCCACACAACCCGCTGGTCACCGGGGCGCTCCCCAGCCTGGCCCTAATGTGGACCAGCCCCTGCTGGCTAGCCCACGGTGTCCCTGCCAGAGGGGTGTGCCTGGTAAGAGCACACAAGGGACCAAGCGAGCTGGCAGGCTGCAGCTGGGGGTTTGGAGTTCTGGTCCATCACCCCCATACCTGCTCCCAGACAAGCAGGCAGGCCTGGGCCCAGAAGAGGGGCTGTGGGGTGGGAGCAGGTCAAGGTCGTGCCTGTGAGGCATCGGTCGCTGACCAAAGCGCTCTCGGCTTCCAGTGTCCTGGGGGGCGGAACCCTTGGACGGGGGTGTCGCAGTTTCTGCAGACATCTCAGAAGATCATCCAGTTTGCTTCTGGGAAGGAACCCCAGCCAGGAGAGACAGTCATCTACGTGGCCGGCGCCTTCGACCTGTTCCGTATCCTCTGGGAACGAGTGGGAGGGTGGCCCCTGCCCTGGCCCTGTGTGCACCTCCATCGTGGGGCCTGGAGGGGCTTCACTGACTCCTCGTGGCCCCCGGACTGGGGCAGAGTTCCAGGGAATCTGCCGGAGCCCCTGGTTCTGCGGGCCGCTCCTCCTCCTGTTACTTGCTTCTTAATGTGGGCGCAGACATTGGCCACGTGGACTTCCTGGAGAAGGTGCACGGCCTGGCAGAGAAGCCGTACGTCATCGCCGGCTTGCACTTTGACCAGGTCTCGCTCCCAGGCCTGCTGAAAGGGTGTGGGGGCCCTTGAGGGGCTCCTGGGGTTGAGGTTGGGCACCGGTGGCCCACAGGGGCAAGGCCTGGGGTGCTGATGGAGGCAGAGGAGACACACCAAGGCCTCTTCTTGGGGACCGGGGCTTCCCCACACTGCGGGGCACCCGTGAGGGACTGTGGGGGAGATTACAGCCCCGCCTGCCTGAGGCTGCCTGCCCACGTGAGCTCACTCTGGCCCTAGGAGGTCAACCACTACAAGGGGAAGAACTACCCCATCATGAACCTGCACGAGCGGACCCTGAGCGTGCTGGCCTGCCGGGTACGTGCCGAGGCGGGTGCACTGGCTGGGGTCTCCCGCCCAGGCTGGGGGGGTTGGAGGGGACAGGGAGGGTTAGGGTCTTCCCCCACCATCTTCTGGCCTAACAGGGTCCTGGCTAACCACCTGTGCTCCCTCTCCCCATAGTATGTGTCAGAAGTGGTGATCGGGGCCCCGTATGCAGTCACAGCAGAGCTCCTGGACCACTTTAAGGTGAGGCTCCTGGTGGGCCAGGTCGTAGGGAGGGCCCTCTGAGTGCAGGCCGCCAGGCTCCCTGACCCCTGCTCCCTCCCCAGGTGGACCTGGTATGTCACGGGAAGACCGAAATCGTGCCTGACAAGGACGGCTCAGATCCTTACCAGGTGGGTCGTGCTGGGCCTTTGCTGAGCACGACATGGTTGTGTGTGATGTTCCCCAGCCAGGTGCCCCCCCCCCCCCCGCCGCCCCGGGCTCACCGTGCCTGTCTGGGAGCTAGGCCGGGGTGAGGGGGTAACGGCCAGTCCAGTGGTCTCCCAGGAGGAGGAGGCGGGTTGCTAAGCAGCAGGAGTGACTGTACCGGTGTCCTGGTCCTCCTGGGGTGAGGACTCTCCAGGTCCGGGCAGCTCAGGGTCCTGAGGAGGGCCCCCACCTCCCCTACCCTCTGGCCTCCAGGAGCCCAAGAGAAGGGGCATCTTCTGCCAGATCGACAGCGGGAGTGACCTTACCACGGACCTCATCGTCCAGCGGATCATCAAGAACAGGTGAGGGAGGTCCTGGCTGGGCTTGGCGGGGGCACAGACGGCCACTGAGGCCCCAGGCCTGGGCACACAGCTCATCACAGCCTGGCCCCCAGGCTAGAGTATGAGGCCCGGAACCAGAAGAAAGAGGCCAAGGAGCTGGCTTTCCTGGAGGCCCGGAGGCGGCAGGAGGTACCCCGCGAGAGGGAGAGCGACTGGGACTTCTGAGCAGAGGAAGGTCACCCAGCGTGCCCACGGGCCAGCCCCCTCCCTGCTCTGCTTCCCACGCCTTGAGGGTTTGGTTTCCCTGGTTTTTAACAAAGCTGCAGTGCTCCCTCTCTACCTGGCCTGGTCTCAGAAGGGTTAGTGGAGGGTGCTGCCCCCCACCCTACCCACCAGGTGGCCTTCCCACTAAGCCACACAGAGAGGGCAGAGAAGGCGTCCGGCACAGCGGAGCGGAGCAGCCCAGGGGGTGAGAGGAGAAGTGGGCGCCTTCAGCCAGAGGGGGCGTCACCCTGCGTGCCAGCGAAGGCCCGGCTTCTGCTCCCCTCCCCCCCTGCAGACCCAGGACGCCCCCTACCGCCTGGCACTTTCTGCCTTCCCAGCCTCATTGGAAGCCAGCTTCAGGGGAGCAGTGACCTGAAGGGGCACCCCCTTTCCTCCTCAGGGCACAGACCATGCCACCTCCTTTGTGGGCTCCCTGGTGCCCTGGGCCTGGCTCTTGGGCACTGTGCCCCCCACTTCCCGAGCCAGCCTTGCTGCTCTCCCCACAGACTGTTTTCGATTTTCTATCTGACTGGCTGGTATGCAACCAAATAAACCTGGTGGGAGGTGGTCCGTGTCCGGCTCTTGGCCCTGCTCCCCGCGGTCCACACAGTGGGGAGGCCAGGGGGAAGCAGGCAGCCTGGCAGCGAGGACCTCCAGACGCTTCAAGCTGCCTCCCCTAGAGCCTCTGATGAGGGAGGGAGGGAGGGCGGCAAGAGCCCAGTGAGCTCTTGGCCCCAGAGTCTGTCACGAGGCCCGTGGGAGGCCGGCTCCCCCGGCCCTGCACAGCCTCTGCCCGGCCTCTGGGAAGGAATTGGCTCAGGCTCCCCGACTGGGTCCAGAGAATCTCAGGGTCTGCTGCACCCGAAGCAGGGCCCCCTGAGAGCAGCCCAGCAGCTGCAGGCTGCTGACCCTGGTGACCTCTTCGTTTTGGACGGGGTGGGGGCAATAGTTTGGTTGGTTTTGTCCAAAGGTGAGGACTGCGATGGGGTGTTTTCAGCCCCTGCCGTCCTTCAGCTGCTGACCCAGGTGAGGCCCTGCACCTGTAGCCGGGCCCCGCGGAAGCGGAGGGCTGGCACCCTTTTCCTCTAGTGGGTGGGCCTGTCCTTTCCTTCCTTCCGATGGAACTCCTCATGAGGCCTAACTTAAGAGCCCGTGCAGGAAACGGAAGGGAAACAACCGTGGAAGCTCAACGCGCCCCCTCCCACCCTGGGCTGGCCACCAGCTTTCCTTCCGTCCCTCCCCAAGTTGGGGTAGTAAGTTGAGAGTCACAGGGCCCTCCCTGGACCCCCACCCCACCCGGGCCCCCAGCTTCAGGGGCGCGGTGTTGTCGGGCTTTGCCACACTTCAGACTCCTGGACCCCTGGGCTGCAGGGCCCCCTGAGCAGGGGGACAAAGAGGGACCAGCCAGCCTCTGCATTGACTCAGCAGGAGGAGGACACTGGGGCAGCCAGGGGTTCCTGCTGACTCTGGAGTCAGCCCTACCCCTGCCCAGGGTCCCCTGCTGGGCGTCCTTCTAAGTGGGGACTGCAGCAGCCAGGGAGCCCGCTGGGACACGGCTGGAGGAGGCCCAGAGCCTGGGGGTCTGGGAAGTCAGTGCCCCTGGAGACAGGTCCACTCAGGTGCAATGGGATTGTGCGTCCCCCTGATGGCCTCTGAGTAGAGGGCCAGTGGGTCTAACTCCCCTGGCCTCCCTGAGGCCCAGCTGGCCAGCCATTCCCCATGGGGTGGGGGACACCCCCAAGACAGGCTCCAGACCTCATTTTGCCTTCCTGCCCTCTGGAACCTAGCCCTGCCAGAGGCCCCAGTTCATGCTCTGAAGGGAACTCAAGGTCAGCCTCAGCGGGGCGGGGGGGCAGGAATGAACCCAGACTCGGACAAAGTAGGTAATTAAGCCTGAGTGTGGGGCAGGGGAGGCCACTGCGGGCAAGCCATGGTCCCTCACGGCCGCGCCTCAGCACTCATGGCTGTGGGCAGCTCCTGCTTCTTCACTGCGGTCAGAGGAGAGGTGAGTGCAGAGCTCTGGCCTCAGGAGAGGCTGTGCCCAGCCGGGGAGCAGCCCCCTGTCACCCCGGAGCCGGAGCCGGAGCCGGAGCCGTGTGTCTGGCTGCCTCCCGCGCCCCCATCCCTGCCTGGCCTACTCACTCCCTCCTTCACAGATGGATTCACTGCCCTGTGCCTGGGACTTTGAGGTGTTTGGGGGGACACCCAAGAGGGAGTGACCCCAGGAGCGGCCCCCCCAGTAAGGAAGAGCTTTGTCCTCAGGAAACCCCGTGAGCAAGGCAGGGCCAGAGTGGGACTCTCCCAGCCGGAGGGCCTCCTGGGGTGGGGCGGTCAGGGGCCCCTCCAAGGGCAAACATGGAACTGGCCTGGATGACCCTGGGGACCCCCGGAGCGGTGTGGACAGGCGCGGAAGCCAGACAGGAGACCACCTCTGCCCGCCCCGGGGGGCTGGGGGGCCCCAGGAGGGCAGACGGCGTGGGTGGGTTGGGGTGCCCCTGTGCCGGCTGTTTCGGGAGTGTCCGGGGGCACAGGGGCTCCGGGGACTGGCGGTCCCTGCCCGCCCCGCAGCCTCTACGCGCCCCGCCCACCCCCACTCGGAGTCCAGCTGCGCTTCTCGTTTATTCAGGGAGCCGATCGGCGCGGGGGTGGGGGAGGCGCTGGGCGTGGGCGGCGGGGGCCAGGCGAGGTCGGGTCCCGGGGTCGGGGCTCAGGCGCCGCGACAGTCGGCCGCGCGGAGCGACAGGAACACGTCCGCCTGGCACGGGAAGGTGGCGCGGCCGTCGGGGAGTCGCTCGCAGCTCCGCAGCTTCGGGGACACGTCCTTGACACACGCGGCCTGGGGGCGGGAGGAGGCTGAGGGGTCGCCCCGCGCCCCGACCCCGCGCCCCGCCACCCTCCCCCCGGCCCCGCCCGCCGCACTCACGAGGCTCCGCAGGCGGGGACGCGGCTCGACGACGGCGCCCGCCCGGCCCGGGGGTCCCGCGCTCCCGGGGGGCTCGGAGCGGCGCGCGTGCGGGGACCTGCGGAAGCCGGACAGCAGCCCCGCCGCGCGGCCCACGGAGTAGGAGCTGGGCCCCGCCGCCGGCTTGTACCACGCGAGGCCGGGCGGCGCCAGCAGCAGGCACAGCGCCAGGGCGGCGGCCACCAGCGTCGCGGACCGGGCCATGGGGACGCGGGCGGCGGGCGGGCGGCGGGGCTCAGAGCCTCGGCGGCGGCCGCCTTATATCTGCGGCGCGGGGCGCGGGGGCGGGAGCAGAGCAGCCATCGGGGCCCCCCCGCCCGCAGCAAGAAGCCGTGCCTCCCGCGCGGGGGCCAGCGCCCCCACCCTCCCCGCCCCTGCCTGCTCCTTCGGGGAGGGGAGCCCGGGCCGCGCCCCCTGCCCGTCGTCCTGCCTGGAGAGGGCCTCAGTGCGAGCAGCGGGCCAGCGCGGCAGCACCGAGCCCCCAACTAGCCCAGGGCGTCCCAGCCCTAACAGTTACCCCCCAGAGGTCCTCGGTGCTCAGTGCTCAGGAGACTGGGGAGAGACGACTGTGCCCAGGGGACGCTTTCTCCTGCCCTAAAGGGAAACTGACCCCAGGGCCAGGGCTTCTTGAGGGGACATCAAAGTCTGGGCGGGCCTGGGGCCACGTTGTTTCACACCCATGGGGGAAGCTTCTACTCACAGGGCTACTACTGGTGGGGTCCTTTAGGAAGAAGAGGGCAGCAAGGCCAGGCCTGACCTCTGGAAATGGCACCAAGGGACAGTTGACAGGAACCCAGAGGCCTCTCCCACCCAGCTCGGCCCTTGGGGTGGGTGCCCTCAGGAGCCTCAGGCCTTCTCTCGGGAGCACCTGTGTTCAACAGATGAATCAGACCCAGTCCCTGACTCAAGCCACAGCCAAATGGGAAAACAGAGCTGGCCGGAGGGCAAGCAGCGCAGCCCACTGCAGGAAGATCGGGGAGCTCTGCGTGGGGGGGGGGGGGGGGGGCAGGGGAGTGTTTGCCAAGGCAGGTGGTGTGAGCCTGTGCGTGGGGCGGGGGGGGGGAGGAGAGCAGGCTGAGGTTCCGCAGGCCTGAGAGGACCTCGCAGGGGCCCCGAGCTTCCTGGAGGGGACAGAGGGCTGGATGCGGACAGGACCTGGTAGGCAAGTGCGTGGCCAGCTTGAGGCCAAGCAGGCCCAGGGATCAGCAGGCTGGAGCCCAGGAAACACAGTGCAAAGAGTCCAAGTGGCAGGGAAGTGTGCTCCCTAAACACCCTGGTCACAACGTGTCTTCCTTTAGGCGTGTCCTCCCCCGGACAGACACCGGCACGGGCGCCCTGGCAGCTGGGTTTCTGGACACGGGACATAGGCCCTCCAGCTTGGGGAAGGGTGGTGGTCCTCAAAGCTTCCTTCCCTCTGGGGACAACATCCAGACAGGAAGTAGAGTGCCACGGCAGTGACGGACCAGGAGGCCAGCCTGAGTGAACTCCCTGGTCTGCCCCCCCTCCGCCATGCGCTGAGGACAAGCAGTGTCAGAGTGCTCGACAGCTAGCCACCCGCGAGGCACAGGGCAGTGACCCCCAAGGGGTGTCCCTTGGGAACAGAGAGGAAAGCGCTAGTGCCAAGTGACTCCTTGCAGCTCCCAGGGACATGCCGCCTGCAGCGGTCTGTCCAGAAGTAGCCCAGACTCCCAGGGCTGGGACCATGGCCCCCAGGGCCACCCCCAACCTGGAGCTGTGGACTAACAGAGGTGTCCGAAGGAGCCTCCCACGGGCTGTTCTTCTCTAAGCAGAGGACCTCAGATACCTGGGGACACAGATGTCCCTGACGTGGCCCACACTGGGTACGTCACAGCCCAGATGCTCAAGCTGGCCTCTAGCTGGAACAAGGGAGAAGGGACTGAGACCACCGGCAGCAGGAGCGCCGAATCAGAGTCCCATGGCCTCGTCTGCGAGGCGGCCCCCAGCTTCGAGCAGGTGAGAGGCGAGATGACGGGCCCCAGGCCTTTGCGCCACTGTCGCTTCGCTTCTCCTGCTGGCAAACATGCACCTCCCAGGGTATGTGCCCCACCAGGCCTTCCAGCCCCCAAAGCCAGTCACTCTTGCCCCGGGCTCTTCTGGCTGATCCTGCGCTCCTTCTCCTCCCAGGGCTGTGACTCAGAGCCTTGGCGGCATCGCACCGGGATGTTTACTCGCGAGTTTTCCTAGCAACGCACTGCCAGGCCGCACCAGGCCCAAGAAAACAGGCAACCAGAGGCCTCCAGCAAGGTTCAGGTAATTTAATGAGTTCTACTTATTGGATAAAAGCGTCACCATTTGAAGGAAAACAAATGCAGCTCCAGTCCTCGTGTCAACCCTGTCGCGGCCCAGAGGGGAATGTCGCCAGGGGAGAGTGCGGCCGGCCAGTCCGCGGCCGGGGCTTGGGCGCCTCACTCCTTGAACTTCCACTCCTGGCGGCACATGGGACAGTGCTGCTGCACCTGCTGCGCGTTCAGCCACTTCAGGATGCAGTGCATGTGGAAGCAGTGGGAGCACTGGCCCCACACCAGGGGGCAGTCGTCGCCCGGCACCTTGCCTGCGGGAGGGGCGAGAGCACCAGGCCGGTCACACAGAGCAAGGGACCTGCGGATGTCCGGATGTCCGGCACCTGCCCCAGCCCCCCACGGCCCGGGGGCGGGGGGTTCCTGTCCAGAGCCTCTCACACCTTGTGCTTCAGAAAAGACAGAACTCAGGAGCACGAGCACACTGTGCAGCGTGCACGCACACACATGCACACCCACACATGCATGCACGCACACGTGGATGCACGCACACACATGCACACCCACACATGCACACCCACACGTGGATGCACGCACACACATGCACACCCACCCACACACGCACACACACGTGGATGCACGCACGCACACTCACACGCACGCATGCACACGGATGCATGCACACACGCACACCCACACGCACGGATGCATGCACGCACACTCACACGCACGCATGCACATGGATGCATGCACACACGTGCACACCCACACGCACACACATGGATGCATGCACGCACGCGCACACCCACACGCACGCACACACACGGATGCATGCACACATGTGCACACCCACACGCACACACGCGGATGCATGCACGCATGCGCACACACACACACGCACGCGTGGATGCATGCACGCAGGTGCACACCCACACGCACGCACGCGTGGATACGCGCACACACACACACATGCACGCACACCCACACGGATGCATGCGCGCACGTGCACACCCACACGCACACACGCGGATGCATGCAAGCGCACGCACACTCACACACATGCCCGCGCATGCATGCACACACACGCCCAGGCACACACATACACGTGCGTGCACGCAAGCGCATATGCATAGGCCTGCAATGGTGGCCCTCGCTCTGCCCTCCCCTGCGAGGGGGTGCTCGGTTGCTGGGAGGGCTCTGGCCTAGCCCACAGGCCCTGCCTCCCAGGGTCTGGGCCCGTCTACAGACACACCACAGCTCTGCCACTTCACCTGGGATACCACCGTTACAGCACGAATCTACCTAGGGACACCCCCCTGCCCCCGCCACCAAAGAGCCATCCATCTGAACAGGGAAGTATTTCTTCTGATCAAGCATAGGAGAGCCGGGGCCTTGGGACTGAGGTTCCTCTCCAAGGCGGCAGGTACGGGGAGTGGTGGTTATGACCCCACCTGTCAGCAGCCAGGAGTAAGCATGCCGCTACCTCCCACCTCTTTTTCATCTCTGGCCTGAAAGGGCCCCACGTCCAGGGCCCAGGGCACATGCTGCTAGCACTCCACTCCACATGCGTGGAAATGCTACTTCTATGGACGGGTACGGGGAGACCGCCACACTGCCTGTCATCAGAAGAAAAAGGGGTCTCTGATTTCCTCTGATTCCCGAGAAGTAAGAAAATCCCACCAAACAGCTAATGCCAACAGAGCACAATGACCTCCCTCAGGCCAAGTGTCAGGGTCCCCGTGGGCACTGAGGTGCCGTGGCTTGCTGCCTCCACCCCTCCTCAGGGTGCCATCCCCCCATCGCTGACCCGGGGGTCCTCTACACGAACAGCTGTACCCAGATGTCTCTGATGCACAAACACAAGGACCAGATAGACAAGCCAGGGCCGGGACAGACAGGACACCTCGTCCTGGCAGCAGCTCTATGTCAACACACGTCCAGTTGCAAGTTGGGAGCTCATCCCAGGACAGAGACTGCCTTTAGACCCCCGTGCCCACCACCGTTCCTCGACACCAAACACAGGCTGCACGATCCTGCAAAGTAACACCACAGACAACGCCGTGCTCCCACTCGGCACCTGCTCCTCGCTGACGGAGGGGCCGGGAACCTTGCGGGGCTCTCGGCCAACCTCACCGCGCTCGGCAACCTCCACGTCACTGCTCTGCCGGACAGGAGGCCCGGGCACCTGGTGCACCAAGGCACCTGCCACTTCTGCGTGGCTTGTGTGGGCGCCAGGTCAGGAACACGCGTGGGCTCTTCAGTGTCCTTCCACGTCTACTGAAAGCGTGCAGCTCCCCAGTCCCTGAGCAGCCCCCGCCCCGCAGGGGTGCCTGCATCCCACCAGGTCACAACAGCCACTACTACGTCTTTTTATTCACTTGTTCGGGTGGTGTTTTTTGAACTTTTAAAAAATCCTTTTTGTAATAAAACATCACTGCTTTTCTGAAACTTTGATGACAAAACAACCAGAAAATTATGTACTTGGCAAATACAGAATTATTGTACTCACTTTTCTTCCCCAGCCACTGGGGGAGGGGGGAAGTGGGGGACCCTATGTCAGGAGAGCCCACTCGGTGCGGACACCTGAGATTACATCCCCCCAAGCCCCCAGGGCCTTCCTGAGCCCAGCAGAACTCAGCTTGGAATGAGTCCCCTGCAAAGAGAGGATACCCTGGTGGCCCACTGACGGTGGAGTACCCAGGCCACATGGCCTCAGAGGGGCCAGGCTTATTAGGACAAAGGAGCACATCTAGTAACATCACCTGCAGGGAGCCGCCCCCCCCCCCCCAGGCTGTGATGAGCACAGAAGCAGGGACAGTGACTCAGCCAAGCGCTTGTTGTGTCTGGATGGAAACCCTTTGTAATGAAAACACCTCTCAGGAAGACACTGACTCCCAAAGCCCTCTGGGGCTGGGCTGATTACAGCCTCACTCTGGGTTGGTCCCAAGAGTCAGCTTTAGCAAGAGAAACCCGGTGTCACTTCATCCGTGTGAAGAGCACCTAGGCTTGTCACACACTTTGCACATTACGACTGGCTCTCAAACGTGACCTCGGGTCTGAACACCAGGCTCGCATCTCCTACCCTGTAGCCGGCAGGTCCCCTTCCACAGAACTGAGTACACCGGCAAACGCGGGTGCCAGCCACAGGCCCAGCCGCAGCGCCAGCAGCCGGGCGCCCGGCCCTCTCCACCACACTGCTCCCTTCCCACGGCCAGGGCAGGGCTCTCCAGCACTTCTCCTTCCAGAAGGTAACAATCTGTTGCTCAAGCTGCAAGTATGTGCCCCTCCAGGCGCCCACAGCCGTGGCTGTGTCCCTAAGGATGCATTTAAGTGTGACTTAAAGCAGATTCAATAAACCCAGATCTTGAGCACTACTACTAAGTAAAACGTAACCAACTAGAACCAGTCAGTGATCTTCTAAGATTACATCCGATCTGAGTAAATCAGGATGGATGAAGTCCTGAGAGAGGAGATCTCCTTTCAGCCAAAGCAAATGTAAAGATTAAGCCTAGAATATTGGGCGCCTGGGTGGCTCAGTCGGTGAAGCGTCTGCCTTCGGCTCAGGTCATGATGCCAGGGTCCTGGGATGGAGCCCCACGTCGGGCTCCCGGCTCGGCAGGGAGTCTGCTTCTCCCTCTGCCCCCCCCCCGTTTGTGCGCTCCATCAAACAAATAAATAAATATAAATCTTAAAAGGTTAAACTTAGAATAAAATAGTATTTGCACTAAAATTCAATAATTTCAATTTCACTGTAAGAAGTAAAAACCCAATTATTATTCTGGGCACTCACCTGACCCCACAAAAAAGTCCTGGTCACTCACGGGACAGAGGGTCCCCTCAGCACTCCCTACGTCCCATGTTCCTCTTGGGATTGCCCCTGTTCCTTCAAGGGTCAATTTGCTTCTGTTTAAGTTCACTCGGGTTTGGCTAAAAACAAAATTCACTGGTGCAAAGACCTGTTTTTGACTTAAAAATATACTCAAAGCGTTTCTACTTCACAGAGCATACTGGGAACAAAGATGAATCAAAAACCACCACAAAGAAGAAATCCGATCAAACCTGGGGGGATCTCTGTGAGACACCCCACCAACCTTGCTAAAAGGTCAGATGCCTTGAGAAAGTTGAGAGAGAGGCGGAAGGGCTTGTTCTGTATTAATACCGAACCGCCAGGGCAGAGCAAAGCAAGCAGTCGTGGGTCCTGCTCACATCACACAGCAAAGAGACACCTACGGACACCCGGAAAAATCTGAGCAAGGACTAGGAATGGGGGTGACCCAAAGGACTCATCATCGCGTCATGTATGAGGTGACAGCCCTGCCCGTGAAAGGTCGGAGTTACGTTCAGAGACTCGGCTGAGGTGGAACCAGGCGTCCTAGTTCGAGGTTACTGGAAGACACTTGAAAACCATGAAGCAAAGATGGAAAGGTCCCTTATCTGTGTGCTGGGTGAAGGGAGGGGTACCCCTACAATGGATGTTGTTCTCTCGAGAATCTCCAAACACAGAGTTCTAACATATCTCTCCGCCCCACGGACTTCACAGCGAAGTCTGACCACAATAAGAGACAACACCACTTTTTCTTACAAAACTTTTGATGAGCTCTTTATACAAACGTGGGCCCAAACACCTGGCTTTTTTCTGTCAACTTTTCTTGAGGAAAGGGACACCAAAACCCAATGACTTTGTGCAGTATTTCTGGGGAGATGCCATGGCCAGGCCAGCAGGCAAAGCTCAAGAGGGAGGGAATACAGGGGACACTCACAGTCCGGGCAGCAGCCATTAAAGGCCATCCGGCAGATGCCACAGTTCTCGTCGTTGGCCACCCAGAGCCAAGTGGCCACACCATTCCAGCACTTAATCTTCACCTTCATGGCCGCAGAGCCTACAGGTGGAGGGGAAGAGATCACCTGGCTACACTTAGTCTGCACAGCCACAGCATCTAGGCACCCAAGGGGAGCCGCTCCGAGCCCGAGGGTCAGCTCGGGGCTGGAGCTGCTGCCAGAGCTCTGAGAAATCCGGACGGACGCACACATTTGTCAGCAAGGCCGGCAGGGGCAGGGCCCCGGTGCCCTGGGAGGACAGAGCGCCCCAAGAGCTAGGCTCCTTACACATTCAGGGTATCTACAAAAGTTGCACGGTCGCCCGGCGTCCACAAAAGGGGGCACGGGCTTCCACCAATTGCAAAAACGAACCAAACGGTGCTTTTCAAAGGAATATACTAACCTAGAGTTGACAAGAGCCCCCAACCCAGCTGACTACGAGTTCACACCAGGGAACAACCACCCAGACCGCTCGGCCTGCGGCCCTTGTCAGCGAGAGCTTTGGTCGGTGCCGCCACCACCGGTCAAGAGTGCGGAGGAGGGGGGTGCGGGGCGGGACCAGGGCGCGGGGAGAGGGTGAAATGCGGGATAGGGGTGCGGTGCGGGGAAAGCGAGGAGCGCGGGGAGAGGGTGGAGTGCGCGGAAGGGATGGGGTGCGGACGCGGGGGAGGGAGGATGGGAAGAAGGCGCGGGAGAGCGGGGAGAGGGTGGGGGCGGGGCGCGGGTTCGGAGAGAGGGTGCGGGAGGGGGCGTGGCTCCGGCTTGGGGAGAAAGTGGGGCGCGGGGTGGGTGCGCGGGGGAGAAGTGCGGGTTGAAGGCAGGCGGGAAAGGGCGGGGGAGGGGCGGCGCGCCCGTCCCGCCCTAACGGCTGCGCTCCGCCCCGCGCTCTCGCACCTCCGTCGGCCTAACCGCGCGCTGCCCCGCCCGCCTTCCGTTGGCAGCGCCCGCGCGGGAAGGTATAAAAACGACCGCGGCCACTGCCCGGCACCTTACAGCAGCGCCCGCCGAACTCGCTACCTAGCGCGCACGCGTCGCCCCGCCCCCACCACCCACTCGCAGCCAATCCTCGGCCTCCCCAAGGACTCGGCACCGGAAGACACTGCGCGGCCCCGGAAGTGACGCGCCGGCGTGCTGACGCGCGGGCTCGAGCCAAGGCCGATTCGGCGCCCGCCATGGCCGACAAAATGGACATGTCTCTGGACGACATCATTAAGCTGAACCGGAGCCAGCGAGGCGGCCGCGGCGGAGGCCGGGGCCGCGGCAGGGCCGGCTCCCAGGGCGGCCGTGGCGGCGGAGCGCAGGCCGCCGCGCGAGTGAACCGAGGCGGCGGGCCCATCCGGAACCGGCCGGCCATCGCCCGCGGCGCGGCGGGCGGCGGCGGCAGGAACCGGCCGGCGCCCTACAGCCGGGTGAGTGTGGAGGCAGCGGGCCGCGGCTGGGAGGCGGGCCGGCGGGACGGAGCGCGGCGGGGAGGACGGCGGGCCGCCCTGGGCCGGTGGGCGCGGGCGCCTGCCGGGCGGGGAGGTTGCGCGCGGGCCGGGCCCGGGAGGCGGAGATCTTCCCGGCCTTTGTCTCGGCTGGTCGCCGGGCCTCGTGGCGGCGGCGGCCGAGGGGACGTTGGGCGCGGCTGCCCGGGCAGCGGGAAGTTGGTTGGAGGGAACGGAGGAGCTGCGGGACCCTGGGGTCCCGCTGGGTCGGCTGCGGCCTGACGCGGCGTGGGCGGGAAGGGGAGAGCTACCGGTCTCTGTGCGTCTCCCTCCCGGCCCGGCGGGGAGAGTGTGTTGTCCTGTCTGTGAGGGCGAGGGAGAGTCCTGAAGAGACACTCATGGGTCTGCGTCTGTTCTTGTGTTTTCTTTCTCCTCCAGCCGAAACAACTTCCTGACAAGTGGCAACATGACCTTTTCGACAGTGGATTTGGGGGTGGCGCAGGCGTCGAGACTGGTGGGAAACTGCTGGTGTCAAATCTGGATTTTGGAGTGTCCGACGCTGATATTCAGGTAAGGGCCGGGAGTTTCTTGGTGAGCAGTTTACCCTCACCAGTTGGTCCTGTTTGGGATGCGGACTTGAATCCCCTCCCACCTTAGGACAGTGAGCCCTCCCCGGCACCCAAGGGCTAGCCACTGTCCCCTCTAAGGGGTGCAGGAATGCTAAGCAGAGGTCATACTACAGTTGAAAGTCCGACAAGTAGGTCAGTGTGCTGGAAGACAGGCCCCCAGCATAGCGTGAGGAGCTGCTGCTCTCCCTAAGATGTGTTCTGTAAATGAAAACCCTCTGCCGGAGCTTTCAGTTCTTGGTGGGAAAGACGGGCCTAATGTGAGTGTTCCCTGTGTTATTGACTCCCCTAGCATGTTCGTTTTGTTTATTTTGTATTTGTTTTAATAATTTGTTGGGAGGAGAAAGATCTTTTTCTGTAGAAACCTAAAGGCAAAGCACAGAAGCAGGATGGTGCTGGGCATCTTCCCTGCTCCACTTGCCTTGAGCACCAAGATCCGTGTCTTAACGGAACTCGTGCCTTGTTTTTCCCCTGGTATTTTTAGTGGCATGATTCCCAAATCAACTTTGGTTGAAGCTTCTTTTTTTCCTTGTTTTCTTTTTTTGTTGTTGTTTTGTTTTGGTTTTTTGTTTTGTTTTCTGTTTTTTGGGGGGGTTGTTTTTGTTTTTGTTCTTTTGGTTTTTTGTTTGAATTCCAAAGGCATATACTTGTTTTCTGATTAAGTAAAGACATCTTGGGGATCGGTCCCAGAGATGGCTGGGTCAGGGTGCTGGGCCTTCCTGGGTTCAATTTCCCGGAGCCCAGCTGTTTGTTTGACTACCGTGGGAGGACAGAGCAAGGCTGGTGAGCACTCACGGTGTCTCAACACTTTTTTTAAGGTGGTTTCTGGCATCCACTGGAAACCGCTTTTGGTGAACTCCACTTCCCGCTGTGTGCCTGCGGCCGGAGTAGCCCCACACTCTGGGTTCCCTCTCCAACTCCCAGCCTGCCTGAGGTCAGGGCAGTTTCCATGGCAGCGCTTGACTTCAGCCTTTGCGGCAGGCTTGAGTAGGAGGAGAGGGAAAGGTGAGCCAGAATCTGCCCTGGGGGAGGGGCTGGGTCAGGGCTCCCGAATCAACGGGCCCTGTGAGCTGGTCCATATGTCGGATAGCATCCCTTGCTCTGTGATCTTGGCCTTTGCTGTTTCTTGGTACAGTCCTTGGGTGTGTTGTCAGTTTTCCTCTGTTGAAGAAGATAGCGACTTAATCTTGTTCCCTTCACTGGTGGGTTCTGTGGTCCTTTACCTGCATACTGGTACAGATGTAAGGTCCCCGCACTGGCAGGAGCCCTCAGGCCCAGCTGCTCCGGGAAGTTGCTGTCCCATCTGCCCCTCCCTTCCCCCGGTTTCCACTACCACTGCCCTGTCCCCATACATGTCTGCCTCCCAGGGAAGTGACCCCAAAGCAGCTCACACTCCCAGGGACTGCCCTGGGCCACCAGAAGGGAAGCCACTTGGCTAACAGCTGCTCTTTCCGGCCTCCAGGAGCTCTTTGCTGAATTCGGAACTCTGAAGAAGGCGGCTGTGCACTACGACCGCTCCGGGCGCAGTTTAGGGACAGCTGACGTGCACTTTGAACGGAAGGCAGACGCCCTGAAAGCTATGAAACAGTACAACGGGGTCCCTCTGGATGGTGCGTCTGAGGTTGGAGCCAGGATGATAGAGGGGCTGCGTCTCGTTTGTGGAGTCTGGGGCTGGCCGCTGTCCGTGCAGGAGTATGGCTTACCCCTGTGGCTGAGGACACTTTGCATTCGCCCCTTTGTCTCTCTCTTCCATTCTGCCACTTCTCACGCTGCCCCACACATCCGGACCAACCTCTTGTGAACCCCCATCCAGCAAGCTACATCCCTCCCCTCCTTCAGCTCCTTCCGGAAGACTCACTTCTGTGAAGCCTTCTCAGAACCGCCATAGCACACCTCTGAGTGCGGGGCTGTAGTCGTAAAGACAAAGGTACCGGTTCTTCTTCCGTCAGGCCACCCACACCTTTCCACCCATGAGCACCCCGGACACCTGGCCAGACACCCACCTAACCTGGACTGAGAAGGAGCGAGGAGGTTTTCGGTGGGGTTGTCACTGGCAGCATCTCGTTCTCCCACCAGGATCGCTCGGCCGCTCCCCTTCTTGGGAGCGTCGGAGACACGGAGCCCCTTTCCGGTGCTTGCATGGAGACCGGGCTGCGGTGCCCCCGCGGCGCGTCTCTGAGCCCTCTAACGGGGGCGCCTCTTGTATTCTCTGCCGCAGGCCGCCCCATGAACATCCAGCTCGTCACGTCACAGATTGACACGCAGCGGAGACCTGCGCAGAGGTGAGCTCGGGGCCGCGGGCGCGTGGGGGCCTGCGGCCTGGGGGCGCTCAGCCTGCAGGCCTTTCCGCGGTCCGGGAGTGAGTCCCCTCTTCCTTGCCAGTGTAAACAGAGGCGGGATGGCTAGAAGCCGTGGCTCCGGAGGTTTTGGCGGCGGTGGCACTCGGAGAGGCGCTCGCGGAGGAAGCCGGGGCCGAGGCAGAGGCACTGGCAGGAGTTCAAAGCAGCAGCTTTCTGCAGAGGAGCTGGATGCCCAGCTGGACGCTTATAACGCGAGAGTAAGTCCCAGGCGAGGGGCGGCGGCGGCTGGGGGGCGGACTGGACGCGTGGGGCCCCCTGTTGAGGGTGAATTGCTTGTGTTTCAGATGGACACCAGTTAAAGAGCACGGCAGATCCTCGAGCGGAGCAGGACCCAGATGTCTCCTCCGTGCTCCCTGCTGGGAGGGGGCGGTGGACTGGGGCTGTGCAGCCAATGATGGATTTGTTTCTTTTATGTTTTAAAATAGGATTTAAAAACTCATGTAAAGGTTTTTTTTTCTTTTCCTTTTTTTTTTTTTTTTTTTTTAAATTCTGAAGCAGCCCTGTTTTGTACTGAGTTATTTTTGGGATAAATGTTACCGGTTGCCGTTGTGGGGAAGGTGGTGTTTTCACCTTTGCCATAATAAAACAGAGACGTGTGTGGAACTGGAGCCATGTGACTCGTCCCCTGTCGTAGTCCTTGCTTCGGCCTGACGGAGAGCATGGGGAGCAGTCCCGTCGGGCAGCTGGGGTCGGTGTTCCCGGAGGGTGATGGCTTCTGTTCCGCCAGTCCTCACATGGGGTTGGGGCACCCTATGTTGTTGCCAGATTTCAGATGATCAGGTCGGGCTCCCCCTTTCCTTCTGGTGCTCTGCTTCCCAGAAACACGGACCAGTAGTCCCGACTTCGCAACATAATCCTTTCCTGTTTTTCTCTTTCACATCGAAGCAGGAGCAGGCCAGAAAGTGTGCCCTTAATTGTGTCCCAGGGGAAGTGCTAGGGGGAACTGTGGCAGAGTCGAGTTTGACGAGCACGGACCTGGAGGGCCTGGTAGGCAGCTGTCCCATCTGGACCCAGTCTGGGACAGAAGAGAGCAGGCCAGTGGTGTCACTTGGTCACTTGCCTCTCTGCTCCGGTGCCTTGCCGTGGCTGCTCAGAAGAGGCTGAGGTGCCCGTGGGAGGCCGGGCAGGGAGACCCCACTGAAGTCCTCAGGGTTTCTCTCCCCTTCCGGAGATGGTGCCCGTGGGCTACCCAGTTGTGCGTCAAAGCCGGTGAGACCTAAGGGCCCTGGTTCTGCAGCCCACAGACACGGTCTAGGCTGCAGCAGGCGGTTAGAAGGAGCTAGCGGCTGCGGAGCAGAGACCCGGGAAGGCTGGTGGGCCGTGGAGCACAGAGGCTCGCGGCAGGGGCAGCGGGGAGGGGACGCCGTGGCAGCAGAAGGCCTCGCTAGAGCGCACCCTGTAGCTCAGGCAGCTCCCAGGTCGACCTCACGGTGGCCATGGTGCCTCTAACGGCCGTTCCAGCGCTGCTGTTACGGAGTCCGCGGCCACCACTTGAACAGCGTGCTTCACACCAGGCACTACACGGAAAGGTGACTGGCATGACCCGGCCCAGCCCTGGAGGAGCCCAGTGTCACGGGAAGGGATCGGCACATGCCCGGCCTTGGCTGCTATGGCCGCGAGAGCAGGATGGGGTTGAGGTCAGATCCAGGTGCAGTAGAGCCGTGTCCCTGGGAGGTGGTATCTGGGTAAGAGTCACGCATGGGGTGGGGGGAGGGGGGAGACTGCCGTTGGAGAGATGGTAGGCTACCCGCAGAGGACGCCTGCTGGAGGGGAAGGTGGGCCTAGGCCAGAGGCCACAGGTGCTGGGACCGACAGCTACCAGGATGGGGGGTGTGGGGTGGCGGCTCAGAGGCGTCGGAGCCATGGCTAAGGGTGCCGTGCATGGAGAGAAAGGCCCGAGAGGAAAGCAGGGGAAGGGGCCGCGCTCAGTGTGGAATCTAGGAGGCCGGCAGAGACACCCGACGCGGACAGGCTTCTGGAGTCGGGCTCCCACGAGTGCTCGGAGCTGGACCTCGCCAGTGCAGCAACTGTCCACACGTGGATACTAGCAAAGCGGCAGGTGGTGTGGCCCAGGGAGGGTGGGAGGTGACAGGAGAAACTGGAGGGGGTGATACCGCAGGAGCTGGGGAGACCACGGGGTGGCGGTGGGGGTGACTCAGTAAGAAGACCCGGAGATCTCCAGAGTCCGGCGGGCCACGTGGAGCCACAGGCCATGCAGACTCCTCATGAGCCGGGAGTGGCCTCGATAGCTTTGAACCAGAACTCCTTATTTGTGAAACAGGAAGCCTCCTCCTACTTCCAGAGCTGGAGGACCCTGTCACTCTGTCTGTGCTGGGGTGCGCCTGAGGGGGAAAAGGGCTGTCGTGTAGGCAGAGCATCCAGGATCCAAGCAAACCAGGCATCTGGCCACTGAAAGGACAGTGCCAGGTGTCCCTGCAATGGCCAGCACTCTTCGTCGCCCAAAATGCCAGTTAAATGAGTGAAAGATGAAATAATACTTGGCGGTTTTACATTCTTTGCTCAGAAGAACTGCAATTGGCCAGCACCCCTCACATCCACCCAGATGGACGGGGCTGCCTCCTTAGCCTCGACCTGGACGCTGTCCAGCCCTCTTCCTGGCCGGCGGGCCGCATGGAAGCTCAATGGTGGGTCCAGAAGTGGGTACGTGATCCTCTTGGCCCGTCTGAGTTACTCTGCACGTGTTGAACAGGAAGCCAGCACCGGGGAGGGGCAGCAGAAGGCCTGCAGGGAGCAGAGCCCCTGGGCCTGACTTGTCATGAGGTGGCTCCTGTGGGGAGGAGCCAGTCAGCTGCCGATCGTGTTCTCAACTGTTGGTTAGTTGAGCAAAGATGCGTGTGGTTACGGAGCAACTAAGAAGCAGCAGGCTTCTCTGCTTGCGGACTGTAGGAAACAGAGGGGCCGAGGGGCCAGATTCGATGAGCGATGGTTGCCCTTCTCCGACATCCTTTGGGGCCTCTAATCTGCCGTGTGTCTGCGCAAACCCCCGGAGTGAGGATGGTTTGTTCTTGCCTTCAGGGAGCTGACAGTCTAACACGGGAAACAAAAGGGACAATTGTGATGCAGCCTAATATATACAATAGAAGCAAGCATGGGAATGTGGTCTCAGAGCCCCTCTCGTCCCTGGTACAGAAATCCTTGACAAGTAGCCATCAAGAGCCTGTGCCTGCCTGCAGATCTCATTTATTCTCCCAGGAACCTAGTAAAGTGATCTTTCTGTTTTTGAGGTTAAAGAAAACAAAATTTATTTACTCATCCAGCAAATATGTGAGTGCCTGCCATGTGCCGGCACCATCCTTCCATGCTGGGGCCACAGCTGCGAACAAAACACAGAAATCCCTGCCTCCCCAGCGCTCTCCAGACGGATCCTGCAGGGGTTTTATTTTATTTTTTTCTAATTATTATTTTGTTGTTGTTGTTGTTATCTTGACCCCCAATGTGGGGCTCAAACTCACAACCCTGAGATAGAGAGTCACATGCTCTACACTGAGCCAGCTGGATGCCCTACAGGGCTTTTTTTAAACCACAGCTTCAGTGACACATAATTGACATACCATAAAGTTTACCCGTTTGGAATGTAAAATTTTAATTTTACAGCGACTTTACTGTATTCACAGGGTCATAATCCAACAGCACATTTAAATTCCAGAATATTTTCATCACCCCAAAAACAAACCCACTAGCAGTTACTCCCTCGTCTCCTCCCCCGGTCCCTGGCGTGTGCCAGCCCGTTTTCTGTCTGCGGATTTGTCGATCTGGGACACTGCATGTAAATGGAATCGTACCACACGTGACCTCTGCGTCTGGCTTCCTTCACTTGGCGTCATGTGTTCAAAGTTCACCCGTTTTCCAGCACGAATGGACACTTCAGTGTTTTTCTTGCCAGACCCTCTGATGATGGATGGCTTTGTTACCCGCACTGTCTGGGGACCTGCCTATGGGCTGTTCCCGCAATGCGCTGCTGGGAACGTGCACACGGTCTTCCGTGAACATATGTCCTCAGCGCTCTGGGACGGGAGGCGCTGGGCCGGAGAGCAGCGCCAGCACATGCTTCCCCGCACCCCTGCCAGCGCGACGTTCCCGGCTCGCCCTGTCTGCTCGATCTCAGCCATCCGGCAGGTGCGAAGAGGTCTCTCCCTGTGGTTTCGCTTGCACGTTCTTTTCTTTATTATCCTTATCCTTTAAAAGAAAAAAAAGTCTGGGTTGAATAATAGTCATCACGGATAAGACTCGTCTCCCTGGACTGCAGCTGGAAGCCCTCTCGGCCGGAATGCCGCTGAGCGCCCGTCCCCGGCACGCACCACGCTCCGCGAATGGGCTCACTCAGGGTGGATTTTGTCAGATGTGATGAATGTCTGTACCCCAGCGTTACAAAAAAATCACATCTCATCTCTCTTCCTATTGCCTCGTGTTACGTTCACTTTATGGAAATGGTCTCTCAGACGCGTTAAGATATTCCTGAAGTTGGTAGAGCTACCAGTTTCTAGCCGGTCTTACCCTTATCATTTCTATTAACATTGGCCTATTTCTCTGTTTAACTGTGAAGGTCCTTAGGTGTTATTTTGTACTCTGACATGCAGATTTCTAGGAAAGAAGTGAGGAAAGTCCAGGGAGCTCCCGTGGCTTCTCCCCAGATGCTGGCATATTCTGCTCTTTTAATCTGAACTGATCGAGGGTGGGTGCAGCGTGAGGCCATTTGACCCCAAATCCTTCTGTATTTCTTTAAAAACAAGGATATTCAAAAAATGAAAAATAGGGCAACCCTATCAGGACCCCTCTCACTCTTGAGAGCTTCTCCTGTATCTTCATATAATAAACTTCTATCACTTTCAATAAATAAATAAATAAATAAATAAATAAATAAATAAATAAATAAATAAATGCAGGGGCGCCTGGGTGGCTCAGTCGTTAAGCGTCTGCCTTCGGCTCAGGGCGTGATCCCAGCGTTCTGGGATGGAGCCTGCTTCTTCCTCTCCCACTCTCCCTGCTTGTGTTCCCTCTCTCGCTGGCTGTGTCTCTCTCTGTCAAATAAATAAAATCTTTAAAAAATAACAATAAAAATAAATAAATAATAAATACATACAATAAAAATAAATAAATAAAAACCAAGGATATCCTTGGGGCTCTGGGGTGGCTCATTCAGTTAAGTGTCTGACTCTTGGTTTCTGCTGGGGTCATGATCAGGGTCATGAGATGGAGCCCCGAGTCAGGCTCTGCGCTCAACACGGAGTCAGCTTGAGATTCTCTCCCTGCCTCTGCCCCTCCCCTGCTCCCTCTCTTAAAAAACACAAAACAAAACAAAAGCCACAGGATACTCTTTTACATAATCAGACACTAACTATGACAGGATGCCATTATCTGACCTGCAGACCTGATTCAATTTGGCCCGTTGTCCTAACAGCCTGTGTCCTACACGCTTTTCCTGTCCACATGGAAAGGAGCGCCTGGTCCAACGACCTCAAGACGTCTGTAGTTGTCTTAAACTGGTAGCGCCTCAGCCTTTCCTTACCTTCCATGACCTTGACACTTGTGAAGGTTGACCCCATCGGGGCTTGTCTCACTTCTCCATGAGCAGACCAGCGTCACGTATAGAATACCACAGGTGCGCTGTTTCCGTCTCAGCGCATCCTGTGACGTGCGGGACAGCGGTCTGTCTGCTTACTGGTGAGGCGGCCTTGCTCACTTGGTTCAGGTGGGAGCTGCTTGGGCCTATACTGTACAGTCACTGCTCTCCACTTCGGGACCCACAATTACCTTGACGGAGACATTATGAGATGAAGTGAATACCTGTGTCTCCAGGGTGTGCCCAGTATTCTTAGCGTCCTGGTGGGAAAACATTGTCGCCATGCTGTTTAATGGTGAGTCTTTACGTTCTCATTCTTTCAACTTTTTTTCTAAAAGATTTTATTAATTCATTGGAGAGAGAGTACGCAAAAGCAGGGGGAGTGGCAGGCAGAGGGAGAGGGAGACTCCCTGCAGAGCAGGGAGCCCGATGTGGGGCTCGATCCCAGGACTCTGGGATCATGACCTGAGCCAAAGGCAGACACCCAACCATCCAAGGCACCCAGGAGCCTCCCTTCAACTTTAATTGAAATACTTTTCTAAGCAAGACCTTTTCTAACCATTTATTTGGTTATTTATATCAGCATAGACAAGAATATTTATTTGATTGTATGAGTCATAACCTGTTAGCTGTTGTTTTGCTGTTCAGACTGTTTGGCTTCAGCCATCAGGAACCTGTTATGGTTCCTCTGTCCCCTTTGACATACCATCTCATCGCCTTAGCGTCTTCTGACTTTCTGCCCCCACGAGAGGCTCCGGGCTCACCTTCGCCTCCCCAGCTCCTTTCATGGAGATGGGGATTTAGCCACCAAGATCTGGGCGCTGCGTGCGCTCAGGGCTCCTGGGCTGTTGCTGCTTCTGGGCCTGCTCAGGACAGGGCTGGGGACTGTGCCTACGAATTCATGCATACACACATCGTATTCACCTCTGTATCTATCTAGCTGTGCAAATACATTTAAGAAAACTATGAGTTTACTGATGCCTCCGATTCCTTGCCTCCCCTTTCCTTACTGTAACTTCCTTCTCTGAACAGGAGAAACCTGCTCTCATCTGCTTACATGATGTCAGTGCTCTAAGAGCTGACCTAACTTAGGGCCGCCTGGGTGGCTCAGATGGTTGGGCGTCTGCCTTCGGCTCAGGTCATGATCCCAGAGTCCTGGGATCGAACCCCGCGTCGGGCTTCGAAGCGCCTGCTCTCCCTCTCCCTCTGCCTGCCGCTCCCCCTGCTCACATTCTCTCTCTCTCTCTCAAATGAATAAATACAAATCTTAAAAAACAATAATTAGTGTTTACCTAACTTAGCTTCAGAACTGCTAACCAGGAGCCGTGTGACTGACTAGGCTACGGTGTGGAGGTCTCATCTTCGTGCTGAGCTGTAGAGCAGCCTGGGAAAGGGCTGCTTTCCAGAGTTGCCTAGGTGAGTCCTTTTCTTCTCTGCCCCTTTGGCGGAACTTGTACTATGGTGAGGTTCATTGGTTACATCTTTCCGGGGTGGGGGGTAACTTACGCATATTCATTGTTACGGAATTATACATGGTTGTGTAATGTTCATACGTGTTTATCTGACTTACACTGACTGGCTGTTACTATCGATGACTCACTCTGGGATCGACCGACCATTGGAGGAAAACAGCAATAAAAAATATGTACTTAAAGATTTTAGTGCAAAAACAAAACCACCGGAGTGCCAGGAAATAGGCTCCTTAGTTTAAAATTTATCAACTTGTCTGTGATCGTTTAGCCTAAGCTAGGCCAGAGCCAATTTTTATGTAATCTGTGCAAGTTGTAAAAAGAAATTATCAAGTGTTTTAGCATGTTAATGAACTAACGGGAGCATGCCAGTTTTGAGTGTACAGATCCATCCCAAACAGGCCATTCGAGTCACCATTAATGATCTTACAGACTTTTACATTTCTTTCTGTTGTCGTTCCTGTCAAATAGACAAACATCCAGGTGTTCGTACTGAGACCTTTTTAAAAGATTTATTTATTTATTTATTTTAGAGAGAGAGCACGAGCTGGGGGAGGGGCACAGGGAGAGGGAGAAGCAGACATGGGGCTCAATCCCAAGACCCTGAGATCATGACTTGAGCAAAAACCAAGAGTTGGACGCTCACCTGACTGAGCCACCCAGGGGCCCCTTGATACTTATGAGAAAAAAACCTAATGTTCATCATTGGAGGTTACTTGGGCTCTAATTTATTCTGCAAATCAGCAGATAAATGGAAAAAATCAAACACGTAACCTCTTTTTTCTATACAAACTGTATTTTGAAGGGATTAGATAGCTGATGACTCCAGGTTTTTTTTAAAGAATTCCAGCTCAGAAATGCAGAAGTATTAGGAAATGACCATTTTATGACGCCTAGTAACAACGCACGTTGAGAACAACCCTTAGAGGCTGCTGAAGCTGTTGGATGAAAGGTCGACATGCCAGCGGATGACAGGTGGGCCACCTGAGGGTCGGCTGCACCTCACTCCAGGTGGGACGAGCAGAGGGTGCCCTGAGGTGAAGCGGCGGGAAGCCCACAGCCCCTGAAAGCTGACCTGGGGCTCATCCAGCCCGAGTCGCAAGAGGGGGAGAGGAGCACGCCATGCCGCATGTGGAGGGGCCGATGAAGCAGAGGCAGAAGGGCCCGTGGGAAATTCTCCGCTAGTGTCCCGGGTTCCTCCACACCTAAGTGCCAGGAGCACAGAAGACGAGATGGAAGTGAGCGTGGTGTAAGAAATACACATTTGATCTTTGTCCGCAGGTCCTGCCACAGAGCTCCTAAATCCCCTGGAGTTTCTGGAACAATCGGGGCCCCTGGATGGTTCCAGGGTGGGGGCTGCTCACCGGAAAGACCAAGCTGTAATTAGAGGGTTGGGACCTTCAGCCCCACCCCTCCCCAACCTCTGGGGAGGGGAGAAGGGCTGGATACCGAGTTAATCATCAATGGCTGATGAATTATTCAACTGTGCCTGTTTAATGACACCTCCATAAAAACCCCTAAATGATGGGGTTTGGCTTCTGGGTTGGTGAACCCTTGGAGGTGCTGGGAGGGTGGTGCACCTGGAGAAGGGCATGAAAGTTACACCCCCTACCCCATACCTTGTCCAAGACATCTCTTGCATTTAGCTGTTCCTGAGTTGCATCCTTTATAATAAACCAGAAATTGTAAGTAAAGCATTTTCCATGAGTTCTGCTACTTGTTCTATTTTATTTTGTTTAAGATTTTATTTATTTGAGAGACAGAGAAAGAGAGAGAGAGCATGAGCATGAGCAGGGCAGAGAGAGAGAGGGACAAGCAGACTCCCAGCGGAGCAGGGTGCCCGATGCAGGGCTCGATCCCAGGACTCTGGGATCATGACCTAAGCCAAAGGCAGACACCCAACCCACTGAGCCACCCAGGCGCCCCCTCGCCGACTTGTTTTAGCAAGTTATCAAACCTGAGGAGTGGTCATGGAAACCCTTGTATTTGCAGTCTGCCAGCAAAAGCATGGGTGCCTGAGTACCCGACTTGTGTCTGGCATCTGAAGTAGGGGCAGTCTCATGGGATTGAGCCTTCAACCTGCAGGTCTGGGCTAACTCCAGATAGCACCAGAATTCACCTGAATTGTGGGGCACGAGTTGGTTTCAGACAGTTGGCACGAGAAGAAACCTCTTAGCAGCACATTGCCCAAGAGCATAGTGTTGACTCCATCTGGATCCTGATGTAGATAGACCGTCTTGAACAAGAGTTTTTGGTTTTGGTTTTGCTTTAAGATTTTATTTATTTATTTCACAGAGAGAGAGAGACAGAGAGCACAAGCAGGGGGAGCAGCAGGCAGAGGGAGAAGCAGCCTCCCCACTGAACAGGGAGCCCAAGGCAGGACTCAATCCCAGGACCCCCGGATCATGACCTGAGCTGAAGGCAGACAGACGCTTAAGAGACTGAGCCACCCAGGCGCCCTTGAACAAGAGTTTTGAGATGGAAAAATTGAACATTTAGTATTTGATGATACTAAGAAAGCATTGTTAACTTTGGTAGGTATGTTAATGGTATTGTTATACTGAAAAAATAATCCCTATTTTTGCAGGTGAAATGGAAAAAAGCAAAAGCTCAAAAAAATTAAAAACTTAGGGAAGGGAGGGCTTTTAAAAACTCATATAAATAAAAATATACCAAAAATTTAAGACAAACCAAACACTGGGAAACATGCAAGGACATGAATAGGCAGTTCAGAAAAGAAACGAGAAAATATGCCCTTTTAGGGGCGCCTGAATGGCTCGGTCAGCGGCACGTGTGATTCTTGATCTCAGGGTTGTGAGTTTGAACCCCATCTTGGGCACAGAGATTATTTAAAAATAAAATCTTTGGGGCGCTTAAGTGGCTCAGTCGGTTAAATATCTGACTTCCTCAGCTCAGGTCATGATCTCAGGGTCCTGGGATCGAGCCCCACGTCGGGCTCCACACTCAGCAGAGGGTCTGCTTCTCCCTCTCCCTCTGCCACGCCCCCTCCTTGTGCTCTCTCGTGCTCTGCCAAATAAATAAATAAAATCTTTTTAAAAAATTGATGTTGGAGTGCCCGGGTGGCTCAGACAGTTAAGCATCTGCCTTCAGCTTGGGTCATGACCCCAGGGTTCTGGATTCTCTGCTCAGTGGGGAGTCTGCTTGTTCTTCTCCCTCTAACCCTCCCAACCCTCCGCCACTTGTGTGCTCTCTCTGTCTCTCAAATAAATGATAAATAAAAATTTTTTAAAGATTTTATTTATTTGACAGAGACAGCCAGCGAGAGAGGGAACACAAGCAGGGGGAGTGGGAGAGGGAGAAGCAGGCTCCTAGCGGAGGAGCCTGATGTGGGGCTCGATCCCAGAACGCCGGGATCACACCCTGAGCCGAAGGCAGACGCTTAACGACTGCGCTACCCAGGCGCCCCAAGAAATAGAATTTTTAAAAAAGAAAAGGAAAGTCAAGCCATAGAAACTATTTCAAATCAGGGCTGCCTGGCTGGCTCGGTAGGTGGAGCGTGTGACTCTTGATTTCAGGGTTATGAGTTCAAGCCCCATGTTGGGTGTAAAGAGGACTTAAGAATAAAATCTTAAAAATATATATATTTCCAAATCATACACCTGGTAAAAGATATCCAGGACATATAAGTACTATTACAACCGACTAAAGACAACCCAATTGAAAACTGGACAAGAGACTTGAGTGGATGTTCCAAGGAAGACTCTTCACCAAGGAAATGCAAATCAGACCCACAGTGAGACACACGTCACACTGCGCTTTTTTTTTTTTTAAAGATTTTATTTATTTATTCGACAGAGAGGGAGAGACAGCCAGAGAGAGAGGGAACACAAGCAGGGGGAGTGGGAGAGGAAGAAGCAGGCTCATAGCGGAGGAGCCTGATGCGGGGCTCGATCCCAGAACGCCGGGATCACGCCCTGAGCCGAAGGCAGACGCTTAACTGCTGTGCCACCCAGGCGCCCCCACACTGGGCTTTAATTAAAAAGACAGACAATGCCAAGAAGCATCAAGGATGTGCCTGACTGGAACCTTCTTATATTGCCGGCAGGGTTGTAAAATGGAACGTCCACCTTGGAAAACATGGGGAATTCCACTTTGGGGAGTCTACCCGAGAGAAACGAACATATGTTCACACAAGGACAAGTGCAACCGTTCACAACCGACAAAAGGGAAACTAACAGTCCCTCAATTAATGAACGAACACAAACAAAATGTGTAAACATATCCAATGAACAGCACAAACGACGCCTTCTCTGCCCTAGACGGACTGGAGCAGGGTCACTGTCGCTGAGGCTACAGGACCCCGTGGGACGGAGATGCAACGCTCAGGAAAGGCAGATCCGTGGGTACGGAAAGCGGGACAGTGGTTGCCAGCCTCTGCGAGAAGACAGGCTGCTGGGAGTAGGCCACAGGGACAAAGAGCTCAACATAAAGTTTGGAGGGATGTTTATGCAACTCTACACATTCACTAGAAAATAACTGAACTATGAACTTCGATGGGTGGATTTTGTAAATTATACTTTGGTAAAGCAGTAAAAAAATTAGTTTATGTCATTCACTATTTTTATTAGAAACATGTGAAGGTTTTAATTCACAGGGTTTTTAAATTACTGTGTATTAACATTTATTAATTACCTCGTAGATATTCCTGTGACACAGGAGAGCACAGGGCCACGTGGTGGTCTGTCCCGCAGCCGTTCCACGCTTTTCAGATGAGTGTGATGAAAATGTTTGATGCCGTGAAAATGCTGCAGGAAACCTTGTCACCAAACCCCTGCTCACACCCATGGTGATTTCCTCAGGGTCCGTTTTTAAACGGGCCCTTGCTGGGACACGCCATCCGAACACTGGGCAGGTGTGACACCTATGTTCACGGCGTGCTCCCAGCCCCACCAGCCACCCCTGTGTCAGGTAAGGCCACGCTGTTATCCTGCGTGCTCACGTCTCTTAAGTTCTTTGCTAATTTGATAAAAATATTCAAAATAGTGTCATGGCTCCCCTGGTGATGGTGCAAAAACGATATTAAGCACCATGTCACATTGAACACGGGCTGTTTCCCACGGGGCTGCTCTCCACCCCACAGAAAGGACGGGGGACAGGAACGGCTCAGCGCCTGGCTGGGGTGCTGCCCCAGGGGCTTAGCCACGGGGGGCTCTACGGAACACTACATGGCGCAGAGAGAGGGCCACCCTATCGATTAGGACCCTAGCATACAACTAACTGCAGTGCGTGAAATTTAACTCGATTCCGATTCCCCCAAAAAGTGTAAGCACTCGCAATGCAGTCAAGGAAAATACCATTTGGCTCTCTAATGATGTTTAGGACTGTTGTTACCTTTCCTGGCTGGTATGCCAAGTGAGAACTGCTCCACAAGACATTACCCGAAACTGAGTGCGAAGCAGGCACCGTTCTGTACCACACTCACAGATCAGGTAGGGAGGGAGATGGTTTATCTGGTGCTGTGGGCCAGGGCTTCTGGGTCTGGAGCCCGGTTTTCAGATTAAGAGAAGCCACACCACAGCCTCATTCTCACCTGCGCCCTGAGCTGAAGCCAAAATGGGATGAGACTTTTGGGGGTCCTCGAGGCACTGTGTTTACGGGAGAGGAACGTGAGTCGTTTGATTAGATTAGAGGGACACACCTTTGCTTTTCTCCGCATTGAGAGGTGGAATCTAACTCTCCGCCCTTAAACCCAGGCCAGCTTGTCTTGGGCTTGACCAGTGAAAAGCTGCAGGAGTTTGGTTTCCGGCACTTCCCAGTGGTTCACACAGAGACTTACCAACAGGCGTCTCAGAACATTTGCTCTTGGAATCCAGCTGCTGAGATCCCGCAGGAGTTGTGTGGAAGGGCCTCGGGCTGGCAGCGTCAGCTGAGCACCGTCCGATGGGACCCCCGCATGGACCCGACCTCACTGCAGCTTCGGGAGAGCCCCGGGGTAGCTCACTCCGCCGGCAGAATAGCAGAGAGAGCTGTGAATCACTGCTCCAAGCCACTCCATTTTGGAGCGGTTCCTTACACAGCAGTAGGTCCCCAGACAGGGCAGATAATGGTTCTGTGGCTGTTGTTTCTCCCCAGAAAGGATCCCCTTCCTTTGAAATAAACACGTGCTGAAATATTTATGGTGGAAATCACCTCTGAGGTTTGCTTCAAACCCGCTGCGTGTATGGGGAGGCCCTCGGCTGGTAACTGCTGAGGCTGGGTGGCAGGTGCACCGGGTCCACAAAACCTTTCTACTTGGGTGCACGTGGTGGGCCACTTCCAAGGCAGGCCCAAGGGCCCCGCCTGCTGGCACTCTCATCCCCGTGGTCCCCTCCTACACTGTCCTAGGGCAGGTCTGTGTGACCAGAAGAGTGCAGAAGTGACTTTGCTTCCGAGATGTAGGCTGTGAGAGACAGTGCAGCTTTGTCTGGAGGGCTTGCTGTTTCGTGGGCTCTAGGCCTCTGTCCATCTGTCTCTGAGGCCTCACCTGGGAGAAGCCAGCTACCCTGCTATAAGCAGCCCTCCAGAGAAACCAGGGGTTGGGGGTGCAGGGTACTAAATCCTCCAGCCCACAAAGAACTGAGGCTCCAGCTCACAACATTTGCAAGAGCTTGGAATTCCTGCAGATCTTAGGGGCCACCGATGGCTGCAGCCTCACGAGGCCAGGAGGCAGAACCTTGGCCAAGCAGCTCCCTGACCCTCAGGAACACTACAGGAACTCTCGTTTGAAGCTGGAAATGCAGGGTACGTTTGTACACAGTAGCAGGGTCCAAATAAAATGTATGTTTGAAATTTTCTACAACAGGGTTCTTTGCTTTTTGGGTTTTTTTTTTTTTTAGAGATTTTATTTAGTTGACAGAGCGAGAGAGCACGAGAGCGACCGGAACTTGCGGCTCCATCCCAGGACCCTGGGACTGTGACCCCAGCCGAAGGCAGACACCCAACCATCTAAGCCATCCAGGCAGCCCTGTTTTGTTCTTTAAAAGCACTTGGGGGGGGGGGGCATCTGGGAGGCTCAGTGGGTTAAGCGTCTGCCTTCAGCTCAGGTCCTGATCTCAGGGTCCTGGGATGGAGCCCCAAGTTCTGGTGCCTCTCCCTCTGCCCTCCCCTCTGCTCATGCTCTCTCTCATTCTCTCTCTTTCAAATAAATAAATAAAATCTTCAAAAAATAAATAAAATCTCTCTAAAAAAAAAAAAAAAAAAAAGACTTTCCCTCTACCTGCAATTCGGCAGTGCAGGCTGTGGGTTCCGGGTGTGCAATGACAGGAAGCCTCACAAGCAACCCACGGAACCGTGCTCCTTCTAAGGCTCTGCACAGAAAGCCGACGGCGCGACTCCGAAGTTACGCAAAATCCGCAAATGCTCCTCAAATATTTAAAAATCCTATTTCGCATTCAGTTCGTGGCCGAACACATCCCCCTCCACACCATGCGCCGTGTGCGGGCCTGTGCCGGACGCGATCCCCGCCAGGTCCTGCGGGTCGGGCGGAGGCCCCGGGCAGCGGTGCAGGCGGCCAGGCGCCGGGGGCCTGCTGGGGGGCCTGCGGGGGACTTGCGAGAACGTGCCGGGGGCTGTACAGTGCCCCGCGGTCTGCGCGCGGCACACGTCGGGCACCTGCCTACAGCCGGGGACTTCTATGGTAAGCGACTCGGCCGCCCGCGCTCGGGAGCCTCCGACGTCACGCGGCGAGGAGCGCCTCGGGGACAGGCTCCCCTCTAGTCGCGCTGGGACCCCAGGGCGGACCGTGGGCAGTCGGACGACAGTGGCCACTCCTCCCCGCGCCTCACAGACGCGCGTTAGGGCACCTCGGGGACAGGTCACGACGTACGGGGTGCGCCCTCGAAGCCGTGACACTGCCTTGTGCCCTCGGCTGGCAACCGAACCCCGAGGACGCCCGGGACCAGAAAACACCGGCAGCAAAGCGCGCAAAACCCCAACCCGGCCCCGACCTCACGGGACGCGCCCACGAGGCCGGCTCCACAAGATGGTGGCGGCGCGCTCCCGGCAGCCCGCGCGCGCGCATGCGCCCTCCGCCTCCCGCCCGGCGCGAGCGGAAGTCGCGTGACCCCGGAAGTGGCAGGCCGGGCGCGCGCGGGCGGGGCTGCGACGTTCGTCATTCCGTGCGGGAGGGAGCGCGAGAGCGGCGCGGTCGAGCCTCCGGTGAGCGGCGGCGGCGGCGGCGACGACGGGCAGGGTGGGGTAGGGCGGGGCGGGGCCGGGGAGGGGGGCGCCGCAGGGCTGGGGGCTCCGCGTCTTTGTTCGCGCCGCTCGCAGGGGGTGGGCGCGGGCCTCCTCAGGGGCCGCCGCCCGTGTCCCGCGGCGCCCCCGCCCTCGCCGATGCGCGCTGGCCGGACTCAGGCCTGGCGCCCCCTCCCCGGGGATGGCGGGCGCGGCGCCCGGCCCGAGCGGCGTGGTCCCCGAGCACCCCACCCGCGCGGCGCGCCCGCCCGCCCAGATTGCGGAGCCCTGCGGAAGGAAGTGTGGGCCGCGGCCATCGCGCTCGGAGGAGCCTGTCGCCTGCGGCCGCACTTGGGTGGCGTCAGGGCGTGAGCCTTCTAGAGGAATTCCAGAGGAAGCGGCCGGGAGGCCTGGAAAAGCGGGCGGGCCCCACCCCACCTGTGGCGGCCGACTGGCCGACGGACTCGGGGTTCCCGGCGGCCCTTTGTGAGGTCTGGTGCTCGGAGAGCTCCAGACTGCCAGCCCGGTCCCGAGGGGACAGGCGTTGGTTATCTTTCCCGGGCAAGCTGAGGTCTAGCGTGGACTGGGCTCTTGCCCACTTCTCTCGCCGCCCAAGGACCTGAGTGGGCTTCAGCTATTCCTCAGCGATTCTAGCGGTGCGATGGGGATCCTTAACCGTAGGGAGCCCAGTGGGCTGCCCCCTGCACTGCTCCTTGCTCCCACAGCGCTGTCCCAAGCTATTCTGGGCCAGGATCCAGGAAGAGGGTCCTGAGACCATGTAGGCATTGCAGCAGTTACCAAATTCTAGGTCCCATACTCTTAAAATTGGAAAGAAGGTTGGTGGATGGTTAGGGTTCCTCCTGCCTGTCTGGTGCCCACCTGTGGGACTTAAGCTGGCCCGGTCACCTGAGCTCCATGAGAACCCTGCGTTTGCAGGATGGGGCCTTGCTTCACTGTTAGGACAGAGTCCAACGAGTATGTGTGGTCAGGGAGACCCAGGAGGAGGTGTTCCTTGGGGAGAGGGTCTGGGCATCTTCAAAAGAATAGCAGGATTTTAGAGGTGACCCCGCCCTGTCAGTTGGGACTGGGGGTGCTGTCTCCTCCCCCAGGTGTGGGAGATGTATGCTTGGTCCTTCTGGAGAGCAGGTTGCACGTCCTGCTTAGTTCTGGATGCTCTACCCAGACTTCCAGCAGGTCCCCAAGGTGGGCAGGGCTTCAGGAGTCTGTGTTTGGGACTTTCCAAAGCTCTGTCTGCAGTTGCTTTCCTCCAAAAGGCGTACATCCGCTTGGGCCCAAACATGGGGCCCGGTTACCTGCAGGGGTCTGTCACTACAGCATACGTGTGCTGGTGGTGGGGCTTGCTGAGGGGCAGGAGGGGGAGACACTGTGCTTCCCTTCAGGCTGCCACAGCCCTACCCTTGCACACAGGTGTGCCAGACCCAGGTAGAGGCGAGCATGGCTGAGCAGGAGCCCACAGCTGAGCAGCTGGCACAGATCGCGGCCGAGAACGAGGAGGATGAACACTCCGTCAACTATAAGCCCCCCGCCCAGAAGAGCATCCAGGAGATCCAGGAGCTGGACAAGGATGATGAGAGTCTGCGCAAGTACAAGGAGGCCCTGTTGGGCCGTGTAACTGTGTCTGCTGGTAAGTGGGCTGAGGCAGCACCAAGAGGGACACCTGTCACTTCTGGGTTTCTGCTGCCAGTTCCCCCCTCCCCAACGGCATGTCAGGGGTGGGGTAGAGCTCTAACCTGCTCTCACTCTGCAGACCCCAACGTCCCCAATGTTGTTGTGACCCGCCTGACCCTGGTGTGTAGCACGGCCCCGGGCCCCCTGGAGCTGGACCTGACAGGTGAGTGGCATCACTGAGGTCCTTGCCTGCTGGCACCCTGCTGTTTCTGCTGGGGAAAATAGTTTCTAAGGATGCGGGTGCCCTCTTGTGGGGGGCGCGAGAAGTGCAACCAGAAAGTCTGCAGGCTCTGACTGTGGAGTGGCCTGGATCCTGGGTGGGGCTGCCTGGGGCTGTGTGGGTCAGGGTGGGAGCGGAAGGAGTGCCGTGCAGCTGCAGATGGGAGATGCTGAGGTGAGCAGCTTCCTGGAGCTGAGCCTTTTAGTACAATCTTTTTCTTGGGTGCAGGTGACCTGGAGAGCTTCAAGAAGCAGTCCTTTGTGCTGAAGGAGGGTGTGGAGTACCGGATAAAAATCTCTTTCCGAGTAAGGCAGAGGCCGTGGGAGGTGCCGGGAGGCCTTGGTCCTGGAGAGCCCCCACTGAGCTCTGCCTGGGTTCCCTCCCTGCAGGTGAACCGGGAGATTGTGTCCGGCATGAAGTATATTCAGCACACGTACCGGAAAGGCGTCAAGAGTGAGTGGGGGGGGGTTGGCGCTTGGCCCCTGCCCCTACGATGGGGTGGCCGCCCCCTGGCTGGCTGCGGGAAGGGGCAGGGTGGGGGTGGCTGCCCAAGGGCTCTGGGATCGGGAGGGAGAGGAAGAAGGCAGTGTGTGCCCTCGGCCCTGGGTGGGGTCAGGCGGCACCAGTGACCGGCGCATCTCCTGCACAGTTGACAAGACCGACTACATGGTGGGCAGCTACGGGCCTCGGGCAGAGGAGTACGAGTTTCTGACCCCCACGGAGGAGGCGCCCAAGGGTATGTTGGCTCGTGGCAGCTACAACATCAAGTCCCGGTTCACAGACGACGACAAGACTGACCACCTGTCCTGGGAGTGGAACCTTACCATCAAAAAGGAATGGAAGGACTGAGCCCTGGCCCGGGAGGCGGGCAGGCCTTCGGACAGACAGACGGACCTGTCTGACGTGCCCCACCCCTACCACCCCCGCCCCATCCCAACCCCTTACCAAAGTGCTGACGGGTCTGCCCCCCTGGCCGACCCTACCCATCCCTCCTGGCCCCGCCCCGCAGGCCCCAGCCTCCTCGGTGGTCTCGCCTTGCTGCTTCTGCCTGTGCTGGGGGGGTAGAGGGGGGAGGGAGCCTCCAGGCCAGGCCTCCACCTCCCCTTCCGTACCCCTTCGGGTTCCCCCACCCATCCTAACCCATCCTGAGGCCCTGGGTTTTCTAAGGGAATCTCATGGGGTACTCAGGTCCCTGCGGGCCTTTGCGGTTGCCCCAAATCCTGTTCTTTCTCTTCTTCCGGGGTGGGGGTGGGGGTGGGGTGGGGTGCATGATTTGAGGCCTCTTGGGGGCCAGCCACCCTCCTGCTTTCACCTGTCCCCGGTCAGTTCATTCATCGCTGTCAGTAACTGTCTAACCATGATGCCTTAACATGTGGAACGTGTGCTGTGGGGGCCGTCACTAACCTCTAACCCCCCCATGTCTGCATGAGCATGTGGTCTCCCCCAGTCCCTGCCCCATCCGCAGTCCCTGTGGCCCGGGGAGGTGTGTGGGATGTGCTGCTGCTGCTCCCCTGCCCGCCAGGGCCTAGCCAGCCCCCTCCCCCGGCCAGGGCTGCGGGGACGGCTCCCGGGGCTGGGGGAAAGCCAAATTGCCAAAACTGAACTCGCCTCCGTTCCCATCTGGGAGGCCAGGTGTCCTCACGCCTCTGCCTTCTTCGTCCCAGTGGGCAGTGCCAGAGCCCACGGCCCCAGCAGACAACCCTCGGCGGACAAAGCCAGCGGCTGAGCCTTACTTGTCCCACTGGGCCTGCCGGCCTGGAGTCGTGTGCCTGGCCTGTCAGTATTTATTGCCTCCATATGTGCCGTCCTCTGGGCCCCCTGGCCTGCCACCTCTGCCCCCAGGCTCGGTGCCACCATCCCCGGCAGGCCCTCCCCGGACCCAGCCAGGACAACTGTGGGACCAAGTGCGCACAGTCGGAGCCCTCCCCTGTGCCTCCCCTCCCTGCCTCCCCTGTTAGGCCCGGGCCTAGAATGTTCAGGAGCCTGACCCTGCTTCTCCTTTTCTGACCGGGAAATAAACTGCCCCAAAGGAGCCAGGGTGTCTGCTGCTTGTCTCGGGAAGGGAGGGGCAGCTGGGATGCCTAGGGTGGTGCTGGGGCTTCCCCAGGCTTAGTCACCACGCCTGTGGCCGTGGAAGGAGAACGAATTGAAGGCTTTCATACCAGTTTCATCTGGCCAGTGCTTCACTGGGTGTAGGCCTGGAGTCTCCCCAGATCGCCCAAGGTTCTTGGCCAGTGTGTTGGGGGGTGCACAGGGCTTTCTGGGGGTCTGGAGCACAGGCTCCACGGAGGAGATGCCCCAACCCTGAAGAAGGGGAACCTCATTGAAGACAGCCCTGTGCCAGAAGCAGTCCATGAAGGGAGTGGGATGAGAGGGTCCCCACGTGGTGTGCCTGGGCAGCCCTGCAGTGGGGGTGGGAGGGTGCACCGGAAGTCAGTGCTGCAGGCGGCAGGGCCCTGCAGTGCCCTGGAGGCCCTGATGGGATTGGGTCCAAAGGTGGGATGGGTGAAGTGGGGTAGATGGGAGGAGACTGGGGGACCTCACTGCTTGGAGGTGCAAAAGAGCAGCAAGGGGAGTCCCATTGACCAGCACGGCCTCTATAGGACCTTGGGGGAGGGGCGGGGGGAAGGGTGACACTGCTCACCACCCCAGGGCATCTGGCAACTACAGTGCCCCCTCCCCAGCCCCAGGGTGGTAAAAGGGGAGATGGGTAACGTAAGCCCCAGAAACCCTCTCATCTGGCCTGACACCCGTTGTGAAACTTCTCTTTCTGTGTTCTGAGTGGGTTAGAAAAGTGGTTTTGTGCTGCCCTTCGTGGGGATGGGTAGCTGCCCTCTTCGAGGCTCCGCTGGCCACACCTTTGGGAGCCTGCCCCTCCTTCCAGTGCTCACCAGGGTGTGCCCTGCCAGCAGCTTATCGCTGGCTGGGGCCAAGGTGGACCAGCGACCGCAGCCTGTGCCAGGACGGCTCCCACAGGGCTGGCCACTGCCTCGGTCCCCGCTCACCAGGGCCCCCTGCTGGACGACAAGATGAAGTGGCACGTCCTGCCCAGACAACAGGACGCAGCCGAGGCCCTGGTTCTTGATTCCACATGCCACAGGGGCAAAGAGGGGGGGTGCCCCAAGTCAGGTGGGATGGGCTCGGGCAGGAAGAGGCAGTGGGGCTGCACCGTTCCAGGCTCTGAGTCTGGGTGCCTCTCCCACTGAACTCGGACGCAGCCGCCTCTGAAACTCACCCCTGTCCCCAGAGGTATCACCAGGGAGTGGCTCCCAGCTCAGCGGGCCCAAGGCAGCTCTGGGGCCAGCCACTGCCACACCTCTCCCACGACACTTCCTTAAAGGTCCAGTGAAAATCTAAACCCAGGGTAACTGCTGTTAACAGTTCAGTGGGCCAGGGCCTTCTGAGGCTCTGTCAGGCCATGGATTTTCCCAGCTTTAGTTACACACATGAACTCGGACCCTAAGTGCCGAGCTGTACGGGGCACCCTGCCAAGAGCCAGGACTTTGCTCTGGCCCCTCCCTGGGAGAAGGGCCACAAGGGCAGTGCCTGCAGAACTTGCTGGACGTGTCTCTTGGGTCCCAAGTCTAACCTGATCCTCTTAGTTCACCCTGAACTTGTCTGTACAGTCTGGGGGCTGTGACTGTGGTCCCCTTCCATCCTGTCCTCTGTCCATGTCCCCCAGGAACCCCCAAGCTGCCCCCTCCTCATCTACTCCCAGATGGCCCTTTTCCCACTGAGGAGGTGCCAGTGGACGCCACAGGACCTCTGATGTGACTGATTAACCACCAATTACTGTGACTTATAATAGTCTTCATGGCCGGCACTGTCCCACCCCATAATCAGGACCCCCTTCCACCCCCCCCCCCCGGGGACCATGCTCCCCATTGTGTCCCAGCATGCACGTGTGCAGGGCTGTGTGGCCCTGCCTGGCAGTGGGACCCTACAGTCAGGAGCTGTCCTTCAGTGGCCCAGAGAGCACTTCCTGGGGGTCCATGAGCCTGCTGTTGACTCCCTCAACACCTCCTACCCCATCACAGATTGGAAAGGAGTTTTATTCTGAGAACTCATTTAAACAAAAAAAGATTTACCTATTTGAGAGAACGCATGCCAGCACGAGCAGGGGGAGCAGAGGCAGAGGGAGAGGGAGCAGTAGACTCCCTGCTGAGCAGGGAGCCCGAGGTGGGACCCCTGGGATCATACGGCAGATGGTTCACTGACTGAGCTACCCAGGCGCCCCGAGAACTCTATTTTTGAGAACAGTATTTATCAAAACATCTTATCACTCGATAGTTTACATGAGATTTAACAGGCACCTTCTCAGAAAATGAGAGATGCCTGGAGGGTGTCGAGAACCAGTGCTGCTGGTCCTGAGATGTCAGAGCCAAGGCCACAGGGGCAGGTGGGCGCTGACCTCCACGGGCACATTCCAGCTCATGACCCAGGGTACAAGGTGAACACAGCCCCATGGCCTCTCTCTGGAGCTGCTTTTGGAAGGTATGTGATCGGGTCTCAGGAAGGACGCAGATACCCTCCCCTCAAAGCTGAGGCCGGCAGAGGTGTTCAGTGAACCAGCCTGTGTTCTGGGACCAACCCCACAGAAACCGGGGATCGCAGACCTTCCCCAAACCAGGCCTTCTTCCAACTGAGAACCCCGCTTTGCTGCTCCTGCGCAGGTTGGTACATGAGGCAATTCAAGGCGAGCAGACACCTTGCGAAGGCACATCGGTGCAGCTGTGCCCCGTTCAGAGCCTTGCTTGGGCCCTGCTTTTCACAGAACGTGACTTGGCTGTGGCCGCCCGGGCCACACCGTCATCACCTCCATCAAGGTGCGTCAGCTGCAGCCACGGAGGCACAGACTCAACAGAGTAAGGCTCACTCAGAGACGCAACTGGATCCTTGTCTGGTTGGTTCTCCCCTGGCTCCCAAAGTTCTCATCTTTTGTCAAGACTGTATGCTCTGGGGTGACGCTGCTCCGGACCACCACGAAGTAAGCAACGTCACGCTGTCTTCAATCTTTTCACTCTATCCCCAGCAGCAGCAAACACTCAAGCCCCGATATGCAGGCACCTAAACACTGGTCTCATGAGCACCTCCGAAATCTCGACAAGATGCAAATATCCCTTCTATCAGGCCCCCAATTGTGGTCTGTAAAATAAGGGTCACGGCAACCCCAAAATCGTTGGGGGAGACAGGGCAGCAGCAACTACCATCCACCCCAGAGAGCAGAGGGGACTTCGTTTCCAATTATTAGTCACGAAGAGCTGCCATTCATTAACTGACCCTGCAGGCCAGGACCCCACGGAAGTGGGGCTGGAGGCCGGCACCTGCCAGACACATGTTCATAGCCTTTCTGTGCCGGAAGTCCCAGCTCCTGGAAGACAAGAGATCACAACAGATACAACCACCTCTGCTGACCCCTGCTCTACTGGCACAGGGGAAAGGACACGGAGAACCTCAGCTTGACCTTCAGGAATTCATATTCTAGCTGAGGGAGCCCCACGTAGGAGATGAGAAAACATGCCCTCAAAACAACGTAGCAACAAATGCAAACTCTCAAAAGTATGAAAGCATTTTTTTTAATGTACCATTTCTGAAATGAGGATGTTATTACAGCCAACGTGTACATTTAATGTGGGCGTGTTTCTTTCCTTCCTGCCAAGTTATTAAATTGATGATGAGTCTTAAAACTAGTGGTGGTGGACTTTCGTAACAAAGGAAGTGAATACAAAGAAAGAGGAAGGTTTTCTGGAGAAAAACGGAGTGTTCAAGGAGTGGGGGTGGGGAGGGCAGCCAGGAGAAGGCGGAGGTGGTGGCAGAGGCTTTGAGCAGTCAGGGAAAGGGACAAGCTGATCGGTCTAGAGCAGTGCCAACAAAAATAAAATGTAAGCCACACCGTTATTTTAAATTTCCTAGAAGCTAGTTAAAAAAAAACAACCGGCTAAAATTGACCACTTTCATTTAACCCAATGCATTCAAACATCAATGCAACGTATCAATATAAAAAAAATCACAGGAATTCCGGTACTCAGTAAGTCCCGGCCCGTGCTCAGCAGCCTCGGGGGTAGCGCGCGGGGGCCATCAGCCTGCGGCGAGGGGTCGGCAGCCGGCGGGGACAGCGGAGCGGCACCTGCAGGGCCCCGCGTCGCCCCCCGGAGCCTTCCACCGGCCGGACGCCGAGCGGTGCTCCGGCCGCCTGCTCCGAGGCCTCAGGGCCGCTTCCCCGTTTCCGGACCCGCAGGTGGAACGGCCCAACTTCCCCCTCTTCCTGCGCCCGCTCCGGGAGGGTTTCTTGCCCGCCTTCCGGGCCCAGCACGTTTGGCCTTGGTCTTCCCCGCACCACCCATGCGCCTCCCAGGCGCCCCGACCCGCCGCCGCTGAAGCCGCCGGGCCCACGCCCGCAGGCCGAGCCCCGCATGCCACCGTCCGCTTCCCCAACCACGGTCCTCGGCAGGTACCACCCGAACCTCACGCGCACCGGAAGTTGCGTTAGCCCAACTTCCGGCTCGCAGAGCTGGGGGGGCGGTGTCAGTTACAGACAAGCCGTCCAATCAGAATGCAACACGAGGGGTTTCAGAGGCGCAGGCGCAGCTCCGCCCCCACCTGGGAACTCCGCCCCACTGCCACGTTCGACGAAGGATAGCGCGGGGGTGCGCGCATCTCCTGGCCAATCAGGAGCCTCAGAGCCCGGGCCTCCAAAGGCAGCAGCCATTCCAGACCCGCAGAAGGTGTAGGAGAAAGCCACCAGTCACAAGTCGAGGAAGAGAAAGTTCTCCAGCGGAAGCCAATGAGAAGCCCGGGACGAGTGCGAGCGCGAGCTCTTCGGCCAATCCTGGGCGAGGGAGAGGGCAGCCTCCACAGCGATTCCGAATCCGGGGTCGGGGGCCAGCGCAGTTGGCCAATCAGAGAACTTTGAAGGCGGGCCTTGGAGTCCGCCAGCCAATCGGGCGCGGGCGCGGGCGGGCGCGCGCTCGGCGGCGGCCGGGCTTATAGGGGCGGGGCGGCCGGCGCGCGTTCTCGTGGCCTCGCTGTCCCGGCGGCGCCAACCGAAGCGCCGCGCCCGCTGCCGACATGCTGCGCCGCGCTCTGCTCTGCCTGGCCCTGGCCGCGTTGACGCGCGCGGGCGCCGCCGCCCCGGAGGAGGAGGACCACGTCCTGGTGCTCCACAAGGGCAACTTCGAGGAGGCGCTGGCGGCCCACAAGTACCTGCTGGTGGAGTTCTGTGAGTGCCGCCGCCCGGGCCTGGCCGCCGCGGGGCGGGGACTGGGACGGGGGGATGCAGGGGCCGCGGCGCCGGGGAACTGGGGGGCTCCAGGGCTGCCGGCATTCCGGGACCCCCACCCCACCCTCGGATGCACGGACCGCCGCCTCTGGGGAGGCTCCTCCGCGGGGCCGAGGCAGCCCACGGAGCTGCTGTCAGCGTCCCGGGAGCGCCCCTCCTGCCCGAGCCGGACCCTGGGGGTGACCGCAGGCCCACGGCCAGCTCGTGCCTTTGTGCCTGATGTCCGCGTGGCAGGGTCCCTCTGTTAGGGAGAACGGGGTGGACCCGTGTTAACCGCCACAAATACAAAGGGGCACACGGGGTGCAGCCCCCGGACTGCCCTCTGCGACCCACCCCCAGAGCGCCGGGCTCCTGCCCGCGCTGCCTTCCGCCGTGTTGCCACCCAGCATCCAGAACCTTTGTAAGTGTTGACGCCCAGTCTGGGGACGGAAATCTGGAGCCTGGCGCGGCTGCTGACCTTAGCTGAGAGGCAGCTCTGCTCCGGTGTGGGGAGCCGCTGCTAAACAGGAGTCTCGGCAGGTGTGCACAGCTGCGGCTCGCGCACTCACGCCCGGTGTTGCCACGAGTCCAGGTGTCCTGGCGTTCCCAGAGGGCAGTCCCAGGGACACGACTGCCCTTGCTGCCTGCAGGTGATAGGAAAGTACCCTTCGTTAGAGTTTGTCCTGTGCTGACTGTGACAGGGCAGCAGGGGTTTGGTGTGGGCTTGTCGTTCGTGGCCTCTGTCCCGATATTGCCCAAGAGCGTCGAGCTATCAGCGATAGCTCAGCCGTGTGTGTTCACGGGGGGGTTATCTTGGTGAGTAGATAAGGTTTTTATGGAAGGAAGTACGGAGGAGAAGGCAAGGGAAGCGGTGGAACTTGGTCAGTGCTGCTTTCTAGCACCCCACTTTCTTTTTCAGATGCCCCTTGGTGTGGCCACTGCAAGGCTCTGGCCCCCGAGTACGCCAAAGCCGCTGGGAAACTGAAGGCGGAGGGTTCGGAGATCAGGCTGGCAAAGGTCGATGCCACGGAAGAGTCTGACCTAGCCCAGCAGTACGGTGTCCGTGGCTACCCTACGATCAAGTTCTTCAAGAACGGAGACACAGCTGCTCCCAGGGAGTACACAGGTGTGCCTGCCACACTGCCCTTAACTGCCTGCAGGCCGTGGAACGTACCTGAAGGGCAGGGAGGGGAACCCCGTTCTCAGTCCAGTTCAGCCTCTCAGGCTCTTGTGAGGAGTCTTCTCCATCCCTGCAGAATCTCTCGGGTGGAGAGGGACAGCCATCAGGGGTAGCAAGCTGAGGCTCGTCCTAAAATGGACCAGTGAGGAGAGGAAGGCTGGGGCCCTTAGGACCACGTGGAGCAACAAGTGTAGTGATAGTTCATTCAGGTGTGCCGGCTGCCAAGCCGAGTGCCGCCAAGTGACAGGCTGGCGTCACTCACCTGTCACAGCGGAGCTCGGGTGCAAGCCTGGCTCTGTGTGGCAGGAGCCCGTGTGGCCGCCTCCTGGGGGCTGGGCCCCTCTGTGGCATGGTAGGTACTGACGAGACAAGAGACTTTCGTCTATAGAACTGGTTCTGCGGCTCTCAGAGTCCTCGGGAGCAGCCTAGTTAATCCTGATGCCATTGACTCTGGTCTCCTTCCTAGGCTGCTGCTTTATTGTTCCCACGTTCACTTGTGTTCACTTGTGCAACAGGAATCTCACAGGTCCCATGATCCCATCACTGACACGTAGCTTTGGCGAATGAGATAGCTACTCCTAATTCCACCTGTAACTGAGGACTCAGCTTTGAGCTGCCACTTCGGAGAATCCTTTTAAGTGTGAGCTTCCCCAGCCTTTCTCACGTTGGACCAGGCGGCCAAACTGAGGGGAAAAAGTGATTGGCCTCAGTCTCAGGAAGAGCAGGCTTCTAGCCTTTCACTCTGTCTGCCCTGGGTGGCACGCAGGTGCACCTTCACTCTCCCCTGCTAGTCCGGGAGGCATGTGCGCTGGGCTCAGGGACACCTGAGCGGCCTGGATGCTCGAGGCCAGCTGGAGCTCAGCCTGTTTTCACAGGGAAAGCTGGTGTTCAGCTGACCTACTAGCCAGACTTTTTTCTTTTCTTTTTTTAAAAATTCTACCACATCTTTAAGACGATCCTAGAGTGAAGCCATTGGGGGAAAGTGTGTGTGTGTGTTTAATGAGTTTAAACGTCAGGGAAATTCAGAGAATGCAGAGGGACCAGACAAGGAAAATGAATTGTGACCCCATTGCCCAGAGGTAGCCACTGCCTTTTCCTTGCTCTCAGCTACATTGCAGCTTCTCGCGTGCACAGAAAAGCCTTTTTGGCTCTTAAGATTTGCACAGGTGTGTGGACAAGGTGGCTCTCATGTGGAAAGAGAATATCCCGCTCTGGATTTGGCAGAGAGCTCGGAGAGCGGCCGGGGGGGGCGGTGCTGGTTTTCAGCGGAACCTGCATGTGTTTGGGCGCAGCTGGCAGAGAAGCCGAGGACATCGTGAACTGGCTGAAGAAGCGCACGGGCCCTGCTGCCACCACACTGCCCGACGGGGCCGCCGCGGAGGCCTTGCTGGAGTCCAGCGAGGTGACCGTCATTGGCTTCTTCAAGGTAGAGGCTTTGGAACTTCATCTCGGGGCCTTCTTCCCCCCGCCCCCCATCGTTGTCGGAGGGTTCCCCGTGTCCTGGGCACCGTGGTCTGTCCTGCTGACCAGGCAGGGATCCTCGGGGTCAGGGCGCCTCGCCACCTCTGCTTCTTTTCCACTGTAGGACGTGGAGTCGGACTTTGCCAAGCAGTTCTTGCTGGCAGCAGAGGCCATCGATGACATACCTTTTGGGATCACATCCAACAGTGATGTGTTCTCCAAATACCAGCTGGACAAGGACGGGGTTGTGCTCTTCAAGAAGGTGAGTGGCCCTCCTGCGGCCCCGCCCTGGGTGCTGAGATGCTGTGGCGGGGGGCTGCTTTCCTTATTGCTCCCAGCGCTTGAGGACCTTGCCCGGGCGGCGCTGGGCCGCCAGCTGGACTTATCGAGGGCCCGTTTTGCAACGTCAGACTGCAGGAGCCACTTGGATGGTGGCCTTCAGACTTTGCGCTGTGGGCCCTTTGTTCCGGCTGGTGTGCCAGCTCCAGGGCTGTGTCTCATGAGAGCACAGCCACTCTGCAGGGTTAGCTGTTCTCAAAGAAACTGGTGCAACATACATAGAGCGAAGTTTGCCACTTTAACTGGTTCTGAGCACACGATTGTAAGTACGTGGCCGCTGTGCGACCTGCACTCCTGTTTCCACGACCTTTTTGTTCACCGGAAACAGAGACTGGAGTGTTGCCTCTTGGGCGAGTGTTCCCACCGCAGGCCCAGCCCGGCCCCCACGGTGTGGCAAGCACAGGTCCTGTGCCACGTGCCTTTCAGTCGCCTGCGCCGTTGCTAGGATGTGGCCAGGCTCATATGTACAGCATTACCATGGGGTCACAGGGGTTTCTTGAATTTTGTTTTAGCCAGTAGAGAGCCAGGTGGGCTGGCTGAACCCCCATGATTTTGGAGCACAGCTGCCCTGCGTTGGCCGGTGGTGTGTCCACACCATTCCAATGGCACAGGCACTGGAGAGGGAGAACAAGCCAGGAGAGTGGGGACAGGGCAGGAGGCATGTCCTCGGGGGTGGAGATAGGGCCTCGGAGTTCTGGTTTGTCCCTGTGGGAAGAGGGCAGGTTTAGAGCTCCAGCAGAGCTATATAGCGTGTGGTCAGAAGGGGCACCAGGTCTGGGCTGGGGCCCCTGTGTGTGTGCACCCCACGTGTGGGGCAGCCGGGCCACGGTCAGCTCTGTAGTAACTGCTGCATCTGGCACCTTGCCAGGCACCATCCGTGCCCCAGAGGACCGGGGACACCCAGGCTTGGGGTGGCTTTCTTGTGGTGTCCTTGCCATTCCGCTGTTTCTGTGGTCCGTCCTTCGTCAAAGGACGCCAGCTCTCCTCACTCGGTGGAACTCCTTACAGTGCTCCGCAAAGGATGCGGCGTCGCTAGATTAGCCCGTGGTCATCGCATGGAGGCCCAGGAAGTTCCAGTTACACGTGTGATGAGCGGAGCCCGTGGGAGCCCCTGGGGGCATGGGGGGGGCTCTGGGGGTGGCAAGAGTCCTGGGTCCTGAGGTTGAGGCTGACAGAGAAAGGAGTTTCTCTGAGGCCATCGAGACTTGTACACCCTCTTGTGTCCACACAGTGCTCCCCCGTCACCCTGAAGCTCTAGGGCACCAGTTTTCTTTCCTTCTTTTTTTTTTTTTTTTTAAGATTTTATTTATTCATTTGAAAGAAAGAGCACAAACAGGGGGAGCAGCAGGTAGAGGCAGAGGGAGAAGCAGACTCCCCGCTGAGCAGGGAGCCTGACGTGGGGCTTGATCCCAGGACCCTGGAATCATGACGTGAGCCAAAGGCAGACCCTTCACAGACGGAGCCCCCCAGGCGCCCCCAGAGCACCAGTTTCCACGCAGGACCCGTGGCGCTCACGTGTCCTTGACGGTCTGCAGAGGCTCCACGTGCAGGAGCTTGGTGGGAGGGCTGACCACCACGTGCTTCCTTCCTTTGGTCCATGCTCACTGGGCACAGCTGACCCTCTTGGGTCTGATGCCGGTTGGGGGGCAGCCTTGAGCAGAAGCTCAGCAGAGCCCTGGGACTTGGTGCTATGCAGGTCAGTGGTGGCCACAGCTGCGGTCCTGTAGGCCGCACCACGGATGAGGAGGGAGGCTCAGGTCCAGCTCCCGAGTTCCTGCCATGCCGCCTCCCGTCTTCTCCACTGTCCGGCTCATTTTCCCAGCCTTTGCTGTTCCCCTTCCTCCAGGCTATTCAGCCCAGTTCCTCAAAGTGTGCTGGGTCCTGTCTGCCTGCGGTGCTTAGGGTCGGCCTCACTGAGCTGGGTACCTCCCCAGTGGATAGGACAGGTGGGCTCCCAGGAGTGGCCAGCTGTCACTCGCTGGAGGCTTGGGTCATGGGTCACTGGCAGTTGGACCTTTGGTTTGAGCTACTTACCTGTGTCTTTGTTGTCACGGTGTTTGCTTTTTCTTTATTTTTTGAAGCTGGAGGGTTAGGAATAGCTGTGGGGCTAGGCCTCTCCTCACGGCCTGCAGCGTTGAGCCTTTTGGGGACGTTTGTCGTTGAGGCCTGATGGAGCTGGCCTCTGCCTCTGTCCCTAGCTGAATGAGGGCCGATTGTCTGCTTTTCACTGAAGTAGCCGGTGAACATAGTGGGATGTGGCACCATTACCGAAAAGACTGCGTCTCGAGCAGATGCCTGGGGCAGCTCTGTTCCTCGGGCGTCTCGGTGTGAAATCGGGCAGACTGCTCACAGCATGGGGGTGGGGACGTGGTTCTGGAGGAGTGGGGGGGTGCCGTGGCCTGTGTGCCTCTCCTGGGGCTCAGCAGCAGGCCTGGTGGAGTCGGGCCTCCTGGCCTCTCCGCCCCTTCCCCTCTCCTCTGTCCCAGGTTTGGGGGAGAGAAAGCAGGTGTCAGCTTTGCCTGTGGGCGGGGGGTGGGTTCCCAGTGTCCAGCCCTCGATCTGGTCTAACTTCGCAGCCACTGTCGTCAGGCTGACGCTCGGGTTCTAACGGAGCCTTGGTGGGGGCAGGGAGTGGCCAGCTGCTCTTCTAGGAGTCCCTCTGGGGAAGCGCAGCAGGAAACGACCCGGAAGAAAAGGAGACTAGTTTCCCTCGCTGGGTCTGATCTGACAGGTCAGAGGGAATGACGGCAGGCTCCCCTGTACCCTCACCTGGGCGGGCTCAGGCAGAGCACCAGCCGGTCTGTGCCCCCTCCAGAGCCAAGGCTGTGGCCTCCCACCTTCGGGCCCGAGACCCCTCAAACTCTACGTGTGATTGGGGTCCCAAGGAGCTCCTGGGGCACAGGTTATACCTACTGATTTTTATTGAGTCAGAAATTAGAACTGAGGAATTTTTTTTTCAAATGTTTTATTTGTTTTTTTTAGAGAGAGTGCACGCGTGTGAGAGAGCGAGCGGCAGAAGGAGAGGGAGAAGCAGGCTCCCCACTAAGCGGGGAGCCCGATGCGGGACTCGATCCCAGGACCCTGGGATCATGGCAGACGCTTCATTGGCCGAGCCACCCAGGAGCCCCTGAGAAATGTTTCAAACACCTTGTTCATCCAGGGGTGCCCGGCTGGCCTAGTCAGTGGAGCGGGTGACTCTTGACCTCGGGTTTTGAGTTCCAGCCCCAAGTTGGGTGAGGAGGCAACTTAAACTTGTTCCTCTAAAATAATAACAGTTATTTGTAATAACAAGTAACAGTCTCGTGAAAGTTGGTTTTTCCCAGATGATGGCAGCTGAGCCGTAAGAGTGTTCGGTTTGTGCCAGTCCCTGGCGTCTGCCCGGTGGAGGCAGCCCTGGCTGACCTCCCTCTGTGGGGACGGCCCTCATCACTCCGCTTCCATCCAAGGGCACAGCACGCTCGGGAGACGGCGTGTTCTGAGCCGGAGCAGGACGTTGCAGCCGCTCTGAAAGGCCCACACTCTCCCCTTGGTGTCGCTGGTGCCTGGTGCCCGGAAAGTGCTGCTCTCTGCAGCCCGTTGCTCTCAAAACCCCCAGATGGGAAGGTGGCTGCCAGACTGCCAAGCCGGGGCTGCCGGGGGCTGCCTGGGGATGCGGGAGCTCCAGGGTGCTCACGGCTGTCTCTGCGTCCACAGTTTGACGAAGGCCGCAACAACTTTGAGGGGGACGTCACCAAGGACAAGTTGCTGGACTTCATCAAGCACAACCAGCTGCCGCTGGTCATTGAGTTCACGGAGCAGGTGCGGCTCTGCTGTGGGTCCTGCGCCCTGAGAGTGGGGGTGGGGTGTGCTGGAGGGTCATGAGGTCCCGGCCCCGGGGACCCCACATACGGAGTGTGGCGTCGGTGGCCTCATAGCTGCGGAGAGAATATCCTGTGTTCATGGCTCAGTTCATGGCTCAGACCCAGTGACCTATGCTTATAACACAGACAGCCCCAAAGATCTTCGGAGGTGAAATCAAGACCCACATCCTGCTGTTCCTGCCCAAGAGCGTGTCTGACTACGACGGCAAACTGAGCAACTTCAAGAAGGCCGCTGAACGCTTCAAGGGGAAGGTGAGCAGCTTGCGGGCCCGCTGCTGGGCGGCCCCAGGCTTCCTCCGGCGCTCGGGACTGTTCTGCAGGGGCCGCGGCAACGTGGGGAGCAGAAACCGCTTTCGGCCCCCGCCTCACCGTGCCTCTCCTCCCCCAGATCCTGTTCATCTTCATCGACAGTGACCACACTGACAACCAGCGTATCCTCGAGTTCTTCGGCCTCAAGAAGGAGGAGTGCCCCGCCGTGCGCCTCATTACCCTGGAGGAGGAGATGACCAAGTACAAGCCCGAGTCGGACGAGCTGACGGCAGAGAAGATCGAGGAGTTCTGCCACCGCTTCCTGGAGGGCAAGATCAAGGTGGGGGGGACCGCGTCCTGGTGTGGGGCTGGCCTGAGTGTAGACTCTTGAGGACGGGGCCCCCGCTTGGTCCCCCTCTTCGGGAGCTCAGAGCAGCCCCGACCTCACGGGCACGGCCCTCTCCCAAGGCTCTGTGAGCAGTTCTAATCGTCTGAGGGCAGCCGGGTGCCCCAGCCAGGGGTTGGGGGCCCCAAGGGCCGGTGGGGCCCCCGGGCGTCCGTGACCCTGCTCCGCCTGCCCTCCAGCCACACCTCATGAGCCAGGAGCTGCCTGAAGACTGGGACAAGCAGCCTGTCAAGGTGCTAGTCGGGAAAAACTTTGAAGAAGTTGCCTTTGACGAGAAAAAGAATGTCTTTGTGGAATTCTGTAAGTGAAGCCCCTCAGCTGCCCGAGTTTGTCCGCCCCATGAGGGCGTGCGCGCTGGGGGCGGGCGGAGAGTGGCTCCGGGCCCAGCACCTCAGCACGGCGCTCTTTCAGATGCCCCGTGGTGTGGGCACTGCAAACAGCTGGCTCCCATTTGGGATAAGTTGGGAGAGACGTACAAGGACCATGAAAACATCGTCATCGCCAAGATGGACTCGACGGCCAACGAGGTGGAAGCCGTGAAAGTGCACAGCTTCCCCACACTGAAGTTCTTCCCGGCCAGCGCGGACAGGACGGTGCGGCCCAGCCTGGTGGGGGGGGGGCGGGGGGGGGAAGGCCGCTTCCCAGCTCCCTGACCCTCCCCCTCCCTCTCCCTCTCCATAGGTCATTGATTACAACGGGGAGCGGACATTAGACGGTTTTAAGAAATTCTTGGAGAGTGGTGGCCAGGACGGGGCCGGGGACGATGACGTGAGTGGGGGCCGGTGGGCACCGCTGGTGGGGCATGTGTGTGTACCCGGGCCAGGCAGAGCCACTCTCCCTGAGGAACACTCCAGACCGAGCCTTTAGAAGGGTCTTAAAATGCTGATGTTTGCTCGTGGCCCCTTAGACTTGTCCCGTAAGGCTCCCTGCTAGCCGGGAGTCACATGCCCGTCCCCGGCCAGTTGGCTGAGGTGTCCCTCTGGACAGCCGCGTAGGCCTGTCCATGTCAGCTTGGGCAGCTGGGGCTCGAAGCAGAGGGTCGTCAAGTGTGCTCGGGCCAGAGTGTCTGCTGGGTGTTGGGGGGGGGGGGATCCAGAAGCAGCCGCAGTCCTGCCAAGGGAGCGTGCCCTGAAGCTGGCGGGGTCAGTCAGCGCATGCTGCTGGGGTCCTGGGCTCCCCTCCCACCCGGTCACGTCTGCTCTTGGAGACCAAAGTGGGCTGCTTCTGTCCGAATGGCCAGCTGGGTCCTGGGGTGCAGGGCGTGGGTGATGGGGCCGGGCTGTGGCACAGGCCCAACCACGCCCCTTGCACAGCCTTCCTGATGGGTTCCTTGGTGTCCTCCCTCCTCCACCCCAGGATCTGGAAGATCTGGAAGAAGCGGAAGAGCCTGACCTGGAGGAGGAGGACGGTCAGAAAGCTGTGAGAGATGAGCTGTGAGGTGGAGCGCAGACCTGGGCGCCCCAGACATGACACCCCCACGGGCAGCGCGTCCCAGCATCGCCGCCTCTGGAAGCCCGAGGACCCTCACGGGAAGGAGGGAACACCGACCGGAAATGCAGGGAATTTTTCTGAAGCAACACTTCATCCTAACACATGTGTAAATTTAGACCCGTCTCTTACTTCTTTTCAATTTTTGGAAAGGGATTTCTCTCCAGGCCAGCTCACCTTGTTGGGCCGTTTTTTTTAAATTGTGATGTACTTTTTTGTACATGGTTTTGTCCAAAGTGCTTGTTAAAATGTCTTGGAATCTCACGCAGGTGAAGTCTCCTTCCTATTAGGTTTATCACTTTAAAAAATTCCATTTGTGGGATTTTGAGACATTTCTGGACGTCAGGGTGGCTGTTTCACTGTGGCCGGGCCTCCTTGGAGACTCCTGTCCTCTGCGTGGGGAGGGGCCGGGCCAGGCTGGACGGGTCCCTCTCACCTCCCATTGGTGTTGCTGTGACGGAGCATGGGTCTCACGTTGTTGGCTTAAATGGAGACCCTGGATCTCTGTCACAGGGGAGCCTCATATGACTGGAGGGGGTGGTGGGTGCCGGCTGAGCCCAGGACAGACCCGGGCAGCTCCCCTTCCTCCCCCGAGCCAGGCTCCCCGGTGCTGTGACTTCCAGGGCCGCCTGAGGTCTGCAGCAGGCAGAATCAGAACCCTCCATTTCCAGGCTGGGAAACAGCCAAGGCTGCTTGAGCCGAACCAGGTGCAGGCCGTTCTTCAGCCATTTCTACCACGATATTGGAATTGAACACATTGGCCAAATAAAGTTGAAATTTTACTACCTTTCGTCATTTCTGCTTTACACGCTCTCCAGGCGGGTCACAGGTAGTCACCCAGCGCACGGCCTGCGAGCCTCGCCGGCCCCTTGCGGGGCTGTCTGGCTGCTTCAGCTGGAGGGTGATGAGTGTCCCCGCGCGGTCCTGGGGCATCTAGCTGCCACTGCCTGGGTGCTGCTCCACGCTGCATCGGGACACGGAGTTGTCCCACGTGGAGCCCGCCCAGCCAGCGCGGTCTGTGCCTGCCACCGCAGGGTCTGACGAGAAATGAGAACTCGGCGGTGCTTGGGAACGCGTGAACTGATAGCATTGCTATGCGTAACGCCAAGCCCTCGCAAGGCAGGGTCGCGTGTTAAGATAGCAAGTCACTGAGGTTTCACAGTGTAATTGACTTGGAGAACCTCAGCTTGCTTAGAGTTCACACAGAGCAACTGGTTTCCCAGACTGGAAGCTTAGCTGCAGTGCTGGGCGGGTGGCCCTTGTGAGCCTGACTTAGCGACCCCTCCGGGCCCCGGGGCGGAGCCCCGCACGGGGGCTGGCGGGACTCAGGTGGTTGCCTTCCGGATGGACAGCGCCACCGGGGGCTTTGCATCTGTCGCTCTCCGAGCATGTCTACAGTGGCAGGTGGGACGGGAGGGCCGCCTGCGGACATTCTGGGAGGGAATGGAAGTGGACACACAGTCCACCTTAGGTCAAGGACAGAGCACACAACGCTCAGTGTTCTGCCACTGCGGGCATCCCACCAGCCCTCCAGCCCCGACGTGCCCCCAGACCAGGAAGCACGCATGGATTGCTTGATCCCCGGCCCCCCAGCTCGGATGCCTGTGTGCCGGTCGGGGCTTCCTGGTTCCGGTGCACAGTGGGAAACACGACCCTAAAACGTGCTGTGAACGTGGCTCTCCCAGTGTTCTCCGCTCCCTCTCCCAGCCGCAGGCCCGTGTGCCTGCCCTCGCCCTTCCTACTGCTGGCGGCCCGCCCTCCTGCCTTCACAGACCCCAGCCCAGGCGAGCGGTACACAGTGTAGTGCCCTGGGCAGCACTCCTCCGGCTCCTCAGCCCTGGTCCTCGGTGGCCTGTGCCGGGGCTGCTTCCAGCTCGTCCACTCCAGTCCTGCTCCGGCCGACACAATGAGACAAGTATCCAAGGAAAGGTGAGCGCGGGCCCTTGAGCTTCTGTGGGAAGAGGATGGTAGCCCTGCCCTCCAAGTTGTGAGCCGTTCCATTCCCCCAGGCGAACACACGGCCTCCAGCGGAGAAAACCGGCATCGGCATCAGGGATCGGCATGCAGCGAGGCCACCAGGAGCCACAGCTCCGGGGGGGGGGGGGGGGGGAGGCTGGGCCCAATCCCGTGCTCCCCGCCCGGCGACAGGTGTGGGTGACCCTGAGGACCCAGCTGTGCCAAGCCAGGTCCTGTGCACAGAGAGCTGGGCCCAGGCGCCGCCAGCAGCGCGGTCATGCGCTCGCGGGACAGGGAGTGAGTCACCCATACCTTTCCCCTTCTGCAAAGGCAGCTGATGAGCACATTCCAGGGCCTGGCCGGGCTGGGAGGCTGCGGGGTGGAGTCCAAAACCTGGCGGGGCTGGCGGATTAGCAGGCGGCTTCACACGCTCAGGGTGGGCAGTGAAGGCTTAACAGCCTGTGACATCCCAAATCACCCTCTCTCCCTCTCCCCCTCCCTGCTTCTCTTCTGCTTTCTCCAGGTGTCCCTGAAGTGCAACAGCCCCTTGAGGTCTTCTGGCCTCAGAACCCGCCGGCAGGGAAGGCACCAGCAAGGGGCCTGCACCCATTCTCCTAACAGGCCCTCGCGCTCCTGTTTCCTGCTGGGTGCGAAGCCTAACTAGCTGTGTTCCTCGGACTTTTCAAAGTAAGCTTTTCGGATTAAATGTCTTGGTTTGCTTTAGTCCTCTGGAAGGCAGAAGCCTAACCTGGTACAAACCAGGCCACCTCACAGGTTCACGCGGGCGTCGGGGACAAAGCTGGATGAATGCAGGTCTGGTTGTACTGGGGCTGCGTGAGAGATAGGCTTGGTCAACAGTCTCAGGTCAGACGCTCACCCCTGGCTTCTGACGAAAGGTTTCCAAAACGGGATGCCTCAGGTCATGCCCGTGGTTTAGAGGGCACTCCCGTGTCCTCGCGAGAATAAAAAGCACATTAAGTACCTCTCAGGGGGTCTGTTGTGACTGGGGGGGGGTGCTTTGGGCACCCATCCCTTCTCTGATCCAAATGGACACGCCAAAGCCACCAACCCCCAAGCTCTCAGCTCCCTTTATTGGATGGACCAGGGGGTGCTTCACTGGGGCTGGGGCTGGCCTGTCTCCGGCCCAAAGCTGGGTCACTCTTGGGAAGGGCTGCGCCCCTGGCAGCCTCATCCAGGGTTCTGGGAGGGCAGACAGAACTTTCCACGACACCAGAAGAGGCAGTCTTCACATCAAAGGAAAGTTTTCTCCTGTAAAGAAGCCGAAGCAGCTGTACTGACTCCTCCCAAGTGACCAGAGGTTAAGATCACCTGGCACCGTCCCCTGAGCCCTGGAGTTCAGGAAACTGGGCACCAGCCCTGCACTGGGGTCCCGTGGGGCCGGGCCGGCCAGCAGGTGGGGGCTCTGAGACGGGCTGGGAACGCTCGTCAGGGCAGGGAGTCCGTCTTAGGCTGTGCCCCGTTTCCCAACAGCACCTGGCCCGAGGCTTTGCACCTAGAGGGGGTTAGAGACATTTGTTGATTCGGTTTTGTCGGATTGAAAGCAGCCTGGTGACGCAAGGCTGCTGGTAACCAGGCTGCCTGCCCCAGCCCTGTGCAGAGTGCCCGTCAAGTGCCCATCAGTCTGGGTTCTGTCCTCATTCAGGACTTGGGTGACCACCCAGGGGGATCTCACCAATGTTACGGGCTTAACTGCATCCCTCCAATATTCCTATGTTGAAATGCTCACCCCCAGGACCTCAGACTATGATCTTACTTGGAAATAGCAGGTGTCACAGATGTGATCAGTCAAGATAGGTCATGCTGGAATAGGGGGACCCTAATCCGATGACTGCTGTCCTCATAAAAAGAGGAAATTTGGACACGGACACGCACACAGGGAAAAGGCCACGCGGACATGAAGGCAGAGATGGAGTGCCATGTCTACAAGCCAGAGAACACCAAGGGCCAGCACCAGAAGCCAGGAGATGGGCATGGAACGGATTCTCCCTCTGAAGGAACCAACACTGCTGACCCCTTCATGGACTTCCGGCCTCTAGAGCCACGAGAAAATAGCGTTTAAGTCCCCAGTCCAGCACTTTTAACAGCGGCCCTAACAAATGCAGCCAGCCCACCTCCCGCACTGCGGGCGCTGTCCCTGACCCCACAGGTATGCTTCCGGCTGTGTGCCCGCATGTCCACTGCCTCTTCTCTCCACTGAGGCCCAGGCCACCTCCAGACGTTGGGTGCTGCAGGAAGACAGCTAGCGTTGGCTCCGCATCTCCTTAGCCTTCCACTGCTTAGCTCTCCAGGTGTCCGGGCACACACCCCGCAGGATATGATGGCCCGTCCTGGTTGAGCAGACTGGATGCTCTCTTAAGCGGGAGCACGTGTGTCCTCGGCAGTAAGTGGCCGGAGCCTAGAAGCAGGGGAAGTGTGGAGGGTGCGGACATGGGGGTGGAGGGAAATAAGGGCATTGTGGGGAGGGCTTCCTGATGGGCAGCGTGGGTTGGGCAGACGGGAGCAGAGGCATTTACTTAGATTCTAACCTGGGAAGTTTCTGAGGGGGAAGCAGAGGGATACAGGCCCGACAGAAGGTGCCAAGTGACAGGGAGGGATACGGGTAGGCCTGGGCCTTCCCTGGCACGGTCAGGGCCCTGTGCCCCCTCAGCTGTGGGCAGCCCCCTTGCTTTCCAGGAGGTGGGAGCAGCCGTCCTCCCCAGACATCATGGCTTTTCCCTGAGTTTCCAGGCCTTTGGGAGACGCCTGGGCCCTCTCCGTGACCTTGGTACCCGCTCACCTTCCTCATGGGTCCTGTCCTTCTAGTGCCTTCTCCTGCCCTCTGTAAGGCACCTTCTAGGCCCAGCTGTGGGGCAGACAGCAGTGGCCAGGAAGGATCTGACCCCTCTGGCCAGGGCACAGCGACAGGTGGGCTGAAAGATGAGCTCCTGAACATGATCCTGAGCCCAGGCCGGAGCTGCTCGGTTTCGGCCCCTCCCGGCGTGAGCATGACTGCGCAGCTTTATATAGCACCGCCGGTCCTCTATAAGAGGGGCTGCTCCGTCACAGGGCAGCAGAGGAGCCGCGGTGGCGCTGGGGGACACTGCATGCGCTGTCTGATCCGGGCCGGACACGTCCCTTCCCCGAGCAGTAGGGTCCCCACAAGGTGGGCCCGCCACAGCACCCAGGATGCCCAGCAGGACCAGCCGCTATGCCCGGTACAGCCCACGCCAGCGGCGCAGACGGCTGCTGGCAGACCGCAGCGTGCGCTTCCCGAACGACGTCCTGTTCTTAGACCACATCCGCCAAGGGGACCTGGAACAGGTAGGGCGCTTTATCCGGGCTCGGAAAGTCGCCCTGGACACCATCCACCCCTCAGGTGAGTGCCTGTGGGGCCAGCGCGGGGTCTGTGCGGTGTCAGGGGAAGGTCTCAGCCTTGACCCCTCCTGCTCTGCGCTGCACAGGCCTGGCCGCCCTGCACGAGGCTGTGCTCTCTGGAAACCTGGAGTGTGTGAAGCTGCTGGTCAAATACGGGGCTGACATCCACCAGCGGGACGAGACTGGCTGGACACCCCTGCATATCGCCTGCAGCGACGGATACCCGGACATAGCCAGGTGAGAGGGTCAGGCTAGGGGCTTCATCCCAACGGCTCTGGCCTCAAGTGGCCTCCAGGATGTGGTCTCCCAAAGGTGGCCCTGGTGGTACAGCTAAGAACCCTAAGAGCTTCTAGAATCTCCCTTCTGCCCTCTTGCCTTCCCTAGAGCAAACTGGCAAAGTCGGCTATTGTTTCTGGAGGGTCACGTTTCCTCCTCTTCACCCCTCCTGGAAAAATTTTAAAAAAGGTGTACCTTAGGACTCCAGCCTGCAATCCGGGGGGGTTGGGGTGAGAGCATCCTTGGGGCCACCTCCCCACTGCCGCCTTTGCACCCAGGTACCTCATCTCCCTGGGGGCAGACAGAGAGGCAGCCAACGACGATGGAGACCTGCCCTCAGACCTCATCGACCCAGACTTCAAGGACCTGGTGGAGCTCTTCAAAGGGACCAAGATGGACTGAGCCCTGTGCTGCCCTCCCAGGGCTCTGGCCCTCCCTAGAGAAGTTGGGTGCCCACCTCCCCCAGGTGCTTGGACCTGCCCCACCGGTAGGGCCGGCAGGCGGCCAGGACCCCCGTACCTGGGCGCAACCCCATCCCCCACACTTCTGGCCTGGCTTTTTCTCCAGGTGAATTTTTTATTGTGACACTTTTTACTTTTTCAATAAACGTCATTCCCTAGCCCCTGGTGGTAGCCTGATTACTGGGGACGGGACCGTCCCAGTTCCCCCGCTTCCGGTGGTCAGCGGGCCCTGCCATCCATGCCAGGCTTGGGGGTCCAGGGGACAGCGCCAGCGCAGGGAGCCAGACTCTCGGGGGTCTCTGAGGTCTCCGGCCGCGCCAGCCCTGAACCCCCAGGACCCAGCCGTCCCCAGCCCCTCAGCTGGGCTTCCCGCGGCTCCGCAACCCCAGCAGCTTCCGGACCCGCCCCGCTGGCCCCGCGCCCCCTGCCCCCGGACTCAGACCCCGCCGGCCCGGCCCACGCTCTATCCCGCAGCACCCGGGCCCAGAGCAAACCCATGCGCCGGCACCGCAATCCCCGGGCCTGAGGCCCCGCCCCCAGAGGCCCCGCCCCCGCCGTCCTGGGCGCACCGGCCGTCACGTGGCTCTCACGCTCCCCGCGCCTGCGCGCGCGGCGGTGACGTCACTTCCGGCCGGGCCCCAGCTGGCGGCGGCGGCGGTGGCCGAGCGGGCGAGGTGAGGCGGGAGCGGGGGCGGGGGTGAGGGCGGGGCGGGCGCGGCCGGGACCCGCCCTGGCGCGGCGGCTGGCTAGGGGAGGGCCCGGGCGGGGTCGCGGAGGGCCGGGAGCGGGCCCCCGGTTCGGTCTGCTGCGCCCGAGTTCCTGGGCCTGCTGGGCGGCGCGTATCCCGCCGCGGGCGGTGCGGCGAGGAGGGGGCGTGGGGACGTGGCGGGGCCGGTCCGCGGCGGTCTAGGGACCGGGCGCCCCGACATCCCGGGGAGATGGGCTCGGAAGGGGCAACCGGGGGGCCCGCCCTTTTCAGTCTTTGAAGCAGCCGCCGCCGAGGTGGACAAATGTCTCTCGCCTTCTCCATTTTCCAAAGGGAACATTTCTGAGGATGCTTCTTGGTTCTTGAAATGCATCTGGCGAGGTCCCCCGCAGTTTTTCCGGCTTTCCGTTGTCCACCCTTTCCCACAGTCCCGGCCTCCGCAGGCCAGGTGGTGCGGGGCTAGGTGCAGGGTGGCAAGGGGGGTAAGATGCGCCCGGCCCTCAGGGAGTTAGCTCACTGGGCTGCCCAGCCTGACAACGCCCTGGGGGCTTTCACACAGTTGGTGGTGGACAGAGTGCCACCGAGGAGTGCCGGGCTGGAAGCCGTGCGTGTGTGTGTGTGTGTGTGTGTGTCCGTCCCCCTGTGTCCTGTTTCTAATTATAAAAGCAACTCGGGTTGTGACAAAGCTCGGGGGTATGGAGGTGCAATGTCCCGTCCTCTGGCCAGCCCCAGGGAGGCTTCCAAGAAAAGGCGGTCTTTTAGCTGAATCCCAAGGATGAGTAAGACCCTATTGGGCGGAGGGGACACCTTGAGCAAGGGCCCCTGAGCTGTCATTGGGGAGCAGCCAGTGAGTTCTGGGTAGGGAACTTCTGGAGAGGAGTGGGAGTGGAGAGGAAAGGGAGCAGGGGCCACGTCCTGCAGGACATGAGCTTGAGTTGGGGTGAGCTGAGGGGGTGGCGACGTTTCTGGGTCTGGTGGTGGGGGTGCAGGCGCTCAGGGCTGTTGGTTGGGATGGGAGCTGCTGCCATCAGCCAGGAAGGAGGGTGAGGGTGCGGTGCTTAGAGGTTTTGCCCCCGTGGGTCTTCAGGGGACTGCCGCTGTTGGCATCGAGTAGAGCAGTATTCTGACCGTGTTTGGTTAGTAGATCATTTTCTAGAAGTCTTAATGGCTGAAACTGTTGAGTACCACAGAGACACAGAGTATCATGGGAAAATGGAATCTAAGAAAATCTGAACATTATAAATTCCCAAGGAACACAGAACGACGGCCATTTGCATCACTGATTCTAACTCTAGAATACTCATTGTCACCTTTCTGAACAACAGAGTGTCCTCTCCTCTCCTGTCCTTAGGCATATGGCTGCGTGTGGGGAAAGAGTTTGAGACTGGGGGGCTGGAAGCTGGGCTTTGGGTTCCCCCATGCCCTGCCTCCCCCCAGGAGCTCTCAGAAAGTCCTTGGTTCCCGTGCAAGAACAAGGTACAAAACTTACCCATCCGGAGAGACTCCCTTCTTGTCTCTAAGTAGAACTGTGTTGATGTCAGGGGTATCCAGGGACCTGCCACGGGCAGGTGCCAGCAAGGGCAGCAGCGGGCTCGGGGATGCTCAGGTCAGCTGAGCTGTCTGGGCCTGGCCCTGGCTGCTGTGGCCCTGGAGGCTTAGGTCCTGGGAGCCACTGGGGGTTCAGACCCTACTTTGCCCGGTGGCAACTGCTTGCTGTGGCTGGTGGCACTGCTGCCTTTTCACACGTCCTGGACATTCCTGGGCCTCCACCTCCCTATGAATGGGCTGGCTCTGCATTTGGGGTGCCCAGCACTGTCCTAGACCGTGCTTCATAGTCAGCAGTGGCCCTGCCACTCCCAGATGTGCCCAGTCAGTGCGTTCTTTCTGCGATTATCCTGTCTGTTGTGAAGCAGGAGAGCCTAGGGAGCCTCCTTGGGGGCTGCTTTGGCTTAGATGAGCACTCTGAGGCCCAGAGAGGGAAGGGATTTCCCTGGGGGCAGCAGAGCAAGGATGGATGACCTCCAGCCGCAGAATGGTTCTGGACCCTGCTGTGTGCCTAGCACGCACCACCGGCTGCCGTGAGCTCGGCAGCCACGGACAAGAGCCAAGCCCTGCAGAGTGCACAGTGGGGGGCAGCATGCGGTTCTCTGTGGTGATGGCAGCTGGCAGAGGTGGTCTGTTACAGAGACTGTGTTCGGGGGTGGGCTGGAGCCCAGCAGTCAGACACACCTGAAGGAATAGATTGGGCCAGACTGAGGGCTTTAGAGGGCCCAGGGCTTCAGAGCAGGGAATTACTTGGGGAGGGGTGTCAGGACCAGGGTTGGGGAGAATGGTGCAGGAGGCTGTGCTGTTGTGGGGGAGGTAGTTGGATCGGGATGGCTGCAAATGGGAAGAGGTAGCTGGAGAGCACATTGGAGGCTCTGGGAAGGATGGCCCTGGGCTTTCGGATGGTGGGATTGTGGGCCGAGGGGAGACCGTTGTTTTGTCGTTAGATCTGAGACACCAGTAGCTGAGCTGCCCCTCACATCATGGCCACCAAGATCGGAAGGAAGCTGTAAACATCAGTGTGCTAGCAATTGCCAGATGGGACCTGGTGGTGGTGGTGGTGGTGGTGGTGGTGGTGGTGGTGGTGGTGGTGTTTTTTAAGATTTTATTTATTTATTCAACAGAGCAAGAGAGAGAGAACACAAGCAGGGGGAGCAGCAGAGGGAGAGGGAGAAGCAGACTCCCTGCTGAGCAGGGAGCCCAACGCGGGGCTGGATCCTAGGACCCCGGGATCATGACCTGAGCTGAAGGCAGACGCCTCACCGACTGAGCCCCCCAGGCACCCCCAGAGCTAAGGAAATAATTGTGCCTCTAGTCCTTGTGAGCAGAAGAGGGAAAGCATATGAGGGAGGGATGGCGGTGGTTTGGGAAGTGGTGAAGGCCAGGTACTGTCTGATTAGGGCTCCTGCCTGCCCCTCACCTGCGCACCAAGTCCCCGTCCTAATGGACCGGAGGCTCCGTGGTCCTCCATGGCTCGGCCTGTCTTGCCAGGTGTCCTTGGCACTCCTTCAGGCTGGTGCCACTCTCCCCAGCACTCTGGTCCTTCCTGCCTCCTCCACACCTGCCTCTCTTCGTGGCCCTGCTCAGCACCTTCCCCTGGTGGTACACACACTCAGATGTCCCTCTGCTTCGTCAGACGTGCCCCGTGGCCAGCCTGGCCTCCTGCCTCCCTTCGTAGTGTTCCTCACGGACAGGCAGCCCTGGCTCACCGCCCACACCCTCCCCTCACCCCACCGAGACCATTCCTGCTGAGGCCGTGGAGGGTTCACCGTGCGGGTCCGGCGGTCGCTTAGGTCCAGGTTGCACTGCAGCTATGCCCTAAGATGTCTCCCTGCTGACCTCCTGCCCTTTCTCCCGTCGGAGCCTCCGTGCTCGGCCGTCTGCCGGGGGCTGCTCCCAGCGGGCTCGTGTCCCCAGGCTTCCATCCTGGCCTTCCGGGTCAGCTGCTTCTGCTCAGCCTCAGTGCTGTGATTTGCCTGCTCTTGCGGTGGTTCTTGCTCCCAGCTGTGTCGTCTTCGTGGCAGGAGTGGGCTCGGCATATACCCCCTTCTTAGTGACTCTTCCTTCGGGGGCTTGTGAGGGGCACTTCTCTGCTTGCTCCCGTGCACCTCCCGGCGGCCGCATGGCTCTTGTCTCGGGCACGTACCCAGGACTAGAATGGCTGTCACTGTCAGGGGGTGCATTTTTTTTACTGGAAACTTTATTTGGGGTCGGGATTGGAGGTCCTGTCACTGTAGGTGAGGAGGCTGAGTGAGTGGCAGGTCACTGTCTCTTCTGTCCCCAGGGGAGCAGCAGGCCTTTGGCCTCTCAGGAGGCTGCTTCTCCAGGAGAAGCCTCTCAGTGCCCCTGAGTCTCACCAGGCGGCAGGGTCTGGTAGGGGTGGGGCCAGTACAAGAGGTTGGTGTTAAGGGCCCCGGGGAGGGGGGCTGAGCTGGAGGGAAGGCTGGGAGGGTGCAGAGGGTTCTCCGGTCTGGGAAGACAGGTTGGTTGGACACAGGCTGTAGCAGTCAGCCTGGGGGGCTGTGACCTTCTGCTGGGAACAGAAGCAGAAAGTGGCTCCTTTTTAAAGTGTCATTTTATTTGCTCCTCGAGCCCCGAGGCTGCGAGAAGCTGCTGGGTGTGTGACGCCTAGCAGAGGCTCTTCCTTACCCAGTTTGTCCAGGGTACCAGAAACCTGCACTGAAGTGGGATGTCCATACAGGAGGGCTTTGGTGACAAATGAGCAGGCCTGGGACAGGGAGCTGGTGTGACTTCACCATGCTGCTGGTTTAGTCAGGAAGCCCAGTGGGCAGCAGGGCTGGGTCCTCAGTGTGGGGACCAAGCACTCTGTGGGTCTGGGCTCAGGTCACAGGCACAGCCCCTGCAGGCCAACTGCTCTGCAGAGACAGACAGGAGCAGTGAGGTGTCCAGAGAACCCCATTGTCACATGTGTGTGTAGGCAGAGTGACGGGAGCCAAGGGGGCTGAGCACCTGAGTTAGTCTGAGAGGATGAGTAGGGACCCTAAGATGAGGTCTCAGTGCCCACAAAGACCAGATGGTCCCCAGAGGCTGCCGTTGGAGGAGAGGCCTGAAGCGGGGCAGGTGAGGTGGGGAGGGCAGGTGCCCTGCAGCAGGGGCCTCCTGCATGGAGGAGGACAAACTGTAGGAAGACTAAGGGCTCCTGGGCAGAAGGAGATGGCCTGGCTGAGGGCAGGCGGGCTGGCCGGTACTCCTGGCCCCTCCATCCTGTCGTGTAACTGGAGCTTCCCACCTTGTCCCACTGCTGACAGCCCAATGAGTGTCCCAGGGTGTCCTTAGGCCAGAGGGGGCTTTCCCTCTACTCTGGTGTTCGGGGGGCTGACACCTGAGAAAGAGGACCTTGGGCAGTGAGACCCCTGAGTTCAGGGAAGGAGAAGTCCCTTTGTAAGGGGCTGGCCTTCTGCGGGGTGGGGTGGGGTGGGGTGGGGCGTGGGCTGCCATGTGCGCTCCAGGAAGCTGGTTTTATGCTCTTTTGTGGGTCTTGTCTTGCTCCCTGGGCTTGTGTTTACCTGTGCAGGTGTTCAAAGGCTGGGTCATTGATGACATGACTGAATAAACCAGAGAGCAAGGCCCACAGCAGCCCCCCTTTCTGGCCCTCTGGGAAGGGCTGCAGCTCCATGCTCTGGGCTCCAGGGGGGAGGGGCGCAGGGGGGCAGAGGCTCTTGTGCTCAAGAGCCCCCTCCCTCTGCCCCCAGTAGCTAGGGTTGTCTGTTCTGGGGCCAGGCCTGGGACTGGCCCTGTGTAGACAGCTTCCTTACTCTGTGCTGTGTTGTCAGCCAGAGAGAGAGGGCACCATTCCCTGGCCAGTTTGAGACTGAGCTTAAAAATACTGACCCTGGGGACGTCTGGGGGCTCAGTCAGTGAAACGTCTGCCTTCGGCTCAGGTCATGATCCCGGGGTCCTGGGATTGAGCCCCCCGTTGGGCTCCCTGCTCAGGGGGGAGTCTGCTTCTCCCTCTGTCTGCCACTCCCCCTGCTTGTGCGCTCTCTGTCTCCCTCTCTCTCTGACAAATAAATAAATAAAACGTTAAAAAAAAAAAATATCATGGGGGCGCCTGGATGACTCGGTTGGTTAAGCGTCTGCCTTCGGCTCAGGTCATGATCCCGGGGTCCTGGAATTGAGTCCCACATCGGGCTCCTTGCCCGGCGGGGAGTCTGCTTCTCCCTCTCCCCGTTGCTTGTGCTCTCTCTCTCACTATCGCTCTCTCTCTCAAATAAATAAAATCTTAAAAAAAAAAAAAAAACCACCCACCCCTCCCCCCAGGCTGTAAAATCTGAGCTGCCAGGCCGTATACAGATGGCACCCTAGGGTCTCGGTGCCCAGGTCAGGCCCAGCACCTTCTTCCCAGCTCACACCTTTCCTCCAGCCCTCCTGCCCTGTTGGGTCCTACCCGGGGCCCCGACTCGCTCGTGCCCTGGCCTCCAGGACCAGAAGCCGGGTGGGGTCTCTGCACCCCCGGGCCTCAGGCTCTTCTGCACTCCTTACCACGAAGCCTGTCCCTATTTTACAGATGGGAACCAGGCTCGGTGGAGACAGCACGTCAGGCCCTGCAGCAGGGAAGGCTGAGTTAGGGTTCCCTGGGGTCACTGCAGCTCTTCCCTGCAGACCCAGACTTCCTGAGAGGTGTTCTGTGGCTCTGGAAGGCCGAATCCGGGCGCTGCTGCTGGCACCATCCCAAGCTCCCTGACTGGGGGGACGGGGCTCCCTGAGTAGCGGTGGTCCAGGGGCTGTGGGCTCCCTGGAATGAACGGGCTCTGAGTTCAGGGGCACTTTGCTGGCCCCCAGCCTTCGTCTGGTTGACTCTGCCAGGATTGTGGCTGGGCTTCACCCAGCAGTTCGTCGTCAGCTTGAGGAAGAAGGTGGGCCCCACACCCCTCCCTACTCTGAAGCCCCTGTGGAGAGGGTGACTCTGTCCCACTCCCGGGGTCTGGGCTTCCCTTTTAGAGGCTGAGGGGACCCGGCAGTGGAGCGCAAGGACCAGACACCCCCGCGATGACCAGGTGGGTCCTGGGTGGTGGAGTGGCCTCCCCTGAAGGGGAGGGGATGGGCCCACTCTGTCCCCAGCCCTTCCTTACATGCTGGGCTCCCCCAGTTCCCCTGTCTCCAGAGTCGTCTACAACGGCAAGAGGAACAGTAGCCCCCGCTCTCCCACCAGCAGCAGTGAGATCTTTACCCCAGCCCATGAGGAGAATGTGCGTTTCATTTATGAAGGTACGTGGGGCACCGTACCTTCCAAGAAACTCCCCAGAGCCCCCCTCCTGCCGTTTCAGGGTGTGGGCTCTCCCCCAGCCTTCAGGGGCCGTGTCTAGTGAGGAGGCCTGGTTCTGGTCGTGGGGGGCAGGCCGCTCCGAGGGGAGGAAGCATCTGGAGCCGATCAGGTTGACTCCAGGAAAGGGAACCACTGTGGAAGACGAGACGATGGTGCGCTCCAGGAGGACCCGGGCGTGTTGAGAAGTGGTGTGGCCAGGCTGCGTGAGCACATGTGCACCCACATGTCCATGAGTGACGTGTGCCAGGATGTGGGAAAGGTGGGAAGCCTGCGTGTAGGATCAAGCGCTGATGGGTCACAGCTGTCTCTCTGAGTGCGGCCCTGGTCGTGGTAAAGACAAGGGCAGGCCTGATAGGAGCCAAGTCAGGGGCAGAGAGGAGAGAGGGGAGGCTTTTAGGACCAACCTCAGGTCAAGAGCAGGCCAGGCTGGGGGCTGAAAGCTGTGAAGTAGGGGGGCCGGGAGGGGGGCGGAGGAGCTACCAGGATGCTCTGAGGGCTGGGAAGGGTGCACTGACCACCTGGACTCTCCCTGACTACCCAGCCATGCGGGGGGCTCTTGACACCACCCCCTTGCTTTTCACAGCCTGGCAGGGCGTGGAGCGAGATCTTCGGAGCCAGATGTCAGGCAGCGAGCGGGGCCTGGTGGAGGAGTACGTGGAGAAGGTCCCGAACCCCAGTCTGAAGAGTGAGTGGAGAAGCTGACCTAGGAGGGAGGGGCCTGGCCAGGGGGCTGTGCTGCGGGGGAGGGCTGGAAGGCCCACCTCCTTCTGAGACAGTGTGGCAGAGTGGACCAGGTCCCAGGGCTTCCAGAGGCAGAAACGGGACAGGGGGCCCAGACCTGCCTCTCCGTCCGTGCCACACTGACTGCTCTGTCCCGACAGCCTTCAAGCCCATCGACCTGAGTGATCTGAAACGCCGGAACACGCCGGACGCCAAGAAGTCCTGAAGCGCCTGGTGTCCCTCCCCTGGCCTCTGGGAGACCTGGTGCCGCCTGATGTTGGTCTCCTGCGGGCTCAGCTCCTGGGAGGGGGAGGGGCCACGCACCCAGGGGGCTGTCATCCCCAGGACCAGGAGGGGCATGATTGATGGCCAAGGCCTGCCCTTCCTCCCCAAGCCCTCTCTTCTCTTCTCAGGGGGTCTCCAGCTGCCCCTGTCACTGGGGGGGTCTGGGCCCTGCCAGCCCCGACTCTCCCTGTAGTTGTGTCTCTGGAGCTGCCAGCCCCTACCCCAGGGCCTTGACTCTGACTGCTCTCCAGTTCCCATCACTTTGCCCCCCACCCTGCTGGCCCCTACGCCCCGGCCACTTCCAAGGTCAGGAGGGAGACAAGGGGGCCTCTGCTGTCTCCCAGGCTGGTGGGACTGGGCTTGTCCCTGAGGTGGCCAGGAGGCAGGACAAGGGTGGCCCCCCCATACCCGTTGTGTGTCCTCCACCAAGCCCTGCCGCTTTTCTGGCCTGGACACCTTGGGGAGCGTCTGAGTCTCACCCCACTGTCCAGTTCGGTCCCCTCCTTCCGTGCATCAGCTTCAGGATGGCACCAGCTCTCCAGGCCTGGAGGTCACCGAGCGCCCCTGCAGAGAGGGTCCTGGGTGACCAGGCCTAGCCCCTTGCTGTCTGCGGCCCTGTGGCCACAGCAGTCCCCTCGGGCAGGGGTGTGAGGCCGACCGTGGCCCTGTACCACCTGCTGGGATGGTCACCAGGGTCCCCTTTCCTTCCTGTGCCCCGCCAAAGCCAAGTGTCTGTGACTGGAGCCCAAGGACCAGTGAATAAAGGAGGGTGGCACTGGACCGGCCCCTTGGTCTGTCAGGCCCCTGTCCCAGCAGCCCACACAGGGCTGGAGATCCACGGCCATGCTCCAGGCCCCTGACACACAAATTCCATCGGGTCCCCGGGTTCCTCAGCGGGGGCCCGGGCCTCCTGGAGGGGGCAGTGGGAGGTGGAGGTGGGGGACTCATGGAGGAGAGAGGCTGAGGTGGCTCTCCTATGCCCTTTAGGGAACTATTGCCTTAGGGGTGGGGGCCCTGGAGGCAGAAGCCTCCCTCTGCAGCCCTGGACCTACACACTGGACCCCGGGGGGAGTGGCTCTTCCGCCGTTCAGATAAAGGGGTGTCCACTGGGCGTCACTGAGAGAGACCCAAGTGCACTTGACCTTCAAACCTGGTAGGCCTGGCCCAGATACACCAAGCTGGAATTTATTTTGGGAACACCCTTTCCTGGAAGAGTATTCCGGGGCCTACAGGTGACACCAGGAGGCATCTTCTTGGACGGGGGGTGCTCCCCAGGGACAAGGCACAGGAAGGACAGGTCATGTAATAAACAGCTGCCTTGGCTTGCTGCCAGTGGGCGCTGGCTGGTGCCAGGCCCCGAGCCAGGTCTCTAACCACGTGGCCGTGTTCGCTCCCCGGGGACCTGTGGGGTGTTTTGCTGAGGGGTTTGAATGCCCCCAGCTACCCTCCCTGGCCTCCTGCACTAGTGGTGATACTTGTGGGCCTATCCACCCCACCACCGTGTGTGTGTGGACCCCAGGAGGCCCCTCAAAGGCTTTTCCCTCAGTGTCCCTGCCAACTTAGCGTGTGTGAAATGGAGTCCCTCAGCCTGTGGTCTTTCTGCCAAGGACACCTCGGAGGTGGGAGTGTGCTTAAAAGGCCACATGCTAGAGCTCGGTTGGGGGCCCTGGAGGTCGAGGCTCTGGGGGCAGGGAAATGAGTGGGGGTGGAGGAGGAGCAGATGGGTGGAGGCATGCTGGCTGGGAGTGGAGCCATCCCTTCCCTAGCTTGGGTCCAAGTGTCGCATTTGGAGATTTTATCTAATGGGTGAGGACTCTGCGGTCATAAAGGGGGTCTCAGAACAGGGGGAAGGGGCAGACATGGGGTAGAGGGATGCTAGCTAGTGGGGAGGTCCTCCCTGTTGGCCTGGCCCAGCTCTCAGGTGGGCACGGGCCCTCCGGTCTGAGCCCAGCCCCAGCTGTGCTGCCTCCTCCCTGTCCTAGGCGCTGGGGGTCTTCACCAGGGCTGTGTGGCTGCGCACAAGTGGTGGGAGACCCCTCGCCTCTGGTACGGTGAGGGCAGCGAGCATCTCGGTGGAACGGGTGCAACCGCTGGTTCGTCATGTGCTCTGCACACGTGCCCTCTGCACACATACATTAGTGCACATCACTAGTTCAGTCAGTGTTGGCAACTCCATGGGGCAAGTTTTATGACCCTGCATTTACCTCCTTTCAGAGACTGGCCTTATTCCAATTTTTAGGCTTTTAGTTTTATCAGAATTTTGGTTTAGTAGACACTGAGTGAGTGTGCGCTCTGAGCACTTTTATGCGTACTGAGCACGAATGCTAATCCCCAAATCCTTGATACCCAGTCCGTGTTCCCCTTAACATCTCAGGATATTCTAGGTGGGTTATGGACTCAGGAGGGGAAGGCAGAGTGTATCTGCTGCATCTGTCTGCCTGACCTGTCCCTTAAGTCTTACCACCCCTGCCCCTTTTATGTATTGAAGACCCCTGGGTGCTTCAAGACGGAGTTCCCCGCATTCTGGATTTGGCTGGTCACTTCCTTCTGTCAACAGGCTCCTCCGTGCCCTGCATTTCTGTAAGCTGAAGCGAGGTACGCAGGCTGGATGGCATGTAAAATGATTGCTCTGGCTGCCATGCTGGAACAGGCTGTCGGCAGATTGAGGGTAGGAGCAGAGAGACCTATTCGGGCTACCTCGGTGAACCATAGGAAGAGGACGCCGGGTGGGGGGCACGCGAGGAGCTCTATGTAGACTGTGGAATTTGAGGGGTTGAGTGGGAAGATGAGTCTAAAGTGTGGATTTGGGAGGGTCACAGGAGCTGGAGATGAGACTGGGAAGCCATCTAGATATTGATAGTTTTCACATATCGATAAGGGAGGAGGGTGGCCCGATCCCTGGGCACTGCAGTCAAGGAGGGAAGGAGGTAGGGAAAAAAGGGACTGAGCAGTGGAAAGTGAGGTCAGAGAAAGAGCAAGCAGGGGGAGGACCTGGGGATGAGGGCTGCGGAAGTGTCCAGGAAGAGGTGGAGGTAGTTCAGAGAGTGGACCACCTTCGTCTTCTCCCACCCCCACCTACAGACAACCATTTTCACTTCTTTAGCTGACGCTTTGTATTTCCAAGTAGCACGCGTACACGGTTCCTTCTTGGTTTTCCTATTTCGTTCTCCTCTTCCCCGCTGCCACAATACACATACGTTCTCCCCATCCACCGTGCTCCCTAGACAGTTCTCTCTTTCTCTCCTGACTTTGGTCACGTCATGTTGAGTATTTACATTATGACGTCTGTGTTTGTGTTCAGAGCTGAACCATGTGGTAAATTGTGATTGTTTTTCTTTTCTGCCCAACTTTTTGTTTTCCTTGAAGTTACTAATGGCCTTCTTTTTTCATTTGCTTAGCTTTCTATGTACTAACACTAATTAAGTCTTGAACTGTCCACCAGGTCATCTAAATTTCCCTCTCTCTGGTCTCCTTGAGGGTGTCTGTCCTGGAACTTTCTGCCGTGCTTGAGGTCCCCTCACCCCAGTGATGTGCTCTGCCTGGCGCACAGCTGCCATCCTGGGGATGGCCTCTCAACTCTCCTAGGTTTGATCCCTGTTTATTGTGTAGTCCGGGTTTTCCTCTTTCTCACTGTTCACACTCATTTTAGTAGCGCATGTTACACACACATGCATGTGGGCACAGGCAAGGGAGTACCTGTGTGCTTTGGGGGAAGGGCCTAAGGTGAAGGACTGCAATGGAGATGCGGAAGAGGCAGAGGGCCTGGAGTGTGCATTTTCCTGGACACACAGATGTGTGGGTGCTGGGCTGTGAGAAAGTGGCTTCTCCCACCACACCCCCTCCTCTCCACCTGCAGGGCTCCCTGGTCAGAAGTCAGTGTTTATTGGCTGGGCAAGTCCAGCCCCTGGCAAGCCTCTGCCTCCACCCTCAGCTCTACCGGTCTGCTCCAGTTCTCTTGGGGACAGGGACAAAGGTGAAGGAGGAGAAGGGCAGAGGGAGTCAGGATGGGGGTGCTGTCAGGCCACTAGGTGAGTGGCTCACCCCCCAAGGCGGTCACCAACCCTGAGCTCAGCTGGCGTGAAGGAGAACTTATGCTCTCCCTGTACTAACTTGTGCCCCACATAGGCTTCCAGGCCTCAAGGGCTGGCGGGGGTGCCCTGTGGGCAGGGGCTCGGGAGGGCCTGGGAAAAGAGGTAGCCTGAAGCCTCAAGGTCAGGGGCCTCAGTCTTTCCTATGCCTGGCTGGCACTGCCCACCAGTCCTGCAGAGGTGCGGCCGACTGCGCCGCCTCCCTGCTCGGCACACTTCCTCCGTCACTGTGACACTGGCCACCCACCTGGACCACAAGAGAGCTCAGCCTCCCCTAACCAGCCTCCCCCTTCTTCCTCCCCACCCCTCTCACTTCCCTCTGTGCCACGTCCAGGCCTGCAGTGGGTGTGGGCAGCACAGGGTGAAGGCCCCCTCAGGAGGGCCCCAGTGCCTGGCGGGTGAGTAATTTTATTTACCTTTCCTGAGAGGCCTTCTGTCCTCTCATTTTCTCCAATTAGCCTGGCTCTGCCTGAGCGACTCCAGCCCACGTGGCCTGTGGAGGCTGTGGGCACCCCACGCCCCAGAGCTCGGTGGGTGCCTCCCACCAGCTCCTTGAAGCAGGGACACCTGGCAGGCCAGTGTAACTTGTGCTCTGTTCTGGCTCCTTCCTCCTCCCCCGACACACACCCCAACAGGCATCACAGCACCGGCTCCAGGGACACTCTAGAGGGGTGACCACAGCCCCCACACCAGTCCCTGCTCCTACACTTAGCTCCATCCTCTGCATCGGACACACCATCCCTGCGATGGCGGCTTGGACCTCAGGGCGCGTCCCCGAACACTTGGGTTCCCCGCCCCAGTGCACTGCCTGGTTCTTCCTAAACAGGACACTCCACTCTTTCCCGGAGAGCAGCAGCCCCCGCCGCCTGCCAGGCAGGGTGCCCACCCACACGCCGTGGACAGTGTCCTTCTGTGCTGCCACACACCGGAGTGGAGTGGAGCGGGCCGGGCCTCTCTGCTTAGTGATCATGTCAGGACCGTGCAGAGGTCTTGGGAAAACTGCTGCTGCCATCACTCAGATCATTTCAATTTGGGGGGTTGGTTTCCCCCCATTTGATCTGCTACACAGTCTGCAAGTGGTTGTGGCTGGAGCCAGGATTGGGTAGAGGCCGGGAGAAGACATCCAGTTCCAGATCGTCCGGCGATGCCCTTATTGGGCCTGAGTCCAGCCCTGGCTGTGGCTCCAGGAGAGAGCCAGATGTATTCACGCGGGGCTGCTGGAAAGACTGCGGTGCTGCTGGCTTCCCTCAGCCATCACCCACCCCATTCACATCCCTGTGCTGGCAGAGGGTGACCCTCTTGGGGGTTGGGAGCCCAAACAACTGGGGGACTATCCACTCTGGCCCAGGGTGTGCTGAGCCCCACTTATGCCAGCATGGGGGGGGGTGACCAGAAACTGTGCCAGCGGGGCTGGGGAGGAGCACTGCCGGCCACCACTCATGCTTGGGGACCCTCTCGGGGGTTCCGGCTCCAATTCGTCTGTAAAATGGGCACTCCCAGAGGGAGCACACCAGCTCTGGGCCCATCCAAGCCTACTCCCTTGCCATGGGGAGGCCCTGGCCCAGCCTGTACCTCTTCTTCAGCTCAGCGCTCCAGGGTGTGCAAGGCAGCCACTACTCAAACTCTTTATTGTGGGACAGTACACATTTCCTGAAACACTGGGCTCGCCGCGTGCACCCCATCCCTCGCCACAGCACAGAGCAGGTGTAGAGAAGGGAGCCTCTCCCCCTCAGACCACCACACTGTGCGGGACAGGGGACGGGGAAGCCTCTGTCGGGCGTCCGGTTCCGGGCTGTCCAGCAGTGCCCTCTCTCAGCACCTGAGTCCAGCCCCAGCCAGAGCCGCGGGGGGTCCCGGGGCTTTAGAAGGGGCTCTCAGCCAACCCAGGGAGGCTGCCGACCAGGCAGCTGTCTGCAGAGGGGTCCCGGCCGGCCCCGTTGCTGCTGCCGCCACCCCTGGAGAGCAGAAGCTTCTGGCTGGGAGGGCCGCCGGTGGGCCGGGCTGAGGCCGTGTGCCCGCTGGTGCGGCGCCCCTCCTGCAGTGAGTTCCCCGCGCGCCAGCGGCGCCAGCTCCGCAGCAGCTCCGACTGCACCTGGGGCGGGGGCGGGGGGCGGGGGCTTGGGCCGGTCCCACCCACCCAGGGTCCCCTGCCTCCCAGCCCTGAAGGGCCACAAGGTGCCCTGGGTGTAGAGCAAGGCAGGCTCCGGCATGGAGCACCGGGGTCTTCGGTGCCTGGGCTCCCTTCACCGTGTGCTCCCTGAGAACCAGCCTAAGGCTGACCATCGCAGGGGTCCAGCACCCAGCATCGTGGTGACCACGGCCAATAAACGCAGGTGGATGTGAAGGGCTCCTCCCCCTGCACGGGTGAGGCCAGGGAGCCTATGATCCCTCTGACCCCAGCTGCACACCTGGTCCCAGACCTCCCCACGTACCTCCTTGTTGAGGAAACAGTACAGAACAGCCACCAGCAGGCCCTGCAGAGAGGGGTGGTCAGGGCGGCAGCCAGGCCTGGGGGGGAGCAGGTGGTTCTAGGGGGCAGGGCGGCACCTGGAAGGAGCTGAGGAAGAGGTCGAAGAAGAGCTTGGCAGAGCGCAGGGTCCCCTGGGCATGCTCGTCTGTCACGAAGGCAAACGCCACCTCGTGGACCCCCAGCAGCGGGATGAGGGTCAGCGTGGACTTCGCCAGCCTGTGGGTGGGAGCCTCAGCCGCCAGGCCTCGCGCTGCCCACGGGGCCCCAGTGTCCCCCCCCCCCCCCGGGCCCTGCCCGGGTCTGTGCGCAGCCACACCCACCGGAACTTGTAGTCGGTGTAGCGCATCTGGCGGGCCCGCAGCTTGGCCGCGAGGATGAGAAGGACGCGGATGAAGATGCAGAAGTTGATCTGTATGTGCAGGGCACGGCTCAGGGCAACCCCGGACCCCCACTCGACCCTCCTGTGACTGGGCTGCGCGGCCACACGGGCCTGGCTCACGTGGCCCCGGGGCTGCTGGGCACCCAGCCAGGGATGGGCAGCCGAGCCCGAGGCCCAGGGCGGCGGCCAGTGTCCTGGCTGAGTGCCAGGGCCTCCCCGTCTGCCCAGGCGGGATGTCATCTGTCTCCGCAGGCCCCCCGCCCAACAAGGAAGGGGGGCCGGGGGCAGGGCAGACCCCCTGCCAGCCTCCCTACCCCTCTCCGTGGGGCCAGCAGGTGCCTCGCTTCCTTACCAGGATCGCCAGGAAGACGGGGAAGCGCAGGATCCACCAGAAACCCATGTTGTCATTGCTGGTCCAGCACCTGCAGGGGGGGGGGGGCAGCTCACGTCCCGCCACCCCCAGCCTCCCACCCTCTAACGTCATGGGGATCTTGGAAAGGAAGGGAGATGGTCATAAATGACCCCCAGGGCAGTCTTGCTTCCCCCCCCACCAGTGCTGTCCGGCTGCACCCCACAGACCCTACCCAGCACCTTGTGGCCCGGGGGACGGGGGCGGGGCGGGGCGAGCCTCGGGTCCATCCTGCGGTCGGCTCCTACTCACTGGATGTTCTCAAACAGACACTTGACCACGGCCCAGGGGATGACGAAGAACACGGGGGCACCTGCGGGGAGAGCGCAGCTGCGGTCCGGTGGCCCCCGCCCGCCCGCCCCCCACCGCGCCCGCCGACTCACCCCAGCCGATGGCCACGTAGAGGGCGAAGCAGCTCCTCTCCGGGAAGGCGGCGAGGCCCAGCAGGCCGTGCAGGTACACGCCCTCCACCAGCAGCCAGCAGTAGTTGGCCACGACGCCATACTGCATGAACACGGCGGCCACCCGGCAGCCGGCCACCGCCTGCCGCAGGGGCAGCGTGAGCTCAGCTCACACGGCCGCCCGCCGCCCTGGGGCCGGGGTCCGGAGGCCAGGGGTGGGTGCTCACCCCGTCACTCAGCCAGACGCTCATGCTGAGGTCGTCCCCGACCTTCTGGCTGTAGCGCGTCTCGAGCAGCACGTCGATGACCAGCACGGAACTGGCCCTGAGCACGAAGGACGCGAACAGGTTGGCGTGGATGTAGTTTCGGGTGCAGTGCAGCTTGCTGTGGGGACACGGAGTCAGGGCCTGCCTGCCGCCCTGCCCGCCACGGGGGCCCGTGCGGGGGTGGGCGGGCATACCTGAGGCCCAGCAGGATGGCTAAGGCCAGGAGCAGGGCCCCCAGGGAGAGCGAGTACCCCACCGTGTACATCACCCGGAAGCCGCTGTACAGCTTGGCCACCTCCTTCTGCAAAGTGCCGGGCCGTTCAGGGCGGGGAGCCCCTGCACCCGTCCCCCAGCCCCCGGCTCCTGCTGCCCCTGCTGCAGGCTCACCTGGACCTCGATCTCGTGGTCGTCCATCTGGCACTGTGAAGCGTTGCGCCACGACTGCCCGCCGGGCCCGCGCACCCACTGCCCGTCCGGCCCACACTTCTTGAAGACAAGGCGGTGCTGCACTGGACGGCCAGGCTCTGGTCGGCACCCAACCCGCAGCCCGGGCCCCCCCGCCACCCCCCACGTCCCCTCTGTGGTTACCTTTGTGGTGCCAAGGCAAGTACCAGGGGCAGGACGTGTTGGCCGTGGTGTTGGGAGGGGTGTCTGGCCAACAGGAGTACTTGTCGAAGGTTCTGTTACAGACTAGCTCTGTAAGGCAGGGCAGGGCTGGGCTCCTCTGAGAAGCCCCCGAGCATCGTCCTCTGCTCCCCAGCATGTACTCACCCCCAGATCTCCCCGGATGCCCCCGACCACCTCCCCTTGCACACCTCAGGTCTCCAGCGTGCCCCAAACCCACCTGGGCTCGTCCCTGCTCCCAGTGCCCCCCTTGCAGTGCCCCCTTCTCTGGGCATGGAACCCCTATCAGGTGGCTTCCGTCCACGGTCCAGCGCAAACTCTGTGACTCAAACCCCCTCCTTCCGTCTGCCCCGCACAGGCCCTCTGTCGATCGGACAATGGCCCTCGGCCTCCTGGCTGCTACTCCTACCCTAGTCTCTTGCTGCACCCTAAGTGGTCCTCAGAACTTGTACAGAAGGGGGTGCCCCTGTCCCTGCTTGAGCCCTCCCCATGATGGCGCATCTCCCTCCCCTGCCCAGGCCTTGTGTGGTCTGGTCACTTCCGTGGGCTGTGACTTTCTGCCCACTGGCCTGGAGTTCCACGGGAGCAAACACAGTGCCCCTGAGACCAGCAGTGTGTGGGGGGGCAAAGCACCCAGTTCTGAGGCGATTCTACCATTTCTGTTCTATCCTGGTATGTGGCCTCGGAGAAGTCCCTGACTGGCCTCTTCGTGGCTCCCCCATAAATGGGGAGGGGTAGGGATGGGTGGGGGACAGGGCCTTGCCGGGACGTGAGCTCGGTGGTTGCTGGCCAGCCGAGCCCTGGACTTGGGCGGGCGGCTGGGGGCTCACCAGTGGGGGGGGGCAGCAGGCTCAAGTTGTAGAGACACTGGTCACCATAGAGTTTCCACCTCTCAAACAGGAAGTCCATCACCTGGGCAGAAGGGGCCTGCAGCTGGGGGACAGATGAAGGGACAGGTGGGACAGAGCCGCATCAGCAGGAGGGGCTGGAGGGGGACCGGGCAGGCACGCTCACCTGGCAGGCCAGCAGCAGCAGCAGCAGGACGTGGCGGGGGCGGGGGCGGTGTGGCCGGGTGGGGGGCATGCCTCTGAGCAGCCACCCCCCACATCTGGCTGGGGCTACACAGCTGGGGCGAAGGGGTCCTTGTGGGCACACACACTCCTCTGGGGACTTCCGGTCAGACCACAGGGTCTGTGGAGGGACCCCCCACAAGTGAGGAGGCCCAGCCGGGCTCTGCTGCTTCCCTAAAACCGCTCCCCGGGGCCTCCGGTCCTATTGAGGAAGTGGGAGCTGGGAGGGAGAAGACACCAGAAGTAGCCGCTCTTTGCCAGTGACGGGGCTCGGGTCTGGCCCTGTGCTGGGGGGTGCGGCCCAGGGTCCTGGAGCCCACGCGTCTCCCCCCGGGCGGAGCTGGGTTTCCCATGGCTGGCGTGGCTGTCTCTCTCGCAGCTCCGACAGCCGCAGAGCCCCACACCTATGTGCTGGTTGCACTGACCAGCCTTACGCTCCCTAGCTACCCACCTCCTCCCTCCAGCCCTTGCCATCCCCCCCACCTATTCTTAGCCCCTGGGAAAGGCAGCTTGCCAGGCCAGGGCGGAATGCCAGCGCCATCCATCACAGTGCTGTGGTTATCAAGGTGGCCCCAGGCCAGCTCCCAGCCTTGCCCAGGGGACCAGGAGTGCAGGGCCCGTGCTCAGGATGGTCCCCATCAGACGCAGCCCCCTTCCCAGGGCCGGGGTATCTAAGTGCACCCTCTGGGCCCCACGCAAGGCTCAGGCCTGGTTTCCTGGGTCCCCCTGGGGCACGTTCCTTTGACAGCATTAATGCGGGCTGCCAGGGGCCCAGGCGTGGGACCCCTGCTCTGGCCGTGCCAGTGAGAGGGCTGCCCTGGGCTTGGCCCAAGTCTGAGTGGAGATCAAGGGCAGCAGAGAGGGGCCCCTAAGGGCCTGGGTGTGGGCCCCGTAGGAGTGACTTGTGTGAGCCCTCCAGGCCTGTGGATAGGCCCTTCTCTGGGCGCCCTGGCAAGCAGTGAGCAAGGGAGGGATGGAGGTATGGATGGATGGACGGATGGACGGACAGATGGACAACCAGTAGGCCGGAAGACAGTGAGTGGCCAGGGGTAAGGGGGGGCAGTATGGGGTGTGGGCAGGTGGAGGGTTTCAGCCTCCTCCCATCAGAGTCCAGCTGGGCCCTTGTGGGGCCAGCTCAACCTAGGGCTCCCCTGAGATTCACTCGTCACCCGTAAGGGGACCCTGAGACACAACCATGCAGGGTGAGCTCAGTGATCCAGGCGGGCACCTAGGTCACAGCCTGTCGTGGGGTTCCTGACCCGGCCCTTGGTCATGGGTGCGGGCCAGGCCTGGCGGAGGCCTCACCCAACAGTCACTGGTCCCCAGGCCCTGGGCCAGGTGAGGAATCACCCCGGCTGCGGGCTCAGGAGAGGAGGAGCCACAGTACGGAGGACTCTTCTGGCAGGAGTCAGGCAGGTGGAGAATGAGGGGTGGTTCAGCTCTCTCCAGTTCTGGGGTCACCCAAGGGGATTTATCTCCTGATTCTCATCAGACAGCCCTGTCTGCTGCCCTGCCCCTTGCCCAGCCAGGCCACTGAGCTGGGCGGGTAAGGAACAGCCAGGAAACAGCCTCTTGCGCGCTCTGCCCAAGTGCTGCAGGAAGAGGAGAGGTGGGCGGGCAGGCTCAGGGGCGCAGGGGGGCTGAGAGGCAAGAGGCTCTGGGGGCAAGGAGGGGGACAGTGGCAACAGCTGGCTGGGGACATGGGGAGGAAGGACACGGCCCAGTAAGATGTTCCCTGCCCAGGTGCCCTGCAGGGACTGACCAGCGAGGAGCTCCAGGACCACATGGCCGCCCCTCCGCTAATCTTTTGGAAAAGCCCGAGCCCACCTTGCTGACTTTGGGCTGTGCAAGGCTGAGGGCCTCGGGGTTCAGCCTGTGGTACCGGATGTGAGGCTGGTCCTCCAGGAGCGGGCGCACGTGCCGGCCCCTTTCTGGTCCTGGGACCAAGGGTACATGATTTCACTTTTCAGAGCCTGCGTTCCTCCTACTTGTCGGGGGTGGGGGGTCCCTGCTTCCTTATCATGAGGAGGCAATGAGCTTGGCCACCTGAAGAGGAGGGTGGACTGTTTTCCAGGCGCCTCCTTTCTCTGAGCCCCGGATGAGCCAGTAAACCCGGGCGCTGCGGCGGTCAGAGGCACGGGCGCGCGCTCCCACTCCCGCTCCTGGGGGCCTCCCGCCTGCCGCCCCTGCGCCCCAGAGCTCCAGCGTTTCCACCTTATTACCCTTGCTGGAGCCAGTGCGGTGGGGCGTGGCCTGCGGGACCCGAGCCTCCTTCCTTCATGGACGACGTGCCAGTTCCCTCCCAGGTCCTGGACTGTCCCAACACAAAGAGCAGCTCAGTGTTGGACATGTGCGCAGGGGTTCCGGTGGAGAGACAGAGTCAGGGGTCTCCGGGCTAGGAACCCCAGCCCCAGCTCACCTCCTGCCCCCTCTTTCCCAGCCCCTCCACCCTGCCCCCAGGGCTCCACCCCCCACCCCCCCAGATGCTGGGCTGGCTGGCAGGCAGTTGCCTAGCCCCAAGCCGGGTGAACACGCCACGCGTAGGTGCCCAGAGCCCCGCCGGTGTCCCACCAGTTTCCACTGGGGATCGCTGAGGGACTCCCAGACCTGGAGCTGGAGGAGGGGCCCCCAGAATGGCTGGACGGCCCATCAAACAGGCAAGGCTGCAGTGCTTACCCCCTGCTCGCCCCAAGATCTGAATGGGTGGGGTTGAGGGTTCCCAGCCTCAGATGGGTCTGAGCTGGGGCGGGGGGGCGGTTTTTGTGAAAACAGAGCAAGTAGCAGGAAGGTCATGGCCCCAGGGCAGGATCAGGGGCCAAAGGCTGTTGACAGAGACTGGTTCCTGCTTCCTCCCCACCCCCGTGGGGCGGGGCTGACCTGGATGCCGGCCACGGTGCAACTCCCCACCAACCCTCATCCCCCGGCACAGAAGGACCTAGAGACAGTGAGGGCCGGTCCTCGGAAGATGCGGGTGCCCAGACGTCAGGGCGTCAGGCAGTTCAGGGTGGGGACAGATACCCCGTGGCCCAGAAGTGGGAGTGGAGACCGCTGGAGAGGTGAGAGCAGGGCAGGGCAGTGACCCGACCTCCCTGCGGGTCAAAGTGACATCTGTGGGCCCCGCGGAAGGGCGGACCAGATGGGGTGCCAGGGCCACTCGCACCCTCCCAGGGACACCCGGTGGAACGGACACTGCTGGGGGAGCCCTGGGGAGCTGGGGCCCTCCAAAGGGGACAGGCAGGGCTGCCGAGGTCCCTATGCCTCCGGGGTGTCTCCACAGTGCTACAAGTGCGCCCCTTGGGGAGGGGCCATCAGGGCGGGTGCCGGTCGAGGAGCGGACTAGCTGACTGGGGCAGCAGGACAGAGCTCCTGGCAGCCCAGCCACCTTCCCCAGGGAGGGGAGGGCAGGGGAAGCACTGAGACCCCAGCCTGCCCGACGGCGCGGGACCTGGTTGACCGTCTGAGCTGGAAGGGTGCGTCCGGGGATTGGGAAGACAGGTGTCCGACGGGGGTGAGGACGGCGACACCCAGGCCCCAAGACTGCCGCGCCGGGCCCACGACAGGGGTCCTGCGGGCTGCCTATTCTGAGGGCCCTGGCCGCGCCCGCCCGTCTCTCCCGACCCGCTCACCGTGTGCCGCTCGGGCTCCTGCTCTGGCTCCGGCTCCGGCCCCGGCTCCTCTGTGCCCTCCGTGCGCTCGGGTCGGCGCCAGCTCCACGCCCGCGCCAGCCGCGAGCAAACTTTCCGGCGGCGACGCTGGGTGGCGGTGGCGGTGGCGGCGGTGGCGGCGGAGGCGGAGGGGCGGGGGCGGGAGCGGCCCCGGGAGGTGGGGGGAGGAGAGCGGCAGCCAAGGGTCCCCGCCCGCCCCTCCGCACAGCGCTCCCGGACGCGCCCGGAGCCCCGTCCCCAGATTCCTGCCTGCAGATTCCTGCCCTGTGGCCCTCAACCCCGCGAACACCCAGCCCTCGAGCTCGCTATGCAGACCCCTGCCGGGTCGACCCCCACCCCTTGGAACAGGCTGCAGACAGGGTCACAACCAGTCCGCAGCTCCCCCCACGGGGACAGAACAGAGGGGGACCGTGGAGGGCATGTGGCTGGGGGCGGGAGGTGGGGGCTGTGACCGGACGCCTCCTCCTCTTGCTCCCCCCACCGCCCCGTGTGGGGATCCTCGCGGCTTCTTTCCCGGGTGTGGGTGTGGAGCTACAAGGACTGGCCCCCCACTTACCCCACTGCGGCTCCTAGGTGACATTTCTTTCCAGCACACCGCAGAGCAGGCTGGACTGGGTGGGGGAGGGCAGAGCAAGTGGGGAAGGGGGGCCCCCTGGGGTGTCCCTTTAACCCTGGGTCTGGGGGGGGGGCCTCCAGCACCACTCACTCAATAGTCCCACTGGTGGACACCTGTCCCCAGCTGCCGGCCACTGGTCCTCCATGCTGCCCTGTGGCCAAGGGGGACGCCCTACTCCTTCTGCCCCTCCTCCTTCCCAGACTTCTGCTCCCACTCACCCTCCTGAGGATGTCCTCTCTTCCCCCGTTTCCCTCCCCCAGGTCTAAAGCCTGAATCCCAGCCCTTGCTCAATGCCCAGTGGCTTCAGGGTCACCAAGCCCCGTGGACACTTTGGGGCCTCATCTTTCCTGGCCTTTCAGCACCCTGGGACCCTGATGGTCATGTCCTCCTTGAGAGCTGTCCCGGGTGGCACTCCCTGCCTCGGCTTCTGCACTCCCCTCCCCTCCGCTCTCCTCCCTCACGTGGCTCCTGGGGCCCCATCTGGAGCCCTCTCCCCTAGGCTGCACCGCCTCCACCCACTTGCCTCTGGACACCTGCCCCTTGGTTTCCGGCCCATCAGCAGCAGGGAAAACCCAGGAAGGACTCCCGTCCATCAGCTAATCTCGGTTCTCCTTCCTGTGTTTCTCTGGAATCGGCCTGGGCCTCCTCTCTGCTGTCAGCCCCTGTCCGGCCACCCACTGTCACTCACTGTCACCCAGGGCACCCTCCCCGCCCCGCCCGCAGGTCAGCTTTGTCTTTGGGGCCCTTAACCCAACTCTACGTCTGTTTTGGGGGGGCACCAGTACCCATGGGCCTCCGTATCCCCTGGACCCCCATTCCTGCAGCCCCGGAGCAGGGCTAATGCTGGTCCCGCTGCCCTGGGAGAGGTCGGTAGGTAGCTGGTCTTTACGGCATCTGGGCATCTGCGCAGCCTCTGTCTGAAGACTCACGAGGAGGGGCTCCCAGGGGGGAGTGTGTGTGTCCCTACGTGCTCTCCAGACCCCTGTTCTTACCGGCCCACCTGAGACCCTGCCCCCAGAGCGAGCCTTTTGGTCCTGGGAATGGGCAGAAGGCAAAGGTCAGAGGCCAAGGTCAGAAATTCGGGCTCTGCCTGCCTGGGGGCGGCCTCAGCAGGGGGTGAGGGAGGGGAGGCTTCCTAGCTTGGTGGCCGAAGACCCCCTTTCTCTCTGCCTCGCCCTCGCCATAGCCCTCGTCCCGCTCCCCACCCTTTTCTGGGGGTGGGGCACTGTGTGGGCGGCGCAGACTGGGAGGCTCCCCCTTCCATCCCCAGGGGAATCCGTGCCCTGCAGCCTTGGTTGGGTCCCAGGCTGAGTTAGAGTAAATGCCCAGCGTGTGGAGCGGGACGGGGGCAACACCTGAACCGGGTGACAAGGCAGGATGGGACAGACGGGGTGGGGGCCCTCCCCAGGCTGGGCCACCTCTATTTACAGAACTGATTCATGAGACATAAACAGAGCGGGAGCTGGGAATGGAGGGGGCTGGGCCTTCCCACGTCTGGGGGCCTGAGGGCTGAGGAAGGCGCCTGCCCGCGCTGGGTCCCCTAGGGTCCTGATGGGAGTGGCCTGTCCCCAGAGGTATGTGGGCTCCTGTGTTGTTCTGGGGAAGCCTGGGGTGGGGACTGCCCTCCCCCTGCTTCTCCTCCCTCTCCCCTGGAATGCGGGCTCCATCTGTCTGCACTGCTGGTTCTGGAGAGAACACCAGCAGGGCTTCATTCAGGCCCTTGACCCAGCTTTAGGGAGCGTTATGGACCCACGAGGCCCAGCACCTGCTTGCCTGTCTGGGAGAACCAGACAGACACCTGCCCTCCTGGTCTGGGGGGTAATGATAAGCAGCAAAGAAAAGGGTGTCCAGACTGGGCAGTGGTGGACAGAAACCCAGTGCGGAGGGACCCCGGGTTGGGAGGACGCATCAGGGCTGAGAAGGTGGAGGGAAAAGGGGTGGTGGGTGGTGGTGGTCCCCGGCCAGACGGAGCCGCTGTGGGCGACCAGGGCGGTTTCTCCCTGGCGTCGGCACGGGCCACCTACACCTGACTTTGGATAAAGTTTTATACCCAGCTTTGTACTCCTTACCACAGCCTGTCACAGCAGCGTCCCCCATGTCAGCCAGAGGCCCTGTGAGCACCCCCGTGCTTGGGAGCTCCGACCCGACAGATCTCACGCAACCATTCACAGGCCGCAGGAACCAAAAAGCAGGAAGACCCCAAGCGCATGCAGGTGGGCCCCAGGCCGTGTCCCCAGGCCGAGTCCGGCGCCTCTCTCTGAGATGGGGGCGGGAAACCAAGGGCCAGCAGCCGCCCTGGCCAGATGGAGAACCCAGGGCAAGGAGGGCGCCGGAGGAAGCAGAACAAGACGTCGAAACTGTGGGCACGCGGATTCCCCGGCAGTGACGGTAACAGGCCGGGTTGGAAAACAGAACGAGAAAGAGCCCGTGTAAAGTAAAACTATAATACGGGAAATTTTCAAAATCTAATAGAAGGGTTGAAGGGTGAGTTGAGGAAGTCTCGCAGAAGACAGAACCAAACCCCATGAGATGGACGGTGAGCGCCCGGGCTGTGAGGAGGGCCTCGGCCGCGGCAGCTTCTGATGGGCGCGGGGTAAGGGGGCCGTGTGGACACTGCCCAGTTTACATATTTCCTTTTAAAAATATGTGAGATGTCTTGAACTAAAAAGGTACAGAAAACATCAGTTGCCTGAAGAAAGAAAACGTTAGGGGCACTGGGCACGCGGCTCTGGATCTCAGGGTTGTGAGTTCGAGGCCCACGTGGGGCGTAGAGATGACGTTCAAAAACCAAGAAAGAAGGAAAGAAAATGTCAAAGGGGCTTTTGAAGTGCCCACCGTCGCCTCCACTGCCCGCGTCCCGCGGAGAGTCCCGCCGCCCTCAACCGCTTGCTCTCTGTGTCAGCGCCCCCGGCCTCTGAGTGTCCAGTTGAGGCATGGTATCAGGAGCGTGGACTGCGGGGCACGGCGTGGCCGAGTCTGCTGGCTCGCCCGCTCCACGCTATGTCTCCGAGGCCCAGTCGTGTCGGTCCACGTGACGCTGGCTCATCGCTTGTCCACGTGGCTGCCTGGCCGCCGGGGTGAGGGGAAGACCCCGTTCCTGGGCCTGTGGCCGCTGGAGCCCCTCTGGGGCTCTTCCTCCCCTCTCCCTCCTCTCCTCTCCTCCCCGGCCCTGCACAAGCCTCCCGTGTGCAGGGTGGGCTGTTCTCAGCCCACAGCGCCCCGCCACTGCCCCGCGCTTTATTTTCATGTATGCGTACGCACCGGTCGCTCCCGGGAGTGGAAAGTCAGGTTTACCGAGGCCTGATTTACATACGCAGAAGCTTACCCTTGAGAAATGTACAGTTCAGTGGTTTTGACAAACACGGTCCCGTAGCCGCCGTGATCAGGATACAGAACATTTTATCGCCCCACGTCCCTCCCGAGCCCCCGGCAGCCCCCGGGTGACTGCGTCCGGCGGGTCTGCCTCTCCGGAAATATCCTCTAAATGGACCGTGTGGCCTTTTGTGTCTGGCTTCTTTCCATGCGTCACCAAGCCTTGCAGGCTCCTCGCCGTCACGGCACATGTGGGCCGCGACTCCGCTTCTCCGCTCACCAGCCTGCGGACCCCTGAGGCTTTGGGCTTTGGGCGCTCGGTGCCCGCGGCCTGGGGGGGGGCCGTGCGGGTCTCTGGGTGGCCGTGCGTGGTCCTTCCTCCCCCAGGAAGCACTTTAAGAGAAACCGCTGGGGAACCCAAAGGTGGGGGGGCAGGGAGCCCGCAGAGCGTCCGACTCTTGGTTCACCTCGGGGTGATCTCAGGGTCGTTGGATCGAGCCCCACGGCGGGCTCCACGCTCAGCTCGGAGTCAGCTGGAGATTCCCTCTCCCTCTGCACGCCCCTCACGCTCACTGTCTCTGAAATAAGTAAGTAAATCTTAAATACACAAATAAATAAGAGAGAGAAGCAGCCAGACTCTTAGAGAGCGGCTGCCCGGCCCGAGGGCTGCAGCCGCCCGGGCCCTCCCTGCCGGGGTGCATTTCGGAGCCATTCTAGCGATGGGCACAGGCTCGGTGCCGGGGGCCCCGGAACGAGCGGGGCGGCGTCTCTGCACGTCTTTGATGAATCATCTCTTCAAACCTATTTCTCCTTGAAAAAACTGGCTTTTTTTATAATCGAGTTGTAAGAGTTCCTTACACCTTCTGCACACAAGTCCCTTACCAGACACCTGGTGTGCGGGGATTTGCTTCCAGTCCGTGGCCGTCTGTCCTCCGCATCGTCGATGTCTTTCAGAGATCGGAGGCTCTTGATTCTGATGAAGTCTAAATACCAAGTTCTTCCCTGACGGCTTGTTTTTCCTGTGCCCTGTCTCAGGGATCTTCGCCTGACCCGCAGTGGCCAGGCTGCTCCCCGCTCGCCGCAGGTGTGATCACTTTGACGCCAAGCATTCGGGTCTACGATCGGTGCTAATTCTGCGTCTGGTGCAACGGGAGTTTTGTCTAGTTTGTTGGGCAGACAGGTCCAGCTGCTCCCACGCCATTTATCGAAAAGATGATCCTTTTTGGGCGGCTCAGGTCATGATCCCAGAGTCCTGGGATCGAATCCCGCCTCAGGCTCCCTGCTCAGTGGGGACTCTGCTTCTCCCTCTGCTGCTCCCCCTGCTCGTGCTCTCTGTCAATGAATAAATTAAAAATAATAATAATAATAAAATAAAAATTTTAAAAATATGTTTTTTATAAATTGACCTTGTATCCTATGACCTTGCTAAGCTCACTTACTGGTTCTGGTTACGTAGGTAGATTCTTTGGGTTTTTCTACAGAGGGGAACGTGCAGGCTGAGGAAGGGAGACACTCCTTCTCAGTCTGAGAACGTTCCGTCCACTCCTAGTTTGCTGGGAGGCTTTTCTTTTTTCTTTCTTTCTTTCTTTCTTTCTTTCTTTCTTTCTTTCTTTCTTTCTCTGTCATGCATGGATGTTGCATTTTATCAGCCTTTTATTTTTACGAGATGATCTGATTTTTCTCAGTCTGTTGCTGTGGTGAATTACGCTGATTTTCAGACGTTGTACCAAGCTTGCGTTCTGGGTTAAATTTCATTTGGTCATAAAGTATCCTTTTTGTGTATTTCTGGATTTGATTTGCTAAGATTTTGACAAAGATTTTTGCGTCTCTACCAATTACGGATATTAGCGTGTGATTTATTTTTGTAATAAAAGTGTGTGGTTTTGGTATCAGGAAAATGCTGACCTCATAAAGTGAGCTGGAATGTGTCCCCTTCTCCTGTTTTCTGGAAGTTTCTATGGAAGAGGTGTTATCACTTCCTTAGAAGTTGGTGGAATTTACTAGCGGAGCCATCTGGGCTTGGAGCTTTTTGTGGGCGGGCTTCTGACGGACTCAGTTGCTTTGACACCTACAGGGCTGTTTTCCTAGATATTACCGCGTGGCTGTGAACGTGGCGCTGAATTTCAGCACGCCCTGTAGGACGTAGGAAGGTAAATTGAGGCACAGAGCAATTGAATAATGCAAGCGTGCCTAAGGACCCCCAGGAGGTGGGGGCAGCAGGAGCCCAGAGCCCACGTAGTTGACTGCAGGGACTCTGGGCCCTGAGACCAGGCTCTGTGGAGGGCTGTGGTCTCCGCCCCCATCTTGCAGATGGGGAGCCTGAGGCTTGGGAGGTGAAGTGGCTGGTGCAGACATGCCCGCTGCCCCCAGGGCCTGTCCCAGGGGAAGAGCCCAGGCCCCGGTTTGCAGGAAGGAGGGCCAGACCAAGGAGAGTGGCATCATCCCTCCACGGCCATCGTTCTCTCCCCGAGTGACCCCCATCCTCTGGGAGGACGCCTGGGTCCTGGCCTCTGTCTCGCCGGCTGCCTCTTGCCCCGAGCCACCATCCAGGTCATTAGGCTCTGCAAAGTCACATTAGGTGTCAGCCACTGTGGCTGGATCAAATCAGGCCACTTAGAGGGACGGAGGCGGCGGGAAGGGGCCCTAGGGCCGCCAGCTCTCGGGCCAGGTTCAGGTCAGTGACAAAGCAGGGGGGCTGGGGCCGGTGCCACTGGCAGGGGAAGCCGGGGGACAGGTGGCTCGGAGGAGGCAGCAGGGCTGGTGGCCCCTAACCCAGGAGCTCAGGGTGTGGTGGGGACAGATGAGCCACAGACCCCCCAGCTGGGTCATCAGAGCCCAGGCGATTAGGACGGGAGACGGGATGGCCCCCGGGCTCCTGCCCAATGAGCCAGGCCAAGTGGCCAGGGCGGGGGAGGGGGGCAGGGACGAGGAGGCAGGGAGAAGCGAGAGGAGGGAAGACACTGGAGGGATCAAGGCTGGCAATGCACTGGGTCCGGCTCGCCGGGAGCCACAGACTTGTGGGTCGGCCCCACTGCCCCCTAGCGCACCATGGGGCTTACAGCCTACCACGGCTCCCTGTGTCCCCGGCCTGGTCTCCCTCAGTGGGACACAGACAGCCCGCAGACTGGCCCCTGCCTTCCTCTCTCGTCTCAGGTGAATCGACACAACCTGGGGCCAGGGGGCTGGGGTTACCTGCCACTCCCGTCCCTCGTGGGTTGTGGGCAATGGGGGGGGGACAGCTGCTCACCTGGAAGGGACTGGCCTGGGCCACTGGCCACACCTCTCCAGCATTTGAGAGGTATGGGGTAGTTTTAAGGACTGGGCATTACCCGCAGGAAGCCCTGAAGCCAGCGAGTGGGAATTCGGGGCAGCAAGACCTGGAGGTGCCCTGTTAGGGCCAAGCTGAGTCCCCCCAGATGTGTGTCGAAGTCTAACCTCCAGTGCCTCCGGGCGTGACCGTAATTAAGGTAATCAAGGTAAAATGAGGTCATAGGGTGGCCCTGACCCAGTATGACCGTGTCCTTCTAAAAAGGGGTTAGAACACAGACTCACGTGGAGGGACGCCCACGTGAGGCCACAGGGACGGGCCCCCCTGGAGCCGAGGGGCGAGGCCTCGGGAGGAGCCGGCCTGGATCGCAGGCCGGGCTCTAGATGGAGAAACAAGTGTCTGCTGTGGGAGCCCCGCCGGGGCGGTTCTGGTGGCCCCGGGACGCCCGGGCAGGCCTCACGACAGGTGCTCCAGGGAGCAGGTCCTACTGGAAATCACGCCCCAGATTTGATGGAAGGTGGTGGGGCCACAAAGAGCAGCCAGTTACGCCTCAGCACGCCTCCCACGCTGACGTCAGGGCCCTGAGAGCAGAGGAGACCCCACGCCCCCACCCCGTGGGACAGCTGCCGGAAGCATTCGAGACCCCAGCTCTGATTCCCCGAAGCCCCCAAGCAGGCGGCCCACACGCCCTCGCTAAGGAGAACAGCCTCGCGGGTCCGGGCCCTGCAGACCTCTCCCCCGAGCCTCCCTGCCTCCCCTCTGGGCTGCGACCAGTCAGGAGGGGCAAGTCTTGCTGAGCAGCGGGGGTCCCCCACAGGCGGGGATGAATCATTATACAAGGAGCGGCAGCCAGGCCGCTGTGGTCCAGCAGTCCCAGGAGAATGCAGGCGGCCACCGAAGATTCAGGATGCTGGCGGCCTGGGAGGAATTAGGCCGGTGGGAGGAGTTCATGGATAGGAGGCCCTTTCCAAACCCAGGCAAGGGTGTGCACCAAGGGTGCCGGTGGGCCTCTGGAGCGGCTCCTGGAGACGGGGGTGGAGGTGGTGGTGACCGGGGCCTGCAGGAGGCACGATGGGGAGGAGCTGAGCCAGTGCGAGAAGACTGGGAGGCGGGAGGGCTGGGTGGGTGCACTCTGAAGGATCAGAGCGCCAGCGCCTGCCGAGGTCCCCTGGAGGCCCGAGGACACGAAGAGCTGCCGCGTGAGGGGCCGTGGGGGTCGGCCGGCTCTGGACCCTCCTTAGGCCAGGGTGGGTGGTAGGTCCCGCCAGAGCTGGGGTCCCTCGTGTTCCCGTGGGATGCCAGGGCCCCAGATGGCCCAGCAGGTGGCAAGGCAGGGGTGGTGGCCAGGGGTTGTGACGCAGAGGTGTCCAGGACGCCGTGTCCTAGCAGAGTGCGTTAGTCACTGACTGCTGCCTAACAAATTATCCGAGATCCAGCCGCTTATAGCCGCCACCTACCGCCTCCCACTCTCTGTGGGCCAGGAATCTGGGTCAGGGTGTCAGCTGGGGCTGCAGGGCTGCGGGGCCCCCTCCAAGCTCCCCCACGTGGCTGTCAAAGGCCTCGGGTCCTTGCAGGCTGCTGGCCAGGGACAGTGGTTCCTTCCTCGGCGGCTTCCCCGGCAGGCAGCAAGCAAGACGGCAGCCAGCTCCCTGAGGAGCATGTGGAGAGAGGCAGGGCAGGAGCAAAGCAGGTCTCTTTACGACTGGTCGGGGAGGGGACATCCTGTCACTTCTGCCACCTCCTGTTGGTCCGAGGCAAGTCAGTGAGTCCAGTCCCTGCTCCAGGGGAGCACGTCACAGGGCACGGATGCCAGGATGGGGTCACGGAGCAGCTTAAAGACCACCACTCCAGGGAGAGACGGGTCCCGCTTGGCCTTCGCATCCCCAAAAGATCAAGAGTGGGTGACCCCCCACCAGTGTTTCCCACATGAGCCTGGCCTCGGGCAGCGAGACGCTGGGGAGGGGAGGCCCCTCAGGCCTTTCCAGGACCGTCGATAAAAGTCTGCGTCAGCCCTGGAGCGCGACCCTCAGAGTACCACGGGGCTTCCCTGCTGGGAGGGCACTGCAGACGCGGAGACGGCTGTCCCCCTCGAAGACGGAAGACGGAAGGCAGGCTCCTCAAAACAGCAAACCTGGACTGCCTCGCGCGTGTCCCTGGAAGACGTGAGAGCAGGGCCTCAGACGTTCACGGGGGAGGACTCACGAGCGCCAAAAGGTGGGAGCAACCCAAGTGCCCGCTGATGGATGAGTGGATGAGTGGGGTCCATCCACACGATGGAATATTATTCGGTCTGAAAAAGGAAGGCCTTTCTGGCACCTGCCACAATGTGGATGGACCTTGCGGACAGGCTCAGTGACCTCGGCCCATCACAGAACAAACACTGTGTGATTCCACTTACATGAGTGGACGCCTCACCTCCGTAGACACAGAAGGGCTGGGGGAGCCAGGGCTGGGGGGTCGGTGTTTACGGGGACAGAGCTCCCGATGGGAAGATGAGGCAGTCCTGGAGCTGTACGGCGGTGGCGGCGGCACAAGGGTGTGAACGTGCTCAGGGCCACTGAGCCGTCCACGTGAACACGGCACATTTCCTGGTACGTGGCTGGGGCCACGCTTCGATTTTTTAAAGACTTTACGGTGCAGCGTGGCGGTACCTGCCATGCCCACGCACGAAACCAGCTGCACTGCGGCCTGCCGCGCTCCCCGGAGCAGACGCTCCCGTCCTGGGAGTCCGGGCACAGCCTCCAGCTTCAGGGGCGGACCTGGCGGGTGCTCTTCTGTCCTCATGGCCAGGGAGGCAGCTCGCGCTCTCCGCAGCGGGACCGGGCGGCACAGTCACTGCTGGCCTGAGACGCCCTGCTGTCACCAACGGTCCCAGTGTTTGAAATGGGCCACATCAGGGAAGGCATTTCTGGCTTTAAGTCATTGGAAGCTCAAACTGGCGGGAAGAATGAATGCGTCCCACTGAATGGCTGAGGGCCCGGTGTCAGGATTCGCTCGATCAGGGCTGTGGTTCTGTCTCTGGGACTGTCTGCTCTGCCCGCTGCGCGTGTTGGCTTCACCCTCCGGCTGCCGCACCAGTCTTGCCATGTGACCCACAGGCCACACGCACACACAGCAAGCGCGGGTGCCTCGGCGAGACCAAGCTGCTCTTCCGGCGCCCGGTCCCCCGAGGCTTCAGCCCTGACTCACCCTGGGGAAGGAGCCCAGACCCCCCGGAACCTCTCTTCGCCCAGAAGCGTGGAGCTGTGCCCTGCCCGCGTGGGGGCTCACTAGGGAACTCTGAGCCTTCCAGGGGCAGACAGCGGGCCCCAGAGTCCTGCCCGACCCTGATCCCCAGGAGGGAATGGCCCGCAGAGCCCACAGAGGCCAGGCCTCCAGGGACCACAGGGGTCTGGGGCCAAGCCTGGGTGCTGGGACCTGTCATGGGAGGTGGGGGTCCCCGAGAACGAACCCCCCACCCTGTGTTTGCCACCCACGTGTGGCCCCTGTAGCGGCCTTTGGGGGCAAAGCAGGCCTTAGTGGCTGGTCCTCCAATTCCCCTCATGGGGGGCCCTTGGTATAGGGTGCTGGGGAGAGAGGGAGCCCCATGGTGGTCCTGGTCTCTCCAGTAAGCCTCACGGGGTTCGGAACCGTCACTTCGAAAAGGACGCCACATTCGGTTGGCTCCCCGAGGGTCGTACACAGGGCAGGAGGGGGTGGTGCAGAGACCCCAGGGGCCCACGCTGGAACCAGCTGGGTCCCTCTCTGCACCCCTCCACTGCACCTGCCCCCAAGGCCTGCAATTACGTGGTCCTCCGCACCCTCTCCCTCCGGCCCTGCATCCCACTGGAACCCACGACCACACTCCCCAAACCATTCGCCTGAGACAGCCAGAGCCGTCCTCCACACTCTGCCCCAAACTCGGGGGTGTCCCCTCTGCACACTCCCCACTGTCTGCAGCTGGAGTCTGGAGGAACAGACACGTTCCTGGCTGGACAGACAGCCTGTGTGGTCTGGCATGTCCCCCTACCTTCTTCCCCCAGGTGGGCTCCGGCTACCCAAATGTCCCTCGCCCTGCCTGTCCCCCCTTCTCAGGTGGCCTCTCTGTGGCCCGGCGCTGGCGTCTGTGTGGGAATCACTGCGGGGCCCTGGGATCATAGCTGGGCCCCTGGATCACCTGCCCAGCATGGGCTGCCGGGGATGCGGGGGGGTCCGTGGGCCGGGAGCCCACTCCCACCCTCTCCGCTCGGACACATGGGCCCCGCCCCCCCCGTCTGAAAGCCCGGCCCAGGTTCTGTAGTTTTGGGTTTTCCAGAACACTATTGTTCCCAGGCAAACCCGGAAATCATTCCGGTAGATTTTCCCTTTGTCTGCCCCTCTTCCATCCTGGCAGCCGCGTCCTCAGCGGCCTGCGCCCTGCCGGGAGCACCTCGCCCAGCCCACCGGCCGCACACTTCTGGGTCATGACCCCGGCCCTGGCCCGCTCCAGCTCCTGGGCCTTTCTGGCCACGGGCACCACGTGGCTGCCACCTAGTGGCCACCTCAGGGGTGACAGGCTTTCCCCGCGGCTGCGGGCCGGCTCCGCGGACCGGCTCACCCCCACCCAGCTCCTTCTCCCACTGATTCGTTTGCCTAGCAAATGACAGTGGGCTCTGCTTAGCCAGGCCTGGTGGGCCTCATGGCTAGAGGGGCACAGCCAGAGGAAGCACTCGGTCCCACTGCTCGGGGGACCCACCTCCCGGCAGGACAGGGGCCAGAGGTGTACCAACACCACCGGGCAGCGGGCAGGTGGGATGCAGGGACAGGCTCTCCCTGCCGCTCTGCCCGGGGCCCACCTTCTCCTCCAGCCTACGGGGGTAGTGGACTCCCCAGAGGGGAGGGGAGGTGGCTGGAGGTGCGGATGGGACGCAGCTGTCCTCCAGGGGCCCCAGCTCCAGCCGTCCCTCTGTCCTTCTCGAGGCCACCGGCCACGTCCTTTTGTCCTTTTTCTGTTTTTAACAGCTTTATTGGCTCACCGTCCCGTTCACGCCTTTCAAGCGCACGGTCGCTGGGTTTAGGACAGTCTCGGGGACGTGTAGCCGCCAGGTGGTCACGTTCAGAACCCACCTGCCCAGGCCCGGGCACGGCTGCACACGCTCTGTCCCCAGGCACCTGTCAGAGGGATCGGGCACCGTTCGCCTCCCGCATCTGGCTCATCCCCGGGGGGATGGCTTCACCGTCCACCCCCGCTGTTGTGTGTGTCAGGATGTCCTTCCGCGGGACAGACGGCCATGGTGTGTGTATCCATTCATCCTCTCAGGGGCACGCGGGCCCCGTTCGCTTTTTGGCGATGGTGAGTAAGGGGGCGGCGACCCCGTGGGGAGAGTTTCCCGCAGGGCCCCTCACCTCATCTCTCTGGGACGGCCCTAGAGGAGAGGAGCTGTGGGTCAGAGGGCTGCTCGGTGTTCACCTGAGGAACTGCCAGCCAGGGGAAGCCTCGTGCTCCCCTCCGGGACCCCGGCCCTCATCCAGGCCCTCCGACGGACGGCGCCTGACACGGAGCCCGGTGCTGCCGCCCGCCCGTCGCCGTGGGGCCTTGGTGTGCGCCCCGGGGCTCTGCTGGCCTCTGCCCCTTCCCCTTGCTCTCCCTCGGACTCCAGTCCAGGGTCTCCGAGCTCCTTCCCTGAACGGCTCCCAGGGCGTCGTGCAATCAGTCGGGGAACGTCCCAGCTGGAGTCTCCAGGAGGGTGAGGGCTCTGGCTTTTTTTTTTTTAATTTTTATTTATTTATTTGAGGGAGAGATAGAGACAGAGACAGAGCGAGCGCGAGTGCAGGGAGGGGCAGAGGGAGAAGCAGACTCCCCATGAAGTGCAGAGCCTGAGATCATGACCTGAGCCAAAATCAAGTGTCGATGCTTGGTGGACGGAGCCGCCCAGGCGCCCCCAGCGCTCGGTGTCCTGGAGCGCAGAACGGATGCTGCAGTCACTCTCCCTCGCCTGGAGAAGAAGCTCTCCGAGGACACGATCCAGAGCTGTCTTGATGTCTCTTTCTTTCTTTCTTTCTTTCTTTCTTTCTTTCTTTCTTTCCTTCCTTCTTTCGTAGTTTCAAGTTTTTATTTAAATTCTGGTTAGTTCACGTCCGGGGTAAGATTAGACGTGGGTGCACAAAACAGTGACTCAACATTCCAGACGTCCCCGGTGCTCGTCCCGAATCCCCATCACCTGCCCCCCCACCTCCCCCTGTAACCATCAGTGTGTCCTCTGTAGTGAGGAGTCTGTTTCTCGGTTGGTCTCTCTGTTTCTTTTTCTCCGTCTACGTTCATCTGTTTTGTTTCTCAAATTCCATGTGCGGTGAGATCATACGGCATTTGTCTCGGACTGACTTCTCTCACTCAGCCTGACGCCCTCCAGCTCCGTCCACGTCACTGCAAATGGCAGGATCTCATTCCCTACGTGGCCGAGTCATGTTGCACTGCTGTTCTAGTTTCCAGGCAGGGCCGCGGTGGGCAGAGCTCTTACCTGCAGAACATCGTCCAGTCTCTCCCCACTTTTCCGTGAACAGCAGCCCCCCACTCCTGGGCTAAGGGAGCCTGGAAACTCAGCCTTGGTCGCTCAGCCTGTCCTGAGCAGCTGAGTCTGAGGTTGACTTGGGAAGGCGAATGGCTCAGGTGGGGTCTGGGAGAGGTCATCCACGTCTTCGCTTCCCCCCCGCCCCGCCCCATGGGGAATCTGACCTGGTGGAATGTGGCCTCCATTTGAGGAGAGGCTGCCTGAGAAGGAAGCCATGCAGAGGAAAGCAGTACTAAGGTAGGAGAAGACGAATGGGTGAAGCGCCTGGATCAAGCCATGCCTGAAGGCTAACGCCCGGGCTTTTCAGTTATGTAAGCCACATTTTCTTTCGTACAAGTCGTTTTGAACCTTGTTTCTGTACCATGTGATCCGAAGACTCCCAGGTAACGCAAGGTGTATGACCCACAAACGATTAACACCTTAGCCTGTTTTTCTATCAGGTTTCTCGGTGTAGCGATTTGTGGGAGCAATTAGTACATGAGGAACTTCTTATCACATACTTTGCAAAAGTTGTGTCTGGTTTGCCCATCCGTTTCCTGACACTGAAGTCCTGCTGTAAGCCCAGTGTGGGCATGAGGGCTAACGTTCCGGACGTGCGGCTGACTTCAGTTTATTAACTGTTTGTCCAGGGTTCTGCCCTGCAGCTGCGAGCGCGCTCGTGTGCATTCTGGAGCTGAGCTCCTCCTGGCCTGTGAAGACCGGGAAGTGTCTGTTCCGGCAGCAGTCCGTGAACGTTTCGTAGGAATTCACCTATTAAGCCAGCTAGGTCCGGCGTGCCCGTGTATGCGGGCTTCTGGTCATGCAGGGGAGCGGTGCCTCTAGGCGGAGAGGTCCCCACGGAGCGAGCAGGCTGTGCGCGCAGAGCTCGGGCCGCCACCGGTGCTGGGATTTTGGTGGAGACTCAGAGGCAGGCGGAGGAGGGGACAGCTCACGCTGCAAGCCTGGGTTCGGCTGGGGCGTGACCGAGGCTGTTGGTCCAGGGAAGTTGCGGGCAGCTAAGGAGACGTGCGAGCCCGTGGCCAGGGTGTGCGCTGGCTGTCTCCGCTGGGTCCCCGGGGGGAGCGGGGCAGAGGGGGAAGTTGCCGGTTCCTGACCGAGCCCTGGCCGTTGGGTCCGTTTCGCCAGGGTCCGATTGCGTGTCCCGTCCACCAGATAGAACACCATCGGCTCAGTCTTGTCTTCCACACGATCCAGCCGTGTGTCACATCTGCTTCCGAGTCCGCGCTCCAGTGTTTGAGTCTGCGCTCTCACCCAGCGCCGTGTCCTCTCCCGTGTTTCCCGTGGGTCCCGCCGGAGCTAGGATTGTTTCCTGTCTTTCTGAAGCGTCAGTTTTGAGTTCCTTTCGTTCTGGTCTTCGTACGTCCTTCCCTCTGTTCTCTCTGGGCCTCTCTCCGCTCTTGCTGGAGCTGCTGGAGCCGGACGCGGCACCCGTTTCGGTTTTGTAAGCGGCGGTCTCCGGCTGGGAACTTCCCTCCCCGGGCTGCGGTGACACAGTCCGCTGTGTTGTACTTTCCTTGTGGCTCATCGGAAGTTTTCGTGGTTTCCCCTGCGATGGTCTCCTCGGCCTCAAGGTTGTTTACGAGTGTGTATTTTAGTTCTTAAGCATATGTTACTCTTGTGAAAAATCTCTCTTTTTATGCTTAAAAGAAACATTTAGTTCTAGGAGGACTTTCTCCCCCTTTTTGTAGATTCCTTGGGGTTTTCCACGTAGATAACAATGTCACGGGCAAACGGGGTAGTTTTATTTCTTCCTTTCTATGTGTGCCTTTTGCTTTGTTTTCTTGCCACTGGCGAGAACTTCCCCAGGCTGGGCCCTTCCCTGGCCTCCGGGGAAGCCCTCGGTCTCCCAGCAGCAAGTGTAATGTTAGCTGTGGGCTTTGGGGAGACGTTCTCAATTTTGTTGTTATAGTTCCTCTCATTCCTAGTTTTCAGAAAGTTTTTTTTTTTTTAATCACGTATAGGAGTTGAATTTCATCAAAGTTTGTCAATTCTTCTTCTTTAGTCAACGAATTACATTGACTTTTCAAACGCTGGGCCAGCTTTGTGTCCCTAGAATAAAGCCCACTTGGTCATGGTGCTGCCAAGTGCTGGGGGCTAATGTTTTGTTAAGGGTTTTCGCATCTATACTCACGAGGGATGTTGGTCCGTAGTTCTCTTGTGATGCATTGTCTCGTTATGGCGTCTGGGCAATACTAGTTTCCTAAGATGAACCGGCACAGCTTCTGGAAGAGGTTGTGTAAGGTTCTTCCAGTGTTTGGCAGAATTCTCCAGCAAAACCATCAGGACTAGAGCTTTCTTTCTTTGGAGTTTTAAAATTTTGAAATCAACGTCCTTCACATTCACAAGGCTGTTCAAGTGATCGACTTCAAGTTGGATAAGTCGTGGTCGTTTGTGCCCTTCTAGGAGCTGCTCCCTTTCATCTAAGTCGCCAAGCGTCTGTGTGTAGGGCTGTTCACTATGTTCCCTTAATAGCCTTTCGGCGTCTGTAGGGTCTGTTGTGAGATCCCCTCTTGTCAGGCTCACTGGAAGCCTGTCAACTTTATTGACCTTTTCATAGAAACACTTTTTGTTTCTTTGATTTTCTCTGTTATTTGCTTAAAATTTCATGGATTTCTGCTATCTGTATTATTTCCTTTCCTTCTCCTTGCTTAGGGTTCATTTTTGCTCTTTTTTCCTCTAGATCTTAAAGTGGAATCTCCTTTTTTCTCGTCCAAGTGTTTAATGCTACGAGTTTCCCTCAAAGCTCTGTGTTTGTTGCAGCCACAAAGTCCTACATGTTGCACTTTCATTTTTATTCATTTTAATTTTTTTCCAGTTTTCCTTGAGATGTCCTCTTTTTTTAAAACAATATTTTATTTAGTTATTTGACAGAGAGAGACAGTGAGAGGGAACACAAGCAGGGGGAGTGTGAGAGGGAGAAGCAGACTCCCTGCTGAGCAGGGAGCCCGATGTGGGGCTTGATCCCAGGACCCCAGGACCATGACCTGAGCTGAAGGCAGACGCTTCACAGACTGAACAGCCCAGGCGCCCCTGAGATGTCCTCTTGATCCATGGATTGTTTTGAAGTGTGTAGTACAGTTTTCAAGAGCTTGGGGATTTTCTTGTTATCTTTTTTTTTTTTTAAGGTTTTATGTATTCATTTGTCAGAGAGAGAGAGAGCAAGAGAGACAGAGCAGAAGCTGGGTGAGCAGCAGAGGCAGAGGGAGAAGCAGGCTCCCCGCTAAGTAGGGAGCCCAACACGGGACTCGATTCCAGGACCCCGGGATCATGACCTGAGCTGAAGGCAGACGCTCAACCAACTGAGCCACCCAGACTCCTGAGAGAACACTATCAGAAATGTGGAATAGAGCTGAGATCAATGTCAGAGGAAACGTGCTGTAGCCGTAAATGCAAAACTTAGAAAATGTGAACGGTTTGTAATCAGTGGAGTGACTAAAAGGGTCCTAAGAGAATATTATGAACAGCTCCATGCCAGCACATTCAACAGATTCCTTGAAAAACACAAAGTACCAAAGCTCACTGAAGACGTAGATGACCTGATAGGTCTATATCTAGCAAAGAAATAGAACTTTCATTAATTTTTTTAAAAGATTTTATTTATTTATTTGAGAGAGAGCAATCAAGAGAGGGTGAGAGCAGGTGGAGGGACAGGGGGAGGGAGGAGCAGACACCTGCTGACCAGGGGGCCCTGTGGGGGTGCGGGGCTGGACCCCAGGACCCCGGCATCATGAGCTGAGCTGAAGGCAGACACTTTTTTTTTTTAAAGATTTTATTTATTTATTTGACAGAGATAGAGACAGCCAGCGAGAGAGGGAACACAAGCAGGGGGAGTGGGAGAGGAAGAAGCAGGCTCATAGTGGAGGGGCCTGATGTGGGGCTCGATCCCATAATGCCGGGATCACGCCCTGAGCCGAAGGCAGACGCTTAACCGCTGTGCCACCCAGGCGCCCCCGAAGGTAGACGCTTAACTGACCGCACCACCCAGGTGCCTGAAATCGAACTTTTAGTTACAAAGAAAATAATATATATACCCTGAAATAAATATATATATATACCCAAATAAATTGTTTGCTGGGGTTATGTTTTAAAAACCCAATGATAAGAAAACAGCTCAATTGTAAAAACCGGTCAAAGCATTTGAGCAAACCCCTTACTAAAGAGGACGGATGGTGGCACATGAGTGAGCACACGAGAAGGCGCTACGAGTCATTCGTTACCAGGAAAGTGCAGATTAAATCCACAATGAGGGGGCGCCTGGTGGCACAGCGGTTAAGCGTCTGCCCTCGGCTCAGGGCGTGATCCCGGCGTTGTGGGATCGAGCCCCACATCGGGCTCCTCCGCTATGAGCCTGCTTCTTCCTCTCCCACTCCCCCTGCTTGTGTTTCCTCTCTCCCTGGCTGTCTCTCTCTCTGTCGAATAAATAAATAAAATGTTTAAAAAAAAATGTAAATCCACAATGAGACACCACCGCACGTCCATTAAAATGGCTGAAAGTTAAAAGACTGACGACCGAGTGTTACGAGACGGGCGGCGAGTCTCACCTCCCACCGTGGAGAACAGCGCGGCGACCTCTTCACGGCACTGACCAAGAGAGATGGAAGTATTTGTCCGCGCTGACCCCTGAACACAGATTGTCCCAGCAGCTTTATTTGTAACCGCCCCAAACCGGGAACAACGCCCACGTCCATCAATAGGGGAGCGGATAAGCAAATTGGGGTCTATCCTGCCATACGAGGGACTAGTTCTCAGCCATGAAACGTAAGGAACAACATGGACAGATCTCAAAGTCACTGTGTGAAGAAGCCGGACAAGAAAAGAGTGGGTCAGGGGCGTCTGGCCGGCTCAGCAGGGGAACGTCCGACGCTCTGTCTCAGGGTCTGGAGCTCAAGCCCCACACTGGGCATAGAGCTTACTTAAAAAAAAAAAAAAAGAGTACATATTATATGACTTTATTTACATAAAGTTACAGAACTCTCTAGTGATGGAAGCAGACCAGCGGTTCCCCAGGGTGAGAAGGGGGAGGAGGGGCGGGGAAGTTTGGGGGGGCGGGGGGAGCTTGGGGGTGTCGGGTGTGCCCACCGTCTTGACCGGGATGATGGTTCCACGGGTGTATGGGTGTGGCCAACGTATAATCGTGTCCTGTGGAAGTGTGTAGTCCCTCGTGTGTCAGGGACACCTCGATGAGACTGTCCACAAACTGCAAGAGCTGAGGGGGCCTGGCCAGCTCAGTCAGAAAAGTGAGCAGCTCCTGGTCTGGGGGCCACGAGTTGGAGCCCATGTGAGGTGTGGAGATTGCTGAAAAATAATAATAAACTTAAAAACCCCACAACTTCAAGTGGTCTTCCGGAACACTCGCGTTGGGGACGGTTCCTCTCGGAAGGACGCAGTGGCCGTGGGGTGATAAACAGGAGTTACAGGAGGCCACCTGTGGGCACTCTGGTCAACAGCCCCAGGGCCTCCCAGCCCGCAGAGTGGGGCCCCCCATCCATGAGCGCCACGGTCACGACTGTCACCTCGGGCCCAGGTCCAGCAGCGGTGGGGGCACCTTGGCCGGCAGCGACGGCTGTGGAGGGGCAGGGAGGCCTCTGCTCCTGGGCGGCTGATGTCTGGCTGACCTCTGAGGGGTGCGGAGGAGCCCAGCAGCCCCCAGCCCCGCGGCACGACCCCAGGACCGGTCAGCACCTCCTCCCTCGCCATCCACCTTCTCCAGAGAGCACACCCAGGGCTGGACGGCAGGCCCGCTTGGAGGGCTGCTCCCTGCTCTGGGCCCCGATGACGCCCACAGTGGGTGCACAGGGAGCAGGAGAGAGGAGGGAAGGGGAGGGAGGGAAAGCCCTGGAAAGCCAGGGGCAGCCTGCAGAGACAGAGCGAATGCCCGATCTGGGGAAGGCACAAAGGGAGGGAGAGGGAATTGCTTCAAGGGACCACCGGCTCTCCGAGAGCAGGCAACAAAGCCGTCCAGGGGCTGAGAGAGAGGACAGCCTGAGCAGAGCAAGGGGCCCTTTCGGAGTAGCCTACTCACAGAGGGACAGCCCAGGGTGGCCCGGAACCGATGGGGGAAGGTGGATTGGTCACCCTGGGGACAGGAAGGGACGGAGATAGCAGCAAGCTGGGCACGGCGGCAGGGGTCCAGTCCAAAGACCACACAGGAGGAGGTGTTTTGGAGGGAAGCCCTTGGACTGCGGCAGGAGATGCTGTGGAAGGTGCAGCAGAAGCCGAGATCAGGGCCACGGAGGAGCTGATGCACGGGGCCACGGTATCTTGCTCCAGGAAAACTGGAGCCTATCCTGCTTGCTACTGACATTCTGGTTTGAGGAATCATTTAGACCTGGAGTCAGAAGCCAGTCTCCCCGAAGGAAGGTAACCAACAGGATCAGCATTTGCGAAGGGGTGGAGGGCACCCAGCCAGCCGTGGTTCTCGCAAAAGGCAAAGAGCAGACCCTCTTGGGCTGAAAGGCCCCGACACTTCCAGCCCCCACCCCAGCCTTTCTCTGTGACTCCCCAGCAATGAAACCCAGGCAGGTGAGAGTCTCTCTGGGGATCCCAGGGCAGAAGGCAGAGCGGGGTCTTCCAAGGCCTAGGGACACCTCCCACTGATCCCCCCCGGGGGGGGGGCCCGAACCCGGGAGCAGCCCCCCAGGCCCATGGGAGGCAGTGGATGAGGACCCTGGAGATCTGGGGCAGGGTCAAGATGGAGCCCAACAGGGGCTGCTGGGGAGCCAGGAGCAAGCCCGTCCAGGGCAGGACAGAGGCAAGCCTCTGTTAGAGGACACACAGGAGCTGCCCTGAGGACGGACACTACAGGACGGGCTAGTCCCAGGGCTGCCTGGGCTGCGAGGAGAGGCCTCTGCCCTATCTCCCCAAAAGGGCCCCTTATGGCATCAGCAGGACAAGCTGACCCCTGGGGGCCAGTTGGTTGGGTGGTCTGGGTAGCAGCCCCCTGGGGGAGGGGGAAGGGGGCAGGTGGAGAGGAGGGGGGAGAAAAAGCACATGACTCCACTTTCCCGTTTTCCATCATCTTTCAGGAGCATCTCTTACGGAAAATACTTCCCTGACGAGTGGTTTCCCCACCGCACTTTGTCCTGCTGTTCAGCTGTCACAGTCCAGTAAAGCAGGGAAACTACTGGGGTCTGGTGGCCCGGGGTGTTTCGGGGGGTCTGGCTGGAGAAGGTGCACTGATGTGAGAAAACCCTTCCCTGCCCTGCAAGTCTGTGCTGTGGTCTGAGGCTCACTTAAAAAAACCCAACTATTTATAAATAGACAGATGAACTCACCCCAGTTGGACGGAGCGGGGAGGGAAGAGGCGGATGACCCAGGGCCGTGGGGTCACTGGCGAGGGCCTGTTGGGCTCTCTGCACACATTTGAGCTGATTTCAGGGTTCGACCCTTGTCCCCAATGGCCCCAGACGACACCAGCCTCATTCAAGGACCCAGAGCTCCAGGAAGGGCCTGCTCAGGATGGGCACTTCTGAAGAGTGTCCACACGACAGGCTGTCCTGCTGACGCCCCCTCCCGTCCCCAGCAGCCACACCAGTGTGGCCATCAGACCCGTGCGGTGCTGCCTGCACTCATCGCTTGATACGTTCCTGGAATCAGATTTCTTTTCAGGGGCGCCCCGCTGGCTCCGTCGAAGACCGAGCGCCCCTTGATCTCGGGGTTGTGGGTTCAGGCCCCATATTTGGTGTAGAGAGGACTTAAAATCTTTAGAAGAAAATTCTCTTTTCAAGGTTCGATATAATTATCTCCCTTCTAAGCAAAATATGAAACGGACCCTTTATTTAATGTTTCCCTATAACATTAGAAATGATCACATGTTGTGGTCCCATTTTAACAGATGGCTTCCTTCCCAGGGTCACCAGCAGCACTGGTGGGGGGAGTCCATCCACCGTCCATCTGTCCATCGGACCTCTGGGCTGCGGTGGGGGCGTGGGCGCAGGCTGGAGGGTGCAGGGGGTGGGTGGGAAGCAAGACCTGGCCAGTGCTCAGGCGTGGGCGGTAGCACGCCTGCCTTGTTCCAGCTGTCGACGTTCATCCCTGTTTATGGCCGAGCAATCCTGCGTCGTGCGGACACGCCACACTCTGGTGGCCTGGTCAGCAGGTGGTGGACGTGGGGTCGTTCCTGCCCAAGCGTCTGCGTGGACACATGTTTCTTAGCTGCTGTAGCAATTGGCGGATAACTGGCAGCTTCCCTCCTCTCTGCCCCGGCGTCCCCCCCAGAAGCAGCCAGAGACAGCCCATGCGGCCCTGACCCATCCCACGGGCTGCACCTGCCGCCACGCCCCCACGTCCCCACGCCCCCACGTCCACTGCCCCCACGCCCACTCCTGTGGCCCCCGGCTTCCCCTCCAGTCTGCCGGAGGAGCTCAGGGCTCCCACTGGGGTGGCGTTCGTGGCTTCCCGGAAGGGTCGCAGTTCCGGCTCTGACATTCGGCTGTACGATCCATTGCCAGGTGAGGCTTGCGTCCTGCGAGCTGAGGGTCCGGCGTCACCCCGCGGCCCGCGGACGTCCAGTTGCCCAGCACCGCTGGTTGAAAGAATGTCCTCTCACCGGTGGGTGGTCTGGGCGCCCGCGTTTAAATTTCTTGACAACAAATACTTGGCATGTACCTTTTTGTAAAGTATGAAGTGTTTCTTTAAGAAAAAAAGGCCGGGGCCGACTGGCGGGAGGCCAGGTGAGATCCCTGCCCCGGGTGCAAGTAATCGGCTTGCCCCCCCCCCCCCCCGCCCCTCCGGGACAGCAGGTGCGGGCAGTGGCCCCCGGGGGCTGAAGGCTGGGGCTGACCCACCGCATTGCTCACACTTTCAGGCCGGCTTTGAGTGCCCACGCAGGAAGTGTGGGGCCCCTGGACTCGCCAGGCCCTCCCGCTGCCCTTCCACCCAGGAGCTCGGGCTCCAGGAAGCCGCAGCCGGTGGAGGCACCGCCTGCCACGGGTCCCAGTGCCGGGAAAGCGTCCCTCCCACCGCACCCGCCGTGCCAGCCTCACCACCGGGGTCCCTGCCAGACCAGCACTTTCTCCCCTTGGTCCTGGTAGGGACAGGCTGGACGAAGTTTGGTGAGATGCCAGCTGCCTGGATTGCCCGGGGCACGGGGACGTAGGGTGAGATGATTCCTTGCTCCAAACCAAAGCAGCTTCAAGGAGCGAGAACACGCCCCTCGGTGGCCCAAACCTGCTCCCTTTATAAGGTGTCTGGGGTCTGAGAGAGGTGGCAGCCTTCCTCCCGGCCTTACTCACCCCGACCCCTCCTGTTTATTATTGGGCTGTGGTTCTAGTTGTCTCAGTGGGGGTTCTGACCTGGGCACGGGGAGTTATGTGCAAGCCCCAAACCCCAAACTGTCAGAATTGGGCCTGGCCAGGGCTCTCTTTGGATGCACCCTGGCCAGGCCCGGCGGTGCCTGCCCCCCCGCCCCCCGTCCCCTGCTCCTAGAAGGCTCGCGTCAGCTTCTGAGATCCCAGGTGCGCGGCTGCTTTGTGCCGACCCCCAAACCAGGCCAGACCCCAACCCCCCGGCAAGGACGCGGGAAGCATGCCCCACACACCAAGTCCTCTGCTCAGAAATGGAACCTGGATCCCGCGCTATGGCGGGTTTTCAGGGGTGAAGGGGCCGAATCTGATAGTTGGCGGCAGGACCGAGCAGAGGAAGGACGGGGGAGACACCGCAGGCCGGGGCTGATTCTCAGGAAACCAGCTCTTCCAACGTGCAATTGCGGAAACTAGAGGTTAGCAAAGATGGATTCTTACCGTTTCTACATACAATGAATTACTGCTGGACTTACGTTCACATTTTTGCAAAGACTATTTTTAAGGATTTGAGATATAATCTCCAGCCGACTCTGTGCTCAGCAGAGCGTGATGTCGGGCTGGATCCCTCGCCCCCGAGATCGCGACCTGAGCTGAAACCCAGGTGCCTCTCAAAGACTATTTTTATTTATTTATTTTAAAGATTTTATTTATTTATGTGACAGAGAGACAGCCAGTGAGAGAGGGAACACAAGCAGGGGGAGTGGGAGAGGAAGAAGCAGGCTCCCAGCGGAGGAGCCCGATGTGGGGCTGGATCCTGGAACGCCAGGATCACGCCCCGAGCCAAAGGCAGACGCTTAACGACTGCGCCACCCAGGCGCCCCTCTCAAAGACTATTTTTAGATACGCGAGCTGAAGTATTTATCTATAAATGACTCCACGTCTGGACTCTGCTTCCAAATAATCTGGTGGCGGGGCTGGTGCGTGCTCCCCGCCGTAGCTGGGGAGGGGGGGGGGACACGCAGGTTGCGTGCTTGCACCGGGTTTTAGCTCAGACCCGCCTAACACCATATTTTGTTGTACACTCGAAATGCTCCAGAGCCAGAGGGTCGGAGGCCCTGATGTCTGACCGAGCTGCCGAGGGGCAGCAGCAGGCCCCGGGGCAGCATCCAACCGTCCGCAACTTTGAAAGGCCTCGGGGTGGCCCCCACACCAGCTGCTGCCCCCGCCCGTCTGTCCAAGAGCGTGTGGGCTGGAGAATGGGGGTCTGCCCAGCCCCTTTCTGGGCTTGCCAGACCACCGGCCAGTGCCCAAGAGCCCAGGACTCTGACCCCAGGGGCTCCTCCCACAGCCAAGAGCGGTGCGCCCAGGGCAGCTGGTCAGATCCACTGGGGACTCTCACAGCAGGGGGAGGGCCGTCTTGGAGCACCTAGGTGCCTGCTGAGAAGAGGCGGCCCCGGGCGCCCACGGTAACTTGGATCCAGAAACTCAACACTGACCAGGCCCCTGACCTGCACATCCTGCCCGCCCCCCTGCCTCACCCCTTCCCTCCCCTGGTTGCCTGTCCCCCCCAGTTCCTCTGCCCACAGGCCACCCCAATGTATCTGGTCAGGGCTGGGGCTTCTTGCTTCCTCTGGGCCTTCAGCCTTGCCCCCCAGAACCGGTGCTGAGTGGGTCTTGTGGCCCCCGGTCAGCGTCGCCGCCCACAGACCAGGCCAGCCGCCGACACACAGACAACCAGACATGGAGCACTCCGCTGTCCTTTATTAACACCTCTGCAGAGCCCCCGCTGCTGGGGGCGTGGACAGGCAGCTCCAGCAGCAGAACTCAGGCGCTGGCGTTTTGGGTCTCAGCTGTGGGGGGCCTGTGGACAGCCACCGTCCACACAGAGCGGGCCCCTGAGGACACCTTGCAGCCTGCCTCTGCCTGGGGAGCTGGGGGAGGCGTGGGCAGCGCGTGGGATACTGCCCACCCGGGAAGGCAGCAGTAGGCTCCTGGCTCCGAGAGCTGTTGGCAAAACTACTTGCAAAAGCAACAGGGGGCTGGCTGGACCTGGCGCCCGCGGGCCGTGTGCTCACCGTCCCTCCGGGACAGGCTGATTCTGCCCACGCGCCCAGGAGCTCTGGGGGCACAGCCACCCTTGAGTGTCAGGAAAGCTATGGTCCCTCTCCAGAAATAAAAGTGCACGTGCACACACCTAGTCCAGGGGGCCACGCTGGGGGTCGGTACCCCCCTCCCCCGGCTGCCACCCAGCTCCTTGACGGAAGCTGCCAGAAGATGCTGCTCAGGGCCCCAGACTCTAGAAGGCCTGGACAGCCCGCCTCCAGTGTTAACTGGCTACTCAGGGAGGGAAGAAAACCGGACCTGGGCCTGGACACCCCCCTCTGCGTCCTAAGTGTGCGGGGGGGGGGGGCCGCCGGAATACCAGATGGGGAGAGCCTGGGGTGGGCGGGCAGGAGGTGGAGGGGACAGGGTCACTGGAATGGGCTCCGGCCAGGAAGGCTGGGTGTGGGCAGGAGCCTGTCGGGGAAGGCCAGGGTGGGGTCCTGGCCGGTCGGAGGGAGGCCTGGGCACCGGGCCAGCGCCCAGCCCACCGGGCCAGCGCCCAGCCCACCAACCCCCCTGGGCTCTGGAAGAACCTGGTGCTGGGGTCTGGACATGGCTCAACCCGCTCCCCGGCCCATCAGGAAAGCACTTTGATGCCGAAGTGTTTGCGAAGCTGTTCCAGAAACACGAACGTGAGCACGGTGTGGGGCATGAGGCGGATGCCTGCAGGCACGAGGCCCTGGGCGGAGACAGGGGGACAGGAAGTGAAGAGAGCCCGGCGGGCCCGCCCCCAGCCCTAGCCCCGCCCCGCAACCACCGCCCCCCACCGCCCCCCACCGCCCCTCAGCCCCGGCAGCCCCACCCCCTCCCTAGCCCCTGCAGCCCCGGCCCCAGCTCGGCCCCCTGCCCCGCCCCCTCCCCCTCCCTGCCCCAGACCCCGCCCCTGCCCCACCTTGTAAAAGGCCAGCGGCCCGAGCTTTGCTGTCTCTACTGCGCAGTGGAGAACACCCTGGGGAAAACACAAAATAAAGCAATAAACAAAGCTGCTTTTTACTTGCGAGGTACAAGTAACACCCTCCCCAGAACTGGCCAGTGGCCCCGTGCAGTGAGCGGCCTGGACCAGTCAGAGGTCCTGACGGCAGGAGGGGCCAGCAGGCAGGAAGGTCAAGGGCCACCCTGCCTGCTGACACAGCAAAACCAGAACAGGGACAGGTGACCCGCTGGCACCCACGCCTGCGGTCGGCTGCGGGTTCTGGGCCTGCAGACCCCTCACCGACCTTCCCTGACCACAGTGAACCCCCGGCCTCTGTGATCACACCACGGAATCAGATTTAAAAACACACATGGTGGGGGGCCCTGCTGGCTCAGTCGGTAGAGCATGGGACTCTTATCTCAGTGTCGTGAGTTCAATTCCCACGTTGGGCGTGGAGCCTACTTAAATCAAATAAAATCTTTAAAGACACACACAGGGCCAAGGGCTGCTCCAAGGCCGGCTGGGAACAGCAACTCACGGAGGGGGAAGAAAGCCTCATCCACATGCCAGGACAAGGGCACGGGGTCACCCAGCCACGGAGTTCGACAGTAGCAGCATGGGGACCCCTCCCTGGTCTCCCGTCCCAGCCCCCACTCACCTGATACTCGCCCTTGGAGTTCATCAGCCGCGTCTTCAGGACGTCCAGGGGCTGGCACAGGATCGTGGCACACCCACCCTGCGGGGGGGGGCTTATCACCAATGGGGCTGCCAGGCAGAGTACGTGGGCATCCTCACCCCCCCACAGACCCACCCCCATAGAAGGCCCTGGGTTGCACCCCCGGAGGCATCCTCGGGGCCGCTGGGGGACACTAAGAACCATGCTGGCTGGGGCAGCGGGATCTCAGCGCCCGTTTACGTACGTAGCTCAAGGGACATCCGCCACACCTGCCCACAGCCCCCTGCCTTCTGCGCCCCGGCCTCTCCCTGGGCCCCCACGGCCAGGCCAGCACTCACTGCGATGAAGCTGGCAACGAAGTGAGTGAGGACGCCGTCAGACAGGTACCCGGTGCTGAGGACCAGCTGCTTGGCTTGATCGTAGCAGGACAGCTGTGGGGGTGGAGGGGACGAGAAGGACTGTGGGATGGGCCCCGGCTCCAGGCAAAGTAGACAGGGGCCCCCAGGGACACCACCAGGGCTGACCAAGCGTCTGCCCTACAGGCCCCTCCACGGCCACCGGGCCAGACAAATGGGGAGGCCCGGACCGGGAGGGGCCTCCCCACCTGCCCAGCCCCCACCTGCGGTCCGAGCCCACGGCCTTCCGCCACCACCTCTCCAGGGTGCCCCGAGAGCCCCACCGCCGGCAGAAGCCCCACCTGGCCCACGGTGACAAGCATCCCCCGACTGGATGCCATGCTCGCGCCCGAGAACAGCTTCTTCAGACCCTCTGCCGGAGAAGGGAGGTCAGGCGCCTGGCCAGATCCCGCAGGTCTCCCCCAGGTCCTGCTCAGCACCCCCCAGGCCCCACTGGCTCCTTGGGCCTCCAAACACGGGGCCTGCTCCTCTTACCTTCTCGGGCCACGCGGTACAAGCCGTCCACGGCGTGGGCGTAGCTGCCAGGGACAGACAACGGGCCTGTGTGAGGCTCTCCCTGCCCACCAGCCCCCACGGAGGGTCCTCCCCCGGGGACAGCCCTGCAGCTGTCACGGCGGCACCCCCCCCCGAGGCTGGCCCTGTCTGTGGGCTGTTCCTGAGGGTGCGAGGGTGGGGGCCTGCCTGACCCCCTCCACTCCATTCACTTGGTCCACTTTTGGTGGCTCACGCTCCGGCCCGAGTGGACAGTGGGCTTGCCTGGGGCCCCATTTTGCCCCTGGACTGTAGCCAGCGCCTGGCTGCTAGCTAGGGTGTCTGTCCGTCGGCAGCCTTGGAATCATCAGGATCTTAAGACTTCATAAAAAATGGTATTTTACCATTAAAAAAAAAAAAAAAAATCCCAGCTCCCAAACCTGTTTAAAGGCCCAAACTCACTTAAACTTGTAAAGCATCTTTCCTGTGACCGAGTACAAGATACCAGAAAGGGGGGGGAGTAGCCAGCCTCCGTCCCAGACCCCCCACCGGGAAAGAACCCAGAGGCCCTCGTGACTCAGGGCAGGGCCCATGGGCGCGGTGTCAGCCGGCTCTGCCTGCCCCCGGTGACGCCACAGGCAACATGGCTTGTTGGGACTCCCAGCCGTGGCCTGGCCCAGCCGCTCAGGTCCTCCTGCTCCGCACCCCGCGGCACCCCCAGAGCACAGCGTGGCCGGCTACTCACTTGCGACGCTGATGTGGGGGCAGCTTCATGTCATTCTGCATCCTGAAACAACCACACCGGCTCAGGGGGCGGCAGGGGCACCGGGGCTCCCCCTGGCCTGCCCCCCAGTGTCCAGGACCCCAAGGTCCAAGCGCTTGTTCCAGGCGGAACACACCACACACCCCAGTGAGTAAGCCCCCCGCCTGCTGGGGGTCAGGAAAGACCCTGACCTTGGGTGGGGCACACACTGACCTGACATTGACCATATCGGCGGGAGTCCCCACGAAGCCTCCAATGCAACCTGGGGCGACAGACCCCAGAGCCAACATGTGGCGACTGGCGATGCCCACCTGCACCCACCCGCCCCGGCCCAGCCGGCAGCTCACCGCTGATGGAGCCCAGCAACACCTTCTTGTAGAAAGGCAGGGGCCCCTGGCTGCCCTTGGTCACGTGGTCCCGCACGGTCTCATAGATGGCGAACCGAGTCAGGGAGTAGGTCATCTGGGGGCAGAGGGGCCCAGCTCAGAGGGTGCAGGTGGAGGCACCCTGCTGGGCATGTCGGCCCTCCCCACCCCAGCCCTTCTGGGGCACAATCATCACCAAATGGGCCATGGGGACAGGGATGGACCCTCCCAAGGCCACACCGTGACCAAGTGACTGAGCCAACTCATAAACCCGGGGATGGCTGAGTCCAGAGTCTCCCTCCCTGGGTTCAGTTTCCCCATCTCTAAGTAGACGCCTTGAGCCAGCTGTGAGAGCAGGGCTGGCCCCGTGGAAGGCAGAAGCACGCCCCAGGCCACCACACCCTGCCGATTCCCCAAGCCTTGTGGTTCCCTTCTCCTAACCAGCCTTAAGAAGGAAGACAAAGTAACGACCACGTCCACAGGGCACCCACAGCGCCGGGGACACGCCAGCCCTCCCCTCCACCTGCATGCGCTCTGGAACCAGGACTCAGGGAAGCCCTCGGCAGGCCCGCAGGGGGGACCCTGGGAGGCAGACGTGCCCTCCCAGCAGTCCTACCCACCCCACCCCCCGTCCAGGAGGGGGCCCCCGAGGCACCTGTCTGCACAGGGAGGCACTGAGGCCGTTGTAGAGCGCCAGGATGCCGTCGGAGCGCACCACCTGCAGCGCCATGCCCGTCATGCGCAGCTTCACCTCCTGCTGTGTCTGCAGGTGCACCTGCGGGGGGGGGGGGTCCCACAGCTGCTCAGAACAGGCCCCGCCCCAGGGCCCACCCAGTCCAGCTCTGCTCTGAGCCCTTTCCCACCACCCACCACTGCTACACCCACATGAGGACCCCATGGGCTGAGTGCTATCAGCACCCCAGTTTAGAGATGGGAAACTGAGGCACAGGGAGACACAGAGGTCTCCTAAGGGTGTCCAGCTAGGTGTAGATGGATTCCACGTCCACACCTGGCACCAACCTCTATTCCACACTACTGTGCTTTCCAAGTGACAATACCGGCTGACACATAAGCCCACCAGGCCCGTGAGAAACAGTTCACATACATGTCTGAGTCCTCACGGCACCGCTGCAGGAGTGGGGGTCATCAGTCCCACTTTGATGGACACTGAGGCAGGGTGTGGACCCGGCAAGGTGACTCTAGATCCCCATTTCTTAGTCATGCCACTTCTCAAGAGGGATCAAAAGTTATGGAGACTCAGAGACAGGCTGAAGAAACATGTTGGGCTTGGAAGTGATGCTTGGAGTCCCCCGGGGGAGAGGGGAAAGGACGCTCCTGGGAGGGCCAGGGCACAGCCACCCCGGAGTCTGTCCCTGTACACCCCACTCTGGGCAGGTTACAGACCCTCCTGCCTCAGTTTCCCTCAGTGTGCTATGAAGATTAAGTAGCTCAGTGGGTGTACCTTTCCCTTCCTTCTCTGTCCCTGCCCAGGGGCTTGGGTGGTGGGGCAGCAAAGGTGGGTGGGGATGGCGAGGGCTCTGTGCTCCGCTCAGCCACATCGGCCAGTTGGACAGGACAGAGGGCACTGGGCCTGGGGGCAAGGTGTCCACGCAGGGAGCAGCCCTTGTCCAGGCGAGCAGCAGCTGCAAGGACTGAGCCAGGGCATGGGGCAAAGGGAGAGATCACAGAGCTGTAAAATCATTTCTCCAGTGGCCATGCCGTCGAGAGGCAACGAGTTCAGCCAGGGCCTCCCTGTGAGGCCGCCTCCAAGGCTGTCCGCACTGCCTGTTGCACCCCCGCAGAGGGCTGATTACTCCCTGGGCCAGACAGCAGTCATCGTCCTGTGGCTGCCTGCCTCCCTTGACCCGCCCTCCCCCCGCCCCGCCTGGAAGCGTTCTGCAGCAAAACAGCACCGGGGGCGGGGGGCGGGGGAGGGCATGGGGCAATGATGCCCAAAGGAGCCTTGGACAATGGACAAGGGACTCGAGGCGGCTCCAAGGGCCTTGGAAGCTGTGCCCACCCACAATCAGACACAGAGCCTAACTCTCCAGGGCCCCACGGTGGGGGTGGCACAGGCGGCACAGTACCTGCGTGGGCATCGGAAGAGCAAACTAAAACAGACACGAGGGGGGAGGGTGCTCCTTCCCAAACCAAAAAGCACCTTTCTGTTCACTGTCACCCCTCTCTCAGGTGGTCACACCATCCTCCAGGCCTGGTCCTGCTCCCCCCCATGCCTCCCAGGCCCTGAGGCTACTAGGAGCCATGCAGGCCTCTCCCAGGACAAGCCAGGTCTCAGGTGTGCCAACGGGGCTACCACCTTAAGCCCCCACATCTGCTAATCCTGCCTTCACTGGCAGTGAGCGTTTTTACTGAAGTCAATCCCCTTCATTTAGGACAAAAAGCTGCTCAAAGAAACGTACTCCCAGGCGGAGGGGGGGGGGGGGCCTGGCCGGAGGCTGAGGTTTGGGTCAACAGGGCCACAGATGCCAATCCCGCCCAGGGCGTGAGTACGGGGGTCAGGCTGCTTCGGGTGGGGGTAGGGACTGCCCCTGGCCCACAGGTCCCATGTGACCACAGTCCAGGTTCCCCAGGGCAGGGCCTCCTGGGCAGACCAGCCTTTGCATCATGGGCCCTTTCTTCTTTGTTCTTTGTAGTGAGAAAGGGGCAGCAAACAACCCCCCCTTGGCTGGCCCTAGGAGACAAGAGCTCTGTGTCATACTGCCCCATAAGCATTTTTCCTAAAAAAAAGTAAAAGGAGCGTGAATGCTTCTTGCTCACCCTCACAGAGCAGGACCTGCGTGGGTGCGGGGTCTGTGGCTTCCAGGTGCCCACCCAGTCCAGGAGGAAGCAACCCAAAGCAGGGATACGCCCAGGCTGTGCACCCCATTCCCTCTTGTGTGCTGGGTACCCACCAGGCAGGGAGGCCACCTGGTCCATGCCCTGGGTGTGCCAGAGCCCACATGAACCCCACAGAACCACCCCAGCAACTCGAAACCAGGCAGAACTGTCCTCAAAACTGCGGGATGTAAATTGGCTCAGAGAGGCCAAGCGACTAGCCCAAGGTCACACAGGTAGTACTGGGCACAACCGGGGTTGGACCGCGGCCCGCGATCCCCAGCAACGGGGACCTCCACTTCGGAGTGGGCCAGGGTCTTCGGGTGGGGGTAGTGAACCATAAGGCAGCCCCATGTCTCAGGCCCTCCCGGGCCAGTGCACCGCCACGCTGGTCTGTGCCCAGGCGTGGGCGGGCCCCGCGCCTCCCCCGCAACTCCTGGCCCCTCGCGCCCGCCCCGCCCCTCCCGCGCCGCCCTTACCTTCAGCAGGTCCAACGGGTGCGTGCAGCAGGCGGCTCCGCAGGAGGCCAGTCCCCCGAAGTACCAGCGCGACACGCGCGCCTCCGCCGCCATGGCCCGCGCCGCGGACGCCCAGGAGCGCCGGCAGCCCGCTCGCGGCTCCCGCTGCCCACAACCCAGCCCCGGCCTCCGCCCGGCCCCGATCGGACCCCGACTGCAGCCCCGGACCCCGGCCCGCACCGCCGCCCGCGCCGAGTTCAAAGCGCCACCCGCCACCCGCGCCCCGCGCAGCCAATGCGCCCGCGCGGCCCTGGGGGCGGGGCCAGGGCAGGGGGCGGGGCCCGAGAGACCCCGCCTCGAGCCGGGGGGCGGCCCGCTTGCCTTAAAGCGGCCGCGGCCGAGCCGCGGGGCCGAGTGGGCTCAGCGGAGCCGTCTGCCCCTGCGCGTGAGGGGGTAGGGCGTGGCGGGGGGCCGCACCGACCTCAGGGAGCCTGCTGGGTGGGTCTGCTCCACTCCCCCCGGGAGCCTGGCGTCCCCCCACCCCGCTCCGCTCCGGCCGCCGCAGGGTCACCCCCCACGCCTAGGGCAGGTCTCCGAAGGTCACCGCCGAGGAGCGGCCTCGGCGCTCCGCCAGCCCCAGCCACTCCCGGAGGCCGGCCTCCTGCAAGCAGTCCGCCCCAGCCGCGGCCCTGACCTTGCACCCAGTGTCCCAGCCCCGCCACGCAGGCCCTGGCCCACGTGCATCTGCAGGAGGTGGCCGAAAACCTCCTTGGAGCCAGTCTGCGGATTACAGGAAGACTAGGAGCAAAAGACACTTCGGGGAGACTAGCGGCCCTCCGGTGCTCCCAGCCAAGGCCAGCCGCAGGTGTGTTCTGACCAGGCCGCCCCAGGCAGCCATCCCGGAAGAGGACGAGGAGACGGGAAGTTCCGAGCCACGGGGGTGCAGCCTCCTGGGAGCTGGCAGGTGGGAGGCTGCCTGCCCCCAGGACAGAGCCACCTGTGTGCAGGTCCCTACTCTCATTCCACCATCCCGCAAACAGGAGGTGCAGGTGTGCTTCTAGGCCAGAGATGCACCTGCTGGGCCAGGTGGAAATCTGAACCCAGGCCACTTCGCAGCAGGGACACACAGACCCCTTCCCCCCCGGAAGAACCTCCATCTCACAGTCCCAGCTTGGCCACTGCAGCCCCCCACCTCCCAAGGGAGAAGGGTGAGGCGCACTGGGGAAAGAGCTCTGGGTCCCCCGAACCTGCCGAGCGCCCCAAGTACCAAGTGCAGCCCTGCCTCTGAGCGCCCCGCCGTTACCCCGCTGAGTCGGAGGCGAAGTACGTGGCCCCGTTTGCTCAGAGCTGCCACTGGGAGACTAAGGAGACGTCTTCTAGAACCCCAGGAGGCCCCTGATCCCTGAGGTCATCAGCTGGGGAAGGGAACAGCTGCAGAGATGGTGTCTGGCCCAGAAATGCTGGGGACCCTGGGAGGTGGGGGGTGTTGGCCACACAGGCATCTGAAGTGGAGGGGCAGGATCGAGAGAAAGAGACTAGCTGCAGACTAGATGGAAACACGGGTGTGAGGTGCAGGTGGGGGAGCACAGCGGGGAGGGGTCACGGCAATTCTCTAGAAGAAACCAGGATGGCTGGCTCAGTTCCAAGGGCATGTGACTCTTGATCTTGGGGTTCCGAGTTCAAGCCCCACATTGGACATAAAGCTTACTTTTAAAAAATTCAATTGTAGAGGCGCCTGGGTGGCTCAGTTGGTTAAGCGTCTGCCCTCAGCTCGGGTCCTGACCCCAGGGTCCTGGGATGCAGCCCTGCATCAGGCTCCCTGCTTAGTGGGGAGTCTGCTTCTCCCTCTGCCTCTCCTCCTGCTCGTGCTCTCTTGTCTCTCTCTCAAATGAATAAATCTTTTAAAAAATAAATCTATAAAAGCCTTTTAAAAATTCAACTGTATTTCTCTATATCAGCAATAAACAAACTGAAATTAAATTAGGAAAAACAATTCCATTAAGAAAAAAGAAAAACAGAGATGTAGGACACACGCCAAAGCTCTGCAAGGAAATGTGAAAATACGTCACCAAACTAGACGGCTTCCACACCTCAGCCCTTTGTTTAAAGAAACAGAGCTAACAGACCGGACTGGTAGGTTGCAGGGGAGTGGCCTCCTTATCCACGGTCCCAGGTGAAGTAAGTAGCATCTTCAAGCACAAAAGCTGCCCAGAAGCAGGTCTCCTTCAGGATAATTCAGACTCAGCCCAAGGGCAAGGTCATCAGGTCCTGACTACAAAGAAGCTAATCTCAGAGGTGGCCAGTGGAAGGGACAGCCCAGAAAGCGAGGGCCGCCCCCTCCCTGTGGTCACGTCCTCAAGACAGGGTCCTACACCCGCAGCGGACAGGGAGGCCCCAGTGCACAGACCAGGACCTCCCCAAGTGAGCTTGGTGGATCCCAGAGGCTTCGGAGGAGAAACTGGAGATCTGGAAAGTGAAATGTGGAGAGCAGCCACGCAGCACGCTGCAACCCACCAACTCCCTCGACCCCTGGGAACGCTCGGGGAGAGCAAAGTGTGGAGCCATCCTGGAAAATGGAAAATGCACCAAGGATGGGGCACCTTTTTTAGAAACTGGTGGCACTTTGGAAGCTGTAGGTCAGCGAACTCAAAAAGATCCGCAGCCGAATTCTCAAATGGATAACAACTGGTGCATAAACCCGAGGTCTTAAGGAGCTGAGGCGAGCTACTGAAAACAAGGCTGCCTGGCTGGGCCTCTTGGGCAGGGGCCTGTCTGCGCGGCGGCATTCCCATGTCCTCATGCTGCCTAGCGAGGACGATGGGGTCACGTGGGGGGCCAGGCGGATCCAGGGTCCCTGGGATGGGCAGGAGGCAGGGGTCAGCTCCAGATCCCCGTCTTCCATGTTTCATTAGCCTGCACAAAGACCCAGCAGGCTAACTCCTCGCAGGATCTGGCAGGCCCTGTAAGGCTTTCCCGTGGTGCCATCGGGGCAACGCAGGATGCACGCCAGACCTACTCCCCTGCTAAGCCCAGGACTCCGGGCTCACCCACCTACTGCCAGGTCGGAGACACAACTTCATTGGCCAGCGGCAGACCAGAGCAGGTCAGCACTGGAGCTGGGGGGATGGGGTAGGACCATCAGGGCCCGTGAGGTCAGGTGGGGGGCACCAAGCGCACACCATCTGAGCACTGTCCTAGCCTGGGGTAAGGCAGACGGAACGGGGGTGGCCCGACAGCCTGATGGCCCTGGGGTGGAGCACCGCCTGCACTTTTGAGCAGCACCCCCAGTACGCCCCATCATCCCAAGAAGAGGTAAGGGGAGGGAGGCTGTCCTCATCATCACCCCAACTCCCCTGGAAAGACAAAGGGGCTCAGAGAACAGACTCTGGAGGTGACCTGAGGAAGGCCGAGGACGGTCCCTGAGTTCAGACCACTCCCCCCAGGAAAAAGCAGTTGGGTCAGCAGGACACTTGGCCAGCCATCCCTGCCCCAGGGCGCCTAGTAGTCACCTGTTGAGGGAAGGCACGCCCAGAGATCTGCTGAGGGTGAATCATTAACTCTCTAGGACGGCCAGGGCCGCAGACTTGGCCAGTAGGACTCTCTGGGTCAGGGAACAGCCTTCTTACAAGGAGTCAGCAGGAAGCATACCCTCTGTGTGCTGGGCGTACCCCCGAGAGCACAGCAGCTCCCCAGGCCTGTCCTGAGGGGTTCTATCCCACACGCAATGTCCCCTTCTGGTCCTGCCATTCTCAGGCACATGCCTCACCTCTCACCTCAGTCTGCTAACGGCCACCCCAGGTGCCCCCTACCCACCTCCCGGGTGATGAGCTGGTATCAGCCACGGGCCAGCTGCCCGCCCCCCCCCTCCCCGTGTGCCGCTGCCAGCCCTGCGAGGTCAGGCCCCTGCACACAAAGGACCCAAAGATCCCCGGCCGACCCCCACACATCCCGCTGGGGAATGATGGGGGCCAGGGAGGAGCCCTGCCACCTCCAGGTGGCTGTCCTGGCCAGCTCCGCCCTGCCCACCTGGCAGCCCACCCAGACACAGCAGTCGGCACACACCACGCCCAAACAATGTATTTTTCTCAGTGGCCACCAGGGGGTGCGTGTTGACCGTGGTATGTTCTAGAGTCCGTCTCCCCAGTGCTCACACAGGTGCCGCGACCCCAGGCTCAGCAGGTCCATCTGCCCGTCCCCGAACGGAACTGGCCCAGATGTCCCGGTGCAGGAGTTCTGTGCGGAGGCCGCTTCCACCAGCGGGTCCCAGATGTTGGGGAATCGCCCAGGTCCCAGGGAGCCCTGTCCACCAGTCCTCAGAGCAGGCCTACTCCAGAACCACGGTGCCACCCACCGCCTCCAGAGCTGCCTTGATCTTCTCTGCCTCCGCCTTGGCAACATTGGCTTTGATTTCCTGGGGCAGGGACTCCACCAGCTTCTTTGCCTGCCACAGAGCAAAGTCAGAAAGGGGGCCTGGGTGGCCGTAACCCAGCTGCCCCAGAAGGGACCAGTCCCAGTACCATTCGCGTGGTAGGAACAGCAGGGAGAGGCCCGTGCAGCACACAGAGCTCACCTGGACGAGATTTATGCCCTGGATGTAGTTCTTGACCTCCTTGATCAGCTTCACTTTGTCCACGGGCTTTGCCTCTGTTAGGCGGACAGTGAAGTGTGTCTGTTCTTTTTGTGTGGGGATGTCTTCTTCTGCCGCCTGGGGGAGGGAGAGACAAAGCCCCGGGTAAAGCAGGCACATTCGCTCCTGGGCCACCCTGTCCTGTAACCCCAAAGCCAGGCTGGCAGCTCCAGCAGGAGGCGCACCAGGCCTGCTGGGCTCAGGGCTAACCGCTGGGAGCCTTCCCTCCCACACACACTCCCCAGCTGAGAGCGGGCTCCCTCGCTGGAGATGCCGCCTTCTCCCCAGAGGCTGTTCTGAATCTGCGCCCCCCCCCCCCTTTGCCGGGCTCAAGTTCCCTCATCCCTTAAAAGGTGTAACTTGTGGACGGGCAGATGACACCAACAGCTCTTATCCAACAGCGTTTCAGGAAAGCAGGGCCGTTCCCATCTTCAGCCAAACCCCAAATCACGTGTGGATGACAAACCAACAGAGCCCCTGCTGTCACAGGTGAAGACGCAGCCCCCCCACAGAGCAGGGGCCACGTGGCCCGGCAGCCTGGGCAGTCCTGGTTTGGATCTGCCCCCCAGTTATTAACAGTATCCCTTCCTTCTCAGAAGCGTTCCAGTTTAGACAATAAATTTCATAGCAGTTCTGTCTCTCCTTGCCCCAAATATTCCACCTGAATCTCATCAGCCTGGAAAGCTACCAGTTCGCAGCACATGGGGGCAGTGGAGCTGATGCCGGTGCAACCGCCAGACACATCTGGGACATGGGACACTCCACAGGACCCCTGACCTGGACTTCTTAGTAGGGGATGGCCAGGGAAAAGGGACTGAGGACAGGAGCCAGACTTCAGAGACCCAGTGACCAGATGCGACACACAGACCTTGTTGAGACTGAGGTAAACCAACGGCTATAAAGTCCGGAACCATTAGCTAAATCTGAACAGACTGAGCCAGAGAATCACTGTTAATTACGTCTGTCGTGCAAATGGCTCATAGCTACGCTAAGAAAACACCTCTGTGTTTAGAGATACGTGCTGGAGCACTCAGAGAAAGGACAGACCAGACACGTGCCTTAAGCTTCAAGGGACAAGCAAAGTAAACACGGCAAAACCTTAATCGTTACTGAGACTGGGTGATACACACGTGGGTCGTTCTTTGTACTTGTCGATAACTTTGGAATTCTCCCAAGAGAAATTGCAACATCCACTCACCAAACCAAAAACCAACAAGAACCACAAGTTAGTGTGTGGCTTCAGGTCAGCTGGTTTCATCGCGAAGACCCAAACCTGCCCACCCCCCCGCCCCATCTCTGCTCCAGCCCTGGGCGTGCCCCATGGCTCTCGTGCCCGCCGGCCCTTTGCTGGGAATGCCCTGCTCTCTTCCCATATTCCTCAAATCTCCCCCACAGTGTCACCTCCTTATTGTGGCCTTCCTTGAAATTGTAACTCTCCCCTCCCCTTAAGTTTCTTCTGTTTTTCCCACAGCACTTTTTATGTTCTGCTATTCAATGAAATTTTTCTTTTTCCTCTTATTTGGTTCGTCGCCAATTTCCCTCCACAAAAAACATGGTCTCCATGTGGGCAGGTCATTGGCAGGAAGGTGGTCCCAAGGAGGCTGCATGGGGCCCACAGCTAGCATACACAGCTTTGCAGGACGTGTTGGCTGATGCAGGCCCAAGATGAGGGACAATGACAGAAATCTGGCCGCCTGGCCACGTGACACAGTGGCACCAGAGAAAAACCTTTTGCATGGAACCCTGGCCTGCGCTCACCTCGGGGGGTGCTGCTGCTGCAGGGGCCGCTCCGGGCATTGTGCCACCCATCGGCATGAGCCCAACATCCTGGATCTTCAGTGTTTTCTGCAGAGAGAAGGGAGAGCAGTCTCAGTAGCTGCCCATCAAATTCAGAAATGCCCACAGAAGCCCGGCACAGCCCTCATACGGAGGGAGCACACTTTGGACAATTTGCTATACTCCCCAAATATACCAGGAACAAGACCCAGGACTGGGCCCGTGATACCTTCAGAAGCTCGTTGAGATCTGAGATCTCCAGGAGTGTGAGGCTGGCGATGTCCTGGACCAGCTGCTGGATCTTGGGGGGGTACTCCTTGGGCGCGCTATCCAGGGGTGCACCGGCGAGGGCCTCCCCCATTCGACGGCTGCCGCATCTCATCAGCCGCACGGTGCAGACACGGGGCTCCTGTTGCCTAGCCCCCCATTCAAACAAGGCTGTCAGCCTGGCACAGACCAGGCGGGGAGGCACGATGAGCTCACGTCTAGCTCCCTGGTCCCAACCCGGGGTTCTCAGATTCCAGGGTCCACGCGGACAAAGGGATTTCCCAGCTACCTTAAAGTCTTCAATGAGCCTTAGAAATCCACCCAAGTAAGTATCTGCAGACATGCTCCCTACAACGTTAGTTTCCGGGTCGAAAAAACTATCCGCCCATGGGAGCAGAACAGTAACTTGAATGCATTTTGCTACACTAAGTTTCTCAGAATCTGGGGCCCTCGGGCGGCACAACGCCGGACCCACCGATAGAAGCCCTACCACGTCACTGGGGCTGCGGGGGAAACTGAGGCCTGGGGAGGGGCAGGGACCTGTGCACGGTCATCCGGGGCCAGGCCAGCACACTCTGCAGCCCGCGAGGGTAGGGAGTCGGAGGATGGGGGGGGGGGCGGCGCTCGCGACGCCCAGCTCCTCCGGGACCCGATGAGTGGGGGTGGCATCTCGCCCGCAGCGCGGACGCCACCCCCAATCTGCAGCCTCAGTTGCCTGCCGAGGGCCCCGACCCTGCCACCCCTCCAGGCTTCGGCAGTCCGCGGTACCTGGCGAGACGGAGAGCAGCGCCCTGAAGCCTGAGACACGGCCCCCAAAGGGGGCGAGCAGCCACCGGCAGCATCGGTCCGCGGGCGGGAAGGTCACACGCGGCTCCCGGGAGGAGGACGCTCTAGCCGCCGGGGCCGCCGAGCATACGAGTTGAATAAGGACGCTCTAGCCGCCGGGGCGGCCGAGCATTCGAGCTGAGTGAGGACGGTCTAGCCCACGAGGGCGTCGAGGAAACGAGTTGGAGAGGACGCTCTAGCCGCACCTCGCCCTGGCTTCCTCTCGCTCCCCGAGATTACCCACAAGGCGGCGAGCCGCGCAGGCGCAGGGTCTTGTTGGTGGCGGCCGGGAGTCGGGGTCGGGGTCCGGCGCTGGGGCTGGACGCTGAGCAGCTGCGGCCCTCTCCTCGCTAGGCGATCGAAGGCCAGAGAAGGCCGAGGCCCGGGGAGGCGGTCCCGGCCCCCGAGCAGTCCGGCCAGGGAGGACAGTGCAGTGACCTCTACTCCCCGACACCTGCCGAAGCCTCGCGCCGGCTGACAGCGGCTGTGGGCTCGTGACGTTTGCTCCTCTGCGGGGCGGGCACGAGGGTCCCAAGTGCCCTTTCTCAGCAGGTCCCGTGCTGGGCGCCACGCCCGCCCTGGCCGCCCGCAGCCTGAAGTCACCTAAGCGCCCAGAGCTCCCGCTGCCCTCTGGGCAGCCTTCTCCTTGGTTTCCTCCTCCCCTTAAAGGGTTGATTCCCGCGCGGAGCACGTTTTCTCTTGGTCTAGGCCGCCCCGGGAACGAGGCCGCGTCCTGGGCCCGCGCGTTTCCGCGGCTGAACCGGGGATTCTCTGCTGACAGGATAGCTAAGGGTTGTGATTGAGCCTGGAAGGGTCGAGTGATGGAGTCGTGGGCGGAAGGGCTAGCGGGGGGGCTAGCCCTGGCTCTGTCCTGCTGCCTGAATCCTCTGAAATCCTGCCTTCCTTTCCGTCCGGCTCCAAGCACTCAGCATGAGGGGCGCCGTCAGCTTAGGCCCTGTAGCTGCAGCCCCAGCCCCTCTGCCAGCATCCGCCCTGAGGGGTCTGGGTCTTCGCTACTTATTGATCAGTCTCTCCTCTCCCGGCTGATAGTTTCTCCGAGCCAGGCATGGAGCAGCAGTTAATGTTACATCAAATCGAGAAGACGGAGCTGTCCTCTGCCCAGCAACCTCCTGCTGTCCTGGCCCTGCCTTTGGCCTGAGCTCAGACAGCCCCTGTTTATCAAACCAGTCCGTTTCTTCATTGAAGAGCTAATGCTGGGGTCACCTAAGAGGTATTTAGGCGTGTGAAACGTTCTGAACTCCGGAGACGAGGGGGTGTGAGTCCGTACTATCTTGAAGTATTTTTTTCCACACGACGACTCTGAGTGGTGCAGAATCACATTCCATCCTCGGGCTCTGCAAGTCTGGGGGAAGTCAGGGCAGAGCAGGCCGGGTGGGGAGGACTGCTGCTGGATTCTCCAAGGGCACGGCTCCGTGGTGCGGTGTCAGGGAAGATCTGCAGCTGCTGACAGAGCAGCGCCCACCCCTGGAGATGGCTATGGAACCAGGCTGGCCCACAGGCACGTGCCTGCTCACCCCTGTCCGGAGCTGGACTTCCTGCCCACAACCTTCCCTCTGAACAGACAGTCCGACACTTGTTGAAAGACGTTTTATTATCAGTGTTCCATTCCGTCTACTCAGGGCACTGGATGAGATGGCAGCTCAGAAGCAGAGAAGCTGGAGACAAGCCCCCACCCTCCTGTGAGTGCCTGCTGACTGCAGGAGGCCACACCAGAGGGCTCAGAAGCACGCACACTAGTCAGACCACAGGCTGCGCAGTCTCCTGGGTGCAGGTGGGAGGGCCCGGGCTGCACTTCGAGGGACCCCACTCCAGCCAGCCCTTATGGGACCTGACACACTGGGCTGAAGGCTCCCTCTCGGAGAAGGTCCTTCCCTCCCACCCTCTGAGGCCCGGCCCTGGGGAAAGAAGTCTGAGACCAACTCAGGGAGATGGGGAGGAGGATGGGGCCCCGGGGGCATGAGGAGTCAGCCGGAGAGGGCAGGAAGAGGGCGGGGACCAGGGTGAAGGGCCACCCCCTGCACGCAGCAGGGACACTACATGGCAGTAAGAGGAGAGCGAGGCAGGAGGATGACGCTAGTTAGAAACGGAGACGGTGGTTCAGAGAACCGTAGTGTTGTTCTGGATGGCGCGCTCCCAGCGGGATCAGTCAAACGAGATGAGCTGGGCTTCGCTGCCCTGTGCCGGAGGGCCCTGTGCAGGCGGTGGCTGGGCTACGGGGGCCGGCTGTTGAGGGGGTCCCCCGGAGGGCGCCATCTGGGGGGAAGGCCCAGGAACCATCAGTCCTCCCACCCCAGACCCCGGCCTTCCCCCGTAATGGCTTCTTTCTAGAACACTCCACCCTGGTCTCAGCCCCAGTGTTCGGTCCCGGCAAGGCCTAGTCCGCTCCAGGCCTCCCTCCTCCCAGCTTGTGGTGGGTTCCCTGTCAGGAGTTCCCGACCAGCATCCACGGGGTTGAGTACGTGCGCGGTGTGGGCACCTGCATGCGTTGCTGCGTGCGGCCTTGTTCTGCCCTCACTGTCTGCTGGGAAGCAGTCCTGACCCGCACTGTCGCCCCCTCCCAGGACAGCCCCACCACCGTCCGTGAGCCGAGCTGGCTGGCAGCCTTGGGCGGGGCTCACCTGCTGGTACACGGGCTGCTGCCCTGCAATGTAGGGCTGCTGCGGGGGCGGCAGCGGTGCGTCCTGGCTGGGGAGGGTGCTCATGAGACTCTGAAAATGAAGCAAACCCCACATGAAGGAACCCTGTATGCCAATACGGGGCGGGGGGGGGGGTGCTTCTGACTCGGAAAATCAAACGCCCGCCAGCGAGGAGAGCGTAACGGTGGGGAAGGGGGTGGTGGACAGGACAGGGGGCCTACCCAGCGCTCCCCCAGCTTCTTTTCCATGTGGACACCCCCCTGCAGTCTCTCACCTGCATGCTGTAAGGCTGGTAACCCATGGACACCGACTGACTCCCCATGTAGCCCATGGCGCCGGACTGTGGAGGCTGGGACATGGCCGGGAGGCTCTGTGGGGCCTGGGAGGCCACGTTCTGCAGAGGGAAGGGTATGATGGGAGAAGGGCTGCGGGCCCTTGCCCGGGAAGGGAGTGGCCCTGCCTGCCTACCTGATAGCCCTGCGTTGGAGTAGGCTGGTAGGATGAGTAGGCTGGACTGGCAGTGGGCCCGGTGGGGCCCTGGGGGGCCGCCTGTGCACCGGTGGCCCCTGCTGGGTACATGTAAGCGCTCACCATGCCGGGATCTGTGGAGGGAGAGGAGCAAGCTTACTGCCCTGCAGCACGACTTCTGCAACCAAGTTCACTCTTTACGTTCTCGCAGAAGTTAAAATCAACGAGGACGGGAGAGGAGCTCTAACGCTGCGTGCAATCAGAAGAAACAAACTAAACTGTGTTGACAGGGCATTAACAGGACAGCACGGGGTGGGGGGGGCGGTGACCAGCTCTCGCACCTTCTGAAACTCAGGGCCTAAAGACCGACAACTACAGACCTAGTGAGCCCGGTCAGGAGGGCCTCTCCCCAGTGGCTTGAGCTAGCATTCCCGAAACCACTTTCTGTGTACTCCAAGAACGAGCAGAGCAGCCAATGGGAGGATGAGAGGCGGGAGCTACAGGCGCGGACAGGGGAGGAAGCCCCGTGCTGCAGCACTGAACCCGGGTGCGCCGTTTGCAGACGAGCCTTGGGCGTGCATGCCCATGTGTGAGCACGCCCAGGCCCCAGGCGCTGAACAGCCCCCACTATCAGGACCAGGGGCTCCCTGGACAGGGGCCACCTCCAGGGCTGAACACATGTGAGCACGGAATGTGAGTGGATGGTCCAGGAGCCGGCCACACCCGGGACCATCTGAGCAGCGAAACCAACTGTGAAATTTGCATAAAATGAGTCCACGCGGATGTGAATGATGAAAGAGTAAAGAGAAGGAAAAGTGCCTCCTTATGGTGGAAGACAACTGACCAACAGGGGAGGAATGCGGTGAGTAAGTCACTGGTTGACAAACACTGTGATAGCCTCAGACGTGACGGAGCAGGAGACACCAAAGCTACTGGGTGACAACTTAGGAAGGACAAGGATGTGTGCAAGTCTCGTCCCCACCGAACAGTTGATTTCCACAGGCCAGCCAGCCCCTTCCTGGGGCTGTTAAGGAACCTTGACAGGCTGCCGCACACCTCGCGGCCAGTGGCTGGCTGTGCCTTCCGGCTGGACACTCCAGCGCCCAGGACGCCTGGCCGAAACACAGCCATGGAGACCAGACACAACCCACAGAGGGGTGGTCTGCAAGACAGCAGGCCAGTGCTCTTCGGGGAGTCAGTGTCATGAACACAAAAGCGGACTAAGAACATTCTAGATCAAAGATGAAAAGCAGCCGAACAGTTAAAGACAACAGCCAGGGGGTTTCCTGTCAGCACAAGGGGTATTACTGGGACGGTGTGGGACAGCTGAACTCGGCGGTGGATGAGGTCACACCACGGCCTCTGTGGCTCCTGACCTGCATCTGTGCCCAGGCCATGAGGAGGTGTCCTGTGTTTAGGAAATACATGCTGACCGCGCTAGGAGCAAAGGGCATTGCCCCCACCACCCGCTCTAAAAAGGTTCAGGAAAAAAAGTTCACGTATATGTGCGCACACGTGAACCTATGAAGGGAGAGAGCAAATGTAATGAAAATGATAACGTTTGGAAAATCTGGAAAACCCTTTGTACTATTTAACTTTTCTGTAAATCTGAAATTATAGCAAAACAGAAACAAAAGAAGGAAAAAGTAGCGGTCTGGGGCTCATCTTGGCTGGCGGGCACCCGCGCCCGCCCCATTACCTGCTCCGGCCCCAGGCATGCTGGGGTAGGGGCTGCTGGCGGCGGGGGCCGGCTGGCTCATGTACACCGTGTGCATAGGGGAGCCCTCCACGGAGCCCGCGGGGCTGAAGGTGCCCGGGAAGCTTGTTGGGCCAGAGGGCTGGTACAACACGCCCGCGGCCGCGGGCATGGCCTGCAGCTGGGGACAGAGAGAGACGGCAGTCAGGGCAGTCCTCGGCTCCGGAGCCCGCAGCCAGGGGCGGCCCGGGGCTGGGTGCGTGCCTGGGCGTAGGGCAGGGAGAAGGCGGGCATCTGGGCGCGCATCTGGACGGTCTGCTTCTGCTGCTCCAGGCGCAGCTGCCGCTCCTTCTCCTGCTCCTGCAGGCGCTGGATGGCCAGCTGCCGCTGCACCTCCAGGTACTCCTGTGGGCCACAAAGCAGCCATCAGGGCTGTCCACGACCTCGGCACCCCCAAGCCGGGGCCGGCCACCACACCTGCTTCTTCTGCCGCATGATCTCCAGCTTCTGGGCCAGCTGGATCTGGCGCTGGCGCTCGGCCTCCTCAGCCGCCCGGCGGAGCTTCTCCCGGTGCTCCTCCCGCAGGGCGCTGAGGGCCCCCCGCGCATCGCGGATCTGCGCCAGCTTGTCCTGCAGCCCCTCATAGTATACTGTGGGGAGAGGGCAGCGCCACGAGGGTGTGGCGTGGGAGGGAAGCGATGGCTGCCCAGATCCGGGCTGTGGCCGCCAGCCCTGCCCTCACCCAGCCAAGCGCTCGTCTGCAGGGCTGGCACGTGGGCTCCCAGGGTCAGGGCCGGGGTGGGATTCTTCCTAGCGCTGATGATTCTACGCTCAGTGGGACATTTCCCCTCGCTAGGACCACCTCCCAAGTTGCCCACGGCCCAGAGATGGACTCTGGAGGAGCTGCTGCCCACCCGAGAACCTTCCCCGTGCCCACAGCAAGCGGCCAGCACACGTGCTCACACAACACCGCGCCGGGGGGCACTGCGAGGCCTCGACAGGGTCCCCCGCGCGCCGCGGCACCTACGCCTGCGCTCGTCCAGCCGGTTGAGCAGCTCCAGCAGCTGGGGGTGCATGCTGTTGATGGACTGGAAGAGGGACAGCACGGCCGAGTCGTTGGTGATGCTGCGGCCCCGCACGTGGTTGCTCTTCATGCGGTTGACGAAGGTGGTGACGGCGTTCTGCAGGGCCTTCAGAAACTGCGCGTGGCTCTCCTCCGACTCCCCGTTCTGGTACTGCTGCTGGGGGTGCACGTGGCCTCCTGTGGAGCAGCCCCCAAGGCAGGGCAGCCCCGCCCCTTTGGGCGCTGAGCTTGGAGCCTGCCGCGCAGGACTCATTCTCTCAGCGGTGCTATGAGGGGGCACCTGAGCACCCCCTTGACAAATGTAAACACGGAGGCTCAAGGGGGCTCAACTCTTGCACTTGGCTGTGGTGCTGGCCCGGATGGAGCTGGCTTCGGCTTGGGCAGCCTGGCTCGCAGCCCCTCTGTCCCTACCCTGTAGAGGGCCTGCCTCCCTCGAAGAGGCCCCGGTCTCTTAGTCCAATGACCAACAGAGCCAAAAAGCCCCAGATAGGACGTGAACTCATCCGGGTGGTTCTAAGCTGCCCTAGAATATTCTGATCCATTCTAGGCAGCAAGTGACCAGGTTCTGGACCACAGCCAGCCCAGAGAGGTTCCTCGAGAGTGGTGGGCTGGAATGGCTTGCCCCTGGGAGGTCACTGCGGGCAGGGCTCAGCCCTGTCAGGAGAGGTGCCCGTGCGGGGCCTGTGATGGAGCCACAGCTTACCTCACCAAAGGGGCCGCTGGAAGGAGCTATGGGCTGAGAGTCTGTCTCCGTGAGGGGGGTCTGCAAGAGGCCAGAGGAGGTGAAGGAGTTGTCCAGCCTGTCTCAGGGCCCCTCGCCCCAACAGGACGGGGGGCCGGGAGTGCTGAGAGCAGCCCACCTCCGGCGCGTTGGCGGGGGCGGCGTGCCCCTCCACAGGCGGGGCGGCGGGCTCCGTCAAAGGCACAGGTGCAGATGGCGTAGGGCTCCTGCGGGCCTCCTCCTGCTTCCTCTCCCAGTAGTTCCGGTTGAGGTACCGGGCAAGCTATGCACACAACAAGCGTTACTCCCAAGGCCCAGGGAGCAGCAGCGGAAAGCACTGCATGTGGGGGCGCCCTCACCTCAGGGTCCATGTCCTCAGCCAGCGGCGCCGACGAGGTCTGGGGAGACACAGGCCAGAGCAGCAGTGACCCACGGGCTCAAACATGTGCCCAACAACTCCTAGGCCGTTGCCTGGGAGGCTGGGACGCCACCACAGTGACAGTGGACCCCGGGCACTGGCCAGTCTGTCCGGGGGCCCCCTGGGGCTCTGCGATTGTGAACAAGGCACAGGGCAGTATCCTGCCAGCTTTCCTTGCAACAACAACGCCAGTCCTGACAGTGGACGGCAGGGCTGTTCTTAGGCCCTCGGCCACCTGGCCCCCTCCAGAGCCCCACAGAGCTTGCCATGACTTCCTAAACCTTCTGTTCCACCTGCCACCCACCCCCTATTTACAGAAGGGGCCGAGGCTAGAAAAAGGTAGGCCACCTTTGACCTCAGGGCTTGCCCACCTCCTCTCACTCTGAGAGGTCTCCAGCCTTTCCAGGGTGCTCCTCCCCTGCAGGGGACCCCTGACCAGGAGCAGATGGCTGAGGAGGGCCCGGCTGGACCCTGACCTTCACTGGCCTGATCAGGCACCATTCTTTCTGGGGCAGCCCTCCCACCCCCTCCCACAGGAATGTGGCCCAACCTGGGAGTGCGCTCACCACGGGCGAAGAGTACAGGCTGCCGGCAGGGGGCGCCGACGAGGTCACGGGCGCGGGCTCTGCCTTGGTGTACGTGGCAGCGGCATAAGCGGACTTCTGTCTCTGCGGGAGACGCAGGAAGAGTCCTGGCGCAGGTGGGCCGACCCGCCACACTCATCTGCCCTCCCCAAACATCTAGGGACACCCCCCACCACCAGGCGAGCCCCCCTCCGGCTCACCATCCTCTCCTTCTCCTCAGCCTCCGACTGTGACAGAGCCAGGGCCAGCTGCAGCTCCTCCTCCTCCTGCAGGGCCGTCTCATCTCGCTTGGGGGGCAGCTAGGGGCAGACGGGGCCGGTGAGCAGGGCCCAGGGCGAGGTGGTGGGCGAGGCACCCCCAGGGACCCGGGGCCAGTACCTGGGATTGCTGGGACAGGGGGCTGGTCAGGTACTCCGGGGGCAGCTCCGTTGTCGATGAGGCCTTTCCTTCTGCTTTCCTGGAAGCGAGAGGGCACTGGGTGACTGAGCACCATCCCCCGGCCCCCAGCATCCCCACGGAAGGACGCCAGTAGTGCCACAGGCCACGCTCTGGAGAAAAACTGGTCGCTCAAACCAGGTCTGTTGGCTTCGGGACGCGGAACCCCAGGCAGGTCACCTGGGCCTAAGCCCCAGCCCCCTCTTCTAGAAATGAGGTTCAAACATGGGAAAAGAACTTTCCAAGGGAGCGGCCCACAGACATCACCTAACCAAAGGATGAGCTCCCATCACTGACGCTGGGAGACGGACAGACGGACAGCACGGGCCCCCAGAGTGGCGGCATGGAGAGGGACAGCCTCATCCTGGGATCACGCAGGGAGCACACAACCTGACTCTAACCACAAGACCTCAAACCCAAACCAAGGGAAGCACCACACCAGCCCAGGCCCTTCAGAAATGCACACGTCAGGACAAAGAGGCGGCCTGCAGATCTGGGTCACGGGAGCTGAAGAGGTGTGACAGCCACCTGCCATGTCCTAGGGGCCTAGGCAGGCCTGACAGGGACAAACCCACTGCAGGACATGACTGGCACTTGCTGGAACCAGACAGGGACACACAGCAGCCGTCAGCGCCAGGCTGGCACCATGTGTCCTGGGCTGGTGGCTGTGCTATGGCACTTCTTGGGAAGTGCACGTGGGAGCTTTGGGGTATGGGGATGGGGTACCCGCAGCTCACTCTCAGAAAGTCAGAATGAACACGATACGTGGGAACACCCATGCAGAGGGGGAAGGGAGACCATGCAATTAAGCCCACACGGCTGCGTCCACACCAAAAGACTCAGGAGGAGGCCGCACCCCACAGGGTCTGCTTCCCACTCCTGCATCTTTTCCCAAAGTTTTTTTTCCAAGCTAAAATGTTAAAAAGCAGACAAACCAATAAACCAAACCCAAGCAACCAGCTGGCAGGCCCCAGCCCTGCACCCGGACGGCCAGGAGACAGAAGCCCGGCTTCAGGGAGCATAGCCGGGCCCCCGGGGCCCCCGGGCCCCCAGCAGGGAACTCACTTGTTCAGCTGCTCGTAGCAGGGCTCGCACACGCGCACCTCCTTCTCGATGCCGAACTTGGGGATGGTGGAGTACTTGGAGGAGCACTTGCCGCAGAAAATCTGGCCACACGCCCGGCAGTGGTGCTGTGACACAGAGAGGGTCAGCGTGCGGCGCGGTGCTGGGCTGCTGACCCCTTGCGCCCACCCTTCCCACTACTGCCTGCTGCAAAGGGCGCAAGGCTGGGCCTCCCAGGGTGGGCAGAAGGCAGGTCTGGGAGGCCACAAGGACCCTAGGGAAATGGCACATTTCCAGGCTCTCAACTGCAGCCACTGTTTGAGGGAAAAGTCAAACTAAAAAGAACAGTGCATGCAAATCCTGTGTGAGTTGTGCTGGGAGATAAGAGGTCCTGCTGATGGTGGGCCCAGGGAGTCTGCTCAGACGCCCTGGCCTCAGCCTTCACCGTCGCGGTCTGTGCTTCAAGAGGAAGAGAAGCAGTGGCTCGAGGGCCGCAGCACACAGGCTGTTAGCCGCGAAGGGCAGCGACAGGGCCGCAGGCCCAGGCAAGACACGCCTGAGCCTCCCGCAGCCCCAAGCTTGCCGCGTTCCTGTCCCCGGGGAACGCAGCATGCCCGAGCTTCATCGGACAGCACAGACCATCGGACTCGGGACCCCTTGGTGACCCCGCTCACCATGTAGCTAGGAGCTGGATTTGCTCCATGTACCACGAGCCCACAGCCAAGAGGAAAAGGACGCGGAGTGGCTTCAGTGGCCTCACGGGGACAGTAGGGGGTGTGGGGTCGGCCCTGGGGTGGGCACACTCACCTTGCGGGTCACCACCCCGAACTGCACCCTGCAGCGGTGGCACTCTTCAGCATCCACCCAGTCGGGGGCCTGGGGGGCAGGCAGAGTCAGGGTCGCGCCGCCCCACCTTCCCAGCCACGGCCCTGTTTCCCACAAATGGGATGCGGCCCCAGTGTGGGCTCAGGGGCCGAGGGCCCGGTCTGCAGATGTAAGAAAGGAACCTACTCCAAACGGACTCTCCTTTCTAAAGGTATGACCGCGAGACTCCCCACAGCTCCGGGTCAGTATTTGTCTTAACTGTGCGAGCCCGTCAGCCACAGCGCAAAAGCACCTTGAGCTGCGTTCCAAACCGAGCCGGCACAGGCCCGGCTGCCTGTCCCACACGTGTTGTTTCAGAGACAAAACGGCAGCTGACCCACTGATGTTCCCCACCAGCAGGGACCCCAGGACCTCCCTTCTGCTTCCTCAAGGCATCCTAACTCCCGGGGCGCCCGGCTGGCTCAGTTGGAAGAGCATGTGGCTCTTGATCTTGGGGTCTTGAGTTTGAGCCCCATGTTGGGTGTACAGATTACTTAAACATTAAAAAAAAAAAAAAAAAAAAAAGCAGCCTAGCTCCTAGATCCCCAGCACCCTGTGAACTCACTCTCTCTGCAGCAAACATGGCATCGCTCTCCTTGAACTCTGGGAAGACGTGTCCTGGAAAAAGGAGACCACAATCACTGCCAGTGCCACGCTGGCATGCAAGGCCCTGACAGCCTCAACTGTCCTCGCCCGGTCTGCCCCGAGACCTTTAGGAGCCATGTCCCAGCTCTGGGCAGCCACCTCCCCAAACAGACCTACAAAAGGAGGCCCAGAGCCCCTGGGGAAGCAAGTGCAATGACCCAGTAGCAGGCAAGGGCGCCCGGGTGCATGAGTGGGCCGCCCCGTCCTAGGGCATGGGGCCTGGCCTCACTCACCCCACATTGAAGCCTCACAGATCTTCCCTGGACAAGTCTGTCCGGCTCTTGGCCCCACACTCCAGCCAACTGTACCTCTCAGGACTCTTAAAACAGATTCCCAAGCTTTTTGGAGGCACAGACCCTTGAAGGTTCCATAAAGCTTTGGGTTGTCTCCCCAGGAAGTGAATGTGAGCATATACCCACCATCCCATGTCCAAGGTCCAGGATTGAGGGCCTGAGGCCAGCTCACTGACATGGACAGAACCCTCATCACAGTCTCCATGGGGTCCGAGCCACCTGTAGCCACCAGACGCCACCCCTGCTCCCAGCCTCATTTCAGGGCCTCGGCACAGGTGGAGGCCACCCCAGCACCGACTCCCCCCCCCGCCACTGCCCAGTGTGAGCACTACAGTCTGAATCCGCTGCCCTCCTCCCCAAGCCCCAGCAGATCCGTGTGGCCGCTGCAGCAGCTGAGAGGAATGCAGAGGTGGCCTTGAAAAGGTCCGCTGGCTGTCACAGCCCCGTTGCAGCCCTCCCAGGACTTCCCGCCATTCTCAGGGCACCCCAGCTTCTGCCCAAGCCGCTCCTGCAGGCTGGCACCTCCTGTGCCTCGTCCCAGGTCTGCGATGGCCCCAGGGCCTCGGACGACAGTCCACGCGGTGCTGGCTCGCTCACACGTTCAGGTCTGGCACACGAACTGCCTGCCCTCCAGGCCTTCTCCCACCCTTCATGTTCAATCAGCCCCCAAGAGGTCACAGCCCCCAGCTCTCCTTCCTTCCTAGGATTCAACGCTCAGGAAGTAGTTCCTCTACTAAATCTTTTCACTTGTGTGTTTTCAGCCCTAACTGCACATGAGGTCGGGAAAGGCAGGGGCTCCAGGGCCCAGAGCAGGCTGCCCCATGAGGACACCCACTCTATGCTCCCACCGCTGCCAGTCCTGCCGTAAGGCGCTGTCCCCCTGCCCCGCACAGAGAGCACACACAGCTGCTCTAGGCTCTGCCTGGCGCACAGCCCAACGCACCTTCCACCTTCATAATCTGGTACGTGTCCTGGACCACTTTGTACTTGGGCTCGTTCCGGAAGGCGTGTGCCCAGGCCTGGATCAGATACAGAATCTTGTTTCGGACGTTTACTTCCACCTGCCTCTGCATAGGAAGGACGAAGAAGGAAGAGAATGAGGAGGGCCACGGGAGACATGAACGCCAGAGATGTCTCAGCACGAGGAAGTAGCAGGAAGACTTCACCACTCTGAGCACGTGAGGCTGGCAGAGGCGGGGAGGGCCCCCCCTTTGTGGGGCACTGGGGCCAAGCACGGACCTACTCCCCAGGCCCAGCCCGCCTCCATGAAGCCTGGTCCCTGAGGACAAACTCATCACAGCAGTGTGCCCACTCGGGGCCTGACTTTTCTTTAATGCCCTGGGAAAAGCTGGGGAATCCCCAAATCCTGGTTCTCCAGGCCCACTGCCCTGTAACCACCTGCTTCTTCCTCCCCTGCCCCAGGAGCTTGGCTAGTGTCAGGGGCCCCTGAGTCTGTAAGCCGGTGTGGCTCTGGCAAATGCCAAACTCTAACAGGCAGTGCCCACCAGACCCGTGATGAGGGAGCACATGTGTAGCTGGCCGCCTCTCCTCAGATCATGGCCAGCCCAGGGGGGCGGGGAGCAGGGGCAGCCGCTCCAGGAGCTGCCCCACGTGCACAGCCACCACTTCCGCCAGCTTCGAGCACCATCAGTCACATTCCTAGAGCTCTCCGGGGATGCTCAGGAAGATGGAAGGATGAGAAAGCTGCTCCACGGAGATGCCAACCAGACTCACCCACTAGGCTTCGGTTCTTTCCCGTAATCTGTGTCCGCTCGTTGGACCCCTCTGCCCTATTGTAAGCCTCCCTCTCCAAGGGGGGCCTAACTGGCTTAGACCACATACAGCACAAACAGGACACTATCATGGGACACGAGAAGCACAGGGTGTGACCCTTCTGCTCTTTCAGCCTGGCCACAGTAAGCACTGGCTGGGTCACCGGGCAGGGCCCAGCTCAGGTCCAGATGGGCTGTCAGCCACGTGAGCTCATGGCCATCCGCACGGGTCTGGAACCTGCGGCTCCACCCACCAACAGCAGCAGAGACAGAGTCCGGGGCTATGCACCTGGCCACCGGCCTGGTCGCCTCACCCCTGTGGGACAGGGGCACCGCTGTACCACCCACTCTGTGTCACACAATCTGCCAGTGTCACCACCCACATCACAATCCCGGCAGGTGGGCAGCGCAAGCCTGGGGGTCCATGGTCGGTGGCCTGTGCAGCATTCTCTCTCAGGGCTCTGGAGGACTGTCCCTCCTCTACAAATGGAGGATGTGAGACCCACTCCCCAAGGTGTCCCTGATGTGCCGTGCCCCCGACCTCCCTCCATAAATACACTGGACTCACACACCTCCCTGCTTAGAATCCTGGCTCTGCATTTGGGACCCACCCAGAAGCCCTTTGGGGCTCCCCCAGGCCTCTGCCTGCACACCCTGCTCACAGCCAGTCCCACACACACAGCTCCTTCCCCTCCTTCTCTGCCACCTAGTGAGGCTTTGAGCCCTGCCCCGGGGAAGCCTTTCCTGACCCCCCCAGGAAGGGCAGGGTCTCCTCTGTCCCCCCAGACACAGCATCCCGGTTTGCTTCTGGTGAAGCCCTGACGTCATCAAGCTGGGATTCTGGAGCTGCGGGGACCACCAACACTCCCCTTCCTGTCCTCGGTTCTGCCTGGCCCTGCTGCTGCCTCAGGTGCCAGCAAAGCCCCAGGAGAGCACCGGCACGGCCTCGGGGAAACTGTGCCCTCCCCACGGTCTGGACCTCACTGCCTCCCGCCAAGGGCGCACCTTCAGCAGCTCCTTCAGCTCCTCCATGGTCTGCTTGTTGGCCACCTCATCGTGGACCGTCTGGCCGCAGTTCTTCACCACAGACTCCATGACCTGCAGGACCCAAGGAAGGGAGCCTCGAGCCACCGGCTGGGCGAGGGACACCCGCCTTGGACAGGCCCCTCGGGCAAGCTGGCCCATCAGGAGGACCCCCACGGCCGCTCCGAGTCAGGCGGCAACCAATACTACATGTGCCCCTTCTCACTCCACTTCTTACCAGCAGGGACAGAGGCCAGACTCGACCTCAGGGCCCTGAGTCTGTCAGCTTCAGCTGCGGCACGGAGGCACTGCCCTCCATCAGGGCTGCTCCTCTCTGCCCTCCCACCCCAGGCAGGTGGGCAAGGCCCCAGGGTCAAGCTGTCTCTGCCATCTGGACACTGGGGCAGTGACTCTTCAGGTGGCCAGAGTGCAGGGGTCTAGTTACCTCCAGGGCATACAAGGCCACGTGAGGATTCTTGTCATTGACTTTCTTTTTGATGGAACTCACGGCATATTTGGCTCTGAAAGAAGAGAATATCGGTAAAAGGGAAGACAAAAAAGAAACCATCCTAGAAGCTAAGTTAAGAAAGGCTCTGCCACCCTCTGGTCCTCAAAATTCCCAAGCAAATGTTAAGTACCTCCAGCCAGTACAGGGAAAAACCTTTCCTTGTCCCCAGATCCCAAAAACCTCAGCGTGGAGACTGCTCAATTCTCCGCCTGAGGCCTAAGGTGGTTCATCAGGGCTGGTCGCTGCGGGATCCTGGAGCATCACTGGGCTCCAAGGAAGCCGGGAGCGCCATGCTGCCGCCCCCCGGCTTCTGAGCAGAGATCCTCCTCACTTACTGTGTGTCCCCCTGGCGGATGAGATCACAGATCTGGAGGATGGACTCCCAGTCCGTCTCCAGCAGAAGCTGGCTGGTCGCTTTGTCTACAGCAAAAACACACCATTACTGGGGCTGTCCTCTGTGATTCCCCGGCTGGCCCCAGAGCTCAGCAACAAAGAGAAGGGACCACCTCCTTCCCATTTAAAACATTTGGACTGAATGGAAAACCACATGAAAATCCTCTTGATGCCCAACAATCATGACAGTGCTGTCCTTTCCAGAAAGAAGGCAAACTGCTTAAAAAATACTAACAGCACACCTGCCGTGCACTTGATCCAAACACTTTATGTGATCACCGCGTTCTGACACAACCTCCTGAGCAACGTCCTATTTCCATCGTCTTTCCCGACAAAGACAACAAAGCAGAGAAGTGAGGTCACTGCCCAAAGTCACACAGCTCACCGGGCAAAGCCAGGCAGGGTTTCACACTACACTCTGCCACCTCATCCCTGAGTCCCTGGTTCTCCCCACGTTTAACCTGTCCAATGAGATCTCAGCTGGGGCAAGGCTGGAGAAGATGCAGCCTGGACTCCAGTCTTCTGCTTCAAATGTTTTGTGGGATGGAGCCAGGCACGACCTCTAGGAAGTATTCCTCCACTAACACCTTTACTCTGTGTCCGTCACAGTTGCCTCACACACACACACATGCTCTGCTCCCCCAGCCCTGCTGGCTCTCCTCCCTGGAGACACATGGGAGGTCTATTAAGGTGTCCACACATAGGATCTGGTAGTAACTTCTGGATTGATCTTTGTAGGGCTGAACCACTCCTCAGCCTGCATGGTCTCAGAACAAGGAACGTGCCTCATCTGCGGTCTCCTCCAAAACCACATTCAAGGAAAAAGCAGGGCAGGCTCAGACCCACCACTGGAGCACCCACCCCAAACACAGAGCCCACCCAGTTTCACTAAGGTGGAAGCCATGCCCGTAAACATCCATTTTCCTTTTCCTAAAACTGGTGCCCTCCAGGAAGGGCAGAAAGGATTGGCTCTCCAGCTCTGACAAACAGAAAAGCCACCTCCCTAAACACCGGGGCCTTCCGGGAGCCCCGTGGGGACAGACGGAGCTGGCCTGCTCCCCCAGGGAAGCAGCGCTCAAAGAGCCTGGCAGGTCCCGGGGACGACACTACCGGTTCCACCCTTTGGAGCCCAAGGTTTGGGGCACCCTCAGTTCCCCTCCACCCTAGGTTTTTGTGGGGGAGGGGGTCTATTGGACTAGGTCACCCGTATTCGTGACTCAGGACTTGTGGCCCGCTCAGTCAGACGCTTGTGGCTCCAGGGCCGATCATTCCCCTGAGGACCTGCCCACCCCTGGCCCAGAAGCAGAGCCCCGAGCACGGTCGCCGCGAGCGCAGGCCCAGCCTCCTCCGCGGACCCTCACCCAGTTGGGTAGGGGCCCGCGCCCAGCGCCCTGGGCTGCCAGGTCCCCGCACCGCTGGCGCTCCCACCCACACCCTGGGGGCCCAGGTCGCTCCGTGGCCGCCCCCCAGCCCCGCTCCCGGGACGCTGGCCAGCCTCGAGGGGCGGGGGCCGCGTTACCTAGGAGACGCTCGAAGGTGCCGCTGCCGCGCCCCATGGCGACCCCGGACCCCGACCCGACGCCGCTGCGCTCTCCGCGGCGAACCGGCGCGCCCCCGACTTCCGCTTCCGCCTTTTCCTCGGGCGCGCGCACGCGCGCGTCGCCGGTCCGGGCCGCGAGCCGCGAGGAGGCGGGCTTTTTCGCTCGTCCCAGACGCTGTGCGCCGATTGGGCTGCAGGCTGCACGTTTTGAGGCGGTGAGAGCCGAGAACCAATGAGCAGCTCGGACGTGAGGCCTATCCAATGAGGGGGGTGGAGGGCGGGACTTGCTCCGAGCTATGGGTGCCGGGTGGAGTCCGGAGCCGTGATGTGTCTCCTGCTGGGGGCTTCGGGGGTCGGGAAGACCCTGTTGGTGAAAAGACTGCTGACTATCCTTCCGCGCTGGGCGGGTGGCCAGGAGGAGGGGGGCAGGGGACTGGTGCCGGGGTCAGGGTGCTCCCGGGGGAGCGGGGATAGGGGTCCCGGGGCGGGGTCCGGCCGCCGCCCGCCTTCTCTGCCCGGCTCGGGATCCTTGACTGCCCGCACAGCTGAGCTCCGGGGATGGGAAGGGCGACCTGGGCGATCCTCCCCCGACGCGGCCCACGGTAGGCCTCCCCTCTCCCGCGGGTTTAGCGGAAACGGGTACCCTTTACGGTTTGCAAAGCGCTTTGGGTTGTTTTAAGTGGAACCTGGAGTCCGGCGGGTCAGTGTGGTAATGCAACCCTCGCGAGGTGAGCGGGATGTCACGGGAAGGGGCCTGCCTCCCGGGACAGAGCTGTGGCGGACGTGGGTGCATGGCAGGGCCCCGAGCCGCCCGCCCCTCGCCACTCTTCACACTGCTCTCTTTGGTCGCCCCGAGGCGAATCCCACTGATGGGTGTTGGAGCTGCGGCCACAGCCGGCTCTGAGGGTTAGGGCGTGGACCTCTGGAAGCCACTTCAGCCTTCCTTCCTTAGAGTTGTGCTTTAGGGTCTAAGCCCTTGAGAATGGCCGTGTTGGTGTTTAGATCAGTGTGAAAGGTGATGCACGTTCCTCTCCAGGAGTTCCCAGTGGGAAAGAGCTTATGTCCCTAATGCTTCCTGTTTTTTTCCACAGGTGGGCACCGACCTTACTGACATCGTGGTCCCAAGCAAGATTACCATCCGGGAGCTAGGGGGGTGCATGAGCCCCATCTGGCCCAGCTACTATGGAAATTGCCATTCTCTCTTGGTAGGTCATGATCCGGGGAACTTTTTAGGCATCATCTAGTGCTGGACCTCACTCCGTACAGGCTGGAGTTTGGGTTCCTGGGCAGTTATGCTAGTCGAGGACTTCCTTTTGGGAACCCAATTTGATCCGTAGTGCTCCTGGGCCAGAGCTGAAGTGAAAGCTCCCGCGGGGCTTGCGGACAGTGTTTCTTCCCTGCCAGTAACGTGCTTGCCCTCTGCATTGTTCCCCTGCCTCTGCTCTTATGTTTATGCTTGACTTCTACATACCTTTCCCATCCTAGCAAGGCCTGTGCCCCAAATCCTAGGACCCTTCCTGAGAGAACTGATGGTCACGTGAGTAGAGAGACTTTCTGTGGGTAGAAACAAGTGACAGCAGGTCACTCTTCTGCAACTCATTTCCCTTTACTTTCGCAGACTCCAAGGACCTTTGTTTAAAAGGCATTTTCCTCCTCTGAGCCAGGTCATGATGCCCAAGGAAGGGGATTTGGAAAGGACTGTCTCCCTCACGGGGTGTCCCTGGCCTGCATTTTCTTCTTCCCTAGTTCATGGTAGACGCCGCTAACCCCACTCAGCTGTCTGCATCCTGCGTGCAACTCCTGGGTCTCCTTTCTGCAGAAGGACTCGCGGAAGCATCAGTCTTGATCCTCTTCAATAAAACGTACGGGTCTGTGATCCTGGAGGAGTGGGGGGGTGCCCCCCAAGAGGGTGGCTCCTGGGGTGGGGTACGGTGGGGGCTGGGGTGGGCTTGTGGCAGCCCACCGTGACAGGGCGCTTCTTCCGCTATAGCGATCTGCCCTGTTACATGACCGTAGAGGAGATGAAGTCTTTGATCAGGCTCCCAGACATCATCGCTTGTGCCAAGCAGAACATCAGCACAGCAGAAATCAGCGCCCACAAGGGCACCGGCTTAGCGGGGGTGCTGCATTGGCTCCAGGACACCCGCAGAACTGACAGCTGACCATCAGGAGGAGAAGCATTACTGGCCGGCTCTGGGGAGGAGGCAGAGAACGGCACTGCGTGGCCTCCAGTGATCTGTCCTCATCAGGGACAGGATGACCCAACATAAGCCTAGGGGATAGGCTTCTGGCCCAAGTTGTAGTGATGGGTAAACTGAGGAACCCCGGTTACAGAAACTCCTGACAGCTGGCCTCTGAATGAAAAGATCGTCCCCAGGGCTTAGAGAGGAGGACAGGCTTGCAGGGTGGCTGGGTGTCCTACTCCCATCCTGGGAGTATTCTTGCTCAGAGGTGTTTGGACTGCACAGCCCCATGGACTTGGTCTCTCGACTGTGATGCAGGCTGTACCTGTTGAGTTTGTGACAGGCTGACGACGTGACCCCCCACCGTATGAGAACATTGTCCTAGGAAGACCTGAGCCTGGAGTCAGAACGAGAACGGTGTTTTCATTCGTTCATTTGCTCAGTGCACGTTTATCGCCAAGGAGGGCATAGGGGATCCCGCGGGCAGGTGAGAGTGAGGAGTGGGTCAGAGCGCAGGAGGTCCCGGCAAGCCCATCCCGACTTCAGCTGAGGGGCTTGCTGGAGAACAAGGGTGTGCTCGTGTGCTAGGGCCTCCATAACAAATTGCCACAAGCGCGGGGACTTGCAACGACCCAAATTTACGCTCACAGCCCTGGAGGCCAGAAAACTGATAGCAAGGTGTCAGCAGGGTTGGAGGGGGAAGGATCTGGAGGCTCCGAGAGAGGACACGTTCCTTGCTTCTCTTCTGGCTTCCAGTGGCTCCTGGAATTCTCGATATAACTTGGCTTGTGACTTGCAGAACTAGAATCCCTGGCTCTGTCTTCATGCGGCTTTCATAGGGCCCACCCTAAATCCAGGATGATCTCGAGATCCCTAATTACATCTGCAAAGACTTTTTTTTGGAAAAACAGTCACGCTTGTGTGTTCCCAGGGTTACAGTGAGACGTCCGTGTGGGGCTGCTGTTCAGCTCGCTGTGGTTGGTTAAGAAGCCCTCTACTCCCGGGTGTGGTTGTGTGTTTTCTGTAAATGGCTTTCTCAGTGGGCAGTTGAGGCTAGTTGGTCTGTGAAGAACTGCCAGACATCTGTCGCCCCCACCCCCCACCCCCGCTGGCATGCAGAACCGAACGGCAGCCCAGGACCTCAGCGCGAGGTTTCCAGCAGTTAGCCGCGTTATTGCGGGGATGTGTGTTCACACTTGGGTTATAAATGATGCCTCATAAAAGCTCTTGCAGCGACTGCAGGGCCACAGGGGCTCCTGTCTCTTCCCCTCACCCCCACCCCATGGAAGCACTCGTCTCTGGGAAGGTCTGGTACTGTGCACTCCTGCGCCACTGCCCCAAGTCACACCGCGCAGCCGCGGATGCGAGTGTCCACCCCGAGGGCGCAGTCCTTACGAATTTCAGACTTCACCCAGCGTAACCGGCTTTCATCCACCCCCCATTTCAGAGAACTTAAACACAGGCTCAGGAGACAAGCACCTGGCTCCGTCTCTAGGGGTGACCCCTGGCGCGGGGTCCCTCTCAGATTTTGGCCTGGCGACATCTCATGGTAAAGCCAGCCTGAGCCAAGTTGGTGAGTTTTGGGGACACTCTGACAGGCTGAGGTGGTTTGAACCTCATTTTAAAAGGCAAACCTCCAGCCACGACCCATTTCCACCTTCCTGCTTTCATGCCACGCCTGGTGGTGTCCAGGAGCGCAGGTGTTTCTCAGGGACTGCGTTCACCCCTGGTCTTGCCGCCCTGCCCACGTCCTGGAATCCTACTGAGCACCCTGGAGCAGCCACGCTGCCCACCCCCTACCACCTGTGCTCCACCATGGCAGTGGCAGCCAGCACTCCCAGGCATCCGATGCAGGGGACAGGGCCCCCACCACACAGAAACACACCCCTGAGGTGCTAGCCTTGAACACAAACACAGCTTCAACTCAGAAGTTTTTAATTTGAAACAAACACCAAAACATTGTAGAGGATACCGAGAGGATCCCCCAGAGGCACACTACCCCACTTTCTGTAGGGCCACCCTGGCCAAGGCTGAGAAGTAGCATTTCCCGAGCTATGCGAGCCCGAGGAAGGAGCCGGGTGTTGTCCTCATGAGGACAGGAGCAGTAGGACTGTTCGACTGCTGGGAGCCCCACAGCTGAGCACACTGGTAACGTCTGGGTGCTCCCTCCTGTGGCTCTGGTGGAAGGTTCACACCTCACCAGGCCCTGCGGTTGGCAGGAATTCCCCACGTAGCCCTTTTAGCCACAGGAAGGTCCTGAGCCACGGTCCTGTCCTTGCCTTTGAGCTGCCTCAGACCGGCTCCTCTTTCCCCAAAGACCTTAAGAACACAGACCTCCTCTCAAACCCACTCGGTGGGAGGTGTCCGGTCTCCACATCCCAGTGAAAGCGGGGGGGGGGGGGGCCTCCACCTGCCTTTGCAGGGATAAGGTGCCAGGAGCAGATCCCAGCAGCCCGACGCTGACCTCTGCCCTCCACAGCCCCCTCCAGCCCACGCTTCCAGCCGTGCTGCGCCATTGGACCACATGGAGCTTTAGTTACGGGTTCAGCTGACCAAGTCTGCAGTGTCTCCAGTGGACTGCGTTTCAGGACAGAATTACGGGATCGTCCTCCCTCCCTAAAGTGGTCCTGGGGTATCTGAGCCTGGACTCGTGTCTTCAGAACAAAGCTGCGATGGAACGATGCCAGGGGTGCTTGACTGGCTGTGTCCCAAACAGGAGCTGGCCACTCTATGGGGACTTGGGACAGACCGTGCTCCGTGTGAGACAGCCTAGCAGATGGTCACTCGCAGAAGAGCCATCTTAGGGAGAAAAAATGAGAGCCAAGGCCCGGAGCCCTCTTCTGCGCTGGCCAGCAAGTACATAAGAGGCCTGGGAGTCCCAGCGCATGTTCCAGGCCATCTACCCGTCCTCCCCAAACCCAGCTGTGGAGGCCCTGGTCTCAAGGTCACAGACGTGTCTCTGCCTTCTTCCCGGAAGCGAGGTGCTGGGAACAGGGCGGCTGTGGTGACTGAGCCCCCTGCCGCTGCTGCTTCTTTAGCGCCCTATAGGCCTGCACGGCCCGCTCTCTCTCCTCCCCAATAATCCGCTGCCGGGCCAGCGATGTGGTCAGAGGCTGGGACACGCCAGTAGGACTCAGAAGCATCCTCAGCATCAGCGACTTCTTCCCAGGCTAAAGAACAGAGATGGAAGGTTGAGGCACAGTTTAGGAAGGAGGGGAGATAACAAAGGGCCCACGTTGGTCCAATAGCCGTATGCCCGGTGAGAATGTGGCATCCCGAGCACAGGCCCCGGACCAGGCAGCACTGGGCGACACACAGGACAGATGCCTCTGCTTACCTGGCCCCGGCTTGTGCTCGTCCTGGGCTGGGCGGTCAGCTCTGGGGGCTGCAGGGCAACCTCACCAAACTTCACCGTGTCTGGGGGGGCAGAGGAGCACAAGTGATGCCTCTGGCCACACAACCACCGCAGTCCCCACCCCCGCTGCGGCACAGGTGCCCAGGGCCAACAAGATCGTTCCAGGAAGAGCTACCTCGGAGCAGCTCCTGCTCCAGCCTTTCTGCTGCCTTCTCCTCCCTCCTCCGCCGGACTCTATCCAGTCGCCGTTTCTGAAACCTGGGGAAGAAAGCACAATGCCGTTCAGGTTCCCAAAGTCTCATCCCACGGGACTCAGAAGGCAGAGGTCACCCGTGCCCAGGAGGATGCCCCACAGCAGAGCCCAGCAAGCTGCCGTCAAGTCCCCTCTCTGGCGACCACCTGCCCCCCACAGCCGTGCGCTCTGAACAGGCCTCTGGGGTTTCAAGGGCACATTCTCATTGGGGGCGACTGTGCCCCCAGAGCACATCTGACGGCGCTGGGTTGTCACAACGTGGGGGCTGCTCCTGGCACCTCGGGCAGAGGCCAGGCTGTCGCTCCACGCGCTGTGCCGCCCAGAACGGCCGCCGCCCCAGACAATCACCGGCCCCGCACGCCGACGGTGCTCCTGCATCCAGAGGGTCTTGCAGAGCAGCACTGGGTTCGGGAGACGGCTGTGGCTCCGGATGGTGTGTGGTTCGGGTCTTCTGTGATGTACTTTTCGTCACTTAGCCCCAGCAGAAGCATGAAGAGCGCTCGGATCCAGGCAGCGCCATGGGGCCGCAGACCCTCTCCAACTTCCACAGCTATGACAGAAGCTTCGGATGAAAGCTTGGATCCGCTCATCTCAAGAGCTGCAGCTGTGGCAGAAACCACCTCCCCACCCCTGCCCACAGGCCCAGGGAGGTGGCACAGGGCTTCCTTCCTTCTCCAGGGCCGGGGGGTAGGGGAGCTACAGCTGGCAGTGGGCTCCCTCCTGGTGCCGGATGCCACCCTCAGGAGCCCTGGAAGGACCTCATCCAAGCCCCCACTGGAGATGCCAGCATCCCCTCTTCACAGATGAGGCGCCAGAGCTGAAAGGTCCCAGGATTTGTGCATACGGCCCAGCGGAAGGCCCTCAAACTTCTTTCAGGGCAACGACCCCAGTCCAGGTTCTCAGGTGGAATCAGCCAGTCAGAAGCAGGGAACCCCAGAGCTGCATGGGATCCCCTACTGCCCAGCAAGCCTTCCCATCAGCCTCATCTTTCCCCCCCTCCCTATTGCAACTGGTCAGGGTGGACAACTGGCCTCTGGCTTCATCTGGCTCTTGTGCCCCCTTGATGCTTTTTCAAACAAAGGCAAAGACAAAGCTAGACCTTCAGAGTTCCGTGGGCTCAGAGGCTCCCTGAACCCCCAGGGTTGAAAAGCTCTGATATAGAGAAAAACACTCAGCGACTGACCAGGTTTCACGTGTTTCTATGCTCCCCCTGAATCATGGGGTGGGCTAGGGCTCCCCCAGTAAGAAAACACTAGCGCTTCAGAGAACAGTCACAGGACCCCTACCCCACCCCACTCACGCTTTCTTCCGCTCCGACTTCTCCTTCTTGGGAGCCGCCTGCACCTCGGGCTGCCGGGCCACCTGGTTCTTGCTGAGGAAGAGCACGTGCTGGGCCTTCTGCTCCATTCGCTGGATGTAGGCCCCGTCAGACTCCCACTTCCTCTGCCTGAATCTGGGGACAGCGATGTCCGGCTCCGCTCCCTTTGCTTCCTTCTCTAATGTCTTTCTGAAGGCCACCTGGGCTGAGGACAAAAGGAGAGGTCAGGGGGTGTGGTGCCAGGCTGGCCGCCTGCCCAGGCTCGTTTCCCTGCCCGGGGCCACAGGGAAGGAAGACCAGACTCAAGTGGGGGCAGCCCAACTACAGGAGCTAAAGATTTACGATGTCCAGCTAGGGCACCCATGGGGATGGAAGCCCCACAGCCCACTGCTGCACATCAGATGTCCACCACAGCTCAGGTGAAAAAGAAAACAGGAAAGAAACTAAATGTTATTTAATCATCAGTGCCGGACTGGCTGAGTAACCACCCTATGATCCTGTGAAGACTTGACTGCACAGACCCAGAACGTTCAGCGACGCACAGGATAAACGTGCCGCTTTTCCGTCGTAAGTATGTGGAGACCTGCAGGACGCTTCTCTGTGGCCGGCACGGCAGAAGATGGACAGCACGCTCTTTCAGGGCGGAAGAGAAGGATTCAGAGACGGGGAGGGAGGCTATGCCGCACCTCACACCTTCCACCCGATTGCTTTCCCACGTAGATGAGTTTACGTGTTCACCAAAAACAAGAGCCAGCTCAGGGAAGCACAGTCAGACTGGGTCACCTTCCACCGGGGCCAGTGCGTCCTCCACTTCTCACCATCTCTTTGATCGCCATAGACCCCCAACGAAAAGTGTGAGGTTTACGAGAAAATTATAAAACGGCACTGATGTAAAAACAAGCTCATGTTTGGGAAAACAAATGTACATACACAAAATACCAACGTGCTGGACTCCATTCCCCAAAATGCCCCGAGTGTTGTCTCTGGCAGAGGCTGGCAGGTGGGCACCCGAGTGGGTGAGGGGTTGGAAAGTTTTTCAGGGGGGGGTCTGACCACGTCCCTCCTCAACCCCCCCAGAGAATATCCACTTTTCTCCCCCACCGTTTCTGCACTCCCGTCCAAGAAACAGCTGTTTCTCACGTGCAAGAACTTCCCTGGCCTGCCCTGTCTGTGCCCTCAATTGTTACACGGGGATCTTTTCTCAAAGTCAGTCTGAACCCACCATCTCTTCTGCCTGATCTGCATTAATTTGGGAGGGGAATCAACAATTCTAACGGGAGGCGCCAGAGGCTCCTTTTGGAGCCTCGTCCGAAACCACACCAGCACCTGCTGCCAGCCACCTCTGGCCCTGGTGACGCCAGCCTTCGGTCAGTGCTCCACAAGCTCCTGCACCTTCAGACCACTGGGTGTCCAGGGACCTCTGCTGCCCGAAGCACGACTAACATTTAGGCAACGAAGTGGACTGGGGCACACAAAGCTGTATTGCCACCCAGCATGAACCTGCACGTTACCTTCTTTCTTCCTCTTTTTGTTACTGATGGGATTTTTCATCTCCTGGCGGCTCCTCATAATCTCTCGGAGCCGGAAGGGGATTTCCTGTTCATCCTGGTTCTTGGGCTTGCAATTCACTTTCTTTTTTTCTTTGCTGGGAGCGAGAACAGGAGGGTGAGACGCGTCCTAGGTTCCGCACAAGCAGAATCAGACACAGAAAGCGAACCTGGCGGGCCACCCCGGCTTCTGAGCCTCACCGGAGACTGCCCCTGAACTGGGTTATCGCAGGAGCCCCAGGAGGGCAGGGACCGCACCCTGGAAGGTGGCCAGTGCCACGCCGGAGAGCCTCGCCGCCGCTCACCCGGCCGATCCTCCGGCGCACCCACTGCCCGGACAGAGCCTGGGGCCAGGTAGGGACTGCGGGACGCTGAGACCCACCTGCGTGGTCCGGGCCACGGCGCTGGGAGCTGCTTCGCCCGCAGCTGCTGTTGCCGCCCCTGCGGCCGCCCAGGCCCCCCAGGCCCCGCCGACCCCGCCGACGCAGCACCTCGGCGCCGGGGTCTCGCCATCTGCACGCCCGGCGCGCCGGGAGTAAGCCACTTCCGCCCTTCCGCACAGTCCCGCCCCATGACCGTCATTTCCGCTTCCTGCGCTCAGCTCTGCGTCCATTGGGGCGGTGCTGCTCCCTGGCGGACCAGGATTGGCCCGAGCGGCCGCCCCTCACTCCGCCTCGGGCGGGGCCCGGGGTGCGCCGCGCGTGCGCCCGGGCTGGGCCGCCGGCGATGCTGCTCCGGAGATTGGTTGGGGCGGGCCGGACGGTGGTCGCCGCTACCCGCGGTCCGGCAAGTACCAGCGGGGCGTGGGCCGGGGCGGGGTGCGTTCGGGAGGCGGGGGCCCGGCAGGGACCGGAGACTGCCGGCCCGCGCGCCGCCTGCTGTCGTTCCTGTCCTAGCCCCGGCTCCGCGGGAAGGCCGGCCCGTTCGGCAGTATCCCTTGCGCGCCGGCTGTGTGCAGCCGGTTGGGGAAGCCGCAGTGAACAAGGAGCTGATCCTCCTCGAAGGAGTTAGGCAGAGTGCATAAGTAAGGTCAGGGCCGTGGCAGTCAGTGTTGGGGGCCCCGGAGGCCGTAGATCAGGGGACAGGACCCTGGGGCCGGGGCCGGAGAAGGGAGGGAAGGCTGCCCGCCCTGCCTCTGGGGCGCTGGGGAGGAGGGCTGCCCTTGGGACCTTTGGGGGATGACCTGGTAGGAAGACAGGGATGAAGGGGCTTTGCCGTCAGTCAGGATGGTCACAAGGGAGGAGCGGGGCTGCCCTGGTTGGAGAGGGAGAAGCCCCTGTGTGGCCCCAGCTCGCAAGCTTCCACCCTGCCCCCATTTCTGCCCAAGGAGGTGGGGTGCCAGGGTATCCCCCACCCCACCATCTGCTGGAGTGCGCACCCAGTGCTTGTCCCCAAACCCAGCATTTCTCCAGCCCTTATGGCCACTTCACAGAAGGGAAACTGAGTCTACAGGGGCAGTAACTTGTCTAAGGTCTCCTGAGAGATGAGGAAGCAGAGAAGCACCCGGAGCCGCCTGCCAGTGACAGGAGGCTGAAATTTCCCTGGAGCTGGGGGCCGGCAAGACCTTACCAGCATCTGTCTTTTCAGGGGCCACGTCTCTCCAGCTGGGACCGGTGGCAAAGGCTTCCTGGAGGTGACAGCGTTCTTTACGGGCCACGTGCCTGGATCCAAGTCCGTGAAGGCCACAGAGATTTCGGGAAGGACCACGTGGAGGGGGGCGCTCAGTCAGGTGCAGATCGCAGCAGGCAGCCCAAGTCGCCCTTGCCTGGCGGGGGCCCCCCAGAGCCCCCGTATCCCCCACCGCCTGAGCTCCAGCCCCCCACAAACTGCTGCATGAGTGGCTGCCCCAACTGCGTGTGGGTGGAGTACGCAGATTTGCTGCTGCAGCACTACCGGGATGGCGGTGAGCGGGCCCTGGCTGCGCTGGAGGAGCACGTGGCCGACCAGAACCTCAAGGCCTTCCTCAGGGTGGAGATCCAGCTCCGTGTGAGGAGTGGGGGCTGAGCCACTTGCCCAGCACCCACACCGGCTTCAGCCTGACAGCCCCTTCTCAGGAAGCAGCACGGAGCTTTATGTGTGGCCCTGCACGAAGCTGGTGTCAGACAGGAACAGGATTATTTATTGACTTTATCTGAGAATAAACAAGTCTGTGGTGGTTAGATGGGAAGCTTCTGCATTTTTCTCTGTAGGGCTTGTGTTACATTGTCAAAGAAAGCAGGTACAGCTCAGCGTTGAACTTTTATTCAGAGCCTGCAGCTTTCACCAGCCTGGAAGGGTGAAGGAAAATCCATTTCTTTGACTGCCTATGTGACGAAGACCCCAGGAGTCCCCTTCCATGTCCCAGCACCGCAGAAGTCCTGCCCCAAGGTCAGCTCTGGTTATTCTCAGTGGCAGAGGGAGGACAACCTGGGCCCATGAAGTTGCTATTGGCAAAGCCCTTGGCAGGCATGAGCACCTGTAGGCAGCCTGGGAAGGGCCCCATTCTTCCAGCTGCAGGGCTCCTTGGGGACAAACCCATTCACCGACTAGGTAGAAAGCTGTAGATCAGCCCGCAGGGGTCTGAGCCTCCAGTCCTTCCCACCCACTTAGACACAATGATCGAGGCAATTGACCAGGGTGTAAGGACCCAGAGGCCTCTAGCATCAGCCCCAGAATCAGCCTCCCAGCACTAGCCTGGTCGTTGGCTGCATACCCAGCCGCAGGACCAGTCAGCCCGGGAAGAACTTTATGTTAGGGCCCTCACTGCCCATCCCCATCTCCTGCTCACTCCCATCATGGAAATTGCCCCACCTTATCTCCTTCCCCCAGCAGTTCCAGGCACTGATACCAGTGGCCTGGATGGGGCAGGAGTTAAAGGAACTTGTGTGTGTTTTATCTCTCCTTATTTAAAGAAAAAAAAACTAAGATTGTAGCATAAATTCACGAGGGGTTTGAGCTGATAAACAGGCCTTCCCAGGTAGGGGCCTTTAATGTAAAGCTGGCACATCACATAGAGATGTGTGGGTGAGAGAATGGAAGCAAAACGTGGTGCCTAGTTAGACACCCGTGGTTCAGGCTATCTTTCTGGACAGCTGCGTGCCCTCCAGAAACAGTTTATGTATCTATTAGGTTGTATCTCGGAGACCATCTCATCTAACGTATCCTCATACAGATTCAAAAACATCCCAGAAAGAGAAAGGTTTTCTCCAGGGACAGCAGCACAGCAAAGCTTGGTGGGCTCCGAGGCTCTGTGAAGGGGTGGCTTATCTCAGAGACAGGTTTTCCATATTTTTTTCCAAAATTCAGATTTATAAGGGGTTTCTGTATGTACTTGGGGACATGTACATGTATACATCCCAAGGATCCTACTAAATTAGGCCTGCTGTGGAATGCAGGTGTCACAGCGCAGTCCCGTCCCCAGGGGCAGCCGCTGGCCTTGCTCCTGGCAGCGAGGTGGGCTCCTCCACGCATCCCACGGCAGTCGAGGGTGCCCGTGCGGCACCAGCAGCAGGCTCGCGAGACTCGCGCAGGTGCGGGGCTTGTCTGCTCATGCGGCCGTCTGTGACGTGTCTGGCACTGGGCTGGAAGCTGGGGTCCAGTAGAAACATCTGCTGCATTCCACCCCAGCGTGGAATGAAGAGGTTAACAGGAGCATTGTCAGGATGTGAGCAAGTCCAGCTGCAGTGAGGGCCTATGACATAGGCACCCTGGTCTCGCCTGAGGGGTCACCCTGAGGAAACGACCTGGGGCAGAGCTCTGAAGTCCCAGGAAGGGGGAGCTGAGGGAATGAGGAGAGGCGCACAGGACACCCTCAGGCAGGGCAGCAGGTGCGAAGATCCTGGGGTACAAGGGGCTGGGAGCGTGGAGAGCGCGGCGGAGGCATCGAAGGTGAGGTCAGAGAGGTAGATAGTGGCCAGACTACACAGGCTTCGGGGGCTGTGAAGGCAGATTCTTCAGAGGTCGGAGAGCTGAGAGTGGGGAGACTCAGGACCGCAGTCAGCGTGCTTTCCTCTTTGCTTCCAAGATGAGCAGCTTTGGGAGAGGGTCTTGCCCCTGCCCTGCGGTTTGTAATGGCGCATCCCATCCCTGTCCCGGCCCCGTCCCCGGGCCCTTGCCCGCCCCGAGCCCCTTCCCTCATCTCCCTGACCCCTCAGTGGTGCCCTCCCGCCCCCCCCCCCACCCGAGCGGCCCTGACAATCTCCTTAGTGTCGTGTCAGGGCACGATCCTAATCAGCTTACCCAGAAGCAGGATAAATGCCCCGCCGGCCCCCTGCTGAGCGATGCCTGGCTGCTCACCCCCATGGCCCCCTGAGTCCTGCCCCGTGCTCCGTGAGTACTGACCTTCCCCAGTCACCTTCTTGGCAGCCACTTTCCCAGGGGTGTGGGGTATCTGCCCAGAGGGTGGGGAGTTGGCGGGCTTTTCCCCACCACACCGAGGGCTGGATCTACAGGAGTCTGTCCCCCGTCCTCGTCAGAGCGGTTCCCCAGCCAGTCATTTTCAGCTGCCCATATCAAAGGATGGTTGCAGGCAGTCCCCAAGGTCTGTGATCCACACACACTCGGCCAATTTGAGGGGTCGTCAGCCACAGACTGGACTGCGGCTGGGGCAGCTGGGAGAGCTTGGACCCTGGTTTCCACGAGGCCAGCATCTGACAGGGAGCTCCGTCCGGGTCAGGGCTGCGCACACCAGGCCCATGGCCTGGGACTGGGCAAGGGGTCTGGCTAGGCCTATGGCATCTAGGCTGAGGGGCGGGCATGATGGGCTCTGAGCAGCCAGGTCCGCTTGGACCTGTGTACGCCCCCCTGGGCTGCTGCAGGTCCCCTTGGCACAGAGGATGAATGTTAGGGGGAAAGGTCCATGGTGGGGCGCACCTGGTACCGGGCCCCACCCCCACCCCTCAGCCTGCCTCGCCCGCCAGTTGGTCTCAGCCCTGGTGCTCTAGCCAGCTGCCGGTGGTAACTGAAGGCTGGAGTCAGGCGCTGCAGCCCACAAGACGGGAGCAGCAAAGGGGGCCCACGAGGTGGTGCCTGGGGCATCCAGTGCCAGGGTCTCCTCTCTGTGTCCTGTGCTTAGCCCCAGAACCTTCCAGGCTCACAGTGGCCCTGAGAGATTAGAGTCGCCCTCTGGTGCTAATAGGCTTAGGGGAAGCCGAGCTGCCCTTGAGCTGGTTCAGTGGGGCTTAGGGCATCCAGGGAGAGGCAGAGGGGAGGTCATCCTGTGCGGTGGGTTCAGGGACACCAGCAGGTGACACTGGTGCCCAGGGCAGTCTCCCAGCACAGTGAGTAGCCAGGGGATTTACCAGTAGAAGGAAGAAACTGCCTGGGGGGGGGGGGGTTGCACAGCTCAGCTCGGGGCTTCTCCTGAGACAGGCCCCTCTCTACCGCACATCTTGCCCTCCATTTCTCTGTCATCCTTCGTTGCCACTGCTAGGTGCCTGGCCTGCCTCCAAGAAGGAGGCCCAGTGTCCCGACCCCCAGGGATTGAGGCGGGACACGCAGAAGGGGAGACACCTGAGGGGGGTGCACCAGGGGGCCACCGGTACTCTCATTCCCCGTCTGACCCCAGCTGGAGCCCCACGTGGTGACGGCAGGGGGCTGCTGTTGGGGTCATGCTCAGGGCCCCCTGGGTTTCCTGTTTCAGGACTTCCTCTGTTCTGCTGGGTTGAGACCTGCAAGGGGGGCGGAAGCAAGGGGGCTGACCAGGACCCCCCCAGCCTGGTGTGCCCACAGCCCACAGCGTGAGGGAGTCTAGAAGCCAGAGGTCGCCGTGGGGTCTCTGCCAGCCTGGCCATGAACCTGGAGCCACCCAAGGCCGAGATCCGGTCGGCCACCAGGGTGACTGGGGGGCCCGTCACTCCCAGAAAAGGGCCCCCCAAATTTAAGCAGCGGCAAACCAGGCAGTTCAAGAGCAAGCCCCCCAAGAAAGGCGTCCAAGGGTAAGCAGAGCTGGTGGAGGGCCCAGCCGCAGGCTACACAGGAAGGGGGGCTGCATGGTAGAACAGGGGGCACGGCCACCCTTTCCTGGCTGAGGTCATTCCCAAGGGTCCCCCATTCCTCAGCACGGGGGGCGGGAGGGGTCGGGGGCTCCAGTCACCCTCTACCTGTCACTGCCACTTAGGGGCTCAGCCACAGCCCTCCCGCCAGCGTGCGTCCCTGTGCGCACACTCAGAGCACTGGCGCACCGAGGGGCCTGCACTCAAGGGCACGTATGCCCCCACGCACCCCCACCCCCCTCTTCCCAGCCACTGGCCCTGACCACTCTGTCTTGCAGGTTTGGGGATGACATCCCCGGAATGGAAGGCCTGGGAACAGGTATGGCGGCTGCCAGGGTCTTCCAGGTCCCCCCACTCTCCCGCCTGTCCGTGCGCTTGGGGCCCCATCCTTCCTCCACTTTCTCCAGCCCAAGCTTACCAAGAGCGCCGCCCCAAGCCTGTCCTTCATTCTCTGCCCCAACATCAAGCTGTAGGCCTCACTGAGGTGGGGCTGCTCCATTCAGTGGGGTCACTGGGTACTGGGAAGGGTTGGAAAGCAACAAGGAGGCCTCTTTGTCTCCCTCTCTCCTCCCTGGCGTGCTGCACGCATCCTCTTCCACTCGACACCGTCAAGCTGGTGTGCCCTGGGAGGAGGCTCTGCACCCAGGACTTCCACTCTCACCACTTGGGGTGTAGACAGGAGGGCCCAGAGGGGTTGGTGGCCCTGGGGCCATGACCCTCCTGGTGCCACTGTTCTTCTCCTGCAGACATCACGGTCATCTGCCCATGGGAGGCCTTCAACCACCTGGAGCTGCACGAACTGGCCCAGTATGGCATCATCTAGCGCCAGAGCCTGACCCAGAGCCTCAGGGCCGTACCCCCTGCTGCCCGCCCCGACCCCTGCTCAGGATTCCTGTGAGGAGGCCGGCCCCCCGAGTGTATCCAGATTTCCCAGTTTGTGTCTGGAGCCCCTTGCAGGGTGGCATCCTGAGGCCCCCAGATGCCAGTTACCGGAAGCCCACCAGCTCCCTGCAGGACACCTCGGGGCCAGTCAGGCCCTGCTTAGCTTCCAGAAACACTGGCCCACACACCTTCGCTTAAGGCTGGAAAGCCAGAGCAGGGTCTCCCAGGAATGTCCCTCACACCCGCTCCCGTCCTGCGGCCTGGTGATGAGAACAAGCTCCCCTTGCTAGCCCTTCCCAGCTGCCGCCATTGGGTTGGGGGAGGGGGGAGTCCTGACAGCATCTGGTGGCATCCGACCGATACCCCTCCAAACCCATCACTGGCAGGAAACGCCCTTTCCAAAATGGCCCACGCTTGCTGTCCCTGTTTCAAAATAAAATTCGCATGCCCCCACTCGCTCGGCTGGAGTGGGTTGTGATGGGGGCAGGGCCCAAGAACGTGGGTCTCCGGCAGGAGCGCAGGGGTGAAGGTGCAGGGTGGTGGGGGCAGCAGGGGCCCAGCTAGTCTGAGAGGGAAGGAAACCCACTAGACACGGAGTCTGTGAGGCTGGGGTCCATGCAGCCAGGCCGGCTAGGCTGGGAGGCAGCCCCGTGCCTGCCTGGCAGGCCTCACCCAGGAGGTGGACAAGGCCCAGCGACAGCTTACGCCAGGAGGAGGGAGCGCTCGGCCCTGCCTCACAGGTGAGGAGACAGGTGCAGAGAGACCGGGGAATTCGCTTAGTGGCCTAGTCAGCCTGTCCTTAGCTGTCCACTGCCGCTGGCCAGGTGCCCACCGATGACCCTGCGGTCCACTCCCGACACCACACCCAGGGGGATCCGGTGCACCTGTGCTCACAGGCCTGTGCTCACCCATCCGGAAGCCTGCCAAGTGTGTGTCCACGTGACCGGGTGCATTCGTGGGGCCCGTTCACACAGCCCAGATGATGATTCTGGGGAAGGGCCCCCCTGGGATCCCATTTTACGTGAAAGCCAGAGAAAGCCACGGTCACTGAAGGCGATGAAGGCCGGTCGGGGTGCCCAGAGGGAGGACGCGAAGCAGCCTGCTGTGGCTGGCTCCTGACCTGGCCGTGGGTCCACGCGGGTTTACAGGGGGAAGAGTTCCTCACGCTGCCCACTTAAGACTGGTGCCACTTACCGTCCGAATGATACAGCTCACTACAATTTATTTCCGCCTGAGCCTCACCTTCAGCCACCACAATGTACGGGAAAGGGCCAGGCGGTGGTAAGGGAGTGGGGCCACGGGGTGGGCTTCAGAGGTGGGGTTGGAATGGAGGTCGGAGGCAGGCCTCAGAGGTGGCTGGAGGTGGAGCTGGGAGGTGATGGTCGGGGTGGGAGTTGGGGGCTTGACAGCAGGATTTCATCCAGTCCTCGGAGCTGGTACTCCCCCCACCGGCCAGGTAGCTTTGCCTGGCCTCCCCGGTAGGAGGAGGATGCTGGCCGGCAGCGCCCCGCAGGGGGCGGCTCACACAGGCCACAGGGTGTTTGCAGGGAGCAGGCAGTGCCTGGCTCCGTGGTTGAGAACAAAAGTCTCCAAAAGAGAGTGCAGTCTGGCGGTGGTACCGGGAATCGGGAATCGTTCACGGGGAAGGAGGCGGGCATTCCCGGCCTCAGGGAAAGGGGCCTCTGGGAGCGGGAGGCACAGCAGGCAGAGGCAGCCCAGGTGTCCCAGACGCGGCGCGGTTACTCTGACACCTTCCCCGGGTGTCCTCTGGGGCTGTCAGCCCTGGGCCAGTTTGGCAGGGGACCTTTGCGACCCCGCAGTTCTGGGGCTCTCCACCAGCCCCCGGTGGACAGCCAGGGCCCGTACCAGCCGGGCGGCCAACAGGAGCTCCACCCCCTGGACAACCACGACCGCGATTGCGTAGGCACCCGCCCCGCGGACCTCGGCACGCAGCCACCGTCGGAGTGCAGGGCCACAGCCCCCCAGATGCACCCGCCTCAGAGCGGCACCCTCATCCAGGCCCGGAGCTCCGAAGCCGCAGGGGTCGTTGGCAGCTGCTCTGTCTTCCCCCGGGCTGAGGCAGCAGGAGGCAGGAAGGCTGCAGGCCTGGGCCGCAGGGGAGCTGCAGTTAAAGTCCCTGTAGGGTACACCTGGGCGTCGGTCCGGAGGGCAGGGCCCACTGTTCCAGGACCCGGCGCCAAGTTAAGTGTCTCTTACCGACCCTTCACACAGCTACGGCCACGGCCTCACAGACACGCCTGCACGTACGCACACGCACACGGGAACAAAGAGCCCGCTCCCTGTAACTCGTCCCGGCGCATGGCGCCCACGGCAGCCTCTGCACATGCAGACGGAGGTCAAAGCCTCTTGGCTGGAAGGGACGGATTGGGTGAGACGGCTGGAGGGAACACAGGCATGTGATGAGGGGTGGGAATCAGACAGCCTTGCCCAACAGGGCTGCTGAGTTGGTCTGAGCGGGTAAAGCTGGAGGGGAGAAGGTGCACTGAAGCCTGGGAGAGCGGGTCATCACAGGAGGGCGAGCGGCAGCACTGGGCAGCCACAGGGCGAGACGGAGGGTTGTTCTCCTCATGGCCCCCAGCTCCAGACAGCCTCCAAGTGTCCCTGGCCTTTGCCTGGGGTCCTGCACCTGCCCTCCCTCACAGGCATGCTCTCGTCCCCCAGAAGAGTGGGCCTCACTAAGGCAAGGACTCAAAGGCCAGCAGGATGGGTGACCACGTGACACCACAGGGGGCTGGCGCCAATCCAAAGTCACACACAGCCCACGAATGAGAACACCCATGTGGATGCTTCTAGAATGCCTGGCACATTTCAGTGACTGCTGGATATAAGTGGCTGGTTTTAAAGTCTCTGTATGACTCCATCTCTCGTGGTCAGTTGTCCTCCAGCAGAATGTAAAAGATACACTGCACGGTGTTTCTAAATAGACAACGCTTACACACACAGAGACACGCACACACACAGATACGCACGCACATGAATGCACACGCACATACACGCACACACGCACACGCCGTGGAGGGAGAACTGTGGAGTCCAGAACGATGTCCCCACTTAAGTGCAGTTGACATTGAGATGTTTTGTGTGATGTCCTCACCAAAAACACTCCCCAAAGTGACTTTCTAAGTCTGCTGGCTCAGCTTCTCCACTAAGATCCCTGTCCAACTGGTCCTGGTTGGAGGGAGCAGAAACACGCAGGGGGCCCACGTATGTGCACGGGCATGTGTGCACACACTCGTGTGTGTGTACAAGTGGGCATGTATGCGAGTGAGTGCACCCATGTGAATGTACATGTGGTCTGGTCTGCTGGCCCCTGGGGACTCCCCCCCCACCCTGTGGGCTCCAGGACTCACAGGTTCCATGTCCAGTCCCGGTAGGAAGACACGCCACAGCACTGCAGCCCCAGCTGGACCTGGTCAATGAGGAAGTGCAGGTCCGGGTCATCCTGATAGTGGGTGATGGCTGCACGCAGGGTGGACTCCAGGCCATCCTGCAGTGGGCCCCAGAAGGCCACCAGCAGGGCACCCACCACAGCCTCCAGCGCCAGGAAGGCGATGAGACCCCCAGAAAAGCAGTGCAGCAGGCAAGCATTCTCGCAGAGCGCACCCAGGCAGCCCGCCAGGCTCACTGCACTGACCGCCAGTCCCCCCAGCACCAGTCCCAGCAAGGGGTCTTCAGGCAGGGCCGCCCCCCCACTACTCCCCAGAGACCCTTTGCCAGCCAAGCCCCAGAGCCCAATGGCCAGGGCCAGCAGACCAAGCAGAGAGAAGAGGAAGTTGAACAGGAAAGTCAGGTACTTCAGGCAGCTGCTTTCCAAGGGGAGAGAGGAGGCCGGGTCTTCCCCAGGGCCTGCCCTCCAGACCTGGTCCTCTTGGGGTGCCAGACCTGAGTGGCTGCTCCCTGGCGGGGGCTCCTCCCAGCACCCAGTGCCCTGTGGAGGAAGGAGGAACACACAGGGAGACCTCACCAGCAGGACATGATAATCAACAGGGAGGTAACCTCCTCATGGCCGGGGGTCAGAGCCTGGCAGCGGGGAAGAGGCTGGACAGTGGAGAGAGAACGGGAGGCTCGGAGACCCGAGATAGCTGGGGAGGGACGTGGCAGCATCCAAGCTTGTCGCCCGGCCAGGCAGCAGGGGGGACGGGAAGGGCCTAGCTCCTGCAGAGCGGAGGGTTGGCTACCCCCTGACAGTTCATGGTAGAGACTAAGCAGGGCAGTCCCGGGCAGCAGGCGCCTGTCCTCGATCCCCTGCGTGTGATGGAGGATGTGGGTCCGGCAGCACAGGCACGTGGCAGGCATCTGTGTGGATTGGTCTGTGCAGTCGAGGGAGGGGCTTCCCCACTCAGGCCAGGAGGTGGAGGCCCGCCAGGCAGAAGGGCTGGCCCAGGTGACTGCCCTTTCTGCTTCCCCCTCTCAGACCAGCCCCAGTGTCCCAGGACCCGCACAGTCTGCTCACTCTGAGCACAGACTCGGTGCTGGGCCAGCCAGGCTCCCAGGGCAGGGAGAAGTGCAGCCAGGAGACCAGGGCTCTGTGGGAGGCAGGGCCTTCCAAGGGGCCCTGTCTTGCCCTCCAGCAGGACACTCAGCCATGCTCTGGGACACTGGTCATACCAAGTGCGGAAAGTAAGGAAATGCTGACCCATCTCCCTCCCCCAGTCCTCCCACAGAGGAGTGGCTCATTGATCCTGAGGTTTGAAGAAGCAATCTCCATTTCAAGTCTGCCTGCCCCCCCCCCCCCCCGCAGGCAGGTGTGGGAGAAACTTCTGTTCTCTCCCTGCAGGGAGGAGAGGGACAGTCTGCCCTCGAAACCTGGGAGAATTAGGAAGCTGTGGCCCCACACCTAGGCAGGGTCTCCCTTCCAAACCAGGAAGAAGCTGTCCTCCACTCCCCACATCCGACTATGCATTGAAACTTCATTCACTGTGAACTTGGAGGAGAGGAAAGGAGTATTTGTCAGCCCCTCCAGATCCCAACAGTCAGTGGGAGCAAAAGGCCAGGCTGCTGGTGCCAGGCTGGGGGGGCCTGGGGCCATCAGCGGCCTTGGGCTAGGCCAGGAGGTTATCCTGCAGCTGCGCAGCCAGCCGGGAGGGGTGTCGGGATGTCGGGGTGTCGGGGTGTCAGCCTCCAGCCACTCCCGAGCCAGAGCTCACTGTCTTGCTTCCAGACCCACGGGCAGCAGTGGGGGGGGGGGGGGAAACAGGGCCATAAGAAGGCCGAGAGGCTGGGGGTGGGGGTCCCAGGTGGAGGCGGATGGGCAGGACACAAGCGAGGTGCTGAAGGGCCGGTGGGCACGTCCCCTGAGTGTGTTTTCTAAGAGTGTGGATGCACTCGCTCCAGGGCAAGCACAAGGGCAAGGATAGCAAACGTTCCCGAGCCGGGGCAAGGTGCTGGGTGATCAGTAAAGGCCCCACCCTAATCTTAACTCTTCGTGGGTGTCCACCTACTGGCAAGGCTCAGGGTGGGGCCTGGGGCCAGGGTGGCTGAGAACCCGGCCCTCCCCAGGGCCTGTGGGGGCGGAGACATTTCCAGTCCGGGCAGAGGCCACCAGGGCACTGGCTTACCTGGGACAGCAGGGGGCTCCTTTCCCCCTCCTCCATTCCGCACCAGGACAGGTGTGCTGGTCCCGGTCTCTAGCTGGGACACGGAGCTGCTGCTGCCTGTGCCCTTAGCCGTCCCGTGAGCTGCGCAGCCCAGGGCCGGGTGAGCTGCCAGCGGAACCAGGACGCCTCAGTCATGACCAGATCATGTGAGGCATCACACTGTAGGGCTTAAGACAGCCTCTGCTTGTTGAGACGCAGACCCTCCTACTGGAGCGCGGGTTTTCAGCCTTGCTCTACGGATTCCCTGAAGCTCTGTGCTGGCGTGACACGGCTGGGGCTGGCACCTCGTGGCCGCCGCTCCAGGGTCCCCGTGCGGGCCTCGGCCTGGCAGGTCCAGCGGCTGCTCCCCCAGCTCAGCCAGGACATCAGACCCCTGAGAACTGGCTCACAGAAACAAGCCCGGGAGACGGGCCGGCAGTTAAATGCCAGGTTATCCCCCAATTTATTCACTGTAAGAATGAGACGGTGTCCACTGGCCAGATCACTCCTTCCTGGTTTTGAGGGACGTGGGCTCCTTCTTGCTCCCGAGGGTCTCTTCTCAGGGGCAGGACTCTGTCACAATCAGCATTGTGCCCTAGTGCTTGGAAGGACCCGAGCCACACAGCTGCCCCGCACACAGGGGCGCACAAGGCTCTCTGACCCTGCCCTGTCCTGTCCTCTCTCCTTGGCTTGCATGGCGGTGGGAAGAAAGGCTCAGAGGCATCCCCAGCACTACCAATGCTTTGAGAACACTGGCACATAACTCTCCACGCCTCCCCTGTTCCTTTGTGATGTGGGAGGTTATGACAGTCTCTGGCTTGCAGGGACCTCTGGAGGCTGTGGGGGGGAGCACACACTGCAAGGGGACCCTCTGCACACATGTGTTCATGGTAGGAAAAGGGAGGGGCCTCCTGGGCAAGGCCACGTGCCCAGCCTGTCTTCACCATTCTCTCTCCCCTGCTGTTTCTTGGCTTCTTTTGTTGGACATTCGTGCCCTAGCCTCTCTCCCTCACTCTTCCCACCACCTTACAATCCAGCCACACAGGCTGCTTGCTGGCCCCCAACAGCCCAGTGCTCACGTGTCCTTGGCCTTTGCCGTCCCGTGAAAACCCCTCCCTGTGTCCAGCTCCGGACCACCTCCGGCCCCACAAGCGGAGGCCTCCCCTCTTCTTTTGGGAAACCATTCACTTTATTTTGTAGTTATTTGTGTTCTTTTTTTTTTTTTTTAAGATTTTATTTATTTATTTGACAGAGAGAGAGACAGCCAGCGAGAGAGGGAACACAGGCAGGGGGAGTGGGAGAGGAAGAAGCAGGCTCACAGCGGAGGAGCCTGACGTGGGGCTCGATCCCAGAACGCCGGGATCACACCCTGAGCCGAAGGCAGACGCTTAACGACTGCGCCACCCAGGCGCCCCCTGTAGTTATTTGTGTTCTTGCTTCATGCTCCCCGCCCCCCATCTTCCCACACGACAACCACCCAACTGAGCCCAGTCTCAATTCCTGACCTGCAGAATCGGGAGGCTGGCAAATGGCTGTTGTGTGAAGCCACTGTTTTGAATGAGTTCACTTACAGCAGTATTGTGACAATAGATTTGCAATAGTGAACACAATTTTACAGTAGGCAACTGGGGATAATAGATCACTGATCTAAGCCAGGGAGTGTCCCGAGTCCTGGCGACACCGCAGCGGAAAAACCTGTCCACCCCTAGTCAGCAGGAGCTTACCTCTGGTGAAGAGGAGGTCATAAAGCCAGCGAGTAACTATGTGAATACATGTGATTTTATGTGGTCATCAGAGGTGTGAAGCCCAGAAAGGAGGGTGAAGAGTCAGGGGGCGGCTCACTGTAAGGCATCTGGCTCCTAGGTATGTACCCCACAGAACTGAAAACAGGGACTCAAACAAGTACACATACACGCGCGGTCATGACAGCATTACCCACACGTGCCAAAAGGTGGAAACAACCCAGATATGAATCAACAAAGCACGGACAATCACGACGTGCTCTACGCCCCCAACGGAATATTCCTCAGCAATGAAAAGGAGCTCGGACGCCTGCCGCAACATGGACGGACCTGGAGACGTTATGCTCAGCGAAAGCAGCCAGACACTAAAGTCCACAAACACATCCTTCCACTCACATGAAATACTCAGAATAGGTGAGTCTGTAGGTTGGTGGTTGCCGGGGGCTGGGGGAGGGGAATGGGGAGCTGCTGCTGAACGGGTGCAGGGTTTCCTTCTGGGGGGTGATGGAAATGTTTGGGAAGTAGATACAGGAGGTGGGCGTACCACACTGTGAAAGCACTGAATGCCACTGAATTGTTCACTGAAAAACGGTTGACTGCATGCTGAGTGAATTTCATCTTAATTAAAAAAAAAAAAAAAAGAGGAAGGGGAGAAACGTGGGGAGGGGAGGGAACGAGCCAGGTGGGTTTTCTCAGGTGGGGTCCCTCCGAGGGGGAGGGGTGGGGTGAAGGAGCATCCCAACCTGACCTGATTCGCCCCGTGAAGGGAGCATCAGGCTGCTGTGTGGGGGCCGTAGCTCAGGGCGAAGACGAGAGCTGCAGGTGTGATCTCATGCAGCCGAGCCTTCACTCCTCTCTCTCTCGAAGCGACAAACCCAGACCCCCTCAGTGACTGCATCCAGCTGCAAGTCCAGGCTCTCAGGGGGACGACAATCACCTCTCCAGCTCCATCTCACTCCTGTCCCGATCCTGGGCGACGCTGAATGAAGTTATAGTTAGCACCACTGTGAGGGGCTGAACTGCGTTTCCCCCAAATCCATATGTTGAGATCCCAACCCTCAGAACCTCAGAAGATGATTTGGAGAGACAGCCTGTAAAGAGGTAATCAACTTAAAACGAGGCCAGTGTTCTCATACAAAGAGGAAACTGGGACACACAGAGACACCAGGGAAGCCTGAGCACTGAGGATAAGATACAGCGGTCTGCCAGCCAAGGAGAGTGGCCTCAGAAGAACCCGAGTGGCTGTCACCATGGTCTCTGACTTCCCGCCTCTGGAACCAGGAGAAAATAAATGTAAGTGATCCCGTCTGTGCAATTTTGTTAAGGCAGTCCTAGCAAAGTGATACAACTACCAATATAACTTAAAAAAAAAAGTCAGAACCTCCCTGGTACCATGGAGTAGGTTAAAAAGGCAAGCAGCAAACAGCAGATAACACGCCTGTCATCAGGCAGTGCTTGCCCACGAGTGCCCCGGGGGGACATCATGGAGAAGCCGGAGTCTTGCCCTCCTGTAAAATGAATACGTTTGGATAGAAGAAAAGCGAAAAGGTCAGAGGCCATTCTGTAAAAGAAGAAAGTAAGAGCATAAGGTTGTATGTCCGCAAAATACAGCCTAGCACCTGAGTCTTTGGGGCAATCCTATGTGCTCTCCCTCCAGTGTTTGTCTTGGATCCCACGCCTCTCTGCCTCTGTCCTCGGGGCTGTCGCAAGGCCTCGTCCCCCAGCTCCTCTTTCTGCCTCTCCACACTGTGTCTGCATTGCGCGACCCGAGAATCCTTCTGAACCGTAGCGGAGAGCATGTCTTCTTTGCTCTCATCCCTCCAAAGGCTAACATAACACACGTAGAAGAGACTCCAGAGGCCTTCCACGTGTCTCGCGGCTCTTCCCGACCCCGCTCTCCTCCGCCCTCACTCAGGTCGCTGGGCCCTACCAGCGGCTGCGCTGTTCAGGCAGCACCCAGCACCTGCCAGGCCCTGGACCTTTACACATGCTTTCCCCTCGTCCTGTTTCTCTCCCATCAGGAGCTTTGTCCGGGACCTGCTCTCCCGTCCTCAGGGAGGTCTTTCTTGACCAGGCTCTCACCCTCCGCCGCTCGCGCGCGGCTGTGTCACTGGACAGGGCTAGTCACAGGTGTGATGTGTTCACACGAGGCCTCCTGCTGGTAGGCTCCATGGGGGGGGGGAACCCTCTCCGGTTTCGCCCTCTTCCCCGCCTTAGCCGGCCACACGCAGCCGTGGAGACCCCTAGTCGATCCTCGTGGGTGGGACGAGCGGGGAGCTGAAGCAGCTGCCGACCCCGAGATGAGGCGCGGAGGTGAACACGGCTTCTGCTAACAGGGGGTAAGGGTGGGGACAGGGTCGAGCCATGGCGTCAAACCACAGATTTGGGCCTCCTAGACGTGCTGGTAACTTCCCCGCAGTCACGGGCAAGGTCGGCTACGGAACTGCAGGGCCTGCGGCGGCACGAAAGCGGGGACCCCGGTGGAAACCCGGAGAGGACGACAGGACGCGCACAGCCGAGCCGGGATCCCGGGCGCGCAGCCCTGCGCCGAGACGCTGTTCGAATCCGGCCGTTCGTCTTGCTAGAGTCGCGGAGGCGCCTTCTCTCCGTTCGCACAGCGCGACGGTGCGAGGAGCGCGTCCCGGCACGACGTCCCCGCCGGCAGCGGACCCGCAAGCCCCTGGCGCACTCCTCCCGCGATTATAACCCGGCAATGACGGTCTCCGGGCGAGGTTCGGACGCTTGCGCTTGTTTCTCCTCGGACCTTCCTGCCTCGCCCGGAATTTCGGGAAGGAGCGCGGGTCACCAACGCTGGGGCGTCCCTTCCGCCTGCGGCGCGGGACTCCGGATCCAGCTCCCCGCCCCCCTTCCCCCTCCCCCTCCCCCTCCCCCCTCCCCCTCCCCCTCCCCCCACCGCGGGCTCGGGGCCGCCCCGCCTGCGCATGCGCGGCCGTTGGAGGGCCGGAACTCCGTTTCGGGGCTTCGCGGCCGGCGGAGCGCGTTGGGCGAGGCGCCGGACGTCGCGCTGCGGTGGCGGCCGGCGGCGAAGCTGGAGCGGCGGTGGCGGCGGCGGCGGGAGGCCGGGGCCGGGGCCGGGGCTGAGGCCGGGGCTTCGAGGCCCGCTGGGCGGCAGGCGGCGGCGGCCCGGGGCTCGAGCCCGGAGACCGGAGCGGCCGCCATGGCCGAGAGCATCGTGAGTGCGGCGGGAGCGGGAGCGGGGCGCCGGGATGAGGCAGCAGATTTACCGGCGCGGCCTGTGGGGCGGCGGCCCGCAGCCGGCCCGCCTCCCGCCTCCCGGCCCGGGCTCGCGACCTCCCCTCCCGCCGCTCCGCGACCGCCGGTTCTGCGGGCACCGCCGGGCGCGTGCGGGGCGGCGGGGTCGGGTGCCGGGCCAGTGCGGGGTGGCGGGCCAGGGGCGGGGAGCCGGGCCGGGGGCGGGCCGTCGGAGCCGGGGCGCGCGCGCTGCAGCCTGGGCTCGAGTCCCGGACGGGAGAGCTCTGTCTGGAGGGGGCGTTGTGGACTCCGGGGCTGTAAGGAGGGGAGACACGGCCGCTGACGCCTTCTGTCCCTTGGTGGCAAGGACGGTGTGACAGCTACCTGTTTGAAAAGGGAGGTTCCAAAGGTTGATCTCACTTTTACCTGAAATGAGAATTGGCATGCCCCTCCCCCGTCGCCCCTAAAGTAAAGGAAGTCAGTGAAAACGAGAAAAATAAACCCTAAAACCAAAACAGTCCTGCGTTTACTTGTGGCAAGTTTCCCTTCAGAAGTAAATGCGGCTGGGAAAAAATCAGATCAGTTGGACGGCAGAATTTTGGTTAACATTAAGGAATATTTGGGATTTCTGGGGGAAAGCAAAGCAGTACTGGGTGGCAAGTCACGTTTACGCTTTCCTCCGCGGATGGCCTCGACGCTCCCTTCTGGGTGTCTTGGATTTACGGAAGGAGCTCTGGAGTTTAAGGCTTTCTCCTCCTCCTCTTCCATCTCTTCCTTTTCCTCCTCCTCTTCCACCTCTTCCTCCCCCTCTTCCTCCTCCCCCCACTCCCCCCTCTTCCCCCCTCATCCCCCCCACTCCCCCCTCTTCCCCCCTCCCTCCTCCTCCCCCCCCCCCAGCTCTCCGGGGGCCCTGGTGTCGTGTTCCCCAGCCTGGGGATGAGCAGAGGGAGTAAATGGCCCAAGAGAAACTTAAGAGAAAGTGACTCCTTTTAAAATAAGATTTCCTAATCATTGATGACTTCTAGAAGAGAATAAGAACCTGTGTTCAAATAAATGTACTTTCGGACTTTCTCTTTACTGTAATACTTTTGATTGAAGCAGCCACGGACAAACAAGTTGTTTTAGAAAAGGCCATTTTTCTACTAGTGTGTATACAGGGCTAGGTGCTTACTGATAGCATTTGCTCTTCTCGAATTCTGTCTGTGCGTAACTGATTTTTGTCTTGCCAGTTCTTTGACTCTCCCAAGAAGTATTTTGGGCTCATCTTCTTATAAATGGTGAAACCTAAGTTACCAGGAGGCTGCGTGTCTGTGTTGCCAGGTCTGTCTCTTCTGGAGTGTTTTATCTTGTAGCCTGTGTCAGACACCAAGTGAGAACTTCCCTCAGTACAAACTATGTTTGTCTGTTGGAGTTAACTACTGGGCTCAGTCGACAACCCTGGACTGCCATGCCCTGTTGTAGATGATCAAATAGGATGACTTCTTAAACTTCAGAACCCTCCGGAAACATGGAAGCCAGACCCTTTAGCTCCTCAAGGAGTGGAGTGTCGTGCTCTTGTTCCCAAGTAAACAAAGGAACAGTCACAAAATCTCCCACAGAGAAACTGGGCTCTTCTTACCACACCAGTGTGGGAGACAGATTTCAGAAACGAATGGAAGTAATTGGTCAGTGCCCATGCTGTGTATTATGAAGACATTTTCTAGGTGTTGAATCCAGAGTGAAGGGTAAAAGAAGAATTTGTATTTGCGCTCCTTGCTGATGAGTGAGAAAGTTAAACAGATGTTAAGAAGCAAAAGATAGAAAATATTTTATGCCTTAACAATTGGGATTTCATAAGGATTATTCAAAACAGTCTTAAAAATTGGGAACAATATTGGGGCAAAGTATTTTCAGTCAAGTGAAAGTAGAAAATGGAAAAGTCAAACTGTTTTAGGAAAATCTAGATTAATCTTATTTTGTTTGATAGAAGTGGACAGTAGATCAAAAGCCATTGTGGCATTTTATCGTGTATCAGTGAAATCTTTTTTTTAAATTAAAACTTTTTTTTTTAAGATTTTATTTTTATGTAATCTCTACGTTCCTTGTGGGACTTGAACCCACAACCCAAAGATCGAGAGTCGCAGGCCTACTGACTGAGCCACTTGGGCACCCCAGTGCAAATCTTTTTTAAAAAACAATGGCTTGTGACATTTTTCATGTGTAAAGGGTTGTTTTTTAGTGTCGTTTTCAGTACAGCGCACAGAGCAGTAATTGCTGAGAAGAGAGACCACCATAAGTACTTAGTGGTGTATTCCTGCCTTTCTTCCTACCACTCGGTTGAAGCATCATCTGCCTTGTTTGCGGCAGGGCTAGTCTTTTCATGCTGCGTGACGAAAGCAGAAACTTGTATGGTTGGCCAGGCGTATAGTCACTCAACTTCAGAAGGACTTTGATCTGTATAAAAATCAAGTCCTAGAAGGTGATGCTCTTTGTGCAGTGTTCCGGGCCTGCTAACCATTTCAGGCTTGCCGTCAAAGTATTTTTTTTAAGTGCTTCTATGTTTACCATGGTGTTAAACACCTTTATTTCTTTTCTTTTAATCTTTCTATGAAAGGTAAATAACAAATTAGATGATATCCTATGGTTCTTTTAGATCATTCTAATTTTTGCATATAGATTGTAGAACAAAGTGAGATCTTTTTTATTTATTATTATAATTATTATTTTTAATCAGTTTTGTTCTAAAATTTTTATTTATTTTTTAAGTAATCTCTACACCCAATGTGGGACTCAAACTCACAACCCCAAGATCTGGAGTCGGATGCCTCACCGACTGAACCAGCCAGGTTCCCCCAAAGTGAGATCTTTTTTAAAGAACCCAGTCATTTATGATTCGTGGAGGTTTTTTTGTTTTGTTTTTTTGCTGTTTTGTTTTTGTAAATCTAAAGAGAAAACTGAGTGTTTCACATATATTCCTTGAAAGTAGTGGTTAAACATTTTTCTGAGTAAAATGACCAGAATCGAGAATCAGGGCAGTCCTCTCAGGATGTCTTTGCATAGGTTGGTGAATCTCCTACCTCTGCTTCATCTGTTAGAAACACTTGGGTGTTACATGGGGAAGGGTGAGGTCTGGCTCTAAGTTTCGGTGACCCAGATTCTGAAAGACTACAGATGTTAGTCTCAGTAATAGATCAGGAACTTTGTGCTGTAACCACCTTGTTTCATTTGTGACAGATAATTCGTGTCCAGTCCCCAGATGGGGTGAAGCGGATCACAGCCACAAAGAGAGAAACAGCTGCAGCGTTTTTGAAAAAGGTAGTGGTGGCTTGGGTATTTGCATCTTCACCCTCTCCTGTTACTCCCTTCCTGTCTGTGCCTTTCCTCTCTTCCTCAGTTCCTGATTCCACCCAGTCCCTAGTTCACAGTCTCTAGCATTGCTCTTCTCTGCCATGACTGGATTGATCCAGGGTCAGATTGTGTCACAGTTGACCATGGCTTACAGCTGTGGTGGCCAAAGAGAGTCCAAAGATGCATGTAAAAATATTTCACGAGACTAGTACTTAGGAGAGTGAAAAATTGGAAAAATTATAGAGTGAAAGACTTGAATTGTCCATAAGGAGAATTGTTAAAAACATGTATAGAATAATCCCACTTTTGGGGCGCCTGGGTGGCACAGCGGTTAAGCATCTGCCTTCAGCTCAGGGCGTGATTCCAGCGTTATGGGATCGAGCCCCACATCAGGCTCCTCCGCTATGAGCCTGCTTCTTCCTCTCCCACTCCCCCTGCTTGTGTTCCCTCTCTTGCTGGCTGTTTCTATCTCTGTCAAATAAATAAATAAAATCTTTAAAAAAAAAAAAAAAAAGAATAATCCCACTTTTTTTTTTTTTTTTTTTAAGAAAATTAGAGCCACGGGGGGCACCCGGGTGGCTCAGTTGGTTAAGTGTCCAACTCTTGGTCTCAGCTCAGGTCATGATCTCAGGGTCCTGGGATCGAGCCCTATGTCAGACTCCGTGCTTAGCATGGAGTCTGCTTCTCTCCTTTTTCATCTCTTGCCTGAGTGCCTGGGTTCTGTCTCTCTCTCTCTCTCTCTCTCTCAAATAAGTAGAAAGAAAGGAAATGAGAGCCACATACACAGATCTGTTGTGAATTTTTACAGAATGCAATGTGAAAGAGCACAGCCAGACTTAAAAAGGGTAACGCTGGGAGGAGAGCCCTGCAGTAAGGAGTGGCTTTTGCTTTATACTTCATAGCAGAGATCAGCAAACTATGGCTCATGGGATAACCTCCTATTCTTTTTTCCCCTTGGCATACAGATTGCATTTCCCTGACCACCTTTTTTTTTTTTTTTTTTAAGATTTTATTTATTGGGGCGCCTGGGTGGCGCAGTCGTTAAGCGTCTGCCTTTGGCTCAGGGCATGATCCCGGTGTTCTGGGATCGAGCCCCACATCAGGCTCTTCTGGGAGCCTGCTTCTTCCTCTCCCACTCCCCCTGCTTGTGTTCCCTCTCTCGCTGGCTGTCTCTCTCTGTCAAATAAATAAATAAAATCTTAAAAAAAAAAATAAAGATTTTATTTATTTACTTAGTCGCAGGAGCAGGGGGAGGGGCAAAGAGAGGGAGAATCTCCAGCAGACTCTGAGCTAAGCCTAGAGCCCAATGTGGGGCTCGATCTCATGACCCTGAGATCATGACCTGAGCCAAAACCAAGAGTTGGTTGCTTAACCGACTCAGCCACCCAGGAGCCCCTATTTTTGTAAATAAACTTTTATCAGAACACAGCCATGCTCACCGGTTTAGTTATTGTCTGGCTGCTTTTGCACTCCAACGAGAGAGCTGAGTAGTTGTGACAGAGACTGTATGGCTTGCCAAGCCAAAAATATTTACTGTGTGGCCCTTTCCAGAAAGTTTGCCAACTATTGCTTTTTACATTCTACGTTATTTGAATCTGTTGCAAGTGGGTGTTACGTTTGTAATAATAAGTGTTCTTATTTTCTTTTTTTGTTTTTGTTTCTCATTTTCATAAGCACATATAAGCTGTATGCTTATAAACTGTCAGAGCCAGGGGGAGTCCTCGGTGTCGTGGAGTCCAATCTTTTTATTTCCACAAAGGTGGAAACTGAAGGCCTAGGAAGTAAAGAGATTTGCCAAGGATCACTGGGTTGTGATCTGTTAGTGAAGCCACAACACTTACTTGGGAATTTTGGTTCCTAAAGGGTAGTTGCTATCGTGATTGCCATAGGACTGCTTGTGGGGCCATATTTATAAGAATAAGAGAAAAAAGAATTAGGTGCAGTAAACACCAGAGAGGAGAGTCTCTGAGTCTTTAAGACATTTGTAATTTCCTACTGTTTGCTTTTTGAGTAGCCACTGATCGTGGCCAGCTTGTTCCTAGAGATGGTACTAGGGTATGGCGCATGCTGGAATTCACAAGAGCTCATCCGAGACAGAGACGAAGCACCAAGTAGCTATTGCTTAGACAGTTGTGTGGTTGAGCACCAGGCATCAGAGGACTGCATGCAGTTCTTTTTTTCTCTGAGCCTTTGTGGTAGGGAAATTTTTCTTTTTTTTTTTCTTTTCTTTTTGATAGGGAAATTTATTATTATTATTACTATTATTTAAGATTTTATTTATTTGAAAGAGATAGGAGAGAGCACAAGCCGGGGGAGGGACAGAGCGAGAGGGAGGAGCAGAAGGAGAGGGAGAAGCAGACTCCCCAGTGAGCAGGGAGCCTGATATGGGACTCGATCTCAGAACCCTTGGATCATGACCTGAGCCGAGGGCAGACACTTAAACGACTGAGCCACCCAGGTGCCTCTGATAGGGAAATTTCTTAAACTTAAATTTGCAGTAACCATGTAGGAATATGATATTGTTTTTAACTTGAGACTTTTGTGCTTGATATCAAATGCAGAGTTGTCAAACACATTAAATTGAGAAGGTTTCAGAGATAACCTAAAAACATGATATTATAGTTCTCGCTTTATTTTCATCAGTAGTATTCCTAAAATGCTTAGATTTCCCCCTGGATAGTTCGTGGTTGTCTCGCACAGGGAGACAGAATGATAGCCAGTCATTGGGAGGGTTGGGGTTGGGGGATGTAGTTTAGTTCTGACCACTTGGTCCCTGAAGCCATCACCAGTACTGTAATTACTGCTTAGTGGAGATTTTCTTTGAAATAATCAAAAACAAACATGTTTATTACTCTGAAATATGTTTCCCCTCAAATGAAAATCCTTTCTTCTGATTATAAGGATAATATGCATTAATTATGAAAGGCTCAAACAATTCAGAAAAGTATAAAGAAGCAAGTAAGAATCACTTGAAATTTTACCACTCAGAATAACTGTTAACATGGCATGTCTTGGGGTGCCTGGGTGGCTCAGTGGGTGAAGGGTCCTGGGATCGAGTCCCGCATCGGGCTCCTCGCTTGGCGGGGAGTCTGCTTCTCCCTCTGCCTGCCGCTCCCCCTGCTTGTGCTCTCTCTCTCTCTCTCATTCTCTCTCTCTGACAAATAAATAAACTCTTTAAAAATGATAAATTAAAAAAAAAACCTGGCGTGTCGTTAGTGCTCACATGTGTGCACACACATACTTAGTTCACGGACTTTGGCCAAAATGAGATTGCGCTGTACTGTTGCTGTATTTCATCAAATCTAAGACATTACTGAGTTTAAGGAGAAGTATTAATGTACAATCAGGAAAGGAGAAAATGCTTTTACACCTGCTTTCCTTTGTCATTTAGAGTTTATACTTAGAGTGTTTTTTTAGACTTATTTGGAAATTATTTTAATCATGTGTTATTCTTTTTTTTTTTTTAAAGATTTTATTTATTTATTCGACAGAGATAGAAACAGCCAGCGAGAGAGGGAACACAAGCGGGGGAGTGGGAGAGGAAGAAGCAGGCTCATAGCGGAGGAGCCTGATGTGGGACTCGATCCCATAACGCTGGGATCACGCCCTGAGCCAAAGGCAGACGCTCAACTGCTGTGCCACCCAGGCGCCCCAAATCATGTGTTATTCTTATACATACATAAGAAGGAAAACCTAAATGAAATTAATTGGCTAGGATCTCTCTACAGGGTCACATTCAGAGTCTGGCCCTTCTGAGCCATTTGTTGATTTGGCTGTCGATGTCCCTGTTCCCCTGTAGAGGGTCATCATCCGTGCCGTCAGGAGGCTCAGTGCCAGCTGTCAACACCTGTTCTGTAGATGCTAGCACTGGATTTTTCTCTGTCTTACTAGCAGGGCTTGACAACCCAAATTCCTGTTTTTCCTTATTGATCATTAAATGGCTCGTTTGACAGAAATGTTGAACGATGACAACTGTCCGACCATGCTGCCTGGATGACACGTTGACATGAGCCCAGGTAGTCACCCGTATGCCCTGATGCCCCGCAGGCAAGAGCTGTAACACCTTGTTGTTCCTAAGAGATGCGTCAATGCCAAGGATGTTAAAGTCTCACTGTAGGATAATTCATAATCCTGGTTTTTTTCACTTGACGATAGGTTAAGGAATGGTTTTATGTCAATCAATGTAGATTTATATCTTTTTAAAAATTGTGTTTAAAAATAACACATAACAGGGCGGCTTGGGTGTCTCATTCGGTTAAGCATCCGACTTTTGGTTTCGGCTCAGATTATGATCTTAGGGTTGTGAGATTGAACCCTGAGTCGGGCTCTGCACTGGGTGTGGAATTGGCTTGAGATTCTCTCCCTTTCCTTCTGTCCGCCCCCCCTCCGCTTGCTCTTGCGTGCACGTGCACTCTCTCTCTTTCTCAAAAGAAAGAAATAACACACAACAGGGATGCCAGGCTGGCTTAGTCGTAGACTATGTGACTCTTGATCTCGGGATGGTGGGTTCGAGCCCCACGTTGGGTGTAGAAATTACTTAAAATCTTTTAAAAAAAATAACGTATAATGTAAAATTTGCCATCTAAACCAATTTTTTTTTATTATTTAAAGATTTTATTTATTTATTTGACACAGAGAGACAGCCAGCGAGAGAGGGAACACAAGCAGGGGGAGTGGGAGAGGAAGAAGCAGGCTCATAGCGGAGGAGCCTGATGTGGGGCTCGATCCCATAACGCTGGGATCACGCCCTGAGCCGAGGCAGACGCTTAACGACTGCGCCACCCGGGCGCCCCTTAAACCAATTTTTAAAGTAATCTCTATACCAACTGTGGGGCTTGAACTCACAACACTAAGATCAAAAGTTTCATGCTTCTCCAACTGAGCCACCGGGTGCCCCCGGTCTGAACCATTTTTAAGTCTACGGCTCAGTCATGTTAAGTACGTTCATGTTATGCAGTCATTACTACCATCCATTTCCGGAACTTCTTCATCTTGCAAATCTGAAACTGTATGCATTAAACAACAGCTCCCCTTTTTTCCCTGCCCCCAGTCCTTGGTAACTACCATCCTATTTTGTGTCTTTATGACTACTTCGGGTATCTTTGTAAGTGGATCATACTCATCTTCGATAATTAGTAATTTGGCTGTGCATATGTGCGTGAGTGGGCTTGAAGTGGCCTTCCTGTTCCCTCACAGACTTGTGTGTGGACCACTGTGAACGTGACTGGCTCCAGCTTGCTGTCGCCACATTTGATAGCCTTGATCCTGCTTTAATATGTGGCATTATGCCCTCTTAGGAGTTGCTGTTTGCAAGTATGAAGAGATGGGTGACATTGAGGATATCTCAGAATTTTAGAGTTGTTGGTTCTTTTGACACCATCTAGTGCTGTTCATTCTGTGGCTCCTCACACCATAAGCCCTTCTCACACAGTTCTTCTGTCCTGCTCAGCTCTCCCCCTCAGCTCACTCTGTCGGGCTGCTGCTGTCACTCCCCTGCTTGGGCTAAGGTATGGCTCTATCCTGTCCTAATTGACCTCCGCAGTCTGTGACCTGTGCCTTTCTCCTTATATTTAATTTTTTCTTTTTTTTCTCACCAAATAAAGTACATACTAAGAAATGCTTGAAAATTATGGACAGATGACTGATGGTGAAGCAAACACTTAGGTCAAGGAGGGCACAGCCGGTGCTGCAGAGTCGGTCAGCCTTCCCTACTCCCTCACCCCCTCCTGGATCGACGAGGATGGCGTCCCCCTTTTCTGTGCTGTGCTACCTCAGCGTGCATTCCTAAACCCTAAATTGTAGTTTTGCCTGGTTTTGAATGGAAATGAATGGAATCCTGCTATGTATTCTTTTTTGTTACCTTCAGTTATAAGCATATTAATTTCATTCCATACTGTGTTTCTCGTTTTATTACATCAGTTATGCACAAAGTTTACCTCAGGTGTGAATTTAACGTTTTTAAGATTTTAAAGATCTATTTATTAGAGAGAGAGAGAGTGTGTGTGTGTGTGTGTGTGTGTGTGTGTGTGGGAGGTGGGGCAGAGGGAAAGGGAGAGAATCTTAAGCAGACTCCGTGGGGGCTCAGTCCCAGGACCCTGAGATCATGACCTGAGCCAAAATCAAGAGTTGGACGCTCAACTGTGCCACCCGGGTGCCCCCATTTTTGAGATTTTAATGATGCTCTTGTGAGACTCTGCTAAGATTTTTTTAAAAATGGTTCGTGCCCCTTGTTAGATTCCTGTATCTTTAAAAAACTCAAAAGTTCGTAGAAGCAGTTATGTTCATGGGAGTAGAATAAAAAAGTAATAGATCTATTTCTGTATCTCAGAAGTGGAATTCCACACGTGAAGTACTAATGCTGGCTGTCATATTTGAAAATGCAGCTGGGGGGCCTGGGTGGTAAGCAGCTCGGGTAAGCAGCTGACTCTTGGTTTTGGCTGAGGTCATGATCGCCTGGTCGTGAGATTGAGCCCTGAATTGGGCTCTGTGCTCAGTTGGGCTCTGTGCTCAGCGTGGAGTCTGCTGGAGATACTGTCTCCCTTGGCCCCTTCCCCTGTGCGCTCTCTTGGTCTCTCTTGCACGCGTGCGTTCTCTCTCCCTAAGATAAATAAATAAATCTTTAAAAAAAAAAAAGGCAGCTGTATCTCAGTCCTCATAGGAAGCATAAAGCTCTGGTCATGTGGTCCCAGGGGGCTTACCTTTATACCAAGGGCTGACCCTACAACAGCCCTGCCCCATTTTGGAAACTCCTTTTCATCCTGGGAGTAATATGGTACGCTCACACTTCTGGCAAAAGCTTTCTGGTTTTTTGGAAATAGCTTGCAGGGTGTTGGGTACAGAAAAACACAATGCATTTGCAGAATAGCTGAAATGCCACAATTGGTTGATTTCAGTTTATATCTAAGCTATTTCAGAGAAGAGTCAAAGACATTATTTTTAGTCTTTAGTCTTAACTTTTTTTGTAGTTGGGAATACAAATTTCACAGTCTTAATTTGCTGATGCTTTATTTTATTAATGCCACTTTTAGCTTGGGGAAAAAACACATTTCAGTTACTGTTTCCTGCTGTAGAATTTCCATTTAATTCCATTGTATTGTTTGTTTCTCTGCTGAGCAGACTCCCGATCTCTTCCTGTGTTTGCCTTTACTCTGATGACCCCTGAATGTTGAGCTACAACTGGACTCCTCTCCTGGCCCCAGATTCAAATGCTGACTGCCTGCTGATGCCTTCCCCGGGGTACCAGGCACCACCTCAGTCTCAGCGTTGAAGGGAAGGGGAAGGCCTGGCCTTCCCTTCAGTCTTCCTCCTCCTTCACCGTCTTCCGTGCTTCCTTACCGATGTGGCCTTCCCCCCAGTTCCCAAGCCAGAAATCTGAACACTGCGCTGATGTCCTTCCTTTCCCTCACTCCATTCTGCCCTCCAACCCACATTAGCAAGAGCTGTTGATTGTAATAGCTGGAAAGTGTGCTCCTCCCTCCATCTCCGCTGTCCTGGCCTTGTCTGAGCCCCGTCTCCTCTGGGCTGCACAGCTGGCTCTTCTGTTTCCTCTTCCCACCTTCAGCAGAGTGTCGATGAGAAGTAAGTCTCTTGGCTTGGCCACCCCTTGCCGTCGGCCCCTGTGGCTTCCACAGCTCCTGGGCTGGAATGCAGACTCCTAGCCCACATAGTCCTGTCTGCCTCTCCGTTCTTGTCTCTTACAGTTTCCTTCTTACCTGCTGGGTTCTGGCCTGACTGGCCTCTCTCTTCTCAACCCCTTCCCGCCTCTAGGCCTTTGGCTGGCTCTTCTCCCTTGCACTATTCTTTCTCAGCTCTGTGAGTAGCAGCATTAGTCTCCTCCTCTGGGGCTCTGCTCAGACGTGCTCCTCAGAGGCCTTCTCTGTCCTTCTGTCCAGAGTGGCCTCTCCCATGCTTCTCTCTTCCTTTCCTGCCTGGTGCTTACCTGCACCTGTGGTTCTCGTCTGTTAGGTTTCTCTCCCCCGTTTGATGCCGAGGGCCTTGATGGCAGGAACCTTGTCTGTTTTTATTCATTGTTAGTTCTGAGCATCCAGAATGGAGCTGGCACATGGGACTGCTTACTGTTTGTGGAGTCAGTGAGTGAATGTTCGCGGCACCTGGTGTAGTGCCCATTGTGCGTACCCTTGTCAGGACTGACTTGGTGGCACCATTCTTCACTTCTGTTTTTCTTCTCTTAGGTTTCAAAATTGGAATTTTTTTTTTTTTTTAAGATCTTATTTATTTATTTGAAAGAGAGAGCATGAGCAGGGGGAAAGTGTAGAGGAAGAAGCAGGTTCCCTGCTGAGCAAGAACCCCGATGCAGGACTTGATCCCAGGGCCCTGGGATCATGACCTGAGCCAAAGGCAGCCACTTCACCGACTGAGCCACCAGGCGCCCCCGGAATTGGGTTTTTACAATTGATTTCAAAAGTAGAAGTTTAACTTTCCAGATACAGCCATGACTTTTGCTTGCCTCAAACTCTTAAATGTGTCATATAGTCTTACCACTTTCACAGAGCTTTGCTTCTGTTTGGCCACTTTTCTCATTTTACTTGACATCTGTGTAGGCAGTTCAAATTTCCTTACAAGAGAGCAAAATCACAAGAGAAATTTGGTTCCAGAGGAGCAGTTTCTAAATTTAATGAGTGTTGTTCTAATACCATCTGATGTATATGTGGCCAGAGTAGGGAGACTCAAATATTTGTTTCAATATCTGTTTTTTGGGGCTCGTTTTAGGTCGCAAAGGAGTTTGGCTTCCAAAATAACGGCTTCTCGGTTTACATCAATAGAAACAAGACTGGAGAGATAACAGCATCGTCAACCAAATCCCTCAGTCTGCTCAAAATCCAGTAAGTGCTGTGAGGGGACGACAGGGAGTGGGAGGGGAGACTGCAGAGGCCCCGAGGCTGCTCGGTGCTTCCCGGTTTCCCCTTGACGCCGCCGTATTTCTCGTGGGTAGCCAGCAGTCACACTGGGTGTGCCGCTCCTTTTGTGCGGAGCCGAGTGACTTGCAGACTGTGACGTGTGTCACAGAGGAGAGAGAGTTATGGGTTGGGGGGGGTGTGCAGCTGCACACTCAGCTCCTTCTCTGCAGGGAGGGACCTTGAACAGAGCTGCGTGCAGTTCTGCCTTAGGACTGCTTGCAGGGTACAAGGGGCTGTTGCCCACACGATATGTCTTGGAGGCATGACCCCCTTGAGCTCCTCCAAGGTGGTCAGTCATGTCAGTGGGGTTTCGGATGTAAAGCCCTCTTCCTGCAGCCGCTGCCTGTTCTCGTGGTTTAGCTGGAGCCCAGCCACATCATTCGTCTGTGCGTGTTCCTGCCGTGAGGGTAGAGCTGAGGGATCGTGGCACAGACGGCATGGCCTGCAAAGCCAAAGATATTTACTGTTTGGCTCTTTACAGAAGATGTTTGCTGACTCCTGTCCGACCTGTCTGGGTACACCTCCTCGTGTATCAGTTCAGTCTTCAGCGAGCTCGGAGCACTCCTCTCGGCTGCAGGCAGCATGGCTGCTGTGGCCACTGCCGGGTGATTGGGCTGGGCTCTGCTGTCAGCTGACCATGTGCCTGTTTACCAGTCAGAGTAAGAGGCTATCTTGACAATTTGTGTGATCATTTTTAGGTTCACGAATTAGTACATCTAGGAAAAAATATGCAGTTAGAGCATTCATTCATTTGTTCCTCAACAAATATTTGTTGGGCACTTGCCAATTGCCTATCTCTGTAATTAGCTAAAGCTTTTCATTGTTGTTGATCTCATCCACTTCCCACGTGGCCAAGGTATATCCTTCCTTTCAGGCTGTAAAGAGCTTTTGCGTCTTGAGAATCATTTCTCACGAATGTTACGTGGCTTGTGTTCATACTCCACCGCTCAGTGCAGTGGGCCTGGGGAAGTGACTTAACCTTCCTGGGCCTCACCAGCCACGTCTGCAGGCGGGTGGTAGTGCCGCCGGCGCGTGGTTGCACGGTGCCTGCGCGTGGCAAGCTTGCAGGAAATGAGAGCTGTGTGTTAAACTATTTTTATACCACATACAAGCAAAGGAGGCTATAGACACCCCCTGAGAGAAAGCCATCAGGCTGTGGTGTTGTCGTACTAGTGCTGTCCTGGGGGGGGACCCCAAAGCGGGGAGCTGGCTCCAACATCCCGAGGGGGCACTTGGAGGGGATGTCTTCCTCAGTCACCCTTGAGTGTATCTCTCCGGTGATAGTCCTAATGCCTATTGACCAGCTTGGGTCTAACCTTGAGTGCTGCGTCTGTCTTACCTGAAGCGTGTCTGCAGGAGGGAGTGGTGTTCCTCTCCTTGAGCTCGGCGTTGGTCTCTCCGCTTCTAGCTTCTCCGCTTGCAGTTCAGTCTGCTGTATTGTGTTGTTCACTTATAAGTGATCATTTTTTTCCCCTCTCTGGCTGCTTTTAAGATTTTCTGTTTCTGTTGGGGACCTACAGTTTTTCTCTGACTTGTCCAGGTGTGGATTCCTGGTCTGTTTGTTTAAGCTTACCTGATGGATGTTGTATTTTCTGTACCTGCAGATCAGGTCTGGAAAATTTGTGGCCATTATCTCTTTAAATATCACTTCTCTCCAGTTCTCTTTTTCCTGTTTCAGGAATTATATTTTTCACTTTTAAAATATTTGATTTGATTTCTTTTCAGACCAGGCTGTTAGCTCGTTGTGCTCACGGGGGCTGTGTTGCTCTCACATTGGCCCTACGGGCTTCCATTTGAGGACCGCTTGGCTGCTTGGGGCTCTGCCTTGGCCCGTCACACACGTGATGCTTCCCACTTGGGTCTCAGGGTGTCTGAGGTGGTCTGTCTCCCCCAGGTGGAATCAGGGTGGCACTGTTGTGCGAGCTGTCCGTGGATTGGCTGGCCTGACCGTATGAAGGGCTTTGGGAAGATTTACCCAAATCTGTGGCCCCTGCCACCCTGCTTCCCAGAAGCCCCTGTCGTTTTGGGTGGCCTCTTGTTGCCTGTGCTCTTTCCATCCCGTTTCCATTGAACATTCTGTAGACGTTTATATTCCATGTCTTGCAGTTTCAAATCTGAAGTCCTTGGCTGTCTAATTCTGTTACTGTTGTGTCTGCCCACTCTTTGGAGTGGCTTTGTTCTCTTGTACATTTGGTGACCCATTTTTGAGAGCTTGTAATTGACCAGACCTGGTAGAGGGGAGTCCCTGAGGGCGGCTGGCCAGTGGCTTTCCTGTGGGGAAGCTTGCACTTGCTTCTGTTGGCACAAGGGAGCGCTGTGGACCTGGCACTCCCTCCAGTGAATTTCTGTCTTTGGGCTTCCAGAGCCAAGTAGCATCCCTAATTCCACCCTGGATGCATGGCACAGCAGGCCTGTGGTGACAGACTCTCAGACGTGACTGTTTTTCCTACTGCATGGTGGATGCAGGAAGACAGGGTTCCTCCTTGGTTCCTATTTTCAGCTGGTTATTCTTCCCAGCTGCTGAGACACCTGGCTTTATGTGGTGTTTCGGGCTCAGCAGCCTGCCGCAAGTAGGCAGGCTCGCGGACTCGCCTCCTGTTGCCCAGAAAACGACTGTGTAAGCCAAGCCCAGGGCTCCCGTAGGGCGGTGTTCTCTCGCCCTTCCTGTCGGCACTACTGTGGGTTGTTTGGACCCGTGGCAACTCCTTACTTCCGCTAGAGCTCCGCAGTGCATTTCAGAGCATTTCTGTTAAAGCTGATACAGTGACTGAGCCAAGTAGTCTATGGCTGGAGGGTGTTTAGGAATGTCTGGTCCGTTGCTAGAAGCAGAAGTCTCTAGTTACAATTTGGCAGTTTTATCACCCCTAAATTATGGAAGGAAGAAGAGGAGCGAACAGACCTACCCAAGAGCTACAGCCAAGCCTCTTAGTGCCCCGTGTCTTCGGTGTTTGCGCTCAAGGCCTGCTGCCCCGCCCCTCCCCAGTTTGTTGGGTCAGGGCTGCAGCAGGCTGTTCCTTCCGTGTGTGTATTGTCGACAGCAGTCACGTATTTCCCAAACGGTAGTACTGCAGCTTTTCCTCCAAGACTGAGGTTGATTTTAGTGTCGTAGCCGCTCTGTCTGGGCGTGGGAGCATCTCACACCCTGGGTCTCGTTGGTCCGGCTGCGCTGACCAGGTCCTGCCGTGAGTCAGCAGTGTGAGTGAGCAAGGAAAGAGCGTGCCATACACAGAAATGACGGGAAATCAAGCAGTGCTGTTGAACTACAAATCGCAGCCTGTTTGGAAAGTAGCACATCGGTGACACCGCAGATAGCACCCTCCGTCTAGCAGGGCCACTCCTGGAGATGTGCCCTGTAGAAGTGAAACCACGCAGCTGCCTGTTCTTGGGCCTTTCCTCAAGTGCTGTTCTTGGTGGTAGAACCTGTCGGTGGTGCACGTGCCCGTCGGTGTGGGAGCACGGGCGTAAGTGGTGGGTCGGGCCCGCTGCAGGCGCTGTGCCGCCATCAGAGGCAGTGACCAGACACAGACCCCGTGTTTGGAGGGACCTGGGGCCAGGTATTGTTGAATGAGAAAAGCAAATGCAAAATGCGTGTCTTTGATAATCTCATTTTTGTCAAGCAGCATCATATGGTGTCTGAATAGACGTGTGTGTGGGGGGGGGATGAGCGCAGAGAAAGAAGCAGAAGGCTGTGTACCAGGTAGGTGAAGTGTCGGGGTGCCGAATAGTAGACGGTAAGGAATGAACAAGGAAAAGCGGGAGCCAATCCCAGAGTGAGAAGTAGGAAGAACGCTGCCTGCAGGCCAGGTGTGTCTCTTGTGGCTGTATTTCATCTGTGTGCAGTCGCACGGGCATATGGATTTTTACAGCTGTAAAAGTAAGTCACGGTTATGAAGAACCCGCTCTGACCTTTAGAATGCTAAGGAGCATAGGGGAGGTGCAAAGGCAGGATTCTGGTCTCTTAAAGTTAGAGGCCTCATTATTCAGGCTTTCAGGGAGGTTGGCATTTGCCTCTTGGATGTCGGAGACCCTCACATGAGGGTGAGCCGCTCATCTGTGCAGCCCAGGTTGTGGGAGGATAGAAGGCAGGCCCTGCCCTGTGTTTGTCGTTTGACAGGCATGGAGATCTGCTGTTCCTGTTTCCCTCGGGCCTCGCTGGCCCCTCCTCGGAAATGGAGACGTCGGCCCCGCCAGGGCTGAAGGCCTGCGGTGCTCCCAGTGTGGTGGAGGATGAGATCGACCAGTACCTCAGCAAGCAGGACGGGAAGATTTATCGAAGCCGTGACCCACAGCTGTAAGTGTTGGTGGGGTTCCGGTCCCTGTTGTGCTGACCTGAATGGCTCAGGGAGTGAGATGTTTGTAACGCGCCCTGTTTGAGTATCTACTGAAGAAACACAAGTTTTGAGTTTGACCATCTGTTTTCAGATAAAATTTCACTTCAAGTTATTTTTCAAGCTTTTTCTTGTTGCGTGAATCTCAAAGTGTGTTCCCCATGTCCCCATGTACTTTCAAAAGCTTTCAAGTGTTTGGAACTAAGAAATTTGGAGAAGGGAGGAAACTGAAACCCAGTCTCGACCGCGACGCACTGCTGAGTTCTTGCCCGCCACGCAGTGCATCGGGCTTCAGCAGGTGCGCCAGGGCAGGAAGGGGTGATGGCGGCCCCCCAGCAGCGCGAGGCGCTTGCTCAGCTCATCTCGTAGGATGGCAGTCGGGAAGTGTCGGCGTCACATCACAGCGCGCTCTTCCCATTCTTTTCAGTGGGTGCTTCATGTGCTCAGCATGCTGCTCCTTGGAATATTTGCCCTTCAGCTAGGGTCATATGAAACAGAAATGTTTGAGTACGTTTCTGTATTTGTGATTTTTTGCAGTTCTTTTTATTTTTTAAAACATTTAAAAAATTTTTAAAGATTCATTTATCTTAGAGCGCGCAGGCATGGTGCAGACGTGTGGGGGAGGGGCAGAGGGAGAATCTGGGGCAGACTCCCCACTGAGCGTGGAGCCAGATGTGGGGCTTGATCCCATGACCCCGCGATTGTGACCTGAGCTGAAATCCAGAGTTGGGCGCTTCACTGACTGAGCTACCCAGGCGCCCCGGCAGTTTATAAACTGGTTAGAAATACCTGCGTTTACACTCGGTGATGTGAAATGTCTGAGCGAAGGTGGTTTGTCTCTGCAGTAGAGCCTTCTGTAACTGCATCACTCCGTAAACATGACAGGGTGCTGACATTGAGATATCGGGGTTCTAAGTGCTGCATTAGCAACTCGTTTTAGATTGAGGAGCCTCAAATGGCACTCTGCTGCGGCTGGCGTGGAGCGGCTTCACAGCATCGCCGTCAGCCCGCATGCCCCTTCGTTTGCATTTCCTCCCCGGGAACCCGTGCTGGCTCCCCCTGTGATCTGTGTCTTCAGGGCTTCATTAGGGATCTTCTGGAGGGTGCTTGTGTGCGTGTGTGCGAGCGTTCCGGCCTGCCATCTGTAAGAGCCGGCTGTTAGGAGACACAGGCTGTCTCTACTCTGAAGTGTAGAGCGCACGTGCATCCAGGAGTTGTGACCCCATTCAGGAAAGGATCCAGTCGAGCCCAGAGGGACGGCCCCTCTGCTTTCCCACCAGCCACCACCGCCTCCTCATCCGAGCACATTGTGCGTGTGGGGCATCGAAGGCTTCTCTGACTGCAGTCACTGAAACCCATAGAGCCAGGCGTCTTCATGCTTTTTCCAAAACGTGCACGAAATGGGTGTTTTCCCAACTGGAGTTACTTCTGTCCCGCTGACAAGGTGTTTTTGCCACGTCCACATCCCAGCTTCCTTAGTGTTTGCTTAACATCTGTTTAAATCTGTTTTTAGCCCATTCGCTTTTGCTTGTATTTAGTGTCATTTTAAGCAGTTGTTATCCATCGAATCACAGGTTTGACGTGGTGGGCAGTTTTTTCTAATACAAATAGAAATAAATACTAAACCATATTAAAATAAAAAATGCTCACCTACCATCTAAAATAATTCCATACGGGGGGGGGGGGTGCCTGGCGGGGCTGTCGTAGAGCATGCAACTCCTGATTCGGGCTTGTGAGTTTGAGCCCCGTGTTGGGCATTGAGTTGACTTAAAAATAAAGAAAGGAAAAATGAATAAAATAATTCACACAGGTAGGGAAATACTCTCTTAAGTATGGCGTACATTATAAATATCAAAAACTTAGGGAGGCAGCAACAGGAGAGCAGGCGTACTAATTGCTGTGTGTTTCTCTTGCCCTGTGCTCTCAGGTGCCGACACGGCCCCTTGGGGAAATGTGTGCATTGTGTTCCGCTAGAGGTGAGAGTCCGTGCAGCGTAAGTTCTGGGCTGGCGGGAGGGGCTGCTCCCGGAGCACGTCAGTACTTTCCCTGCGCCCCTGTGCTGGGTCAGAGTGGGGAAAAGAACTTACCTGTTTGTTGCCCCGGGCCTCGTGTTCCCACTAGTGCAAGCTGCTTGAGGAGGACGAGCCTTTATTTGTGGGAGTGACCTTCTGGGTGGATTACGAATGGCTGAAGCGTTTGTACGGCTGTGATGGAGGCCCCTGGACAATCGTTTTAAACCCTGACACAGAGCTGGGGCTGGCAGTTTCTGTGCTCCTCACTGCTTTGATTTACTTTCCCCTAGTCTCACGTCCTCCTCCTGATTCGTCCTGGTGAGGTTGAGAGTTACCGTAATAATGCTGACTGGTAACTGGTTAGTGCTGAATTTACGGCAGCGAGGCCAACCGGATTTTCTTCATGAGCCTCCTCTTCAGCTTATGGGCTACTTTGTTTTTCCTCAAAATCTTAATATTTACTTGACCTAGAGCATTTTGTACTGTAATAGAGATTCATTTTAGTCTCGGAGAGATAACTAGCACACAAAGAAACCTTTGGTTCCGCGCTAGAATGATAAGTGAGAACCAAGCGCCTGTCCTCTTTTGTTGCCCTCCACGGGTCCTGGCTTGGTCTCTCCCTGCGTGCAGCGAAGCTTGGCTGCCCGCCTCTCCGGCCTCGAGACGCCCGCAGGTGCGTGACTGTACTGACTGTGTGTGTTTTGGCAGCCGTTTGACGAGGACTACCTGAACCATCTCGAACCTCCTGTGAAGCACATGTCCTTCCACGCCTACATCCGCAAGCTGACCGGGGGGGCCGACAAGTAAGCAACTTGAGCGGAGTTAGGCTGTGCCGGTGTGGCTTTGGCGAGCAGAAGCTCCTTTTGTGTATCTGGCAGGTGTTGCTTCAAGCCTGTGAGCATATGAATGAGAAGAGCAAAGCTCAGGGTCTGGGCACAGAGCATTCGAGTTGTGACTTTTGCCCCAATTCAAAAAAGAAACAGGGGTGGAGACTCTGACACCCTGTGGTCATCCGCGTGCCCGAGTGTGGGGCAGATGCCAGGTTGGCAGTGGCCACCGTAGAGGTCCTGGGGAACACCCCCAGGCTTCCTGCAGGCGGGTAACTTAGCCTTACGTGAGGGCGGAGGAGGTAAGGTGCGAGGGTGGTGAGAGCTCGTCCTCCTCTGCTTTTCAGAAAAACTGAACCGGCCCATGGTTATCTCGGCTCACCTATTCCACAGCCCCCATCAGCCCCTTGCCCTGGAGCCTGCCTCTTTATCAGCTTGATGGCATTGCCATCGCGGAGGCTGAAGCAACGGTGCCGGCCGCGGCTGGGCTGTCCGCGGCTGGGCCTCGGCGCCTCGACGAGAGCTGTGCAGGCTCAGGCGGGCGGTGGGGCGGCCATCTCCTGGCTCCCCGCGCAGGCTGTGACGGTGGCCGGAGAGGGCTGAGAGCACTGTGATTTCTTTTAAACCATGTCAAGTACTTCCTGAGCGACCCCTTTCTGTTGCCTGTACGACTACATGTTCACCTTCCCAGAAGGTAGTGGACTTCATACCATGGTTTTATAATTCCCATCAGTGCAGCAGGAGGAGATGGCGGCTGAACCCAAGTCAGCAACATTTTGTGAAGAATGTCATGTTGGCCTGATTATAGTTTTTCTCTGACAACCTGCTGACACCCTAAAATGGCTTTTTTAAAAAAGACCACGAGAAAAAAATCCTACCAGAAACCCATTCTTGCCTGTCAGTGGGGTAAGCCATGGAACTTTCTGGATTAGGGAACGAGTAGAGCTTCGTTGTGCTGAAATCCGTCAGCCTTCTACCAGTCTGGGTCCAGGCCCCGGTATCCCATGGGGGCGCACATTGGCAGCTCTCGGTCCCCTGTAGGCTGGTGGCGGTCACTGCTTCCCAGGGGCCCACAGGCCAGTATGCTCTTGGCCTGTGAAGACAGGATCGAGTTCCTGGACCGTTCTGTCCGTGGGAAACTGGCAGAGGGCGAAGGCACCTGTGTGCACCCACCCCACGTCAGGGTGGGGCCCTGGATTCCTCGCTGGATGGTCTTTATTTCAGCCAGTAGCCGGGGAAGGTGTCTTCTTGAGGTGCCCTCATCAGGGTTTCTCCCTGTGATTCAGAGTTTTTTACAAACATGTAAGTACTGGACTCATGATGTAGATGTTGCTGATAAGTTAATGAAACTTAACAATAAGCTTTGTTTCCGGTCAGCAGCTCAGGTTAGATCAATAGGGGTTTAATAGTATCCTTGAAAATCTTCATGGGTGGTAGCGACAGACATTGAAAACAGAGACTTTTATAGAGAAACACTTCTATGTTTCTGCATAGTCTCCGTGTGCAGGACAGAAGCTGGGGGCCCACGATAGCAGTTCTTCACGCGTTTCCCCTGCTGCTGCCTGCCACGTGCTTAGCTTCCTAGAACTCTGTTCTGCAGGCGTAAGACATTTGACATGCGATTTCCAGTCTCCTGCTAAAGTTTTCACTCTTGGAGTGTTGAAGTAATTAAGCTGCGTCTTCTTACTCAGGGGGAAGTTTGTTGCCCTGGAGAACATCAGTTGCAAGATTAAATCAGGGTGTGAGGGACACCTTCCGTGGCCTAACGGCATCTGTACTAAGTGCCAGCCAAGTGCCATCACGCTGAACAGACAGGTGAGTTGTTCACTGTGTCCGTCTAGACAGTGGAAGGCAGTAGATTTGTGTTCATGGCTCAGAAGCGAGCATTTGCAGAAAAGGCCCTCCTTGGAGGGAGCCGCCCCTGGCAGAGTGCGCTGTCTGTGGCAGGTCCAAGTGCACTTCCAGGTCATACGCTGGAGACGGTATTGGTGAGATGTCTAGCTGTTCCTCGCGTGGAGGGGGGAGTATTTTGTTTTCTCTTTGGTCGGCTTGCATGGAGGCAGAACTTTCTCGGGGACTATTTAAAATGCTTCGTGCTTGCACTTTGCCTTCTAAGAAACCATGGCTCTGGAAGCTGGTAACAGAGCCGTTCAGAGCACCTGTCCAGGTAAAGAAGGGAGCTGGGCTCTGGAAGGAGGAAGAGACCAGGGAAAGCTGCACGCAGTGTTTTGGCTTCTTCCCCTCTGGTCTCTGTGCCCCCCTCATCTTTTCTGCACTGCTGGCCCACGTTTGCTCTGTAGAGAGCTCTCCACTACCTTTGGGATTGCTTGGAAACTGCTTTCTTTCTCTTCTTTCTCCCTGTTCTCTCTTTTTGAAAACTACCTTTTGTGAGATTGTGAAAACCTGCACTTCAGGTGAAATCCCAGTGAGATAAATTTGAATTAACTTATTGAGGAATCCCACCCCTTACCCCACCCACCCTCTAGAATCTGAAACGGTCTTAAGGGCAGAGCACGTTTTAAAATGTGTGCGGCGTGTGTAAAGAGCTGGGTGGAGATTTATGAATGGCTTATACTAGAAAAATAAGTTATTTCCAACAGAGTGGATTCATTAGCCCGTTGTTTGCTCTACAGAAATACAGACACGTGGACAATATCATGTTTGAGAATCACACGGTTGCCGATCGCTTCCTTGACTTCTGGAGGAAGACGGGGAACCAGCACTTCGGCTACTTGTACGGACGGTATACGGAGCACAAAGACATCCCTCTGGGCATCAGGGCCGAGGTAGCTGCCATTTACGAGCCTCCTCAGGTAGGCGAGCTCAGGCCTCACCGGCCGCGGCCTCTGTGTTGCCCGGCTCTGAAGGCCGTGCGGGACTCTGTCTCACACTTCATTTCACTTCCTCTGCTCTGTCATTTGCCCAGTCTGTCTCCATGTCCGTCTCTGTACACACGCGCGCAGGCGCAGTGTTTATTTTCAGAATTCTTGGAGGGTAAGCTCATGGCCGCTCAATATTTCCGTGTGCATTTCTAGAGCATAAGGACGTTGTCTTACCTGATAATAAGGACTCTTGTCAATGTCAGTAAATCGGACGTTGATGCAATATTTTAATCTCTTGGCTGTGTTCCACTTCTGTTGGTTTCCCCAAAGTGCCACAAGGACTGCTCCCCCCCTTGTCATTCTCTATCTCCTTCGCCCATGTCTGTGGTCAGCTGGCCCAGAAATGATGGAGTTAGAGGATCCCGGGGTTACTCGTGTCCTTTATCCCACACCATACACGCAACTGCCTTAGAATGGCGGTACCAAAATCACTACCAGTGTAGGACTGCAAACGGTTGAAGGTGGTTTGTTTTTGTTTTTGTTTTTTGTGGAAGGAGGAGGATCTTCAGGCTGTGTCTCATGAGGGACCAGCAATCACTCTATGTTTTAAAGTCACTTGGAAGGTTTCTCTGTATGACTGTGCCATCACCTAGGTAACACATTTATATGTTCCTTTGTTTTATTTTCGGTATTTAGGGATTGATTTTATTTTTTTTTTTAAGATTTTATTTATTTGAGAGAGCGACAAGAGCACAAGCAGAGGGAACTGCAGAGGCAGAGGGAAAAGCAGGCTCCCTGCTGAGCAAGGAGCCCAGCGCCGGGCTTAATCCCAGGACCCTGTGATCTCGGAGGCAGACGCTTAACACACAGTTTCAAGATTCTGTAGGTCTGGGGTGGGGCCAAGAATTTGCATTGCTAATAGTGTTCACTTTCCTGTTGCACGTCTGGGGAATCACCCTTTTAAGAACCATGGTCCTACACAATTAACTGCCCCCATTCATAAATACAGTATATCATCTACTGAGCCACCCGGGCATCCCGGGATTGATTTTTTATATATATATTTGTTGTATAATGCTATGAAATATTTAGGCAGTATGTTTCATCGTGTGTGTGTGTGTGTGTGTGTATTCTTTACAAAAGTGGAAACCATAAACATTGAATTCTAGTCCACGATGTGTGTCGTGAGGTACTTGGGAGGAGTCCTTGTGTGTGCAGTTTACTGTGAAGTGTAACAGAAAACGAAGAGGGCTTGGGGGTGACCAGAGGGGTGGATTGAGTAGAGTAAGCATTTGTAGCCGAAGCTACATAACGGGTATGTGGGTCCTCACTGCGAGATTCTTTAAACTTTGCTGTATGTTTGAAATTTGTAGGGGCGCCTGGGTGGCTCAGTCGTTAGGCATCTGCCCTCGGCCCAGGGCGTGATCCCGGGGTGCTGGGATCGAGCCCCGCGTCGGGCTCCCTGCTCTGCTGGGAGCCTGCTTCTTCCTCTCCCACTCCCCCTGCTTGTGTTCCCTCTCTCGCTGGCTGTCTCTCTCTCTGTCAAATAAATAAATAAAATATTAAAAAAAAGAGAGATTTGTAGTTAAAATGTTGGGAAAAAAGGCTTCCAAAGTCAGATCTACAAACAAGCCTTCATCCTATCCCTCTTTTTCTAGAATGTGTGGTGTAGGTTTTTCAAGTTTTAAGTTTTTAAAATACAAGCAAATACACAGATATTCATACCACTCTCCTTCTTTCTTTGGGTGTATGCCATACTGTACTCACCGTAGTCACCTTGCACTGTGTCTGTGAGTCACCCCGTGACCAGCCGACGTCCTAAGTAAATCAGAGTGAAGCTTCAGGCCCTGTGGCTGCTGGCTCCTGGCCGGTCTGTGGCTCCTGCGCACATGCCGTTGTCTCCCTGGCTGTGTTTATGCAGAGCTGGAGTGCAGTCTACACCCCTTTGCCAGTTTCCATATTTACTGAGAGCTGCAGAGGTGGGGGGGCGGGGGGCTTCTGTGCTGGTTCATTTAAGACACTAGGTGGCGATGGAGACCCCGCCAGGGAGCGGGGATTACCTAACCGCCAGGGCTCCGTGACGCTGTGTGCTCTGTAACCAGGGAGCTGCTTGTGGAAGCACAGGATGTTCAGATTTAATTTTGTGGAAAGCGTCTTTCGTGAGGAGTTTCAGCAGTCGTGTTAGGAGCGTGATTGAATAAAACACGGAAACAGGAGCCTCTGGCGACCAGATTACTAGCGGCATCACCAGAGCCCCCAATGTGGGGATCCTGAAGGTTGAAACCACTGACCTCCAGTAACCTGCAGCTCATTAGAAGTTGAAGCTCATGCTGCCACAGGTCATGAAACCGGATCCTTAGATTTGTTCTGAGTTTGCGGTGCGACCTTTGCTGCGGAGGGATTAAAGATCTCTGTATTGCTAGTACCGAGCAATAGAAAGTTCTTTTGTTGTTTTGCCAGAGTTTGACTCATTTGCAAGGATATACCTAATTAGTATAACTTGGTTTGGGATTACCTTCATTTTCCTGTTCCTGTGGCCGGGCTTTCTGCTACGTATGATACTTACTATTAATGACCCTCGAGCTGCATTTCAGGGCAGAGGAAGGATTTCGGCAAGCTTTGTCTACTGCAGGAAGTTGGGGTCCTGTGGCCGGTTTAGGCTGCATGTGAGCCAGTCAGAGTCCGGGCCCCTGTGCCGCCCCATGCCCAGTGCTCTGCCCATCAACCAGCAGGTTGCTGAGTTCAGGTGCCTTTTCCATTCATCTCTTGTCTCGCACTCAGTACTGCCTGTGAAGCTCAGCAGTACCCCTGCAGGAGCCGCACACAGATTTTCCCAGCCCGTTTTCTGGAAACAAATGCTACCTTACAGCTGGAATCTTGCCTGATGTACCCAAACCTATTTGGAAGGAAACTCTTTATCCGAAGGAGTTTTGAAACTGACTTTCCCTGGTGAAGGAACCCACCAAAAGTATGTGTAGACAGCCTTCCTCAGTCCTGAGAGCAACCACACACTTGACAAGAAACTGTGTGATGTGAACCAGCCTGAGTGTCACCATCTTCTCGTCCCCTGAGTCTTGATTGGAAAGCACAACGCAGCCTGATAAGGGGCAAAGCCTGGAGGGCTCGGGCTGTGTTTTATCTGGATGTCAACTTTTTCTGCTGCCGTAATTCTCCTTTTTGGCAAGGGGTAGAGGGGTGCCCCTTGGGACTCCTGAGCCAGAATCGGACTGGGATGACCGCAGGCTCCTCTGAGTCCGTCTTCTCCCTTTACTACCCTAACAGATTGGCACACAGAACAGCCTGGAGCTTCTGGAAGACCCGAAAGCTGAGGTGGTGGATGAAATTGCTGCCAAGCTTGGCCTGAGGAAGGTACTGAGGCATTCTGCTGGCCTTTGAAGGGGGGACCAGGGCTCTGTGTTGGGAACATCCAGGTGGGCGGCATGGTCAGGCCTTCTCTGGAACTGACCTCCCAGCTGGTCGAGGTCGTGCCGGGCCCGGCATGTTGTAAAGCCTGCTTGTGTTTTCTGGACGCCGTAGCTTTTATGATCCTCGGATTTGAAATAGAAAGAGAACATTTCTCTGATTTAAAGTAAAATGAAAGCAATGATCCCTATGCTGGGGCTGTTACGTTGAGATCTGTCTGTCCCACTTCCTGAGGACAGCTTCAGAGGGTGGAAGAAAGAGGCAGCAGGAGCCAGACCCCTTCTTCCTGCCCAGGAAGGAGCCTCGCTGCTGCCTGCACACCGAGGCCTGGCCTGTTTGTGGGAGCCCTCCCTTCACGTGTCCTTGCCGCCCCTTCATTTTCTGCCCCGGGCGCTTGGACCTCTGGCACTCCCTCTTCCGTCATCCCTGGATTTCCTGTTGCTAGTTCAGCTGTGTGCGCACGTGAGGTTTCCTAGTTTCACTGGGCGGTTAGAAGGCGGAAGAGCTTCTGTGTTGAGCCTGTTCATCGGGTCTGTGTCACATTCTTGGTGGAGTTCCCAGGAGCTTTACAGGAGGGCTTCTATAGGGAAATGGTGAAGGTGAATTTGAATACCTCTTAGAATTTCAATGTTCATAGCTATGTAAGTTTTATCCTTTTTCTTTTTTTTTTAAGATTTTATTTCTTTGTTGGACAGAGAGCACAAGCAGGGGGAGCAGCAGGCAGAGGGAGAGGGGGAAGCAGACTCCCCGCTGAGCAGGGAGCCCGACATGGGGCTCCATCCCAGGACCCTGGGATTGTGACCTGAGCCGAAGGCAGATGCTTCACCCACTGAGCCACCCAGGCATCCCATAAGTTTTATCCTTTCTTTGTTAATAAACTTAGTGAAAAAATAACTCCCTACAGATAAACGGGGGAAAATAGGGAATGTGTTTGTAAGCCTAGGGGCTTATAGAGCAAAGTCATTTTAACATAAGTTTTAAGAAAACAGTGTCCTATTGTTACTAGTAAGGAATCAGCATCTTTTTTTTTTTTTTTTTTAAAGTAGACCCCACACCAAGTGTGGAGCCCAGTGTGGGACCAGCGTGGGGCTTGGACTCACAACCCTGAGATCATGACCTGAGCTGAGATCAAGGGTCATACACTTAACTGATGGAGCCCCCCGGGTGCCCCAGGAGTCAGCATGTTGGTTTAGGGTCATATTTTGGTTTAAATTTTTGAAGTTTCTCTTGTTCAGTATCTTTCTCTGCTGCCCTAGCTGATTTCCGCCTGGCTTTGGCTCTGCTCTACTCACTGCCTGGGCCCGTTGACACCACAAGGTTCCATTCCTTTGCTGCATCCTCCATGGGTTTTTTGTTTGGGTATTTTTAAAGAAAATGAAGTTCTCCACGTTTGCCTGGTCTTATGTTACAGGAGATGTTGAAGCGTTCTGTATCAGGGTTCTGCTGGACAGGGTCATGGGCACCACGTCCCTTCTCCAAAGGATGTGTACTCGGGGTCCAGCCCCACTTGTAAACCTCTCAGTCCGGTTCTGGTTCAGGAATGGGCAACCGGCTGTGAGGTTCATGCGCGCAGGAAGGCTAGGGACCACAGAGCACACAGACAGGCAGCTGTCTGGGACCGGCGGGAGGGTGCCCCAATAACGGGGTTTCAGCAGCTCGTGCCTTCACTTGCTCTCTTCAGTCCTGTAGCAGAGCACAAAGGGGCCACTCGGTAAGGACTCCGTGGTGGTGGTCCTTATTTTAAATGCTTTCTGTAGGGAGTCCATTTTCTTATCTCATGGAGAAAACCTTAGCATTTGAAATAGCATTGTCTCTGTTTGCTCATTGTCTGTCTTCCTCTTTGGGGTGTAGGCATTCTGTTAATCTGGTTCACCCCTGGGGGTTCCCCCTGAAGCCAGCACAGTGCTGGGTACAGAGTTGGTGCCCTGGGGCTTCTAACAGAGAAATGAGCTCTGCTCATGCACTGTCACCTCCAGGCCAGCACCGCCAGAGGAGGGTGGCCATTTTCATCTGGGTGGCGTTTGAAAGCTCTGGTAGCTTAGCTAAGGATCTGCCTCACCTAGAAAGAACTGGGTCACAGAAGTCTCTTACGGAAATGCTCATAAGGTCTCTGTGCAGAGGCCAGAAAACATTCGTCACTTGTTTCAGGGAGAGGCTCAGAGGATACTTTCCTTTTTTGTGCAGGTTGGCTGGATATTTACAGACCTCGTCTCAGAAGACACCCGGAAAGGGACCGTCCGATACAGCCGGAATAAGGTGAGATGAGATGGGAGTGCCCAGTGTCCACTTAGCTCAGCCTGCAGCTTGGTTACAAGCCAGCTCTGGCTCACGCTGGCAGGGTGGCTCTGCACAGCTTATCCTGGCTTTTTTTTTTTTTTTTAAGATTTTATTCATTCATTATTTGTCAGAGAGAGAGAGAGAAAATGTGCACACACAAGCAGGGGAACGGGAGGCAGAGGGAGAAGCAGGATCCCGGCTGAGCAAGGAGCCCATGTGGGACTCCATCCCAGGACCCTGGGATCACGACCTGAGCTGAAGGCAGATGCTTCGCTGACTGTGTCACCCAGGCGTCCCTCATCCTGGTTTTTAGACCAAATTATTTTCAACACTGTGTTCTTGATAAATTAAGGCTTAGTCTGTTGATTGTGTCTTGCAGAGCAACTCCTCCGGCCTTCACCCAGCAGTGTTTTTTGGAGGTCAGCCCGTGGGGGTGGATGCCTGATGCTTCTGGCCTTCCTAGTTATTCATGGTGGGAGAGGAGGAGTCTGTGACAGCCAGGGACTGTGGGTGTTTGTTTCATGCAGTATTTGACAGGCTACGTTAAGTTCTTGATATTTTCTAAAGAAGAAATAGGAGTATGTTTCCCCATGGTGCTGTAAAACTGGAAATGCCGGCTCTCTTTTCTTAGGACACCTATTTCTTGAGTTCGGAAGAATGTATCACTGCAGGAGACTTCCAAAATAAGCACCCTAACATATGTCGACTCTCTCCAGATGGACATTTTGGGTCCAAGTTCGTCACTGCAGTGGCTACAGGTATGTGCTCTGCTCCTCTCCTGGGAGAGTTCCAGCCACGGTAGATTTCCTTAATGTGCCTGTGGGACATGATTCCTCTTTCTGTGTTATGGTAAAAATCCTGAACTTACCCGCACCACCCGCAGAACTACTAGAATCGGGGCCTCAAATAGCTCTTCTCTCATCCGCTCAGCGTTCTGAGTTGAAGTCAGCTTGATTCTGGATCTTCACTCAGGGCTGCTTTTGCTCCTTCCAGTAACCAAAGATGACTGTCTGTCTGGCTGTGTAGGAGAAAAGGATTTACGGTGGGAGTCATTTTAAGACCATTTCTGAGTGTGTGTGTGTGGGGGAGAAATGATACGTGTATAGTATTCCATGCTATGTACATCATAAGTATGTAATAAAAAATCATCACCTATGAGAAGGTAGCCAAATCTTTTATAACATGCTTAACATATGCTGTCTTAGAAAAAACACCGGTCATAGGACTGTACAGTTTAAAAAGAATGGGAATTATAAACTTGGAGAACCAACTCATGAAAGCACATGTATCTGGTCATTTTTTTAAAGTAAACACTAACTTGGATCCTGTGAAGACCTGGCTTCTACTCTCACTGAACAGTAACCCAGTTTGTTCATGGTAGCCATCCTTCCCCTAGTTCTGTAGAAAGAAGCACCCCTAATTTAACAAAGACAAGTTTACAAGTAGCCCAAACATGTTGGTAAGTAACTGGATCCCCTATTAATCCCAGTTGAGGGAACTGTCATGAGAACCATGGAGAAAAACACTGCTTGAATTGTTAAGATCCAGTCGGATTGACAGCACTTTCTTTTTGAAATGAACGTACTTTTGAGGAGTGAGAGGCAGTGGCAGCACTTTCACAGGCTAGTGTGAATTAACTGAGTTGATTTATTTTTCTAGGACTGTTGTTGGGCCAGGTACTTAAGGGAGTGGATGGGAGTGTTGACCAGGGTTACAGGAAAGTAGTTCCTTGGCATAGGCTCTTTCTGTGAGGACAGCCGGGGAGAGCAGCTCAGACTGCACGCCAGGGAGGGGAGCAGGGAGGAGCACCTTTTGCGCCATCTGGAATTCTGCCATGCCCGTTCTGTCTGTGCCCCGGGGGGGCAACGTGTACCTTTTCCCTCCCCACAACACACCAGGCGGATGTCCTGGGTGCCACTGCTTAAACTGCTGGTTCTCCAACCTGCCAGACACCCTTTGAAACCCCTTGTTCAGGGTACTTTGCGATACCCTTTACTGTCCAGAGAGTAACGTTCATAGATGATACACCTGTCTGCACATGTCAGTGTAACAGAGGAAGCAGAGTGACCACCCAACCATAGCACAGAGCAGCCTACTTCTGTACGCCAGTGCTCGGGGACGGAGCCAGAGCTGACGTTCGCTCTCGGGCCTCACTGGCGCCAGTGCCGTGCTTTCCTGAGATGCTCACCGGCCCTCCGTGAAGCGCTGAGCTGGGTGTGTCCCCACCCCTTGGCTAAGAGAACTCACCATGGATTAAAACTGCGTATTTCTTTTTGTGCTTATGTATATAAAAAATGGTGGATTCTTCTTCCCTTTTTTTAAAAGATTTTATTTATTTGAGAGCACGAGCAGAGGTAAAGGGATAAGCAGACTCCTCTCTGATCAGGGATCCCGATGCCCTGGGATCATGACCCGGTCCCAAGACAGACATTTAACTGACCAAGCGACCCAGGAGCCCCTTAAATACAATTGATTCTAATCTGAGATCATAAATGGGGGTTTTTGCCTATAAGAATGTGCAGGGCATATTCAAGGTCGTGTGGGATGTGGAACGGTCCTTTGTTGTATGGGATTCCCCCAAACACCAGTGAGGTGTCCCACCTCTTCCACTCCAGCTGGCAGCCCTCCCCACCCCCCCAGCCGGGTGCCCCATTGTTGAGGGCAACCAAAAATTACTTTCACGGATTCCAGAACTGCTGTCTCAGGTTTCTGTGGGCTCCCATGGTAACCTAGACCTTTTAATTACTTTGTCTGTGGGGAGTTATTCAGTGGGCCAAAGGAACTGGCACATTTTTAGGATTATAAATAATTTCTACCTGGGGGCTGCCCGTATCTTCAATTACTGATTCATACCTCTTGTTGGGAGGTGGGAGAGTCTAGATCATCCACGGAGTTTTTCCTTCCGAATTGCCACTTAACTGAAAGGCTTCAGAACTATAGACAGTAAATAACTCATCATAAGATCTGCAGTTAGAGTCCCTTTGTTTCTCTGCTGACTTGTCCCCCTCGTTGAACACTGCAATGAGCTCAGGCTTGCAGTACTCTCCCACTCTCAGGGGCGGCCACCGGAGGGGGGGGCCATCCACAGCATCCCACACCTTGGACCCCCAGACAAAGTGTGCTGTTCCCCCGCCTCAGTGGTTCTTGACCAGGAACGTGTTGCTGCCCCATGAAGCTGTCCGAGCTGCGCTGGCCGTACTCCATCCCTGAGTCCCCGATGGGCTGGGAAGGAGCAGGCCTGTGTGTTTGTGGCCGTCTCCCAGGAGACTGACTGTTGCATCTGGGGTTTATGGTGCTTCTGCGGGCACCGTGCTCACAGTTCCCCCACAGCTGCTGCTGCAGCTGTAGGCTCCACGTTGTCTCTTCCTGCCAAGAACAGTTCTAGACTGAGACCTGTGGAGAAAGAGAGTCATGATTATACGTGGGGTTTGTGCCTTTGAACTCGAAGGATCTAGCAGAAGGAGAATGCAGCATTGAGCCTAAGTTTAAACTCCCTGCCCCGATGGTGGCCTCTCTGTCTTGGTGGGCTGGCCACCCATGTCTCTGGGCTGTAAGAGTCCCTTCCTGAGGCTGCATCCCAGGCACAGAGTTCTTCTGCCACAGGCCCTTTCCTCCCATGTGCAGGTTTCCTTGGCAGATTGACTTGAGAAGGGAATGATCCTATCGTTAGGTTGTCCCACCGCCTCTACAGCCCAGCCAGTACAGGGTTTCCGGAAAGGATAAAGAAACCCATCAGGGCTTGGTGTCTTCTTCCTCGACATGGAAAAGGGCAGTTGGCAGTCCTCTCACTGAATCTACCTTTGGAAACTATCCATTTGGATTAATTTTGCTTTTGTTTTTTTTAAATTTAGGGGCTCCTGGGTGGCTCGGTCGTTAAGTGTCTGCCTTCAGCTCAGGTCATGATCCCAGGGCTCTGGGATCAAGCCCCACGTCAGGCTCCCTGCTCGGCAGGAAGCCTGTTTCTCCCTCTCCCTCTTCCACTCCCCCTGCTTGTGTTCTCTCTCTTGCTGTCTCTCTGTCAAATAAGTAAAATCTTTAAATTTTTTTTTTTATTTGAGAGAGAGCTAGAGACCATGTGTGGGGAGGGGCAGAGGGAGAGAGAAGGAGAGAAACTCCAGCAGATTCCTTGCTGAGCTCGGAGTCTGGCTGAGGGCTAGATCTCATGACCCTGAGATCATGACCTGAGCTGAAACCAAGAATTGGACACTTAATTGCACCACCTGGGGACCCCTGGATGTTGCTTTTTTTTTTTTTTCTTAACAGCCTTCAGTTTTACAACTAATGCTTTCTCTTTCTCTGTTTCTCAAAGGCCAGATTTTTTTCTCCTATGGCCCGTCACACTTCAGTGCTCAGGCTAGAAGCCAGTGCAGGTTTACGATACCTGGAGTCAAACGAGAGCCAGAGGCACTCGCGGAGGGTGGGCGGCCCCACCGCACTCCTTCCCCACCTTGCCCGCTGCTCCTTCTAAACCATCGCGCTCATCTGTGGTACGATGATGGCACTTCTAACCCCGAGCACGCCAGAGGGTGAAGCTGCCTCGATGTTAGGGAGTGGTCACGGCCAGCTCTCCTCAGCGTGTGAGTGAGGGCCAGAGAGATGCTAGGCTCGGTTGTTGAGTGGGCCTCCGGAGCCCGTCTGTGCTTTTGGAAGCCGGCTACTGTTGGCCTCTGGTGCGTGAAGCCGAGCAGACGGCAGGCCCCTGGCTTGTCCCCTCTTAGGCTGTTCTGCAACCCCCCTTCACTTCTCTGACTATTTGGCCACCAGGTCTGGTTTCTGGTAAATGTTGGAAAGCCAGATGGAAAAAATTTCTATTCCCTAATCAGTAAATTATTTTGTTTTTGTCAAAGTAACTAAAACAGAGATGTTGAGGGTTTTAATTCTCCAAAGCTGGAAATGATAGCAGACATTAGTGTTGCCAGAGCCTGACCAGATGGCTCAAGTGCACGTGTGTGTGTCGGTGCAAGTCAGCACCCTCTGGTTGTCCCTCCTCCAAAGGCTCGGCCTGCCTTCGACAGGGGGCCCGTCCTTCTCTTCAGGATCTCGTCTCGGCCAGGTCCCTGATCCGTTTAACTCACTGGGTGCTTCCCTCTCAGCGGCTTTTGCGCTGTGTCCCTAATTTTACGTCACACTGGACAGTTGATGGCATGACGACGGAGAGGTTAGGGGTGAAAGGCACGCGGGCCGTGCATAGCACAGTGAGCACGGCGGCCCCGGCTCTGCCGCACTGTCCGCACCTCCCGAGTGTGGTGCTGGAAGACCGTGTGGCGGCTCTGTGGGCATCTGCAGCGCAGAGACCCCGGTGCAAACTGGCCTTGTTTCACCTTTTGTCCTGCCCATCTCCATCCCCCTGCTCTGTCCACTCGGGAACAAAAGTCTGCTGGGATGTGGGGCTCTGTCTGCCGTTCACGCCCCTGACACCTGAGGACAGCACGCACAATTAGGGCGGGTATCAGAGACCTGTCGGAGGAGCTGCGGTGGCATCTTCCTGCCCCATATGCAGGCCACGTGCTCAAGCCACTCGTCAGGTTGCCGTCAGATGCTTTTGAATTCTTACCCAAGGCAGACTCTTGAGGGTTTATTGGTTCTGTGGGTCGGAATTGACGCGTAACACATACAGACTTGGTTTGAGTCTCCTCTGGTGGATTCTCCATGAAGGTCTCTCTCTTGCAGGTGGTCCCGACAACCAGGTCCACTTTGAAGGGTACCAGGTGTCCAATCAGTGCATGGCACTGGTCCGCGACGAGTGCCTGCTGCCCTGCAAGGACGCCCCTGAGCTCGGCTACGCCAAGGAGTCCAGCAGTGAGCAGTATGTGCCCGACGTGTTCTACAAGGTAAGAACACCACGGTGTGCAGAGATCGTGGATGGAGAATGGTGTGGACGCTGACCTGTGTCAGACCCCGTGGCCCTATCAGCGCTGGTCTTCTGGTGCGGTCCAGAGCCCACCTTGTGGATAACGGCATTCCAGATCATGTTCGAGGCTTCTCACCAGTAGTAGAAATAACACACACGGGGTTGGGGATCTGTGACACCAGATCAAACCATCGTGACACAAGCACAATTTCCATTTCTGAACATAAGAAGACCGGATATGTCAGAGCCTCAGCAGGAGTCATCAGTGGAGCTGTGGGGTGGGTACGTGGGCTCTCCTCAGGGCATCAGACGTGAGCTAACAATTTAGACACGTCATTGTCCATTTCTAAATCTTTGTTTCTTGTGAGAGCTATAAAAGCTATTTTTATTGGAGACTGTCCTGTTTGAACGCGTGAGGAGTTAGGTGCTTCCCTCTAGGACCGGAAGTCTGTTTTCCTCCTCAGCTTGGCAATTGCTCCTGCTTACAGGCCAGGCACCTCCTTGGTTCCTGATTGGGCAGACTCGGGTTTCTCTCTGGCACCGTCCTGCTGTCTGGACGGTTCCTTCAGTTCTCTCTCCGGGCGCGAGGCAGCTTTTGTCTGTCGGAAGCGTATCTTGTCTTCATGTTGAAGCTGTTTTCACCACATAAAGGATTCTGGGTTAGCAGGTTGGTTCTGGTATTACTAGATTCTGGGCGTTTCCAGTGGGGAAGCCGGCTGTTACCCTCATGGGTTCTTCCACCCATAATAGGGCTTGCCCTGCTGGCCGCTTTTTATGTTCTCTCTCTTTCTCTCTCTCTCTCTTTTTAGGATTTTTGTTTATCTCACAAAGAGAGACACAAGCCAGGGGGGGCAAGAGGCAGAGGGAGAAGCAGACTCCCCACTGAGCAGGGAGCCCGATGCGGGGCTCGATCCCAGGACCCCGAGATCATGACCTGAGCCGAAGGCAGACGCGTCACCGACTGAGCCCCCAGGCGCCCCTTGTGTTCTGTCCTCATTACTGCTTTCTAGCAGCTCGGTCTTGATGTGCTTGGGCAGTTTTTCTCACGTGTCCTGCATTTAGGGTTTGTGGAGCTTCTTGGGTCTGTGAGTTGCGTCATTTTTTGGCCATCGTCTTCATTTTGTGTTGCTGCTGTCACAAGTGGCTGTCGGTGTGGTGGCCGTAAGACCACACACGTGTGTTTGCTCACAGCCCCATGCTTGGGCTCTGGGCTGCGCTCAGCCTCAGTGGTGCTGGTTTGGCTCTGATTTTATTACCTGCAGCGTGAGGTGTTGGCAGCCCGAGCGCCTGGGCGTCCAGCCCTGCAGCAGTTCACAGCGTGGCAGTCTGCTGCTTCTCCCTGGCGGCCCGCATGAGCGTGTCCCTCTGCCCGCCTCTGCCCATGCGCGCCCTGACAGGCTCTCGTTGTTCCTTCTGGCCCACCTAGCCTCTCCAAGGTCCTCTCCTGACTTTAAAGTCGGTGGATTAGTGACCTTAATCACACCTGCAGAATCCCCTTTGCCATGTGGGCATGAGTTCTCGTCTTACTCACAGTCTTGGGGAGGAGGCCGGAGATACTTCAGGACCATTTTTAGAATTCTGTGGGTGCCAGTCGTTCAGTATCTTTTTGGGGCTTTTTTTGGTTTTGGTGGTTTTTTGTTGTTGTTTGTTTTGGTTCCTCCCTCTCCTTCGGGGACTATTTGGCTGCTTGAAGTCATCCCACAGCTCACAGATGCTCTGTTTGCTGTATTTCAGTCTGTGTGTGTGTGTGTTTTAAGATTTTATTGATTAATTTGGGAGAACAGAGATAGCAAGAGAGCGTACAAGCACGGGGAGCAGCAGAGGGAGAAGCAGACTCCCCACTGAGCAGGGAGCCCGACGTGGGGCTCGATCCTAAGACCCTGGGATCATGACCTGAGCCGAAGGCAGACACTTCACCGACTGAACCACCCAGGCGTCTCGTCAGTCCGTTTTCTCTCTGCTTCATTTTGGGTCTGCACTGCTGATTTTTGCAGCCCGTAGTCCTGACTTGAGTGGTGTCTGGGCTGTGGCCGCTCCTGGATGGCAAACTGTGTGGCCCCGGGTGCCGTGGCTGTCGCCACCGCACCTTTCACCTGGTGCTCCTCTGTCTCCACTTGACTGCATGCCCATGTGCGATGCAGTTATAATGAGCGTTTTAATGTTATCTACTAAATCTGTCTGTCATTTCTGGATCAGTTTTGATTGGCTGATTTTTTTTCCCTTCTGATTATGGGTTGTGATCCTGGTATTTTCAGACTCTGCATCCAGCATTTGTATCATCTGTGCGTTTGCAGCCGTTGTCTGTTTTTCCTTTGTATTGTCCGTCTTTTCTTTTCAGGTGTTCGGGAAGTTTTTGTTGTGTGCTGGTCACGGCGTATTAAAACCCACAGACCCTGGAGGGCCTCTCCACCAGAGAGGGCTGCCCCTTCCTCTAGTGGGGAAATGGGGTGATGGGCTGTCCACTGCATGGACGCAGTACTTAGCTGGGTCACGTCTGACTCACATCTGTGTAAGAATCCATTTGCTGCTGATTCTTGCCTTTCCATAAGGTGTCGTCTTCCAGACTTTGCACTTTTGTCTCCTTGGCCCTGAAAGACTGGGAGATTTAGTTTTTGTCCTTAAGAAGTTTCCAGCTTGGCTGCTGCCTCGTGCAGTTTAAACACCCCATACACTGCAGAAATTTTGCATCATCTTGTTGGAGAATGGCCGTGTGTTTGAAACCCCAGCCCTGTGTAGAGCGGGTCTCTGTCTGCAGCAGTGGCCCTCCAGCAGGGGCGGAACCAGAGCTGCCAGCCCCTCGTGCTCTCAGGAGTGGGGAGAGCCTCAGTGTCACTCAGCACTCTGTCTGAGTTTTTGCTGCTTAGCTGTGTTGTTTCCAGGCCCTTCCTGCCGGCGGTACTTTGGGCCCCAGGTGCAGGCACGCTTCAGAGATGCTGCGGGCCCAGTTCCAGTCATCGCAATAAAGCGGATAGGGCAATAAGCGGGTCAGATGGGTGTTTTGGTTTCCAAGTACACGAAGAAGTTAAGTGTACATAGGATGATGTCTAAAAAACAGTGTGCATACCTTAATTTACAAATAGCTTATTGCTGAAAAATGTTAAGGGTCATCTGAGCTTTCAGCACGTCAGTCTTTTTGCCTGGATGTGGGTGGCTGCTGACTGATCAGGGTGGTGGCCACTGAAGGCTAGGGTGGCCGTGGCAAGGTCTTACTATGACAGCAGTGAAGTTCGCAGCATCGCTTGTTCCCTTCACGGCCCAGTCCCGGTAGCTTGTGATGCTGTCTGAGAGCAGTTGACCAGGAGAGCTTTCTTTCTGAATTGGAGTCCATCCTCTCAAACTGTGCTGCTGCCCCTTGGCAAGTCTGCGTAACATGAGAGATCCCCGTCCACGGGTCACCCCACGCATCCAACAAAGAAGGTTGAAATGAATCGCCAGAATGTGAGCAAATACTGTGGGAGAAACGGCTCACCACAGGGCTGCCACACACCTTCAGGCCGTGAAAACTCATGGTGCTTGTGAAGCACGGTACGAGGCGGTGAGACGAGGTGCGCCTGCTCCGTGCAATTGCAGGGGCTGCTCCCTGCGCGTCAGCGTTGAGCGGTGTGTCGGGGCAGCCCAGCCCACCCCGCGAGCAAGGCATCGCTGTACTGCTCCGCCACAGTGGCTCTGCACGTGCCAGTGGACGCCCGAGGGCAGCCTCCGGAGATGAGTCCTCTGCACCCTCGCCGCCCTTATGCCCACAGCTCTCTAAGAGCTTTTAAAATGCAGCTAGAGGGGCGCCCGGCTGGCTGAGTTGGTGAAGCGTCTGCCTTCGGCTCAGGTCATGATCCCAGGGTCCTGAGATCGAGTCCCACATTGGGCGCCTTGCTCAGTGGGGAGCCTGCCTCTCCCTCTGCCTGTCGCTCCCCCTGCTTGTGCTCTCTCTGCCAATAAATAAAAATACTTTTTTAAAAAAGAGGACATTATCAGTGCTGTAGAAGCTCTAGGGAGCCCCCTCTGACAGGTTCATCACTCCTTGGTTTTTCTTACTTGTACTGCTTGTATGTATCATCGTGTACCCCTTTTCGTGTGTGTTTCAGTGGGGTCACCGTGGTAAAATTTCTTGTGTGACCGCCCCTCACGTTCCTCACGTGTAGAACCAGAGTGCATTTGTTTCCACCGATGAGTAAGGTGCACCCCAGCCAGCCTTGTTCTCCTTGCCAGGGCTACACTGGTGGTCTGCAGGGTTTTGCTTCTACGAGTAGCTCAGGTCTCTGAATCCTGGTGCCCATGTGGGAGCAGCTCTGGGTCCTAGAGGCCAGGCGGGTGCCGAGGCGTGGAATTGGGAGGAGGTGGGATCTGGGGCTTTCCTCTGACCAGGTGCCAGCAATCAGGCAGTGCTGCTGTCTGTGCCCTCACCCTCGCTGTGTGTGGTCAAGTATGCCTTCCGCACATACTACTTCAGTCAATAATGAGGCTAAGTATTTTTTTTTAAGATTTATTTATTTATTTGAGATAGGGAGGGAGGGAGGGAGAAAGCAGGGGGAGGGAATCCCAAACAGACTCTGCCCTGAGTGCGGAACCTGATGCAGGGCTTGATTCCATGACCCTGAGACCACGACCTGAGCTGAAACCAAGAGTTGGATGCTCTCCCAGCTGCCACCCAGGGGCCCCGAGGCTAAACATTTTTAATGATCCCAAATTTTAGTGATTATAGCTTTTGTTATTAAGAATGGTCTCTGTGGCCACTATACCTTGTCCAAGATATCTAGGCCAAAATTTGATGATATAATTTCTTTACAGTGAATTGGTGGTTTTTCTAGCAAAAAAAAAAAAAAAAAAAAAAAAAGATTTTATTTATTGATGAGAGAGAGAGCGTGCACAAGCAGGGGGAGCAGCAGGCAGAAGGAGAAGCAGGCCCCCACCAAGCAGAGAGTCTGATGTGGGACTCGATACCAGGACCCCAGGATCACGACCCAAGCCGAAGGGAGACACCCAACTAACTGAGCCCACCTAGGCGTCCCTCCATCAATTTTTAAAGAAGATTTAAGTAGTTAATTTATTTATTTATTTGAGAGAGAGAGCAGGAGGAGGGGCAGAGGGAGAGAGAGAATCTCAAGCAGACTCCCCGCTGAGTGGGGAGCTCAATGCCGGGCTCCATCCCAGGACCCCAAGACCATGACCTGAACCAAAGTCAACCGCCCAGCTGACTGAGGCACCCAGGGGCCCCTCAAGTTACATGCTTCTGTGGCTTTTCTGAGATAGAGCTCACATGCAGTACAGTCCATGCGTTGAAAGTGCAGAATTCGGTGGGTTCTAGCGCGCTCACACACACTCCTGTACCGCCGTCTGATTTTAGAACACTTCTGTCCCCCAAACAGAGACCCCGCCGCACCTAAGCTGCCCGTCCCCGAGCCTCCCATCCCAGAGCTCCTGGCAGTCCTTCATCCACTTTGTCTGTGTGTCTGCCCGACAGAATCACGCCGTGTGGGATCTCTCGTGATGGGCTTGCTTCACCACTTTCCCAACATCTTCAGGTCCAGCCGTGTCTGTAGCGTGTAGTCCTCAGTCTTTGTCTTGCTGGATCTCATTCAGTGCCGAGTGGTGGGGGGGGGGCGGGGGGCACGCCCAGATGCTGAGGAGCTTTGGGCCTGGCCCTGAAGAGGGACTTTTGAAGCTGGGGACGACCTCCTTTGTAACAAAGAATTCACTTCCTCACCCATCAGGGAAAAGCAGAGGCTGAGTCGCTGCGTGGAATTGCATCGTCTGTGTTGGCGGGTCTGTGCTACTGGCCGCGGGGTCAGCGGGAGCACTGGGGCGGCACTCTGGAACCCTGGCTGGAAACGCGGGGCCGGCAAGCAGAGGGGTGGGTCCCAAGGCACAAGGTGCGCTCTTCCTGTCAGCCGCTCTCTGAAAGGCCTGTGCGGCACGGGACGGCGGCTCTGTTGCGCCTGCTCCTTCCAGACTGGTGCAGCTGAGGGACCGCCCACGGGGACGCCTGTCAGGTCCGGGGGCAGTAGTGGAGCTAGTGGTGCGGGGCGCTCCTTATCAGTCTTCTGAGAAAGCGGTTCCTAGCCCGTTGCGTAGGGGTTCCTCTCCTCTCCTTCATCCCCCGTGGTGTTTAATAAAACAGTTGGGCTTGAAAGCATAGGCCTCACTCTTAGTTCCTGTTTGTGGAGCAGGTCCTTTAGTGTTAAACCATTATTAAATGTCACATCAAACCACTCCATGCTGGGAACCAATATGAGAAACAGGAGCATTAGTTACTGCCTCCCCCCCAAAGTTCGCATCTTAAAAAGATGCATTTGTGATGTGATGTTTTGTAATGCAGAATCAGTGTTTTGACTCATTTTTAGGACCTGAGGGTGCCATCCTGAGCATTTGGACAGGAATTTCATTTAAGCCTCTTTAGGAAAGTTTATGGGTCTGTGGATGACAGCAGAACCTGGTGTCCTCATTAAAGAGCTCAGTGTGTCTTACATCTGAGGTGCCTCACCCAGGCTGTCCAGCGCCTTCAGCACCCAGCACACGCTCAGGAAACCCTTTTGTGCATAAGATGAAGGAATATTCCCTGTAGCTTAATCGGACTGCCATCTGTTTCTTTTCAGAGTTTTTAAAATTAAATATCAAGTAGATAGGAAAGATTATTTATAAAATGTGTTAAAGAGATAAAACATCACTTAATACCAAGTCTCCAATCTGGAGTTTAAGGGACCAGAACATTCCTGGGACACTCCTGTGCTTCCACCTGCTCCTCTTTCTCCAGAGGTGACCCCTGCGCAGTGTTGAGCTCCGACTTCCTGCTTCTGTCCCTGCGTCTACCTCCTGTGTTTGTTTTCTTAAACCAGGCGACTTGTGTACTGCCGTGGTTGACAGAGACTTGCTGGGCCCCCCGCCAGGACGGTCCCCCGGCCGCGTGTAGCTGTCAGCCGCCCCTCAGACTCCCACACGCTCTGTCGTTGCGTTGTAACTTGTACTGACCTGATGATGAGTGAGGGCAGACTCCTTCTTATTTGTGTGTTGGCTCTTCCTGTGTCCTGGGATGTGCGTGTTCAAGTCAGCTTCCTGGTGTTTCTCCTGGCTGGTTGTGTCTTTTGCCTTTGATTTGTAGGCGTTCTCGCAATGTTCCGTCCCCTCGCTTTGTCCGTCACACGTGTGACAGCTCTTAGCACGTCTCCTCTTTCCCACTTGTGGTGTCTTGATGCCAAAGGTTTATGTTTCATTGTGGTCAGCTTTGTGCCTCTTGTCCGTATGGTTCAGCATGTCAGGTCATAGGATAGTCTGTCATCTTGTATGAGGTTTAGGATTTTGTCTTGCACATTTGGGTTCTTAGCCCACCTGGAATTGTTTTCAGTGTATGGAGTGAGCAGAGACCCAACTGCTTTCTTATATTTTTTTTTAATCTCGTGGATAATCAATTGTCTGAGCACCATTTATTGAAAAAAAGCCTCTTCTTTGACCCTGTTGAGCTGTGGGGCTTCTGCCGTCTGCTTCCCCTCACCCAGGATGTGTCTCTCTGCTCCTCTCTGCCCCATCGGCCAGTTGTCCTGAACCAGCGCCAACACCATGCGATTGCCATCAGTCTGACCGTACAGTTACCCTCGGTACCTGATCTTCTCCCGACCCTTTACTCATCCACAGAAGATTGAGAACTAGCTCGCGAGTTGCACCAAAACAAACAAGTCTTATTAGGATTTCTTCACCCCCTTTTCTGTGCTGAGTTCCCCTGCGAATGTCGGGGGTGCTGCACCTGTCCCATGTTCCCCAGTGTGTCTCAGGGAGTTAGGGTCATCTGCATAGAGGTCCTGCCTGCCATCTGTTAGATTGTTCCTAGGTACTTTATGGTTTCTACATACTATAAATTGTGTCTTTTTAAAATTACATTTTAAACTGTTGTTTGAAACCGCTAAACGTTTGGCAACTTTGCTATCTGTTATTGGTTCCCCAAATTTACATGTACATTCTTCTGGGTTTCCTTCCTTCCTCCCTTCCTCCCTCCCTCCCTCCCTCCCTCCCTCCCTCCCTCCCTTCCTTCCTTCCTTCCTTCCTTCCTTCCTTCCTTCCTCTCTCCTTCTCTCTCTCTTTCTTTCGTTCTTTCTTTTTTTTAAGGTTTCATTTATGTGAGAGAGAGAGAGGGAGAGAGCACAAGCAGGGGGAGCAGCACGCAGAGGGAAAAGCAGGCTGCCCGCTGAGCAGGGAGCCGGATATGGGACTCGATCCCAGGACCCCAGGATCATGACCTGAGCTGAAGGCAGCCCTTTAACCAACTGAGCCACCCAGGCGCCCCTATTCCTCTGGGTTTTCTGCACAGATGCGCGTATTGTCCAGGAATGGCAGTTGTCTCTCCCTTCCCGTTCATTTCAGCTCCTGCTGGTAGGGCTTCCAGAACAATGTCCAGTGACCAGCGCTGTTGTCTTATTTTTAACCGTAAAGGAAGTGCTTTCAGGATTTCATCATTAACTACGAGTTTGCTGTGCGTTTGTTTGCTAACACCCTTCATTGGGTTGGAAATTTGCTTCTTACTTCCATGTCTTGTAAATTTCTTGCTCTTAAGAAGCGAGCTTCAAGATTATATTTATTTATTTGAGAGGGAGAGAGCATGGGCAGGGGGAGGGGCAGAGAGTGAGGGGGACAGAGAGAATCTCAAGCAAACTTCCCGCTGAGCAGGGAGCCTGACGCGGGTCTTGATCCCAGGACCCTGAGATCACGACCTGAGCCAAAGTCCAACACTTAGCCAGCTGACGCCCCCGGGCCCCCCAGGAAGTGAGCTCCCCTTGTCCCAGAGCTTGTGTTGTTGCTTCAGGTATGCTGTTGTTTTCTTGGCCTGCTTACTCGCCTGTTGGTGAAAGCAGCCTGGCAGTGCTTCCCACAAGTTTTTATACTCTTGCAGGACTTGAGACACTCATTTCTCATGCGTTTTAGGAAAATCAGTTTGAACAAAGAGACCTCTAAAGGCAAACATGGAAGTAATCCTCTTGGTCGTCCTGTGGGCTGTGGCTGTGGCTGGGTTGAGAGTCAGCCTTGCGAATGGCACATGCACCGAGTTTCATCTAAGGCTACTCGTCATGTTGTCTGTGGTAACAAAAATGGGAAGCAATCTAAAAGTCCAATAATGGGGCATTAAACTAGAATATATCTCTGGGGTAGAATATTATGTGGCCACTGAAGTCATGTGCTTGAAAATTATTTAAAGATCTGGGATACAAAGACACAGACGTGGTGATCTGAAGGGGCACCTGCCCCCCCAGTATTTATAGCAGCGATGTCCACAATAGCCAAACTATGGAAAGAGCCCAGATGTCCATCGACAGATGAATGGATAAAGAAGAGGTGTGGTCTATATGCACAATGGAATAGTACTCAGCCATCAAAACACATGAAATCTTGCCATTTGCAACGGCATGGATGGAACTAGATGGTATTATGCTAAGTGAAATCAGTCAGAAAGACAATTATATGATCTCACTCGTGTGGAATTTAAGAAACAAAACAGAAGATCACAGGGGAAGAGAGGGAAAAATAATAAAACAATACAAAATCAGAGAGGGAGATAAACCATAAGAGACTCTTCATCATAGGAAACAAACTGAGGGTTGCTGGAGGGGGTGGGAGATGGGGCAACTGAGTGATGGGCATTAAGGAGGGCATGTGATGTAATGAGCACTGGGTGTTGTATATGACTGATGACCTCTACCTCTGAAACCAATAATATACTATATGTTAACTAATTGAATTTAAGTTTAAAAAAAAAAGGTCTGGAATAAAACTCAGAAACTCACAATGTAAAACCATACATATACCTGCATATGCAGCGTGGAGATACGTGTGTGGGTGTTTACGTGCACATTCTTATGTGCGTGTGTACAGAGGACAGGCCTGGAGAGCTTGGGGGTCCGTGGGAGGGTGGTCGGTGCTTGTCTGCAGCTCTGATGTGTATGTCCCGGTGGGTACTGTGCAGCCAGCGAAGAACGGCTGGGGGAGGAGGGGAGCGGTGTAACCTAGAAACACCGTGACGCTGGAGAAGGAAGGGACGGGAGTACTGCAGTGATATCCAGGGCCTGTTGTTTGTAAAAGTAGGTGCTTTTCTTGAGTCACCGCTTGGCACGTGTATCCTGGGGGCATGCAGGGTGGAGGCGAGTGTGGTCTTTTCCTTTCTGTCTCTGTGCTGCTTTGCTCCACACATGGGTTCTGTTTATAATTTACAGCAAGAGTTTTCTGTGTTCGTGGTCACACACTTGATCCCTGCAGAAAGACACGAGGAAGGCCTGGTGAGCAGTAGCCACTATTTGCGTCTGGCGTACTTCCTTCTTTCTTTCCTGTTGTTTTAGATCGGTTGTTTAGATGGTGATTGTAGGGATAAAGGAGTACGTTACTGAGCGTGTTTAACAACTGGTGGCTACTTCGCTTGTTCCTGGATATCGTTAGGACTTCTGGTGTGCGTTGGTGCTCCCCATGGTGGGGTGGGTGAGGCGCACCTGGAGGTGGGTCTGCAGGTGTGCTGTGTGTATGGTGTTCGGGGCTGTTGCCTGGATGCGATCGTCGGGGCCTAGAGCTGGAGATGAGCATCCAGGGCCAAAAGAGCCCTGGGCCTTCAACACGGACAGGGCTGCAGCAGAGACCAAGTGTGTACCCCCGGGGTGCCAGGGTACACCCGGAAGCCAAGCAGAGGAGGAGTTTCCTTGTCACGTGGTGCCGACAAGTCCAGAGTGGGGGTGCTATCACCCCGTGTGACTGTCAGGGCCCTGAGCAGCTAGTGTGGAGAAGATAGGGCTGGTTAGCACGGGTTTAAAGAAGAGACTGGGGAAGAACCGAGTCTGCTGGGAAGGCAGGTGGGGCAGTGGATGGTGCTGGTGTGGGAAGCAGGATCAAGACACTTTCTTGTATGTTTTTTTTTTTAAAACAGAGAACCCACATGTGTGTGCTATTGGCGTTGGTTCTGTGGCAAGGGGTGACTGGTGGTGGGAGAGGACCTGATGTGGGGTAGGGGCTCTGGGGCATTCAGAGACAGGAAGGGACCAGGAGGGGGTGGACATGGGCCCCGAGCTCCCGAGCTGGCGGGCAGCTGGTGGAGGGCTGGGACTGGGAGTCTTGGAGGGGCGGTTTGCTCACGGGAAGTCCGTCATCAGCTGAGAGCAAGGCAACGAGCTGGTGGAGCTGCTGGGAGCTTGGAAGTGAGCATCTCGATAGCGGGTGAAGGGATGGCCGGGGACGGGCAGCAGGACCTCGAGGGGCTCATGTCACAGTTCAGTTTCGTGTGAATCAGGAGTGGAGGTCTGTCTCTAAGTTAACGTATGGGACATTTTACTAATATGAAATCAAATGTTTGTTTATTGGGGAAAACTGAATTTTTGGTTATAGGAAAATAGGCACCCCAACACCATTCCTCACCTGCCCTTCTGTCACTCACTGAGCACACGTGGGTGCAGGTGAGCTTATAATGGCGTCATCAGTGGGTCTGCAGGCTCTTCACTCAGTCCGGACCTAGAGACTATGCCAGGTGTCACACCTGGTTCCTGGGACGACAGTGGTGGGCAGGTCACATTGGTGTCTTCCTTGTAGGCTGTCTGTGGGGCAGCTGGGGAGGGTGTCCCAGTGCGGTGTGACAAGGTGCTACAGAACCTTGAGAGTGAGAGCCAGGTGGGGAAGAGCCCATCTAGGGCCCACACGTCCGGAGGGCACACTGTGTCTGGGAGCCAAGGCTCTGTGGTAGCTTCAGTGTGCTAAGATGGTGAGGTGGGTGGTGGGAAAACATGGACAGAGACGTGGAGGGTGGTTCTGGGACATTCCTGCTGGATGGGACGTGGAGGCAGGAGGATTTCGCAGCATGCAACACAAGCTTCACGTGCCAGTGGTTGGGCTGGGAGAGGGCGGCACGAGGGACATGTGAGGTAGGCCTGCAATCAGTGTGAGACGCAGTAGGAGGGGGCTGGAAAGCAGGTTGCGGACAGGAGGTCCGTGTTGTAGAAGACCCTTCTGGGGCACAGAGTTAGGGACCCCAGTGAGAAGGCTGGTGCTATAGTGCAGGGGCATGTGTCCACTTCCTGTGGCCTTTGGGCTGAGAGCCCTGGAAGCCTCCAGGATGGCAGGGAGGAACCCAGGCTGGAGCCAGGTCTCTGGCTGGGATGAGCGGGCAGGAGCTGGAGTCAGAAACTACGATGAGTAACACACTGAGAGCCAGGGACCAGTGTTTGGTGTTTGAGGTCTGGCCTGGTGGGTCGGGAACAAAGCCAAGCAAGCCGTTTTTGGCATTACCTACATTGGAAGCCCTGGAGGAGGTGAGAAGACGGAGGTGGTGGGGCAGGAAGGTTGTGGGGAGGAAGGTACGTAGGCGGGGCTGGGGGCGCCCCTCCTTTAAGGAGCTGTCTGTTGAGGGACCCGGGCTTGGCCTAGTGCCTGGCACTTTGCGCAGTGCTTCGTGGGCTACCCCGCGCCGCGCTCTTGGTGTGTGCTCCGCATTGCTTGTCGAAGGAGAGCTGCATTTCAGGGCATGATGCGTTCTCCCAAATCTCCAAGAAGGTGGCGCAGTTCCTGCGTGCAGGCTGGGCTGCAGACCACCCTGCCCTTACCTGTGCATGGGCGCGGCGGCGCTCCCAGGACCCTGCTCTGCACCTGCGTCCTCCCAGGTCTCCTGTGTCCTTCGTGAATTGCTTTGGCGGGGGCCGCACGTAGGTATTTGTAGGCGAGTCGTTGTTTCTGCATCGTTTGTCGGGTCTTTGTATATTAACCCTTTGTCATATGTTGCAAACACGTGCCAGGCTGTCATTTTCTTTTTGTTTTTCCTACAAAGAAGCTGAAACAGTTTCTGATCTCAAAGATCCTTTTTTGGGGCACCTGGGTGGCTCAGTTGGTGAAGCATCTGCCTTTGGCTCAGGTCATGATCTCAGGGTCCTGGGATCCAGCCCCGCATTGGGCTCTCTGCTCAGGGAGGAGTCTGCTTCTCCCTCTCCCTCTGCTCCTCTCCCTGCTTATGTGCTCTCTCTGAAATAAATAAAACCTTAAAAAGAAAAAGATCCTTTTTCACTATAATTTGTGCTTTTGTCATCACATTTAAGAAATAATTCTTTACTCCAAAACTGTATATATACCTATATTTTTTTCTAGCGTTTTTTTTTCCCCCTAAAGATTTTATTTATTTGAGAAAAAGAGCACAAGCAGAGCGACAGAGGCAGAAGGAGAAGCAGACTCCCCGCTGAGTAGGGAGCCCGATGTGGGGCTCGATCCCAGGACCCTGAGATCATGACCTGAGCCGAAAGCAGATGCTTACCTGACTGAGCCCCCAGGCGCCCCTTCTAGTGCTTGTATCTGTTTATTGTAGTTCCATAATACATTTTTGTATTTGTCAGAGTAAGACCCTGCATTCATTCAGCTTTTTTAAACAAATGTTTTAATTACAGGAGATTATGTTTGCTACACAACGGGCATTATTCAGGACCATTTAGCAACCAAGAAATTGCCAGGGCGCCTGGGTGGCTCGGTCGGTTAAGTGTCTGCCTTCGGCTCAGGTCATGATCCCAGGGTCTTGGGATCAAGTCCCTCATCGGGGTCCTTGCTTGGCGAGGAGCCTGCTTCTCCCTCTTCCTCTGCTCCCCCTGCTTGTGCTGTCATGATGTCTCGCTCGCTCTCTCTGTCCCAAATAAATAAGTAAAATCTTTAAAAGAAAGGAAAGAAAGAGATGAAGGAAGGAAGGAAGATTGCCAATAAGAGATTCTGAACAACGTATTGGCATAATACCCCTGTCTAGGAACAAGGATTTTGTGGCACCCGTGGCACCTGTTCTTTCCCTTGAGTTGGAGGTAGCAAGTCTTGCTCAGCACGAGTGCTGTCAGGACCGGGGTCTGTGGCCACAGAGTCCCTACGGGGGGGGGAGTGGGGCTGGAATGTGTGACCTCACGGCGCCAGCACTGGGTGGAGGAGGAGAGTGCCCAGTTCCGATGCTGAGCTCCTGAGTTGATGTGGGTGGACCGGGTCTCTAACCCCCTCCACCCCTACCAGGCTCTCGATCTCAGGCACATGAATCACCTGGTAGCCCTTGGTGTCCTCATGTGTTGAGGACCGGTGGTTGTAGACACATGGCTAGCCTGGACTGTTCACCACCAGCGCCTAATATATGTCAGCTCCTGGTTCTTTTTGCATCAAGAGACACTTTGGTGCTTATCGACAGGATTGTTTCCTAGACAGTGATTCTTTGAGAAACTCTGTTCTGAGAATTTTGATTTTTTTCTTTGAGGTCAAATCAAGCTGCTGGCTGGCGTCACTTGTTACCCTTCTTGCCAGTTGTTTCGAAAGAAGAACAATACAGTGGGGATTCCATTAGCCTTTTCCAAGCAAGATGGCACTCCTGGTCAGTGGCGCTTGCCCTTGTCCTGGCACAAGCACAGACACGGCTCCCTGGACTTCTCCAAGATATCACGGTGGTGGCGCCGCTGTCTGCAGACACGGCCGTGGCAGGTGCCGGGGCACCGGAGACCTCAGGCTCTGCCTGTCCCACAGGCTTGCTCCCTGTGGAAACAAAACCGCTAACGCTTTGTCGGCTGCCGACCTGGGAATTAAGAGGCCCTCCTCCCCCAGCCCAACATCTGCTGATGCCCATAAAAAGTAATTGCTTTTGAGACGCTGTATTGGGACTGGCTGGCAAAAACATGGATGTGGAGGCGTGGGGGAGAGATAGAAGTTACCTCTTCCCCCCCGGGGAACAGAGGGGGATGCAACACCTTTATTTTCTTGGGGAGCAGAAAGGTACAGTTGGGTAGTTAAATTTGAAAGAGAATAGCACGACACAGAAAAAAGAGAGAGGGGCATTTAACAAGAAAAATCCCTAGAGGGGAAGATTAAAGCGAACAGGTGCTGGAAGAATGTTTCTGCATATTAGAGCTTAATTAGATTTGAAGATGAATTCCAGATGGGCTAATTATGTATGAGTTGTTGCAGGTTATTTCTTGTAGGGGCAAGCGTGTATTTTTGGAAGTGGTGATTTAGTTTGATTGGATTTGATTCCTGCCTCCTACCATATCTCCTTCATCGAGAAACTGCCACTTCTGGGGCCCCAGGACCCACTCAGCCAGCTTGTGTCTCGGGCTGCCGCCGTCCAAGCTGGTAGAGCCACAGAAAGCTGGGCCCAGCCTGACTGCTGCAGAAAGTAGCACGGGGCGGCCACCTGTCACATGAAAGGACACGTGACTTACCCAAATGGACTGGAAAGTAATTCCAACTTCAAAGGAAGGCAGACAGAAAAAGCGGTGTGTTGTTTCCAGGAATGTGTCCTTTGATGGGGTGCTAATGCTTCCTGTGTAGCTAGCTGGTTAGACAGATTTGGACCGTTTTCTGGGAGAGCTAAGGGGCAGGTTCTGGTTGGCAGCTCTCTTAAGTTGTGAATCGAGGAAAGGTTGGGAAGGCATGGATAAACTGAGAAGTATTGCAGACCAGAAATTTTAATTTCTAAACCAAAGGATCTGGGACAAATAGGACCTCTGGACTTGCCGTTAGGATGACAGACTTGCTTCAACTGAGGAACAGCCTGTGAAGGTTGCCTCGAAAGATGGTGTGCGCCTGTGACGTCCCTGGAAAGGTGGGATGTGCTGGGGTGGCCTGGCGTCCTCCTGCAGGCCTCAGGGGCATCTGCTTGGCATCCATTCGGGTCTGAGGGCTTTAATAAATGTAAACTTTTATGGAAGGCCCCATAATTGGAAGTTACGGCTGTATGATTTATATCTGACTCAGTAAATGATTTATATGATGTTAAGTGATGATTTAGATAGAAAATATGACCCCCTCTCACAGAATCTTTAATGAAGAGTTGGTTCTTATGAATTTATTTCTAGAGCTCTGTTTGAACTCAGCATGTTTGACATAAATCAGATATAATTGTCATTTTATGATTAATGAACATATGCTGGCCGTTTTTCCCCATAATTAAACTTTATGTTCTGTGCATCTGACAAAGCAAAACAAGTTTAGACTTTGACAGATTGGTGGTGGGGGTTTTCCACGTCTGCGTATTTGTGCGTGTGCTCATTTGCGTATGTATTTGTTTTATTAACGTACGCATATTAAGTCAGGTTTCGGGGGTGTGAGTAGGATCGTTAGGAGCCAGCGTTCAGACCCAAGACGGAGGGGCGCTTGTGCAGGACGGGGAGGCACAGGTGCAGCCTGGGGGGCAGGCGGGAGGGAGCCCCGGGCCCGTGCGTTGCTCCCACGGGGCAGCATTAAGGCCAGGCCTCGTGTGTGTGCTGGGCAGGGGCCGTAACGCACACTCCCAGCGGAGACTCCCCGTCAGCCCAAAGCACGGCTGCTGTTCATGTTATGGCCGTCATACAGAGCTCTAGGAAATGACGGAAGGTAGATACGTAGCAAAAATACGCAGAGTTTCCTCTCTGCTCTTCACACACTCCGTGAGACTTACAGTCATTGACAAGGTAAGAAAGACAAGCATGTGGGGCGCCTGGGTGGCACAGCGGTTAAGCGTCTGCCTTCGGCTCAGGGCGTGATCCCGGCGTTATGGGATCGAGCCCCACATCAGGCTCCTCCACTGTGAGCCTGCTTCTTCCTCTCCCACTCCCCCTGCTTGTGTTCCCTCTCTCGCTGGCTGTCTCTATCTCTGTCGAATAAATAAATAAAATCTTAAAAAAAAAAAAAAGACAAGCATGTGAAAGACGAACCACGTCACTGGTCAGCACATCTTCACTCACCCGCTCGCTTCTGTTTCCTGTTTCAGGACATAGACAAGTTTGGCAATGAGATCACCCAGCTGGCCCGGCCCCTGCCCGTGGAGTATCTGATCATAGATGTAAGTGTGCAGCGTCCACCACCAGCCTGGGCGGCCGGGTGGGGGGCTGGGTGAGGGTGGCAGCGGCAGCTTGGACAGTTGCCCCTCTGCTTGGCCCAGGACAGGCACCCAGGAACGAGATGAATCAATGAGCTCCTGTCATCCCTAAAAAGCGGGCGATTTTAAGGGCTTTTTCTTCTACTTTCAGGGTTTTTTAAATTTCCTTAAACAGCTTAGGGTTTACCTTCTCCCAAACTAAAGTGCAGCAAAGGACCACTGACCTGGCCAGGTCGCCTCTGGAGGTCAGCAAGCCCAGCGTGGTGCCGTGCGCTGCCCTGGTCACAGCTCAGCTGCCAGAGCTGGGCTCATGATGGGCCACTCCACCTGAGTCAGTCCCTGGGGCAGCCAGCCGTGACTGTCCTCGAGGGAGGTGGTAGTGTGCTTTCTGGGGGGAAACTCCAGGACCCCAGAAGGCAGCTGGCTGTGATGCGCGGTTCCGGTCTCAGCTCCTCTCTGGAGGCCCGCTCTGCTCAAGGAGGTGTGGCCCCAGGCCAAAGGGCAGCAGAGGGCTCCAACATGAATGCCCCACACATTAGCAGCAGTCAGCTCTGTCCCAAGGGGCCGGGCAGTTGCTCACTCCCTAACTGCTGCCTGCCAGGTTCTCTTCAGGCTACGTTTGGCCTCAGGAAGGGCATGTGATGCAGGCTGTAAAATATCATTGCCCGTGGAGCAGCGGGTCCCCAGGAGCCAAGCCCATCGGTGCTCCATTCCAATTGACAGCTCCCAAAAACGTATTTATTGCTTAGGCCGTAAAGGCATCTGTTTTTAGACTACCTGGGGTGTAATGAAGATGAAAACAGGTTGATGGAACATACACTTAGGAGGGGTCGGCGTGATTTAAAGCCAACTTCCTGAGGTCTTCTCTCCCCGCGGCCTCCCCACCCCTTTCTTTTTACAAAAGAGCCAAGTTCTTGCTTAGTGTGCTGTGTCAGTAGAGTTTGGTTGTGAAGGAACATTCCGCCTTGTGATTGCCAAGCTCTCCGTTGTCGTGGAATGAGGTTGGAGCAGTCCCTTGAGAGCAGGTGTCCAGAGAGGTGTGGTGTGCCCAGCCCCTCGTCGGGCCTCATGAGCGGGCCGCTGTTCAGGCGAGAGAAGGAAGGGGCCACATTCCCTGCGCTGCTGTGGAGGTGTGCGGGCGTCGGCCAGATGACCTGACACAGGCTGGGTTCTGCACGCCTTGCACCCTCCGTGGGTGCCTGGGATATTCACAGACTGCCTGGTGAACTTTGGTTCTGTCGTGCTCTAAGGGGAGGTTACAAGTCTAACAGAGACGTCTCTTAACTCCACATCTGTTGCCTGTAGGTGTTCTGTCGTTGCTGGTCCAGCACGTGTCTGCCTTCCCAAAGCAGAAGTGCTGTGCCGTCCACAGGCCTTTGTGTCTGCAGCGCAGGGAGCTCTCCTGCCATCTGTAGAGCTGTGACAGCAGCGGAGACTGGCAAGGGCTTGTGTCTGAGCCTTAGTGGCTGTAGGCACGCGGGGTCATCTTTGACGGAACAGACTGAGGCTTAGGATCCGTAGCTGACAGAGGCCACGCCCCCAGTACGTGGCACTGTGGCCGGAGTCCACACGGCTGCATGGTCTCATCGATGAAGGACCAGTGGGAGGGACGCCTGGCTCCTGGCTCAGTCACTGGAGCGTGTGACTCTTGATCTCGGGGTTGTGAGTTCAAGCCCCACCTTGGGGGTAGGGGGGACTTAGAAATAAAGTCTTTAAAAGAGCAGTGGGTTTCAGGTCTCAGAGGCTGCTGCCGGCTCAGCTCGTCCTTCAGTGTGCTGGTCACAGCGGATCCTGGGGCAGCCAGCCTGAAACGGCCCACTGCCTTCGCTGATGCAGAACACAGACCAGAACAACATTTTCATTCTTTAGAAATAGTCCCAAAGGAGCCAGAATAGCTCCCCTAAATCGGGATGAGGTGTAATCTGCTGCCACTAGTGTCACATCGTAGAGGAAAGGCTGTGTCAGCCAAAAGGTGGTTGACAGCTCACACTTGGGTGCTTTCGTGGGGAGGGGCGTCTGCGGGGGGGGAGGGGGGATGAAAAACTGTATTTGTATTGATTCGTCCACATTTACCACTGTCCCCATAGTTTCTATTGATTACGTGTTGGATTTAAAATGCCCTCTGTTGTTACTGAAGCATGTCTGAGTCAGATGAAGGGCTTAGGTTCCCCTTTGTCACAAGCTCTTGACTCCAGCCTGTCTGACGGGGAGAGCAGGACTGCCGTGTGCCGCACCTTGGAAACGTGGGTTCTCTTGCTGCCTGGACGTGCCCTGGCTCCACGCAGTGAGGCCATACGTCCTGAGGGGCCTCAGCAAGCTCTCTGGAGGTCACTGCGTCTCTCAGACCATCATGGCTGACCCCGAGAGTTCTCCCGGCCTCGGGCATTGTGTCCCCACAGCTCACCGTCTGGCTCGTCCACGGGCAAGGGCTGCAGTCTGAGCGGCTCGGCAGACAGAGCGCAGAGTTAGGTGTTACGGAGGCCGGCACACCCACACTGCCCACAAATGGCACGATCCTAAAACTTGTGAACGATAATCCTTCAGTTTGCTTCCCAGATCAGAGTGTCAGGGTTTTCACTTCAGGGTATCATTAACGGGGGACCGTGGTGTCTACTGGGGAACAGTTGGGACTCTTTGGCCAGAGCCTGGGGGCAGGCGCTGCGCTCAGGGCTGCTTGGGGCACCTGGGGCCGCCTTCACCCCTGTGTGCAGCACAATTTATCAAGGGTTTTTGTTTTTGTTCATTAGATCACAACAACTTTCCCCAAGGATCCAGTTTATACTTTTTCTATTTCGCAAAATCCATTTCCTATTGAAAACCGGGATGTATTGGGTGAGACACAGGTAAGCTCTTTGTCTTTAGAAACATAATTTAGAGTAACTACTGCTTGTTTATCTAGTGTGAGTGTTGTTTTTTCAGAAAGTACCAAGCTTTCATACTCTCCTGATTGATTCTTGTGACGAAGCCCAGCTAGGACTTTTTCTGAGACACTATTGATCACCGCAACACCTCTCTGGGGCCGGGGCTGACAGATAATTGCAAAGGCGATCCCCATAAGGCCTCAGGCCTGTGGATCTGCCAGAACCATTTTCCGTTGACTTCTTTTCTTCCCCAAATGTATTTGTCACTTGTGTCCTCTCCCAACAACTTTTTTATTATTTGTTAACAAGCATCATCTCCTTATGGAGATGTGTCACTTCACTGTTTGCTCTGGCTTCCTCCCCTGTCACCCTCCCGCGTTTCTCACGCACTCTCCAGGCCGCGTGGGCCTTGTGTGGCCTCGTGTGGCCTGGCCACCTGGGCTTTCCAGCACGTGGTGCGGGTCCCACACTGCACGTCCTGTGGCCTCCGCTGCAGACTTGCCTCATGCTGCCACACGGATGGTCTGGGACACACATTTGTTCTGAGGTCCTAATTGCTAACAGGTGTTGCAGAAAAGAATATAAGGAGATTTTCTTGAGAAGTGTGGTGCTTTATTTGCAAAACCTCTCTGATGCTTTGCTCTCCTCGTGGCCCGTCTGTGCAGGGACTTGGGGTGCTTTTAGAGGTGCAGAGCCACTTCCTGGGTGGCACTCTTGAATCTCCTGTGTTTAGTTTTGCTGAAGGTGGGAGTGTTGCATCATCCCCCCCGACACACACACACACACACACACACACACACACACTCCTCGCTGTCTGGCTGCCCGAGGTCAACAGTGCAGCTAGACAACAAGTGCAGACAGGTCTTCTGGCCCCAAAGTGATCCCACAACCCACTCTCCACCTGGAGGGGCAGGGGGCATTTTCTGTCTTTTTGAATGTGTCTTCCAGCTGGATCAGCTGTATACACATGCTCTTACGCATGTCGATGAGTCACGTGTACTGACAGCATCTTCCTGGGGGCATAGAGCCATAGCTTATGTTGTAGCCGCATGTTGCTCTGGCCTGGGTCCCCATCAGTGCTTACAGAGCAAGATGGGGAGAGGTGTGTGTCTGCACTCTGCATTCAGCCGTGCCTCAGGAGGGGACAGATGGCTCTCTCGGCTGGGTACTGCAGCTGTCCTGGGATGCTCGTGCTCACTTGATTCCTCCTGCCTCACCCCTGTAGGACTTCCACAGTTTGGCCACCTATCTGTCCCAGAATACCTCATCCGTGTTCCTGGATACCATCTCGGATTTCCACCTCCTGCTGTTTCTGGTCACCAACGAGGTCATGCCTCTGCAGGTACAGGCCTGAGTGCGCGTGCCCGCTGAGCACCTGGCTTTGGTGGTCCCCAGGTGGGGTTTGGCTATAAACAGATGCTTCCTTTCCTCACAAGTCAGAGCGTGGCTGGGAAGCTGGGTTGAAGTCCCTCTTACTTCCTGTGGGCGGTGGCTTCTCACAAGAGGCTTACTGGTACAAGGATGGAGTCTTCCCATCTAGCATTTGGACTGAAACAGCTTCCTTAAGTGTCTGCCCCCATGCTGGAGGACAGTCCATTTGTTAGAATTCCACGGGAGCAGAGCGTCCTCTGGCGTGGAGCAATTTATAGAATTCCTGTCCTAACAGTTCTAGAATCACAGCCTCTGCTTCTTACCGATCCCGCCCCTCTTCCTGAGTCAACGTTCGTTTTATCGCCTTGGCCCAGAAGGTTGGCTAGCATCCAGGCCCTGAGTGCACAGCTGCGTAGTTGGCACTTTGAAGACACGCTGTTGGGGAGAAGAGGCCGTGTCACTGACAGCGGCTGCTATCTGAGCAGTGTGGGAGCTATGGGTGCAGCCAGGAGGCCCTTACTTTGTGCCTTTTTTTCTGCCTGAGATCCAAGGAAACACCAGAGGGAGGGGATGAATTCTTTCTGAGCCTCTGACTTGACACGCTCCCTGAAGGTGACAGAATAGAGTGGAGAGGCCCCTCTGTCCCCACTGCTCTCTTGCATCAGGCGGCCTGTGGCTGTTTCGCTGGTATCTGTATTTCGTCCCCAAATGACCCACTTCCGACATTGGACATCAGGCATCCCGAGACTTCCCTCTGGCTTTGCCTGCCTTGTTAAGCCCAGAGGGTGGCCCATGGGCCCCAGGTGCAGCCCCTGCCCGTCTAGTTGGACAGGCGGCAAAAGTCTGGGCTCTTCACACCAGGGCCTCCTCGCCAGTAGATGGGTACTGCTTGGCAGTCACCTGTTAGAAAACATGTTCTGGGGAGCCCTTGAGAGCCCTCAAAGCCTTATTAGATTCTCATTATATAAGCTCTTTTAACTCTCTGCAGTTTGACCCTGGAGGCCTAGAATCTAGAGACATGGATGAGAAGATAGAGAGCCTGCAGGGAGAGCGTGAGGGTGGAGGATGGACCCCATGACCACGGGCACCTGTCCGTGCGTCCACGCCCTCAGGATAAGGGACGTGAGCTTTAGTGTCTTGGTGGTGGAGCGCACTGGTCTGCTCATGACAGAGAGCAGCACGGTCGGGCTATTTGGGAAGAACTTAAATTTAGCTCTAAAATTTAGCACTTGATTTTATAGACCTCAGCGTGTGGTGTTTTGTGTTTCATAGTGACAGCCTGTGAGATTTTGTAATTGCCCCTGAACTGTGTCTTGATGTTGGGGGAGGAGAAACTTATTAATGAGAGTGTGACCACCATCGCAAAGCAAGTGGGAGCCTTTGTTTTTGGGTTCTTGTAGGACAGTATCAGCTTGTTGCTGGAGGCCGTGAGGACCAGAAATGAGGAGCTCGCCCAGACGTGGAAGAAGTCTGAGCAGTGGGCCACCATTGAGCAGCTGTGCAGTAAGTGTCTTCCCCTTCCTCAGTCCTGGGGGTCATGCCCTCGCACTGCCATTGCCACAGCCCAGGGAGCCGGACACAGACTCTGCAAACTCAAAGGTCTTAGAAGCCTGACCCCAGATGCGTTGTGATGGGTGTCGCAGGCACTCAGACAAGGACACAGGCATTTTCGTTGCTGCAGCCTGCGTGCTGTCGGGGTCACGCACATCTCGGGTGCACAGCTCTGCACGTGCGTGGATAAAGAGGACACGCTCATCATCCAGCGTCTTAGGAGCAATTTGAAAGTCACTGTGTTAGAGAAACAGAACCTTCCATTCACCACAGTGTAGAAAGGTCACAAATCTTTGGTCTTCTCAGGCTTTTCTTTTTCCCTTCTTTTGGCCTGTCCTCAGAGCTTTCTCGAAGGATAAAAAGGAAAAATCTTACAGAATAGGTTGTCCAGGAGCCTGAGTCACCTCGCTGCCCCAGGGGGAGCCTTTGTCTTCAGTCCCAGGCAGGAGCTCCCAGTGCAGTCGCCCCGTCAGCCGGGAGCTCCGGGTGGCAGGCTGCTGGCGCCATCCCTTTCCCTTTGGCTTTGAGAACTACTGGAATGCCCTCGTCAGACAGCTTTGAAAATACATATAAAAAATGTTTGTACCATTTTCTCAGGGTAGTGGATTAGATACTAGAGCCAAAATTAGCCAAGGAAAACCTCAGTGGAACCCAAGCTGCGAGGGAGCCTAGTGGACCGTCCTTCTTCTCTCTTGATACCAGTGCCGGCGGGGGTCAGTGGTCTGCCGTGCCTCGGTACTGGTTGTGCTGCGCTTTGGGTCACGCTTCCCTTTCTGCAGTTCTGACCGAGCGGTCGTGTGGCTGGCCGGATGTGCGCTCCTGCCCTCGTGTTCTCAAGTGCTATGCAGTTATTCTAAGGCCGAGGACAAGTTCTTGCCACTAGATTCCCTAAAGCGAAGGCCCGCAGCCTCGTGTCCTCGGGTGGACAGTGGTGCGGTGCCAGCCGGCGGCGCTCAGCCCCGGTGGAAGTCTCCTGTGTGCCGGACCCTTGGCGTCTACACACACGAACACCGGCCGCAGAAGCTGTTCTTTTGTGGGGCCGCCGGTCAGCCTGGGGAGCAGCCAGTAGTGTCGTAACAATGTGAGGTGAGGGGGCACTGTGCGCCGTATAGGACTGTCGAGTCCCTGTGCTGTACCCCCGATACTAAGAGGACATCCTGTGTCCACTATACTTGGATTAAAGTGACTCAGACCTTTCACAGAAAGAACAGCACCGCTGACCAGGGAGATGGAATGTACAGCCCGTGAGCCTGTCGCCATTCGTCTGAGCGGCTATGGGGCAGCTGGAAGCTTCGCACGCACTGCTGACAATATGAAAGCCGCCAGGAAGCCTCGTAGAAACATTCACTTACTCGGGTCCAAGAAGCCCGCTTCTGGGTTTTTCGCTGAGACGTGAAAACAGGCCCACACAGAGATGTGTGCGAGCGTATTCTGGCAGCTTGTTGATGATAGCCCCAAACTGGCAGCGACCCACACGGTAGCCAGAGGTGGTGCGCTCGCTGAGAACCCACACGCAGCCCAGCAAGCCAGCAGGGTGGCGGTGGGGTTGAGTCCGTTCTGCAGACAGCGGCTCTGCGCAGAGGGTTGTGTGTGCGAGCCAGGGCCCCGCCGCAGCCGTCCTAGAGCCCCATCTGTGCCTGTGGCTGTTTGTCTCAGAGTCGCGCTGTAAGGTAGAGCTCTCGGGGAGGGGCGGAGACACTGGACGGTGACAGACGGCTTCTCTTCCCACCCACAGGTACCGTTGGAGTGCAGCTTCCGGGCCTCCATGAGTACGGCGCCGTCGGGGGCCCCACGCACGCGGCCGCGGCCGCCATGTGGGCCTGTCAGCACTGCACCTTCATGAACCAGCCGGGCACCGGCCACTGCGAGATGTGTAGCCTGCCTAGGACCTAGGGCTCCCGGCCCTGCTGGCGGGACGGGGCCTACCCCCGCCCTCTCCGAAGCCGGGACCATTGTAACCATCGCCCCGTGGGGCAGCCCTGAAGGGCTGGGCAGGGCGGCTGCCTGCGGGTCTCTGACCCACAAAGCTTCTCAGCACCGGGCTCCCCTGGAGGGAGAGCTAGGCTGGTGCTCTGCAGGCTGACACCAGCCTCCTAGTGAGGCAGCACGACGGCCCTCTGGACGCCCCGTACCATCCTCCAAGGTGGTGGAAGGATCTGGGCACCTCCGAGCCACCACCCAGGGTTGGGAGGGGCGGGGAGGGCTGACTGCCGCCATCCAGCTTTCTCTTCCCTTCCTTTTGGTTGCTTTTTGTTCTTGCCCCTCCCGTGGTTGCAGTTGGCGGTGTCTGGTGGCCGCTGTACCCTGTTGCTTTGGCCGCACCCTGCCTGTGAGGGCTACTTCTTCCCCTGCCGGTGGCCGTGTCTGGTGAAAACATGAGTGGGCCCAGGGTTGCTGGCCTCCCTTTTGCTTGCCCTGCAGGTTAATTTGCTGCCCGCCCTCCTTCTTGCTCTCACCTGACATCTAGGTGGGATTTTTAAAGTCTGCGTTGGTTGTAATAACAGTTATCAGTAATTTCTGCCCAGAAGACTTTTATTTATTTATTTCAAGATAAAAACTACATAAAGGGGAGCGAGAGAGACTAGTTCCCACTTCCTTCTCTCCCGTAGTGAGTCCCTGGGAGTGGGGGTGGGGTGGACACAGGGTGGGCAGGGGTGGACGGGGACCCACAGTCAGTTCTTGGAAGTAAACCTCAGTGCCTGAGACTTTCCTGCCAAGCCACACAGCTGCACACTCAGTGGTCCGGCCGGAGGACAGCCATCGCTCCCGCCAAGCATCGGCCCCTCCAGATGGACCAGGCTGCCTGGGGCGAGCTGGGTTGCCCAGGACCTGAAGCTCTGGCCCCTTTTGCCCTGTACACCATTCTTCCCGTTGCCCTGCCCAGCCCCAGGGGACAGAGCCATTGCAACAGGCCTGCGTGAGAGAGTACGGGGCTTGGCCTGGTGTGAGGGTCACTGGGACTGCTGTGGGGGTCCCTGAGACAGAGGTCACAGTCAGGCCTTGCACGTGTGCTCTGGGGTCCCCAGGGAGTTGTGGGCGGCACCCCGATGCCTCTTTGCCTTAATGAGGGCCATGTCTCTGAGCTGCATGGCACCCACAGGAGAGGCTGGTCTGGACGTGGACTGTGCTGGGGACTTCATTTCTCTGCCCTGGGGGTGAGGGGAGGCCTGTGTGACCCTCCCTTACCCGTGGCACTGTGGACAGAGAACTGTGTTCTCTGTGCGTCGGCTTCTCGTGGTAGGGCTGTGCCTGGCACCTCTAGGTCTACCTGGCATCTTGTCTGCTCTCGGGGCCAGGGACCAATCAGGTTGGGTCTGGCTTCAGCAGAGCCATCGGTTGTTGGGGGAGGGGTGGGCAGGAGAGGCACGGAGTATAGACCCCTGCCAGTGTGTGGTGGCTGTCTCAGCTCGAGCTTGGCTCCCGGCCACCTGTGGAGGGGCTGTCCACGTCTCTCCAGCCCATGTCGTGTGGTCCCTGCCGTCTGGTGTGAGGCTGCAGAGGGGCCTGGTATTCCTGGGCCCCACGCTCAGCCTCTGTATCCTCCAGGTCCCTCCCTACCAGCTGTTCCCTTGTGTCGCCTTCACCCACCAAGCTGGCTCCCGTCTCTCTTCAGCCAACATTCTCCTCACTCTGAAGTTCTGGCAGATGCCTAATTCATTTCCTTTCGTCTTTTAGCTGAAGGAAAAGCGTTGTGATTTCTCTGCTTCTGGTTTTGAGTCACTCTTTGTTCAGTAACGCACTTTATTTTATTGTCCAAATAAACAGACTCTGAGCTCAGCGTGAGGGTGTGGAGGGCACCCTGCCAGAGGCCTTGGCCATGGGCAGCTCAGCCACTTCCTCCTGCACAGGGAAGGGAGGGGCCCCCCAGCCCTACCTGCATCCTGCTTGCCCTCCTGTGGACACAGCCTCTCGCCATCGGGCGAGGGGTGACTGTGCGCTCTGCTGTCCAGGTGCACACAGCTGGCTGCCTCGGCCTCCTCTGACAGTCTGCTCCTGGTGCTGCCGCTCCAGCTCCACTTGGGGCTGCAGGGGTACGTGAGCTGGGCTTGCATTAGCGCTACCTGGACTCCGGTCCCGCCGTGAAGCCAATAAAACTCCTGAAGCAACTGCTGAGCTCCCGATTGTGTTCCTGGGCCTGAGGCCATCCCTGCATGCCAAGCGCGTGTCTGCAGGCCGTGTCCCAGTCTGCTTTGTGTTGTGTGACTTCACTTTTCTCCACACGTCACTGTCCTCGCTGATGTATTTGGACCACTGAAGGATAGAGGCCCCGGCGTGTCATCGGGGTGGAAGGAGAGTGTGTCCTCCCTCGGGGGCTTTCCTGTCAGCCATGTGGCTGCTTCTGGGCCTGGCGGAGGGGGGAGCGGGGGGAGGCAGGTGCTTGCAGCAGGCAGCAGGTGAGGGATGCAGTCTGGAAGTTCCCCTGACTGTACAGCTGTGGGGGTGTGAAGCCTGGAAGGGACATGCTGCCTGTCCTGAATTACTTGCCAACGGCAGCCAGAGGCATTCCCTCTTGGTGTTTGGGTACCCCCCTGTCCTCTGACGCATTGCTCCCTGGACAAGTACATAGAAAACAGCACCTGCCGACGTCAGGGGACCCTGGGTGCCTCTGGTCCTGCCCCCAGGCCTGGCTGCTCCCAGGAGTGGTGCAGTGCACACTGCCAACCATAGTCCCCAAGTTGGGGTGACTGCCATATGTGGCCCTTAGTGCATCTCAGACTGCTGGAGCTCTGAAGTGAGCCACCCCCACCTCGGGAAACCACAGGAAGGCGGTGTGCGGCCGCCCTGCACACACCGTGGCTTCTCCCCAGCGCTGGTGGTGTCTTTTGCCCTTAGGAAGATCACACTGCCCGTAGATTAGGCATAAAGAGCACTGACAGGAGTGCACACCTTGCACACCCACGCAGGTGGCTGCCTTACTCCACATCACCTCTCTGCTGTCCGAGCCGGCTTTCAGCCCTTTGTCAACCAGGGATCGGCGCCCAGCGCCCCGCTCTTTGTTTAGATAGACTGTTGATCATAAATCCTTCTATCACAACAAAGGGAGTAGGGAACCAACCTAACAGTGTCTGCAGGAGCATCCTGGCCAGCCAAGGGCTAAACCGGGGGGGGGGGGGGAGTAGGCCAGCCCGGCTCAACCCACCTCTTTCCAGATCCACTTCCTCATGTGCTCATTTTCTGCAGGATAGTCCCTTGGTGTTGGGGAGCAGCCTGGGAGGACTGAGCTGAGAGTTAGTGTGAGTGGGCAGTTCACAAGGAATGGTGGCCAGACTGGCCCAGAAGACTTGTGCCCTCTCCTAGGAGAGGAGCCTGCCACCACTTTCCAATTATGAAGGCCTAGTGGGAGTTGGTCATCTTCATGCCTGCCCCTCCCCATCCCAGTGTTCCCAGCCCAGACTTCACCTGGGAGCAGAAGGGGTAAACAATGGACTGTAAATGCCACGTTCACAAATGCCCCTGGGAGTTCACCCCAGAAAGAGAGAGCAGTGGCTACCCACTGCCCTGTGGGCTGAGTGCCCACCTCAACGTCAACCTCTACAAGACGGGTCAGAACCTGCCCCAGCTCGGAGTCCTGGCAGACACAGACGTGCCAGACTCCGTGATGCCAGCTACACGTCCAAGCCCAGGGGACGCTGGGCAGCACAATGTTGTGGTTCACACCCACAGATGCCTCTCTCGCTCACGGGTGTCTGGCCTTGGGAGAGTCTCCCATGGCCTTAAAGAAGGTGTACCTGACCTCTCCATCCACAGACACGCTCAGGGACGCTTTGGGTCTCCTGACTCATCCAGAAAAGAGCTCTTGGCCCCTCTCTGGTCAGCACCTCTTTCCAAAGCCCTGGGGAATATGAGGGGGAGCCGCCAAGGTGGTGGGGAGGAGAGGTGTCTCGCTTCACCCTCACCCCCAGACTGATTGCTGTAGAGCCATCGTCCAGTCAAACCAACACACCCACGAACAGCTCGTGGCCAGGCGTGGAGGGAGGGGCCCCTCAAACCCTGGGGTGGGGCGGGCATCGCGCAGCTCAGCTGCTCAGAGGGAGGTGACCCATCCCCCGAGCAATCCAACCGCTCCCCCAAACCCCACAAAATCGCTCTAGGAGCGGGCTGTCTGCCCCGAGGAGGTGGCTTCCCGCCGGCCCCCGCTCCCCGGCTCTGGCCCAAGGGAGCCTGCGTCCAAGCAGGCCCCGGAGTCGGCCGGTTCCAGGGTGCACGAGGGAGGCGCGACGCGACTTCGGGCCCAGCCCCCAGGGCCGAGAGGCCCCGCACAGAGGTGGGAGGGGCTGCAGGCCGCGGGGGTCCCCCCCACCGACGGCGCCTGGGGCGGCGCGAAGGACGGACGGGGTCCGCGAGCGCAGGCCCTGGGGTGTCCCGCGTTTGGCTTCAAACACGTTGGCCCTCTGGCAAACCGCTGTGTCCACCCGCCTCCTCGCAGTGGCGCGGCCCCCGCCCCCCAGCCGCGGCTCTGGCCAGGACCTCAACACCGACGCTGCTGAGCCCGGCCGCCCGCCGGCCGGCCCGGCCCCGGCCCCGCCCCCGCCCGGGCAGCTTTACGGCGGAGGTCGCGCCGCGACGTGGGCGGCCGTAAAGCGCCCCGCCCGCGTCCCCCCGACGGAGTTTCCTCCCCGCGCCCTAGCGCCCCCCGCGCCCCCGGCCCACACCATGGACTGCCTCGCGCCGCGGGTCGACTACCTGGAGAGCTTCCGCTGCCCACTCGGGGGCCTGGCGGCGGGCAAGCCCCGCGTGCTGTGCCATGGCGCCGAGATCTTCGTGTCCACCGGGAGCGAGCTCGTCTACGTCTACGACCAGGAGGGGAGGCTGCTGACCGTGAGCGCCAGGCGAGGGCCCCGTGGCGGGGGGAAGACGGGGGACAGCGCACCCGGGCCGAGGGGTCAGGGCGGGGAGACCTGAGGGGGGGGGGCCTGGTTCTTGGGGAGGAGCTCGTTTAAAGACTGGGTGCTGGGCTCTGGCTCCCGTCCGTCGTTCCCGCGGCTGGCCTGACGCTGCCTCTTCCCCGATGTCCAGGCTGTGTACAGGTTCCCTGGTCAGGTGTGGCACCTGGAGCTCTCGGCCCTCCGCAGGCTGCTCTACGTCCTGTGCGCCCAGAAAGGCATCTACTTCTTGTCGTTGGACCAGGCGAGCAGGTGAGGGGGAAACAGTGGGCAGCCGGCATGGGGGAGGCTGCCTCGGCCTCAGCTGAACTCCTCATTGTCTTTGGCCCTGGCCACACTACCCTGTTTCCTCCAACACCGGTCCTGTGCCCAGTGTGACCTATGTGCCCTGCATGGCCTGGGTCAGGTTTGCAGTGAGCACGCACCAGCCCTCACCTTCAGGGCTGGTGAGCTCAGGGCCAGCTCCGAAGGCTGGTGTGCCCCCAACCCCCAGCATCTGCATCCTCCAGCAGGCTCCTGCTCAAGGAGAATCCTTAGTAACTGCAGGGGTGCAGCGTGAGGCAGGATCCTGTCCCGTTTGGCCTGACATACCTTTTAGGTGGGTCTCTGTAGTTAGCCATCACAGCCAAAGCACCTGAACCCTGAGGCCGTAGGGGGGCCGATATTGAGGAGCTAGGCCCCTCCCATGCGCCAGTGCAGAGTCTAGACACAGGTCCGTGCTCGTTGCTGGCTCAGGACTTAAAAAGGTAGGGTGTACGATTCACAGACTAGAGCTCAGGGGTCTTACAGTTCTGCACTGATGAGAATTTTCCTCCTGAACCCCGTTTCTGGAAGCCTGGATACGTCCTGTTGTGTGTGTCCTGGGGTGACTGGTGCTGATGGCAGCAGTCCGCAGGCCCGTGGGAGGGAGGTCGTGTGGCAGGCCAGCTGCTTCCGGGTGGGCCTTCCCTACACTGCTGAAGGGCCGTAATGGGCACCAGCGTCACTCCCTGGGAAGACTCCAGGCCCAGGGTGCTCAGGGGCGCACTGTTGGGAAGAGAACTTATGCACATTCTGACCCATAGCTCCCTGGTTCTTGAAGGTCCGTGAACCAAGGTGATGGGGATGACAGGGACAGCGAGGACAGTGAGGACAACGAGCCCCCTTACGCTGTGATTCCTGTGGACCCAGATGCCTGCCTCCTCCCGGATGACACTCTGTGCACTTTCACTGTGGTCGATGACATGCTCATCACTCTGGCACAGGGCCCTGCCCAGTGGAAGTTACAGCTGTTTGAGTGCCCTTGTCCAGGGGAGGACGCCAGACCCGGAGGCCAGGTCGGCGAGGTGGAGTTGTCCACCTGCAGCCCTCTGGCTGGGGCCCTTGGGAAGCTCACAGCCCCCCACTTCCTCCCAGTGCTGTGCTGTGTGTCACCGCCAGGCAGCTGCACTCTGCATAGCCGTACGCGGGGCTCCGGGGGATTCTTCCTGGAACAGGCCCTCTTTGGGCTCCTCTTTGGAGTTGATGCCTCCCTTCTGGAATCACCTGTGATCGTCTGTGGTCTCCCTGATGGCCAGCTCTGCTGTGTGGTGTTGAAGACCCTGGTCACCTCAAGGTTGTCTCCTGGTGACCCAAAGGCACTTGTCAAGATCATCCATCACCTGGAGGAACCCGTTGTTTTCATTGGAGCCTTGAAGACAGAGTCATTGCCCAAGGATGCGGAGGATACACACCCTGACTGCCTGGTGGCCCTTGGTCACAGTGGCCGGATCCTGGCCATCAAGGCCAGCTGGGACGAGGCGGGCACTCTGGTGCCGGAGCTGCGGGGGTACCGGCTGTCTGGGCCTGTTCTGTGTGCAGCCTGTGGCAGAGGCGGCCGTGTATACCACAGCACTCCCTCGGAGCTCTGTGTCGTGGACCTGGCTCACGGGGGGGGCCCCTGGAAGCCCGTGCAGCCCAGCGTGGCCCCGGGAGGCCTACCGTCTCTGCTGTGTCCAGCGGGCTTAGGCATCGGCAGCGTCGTCACTCTCTCTGTGGCATCCGAGGTGCCCGAAGGTACGAGCTGCTGTTTAAACCTGTGACGCCACAGCCTGTAGGTGGGAGGGGGTATGTGGAACTTTCCATGTGGCTCTCTTCTGCGCAGTGAACTGGCCCATCCTCATCTCCCTGCTTTGTTCCCGTCTTGTGTAACCCTGACGGGCAGGCTTCTCCCCAGCTGCCATAGGCTGGCACTTGGTGCTTGTCTCGGGGCGAGGGGGTGCCTGGTGGTGTGTGTCCTGTGTGGGCGGGCGGGGGGGAGGCTGCCCCTGGGTGGCATGGGGCAAGGGCATCTCTCTGCGACAGGTGTTGTGTGGCACAGAGTCCCGGGAGGTTCAGATGGGTTTCCATCAGGCCCTGGCGTGTTTCCGAAGGCTGGGAGGCGTGCGCCCCTCTTCCTGCCACAGGCCGCTCTGCGCTGGAGCTCGCGCTGGATGCGTCTGCCCCAGACAGCGCCGGAGAGGTGGAGGCCGTGTTTGCCCGGCGCACGTTCTCGTGGCAGCGGCCCACGGGGCAGTACTCGCCGCGGAGAAAGCGCTCTGAGGGGACGAGGCCAGTGTTTGTGCGGCAGGGACAGACTGCCACGTGTACTGCAGCGCCAGGCCAGCCCATGCTCTGTGCCTGACTGTTGAGCCTGCCACATCTCGGCCCGGGGCTCGGGGCCTCAGGGGCATTGGGCGTTGGGAGACAAGCAGATAGTTGCAGGAGATGGAGCTCAGGGGCGGGGACGGGGACGCAATGATGCTAGCGAGACCGCAGCCCCTGGAAAGGCCCCGGCGAGTACGGAGCGGGAACGAGGGGTTTTGTGTGGTGCTCTTCTCTCTGCAAACCACAGAGAACCTTTGAAGGTCCAGCTGTACCTGGCTGACAAGGGGCCCACGTGGGTCCTTGTTTGGCTCCCGCTTGTCCCGTTCATGGACCCTGTCCCCACGTGGCACCGAGCTGCACCTGTGTGCCCGCATTCTCCCCCAGGGAGGGCCCTTCAGAACGTGTGATGGGATGGTCGTGGGCAGGGGCTCTCCCTGGCCCCTGGTGCGCGTCTGGGGCTCCTCAGGGCCGTCTCCGGGCCCTCTCTTTCTCACCTGGCTGCTGGCCTGCCGATGACACCTGTCCTGTGCCTCCAGCCATTTGCCCCCCCCCCCCCCCCCGCCGGTTCACTGGGCCCCATGGCTGTGCGTCTCCAGGTGGCGCCAGACTCTTGGCGCTATCCGCCCGGGGCCGCCTGCTGATGTGCAGCCTGGACCTGAGCTCGGAGCTGCCGTGCCCCGCCGAAGCGACTGTGGCCAGTACTGGGCAAAAGATTAAGGAATTGTTGTCTGGAATCGGCACTGTCTCTGAGAGGTGAGCAGGGCCCACGCTGCCGGTGGCTCGGGCAGAGGCGTCCTGGGTTGTGGCGTCGGTCCAGGCCTCTGACTGCAGTGAGAGCCCCAGACGCCACGTTGCCTGGCAGAAGGCTGCCTCAGAAGGTGGAAGGGATGCCCCCCGTTTGCTAGGCCCCACCGGCACTTTTCCCTGCTTGTGCTGGTTCTTTGGCCCTCCCCCGGGGCCCCTCTCCTCGGAGGGCTCTGCCTCCGTATCTCAGCAAGGCCCCAGTGGCGTTCTCCTCCGACCCACCAGAGCAACTGGGCTCCCCTCCGCCCTCACCTGCCCTTCTGTGTGGCGCCCCGTGGCTTAAGGCCGGTTCCCAAGTGCCTGCCGCCGTCGGGGCACTGCTGGCACTGCCGCAGAGGAGCGAAGGGGCCCGCTCAGCACATGGGCGCGAAGGCACAGGGGCAGCCAGGCCCACTGCAGGCGCCCCGGGCCCACGTGGCCCTGACGGGGTTGGCGGCGGCCGGGAGCCTGGTGAGCGAGGCCGGGCCTGCTGAGTGTGGGCTGCGTTGCCTCCATCTTCTGCCTTCCGCGGCCCCGCCGCCTGAGAGGGGGTTGGGTCAGCTCCGGAAGGGCGGTGGCACAGGCGGGACCGGAGCGCTGCTCCCCGAGGCAGCGGCCTGCTCCTCACGTGGTGTAAGTCAGGGAGGAGGTTCTGGCATCTTCTGGTCCCGGGAGTAGGGGATGAGGGGCCCGCCACTGTGCCCCCTTCCCTCCCTCAGGTGCTACATTTGTTCTCCCCAGAGTGTCTTCTCTGAAGAGGGCAGTTGAGCAGCGGAACAAGGCCCTGACGTGCCTCAACGAAGCCATGAACGTGAGCTGCGTCCTGCTGGCCAGCCGGGAGGGCCCCAGGCCCATCTCGTGCACCACCACCGCCGCCTGGAGCCGCCCACAGCTGCGGGATGTGCTGACGGCCACCTGCCGGCTGGAGAACAACAGTGGCCTCGGTCTGGACCGGGGCTGGGCCCTGTGTGTGCGGGTGCTGCCCGGCGCCCCCCCCACAGACCCGGACGCGACTGGCTCGGCCACCACCTACACCGTCCCCGTGGACCGGCTGGGCCCTGGTGATCGACGGGAGGTGACGCTGCCCCTGGGCCCCGGGGAGGATGGTGCCCTGGACCTGCCCCTGACCGTGTCCTGCGCGCTCCACTACAGCCTCAGGGAGGTTGTGGGCGGGGCCCTCGCCCCCTCGGAGCCTTCTGAGGATCTCTCTCTGGATGTGTGCCCCCCCGCCGTCTTGCCTGAGCAGGACGGCATCTGCCTGCCCCTGAGTGAGCACACCGTGGACATGCTCCAGTGCCTGCGCTTTCCTGGCCTGGCCACACCCCACACGCAGGCCCCTGGGCTGCTCAGCCCCGTGTGTGACCCTGTGGACACCTTCCTGGGAGCTCTCCTCGGACCACACAGCGAGCTGGGGGGACCCGCGTCCCTGCGGGCCAAGTTCCTTCCCCCGTCGGTGGCCACGATCAAGGTGTCCGCAGAGCTTCTGAGGGCCACTTTGCGGGACAGTCACTCAGGTTGGTGCTGTGGGCTGGCTTCACTGTGGCCTCAGGGCCTGTGGACACGGGGCTCCTCCCTCTTCCAGGCCCCACCCAAGCTCACCGTGGCGCCGCTGTCCAGCAGGCACGTCCCTGGGCTGCGCCACCCTACAGTGGCTCCTCGCCGAGAACACCGCCCTAGATGTCGTGCGGGCCCAGCGACTCTCCTCGGTCCAGGGAGTGGCCCCAGATGGCACTGACGTGCACCTCACCATCCGAGAGGCAAGCAGGGGTCAGCCGTCCGGGGAGAGGCTTCTCCGAGTGGCATCCCCGAGCCTGCTGTGTCTCTGGGCTGCTTGAGAGGAATCGGATTGTTGGTCACCACCTTGCAGAGGTTTCTGACGTGCACTGTCTGAGTCCTGGCTGTGCTGGAACAGCCTTTGCAGGGCTGTGGGGTCCCTGTGGGGACCGGCCTGCCCTTCACGTGTGGGCCCCCACCCCGTGCACTGCTGGCGTCCGTGGCTGGCTGCCCCAGCATGGCCTGGCCATGGTTTATACCCCAGGGGCAGCGCACACCGACACCAGTCCCTGAGCACCCAAACCCCTGCCCTGTTGCAGAAGCCGCTGGGGGGGGGGGGGGGAGGGCGCCGAGATGCCATGGCAGACTGCCGGTGCTCTAAACCCCTCGCTCTCGCACACCCCTCCCTTCCCGAGGTGCTGCTCGTGGCCGGCCCAGGGTCATGTCCAGCAACTCTTACGACCCAGCACTGGGGACTTGCAGAGCTGCCCAGGCTGCCAGGACACGTGTCCCTGAGGTGGTGGGCTGGCCACTGGCTGCCGCACAGCCTTTCAGGCCAGGCCTGCGTGTCTAGGTTGGGGTGTCCCTGGGTCCTGATTCTGGGTCCTGATGATGGCTCCACAGGCGCTCTTGGCCTCATGAGCACTCACATCCCTAATGCGCCCCAGGGTTCTGGAAGGAAGAACCGCCATTAACAGAGGCCTTCCCAAAATTTCCGGGCCCCTGGTGCCAGTCCTTGCATTCTCTGTGTGGAGAAGGAGCCGGCACGCCCTGGCCTGCGGCCTGTCTGCCAGGCTTTTATCTTCAGCGTGCTGCGGCTGGAACTACGTGGAGGGGGGCGGGGGGAGCAGGCACTTGGCCAACTGATCCCCCAGCCCACTCCCTGTTTCACATCTGAAACCCTGACCCTGCTGTTGGGTGACCCGGCATGCCCGGTGTGGGATGTAGGGGTGGTCCAGGCATGGGCTGTCCACGGTGGGGCAGGCACAGAGTCACGTGACCAGAGAGTGGGTGCTGTGGGTCTAGATTCCAAGGGAATAGGGTTCTCCTGGACCCACGTTCCCAACGAGCCGCTCTCGATTGCTGGCTGGTCTTTCTGATACAAATTAATGTGGGATGGGGAGACCCAGGCCTGGGAGCAGGGGCCCCCAGGGCCTCTTGAGGGCAGGTGGAGCTGCCCTTGGGGTGGGGCGCTGTGCATGGGCAGTGAGGCTCGTCCTGGGTTGCAGGTGGCCGTGACCCCGCTGTGCGCAGCAGGGCCCATGCAGACCGTGGAGATCCAAGTGGAGAGCTCCTCCCTGCGTAGCCTGTGCAGCACGCACCACGCGGTCATCGGGCGTCTGCAGGTACGTGGGCCTGCATGGGGAGTTGGGGATGGGGGGTGCAGGGAACATGGGACTGTGGGGACCGGGGCCGCCTGCATGGGGGTCACAGGACCGTCCCTCCTCCTCCCCTCTGTTCCCATATGTTCGTGCTCTGCAGTGGTTGCTTTCAGCCTTACCTGGGAGCTTACAATGCACATTCCCAGGCCCCACCCCAGACCCTGAGAATCGGAGAGGCTGCAGTCTAGGCTTTTAGGCTTTGATGAGGGCCTGGGTGCTGCTGTTCTAGACCCACCAGTGCGCCCAGGCAGGTGGGTGCCACTCAGGAGCCCGAGGCCCCCGTGATGGGCCCCGATGCGGCACACGTAGTTCAGGAATGTAGTTCCAAGTGCCTCCAGCTGTTAGAGGAGGCTCTGCCCATCAGGGACACCCAGCCCCCAGGTGGTTCCCGTTCCCTCTGCCCAGAGGGGTGCCTCTTAGACTGAGGTCTTTCCCGTCCGGCTGTCTCCAGACCCTGCCTAGCGTGGCGGCCAGGAGGCACGTGGTTAGCATGATGCTGGGGGAAGGAGCGTGTCGGCTGGACCCCCAACAGGGAGGGGGAAGTTAGTGTCCTGATGCTACCATGACATCCATAGATGGGGCACAAGCAGCAGGAATTCGGTGCTGGAGGCCGAGACCTCTCCACAGCCATCTTCTCCCCGTGTCTGCACGTAACTGTCCTCTGTGTCCTGATTGCTTGTTGTTAGACTTGGGGCCCACCCACCTGAGCTCATCCTACCTCGTTCCTGTGCAAAGACCCCGCTTCCGGGTAGAGTCAGCTGCTGGGGGCTGCACTCCCACGTGAATTTGGGTCCTAACAGGGAGGGCTGCAGATGTGCCCTTGACAGGTGTCCTCACGTGGGCTGCAGACCCCGGTCTGTCCTCTATCAGCTGACGCCCTGCTCCCTTTGACGGGAGTACCTGCGAATCAGTGTGTGTTCTCCTGGCCACTCAGAGTTTGGGGGACCCTGCCAGATGTGCAGTGTCAGCCACAGAGGCCTGCGGGGGCCTCACTACCTAATCCTGTCTGGGAGCTTGGATCTGAGCCCCCAGGAGCTGCCTGGGCCTCCCCCAGAATGCGGGACAAGAAGCGGCCCCATGGTGGGCCACGCCAAGATGTGCCATGGGGGCAGTAGGCACCAGGCCTGGGATGAAGAATGGGAGATGGGGTGGTGGGAGGTGGCTCCGTGGGGGTGAGCAAGGAGGCGGGCAGCAGGGGGGCAAGAACTTAGGAGAAAGTGACTTCCAAGTCCTCCGTGGTCAAGCTAGGGCTGGAGTGGAGGACAGAGGGGCCCTTGGAGGTGGGGGCACTGTGCTGGAGGACAGGTGCCGGGAGCCCTGAGCACCAGCTCCAGGTGGCGTGGGGGGAGCATCGTTTCCAACCACCTGTCCTTTGTCCCCCGCGCCCCCGCCCCCAGAGGATGGTTGTGGAGCAGGCCGCCCAGAGCTCCAGCCCACCCGACCTCCGTGTGCAATATCTCCGCCAAATTCACGTCAACCACGAGGTGAGGCCCCTCTGGCTCCTGTCCCCGGGGCCTCCCACCAGCCTGGTCAGTGAGGACTGTGCCTGGCTGGGGTTCTCAAGGAGCCCAGCACAGTGGGGCCTGCAGCCGAGAGTCGGGGCCAGGGCAGGTGGGTGCGCCTCCTTCTGTCTCTGGCCTTCACTAGGACCCTCCTGTCACCTGGGGAGGGGGCCTGGCTGCATGTCCCTTGCACTGCTAGGTCACCTGCCACATCCCAAGTAGGATCTGTGCATAATGGGTGTCCCCCAGAGGGGCCGTGCCTAGCAGGGAGGCGAGGGCTGACCTCTTGCTGCCTGCCCCCACCGGCAGACGCTGCTGCGGGAGGTGCGGACCCTTCGAGACCGGCTGTGCACGGAGGACGAGGCCAGCTCCTGTGCTACCGCCGAGAGGCTCCTGCAGGTGTACCGGCAGCTCCGGAGCCCCAGCCTGCTCCTGGTGTGACGCCAGGTGGGCCCCGCCCTCTCTGGGTGCTCTCGGGGCCTCAGCCCCCTCCCACAAGCCAGGGGCTTTTGTGGTGTTATGGGGAGAAGCCCAGGACACGAGAGGCTATTTCCCAGCTCCGGACCCTGGCAGTGGCTGGGGGGTGGGGGGAGGCAGGTGAGCTGGGCCGCTGCAAGGCACACGGGCACGCGACTGCCCTGGGGTGTATGTAAAGCGCATTGTTCGCACGCATCCGGGGAGGTGGGGGGGGGGACGCCGGGCTCTGCCCTTGCTCCCCCGCCCGCCCACATCATTCCTTTCCCCTCGACAGCTGCCCGCGGCTCCCCACCAAACCTGGTCGTGCCGGGCAGTCTCTGGTCTGCAGTACTGGGGCTGGAGCAGCGACATCCCTCCACCCAGAAGTCAGGCCCCGGACGTGGGCTCCGGGCCCCAGAGTGGCCTGCAGAGGCCACGGGGAGAGTTTCCGGGATTGAGACTTGTGGGTTTGTGGCTGTGGCCATTGCCCTTCCCACCGCCCTACTGCCCGCTCACGCACGCACAGACCCTCCTGGCCCCCTTGGGGCCCCTCAGCCCTGCTTCTGTGCAGCTGCTGAGGTCACCAGCTGGGACAGCGCTCCCTGTGGCTCCAGCACTCCCCAAGCAGATGCTGCTGGCCGGGGCGCCTGGCGCCCAGCACTGTGCATTGTTTTCAGGGCTGCGCAGGGGGGCTGCGGCTCAGCTCCACTCTGGTGCTGGTGGGTTTGGGGGGTGCCCCCCGTTTGGACTGGCCGTGGTGCTCTCCTGTGCGTGCGGGAGCGCGAGCTCCTCTGCTGCCGGACAAGTCTACTCTCCGTGTTGAGCTGTCTCGGCTTCCGGTGTGTGTGTGTGTGTGTGTGTATGTTTGGGCAGAGCTCTGGGCTGATTTCTGGGCCTCCCCTGGGGTATGCTTAGATGCACCCTGCTTTGGTTCGCCATGGTCGGGGCCAGCAGGGAGTCCCCCAGCACTGGGGCAAAGTGCCCACCTGGCCTGCGGGGCCTACAAGTCCCTCCCAGTGAGGATGGACGCCGTTTCCAAGGAGGGAGAGGGGCTGGTGGGGAGTCCGAGTTGGGAGGGTGGGGGGCTGCCACACAGACTGCATGCTGGAGAACGGACAGTGGTGGGCACGGGGGGTGGGGGGTGGGCAGGGCGGCGCTGGAAGCACGTCCCCCAGCACCAGGGTTTCGTTGGGCCGCCCCTGGACCCCACCGTCCCGCTCCCCACACAGGCAGCCACACCCCGGACCCGCCTGTGGCTCCGCTGGGCTGCTGACAAGGGTAACCCCGGAGAGGCGTGAGCGCTTATCCTCCCAGGGATGGAGACCCAGCCGTGGGTCGGGGCGTTCCCCCTGCCTGCTGGCGGGGGGGCCCCTGGTGGGGCGGGTGTGGGGGCACTCACTCCACAAGGCCCGCCACCTAGACTCCAGAAACGGAGACGCAACAAGCTGAGAAGAGAGAAAGTAGAATCCTGTGAAACCTCTATAAATTAGGGGAGATGGGCAGGGGTTGAGGACACATGGGACCCAGGCCACAGCACGGAGTTCAGCCTGGCCGGAGCTTCTCAGGGAGCCTCGTGCTGGGGTGCCCTGTCAGTGCCGCATCAGGGATGGGATGCCACACTGAGCACCAGGTGTCCCTCGCCAGCTCTGCTGCGTGTGGCTCGCCATCCCCCACACAGACCTCTGACCCGCCAGAGGTGTACTGCCAGGTACCAGAAGGTGACCCTTCTCCACACAGGCCCAGCCTTGTCCCAGGCAGGGGCATCCTTACTGCCACCCCAGCTGGCCCCTTGGGGGACCCCCAGGCACTCTCCCCTGCCTCCCTTAACGTGGGCCCTGTGGGCTTCGCCCTGCAAAAGGCTGAGGCAAAGTGCGCTATCTGGCAGAGGTCAGCAAAGGGGAGTCGGGACGCCAGAGGGGAGCCCTCACACAGTGATGACCGGTGGCGAGCCCCGGGGGGGTGAGCCCCCAACCCTCCTACTCTGGATGCCACCAGGGGGCAGCACGGGCTGTGGTTCTGTCAGCCACCTGTTCCCTTTGCCTCCTCTGGGCTCTGGTGTCTGGTCCTTGAAAGGTTTACTCAGCCTGCTTCGGACCCCTTGGGTCCAGCCCATCTATCCTTAAGGCAGGGGGAGGGCAGTGAGGTCAGGAACAGGCCAGGCTGAGAGGGCGATGGGGGAGGCTGGAGGTCCCTGTGTCCCGCTCTGGTCAGGCACGTCCATTCTGCACGCCCTGCCTCCCACGCTTTCCCAAAGCGCCCCAGTCCTGACCGGCCCACACTGGCCCAAAACTGGAGGAGGTTTTCAGGCCTCAGGCATGGGGAGGGGCTTGGGTTTAGGGACCAGCCATCGGATCTCATCCTCCCTCCAGGCCCTAGGCCCCATGGCCGTGTCCTACCCCCCCCCCAGCCCCCATGTTCCACATTTCCCACTCGGCTGTCCTCTGATGGCCTGGGTCACCCAGCCCATCCAAGAGGCATTGGCCTTCCCCAGGGGCTGCAGAGTGCTTGGATGCCAGCTGGCGGACCACAGACCTTGTCTTGGCATCTAGCCTGCTTGGGGCAAGGTGGGGGGGGGGGGGCGGGAGCCACAAGGGGTGGCAGTGGGAGGCCTGGAGCCCCCTGTGTGTGCTGAGAGGGGCCCTCTCCCCAGGGTTGGCCACTCACACCCTGTTTGGGAGGGGTGGGGTTGCTTTTGCCTCAGTCGCGTGGGGGATTCCCTTAGACCCTGCCCCTGGGGAGGAGAACCGTGGGGGGGGGGGATACCTCACCCAAAGACCCTGTGAACGGCCTACCCCACCCGAGCTCCGCTTGGTCTCCGGGAGCAGCTGTGCGGCGCCCCGGGCGGGGAGGGGCGGGGGTGTTCCACCTGCTGGGCACGCACCCCTGCCCGGGGTCCCCTGCGCTGACGGGTGGGGAGGCGGAGCGGCCACGGCCCGAACCCCGCCCTCCGCGCGCAGCCCTCCCCGCGCGAGCCGCGCCACGGAGCCTGCCAGCCGCTGCGCCACAGACACGGTTTAATAGGGGGACGGGGGCCGCCTGCTCAGTACTCCCAGAGCGCGACCCCGGCCGGCGCGTCGGCGTCGGCGCGCAGCAGCCCCGAGGCGCCGCCCCGCAGGTACTTGCCGCTCCGGGCGCGGATGGCCAGGCGGCCGCGCTCGCGGAACTCGAAGACGAAGTCCTCGGCGCGCTCGCCGTCGCTGCACACGCTGCCGTGGCTGCCGGTGTACCAGAACCCGCCGCCGCGGCCTGGGGGCGAGGGCGCGGTCGGCGGCGGTCGGCCCGGCCCCTGCCCCGCAGCAGCCCCCCGCGCCATGCGTCCCGCCGCGCCCCCTGCCCCGTCCGCACCTCGGATCTGGTAGGCGCCATCGCTGAAGCTCAGGTGGAAGACGTCGTAGACGGAGCGGTTGGTGTCCAGCTGGTTGGAGCCGCGGCGGTGGCACACGAAGCCGTCCATGCCCCGCAGCACGAGGATGGGCCGGTTGATGAGCTTGAGAACGAACTCCTCGTCCTCACCTGGCGGGGAGTCAGGGGTGAGGGGCCACTGCCCGTCCCCTGCCTTCCCAGATTGGGTGGGGCCTGGGGGCAGAAGGGGCCCTGATTCTTGGCCCTGCCACTCGTGGGCCCACATCTGCCATTGCCATGACCTCTTGTGACCTTGGCAAGAGGCCTGTCACCACTGAGCCCCAGCTTCCCCAAATATACAGTGGAGATAGGGGCTCTGGGCCATAATTGCTCCTTGATGTCCAGAGTGGTTGCCTTGACCAGCAAGTGTGACTACTGCCGAGGGCCGCCTGGGCAGTTGTACAGGGAGGAGGGAGCGATTCTTAGTAGAGGGGGGGTCTCTGGGTGGAGGGCCCAGCCCCAGTTCCCTGGGACTGGTGAGGAGTGCTCACCCACAAAATCACTGATGGCCGCCAGCTGTCCGTTCTTCTTCATGCACACATAGCGCCCATTACTGGCCTTGAGCGCCACCCGCCGGCCACGCCACTCCACCTCGAACATGGTGTTGGCAGAACTGGGAAGGTCAGGGTAAAGTCCCCTCAGAGCAGCAAGACCTTGGGAGCTCAGGGTCAGGCTCTCCCATCCCCCTCAGGTCCAGTACCAACCCCTGGGGGAGAGACAGGCACTTGCCTTCCACGGACACACCCACCACCATTAAGAGCTGCCCCTCGTCCCAGTGGGCATTCTTTCTTGGCTGGGCTGCTACAGTGGTTCTTATGGTGGAAGTGGAGGTGCTGGTGCAGATGGGAGTGACGAGGAGGTGGGGGAGAGGCATGGTGGGGGGGAGGTGTGGTGGTGGTGGTGGCAGTGGTGACGGTGGTGGTGGAGATGGGGATGGTGCACTCACACCTGTGTGGCTGTGGCGTGGATGCCCCCGTGGGTGACGAGGGTCCAGTAGCCCCCGGTGCTGGAATAGAAGGTGCACTTCTTTGTCTCCTGGTCAATTTGCATCAGGAAGGTCTCATGATGCATTTCTTCATCTTGGTTGGCTGAGATGTTGACCCCTGGAGGGAGGATATGGGAAGCCCCTCACGCCTCTCCCTGGGTGGGGGAGGGGAGCAGAAAGATGGGGAAAAGCGTGCTCTTGGGGCAACCCTCAAGGCAGAGAGCATCTCATCTAGAACCCTTTGGAGTTAAGATTTGGAAGGCACTTCTCGGAGGGTAGGAGGTGGGGCCCACATGGCCATGTGGGCACACTGCAGAGCCCTCCAACCAGTTCCCTAAAGGTCCTTGGCCTGGCTCCTACCGCAGCCCCGGGAGCCAGACCCTTCTGCGCCAGCAAATCCCCTGCCTCTGCTGATCAGGTAATCTGCTTGCTGCCACCCTCTCGACCTAGGACTTAGACCAGCCTCTATTTATAACTCACTCCTAAGCCACTGCGTGGGCACAGTGGGGTCCCTCTTCTTCCCTAAGCCATGGTCCAGGGCACAGCTGGGGCCTGGGGTCCTCTCCTGGGCACCGAGTAGAGCCTGGCCCACTGTCCTCCCCCCAGCCCCCTTTTCACCTGTGTGGTCTCCCAGGAGCCCTGAAGGAGGGCAAGGCTATCTGGGGCTCTGCCTGGGGTTCTTGGAAGGGGGGAACTGGGGGTATCCATGCCCAGGGTGGGGGGCAGAGGGCAGGTACTGGAGTCTCCCTAGTATGTTCCAATTAACCACACTGTTTCCAGTGGTGTGGCAGGTCACAGAGCTCCCAACGAGGCCGGGCTCCAGCGCGTCCAGCTGGTGGAGCAAGAGGAAGTGGGGGCCTGAGGGTCGGGGCCAGATCCCGTCCAGCCCTGTCCCAGGCAGGTAGGAGACCTGCCATCCTTCACCAGCTCCCAGGGCTGCCCCCTCCAAAGCTGCCCAGATAGGGATCTGTCCCCTTTTTGCATGGATCACCGCCATCCCCCCCCCATCAGCAGCACTGAACTAAGTGAGCGCCTGATGCCCCAGGCACGTGATCCGCGGTAACAACCCAGACGACGACGGCTGGTCCAGTGCCCACAGGTGCTGGGGCCCTGGCTGGGATGGCTCATGGAGAAGGCGACGCTGAAACAGACCAAGGAGGTGGGAGAGCCGTGTGCAGGTGCTGAGGGTGCAGGAGGCCAGGGCTCCTGAGTCTGGGGTGCACCCCTGCACCGCAGCCACTCTGAGGCCAACCCCACTGGCATCCCAGCATCGCCCCACACACCCGCTCCGCACAGATTGCAGCCGAGGGGTTTCCGACTCACACCGCTGTCTGCTGGACTGGCAGCAGACCACAAGGCCGCCAGCCCGAGTCAGAGCTGTCCCCTGTGAGCAGCTCCACGAGGTGGGGAGACTGAAGGGCTTTGAGGACGCCACTGAGCCAGCGATGGTGTCCTGCCTGGGACCTCCCCCCCCCCCCCCCGCGCCATGCCTCCAGACTTCCATTTGTATGAGGTGATGTCCTCAGGGCTTGGGCCACTTGGGACTGTTCTGTGAGCTCCACTGTGTCCCTGAAGGCCAGCAGTGGGCGCCGCAGAAAGGAGCAGACTCTGGTTGACGGGGCAGCAAAGAAAGACGGTGGGTGGAGCAAACAGGCTAGCCAGGGCGCCCCCAGACACCCCCGGGGAAGAAGACAGGTTTGGGGGCTGCCTGGCCGGCAAAATTACTGGGATCAAGGCCGCTCCCGCGGCCTCCTCCCCTGGGACTGACCCGCCACATCCTGCTTCCTCCACCGCTCGAGGCCAAGTCAGCATCTGAGCGGCTCATGGGCGGCTCCGTGCCCTGGGGTTACTGCAAAGGAAGCGAGCCCGCGGATGCGGGGTCCCTGTGGCCTCTTCAATGGCAGAGACAGTCAGATGCAGCGGGTCCAGGGAAGGACGGCACCATCCCTGACCATCAGTACCAGCGCTGTCGCTGTCAGCAGCACCCCCCCCCCCCCGCCAGCGGCACCACGGCCTTGCTCGCCACCTGGACCCGTCCAAGCGCTCTCGTGTCCAACACCTCCCTTGCTTCACAGAGGACACGGTCCACATGGTTGGCAGACCAACCACGGGGCCCTCCTACGGCCCAGAGAGGGGTGTAGCCAGACCACAGGGCCTGCACCGGGAAGGACAAGGACTGATTGTCCGTCGTGCCCCAGGACCTGGCCATGTTCCAGACAGGCGTTAGGAGGTGTTTGTGGAGCCTATCGCAGTGCAGGACTGGCCTTGGGATCCCTGACTGCAGGCTGGGGGCGGGGGTGTCCCTCCTGAGTGCTCATGGCTGGGCCTCGGCCAGCGGGACTGGCGGGTGGCAGTGGGCCAGGTCAGGAGGTGTCTGGCCACTCCTGGGGGCACAGACCCAGGGACCCAAGTGGGGGGCAGCTGCGACTGCTGGCCTGGGCCCAGCTAGGGGCCACTCTGGGACCTCAGCTTCGTCTCAGGGAAGTAGGAATTGCCTGTGTTCACCTCACAGGCGTGTGATCACGTGTGGAAAGGCCCACTGGTCACACGAGGCAGGTGGTCAATGCTCCAGGATTGATGGGGAGCCAGGCTGCACCCGCCCGGCAGAGACCATGCCTTCCACCAAGAAGCCCGGGCCCCAGGGGGGGCCACCAGACCGGAGGGACCCCACTCCTGGGTTGGGTGAGGACCCTCACTGGTCAGGCAGGGGGGTGTGGGCACAAGGGCCCTGCCCACTGCACTCCTGCTGGCTCCTTGCCCTGTCCTTGGCCCTCTCCCCAATTTCCTGTAAAGTTCAGAAAATGGAGCAGAAGAGAAGGGGGGAGCAGGGGGTGGGGCGCCAGCCCAGGGTGGCGGGACCTGCCCTCCTGCCCCTCATGGCAGCAGGCCTGGGCACCGCGGTCCTGCACTCGGCAGCCGTCCAGCACACCCAGGGCTCAGTGGTCCTGAGAAGGAGCCCCTCCTCCCGACTCTGAAGCCAGCAGCCCTCTGCCAGGACCCCCGCATGTGGCCCAAGGCCACCCGCACCGTGTGCTGCCACCCGCGAGGACGCGATACCCCTTCCCCGAGTGAGCCCCCACAACGAGGTCAGCGTGGCCGGCCCGCCGCGCCCACGTTACCTTGCCGCACAGACACGTAGCGGTGGTTGGCGGCCACGAGCACCACCTGCGGGTGACTCTCCTCCAGGTCGAAGAGCTCGTCCTTGCCCGGCCGCGTGTTGCGGCCCGCCCTGAGTGTGCCGGCGGGCCCCGCGGGCGCCAGGTAGCGGCCGTCACGGTCCTTGAAGGCCAGCTTGCCCGCCTTGAACTCGAGCGTGTAGCGGGCACAGGGCTCGGGCTCCCACACCAGGTGGCCGTCGCTGCGCAGGTAGCGGCTGTCGCAGGCCCTGAGGCAGTACTGGCGGTTCTGGAAGACGAGGGTGACGAGCGCATCCACGCCCCAGGGGGTGTCGCTGTCAGCCGCCATCTCGTCGTCCCGCGGGCACAGGTGCACATAGCGCCGGCGGCTCACGCTCAGCAGGTGCGCCTGTGGGTGGATGGCCAGGTGCACGGTCCACAGCTCGGCCGGGGAGACGGCCGTGGCGAAGCAGGACAGCCGGTCCTCGGTGCCGCCGAAGAAGCGGCCGTGCGGCTCCGACCGCAGCACCCAGCGCCCGTCGGGCTGCGACAGGACCAGGAAGCGGCAGTCCCGGTCCGGCCGCTCCGCCTCGCAGGCCACGCGCCCGTCCTCCCCGGCGGACAGGTAGCGGCCCAGGTGGCTGCTGCGGAGCAGCACGGCGGTGCCCTGCCCCGGGTCAGGCTCCAGCACCCACATCTGCTTCCTCTTGAGGCTGGGGGCCGAGGCGTTGACCTTGAAGCCGAAGCTCTCGGCCGTCAGGTAGCGGTCCGTGTCGTTGACGAGGCCGAACTGGATCTTCAGCACCTGGTGCAGGCCGTTGGTGGGCATCTTCCGGGCTGGCCCGGCGCCCCGCGAGGGGCCTGGGGAGTGCTCTCTGTGTGCTCACGGCCCCCGAGGTCCCCCAGAGGCCTGGCCGGCGTCATGGACCCGCTGCCCTCCGACCAGTGGCTGCAGGCCCGCGGGCAGCGGAGGGCGGGTGGGAGGGCGGATCAGAGCTGTGCCGGCTTAGGGACAGCGACTGCCTTTTGTTACCCCAGCTTGGATTTCAGCCACTCACGGACTGCACCAGCGGCCGGAGCCCCAAGGCCTGCAGGGGTGGAGAGCTCCGCCCGCTGAGGGCTGACCACCTCCTTGTCCTCGCTGGCGGCTGCCTGCCGGGCCCCGCGCCCCGCCTCCTGGCCCCTGTGCCTCTTGGGCTCTCTCCTACTTGCCCCCCACGTCAGAGCCCCCAAACCCACCGCAGAGACTCACCAGCCCAGCCCAGCTCCTTCCCAGTGTGGAGAGAACTGCCTGGTGGAAAACTCTGTGGGGCCGCAACCCGATCGCAGCCCTCCACCCTCTGCAGCCGCCAGATCCAGTTACTGCCTCTCTGATTCCTGCCGCCAGGAGCCCGGCAAGGCCCCCCAACTCCGGCAGCCTGGAGCTGGACTCCCATACCGTCCCCCTCGGCCACTCCTCGGCCGAAGCCTGCAGCCCTGGGCCCAACATCTCCCCCAGGGTGGCCTGGGCTGGGAGAGTGGCAGCCAGGGTCGTGGTGCCAGGGAGCGTCCAGGTGTGCCCAGGCACCCCCATCCCGGCACCCGTGGCATCCAGGCCCAAGGCAGGGTCGCAGTCCTGTTGGGCCAGGCGGCCTGACTGTGCGGGGCCAGGAGAGGGCCCCCGGTCGACCTGGAGGACCAGGCAGCGGGGAGGTGACCCGAGAGTGTAAGCATGGAGCAGGTAACGTCCTGAAGGTGGCAGGCCAGCAGACCCGGGGTCAGAGGACCAGGCCTCGGGCTGACCCCTGTGCCGTAAGCACCTCAAGGAGCCCACAAGACTGCTTCCCCTTCCGTGGGTGAGCTATGGTGAACCCAGCCTTGCTGCGTGGGCCTGGGGACCCCTAACCGCTGTTCACGGTGCTGGGGGACTGGCCTGACTTGCAGTGTCTTCACAGGGTCTGGTCCCGGGGGTAGGGGCAAAGCCCTCTCAGCAGAGGGGTGTGGCCTGCAGGCTAGGAGAAGCCGGAAGGTGGCCAGCCCTGACCCCAGCGCCTCCCAGTCCCAGCCTCTGAGCCCATCTGGCTAGACTCCCACCTCCCTGGGCCCAAGGGGGCCATATCTGGGGACCTGCCCGGGTCCTGCTTGGCCGCACCCTGCCTGCCTGTCTCCTGCACCTGCCTCAGGGGCTGGGAGCCAAGTAGTGAAACCAGACCTACCCAGCCTGGGCCTGGGCCAGCCTGGGTGTTCTCTTCCGCATAGCAGTGTGTGACCCTCAGGCCTCCCTGGGGGAATGGGCCCGTGGCCACGGGCATTTCCAGCCACAGCCTTGTGGGCCCTTGATGCCGCAGGCAGCACCGCTCCCACCCTCTCGAGGCGGTGACAGGGCCCCACGCTGTGGGCGTCCAGCCACGTGCAAGGGCCTTGGGCTGGATGTGCGGGCCCCAGGGGGCGGGCAGGGCAGATGAGATCAGGAGTCCTTCCTCCTTCTCCAAACCCGGGGCAGGAGCCCTACCAGGCGAGGCAGACACTGAGGAGACAGAGACCTGTCCCTTCACTGGGGCCAGAGTGGGATTCTGGGACACACCTGGCCACCGATCCCCCCAACAGCACAGTGTACGCTGCAGGTTGGCCAAGGGGGGCTGGTCTAGCGCTCCCTGACCGCTAGCATGGTCCATCTCTGCGACCCCCACACGTCGATGGGGCATCAACTGTGTGCCTGGCTGGGCTGCGTGCCAGGCGCCCACTGGCAGGGAGATGCGGTCAGGGGTAGCACCCCCTCCCCACGGAGAGTGCCCATAGAGAATCCTCCAAGTCTCAGGGGCGTAGGCTTAACCTCGATGCCAGGGAAACGTCCCTGGCTCGGGGGTACGAGCCGTGATGCCGTCCACACCTGTTTCTCACTGGATCTCACTCTCTGCACCTCCCAGGGTTGCAGGGACACCCACAGAGCAGGTGCTCGATGCACTGCTCAGTTCGTCTGTGCAGGGGGGCCTGTGGGCAGCTGTGCCCACGGTCCCCCCAACTCCCAGCTATGCTCCGAAGGAGCCCGGGATGCCCGATTAGCACGAAGGCTTCATCCGCGCTGATGGGCGCTGGCAGGGCGCTCACGGGCTTCACGTGCCCAGTGGGAGGAAGCCCAGCTGCCAGGCGCTAAGTGGGCCTGGTTCCAGGCAGCCTCTCGGTGGCAGAGCCAGACCTGGCTGTGGCCTCTCTGTGCCGGGGCCCTGCAGCCCCAGCTGGGCATAGGGTGGGGCTGCCTGGCGCTGACTCACAGGGTGACCTAAGGGGGCACTGCTTCGGCCCCAATGAGAGCTGGGTCTCCCAGCCCAGGCTTCCTTGGAGGGAGTTTGCATGGACTGCTCCCCACACGCCCCCCAGGACCCAAGATCCAAGCCCAGATGTGTGCTAGGGGTCACGGTTCCTTTCTGGATCCCCCGTAAGGCTCTGGCGCACAGTAGGTCTTGGGAACGTTCCACGCACTGAGCCTCTGCAGGGAAGTGAGGCATGTGCACGCCAGCATGGGCGCGTGTGTAAAGGTGCACACGGATGGGGTGGCACAGAGGGAGCATGGTCAGGGGCTGGGCCGGCCCTGGCCCTGGAGATGCTTCGTGGGATCCCAGCCTCAGAGCCCGCTCGTGGCTGCCCAGCAGGGCGATTGGCTTGTGAAACGCACAAGGGACTCCGCGTCAGGTACTACTCGTGAGAGCCTGTGGTGGGCTGTGTCCTCGACCGACAGGGAGCACTCCTCTCAGGGTCACATGTGCCCCTGCCAGAGGGGGTCCACACAGCCAGCCACGTGAGGCACGCAAGGCCCGTGGCCTGTCCAGGATGCCCTCGGGGGTACCCAAAGTCACCTCACCCACTCAGCTCCCCGGACGCTGCTGGCTGAAGCTGGGCCTACAAGGCAGGGGTCGCTCCAGCTCTCTGAAGCTCCCAGCAGGACGGGTGGGGGAGATCCTTGGCCTCCTGTCCCTCTTAGTGAGGTCCAGCTGAGGCCAGGAGCGGAGAGGGCCTTGAAGCCGCCTGGCATCAACCCTGGAGCTCTCAGGAAACTCTTCTTTCCCTGGGATGCTGGGGGATGGGCAGGCCTGGCCACCCGCCTGTCTCCCCCACACCCTGGTCAGACCCCTGGGGGGGCTACCAGGGAAAGGACTCCCAGTCGCGCATATCTACACTGCTGGCCTTGGATGCTACAGCCCAGCCCGGGCTCCTGCCCAGCACGCTGCGTGCTGCCATGGCGACTGGCATGTGTACCCGGCTGGATGCCCGGGCAATGCTGCTGCTGGTGGTGTGAGCTGGCACGGGCCCCATGTGTATGCCGGCTGGGGGAGGGGGTGGCTCCCCACTTCTGCTGGCCTGGAGCCCTGGAAACTGGGAAACGGCCCAGGATGGAGGGACCTCCCCAGGCCACACCTGTCCCAGGGCCAGGTCTTGGCCCCCTGCTGGAGCAATGCCTGCTGGGCCCTTCCTTCCCCACAGGCCAATGAGTCTCAGAATTACTTCACACAGAGGAAATCCCCAGTGCCCCGCCCTGTTTTCCTGCCCCCGCCTCAGCCCCGGGCCAGCTGTGGCTCCAGTCCTCCAGTCGGCATTCCCGTCCCACTCTGCCCCAGGCACTGTGCCCTCCTGTGGCCAGGCTACTCTGACCGGCCCCCTTCTGGGCCTCTGCCCCCAGGGCTCCTCGGCCCCAACCCAGGGCGAGGCAAGGGCTTTCCTGCTGGCCCAGACACAGCTGGGCCCAGCCCAAGGCCCTGATTTGCCTGCTCCCAGGCCCAGCGTCGGTTCCCGGGGTCCAGCGTGGCCAGCACCCAGGGTCCAGCCTCCCACATTATTCCTGAAAGCAGGCCCAGGGCTTGGCTGCCTCATGATTTTTTCATGGTGGAGCTCGGCCACTCTGAAGTTCCACTTACATGGGCAGGCGGGGCCTGGGTTGGTTTACTGGAGGCTTGCAGGAGGTTTAGGGTGACAGGCTCCCTTCTGCAGGGCAGGAAGGAGAGGGCAGTGTTGGAATGAAGAGTGTGGGGAGGGGGCTCCGCATCTCACGCTGCTGGGTGGTGCCCGGCCTGGGCCTGGTCCGTCCACGTGAAAACCCACCCCCTGCCTCTCCCCTTCCCCACCATCCGTCTCCCCTCAGATCGCTCCCTTCCCTCACCATCCCCAACCCCACTCCCATCCCCCACCACTCCTGAAGGCAGGGCAGCTCACTGAAATACTGGTTTTCATGGGCTCCTCTGCTGTGTGGCCCTCCCCCTCCCGCCTGCAGGGGTGAGCTGCTGGCTGGGAGGGGAACCCCCCCGCCCTTGGTGCTGTCTGGGTAGAAAGCCGGTATAGTCTCCTGGCTCTTGTCTCTTGTAAAATCATAAAGTCCTGAGGAAGGGGTGGTTATTTCTAGAGGGGAGGGGACACAGAGAGAGGGACCAAGGCCTCTGGGCAGGAGTCCCAGGGCCCCAGCAAGGCTGAAAGTCCCTGAAGGGCCCATGAGGGCAGGACGGGGCACCTAGCATGTCCAGACGCTCTGTGACTGTTGTGGTCATCCAACACCCAGACCCCAGGACCTTTGCATATCTCTGGAGCAAGAGGGGAGCATTCACAAGAATATCTGAGAGTAAGTCCCTGGCTGCACGGGGCTCAGAAGCAGGACCAGATCAACTCCGAGAAACTAGATGGCTATTTACCATTGACCCGGGCTTCGAGACACACCAGGCACAGAGAGTCGGGAGCCCCCAGCTCTGCAGGTGACCAGGCCGCCCCCCGCACACCCCAGCACTGTGCTGTCACGACGGAACCAGACCCCTCACACTGACCCTCACAGGCATGTACTAAGTACCGACTGCGTGCCCGAAACCTTGCTCGAGATCCAAGAGGGACTCTGGGACAAAACAGAAATGGAGCGCCTCCTCGTCCTATGGCAGCAAAGGCTGTGCACGTGCTCACCTTCCTGTGTTGGACGGCTTCCCGGGGGCCAGCGCCGAGCACCGCCCGAGGCCCTGGTGCCGGGCTACTTCCCGGAAGCATCCGCGCACCGCTAAGTGCTGCTCCGCGGTGCGCGAGTGGGAGAGAAGCCTAGGGGTGTTGCATGGGATGGTGCGTGACACCTGGGTGACACAGGTGGCCCCCGACTAAGTCAGGACAACTGCTGTCATTAACACACAGACCGCAGACGAGCAGCGTCCTGCTGAATCGCGGCATGTGGGCCGCCCCGCTGTTGTCCCGCAGGACAATGCCCCGTTCTCAGGAAAAATCGCTGAGATAGGAAGGCCTGGAGGGCGGAGCGTCTGGGACCAGCTCCCAAATGGCTCCGAAGTGAAGAGACAGATAAAAAGAACAATAAGGCAAGTGTGGTAAATGTTAGAAAGTTAGTAAGTTTGAAATTATCTCAAAACAAAAGGGTTAGAAACTATAATAACTGGGATAAAAAATTCCATTGCAGGGTCAGAAGAAGTCAAAGAAATATCCCAGAAAGCTGCGGGAAAAACAGGTCAAAGAAACAGTGGCGGCATTGAAGGCCTCGTGGAAGAGATATGACACCCCATTATCAGAAAGCCCAAAGCAAAAAACAGAAAAAAAACAAAAAAACAAAAAAAAAAAACCCACCAGGAATGAAATTGAAAGAAAATGCAAGAACTGTCCCAAGAGCCGAGGGCCACCGTGTGCCCAGGGGCTGGAAGTGGTCGGGACAAGAAGGGGACTTCACCAGGAGCACAGCCGGAAACGTCAAAGCAGCAGCAGAAATGAAGAGAAGGGCCTAAAACCTCCCAGAGAAACACGAAACAATCCTGGATGTTGGATCAGGACTCAAACTGCCCATTTCCCCGAACAACAGTCTAGGCAAGAGACAGGGAGTCAGGCCTTCAGAGTCCAGGGGCCCATTTTCAGCATGGACCCCCCCTCCCCCAAACTACCCCCCACAGCATTCTGTGGCTCCCCACTGCCGGGTGTGGCACTCCAGCGCCCTCTCCCACCTGCCTGGGGCTAGCCCTGCAGCTCACAGCCCTGGGACAGGCCCTGGAGGAGTGCAATAAACTCAGCCCCTCTGTCCCCCCGCACCAGCCTCCCGTAGCTGGCCGGGTGAGTAGCGGCCTCTAGAGTCCCTCCGGTCTGATCCTGGCTCCGCCTTTCCTGCTGTGCGACCTGGAACCTGTCTCAGCCTCGGAGCCCCCTTTCGTCTCTCTGAATTGGTTATCAATGGCCATCTGTCTGGGGGGTCCTAGCTGCGGAAATAACTGAGTGTTCCCAGGACGCAGACCGGACAGGGCAGCTGGGACGTCCACATCCCCAGCCCCTGGGGGCCAGCCCTGTGTATTCAACAGATACATGTCAGGTCCAGGTCCGCCCGGGCTTTGGGGTGGACCAAAGGTGCCTGGTCATCAGGGTGGGCTGTCCCCGTCTGGCTGAGTCAAGGCCCCGGCCCTCCCCTCTTCCGTTGCCTGGGTGCTGGCTGACCCCAATCCCACCTTCTCTCCCTGCGTCAGCACTGGCTGAGGTCACCAGCCACTCCTATCACTCTCTGGCGGCAGTGACTCAGGGGCTGGCCAGCAGAGCCGGGCGCCTCCCCAACCCCGTCAGTGGCTGTGGGGTCCCTCCCGGCGCTGGGGAGGGCTGAGGCCATCGCCCTGGGGGGAGGGCGGCACAGACAGGTGCAGCCCGGACTCCTCGCCCAGCCCCGGGCGCCCGGCCCTGCTAGCGGGACCCACCTGGCGGCCCACCTGGGTATAGCACCGGGCCCGCTTCGCGGCTGGGCGCCATCTCCTGGCCCAGGCCGTCAAGCTCGCTGCCCCTGGGGAGTGTCCCCGTTCCCAGCCCGTGCCCAACCCAGAGAGGTGCGTGCTGAGTACGGGCCCTGCTTCCGCCTCCTCCGTCCCTAGGGGCCAGGGTGCCGCGCCTGCCCGCACCGCGCCGAGGCGGACGAGATAGGGGGTGCGGTGAGCGGGAAGGGGCTCTGGTGCCAGGTCTGAAAGCAGCTAACAGGGGGAGCGCAGAAGGACTGCGGGTGGCAGGGCCCCCATGTGGGCCTGCTCGCATCCCCAGAGATGGGGCATATCCGGACAGGCCAGGGCGCCCCAAGTCTCCGGCCCCAGTTTGCACCGCCTCTGGGGTAGCCTCTTCCGAGCTCGGCCGTCCACTGGTTTTCCGTCCGGGGTCACTAGCACTGACCTCAAAGGGCGCGGGGAAAGCTAGAGCCGTGATCCAGCTCCCGGAGGCAGGGCCCCGCGAGGGGGGGGTAGGGTGGGCGCAAGGACTGGTGACCCGGCACCGCCCCCTTACCAAATAGGGACACGTGGCCTCGGGCGCTATCTGTGAGCGAGGGCCTGGGGGCCCACCCACCGGGGTTCCTCCGCGCCCCCCAACAGCCGACCCGCACCCAGAGCCAGGTGGGGTGGGCGGGGCCTAGAGTAATCACGCCCACCCCTCGCCGGGCCAGCCCCCCGCGCGCCGCGAACCTTTACTGGGAAGCCTGGGCCGAGGAAGGAGGGCGCTGGAGAGCGCCCGGTGACCCGTCCGGAGCCCCGGCTCAACCCCAGCCCGGCCCCGCCTCCTCCCACTCTGCCAGCCCTCGGGACAGTGGCGGGGAGGACGGAGCGCCCAGAGCAGCGTCCTCCTGCCCGTATTCCCGCCCCGATCCGCCTCCTACTCGTCGGCGTGGCGCCAGGAGTCCTGGGGGTGGGGACACCTGCCGCGCGGGGCCCTGACCTAGTCTAAGTCAGGAGAGCTCGGCCGGCCGGGCGCGCTCCCCAAAGTCCGGGGCCAGAGAGGGAGGCACAGGGTTAGTCTGGACCTTCTCTATGCCTTGCCCCACCCCCTCAGCTCTGTCCCCTGCAGCACCGAGAGCCAACCAGCGCCGGGGGAGGGGGTTGGGGGGAGAGGGTCTCAGGGGGCAGTCAGACCTTGGGGCTCCTTCCTTCTCAGCCCAAGAGACATATCCCCCTTTTTGCACACTGGAGTCAGGGTAGGGGGACAGCTGGGCCAGCCCCTCAGGGAAGGTCCCTCTAGGGCTGGGAGCCCCTCCCTTTTCATTCCTCCTGTCTCCCTCGCTTCCTGCAGTCCTGTAGGTGCCAGGCATTATTCCAGTCATGGGGGGGACACACTGGCTTCACCATTGTGCCTGGGAACCCACCCTGTGGGGCAGAGGGTGGGGACACACAGTAAATAACAAATATTCAGGTGGGGGCACTGGACCTGAGGCCGGTGCATGGCCCGGAGGCCTGCAGGGAAGAGGCAGCCAACTGGAAGAATGTTCCTGGCAGAGGAACAGCCGGGCACTAGTTTGGGGTTGGAGGGCAGTGAGCAAGGGACACAGTAGGTGAAGGGTGAGGTCAGACAGAGCCCACCGCCAGAGTTTCCGGCACCAGGAGCAGGGGGACCTGATCTGCAACATTCATTGTGGGGAAGTAGGAGGCAGGCAGCCGGCCGGATAGACTCCAGGGCAGGTGTGCTGTTGGCGGCACCCCGGTTTCCGGCTTCAGCCATGTGGAGAGGTGGGACCATGGGACCATGTGAAGCAGCTGGAGGCCTGGGCTCCTGGGTTTAACCCTTAGTTCCCTGTTGCAGATTGTGGGTGCAGCTCACCGAGAGTAAGAACTCTGCCCGGACCAGAGGTGACCTCTGGGGGAAGCGGCGGTGAGAGGGGCCGATGCCGCATCTCCGACATAATTGTTCTCGGCACTGTGTGCAGCAAAGGTGAGGAGCCGACAGACTGAGCACTACTGGATGGACCCCCGTGTCAGGGTCCGCACCCCCACCCCATGATACAGCGCATCATTCTGTCTACTGAGGCCCAGGGAAGCGAGGCCTGGAAATGTGCTGTCAGAAGCAAAGCAAGGAGCCAGCTGGCCATCAAAGGCCACCGCTCCCAGGAATCTTGGGTCTGACACACACAGGCACTGAGCGAGTGCCTCTTGACCAAAAATTGCACACGCCCGGATGTCAAAGCCAGAGGCGAGGACCTGGGGGCTGAGGGTGGCAGGGAGATTCACAAGGCTGCCCCATGGCCTCCTGTCCCTAGACCTGTCGTCCAGTGCCGGAGGACCGCCAGCCTCAGAGCCTCTGATGGGCCACAGTAACTTCACATCACTGGACCACTTCTTTAGGGAAACGGAGGCATGGGCAGGCCACAGCTGGCACAGGGCTGAGCCTGGCCCAGAAGCCAGGTCCGGACTCTTAGACACCTGCTCTTCCAGGACCCTCCTTGGTGCTTGTTACACCAGGGCGGGGAGATAAACTCCACTGGGGCCTGTCTGTGAAAAGCCTGGAACCCTCCTCTGCTGGAACAGCACCGGGGAGGGGAGGGGCCCAGGGACTCCTGGCCTGCGTTCTCTGTACACCTGACTCCTCACACCACGAGCCTGTTTCCCCACCTGCAACATGGCATAGTTTTGTGGTACCTCCCAGGCAGCAAGAAGTGAACAGCACATGGAGGCCTGGCCCAGGGCTTCCTGGCCCAGGACAAAGCTGCGGTGATGAGCCTGCAGCACCTGGCTCCACGCACAGCCCTGCATGAGACCAAATCAGCAGCCAGCATGAGGCTTCGCTTCCAGGTGTGCCTGTGTGCACAGAGCTGGCAGGTGAGCAAGCCCCTACTGGGCACGAGTCCAGACACAGGAGTCTGTGGCTCTGACCTTGCCCTTTGACTTGAAACTCGGAGGCAAGCAGGCCAAGCCAGCAGGAACCTGGCCTTGCCTACCAGCACAACCCTTGGGACCACTGTTCCAAACAGCACGGCTCAGGCCTGCCCCCTGCCCTCCCCGCGAGAGCCTGCCCAGCACCCTGCAGGCTTTAGATGGCAGGAGCATCAGCGTGTATTTCCCTGTCCACGGGTCTGGAAGAGTGAGACAGTGACCTAAGGACAGAGAAACTAGTTTTCCTTGGGTTTTCTAAAACGACGTTTTTATTATGAGACAATTTTAGATTTACAGAAAAGTGGCAAAGACCGTCTGAGCTTTGCTGTAGGCTCCCTACTCAGTTTCCCAAATGTAACAACTTAGCCGGCATGGTTCACCTGTCACCAAGACCAACTTCGGCACTTGGTATTAAACTCCATACTTTCCTCGGACCTCTCCGGTTCCTCTGTTCCAGGATCCGACCCAGGGTCCCACGTTGCATTTGGATGGAGAAGGAAAGGCATTCCAGGCGGGTGGAATGGCAGCGGCAAAGGCCAGGAGCAGTGGCCCACAACCTACCCTGACAAGTAATGACTAGTTGGGAAGGTGGCTAGAGGTGGGAGGCAAGCAGGGGTGAGGGAGAATGAGTGTGTGTGGGGGGGGTGGGGGGGGGCTGGAGGCCATGCTCCCAGGTGCAGAGGTCCTGGGTGCGGGGAGGTGACAGGCTGGTGTGGGGTTGCCAGGCAGCGCCCAGAACCGGAGCACTGTCTCAGCCCCACCACAGTTACTTGCAAGGTGAGGCCACCTCCCTGCTCCGCTATTTTCTCAGCCAGTAAATGCATGGGAAAGAAAATGAGATGGAGCAAAGTCACCATAAATCCCCCAAAGTCAGCAATGAGCTAGAAAAAAAATCACATCATTTCTCTGAGGCCCAAGTTTCTGTCCTCAAGATGGAAAGGACGCACCCGCTTCTGGGCAGGACGGCAAGTGCAGACTCTCTCCCTCCTCCCCAGAGCTTCCCTGCTCGCCCGAGCCAGGGGCTGCCGCGTCCTCGCGGTCCCCTCCCCAGGGACGCCGGCGGGGTGGGGGCGGCCCCGAGCTTCCAAGAGCACAGCCCCGAGGTGACCTTGGGCGAGGCCAAGTACTGCCCAGTTGCAAAACAGAAAAATCACAGCGCAGAAGGCGGTGCTCCCCCTCCCCCTGCGCGGGGCCAGCGGGCCCGGTTCTACCTGGAGCTGGGCCCCACCGCGTCCACGTATCCCTGGCTTCCGGCGCTGCTTCCCAGAAGGGCGGCCACTCCCCTCCTCCCCAGCCAGGCATCTGGCCCCGCATCCCCCCTACCCCCTGCGGCCACCGGACCGGGGGGGGGGCGGCACACACAGCCCCACCCCCACCGTCGCGGCCGGGCCTGCCGCGGAGCTGCAGGGTCTTGGGGAGCGGGGGTGGGGGTGGGGGACCGCGGCTACCCCCTCCGCTCCCGCCCCGGCCGCCCGCCACCGCCCCTTTGTTCCGCCGGCCAATCGGCTGCCTCCTTGACTAAATAAGGCGAGGAGCGCGCCCAGCGCCCCCCGTCCGTTACTTCCACCCCCGCCCGGCCGGTGACTCAGGGCCGGCGGCGGGCGGGGACGGGGCTGCCCGGGCCGCGGCTTCCCGGGCGGCGGGCGGGGCTCCGCGGCGCCGAAATCGCCAAATATGGCCGCACCTCGTCGCGCGTGCCGCCGCCCCCCGCCGCACACCTGCGGCCGCACCTTGCCGTGCCCCCCCACCCCGCCCGCCGGTGACACACTGCGGAAGAGGAAGTAGCGCCCGCCCCTCCCCCGCAGCCCGGCGCCGCGGGGGGGGGGAGGTCGGGGCTCCCGGGCCCCGCCCCACTAACCTCCGCGACCCTGGGGCTGAGCACCGGCGTCCCGCGGACTGCAAGGTGCGGACGGAGGAAGGGGGGCGGGGACACAGGTCTGTGGATGTCTGCTCCCTCCCCATCTGTTCCCAGAAGTGGCCACCCCTCCAAGCACAGCAGACAAAGGAGTGCTGGGGGAGCTGGGGTTGGAGGAGACGCAGGGGCCCCCCAGCTGGAGGCAGAGGCCTGAGTGGAATCGTGGAGTGGGTGGACACAGGACGTGGACACCTTAGTACTTGCCACCTTCCCTATGTCCTGTGTGTGACATTTTGGGACCCCCAAGTGGAAGTCATCCTCGCATCACGGACACCCCCACCTGGGGATTGAGCAGGCCATGACTGTGCCACGGGTGCTAGTGGCTGGAGTACAGATAGGTTTTACGGAGGCCCAGCCCCGGATTCTCCCATAGGTGGGGCACACACCTGACAGACAGCACCCTTGCCCTGCGCCCCTGAAAAGCCTGGGGAGTCAGGGACCCAGCTAGGCGGGGGGCATAGGTGGCCATAGACAAGACCTTGGCGTCTGGGGGACTGCAGTCCTCAGGTGAGCTGGACAGCTGCTTTACCTGCTGGGCCCAGCGTCCTCATCCATAGATGGGCCACCAACTCACCTTGCAGGGCTCTAGGAGAGGCTGGCCCCGCCCCCCACCATCAGACACCTGCCTGGGTCAAGCTGAGCACCGAGGGGACCTTGTTTGAGTCCCTTGCCTCACTCGGCCTGGCCCCACCGCCACCGCTCTTGGCCTGCGCTCTTCCCCACGCCTCCTCTGACGTTTCGTTCTGAGCACTTCCAAAAGCTTACAAATCAGCTCAAAGAAATCATAGCCTTTGGTTCCCCTCTGGGCATAACCAAAACATTGGCGCCAGCAGGTGTGGCTAGGACCCTGCTGGCGATGACAGGTCTTCCAGCTCAGGCTCTTGGGGAACAGGGCATGCCCTGGACCCGGGAAGACACAACCCTAGGACAGCCGGGGCGGGCAGGCGGGTTGACGACCCGGGGTCCGGGAGCAGTGGGGCGGTTTGGTCCTAGGGATCAGTAAACCCACTCCCACCCTGGCTCTCTCTAGTACCCTAAGCAGAGAAGACGGTGCCCACCAACTCTAGGGTAGAGTCGACCGTCCGGGCAGTCAAAACTTCCCTTTCCTGCCTCAGTTTCCTTATAATGCGCACAGGAGCTCAAAACAAAACAAAGCCCCTCCCCAGTGGATGGGGGGGTGGCCCCAAACCCCGAGTGGAGCCCGCTTCTGGGGACAATCAGGCCTGCCGTTTGAGAGGCAGGAAGCCTCGGCGGTGGCTAGAATGAAGCCTGTCTCCGTACCGCCAGGGACCCCAGGCAGGGCGCCCCCTCCTCCGGCGGAAGGACCTGCGCGGTGGTGGGCCGCGATGGGGGACAGGCGGCTCCTAGCACTCGTCACGGAGACGAGGTCACGACTCCTCGGGGCTCCTCAGGGCCACGGGACCCAGAGCGCCGCAAGGGCGACCTGCAGGGACCCCCCGGCCCGCCCCTCCCCCAGCCCAGCGTCGGCCTTGGCAGCCCACGCTCCCTGCTGAGCCTCGGGGTGCAGCTCGCAGGGGGCGCGCGGGGGCAAAGCCCCTCATCCGTGGGGCCGGGCCGCGGGGACACACCCCGGCTTGGGGCGCGGCCGAGCCCTGGGCCAGGCAGTTTCGGGGTGCAGCCGGGCCCTCCCCCACAGCGCAGCAGTCCCGGGGCGGGGCTGGCCATTCGGACCCGCAGCCCTGCCCGCGACCCCCGGGGGGCACCCGCCACCCCTGCCCGCGCGCGGGTCCGCGCGGGGTCTCGCGCGTGGGGTCCGGAGCGCGCGGGGGCGGCGCGGGCGGGGCCGTTGGGGGCGGTGCGGGAGGGGGCGGGGCCGGGCGCGGGGCCCCACGTGTCCCGGCCGGGCGAGCCAATGGGCGTCCGGCGTTCGGAAAGATCGCCATATATGGACATGTTCTGGGGCCGCGCGCGCCGCCGGCCCGCGCGCGCGTCCCGCTTCGCTTAAATACCGGCGGGGGAGGCCGCGCTCGGTCTCACTCGCCGCAGCCGGCCCGCGCATCGCGTTCTCCCGCCGCTCGTCTTTCGCGTCCACTACCGCCGCCTCCACCGGTAAGAGGCCGGTCTGTGCACCCCGGGCCCTGGTCCTCCAACCCGGTGCTGCGGTCCGCACCACGCCTCCTGCCCGAGGGACCCGGCCACACGGCCCCGGGATCGGCGGGGCCGGGCCTAGGCGGGGTGGACGGCCGGTGCACGGCGGGTGCGGAGTGGGGGGTGGCGGAATCTGGGTGGGGGGGCCCCCCGGGGCGGGGCCGGGCCGCAGTGCGGAGAGTCCCGGTGGCGGCGCCGCCGCCCGCGAGTGGGGGGCGTCCTGAGAAAGACCCAGGCCTGGTTCCGGGCGGTTACTCCCCTGCCGGACTCGGGGGCGGCGGGGGGGAGGCGGACCCTCTGTACCGGGGCTCGTCTGACCGGACGGGTGTTAACGCAGACCGCAATGGAAGAGGAGATCGCCGCGCTCGTTATCGACAATGGCTCCGGCATGTGCAAGGCGGGCTTTGCTGGGGATGACGCCCCCCGAGCCGTGTTTCCGTCCATCGTCGGGCGACCCCGACACCAGGGCGTGATGGTGGGTATGGGCCAGAAGGACTCGTACGTGGGCGACGAGGCCCAGAGCAAGCGCGGCATCCTGACCCTCAAGTACCCCATCGAGCACGGCATCGTCACCAACTGGGACGACATGGAGAAGATCTGGCACCATACCTTCTACAACGAGCTGCGCGTGGCCCCCGAGGAGCACCCCGTGCTGCTGACCGAGGCCCCCCTGAACCCCAAGGCCAACCGTGAGAAGATGACTCAGGTAAGTTCTGCCCCCATGGGTTGGCTGCCCATCTGTTTTCGTTAAGCCATGTTCTGCTCAGCTTTATTTTCTGAAATTCAAGTATTTCTTTCGATATTTCCAGGGTTCTGTTCCTCTCCTGGCATTTCCTCCCTGAAGTCTCAAGGTTTCTTATTTGTGTTTCTGCCTGCAACCTTTTCTTTTCTCTACACATCACATTTGTGGCATGCCAGCATGCAGTGTGTGAGCATGGGGTGGCTCTGCGTCCCTGCCTCTGACTAAGGAGCCTGTTGCCTTTTCTCCAGATCATGTTCGAGACCTTCAACACCCCAGCCATGTATGTGGCCATCCAGGCCGTGCTGTCCCTGTACGCCTCTGGCCGCACCACTGGTATTGTCATGGACTCTGGGGACGGGGTCACCCACACTGTGCCCATCTACGAGGGGTACGCCCTGCCCCACGCCATCCTGCGTCTGGACCTGGCTGGCCGGGACCTGACGGACTACCTCATGAAGATCCTCACGGAGCGTGGCTACAGCTTCACCACCACCGCCGAGCGGGAAATCGTGCGTGACATCAAAGAGAAGCTGTGCTACGTCGCCCTGGACTTCGAGCAGGAGATGGCCACGGCCGCATCGTCCTCCTCCCTGGAGAAGAGCTATGAGCTGCCCGACGGGCAGGTGATCACCATCGGCAACGAGCGGTTCCGCTGCCCAGAGGCGCTCTTCCAGCCCTCCTTCTTGGGTAGGTGTTGGGCTGGGGAGGGCGGTGCTGCTTGTGGCCTCCAAGGGGCGTGTGCCCTGACGGAGAGCTTTGTCTCTTAGGGATGGAGTCCTGTGGTATCCACGAGACCACTTTCAACTCCATCATGAAGTGTGACGTCGACATCCGCAAGGACCTCTACGCCAACACGGTGCTGTCCGGTGGGACCACCATGTACCCCGGCATCGCCGACAGGATGCAGAAGGAGATCACAGCCCTGGCGCCCAGCACGATGAAGATCAAGGTGAGTCCGGGGCTCTGGGTGGGGCTCCGAGGCCTCGCTGTTAAGACTGGGCCGTGGGCTAAACGCCGCGTTGTTGTTCACAGATCATCGCTCCTCCTGAGCGCAAGTACTCGGTGTGGATCGGGGGCTCCATCCTGGCCTCACTGTCCACCTTCCAGCAGATGTGGATCAGCAAGCAGGAGTATGACGAGTCGGGCCCCTCCATCGTCCACCGCAAATGCTTCTAAACGGACTGCGGGCAGATGCGTAGCCTTGGCTGCGTGAGTGAATTCCGGAGTCGAAGTTTGCCCTGGCAGATGTAGACGCCTCATGCTCGCCTCGTGAAACTGGAATAAGCCTTTGAAAAGAAATCTGTCCTTGAAGCTTGTATCTGATATCAGCACTGGATCGTAGAACTTGTTGCTGATCTTGACCTTGTATCCAAGTTAACTGTTCCCTTGGTGTATGTTTAATACCCTGTACATATCTTTGATTTAAACCCTTAGCACACGCGGCTCGGTCAGTTCGTGGCTGAGGTCGAGAACACGTTTATGGAAGAGAAATCCGTTGACTTGAGAATCTGCAAGACCGTGAGGTTCTGATCTGTGCAGGGTATTAATGTGTAAGAGCTGCCTATTCCTGGATTTCTCTAGAGGTTGGCAAGAGTCCTGAACCAGTTGTCATTTCTGTCTTGCCGGTCTGACAGGGTTGGGAAGGTCCGAGCCTTAGGACCCACTTTCCTTTCTTACCCGATGTTTTCCTGCCAGAACACCGTGGGTTGTTAATTGCCTTGAGTTGGAAAACGGTTTGCATTTACAACTGTAAATTTATTCATCCTTTTAATTTATGTAAGGTTTTTGTACACAATTCTCAATTCTTTAAGAGATGACAACAAAATTTTGGTTTTCTACTGTCATGTGAGAACATTAGGCCCCAGCAACGCGTCATTGTGTGAGGAAAATAAAGTGCTGCAGTGATGTGCGGTGGCTTGTGTTTGGAGGGGTGGGGGCTTGGTGTGCGCATCAGGTCTAGTGAGCAGCCTGGGACCGTGCGGCCAACTGGGGAGCCCCTCTCCCATGTAGGGGGACTTGTGTAAAGGATTCTGTGCGGCTGCTCTGAGACTAGAAGCCGGGGAGGGGGAGCTGGCTTGGGCACATGGAGGGCTATGGTGCAGGGAAGCTCCTGGAGCCGCACAGGGTGGGTGCTCTCCACGTGCGAGTTGTACTGGGACTTTGGGGTTGCTTCCACAAGTGCAATGGAGCGGCCATGAAGTTGATGAAATCACTGGGTCTCTGCACCAAGGGACCCGGTCACCAGTGGTATGAGCATGACCGACTTGCCCTTCAAAACATCCTTGTTTGGGCCCCTGGGCCTCAGGTTCAGTGCTTCTAGTGGTGGCCCAGAGTTATGCAGCTTTGACAAATACCCAAATTGACTTATTTACAGGTTGGGTCAAAGAAGTTTTTGTTTTGAGAGGGGGCATGTTGTGGGTGGGGGGCAGAGGGCGAGAGAATATTCAGCAGAGGCTTGATCCCACAACCCTGAGACCTGAGCTGGAAGCAGAGCCACCCAGCCACTTAAAGGAAGTAAGATTTCTTAACTTGATTGAAAAAGCTTAGGGATTTGGAAGTACTTCTTTTTGAAATGGTTAAAGATTCCACTGTCTGACGGACCCTTTTTTGCCTTTGCTGCTGGGAAGCGTATTTCATCATTGGGGAGGACGTTGCTTCCTACATCCCATCTTGGTTGGTTGGGGAGGGTGCTCTGTTAGGCTTGAAGCACGGAGACCCGAGAGCACATGACTAAAGGCTGTGGAGAGTGAGCCCTCCCAAGCCCTGGCCTTCGGCCTGTCCTTCCCTCCTGGGACCACCCATGGGAACGTATGGAGTGATCATACTACTTTCTTACCCTGGGCGGCTTTCCACCTTCAGTTGGGACGAGGTCTGGTCTGCAGAGTGCAGGGATCCCAGCAGCAGAGGAGAGAGGGCTCCATGTGTGTTGGGTAGGAAAGCAGGGGAAAACACCTCCATTAAAGAACCAGGAGAAGAAATGTGGCCACACTGTCAGCCCTATCCTGGACCGCCCATCCTGGTGTTGGGGCCGGTGGGCCAGTCCCTCTACTGTCCCCACAGGAGAGTCATGGCTTCTCCCCATGGGTGTGAGGACACAGGCCCCCCGACACCTGAGCCAGCAAACCACCTCTGTCAGCATTTCTCAGAACCCCCGAGTCCACCAAGATGCTAAGCCTTGAGAAAGCAGATGGGGCTTGGGATGACTTTTGAAACCACCTGCTCAAACCAAAGCAACACAAGGATAGTTCCACCTGCTTCTACAAAAGAAAAGGGAGCTCTCTTCAAGGGAACACCGTCATCAACAAAGTCAGCAGACGTATTTGGGACGCAGCATCTTCTAAGTGGAGAACCAGGGATTTATCTCCAGGCTATGCAAGGACCTGTGAACCATTAAGACAGGGAAACCTGCAGAGGAGTGAGAAAGAGCATCTGAGTGGACAACTGACAGAAGATGAAACGTCAGAGGCTAATGTCTTCAATACCACTCAGTGTGATGAATGGAAGCTTCTGGAGGGGTTGCCTCCTTGGAGAAGTGTCTTATACCCCTGGGGACTCAGTGCACCCCCACAAGGCTCCCCTTCCCCAGGGCTACCCTGGTGTCCTGACAGTGAGGCAGGGGTGAAGGATGTGCCCTGAGTGGAGCGGGAGGCTCGCGGGTGCCCAGGCTTCCTGAGGTGTGAGGAGCGTCCACACGCCCAGCAGGTGGTCAGTAACTGCTCCAACCTGGAGTCAGTGTCCCCAGGCAAGAGGTGGACATTGCGTTTATCGGATGCAGTTCCAAGTCCAAGGTCCTTTGATTTCATATGGTCAGTGTTTTAGTAGAACACAGAGACCATTTCAAGGATTCCCACTGGAAAGGCTGGTCTCGTGAGTGAGAGACTGGCTTCCAGGACCTTTTCTGGTCAGAGGCAACAAACCTCCAACTCAGAGAGCTTCCATCTGAGAGTCGCGGGAGCTGCTGCTGCTGCAGTGGATCCCCCACGGCCTCCCACAGCTGTGCTGGCCTGCAGCCTCGCCCCCACCGACTGGTGGCCAGCCAGCTCTTCTCTCCCGCAGGAAGCTTCCCCTCCCTTTCAGCTCCCGGTGGGGGCCTCTCCTAGGGGTGCCCTCCAGGGAGGCCTGTCATGGTGCAGGATTCCCAAGGGTCCTTCCACATTTGCAGGAGGGTGCCCCTCTGGAGAGTTACACCTCCCACCCCATTGATTGTGGGTTCTGCCATGGAACATGTTTTAGATAATGAAATAGCTTGAGGAACTTTAGGAACCAGTGTGGAGTGGCCCTGCTCTCTTTCCCCTCGCTCTGGGACCACAGTATTCCAGAGAGAGGCTTCTCCATCAGTCTGGAGGCTGGAGAGATGCCATCAGAGCCAACCTGGATGGACATACAGGGTGAGCAAGAAAGAAATCCTTATTGCTGGAAGTCAATGAGATTGTGGGGTCACTTGTTATGCAGCGTAATTGAGCCTCTCCTGCCTGATACAGCATCATAGTGTATGTGAGTGGTACCCTCTGGAGTTGTGCCGTGTACCACCCGTGTGGCCATCCATGGTGTCCCTGCACAGCCTGTCTGCCTCCTGTGCACCTACCCCACCATGTAGGTGCTTGCGTTTTTTGTCTCCCTCCTGGTCTTTAGGATCGATCAATCTATCTATCTATCTATCTATCTATCTATCTATCTATCTATCTACCTACCTACCTACCTATCTATCTAGGATCCATCCATCCATCCATCTTTTTTAAAAAACTGTGATAAGGGGTGCCTGGGTGGCTCAGATGGTTAAGCATCTGCCTTTGGCTCAGGTCATGATCCCAGGGTCCTGGAATCGAGTCCCACATCGGACTCCTGGCTCAGCGGGGAGCCTGCTTCTCCCTCAGCTGTTCCCCCTGCTTGTGCTCGCTCTTTCTCTCTCTCTCTGACAAATAAATACAGAAATACTTAAAAAAATAAAAAAAACTGTGATAAAATATATAACACAAAATTTATCCTTTTTATAATAGCATCAAAAAGGATAAAATACATGGGATTAACTTTACCAAGGAGATGAAAGAGTTGTACAATGAAGAATATTAAACATTCCTAAAAGAAATTTTAAAAGATATAAGTGGAAATACCCCATATTCACGAATTGTTAAACAATATTGTTAAAGTGTCAATATTATCTAAAGTGATCTACAGATTCAGTGCAATCCCTGTAAAAGTCTTACTAATGTCTTTTTACAGTAGAAAATCCACCCTAAAATTCATATGGAATCTCATAGCCCCCAAACAACCTTGAAAAAGAAGAACAAAACTGGAGGATTCCCACTTCCTGATTTCAAAATCTACTGCAGAACTATAGTAATCAAAGCAGTGTGTACTGGCATAAAGACAGACCGCAGGAATAGAATGAACAGAAATAGAGCCTCATATGTATGGTCAAGTGATTTGCAACAAGGGGGCCAGGACCTCTGAGCAGTGAAAGGACAGTCTTTTTAACAAATGGTGCTGGAACCTGGATGTCTACATGCAAAAGAATGATGCTGGATCCTTACCTCACGCCATATACAAGCATTAGCTCAATACTGACCGGGGGCCAAAATGTAAGACCTAGAAAACCAGGGAAGGAGAGCCTCACGGCATTGGCTTCGGCAGGGGTCCCCTGGGTGTGACACCAAAGTCACGAGGTGACAAAAGAAAAAAATAGACAAAAAGGACCTCACGAAAATTTTACAGTTTTGCACACCCAGAAATTCCATGTGTCTGTGGATTTGATGACTCTGGGATCTCGTGGAGGTGGACCCACGCAGCACTTGTCTTGTGTCTGCTTTTGCCACTGCACACAGCACCCTCCAGGTTCATCACGCTGTAACGGGCGTCAGGATGTCTTCGGGGAATGAAACTCCGTCTCGTCTCGGTGTAGACTGCAGTTTGTCTGTCTGCCCATCCGCAGACAGACACTGCGTGGCTGCCACCTCTTGGCTCCTGTGGATCGTGCTGCCGGAGCATGGGTGGGTAAATATCTCCTTGGGTCTGCTTCTCATACATGTGGGCACCTGCCAAGAGGTGGAATCCCGGGTCACATGGCAACGCTAACTTTCTGGGGAAACCCATCCCATCTGCACGGCAGCAGCCCGCGTCAGGTTCCCACCGGCCTGCCGTGGGACCAGTCCCTCCACACATGAAAGTACTTGCCCTTTACGGTGCTGTTGCTAGGGGCCGCCCCAGCCGGTGTGCCACAGGCCCTTTGAGGGCAACTGCCGTAGGCTCGCCAGGGTCTCCCACCCCCTCACGCACGCCTGCCAGGCAGTAAGTGCTCGGGACCTGTCCGGTATCGGAGCCAGCGGACTCGGTCCTGTCTCCAGGGCAGTAAAACAAAGCATTCAGAAGACACGTAAGCTCCGGATTCAGGGAGCAGAGCCGAAACGTGGCCTTGGGCGGGACGGGGTGGGTTGGGGGGCTGGGGGCTTCAAGGGCATGGAGGTATTCAGGACAAACTGACACCCGAGGAGGGTAGAGCCCAGGACAGCGGAATTCGGGATTTGGATGTCATGTCCACCCCCGCCCACCCGCCCCGGGCCCAGGAGGGCTGGCTCCAGGGGGCGGCATCTCTCCAGCAGAACACGAGGGGCCGCACGGGCCCTGGAGGTGGGCCAGCTTTCCGCTGCCGGCCTGCCTCACTGGCTCTGGTGAAGCAACGCAGGAAGCCCCGTGCTGATACCGAGAGCCCCGTAATTCCTGGCCGCTCACTGGGAGCCCGGCCCTGCTCACCTTGCACTGGCCTCGTCAGAGCCCTGTCCTCGTCCTCATAAGGAAAAGACCCCGCGATGTTAGAGGCCTGCGCGGCCTAAATCACGAGGGAACTCTGCCTCTGGGAAACAGGCATCAATTTCCGTATTTAAAAAAGAACACATCGTGTCTGAGTGCAAAGGTAAAAGATTTGGAAAATGTAAAGGAAAACGATCCCCGTTGGTGCCAAGGAAAGCTTGTGGGCACCGTAGGAAGACCCTTTGTTTTCTCCCCTGTGCTTTGAAAAGGAAAAGACAAATTTACGTGGAATGTTCGATGCTACCCCCGAGCAAAGCCCATCCTTCCCTGTTTCTTCTTCTCTCTGCCTTCTTTCCTTTGTTTTCTCTTTAATCAGCTTTCAATTTTGGAAGAGTTTCAGGTTTATGGAAAGGTTGCAAAGACAGCACAGAGCCCTCCCCACTCCACCGTGTCGTGCGTCCCGCCGGCTCTCTGCACGGGTCACCAATCAGGAACCAGTCTGGGCTCGCTGCTGGGAACCGAAGTCCACACTTGGCTCAGGTTTCCTTGGTTTTCTTGTCACACCCTCTTTCTGCCCCAGTCCTCACGATTCCTCAGGCTGCCTCTGGGCTGAGCCGTCTCTCCCATCTCTGGTTTCGGGGGCCGGGCAATTCTTGGGGGGACAGGGGAGGGAGGTTCTGGGGTCGTCCCTCTGTCAGGACGTGTCTGATGTTGGGTGATGGGTCTGGGGAGGAAGACCACGGAGCTGAAGGGCCTTCTCGTCACAGAACGTCAGGTCCCTGCTCTCAATGTGACTTGTCACCAAGGATGGGACTCTGACCCCTGGCCGGGGTGTGGTCATTCTCTCCAGCTGTGGGGACGTCACTACGTGGAGCCCACACTCCGGGGGTCGGGGGTGGGGGGGTCACGCTCTACTTTCACTTCGCCGTCTTGAGCGGAGAGCTGGACGGAAACGATGTCCCCCTCTGTGTGGGAGACTCGAGTCTTCCCCTCCGGCCACTCGTTCCGTCAAGTACTTGCGTCAGTGGACATCTCGGTGTCCACAGACACGGTGGATTCTGATCCACTCCTACTTGACCTGCTTCGTTGTGTTAACGGCCCCATCCTTGGCGGCTGGGAGCGCTCCCGCATCTCTCTGAACAGGCCCAGCGGCAGGGATGTGGCTGGTGGTTCTTCCGCATGGCAGGATCCCTGGTGCCTTCCCCGCCTCAGGCCGGTCCGCTGTTCCTCTGCCCCTTCCTTTCCTTGGAGAACGGCCTTAGCACAGTTCGGGGCCTGGGTGGGCTCATGGCCCTGGGGGGTCCTCGCCCGCCGGCCCTCTCTGGTGGCGGGGCAAGGAGATGGCACGCGCACACATGTCTGTATGTGACCCCCTGTGCTCCTGTGAAGCCGCCGTGAGCTCCCGTGGACGTCCCCTACCCACGCCGCACGGGCCCGTCTACCCTGCGCCTCGCTCCTGTCCACTCCCACTCCAACAGCGGGAAACCTGACCCCCAACACCCAGCACCCACCCCCTCAATCACTGCATCCCAGCGCGTGGGCCGTGGCTTCCGAATTGCTTCACCAACTGCCATGCAGGTCCTGGGACGCTCCTTCTGCCCTTCATCTTACAGACCCCGCTCATCTCCCGAGTGACCGGCTCAGCGCCCTCTCCCCACCCGGTCCGTCTGGGGGCTTCGGGCATGGCTCCCGCCGTCTGCTGTAAACCTCGGGGTCTGCGCAAACGCCTAGTGCCCGCACGCATCAGCACGGACGGTGTGATGACAGTGCTCCGCGCTCCGCCGTCTGAACCCCACCCCCGTAAACCTGGCGACCATCCTACATTTACTCTCCGATGTTTGCCTCTTCCAGAAGCCACAGCCGTGGGCGCAACACCACGCAGCCTTTGCACACGGGCCTGTTCTGCTTAGCGACACGCACCTCGGGTCTGTCACCTGTCCCGCCGGCTCAACAGCCCCTCGTTCTCATCGCTGCCCGGTGCTCAGTGCTCGGACATCCCTCACCTGGTTTATCCGTCCATCTACTAAGGACATTCAGTTTGCTTCTAGCTTCTGGAGATTACTAGTGAAGGGAATACAAACATTTCTGTGGAGGTTTTTGTGTGGACAGAAGCTTCCAAGTCAGGTGGGTAAAATATCAGCGGCATAATCACTGGATTGAACGGCGACGTTATCTTTATCTCTGTGGGAAACTGCCAAATTATCTTCCAGAGTGGCTGTACCAGTTTGCATCCCTACCAGCAATGAAAGACCATTTCTGCGGCTCTACTCCTTGCCAGCAATCTGGTATTCTCATTTTTTAAAATGTGATAAAATACACATAACACAGAATTTACCATCATAACCACTTTGAAGTGTTCAGTGGTGTTAAGTACACGGTGGTACAACCGATCTTCGGAATTCCTTTCATTTTGTAAAAACTCAAACTCCGTCCCCGTTAAACAATAACCCCACACCCCCCTCCGGCACCCACCATCCATTTCTGTTTCTCTGAATGACGACTCCGGGGACCTCTAGAGACTCCTCGTACAGTATCCTTTTGTGATGGCCGATTTCACTTGGTATAACGTCTTCAGGTTTCATCGATATTGTAGCATGTGTTAGAATTTCCCTCCTTTTTAAGGATAAATAATAATCTATGTATGGAAGGACCCTATTTAGTTTGTCCATTCATTTGTTGGCGGACACTCGGGTTGCTTCACTGCTGGGTGTTGTGAATGTCGGTGTGCTCATATCTCTTTAAGACCCTGCTTTCAGTTCTTTTGGGTAAAAATCCAGAAGTGGAATTTCAGGGTTATATATATGATAATTCTGTTTTTAGTATATTTGAGGAACTCACATGTCAGGTTTTTAATTTAATTTTTAATTTTAAAAGATTTAACTTATTTATTTATTTATTTGAGAGGGAGAGAGCAGGTGCACAAGCTGGGGGGAGGGGCACAGGGGGAGGAAGAGAGAATCTCAGGCTGACTCTGTGCTGAGTGCGGATCTTGACACGGGGCTCAATCTCACAACCCTGAGATCACAACCTGAGCCAAAACCGAGGGTAAGATGCCTAATAACCAACGGAGCCACCCAGGCGCCCTGAGTTGTTGTATCCTTATTATTAGTTTTAAGAGATCTTTATATCTTCTGGCTGCAAGACCTTTATCAGATGTGTGATTTACAAATATTTTCTCTAAGTCCATCACTTATCTTTTCATTTTCTCAACAGTGTCCTTCACAGAGTAAAAATTTTAAAGTTTAATGAAGGCCAACTCACTTTTTTCTTTTGTGGACCACGATTTTGGTGTTATATCCAGGAACTCACGTCCGAGGTCCTGTAGATGTCCTTCTCTGTCTCTTCTAGAAGTCTGATGGTTTTGCATTTGACGTTTAAGCCTTGGGGTTAGGGCTTCAACACATGAATTTTGTGGAAACACAGTTCAGCCCATAAAACCAGTGTGGCTGGAGCTTTATCAAAGTTATTGAGGTTTTCAAAGAGCTAGCTTTCGGCTTCATTGATTTTTCTCTATTACTTATTCATTTCTATATCATTGATTTTTGCTATTTTCTTGGTCCTTCCTTCTCTTTTGGGTTTAATTTTCTCTTCTTTTTTTCTGTCTTAAGATAGAAGCATATACACTTGATTTTGGAGCCTTATTATTTTTTAATATCCACATTTAAAGCTATATATATACCCTCTAGCAACTGTTCTGGTTGCATCTCCAAATTTTTGAGCTATTGTTTTCCATATCATTTGGTTAAAAATATGTCCTAATTTCCCTTGTGATTCATTTTCTAATCCATGGATTACTTAGGGATATGTTGTTTACTTACAAGTATTTTTAATTTTTCCAGAATCTTTTTGTTGTTGATTTCTACTTTAATTTTGTAGAGGTCAGAAAACATAATCCATATAATTTCAATCCTTTCGAATTTATTTTATTTTTATTTTTAAAAAAGATTTATTTATTTATTTATTTGACAGAGAGAGAGAGGCAGTGAGAGAGGGAACACAAGCAGGGGGAGTGGGAGAGGGAGAAGCGGCTTCCCGCAGAGCAGGGAGCCCGATGCGGGACTCGATCCCAGGACCCAGGGATCATGACCTGAGCCAAAGGCAGACGCTGCACTGACTGAGCCACCCAGGCGTCCCTCAACTATACTTTAAACGAATTAAAAACATAAAAAGTCTTACATTTCCCATTTTTGGCATTCTTTATGTCCATTTTATATCAATTCCCTTCAGTTTGTAGCTTTTCCTTTTTTTTTTTTTAAGATTTTATTTCTTAAACTAATCTCTATGCCCAATGTGGGGCTCGAACCCACAACCCTGAGATCCAGAGTTGCACACTCCACCCACTGAGCCACACAGGTGCCCCGTGTAGCGTTTTCCTTCAATATTTCTTGTAGGGCAGGTCAGCTGGCAATAAACGACCTCAGCCTAGTTTGTCTGAAAACGTTAGGTTTTGCCTTCCCTTTTTGAGGAGCATTATGTCTGGGTACAGAATTCTAAGTTGGTAGGTTTGTTTTTTTTTCCTTTTAGCAATTTAGATATGTCATCGCATTGTCTTCTGGTTTGCATTGTTTCTTACAATAAGTCAGTAGTCATTCTTACCTTTGTTTCCCTAAATGAAAGATATCTTTTTTCCCCTCTGGATGCTTTTAAGCTTTCTCTCTTTTTACTACTAGTTTTCAGAAATTTGATTCAGATGTGTCCTGGTATGATTTTATTTATCTCTTTTTAAAGATTTTATTTATTTATTTCAGAGAGAGAAAGAGAGAGCATGAGTAGGGGAAGGGGCAGAGGGAGAAGCAGGCTCCCTGCTGAGCAGGGCGCCTGATGTGGGACTCGAACCCAGGACCCTGGGGTCGTGACCGGAGCCAAGGCAGACGCTTAGCCGACTGAGCCAGCCAGGTGCCCCTTTTTGAGGCTATTTTAAAGCCTCATTAGAGTGAGGCTGGGTTAGCCTTTACTCTGGGGTGGATTAGCCCTCAGACTAAGATGTGACTCTTCTGACTGTCCATGAAATGCCCTGGGAGCTTAGTGAGGTGTGCCAGGAGCCCAGACATGGCTCTGTCCCCCACGAGCTCTGGGACTTGTCCAGCTCTGCAGTTCTCCAGGAGCTCTTCTTTGCTGAGTCTCATGGGGTTTCCTTGAACACAGGCACAGTTTAAAAATTTACCAAAAACTTTAAGGGAACCTCTGTGTCGATTTCTGGAGCCTGCTCTCTGCATAGCTCCTTCCGGGCGGCACTCTGCCCTGCTCATTCCAACCATTCCAGCCTCTCCAAACTGCAGCCTCTGTGTCTCAAGACTTCTGTTTTCTGTGTCTCAGTGCAGAGAGTACCTCCTGGCAGAAAGGCAAGGTAATTGTAGGGTTCACATCTTTGTTCTTCTCTTAGGGATCCCACGGTCCTGGCCTGTCTATTGTCCAATGACTTAAGAGTTGCTACCTGTTTTCTTTTCTTTCTAGTTTTCTAGTTGTTGATGGCAGGACGACAAATCCCATGCCAGTTATCCCACGATGACCAGAAACAGAAGTACCTTCTATACTTTGTAAGGAGCATATTAACCTATTTTTACACATAGAAGATATATTCTTCCATGATCCGACTTTTTTCTACCAACATGCTATTGACGCCTTTCCATGTCAGTGCATTTAAATGTATCCTCTTCATGGCTGTGTTGCGTTCTGCTGCGGAAATGTGCTGTCAGAACTTCTTGCTGATGGCTCCCGACGTGGCTCTAGGTTTCTCACTATTACCCATAACATAGTGATGGGAATTCTTATGCATGAGACTTTGTGAACTTGTCTGGGGGTGCCCACTTGCTCAAAGCTCTCGGCCAACCAACCTTGAGCTTTCTCCAAGGGCATTTACATTCTAAGACTTCTCCTAATTTTCATGGGAGAAATTTCTATTTAAACGTGGAGATGCTTCCAGGCCTTTCTGCCGGCCAAGCTAAGGCAGACAGGCCTGGGTAACTGGTTTCTTGCTTTCAGTAAAGAACCCTTGATCAGACTTTGCCGAGACAACTGCAGGGGTGTCCTGTTCGTCTCCCTTGCCCGACGGTGGAAGCGTCTCCCCAGATTACGACATATTCTCTGTGAGACGGCTGGGCCAAGATTCATGTGCTTGCCTCACCGGACAAGCCCCCTGCTGCCACGAGCTACGGCTAAACTCGGCCTTCTGTGACCCCGCGAGTGCTAGAGGCTCCGAGGCTCCCCACCACGCCCCCCGCCATCCTCCAGAGAGATCGGCCGAGGGGAGGCTCCAGAGCCACAGGGGCTGGCCGTCTGTGGGCTATCTGTACACATCGCCACTGCTTCCCAAAACCTTGGGCCAGTTGACGTCCGATAGGTCTCTCCTTCTCACCCAAGGTCCATGGCCCAGGCCCCACCACGCCGGTGCGTCCGCCTCCAGCCTTGATCCACAGCCTGAGCGGAGGCAGCGTAGGACCTGCCCACGGCAGGGGTGGCCGTGGGCCCGGTGGACGCCTGGCATGTGGCACTCGGTGTATTTTGCCGTACTGAGGTGGCCGGAGGCAGCCGCAGGATGTTAGGCTTCTAGCCAGCTACATAATTCTTGATCCTGAGCCCCCTCCCCCACTAATAATCTGTGAGCCTCCCAAAATCTTATGAAAAAAATTCCTCTTCTGGGAGTGCCTGGCTGGCTCAGGGGATTGAGCGGCCGACTCTTGGTTTCGGCTCAGGCCAGGAGCTCGGGGTCATGGGATCGAGCCCAGCATCAGGTTCTGCACTCAGCGGGGGGGGGGGGGGGAGTCTGCTGGAGATTCTCTCCCCTCCGCCCCTCCCCCTGCTCATGCACGCACGTGCTCTCTCTGTCTCTGTCTCTCAAATAAATATATAAATCTTTAAAAAATCCCTCTTCCGGGACACCTGCTGGCACAGGGGGTGGAGCTGAAGACTCTTGATCTCGGGGCTGTGAGTTCAAGCTCCGTGCTGGGTGTAGAGATGACTTAAAAATAAAATCTTAAAAAAAAAAAAAAGAGATTGGTCTTCTGCTTGAATGTGCCAGAGTCTTCCCACCTGTGGCTGCATGCCTGCTGCCCGCCCAGCATTCACTCCCACTTCTGCCTGGCCTGTGGAACCATTCTTTTGTTGGGGCTGCTAAGCCCCAGGGAGATGGTGTGCTTGGCTGACTCCAACCATGGCAGCCTGGCTCCTGGCTGTCTCGGAGTCTCTCGCGTGGTGGGAGGCCCGTGGCCTGTCCTGGCCAACAAGGCCTAGGGGACAATGTGCCGCAGAGGTTTCTGGAAGAGGTTTCTCCCTTCCTAGAAAAGGGGACAGATGCAGGACGCTGGGGGGTTCAGCCGGTGAAGCCTCTGCCCTCAGCTCAGTCAGGAGCCCAGGGTCCTGGAATCGAGTCCCACATCCGGCTCCCTGCTCACCGGGGAGCCTGCTTCGCCCTCTGCCCCTTCCCCTGCACATGCGCGCTCGCTCTCTCTCTCTCTCTCAAATGAATAAGTAAAATCTTAAAAAATAACAAAAAGGGGACAGATGTGACTGGCCCCGCCTCTTCCTCCTTTGTTTTCTTCTTCTTTTCCCCCACGCCTTGACCGTGGAGTGGGCTGTGAACTGTGGTCCAAGTTCCAGCACCCTCCTTGCGAACCGTGAAGACAAAAGCCCGGGCCGCTAGCGGTGCTGGAGCAGAAAGACGGAACGAGTGCGGTCCTGGCCGCGGACGGCCCCACCTCCAGACTGCTGGTTATATGAGAAGCACCAGCCCCTCTGCGTGTCATCCCCCGTTTGCCGGGTACTGTGCAGCCTGCAGCTGCATTTATTCCAAACGAACGTGCAGTTCCTCCCTGCACACGCCTCGGACTTCCCCTGTAGACGAATGGGCGTGTCCACCGTGCTCGCTGGCCTACGAAGGCTCTCACGCGTCGGCGCCCAGCAGCCACGTCGGGCTACGTCCTCAGCGGGGGGCCCTGGTTGTAAGCGGCAGACACCCGGCACTGGGTCACAAAATGAGACAAGACAGTTTGGGGGATGAGATGGGCAGCCCGCCGAAGTCACAGGAAGACCGAGGGCCTTTCCCAGACGGTGGACAGGAACCCAAGGAAGCAGGCGCCCAGTGCAGGTGCGCCCAGAGTGCTGGTGGCGGCGGGGAGTCTCCTGGCATTGCGCCCTCCGCTGTGGGTCCTGAACTCTCGGTGCTGCTGCTTCCGATCCAACAAATCAGAGTCTTCTCTCTCACTGCTTCCAGACACATCTATACCCTTCCAGGACCGTGTGCTGTGCTTGCGGAGGCTGGGGCAGGGCTGCGGTAGGAGGGCTCACTGGCCGTCATCGCGCATCGCGCTTCGGGAAACCGAGCCACGTGCACAGGGGCGTCTCTTCCGATCTCCCAGCTCCGCGCGCCCGGCCGCCCGCCTCGTGGCTGCGCTGGCTTCTCGACAGGTGGCGGAGTAACCGCAGCACCTCCGGCCCAATGCGGCTGGAGAGGAGCCAGCGGGATGAGACGCCACGTCAGAGTGAGCCGCACCGTGTTCTGACGGCCTGAGGCCTGGATTGTCTGGCCCATCACCGGGACCGGAGGCGGCATAGGCCCCTCGACCTGGGGCTGAGGAGGGGTACGGGGCCTGGGTGATGGGAGGGAGGGCCGCGGGAAGCCCCCAGCTCCGTGGTGTGGAGTGGAGCTTCAGAGCCAGACCTTGGGCTTTGAGTCCAGGCTTTGCCACTCGGCAGCTCTGCCCTCTTAGTGGAGCTCCTCGTCCTCGCCCCTGCACGGTGCCCAGGCGGCCTCCGGGGCACCGCGGGCCGAGGACTCGCCACCTAGTCTCAGAAGTGCCGTGGCATCGCTTCTGCCCTGTTCTCTTGGCCACACAGACCTAGGTTGGTACGGTGTGCGCGGGGACCACAGGGACCCCAATACCAGGGGTGGGGCCATCTCGGGGGTGGCCCACCATGGACGGCTGCTGCAAGGTGCCTGCCATCCAAGTATCTGCTTTAGAAGCGATTTAGCAGTTTTATTATTTCTTTTTTTTAAAAGATTTTATTTTTTTTTAAGTAATCTTTACCCCTAACATGGGGCTCAAACTCATGACCCCGAGATCAAGAGTCGTCAGCCTGAGCCAGCCAGCCGCCCCAGCCACTGTCATTAGTAAGATGCCGCGAGCCCTTCCTGAAGTCCACTGGAGGAGGCTGAGGGCCGCATTTAGAGAGCAGAGTGTGGCTCTTCTGCAGGGAGTCTTCTGGAAACCGTCCTGGGACATCTCCTTCAGACTCAGATGGCCTCAGCTTGTCCGGTGTAGACAAATAATCCCCTTGGATGCTTTCCAGATTTGTTTTTGCTGAAAATATTACTTTGATGAAAACGAATCCCTTTTTGTGAGTCCCGCAATCTTGCCTGTCTTGGTGATTTAGGCAAAAGAATGATCCAGACTGTCCCTGTAGCCTTGTCAGGCCCAAGGGAAGGTCAGTGCCCCACCCCCACCCCAGTCCCGAGACCGCCGGTCCCGTCCCCCGCCCTGGGAGGCATGGACAAGAGAGGCCAGAGGCCAGGCCCTGCCGCCTGACGGGGGCCTCCTGGACTGATGGGTGTCCACCATTATGGGCAAATGAGCCAGCTGCCAGGGACAGCACAGCTCTGATGACACCGCACGGGGAATGGCCCAGAGGCAAACTATGGAGCATCAGGGAGATAGGAACGGGCCTTCAGTGCTGCGGCCCCATTACATCAGCCGTCCAGGGTCAGGAGATAATTTGTCAGCTCTCTGGCCCACGTGGCCCCTGTGGAAATCAAACAAGCAGTCTTGCCCATTTTTAGAGATAAATTAAATGCATCCATATAAAAAAGTCAGGCAGCTATGCGAAGGGGAGAGGGTGGAGAGGTGGATGGAGCTGTGATTTATCAGCTCTCTAATAAGGGTTTCTGGGGCTGCCCTGGCTGCCTCCCGCCCATCACACAGCGCCCGTGAGCCTCTCCACCGAGGTCGCGAGTGGAGCTGCCACTCCGACTTGCCACCCGCTAGCGAGTGGCGGGCCTCCTGCCAGCTGCAGTGTCGGGAGCATCAAATTCAAACTGCATTGGGAACCAGATGGGGAAGGAGTGAGGGGCGGGCAGGAAGGGGCCGTGCTGCCGGAAAGGTCTCACCAGCTACCCTGGGGCCAGATCTGTGCAGCCAAGCGTGCGGCTGAGCCCTCAGGGCCACACCCGGGTTTCAGCAGCTCTGGAGCCTAGAGGTTGCCTGCGGGCTGGACTCCCTCAGGTCCTCAGTGGGGCCACTGCCCTCCCTGCCACCAGGTGCCTTTCCCCTGCACCCACCCTGTAACGTGTGCCAGTCTGCTAGGTGAGAAATGACACCTTGTGGCTGTTTGAGGGTTCCTGTCTGAGTTTGGGGGGCTGGAGCACTGTTTTCGTTCTGCCTGGGGTCACAGTGGAAGGTCTGTTCATGGCCATGGCCTATTTTTTATTGAATGCTGCTGATTTTCCTAACAAAGACCCTCTGATGTGTTGAGAATGTTAACATTTTGTTGTGTATGTTAGACATGGCAGCCCAGTTTGTTGCTGCACACTGGTTCTGGGGTGGGGCTGGGAGGAGGGTTGGCCTTGCTCTGAAAGGTGGCCGACAGATTTATCGTGGATTTATATCACTACTTTACTGTCAACCAATACTTAGGGAGGGCCTCATGGAAACTGTGCCGGATACAGCTGGAGACACAATGGGCAGAAAGAACTCAGGTCCTAGTAGAGGGAAACAGACTTAAAGACAAGGAAACTGCAGTGTCAGGGGTGGGGGATGTGAGCTACGGAGAAAAAGCTGGGAGGGGGTTGAAAGTTTAAATAGGGACTGGAGGTAGCCTCTCTGAGAAGACAACATTTGAGCAAAGATTTGAAGGAGGAGATGGGGCACCTAGATGGAAGGGAAAAGAGACATCCCCGGAGGCACGGACAGTGCAAAGGCCCTGGGGTGAGTGCAGGTCTGGGTATATTCCAGGAAATGCAGAAAGGCCTGTGAACCTGGAGCTTGAGTGTTTGGGGCCATGAGATGGTGGGGGCAGAGCAGGGAAGTGGTCAGACAAAACAGGGCTGTGGGTTCCTGGGAGGACTTTGGCTTCTCCTCTGAGTGGGGGTGGGCAGTCGTCAATTTTCTAGCAATGCAGTGTGGACAGCTGACCAGGATTCCCAGTTTGGGTAGAGAGCCCTGAGGCTGGGAGCTGGGTGACTTACAGAGGTTCACCTCCCCAGCCCTGGGGCCACCAGTCCCTCTGAGGACCTCCCTGTCTGCCTGCCTGCCCTTCCTCCCTGCCAGCACGTGGGACTCCTGAGGCCCATCCAGGGGAGCAGAGGCCATGCGCTGCGCCGCCCCCGCCCAACAGAGAGGAGAGGGGAAAGGGGTTGGGGTGGTGGGTGTCCCCGAAGTGTGGCCCCCATTGTGCACGGAGACGAGGTGTCATCGGCTCTGTCGCCCGTGCTCCTCCCCAAAGGGCTCTCTGCTCCAAGCTGGGCTCCCCAGAAGAGAGTAGGGGCAGCACCTCCTTGGCCCTGTCACTCAACCCATTCCCCTTCCTGGAGGCCGGGGCTGCCCCGGGGCCTCGCTCTCACTCTCCGTCAGCTGGGGCCGGATCACAGGCGGGGGGCGGGGGGCTTCTCTGCGCTGAGGCTGCAGGTCCCTACGGCCTTTGTGCAGAGCCCCGCCCCGGCCATCTGGGCAGGCCCGAGGCGGGAGCGGGGGCCGGAGGGCACGGCCGCGGGGATGCCGGATCCCCGAGAGGCCCGTCTCCCCAGGCAAGGGGCAAGGTTCTGTCCTGGAGGGGCTTTGGAACGCGGCGTAAGTTATCTCCCCGGAAGGGGCGGGGGTCCCAGGCGCCGTTGATTTCATCAGTGACTCCCTGAAGCAGAGCTGACCTAATGGAAATTCTCCCAAAGCCTTTTCTCGAAACCTCTCCGCTCGGCTTCGGGGCTGGGGCAGGGGGCGGCGAAGGGAGGCGGTCCCGGAGGAGGGGGAGGCCGGCTCGCCCTGACGGGGACGCCCGCCGCTGCGGCCTCGCGGGCCCAGGGACGCCTTTGTCTCGCAGAATGCGCGGCCAGATGTCGCCCACCGCGCTCGAGCGGGCCGTCTCGGAAATTCTGGGTCTCCTTTTTGTACCGCGGTGCCGATTCTCCTACAATAATGACATTTCCGCCGCAACACAGCGCTTCCTCCTCCCGGTCCAGGTTAGAGGGTCCGGGCGCCCCGGCCGAGGAGGGGCGGGCGAGCACCGACCCCGGGGCAGCCCGGCGAGGCCGGCGGGGGGAGGGGGGCGCACCTGCAGGACCCCTGGTTCGCGCCCCGCCAGGAGGCAGGAGCGCGCCCAGACTTGCAGCACAGGCCAGGGTCGCACCCCGCGCGAGGACCCCGGGCGCCCCGGGAACCCGGGGTCAGACGGCGGCGGCCCCCTAGTGGCGGGGGCGGGGCCAGGGCCAGGGCCAGGGCCAGGGCCAGGACTGGGGCCGCTCGTAGGGCCCAGTGCGCACGCGCCAGCCGCCCCGCCCATCGCGCGCTCCTATTGGGCGCCGGGCCGCCGCCCCGCGTGATTGGCCTGGGCTGCCGCCCTGTCGGCCAATGGACGCGCGGCTCCTGGCGGGCAGGGCGGCGGGGCGAGGCCGGCTGCGGGGGCTGGGCCCGCGGGTCTTCTCTGGCGAGGCGTGCGGGGCGGCGGGGCGTCTCCTCGAACGCTCGGGCTGCGGTCCTTCAGTAGGGGTGAGCCCGCGACTGAGCCTGCGATTCCCCCCGACCCCGTAACGGACCTGTGCACAGAACCGCAGTCTGCCCAACCGGAAGCCGCCGCCCCACGTTGGCCAGAGCGGCCCGGGGCGACCCACGCAGGAGGGTGTCCCAGTCGCCCCGCCACCTCTGCTTATCCCTCGCGGTCATCCTGCCGATCCCCAAACCAAGTAGAAAGCAAACAAGCCTACACTTGTCAAAACCAGCAGCATCACCAAATATCAGCGGTGGCGGGGTTGGCGGTAAAGACAAATGTTTTCTTCTCTGTCGTTTATAAATGATCTTCAATGAATAGATAATTTGTAATGAAAATGTTCGTTATTAGGGGCGCCTGGGTGGCTCAGTGGGTTGGGCGTCTGCCTTCAGGTCAGGTCATGATCCCAGGGTCCTGGGATGGAGCCCCACAGCGGGCTCCCTGCTGGAGGGGGGAGTCTGCCTCTCCCTTTCCATTTGCCCCTCCCCCTGCTTGTGTGCGCGCGCTCTCCCTCGCAGATAAATAAATAAATAAATAAATAAATAAACAAAATATTTCTTTAAAAAAATACTACTTAAAAAAAAAAAGTTAACGCCACACCCTGATAAACACACGAAGAAAAGGAGCAGGTGGTGATGGGGATGTAGTGACCCGAGCCCCGTCAGCGCTGAAGACAGAATCACCGTCCACTCCCAGCTGTGCGCCCCAGCCCTTGAAAGCAGGAGCTCCAACAGACCCTGGTAGGCCAGTGTTTATTGTACCACTACCACAATGCGGACGTGTCCATCCACAGAGGAAGAGGTACGCGCGAAGTGTGTCCACACAGCGGAACGTTATTCCGCCTTAGGAAGGAAGGACATTCTGACATGGTGCCGCGTGACGAAGCTTGAGGACGTTATGCCAAGTGACACACATCAGACAGGAACAGACAATATTACACGATTGCGCTTACATGACACACAGCACCGGCAAATCCATAGACCGGGAAGCAGTTGAGCGCTTACGGGGGCCGGCGGGAGGGTGGGCTGTGGAGGTACGAAGTTTCTGTTTGGGATGATGGAGCAGCTCTGGGAACGGACGGTGCAGATGGCTTCACAGCGCCGCCGATACACTTTAATGCCACTGAACTGTACACTTAGAAGCGACTTTAAAGTGGCGAGTTTAATGTCATATATATTTTACCATGATTTAAAAAAATAATGATGTAATATACCGAACCCATGGAGTTGTACCCTTCAGAGGGCTGAATTGTATCTCAGCAAAGCTGTTGAAATATTTAAAGCTGTAATATTGGAGACTGTGTCTGCCATGCCCCCTACAAGGGTGCTCTTGACCCAGGTGAGGCCAGATTTGGACGGGGGTGTAGATTACTTCCGGTGGGCTGGGACACGCTGCTTTAGCAGGTGTGCGCACCGCCTTCTGCATCGCGCCTGGCGGGCAGTGAACAGGGCCTCCCCGGAAAGCACACAGCAGAGGCCATGTCCGTTAGAGACAAGGCCTGGAGCCACACAACCGCACCTGATGGGGATAAAACTAGACCCAGCTCCCGATCTCGTGCTCCTTCCACTCTCCCCAGCCCCGCCCCGCCGCCTCGGGCATCTAGGCGGGAACCCAGCAGAGTCACCCCAAAAGGCGTCTTGCTTTTTACTCTCATAGGACAGCCTCCTTTTTGGTTCCTAAATTACCTCCCACCCAATCAGGAATACGGGCTCCGGGAGGGCGGGGGCGCTGTCCACTGGGTGTGGAGGGGTCCAGAGGCCAGATGCTGGAGAACCGCCTGCCTCCCCTCCCCGCAGGGGGTCCTGCAGGTCTGCCGCCTTCCCGGCCGCGGCCGCTGGAGGGCGCCCGCGTACCGCTCCTGCCGTCCGGCTGCCTCTCCCCGGGGAGGGCCCTCGGCGGCGCCGGAGGTTGATCTCCTGGTTCTCGCCAGGGCGGTAGGCGGAGGGCGGGAGCGGGAGGCCGCGCGATGTCTTTAGACCCGGTCCCCAGATCCGCCAGGCCACTTCCCGCCTGGAGGCTGCACCGCAGCTCGCCGGCTAGCGGCGAAAATGCAGCAAAGACTTAGCGGGCGAAGTCACCGCCATTCGTTCCTTCCAGGGCCGTGTGCCTAACTGCTTGGTACTCAGCTCCTCAGCTCCTCGCACGCAAACCTGGACGATCCCGGCCTTAGGAGGGGGCGGCTGTGTCACTTCCTCAAGACGTGATACTAGACGGCCAAAACCCGTCATCCCTCTCACCTGTCATGCCTCTTGGGTCCCTGCGGCCCATCCCCAACACCTCGGTGCCTCAAAGCTCTACCCTAGGGGCAGGTGGGGTCCTCAGCAGGTGACATGCGAGCAAGAGCCAAGAGAGTGACCCTCTCCCCGCCCCTCCCTGGCTCCCCTCCACCTGGCAGGAGCTCTGTCTGCAGAGCTGGGCCTGGAATCCAGGCTGCCTCCTCACAGTGGCCTGGCTGGGAAGGGGGCAGCATCCACACTGCTGCCCCCTGCCACGGGCCTCTTCATCGTCCAGTGAATGAGCCCAGGCTCATTCCTGGACACGGGATCCTCACCCGGCCCCTAGCCTTGCTGGTCGTTAACCCCAGCGCCCTTTCTCAGCTCCTGCTCTGTGGCTCCTGCATGCGGTCAGATGAAGGTCTCCCGCGGACCACTCTGTCCTCCGTGGCAGTTTACTGCTAAGACCCTGTCTGCTTTGGGGGGGGGGGGGTCCAGTCACAGTCACATGACATCAAGGGACAGCTGTGGTCTGACTGCTCAGGGTGACAGTGAGAGCACCACTGCAATAGCACGTGATGAGCAAGAGTCCTCCGGCAGCTGGGTGGGAGCCCCGCGCCCCCACCCCCAACAGCGCCAGGGTAAGGAGGGTGTTGAGGAGGTGGCTCCGCTGCCCTTACTGGAGTCAGGGGACTGGGTGCGGCTCGGGTAGGGGCATGCCCCAGCAGCTGTTCGGGCTACCAAGCGGTGGCCAGCTCTGGGTCAGCTAGGTCACAGAGCAGCCAGCCCCTAGATCATTCCGGGCCTGCCCGAGGGGGAGGCTTCCGCTCCAGGTGGGTGACTGGGGGCCCTAGCTATCACCTCCACAGTCTGTTTCCTCTTTCCTCTGCTGGCTCGCGGGGCCTCCTGGGGCAGTCTCCTCTCTAGGTGGGGCCTCCCAGCTTCCGGAGGCCTCCGTGGGAGAACAACAAAATGCCTCTGAAAGGAGCCCGTGGTGTTGTGAAGCTCTGGTGCCCCAAAAGTTTGTAGGGCAGGCAGCTGAGAAGCCCAGAGTGGCTGAGTCTTAGCGGGACCAACGGGTGTCCCTCAGCGCGGCGCTGCTCACCACCCGCTGAGCCTCCTCAGCAGCCCTGGCCTCTCTCCCCTCACTGTGGTCAGTGCAGCAGGCCCTTGCCCCCTAAACAGCAGGAAAGCGGTGTGTCCCACTCCCATCTGCCCCCCAAACTCTCACCAGGGAGACACCCCAAGGGACACGCGTGCTGTCCCCTTCTTCCTGTGCGCCATCCCAGCCACCCGGATGGGGCCTGTTTAATTGATTCAATTTGTCCGACAGTAAAAACACTCTGCAGATGTCAGTCTCCCAGCACCCCACCCCCAGGGAGGCAGCAGACACCTGCCAAGGCCCTGGGGCTGGGAGTCCTTCCAGGGGCCACTACAGCCAGGCTGCGGGGGAGGCCCCTGGCTCCCATGCTGCTTGGAGGGAGCTGCAGCCAAAGAGACATCTATGGCTGAGGGGCTGCTCCAACCGTGGCACAGAGGCATTCTGGATGCCGATCAGATCAGAGTCTGTCTTTCTCAAGGAATTATGGTTTGTACGGACTCCCAGTCCCAGGCAGATGACTCCAGCTTTGGTTGAGATGCTATTCCTGGGCCAGTGTTAGGGTTCCATCTTCTCCATCAGCTAGGCTTGGGGGCTTTTCCAGGTCAATGGGGGATGGGAGGCGGGGCTGAGGATTCCCTGGGGCCTGGCTGCCCCCTTCCTAGGCACCCCCCACCCCCATTGCTTGGTGGTCTCCTTGGTTGCCACCTGGTGGAAGAAAAGGAGTTGAGCCTCTGAGTTCACAGCTGGTTGGGGACCTCAGGTTCCTCCCCCCCCCATAGGAGCCCTGGGTCCACAGCCTGGGCAGTCCTGCAGCCTGTCTGCCTGTGGGGATGTGGGGGGGGGGGGGCACTGCCCCACTGGGAAATGCTTTCTGGCAGTTTCTAGGGGGTAAGGTGGGAGCCAGGAGGGAGACTCAGACCTGAACCCCTGAACCCCTAGCCCATCCCAGAGCCCATCTTTTCCTGTGTGGGCCTCTGGCTCCTAGAGACACCACTTCCCACCCCAGAGGGGGACCACTGGAAGAGTGAGAGAGCAGGGATGATTTAGGGAGAGTTTGCACAGCAGGCCAGGCCGAGGCAGGGGCTTCTCTCTGCCCCATCCCCCACCCAGCCCCAGCTGGAACAGGATTCCTCAACCGAGATTAGGAAAGGACTGTCATCCTGAATATGGTCTCGTGAATATGTTAGCCAAGTGCAGACACCCAGCCCCCTCCTCGGCGCTCCCCTACGTGCACCCTCTCAGGAAAAATCGGGACTTTCTAGCGTTCACTTGTTAGATTTTACAAGGATCCCAAGCTCATTTTTTACGGGCTCTTCTCCACAATTCCTAGGAGACAGAGAGAAAGCAAGGGTAAGGGAACCGAGCGACAGAGAACTGAAAGGGCTTGTCCAAGGTCAGACCCTGCACAGGCCGCGTGTCAGGCGGTAGATTCCTTCTCCCGCGTGTGAACAAGTTGGGGTCTGGGGGAAGTACGGGTCCCCCGAGCGGCCATTTTGGAGGGACGTCGGGTGGCGACCTGCGGCTCCCCACCAGCTCCCCGGCGGCCTGGGGCCCGGCTCCGGGTGGGGGTGCCAGGAGGCGGGGAGCGGGAGGTGGGGCGCGGAAGGTGGGGCGCGCAGCGCCGCGGAGGAAAGAACAAAAGGGAGCCCCGCCCCCTCCCCGGGCCTGCCCGCGGCTGCCAATCGTCGCGGCCCCTGCTGACGGCGCTCTCTGATTGGCTAAACGGCGACCAATCCGGAGCCAGAGCCGCGAGCCCGTGCGGCCCCACGTGGGGCGGTGCGCGCGGTGCTCGCGGGCCCCGGGGTGTGGGCGGGGCGTGTGGATCGGGGCCGCGCCTCCGGGATCAGACGGCGACAGCGACCAAGCCCGCGCTTCGCCCCTGGGGACCCCGCCCCAAGGCTCCCCGCGCCTCTCCTGCCTTCGCCGAGGCCCCCGAGCGCCTTGTGCACGCAAAGCGCCGTACCATCTTCTGGCTACTTTGCTGTGCGGGGCCGGGGTGGTGGCTGCCCTTGCTGCACACACGGGGGTGAAGTGACAGCCTCAAAGCCACCCAGCCTGTTAGGGATGAGGCCGCTGCTTGGCCGCGGGGTCTCCCTTTCCCTGGGAGCCTGGGCGGAGGGCTTCTTCCCCCGCCCAGCCCCCCACCTCTGTACCCCCAGGGGACCCGGGAAGGAAGGAGCCTGTCTCCGGGCCTAGCCCGGGAGGCTGAAGCAGGTGGGGTGGAGGGAAGGAAGACGTGGTATGCTGTGGGTGGTGGAGGGGCCGGGTGGGGTCGGTTCCTTCACTGATCGAGTCAGCTATTGATGCGTCCTACTATGTCCTGGGGGTACAAACGGCAGTGGCCCCAGCAGAGGCGAGGGGGCTAGCCTCCCCCTGGCTTCCGTTAATTACTCCAAGCTACTCCAAAAGGAACATACAAGAATGTTCTTTGATATGAGTCATTGACATGGTCTTACATTTTTATAGCACCCTCAGACAGGGTATTTGAGTGGAGAGTTGAATAAATGGAAATCCAATGAATTAAAGGACAGACCGTGCAGTACCCAGGGCCAGCAACAAAGGGAGCTGTTACCACTCCAGACCCAGAGGGCAACGGTAGTCACAGGAGAGGCTCAGCCAGCAGGAGCTGTGACCTTGGGGAGAGGGACACATCGACCTGGCAGGAAGGAGAATGGATATACTGACCTCGCTTTCCTCCTGGCTGCTTTTCTTGTCTGCAGGCTCCTCATTGGCTAAATCCGGCCCAAGCGGGGGCAAGGGAGTCCCCACTGATACTGTGCCTACCGGACAGCCTCTGGCTACCATGCAGGGCCGCTGGGGCAGTAAGGTGTCCAGTGCCTGTTCTGAGGCGCAAGTACACTCATCCCAGAAACGTTGCTGTTTTGTTTCATGGGCAGTGGCATACAATTAAGTGAAAGCCATGTGCGTCCCATGCAGAGGTGGCCTCCAAATGGGTGGGGCAGGGCTTAGCGGAGCCCTTCTCTCCTGCAGAACCATTTGGAGCCTCTCCTGCCAAGACAGCCTGCAAATGATGAGTGCAAGGCAAGGCTAGGCGGTGGGTGAACAGTGCTCCTGTCAGTGCCAGTGAGCAATGAAGTTCAGGCGTCTCCTCCTCCAGGAGCCTTCTGGATACTCCATGCTCGTTAAACAGTTGCCGTGGGGGACTATAAATCCAGTAGGGACTGGCCTTGTTCACTGTGCCCTCTTCATGGTGCCTGTGTCTCCTGGGTGCTCAGTACACTGGAGGATGAATGGACCATGCTCTTTGCCTGGGTGAGGCCAAAGACAGGTCTTCCCTCTGAAGTAGGGGCTTTTATTCACCCAGAGAAAGGGGGCCTTTCTCTGCCCAGCCAGGGCTCAGCCCCAGGGGACCCCAAGGAGTAGGGCAGTTCATGGTCCATTAGCACAGCCACACATAAGCTCGGGCTAAGGCAGCCTGAGCCAAGGACCTGGAGCGGTTCAGGCGGGAGAGGACCCCTGGCAGAACGGGGACAAGGGAAGGAGGTGGCACTTGAGATGGCTTTGAAGGGGAGGCAGGGGCAAGGAGGGAAATCGTGTGGCATCTGGGGAGCCTGATCTTTAATTCATACTGACGGAACCACCCACCTGCCCTCCGAGGCTGGGGCCTCGCTCAGCATAAGCCACGTGCTCCGTCCCACCACAGTGTCGTATTTTGTAGTCTGGGGGCACCACGGCTTATTCTCTTGGTCTGCTCTTAATGGACCTGTGGGCTCTCCCCAGAGTTGAGGAATAGTGCTGCTATGAACATTCTAGTGCGTGTCACCTGGGTTTGTGCCTGGCAGTGGGGTTGCTGGGGGGCAAATGTTCGGCTTGGGTACAGATGGACCCGTCCTCCAAGTGGCAGTGCTGACTTCCATTCCCACTGGCAGCGTGGGTGGGTCTGGTGGCCCTGTCCCTGCGCCAGCCCTTGGGATTATGTGTCTCTTACTCTGCCATTTGGGGGTGGGGGCAACACACACCACCTCTCGATCTTCCTGATGCCTCCACGGATAGGAGGCGAGGGGTATGATCCCCATTTACAGGACAGAAACTCTGGCCGACCTGCCAATGAGCCCTGGAGCTGCTTCTGGAATTCCAGCCTCAATTCTTCCAGAAAATGAAATGTGTCTGGTATGGATAGCTGGCCGGCCCTGGGGCACAGAGCTCCAGCGGGAGGTCAGGACTGGTGCAGAGCAAAGTGAGCTGGGAAGGAGATTCTGGGCTTTGGGGGAGGACGGGGGCGGGGGGAGGCTGTGGGAGCTGAGGAGGGGCGGTGGGGAGCGCAGTGGTGTCAGCAGGGTCGGTGCCCACCTGGTGGGGCTTTGCTGGGTGCACGTTTGTGCCCAGACCCCGAGCCGGGTGCAGGAACATAATGGTGAAGACACACAGGCAGGGGCCCTGCCCGCACGTTAATGGCAGTCCAGGGCAGCGGGCAATCAAGGAAATCCACAATAAATACATAATTACAGGCTGCGATGAGCGCTCTGTGCTGCGAGAGGCCTGACCCGGCCTGACATTAGGACCGAGAATGAAGTGGCCTCAGAGATCACGATGTCCCGGGGACTCTTAAAGGAGGTGTCCCAGCAGAATGGGGATGAGAGTCTGGGAGGAAGTGCAGAGGTGGACAGGGGCCCTCAGAGCCTGGGGGGGCACTAAACCACACCCAGGCTCAGGATTCGTCTCCACAGGAACTCCAAGATACAGTGACTTCAACAAGGGAGAAGTTTCTTTCTCTTTCATGTAAAGCCTCCGGGAAAGCTTCGGAGGCTCCAGGGTCATCAGGAACCTGGGCTCCTTCTGGCCCGTTGCTCTGTTATCCTCAAGCGCGGCTTCCTCCTCGTGGTGCAGTAGGGCTGCTGCAGCCCTCCCGTGTGCGGTGAGCAGCAGGGGGGAGGAGGGACGAAGGAGAGGCACAGCCCTGACCCTGAAGGACACGTCCCACTGCATGTGCTGCTGCTGTTCACCCTCACTGGCTAGAGTGTGGTCCCGGCGAGGCATCTAGCTGCAAGGGAAGCTAGGGAATGTGACCTTGACCCTGGACAGGCAGGGGCCCAGCTACACGTTGGGATTCTGTGACAAAGGGAAAGGGGAAAGCAGATATCAGGACCGCGCAGTCTCTGCTCCTCCCAGTAACTGGAAACCAGGAGACGCTGCTGAAGGCCAGAAGTGACCAGTGGATGGGAGCCCCATCCCTCTCTGCACAAAATGTGTCCCTCAGCGCCCAGCAGCGGGGGCTGCGGGGTCACAGTGCACCCTGGAGCCCCCACCCATGCCCTGTCCTGTGGGCACATCCTTTCATCTCATTTTCAGAGATGAGGAAGCTAGGTCTCAGGGGAGCAAAGGCCCCCAGCTGAGAAGCCAAGACAGGCAGGCCTGCTGAGAACTTTCCAGAACTTCTACCCATCTGGGGGGAGATTCAAGATCATGAGGTCCCCGTCACTCCCTTACCAAGATGCTCCCTCTCTCCCAATCCCTTGTGGACTGAGGCTGTCACTGCCTCCTCTTTAAGCAGGACACAGGAGTGGCCATAACCCCCCACCCCATGACCCGCCGTCTTCCCCGAGCACGGGGGGCAAGGCAGGGACAGTGATGGATGGCCAACCCTGGATGACCAGGGTGCCCTCAGCAGTGGACAGAAGCACAGGCAGAGAGGAGAAGGCCTGGGAGCTGCCCCTCTCAGTCCTGGCATGCTCCCCCGACCACCCTGCTCAGCTCTCTATTTGGGCCCCAGGGCAGCATCCTCCCGGGCCAGAACCCACTCTCAGATCTGAGTCATCGATGTAACTCCCTGCTGTATTCTGTCTTTACACTCACCTGAAAGTTTACAGAGGGGCACATGCTTGTAAAATAAAAGCAGACATTTCCAGGGTGCGTAAGGTCCGAAGTCAGGTCCTGTTCCCCAGGTGCGCTGACGTCTCCCCCACGGGGCCCAGAGTTGATCTGGGGTGGCAGTTGCCAGACCGTGTCTACACCCGTGTTTAAGTGCCGCATGCACACACACAGATGCAGAATGGGCCATGGACACGGTCAGGCGTACACTGCCCCCTGCTCCCCTCCCCCGCTGGATGCACAGCGCCGAGCGGGGTCTGCCAGTCCGGTCGGATAGCTGCTGATGGGCAGGGGGGCTTCCGGCTTTCTGTTGGCAGTCTTGGCCTTGCAGTACTTGTGCAGTGGCTCTGGGGGGTGGGTTCCCAGAAATTCACCGCCCTTTCTCCCTCATCAGGCCTCCACGGGCCCCTCCTGCCACGAGCGCGTGCTTGCAGGACCAGAGCCCAGGGGGAGGGTGTGCACTGGCAGGAGGAGCGACTGCGGGCGTCTGGCTGCTCTGGGAGAAAGGGGCGGCAGGCCAGACACCCGACCCTCAGGGCTGGCGCACCCAAGTCCCTCCAGTTACGACCGAGGGAATCCCAACGCCAAGGTGCTCAGCTGAAGGTGCCACCAGAACAGCCAGGGGCAGCCCTGGCCTCTGGGTCTCCGAACCCATCGCGGAGTTTCTCTTGTCGCCTGCCTTTGCTTCTCTCTGCATGTGGGCCAGGCCACCTGCCCCCCGTGGTTACCCAGTAGGAACACAGGGTTCTCACTGCTCGTCCAGAAAAGGGCCCCATCCCTGGGCCAGGGGTCAGGGCGCTGTGACCACCCAGGCCTGGGTTCTGAGCTCACCCCTGTGCCGGGGGCGGTTGGCAGGTCTACAGAACTGCGTGCATCTGGTGAGGGCAATTCCTGCAGGAAGCAGGGGCATCTGCTGCAGGAAGAAGTGACCAGTAAGCACACTCCGGCCCCCGGGGAAGTAACACGTTCTCCCTCCACTCACACTCACGACCCCAGGGGCCCTGCTTGGCAGAGTGCAGCTGTCTGAGGGTCGACCAAAACATTTCCTTCCCAAGAGAGGTTGACCTACGGCACGTGACCGTGGCAGTGGCAGGCGACTGGGACCACAGTCCCCCGGGGCGTGTCCACTCCCTGAGTTCTGGTGAGATTCTGCCCAGTGTCTGCAGCCTCGACTACATGCCAGAACTGCCCACCGCTAGCATGTCCAAGACCCCACAGCGGGAGGAAGGAAGAGGAAAGGAGGAGAGAATACAATGCGTCCAACCCCAGACAAGTCAAGGTGACCTCCTTTCTTCTCCCCATGGGTCACAAGCCACTATTGGTTTTCATGATCCCTCTGGGCTGACCTTCCATATTGCCCCTGCCTTTAGCCGGGGCCTCGGATGTGTGGGTTCTCCCTTCGTGGGCTCACCCAACCTTTATTGCTGAAGGGGTCGGAGCCCTTGTGCCTTTGCCCTCCTGGGATTGCAAAGGTCCCTCCCTTAACACATTAGCATGCCATGGAAGAACGTTCCTGAGGTCCCTAGTCCCACCCATGTCTTCCTGCCAACTGCAGGCCAGCCTGGTCACCCCACACCCTGTTTCCCCATTCACTCGGTGTGACCCCGGCTCCCATTTCCTGGGCTGGCCCTGTCCTCCCCTGGGTAACACACTGCAGACCAGCCCAGCTCTGAGTCAGGACAGAAAGCAGAGCCCAGGTTCGGTGGTACAACATAAGACACTGTGCCTGCTCCCCCAGCTCCTGGACATGTGTGGGGTGAACAAGAGATAGTCCTCATGTGGGTCTGTGGGCTGCACCCCCCAGCCCGAGCCCGGATGCCAGGGCAGGCATGGCATGGCGATGGTCATAGCCCTTTGCTCAGAAATGGGTTCCTTGTTTGCAGGGGCTGGGTGGGGTCTCCTGGGCAGGTCTAGGGGTTCAGAAGGCCCACGAGGACGTGCCGCGACAGAAGGGCCCAGAGTAATCAACCTGCTGCTGCACAGCTGCCGGGTCCCCTGAGACGCGGTATCACAGTTGGGGTTTGAGGTCCGTTGTTGTCCCTGACACTTGGGTATTTGTCGGTTGGCATCCAGGTCCGCCACCAGGAGGAAAGGTTCATGGTGGGGTCCTTGTGTGCACCCTTCCTGCCCATTATGTGCTCAGCATGAACGCATGAAGCAAGCCTGAGGCTGACTGGGGGAAGGGGAGCTGACGGGCAGCCCTGGGGTGGGTCACGCGCCTGCCGGACCAGGCAGGGCTCTTCGGCAGTGGACCTCTGATGACGTTCACATGGCAGGCAGATGTTCAGCCTCTGGGCACAGGCCATGATGTCTGTCCACTCTCTCCAAACTTCCTGAGTCATTTGCTCCTTCCAAGTCACTCATGCCTGGCCAGATGGCTGGACCCTACCCAGGACTCTGTGTAGACCCTGGCCTTGGACATCCAGGCCTCTGCTCAACATTCTGCCCCCACCCCCGGCAGGATTGTCCTGCGAGGCAGGGCTGTGATGGCACTGGGGTCCACTTGGGGCTGGGGCCGGCACCTCTCTACACCCCCACTGCTTCTCCCTTGGTCAGCAGATTCTGGGGCCTCGTGAGGCCATGAGTTTGCCGCAGGAGTGGCCTCCCGTGCCTTGGGGCCTGCTTGGCCTCCTCTGTGTGCACTCTTTCTGCTCCATGCTGGACACCTGCTGGTCAGGTGGGCCAGGGAGCACCCGGTTTGACAAACAGTTGGGTTTCAAGGCCAACCCAGTGTCCCACAGTAGCAAATAAACACAGGACATCGTGTAACCAAAACACAGGACATCGTGTAACCAAAAACTTTAGAGAAGGGGCGCCTGGCGGGCTCGGTCGCTAGAACCTCCGACTCTTGATCTCGAGTTCTGAGTTTGAGCTCCTCGCTGGGGGTAGAGTTTACTTAAAAAAGATTTAGATGAACCGAGTAACTTTTCGTGTAAGTACATCCCTGATACTGCACGGACCGTACTTACACCAAAAGTTATTTGCTGAGGGCAGCACCAAGCCAGGAGACCCAGGTTTCACTGGGGGTCCCCTGGGGGCGGCCTCCAGCGCAGGCACCCGGGTCCCGGCGGGTCACCTACGCGGGCGGTCGCTCGCCCCTCTCAGGCTTGCCTGAGAGCCCAGGGGCAGACCCTGATTGGCTCAGCTAGGGTCACGTGTCCACCCCCAAAGCCAATCACCTAGCCAGAGGGGATAAGACTCCCTGATTGGACCAGCCGGTGGCTGATGGCAGCCCGCGTGGCCCAGTGCGTGCAGGGCTAGTAGCAGGGCGCCTAGTGCCGGCTCCCGGGGTGCAGGGGAGGTTCTTCCCGCGGCCCGAGGGCCTTTCGGGCCTGCGGAATGGTGGCCTCGGGCAGCGTCGGAGGGCTTCGGGTGTGCGCAGGCCCGCGGGGCTGGGGCGGCGTCGTTTCCCTCCGCCTCCAGGGGCTTGTGCGGAGGCCTCGGGCAGAGGTGGTCCCTGTGCGCGCCGCTGCCTGGCGCGGGGCTCGTGTCTCGTTCCTGGGGCGCCCGCCACACCTGCTTCCAGCCCTTGTCCGGCGGGTGCCCGAAGAGGGGAGCCCCAGTGCCCCGGGTCCTCGCCCAGGAGCAGAGGGGGTGGCCGAAGGGCTCGGTGGTGAAAAATACAATTACCATGTCTGCAGTCTCCCGACACTCGGCCTGCTCGCTGCCGGCCCCCAAGTCTGTTTCTTATAAGTGAAAACAGATTTCCTGACAAGGGGCAAGATCTTAAACTTGTTCAAAGGCTCCCAAATAAAAAGGGTGGTTTTAACTTTCCCCTCTCAGCAAACCAAATTGTGAGGAGGCCCCTAAACCATTCCACCGCTGCGGGAAGGGTTCGGGTTTAGCCCACCCCCACCGCCATCTGGAGCGCTTCTTCTCACTGGAGCCCCAGCCCCCACCCCCAGGCTGGGCCAGAGCGGCTCTCCTCCAGGCCTCGGGGCCGGCCTGCCCCAGGGTCAAGGACCCAGGCCTAGGGGTGGTTTTCTGCGGCACCGTTTTCTAAGGTGACGCGGAGGACGGTGGTGCCCACCCGGCAACTCCTGTTTTCCTCTGAAAGCTGCTTCAGCTTGAATTTTGTTCTTTGGATTAAACCAGTTAAAGGAAGCAGCTGAGATGCCCCTAGAAGTGCTTTCTGCCAGGGGTAGGGTTTCCTGGGAGAGGAGCAAGACTGCTCCCTTCCTTCGGCTCCTTGACCCGGACTTGCTGGCCTGCAGCTGCTCTGTACTAATGCTCTGTACTAACTCAGCTTCTGTGCTGGCCTGCCTTCCTGCTGGGCTCTGAGCTCCTGGAAGGTGGGGACTTCCTGAATCCCCCTCAGCTCTGCATCCCAGTGCCTGGCAGAGGGTCCAGCACACAGTAGGTCTTCAGCACATACTTGTGGAAATGACAGACGGACTGTGGATGGCTGAGATGCAAACAAGTTGTGTTCCTGTTGGGAGCAGATTGCATCTGCAAGGACTAAGAAACCCCTTTTCTGATGTGTGGGTCGGCTGCTTCCACGATGTTTGCAGTATATGGGAGGCTTTGGCAGCTTCCCCCCCAGCCCTGGCTATCTGCAGCGGCTGCTTTCCTTCTCCATCGAGGGAGACAGGACTGGTGAAGGTTTTCTCTGAACCCCTGGGACGCCTAGGGTGCTGGGTCAGCCCTGGGCCTTTTCTCTCTGTGGACAGGTGCAGTCTGCCTTGGGAGCCCTGCAGAATCAGACAGGAAATGCCCACGGGAGGGAGCCGGGGACCCCCCCACCCCGACTGAAGTTGGGGCAGCATGTGATGGAGAGCACCTGAAAACTCAGTCTAGGCCACAAAGGCGGACGATGTCAGGGGAATGCAGAACCTAAGAAAACACAAATTTCCAGGTTTGCGGTGGCATCTGGTGGCTTTGTGGCGTGCGCGTTACTAGCCCTTCCCTGGGCCCCAGGCAGGGCGCTCGGTCAGCTCACCTCCAAGGCAGTAACGGGGCAAGTCTTTGCGCGCTATTCAGAGATGGCTGCGGCTTCCCACTTTGGTTGGGAGGGCTTCTCCCCTGCCGCCAGGACTTGATTGGGCTCAATGGAGTCGGATGTTGTCTGAGCTTCCCAACTGCTCCAAGTGCTGGAGAGCTTGGGCCGAAGACTCCATCCCTCAGGACCGCACCAAACACAGAGGGGGGCGTTTGCAGGCCAGCCTGTCCCCTTCTGGCCTGAACCATGCCCTCTCAGGACTCCCAAGCCTGTGGGCTGGGGATGGGAGGCTCTGCAGAGACGGGTGTCAAGACTGCAGAACAGTGGGTCAGAGATTGAACCAGCGCAGAGGGCCTGCCCCTCCCCCACAACCCAGTTACAGCCTAGATATCGCCCATGTCCTGCAGCGACCTCTGGCTGTCTTGGCCAGACTGGAGGTAAGGAGGGAGGTCCCAGGACGTCCATAGGGCCCACAATCACCCCATTCATCCGAATCCTGGGGGTCTGGTCCCTAGTAGATCTGAGGGAGACTCTTTCCCAGGGGCCCAGTCTACTCTTGGGGGTCCCATGTCCAGCTGGACACAGGAGCAGTGTGTCAGTGCTCCTGACAGGGCAAATCCCAGGAGCTGCGTAGTAGGGACGGGGCAGCCAGTATGGGGAGGAGAGGCGTTGACACCTCCCACCCCAGCTTCTGCCCAGAACCCTCCCCACTGGAGGCGTCTCTGCTCACCTGGCCTGGAAGTCTGTCTTGCTCTCGACTCTCTTCCTCGGGTCCTGTTGGTCTCAGAGCATTTGCCCCAGCAGCCCCCATGCTCCTGTCATCTTCAGGGCTAGTCAGGGAGCTGCACAGGGCATCCCAGGCTGGTGTGGAGAAGGGAGGCATGTCCCGTGGCTTTGGGACCCCTCTGGCCTCCTCCTTCACACAGGGGCGTCAGGTGGGTGCACACCTGACACGTAAGAGGTTCTGTGATCCTTTGTCAGAGAAGGGGGTGTAGCCCCTATGTGCCGCCCCCTCTCCCCGAAGCCCCTGTCAGTCTCTGGACCAAGCCCCTGGGGCGGCTGTGAGGACCCTTGGTGGAGTTGCTGGGGCACCTCCCTGGGCCTCGAGGGATCGCCAGGTCGGGGAGAGCAGGGCCCCTGAACTGGGCAAGGGGTAATCCAGCTCCACTGCGTCCAGCCTGGGGCCAGGCGTGTGTCCCCACACTCTTACCTGGGGCAGTGGTATGGGGCCCAGAGAAGGCCCCGCAAGTGTGCATGTGCGCGTGCGTGCGGCTCCAGAAATCCCATCTGCCACCTTTGGTGAACTTGACCTTAATCTCATCACATTCTTGGCGGCAAGAGTCAGGGACCCTGCTTTACAGTGGTGGACTCTGAGGCCTGGGGTGCAGCAAGGAAGAGCCAGGCTGCGCCCCACCTGCCGCCTTGCCCTGCCTGCCTCCCCCAGTCCTCTGGAGGCCTGTGTCACTCGGGCCTCTCGGTGCCCCCACCAGTGGTACTCAGGCCCCGAGGGGACACTGAGAGGATTCCTTCAGTGACCTCCGGGCCCGTCAGCCAGGAGCAGCCCTGTTTCTGTCGCTGTCCTGGGCTTAGCAGGTAGCCTGACTTTTAGAGGAGAAACAGCTTTGGAGGGGTGCTGGCAGTCACTGGGACCCCTGGGGAATGGGACGGGGTGGCGGCAAGGGGGTCTGGGGATGTGGAGTATGGAGGTCGGGACCCCTGGGGTCCTGGCAGGAGGCAAGGGAGCCTTTCAGGTCGCTCTCCTTGGTGACCTCTGTCCACTTGCTTAGCTGGCACCCAGGGCCCGAGGCAGGTCTCCTCGCAGCTGCAGACCCAGGAGGCCGTTAGGGGCCCTTCTGGTGGCCTCTGGCTGGCTGAGTGCCCAGGTGCCCCTTCGCTGGCCGGGCTGCGGAGCTGACCTCTCACCCGTCCCCGGCCTGGGTCTGAGACGGGCTCCCACCCAGCCCCAGGCCGGGGCATAAACAGTTAAAGCGCCCTGTCCCCTGATTGGTTTGTGGTATTAAAAACGAATGGCGATCAGCCGGGTTGTCATTTCTACCTGATAAAACTTCACTTGTACCGATCTCGCTCACCCAGCCCATCATTTATCTTGCTTCGTGTTTCCCATAATGGCTCGTTTGTCTTGATCAAAGTGTAATCCTGCACGTTTAACCCTTGGGGCTCCGCTCGTGTCCACGCCCTTCCCTTGCCTGGGCCCTGCTCGGGGGTGGAGGTTCTGGAAGGCGGGGCCACCCTGTCTGAGTGAAGGTGGGGAGAGGGAGGGGGCAGGGGGGCACCTGGGGGGAAGGGGATGGGAGCAGGTGCAGCTGCTGGGTCCTGCTTTGGCCCCCCCTTGCTGTGTCCCTGCAGTCACTCGCCTCCCGGCTCACCCCACCTGCCCACATTCCTGGGCCCATCCGCCCCCCCCCGCCCCCCCCCCCCGCGTCCTCCTCTCCGGCTTTCCCACCCTCAGCCGCCCTGGCTGCCTGGCCTGGCCCTGTGCTCCTGACCCCACCCTGCACCCTTAGAACCGCTCTCTGGGTGCCGCCCCTTCCCCAGGTGCCGGCTGAGCCCCTCTCACGTGGTCCAGGGGCTGCTGTGGGAGTGGTCTCAGTGGGCGTGTGGACCCTCTGGCTGGAGTCTTGGATGTGTCCTGTTGTCCTGCACACGGTGCAGACGCCACCCCAGTGGGGCCTCTGCCACGCTCTAGCTCCAGGCCCCTGTGCCTCCTGGCCACCAGCAGTGTTCCTCACCTCCTTTCTGCCTGCCGCGCCCTCTCCTTCCTGCAGGACAGCCCAGCTGTCGCCTCCTCTGGGAAGCCCTCGTGGGCTGTTCCTCGCGGTGTCCTTGATGTCCCTGTCAGTCTGGCTGCAGCGGGGAGCCCAGGGCTAGAGCTAGCATCCAGCGGAGTTCCACGGGGGACACTGTCTTGGCGGCAAGGCTGTTCTGACATCCTTTCCTGTCTGCCTCTCTCAGGGTGCCCAGCGTCTAGAAGGCCGTGGCTGCTGCCTGGTGTCCCCGCCGTGGCTGGCACCAGTGTCAGTGCAATGGAGGCTTCGCACCCATGACCTGACAGCAGGAGCTTTCCCACCTGGCGGCTGGGCTGTCGTTGCTGCCCTTTCTGTGCCTCGTCGCCCATCCCACCTGGCCCCACCCCACTCTCGCCCCAGAACTTCTGCTGTGACCGCTGGTGCCCACTGTGCCCTGCCCTGCCAGGCGGGTCTTGGCGTGGGCAGAAGGTGGCGTGGTTGCAAATCCCGGCTCAAGAACCCCAGAAGTCCGAGGCAGTGGCCCCAGGCCTTCGTCCCCGACCTGGTCCCCTTCTGAACGTGCAGAAGCTACTGAGGCTGGGGTCTCCGGAGCCTCTGGCCTTGCCCTGGTCCCTCCTCCCCTGCCCGTAAGGGTCCTTAAGCCAGAAACCTAGGAGAGCAGGCTCTCCTTCTCTCAGAGCTGGTGCTCAGCCTGGCTCCCAAGGCCTCCTCTGGGCCACTCTGTGCCTCTCCCTGCCACAGCCCTTGGATACGTGGGACCGTGGGCTGCCAAGGCTGGCACCCCACCAGTTCACCTGTATAACGTGGGGGCTGCTGATTCACAGACTGAGTCCAAGGGCAAAGCTTGTCTGCCTTCAGGCACAGCTGAATCCAGGTGCTCAGACTATTTAGTCCAGGCGCCCTGACTCTACACAGCCCCAGGCCTCCTGCTCAGGGCCCCCATTCTAATCATCCTCGCTTGTGGACTCAACATCGCTGAGGGAAGACGTTTTGCCTCTCCATCCTGTCTCCACACTCAGGGCCCTGTCCCCTCTGCTCTCTCCAGCCAAGCTGGTCCAGTGGAGGAGATGAGAAAGGGGAGTGAGGTGTCAGCAGGGCTGGCTGAGGGCTGCCCCAGGGTGGGTTGGTGTGTGTGTGGATGCATACTGTGCAAACGGCCCACAGCTCCCTACACACCCGCGGAGGTGGGGGTACGTGTCTATGTCACAGCCCCACTCTCCACGCTTACCTTGTCCCCGCACACCTGCCCTAATCTGAGTCCCCTTACTGGGGTCTGTAATCCCAGCTGGGACCTCCCTCCCCAGGGATCCTGGAGGTGGAGGAAAACAGAGTGCCTCCTCCCTGGCAAGGTGCAAGGGTTCCGGAAAAACCTCAGGTCTGCAGCTTCCCTGGGCACAGCTCTCTCCAGCTAGCTGCTTGTCGGGGTGGCTTCCCAGTCCCCGATGTACCCTGCTTCCTGATCCCCTCCAACCTTGGGGGTTCAGCTCTCCATTAACAGTCTGGAGCATTGTTTATTTATTGTCCCGACACACAGCTGTCAGCTGAGAAAATGTGTGTCGAATGAATAAGATTGCTGCTCTCCTTTGAGGAGGGTGTCTGCGGTCTGGTCTGCCCAGACCCCTCCCCTAGCTGGTCACGCACTTTGGGGACCACTCTCCCCCATTGTGCCTGTGCCTTGTAGGGGCTGACCCTCCCCTCCTCTCCTCCAGGAGCACCTGCCTGGCCACATGAACGTCTGGCTCACCTCCGGTGAGATGTGTACGGAAAGGGACCCTCACCTTGCGAGGTCTTGAAGGCCAAAGCCACCCCAAACCCATTCTGGTCCCACAGTCCTCTCACCCGTGTGAGGCCGTGCCCTGAGGGGCTCCCCTCGGGCTGACTTGGGGGGCAGACCTGGCCCAGACGTGGGCACGTCGGCTGAGACCCCCCCCCAAGACGGCATGGCCTCCGGGGAGTCACCGCTGACGTGCCCACGGACACCGAGGCGCAGTCAGGATTCCGGACCACCAAACACCTGTACAGCAGTTCATATATTTATTCTTAAGCAAGTTATCAATAAAAAATTTAATACTAAAATGCCTTTACATAGAGTTTGCTGTTCATAAAACCTTTGTGTTTTTTTTGTTTGTTTGTTTTTAGTGTTTACATTGAAAAAAAAATCCAACCATCCTCTTAGTTTACACATTTACAAGAGCCGAGCTCCGCCAGGTCTAACCACGGTTAGAGGGCGGGCCGCAACGCCCACACGCACAGGTAGAGGGACGGAGGGGAGAGTCAGCACAAGGGCCAAGAAAGGGGGCTTGTCCTTCGCTCAGTGCCTGGAATTGAAAAGAGCCTTAGGCTCTAACTTTTGCGGCTGGGCTGTCCCCGCTCAGCACCTTGGCACCGGGCACGTCTTCTCCACTCTGCTTGTCCAGCCACGAGCAGGCCCTCGGGTGCCGCCTCCCAGGTGACCGCCAGGAGTGAAATATTGCACTCGTGCCGAGACAAAGGGGAGAACGGGGCGGGAGAGGTAAGCTGGGGTGCAGCGGACCCCCTCCCTGCCCCTGTACTTCCCATGGAGCCAGGAGTGGGAGGTGGGGCCGGGGTGGTTTCCCAGCCGGAAAGGAAGGGGGCGAGGAGGGGCTGGGTTCGGGTGCCGGACACCCGCCGACATCCCACGTTTCCCGGGGACCTGGGCTGCAGGTCTGTGGTCACACAAAAACTCGTCCTAAGGAACAGTGACTAACTTGGGGGCTTTCCTGGGGCTCCCAGGGGGTGTGGTGGCACACGGGGACACATGGCCCTCCCTATGTTTCCGGGACAAGGGCCGCTGGGCCACGGGTCTGGCTTGCCCTGTTTCTCTTGCCACAGGAGAAGTGAGGGGGTGACAAGTACTCTGAGACTCCTGGGGGGGTGCCGAGGGTCTGGGCCACCCACCTGAGCTGGGTGCAGGGATGAACAGCCCCCCGAGGGTGTGGGTTCGGGCAGGCAGGAGGGACCCGTGCTGGCCCACACCCCAGGCACTAGCCTGCCAACCAGGCCGTCTGCCCTGCCAAGTGGCCACAGAAAAGGTCCCGAAACCCCCCTGTGAGTTGGTGGGGGCTGGTCCCTTCCCTGCTCTGAGTGGAGGCTGGGCAAACTGGCCATCACAACGGAAATCAAAAATAACTTGGGATATTCAGGAAATAAAATCAAAACATCATTTTTTCGTATTGATACTTTAAAATATTTGTTCATATTTGTTTTGTTTTAAACAGAGGTAAGATACATATATGGCTGCTGTCACAATCCCGGGCTGGGGGGACCAGCTGATCCTGGTTTTTATTTTAGCCTCTGGAACCGCTTCTCTCCCCACGGACCCTCATGTCCACACCGTCGACCCCCCCCCACTCCCCCACACCCCGCCACGCTTCTCCTAGTAGGTGGATCAAGAGGGAATAAACACCAGTGTGACTCCATCTCACACGGTCCCACGATCAGCACCGTGACCGAGGGTCCCGTCCACCCTCCTGTGACCGCCCCCACCCCAGCCGCTTCTGTTGCCACAGACGCCCCTGTCAGAACTCAGCTAGGCTGAGCAAAACAGTGCATTTTCAACGAAAACCCCCAGAACAAAGCCTACACGCACACGCACACACACGCACACACACGCACACACACGCATGCACATACACCCTCGTCACGCGTGTGGGGAAAAAATCCTTTTCCACTATTTTTTCCATAAAACTTCCCGCAGAAATACAATATTTACATAGAGGAATAAATAGACGACACACCTGATTTCTGCTTTCCCTGGTGGGAGACAGTCGGAGGTATAGGGAAAATATGGCTTGGATTCTAATCTCTCGGGAACTGCCGACGGGACGCGCAGCGCGGGTCGCCGGCAGAGCAGGACGACTTCCCGGGGAAAGGAATGCGAAGCCTGGGCCTTGCCTGGGTGGGTTTTGCATATTTGCTGACTCGCCGCTCGCTCCCCGCGGCAGGGGGGCGGCCTCGAACCCCGCCCCGCTCGGCCAGGCTCAGCACAGGATGGGCGCTCCGTCGGCCGCCACCAGGCGCCCCGTGGTGGGGTCATACGTGCCCGCCAGGTAGTAGAGGTCCCGCCGGTCCTGGCACTTCCGGCTCCGCGTCATCTGCTCGTACTGCTCCCGTCCCACGACCTGGCACTTGTGGGAGATGGTCTGCACATCGTTCTCGTCCTCATGGCACGACTGGTACAGCGCGTTCTGTCGGGGGAGGGGCAGGAGCTGGGCGGGGCCTTGGCAGGGAAGCCCCAGCCGTCTGGGACCCGCCTCTCGTTCTGGGAGGTTGGCATCAGCCTTGGAGCCCTGGCCCCGACCCTCTGGGTCCTGACAGAGCCAGAGAAATGCTCCTTTCTGCGCCCTCTGCAAACTGGGGTTCTTCCCGGGGAAGAGCAGACAGGGTGCTGGAGGCCTTCTCTGTGTGGGGTCTGCACGGGGGGGGGGGGGGGGGGGGGGGGGGGCAGGGAGGGGCGGCTGCGGATGGGGCCTGCTCGGCGCTGCGTTGCTACGTGCCCCCCCCAAGGTGAAACCACCCCCTCTTTCACAGGGAGCCATGGAGGCACAGCCAGGGAGGGACCCCAGTGACCTGTCTCCAGCGCCTCAGCCCTCAGGGCGGAGACCTCAAGGTGTGGGGGACGGGGAGGGGTGTTCACGGGTGGGACTACTCCTCTTGTTCTGGCTGCTGCCCCGGCCACCTCCGGTGTCCCACCCCCACCTGCCCCAGGCCCCCGACCTGTCACAGGCTCCCCCCCCCCCCCCCCCCCGCCCCAGGCCCCTCACGTGTTGCGGGTTCCCACCGCCCATGCTACCTCAGGTCTCACCTTCCCGTCGCTCTGCCGCTTCCCCAGCTTGGTCTCCTCCGGGTGGTAGAACCACTTGACCTTCACCACCATGTTGCTGCCCCAGGACTCCCACATGCTCTCAATGCGGCCGATGTAGGGCAGGTTGGGCCGCCCAGCCGACAGGAAGACGGCACAGTCCCCGATGCGCAGCGTCTCCTTGCCCCGGACGATGGCCTTGTAGAACAGCTTCCTGGCTTTCCCCTTCATGCCCCGCCTCTGCAGGGGAGACAGCCAGAGGCAGAGGGCAATGAGGGGGCCCGGGGCTCTTGGGCAGGCGGCAGCCGGGAGGTGCAGGAGAGGGAATGATAGAGAGGGACCGACGGCAGGACGCAGGAGGGACGGACGGCACTTCTCGTGCACAAGTGCGCGTGCACGGACGCCTTCGAGGGCTGCTCAGGGCGCTACAGTAGGGGAGGGGGGCCACACCTGCCCCCGCCCTGCACCCTGGGTCATGACCTCAACGTCAGGACTGACTGAGAAGGAACGCTGGACCTGAAGGTTTGGAAGGGAAGAAGCCACGAGGTGTCCACTGCCGTGTGGTTCCCGGGGGCAGAAAGCCACGAACAACTGCGCGTCCGCCCACAGAGCGCGGGCACAGACGGCCGTGTGCGCGCAGCGGGGCAGGCCCCTCGCAGCCCTCCCAAGGCCGGGGCGTTGCGCACGGACCTCCGCACGGGAAACCGGACCCCGGGTACACGCCCTGCGGCTCGCACGGCGGAGGCGGGGACTCGGAGGGGACAAGGCGGCTGTCTGCCCGGTCCCGTCTGGCGGGACCAGGCGGGAGCATTCCTTCTCCCCCAAGTCTACTTTTGTTTTTTTTAGTTGAAACGAACAGAAAAACCCCAAGCAGAGAGAGAGGGTGCACGCTGGCGTCCTGGGCGGCAGGGCTCCTCCCCGGACGCGGACGCAGACGCGGGCCCACCTACCTGCGTGGGGTTCCCCGACCACTTCCAGAGCTGCCGGGCGGGCAGGAAGGCCGAGATCTTTGGCCGGTTTTCCACGGAGGGCAGCCGCTGCCTCCGCGAAAGCTCTTTGGCTTTGGAGAAGCTCAGAGCCTCCTTGCGCTTGAGTTTGGACTTGGCGCCGCCGGGACCCGCGCCCGCGCCCCCGCCGGCCCCCGCAGCCCTGGCCAGGAAGCAGCGCTGCGCGTGCGAGTGCGGCCCACCCCCCTTGGAGCGCAGGGCCTCGGGCTGGGCCAGGAGGGCGGGCACGGGGTGCGTGAGGCAGGTCTGCAGCAGCAAGGCCGGGTCCTCCTCGTCGGAGCTGTAGGACGAGCCCTCGTCGTCCGAGGAGCAGAGGCTGGAGGTGGACAGGGAGCCCGAGGACGAGGAGGTGGACGAGCCCGAGGACGAGGAGGACACGGACAGGCGGGCGAGGAAGCGGGACGCCACGCCGGGGGCCAGCCCGGGCCCGTCCTCCTCATCGTCCGAGTAGGAGCTGTGACAGTCGCTGTCGCAAGGCAGCGGGAACTCGGCCTGGCCCGCGAACTTGCGCAGCGCCAGCCCCATGGGCAGAGCGTGCACGGGTGCCCGGCCCTTCCTGTCCTTGGCCACCAGGGCCGGGTGCGCGTAGCTGGGGCTGGGCAGGGGCCGCCCCAGCTTGGGCCCAGGGTCCTTGTCGCCCACGAGCAGCGCCTTGCAGTTCTTGTTCTTGGGGGAGGTCACGCCCTCGTGGTCCAGCTTGACCAGGAACTCGCCGCCCGCCCGCCGCCGCGCGCCCTTCTCGGCCTCCGCGCGCTCGGCCTTCTTGGCCCGCAGCAGCTTGTGGGCGCCCCCGGGCAGCCCCGGCCCGGCCCCGCCGACAAAGGGCGCATAGGCGCTGGCCAGGCTGCTGAAGGAGTCGGCGCGGAAGCCGTTGCCAAACACGGGCGCCGCCACGCTGTGCACGGGGAACAGCGCCTCGCGGGCCCGCAGCTTCTTGGTGCTGCCGTTGAGCTGGAAGAGGTTGTGCAGCGCGGCCGGCCCCTTGCCGCCCGCCGCCGCCTTCCGCTTCGTCTGGGCCATGGCCGACCAGCTCAGCAGCGGGCTGCCCCGGCGGCCCAGGAAGTGGTCTGAGGCCCCTGCAGGCGGCTTGGCACCTGACGCGAGGAGCTCGGCTTTGCCTGCGGGGAGGCCAGCTAGAGTCAGAGGTGCCGCCCCCCTCGGGGCCCCCCACCCCCCGAGGTGCTTCTCCGCAGGCCCGTGGGTACCAGCTTTGTCTTTGCTGGCAGGCTTCTTCCCGGGGGTCTTCGAGGCTTCAGGGCCCTCGTGCGCCTTGGGGGATAGGCTGGGGGCGGTGGCCTCGCTGGGTGGGGGGGCCTCGAAGGAAGCTTTCTTGGTCCTCCGGCAGCTGCTGGACACCAGCAGGGCGGGCGAGGGCTCCGTGCCTGCAGAGTGGACGCTTGGCCTTAGCACTGCAGCCCGGGGTGGCCCAGCCTGCCTCCAGCCCTCGGGGCAGCAAGGGGCCCCACCCTCCCCACCCGGCCCCGGGGCTCACACTGGATTTTGAAGTCCGGAGGCAGCAGCCTGATGTTGGAGACGGCGATGTGGCCAGTGTCCCCGTCATCAAACTCCACGACCACGGAGTCCAGATCCTCCTCTTCGTCACTGCAGGTGCCTGGGGATGAGGCCCACCTGAGCCCATGGCCCCCTCTCAGGGTCCATGCGGCCCTCCCCGGCGGCCAGGTGGCCGGGACAGGAGGATGACAGGATGGGCTCCTGGCACCTCACAAATGACACTGGGAGAATTCTGTCCCCTGATCACGCTCGACCTTGGAGCTGCCACAGCCGCCAGGAAACAGACGGCCTCCCCCTCGGCCTCCTGCAGCTCGGCTGGAACAACACCGCCCTCCGTCTCCCCCTCCCTGGGGCGCACACTCAGGGACTCAGGGCCCTGACCTCCCCCCAGCCTCACACCAACTCACCCACCTGACAGACCGGGGGGCTCCACAGCCCTGCTGGGGGGTGGTCAGGAGGATTCACCCCGGGGAGCTGGTGCCCACATTACCAGTTCACGATAGGGGCTCTGGGTCTCTTCCCTGGCGGGCCACGTGGACAGCCAGAGCCGCCCACGCTGTCCCCACCCCCTGCAACCCCTCGTCTTCTCCTGGTGCCCAGGGAGCTGGTCCCATTGCCGGCTCTATCTGCTCCCCTCTGGCCTGGGAACAGGGCTAGCAGAGGCCCTCCCATCCGCTGGCGGCCTCGACGGGGGTCTTCGGCGTGGCTCACCTCGGACCACGTTGCCCGGATACAGACAACGGGACTTCTGGCTCCAGTAGGCGCAGACCCTCGTGCCTGGCGGGAGGTAGCGGCTGGACTGCGGCCGGACGTCCAGAACCTGGGGGCCGGCGGGGGCGGGGGGCAGGCTGTGAGCGGGCGGCCGGGCCCCCCTCCCGGGGTGAGCGGGCCGCGCGGGGCCGTCCCCTCACCGCCTCCTGCAGCAGCTGCTCCAGCGAGTAGATCCTCTGCCGGTTGCCTCTCTCACCCTCGATGACGATGCTGTAGCTGCGGGCAAGGCGGAGCGTGAGGGGCCCGCCGCCCGCCGTCGTCCCTACCCCCCGCCGCCCGCCGTCCCCCCCCCCCCCCCCGCCGCCCACGCCCGGCCTCACATGTCGGGGGGCTGCAGGGTCCTGACGCTGCCCGCGTACAGCAGACTGTCCTCCTTGGGGATGAGCACGGGCAGCCCGTCCTGCAGGTCCTCCTTGTGGATGGTGCACGAGCGCGCTGAGGGCACAGGGTGTCAGCGCTTGCCCCGCCCCTGCCTGCCGCCGCCGCTACCTCCCGGGCGCCCAGGGCCACTCACCCAGCGCGGTGCTCTGCTCGGCGCTCAGAGGACCGCTGGCCGTGGCTGGCTCCTCCTCCGCTTCCTCCTCCTCTTCCTCCTCAAAGCTGCCGTTGTCGTCAAATGCAAAATCGTCCTCCACAGCAAAGCTCTCCAGCAGCCGACTCACGGCCCGGCCCTTGCCCTGGGGGGCCAGAGGGGTCAACTCCCTCCGGAGGTGGGGGTGGGAGAGGTCTGCACCCTGGCAGGGCCCCCGGGGGGTGGGGACGCTACCTGCTTCCCGACGGCCTTGCTTTTCACCTTGCCCACCTTCCTGCCCTTCCCCAGGATGGCCTTGGCGTTGCGTGGCGACAGGGCGATGGACAGCGCCCCGTTCTTCCGCTGTTGGGTGGGGGGACCGAGGTGAGGGTGGCACCAGCCTCCTGGCTCACAGCCAGCCCAGCGTGTGGTGCCGGCTGACCCCGAGTGTGAGTCCGAGTGTGAGCCCAGCGTGTAGTGCCGGCTGACCCCGAGTGTGACCCTGAGTGTGACCCCGAGTGTGAGCCCAGCGTGTAGTGCCGGCTGACCCCGAGTGTGACCCTGAGTGTGACCCCGAGTGTGAGCGCAGCGTGTGGTGCTCGCCGACCCCGAGTGTGAGTGCAGGGGTGTGGTGTGCACTGCCCCGCGGCAGGCCGTAGTGAGCAGGGAGGGAGAGTGGGGTGAGGGCTCCCTGGGCATCTGTGCCCACCCGCCGAGCCCAGCCCCGCTGGGTGCCCAGGAGCCTGCGGCGCCCGCTGGGCCTCACCCGCAGTCCCGGCTGGAGGACGGTGCTCTTGCGTGTGGCTCTTTTGAGACGCTCGCTGGCCAGCTTGCTGCCCTCCTCACGGCAGGTGAAGGCCCGGGCGGGGCTGAAGAGGGTGTCCCTGCTGGGGGTGGCCCCTGGGTCTGCTCGCAGGCTGCCTTTGGCCTTGCCCTTGGCTTTCTTTTTGCCTGGTGCGCCCGGGGGCCTGCGCCCTGGGGCCCGCTCCAGCTTGGTGCCCACCTTGGCCTTCACTGTGCGCCTCTTGACCTTGACCTCGCTCTCTGGGCTGGACAGGCGGCAGGCCCCTGTGGGGGGAAGGTGGCTGTCACAGGGGTCCCCAATGCTGGGACCCTCACCACCAGGCTGACCTCTGGCCCACCCTTGCCTCTGGTTACCTAGCAAGCCCTGCCTCTCCTTCTTCTTCTTGGCCTTCTGGTTGGCCTCCATCTTGACCACGGAAGAGGGTGAGGGCCCCAGCACGGCCACGCTGGCCCCAGTGTGCAGCGCCAGCCCGGGCTCCTTGGGGGGTGCCTCTGTCCCCAAGAACCTCTCGCAGTTCTCACTGTCATAGCCACTGCCTGGGGGACGCAGAGGGTCCAGATGACTGGGGGTTGGAGCAGCACCACGTTGGGGAGGGGCCGGGGTGCCGATCGTCAGTGCGCATGTAGCGATGTTGGGGGGCTATGAGGGGGGCCCTGTCACGGTCGCCCTTGGGGCTACTTTAGGGGGCAGGGACCCGGGCCAGGCATCCAGGTGACGAGGTTTGCTACAGGATGGGGAGGGGAAGGAGCCCTCTCTGACCTTCCTCTCCCTGCCTCTGTTTTCTTTTCTTACACCCCGGGCAGCAGGGTGCCCACCTTGCAGGCCTGGGGATCCCCCTCCCCAGGGCAGCCCCTTCCCCTTACTGCCCTCCTGCTTCCTGCTTCCTCTTCCCCTCCCTTTGTTCTTTCTCAGGCGAAAACTTGGTGGGGATGGGCAAGGCCTGGTGGGGAGGAAGCATCTATTTTCCCAGGCGCCTGTTTCTGGACGTGCGGGTTTGCTGGGGGCCAGATAACCTTTCAGGTCAGGCCGCCAGACGCTGCAGGAAAGCAGCCCCCAACGGGCAGAAGGGCTATTTTTAGCCCCCTTTCCAGGATGTGTCCAGGGGCCTCCTCCTTCCGCGTGGCCCCACAGAGAGCCACTGGGCTCAGCCTCGGGACAGGGGCTCCTTCCCCAGCAGCCACAGTGGGGCCAGCACCCTCCAGGAGCCCTGACCTGGCTCAGCCCATCGCCTTCTCCCCAGACCCCGAGGAACCACGGCTGAGGTCCAGGCTGTGGCGGTCACACCAACGACTTGCCTGCCTTCTGTGCCGTGGCCACCGCTGCCTGGGCCGGGAACTTGGGGGTCTCCCTGCCGCCGCCGCTGTCCTCGTGCCGGGCTGCCCCAGGCACCTTGGTGCTCTTGGCTCGGGACAGCTTCTTCCGGATGCGCCCCCCTGGGGCGGCCTCCTTGCGCCTGAAGGGGCCGAGGCCAGCAGGCAGCCCCTTGTTCTTGACCTTTGGCTTCAGCTGGGCCACCTGGTGGGCCATGGCGGATGCCAGCTCGCCCTGTCCACTGCTCTTCTTGCACCGAACCTTGTCCTGTGAACGGGCAGGAAGGAGCTGCCCTCGTCAGGGCCCCCACCCCCAGCCACGGCCCTGCCGCCGTCAGCCTGCCCTCTGCCAATGTCGGCTCACAGTGGCACTTCCTCGGGTCCTGTCCTCTGAAGGGGCCAAGGGGGCTCCTGGCCCTGCGACACGGGCTTGCCCATTGGCACCTACCCTTGTGCCTGTCCCCTCCCCCACTCCACAGCACCCCCAGACTGCCCACCCGACTCAGGCTCGGGGGAGGGAGAGCACGGGCCCAGGGGTCTGTTCTGGGAGGGACCGGCGAAGTGACAACACGCCCAGCCCCGCCTCTCACCTGTCCCTCCCAGGACCCTGCAGTGGGAGGCTGGGGCAGGATGTGCCCCGCGCTCGGAGGCAGGGTCCACTGGCGGTGAGAAAGCTTGCCCCGAGGGAGGCCACCACTATGCAAGGGGGTGCAGCCGGCACTGCCCACAGCACGGGCCCCCACTACTGAAGAGCCTTTCTGGAACCCAGAATACCACGCGTTCTTTTTCTCCCTGCTGGAGCATGCTGGGGTGGGGGTGCGTCCCAGCCCCAGCCACACCTGCGGGCTTGGGGGCCTCCCTCTGCCGCGAGCTACCCGGAGCTCACCGGGCCTTGGTTTCCTCATCTGGGCAGGGGGATCCCAGCTGGGGGCTGGCCCGGGGCAGGTGTGTGGCCTGCTGCTGCCTGCCCGACACCCTGAGCCCCCGAGCCCAGGGCGAGGCTGCTGTAGTGCTCACCGCAGAGGCTGGCTGCAGGCCCACATAGACGCCGGTCTCCAGTCGGTTCCGCTTCTTCGCGGGCTCGTCGCCACCCCGCAGCTCAGCACACAGCAGGGTCAGGCTGGACCGCACCGTCCTGGGGGCATAGGGGCGCAGGTGGGCACGGGCCAGATGCAAACAGACCTCAGCACCTGGGCCCCGTCCCCCCGAGGGCCTCTGTGGTGGCAGCCAAGGGACCCTGCCCCCTCGTGTGGGCTCTGCTGCTTTCCTGGACAAGGCTGTGTTCCTGTGCCAGGCTCCTCAGAGAACACACATGGCTGCTGGATGGCCCAGGGGGCCGAGCCTGTGCTGAGCACCCCTACCCTGCGCTCGGCACCTGCTTCCCAGCCAGGGCCTCTGCTCGCTGACCAGGGAGGGGCAGCCCAAAGCTCAGGAGCCAGGGCTATGTGGCCAGCTGGACCACTACGTGACTGAGCTGTGGCCTCAGTCTTCACACCTGGAGAACGGGGACGGTAACTACTGTGGCTCTCCGCAAGGCTGGGGTGGGGCCACGCGGGTCCCAGGCTGGCCCTCAGTGAGTGCAAGGCCAGCTGCCCCAGAGTTAGGAACAGAGAGGGTGCTAGAGAGGCTCCTGAGAGTGGGGTCCCCTCCCTCCAGCTCTGCTGCTGCCAGGAAGAGGACGGGGCACAGTGGCCAGAGAAACTCAGGTCCAGGCTCTGCCTCCCGGCCTCCAGGGACCCCCAACTGCTGGGCTCACACCCCTGTCCTTAATTCCAGGTCTGGAGGGAGGGGAACCCGCACTCCAAGGACCATGTCCCAGATGAGGTCTGGGATGCTGCTGACACCAAGTCTCAGTGTCCCCGTGCCCCACAGTTATGGGGCCGAGAGCTTGGCTGCTTGTGGGGCTGGGGGCTGGGCCTGTCACCTGCCCTGTCCCCCACTCACACAGGGTTAATGGAAATGAGTCACAGTTAGAGGCTGAGGGTCCTGGCTTTGGGGGGCCAAGAGAGGGGGCCAGGCAGGAAGCTGGCTATGCAGTGATGCCGCCCCCATCCCCCAAACTTCCACTTCCTGCCGGGTTCCCACTGCTGGCAAACACTGCAGGGCAAGGCCTCGCAAGGGGATGGAGCGAGGGTAGAAGTCCAAGATTCAGGCGGGAGCCCCGATCCTTGGGAAGGGAGGTCCTGGACTCCGTGCCCTTCCTTGTCCTGAGGCGGCTACCCACTAGCCAGGGTCCGGCTTCGTGGGTCAGCAGAGAAAGTGGCCGCAGTGGAAGGACCAGGACGAGGCTTCCAGGGCTGGGGGCTCTGTGCCACATGGGCCCGGGGAAGCGTGGGGCGGCCTCGCCAGGACTCCCTGACAGGCCACCGGCCAGACCCTGGCCTCAGTGGGCTCCGCCTTGGCCAGCAGCCCCGATGGCCTTGGCTGGTTTACAAAGGGGAACCCTGGGGGTCCCCTGCTGGGTGGCACCTGGGCGGGGGGAGGGGCGGCTGGGGGGGGCCTCTCCCAGTCACCACCCACAGGAGGGGCTAACTCCCCCTCCCTGTAACCTTTTCTGCATTTGCTAATGTTTTGTGACATAAAGCCCTGAGATTAATTTTTTGCCTCTGTCTTAATTGAAGAAACCATTTAGTGCCGATTTAACTATTATTACCAAATCATCAGGATTGATGCAGTGAGCACACGCGCTCGCCAATAGCGTTTGCAGGAGCTCGTTGGATTTATGCAAATGGCTCTGCCGGGAGAGGCAATTTGTAGCCGAGAAGGACAATTACGCCAGCCGGGAGCGCGCCAGTGAGGGCGCCGGGCGGTAATGGATAATCACACGACGCCGGGAGCGTGGGCCACGCCACAGCGTGACCGACGGTGTCAGACGGTGCGGATAAAGTGGCTGTTGGGAGGGCCGATTCCACGGCCAGGTGTGCGGACCTGGTGTAGCCATGCCCCCGGCCCGCAGTGGCTTCTGAGGAAACAGCGAGCCTCAAGCATCTGGGCAGGACGCCTGCAGTGGGCTCTGTCCCCTGGACGCTCGCCGTGACTAGAGCTCTGGGAGGGACGTGCAGGGTCTTCGAGAGAGCGGTGAGGGGGGCGCCGGGGGGCGGGGGCGCAGAGAGGGGCCTTGAGGGCATCCTGGGCCCACGCCAGCCCCAGGCCCGTCGTGGCGGCCACGCACCCAGGACTTACTTGACTTTCTTGCCGTCGCTCCTGGGAAGCTGGCCCCCAGGACGCAGAGGGGGCAGCAGGCTGGAGTACTTGCGCTTCCTCGGCCGGCCGGGCCCTCGCCGTGCGGGGCTGCGCGAGCTCTCCTCTCTCCTGGAGGCCGCAGAGGTGCGGTCAGAGGCCGGCGCCCACCCTGACCCCCCGGCGGGGTCCAGCAGAGGGCACTGGGCTCTCGGAGGGCTGCGCCTGGGGAGCTCGGCCCTCATGCGCGGGCTGGTTTCTCTGCTTGGGCGAACACCTCATCCTTCCTCCCCCTGCGTCCGGGGCCACCCCAGACCCTGGACCCCGGACCCCAACCTCCAGCCCAGCTTGGCACCCACGGGGGGCTCCCTGACCTGGAGGCAGAGGCCGTACCGCCTGCCCCGGCGCCTGAACCACGGGCGCCTTCCCCGGCCCTGGCGGGAGCACCGCCCACCCTGCCGCCGGCCCGGCCGTACTCGTGGTCATGCCTGCGCTGCAGGCGCGCCAGCTCCCGCTGCTTCTCCTTGTAGCGTCGCTGCAGCTCCGCCAGCCGCACGCGCATCTCCACCTCCTGCGTGTCCAGCCGGTCGATGGCGGCCTTCAGTGGGCAAACCTGGTGGGCGGGGGCACAGGAGCCCGTGAGCCCGGCCGGGGCCCCACGACAGGGGCGGCCAGCATGCGGGCTTCGAGGTCCCTAGGGGTTAGAGTGCCGGGGCGACCAGGGTCCCCCACTCACAGGCTTGGTCTTGGGGATCCAGGTGTCCTTGCGTTGTAGAATCTGCATGCGGGGGGTGAGCGTGGGAGCCCTGCAGGGGTCGGCAGCTGGGGGCTGGGCGCAGGAGGAGGGGCTGTCCGGGCCAGCAGCCTCCACCAGGGACCAGGCTGAGGCCAGCGTGGCCAGGCGCCGCAGGTTGAACGCCAGCACGTCCTCTTCCTCTGCAGGGGACACGAGGGTCGGTGTGTTGTGGGTGTCGGGCACATGCTGCCCCTCAGAGAGGCTCTTGATGTCGGCCCGCATCTCAGTGTGGCCCAGACCCTCCAGGCTGCCCAGCTCCCCAAAACATGAGGACCAAGGACCAAGGACCAGGATGAGGTGGCTGGGAACCGCCAGATGGGCACAGGGGCAGGCACCTAGCTCCCTGCCTCAGCTCTGGGGAGATGGGGGGACATCTCTCTTGGCTACGGGGGGCCAGGCCAGTTGGGACGGCACAGACCTCTGGGAAGCCCCCAAACCACTTAGGTGCTAAGGGATGTGGCTTGTTATGCTGCAGGCCAAATGCCCACGTAGGGTCAGAGCTGAGCTGGTGGTGGCAGAGACGGGGGTCAGACACACAGGGACACACTGGGCCCACAAGGAGCCATGGCCAGGGAAGGGCAGCCAGCCAGGGCCAGCCTGGACGGAAGCTGTCAGGTGGCAGCTGTGACTTTCAGATCATACAGCGCTGGCCTCTGAGAGGCCCGGGAGCAGCAGCACCCCAGTGGCAACGAGCACCCCAACACCCTGACTTGGCTCCTAATACCACCCTCCCAGGAAAGGAACCGGGCTCCTCGGGGAGATGGCTGGTTCGAGGGGGGGGAGGTGAGCCAGGAACACAGGACGTGTCAGACAGTGACGGGGACATGTCGGTGCCCACATGGGCCAGCTGAGGGCCACCATCAAATTAAACAGTGACGAGTGGCAGATTACAGCCAATCAGAGACAGTAAGACGCCACGAGTCACACCCATGTAAACAGAGGAGTGCACGTGAGGACGCATGAAGGGCGGGGAGAACACCCCGCTTTAAGCATGGCCTGTGAGAGATTCGCTGTGTGCCAGGGGGAAATGCCTGGCCACGGCCACAGCCACAGCCACGGCCGTGGCCACGGAGCCGCAGGGAGGGTGAGCCTCAGCAACGGAACAGAGAAGCAAGGTAGGTGCCGTGAGCGCAAACCTCTGGACGCCAGGTCTGAGCTGCAGCGGGAGGCCCTCAGCGCAGCGGGCTGCCATGTCAGAGACGCCCCGGGCGTGGGAGCTGGAGGGGGCCTGAGGGCGCTCCCCTCCCCCCAGCAGCCAGGGCAGGGTTATTCCGAAGCCCTATTCCAGCTAGAAGTTCCACACGGTGTCCTATCTAGTGGGATCACTGTGGCGGCCAAGAAGCGTCTCTGCCCCGCCAACCCCGACCCCCCTCCTCAGACTAGGCCTGCGGAGACCACAGTCCCACGGGTGAGCCTGGGAGGGGGGGGCGGTGGGCGTGGGGAGACGGGCTAGGGGGCTCTTTGCGGCTTCAAACGACACACTGTGTGGTTCTCTAGTCCGGGGGCTGTGGAGAGATGGTGACAGCCCCACCTGGTGCCTGGAGGGTGTCTCCAGCTCCTGTCCCTGGGAAGGTCTGGGCCGGGCTACCCAGACCAGCTGTGGCTCTGCAGACACACGCGAGGTTGGGGGCTCAGGCTTCCCGCCACAGTCCCATCAGACAGGCGGGGCCGGCAGGGCAGGGGTGAGGGTCAGCCAGTGGGGGAGGGGCATGGAGGTCAGCAGACTAGCTAAAGTGGGAACTAGGGGCAGGGTGGGATCTCGGCTCAGCCCATCAGCTGGTTTCAGGCTCACTCGGGAAGAAAGGGGCATCCACACTCCGGGAGGGATGGGGCCTGGACTTCCCAAACTCCAGGGTGCCTGGGAGGCTTGGGTGGCTCCTCCAGGAGCGGGATGTTCTGGGTGCCTCAGGGCCGGGCCCTGTGTGCAGGCCTCACCATCCACCGCCAGACAGACACAGGATCTGACTAGCAACCCCCTTTTCTGCCCCTGGGCTCGGCCTGGGGCTCAAGTCCCTGCATCTGTTATGAAGGTCTGGGGGCCAGGCCAAGGGTCCTGCTGCTGAGGCCTGCTGGGTGGGGCTGGAGGGGTTCTGAACACCCCACTAGTGAGGTGCCCATGAGCCAATGGCTTGGGGTTTGAGCCCCTGCCCCACCACAGCCCAGCTGCCAACCTGGTCCTCACCCCCACTGCCCAGGGGCCCCCTGGGGTCTTTCACCGAACGCCATGCCTGGCCTAGCGGGAGTTCATGGGGTCCCTTCTGGGGAGGAGGGGGCGGGAGGCTCTGCTGTCCCTTGGGCCCTGCTTCCTGGGACAGACTTGCCCACTTTCGCCCTCTGTGAATCTTCCTGCTCATCTGAGAACACGGCTGATCTCCTAATTCATTTCAAGCAAGGTGGTCCTGAGCTTATAGGGAACATTTCTGGATCCAAGAGAGTGTGCAGACCAGCCAATTAACTGGGACAGAGGGGTGGCTGGGGCCTGGGAGCAGCAGAAGGGGAGGGTGGGGACCTGGGGGTTCCAGGAAATGAGGGTGGGGGTCTGGGGGCTCCAGGAGGGGAGGGTGGGGGTTGGGGGCTCCAGGAGGGGAGGACAGAGTGGAGACCTGGCCATGGCATCTTGCTTGGTCCACACACCCTGGTGACTGGGGCGCCTGGCCTGGGCCGCAGCTGCAGCGCCCACACTGGGACACACGTGGTCTACACGTGAGCGTTCATTCAATGAATGGGCACCGGTCCAACAGGCATTCACATGCACAGACTGGGCGGCCACACGCAGCGCCCGGCATCCGCTCGGCATGCTCTGAACCAGCCACACTCACAGGGTGGCTCCGGGCAGCACCGGCCCTACCCGGGGGCCCCTGCCTCACCCTACAGCCCCCAGCCCTAAGCGAGGCCCTCCTCGGGGTCCAGCTGGGCGCCCATGTGCAGGGGCTCCCCAGCACACTGCCCTCGGCACAGTGCCGGGCCCGTCTAGGCGGATAGGAGAGTGACACGGAGGCCTCCGGGGAATAACTCCACGAGGACATTACCTCGGAACAGCGTAAAAGGCGCCGGTGATGGGCGGCAGCGAGCTTTACGCATCAGGGAACCAAGCGAGTGAGCCGAGAGACTTTGTTGGGCGCTTTCTATAAATATCACGAGCATAGCGCCTGGCTGGGGTGCTCCCCCTGGGGTTACTGTTTGGGCTTGGAGGGGGGTTTCCAGCCTGCCTGGGGTCCCCATGGGTTCCGGGCCAGCGCTCACTGTGGGGTGGCTCTAGGTCCATGCCTGCGCCCGGGGCTTTTCCGGGTGCGGGGAGCCCAGGAGCATCTCAACCGGCAGGTCAGCCCTGGGGCAGGAAGCACCAGCCCCCCAGCCCCCAGCCTGGTGAAACTGCGGGGGACATGTGGGTCCGAGGCCTGGGGACTGTCTCAGCCTCAAGCTACCTCCCCTGGGCCTGGGTGGGAGGAGGTCAGGGCTGCATGCCGACAGAGGGGAGCACAACCCTTCCTGCTTTCCCAGGTAGCCGCCTCACCCCCCGTCGGCCTGCGCACCCTTGTAGGACACCTGCTTGTAGGACGCCTGCTTGTAGGACACCTGCGAGGCCCCTGCAGGGCGCTGTGAGCATCACGACAACGGGAGGTGCTGCCCTAGAGGCCACTCCTCTGAAGCCAAGCGCCCTGCCCCCAGCCACCAGGGCCGGGGGTGGAAGGGCAGCTGTGGGGGCCGCACTGTGGGACTACGGCACCGAAGCCCACGGTCTGGCCAGCTGACCCTGGGCCCCAGAGGGCTCCCGGAGGGTGGGGCGGTACTCACCTGGCAAAGCTGGCCCCCTCCTCTGCTGCTGGATCTCCAGGTCGGCCAGCTCACTGAGCAGGGCAATGCCGTGAGTCCCTGAGCTACAGGGCGAAGGGCCTGTGCGTGGGGGTCCCGGGGCAGCGGCCAGCTGCGGGTCCGGCGGGCCGATGCCTGGCAGGTCCCCCAGGTCGATGGTGGCTGCCACCAGGGCGTCCAGGCCCAGGAGTGCTCCGGGCAGGCGGCTGTTCTTGAAAGTTGGCCCCTGGCCCTCTTCCTCCTCCGGCTTGTCCTCCTGAGCCTCAGCCCCCTCCTCCGACTCTGCTTCCTCCGGGGCCTGCTGCTTGCCTGGCCCGGCCTCATTGAGGACGCCCAGACTCCTCTGCTGCTGCGGGGCCTGGGGGCCGGCCCCTGATGAGGGCCCTGGCCCCACCTCCCCACCCCCGTCCACTGCGGCCCCCTCCTCTGCAGCCCCTCCCTGAGTAGAATGAGCCTGGCCAATGGCCTTGGGGCCCCCTCCCTCGAGGAGGGCCCCACATCGCAGTTCTCGAAGCCCCTCCAGTGGGCTGGGGTCTGTTGCCTTCCCCAGGGGTCCCCGCTCGGCAGGGTATGGGGTGGCGGCAAGGTCCTGGGTGGCCTCCCTGGCCCCTGAGGGCAACCCCGGCTCCTGTGGGCTCTGGGGGCTTCGGGGGGGCAGCTCCCCGGGCGGGAACGTCCTCGCTGGCTCAGGCTGGACCCTGGGGGCTGCAGTTTGCATAGTTTTGGGGTCCGAGAGGTCAGGAGAGTGCACGCTGCGGGACAGGGAGAAGCCCGAGCTGGCCATAGGACAGGCGTATCCAGGAGGCAGGTCTGCGAAAGAGCAGGTTTTGTCAGGAGGGGGCAGCTGTGGGTACGGGTGAACCTCTTCTAGATGGGGGAGGGTGGCCTCAGATCCCAGACTCACACCTGGGAGGGAGGGTCCCCGGCCCTCTGCCTTTGCCTTCGGAGCAGGTGAGACAGGAACGGGGAGCACGTTACACGACGGGGGGCCGAGACCCAAACTCCGGGCTGGGCCCAGCTCCTGCCACCGTCCCCGGCAGGCCAGGCACTTTGTCATTGGTGGCCGCCACTGCTGGGCAGTGAGCCCAACCCTCGTCCTGTCCTGTCTGCCAGGAAGTGGGGAGGAGATGGCGGGGGCCCTGAGTGCTTCCCCCATGGAAGGATTGTGGACGGGAAAGGAGAGAAAGAACAGAGGACATGCAACAGTGCCCTGGGCCCTGCCTGGGTAGGTGAGGGCACCCCTGCAGGTGCCCAACGAGGCGGCCCGCTCACTTCAGCTCTGCACACCCAGAAGTGGGAAAAGGCCTCAGAGTGGAAGGGGGCGGGCCAAGGTCAGCCCAGTGAGGCCCACTCTCACCTGGTTCCAACGTGCTAAGGTCGGCGCCAGACCGCCGGGCCTCCCCACTCTTGTCCTCGGAGCTGGGCAGCTTGGAGCCTGGCCCGGGGCTGCCCGAGGGGCAGACGGATAAAGTGCACGGGGCGCTGGGGCGTGGTGGCGTTGTGGGGCAGCCGGTGGGGGGCTTCGGGGTAGGCGAGTGGCAGCAAGGTGACAGCTTGGCAGGGCCTACGGTGGCCAGTGAAGGGGTGCCCTTGGCTGTGGGGGTTAAGGCAACTGGCTTGTGGGTGGACTTCAGGGTCTTCTCCTGGGCGGGCTCCTCCAGCTCCGGGTGATGGTCTTCGGGCTTCCGCTGTCAGGGTGAGGGAGAGGCTCAGGGCATCGTCCCGCGGGCGGGGATTCCAGGGCCAGGCCCGGCTGGAGCATGAGGGTCGGGAGGAGCAGTGCGCTGGGTGCCACGGGGGTGGGGGTGGGGTGGGGGTGGGGCAGGTACCTGGACGGGGGCTGCCCGCTGCTGCTGCTGCTTCTGCTGCAGGGCGTAGAGCTCTTGCTGCCGCAGGAGCTGCGACCGGGGGTACACGGGGAGCTGGCCTGGGTGCTGCACGTGGGAGGCGGGGCCCCGGCCCCCATACATGGGGGGCCACAGGGAGGCCTGGTCCATGACGTCAGCTGCGGGGAGGGCCAGAGGAGCCATCAGACCCAGCGAAACGGGACGCGGGCTGCGCCCCAGACACTTGAGTGACCCGTCTACCTCTCCCCTGCTTCCTGGGCAGCGGCCGGGGGCCTGCCTCGCTGCCCCACCCACCGCGGGCTGCTCCCTTCCTCAGACCCACTTCCCACACCCCACGTACCACAGCCTCTTACCAAGCGCATGGGGGGCGGTGTGGGGTGTGGGCTCTGAGGGCAGAATGACTAGCTGTGCGGGGCTGTCCTGGGAGAGGGGGAAGACGGAGGGCATGGAGCCGGGCACGGAGGTGGTGAAGCCTGGGGGCAAGTTCTGGTGCAGGGCGGGGTGCCCAAGGCCTGGGGACACAAGCACAGCAGTAAGGCAGCGTGGAGCGGGGAGCCCAGGCCGGCCAGGCCCCGTGCTCTTGGGCTGGTCAGCTCCAGGCCAGCCCTGCCCATCAAGCCCGGCCAGGACACGTGCCCTGCCCCATGCCCGCCGGCTGCCCCCCGACTGCCCTCGGAGCACTGACCGTAGGAATGTCCCCCCATCCACAGGGAGGGGCTGCGGGTGCGGGGCAGCCAGGGGGGGTGGGCAGGGTGCGGGTGGGAGGCCGGGTCCCCGCCCAGCTGGCCGCTCTGCAGGGAGGAGCCGCTGGCGATCATGAGATGAGGGGCCAGGTCTCCAGGGCAGCCACCTGCCGGGTGGACCCGGGAGAACTCTAGGCGGTCCTTGTTGTCCCTGTGGGTGACAGGGGTGAGGGTGGCTAAGGACAACCGCCAGCCACCCACCCAGCTCTTCCACCCCATCCTGTCGACGTCAGCCTTGGAGGGTCACGGGGACACCCCAGGATCAGGTGGGCCTCGGTACCGGGGGCCCCCGTCCCAGCTGTGGCCCTGACAGCGGAGGGAAGTCCCCAGAGCTCCCCCTGACACGACACGGGCAGAAGCCCCAGCAAAGCCCGGGGGCGGGGGGAGTGCACTACCCAGCCGGCGTCAGGCCACTATACCCAGGGCTGTGGCCTGGCTCCCGCCCCGGTGGCCAAAGCCCCCGCTCTTACTGCAGCCGCAGCTCCCGGCCGGCCAGCCCCAGGCGGTCCTCAGACAGGCGCACCCTTTCCTCCTCGGCCTCCAGGTCCAGTGTGTGCACAGAGCGGGGCGCACCGCCTGCTGCACGGGGAGGAGATGGTAGAAGGGTGGAGGGTCGGGGTGGCAGGGGAGCCAGCGGCTGAAGCAAGCAGGGACCCCGCTTCGAGCCATGGGGGCCAACGAACCGAGGGAGGGTCTCCTGCCTTGGCCTCAGGGGTTCTGCTGAAGGCAGGTGTGGGGAACTGGCGGCTTCGAGGGATGGGGCGGGCTGGTCAGCCCTTGGAGGGACGGGACTGCTGACGTGGGGAGGGGACGGCAGGAGCGCCCAGGGCCCATCCCTGGGAAGCTTCAGACGGGCCCATGAGGGCAGGTCAGCCACACTCCCCGCCTCCCTCCCTGCCAAGGGGCCTACCTTTGAAGGCTGGGGCTGCCCGTCCCTGCCGCCCGGCATTGGCGCTGTAGGCCGTCTCCGGCCGGCTCACCGAGTCCTTCTGCCGGGACAGGGCCACGGCGATGCCCACGGGCGGCTGCCTCACTTCCGCGTCACTATGCGGGGTGTCGTGCTCCCGGCTTCGGGCACAGTCGGGCCTCTCTGCCTCGCTGGGGGCCTGGGCTGGGCCCTTGGAGGCTGGGAACTTCATATCCTGCTGGGCACAGCTGGCCTTGAGGCCGCCCAGACCCACGAAGGGCGCCTTCTGGCCGACGACCAGGGCTTGGTTGCTGTACTTGAGTAAGTTCTTCATGGCCGAGACCTCGTCGGGCGGTGCGGGCAGGTCCTGGGGCAGGAGGGCGGCCTGCTGCAGGCTGCCGCTAAAGGGGTCCAGGTAGGTGCCAGGCTTGCGCTCCTCGCCAATGGCCATGGCAGTGCCCTGGCCGGACTGGACGCTCCACGGGGGCAGGTGGGGCCCGCCGTAGCCCAGAGAGGCCAGCTCCAGGGACTTGCGCTTGGCTTCAGCCCCGCCACCCCCTGGCTCTGCCTCGGGGGTCACCAAGTGCTGCTGATGCCGGATCCGGGCCACCTTCTGGGCCCCAGGGGGACCTGCGGGGGTCTCCTTGCTGGCGGTCTTATCTAAAGTGCAGCAGGCCTGGGTGACCTTCCCACCCAGCGGGTCCTGGTGGCCTGGCCGGGCACAGTCCTGTGAGTGGGCGGGCAGCTCGAAGTAGCCACTTTTGTCCAGACCGCCTTTGGGGAGCCCGGAGAAGGGGGTCTCGGGGCCTGTGCTGTTGAGATACTCCAGGCCCTTGAGCCGTGGGTTGAGTGCAGCCTCAAAGCCCCCAGGCCGCCGCTCGCCCTTGCCCTCGGCCTTCAGGTGGGCATAGGAGACCCCATAGGGCACGGCATGCTCGGGGGCCAAGGTGCCGTCGAGGTGTCGGTCTTTGCCCTCACCTGCCACGGCACAGGCCTCGGTGGCCTGGAAGGGGCGGCTCTTCTCAGCCAGGTGTCCCACGGAAGGCACGAAGGTGGGCCCGCTGGCCTTCAGGTCTCGGGGGACTTTGTCCTGCAGCGGGCAGAGCCCGTCCGGGCCCGCGTGCAGCTGCAGGCAGGGGAAGGAGCCGGCGGCCGTGCTGAGGGGCGGGGGTGGCCCGGTGGGCAGGCCGGACGGCACGGTATAGGCCACAGCATGATGCAGCATCTGCCGCCGCTCCAGGCACTCGCTGAAGGCCGGCCCGGGCTCCGCGGGGCCTGCCGCCTCCTTGGGGCAGCGTCCGGAGGCCGCGACGCCCACGCCCGGCCTCACCAGCATGCCACCCGCACAGCTGGCCAGTGCGGCCTTGCCCATCTCACCGTTCAGCACCTTGGTGTTAAGGAGGCAGGAGGCGAGGTGCTTGGGGCGGCCCTCGCAGGCCCCACGGGGCGTGACACCACTCTCCTTGCAGTGGCCGTCCGCCGGCATGGGCAGCACCAGCTTGTGGCGCTCCTTGCTGCCCTCCTCCTCGGCCGCCGGCCGCTCCTTGCCCTCCGCCGCCTTGCTGGCCTTCTCTCTGCCCAGGAGGAAGCGGTCGAAGTCCTTGGTGCCCTTCTGCAGGGGGCCGGCCTCGCCTCGGTCACGGCTGCAGGAGCCGATGGGGTGGCCGGGGGCGGCCCGGGCCACGCCGGGGAAGTTGTGGTTGGCAGGCAGGAGGGTGGGCTGGGGGGGCAGGTAGAAGTTATCTGCATGCCAAGAGAACCGAGGTCACTGGGTGAGCTGGGGCAGGGGCTGGAGAGGTCCGACTTCCCCAGGACACAGGCCTTAGGAGCCTCTCCACTGCCACCAGCTGGCAGTGACCCGCGGCTACCGTCTGGGAAGGTTTACAGTTGAAAAAGACATCGTGTCCAGTTCCCCATGCTCACCACGTGGAATCGTACACCCCGGAGCACGGGCACATTCACACTGTGCGACTGTCCGTCTAGGACTCTCGGGTCATTCTAAACCACAGTGCTGTGCCCCGTCAACGGAACTCCCGCCCCTGCGAAGGGCCCAGACCCTTGCCCCGCCCGGTGCCCAGGGATGAGTGGGGGGAGCGCAGGAACAGGTGGTAGTGAGCGCTGACCAGGCATCCCCCCCCCCCCATGCATCGCTGGGGGAGCGGGACCTGGGCCGGTCTTCACAAACAGCCGCAGAACCTTCAACGCCAGGGAGCTGCGGGCTGGCTAGGTGGACGGTGGCGCACATGGCCTGGGGCATGGCACGGCCACCACGCAGCAGGCGGTGCCCAGACACCCAGCCACACGGAGTGCTGCAGGAGCGCGCCTGCGGGCGGTGGGACCATGCACGGAGGACCGCTGAGGGCCAGCTCTGACCAGGCCCCGGTGAGAGCTCAGACCCCCAGGACAGCATGAGGCCCCATCTGAGGCTGGGCTGGTTGTGAAGGACCCGGGGAGGCCCCTGGCAACTCTGCATGGCCACTGTGGATGCCTCTGGCTGGGGCTCTGGCTCAGAGAAGGACGACGAGAAAGTGGCCCCAGCCGACAGTCCCTACTCCTAGCCTGCTACCGGCTTTCGACACCCTGCAGCTCGGGCCCATGTAGGCGGGTGGGGGGCGGGTGGAGCCCCGGCTCCCTGTGCTGGGCTACTGCTTGCTGTCCAGCCTGGGCCCTTGGCCCGGGGCAAGCCCTTCCCGCCCGGGGCCATGCTCTCTCTGGGGGTCCCCGGCCGGCTGTGGTGACGCCCACTGCTCCCAGAGCGAGGGCTGGGGTCCTGTCTCTGGGGACCGGGGGGCTACCCCCTACACCCAGCTGGGGTGGCAGACAGGCTGCGCGGAGGGCCTGGAGCCCAGAGGGGGCAGACGAGGGGGAACAAAGAACATTTGGAACTTGTAAAACTGTCCTCAGTCCAGAAGTTCCTTGTCAATTTCCTGCTAATTAAAACAAGGGGGAAGAGGGTAGCCTGGGTGAACCCTAATTAGCTTGATTTCCGAAACCCAAATGTTCCTGGATGCGACTCCACCACAGTGCTGAAAGCCGAGAGGCCACCAGCGCTCCGGGATGCCAGCGACCCGCTGCTGGAGGGGTTCTGGCTCTGGTTCAGCCCTGACGAACGCTGTCCAAACAGTTGCACTTGTGGGAGTTTGGGGGACCCAGCCCGTGGCCTGTGGGGGGCTGTCCTCGGGGGAGCAGGGCACCTGGCCCAAGCTGAAGGAAACGTGGGTTCCCTGGGAGCGTCCAGCATCTATCCATCCCCTGGGGATGGGGGTGGGGGGCTCTCTTGCCCCCCCCCCCCCACCGCAGGCCAGGTCTCATCTGCATTAATCCCAGCCGGCCAGTCCCGGGCTGGGTCAAGGCTGAGGCTTTTCCGACCTCAGCTGCCCTGCCAGGCCCAAAGTCACAAGACACACCAATGTCCTGGAGTGGGAGGCTAGTTGGGAGAAAGGGCTGGCGGGGGGGTAGGAGGACAGGAGGGTTAGCCATAGGCTCACCTCCCAGACTGCCTCGCTGCCGTCCCCTTCCTCCCCCGAGACCCCCTCTGATCTAACCACTACCTCTTGGAGCCCTGCCTGGTGTCCTGTCCATCTTCCAGACCCTGCTGGGTGTTTGGTGGGCCCCTCCTCTGCCTCCACGGAGACCCCCAGCCTCAGGGCTCCTTGGGCCCCCCCGAGCTGTGTCTGTCCTCACCCGGGGGCTCCCGTGGCACGGACCCCCACCACGTGTGTCCAGCCTCCTCCCGGATACCACTGGGAAAGCCCCTCTGTGTGGACGATGGCCCCCCTCCGAGCTGCACCCCTCCCGCAGCCTGGCCACAGACGGAGGTCATCTAGGGCCTCCTGGTCCTCGTGTCCCAATCCGTCTATACCACCTGTCATCTGAAACATGTAACCAACACAACAGTCTCCCTGCCCATCTCCTGGGCACCACCCAGACAGCCCTTTCTAAGGCCCAGATGAGATGGCACTCCACCCAAGAAAAACCTGCGAGACAGGGCCCGAAGGCCCCCCGGCCACTCCCCACAACCTGTCCTTTCTCCAGGCAGCCCCACCTCCCTCGGGCTCCTCGATGGGATCCATGCCCTGGAGGTCGGGCCTTTGCACGACAGTGTGTGCGTGCACACGGGAGAGCGTGCTCGCGCGGCCCCACCAGTCCTGTCTTCTCTTCAGCAAAGCCCCGACCTCAGTGTCCCCTCTCCAGGGACGCCTCTGGAGGCCCCCTTCTGCCAGTGGAGGGAGAGCCCCTCCTCTGTGTGCTGGGACACACTGCTGCCCCGACATGGCCTGCAGCCTCTGTGTGACCCGAGGGCCTGGTACACAGTGGGGGCCTGGGACTCGTGCTGCTCAGTGAGGCCACTGGTGCCGGCTCCTGGGGGCCTCCACACCCTGCCAGATGGCATCTTCTCCCTGGGCTGCCCAGGCAGGGGGAGGGGACAGGAAATAGGTGTGCGGGGCAAGGCTGGGTGCTGAGGGAGCTGAGCGCCACCCCTCGGGACCGCAGTTACTGGAGACGCTTCCACGGGAGCCAGAGAGGTCCCGGCAGCACGGCTGTGGCTTCAGAGTGCTCACCTGGCCCCAGCGCGTAACCTGCCTCTGGCCCTGCTCCTGGGACGTTCAGCCCTCCAGGAGCCTGAGAAGCAGGCTCACTCTCCTTCAGCCCCTGCACTGCTGTGGCTGAGACCCGGGGGAAGGTCTGCCCAGGCGTGCCGCCTTTACCCAGGGCCCCAGAAGCCCCCGGCCCCGCCCTGCCCCACCCTCCGGGATGCCCTGCGCCCCAGACCCCAGCACGGCCCCAAGCCAGCACTTGCCTTTTTGGGTTCCATAGAAACGATGTTGCCCGTAGAGAACATTGCTGTTTCCATGGTGATCCAAGTGGCTCATGGGTAGGAAGGTGGATGCCAGACTCCCCGAAAATCTGGGGTACCCTGGAGCTAGAGAAGCAAGGAGACTGGCTACAGAGTCACCTCCCAGGCCGAGGCCGCGGCCGCCCCGACCCTAGGGAGGTGAGAAGCGGTGGGCAGCCCGGGGGCGACGCCCCGCAGAGCCGGGTGCATAGTCCGCCGGTGGGAAATCAACCCATCAATACATCATATTAACTCTGACTTGACTAACACCATCCCTCTGGTGCGGCACAAATTGAATTGCTGATGGGCTGGGAGAGGAGGATGGGGGACGGAGGAGGGTGCCTGTGCTTCCTCCCCCAGCAGCCCTCGGCAGCACGGGAGCTCCGGGCAGGGCAGCAAAACGGCTCTGGAGAGGCAACCTGGGAGGACACACACGCTGGACACGGGCTCGACTCCCAGCCAGCACGGCCAGGGCCAGACACCCCCTTGGCCTGCTACGTCCAAGCTACTGGGCGGCTCCGGGGTCGGGCAGCCCATGCCCTGGGGCTGGCGCAGTTGGGGTGTGGCAGAGCCCTGTCTTGCTGGAGGCGGCCGGCCCCGCGGGCTGTCCACGGGCTGGGCTTCCTCTGTGCTCTGCGATCTACAGAGGGAGCTGGCCCCCAGCCCGGAGACCCTCCCTGGCACTTCTGAGTCATGCTAGCCAGGCCCTTCTCTGTCCCCCTGGGGCCTAAACTGTCCTCCAGGCCTGGCCCTGCCCAGCACAGGAAAACCAACCGCACCCTGCCCCCCCCCCACCCCCCCATCCCCACCAGCCGTGGACCTTGGGGGCTCCAGCCATCTGGGACACACACACTGGCCCAGAAGGGATGAAGACGGACAGAAGTTAGCATGGCCTGGGAGGCCCGTCCAGGCCCTGGGGCCCTGGCCAGGCACAGGTGTGTCTGCTGGACGCCCAGAGCCACCAGTCACCTTGAATGTGGTTCTTCACCACCAGTAATTCCTGACCTGGCCGAGCAGGGAGCGGTGGCAGTGTGGGCCCATCGCCGGGGCCGCCGAGTGGCCAGCTGGGCTGTGGCGGGCAGGACAGTCTTACTCTAAGACTTGTGCTTTGAGCCAATGCTCTGAACTTCTTCTCCATGGAAAATGTGCTCTGTAGGAGTTTCTCTTGGGGACCCCATGATTGTCCCAAGAGCGGCCGGCTCCTGGGAGTAGCTTCCCACCCTTCCGGGCAGCCTTGGCTGCCAAGAAGGAGCAGCCATCCAGGGGTTTCCCCAGGGAGCAGGGCCACAGGGACAGGGAGAGGGAGGAGCTGCCACGGGGCCCTGTAGACAGCCGTCCCGGAAGGGCAGGACAGGCCAGGTCCCCAGGCGAGTGCCTGTCGTAGGCATGCCGGGAGCCACACGCCTGGGGACCAGGGGCACCGGCACCCCCTCTGAGTGTGTCACAGTGGGGTCCATTCCATCTTGCTCATCAACTGTTTTCCAAACTCCATTTATGACCGAACCCTCTGCTGCCCCATTGGAACATTCCTTGTAACAGCTGGTGGCTGAGCACTCCAGAGTAACTTGTGGGAAACACCTTTCCAGAAGGGGCAGGGTCAGAACCACAGGACAGACCTCCAGGCCCCCATGTCCTCAGAGGGCCTGGGGCATTCACTCACTGCCTGAGGTGGGCCTGCCGGGATGCCGAGGCTGCCTGGGGGTCGGGGGGAGGGTGGAGGCCGGTGGGGCCTGGCTGTATCTCAGTGTGGGGGGGCAGCTGTGGGTGCACGGGGGGGGGCAGCCCGGAGCCCACTGTCATTATCAGGGGCCCTGGAGCCCCTCGCCAGGCCTGAGGCTAGGGGGGAGCTGTGCCAGCATGGGGCAGGCTGTCTCTCAGCTCAGAGGTTACGAATGGGGCTGCAGGAGCAGAGCTTGGAGTGGAACACGGCCAGCAGGGAATGGGGGTGCTCCCGGATCCCCAAAGAGCAGGCTCCCATTCCACACGGGGTGGCCTGCCACCCGATCCCAGCGGGCCCTGCGGCAGAGGCAGGCCACCCTCCAGACCCTAATGATGCCGTCTTATGTCCTCTGGCCCAGTGGGTCCGAGGTGAAGCTGTGGAGTCCCCTCCCCAAGGACCGTTCTATGCAGAATGTGTCCCAGGTCCCAGAGGCTCACAGCACCCCACTACACCGGCCCCATCTGCAGCCTCCAGGAGGCCCTAGAGGTCTCCCTGCTTCGGGCTCACACCCCTGGGCTCATCTGATGGCTCGGGAAAGGTGCCAACGGCCGCCCTGGCCTGTCCCCTTGAGCCCCTCCTGCTGAAGGCAGGGCTGGGTCCGGAGAGCCTGGCCAGCTGGCCTGGTCCGTGTGCCGAGATGCATCTGGAACTGCTGCTCCTGAGATTAAACTCAGCTCCTGGAGGCCTTGACAAACGCTGCGAGCGGGCCGGGGACAGGAGCAGCAGGGCAGGGGGCCAGGCCTGTGTGCGCTGTATGGGGGAGCGGTGAAACCACCACAGCTGTCCCCTTTTAACTGGCTGCTGTTAAATGTTTTACGGGCCTCGTTTTGGTAAACAGAAGTCTGTAAATTCCTCCTTCCCAGAACCCGTTTCCCGGGCGTGGACCCCCCCCCACCCCCCACCCCGTGACCCCCTCGGGAGGTCCAGGCCTGCAGCCCACCCGGCCTCTTGGGGAGCAGGCGCTCAGCTGGCAGGGTGGGGGCAGTGAGGGTACGGCCTGAGCTGGTGGCCGTCCAGGCCGGGGCGCAGGGGCCCCACTCCCACCTCCAGCCTCCCCCCGAGACCCCAGAGGGGATTTGGGCTGGGGGGAGGAAGTCGGGGGCCCACGGGGGGAAGAAGCAGCAGAAGGGGCATGGGCTGGGGCCTGGGGGGGCTGGAAGGGGATCTGGGGGGCCCCTAGCCCAGCCCTTTCCCCCAACATGATCATGCTCTCTGAACTGAGGAAAATAAACAAGGATTTTACAAACCGGAGCAGCTGTTCTGAGAGGGCATCAGCCAGGGCCGATGTGGCTGGGACCCCCGGCTGCTAGCCTTGAAGGGGCTGTGGCGGGGGGTGAAGGTGGGGCTGCGGTCATCAGGAGGGCTCGAGGCACAGGGATCGGAGTGGGGGGCTGGATATCCAGGAACCCAGGACCAGAGGTCCTCAACCCCACATTCCTGCAGGGGACAGTGTGGTCTGGGACCTCCTTCCCAGACCCTTGTATCCCTTGCAGTTGGGGCTACCGTGACCACCTTAAGGGACAGGTGGTGATTGCGTGTAAATCAACGGTCCATGGTGGGGGGCCAGGTCCCGGGCCCATCCCTGGGTTCCCACCGCCCTCGAGGCCCTGGAGGGCCTTGATGAGCTCTGAGGCAGGGCCCCGGGCCTCAGTGGGCGTCTCATGATGGACACTCTCCATCTGCCGTCGCTGCTGTGAGCTGCCAGGAGACTCAACCTAATCCCGTGACACAAGGGACAACAGGGGACAAAGGGTCAAGGCCATCACCCGGTGGCTGTAATGAAGCACAAACAGTCAGGTGCTGGGCAGGAGCAGCGCAAAACAGGTCCCTGGGCTGCTGGGGGCAATGACCCCACACCGCGACGCCTTCGCTGGCTCTCCGGGAAGGTCGCGGGAAGTTGGGGGGTGGGCAGAGGACAGCGGGCAGCTCGCCCCAGGTAGGGGCTGCTCTGAAGGCAGGTCTGAAGCACAGCAGAGATAGGAACAAAGGCAGGGACACTTCAGAGGGGACAAGGACAAGAAGACAGGGGTGCCATGGAGGGCGGGGGCTTCTCCCAACCCCAGTGAAGAGGTGGGTGCCTGGGAGGACCCAAGGCCCTCTGCAAGCCCCTGAGCCACGAGGAAGGAGGGGCGGCCCCGGCACCCCCGTGTCTGCCCTCCTCTCCCAGTGGAGCCGCTCGGCCCACCCCGCAGGACCTCCTCACGCCTGGGTCCCACTGCAGTCCTTCCCCACCCACCCCGGGCCAGACCCCAAACCTCTGCTCCACTAAGGCTGGGGGGCAGCAACCCCCCGACCCTGCCCTCCCAGGGGCCGCCTTCCTAGGGGGGCGCTGGGCACTGCTCTCGCCGTCTCTCAGGAGGCCAGGTCTGGGGGCAGGGGGTGTGGCCAGCCAAGCAGAGGACCGGGACTCTCTGGGGGAGGCTGGGGGTCCCCAGCGCAGGCCCACAGAGCTCAGTAGACTCCCGCCACCTTCCCTCCGCCAGGGTCCTGCCTTTCCGCAGCAGGCGCCCCTGTCCCCAGGCCACCTTGGCAAACAGCACTGCTATCTCCCTGCATGGGTCACCCTCCCCTATCCTGAGGCTCCAATCCCTGGACGAGCCTTGAGCTGGGGCGGCGGGCCGCCAGGAGGGTCCCAGCGTCAAACCCGGAAGGCAGCTCCCCACAACATGACCACTGGGGGCGGGCTCTGAGGAACCAGACTGCCCGTCTGGCCAATCAGAGCCCTGTCTCCTCTGGGTCAGGCCCACTCTTGGGGGGGTTCAGCAAGGGTCAGCCCCTCCAGATGCAGCCCCAGCAGACCTCGCACCCCTGCCTGCCTGCCGGCCCTCATGGATCCCACCCTGGCCCTGCCACACTCCTGTCAGTCAGGATGCTGCCACACATGGCCGGCTAGGGGTCCTGGCCCCACGCCTGACCCTAACTGGATGCTGGCTCTCTCCCACGTGACACCCCTTCCAGGATGTCAAGTGTGGGCTTCAAGTGTGGCACACAAGTCTACTAAATGACAGTGACCACCCAGAATGCTAGGTTCAGAAGGATTCTGAGGCTGTACCCACATGCCGCTGGAGTGCTGTGATTGACTAGTTTTTAATGTCTGCCCTGGGAAGGGGAGGAGCGTTGGCAGCTAGCTGGCAGGACATGGGCCATCCCTGCTTTAGTATCTGAAGAGAATAAGCTTGCAACAGCCCCTCCCCATGTCCTCCCTGCTTCCGTCCAGAGGCCCCCTCACACTTGGTGGTCAGACCCGTGGGGGTCCACGCTGGGCTTTCAGAGTGAGACTCCCTCTCTGGGATGGAGTGGGCTTCGCAAGCTCAGCGCTCGGGGAGAGCCCACGCCTCAGCCTCCCACAGCTGGGGGTCGGGGCCCCGGTGTGGGCTCTTGGTGGTTTCGGTCTCATCCTATCTGTCCAAGTCCCGGTTTGGCAGCTCCATGCATACACACTGCCCCCCACTGCACAAGGTGCGGGGCCTGGCAGCCCTGGTCTCCTCCCAGGCCCAGAGGAGTGCTAAGAGCAGGGGAAGGGGACGGGCTCCTGCAGGCATCTCTGGAACAAAAGCAGTGGGCAGCCTGCCTGGGATCCGGGCAGGTCATGGACCGTCCCGGGCTCCTGGCACACGCTCTGCACGGAGGAGCAAGGCTCAGGGTGCCCAGAGCACAGAGGCAGAGCTCCTCAGAGCGAGGTGGGGCAAACCGGCGTGACCCCCAAAACCTTCACTGACATCCCACAGTACAACTCTGACTGCTAGGAAGCCATCCAGGGGCGGCCACCTGCCCTCCAGAGGGCTCCAAGCCCCATGGTTAGGGTGGCCTGGCCACACGCAGGCCAACGTGCCTGGGGCCACGAGAACACCCCAACCCAGCCCCACATACGGCTGGGCCGCAGACAGGCCATCTTCCCCGAGCGGTGACACAGGGACCTCTCCCCAGCGTGGAGAGTGCTGTCCTCACACGCACTCCCTCTGCAAATGTCAGCCCAGGAAGGGGCCAAGGCTGCTGGCCCAGTGGTGGACAGCTGCCACAGGGCACAAGCCAGGACAGAGTGGTCGCCGGCGAATGCCCAGGGAGGCCTCCGCCTGGCACGGGCTGGCCAGGAGGCCATGCTTTGACTGTATCACGCTGGGTCAGAAGGGCTCTTCTGGTCAGGGCGGTGTGCAGCCGGGGCGACGGAGGCCCAGACGTGCCGTGGGCTCCCAGCCTCTTGGGCACCACTCTTGAGCAGTGACGATGACCTTTGCAAGGGGCAAGGGCCTTGGGCCTGGTCCCGCACGGTCCTGACTCCCCCTGCCCCCCACAACTGCCTGGGCACGGGGCCGCAGGCACCCTGGCTTGGGTCCCCATAGGAGCTGGAAAAGGGGGAACCTACTCCCGACACGAGGAAGGCAAAGGGAGACAGGGTTCGGGGACACCCGGGGCCTCCGAGAGAAAGGGAGCAGTGGACAGCCTCCCAGTCAGGCTCTCCGGACTCGAAGCCCACCACACACTTTCCCAAGCCTGTTTCCTCCCCTATAAAACGGGGAGCCGCCCACATACCAAGTGTTGCCCAGAGAAGTAAACAAGCCAGAGCCATCCCTGGGCCAGGGTCAGCACAAAATGTCATTATCCCAAGCACCACAGCTGTGCTCCTGGCCTGACCTAGAGCCAGGGACTGGCCCTGGCCTCCCGACCTCAGGGCCACCTGTGGCCTCAGGACCGGGAGCAGCACCGGGCAGGCTGGGCCAGCAGAGTGGCCCCTGCCCGGGACTAGCCTCCCAGGGATCAGGTTGGGACCTGTGCTCCCAGCAACCAATTACACAAGTCAGGAGCCCCCTGGAGGAAGCCCAGGTCAGGCCTGCAGCTGGGGGGTGGACTGCAGGCTGGGACCCTGATGGGGACATGGACCAGGGCAGGGTACAGCCAGGGATGGGGGGCATCGGCAGGGGTCAGGGAAGGCTGGCCACACAAAAGCCCCAAGGAGGCTCTGGAGGGGGTCCGAGGTCCACAAGAGACGGGCCTCCCTGATTTCCGTGTTGGGACCCAGGGAACTTGGGCGCCTTCCCACACTCTGTCCTCAGATCGCAGAGCAGTCAGCTGTCCCCACGAGCCACCTCCTTCCTTCCAGCATGGGCAGGGGTCAGGGAGGCAGGGCGAGGGGGCCGCAGATGTGGGCGCCTCCTTCCCCGCTCAGGAGAGGGGCGCTAAGAGTCATCAGTGGTTCTGGGGGGGCGGAGTCCCAGGAGATTTGAGCCATCAGGGAAACTGAGGCCAGGAGAAGAAGGAGCTGACAGGGCTTGGGGAGAGGGGCCGGGGTCCAGGGCGGAGACACGCCTCAGACAGCTCCTCCAGATGGTTCTGGAATACAGAGCTCCAGGAGGCAGGATGACCTCTGGGGTCACGCGGAGATGATGGAAGCTGGGTGACACCTTGGTCCCTCACACAGCCGTGCTCCGGGCTCCCACTCCCTCCCCAGCGTTCCCATGAGGCTGAGGCCTGAGGTCCTGGAGGGGCAGCTGGCAGGATGTGGGGAACTGGGGGCTGGGCGCAGCAGGGAGCGCCCACTGGAGGCCGGCCCAGCCCCAGAGGGAGGCCCGCGGGGCCCACAGCCGGGGATGGCACGTGGGCCTGCTGCCTCCCAAGGCTCCCCCTCCAGGTGGCACAAGAGACCATGAGTAGCCCGGGCTATGGTGTGCAGCAGCTAAGGGGCCCCACCCCTCCCCAGCTGAGCCCCCAGGAACAGAATCCCCTTTCACCGGCCCTGTGGGTGGTCCCAGCCCGGCAGCTGGGGGTGGGGTGGGGAGAGAGGGGCCAGGCTCCATGACAATGGGACCAGCTGTGCTGTGAGCCCCCCCCCCCCCCCCCCCCCGCTCCAACCCACCCAGGGCAGGCGACCCACCCAGGGCAGGCGGGCTGGACACTGGCTCACCCCTGCCCTGGGCCAGTTCCGCCACCCACTCCCACCTAAGCCTCAGAGGGGAACGTCCAGCTTCCGGCAGGACCCTTCATTTGGGCGAGCCTAGGAGGCCCGGAGGCTCTGCCCCAGGCCAGATGTTCCAGGGCGGCTCCTCTAGCGCCAGGGTGCCTCCCCTGCACCCCAGCTGCTCCGCCAGGGTTGCAGGAAGCCTGGGCCCTTGCTCTGGGGGCTGCCCCCAGCTGGCGAGCTAGGTCCGCTAACAGAGAGGTGGGGAGTCCTGTCTGGAGTTGGCGGGGTGGGGTCACCTGAGTCTCTCCCCTGACCTGGCCCCCACCTGCTGCCCTGTCCTGGCCTCCTGACCCTTTAGGGGCCCAGCCCTGGGCCAACCCCAGGTCAGGGAGGGGTTGGTGCACAGGCTTTGTGGGGCACCTGCCACCCTGCCCATCCTGGGGGCGGTGGAAGAAAGCAGGACGAGGGTGAGAGCCAGACCTCTAAGCAGCCCGCCCAGGCAGCCCACCATGCCTGCCGGCCCCCACTCTCCGGCCGTGTCGCGTGCCCCCCGCCCGCCTCACCCCCCTTCTCTCCGAACACACACGGCAGAGAAACAGGCCCCGGCACGCGGGGAGCCAGCTGGCACCCAGTCAAACTAGCAGCCAGGCACGCTGCCAGGGCAGCCAGCCAGCAAGCGCTGCCACTCGCTCCGGCCCCACCCGCCTGCCGGCCTTTACGCTCCAAGCTTGCAGCGAGGCAGCCGGCACCACGTGGCCTGTCGGGGGAGCGAGGCTGCAGCAGGCAGACAGGCAGAGGGCGGAGGGCAGGGGAACCCCCGCAGGAAGGAGATCCCGAGGCGGGGCAGCTCAACGGAAGGCAGAGAAAAGGGAGACGGCGAGGGGGTAAACTGAGGCACAGGCCTGGAAGGTATATGTGGTTGCATGGACCCCAGGACACCCACACACCAGCTACCCTCAGGTAGGACCTGGCAGGTTGGGGCGGGGGGCGGGGGGTGTGCTCTCCCCTTCAGAGCTGCTGCCCCTTCCGAGGCCCATCTCGGCCTTGGACAGGCTCTGCTCCCTACACGCCCTGTGCTCCAGAGGCGGGATGGGTGGTTAAGAGGCCACATCCTCTCTTCCGTCGTCCTCTGTCCACCTGCCCTTGCCCACTGAGCCCCTCGCCGTGGCAGGCATGCTCTCCCCCAGCAGGCTGCGGGCACGTGGAGCCCCAGGCGGTGCAGGCAGTGTTTGGGGGCTGGGTGGAGGGACAGGCCTCAGCGCTGGCCTGAGAGGGACAAATGTCCTCAGTGTGGCCTAGCCCTGACCCTCTTCCCACTCAGGCCACAGAGAAGCCTCTGGAGCACTCTGGCCAGGGTGGAGGCAGGCCCGCACAGGCTAGGGTGCCCCCCCCAGCCAGGTGGACTCTCCTGGGGCTGCAGCTCGGGGTGGCCGGGTGCCCCAAAGGCTACCAGCCGCTCGGCTGGTGCAGCCGTTGGCTCAGGGGAAGTGAGTGGCGGGAGGCCGTTGAGGGTGCTGTCTGCAGCCTGCCTCCCACCCCACCCTCCCCACAGCCCGCAGGGGGCAGGACAGGGACACCTTCTCCCCGAGCCCCAGGGCAGGTGGCACTGCCCACAAACCGCCCTCCATGCTGGCGAGGTCCCCAAGGGGGGGACAGAGGGGAAGGGGATACATGCCTCCTGAAGCAGAGCTGCCACCCCGACCACGGGCCATCCTTGCATGGAGGGGAAACTGAGTCAGCCAGCCCGGGTGCGCCCGTGCGCCTGGGGCTGGGGCTGGGGCTGGGCCCGGGTGGGGCCGTGGCCGTTATTCCGTTACTTTATTTTGAGGTGGTCCCCCCCTGGCTGTTGCAGGCCTCCTGCAGCCTGCTACCCCACACTCGGCCCCTCCCTCCCACAGACATCCTTCCCAGATGCTCCTGCCAGGGCTGGGAGCCTGCCTGGCCGACACAGAAGGCGGAAGGGCTGGAGGGGCCGGGGGGAGAGGTGCGGAGAGTCTGGGGCCCACCCACAGCCGCTTCGAAGCTCGAGCCAGGGCCCAGCCCCCTCTGCACCGGCTCTCCCCGGGGAGGCCCCTCAGTGTGCAGGGGCAGGGAGCCCGTGGGGTGGAGGTCAGTGTGGGCCAGCGATCCTGCTCTGCCTGCCCGAGGCCTCGGGCCGCCCTGGCCTCCCCACCAGGAACGAGGGCCGCTCCTTATCGCCTGCCCAACACGGGCCCTCCACACAGCGCTCAAGGCCCAGATTATTTTAACAACTGTCCCTCACTTGTCACCTGTCCTGTTTGGAAAACAGCCCCTTTCTTGTTGCACAAAGAGGTTTCTCTGGCTCTCCAGCAGCGCCGGGCGCTAATCTCCCTGCCTGGAACACGCGGCAGGCGCAGTGTGTGGGTGCGCGCTCGGCAAACTGCGGTGCCTGCCGCCCAGCAGTCACTGAGTTACGGCGGTGCCCGTGCCAGGAGCGGAGAGCCCTCTGCGCCCGCTGCCAACAGCAATTACCTCTCTGCGTGCCAGCCAGCGCTGCCGGGCTTAACCCTTCCCAAGCCGCCGGGATACCAGCAAGCGTGGGCCTAGGGCTGCTACCCACGTCGCCGCACCAGGGGGCTGAACAGACCGCAGAGAGCTGGGGACACTGCGGGGAGCTCCAGAGTCCCAGAGGGGCCTCCGGGGGCCTTCCTGCCAGCCACACAGCCTGTGCGTGCAGGGCTGCGTTCCATAGGAGGCCAGGGGCCTGGGAGGGACTCTGCTCATGTTGACAGCTCTCTCCTCCCCACCCCTCCCTCCCGGCGGGCACATCTGGAGCCCACACCTCCCCGAGTCTGGGGAGGTGGGTGCAGCCCCAGGCAGAGGGTGCAGCCCGGCCCCGGCCTGCCCAGCTGTGCTCCACATTTCCTCGGCTCCCCCAGAGCCCCCTCAGCCCCACCTCCTTCCCTCCCTCTCTGCCCATCTGTGCTGCATGTCTGGCTGGGACCACGGCCTGGTGCCCCCCCACCCTGTTTCCAACCAATTACCACCTCCGCCATGGGGGCTTCCTCCGCAGGCCACAGCAGGGGAGCCCCTCTTCTTGCCCCCGCCCCGGACTTACCTTCATGGGAGTGGGAGAACCAGATCTGGGAGGTGGCGGGGTGGGAGGCGCGGTAGGCCTGCTCCGAGGGGGCTGGGGCGGGGCCGCTGGGGTGCGTGGGGGCCGCCGAGCCCAGGCTGCCGGTGAGAAAGCTGCCCATGAAAGAGGAGGCCGGAGAGTTCCCCATCAGGCGGCTGCCGGCTGTGGACACGGGGGTGGGGGGTGGGGGGGCAAGAGTGAGTCTGGGCAGGGCAACCCCACCAGGGAGCCCTGCCCGGTGCTGACTCTCGAGCCCCCAACTCCCGGGGCTTCTGTCTTCAAATAGCTGAGGGGCCTCCGGCAGGAGAACCCGCCCGCCCTGCCCAACAGGCGCGCTCGGGGTCCGGCGCCCTCCCGTGACCGTTTGCACTTCTGCCCCCCGCCCCTCAGCAGCCAGATGCCAAGCACTGTGTCTGTGGGGAACAAGCTGGTCTGCGGGGGGGGCCTTCTCCTCTGAGGCAGAGCCCCTCTCTCCCAGGCCCCGGTCCCTCTGCCGGGGCAGACCTGCCAGACTGCTTTGCCCACACCTCCCAGAGAGCTCCAGCGTCAGCAGAGGCCCCAGCCCTGCGGGCCCCGCAGCCTCTGCCCACCCCCCTGGGCAGCACCGGGTGGGGGATGGGCCTCTCCCCACAGTGGGGTCCCCAACCTTCTCCCCCAGGTCCAACCGACGGACTCCTCTGCCCAGTCCCAGGTGAGCGAGACCGAAACGAAGGCCGCAGAGGGAAGGATGAGAGAAGCCTGAGGAGGAAGTGAGGACCCGCTTTTCACAGCCGCCGGGGTCTCTCGGGCTCGGTCCCCGATTGGGCGGACAGGCGGGCGCACACAGCCATCTGCCTCCCAGACCCTCTGCGCTTCCCCCGGTAGCCGGCCTCGCGGCCCTCCAGGTCCACCGGCACCCTCGCCACTGCCTCCTCTCTCCCCAAATCCAGTGGCCACGGCCAGGCTGAGCGAGCCTCCCTGGATTTCCATGCCAACCGGGCATCTGCGCTCACAGACCGCTCTCCGAGGAGCAGCCCCCCCGGGCCTGGGGGTGGTTTGGGGCTGCACTTCGAGGGCCCCGCTCTGCCAGCACCTTGTCACCTGTTCCACGGGCAGTGAGCCTGGCTGGGGACCATCCCAGGGGATGGGGAGCGGGGACCTGGGGGCTCACCACCCGGTCGGGCTGAGTGTAGGGGCCCGGTGGGTTTTGCAGGGGCCCTGGGGGTCCCCAGAGGCTGCAGGCCCTGCCCAAGGTGAGTCAGGGCAGCTGTTTCCCAGCCCGGGGGGGGGGGGCAGGGGGAATTTGTGAATTTGTGATTCCTCATCCAGCCTGGCGTGGCCCTGGGAGCTTCCCAGACATGGGGTGACTCAGCACAGAGGAGGCAGGGCCCAGAGCAGGGGAGAGGGAGGGGCTGCCCCGGTGGGGACCCTGTCGGCCTCCAGCCCCGCCAGTGAGTGAATGGGACATTACGGAGGAAAGGGGCCATTCCTGGCGTAGGCCACAGACGCAGGGCTGTGAGCGCTGGCGGGAGCACTGGGCTACACGCTGACCTCTGTGGTGGGTGTCAGGCTGCACGGAGACCCTGACAGGACCCAGGGGCAGGGGATGAAGGTGCCCAGGAGCCAGGGACTTCCCGGACCGCAGGGCTGGGACTGCCATGGGCCGCGGCCAGACCACAGGCGTCCAGCCAGGGGAGGGGACTCTGGGCTGGGAAGGGAAGTGTGGGCCTCCAGGGGCCGCGGGTGGAGGGGCAGGAGTGGGAGGGTGGCCTCCGCTGGGCTCCAGGGACCCTGGGGGGGCCATGCCTGGGGGATGAGCAGGCCTTTTCCTGCCTCGCCCAGGCCGGCCGAGCTCCCAGGGCTTCCCACCCCCGCACCCTCCCAGGGAAGTCCCTCCCACTCTGCTCCTCCCGGGACGGTGGGAAGCAACCCAGTCCAAGAGTAGGGTCTGGATAAAGGATTTCTCCAGGAGTTCGGCCTGAGAAGCCCGCACCTTGCTCTCTCCCACACCGCGGGGGTGAGGCGGCAGGCCAGGCCCCAGGCTGGGCGGGAAATGCAACTCCAAGTCCTACAGGGCCCTCTGGCCCTCTGGTGCAGAGAATCTGAGGCTTGGCGGGGGTCCCTCACAGGGTGGCCCACCCCTGGGTGCTCCCGCAGAGGTGGCAGGCAAGCTCTGAAGACCCACCACCACGGCCCCAAGGGTCACCCACCTGGGGCAGGGACAGATGGGGAGCAGGCCTGAGGCCCGGGGGGCAGTCCGAAGCTGAAATCCGGGTCGGGGAGGTCCCAGGACCTCATGGCCCTCTCCCGGGAGACTGATCCCAGCCTTGGGTGGGGACTCTCATGGGTGCCCTGTTCTGATGCCATCCCAGAAAGGGGTCCCACTGCACAGGGGTGTGGGGGGACAGCACCTCAGCTCAGCCAGCCCCTGGTCCTGGCTCCACAGAGCAGGGGACGCACCAATGACAGGCAGTGCTTCCCGCTGTGCCAGAGCCCCTGAGCCTGCGGCCGACCTTGCCCCACACAGCCTGTCTCCTGACCCAGGAGACCTTCTTGGGGACCCTCAGAGAGCTGGTTTCTCAGAGTCCAAGGAAGGGACCCATGCCCCAGAGCGTGGGGAATGAAGGGGGTAGGACAGCGTGCCAGCCCGGCCCCTCCCCCACCCTCTGGCCTTCTGGGCCACCCCTGCTGCTCTGTGTCCAGGTCTCCAGGCCATCTACCTGGGGGCCTTCCCTCCGCTTTTTCCCTTTCACGTGGGAACAGAAGAGCCTCGTCACGCAAATACGATGTCTGCATCTCCACTGTAAAATACACACGAGGAAGGAAGCGGGGTCACTGGAGACCCCAGGCCCAAAGAGCCACCGCAGTGCCCCAGACACACGTGCCTCGTCCTGACGCAGCGCCACAGGTGACATTCACCACCCCCGCTGCACACAGACACCACCCCATGCCCTGAGCCCCCCGAGAGACTCCCTGCTAAAACCCCAGTCTGCAGCGCCAGGTCCCGCCAGGGGCTCCCACACCCCCTGACCCGCAGGCCAGTCCCCCCGGCCCGGAGCCTGTGCCCCAGGGCTCCACAATCCTTGCTCAGAAGGGTTCAGTCTCTTCCCTGCCACCCTGGCCTGGCAGCTTGGACGCAGTTGAAGGTCCTGCAGGCCTCGCCAGGTGGGCTGCGGTGCTCGGTGGCAGGGAGTGGGCTGATGGCCCCCGGAGCCTCCCCTACCGGAGCTGGCTCTCACTGTCACCTCCACCTCCAAGGAGTCTGGAGATGGCAACGTGCCTGGCCAGCAGGGGCATGGGCAGACCTGGCTGCCGCCTCCCCAGCCCCTCCCGCCAACCAGTAGCCAGCCCCAGACAGAGCGTGAGCAGAGGCGGCCTGGGCCCTGGCCAGGGCTGGAGCCTCGTGGCCAAGTCTGGCCGGGAACTGGGCTGAAGGCTTCTTTCCTCTTGGCAGGGTCTTTGCCCATGGACTGCTGCTGCAGGCACCGGCCCGGGAAGGGACAGAGGGAGCCCAGAGCAGCAGGGGAGGCCAGAGAGGTGCTCGGTGAGGACAGCCCTGCCCCCGGCTGGGAGCCCCAATCTTGGAGTCATCCGCACTGGCCCCTCTCAGACCAGAGGCTCTACAAACCTCACAGTAACTGCTTTCACGCAGTCCCGAACGGCATTGCTCGTCTGGGCTCTGTGGTCCCAAGTACCTCGGCTGGGGTTTGAATGAGGCCCGTCCACTCTGAGGCTGCCCCAGCCCTCCAGCGTGCACGGCCCAGGTGGCCGCTCCCCCGGGATTCTCGATCAGTTCTCATCACAGAGACGGCACATGTGCAGGATGACCTCAGAGAGGGGCCTGGACGCGGGGTGACGTGTCTGCGGGGCCAGACGCAGGCTGCTCTGTACCGCACATTCCGCACAGCCCCCGGTGCCTGGCCGGCCCAAGCTGGGGTTTGCACCCCCAGACACAGGGCTCCAGCACCGCCCGAGCTCTGCCTCATACCCCACGGAGGCCTGGCCTGGGCGCCGGGCTGGCTGAGAAAACCGCTCCAGAGGCCAGCGTGCCCGGGAGGGCTGGTTGACACCGCCGCCCCCCCCCCCCCCCAGGGCCTGGCTCCTCAGGCACAGCCCCGACCCCGAGCCCCATCTGACCCCAGGCCCCAAGGCCCAGAAAACCCGGACTGGGAAACAGGCCGTCCCTGGCCCCTGGCTGTGGTGGCCGCTTCCCTCACAGCTGCCCCACTGGATGGGAGCTGGGCTGGAATGCCCTGAGCACCCCGAGAATCTCAAGTGAGCGCCCAGCCCACCATTTGCTCACAGGCGTCTGTGTAGAGACGCAAGCGGGAGGCGGGCAGCACCGAGCTGCGTCGGCTCTGGCACAGGTGGCCCCACATGGCCAGGCAAAACGGAGGACAGCTGGGTCTTCCGCCACTGACCTGTTTGCCAGGCCTCCCTGCCATGGCCAAGAGCACAGGTGGGGCTGGGGGAGCCGCCAGTTTAGGGGCCACTGAGACCGACCGGCAGCAACATGGGTGGCCCTGGGCCATGCACCTGAGTTTGGGGTGCCAGTACACCCCAGGCCTGGGGGCCCGGGAGGTCGGGTGCCCACAGGGCCCCTGCACCACCCTCTCCACCCAGACCCCACCTCTGCACTAGGCTGTCCTACGTGGGGTCCCCAGGAAGCCTGTCTCCTCCCTGTGACCCAGGCTGAGGGCGGAGGGGGCAGAAGGTGCGGAAAGATGGGCAGACAGAAGGGCCTCGGAGAGCTGGGCAGATGAGCATCTGCTTTGCCTTGAGTGAGCCACAGGGACAGCAGCCTCCCTTTCTGGAAACCGAGATGTGTTGTGAAGAAAAGGTCACGAGAAGTGAGGCCTCCCTGTGGCTTCTCGGAGCCTAGCTGACCCGGAACTCCCAGGGCTCCCACCCTCCTGCTCATACCTGCTTGGGCTCCCCACCTCCCTCAGGCCCTGCAGGGCTCACCTGGACACTGGGGACACCCGACTCCCTTGGGGCCATCCTGGGTCTCCCCCAGCACACCAGGGGCAGCTGAGACACTGGAGGGACGGGAGGTCTGCCCCCGAGTGTCCCTCCTGTGCTGAACCTGGCCTCGAGGGAGCTGTTGAGAAGAGGAGGCAGGAGGAATGCGTAGCCACTGCATGGACCTGATCACACCCCTCTCGCTCAGGACAGGGAGCAAGGAAGGAGAGTGTCCTGCTGGGGTCCAGCCTTGGTCCTGATGGACGATGATGGAGAGGCCTTGGCCCAGGCTGCTGGAGAGCAGGTGGGGGAGGGGGACAAGGATGGGGAGACCGGGCCCTGGAGGGAGGGGCTGCTCTGGGACTGCCACAACAGGGACCTCAGAGGCCGTGCTACGCTGCTGCCCACAGGGCCCGCTCTGGGTGTGCTCGAGTCTGGAGGCTCGATTCCCAGATCCACCCGGGAACGGTCCCAGCTGGGCTGGACTCCACCGTTGGCCTGGGCACGAGATGCTCGCACACACACATGTGCAAGGGGCACAGAGGCGGCAGAGTGGTGGTGCGTGGGCACGTGTGGTGTGTCTGAGCGTGGCTTCGTGGCTAACTGTGGACACGTGGCTCTGAGCATGCACTGCGTGGCCGACCTGGTTCTCGTGGGAGGGGCCTCAAAGACCTGCTTCCCAGAGTCAGACTCCCACCAAACTGGTCCCCTTGCTGGCCCAGACCCTGGAAGAGGCTCCTGGCCTTCGGTTCTGTCTGCCCTCGGGGTGACATGGGAGCGGGCAGCAGGCTGCCTGGGTCCTGCCCGCCTCCTCCTCCAGCCTGGGAGGTGGGGGCGCATCCAGGCTCACTAGTGGTGGAAGGGAATCTTAGCCTCTAGTCTGCACCAAACCATAGCTCCAACACTCCCAACCCCTGAACCCCATGCTGCTCGGGAGTAGGCCCCCTCCCCAGGCCAGCTGCTCAGCCCCCAGCCACCTGCACCTGAAAGTAGCTCCAGGAGTCGTGTGCATGCCGGGGGACAGCTGGAAGGCCACGTGGCCAGTCCCGCCTCCCCACACGCAGCCCCCCTCCGCTGCAGCGGAGAAGCGGCTCAGACTGGCACAAAGCCCTCTCTGATAGGGGACACCCCCTGCAGGGCCAGCCTTGCTGGGCAGCCTCTCCAGGACCCCCGCATCGTCCAGACCTGGGGTAGCCCCCTCTGGCTGCAAGCTGGCAGCCCCAAGTCGTTGGCCTGTCCAGCACCATTCACTCACTCGGTCTCGCCAGACGCAGGCCCTGCCCTGCCTCAAGCTAGCTGTCCACCACCGCGGCCCTAGGAGTCCCTGAGCGCTCCTCCCAACGATCCCGGCTGCAGTCCACAACTCCGAGATGGTGGCTGGACAAGACAAGGAGCCTGACACAGGCACGGGGAGAGAGGAGGGACAGAGAAAGGGAGGAGGCAGGAATGTGAAGCCGTGGGGGGCCTCCTGGCCAGCCCAGCCCTAGGAGGTGGGGGCAGCCGAGGGTGAGGGGCACCCACCCAGAAACATGAGCGTGTCACGTGGGAAGCCCCTCTCCAATGGCCCAGGAGAACCTTCCAGAAGCCCGGGTTGGCCCAAAGGCAGCGGTTCTCAGGCCATAATAGGAAAATTCTGTGGTCGCTGAGCCACCCAGCCGACAAACGTGGAGGCAAGATGACAGGGGAGGCCCAACCACCAACAGCCCAGAACTAATAAAAGAAAAGGAAAATCGGATATAAGTCTGGTTCTTATTAAAAGGGTAAATTTAGTCCTTTGGCTGGGCCAAGGGGCGGCCCTCGGACTCGAGGCTGGTGGTGACTCAGAGGGCCCCTCGGCTGGGGGGTCTGGGCAGCAGTGGCTGAGGGCCGCCCCCTCTTTGCTCTCTCCTGCTCTTCACGCAGCCTTCCTTCCCTCACACTCCGCCGGCGGGCACCCAGCACCTCCCCCTCCAGGACACTCCTGAGGGCAGGCAGGTGGCCGAGGGGGTGGAGGTGAGGCGTGGGGAGGTGGGCAGGGCCGGTCACGCCACCCCCGAACGCCCCAGCTGCAAGGGCGGCCTTGGCTGAAGCACGGCGCTCCCCTCCCACCATCTTGGAAGAAGCAGCCGCACGGGGGTGGACTCCGTGGGCTAGACGCTGCTCTTCTGCCCCTTGCGCCCCGGGCCCAGGCCCCCGGCCCCTCGAGCTTCCCCTGGGCATGCCCCATCTTAGCTGCGGGCAGACAGAGGGCCAGGCAGGTCTGCTACGGGGTTTGGTCTGATGGGGTCACGCCAGCACAGGATGGACCCCGATGGAAGGCTCCATGCCTGTGGGTGCTGAGTTTGCCCTGCTGGCCAGCCCTCCCCCATCCGCCAAGAGGACCAGCCGTAGCGTCCTGCACAGTCTGACACTAGACAACCCCATGAAGACGACGTCATTGTCTGCATCGGGCAGACGCCCGAACGTTGGCACAGCGGGAGAAACTACGGGGTGGGAGGCAGGTGCTGGATGAAGGCCACCTGAGGTCAGGCTCACTACCATCTTGTGCAGCCCCCCATCCCGGGGGTCCATCCATCCATCCATCCATCCATCCATCCATCCATCCAATTATCCCTCCCTTACTGGTAGTCACAACCCCCAGACCAAGGTACACAATTAGTCCCTGTCCTGCCACCCCTCACCCCTACCTGGAGCCCACCCTCGTACGCTGGCCTGCGTGCCGGCCGTGGAGCAGAGGGCATGTGGGCTGCAGCTGCCGGGGCCCCAGCCTCTTCACCCCACCACCCAAGCGTGCTGGCACAGAGGCGCTTCCCTCGGCGCCCGGAGCCAGACGAAAGCCTCCCCGAGTCCGGCCTCTTGCTCCCGCGGGTTCATAAACCTCTCACCCCGCCTGGAGGCCGCAGGGTCAGGGTGGGGCACTTAGAGGCACCACGTCTTCCCAGGGGGAGGACGGCTGGCAAGATCCTTCAGAGGACACCCCGCATCCCGCCCCTGGTCCAGCCACAAGGCCCAGAGGTTGGACTGGCTTGGGTGGGCGTGGAGGGATCCGAAGACCCATCCCAAAGACCCCTCACGATGCTACAGGATGAGCCAGGCACCCCGCGGGACAGGCACTGGTGTGTGTCGGTGAGCTCTGTGGTGGCGGGGCAGTGGGCAGGGACAGCTGTGCACCCTTGGGTCATGACCTCCGGCCGTGGGATCAGCTACCATGTTGGGCTGGGAGAGCTCCCCCTGGCCACTGCAAGCACTCAGGCCAGCTTCTGCTCCCTTGTGCCTGAGAAGGACCAGGGACCAAGGGCCTGACTCCCAGAACAGGGCTGGCTCCAGCTGCAGTGTCCTGGCGTGGGGTCAGGAGGGGGACCCGAGATCGCCACGGATCACTGCGTGGACCAGCCTCTGGTCTCCAGAGACCAGTACCCACTTTCTTAAGAAGTTCTGTGGGTTTCTGCTGCCGGGGCCAACTTTCTGTCCTTGTTTCCCCGACAACTCCTGCTGGTACGGTTCGATCCAGCCACACTGGGGCTCATACTCCAGGGCTGCCCCTTCCGGGAGAACACGTCCCTTCCCCACTCCTTTATCTCTCAAGGCTCAGTTTGCACCCAGCCTCCTCTATGAAACCCAGCCAGACCCTGCACAGGGCCCTCCATTCACCACCCAGCCATGCCTCCAAGCCACTAAACACCCATCTGGCCCCCACAGAAGAGGCCCAGGGTCCGGGGTGGGCCCCGGGTGAGTCCAGGGTCCCAGCAATTCAACCCAATAGAGAACAAAGCAACAGCGATGGGTTGACCTGGGTGCCCCAGAGAGCAGGGGCTGTGGGCAAAGTGTGGTGGCCAGAGGGACACCAAGATGAGGCCACCTGACCCCGACTCCCCTCGGAAGCTGGTCCTGCCTCAGGCCTGGTCAGAATGCAGCCACCGGTGGGCCCTGGCAAGGGGCCGGCTCAGGAGGGGGCCTCTCAGCTGCAGGGCTTTGCTCCTGGCCGGGGTGGTAGGCTTCCCTGAAGGAGGGCAGTCCAGCAGGAAGGGCAGAGAGTCAGGGAGCACCCCCGTGCAGGAGAGCCTGGGGACCCAGACAGAAGTCAGGATGCGCACATGAGAGCCAGCAAATGCTCTGTGGGATGTGGGAGATGACGGCGGGGGGGTGGGGGGAGAGATCGAGGAAAGGAAGGGGTCTAATTAACGAAAAATGCTGTTTATTCCTCAGCGAGATTGCATCGCTGTGCGGGGGTGGGGGGTGGGAGTGGGCAGGGAAGGGGGGCCCTGGGGCAGCCTGCCAAGCCTAAGCCCTCGGCCGCGCGGAGGCCTGTAGGTGTCCTGCCGAAAGAGCCGAGGTGACTCGCCCAAGAGCCTTGAGTGAGACCAAATCCCCAGGGGGCCCGGGGAGGAAGCCTGGATCTGGGCCTGCCCAGCACCCAACACTCCTAATGGCCGGGCCCGGGCCTCTCCTGGCAGAGACTTCCAGGGAGCCCGAACTTCTGACGGGACACCCCTCTGCCTTCCCCACGGCCTCTCAGTCCCCGGGGCCAGAAGCAGGAAAAGGCCTGGCTCCCCCCGGGGCTGCCACTGGCTCCTGGCGGGAGGCACAGACCCGTCTGGGCCCACGGTGCTCGGCCCACAGTGCTCGCAGGGCAGCAGGCACGCGTGGGCGCGGGATGGAGCGTGCCCTGTGGGCTGTCTGCAGCTCTGTAGCTCTTCTAACAGTGCGGCTAGCATGACAAACCGCCCCACTCCCTTAGCAGTACAGAGGGAAGGTATTCTCTCTAGAAATAGCAAGCCTAAGGAGAAGGGAAACCTCGCTTCTCAGAGGTGAAACTGTGGTGTTCCTGGAAATCTTGAGATGCGAGAAGAGCAGCTCTGGGCGTGGAGGGACCACAGCTCACAGACCTGAGACCCCAGGACAGAGGAGCAGCCCTGAGGTGGGAGGGGTGGCCCCCAGAATGGGGCCAGATTGAAGGCCAGCCCAGGGGAGCCCATGGGGGATCCGGCCTGGGGCAGCTCCACAGGAATTTCCACCGGAGGGAAAACTCAGCAGTGTCTAGCCCTATGCTCCCCGGCTCCCCAAGGGCTGGGGCCTGCAAGGGGCCAGAGCTGGAGGCACTGGGGCCTGCGCTCCCACGTTGCTCGCCATGTGACCACAGGGCAAGCAAGTGGTCTCCCTGAGCTCTGCCACCTGGACCCCGTCTGCCCCAGGGGACTTGTCCCTGAGCCTAAGGGCTGATCCCCTCACCCCAATTCACAGCCTGGGCTCCGAGCAAGCGTTGTGTGCAGAAAAGACTGCTGCCGAAGGAGGGAGGGGCCTCTATGCCGGGCTATCTGGACAGGGTACGTCAGGCGCAGCCTCGGGGGGTCGAGAGGCCACAAAGGCTCCATGACCTTGGGCTACCTGTCCAGTGGCCGGCAAGTCTGTCCAGGGTCTGCCCTGGACCTGCGCTGATTCCAGGGGGGCCGGGGCGGGGTGGGGGGGACCGGGTGAGCCCAGGGCCCCTGCTGACATCCCCAGGGCAGGCGCCTGGTTCAGGAAGAGCAGGAAAAGTGCTGCCCAGACCTCACAGTGCCGCATCCCTGCCACCCAAGCCTCAGCCTGAGCCCTGGGCTCCGCCGCCCAGTGAAGCTGTAACCCGGCTCATTCATTAGACGAACAATGGCTGAGAATGCCCGCCAAGTGCGGGGTCGCCACCCCCTCACCGCGGCCCAGCCTGGACTCGGACGAAACCACAGGCCAGGCACCCTGGCCTCCAACAATGGCCCTTGGATCTCTCAGTGACCTGCACTGTCCTCGAGGCTGTTTTGGGGCCAAGTTGCTGGCCTGCTGGTGGCACATCTTGAAGCGGACATCTCACAGGTGGTCCGAGGATGCCGCGCTCCCGCAGACAGTGCCCGGCCCGCAGGGGAACAGGCCCACGTTTGTCTGGGGCCCTCCACGGAGCAGGCAGCAGGCTTTCGGGGGGGATAAGCCAGGGTGGGGTCGCCGTGAGGAAGTGATGACAGGGTTGTGGAGCAAGGAGGGGACTGAGCAGGACAAGAGGGGACAGAGGCTGAGAGGGAGGGAGTTCTCCAGTGGCTTGGCCAGGCCCCATGCAGGGAGCCCGGGAGTGTGGGTGGGGGGGAGGGCACAACCCCCAGGGCCTCCAGCGGGCCAGCTGCTGGAGGAGAGTAGTGGGCATGCCAGGGCAGTTACAGCCTCAAGAGGGGTCCAGATTGAGTGGGGCTCCCAATGACCCCTGACCCCTGACCCCTGGTATTCATGCCTTTATGTAATTGCCTCCCCTTGATTGTGGGCGGGATTAGACTCACTTCTACAGAACGGTAATCCCAGTCAGCCACCAGTAAGGAACCGAGGCAGCCATGTGGGGGAGCTTGGAAGGGGGGGTCCCTCCACAACCAAGCCTTGAGATGCCTGCAGCCCTGGCCAACACCTTGACTCAGATTCCTGACCCAAAGACAGTAGGAGATAATAATGTTTGCTGCTTTAAGCTGGCAAGTTTGGGACAATTTGTAACTAATACATGGAGAAACCATGGAATGTCGGTGGGGAGGGGTTTTGCTGCATTGACAGTGGAGCCCAGAGCAAAGAAGGAACCTTCAGGAAGGATGGGGGAGGGGAGTCAGCAACTCAGCACAGATCTGCTTCTGCAGAAAAGCCAGAAACCCAGGTTTATGTGGGAAGTCCCCCCAGCCCCACCCTGGCCAGATGGCAGCCTCCTGACCCCGGCGACAGAGACACACAGGTGCACCCCCGGCCCCCGCGCCCCAGAGCCAGCTTCCCTTCTAGCCCAGCCCAAGGTCACCTCAGCCCTTGCCCACCGCAGGCACCAGCAGCTGCGGAGGTCCCCGTGTGGGGTCTCGTCTTGGCCCCCTTCCCTTGCGTCTGGCATTCCAAGGACCGTCTGCCCATCTCCCACTCAAGGGCCCTTTGAACTTCATCATTCTGGACTTCCACTCAGTATTTGTCATCAAGTCTACAACAGGTTATGAAGGACGGGGTAGCCTCATACACGTCTTCCCAACTTTTCTCAATCTTATCTGTATTCACACACATTAAGGACTTTTTAAGAGCTGGCCTAAAGATGCATTACAACTTAATTTAGATTTAATTCTAATGTTAATTTAAAATAAATTAAAAGCTTATTTTTAGGAGACCCAAAGGGATGCAAAAAGTCTCAAAAAGGGGACTGGCTTCAGGCAAAGTGCCCACGAGTGACCTGCTGGCCGGGGTGGCTGGGGCACACAGCTGAGTGGGCAGGACGGCTGCCCCACTGGGCAGACCCGGGAAGTCCTGCGGGCACCAGAGTCCAGCTCCCCCCCCTCCCGTGCACACTGGCCAGGGACAAAGCCGTCTGCTGTCACCCTCCTACAGGGTGCCACTGCTGAGGCCAGAAGGTGGGTGGGAGCCCCAGTTCCGCCCTCACCATATTCACGTCCCGCCCAGGTCCCGAACCCACCGCCTGCGGGCCGCCAGGGCCCCAGGGAGAGCTGGGGAGCAGGCGTGGGGGGTGCCCTGCGAGTGCAAGACAGCTTCTGGAGCACACGCGCAAAGGCTGCGGGGGTGCAGGGACGGGGACCTGAGCAGGACCGGCACGGGAGGGTTTGTGGAGAAGGACCTCAGTGAGATGTGCAGGCTGGGGTGGAGGCAGAGGGGGTGTGAAGTCCCAGAAACCACCAGAAGCTCCAGGCTCCCCCTGAGGCAGGTGGGTGGTGGAGAAGGGGAGTCTGGGATGCCCCCAGAGGACACACACCTCCCACCCACCGCCACCTGGGGCCACCACACAGCCAGGCTGGGGCGGCCAGCAGCCCCGCGGGGCCTCCCAGCAGATGTGCACGGGTCAGGTCAGCAGACAGGCTCGGCTTTGGGGCTGCCCATAGAGAGCCAGAGGAAGGAGGGATGAAGGGAAGGAAGGAAAGGAGGAAGGAGAGAGGGAGGCCAGCGCTGACCTCAAAGCTTCCGGGCCTCTGGTGCTCAGTGAAGATCTGAGCGGCAGAGGACAGAGCCAGCCCGCTGTGGGTGGGTGACCCTCCCCCTTCCGCAAGACTTCCTCCCTGGGGGTCTCCCCAGCTCCTCTGTCCTCGCTGAGCCTCACTCTCATTGGCCCAAATCCACCACAGATCTGGGCACAGGTGTCTGTCTGGGGTCAGCGTTTGGGGGTACAGACAAGGGGAAGCAGAAAGGAAGCTGGCCGGGGAGTCCCGCTCAGGCCCTGCAGGGCACATCCACGGTGGGGGAGGGCTGGGGGGCCGAGGATGAGGCGGGTGGGCCGGGACAGATGCACAGGGAGAGGAGAGACCCCAGGCCCACTCATGGCTCAGGGCCGGAGTCCTGGGACCTGTCCCGCCAGCATCCCTTCACGCTCACACAGAGAAATGAGAGGTAAGAGAGATGCTCAGAGAAGCATCACCCCCCCACCCCCCACTGACCCGCCCAGGGACCTGCCCCAGGTCATCTGCCCGAGGGCCCCTGGGGCCATCCTGCCTCTGGCCTTGGTCCGCTCCCTGTGGTCTCCAGAGAGAGGTGCTCAGCAGCCCCACTCCATCTGTAGGGCTTCCGGACTCTCAGGCCGCCCTGCCCAGACCCAGGGTCTCCACCTCCATCCCCATGATGTCAAACCTGGTGAGAAGCCCCAGACACATCTGCCGAGCCCCCAGGCCTACGGCCCCCAGAAGCAAAAGCCAGTAGGAGGAAGATGGCAGGACCCCAGGGCCAGGCTTCAGAAGGCAGAAACCGTTCTCTACCTCTGTGGCCAGACTAAGGCCTCAAGACCACAGGACCTCTAGACAGACACCATGGGGAAGGGCTGGGGGGACTGTGGCCCGTGAAGAAGGGCCCCCAGGAGGTGCCCCCCGTGCCTCCTTGCCTGTCCCCTGGGAAGCAGCCCTCCTGCGAGACACAGGCACCAGTCAGTTTCTCTCCAGGCCTCTGGGCACATCCTGGGGCTGGGACATGTACAGGTGTGTGTGTCCAGCCAGCTCTAATGGGCTCCTAAGGGACAGAGCAGGGGCTACCCGCTGTCAGAAGGCCTAGATAAGGCCAGTCCCGTCATGCACACCTCCCAGGCCAGGCATCGAGCCAGAGAACCAGGAGCCAGCTCCCAGGGCCCGAGGTCCAGAGGGCAAAGTGGCACAGTGTGAAGGGCCTGCCTGCCCGGGATGGAGATGCCGCGGAGGGCAAGGGGGGAGACCCACAGCGCCTGGCCTCTCCCTGCTCCCGTGTCTCTCCGGTGCCCTCACTTTCCTTTGGCTGGTGGCCCCCACCACCCCCTAATGTCACCGCTTGCACCGCCGTCCACAACCACCAGAGAGGAGAGGGGCAGCCGTCCCCAGCTTCCCTCCTCACCGGCCAGCGCCCTAGGACTCAGTGAAGCCTCTGGCTTCTGCCCCCAGCCCCTGCCACCAGGTGTGACACTAACAGGGGGACAGCTCTCTCTGCCAATCTGTTTAGCGCTGACATCTTTGAAATGTAGCGCACATGGCTTGGGAGCCTCTGCCAATGACAGAAGATGCTTCTGGAAGGTGAGGAGATGCTGGCCTGGCCCCTGGGAGGTGTCCACACAGGCTGGGGACACGCAGAGGGCACTGCCAGCATGCATGTCCCCAGGTCATGCTCAGGTTTTTCGTGAAGAGACCCAGGGTCAACGTGGACCCTGGCGCGTCTCCCACCCCTCTCTTCCTAAGTCGGTTCTCCCAGAGACGGTCCTTATCTTCCCTTTTCTCCAATGAAGGAGTGAAATTGCAGAAAAACCAAACAAGGCTCTCCTCATACCCACAGGCTCATGCATGCCACCCGAGCGTGGCACACACACCCCCTCGGGACCCCCACCATCCTGGGTGGCCCAGCTCTGGCAGGAATGAAGGGATGGAGGACGCCCCAGACTCAGGACCCTGCAGCCCCTAGGGGAAGGGCACCAACCCCACCAGCACTGGGCCGGGGAGCTGGGCCGGGGCTGCTGTGTGGCCTGGGGGCACAGGGCACCCAGGAGGTCAGGGCCGGGAAGCCACACAGCACATGGGACAGAAGATGGGGTGGAGGCCCAGGGAGGCCCTCCTGGGAAGGCGAGGTGGAGTCCGAGCAGAACGTGGGGGCACATTCAGGGCTGGGGGGGCCTGGGTAGAGCTCCTCGGCAGAATCCCTGGGGGGCTCTGAGAGTCCGTGAGGCCAGGACCGGTGGGATCAGCTGCAGATCGGAGCCAGAACGTGAGAAGGTGCAGCCTGTGGGTGGCTGGGTGCCGATGCGGAGTCCTGGGAACTGTGGGAACTCCGTATGGGGAGCTCTTCCTGCAGGGGGGCCTGGGGTCTCCAGGGGTCCACAGTTCGAGAGGACACAAAGGAGCTAAAGCAAGGCGCACAGCTCATCAGGGCCAAGCCCTGCAAGTGAGGGCCCCAAGGGGGCTCCACCCTGGCATGGGCCCCCAGAGCTGCAGGACAGAGCAGGTGGCAGGAAGTGGAGACACACCAGTGGGCGCTTTCAGGCCACCGGACAGCGGGCTCTCCCAGGGGCGCTGGACCGGGATTCCTTGAAGCCTGCTTGGGGGTGAGCGTGAAGACCTGCCCGCGAGCACAGGCCAGCAGGACGCGACCTGCGTGCATGCACGGGGGCACACGTGAGCTCAGCCAGTTGATGTGCTGGCCGCGCCCGTCGGGGTCTGCAGGGGGGGCCTCCGCCTCTGCCCACGGGGGGACGGGGGTGTGCCAGGAGGCAGGGCCCGTCCGTGCCTGCGGGGGAGCCTGTCACACGGGCTGCCGGGTGGATGCAGGACGGCAGCGCAGGCCCACCCCACTCCCACCACCGCGTCCCCAGTGGGCCTTCTTCTCACCCTGCACGGCTGTGCTCCAGCACGTGTCTCTGCGATGGAAGGGCCACCCAGTGCCTGCCCCTGGAGTGGCCTACGGAAGTCCCAAGGAGGAAAGCCCCTGGCTTCCCCAAGGGCCAGGCCGAGGGGCCCAGCCAAGACCTGCCTTCCCGGGACCATGGCACGGGCAGTTCCGTCCTGATGTAATTCACCTCAGGACTCTGTCTTGGCGGGGTGCCCCAAGAAGGCACTGCTCCCAGGCCGCCCTTGGGGACCCCAGCCAGCTGCTTAGAGGCGTCTGTGGACAGCACACCGGTCCTCTCCCCTCCTCCCCCATTTCTGGAAATTTCCAGTGGAAAACCAAGTTCCTGCCCTGGGGAGGGGGAGGGGCTGCTTCATCTTTCCTTCCGGTTCCAGACACACAGTGGGTCCCCCCCACAGCCTCAAAAGCATTTGCATGTAAAGACACTGGACTCTTTGTTGGGGGGCTGGGGAGGGTGACAGGGGGAGGGAACCCAACCCACCTGTTCGTTCCCTCCTCCTCCTCCCCCCACCCCAGGTCAGAATGAAAAAAACCACTTCCTGGCTGATACCATCTGGAACCTAATCGCCCAGACAGCTGCCACGGCCCTCGATTGCCAGCCCCTGGCTCCCAGCTCGGGCGCTGGACGCCTCCCCGCTCGGGCGCTGGACGCCTCCCCGCCAGGCCCGCGCGGCCCCGCGGCCATCGCAGCGCCCCCCAGCTCCTCCAGCACGGCCCAGGTCCCCCGTGGCCTGTCCCCCGGCGGCAGCCGCTCGCAGGGCCACGGGAGGCAGTGATATTATATATGGAAACAAACAGGGGCGGCCCACTGTCAAACAGACCTGCGTGATCTAAACGGTATATTATCCCATAAAAACGTCAGCGGGCAGAGTGTCAGAACCGAGGTGGAGTGCAGCCCCACGCGTGCGGCTCTCGAGGGCCCACCTTCTCGGCGGGGCTGGGGGAGGGGGGGGCCGCAGAACAGTTTCTAGACGCCACGTCCAGGCTTTGATTTTGTTGCGATCCCCAGTCTTTGGTGTGAGAAAGGAGGCCCCAGAGGTAAATGGGGACCGGGGACCCGGGAGCTGTTCCCTGGTGGACGAGTGGGGGTGGGGGGACATCAGAGTGAGTCGCCTATTTGCCCAACAGGGTGCGAGCTGGGCACCCTGACACCCCGAGGCCACACGTGGAGAAGGTAATGTGATGCCGCAGGAGGACCTGGCGGGGGGGGGGGGCTGTCTCCACGGGGCACCCGGAGAGGCCACCCCTCCAGGAGGCTGCCGGCGGCCGCCGCTTTGAGAACCTTCTCTGGACAGGTGATGATGAGCCAGGCTGTCCTTCGGAGGGGCCTAGGGCGTCTGTCCCTGGGGGATGGTTTCTTCTCAGAAGCTGCCAGAAGTCTCTCCCAGGCTGCATGCAGATCAAGCTGGCTCAGGCAAGGACTGACGTGAGGCTGGGAGAAGGCACCACGCCAAAGCTGTGAAGGGTCTTCTCGTGGGACTCCCTGACAGAGACCAGCCAGGGGGCCAGGCAGGGCCCTGGCATCCCTGCCACACTGGCCCTCGAGGAGGAGACCAGGGCCCCTCTGAGAAGGCCATGCTGAAGGAAGGCCTGAACTGTGGGCTGAAATCAGGGGGAAGGGGGCTGCTGGTGGGACTCCCCAGGGACTCTGGTCACACCAATCAAGGCAGCTGCCACACAGGATCCAGGGGTGCAGGGCAGCTCCCCACTGCTGGGGCCCAGAGGCCTGTCCCAGGAGGCAAGCAAGGGGGGCTCCAAGGGGGTGGTGACCAAGGCCCCTCTCTGCCCACCTGGAAAGCACTCATTCCCAGCACCCCCGGCTGCAATTCTCTCGGTGCTTAGGAATCCCTCCCACCCCCTGGAGCTGGTCCAGGGGTATCCTGGGAAGTGTAGTCTTTCAGGAGTTAGGAGGGCCTGCAGGGATTTCCGGGGGCGGTCCACTAAGGAACAACCGAGGAAGACACCAAAGGGGATTACCCTGACCCTAATCCCTGGATGGAAACCTAACATTCCTGGAAGTGGCTGAATGTAGACATCTGCTGCCTGGAGACACCAGCCAACGCTGCAGTTCCTTCCTCGGGTCTTCCCGCAGTGGCTTCTCTAGCCAGCCGACGGAGCTCTTATTTTGGTGGGGAGACCTGGGAACTCCCTAGAGAGGAAAGACCTCCACCGAAGTGTTCCCCCCCCCCACCTTCTCTGACCACTGACCGCAGACACCAGGAGAGAGAAGCGCCGGCCAGGGGACGGGGTGCTACCTGCCCAGCTCTCGCCGAGGCTGCCGCACATCCCGCACACTCCGGCACATTATTTATGCTCGCAGCCCGCTCTGATGACACATGGCAGTTGGCAGCGAACATCCTATCAACTTGCTGGAGTGTATCTTGATTGTTAAAACACACTCTTAAAGGTGTACGATCATTTATCAAATTAAAATAGGCGCACCTAGCCTGTCTCTTTTCTGCCTCCCCTGACCGCCCCCCCCCAGCACCCTGCAGCCTCCCTCCTCCTTCAGCCTCCCGGGCATCCTGCCCTTGCACCCAGGCCCTCCTCCTGAGCAGGCACTGTCCTGAGCCTCCAGGGATCCCAGGCCCGGGGGCCCCCTCCCCACCCTGCCCCAGGCCAGGGCAAACCCACTAATCGCCAAGAAGTGACAAACGCCAGAAGCCCGGCCAATTAAATTTAAACTCATGCAAAGCTCAGTGGCCAGTAAATTATTATTTTTATTAGCTTGAACCAAGTTCCCGTAAGAGAGAAAGTCAACTTGCTCCCATGAATGGCTCTTGTATAATTTATTTAACTCTGTGCTCTTTGCCAAAGCCTGGAATATTTTTAGCTCGTTCTGTTGTTGGATTTGGCTTTTTTATGTGTGTTTCTGAGGGGTATTTTTAGCCTCATCCGTGTTATTCTAACAGACTCCTATGCGTTCGGTCCTGCCTGTGCGGGCTGTTGAACCCAGTCTCGAGGCAGAGGAGGGAGATTTCTAAGAATAACCGGGGAGCGTTTGGGGGTGCGTGTGTTTTCCAGGGGAGATGTGCTATCTGTACGAGGCCACTCCCTGCCTCGCTGGCTAATTTGTTTTATTACTCACGTGACCTGAATATTCCTATAGGAATATCCTTATAGGCGATAATCAGACATGGGCAGCACAAGCCCCACTGAGAAAAAACCCACATTCCAAAAATGGCTTCGGAGGGGCGGGCAGGGCGGCTGTGGCCGGGCTGGTCTACGCGGCCGCCGGATTCCCGGGGCTCTGCAGCAGGGCGGCCGCTTTGATGTCTGGTTTTGTCACTTCTAGAGCGGGATGGGTAGAATCTTCAGAAAGTAACTCTTTTCACACCTACTTAATGCTGTAACTGTTGCAGAAACACCGCGGTGTCATTGACTTAATGAGGTATTTACGAAAATGTATTTTTTTCTTTACAAAAAAATATCACATGATGAGGGAGGGGGAACCTTTGATGGGGTCTTTTCACACTAGGAAATTATCTTTTCTCCTCCAGTGTGTTTTGCTTTCCTTCTTTTCGAGGCTGGCGATCAGAGGCGCATGCAGCAGGGAAGAAGTTTGCTGTACTCCCAACAGAAGGGACCAGCCGCCCTGTTTATTCCCAGTGCCCGGGGCCCGCGGCACCTGGCTTCCAGGCCGGGCCACTTACGCCCCAAAAGAGACAAGAGAAGAGGCAGAGAGGAGAAGCCAACCCACAGCCAGGCTGCGGAAACCAGCTCCTCTGCCTGCCTTGGGTAGAGGCCCGGTGGTTCTCGAAGGCTCGGCCTGAGGGGGGATGGACAGAGAAGGATGGAGGACAGGAGCTGACCGGCCGGAAGAGGGGGTGGGGACCGGCTTCTCCCAGGCCGGGCCGCCTCTTTTTTAAACGCGCCCGGGAGAGGCGCGGTCCCCAACCGCTCCAGGCAGTAGTGCTGATGAAAAATCTTGGGTTGATGCGTTGTTGATTTTCCTTTTTTTTCCCCCTAGATTTCACAGCTTTGCCTCCGGACCATCTGTATTAGAGACAAAATCTAACACTGCACTAAAAATAATGATTCCAAACATTTTAATTGCACCTTGTGGTGACAAGGTTACTGGAACAGCGCTTTACCATAAAACCCTACAGCCCGGTGATAAAGCTACCCGCACTTTCATTTTTAGAAAAACAATGGAAGAAACCCTGGAGCCCAACGTCCCATCAGGGTCCTCAAGCTGACATCTTGAAAGCACTGGGTGGGGCGGCACAGGCGGGCGGGCGGGTGGGGGCAGGGAGCCCCTTGGCTCAGCCCCGGTGGGTGGGTGGCCGAGCCGGGGATGAGGAGTCCCGGGAAGCCGGGGACTCCATCCCTGGTGGCTGGACCCCACTCCCCGGTAGACCTGGACGCAGAGGAAGGAGCTTCGGAGCGATTTTTCTTTCAGCGGGGCGGTCGGAACAGGGAGGGGCGGCTGGGTTGCTGGCAGCCTTGGCCTGGCCTGCGGATCGGAGGCCATCCGCGGAAATGGGAAGAAAGTCCGCCAAACTAGCCATTTGGAAATCCGCACACAAATGGGGAAAAAATGTTTTTAACTTAATTATACTTTTTTTTCTCTCTAAACTAGATCATATATAGATACAGACCAAAGCAAAGTGATCTGGGGTATAATTCCTTTAAAAAAATTGATGTAGCTAAATTTTAAAAACCAACACAATATTCTGGCTTTCAGCAATCTCAAAAGGCTTTCAGCGGCAGACGCTTCTAGCTGAATGCCCGTTCGGCCAGCCTTTCCGGGCATTAATGGGTCGGACACCTCCAAGCACAATAGGTCTCTCTGGTCCCCCAGGGGGTGGAAATGGCCTCCAGGAACAGGGAACACGTGGCCCTTCAGCCCCCCTCTGAGGGTGCCCTGGGGACCTCCAGCGCCCTCTAGAGCACCCTGCGTATGGGGAGGAGGGCTGGGTCTAGGTCAAGGACACAGACCAGGCCAGCGCCCACCCAGTACCTCCAATCCCACCATGGCCTCTGCTCCAAGAACCACGTGGTCAAACTTGGAATGAGCAAGACAATGGTCCGGGCCACCCCGACCACATTCCCACCTGACTTGGTGGTGCCTGCATCTGGCAAAAACAGCAGGAAAGGGACATGGCGGCTGACCAAGACCTGGTTAAGCTGTGGGTGGATGAGTTGGGACAGGGGAGGCAGCGGAGCCCTGAATGACAGGGAATCCCACCTGGCTGGGCCTCCCCATTGTAGGATAGCCCTGGGGAAGCTTCAGCGTCAGGGGCCCTTCCGGACCCTTGTTTCTGCACTGCTACTACCTGCCAGGCTAGCGCACAGCGTGTGTGTGTGTGTGTGGGGGGGTGCAGCTGCTCCCTCCCCATCCCCCAGCCTGCAGGCTCGGCCTTCCCACCCTCTGCAGGGGCTGCAAGCCCGCAGCCAGAAGAAGGGGCTGGTAGGGGGGCTGCACTGTCCCTGCAGCCAGCAAGAGCCCGGAGCCTGGAGCAGCAGCCCCCCAGTGTAGGCTGAGTTGGGTGGGCAGCGTCTTCAAGGCAGGGGCAGGAGAGACACTGAACTTCAGGGACAGCAAGGACAGATATTTTTAAATCACCAATTTCCCAAGCAAGTACGTTTCCTCTTTCGAGTTATAAATCTAGACAGGAGAAAAGAAAAGGGCAGAAAGAGGGAACAGCAAGGAGGAGCTAAGGAAGGGCAGCCTTGCTGAGGCACCTCGCCCAGGGCTGAGTCCAAGAGAGCCGGGGAGCCCAGCCCCTCCACTCCTGCGTCCATCTAACTTTCTGAACCTCTCCGTGTTGTAAATGCTAAAAGCCCATTAGTAATTAAGCAATTTTGCATATTTTTTCTTTTTAGGAAATTTATGTTTTTCTTTCTGACTGCCCTCCCTTCTGACATTTTTCCTTCTAGCCCGAGTCTTCCATCCGTTTTAATCCACACACTAATTGTAATCCCATTAAAGCAGATATAATTTTATTAGTATTCACAGTTCATCAAGCTAGCAATAATAACTGTTACTGCCAAATTAACAAACAAACCAAAAAAAGCAGCAAACAGCATTTCTGATGTTTAGAACAAACTGTAAACAAAAGCAAGCCAGCCTTCAAGGTTGACCAGCAGGCCCCCATACCAAGCCCCAAACCTTATTACTGCAAACTCTGCGGGCTAAGGCCAGTGACCTCCAGGGTCTCCTCGAAGTAGCTACCCCTTGGCTCCCCACTACCTGGCTCTGCTTCTCCTCTGACCTTGCTCAACAGTAATATCAGAACCGCCCCAGAGGGGTTAGGGTTGCTCGGGAGGCCTGGGTCAGCCCTGCCAAGGACCAACCCTCTCCAGAAGCGGATCCGAGAGGACAGGAACGCGGGGCGGCCCCGTTCTCTCCTCTTGGAGCAAAGTCGCCGCGCACTCGCCTGCACCGAAATTCCGAGGCGGCCCCGCGCCGCCCGCAGCCAAGTCGGCGCCCCGCGCTGCCCTCCCCCAGGGCCGCGGGCCGCGGGCCGGGGCCGCGCTCTGGCCACGCTTTGTCCGGCTTTAGCAGGATACCAGAGGCACTTGTTAAAGCACATGCAGCCCCTGCAAACCCATTCTCACCCTGACACTTCAAGGCTTTATATAGAAACAGGATTTGCTCGTCTTACACCAGCAGTCCCTATTAACGCTCACCCCGCGCACACACCGCCCTAATCCGCCAGGCCACGGCGCCCCCCGCCCCCAGTCACAACAGCCGTTTTGTTCCCGCAGAAAGTGCCTCGTTGTCCCAGCCCCGGAATGTCTTAAGGATGTGAATGCAGAATGCAGAAATGAGGTTTCCGGGGAATTTAGTTTTTCTGCAGGAAGGAGTGGGGGAGGGGGGCAGGAGGGGAAAGCCTTTATTTTTAGCCGGCTCTGGGGCTGCCCTCCGAGACCCCGGGGACCCCGGGGAAGGCCGCTCTAAAGCGCGATGATCCGGCTCGGGGCCCCGCCACCGGTGCCCCGGCGGGGAAATGAAACCGAAGGCTGCTCCGCAAACGCTCCAAGGAGAGGAGGGGCGCGCGCCCATTCCCCCTGGACCGTGCCCACCTCTCGGCCGGGCCTCCTCTCCCGCGCCCGCCCCGGCCGGCACTGACCTGTGTGCGAAGCCATGGGCAGCGGCGACGGGAAGTACTTTCCGGGCTGGAAGTGAGCCGGGGGCTGAGCGGCGGGCCCGGTGGGGGCAAGGCGCGCGGCGGCGGCGGCGCTGCGGTGGCCCAGGCTCCCGCGCTCCGACAGCAGATGCGGCGGCGGCGCGAAGTCGCGGCCATCCATGCCGGGCCCCGGCCCCGGCCCCGGCCCGCCGCCGCCTCCGGGGAGCAGCGCGGCCGGGGCCCGGGGGCGGCTCGGCGCGCGCGGGCGGCGCGCGGGCGGCGCGGAGGAGGCGGCGTCCGGGGTCACCGGCGGGGTAGCGGGCCGGTCAGCACGCCGGCGGACTGGGCTTCTCGGCTGGCGGCCGCGCGCCGAGCCGGCGGCCGCCGTGTGGGTCCATAGTCTGCGGAGGCAAGCAGAAGAGACTCGGTGACTCGGGGGCTCGGCTCGCCTGGGGGGGTCCTCGCCCCGCCCGCCGGCCGGACCCGCGGCCGGGCCCGGGGGCCCGGCCCGGGGCACTCTGCGCGTCTCCCGCCGCTCGCGCGCGCGCCGGGCCACCCGGACCGCCCGGTCCCCGCGCGCACACGCACCGTCCCGGCCGCGCTCGGCCCCGAGGAGCCTGTGGGAACCCCGCTGCAGCGCTCGCCGCTTCCCCTTAGCGTCCCCGCGGGTCCCTGCGGCGAGGGCGCCGCGGCAAAAGGCTGCTGGCTCCTCTGGGTGATAAAAACCCAAATCTGCGAAGCCATCACGCACACACACACACAGACACACACACTCACACGCACACCCTCTCCCCTCCCCCGCTGCCCAGAGGTGTCTCGGAGGAAAAGGCCTGAGGGCCACGCTCGCCTTCTTCCTCTCCCCCACATTCCGAGGTCCGGCTTTTACTACATTCCGCTTAACCGAATAACCATGCTAATTAAGCGAGTAATTTTATTGATTGTAACTCAAGAGGTTTTTTTTTTTTTTATAACCTTCCTTTTCTCCACTTCTCCCATCCCCCCCCATGCGTCTTTCGGCCCATTCTTTAGAACCCGCCGCCCCCCATCCCCAACGGGACAAGGCCCCCACCCCCAGCACCGAGCCGGGACCCCGGGCCAGCTCCCCAGAATCCCAGGAGTCTGCGTCCGCCGCCGGTGTCACCTGGGCGGCCACGCCGCAGTGCTCGGCCTGTCGTCCCCGAGCCGGGAGCTTCCCGGCGAGGCTGGAACAATTACCCCGCCCCCCAATCAAATTCGCCCAGGATCTTCCTCTGCGGACTGGGGACTTTTGGGCGGGGGGGGGGGCGGGGGATGCTTTGAGAGTCAGAAATTGTTCTCTTTTAGCGCCCCAAATCGGCCACAGAATTTCTCCCTGCAGCGCCCGCCCCGGGTCGCCGAGCCAAGTCTGTCTCCCAGCGGCCGCGCAGCCGGGCACGCGGGTTCTGCGGCGGCGGGCTCGGCACCCCGGCCGCAGAGAGTCGTCCGGGCCCCGCGCCACCCTCGCCCCAGCTCAGGTCCCAGCAGACCCCGGGACTTAGTCATGGTTTTCCACCTCCCGGGAGAGCCACTTAAAAACACCCCCACCTCCCTTCTTTCCACCCCCACCCAACTAGGGGAGTGCACTTCCAGGCTGAGCGTGGAGCCACCAAGCAGGCGACAGAAACTGCAAGACCGTGCGCCTGCATGGACCTCTTTCACTTTGCATATTTCCCCTCATTTCCTAAATCTGCATTGTTGTAATGTTTGATCACCTCCAACAAAAGGAGATGGGGAGGATCAGAATTTTTGATTGTGAACCCTGCAGAAAACCTGATTCCTTTTTTTTAGCCGTCCCACCGTGACAACAGAGCGACTAAGATGTTTTCCATTGCGTGAATACCATTTTAAATTGCTATATTTAATGCTACGGGTTCTACAACGTCTTATTTGCAGACTATTTTGTGTTTGATTTAATCTATAACCGAAAACATAATGTATTAAAGTGAATACATATTTGCTCAGCTGATAAGCTTTTTTAATATTTATTCGGAGAACTTTTGCATTGTAAATAAATGGGACCTAGACAGAGTTCTCTTTGTCTCTCAACTTCATACAAAGGGGTTTGGGGGTTCCCTCGCCTCTAGGGATCGCCAGCTCTCTCCCCCGGTCTAACAAATAACTCGGCTCGCGGCCGCTCGGGCCTGCAAAGCAAGCGCCAAGCCGCCGGGGCCCGGGCAGCGCCGGCGAGGGGGCTGCCCGCGCCGGGGTCAGGGGAGGAGCTGCCTGGGCCGGGGGCATTGGGGAGGGACAAAGAGAGGGAAGGAGGGGAGGGAGGTCTGGAACCTGCGGCTTCAAAGGCGCCGAGGACCATGAGCTGCGCTCGCGGGGGTGCGAGGCTTCCCGGCGGCCTCCGGGGAGTCGTGTGTGCTATGCTTTTGTTTTGCGGGGTTTCTTTTTTCCTGTAAGAGATTTCGGAACTGTCGAGAAAGCGCGAGCTGCTCGCGATTCTCGGGACGCGGGCTCGGCTGCCAGCAGCAATTTTCATCTTCCACCCCCCGCGGGCGGATCGCCGGCTCACCATCCCGCCAGACTTTTTACGCAGACTGGGGGTGAATTACTGTCGCCCGTCTGTGCAACTGCGATTCTCACAGGGTTGGAGGGACTTTTCTTTGTGTTCTTTGCTCCGGAAGAGAGGCCTCGTAGCACCTCCAAGTCCGCCGGCGAGCGGCTCCTGGGGCCTGCGGAACCCAGGCGGAGGAAGGCGCGGGGCGGGGACGCGCGGCCGCAGCGGCCTGGGCCCTAAGCCGCGGAGCCGTCGCCCGCCAGTCCCTGGGCTCCAAGCCCCCTCCCCCCAGTTCCGGGAGAGCCCGCGGCAGAGGACCGCGCCGTGGCACAGGCCTGGCGGGTCTAGGGGAGGAAATGGAGCGAAAGCGGCAGAGGGCCGGGGGGCCTCGCGCCGGACGGAGAAATGATGACAAGGACATTTTGGAAAGAACCGAACTTCGGAACGCTGGGCTCCTCCCCGGGCTAGCGGGGCTCGGTCCCCAGAGCCACCGTCCCCATTTTGCGTGGCTCGCGCGCTCCTGAATCTGGAGCTCCTTTAGGTTTGCTTTGGTTTTAGCTAAAGGACTAAAAAAACGCACCGCCGCTTCGGCCGCCCTAGGATTACGAGCACCCCTTTCTGTCTGCCTCCTCTGGCGCCGTCTCCCAACGCGTGGGCGCCGTGGGGCCTGCAGACTGGGCTGGAGCCAGGGGCGCACCGCGGCGCGGACTGCTGGGGCGCCGCGGCAGAACCCGCTCCCTGCGAAACGGCCGCGCCCGCCCCCGCGGGAGAGGACCGAGGGCCGGGGCCGCACCGTAACCAGCGCCCCCAGGGCGCACTCGCCCACAGATCCCTCCTGGCTGGCCGTGGTCAGAGCCCCGCGCGCTGCCCGGAACGCGCGCGGCGAAAACGCCCCGCTGCGCTGGCCTCGCTGCCCCCCTTCTTCATCCTCAGCACCCCCCACCCCCCAGGAAAAGAATTTCTGAAATGTTCTGCAATGAATTAGGCTCTGGAAAGCGAAACCCGAAGAACTCGCATTACCCCTCCCCACCCCGGCCCCTCGCCCGCACCCAGCCGGCGGCCGGAAAGCCCCTCTGGTCAGCGGCCCTGGCCGCCTAAGCCACCCCGAGCCGGCCCGTTCCCAGGGCCGCCGAAAGACCGGGCGGAGCCGACCCGGGGCTGCTCGGGGGAGGGAGCGAGGTGGGGGGCAAACAATCGGGGTTCGTTCGTGGTGCCGCCAGAGCCCGGCTCGCGTTGCCGGCATCCCGGTCCTCGCCGACTGTCCGCCCGGAGCCACCCGCGCGGTTCGCGCTGGACGCAGCCTGGCGGTCCCTGTCCTGTCGCGATTATTTATTTTTAATGCTGAGTGTCGATCGAGACAACAAGCGCTCAGAGCAAAGCAAGGACGCGTTACGGGGGGAATTTTAAACCGATCGATAAGATTTTTCAGAGGAAAAAATCGCTCTCATATATAGTCCATCTTTAAGAAAAAAAGCCTACTCGACATTATAACGGAATTTTTAAAAGGGAAGATATATATTTCTTAACATCACAATCCTGAATTTCTCTTGCTAAAAAGAAAAAAATGTAAATCCCCAAAGCCAAAATAAAAAATAAAATAATAATAAAAATACAAAAACAAAAAAATGAAAGCAATTTCAGTTACTTACTGGAGGTTGTTTCCTGGATACAATTGAATGCAATACAATTAAATCAGTAAATGTGACTTTGTTTTGTATTCCTATTGGTATTTTCAATGTGCTGACTGTTGCACTGTAAATGCACCGCTTCCACAACAACGACTCTAGCGAGCCCATCCAGAGCGGCTCTCAAACCTGCAGCCCGGCGCGGCGAGCCACGGGCCCTGCATACTAATAAGCTCGTGCCACTCAGCCCCGAGCAGCGGGCGCGCTGATTGGCCGCGCAGCCCTTCACGGCCGGGAGCTCGTGCCACTCATTCGGCGTAAACAGGCCTCCCAATAGGCTGGCGCCGGGCCAGAGAGCTGCCAATCAGGGAGCAGCAGGGCTACTACTGAGCCCAATGGCGCCTAATTCAAGCCAGGCGACTGCGCAGCTCCTCTGCGCAGATCATTGCTGCTGAATGGGAATGTGGTGGCGCAGGGCGGGAGAGGGAGCAAGGAGAGTGGGAGCGCGTGTCCGCGCATAGAGGGCGGCTTTTTCTTTTTCTTTTCTTTCTTTCTTTCTTTCTTTCTTTCCTTTTTATTTATTTATTTTTTAAATTTAATCCAGCAGGTCTAACGTTTGGCTTCTGGTGCACAGAGGCAGGAAGAAGAAACAGTAACACCGGTGAAGGCAGATGTTGTTGGTTTGTTTTTTTTTAATACCTGGGATCTGTCTGGCAGGTGGCTGAACGCTGCGCAAGTAGGCCCGAACTCCAGGCATAGAGGCCTCCTCGGGTTGCCGGCCCGTCCACCACTCCGAGACCTTTGCCTGCTCAGACCCAGCTCAGGAATGCCCGCACGCCCGACGCCTGGGCAGCGCGAGTCCCAGAATCACCTGCCGGGTTGTCTCCTTTCCCTGCCTGCGGATCAGACCTCAGGGAGAGGGTCCTGCATCTCTGGCTATCTATCTGCCAACTCTCATTTTTATCTCCCTTGGCCATACTTTGCAACGGAGCACCGATCAAAATGAAAATCGGGGAATTTATGGCTAAGAAAAAGATTGCTCTTTTCTTCATGTGCAACTAGATTTTTAAAATATGTTCACCTTGATAGGCACAATGAGAAAACCCTGCACAGTATTTCTCAATGCCACTCTTCTGCATATCCGCTAAATTCTCTCCTCAATTAAAAAGAGCCACTGAGCGATTATCTTCATCATTATCAGATGCAAAGCACTTTTAAAAATATTCTCCAAATAAATATTTCTGTTGGAGTTTGGTTTCCCAACAAAACGCTATTTATTCTCGCGGAGTCAAGGTGATGTCTCAGTAGTGATGGGTACATTATTTTTACTCCTCTTTCTCATTATGAATCTCTGCCTCCCCCTCTGGGGGACAAAAAAAAAGGATATTTAAACTAGATGCTAACAAACTCATGCACACGCATTAGAAATTCTCCGCCGGCTCATTCCAATAGGGACACGAAGGGGTTAAGCCCGAGGCCTTCTGTTGTCTCCTTCCTTTTCCCGCCCCCCCGCCCGTTCCCGCGGGACGGCCAGGATTGGCTGGCACGCAGCCAGCAAGCTGTCAATCACCGAGTGTAAACAAGGCGCTGATTGGCTGTTGTCCAGTCCGCACAGGGCCTCCTGAAAAAAGCAATTACTGGCTCCGCGGTTTCAAGGCGCCCAAGGCCGCTTGATGAAAGGAGATAAGCTGGGGACAGTTTCCAGGACCCCCACGGGCCGACCCCGGCAGCCCGGGAGCCGAGGTGCGCCGCAGAGCCCGCGGATCAAAGGAATCCGGAGAGAAAGGGGAAGCAGGCGCACGGCCCGGGCCGGCCTTCCCCCGCGGGCATCTCTGACCTGGGGTGGGGGGCTTGGGAGGCGGGCGGGGGCTCTGGGATTGGGCGCCGGCTTCGGGCGGTGAGGCCGGAGGGGCAGCTCCGGAGAGCCCGGGGCTGGCAGGGAAGCACCGGAACGCTGCGATGGCGGGACAGGGCTCGCCGTCCCGAGGTGAGTCTCCGGCAAGGCCCCGACGCGGCGGCGGGGACAAAACCCCCGCGGCCCGAGCCCCTGGCCAGCCCCGAGGCCGACGCCTTCGGAAACGACCCCGGGCGGCGCGCGGCGACCGCGGGAGGAGAGGCGGCTTGCATAAATCCATAAAGCGCCTGGAGATCCGATTAGCGCGCGGCTATTCATTAGGCCGTGGGCGATTGAATTAGGTCCCCGTTGCGGATCCGGGGGGGCAGGGGGGGCTGCTTGGGCTTGGCGCGGCCATCGGGGCGGGGGATGGTTGACGCGGACCACCGGGCTCGGGCCGCGGCTTCCGGAGGATGGAGTCTCAGTGCCAGCTCCAGAGTGCGTTGGGGGGCCGGGGTTCCTCCGGGTCCCGCCCCCGCGGGTATGTGCGGAGGCCCACCGCTTCCCACGCACGTCCAGGAAAGCAGGCCCGGCTCCGGAGAAATCAATCTCACCCAGGGGTGGGTGAGCGGGGACGGCAGCCGGCCTGCGCTCCGGGACCGCTTGCAGGGCCAGGAGGGGCCAGAGCTCGGGCTGGGAGCGGCCTGCGGCTCGGTCCCGGAGCGCGCCGGGCTCACACAGCGCCCCGGGCTCAGGTGACCTGGTGCGCGGTGGCTTCCCGGTCCGTGCCCCTTGGGGCCCCCACCAGCTTCCCGACCTCCGGCAAAGCGCCCCTCGCTGACAGCACATTGCCTACTCTGGCTCGGAATCGGAGTTCCCCATTGCTGACATTCTCCAGTAAGCTTGTTTTCTGGCCCAGGAACCTTTTTTTTTTTTTAATGTAATATTAAGTATTAAAGCTCCATTCGAAATTAAATATATACGTAAGCAAAATACATATAAGAAAAAGACTCCATCCAAGAGAGAGACCACCTTGGTGACCGGCGGAACCCTGGAATTTCTCCGAGCTCCCCGAGTGTGCGCCGCTACGGCCCGGGTGCCCAGGAGCCGGGAGGGGACTCCCGGCCTCTCACCGCCTGGTGGAGGAGATGCAAGGGCTTCCAGGTTCCAGGATCCCCCAGCGTGTGCGCGGAAGTGTGCCGGCTGGGAAATCCCCAAACCCTGTTCCCACCCCCACGGGCGGAAGATTGTCTGAAAGCCCTGGAGCTCGGTGGATGGACCCCACCCCGTCCACGACGGAGACTAGCTGACCGCTGAGGGAAGGGACCCGCAGAGAACCGCACGGGTCTGGGACCACCCTGCCCTCCACAGGTCGCAGATCGCCTTCCCTGATTCCTTGCAGCTCACCGTCACCAGATTGCTAATCCAGGGGTAGGGACTGGCTTTCGAAACCTCTGCAGGGCTGGGCCCTGCCCCTGGTGACTTTCACGGGAAGGGCTTGCGGGCCCTGGGTGTGCCTGGGCCTCACTGCTCCCTGCCCACCTAGGCTCCCACCCCCACGCCCTCCCTCTTCCCCCATCACCACTTAAAACAAATCTGGTGGGCTTCCTCCCCCCCGCAATGCTGTTTCAAAACAGTTCTTACAGCAAATAACTGCAGATGGGCCTGCGGGAGGCGGCGGGGTCTGGCAGCCCCCCAGCTCGGGCACCCGCTGCCGGGCAGCTCCAGAAGTACCACCACCATAAGGTCCCCCTGTTCCCCCTTGAGGCTGGGGCTGGGCATGTTTGGCTGGGAGCGCTATGAGCTCCGAGAAAACCTCTGGTTTCCTTTTCACTCTCCCAGCTGTCCGGAGCTAACAAATGTTTTTAATTTTAGAGAAACATGGTGTAAGGGTTCTGTAGACGCCCTTCTACCAGGGCAGGAGAGAAAACGAGGGGGCGGTCAGAGGAGAAAAGAGGGGGTCCCAACGGGGAGCTGGAGTGTCCGGGGCCCTGCAGTTGCCCTCAGGTTCACAGGGGAACGGGCTCCCACACCCCAGCAGCCCGCGTGCCGGCCCCAGCCAGGAACGCTGCCAGAGCCGTCCTTGAGCCCCCAGCGCGCTCGCTCCCTACAGGAACCTCCCCTTCCACATGGCTCTCCTGGCAAACACCACTCCTGGCTTGCCCTCTGGCCTGGGAGGAAGAGAAACAGATGCCCGAGAAGCCAGCTGTTCTCGGACACCTGGGCACGCACCCTCACAGAGCACGCTCACATCCACAGTGCGCGCACACCACCCGTGTGCCGCCTCACGCGCGCGCGCACAGACGTCACACTCAGGCACACACTCGAGTGCAGGACACTCCCGTGTGCACAAGCGCATGCACACACATCACACACCAGCACATGTGCAGCATGCATGTGTGTCAGCATTCGGGGAGCCTGCCTTCTCCCACACAGCCTAGGGGCCCTGCCACCCCAGAGCCTGTCCCCAGCCCTGGAGCCCCGTCTGTAGTGCTCCCCGCGAGTGGCAACTGATCTAGGTCTCCCGGCTCCCAAAAGACCCCGGTTCTGTTCTGTCTGAAATCACGAAATAATCATTTTTTAACACAAGGGGGTGGGGGTGTCGGGTGAGTTACATAAAATTGTGAATTAGCCCCCTGCTCCAAATAAACGCCTGCCTGGGCCAGGGGACAGCAGAGCTGCTGCTCGGTAATTGTGGGCCGGGCGTCTCTCCATTGTTCCCTGGGCCATTAGTCAAAGGGCAAATTAGGAACAATTTCTTGACAAAAATGGACTCAAATCTACACCCCCCTCCCAGGTGTAGGGGGCCAGGTCCAGAGGGCAGGCAGACCTGCCTGAAGGGGGGCCTGCATCCACAGGTTTGCACTTGCCCAGCGTCTATCGGGAGGGGGAGGAGGGGTGAGCTGAGCCGGCACCCTCTACCCTTGCTTCACAGGAGAGTGCTGCATAGCCACTCTTTCCAAGGACAGTACAAAGATTAGGAGTTTGCATCGCCCTGCCCAAGTAAGAGGGGTAACAAAACAAAACAAAACCAGACACATTGCCAGAAGTGCCCTAGCTGGACCCCAGCACCACTGAAGCTGGGACCCCCACCCCATCTCCCTGAAGGAGGTCTTCTGCCACCAGATTGGGGGGGGGGGTGATTCTTTTCATCAGGGCCTCTGGCTGGTGCACCGGAGGGAGCAGAGGTGGGGCGGGGGGAGGTCAGTGTGGGCCAGCCCCAGTCCAGACCCCAGAAGCCCTGCCCCCCACGTGGCTCCCTCACCAGGGCAGCCTGGACCCCTGTCTTCCCAGGTGCTCTCAGCCCTGGCTGTGGCTGGGGTTGGGAAGCCCCCTTGGACCCCCAGAGGTCCTCCCCAAGGTGCTGCAATAGGGACTTTGTGCCTAGACTGGGGAGTGGTCTTCTCTTTGCCTTCCTCGTTGGCGGCTTGAGCTTTGTTAGGGCAGTCCTAGTGTGGAGGGGAGAGGAAGGTGAAGATCCCCTGGACCCCTCCCCCCAGAGAAGAGGGCTGCCCACCAACCCCCCTAAAACAGTGCCTCCAGTCACAGAGGACCAGGTGACTGGGGAGAGGCAGCAGACGGAGGAAGAAGAGTTGACCCAGGAGCCAGACCAGGCTGGGAGGGTCCTTGCCACACCTCCCCCAGGAGGTCCCCCTCCAGCATCTCCAGGCCCTGTGCCCTGGGCTGAATGCCTCTCAGGTCCCAGCTCTGGCCTGCGCAAGAGGCCCACATGCCGAGGCCAGAGCCCTGCTCACTCAGAAACCTCCGGCCCCCCAGGCACAGCTGGTCCCTGCAGGCCACAGACAGGCTCCGAGACAGACTTGGGGATGTGGCTGGAAGTTTCAAAAGGCAGCAAGAGCTGCTGGGGAGGCAGACTTTGAAGTTGGACGAACAGCTTTCCCGGGCCCCTCCCTCCTGGGGGGTTAATTCTGTGGCTCGTTGGTCCAACCAGGTCAGGAGGCTGCCCAGCCCCCTCAGCTCAGGGAAGGTGCTTGTTAAACCCAGAGTTGTAATTTGTGGCTAAATATAAGCCAGTGTGTTCACACGTTAAGTATCACTCAGGGTGCTGGTTGTGCGGGGTTATCAACGGGAGACCCATCTGGGTTAAATTGAAGTGATTTTCATAAAAGGGCAGGAGCGTCCCAATGCCCCGCTTCCCCTCCCAGACGTTGGATTACTGGCAGTGAGACTGTTAGTACTGCTAAAGAGGATGAAGGGGGTGGGGAGATGCCTGGGACCCCCCAGGCGTGAGGAGGACCTGAGAAGAGGGAGCCCCCCATTGCTTCCTCACTGCCCACTTCCCTCCCCCCACCTCCAGCCTCCAGGACGCTTTCTCTCGAATAAGGCTAGAAGGCAAGGGGCCCTGCGGGAAGTCTGGGAAGGGGTCAATAGCACGTGCTGGGCTGCCCTCCCCCAGAGGCCACCTGTTCCTTCCCTACTGATAATCACCCTCTAAAGCCAAAACTGGGGGCAGAGTGCATTTCAGGGGTCTCCTTGCAGGAAGCTGACCCAAACTGGGCCCTCCTCTTCCTGCCTGTGTGGAAAGACCCCAGCCCCAGCCCATGGGAATGGAGGTGGGCGGCCTGGTGGCTGGAACTGCCCTGCGAGGGGACAGAAACTCTGCTGGACCTCACGAGGGGCCAGCTACATGGTGCTTCCAGGCACACACCCCCGCAGAGACTGGCTGCACACCCTCTCTGGGAAGGACACCTGCCTCCTCCCAGACCAGCCGGAAGGAGGGCCAAGTAAGCAGTTGCTGCGGGCCGCTCCTTCACGGCTGTTCCACGGGCGTGTATGTTTGCGTGTGCTTACACATGTTGCTGTCAGGGGATGTCTGGACAGGGTCTCTGGGGCTGGACTTCCCGGGCCTGATCTCACACTGGTGGGAGGGCCCTGAGAGAAGGGGTGCAGGCTGGGTGTCAGGGTTTCCTCTGATAAAATCCAGCTGGCCCAGGCAGAGCCACAACAGACAGGCAAGGCCAGGAGCAAAACCTAAAGGATGTGTCTAGGACCAGGCTGGCCACAGCTCTTCAGACCCCACCTCTAACACATGACCAACAAAGTTCTCAGGCAGCAGGAGAGCACAGACACCCCAGATGTAGGGGAAAATCGCACCTGCCCCTACCCACCCCAGCCTCCAGAGTGGGCAAGAACCTTGAAGCAAACTCCTCTCCTGGATTTGTTCACATTCCCAAAGGTGGAAGCCCCCGCCTCCCCACCCCTGCTAACTCCCCTTCCTACCTGTGTCCCAGCAGAGGGCTCCGGATGGTAAGGGGCTGCCTATTCAGACTGGCTTCTGACACACAAAACCAGAGGCCTGGACGGTTCAATTTAGCAACCCTCCTGTTCCCTTCCTGCTGCAAAGTTGTTGCTGGCCATGCTCCCCATTCACATCCCAGACCCCACCCGTGGGCCCACCCCACACCCCACACCCCACACCCTGCTCTTGCCCCTGTGGCTGAGCCACACCCTCACCCTGTCCTGCGGTCCCTAGGACTTTTATCCCAGTCTGATGGCCAAGGCTGGAGGCTCCCTCCCTGGGCTGCCTTTGGGAAAAAACCAGGGCTGGGAAGACACCAGATATGCCTGTCCTCCTCCTTATTGCTGGGGGGTTGAGCCCTCGGCTGGTTTACCTGCAGCACAGATGAACCAAAAATAAATTATTCCCATCAAAGTTCCCGTAGAGCAGCTGGGCCTGTGGCAAAGTTCTTTCTCCTCCCATTCCTCCTAGGCAAGCAAAGGGGCTGGCCCAGGCACCGCCACAGGACCACCGCTCTGGCCTGATCTGAGCACGCCCACCGCCTCTTTTGTTAACAGGACAGTAGATCCATTCAATTAAAAATCATTCAATAGATCTGTTGTCTTTTTAAATTTTTGTTTGTTTTTGACCTGCAGAAATATATTCATGGTGCATCACTACCGGCTGCAGATGGCAACTGGGGGTGGGGACAAGCGGGGAAAGTGTCCCGAAGGGAGAATCCCCAGAAAACTTCCCCTTCCAAGCCAGGATGGGCAGAGGGGCCCGACCTGCAGCCAGCGCGGAGGCCGGCGCGGTGCCCTCAGCCCCGGAGAGCCGCTGCCGCCGGGGCCTTCCCGAGCGCAAGAGCGCGCTGCTCGGGGGCGCGGGCCTCCGGCGGGCGCTGGGCCGCGCGGACGGGATCCGTCTCCACGTGCGCACTCCCGGCCCCGGGGAACCGCAGACGCAAATCCGGGAGTTTTCTTTCCACCAGAATGCATTTTCTTGGGTTTGCACTTGTACTTTTTAATAGCGGGCATTTTTGAGGCAAAAAGACCCCACCCGAGGCGCGTGGGAGAAGAGCAGAGCCCCGACATCCGAGCTAGAAACAAAAGCCCTCCGGAAAGGGCCGCAGGGCGGGCGGCGGGCGCGGGACGGAACGGCCCGCGTCGGGAGAAGCGGCACCTACCGCTCGGCGGCTCCGGGTCCCGCTCCGGGTCGCGCTCGGGGAGCGGCTGCGGCGCCGGGCTCCACCGTCCCGACCTGCTCTCGGACCCGCCCGGTCCCCAGAGCCGGGAGGCGGCTGGAGGCGCCATAATCGCAAATTTATGGCCCGGGTGACGCGCTTCCCTCTCCCACAATGGGGCCCGGTGACACTAAACGGAAAATTGATGAGAGAGGAGCGAAATCGAATCTCGACCCTCCACGCCGGCTCTACTTTTCGAGGCGGGGGCTGCTGGACCGGACGCGGGGAGGATCGCCGCGAGGTGGTGCGCTCCGAGGCCCCGCGCCGGCTGCTTCTTCCGGAGCTCCGCCCGGTCCGCGGGCTGGGGCGGGGGGACGGAGACCCCGGCCCCCCTACCCCTCCCCCCATATCCCCGGCCCGCCGACTCTCCGCCGCATTTCGCACCCCACTCCCACCCGCTCCGATGGGCCCCCCGCTCGCTCCCCAACTCCGAGGCCCCCCATCCGGCGAGGAGCTCCCCGCCCCCACCGCGCAGAGCCTAGCCCCCACCCGAGCAAGTGGGAGAAGAGCGAGTGACCACGCGGGGCGCGTCTGGGGTGGCTGCAGGGCTGGCCGCGAGCGCCCGCTCTCCTCCGCCCGCGGCGTGGCTCCCCCGGGGCGCGCCCGGCGCCTCCTGGCACCGACCCCGCCGTGCCGCGTTCTTAAAGGCGCCGCCCGCCCCGCCGGCCTTTGTCCGTGCGGCAGAGAAGGTCACGCCGGAGGGCGCGGGGCCAGCGGCGCGGGCCCCCCCATCCCCTCCGCCACCCCAGGGGCAAAATTCCGCAGCGGACTCCCCCTGCCCTGCTGGTGGCCTGGAGGAGGCCCACCCAGTAGCCCCTGGGCCAGGGGCCTCCTGAGACCTCCGTGCTTGGCCCAGATGCATTGTCGTGCTGGGGTACACAGTTGGGGCCAAGGGCCTGGCTTTCAACAACTGAGGGTGGGGGGTGGTCTCTGGGAGAGAGAATGAATGAGGGACCCCAGTGGGGGCTGCTTGCAGAAAGGAAGGGCCAAGTGCTCAAGAGAAAACACACCCCCACCAGCCAAGCTGGCAACCTGGAAACCTAGCTGAGCTGGGCTCTGGCCAATTAGGGGCAGTCCGGGAGACCGGCACAGTCCTGGTTGGGGTCCCAGACCATGATCCAGAGGGCAAAACTCTGGCCAATTCCACTGGTCCACCTCTCTAGCCTAGATGACTACATGAACATCTGGGTGCCAGATGGTGTCCTAGACACTCATTTAATCCTCTGGACAGCCTGCGATACAAATGGCATGGTGATCATGCCCATTGTACAGATGAGCAAATTGAGACTGGGACAGTCAGTGACTGGCCGGCCTGTGTTCTTACCCAGGTGCTGGGCAGCTGGGTCCCAGGTTCTGCAAAACCAGGACAGGGATCGACTGGCTTGTGGGTCCCGGATAGCTCCAAGACTCATGGACAGGGCAGAGTGTGTCTGACTTCTCCAAGCGCTTATGCTTGTAGACGGAGAGCAGAAAAAGGTGGGCCTTATGACCCCGCACTGTGGGCCACAGCACCCACAAGAAGGATGCCACCGGGGCCCCATTCTCCCTGGAAAGTCCCCTCTGCGGGCTCTGCCAGCCAGCCCTGTTTTTCTGAGTCACTGGGATGAAGGCACAGCGAGGCAGGTCACCATCTCTACAGCTGGGAAGAACTGCTAATATATGGGAAGAATCTGGAAGCCAGATTCCAAAAGGTCACATTGGACTGAAACCAATAAGATTATGTTTAACAGGCTGGATATGAACCTCCACTTTTAGGTTCCAAAATCAGTTGTAGCCCTGCAGGCAGTTTGCAGCTGTCTGTATCTTCCAGGCAGAACTGGCTTCCCCGTTACAGCCCAGCAGCTGAGCCTGTGCCCTTGGGGGCCCTCCCGGGGTGTCAGCTCACTGGGGGAGGGGACGCAGCTGGGCACAGGAGAGAATGGGGTCCTTGTGCTGCTATCGTCAACCCCAGGGCTGGATGAACACAGCTTTGTGTGCACCCACGCTCCCGTGGTCGCCACGGGACCGGGGATCAGCGCCTGGGGCTGGGGGCGCTTCAGAACAAGAGTGGCTCTGCTTTTTGGCCTCAGTTAACCCTTGAGTGGGTGCTGCACGCATAATTTTTCCCTGGCTCTGTGCTTGGGGGCTGGGGGCAGGCAGGAGAAGGGTAAAAATCCGTGTCAGGACACAAGTTTCAAAACAGCGTTGTGAAACGGAATGTTTTCTAGATTTAAATGGCTGCAGCTATGGGGGGAAGATGAGGGGGTGGGCCTTGGTGGGGGGCGGGGGGGATCCAGGTGGAGGTCGCTCTCAGAGGTACTCAGCCTTCCCCCACAGAATCCCCTTCCTTCCTGTACCAGGCACATTTGGGAATAGAAGCCCAACCCAATGGGACCCCACTCCTGCTCTGACTCTGGGATGCACCTCGCTTCTGGGGAGCTCTTGGTCATGCGGAGCAGGTCCCACACTGGGCATCCATCAGCCCTGACGACGGGGACACCCAGCTTCTGAGGGGAGAAGAGCCCAGACATCCTTGGCTGGAAGCAAAAGGACCTTGCAGTGACTTCAGAGCAAGCTGGGGTGGGGGTCAGTCAGAAAAGGCTTCCTGGAAGCAGGAAGGGCAGACAGAGCTCGGGAGGGGCAGAAGAGGGAGATTTGCAAGCTTCAAATTGGGAGTCTGGCCTTGAATTGCCATAGTGGGTCTGAGCTGGGAAGTGGGGTCCTCCCTGTGAGTATGCATTGTTCTCTCTTAGTAAGCAGCAGGGATGGCAAAGGGGCAGCGAGGAGCACAGAGGGCCCCAGAGAACCCCAGGGCTGCAGCATCCCCAGCCCGGCCCCGTGCCTGTCTCCTGGGCAAGCAGCCTCAGGGCCCAAAGGAAGTGCACCCAGGAGGGGCAGGGTGATTCTCTTCTTTATAGTTTCCTCTCTCTCAGATTTCTCTTTTGAAATGGATTCTTTTTGTAATCAAAGAAAACTGAAGCAATAAACATCACCCCCAAACACATCTCCAGGCCCAGAGATCCCTATCCCCCCAGCCACACTGTTGGGGAGCCCTGGGTACCCTACTCCCTCTCCTGGCTGCCCTGGCTCAGTGCTCACGGTCCTCCCCAGGAGCCTCAGCCCCGTCCCTGTCCCACAGACTCCGTGATGGTTTGTAGGCCCCGGGGTGCCTCAGTTTGCCCTACACCCCGTTCCCCAGGCCCTGTGGAGACCACCAGCTGGACTCAGGGCGGATGCCACATGCTCTGGCTCTGGTCCCTCGGTCCACAGTGTCCAGTCTGGCCCACCAGCCCCCAGAAGGCCTTGCGTCTTCCGCAAAGCTGGGCACTTGTCTCCTGAACACCCACAGTAAAGTGAGCCCTGGGCGGTCAGGCCCCTGCTCATGAGAGCCCACAGCCCCGAACATTCCACACCATGGCTGAGGGTGCCAGCTGCCCAGCGATGGTAGGCCATATGGGGGACCCAGTCCTCTGGGGCTGAGGCCAGCCTCCTTCACGATGTCGAGGGCCCTGGGAAAAGCTCACCCAGGGGTCAGGGTCCTCCGCTGGCCGGCACACCCTTGTGTGGGGCCCCGTGGGAGGAGCCTCCTGCTGTCTCAGGTGTGGGCAAGGGTGAGCTCTCCTCCTTCTGGATCCCCAGTCGGATCCCTGTGCCCCCTGCACCCCTGCCAATGCCCCAGCCCCGTTCTGCCTGCACAGGGCTCCCAGCTGAGGCAGGCAGAGGGGCTGGAATCCCCTCACCGAGGCTGCCCTGCAGTGGGCTGCCCTGTTTTCACCACAGTGATCGCTCTGGGGGCTGCTGGGGGCTCTGCCCTGCCCCCACCCCAGGATCAAGGGCCATGGGCACAGGGGTGGGGGTGCTAGAGGGTTTCCAGCAGAGGCTGCTGGGTGAGAGGCTGGCCCCACGGAATTGCTGGCTTAGCACGCACTGGGGTGAGGGGCTGCTGGGAGTCCTGGGGGTGGACAGAGCAGGCCTAGGGCCCTCAGAACCCTGGGGAGGAGGCAGGAGAGATTCCTCAGCACAGAGTCAAAAAAATGAATCTGTGGGGACCCGGGGTGGGGGGAGGGGGGCCAAGGTGGGAAAGGAGCAATGGCAGTAGCCCCCAGCTAGGCCTTGGGGCACAGCAGCCACCAGCCACCCTCGCTGACCGCGAGGGAGAACGGCGAGCACTGAGCCTCCGTCACCAGGTAACCCCTCACCACTGGCCAAGGCCGCACAGGCAGGAGGGAGAGCAGCCAGTATTTGCACCCAGGCCATTGACCTCAGTCTGAGCTCTAGCTGCTGGCCCACCCAGCCCTGAAAATGCAGAGAAAGGCAGGATTTGGGTTCTGACGGGCAACCTCACAGAGGCCACTGCTGGCTCAGGACAGCCAGACTCGACCCAGACGTCTGCACGGTGGTTCAGCGGGTGGGGCAGCTGCTCCTGGACGCGTCTGAGCCCAGCGCGTGCGTCCCCCCATGGCCACGAAGCACACAGCTCCCCTCGACCGCAAATGCTGGGAGCGTGGGGCAGAGGGCGCTCTTCGCGTTCCGCCTGGTTGGGCGCAGGTGCTCGGTGTTTCCTCGCCTGGAAAGGCCCCTGGGGGCACGGAGGCGGCCAGGCTGGGCTGTGGGGTCTGTGGGGAAAGGGCTGAGCCAGAGGCCAGGGCGCCTGGGACAGAACAAGGGTGAGGCCCAGCCCCAAGGTTGTGGGGACAAGTGGGGGGCCGGGCGCAACCTGTTTCTTCCTCCTGTGGGGTTGTACATCGTTCGTGAACCCAGGATACAAAGTGCAAAGGTTTGAGTGGCCTATCAGTGGCAGAATGGCTCCCTAGCCTCATGTGCCCCGTCTATTCTGGGCCACAAGAGGAGAGAGGCCACACTGGGCCTCAGCCAGTCGCATGGAAAGGAGGTGGGCCCCCTAAACCCTTCGTGTCTCTGGCAGCCTGGGCCACACGCAGCCCCACTGTGCACGGGCACCTGTGCCCCTCCCCCATCATACACCGTGCGCGGCCACACCCAGGGCCCATACCATGCCCGACACCCACAGCCCCCCCTTGTGAACTGGACCCCAGAAATGGAGCCTCTGGGGGGACTTCCGAAGTCCCCTTTCCTCCTGTTTCTAAGGGGCGGCCTAGCACCCACAGGGCCCAAGTCCCCTGGGCTTGGGGCGAGACCCCTCCCTTCCTGCAAGCTCCTGGCCCAGCTGCACCTGCTTGGCTCACCCCACGTCAGGCAGGCAAGGGCCTCCTTGGTCTCAGGAGACCCCGGCACAAACCCAGGTCGCCGTGTACTGCTGGGGTCACCTCACCTCCCTGAGCCCAATGTGCCTCCCACAGTCACGGGGAAGACCCTCTCTCAGTGGGGAAGGGACGGGTAGGATGGATGGCGGGGTGGTCCCAGGTGACACAGAGAAGCCTGGAGGCAAGTGTTCATGCGAAGTGGTGGCCCGCGTCCCCACTGCCAGCGTTCTCCTCGGCCTAAACCGCTGTTGGGGGGCCTTCCCCCCATGGGCCTGTTCTCAGCCGGTGTTTGGGTTGAGGAGTTTGGTGACTTGTCCACAGCTCTCAGACCCCACACCCCACTTTTGCAACCACATGGCCAGGGTAACTGTGTCCCCAACACTCTGATATTTTGGGAACCCTACTGGAGTGGCTGGATGGTGGCCCCAAAAGATGACCCCACCCAGATCCCGCGGGTGTGAATGGTTCAGAAAAAGAGTCTTCTCTGCAGATGTAACTGGGGGAAAGATCTTGAGGGGATGTCATTCTGCGCTAGGTCGGGCCCTTAAACCAAGGCAAGTGTCCTTTTAAGAGAGAGGCAGAGGGAGATTTGGAGCAGCCACGTGATGACGGAGGTCAGGACCTCGTAGGGCAGGCGAGGCCCCGGGAGCCTTGGGAGGGAGCACGGCCACCGGAAGTGGGAAGAGAAGCAGGCGAGGCCCCAGGAGCCTTGGGAGGGAGCAGGGCCCCGCCCACGAGGATTTTGCGCCTCTGGCCTCCAGAGCCCAGAGAATACATTTCTGCTACGTTAAGCACCTGATCTTTGGTCATTTGTGTGACAGCCCCAGGATGCCAGCCCCCACGCTGGCCCTGCCGTGGGCAGCTCCTCCACCCCGGGGGGGGGGAAGGTGAGGATGTGAGCTCGACCCGGGAGCCGCAGGTCCTCCTCCGCACTCTCTGGACAGGGCTGAGCCGGGGGGCGCCTGCGCTGCTGGGGAGTGGCCACCAGCCCCGCAGGGGACAGGGGACGGTGAGGACCCCAAGACCCGCTCTGACAGGTGGGGAGGGAGGTCTGGGTCATGGCGATGCCTGGTTGAATTTGGAGGTCGCCAGTTTGGAATCCGGGGCAGTCAGACTGGGTTTAGGCCGCAGTTGATCTCCTCTCCGGAGAAGGGCCGTCCCTCTGCGATAGGACTTCCAGAGCTGCGCCGTCCCACCGTGCGACTGGGAGCCACGCGCACAGAACTGAAGCCTCTCTGGTCACCACAGGCCTCCATCTCCCCGTGCCTGACACTGCTTTCCAGTTACCGTGCTCACGCAGGAGCACAGAAGAGCACGCACGTTCCTACGTGCTGGCGAGGGCGGGCACACGTGTAAATGCTGGCTCGACCCCACCCCGGGCCCTCACCGGGGAGCGAGCCCTCCCCAGGAGCCAATGGAGCAGGGCCGAGCCTGCCCTTCCGTGAAGACAGAGTGTGGCCCACCCCCATGGGGCGCCCCCGGGCCGGCCAGTTTTATCCCCCCACCCCGTAGGGCGTGGATTTGCCTGCTTCTGCTTTCATCTTTCGGGTCCAGCGTCCTTCAGTCCAGGTCGCTCCTGTGAGACTCCTCCGTGCGGTTGCATGTGTCAATAGTCCTTTTTGTAGCCCCGTGACATTGCATCACGGAAAGAAACCACAATTTGTCTATCCATTCTCCTATTGACGGGCATTTGGGTTCTTTCCAGTTTGGGGCTTGCTGAGCGACGTGCCCCACCGAGGGATGTGTCTACCAAATACTGTGAACGGGCCGTTATTTAGGAAACGATGTAATTAGTGATCTGGAGATGCGACTACCCGGATTACAGTGGGCTGTTAGCCCAATGACAAATGTCCTCATTTGAGTGGGGCAGGGTGCGTGGAGGGAGGACACAGAAGAGAGGCCACGTGGTCACAGAAGCGGAGACCGGAGTGATGGGACCACAAGCCACGGGTGCCAAGGATTGTCACAGCCACCAGAAGCCAGGAGGGAGTCACAGACAGAGGGACCGGCCCTGCCCGTAGCTTGACTTGACCCCTGTGGCCTCCCGAACTGGGACAGGGCATTTGTGTTGTTTTAAACCGGCCAGTTTGTGGTCCTCTGTTAGAGTAGCCACGGGACGCTAGTACAGGCCTCCAGGGAACAGAGAGATTCCCTATAAGGAACTGGCCACGTGATAGTGAGGCTGACAAGTCCGCAGACCTGGAGCTGGCCACCGGAAACCCGCGAAGTCTGATGTTTCAGTGTGAGTCTTGGGATGGGCAAAAAGGGGTGTCCCAGCTCCAGCAGCTGGACAGGAGGAAATTCCCTCTTCTTTTCTGGAGGGACTCCCTCTTTGTTCTCCTCAGGCCTCTAGCCCTCTGGATGGGCCTACCTGCAGCCGGGAGGGCGCACAGCAGCCTCAGAGGCTAGCGTCGTCTGGAATCGTCCTCACAGACACACTAGAATAACATTTAACCAGCTGCCTGTGCAGCCCACGGCCCCGTATAACCGACATAAAATTAATCATCACAGGTAGATGCCTAAGAGTGGAATGACGGGTCTGGCTCAGGGGTAGGGATCGGCAGAAATCTCCAGACGGGCCTTCACCGCACGGGGAGCAGGCGCTCCAGACATCCCACAGCCTCGTTGGCAGCTGCCGCTGCTGGGGTTTTTCCGTCTAGCTTTCCCGGTGGCCGTGAGGGGCTCTGTCATTGTGCTTTACGTGGTCTTTGCTCTGATGATTCAGGAAGCTGAGCTATTTTTTGTCTGCATATTGGCCGCGTGGAAATCCTAGAGGCCTGTGGAGTACCTGTTCAAGTGTTTCACCCAATTCAAAAATGGCTTGTCTGTCTTGCTTTTAATGGTTCTGTGGATGTGCTTTATCTATTCTGCACAGGAGGGTTGGTTGGACATCTAGCTATCTATCATGGTGTACAGGTGGGGGGCGCCTGGCTGGCTCAGTCCGTACAGCATGCAACTCTGGTTCTCTGGGTGTGAGTTCGAGTCCCATGTTGGGTGTAGAGATTACTTAAAAACAACATCTTTTTTTTTCTCTTAGGAAGGATACACAGATGTAAGTGGATATTGTCTCCCTGTTTGTGGTTTGCCTTTTCACTCTCTAAATGGCATCTTGATGAGCCAATGTTCTTAAATTTAATGGAGTCCTGTCTTTCATGGAGAGTGTCTTTGTGTCCTATTAAGAAATCTCTGCCAGTGACAATGTCTTGAAGAGCTTCTCTTATTTTTATTCTGGATGCTTTTTTTGGTTTTACTTTTCACATTGTGGTCTGTGATCCATTTTTAATTAATTTTTGTATACAGTGTGATGTAGGGATCAAGGGTCATTTTTCCCCATCCAATCCAACTGACATGGCGCCTTGACTGAGAAGCCCAAAATAAGGCCATCTTTTCTCCCTGCACTGCAGTGGCCTTTGTTATAAACCAGTTGATTTGAAGATGGGTTGGTGGGAGTCCTCATTCTGACCCTCTCTCCTGTTCCATTGGTCTGTTGGAGTATTTTTGTGCCAATCATCAGAGGCTTTGCTCACTGCTCAGTGAGTGCACCCGCTGGCTGGAGCAGAGGAGGCCACAAGGCTGGCCGGAGAGCTTGTCTGGAACTTCTGGGCCTCGAAGTGTCTGGCCAGCTTGCTTCTCTCCACCTCAGACTGTAGCCTTTTCCTCTCCCCCACTGAGTACAGCCACCCCCACAGCAGTCTCAGCAGAGCCCAGAATTCCCAGGCCAGCAGGCGGTCCACGGCCCTGAGACCCAGCCGCAGCTCCCAGACAGTGTACTGAGGCTGAGCACGTCTTCTGGAGGTTGCTGTGGATGGGAGTGGGGGCAGCTCTCAGGGAAGGGGCATGCCAAGGTCAAGCCCACCTGCCATGCGATAGTCCTCACTCCCAATCCGCACACCATCACTCTGGACCAGGTGTAGGCCCACTGTGTGCACCCAGAGAGCTGGAACCTTGAGGAGCTGACCACTGGAGCTTATGCTGCAGTGGGGGTGGGGTGGGAGCAAGAGCATGCACCAAATAGTCAACTCTATGACGTGCTCAAAGGCAATGCACAGAGCCCAGGAGGCTGGAGGGCTGTTGCAATTTTAGACAGGGCCCTAGAGACAACATTTGAGCAAAGCAATAAAGGAAATGAACCAAGTCATGCAGGTATGTGGCAGGGGAGGTGCAAAGGCCCTGAGGCTTCTAGGAATGAAAGGAGGCCAGTTGACCATTAGTGGGGGTAGGGGGGAGAAGAGATGAGGCCGGGGCTGGGGAACCGGTGGGTGGATCCCAGAGGTCTTTGCAGGTGCTGGAAAGACTGGCATGAAAGGCCAGTGGAAAGCTTTGAGTGGGGAAAGGTTGGCTGTGGCAGCTGGAGGCCACCTGGGGGGGGGGTGCTCGGCCAAGCACAGGGGAGGAGGCTGCAGGTCAGGGAATGGCACTCAGCCTGGGGAGGGCCAGAGTTGGATTTTGCATGAATTTTGAAACTAGGAGCTATGGGGATTTGCCATGCCTACGAGGGGCAGAGTCAAGCATGACTGCGGTCTGGGCCTGAGCCTGGAGGGATGGGCGCCCTTGGCCAAGAAAGAGTGCTGAGGCCAGCAGACTTCAGGGAAGCTCGGGGGCTCCTGTGCACTCTGCTCGGCATAAGGGAGGCCATCAGGCAGCCGGATGGGTCTGGGGTGCGTGAGAGCCACACACCGGTTTGCAGAGTCGACGGCAGAGTCCAGGTGTAGCTCAGATGGAAAGCAGAGGTGTGGATGAGGTCAGTGCAAGGGTGAGAAGAGATAGCTGGGGGGAAAGGGCAGAGAAGCAAGAGGGCCACCAGGCCAGGGAGTGTCCTGGAAGCCTGGAAAAGGAAGGTCTTACCAAGCAGGTGTCATCTCCTGGCTCAGCCAAGAGAAGGGCCAAGCACCAACCCTTGCATCTTTGGCAGTGGCCATGGGCACCTGGACACGCCCCTGCTTCACTCCCCTCCCCCTCTCAGGCTACCTGCCAGCACACAAGACTGAACCCCACCCCACCCCAGTGTGGACCGCAGGGTCGCCTCCCTGAACTGGCCTGCTGGCCCCAACCTCTCAACTCTGCAGGGAGGCCCCAGCCCCAAGGACCACCCCCTCCGTGCCCCGTGAGCCCGGCCCTGTCCCCAGGGTGCCGGGCACCTCCTTGGTTACAGCCAGCCCTCCTGGCAGGGGAGGACTCCCTGAGGCCCTGGTCGGACCCACGCTGGGGAGAGAAGGGCCCTGCCTCCCATCCCAGTGACCCCAGCAGAGCACCTGTTCCCGCCTCACCTCGCCCCCACCCCTGGGATGGCCCTGAGTCCTGACAGGTGATGTCCTGGGTCAACCCCTCCAGTCCCAGCTGCAGGAGGGCCAAGGGGGAACCACGGGGAAGCCAGGCACAGCCCCATGTCCTGAAGGCCCCCCTCTATTGGCCCCTCACTGCTCCCAGGTATCACCGTCGCCCTGTCTGAGGCTGCCCTGGATGGCCTGGTGGAGGGAGGGCACTGTCTCCGGGTCCCGGGGCCCTGGCTTCTCAGCCCAGCCCAGCGGGCTGTGACATGCAGCCGTCAGTCTCCTGTCCACACTTTGGGCCTGGTCCTGCTTCCAAAGGAGGGTGTGCCTGAAGCCTTGGTCGGGTGTGGGCCCCCGGCCTTCCTTGCTCTCCCGGCCACTTCAGCCAGGCCCTACACCTTTGCAAGTCAGGGGTACCACTGTGGGCCTGGCCACCTCCAGAGCTAGGGGAGCACAGAGGGCAGGACAGGCCACCTGATTGTTCCTCCCGAGGCCAAATCTTGGGTGAAGTCTGGTGGCCGGACCAAATCAATCCTCACGGGCAGCCCCAGGGCCCCCAGTGGAGGGGGGCCTGCATCCACCTCCAGGTGAGGAACAGAGGTCACTTGCCAAGGCCCCAGGGCTGCAGACAGAGCCCAGGGCGGCCTGACCCCAAACACTGCATCCGGCTGGCTCCTAGGCTGTGTGTGGGCAGAGAGCCATCCTGGGAGGGGCAGCTGGGACAGGCAGTCAGAGCCGCACCACCCACCCCCTTGGCCTCACTTGGGCTCTACAGCACCTGGCTCTGGTCTCAAATACACCTCAATGCTATTACTGTGGCTTTTCTTGCATGTCCCCAGCCGGGGTGTCCCGGGCCCGACGAAGGGGCCCTGGGAAGGCAGCCCAGCTGTACGGGCTTGGGTGCTGAGGGCTGTGGCCTGGCCCAGGTCCCTTTCAGGGCCATGCACCTGACTTCGTAGAGGAGGGGCCGGGCTCCAGGTCTGGGGTCCCTCCTGGTTCTGAATTACATCCCATTTTCATCCTGGACTTAGGCTGGGCCCTAAATCCAATGATAGGCATCCTCGTAATAAGAAAAAGGTGGAGACATTTCAGACTCAGACGCACAGGGAGGGAGAAGTCCAGTGAGGGGGAGACAGAGACTGGGGGGATGCCCGGGGCACCCGTGGCTGGAAGAGGCGAGGAAGCATTTCCCAGGAGCCTTTGGGGGTGCTCAGCCCCACTGACACCTTGATGCAGGACTTCTGGCCTCCACAGCTGTAAGAGCAGGAATTCCTGTTGCTCTCAGGCTCCCAGTTAGTAGCAAAGTGTCACGGAGTTCCGAGGAAATCACATAATACTTAAAACAGAAGTCCAAGCAGCAGAAACGGTAGAGACGACCGAGTGAAGGGATGCTCCAGGGGCCAGGCGCCCTCCCTGCGGCCATGGGTACACGGCAGGGCGGCCCCGCCACCCTGGCCGTCCTCGGCCAGCCCCACACCCCTGCGCCTCCCCACTTAGCTCCGGAGCTTGGCCGGCCCTGCTCCAGTAGGGCTCCTGGCCGCCCGGCCGTTTTCCAAGGACTGTTCTCGTGACTCTCCAGGAGGGCTGTCCCGGGCCCACCCTCCTGGGCAAACACCAAGGGTGTCTGTCCTCCTGTCCCCAGCTGGTCCACTTCACAGGAAGGGGTGAGGAAGGGGGGCTCTGGAGCGCAGGGGGCCACGGGCCGGGTGCAGCAGGGGAGCTAGTCGGCCCTGGGGAGGCTGCGGGACGCGAGGCCATGTGGCGGGAGGCCGGCCGCGCACCACCTCCCCCGGCGGGTGATGGACGTGCAATTAACCTGCCTGTGGTTATGTTGGCAACTGGGCTGGAACAGGAAGTTCGCGTTATAAACCAGGGCCTTTCAAGTTATGACAAATTCATCAAATGAACCTGTGAGCACACAGGGCAGCGCGCCTCCCTGCGCGTCGGGAGATAAGCTCCCTCCAGCTCCGAGGCCGCAGGCGCCTTCCAGCCCTTTCCAGGCCCTTCCCTGGGCTCCAGACAGAACTGTGCACAGGGCAGGGCCGATACTAGCAGGTGTGTGAGCTTGCTTCGGGCCTCAGTTTCCCCCTCTGAGAGCGGCCAGCAAGGTTTGATTTGCCTCTGGAATTGCAGATGCCAGACTCGGCCTGGTGCTGCCAGCGCCCGAACAGGGTCCCCGCCCACCCCTGCATGAGTGAGCAAGTTCCAGAACCCTGTTCTCTGTGGGGCCTGACTGGGCTCAGTGGCGCCTCTGGGGATCACCCCCTGCCTGACCTCTGCACATGCCCCTGGTCCCCAAAGGCCTGGGCAGCTGAAACCTTCATGCTCAGGGCTTGTGCTCGTAGGGGCAGGCCGTCTTTTAGGTTTTAGGCCCAGGATGGGTTCAAAATGGCCCTGACAGCACAGCAGATCCCAGACAGTGGTGGGAGGGGGACGCAGCACCGATGGGGATGGGGGCCTCTTGGGTGCAGCCCTCTTAGCTCACAGCTAGGATTCCGAGCCAGGGTGTTTCCAGCTCTTGCACAAGGCCACTGGTGCAGACCCCCTGGGCCAGCATGGTCTCACCGCTGCCCTGGCCCACCGAGGCCCACCCTGCCTTGTCCAGACTTGAGACCCGAAGCCACCACAGCACTGAGGCTGGAAGAATGAAGACAGGTTCCCTTTGGGGGCTTGGGGCTCAATGCTGGCTGCAGGGCAGAAGGTCTCCCAGCCAACACTTCCTGGCGACAGGTGGAATCAGCGGACATCGTCCAGCGCAGGGTTCCCACGTCCTGCCCACAACCACCTGCCCCTTATCTTCGGTGAGGGCCTTTTGGCATGAACTTGTTTTTTAATAGAAATAGACGTCGGGGTGTGTGGTGTGTGGGGTGTGTTTCTGAGCTCCGTCTGCCCAAAGGGCCCAGAAACTGAAGTCCTAGCAGCAGTGAGCACACCTGGTCCCCAGACCTTGGTTTCCAAATTCCATTCTCTTCTAAAAGGAACGCGGGCTCTTTGGAGAAATGGCGGGTTCCAGAGCTGGGGCGGGGAAGGCTCCAGATGTGCCTGGAATGGCTTGTGGGGCCACAGAGGAAGGAGGGGTTCAGAGGAAGAAGGTAAGGCGTGGGAGTCAGGAAGAGGCTTGAAGGGGTTCCCACTGGCCAAGCCTGGGACCAACAGAGCAACAGAATAAAGATTGTCATGGATTGCTCTCTTTATTTATGGTAGAGACAGTTCGTGATGTAAACGAATGAACGAGTACAGAAACGGGGCAGCAAGCAGACCCTGAATGCGGGGGGATACTGCGATTAGCGAGCGTGAGCTTGGCAGCCCGCACACCCATCACTGATTCAGGGCGGAATCCACAGCGAAGTCTCTGCTGCTCGTCGGAGGGAGGCTGCCGACACCAGGATGTTGACAGACTCAGCATATCTCCTCACAAAGTTTTTACTAATTATTGCTTATTAATTTTGTGAGTTCAGAATATGAATTAATTAACCTTATGGTGGAGAAACCTGGCAAGCATGATCTTAACCGGGTGGCAAACATTAATACCACCTGTCCTGGGGCGAACAGACGTCGTGTGCTTCCCAGTGTGACGCACCAGGAAGAAGACACCATCTCTAGGGTATTCCACCAAAAGCACAGAAGCGGGATCCAATCAGGAGGAAACATCACACAGACCCAAACGGAGGGAAATTTTACCAAGTCAGTGGCCTGTACACTTCAAAAATATCGCGGTCACGAAACATAAAGACCAATTCTGAAGTTCAAGTGGTTTTTTTTTTTTTTAAAGATTTTATTTATTTATTTGAGAGAGAGAGAGCACACAAGCAGGGGGAGGGGCAGAGGGAGAGGGAGAAGCAGGCTCTCCACCACGCAGGGAGTCCGACGTGGGGCTGGATTCCAGGACCCTAGGATCATGACCTGAGCCGGAGGCAGACACTTAACCGACGGAGCCACCCAGGTGCCCCTGAAGATAAAGTTTTATTTATCACATTTTTAAAGTGATCTGTACCCCCAACATGGGGCTCGAACTCATGACCCGGAGATCAAGAGTCCCACGCTCCACCGAAGGAGAGAGCCAGGCATCCCTATGTATCACATGTAAAAAATTTTTGTTGAAACGTAGTTGACACACAATATCGTATTAGTTTCAGGTGCAGGACGTAGTGATGCCACATTGTATACGTCACGGAATGGTCCGCACACGAAGCGGCCACAGTATCCACAGCTCGTTCCTCCCGTGTTCGTCACATCCCTGTGCCTTATGTTCTCGTAGCTGCGAGGTCATCCCTCTCCGTCCCCTCCACCCATTTTGTCCACACCCCTTCTGGTAACCACCAGTTTGTGCTCGGTGCCTGTGAGTCTGTTTCTGTTTTGTTTTGTTTCGTGTGTTTGTTTTGTTTTTTAGATTTCCGCCTTGTAAGTGAAATCATATGGTATTTGTCTTTCTCTGACTTATTTCACTCAGCATAATGCCCTCTAGCTCCATCCACATCGTTGCAAACGGCAAGATTTCATTCTTTTTTGTGGCTGAGTAATATTGCATTGTGTGTGCGTGTGCGTGTGCGTGTGTGTGTGCACTTGTGCTCACTGCTTCTTTATCCATTCATCTATCCGTGGATCTTTGGGTTGTTTCCCTGTCTTGGCTATTGTAAATAATGCTGCGACAGAGAGAGGAATGCATGGGTCTTTTCAAATTCGTGTTTTTGTTTTCTTTGGACGAATACCTAGACGTGGCCTTGCTGGATTGTACGGCACTTCTATTTTTTAGTTTTTTCAGGACTCTCCATACTGTCCTCCATGGTGGCTGCACCAGTGCGCATCCCCACCAACAGTGCATGAGCGTCCTTTCCTCCGCACCTTTGTTAACACTTATGCATCTTGTCTATTTGAGTCTGGTCATTCCGACAGGGGTGAGGTGAGGTCTTATTGTGGTTTCGATGTGCATTTCCCTGAGGATGAGTGAAGAGCATCTTTTCATGTGCCTGTTGGCCACCTGGGTGTCTTCTTTGGCACAGTGTCCATTCAGGTCTTTTGCCCATTTTTTAATTGAATTATTTGGGTTTTGGAGCACCTGGGGGGCTCAGTCGGTGAAGCGTCTGCCTTCGGCTCAGGTCATGATCTCAGGGTCCTGGGATCGAGTCCCGTATCGGGCTCCCTGCTCAGCGGGGAGTCTGCTTCTCCCTCTCCCTCTCTGCTCTCTCTCTCTCTCCCTCTTTCTCTCTCTCAAATACATGAATAAAATCTTAAAAAAATGCTAACTTGAATTATTTGGGTTCTTTTCATATTGAGTTACGTGAGTTCTTTATTCATTTTGGACGTTGACTCCTGGTCAGGTATGTCATTTACAAACAGCCTCTCTTGCTCAGTAAGTTACCTTTTCATTTTGTTAATGGTTTCCTTTGCTGGGCAGGGTTTTTTTTTTTATTTTTAGGTAATCTCTACACTCAACCTGGGACTCGAACTCATGACCCTGAGAGCAAGAGTCACATGTTCCACCGACTGAGTCAGCCGGGCGCCCCAGTGTGCAGAGCTTTTTATTTTCGTGTAGTCCCACTTGCTTGTTTTTGCTTTCCTTGTCCTTGCCTGAGGAGACAGATCCAAAAAATACCGCTAAGGCCGATGTCAGAGTAATTACTAGGTTTTCTTCTAGGAGGCTTGTGGTTTCAACTCTTCCATTTAAGTCTTGAATCCATTTTGAGTTTATTTTTAGGTATGGTGTAAGAAAGTGGTCCAGGGTATCACTTTTTTTAAAAAATATTTTTAAACATTTTCTTAAATTTTTGCTTTTTATTTTCTTTAAGTAAACTCTATGCCCAGCATGGGCCTCGAACTCCCGACCCCTGGATCAAGAGTCACACGCTCCACCGACGGAGCCAGCAGGGCACCCCCCGTGTAGCACTTTTTAAATTAGATTTTGAAAAAGTGACCCTTTTGTCCTGTGACCTTCTGGGTTGCCTTATCGGCTGACAGCAACTTCCAGAGTCCCAGGGCATGTGCGGCCTTAGGGAAGGGGCTGGCGAGCTGGGGAACCCCGCTGTCTGCTAGCTGTGCCGCACTGAGCAAGCTCCTGCATTTTTCTGGCCTCAGTTTACCATCTGCTAGACATGCTTTGCTTGTCCTGCCTTCCTCCCTGAATTCCAAAGCACCGACCCTGCCCATCGGACCAAACTGTGGCACACGAGCTTTCCCAAACCGACCGCGTGACGAAGCCGCAAAGAAACACTCGAGTTCCAGATCAAAGGAGACGGAGGAAACAGGACAACAGACCCACGTGTGGCCCGGGCGGGTTCTGGAACTCTCTAAGACTTGTTGGGGGCAATTCGTGAAAACTCCCGGGGTTTGTGGTTGAAGAGTAGTGTCGTGTCAATAGTAACGCCCCGATTCTGACTGTCAGGCCACCGCCGTGTGGGAGCCGGTCTCCGTTTGAGGAAACACGCGCTCAGCACGAAGGGGCAACGGGCATCGTGTCTGCACGCTGCTCTCATGGTTCAAAAACCTGCAAAACGCTAGAACAAGACGTTAATACTCGAGTCATCTGGGTGAACAGTAGGACTTGACTAGTCCAACAACTTTTCTGTACATTCACAATTGTTCCAGAGGACGAAGCTGAAGAAAGCAGCCCAGCCGTCGGCCCCGCGGGCTGGAAGCACGAACCACGGCCTGGCCGAGGGCTGGCGCCCCGGGACACGCGGTTCCCGGCTCAGCGGCGGAAAGGCGAACAGCCGGATGGGAAAGTGAGCAAAGGCGGGAACAGACCTCTCCCCGCAGGGCCGTGCAGGTGGCAAGTAAGCCGGGAGAAAACGTTCAACGCCATCGCTTGTCGGGGAAACGCGCTACAGCCACTGCGAGACACCAACACGTGCCTCTCGGGAGGACGCCCAGGGTGGCAGAAGCTGCGGCCGTGAGCGCCAGGTCCCGCGGCCTCTCCAGGAAGCGCCGGCCGTGTCTGTTAGGCCTGAACCTGCAACTGCCTCTGACTGTGGGGCCCCCACACTGGGGACACTGCTCAGCGGCGATCGGGGAGCCCCGGGAAGGACGTCGAGCGAAGAAAGCCAGGCCCTGAGGTCACCTACTGTGTGACCCCACTTACGTGCCACTCGCGAAACGACGAAACTACAGAAGCGGAGGCCAGGCGGGCGGTTGCGGGGGGTGAGGCCGGGAAGCCTGAAGAAGGCGGCGCGATGGGCGCTGGTGGTGACCGGGCTGCTCTGTGTATTGGCCGCGCCCAGGCCGATGTCCGGGTTGTGATGCTGCAGATCTTTTTGCACGGTGTTACCACGGGAGGAAACTGGGCGAACGGTAGGTGGGATCTCCCCGTGTTATTTCTGACAGCTGCACACAAATCCATCATTATTTCAAAATACACGTAATAACAACGCATCCTAGCTGGTATCGTGTGTGTATCTAATGTGATTTTGTACCATTGCTTAAGATGAATCATGGTATACTATTTATCATATACATTTGCATATGCAAATAAAATTTTAAGTGTTTAGGAAGAAATGCTGTCCTGGGTCTCCTCCACAGCCTCTAAATTGGAATCCCCGATGGCCGGTGGGCAGGTCCCCACGTTGGTTCTGACGTGCACTCGGACAGAGAACCACCAGCTCTCTGGAGACAAACGTCTTCTCAAGCCCACAACCTCGGCTAAGCCACAACCCTTGTCCAGTCCACTCCTAGGATTTGTGGAGGTGCTGTGAGCAGCCCTTGGGCGAGTGCTGGGGGACAGGAAACAAGGGGGAACCCTGCCTGAGTGCAGCTCACAGGCTGCGAGGGGACAGAGGTGAGGCTGTCGCAGTGGCACCAGCAAGGCCAGGGAGCAAATGCCCCGGCTCCCATCTCTTGCCTCTCACACCTGTCGGGGACCCCTTGTTTATGCTCCCCCGCCAGGCCCAGGGCCACCCTTCCAGCACAAACCCGCCCGCTCTGGCTGGGGCTGGGCGTGGTGATCCTGACCGCTCACACTCATAGTTTGGAAAAACCCAGAGAAAATCGCCCTGATGTCTTTGAAACTGAGTTTCCCCTGGGGACCCTGCGTCAGAGTCGCCGAGGGAGCCTATTCTGTGTGCTTCCCAGGCCCCACCCTGAATCAGGAGACCAAGTTTCCTGGCCGGCAATGTGCATTTGGGGCAGGCTCTCGTGGGGCTCCTTCTGCATACGGACAGGACTCGGCAGTGAGGTTCTCCCGCCTGGGATTTCCACTCGGGCAGAGGGACAGAAGCTTATCCGACATTTCCTTCTTGCAGTAGTCTGAAAACAAAAATGCTCACAAATTATTTGATATTCCTTCCATCAGTGGGTAGATCTGGGTCCCCGCAGCCCTGTCCATCAGGGCCTTGGTCAGAAAAGACCTGCAGCTTCTGCCCGATTCTGTCCCTTCAGAGGCCGAGCTGAGCTGCCAGCAGAGGCACGGCAGGCTGCCGGGGCGTGAGGCAGCCCAAACCACAGGGAGAGGCCACAGGAGAGACCCACAGCTGGTATGGACCGCCAGAAATAGGAACGCAGGTGTTTCCCGATGATTCCAGGCCCCAGGCCGTTCAAGTCACCCCCAACCATCTTCCCAGCCGAAACCTCAGAGCTCGTGGGGCAGAGACCAGGACATGCTGTCCTGCTCCAAATTCCAGCTCGCGGAACGTGGGAGCAGAATGAAGTGGCGGGTTTTGCCACGGAGTCTGGGGATTGTCGTGCAACATGAGTGACTGGAGCAGGGCGGATACATCCCACGGAGAAGCCGAAGCAGACCGCCCAGGGCATTCCTGCCCCATGGATTCCAGGAGCACCCCTGCTTCTGTCCTGGGGGGCACCTGGATGTGCAGCCCTTCCCTCCAATCTGTGAGCCAACCTATACCCTTTCCAGTTAGCTGCGAGGACCCTAACTGATGCAGGGATGCTGACCCGGAGGTGGTGTGGACATCATGGAGGAGGTGGCCAGGGGTCTGGGAGGCAGGGAGGAGGCTGGAGCGTGAACCTGGCCGTTCTCAGCCCACAGCGCGGTCCTCCAGAGAAAGCGTGCAGAGAGCCCAGGGAAGAGGGTGCACGGGGCAGGTGGAGAAACAGGGAGAAGAAACAGAAGAAGGGGAGGCAGGACAGCAATCTCAAGGAAGAAAAGGCCCAGAGGTGGTGTCGAGGGAGGTGCCCAGGGAGGGAAGGGCTGGCAAGCTGTCCGGAGCCTCTGGAGGCCGCTGCCCGAGTGAGGAAGGGTGGGAGCAAGGCCCACGGCGGTGGATTCGAGATGGTGCCGGCACTCTGCTCGAGGGCCGTGCACCAGGCCCCAGGCTGAGAGGCACCGGAGCCCAGAGTGAGCATTTGGCAACGTCCAGGGCAGGCTGGCAGGGTTCTCGAGGTCTGTGGAATCCAGCAACACAAAATTAGGACCCGCACTGTGGATGTCTTTGGGGTTTTTATTTCGTTTTTCTAGTCATTCGTTTTATTCTATTTTACAGAGGCACTGGTTCCAATGGACTGGGGAAACACCAAAACAAGACAGGAGCCTTGGCGTGGACTACTCTTTCTGGATGTTTTGCCGAGGAGAGAGGGCGTGGGATAGGGCGCAGGCTAAGGGGAAGTCCCTCTACGAGGCGGGGTTCGGGGTTCGGGGCAGCTTTGTTGTTGATGACGCTGTTCTCTCTCAGGTGAGAGAAACTTGAGAGCGTTTATACACAGAGAGAAAAGCCGGTGGGGAAAGAAGGGTGACAGGACACAGCAGAGATGTCACCGTCGGAGTGAGGGCTCCTCTGCAGCTGCAGGAAGACCCCTCGGGAGGGCAGACACACACACACACACACACACACACACACACACACACGGAATAGGGCGGGACCAAAAATACAAAGGCAGAGCTGGGGGTTGGTTAGTTTGTTTGACTATGACAACGTGTGGTAAACCTCAGCACCAGCACAATAAAAAAAAAGAAATCCAGATTATTTTCTAGGAAAAAAAAAAAGCGCCTAAAATTGACTCAAGAAGAAGTAGAAATAACCACCGGAACTTGGCAAGATGATCAAGAATCTATCCATAAAAATGTCACCAGGCCCAGATGGTCTTAAGGCGGGTTTGGCCGTATTTTCACGGACAGGTAAGTCGCAGAGATGGAGACGCTTCCAAAGCGTAGAAGATAGGACTCTTCCTGACTCTTCCACGAACCCAGAGTGGAAAAACCAACAGAACCTGTTTCAACATCCCGTGTTCTTTTATGAACACAAATGCAAAACCTGTAACTAAGATGTGGGCTTTTCTTTGTTGCTTTTCATAAACTTCTCCAACTGCGAGCTGAACGTGTTCCCTCCCGGTCGTTCTTGCCTCCCAGTAATGTGCATTTTCGATTATTCCTTGGGGGTAGCTCACAGGTTTATGGTATTCTCATCGCTTCTTCATTTAGAAATAGTTCACGGTTGCTGTGCTGATGTCCTCCTTTAGCCAAGAGTTATTCAGATGTCCTTCGACGTCCAAGTGGTTAATTTTTATGTAGCCTTTTTCCTCTTAATTTCCAAATGATCTCACTGTAGTCAAGGAATGTGCACTGCGTGATTCCTGCTCTGTTAACCTATTAGGGTTGTTTTCAATTAGGTGGCTTCACAGCCAGTGTGGAGCTCAGACTCACAACCCTGAGATCAAGGGTTGAGTGTTCTGCCAACTGCCTCAGCCAGGTGCCTCAATCTATTAGAATTCTTTTAAAAATTTTATTTATTTATTTATGCATTTATTTATTTATTTTAGAGAGGGGGAGGGGCAGACAGAGAGAGAGAGAGAATATTAAGCAGGCTCCATGGCCAGCATGGAGCCTGGTGCCGGGCTCGATCTCATGACCCTGACATCATCACCTGAGCCAGCCGGGTGCCCCCATCTGTTAGATTTCTTTTGTGGCCCACATAAATGGACAACTTTGTGACTGGTCCGTATGTGTGAAATAATAGGGCCTCTGTTCGTGCATCACAAAGGTCTATTCCAGAGATCTGTCGGATCGCATTTGTTAATTGTGCTATTTAAAGCTGTCGCATGCTTCATTGTTTCTTGTCTGCTGGGTTTCTCAATTTCTGAGACTGGTGTGCTAAGATCTATGGGAAGATTTACGTACACTATAATTTTTTTTAAAGATTTTATTTTTGAGTAATCTCTACAGCCAGTATGGGGCCCAAACCCACAACCTTGAGATCAAGAATCGTGTGTTCCTCCAACTGAGCCAGCCAGCCGTCCCTGTGAATTTTTGCTCTCTGTGTTTTGAAGATACATTGGTTGGTTTGTAGCAGTTCACTCTTGGCGGGGCAGACTCTGTCTCCCTTGAAGACAGGGTGTCCACGTGACCTAGTCCTGACCAAGGAGATGTGGGCAGAAACCTCTGAGGACTTCTCCACCTAAAAATAAAGGGAAGCTTTGTGGAAATAAAGCTTTACTCCTTGGCCCTTCCCTTTCCTCAATTTTGGAAACAGGATGTAACTGGAGGCACAGCAGCCATCTTGCAACCATGAGGACACAAGCCACACGCTGCCCAAAGACAATCTGTGCCTCTGACAACTTCCTCAGGTAGCTCTCTGTTCATCTTGGACTTCCAACTGCTGCACTTCCTGCCGCATGAGACGACAATGTGCAGGTCACTAGTTGTTACGTTTTCCGTTTTTTGCAACTGAACAGCCACGGAATAGCTGATGTCGTTGGCACGGCTCTCTGGCGGCTGGACGTGAGATGCAGTGGGGCTGAGGGGGTCTCTCGACATGCCTTTGGCCTTGGACCCCATCTCTCTTACTATTACTCTACATATGTTCCTTTTTGTTACCATCTGAGTTAGCGTGCTTTCTCGAATCCTCTCAAGTTTTCTTTCTTTTTGTTGTGGTAAAATATACATACAAAATTCATCATTTTACCCATTTTTTAAAAAAAGATTTTACTTATTTGTCAGAGACAGCCAGCGAGAGAGGGAACACAAGCAGGGGGAGTGGGAGAGGAAGAAGCAGGCTCCCAGCAGAGGAGCCTGATGTGGGGCTCGATCCCAGAATGCCGGGATCCCGCTCTGAGCCGAAGGCAGACGCTCAACGACTGTGCCACCCAGGCGCCCCTATTTTACCCACTTTTATACAGGATTCAGTGACCTGAAGACCATTCACCACGTTGTGCAAACATCAGCTCTAGTACAGCGTTTTCACCCTGTGAACGGAAGCGCAAGATACACGTACAGACACACCCCGCGTTAAACGTGCCGTCCTACTGGGCACCTGGGTGGCACAGTCGGTTGAGTGACCAACTCTCGGTTTTGACTTAGGTCACGATCTCAGGGTCTTGAGATCAAGACCCGCAAGAGCTCTGCGCTGCTCCGAGTCTGCTTAAGACTCTCTCCCTCTACCCCCACCCCCTGCACTTTCTCTCCCTCTCTCTGAAATAAACCTTTAAAAACATGAACGTGCAGCCCTACACATTCCCACAGGGCGGCCAGCGCACAGATGGAGAAGCCGCTGTCACCTTTGGCTTTCCTTCGTTTTCTCCGCGTGTGCGGTGCTTTCTTCCGGGTGGGGCGCGGGTAGCAGAAACCGCGTCTCAGACTGGCAGCAAGAGTACGGAAGCTTAACGTTTCACACGACAGAGGGGGGCAAGCACCGCAGTTGACAACGGAGGTCCAACAGTGTCTCCCAGACCTGGGCTCCTGGGCTCTGACGCGGAGACGTGGGGAGGGGCCGGTTCCGCCCCCGGGCTGGGCGAGGTGACTGGTGACGGCAGGCTTCCCACCCAAACCCAACAGGATCCAGGGCAAGAGCAGAGCATCTCCTGCGGGAGCGCGTACAGAAATGCTGAGCTTGCCCCGGAGTCCTGGAGCGCGTGGCCCACCCCGCCCGGACCGGGCTCCAGCGGCACATGGGCCGGGGCTCTTCCTGGCACCGGGGGGTCTGTGGATCCCTTCTCAGAATAAGGTTTTTAAATACAGAAAACACATAGGACTATAAAAGAAGCCGATTATGTTCAAATACAAGCATCAGAGCCTGTATGATCTTTGTGTGCTTTGTTCACACGTATCAGAAAAATCAACACGTGATATTTGAGCGTCCTCATCAGCACATTCCACAGCTACCAAAACGTGGAAGTATTGACGGACAGAAACGGTATCTCAAGATGCCCGCACGAAATGCCAAGCTGCAGCTGGAAACGAGAGAAAAGAAGGGTGATGACGCTGTCCCAGCCAGCCGCGTGGGCCCTGGGACTCCCTCCAGGAACCTCCCGCCTGGGCTCTTCCCACGGGCCCAGGTGGGGTGTTGGGGTCAGCCTTCCCGACAGCCTGGGTCTGGATTTGGACTTTTATGTATCCCAAGCGTCTCTGCCTTTGAATGCACGACTCTAACTTCTTTGCATTTACCGTGATCGCCAGTGTACTGAAACCCAGGCCTGTGATCTAGCGACAGCTTTCCATCTGGAGGCTTCCTGCCCCCCCACCCCGCTCCCGCCCGCATTTCCTGTTTCTGTTAGATTCAAAAGTTGTCTTTGTTCCAACTTTTTCTTCTAATGGTTTGGAAGGTTTATATCATATTTTTATTCACCTAGTGGTTACTCAAAATTTTTAGCATGCATATTTGAACTTACCTTTCCCTACCTATGTCGAGAATTAATCAGTATCCAGATTGTCCCCACGAATAAGACACACTTTCCAGCCTTATTTCCCTCCTCCTCTCCCCACCCTGCTCAGGATGAGATCATCTGGATTTTCCTCCCAGACTGTTGAAGTATTTTCCAGCACGAATTCCCTGATAAAAATAGTTTCACTGACTCCTGTAGGCCATGTCTTCCTCTTGGATCCATTTTTCGTTTTGCGAGAGCATATAATCTAGTAATTATGTCAGATAGTATTTGTTGGAAATAAACTCTCCGAACACTTGGCATGACCCAAAAAAGTGTTTGTTTTTCCTCCCAGCTGAATGGCTGTTAGGCCTGGCGGAGAATCATAGGCTCAAATAATTTTCCCTCCACACTGTGAAGGTACCCCTGGATTGTTTGGAATCCAAAGTTGCTGATGTCTGACATCAGGCTTATCCTTTTCTTTCTTTTTTTGGAACTAACATGTTCTTTTTTTTCCCCCACTGGGAGCTTTTATTTGTTCACTCTGTCTGTGTTCCAAAGTGTTGTCATGTGTCTTCTTTAGGCCGGGGCGTTTTCCTGGACTCTTTGTTGAAGTACATAGCTTCCCTTCTGGGCTCTGTCCTTCGGAATTCCTTCTAAATAACGGATGTAGGAGACTGTGGAATTAATTTTCATGCTTCTTAAATTTTCTTCCTACATTATAACTTTTTACCTTTTATTCTGTGTTCTACAGAATTCTCCAGCTCACTAGTTCATGGCTCAGCAGTTTCTATTCTACTCCTTGGCCTACCTATTTTTTTTTCTTTTTTTAAAGTAATCTTGGGGCGCCTGGGTGGCGCAGTCATTAAGCGTCTGCCTTCAGCTCAGGACGTGATCCCGGGGTCCTGGGATCGAGCCCCACGTCAGGCTCCTCCACTGGGAGCCTGCTTCTTCCTCTCCCACTCCCCCTGCTTGTGTTCCCTCTCTCGCTGGCTGTCTCTCTCTGTCAAATAAATAAATAAAATCTTTAAAAAAAATAAAGTAATCTCTATGCCAAACGTGGGGCTCGAACTCACCACTCTGAGATCAGAAGTCACTCACTCCACTGACTGAGCTGGCCAGGTGTCCCCAAGTATTTTCTTAAGTATTTTTTATTTCGATGCCTAAATTTTTTATGTCCCAAGATAGCTGACGTCTGGAAGGTATTTTTTTTAAACTCATTTTTACGTTTTTCACAACAAACATGTTTTTTTTTCCCTCTGAACATATAAATAATATACTTTTGTAAAAATTTGTATGATACATGAAATTATTAAAAAAAGAAAACAAAAATCATCTGAGAGTTCATTTCCCCAGATGCTGTTTTTAGAGGATACAGTCTCTTTTCTCTCTGATGGTATGACTGCTGCTGTTTGAAACATTCTATGTGTTCTGGAAACTGGCTTCTTCGTGGGCTAACACAGCTGAGCTCATGTAACACATAGACCCCGAACGTAACTGCTCACATTAGAAGCTTCTGTTTCTCTCACAGCCCAGGGCAAGTGTTCCAGAGAGGGTAGGAGGTCCTGTCTGCAACAGGTGGCTTCCTCGGTCGCCCTGACTGTCCCCGCTCTGGCCGCGGGAAGGGGGATCATGGAAAAAGGCTCCGGAGACAGCTCTGAGCTAGTCTGAAGCTGACGCACGTTGCTTCTCCCACCTGCTGTTGGACAGAATGAGTTACCTGGCCACACCCATTGCAAGGAAACCAGAGAAAGGTAGTGCAGCTGGGGACTCGGGGTGGACAGCTAAGACATCTGCTGTCTGGCCTCCAGAGGTCCATGAGCACCCAGCCCTCCTCCCACGGAGAAAAGCACGTCACATCCAGGGAGATGGCCCAGCCCAAAGCCTCAGTCTCTCTCGCACACGTGCAGCCTCCCACTGGGTGCACCAGACAGCCAGGCTGTCCAGCGACCTGTCTGGCCCCCTCCCATCTGATCCTCCATCCGACCTTCGTTGCGACCCCCCCCCCCCCCCGCGCTGCCTTTGGCTGAGCTGTCTTCACTGAAGCCCCTTGGGCAACAGTGGTCCCTTGTCCCACTGTTTGAGGTGTGAGCCCTGGGCTCTTCCGACCTGCGGGTCCCAGGCTCCCTGGGCCCCGCTGCCAGCCGGCCCGGCTTCCTGATAGCGCCACGGTGAAGCAGGAGGGACCTGCCAGCACGCACTGGCGCTCGGGCCCTTGTTGATCACGGCCCCGGTTTTCCCGAATGTGTTGCCACGACAATACGAGGGAAGTGTGTTATTATTGCCAGCTCGCCATATCCGTTTCCCTGTCACCCACGAGCTGACCACAAAGCCAGCTGCACATGTCTTCAGGCTTCGTCACACCAGCTCGCTGGGAACCCGGTTCTGTATTAGGGTGGGCGTATCAGTCGCTGTTGTCACAGCAACAGTCCCGCCACAGTCCCGGGCAGAGCTGATACACTCGCAGCCCTGAGGGTCGCCGCGGGCTGGGTACAGGCCCGTCCCTTGGGCGAGGCCTCCCGTTAGCACACAGCGGTCTGCCCTCCACTCTTCCAGGGGCAGCCCTCCGATGAGCGAGGCTGACGCTGCTCACTTCACACCTGCCGACCACCTGTTGGCCAAAGGAGTCACACTGCCCAGTCCAAAGTCGGGGAGAGGACTGGATCCCACGCACCCAGGCCTGGCCTGCAGGCAGACGTGAGATTGTAGTGCGGGGGAGTGAGGAACAGAGTCGCTGGAAGCTAAATCACTCTAACACACAGACCTGGTGTGACCGCACAAGCCTAGGAGAAGCTGCTTTCTCTCTGGAGAAGCAGAAAAGCTCCAGTTTGGCGGTGGCCTTAACTCCTGCTTTTGTTCAGAGACTCAGGCTGACGGCGACTCGCAGTCTCCGAAGCTTCCCGTCACCGTCACCGGGGTTGTCACCATTTAGGCCCACAGGAGGGGAGTTTGGCCAGTCATAGACGTGGCACCTGTCATGTCTTCTCAAGTTCCAGCGGACAGGGCTTGGCCTCCCGGCCACACCTACTTGCTAAGGAATTTGGGAAATGGAGTCTAGTCCGCGCTTAGGGGGAAGGGGAACCCGATCTCAGCGGACAGCTGCAGCCTCTGCCCTGCTTCAGGCTGCAGCTTACTTGTGCTGTCTGGAACTTCCCACGGGGTCGCCGACTCCGGGTCTGTGCTTCTCTTCAGATGCCAAGTGTCCTATTTGTCTATCAGCAAGTTGTCAGTGGCCTCCAGCCACTGTGTGGAGGGTCCAGCAGGCCGCCGAGGGCATCGGTGACCGCTCAGGGGACAGGGGACTCCCTGTTCCTTCCAGGTATCAGTCACCCATAGCGTCTCCTCTTCATCCACTGTCTGCTGCTCGACACAGCCAGGGGTGGAGCTGCCCCCACAAGACCCCCCAGGGATTGCCCTGACGGTTGCCCTGTAGCCCCACAGCTGCGTCCCCTGAGCCACTGTCACCTGCCAGCAGTTGGTGTCTCTGCTTTTAGCTTGGTTTCTTCCCTCGGGCCAGAGCAACAGGTCCCACCACCACCCATGTCCCCAGAACCTCTTGGGATTTCTGGTCCACTGAGGGCACCCTTCCTGTGCTCCTGGTTAGAGTGGATTTTAAATTTTTCGGTCATTTCCCAGCTTCGAGGATGGGAGTACAGAGAGTGCCAGGAAGGGTCCAGACCACCACCTTTACTCAATTTCCCGTGGCATCTAAACCCAGTCAGTTCTCAGGACTCGGACGCTTCACTCCCCGGGAGCAGAATTTCCAAGGACAAGCTGATGGGGTCTGTGGGCTCCAACTGGACCCGGGTTGGCCTTCCGAACCTGCCTCAGGATCCCCTTGGCCTGGAGTGGGGAACTCCAGAGTGGAGCCTTAGACGTTACTGTCTTGTGGCCTTAGAGATGAGTTGCATGGTGACTTTGGTGACATCAGCTCCAGTGATGTGGGGACTGAGAAACCTCAGGCCAAGCCCGACGAGTCCTGGGACGGGTGTGACATGGCAGTTCCCTCTGGCAGGCAGCACCGCACTCCGGTGTCCAACTCACCCCTGGCAGGTCCGCACCCCACAGAGCAGGACAGTCCCAATCTCTATGTCCAGGGCTCTCAAAGTGAACCCCCCCTCCCCCCAGATTGCTGAGCTCAGGATTCTACTTGGGTTTGTGATTTTATTTTGAGCCCAGATTTGGAAACCAGCCTCTTTTAGGCCTGGGGCCATGTGTTGTGAATTAAGACTGTGTCTTCTACTTTCAAAGAAGGTACAGGAGTGGCATGGGCAGAAGTCCTCAGTGAATTAGGAAGCCAACGTGCTTTTTGTGTTTCCCTGCGGAAAGGACACAAGAACGAGCAATTTGGTATCCAGACGGCTTTTCACCTTCTCCCTCCGAGAGGAGGCAACAAGCACACTGTGCAGGGCTTAGAACCTTTCTCTCTCCCACAGGGCTTGGATGAGGGCGCAGGCAGAGACCCTTCCCTAGACCAGGTCCTCCAGGTGAGCTGGAAGGAGCCCACCTGCCGGGAGGAGGAGACAAAGAGCGGCAGGTGCGCAGCCCTGGCTGTGAAGACTTGAGATCTGAGAGACTCTGGGTGCCGGTTCTTGGCGTTCTGACATTTCCCCCTCAGTATGACCCCGCTCAGGGGGACAGAGGGTCACTCCTTATCCGGGGTGAGCCTGAGAGCCGCCAGGCAGGGAGTGCGGCCAGGACTGGCATCCTGGGCCCCACTCCCACCCCAGGGGACCCAGCTGCGGGCGGAGACGCCTCTTAGCGGCACGTCCCTCGGGGGCTCCCGCTCTCAGGGTACCCTCGCTCCCTCCCGCAGTGCTGCATTTCTCTGCGAGTCCTCGGAGAGAAGCCCGGCGCCGGGCGCGCGGAGCGGCTCGGGCTGCAGGCCAGCAGCTGCTCTCGCCCAAATCCCCCAGGCCTCGGGCTCCAGGGCGCGCCGTCGTCCGGCTCCGCAGTGTCATCCGCCCCTCCGCACAGCGGAGGCGACACCGAGAGCGCAGAGAACACTGCGGGCTGCGGCCGCCGAGCCCCCGGCCTCCAACCAGCCTTCTCAACCGCGGGGGCGGGCCTGCGGGACGCCGCCCGGCGGCTCATGGACACCAGGGCCCGGCACCGCCCCGCGCGGCCAGTCCGGCCAGCTCATTGGTCCAGACGCGCGCCTCCCGCGTGTCCGCGCAATGCCATTGGCCCGAGCCCGCGGCCCAGACAAAGGGAGCGGCGGCGGCGGGCGGTGATTGGGCCGGGGCGGAGGGGGGGGCGAGGCGCGGCGGTCGGGGGCGGGGGAGCAGCGGTGACGCGGCGGAGCGCGGGGGCGAGGCGCGCGGGGGGAGGACTCCCGCGCGGAGGCGTGGCGGGGGCGGGGCGGGGTGCCCTGGAGGGCGGCGGCCGCGGGGCGCGCGGAGCCCGCCCGCCCCTCCGCCCGCCCTTCCGCCCAGCACCCCTCCCGCCCCGGGGCTCCTGCCTGGACCGCGGCCGCTGCCGCCTCCTCGTCTTCCCCGAGGGCTCCGCAGCCGTCTCCGCAGCTCGGCGGGTAACGTGGGAACGCGGAGCCCAGGCCGAGAAGGATGAGCGCGGGCCGGGGGTGGGACCTGCGGCCAGAGTCCCTGTCCGGCGGCGGGACGCGCCGCTCCCCGGCCTCGGCGCCGGGTTCCCGGCCTGCAGGGCCGCGGGGATCCTCCACCGGGACGGCGCCCTGGGAGGAGGAGCGGGCCCTGGCGCTGGAAGCTGGATGCAGCGCCCGGACAGGAAGCTCCTCGCGCTTCCTGAGGAGTTCACTCGGCGGGGTGCGTCGCTGGGGAGGGAGGGACGGGCCTTGGGGCGACCGGCCGGGCGGGGAGTGGCTTCTGGGGGCCCCCTCGCCAGCGGAGGGCCCGCGAGGCCGCCCTCGGAGCGCCTCCAGGTATGTGCGTTTCCTTGTTTCCCGCGCGCCCAGAGCGCATCCGGGTAGGGAACAAATAAAAACCCGGTTGGTGTGTAAGCGCCTTTCGCTGCAAGCGTGTCTTTCTGCAGGGCTCTGGGAGGGCCGCTAAATGCGGGGTGGACGCCGTCCCGGGTTGCGCCTGCAGTCCTTGCGGGAGGACGGTCCTCCGCTCCACCTCGGGGCTGGGAGATGGTGCCCCTTTGGAAAAGCTTGCTTTCTCCAGGTTCCGTTTAATTCGCCAATAGACCACGAGCCCTGCCTTGGCCCCAGAGCTGGGGCGACGGGGCTTTGTTCCCTGCAGTCTCTCAGTCTTATCCCCTGGAAAACCCGGATTCTTTTTAGAGCTGTGATGTTCAGTTTGGGGGAGGGTTGGAGGGAGCTCTTAACGGGGAGACCCAACCTTGGCCCCACGCTGGGCGGGCAGCTCCCCTGGTTCTGTGGCGAGCCCCTTCTAGCCCCAGGAGCCCTGCACTTGCCGGTTAGGGGAGGCCGTGGGCTTTGTTTTGGGGGGGGGTTGAGAGGGGAGGCCCCGTAGCCAGCCTGGGGCGGGCTCCTTCCCCTCCCCCATGCCCACGTCAAACAAAAGAAGTCCTCTGAGGATCGTTTTGGGGGGAGAACTCTTCTGATTGTGAACCTGTAGGCCCCCCCCCCCCCCCGTTCTTAGGATGGGACTTAGTCTTTGCAACAAAGGGGAGGGTTGGAGAGAGTTGAAGGAAAGGGCGCGCTTTTATTTGGGGACACTTTCAGGAGGAGAATGCACCTCTTCTCCTGCCCACTTTCCCACCTGATTGATGGGGCTTTAGGTGATGTTTGGATTTGGGGTGTTTTTGTTTGGAGACTCACAAAAGGAAGAGTCCTACGTGGGAAATTGGAAATTTGGCCTCTACCTGCTGGGGGAAAATCCCCCATGGAGTGAAAATGTATTCCTTGCCGTTTGGGGAAGGCCGAAAATTAACAGATTTGATGATTAAAGCGGAGGGGGTGATTTTGTGTCCTTTCCTCCCGCCCCCCCTCCACAAATGAGAACAAAGGGCCTAGGCGAAAGGGGTGGGGGTTCGAATGGGGCACGCTATAAAAAATGCCTCACCTCCCAGTCCCCGTGGACACCCGAATATTCTTGGAGTTTGGGCTGGAAAGAAAAGGAGGCCACCACCCGGAGTCGGGTTCTGTACCAATACCTAGCCCTCGATACCCTCCTTCAGGTGGTCCCAAGTCGTGGTTACCGGGCTGGGGAGAGGGGGCCCGACGGCAGGAAAGGCCCCTCCTCTGGGCAAAATGCGCAGTTCCGGCTTCCACCTTCCCGGGACGGAGACGCGGGGCTCACGGCGCCCTCGCTGTGCGCGTCCTAGCCCGCGCCGGCGTGGCGCTCCTGGCGCCGACCCGCATCCACCAAAGCCCCGGAGTAAAACTCAACAAACCGTAACGGCTCCCGATTCCAGTAGAAAAGGCGCCGAAGATTTACGGTCCCCCGAATTCCCCACACTCTAATTATCCCTGTTTTTAGCTGACTTATGGGTGGTGACCACTAAAGTCATTTTCCATTTTAGAATTTTTTTTTTTTAAACATGAAAAATGCAAGTTTCACTCCTCTCCTACCCGCTTGGGCGGATCTTTTATCTTGCGGGAAGAAAAGAAATCCGGCCTCCCTCTGCCTCCTCTACCACCTCCGGTTGGGCTCACCCGCCGAACCCCCTCCACAAATCCCCTCCATCGCAATTTAGGGGAAAGTATTCCTTTTCCTTTCTCCCGCCGCCCAAGGGCTTTCACAGGGATTCCTCCCTAGGACTCCTGCTTGGTGGCGCGGTGGCTGCGGCTGGACTGCGCGGAGCTCTGAGGGGGTCGCGGCCCCCACCCTAACCAGTGGCGGAGGGTGAGCCGGACTGGAGAGTGAGTCCCCCAAGGTCCCGGTATGGTCACCCTGCGCCCTTCGCCTTCCTGGAGACCCACGCAGGGTACGAGCCTGGGGCGTGGAGGGGCTCCCACTGTGCTGGGGGGGACCCCGGCGGATCCCTCGACGCTGCCTAGTGGCCCAATCCCCCATCCCCCATCCTCCCTTTGTTTGCTTCTCTGGACACAGAGTTGAAAGTGGCAGGAACAAAATAATTAGATGGAAGTCAAAGATTAGGCGGGGTGCGCTGGCCGCCTCGGCGAGGCCTGGCCGACACTCCGCCGGCGCCTCGTAAATCTCGCGGGCCTGACAGCCGCGTCCTCCGGTTACCTGGGAGTTTCGAGCTTCTCGACCTCCTTGCCGTCCCCCCAACACCCCTCTCCGGGAGCGTGGGTGGAGAGTCTTTGGGGGCCCCGGCTTCTAGCCAGCGCACAATGAATGTCCCGGGCCCAAGCCTGGAGTCAGTTAATTCTCAGAAATGGATGAAGGTGTCGCAGGGGGAGGGTGTGGTCTGGACAGCGAGGGCCTGGGGCCCAGGACCCCCGTGCAAGGAAGAGCAGCAGACCCCCGCCCCGTTTGCCAAATATTGTCAGGTTGCTGCACATCCCCTACTCCGCGCTGCCGCAGGAGGGGGTGGGGTGGCGACAGGGAAGGGTTGGGGGCGGATTAACCCCTCGTGGGGGACTCCTTTGTCTGGCCCGGCCGCTGCGGCGACCGACCAACGGCGCGCTAGGCCTCAGGGCCCGGCACCAGTGCGGCAAGGAGCGAGCGCCGCTCCGAGGCCCTTGTCTGGCCCAGGTGTGCAGACTGCGGGCGGGGACGCGGGGCGTCGGTGGGGCCTGAGCCACGAGGTCCCAGCACCCGGACGGGAGGTCCGGGCGTCCGGGCGTCCGAGGTCTTCCGGGCCCACGTGCGATCCACCCGGGACCTGCGCCCTGGACACTGCAGCCACGGAGGAGCAGAGAACGTGAATTCTTGGCCCGTTCAGATTGTTTTAGAAACTCGAATTAATTGGTAAAATAGTAACCGCGCTTCCCAACACAGAGAAGAGGTTGAGGGGGGAAAGTCTTTTTTTAATTATACCCCCTTGTTGTGGCGGTTGTACCTGACCTTTTCCTACTATTAAAAGAAATGTTGCCACATTTAATTTTTGTTGCCATGAGATATGGAGAGGGTAGCCCCACATTTTGAAGTAATTTGATAAGCCTTCTAGTAGCAAATCCGAAAGGGAGGCTGGCCCCAGGTATAGTTGCCTGATAGCCTGAATTTACAATGAAAGCATTCTCCTTTATGGATATAATAGATTAGATTTCACAACTTAATTCACCGGAATGGCTCCGTTTAAGGGAGCTCCGGCTGATTTTATTACGCCAAGCCAAATTGGATGTTTGTGGTCTTAACGAAAAGCGATTGTGACATAAAATATATAATTTTTAAAGTAAAAAAACCCAGCGGGTTCGACCCTGTCCCCTCCTCTCTCCATCCTTCCTTCTCACCGCCGGTTCCCCAGTTTGGGAAATACCGAGAATTATTTGTTTGTTGATTTCTGCCCCAGAGACAGGAACTCACACCCGGGGGTGGGGGGTGGGGGTGGGGTGGGGGTGGGAGGGCGGGCGCCCGGAGCCGCCGGCCTTGTGTCCCCGGCGGCCTCTCCAGCTCTGCGCTGCCCGCCCGCCCTGCCCGGACTGCGCACTCGGTGCCCTTTCCCCGAGCAGGCTTGGGGCCGCTCCTCGGGGTCCTTCGAAACGTCGAAATTCCCAGTACTGGTTCCGGAGTCTCGGGCCCTCGGAGCATCCATGGGGGCCCGAGCATCTGCCGGGACAGCGGCCCCCCGTAGGACCCTCGGCGGGACACTGGGGACAGAGCAGCCTCCACCGGCTACTGCGTGCGAAACGCCGGCGCTCCCGCAGGGCCTGCTCCGCGCTCTCCCCGACGACCAGGGCTCGCGGAACTCACTGCGGCCTCCACCTCTGACCCGGTGCGGCCCGTGGGGAGTGGGCGTCAACTCGAAGAACTTTCCAGGCCCAGCCGGCTCCCGCCTCTGAGCCCACCCCGGAGCCCACGCTCTCTGCGCCCAGCGGAGAAAGGTGCGTCTCGCGTGGCCCGCGGAAGACAGAGGTGCGGATAGGGGCTTGGTGGCCCAGCTCGGGCCTGGCCCGCCAGCGCCCGCGGCCCTCTCTGCTGTCACTTCTGATTGAGGTCGGGCTCTGTGTTCTCGACGGCGGCGGCGGCGGCGGCATCCTCCTTCCCCTCCCCCATTTATTGGGTGCTTTGTTGAACACCGAGTTAGCCCCGAGCCTCCCGGCGCGCAGTCCCCCTTCCGGGGTCGGCCTCCAGGCCGCTGCGACAGCCCCGCAGGGCAGGGCCTCGCCGGAGACTCGGGCCACGACGCGGCAAGCCCGGCGCGCGCCCTGGTCCTGCGGGGCTGGAGCCGACGGGCCGCGAACCCCGCACCCCGGCAGCGAGGGCGCAGCGTGCTGGTGTGCGGCTGGCGGCCGCGGATGCCGGTGCGCGCCTTAAATTAGATCTTCGCGGCGCCTGACCTGGTTTTTTCTCGGTCCGATCGCGGCAGCAGCAGTTTTTTCCAGAATTCCTGCTGCTGGGGGAGGGGCGTTATTATTATTATTTTTTGGTTGTCACAACCTCCTGGAAAAATTCCCTGGCCTCGGAAAGTGTAACAATAGCCCAGCGGATTTCTGGAGGAAGCGCCCCCTCCCCTGCTTTCTGCAGGGACGCCTTTGGCCTCTGGCTGCTGCGGGGACCTCAGCAAAGAGTGGGGACCTCCGCCCTTGCCCCAGTCTCCTGCTGGGCTTTCAGTTCTGGCTCCGAAATCTGCCTCCGCTTTGGGGGCCCGCAGCGCTCCAAACTGGGGAGATAGTAACCTTCTTCAACATCGGTGGGGCGGGATGCTGGGGGGGTGATGAGGTAGACAGAGCCTTCCGTCCTGGCCGGCACCCCTACCCCAAGACCACTTCAGGTGACCCCTAACCAGAGTGTCCCTTCCCCAGGAATCCTATTCCTGTTTGCTTTCAGGGTCAGCGCTAGCCCAGAGGCAGTTAAAAATTAATGGGCCGGGGGGCCCTGGGGCTGGGGTGGGGGGCACTGGGGATGGAGTCTGGCACAAGCGGTACCTGCTGGCTTTTGGTCTCTCTCTCAGTTGGGCACACAGTCTCGTTCAAACCCCAAGGTTGAACAGAGGGTTTAAGAGGGCCCCAGCTGTGTGTTCACCTGTCCTGCCAGGGAGGAGACGGGGGAGCTCAGTTGCCAACCAAAGCCATTACTTGGCTTTCAGCTTCACCCCTGTGGTCTCCTAGTGCAGAGTGTAGAAAGAGGAGGGGACTCTCGCCCCCCGGCCCCCTCCCATAGTGCTGCAAGAAGCCTAGGCGAGTGGCCGTGGCGGAAGAGGCCAGGGAAAGCTAGGCTAGCGCCCGGTCTCATGGAGAGCAGCTGCTCTGGGCCTCTGACAGGAGCCTTGCCAGGCCAGTCCCACCCTGCGCCCCTATGCCCTGGGGGTGGAGTGAGTGTGGGGGGGCTGCCGGCTCAGCCCCCACCGCCTCCTGCCCCAGGCCCAGAGGTCTCTCTTCCCAGGACCCGCTGACCCATCACTCAGAAGGCAAGGACTCCGCCTGTAGCCTCCGGGACCTTCCCCAAAGCCTCTGGTTCTGCCCGTAAATGTATTTGTGCTCGCGTTATGCTGCGTACGTGGATGTGACCCCAGCGTCCCCCAGCCTGCGTGGACAGCAGGAATTGAACTTCAGGCCCCGGGTGATCAAGGCCGCAGGGACTAGACTTCATGAGTGGTTGTTACGCAATAAAGGCGATAAAAGGGCCCCTACTTATATTTCAAAATGCAATTTATTTTAATTTACATTTTTAAGTACTTCTGGGGTTTGGTGGGGGCAGCTAGGGCATCAGCGCGGGGGGAGGGGGGGGTGCGTAGCCGCTCCACAGGAGGGACAGGAATGGCCTGGCTGAAATCAGCCTGGAGCAGAGGAAGCAGCTGCAGGCCACGGCCTTAGGCTGGCAGAATATTCTGGGCTGCCTTTTAAAACGCGGTGAAAAGTCACTCTGAGGCCTTGCCGTCTGTTCCTGGACGCTGTAGAACGGGCTCGGGGAAGCATTCCTGAGCTGGACATCTGCAAGCTTGCTGGGCAGGACCATCCCCCAGGGCCCTGGGGTCGTGGGCACAGCGGTCCTCCGCTCATCTCGTGGGAAGCAGAGCTGGTTCCTCAGGTCAAGAAGGAGCCTGCGGGTGCCTTTAGAAGCCCCCCCAAATGTCAGGAGCCCTCCCTTGGCTCTGACCCCCTTCTCCTGGTCCTGTGTGTGGATCGCATTCCCGTTTCGGAAGCCTCTGGAGAGTCCAGTGGGCTCCTGCTGGCGCTCTGAGCAAGGCTGAGGCCTGGGGCCCCAGACAGCCCCTGAAGGTGTGTCTCCTTGGCTCCTTCTGCACCCCTCTGCCCGCTCCCCACCCCGCACCCGGACTGCAAGGCAAGGCAAGAGCCCGGACAGAGGGCCCACGAGAGGTGGGGGAGCCAAGGCTGCCAGGGCGGAACCAGGCAGTGAGGAGGAGGGGCCTGGCTTTGCACAAAAGGGAGAAAGAAAGTACATGAGGGTCCAGGACTGGACCATCGGCGGGACATCGGGAAACCTGAAACACTGTGGCTCTGGTTGTCACAGTTTCCAAGGCCACCAGCTCCTGCCGTTCAGACCTGGGGCTAAACCGTCAGTGTTGCTGTAGACTGAGAGCTGGGGCTCCCAGCCCAACCTCCCAACCCCGGCCCCCCAACACATGCGCAGACATGCACAAGCACAGACTCGCACATGCACACACTTCAGCAGCAATGGCCCGGAAGACCAGGACTAGGGCAGCCTTGCCCCTCCTGCCACTTGCTAGCGGCCATGGGTGGGTAGGGGCTGGGGGGGGGGGGCCTCCTAATTCCTCTGTCTGCGGCCTTCCAAGCTCCTGAGGATAATGGAGCCTACATCCGCTCCTCCCCACACCCTCACCAGGACTGTCCTGGGTCTCCGCCTGCCTCTCCCTTTTACCCTGGGCGCTTAGTTTGCGGAGTTAATTGGCAAACTTCCCCAGAAGTAAACTTGAGGATGGAAATTAATAATTTTCCTGGCGTTGAACTCACTGCTCATGATGCCATCTGGGAGTCGGGGGCCTGGGTGCACCAGGACCCCTGAAAAGCCATTAGCACGAACAAGGCCTTCTGGGGGGGGCTGGGAATCCCTAGCGCAATTTAGGGGCTGTGCGGTCCCAGTGGCCTGGTAGGGACACAGCAGGTGTGGCGCACTTTGGAAGGGCTCTAGCCGCCCCTGTACCCCTCCCATCCTGGCTCTCTTGCTGTGACCTAACGGGGGCTCCTGGGTGCTTCCAGCAAGGAATCTTACAGCAAGGATGTCCTTCACAAGAGAGGTGGGGGAAGGAGCCCTGACTGGATGCCCAGGCTGTGAGGGGAAGAGGCCCTTGGGAGCCCTGGAGAAGAGGCAGGAGAGGATGGCCAGGGGCCGGGGTGGGGAGCAGGGAGGGCCACCTGCCCCCATTTGCAGACAAGTGACCGTGGTCTCACTGGTCCTCTCAAGGCAGAGGGTGCCTAGTGCTTGAAGACCTTCCCCAGGACTCCCCCATCCTATAAAGAGGTCCAGCCCCTTCTCTCCCATCTTCGGGCTCCGGGCTGGACAGGCCTTGTCCTGTTGGGGTTGTGAGGGGAGTTAAGGCTCTGGCAGAGCAGGCCTCCGCTCAGGTCTCCGCAGCCCCAGGAGGGAGGTGGGCGGAGTGCCAGCAGTTGGGTCCCTAGCAGGACCTCTGCACAGCCGGTGGCCCTGCTGGTTCCTGGGCCGGCCTTCAGCGCTTTCCGAACGATGTGGCAGTGCAAGGGCCTCCGGGGTTCCCGGTGCAAACTCAGACGCCCAGGCCTTACCCTGGAGAGAGGCCTGGGAGGCGTGGGGGTGGCCAGCAAATTCTGTGGATGGCTTTGACCCGGCCAGTCCAGCTACCACCCAAGAGACCTGGATGGGCTGCAGGGTCAGTACTGGGGGCAGGGGCCTGGGATGCCGCCCAGCCCGCAGTCCAGCCCGCCCAGCACCTCCATGCTGCTGAAATGGAAACAACATGAAGCTGGAGGAGCCAGGCTAAGACTGAGGGAGAGGGGCGGAGAGGGGGCGAAGATGGGGGGAGGGCAGTGAGAACAGAGGAAGCCCTGCTTAGCCCCATGGACTAGGCTCCCAGTGGCCTGCCCCTGCTGAACAGGCCTTTCCACTCACCTGGCAGGTGCAAAGGCCACCTGTGGCCCCCTCAGCCATCCTCTGTTCACCCCAAGCAGTGCTGACCCCTCCTTGGGCTTGGTCTTCTGCTGGGCCCCCGCACTGCCAGCCCCGGGCCCCCTGAGGGGACAGCCAGACTGCCCTGTCCGGAGGCCCTGCGGCCACAGGGTGGGAGGGAGAGGAGGAGGGAGAGAGCCGGCTCTGCCTGCACCCACACCTGATGCCTTTACGGCTTTGGCACTTACATCCCCATGGCTGTGCTGCTGTGGAAATAACACTGAACTTGAAGACAAGGGGCACAGAGAGGTTCAGTTGCTTGCCCAAGGCCACACAGCAGGATTTGAACCAGGTCTGTCTGACAGGGAAGGCTGCCTTTATCCAAGACATGGCATACTGCAGATTAATGAAGCTCGTCATGCCAGCGGGGCCCCCGATGGCCCCTCCTCCCTCCTGGGAGTGTGTCCACGGCCCTGAGCCATACGGCTGACCTGGCTTCCTGGGCTAGGCGGGCTGGGCGGGCTGCTTCTGAGGGCACTTCCTAGGACAGTACTGGGAAGGGGGTGCCACCCCTCCAGGAGCACATGTCACTGTTCACCCGGACCACTCTCTGTCCGCCGCCGGGTGCGCTGGTTAGATCAGCACAGGAGTCACCGCTGTAGCGCTGAGCCCCCCCTACCGTGACCGGGGGCCTCCGTGCACCCAGGCTGGGCCTGCCTCGGTCACTGCAGATAACGGTGTCCTGGCCTCAGGAAAGCTGGCGAGAAGTCTCTGTGGGCTTTCGGGCATTTTGCAGACACAGCCCCCCTCCTGACGACAAAGCCCCCCACCTGACGACACCCCCAGGCACCCTGGGGGGTTGGGTATGGCAGGAGCAGGGCAGCAGAGGGGTGCTGGCAGGGGCCCCTTCTCCCCACTGCTAACCTCTGGTTACACCAAGTCCTGCCCACCCTGCCCCCGATGTCTTGTCTCTCGCTCAAAGTCCCCTTCTCAGCCTCGTTCCTTATGTGTCACCGCCCCACCCCTGCCTCCCTGACCCAGCCTCACTCATCCTCATCCCTCCTAGGCCCACGTGTAGCTAGGAACCTTGACAAGCCACAAGCTATCCCAAGCTCCAGGCCTAGCAGGCCTCGGTCCTCCCCGACCCCATCCCAGCCCCAGGATGGCTGTCCCCACGTCACAGCACAGTAGACATTCAGAAGGGTGGTGCTGGTCGGCTGGGGAGACCCAGGAACCATGGTGGACAGCGGAATGCACTCTCCTTCCCATCGGGGCGGACCCCGACAGGTGGGTGAGTGGGCCCGGCTGGGGCCCTGGGCTCTCGGACCCCCACCCTGGGGCTTGGGAATCTGCTGTTCAGTGATGCACTCATCGAAATGGAATTTGTTCTATGCTTGTTTATCGATTCGAGTTCCTGGGGCCCGATGGGCGTGGCTTGCAGGGCGCCACGGCTCCCAAGGAGGCCTGCCATCAGGGCCACCTCCCCTGGGTGGGTGGGGCCAGGGGGAGGCCCAGGCTGGTGAGGACAGGAGGGGGTGGGCGAGGGGGTGCGCCCCTCACCCTGCTCTGGGCCACGACCTTCCCGACTCTGCTCTCCCTGGGCTCCAGGAGGGCCTCTGTCCCGGCCCTTCCTCCCCAGGAGGGTGCCGCTCCTCTGACCTCCGTCCTGCAGCAGGTGTCCCCGGGCTCTCTCGGCAGGGGGTGGGGGGGGTGGGTGCTGAGGGGCCCTGGCCGATCCAAACCACACACTGACCTGATGGCCTAACACCTGCTTGGCGATGGCAAGCCCCACGTCCTTGGACAGCCAGAGACGGCAACAGGAAGGCCTTCCCAGAGGCCCTCAGAGCCCCCACACCGAACTGGCAGGGGCTCCCCTCCCCTCCAGTCTCACCATCTTTGGGACTCCATCGGAGAAGAGCTTGGGAAGTCAGTGATGCCATCCCTCTCCCAGCCTGTCTTCCCCATCCTCCTTTCTGGCAGCTGCAGAGAGAGAAATCAGGCTATTCCAGCCTTCCTCCTGGACACAGCCGGACCGGGGTCCTACTCTGCGCCCCAGGGTCCTACCCTGCCCCCCAGGGGCCCTTGGCCCACACCCTTCGGATCTTCCTTGAGACTCTGCCCAGGGAAAGGGTGTGCCGTTTCCTGTCTGGATTTCTCCTGGTGCTGCCCTGCGCCCAGACTTCCAAGGAACCCTGAGCCCCACACCTCAGGCACTCCACCCTTCACCTCTAGCCTCCTGGGTCCCGTCTGCTCCCTGCTGGCCCCGGGGCAGCTCAGAGGAGACACAACAGGTGGCACGGCAAGGAGCCCTGCCGCTGGGGCCTGGGTGTGGCAGACGGCACCCGTGGGGGACCGCCCTGCAGCGGCAGGAGGGAGGCCGGAGGCCCTGGGGAGATGGGCGCGGCCAGGCCCCGGTGGTGGTGACCGCCTCACTCCGCCCCTCAGAACCTCAGTCCCTACCACGTGGCTCACAGTGTGGCCTGTGTGACGCCCTCGTCCAGGATGCTTAGCCTGAATCGAGCACAGGGAAGAAGGGAAACCCCAATCGAAGGACGCTCTTCCGAGCAACCACTCTGGAGCCTTTCCAAGGTCACTGGTGAAGAGGATGAGAGGTGGGGTGTCTATTCCAGGGGAAAGGCGGTTAAAGAGATGGGACAGGTAATGGCGGTGTGAGGCTCGGCAGGGTCCTGGACCCCCAGGGCTGGGGGGTCTGCTACCCGGGCTTATGGACAGAGCCATGGCTTTGGTGCGGGAGCAGAGAGGACCCAGGAGTAGCGCCCGCCGTGTCTCCTGGGCGCAGCTTCCCGGACGTCTGCTGCCCACCTGTCGGATGTCTACCTGAGACGCGGCCAAGTATTCAGCACAACGTCACGGCGTCTACAACTGACTTCCAGGTGGGTCGGAGGTTTGCTTTAAAGGGAGGAAGGGAGCAGATACGTGGGGTGGCGCCCGGCCGGCTCAGCCAGAGGAGCGCGGGACTCTTGATCTCGGGGTCGTGGGTTCGAGCCCCACAGTGTGCCTAGACGTTATTTAAAATAAATAAACTTGAAAAAAAAACCCAAAAAGCTGCTGGACAGAGTCAATACAGGCAAATACATTGTACTTGTATGTACTACCGACAGCTGTCTCCCAGGGCCTCTCCCAGCCCCAGCGGGCACACGTGGACTTCGCGGGTCCTGGTGTGTGCCCTGGTTCCTGGGGCCCAAACAGCCACTGCTCTGGCGTCTGCAGTGTTCCTGGGGGGGCGGGGGTTCTGCTGCTCAAATGCACCTGAAAGGAGTGCTCCCAGCCCCCTGGACACCTGTCCTCACACCTGAGGGACAGAACGGCTTTGATGCTCCCTGGAAGGCACTCGAAGGGGAAACCACAGTTGTTACAAAGTCCTGTCTCAAATATGGACACCAGGAGTTTGCTGTTATTAACTCATTTTTATTTTTAATTATTTAATTTAATTTTTTAAAGATTTTACTTATTTATTTGTCAGAGAGTGTGTGAGAGAGCGCACAAGCAGGGGGAGCAGCAGAGGGAGAAGCAGACCCCCCACTGAGCAGGGAGCCCCACGTGGGGCTCCATCCAGGCCCCTGGTAGACAGGAGACTCCCCACATCAGTGCCCAGATCCAGCTCCGCTCCCCTGCCGGGGTGGAGGCCGCTCGGGCCATGCGAGGAGGGCTGACCCTCGGCCCTGCCCGGGGCTGCGTGTTCCTGCCTCCAGCGCGTCCGTCCGTAGCAGGCAAAGTGCAAACCGCGGAGGAGAACACGGGCTCAGAGAGGGGCTGTGGCTTGTGTGGCTGATGGGGATCCCCTGGGACCACACACACCCCGCGCTCCGCGGCCCTGGGCAGGCTCCGCTGGGCCGCTGAGGACCCGGCTGCCGTCCCTGGGAGGAAGGCGCCATCGGCCCACGGAGACGTGCTCCCCCGCCAGGGCCTTCTGCATTTTCTTGAGGCGTATTGACCTCACAGCCTCCTCGGCTGGGCTGCCGTTGCTCTTCACAGTCATCAGGATGCCTGCAGCCTGTCTTCGCCTGCTCCTTGAGCCCCAGTCAGCCTTCTCCCGGGCTGCACAAGGCCTGCAGACCCAGCTTACCTTGTTCACCTTCTCTCCTTTAGTGTGTTTTTCCTGTGCATGAGATCCTGCGAGCAGACCGTGGGCCTCATGGGGCTGTGGGTGGGTCTGGGCAGGGACGGGGCTCTGGGTCCTGGCCCGTTCACTCTCTGCAGCCTCAGCTGTCCCTGAGGCCCGGAGCTCCAGGCAGGGGGAGGGACAGACAGCCTGTTCTTCAGAGCTCAGATAGCAGTCCCCGGCCCCTCCAGGCCCAGCCGAGGATGTACGGCCATGGCTGACTGTGCAGGCCTCCCCTCTTCAGGCGTCTTCCTGGGCAGGATGTCCCCTCTGCTTCGTTCCACTCTTGGGCATGGCTCCCACGGCACCAGGCTCCCCTCAGTCCCCTGGAGCCAGCAGGCATCCCTTGGCAGTGGTCGGCAGGCTCGAGACAAGAACCCGTATTTCTCTGATGAGGGTGGGCCTGGAATCCAGGACTCTGGCTATACGTTCAGATCCCCGTGTTGCAGCAGCACCCAGGCTGGGGGCAGTGGGAGACTCGAGGCCCATGCCCACCGTCGGGTCTTGCCTCCCCTCAGGACTGCCATCGCCAGGTCACTGTGCAGCTTTAGTACAGGAGTGGAGTCCCCCGGCCACAGGGGGAGGCAGGCGGGGAGGCTTGGCATAGGACACAGCCCTCTGCACCCCAACGCCAGCAGGCACTGGCCATCTCCCACCACCCTGCTCCCCACAACAAATCCCAAGTCCTATTTCTTAGTTCCCCCAACTGCATCTGCATGGCCCTGCCGGGACCCTCTGCTCTTTGCTCTGCCAGGAATTTGTTCCTGGTCCCCAGCAACATCTCCTTTGTGAGGACTCAGCCAGCTCCGGAGAGACCGGGTGTCCTTGTGCCACAGGGCCTGGCAGGACAGGCCTCCCCTGCCGCCGCCTGGACCCTGCCCCATCCCTCCCCAGCTAACCCCAGTGCCAGTGTGGCGCCTGGGAAGAATGGAGGAAGGTCATGAAGGAGGAATCAGGGCCGCTATACCTGGGTGAGGCTGATGGGTGCTCAAGGTGGTCCCCACAGGAGGGGTGCCCTGGGAGGGACAGCCCCCCACTCCTGAGTGGTCCCAGCCCCTCCACCAGGGAGGATGCGGGAAAGCTCTGACTGATCCTGACCCCTGGCCCCAGGGCCCGGACCTAGCCCTGTGCTCCAGGTGAGAGCAAGCTGTGGGGGGAGGCTCTAGGTCTCAGGGGCCTCAGGGGTCCCCTGTGAGGCTTCTTGAGCAGCTAGGCCCCGCACCACCGATGCAGAGGCCCAGAGAGCCCAGCAGCTTGCCTGAGGCCCACAGCTAACTAGAGCGGGACGAGAGCAGGGCCCCAGTCTCCAGCCCTGCCATCAGAGCGGGGGCTCCCCACCGAGGGCGGAGCCCCCCCAACCCCCCAGCCCAGGGCCTGGGACTCCGGCCTGGATCCCAGGGCCTGGGGCTGGGGAGCGGCAGCTGCAGTGTCAGTGTGCGGAAGCTGCCAGGCTGGGCTCGACCGCCCTGGCCCGAGGCCCGTGGGGGTGTGGGAGGGAGCCCGCAGCCCAGCCACACCTGTCCCGCCGCGGGCCTTGGGGTGGGGTTTCCCATCTCTGCTGGAGCCTGGTCAGGTTTCTCACTTCACCCCGGGGCAGGGTGCAGAGCAAATGGGCCCTGGCCAGCTAGGAGTCACCGCCCAGCCTGTGGCCTGCCTGCCAGGGCTCCGGACAGACAGGAAAAACCTGTGGGAAGGCTGCGAGCATCAAGGGCCCTGCAGGCGGGGAGGTGGGTGGGGGGGGCAGGCTGGGGGACTCCCTCAGGCCCCAGGGGCAGCTCCTGCCCTGCCCAGCCTCCCCCCCCCCCCGCCCCCGCTCCTCACCCAGGCCCCTCTGCGATGGGAGAGGGGGCATGTCCCAAACCCTAGTGTCCCCCCCTCCTGTCATTTCACGGGGTTCTTTTTCACCTGATCTTGTCCCAAGCGTTCAGATCTGTGAAGTCGAGGCGTGATGAGTTGGTTTGGTTTTCTCTAACACATGTGAAAAGAAGTTACGCATTTAAAGAAACTGCAGGGCCTTCTGTGGATTATGTCAGGCAGCCCGGCCTGGGGGAAGGCCAATCCCTCCTTTGGAAATGCCGGGCCCAGAGGGGATCCAGGCAGCAGTCAGGGGGATCTGGGCACCCCCAGAGCACAGAGGCCAGGGCCTTGAGTCCAGTCTGGAGCCCCCTGCCTCACCTTTGACAGGCCGGACCCCCAGAAGCAGCCTCTCTAGGCAGCCGGGGTCCCACCCGCCCTGGCAACAGTGTGCAAGGCCAGGGCATCCCAAACAGGGGCTCCCTGTGGACCCCCCCCCACCTACACCTCCCCTGTGATCAGATCACCTGTTTGGACTGCTCCCCTCAACTCCAAGCCCCCCCGCACCCCCCCCCCCCCCCGGCCAACTTCCAAGCGTCTCCTCGGCCTGCTCAGGGTGAGGCAGGGGACCCCAGTGACCTCGGGCCCTGGGATCCACAGTTGGAGGAGATCAGAGTGGCCAGACCTTCATACTGGGCTCTGCAAGTCAGGGAAGACACACACGCTGGGTGCACCCCAGGCCCAGAGCCTGCCCTTTGTGCTGGACCAAGAAAGAGGCCCCAGCCCCTCGGGAAAAGGGAGGGCCGTGGCAGAACGCAGGGATGCCCCCTGCTGGACAGAACCGCAGGCTGCGCACCGCTGCCTCCCCTGGGCCGCAGGTCAGCCCCTCCAAGCCTGCACCCCTCTCTCCCCAGGAGGGGCCTGTGAGCCAGCAGCCCCAGGGGCAGGCAGTGAGGAAGGGAGGAGCCTGTGCCCCTCTGCTCTCCACCTTGCACTGGGCCCTCTCCAGGCTGCCAGGTCCACTTCGCCATTGGCTGTGAGCCTGGCCTTGGCCTGGGGCCTGGGGAGCAGTTTTGAGGGACATGAGCTGGACAGTGTGGGCAGGGTCCCTGAGACACCTGGGCTGGGTGCTGGAGGGGCAAGGACCATCGTCCCCAGAGGGGGCCTGTGTGTCTTGAGGCCAACGTTACCAACGTGGAACCCCGTGCCGTGCCTGCCTCCACACTCGGAACCTCCAGAGGGGTACATGCCATTTGTCACCTTGGACAGATGGGGAAACTGAGGCACAGAGTGAGGGAGTCGCCACTGGGCCGGGTTGGGCAGGAGTTGAGGGGAGGGTGTCAGAGCTGGGACCGATATGCAGGCTGGTCCGGACTCCAGGCAGCCGGCGGGTCAAAGCACCTCCTTGCCTGCAGGGCCCCTGGCTGCTCAGGGCCCACTGCTGGCCTGGGCTGTGGGTGTGTGGCCTTTAAGGTCACCTCACCCACCTGTGGCAGCTTCCCGGCATCTCCCACCTTCCCAGTTTCCCGTCTGGCCCAGGAGAGCGAATGGAGAAAAAAATCTCTTTTTTTCGAAGATTAGAAATGGGTTGAAGGAGGAAGGGGGTTTGGTAATTCCTTAAAAAGTCAAATACAGAAGGGCTCCTGGGCGGGGGGCAGTCGGTGGAGCGTCTGATTCTTGGTTTTGGCTCAGGTCATGATCTCAGGGTTGTGAAATCGAGCCGCGAGTCGGGCTCCCATGCCCCGCAGGGAGTCTGCTTGGCATTCTCTCTCCCTCTGCCCCTCCCACTGTGTGCTCTCCCCTCCCCCTTTAAAATCAATCAGTCAATCTTACAAAAGCTAAACACACAATACCATGTGATCCAGCAACACCACTTCTGGGTCTACACCCCAAAGAAGTGAATGCAAGGACGGGGACATATGTGGACACCTGTGTTCGCCGCAGCAGGGACCACAGTGGCCGAGAGGTGACACAACCAGAGTGCTCCGTGCAGGCGCTGGAACGGCTGTCGGCCGACGGAGGAAGGAAGGTCTCATGCGACAGTCTGGGCGAACGCAACGTCACGCCAAGCGGAAGAACCCAGACCGAAAAGGGACATGCAGTGTCTGATCCCGCTGGTAGGAAGTATTTAGAACAGGCGAATTCAGGGGCACCTGGGTGGCTCAGCTGGGGAGCGTCCAACTCTTGATCCAGCCTCGGGTGTCGATCGCAGGGTCGTGGGTTCGAGCCCTGCGTTGGGCTCCACGCTGGGTGTGGAGCCTACTTACAAAAATGGTTAAATGGCCGATGATATGTTATATAGGTTTTAGCACATGAAAACATTGATTTATAAAGGAAAGGGCCCCTGGGCCCTCCCCCTCCCTGCCCCATCCCTCGGAGGGTTGGAGTCCCCGCCGGCAGGCCAGCCCTGCTTACCAGGAGACGAAAGCAATTCTGTCCACTTTGTTCCTCCTCAGAGATGGATGAGGAAGGGTGACCCCATCGGCACAGACATGGGCTGGGGGTCAGCTGCGGGGTCCCCACATCTGCACCTGGTTTCAGGGTGCTCTGTCATCCCACCACCACCCGAAAACCTGCCAAGGGCTGAGCTTGGCCTGTGGAGCGCCGCAGGAATGTGAGCCTGAGTCCGCACCCCGTCCTGCCAGCTGGGTGGCGTTTGGGCAGGCCGCCAGCTTCCTGGGCCAAGGAGCCTGCACGGGATTGCCCCGCAGGGTCTGTGTGAGCAGTACAGGTCTCCGTGCATGCAGGCCTGAGCCCCAGGCTCTGGGTGGCGCTCCCGGGGGCCCTCCTTGGGGGCGTTTGGACGCCCATGGTTGCGCACCTGCTGGGACAAAGCTGCAGTGTCCTGGGGCCTCACCGAGCCCTGCAGGAGGAGCGCAGGCCTGTCTGCTGCTTTCACGCGGCGCCGGCGCAGGGCAGGCGCTGAATGTCCCGGAGCCTCGCGTCCCTCACCTCTTGAGGCGGAAAGCTTCTCCGTCCCAGAGACGTGAACATTCCTGTAGGAAAAGCACTTACTAGTCTGACACCTAATACGGAACACGACCTCTCGAGCGTGGGTTCTAGGGGAGGCTGTCTCTATAAGGTGGGTTCAGCGGTAACTCCACTCCCCACCCCAAAAAAGATACATCCCCCTGGAAACTGGGAGTGTGAGCTTATTGGGAAAACAGGTCTTTGTCAGACCACCCTCAGCCAAGCCGCGGAGGGCTGATAGGTGGGGCCACGGCTCCTGCCTGGGACACACTGTTGAGCCTCACGGCTGAGCACTGGGGACCCGTGGAGGCTGTCCAGGCTCTGGGGATGGAGCCCTAGGGCCCCCCACTCCAGTCCTCTGCTTTGTCGCCTCCGCCGGAGCTCAGGGCCTGGGCTTCGGGCTCCCTTCCGAGAGGGCCTGTGTTCGGTCTGACTGGCAGGCAGTGTCAAGGTGCCAGCGACACACCCCAGCACGTCCAGGGTCCTCTGTGAGCCTCCGTCTCCTCGTTGGCTGCACGGGGGCACCCGTAGCTCACTTGAGCTTGGAGGAATCCCCCGAGTCACGCTCACTGGAAGGCCTCGGTGGCTTCGGAGGCCGATGTGTTATCACCGCCGTGAGCGCATAGCTGTTCCACGGATGGGGGAGGCCCCACGGCCGTGGTCTCACGATGGGATGCTCGGGGTGCAGAGAGCACGCTGGGGACTCCCCAGGCCCAGGCAGACCTCGGCTGACCTGGCTCCAGCCCCAGTGTGACCCCAGCTCTCTGGCCAACCCTGAGGCCTGGACGGGCTGTGACCTGAGGGGCTGGCCCCTCCGGCTCTGCCCTGCAGGGTAGGGTGGGGGTCCCAGAGAGGAGGAGCCCCTGCGGGCGCCCCCCACGGGAAGCAGGCCCTGGCGGCGGCCTTGGCCGGGGTGCCCGGGTCCGCGGGTGCGGAACCGATTGATTCGGTAGCTTTGCCGCTGATTAGTTGCAGGTGAGTGGATGGCACGTGGTTCGTGTTGTAACAATATTTTGGGACAATTAGATTGAAACCACATTGTTGGAGGCCTGCTGGCAGCTCGCCGCAGCACTGCACTCTCTGTGCCCTTTGCGGCTCCCGGGCCGGCCGGGCCACCCCCAATCCTCTGGGGCCCCCCGGGGCCTCCCATCCGCACCCCCATCCGGCTCTCGCCACTGGCCTCCAGCTGACCTCAGCTCCCAGCTGCTCCAGGAAACAACTGCTGGGAGGCTTCCAGGGGCAGGTGGGGGGCCTGGGGGGCCCTGACTGGGACTTCCAGGCTGGATGGCCACCCCCCTCCCCCAAACATTTTCTCCGCACTCCCCTGCCCCTGCCCAGGGAACAGTCCCTAAAGCACTCGTGCTCTCCGTCCCAGCCGACTGCACCCCTGGACTGCACACTCTAGGAGAGAGGTCCCAAGCCCAGGGACCCCAGAGGACGAGGGCACAGCCAAGGCCAGGTCGGCCCAGCTGCTGGGGGCGTCCTCTCTCTTGCCCCCACCCCGGTACCCTGCTGTGGGCAGAATGGCCTAGATGCCGGGGTCGTCCCTCCCACGGCAGGCGGTAGGGGTGGTGCTCCCTCCACAGGCCCTTGGAAAAGGCTGAGGGCACAGGGTCCATCCTGCAAGGGGACCCCTAAAGCCAGGCTCAGACTCAGGAAGGGGGTAGTTGAGGAGGGGTGAGTGCAGTGTGGGCAGAGCGGGACCCAAGGCCTGCCCCCCACCCCAGGAACAGCCAGCAACACCCCTGGGCAGGGCCAGGGCAGCAGGGGGGACTCCTGTAGATGGGATTTTTATACCCAGACAAACCCAGTCCACCTTGAGTCTGGGGATGTGTGCAGGGCGGGAGATGATGGGGGTGGAGGCGTGGTACCTCCTGGGGCAGCATCGGGGGCTCAGACCCCTCCTTTCCTTCTAGAGAAGCTTGGGGGTTGCGCTTCGGGCAACAGCCCTGGCCCAAAGCGTTCTGGGATAGCCCCTGGGTGGGGGCCAGGCTGGGACCCTGCAGTGGGGTGGGGTGGGTGAGGGGGCCCCTCAGACCGGGGTGCTCCTGGGGACAGGATCTTTCAGCCTGCTGGGCATGGGGGGGATACCCGAGGGGTCACATCCCCTTCCTGTCCTGTCTGCCAGACGCCTGGCCCAGGCACCTGCAGGCTCCCCAGGACCCCGCGGAGATGGGAGGGCGTGGGGCACCCCGGCACCAGTACAACTGTGGTAAGGAGAGAATTTGCTTTTTGCAACCAGATGACAGTGTTTAACGGGCTTCCGATTTAATCTCTGCAAGGCTCGAAGCAGCCTATGTTTCTAATGCCTCCCCAGCACTTACGAGTAACTTTTCCCGGAGTTCTGCCCCCTTGCCCACTTTAGCCCCTGCTGTTCCTTCCCTGGGATCCTCAGCTCTCTCTGTCCGGCCTTCCACGCTAGCCCAGGCCGTGACATGGGCCGGTTCCAGGGACCAGAAGGAAACAGGTCCAGGGCCTGAAACTCAGGGGTGTCTGACCGTCAGCTCTCCCCTCCAGTCCCACTCTTCTGTCCCTTCTTGGCCTCCCCATGGCTCTTTCCTGGGAGGCCCAGCCTCCCTCTGGGGCTTGAGGCTTGGCGCTATGGAGGCCACTCTGCTCTCTGGGCCTTTTGCCCCATGACTGTCTCTCAGAGTGACACCGCCTGGTGTCACTGTCCTGTCTCTGTGTCCGCATACTACCAGAGCCCCTGGCCTGGCCCAGGAACGAAGAGGGGAGAGGGGATGTGAGGGTCCGGAATGGTCCTGTCCCAGGGCTGGAGCCTCTCAGGGCCTTCTGGAAGGTACAGAGACTGGCCCAGGCCTCCTCCTTCCCGGGTCTCCCCAGAGTAGATCTCCAAGGCCTTCAGCAGCCTCAGGGCCCAGCAGGGAGCACACATTCACAGGGTTCTCGAAGGGCAGAGAGACACCTGACCTGCTCCCCAGTTGCAGCCTTGAGAAGGCCTCATGGAGTTGGGGTGGGAAGTACGCAGAGAGCAGCCCTCTGAGCTGAGAAGCAGCCCAGGCTCCCAACCCCCGAAGCAAGACCCACCTTGTCACCAGACACACGGTGCTGGGGTGGGGACTGGACTCCGGCTGTGACAGCTGGGTCGGTGGTCTCCTCTTCCCTTACAGCCTGTGAACCCCAGGACCTCACGGAGTTGGGCAGGTGCACGGCCCAGGCTGGCCAATCAGAGCAGGCCACACGTGGATCGCGGGCGGGGTCCCTCACCCTGCCCGGTCTTAGGATGCGGTGGGGTTGGTCTGGGCGGCAGGCAGAGCTCCCGGCCACGCGCGCTGGCCACAACCAGGGGATGCTTGCCTTCTCAGTGTGGCCCCAGGACCAGCAGCAGTGCCTGGAATGAGAAATGCAGACCGTGGGGCACAGACCTGCTTAACTGAAGCGCCGGGTGGGCCGCGGGTCTGGTGCTTGCTCAGGGGTGAGGACCCCTGGGTGGCGCGGCCGGCAGGACTTCCTGAAGCCAAGAAAGAAGGCACCCCAGAATCCTTTGTCAACACCTCGCTCACTCCCAGGGTCTAACCTACATCCCTCTTGCTGTCCTCACCCTGCTTTGTCCTGGGAAGGTGCCATCTACCTGTCCTTTGGATGCAACAGTGGCAGGTCTCCCGGGCCAGCACCCCTCCCCCGCCAGCTTGGGCTGTTTGGGGTGGGGGAAGGGATGGGAGACTTGGGCAGGGGTTGTGCTTGCATGGAGTAGGGAGTGGGGTAGGCACCAGGCAGCCCTGATGCCCAGTGTGGCCCCCACCATGTGAACCACCTCCCAAGCCCACGGCCCACGTCGGGGGCAGGCTCTGCCCCCCAGCACGGCCTCAGTGCGGGGGCTGCGGACACGGTTGCTTCCGGTAAAGCATAGAATCCGAGACTCCGGCACTCACAGAGAAAGCCCCCAGCTCGGGTGGACTCGCCCCTGTCTGGAAACCGGCCACACTTGAGGCTGGTCCAGCCCTTTCTCAGAGCTGAGATGTGCATTAGGAGGTCTCGTCCTCAGGAGGAGTGTGGATGTGGGGGACCCTCTAAGGGGAGCACCCGCGGGAGCCAGCGTGGGAAGGACACATGGGAACAAAGGGCAAGGATGTCCAAAGGAGCATGGGAGGAAGTGGAGGCAGGAGGGGTGGCCCCCCTGGGACAGGCCATCAGGAGAGGTCCCAGCAGGAGCACTGGGCAAGGGACAGAGGGCCTGGGACCCTGAGCCCGGCCCATGCGGAACACTTTAGCGCCCTTTGGAAGCGTTCAATATCAGATTATTTCCAAGAAGTTTTGTGGCCCTAGTTTTGCCTTTGTCTGCCTGGTGGGCGTGCCAGGGGTGCGGGGGGCACACTGGGCGCTCAGAGCAGGACCTAGGTTCCTGGAGAGGCCGACGCTGCTGACACCTGTCCACCCACTGAGTCCATGGGGCCATCCCAACATGACACGTGTGGACGTCTTGAACACGTGTCCACTCTGGGCTGGGGGCCGCGGGGCTCCCGGCACACAGGTGCCGCCAGGGTCCCCAAGTGTGAGCATTTGTGGGACATTTCTGACGCACGTGTTTGAGGGATGTGGCCCCAGCTGCCCACGTGCCAACCCCTGCCAGTGCACCTGCATCGGGCTTTCCTTTGTCCCCTTCTCACTCCTACATTCTGGGGTCACCTCCCGGGGGCCACGGGGCTCTTGTCTCAGGACCTGCTTTAGGCGGGCGCACAGGGAAACCCCAGCAAGGGTGCCCGTCTCCCGGGGCTGCCGTGCCGGAGGACCACGGAGTCAGTGGCTTTGGACAGCAGACATCGATTCTCTCCCAGCTGCGGAGGCCACGGGGCAAGTTCTGTCTGTGCCTCCGAGGGAGAGCCCTGCCTCGCCTCTGCCCCAGTTGCTGTGGCTCTGGGCCGTTCCTGGCACCTCCTTGGCTTGTGGCTGCGTCTCCGCACGGCCTTGTCTTCTTCCATCCAGGAGGTGGATCCGGTCCTCGCCTTACAAGGACGGCTGCCGTTGGTTTAGGGCTCGCCTATTCCAGGAGACTCTCTTCTTGGGATCCTTGCCCTTACTCTACTCCAGGCCACATTCTGAGGCTCTGGGTGGACACACCATTCAACCCACTGTAGTGAGTGACCCTGGAAACACCGGTGCCACAGTGTCAGGGAGGAGCTGGGTGGCAGCTGACCTGGGCTTGAGGGAAAGGCTCAGCAAAGCAGACGTGACAGGAGGGAGTGAGAGGAGAGGGGCTCCTCCTTGGGGGGCTGGCTGGGAGTGGGGGGGCCCGGCAGGGAAGGGGAAATAGGCCGTGGAAAAGGGTCCAGACCCCTGATTGGGCAGGACCCAAGGTGACTGTGGCTGCACCTGTGTGCCAGGAAGAAGAGGGGGCAGATGTGGGGCCCCCTGAGCCCTGGTGGAACAGGCAACCTGGACTCCCTGGTCAGGCCTGACGCGGTTTGGACCTCACTCCGTGTCCCCGCTGAGCACCTGCCTGTACCCAGCTCGCTCTCTCCAGGCCGCTCTGCCTGCCCCGCTGCTTACAGTTGTAACTCCCAGCCACCTCCACCTGGGGGTGGGGCCTGCGGTCAGAGGTCAGAGGAGTGAGTCAGAAACTCGCAGTGCTGTGCCGATGGCAGGACAGGACCCTTGGCGTGGGTGCTGGTGTCCCTGGAGTGGGGGCCCTGATGTCCGTCTCTACGCTGCTTTCCCCCGGTGGCCCTGGTGTGGCTGAGAGGAGGGCGATGGGGGGTTTGTCAGCCCGGCTGTGGGCTCCAGCACTTTGGAAATACCTAAGAGTCAGAGGGGGTCAGCCTGAGGGGCCAGTTTCTGGGGCCTGCGGCCATTGCGGCTGGGGTCTAAAGGGAAACTGATCAAACCCAAACCACCAACAGAAAGAGAAACTTGTTACACAAAATGCTTGAAATTCCTGCACGACGAAGGCGCCATTGCTCACTGGGCAAGCGCGGATCGGAGCCACAGGAGATACAGCCGCGCAGCCCCCAGCGGAGCTGTGGACAGAGAGGAGCCGGTGGGAAGGTAGGAGGGCGCAGCCCCGTGGGGAACGCAGCGCGGCGGTGCCGGGAAAGTGCCACGCGGCACAGCCGTTCCACTCCGTGGCGTCCGTCCGGGTGAAAACATACATTCACATGCAGCCTTACATTGGAATGTTCCTTAATATCCCTGCACCGCAACAGCCCAGACGTCCAACCACGGGGACCCGCCACAAACATGGTCCATGCAGGCCGTGGTCACTACCCCCGCAACAGGATACACGCCGTGAGCAACCCCAGTGGGTCTCGGAATCTCTGTGCTGAGTGTGGGAGCCAGTGCGTTCTGCACGATCCCATTTTTAAGAAATATTTTATTTATTTATTTGAGAGAGAGAGCACAAGCAGGGGCAGCAGCAGAGGGAGAGGGAGATGCAGGCCCCCTGCTGAGCAGGGAGCCCAACGCGGGGCTCTGTCCCAGGACCCTGGGCTCATGACCCGAGCCGAGCGGAAGGCAGACGCTTAATGGCTAAGCCACCCGGGCGCCCCTGCATGATTCCATTTATATGAAGTTCTAGAAAGGGCAAAACCATCCTGGAGGGACAGGAAGGGGATCCGTGGCTGCCGGGACTGCTATCAGATGTGCAACCGACTGAAAAGGGTCTGCAGGGGCTGTCCTGGGAGCCGGGACATGCAGCCTTGACCGTGGTGCCCGTGACATGCCTGCGGACATTGTCCAAAATCATCGAACTGTGCACTTAAAATGGGTACATTTCACCATATCGAAGTCCTGTATTAATAATGATTAAAATAAAATAAAATAAAATAAAATAAAATAAAATAAAATAAAATAAAATAAAAATCCACTGGGACACAAACTGTCCCCTATCAGGTGACGGGGGTCAAGGCGGTTGGGGATATCCAGCTGCGCTATGGCGCGGAGCTCACACCCTCGCGGGGGGGGGATGTTGGCACAGCTCTGCGAGGCGACGTGGCAGAGCCATCACAACAGAAACACGCTTGCCTTTTTGCCCAGCAGTTCCTCTTCCAGGAACCCCATCTTCCAGACAGGCTTGCGCGAGGGCTCAAAGACGCGGGAGCGGAGACGCCCTCTACGTAGCATGGGGTACATTGAGGAACGAGAAGCGTCCAGCAGCAGGAGGCTGGCCGAGCACATAGACGCGGAACTTCCATCCCGGTTCCCCGGGACCGTCCCGGCTTAGCCCCGAGAGTCCCGAGGCCTGGGAAAGCCCCGGTGGGAAGATGAAACAAAACCACCAAGTTGCCAGGGGTGCGGGGCCACGCATAGATGTCGCCACCGGAGACCTGGGGTGCTGGGGAGGCGCTACGTTCACTGGCTTTATAACCCATCGTGCCACTGGATTCATTTATTTTCTGTGTATGTGGATTTTATAATTAAAAAATTTTTTTCTTTAGGAAATGTGACCTTGGTCTGCAGTCTGAGGCAGGTGGGTGGGGCCTCTGAATTAACAGCCCCCAGGAGGCAGGTGCAGGGTGAGGGAGGGGTCCAAGGCCGGGATGGGGAGGGGCGTCTCAAAGTCACAGTCTAGGGGACCCAGATGCCAGGGCAGTGGAGGCTGTGACCTTCTGGGCGGCCTCCCGTCCTCCGCTTCCTTCCTCTCGTTGTGAACCCCTCCGGAGGTGCCCCTCACCCCAGGACCGCCTCCCGGAAATTGGCTCGCCTGCCTGGCTGCCTTTGAACCCCTCGCCTTCAGCAGGCAGCCCCCCAGCCTCAGCCAAAACAAGGCAGCCCAGGATTGTTACACAAATTGGCTGGTGGGGCCCTGAGCCCGGCTAATTCCTGTGTCTTAATGAGTGGGAAGATGAGGTTTTTATTCATCACTGGGGCTTTAAAAATTGCAGTAAAGTGGCCCACTTTATAAAGAAAAAATCAATAGAGAAAAGAAAACAGGAGTATGTAAATGGACAGAGTGACAAAAAGCAGGCCAATTACCCCCAAAACGAGACACAGTTATGGCTCCATTAACTCAATTATATTTTCAAAAAGATTTCTTGCGAGGCCCCCACCCCAGCCCACCCCCACACGCCTGTAATTTTTACATCAACTTCAAGCCATTAAGTTGCATTAAATTATTTTGTGGGAGAGAGAGGTGTGTCTGGGGAGGGGGAGCCGTGGGCCTGTCCGGCTCCACTGGGGGGCTGGGGTCAGTGGTGAGCAGCCCAGGGACGCCCCGGGCAGGGGGATCCAGCTCTCAGTCCCTGCCAGACAGTGAAGAGGACGTGCCACAGGCTCCCCCCACCACGTGGCTGCACCAGCACCTGGGGGTCTCCCGGCCGAGGCCCCCATGCCCTGCCCCTGCGCTTGTATTCCCAGACCAGTCACTGCTCGGCACACCCTCCCCCCGCCCCGGGGGTGGCCCTGCGTGAGCCCATCCACAGTGGGCACCTGAACTCACTAGCTTCATGAGCTTTCTCTTTGTCTTGTTCGAGTTGGAAAACTTAGTTTTTTTGAGAAATAGGAAAATAAAGTATTTAAGATAAATCACCACCAAAACTGGGGACTAAACGGGGATATATTCGATGCCTGTCCTCTGGCAGCCCTTTGCACATGACATTGGGCAAGCGCTTGTCCAGCTGCGGACCGCCCTTGTGTCTGCCCAGGGGTGCCTGGACGGCCCTGGGAGCCCTGCCAGCACACCGGGGGGGAGCCGGCCCACCCCCAGCCTCCTTTCCTGATGGGTTCGGAAGAACGGCTTCGGCTGGCTTCGTGTGGGCCCCGAGGCTCTAGGCTCGCTGGCTGTAACCTGCTTTTCTGCCCGCCGCCACCAGGGAGCCGAGGCCTGCCCTACATAAGCTTGTCTCTGGGCCAACCGGGATCCGGTGTTTAATATCACGGATTCCAGGTGGAGACTGGAGGAGGAAGAAGGGCTGGGGCAAGGCGGGGCCGAGCAGCTGTCAGACTGGGAGTCACTAGGCAAGACGTCCAGGGACACAGGGCCAGGCCTCAGGCCAGTGCATAGAAACCTGCGGAAACTCAGGCTGAGCAGAGCGTGGGTGACCCTGAGGCACGTGCCAAGGCCCTTCTGGGGTGGCCCAGTGAAGGTTTAGACCACAATACAGGCAAAGCCCCGAAGAATCAACCCCATCTGCCTCTTGGGTTCTGAGACCCAGGCAGCAAGGGACCCACCCAGGACAGCTCTATGGTCTGGTCCCCAGAGGTTCCCTGCACTGGCCAGAGGCCGTGGGGGCCACAGCAATGGGGGAGGAGGGACCAGTCCACAGAGAGGACTTTGTGACCTGGGGGGGGGGCTTCCCCGCAGGGCCAGCCATGGTGACAGCACCGTGGGGACACTTGCATGAACTCATAACCTCCGTCACCCACAAACACCCCAATTCGTGGAGCCGATGCCGCTGCAAGACAGGCCCTCACTCCCTCCCGCCCTCGGCCCCAGTCTGAGGGCCTGGGGCAAAGAGTCCACAGTGAGGGTGGGAAGGGATGCGCGCACGGGCCTGTGCGCGTGCGTGCGTGTGCGTGCGTGTGCGTGTCCCGTGCGTGCGTGCATGCGGAAGAGGCAGCATCTACCCCCGCTCCCACTGCCCGCCCCCATGCCCTGGGGAGCCTGCCGCTGGGGTGCTGTGTGCTCCTGGACCCAGAGATGCACACGCAGGTGAGGCTGCAGAATCCCCGGGGTGGAGAGTGGGTGCTTGCAGCTGGGGCCGCAGCCAGGCGCGGGAGTTCCCGGGGAGCAGACATGGGGCTGGGAGGGCAGCGTCTGGGCGATGTGCCGGCTGGGGAGGGCAGCAGGGGCCACTGAGGCCGGCAAGTGGAGGAGAGCTGGTCATTGTCGGGGCCCAGCGCCTTCCGGAGGGTAATGGGCTGACAGGGTACTGGGGGAGACCCTGCAAAAAGGAAGCACCCCATCCCCACCCACAGCCCTGCCCTGGACCAGTGCACCCCAGCATGGGGACCCTCTCTTAGCCCCCAAAGCCCTAAGGATGAAAGATGGCTCAGAGGGAGGGGCTGAGCCCAGCCTTCCCTAGCTGCCCTCCATCCCCCAGGGGCCCAGCATCCCAGGGCTCTGGGGAAGTGGGGGGGGGGGGGGGAACCTCACCTCCCTTGGGACTGGATCCGGGTGTCTCCTTGCTCTGTTTTCCTTATCAGTCATCTGTCTGCTCACTGCCAGGCCACAGGCCGCCAGACCTGCCCTTGCCAGCAAGTAGCCTGAAAGGACCATTGTTCTGGAGGGGATTTGGGAAGGACAGGGAGACCCATCTGCTGTCAGCCAGCCACACAAGGTCAGACCCGAGGTCCTGGGCTGGGCCCAGGAGTCTCCCCAGGGGCTAGCTGTGCCTGGGCAGCCGGTGGGGCCCTGGGGACAGTGCCCGAGTGAGGCCTGAGCTCGGGGGCCAGCTTCCCTGTTCTCAGCCCCTTACCCTGTGTGGTGCGTCCAGGACCCCAGCCCCCTGAGCCTCTGGTCTGGCTGAGAAGTGGGGGGACTTTCCGGGGCAGTCCAGGGTTCATTATGGTGCTTAGCCCACCACCGTGTGGCCTTCATCCCCGTGTTCTCCTCCTGTGTCTCTCTCTGTCTCTGGGTATCTCCCCACCTCTGCACCCCCTTCCCACCCTGCCCCGAGCAGCCTGTCCTCCGCAGCCGTCAGTCTGCGGGACGAACAAGGGCGGAGGGGCCAGGCCCCAGCTGACCGTCTGGGCCTGCACGGTGGCCTCCCCGGCTCCCGCACGCCTGTTGGCCACAGCCCACCTGCCACCCGGCCTTCTCCGGCTCCTGCTCGGCCTCCCCGCCACCCGGTCACCTCCCCGAGAGCCGGGCAGGCTGCTGCTCGCTCCTCCGCCGGCCTGGCCCCGCGGCTGGGGCGCTGTGTCCCCCCGAGGCCGGGGATGTCTGCAACCTTCCAGCAGCTGCTGCTGGCCGGGGTTCTGCCTGTGTTTCTCCCTGGTTCTGCTCAGGGCGAGGCCCCTCCCTTGATTCTCTTAGCTTTCCCCTCACAGCATGAGCTGGGCCCTGGGAGCTCTGTGGGGACGGTCCAGCAGCCAGAGCGGCCAGAGGGGCCGCGCAAGGCTGGGTGAGCCCCGGGGCCCTGCGGAGCCGTAGCCCAGGCTTCCCAGAACAGTGGGTGTGGGCGGCCCAGCCCCCGGGAGTGGCAGGCGGCCACGGGGCCTCCCAGGACTGGTCCCACCTCAGGGTGCTGCGGGTGCTGGGGTCACCTTGGTGGGGGTAGTGCCCCGCCATGGGGCCGCAGCCTGCCCAGGCTCTGTGTGCCCCTACTCACGTCACGTGTCCCCCCCACCACAGAGCCCCCCAAGGTGACGAGGGCGACCTTGAGGGCTCTGGCCGTCCCACACCAAGGTCCAGGCATCAAGGTCACCGCCAGCCTGTGTTGTGGGAAGGGGGAGGGGTGACTGGAAGGTTGGGGAGGGGGAGGGAAATGAAAAGAGATGAGATTTTGTAAAAGGTCCTCTAGCTGTCTGCTGACACCGTCTCTGGTCTCCATCCGTTTTATAGCCTGACGCCCCGGCAGCTGGGCCTCCTCCGTCAGGGCTGCTTGGGGGGGGGTTAGGAGCCACCCCCTCCCCCCCGGCCCAGGGTGGCCTGGTAGATGTGCCACCTCTCCCCCTGCCTGGCCTCTGCTCAGGGGCTGCCCAGGCCATGGGAGCCCAGCCCCCGGCAGGACGAGGCCCCCCGCGCAGGCAGGACCCTGAGGATGCGGGAGGACCCGGCCCCCGGCTAGCGGCCACTATCGATGCCATCTATCCCCCCTGACAGGTCAATTTTCTCCCATGTTTTACAGCACCTTTCAGAGCAGGAAATGTGATCCTGGGCTGATTTATGTCCTTACCTGGTCTTTGTTCACAAGCTGCCCTCTGCAGGGCTGCGCGGAGTGTCCAGGCCCGGCTGGAGGACGTCTCCTCCCCGGAGGGATTCCCACCCTCTGCCCCTTCCAGGGGCGCGTGCCGACTGCGGAGCTCACCTGACACACAGTGGATTGGACCGTGTTGCCCGAGACGGGCCGTCCAGGGGTGGTTTGAGTTCCTTATGGACTCGGCCCCTGCCCCTGTGGGCGTCCTGGGGCTGCATCTGGGTGGGGAGGGCTTGCCCCTTGGCAGGGAGGGTGCCTGGGGGTAATCGTGTGTTTTACGTGTTAAGTCCACTTCTGTTTCTCAAACTGAGTTCTTCCTTGGTGCTGTAGCGGAGCTCTCAGGGCATACGGGGGACGAGGGGCCCTCTTTCCCGCTCTCCTCTGGAGGAGGGAGCGGTCCCTTCAGCAGCCGCCTCCTGAAATAACGAGAATCTTGTGTGTACAATCGACGAGCTTGCGGTCTTCTATAAAGCGGCCCCGGACATAGTTAGGGAACTTTCAGTGGACGTTCCAAGTGATGACCGCTCAGTGTCACGTGCCCCCGGCCCGCTCCACCTCTGCCAGTTGCTACCCCCCCACCCCTCCCAAAGAGAATTCTGGGAACCTGGGACCATGGGGTCTTTCTCTGTATCCCCACTAGTTCTTCTTCTTTTTTTTTTTTTTTTAAGATTTTATTTATTTATTTGACAGAGATAGAGACAGCCAGCGAGAGAGGGAACACAACCAGGGGGAGTGGGAGAGGAAGAAGCAGGCTCCTAGCGGAGGAGCCCGATGTGGGGCTTGATCCCATAACGCCGGGATCACGCCCTGAGCCGGAGGCAGACCCTTAACGACTGAGCCAGCCAGGCGCCCCTGTATCCCCGCTAGTTCTGCACGGTTTTGTTAAGTGGGAGATGCAAACATGGCCTACTGGGGGGTGTCAGGGGGCAGGTTGCTTCCCAGCACACCCCACTCTTGAGCAGGGGACTCTGCCCCCAAGACTAGCAGGGGCCATGCACGGTTCTTGGCTGATGGAGGACCCCCCACAGCTCTGTGGTCTCTGATCCCACAGGGAAACCCAGATGCCGGGCTCAACCTCCCTGGGAGCCAGGACACGTGTGTGACCCAGCCCTTGGCAGGCAGACTCTCCCTGGCTCTGGGTGTTGACCCCTGACCAAGCCACCAGGTGAAGGCCCAGGTGGAGTCCTCCCGGCGTAGCTGACCAGGTGTCCTATCCTGGCTGTGCCGCCTAAGGGTTGGTATCGCTCTTCTTTCTTCTCCTCTTCCCACGTCCACGTTTCACCGTGAGAGATTCCGCTACCTTTTCAACCCGATTGGTGGTGAGAACAGTGCTGGTTGCTGTCACCAAACGCTGGCTGAAAGCATTTGGCTGATACAGGACCCACCAAGATGACACTAACAAGGTTGGGACTTGAGGTTCCACTGGGGACTGTAGTCTAGGTTGTACCCATCAAGCCACCCGCCCATCTGTCCATTTATCCACTCATCCACCCTTATCTATCTATCCCTACCTCGACCCACTCACCTTCCTGAATAGGGCACTAACGATATTCCAGGCCTGGTACTAGGCACGGAGGCCACAATGGTACACGAACCCTTGCATTAGTCCTGATCTGGGGGAAGAGAGAACAACATGTAAGTCCAGGGGGCTCTGGTATGTAGAACCCAGTTGGGGGAAGGAGAGGGCCACAGAGGCTTCCAGAGGGAGACTGGAGCTTTGAGATGGGTAGGGAAGATGGACCTGCTAGGCAGAAGCCAGGAAGGTCTTGGATTCTTCAAGGTGCATGGCTCTAGGAGGCCAGAGAACAGAGTAGGGGGCCAGAAGGTGGACCCGGAGCCGCCGACCTGACATGATAGGGCTCATTCCCAGTCTGTCTACAAACAGGAGAGGCATGAACAGTCTTGTGTTTTGGTGGCTGTGGCTGCTGCACTAGGGGCGGGGGGGTCTGATAGGGTGGGGCACGCCAACCAGCTAAGGCACCCCAACACCCAACACCCAACTCTAAGGGACTTTCCGAGGTCCAGTGAGGGCCCTTCCTTCGGCCCCAGGCTTTTCTTCTCCTAGCCACCCTCCCAACCCTGGAGCCACTCCTGGCATTTTAGCAAAAGTCTCCCCAGAAGCAGGGAGACGTCACAGGCAAGCGGCTGGCGGAGTTGCACGGGCCCCTTGCTCAGAAGGGCCCTGTGGTTTGTCGCTGTCTTGAAATTCTGAATAAATTCCTCTTTTAACTTGTGTTTTGTGTGCAGGACCCTGGAGCAGGTTGAGAGCAGAAGAGACAGGTACGCCGCGTGCGTCCCCCACCACGAGTCGTGGGCACAGAGTCCAAGAAGCCCCGTGAGCAGATCTGGGGGCCCATGATGCAAGAGCCCCAAAGTGAGCACAAGGTCCGTGTGTCACATGCGAGGAGGCTGGGGGGGTCACCTACAGCCTCTGGGGGCCCACACTTTCCCTTAGAACCAGAGATCCCTTAGAACCATGGGGTGATGTGTGGTAAGAACAACCGTGACCAAGGGGCCACCACGTCCGTTCTCACTGGTGTCTGCCCCGCCCACCGAGCCCTCCCCCTGAAACTACGCCGATGCCCCGGAAGGGTCGGGACAGCCGGGCCACCAGACCCTCTCCTGGGCCCTCCCCGCCCTGTTTCCCGACGCGGATGAAGAACCAGGAAAGCAGCTGACCCAGCTCCACGCTGTCCGCGTCGCGTTGCTGGTGACGAACCCCAGGAGGCTGTATGCCTCGGGGCGCAATCGAGTGACCTCAGTGCTCCCGCCTGCACTTGGGGTGCGGGCTGGCATCGCGCAGCGTGAAGATGAGCGGGGAAAGGTGTGCCAGTAGTTTACAATGTTCTGTACTTAGAATGACGTCAAGTAGGCAATAAAAACAGCACGACAAGTGGAGGACGGTGGAGGAAGGGAAAGCTTGTGCTCTCCTACCTTTCCGGGCACCGTCCCGGCCTTTTGAACGGAGCCCGCATCCCCATGTTTGCGCTGGGCCCCGCAGGGTATGAGTGGGCCCTGCAGAGGGGGCTCGCTCCTGCCCACGGCTGGGGGGCACGTGAGGAAGGCCTGGCCTGGGCACCTCTCAGGAGTCGCCTGTTGGCGTGAGTCCCTCCCACAGTCTTGGGTGCTAGTGACTTCCATCCCGCATCAGCTGCGGAACGGAGGTGACCTTGTGGCTCAGCCCCTGGGGAGGAGCTCACCACACAAAGGGTCTCTTTCAAGACCCCCCGCTAGGGGCTGGGGGCCCCCAGGAAGGGTGGGGGCCGCTTCGTGCAGCTCCATCTTGGGACTGCCTGCCTGGGCCTCCCTCCGTGCCCCAGAACGCTGGCACGGGTAGTTGGTCGTCTGCGAGGAGTGGAGGAGACAGAGGGCTGGACTGAGCCATGATAAAAGGGTGTGGAATAGCCACTGTGCACTTTGAAGCCCTGTCTCTTGAATGGGGCCCGTGGCCACCCCACTGCCTGCCCGGCATGGGGGGAAGAGGCAGGGTCCTCTTTTTTCCAGATGCACCCACCTCCCACACCAGGGGGGTGGGGACAACTGGAGGGGCTTGGGCCAGGAGCCCAAGTCTGGGAGGACTTTGTCATCAGTCCCACCCCCTGGCGGGCCCTGGCTGGGCCATGGGTGAGTGAACTTGGGCTCAGCAGCCCCCCGCCTGGAATTTCATGAACCCACCCGTGTTATATGCAGATGTCATCTGTGTTTATCTGGGCACCGAAACAACAATGACAATGACACCAGCTGGCAGTGATGGTGTCCACGTCCCGAACACACATGCTGCTTCCCACGTGTGGCCTGCTTCACCTCTGACTCGGCCATGGCCGGTGCTGTGACTGCCCTCTCCATCCCCAGGGCACGAGGGCCTGTGAGCCACCAACAGTCCCGTGAGAGGAGGCTGGTCTTTCCCCTGCAGAGATGGTAGCAGCCCCCACGGCCCCTTGCCGAGGAAGGGACGGGCCATGCTGCGAGTGGGGGCCTGCGGTGCCCCAGGCCCTTTTGTGAGACGTGATTTCCTGCCTCAGCTGCGGGAGGGCGTTGGTTAGCGCCCCGTCTCAGGAGAGGAAACCGAGGCTCGGGTGGAGACCCAGGTCCAGCCTGCGGTCGGGAAGGTGGGGAGAGCCTGTGGTCTGCAGGGAGAAGAGGGCTGAGGCCTCCTCCCCCCACGCTGGGCCGGGGCGGGGGTCAGCGTCAGTGTCAGGGGCAGAGACCGCTCCCTACGACGGGAGGGAGCTGACAATACACAGTAACCCGGAACACGAACTCAGGGGCCTGGCCAGACCCTTGCCCCCATGAAGGCCACCGTCCCCAGCCCTCCGCCCGGGGCCCCCAGGGACAGTGTGTCCCACACCTCCCACCTGTGCTGCCTGTCTCCATCTCCCCTAGGCTGTCACAGCCTCTAATTACCCGGGCTCCGGGCCTCTGCACAGCTGGGGACGCTCTCAGAAGCTCTGTCCCTCGCCTGGGCATGTCACATTCCTGCATACCTCCCCGTGGCCCACTGTCCCGCACTGCACCAGCAGGGCAGCCACGGGTGAAGGGAGCCTGGGGGGCTGCAGCTGCCGGACGGGGATTCTGGATAAGGCCCAACTGTGCCCCAGGGCTCCCAGCTGTGTCTCCCTCACCCCCCCCCCATCATGGCCCATCCTCCATTCTGGCAGAGGGAAGTCAGTCATTTATCACTGGGGGGGGGGGCACCTGGAGGAGCTCTGGGATCCTGAGGGTGAGGGAAGGACCTCCCCAGAAGGGGATGTCCCCTGAGAGGCAGGACCATGTGACTTTTTCCAGGGTCTCCCCCCATCCCCTGCGGGTCATGGCCTTCTCCGGGGCCTCGGCAGAGCCCATGGGCTTTGTGCTCTCTGGACAAGCTCTACTGGGGGCGCACCTTTTAGGGGAGACAGTGACATCTCTGATCCCTAGGTCGCTGCCGTGGGGAAGGATCCGTTCGGGGAGGTGTCCCTGCTTCTGGGGCCCACCCAGGTGGACCAGTATAGAATGGGCAGCTCCCACTGAAGTGGCTGGAGAGGAAGGCAGGCAGGGACCCCCAGGACCTCCCTGTCCCTGTAGGCCACGCCTGCCCCATGGGGGCTGCCACAGCTGCTTGGCCCTTCTGGAGTGGACATGGCTGTTGCCTGCTCTGTCTCAGAGCCTTTGGGGCATCTCACCCGGGCAAGCCTGGAGAGCACATATTTCCAGAACACCCTTCCCCATCTCTGCCCGACCCCCTAGATGTAGCCTGGGGAGCAGGAGCAAGGCCTGCACCCCCTCCCTGGCCTGCCTGGAGGAGGGTCCGTGGGGCAGCAGGCAGGACAGGCTGAATGTGTGCTGGGGTCTCCGCCGTGGCTTTGTCCCAAACTACAGGAGGTGGTCGTGGGACATCCTGGCTGTCCTGGGCCTGGTGTCCTGGCTTAGGGAGGACTGAGGCCCAGAGCAGACGGGTGAAGGGGGGTGGGGAGGGGAGCTGTGTGCCTCGGTGGTTAGAGGTCAGGGGCTGCTGGGGTCGGGTGCCAGTTCTTGACCTGTTTGGTGTTTCAGGAGAATAAGATCAGATGGAGAACGTGCCCAGAGATAGCTCCTGCCTTTCCTGTGCCCCCAGATCTGCCTCCGGCCCTGACAGGAAGGGAGCCTGCCTGTGCATTTCCCAGAGGCCTGCCGTGCAGACCCCGCCTGCACTGGCGCTGTGGGGATGGTGCCCCAGGCTTGTGCCCGTGACTCCCGCCGTCCGGGCGGGCGTCCCTGCACCCATGGGCCCAGGAGGCGCCACACTCATGTCTGGGATTTCAGAAAAGTGAAAACACGTGGATGGAAGCAGGTTTTCCATCGTGTTGACTCTCAGCTCCCCTCTAATTAAGAGATGGCGGTGAGACGCAGGGGGCATTTGCTCCTGATGACCTGGGTTAGATTTTGCACCTGTTGTCCGCCCTGGGACTTCATGAAGCTCCCACCGCCGCACCTGCTCAGGGCACACGCGGGAGCCCCTCCCTGACGGGACCCGGGACACACTTCCCGCTACCATTTAGCGGACAGGGCCTGGCCAAGGGCTCCTCACTCAGACGAGGGGAAGGGGAGGCCTCAGTGAGGACCAGCTCTGCAGAGGGTTACACGAGGCTCCTGAGGTTTGTACACAGGCCAGCCGGGAGGCGGGTCTGGAGTGTGTAATGGTGTCCGTTGGGCCCTCTTTCCCCAAAAGTGTCCTGAAATGTCCCCACGGGCTAGTCCCACAGGCACTGAGCTGGACTTCAGCATTAGCTGAAAGACGCTGCCCTCTTCAGCTCAGCTCCAGGGGGTGGGGACTCGGGAGCCACGGTGGCCTGTGTCCACATCTCAGCCCCACACTTACGAGTTACATGGCCTTGAGCAAGTTGCTCCGCCTCTCCGAGCCTCAGTTTCCCCATCTGTAAAGTGGAGAGGGTAACAGTTGAGGATTGCCATTGCTGCCTCTACCAGGAAACCCCAAACAGCAGTGGCTTGAATCCCTGGCTTGCTGTGTCGGTGGAGGGTGGTGGGCTGGGCCCTGCTGCCTCTCCCACGACCTCCATCCTCCGGGTCCGAAGGTCATACATTCTTCAGCTATGCTATAGAATTTGCCTTTTCGCGGGAGACATGGTCCAGACACACAGTGGTAAATCCAAGGGCGTGTCAGAAGGCGGTAGATACTGTGGGAAGAGCCAGGGCAGGGCAGAGGGTTGGGAGGGAGGGGTCGGTGCCATTTTCATTAGGATGGGCAGAATGGCCTCCAGGGGAGGCAAGGGGTGGACAGAGTCATGGTGGTAGGAAAGCCAGCCTAGGAAGGTCTGGGGACATTGTCTAGGCAGAGGTCACAGCCGTGCAAAGGCCTGGGGAGGGGCCCAGCGGTGGGAGTGTGACTGTAGGGGAACAGCGAGGAGGGGTGCTAGGGAGGGGCTCAGCGGGGGTTGGCGGGGCGCCGACTGTGCAGACCTGTGAGGGCCTGGCCTTTACTCTGAGTGAGAAGGGGCTGAGTGGAAGCAGATGTGGTCAGACCTTCTGGCCGCTGTGTGGAAAGCAGACTGTGAGGAGACCAGAGGAGAAGCTCCCAGTGAGGAGAAGATAGTAGCAATCCAGGAGAGAGACATGATGGTAGCCTGCATCATGGTGGAAACAGAGGGAGTGGTGAGAGGTGGTTGGAAGTGAGGCTGTCTGAACATGGACTCAGCAGGCTTTCTTGACAGACCAGATGGGGGGTGTACTGAAAGGAAGAAGCCAAGGATGGCTCCATAGCAGCTGCAGGAGTTCCAGCCATCACATCTGCATTCCAGGCAGCAGGGATGAGGAAGGAGGGGGAAGGTAAAAAAGACTACTGAGAAGCCTTTCCTGAAGTCTGCTCAACCCTCGGCTAACACCGGTTAGATCTTCGTCACAGGGGCATGCCTGGCCACAAAGGGAAAAGGGGAAGAGTAATCCTTTAGCTGGGTGCCTGCTGTCAACAGTGACAGAGAGATGCAGCCATCAGGGAAAAGGGGAGTGTGGCTGCAGGTCAGGGGGCCACTCCGAGGAGCACTCAGCCCAGAGGTGGCTCCCGGTGGGCACTGGTAATGCCATGAGGACTAGTGCCCTGGGCCAGGTGGCATGCCCGATGGACAGGGCCTCTGGAGAGGGCCAGCACCGCGTATCACTCAGAGGAGAGGGAGGGAAACCGAGAGCAGGGCTGTGGGTTTGTCTCAAAAGCTGTCTAGGCGCCTGGGCATCCTGGGATGGGACACTGAGTGCCCACGCTGCCGGGTGGTTCCTACCACGTGGACCCTCTGGTCCGACCGGTCATTCCACCAATGAGAAAACCGAGGCCCCAGGAGAGCGCAGAACTTACCCAGGGTCCCTCCCTCCCTCCCAACCCTCTGCCAAGCCCTGGGTCTTCACGCAGCACCCAGGGTCCCCCCACCCCTGAACACCAGAGTCGGACAGAAGTCTCGACTCCAGGAGCAACATCGTTTCCACTCTCGGGGCTCAAAAAGGAATGAGAAATTTTGGGGGGCTTTCATTTCTGCCTTCCAACAGCTGGGAGGGAAGAGTCCTGCTTCTCCAGCGCACTGGCGCTGAGAAGCACGGTGGGGAGCGAGGCAGGTGGGCACCCCAGCCCGTCTGCTCTGTCCCGAGCAGGCCTGTCCCTTCGTGCTCCCTCCTCTCTGCATGCGAGGATGCTGGGGACACCATGGGATGATGGCCTCGGGCCCCCAAGCAGTCTCGAGGGGCTGCCTCCTCATACCCGTCCGCAGGGGCTCCGGTTGGTGCAGGCACCCCCTCCCCCGGCACCCGGACCTCCACTGGAGCAGACGCTGTGCGCTGTGCGCTGCAGACCGGAGAGCTCCAAGAACATGGGAGGCCGCCGTTGTCGACGTGGGTGCTCCAGCGCCCTCTAGGTCAAGAATTTGTTCCAGGAAAAGAGAGCCCTGCGAGGCCCTTCCCCTGGGCAAAAGGGCACTGGGGGCTCTGATCCCAGGACCTGGGGTGCTTTAGCAGGAGGGTAGCCTGGCAGGAACTCCATGCCTCCATGGGACCCGTGCCCGCTGGGCCGGCCGGTGCTACAGAGAAGGGCAGAGGGCAGGAGAGGCTGGAGAAAGCCAGGCTCCTGACAAGGGTCTCCCCAAGGGCATCACAGAGACCGGGCTCCAGGATCAGTGGCTTTCCCGTGGGGCAGGCGGGAAAGCACAGAGGTCAGAGCCAAGGGCGAGCAGGTGAGGGGTCCGTGGTGGGCTCCTCACCTTCTTCACCTGCAGGCACCTGCCGGAATTAGGGCAGGTTTCTCCTCTGCACGTGCTTTCGTCAGACCACCCCCCGGGGTTCTCCCAAGGAAGTGCAGCCAATTAGGTGGTGCGGTGAACCGGGCCCCCGCAGGACTATACAGCTGGCTTGGACGGCCAGGGCAGCCAGGGGTAGTGAGGAGAGATGGCAGGGGAGGGGAGGGCAGAGCAGGGCCTGAAACCCGGGTGTGTCCGGAGTGGACAGCAGGCCACCGTCCTGGGGCTGCTGTAGTGAAGTTCCATACTGCGGGGGCTTCCAACCACCAAGCTCCGTTATCTGCCAGGTCTGGCGGCAGAAGTCTGAGCTCAGGTGCTGGCACTGAGTTCCTCCAGAGGGTGAAGGAGGGCCTTGTCTCCCAGCGCCGACCTTCCCGCCCACGACCCTTGCTTGCAGGTGAATCGCTCCAATCTCTGCCCATCTTCACACGTGTGCTTTCTCTGTGTCCAAACTGCTGCTTTTTTTTTTTTTTCATTACCAGTCACTGGATTAGGGCCCACCATGCTCATCTTAAGCAATTACATCTGCAAGGACCCTATTTCCAAATAAGGCTCTTTCCGAGGTACTGGGGCTAGGACTGCACATAAGAATTTGGGGGGCCACAATCCAGCCCGTAACCTGCTGGGGACCTCACAGGCAAACCACCACTCTGACTTGCTTGTGGAAAACACCCCTTGGCCGTCCCCCACCAGGCACCCTGGGGTAATCTCCCCAGCAAGGCCCTCAGGAGGGCAGAGAGAGGGCATCGGGGCCAGGCTGTGAGGAGATGGGGGTGCCCTTCCCCAGCGAGAGGCCCCTGCTTCAGTGTCTCAGCGGATGACCAGTGTCTCGGACCCCAGGCATGCCCCAACCCCTGGCTCTCCCAGGCCCGCCCAGCCCAGGGGGCCAGAGCAGCTCTCTGGTCCTCCTCTCCCTGGAGCCCAGCCTGCCCAGCACAGCCTGGGCCTCACCCCCCCCCCCAAGAACCTGAGCCACCAGGGGGTGACCACAGTCTGAGCTCTGGGAAAAACCCTTGGGTAGCAGCTTCTGGACCTGGGGACAAGGACAGACCCCCAAAGCCAGGCCACCCAGCCCCCTGCACCCAGCCCCATCTGGGCTCTGGGTATCCCTAACCTGGGGACCCCGACAGAGGCATGCATGTTCACCCGGGGCTAGCCTGGGTCTCCCCCAACTTACAGGCCTCCCCTCCCCTCCCGAAGGGGACAGGGAAAGAATCGGAGGAGGGTACGTGGGGAAGCGCCCAGGGCAAACACCCAGGGCTGGTGGAGGGGACCACATTCCATCTGCTGCTCAAACCTCACCAAGGCCCAACTGGCCCCAGCCCTGCCCTCACCCAGGAAACGAAGGCCAAGCAAGTATGCCTGTGGGGTGGGGGGTTGCCTCTGGAGACTCTGTGCGCCGCCGGTCATTCTGTGAGGCTGCTGCCCCTGGGATGTGGCACTGGTCTTGCTTGGCTGTGGCAGGGGACTGGTGCATTCCAATGGCGACCCACCGAGGGGTCCTCAATGGGATCTATTCCTGTCGGGTCGGCTGGGCCTGTTGTCAGTTTTACAGCTGTGGGTTGTATACACAGCGAGAGGCAGGAACGGAGCCATCAGGCCTGGGCTTCCCCCATCCTTCCACCAGACACCTCCCTGGGTTTGGGGCCGCCTCGAGGCTCTGCTGCTGCAGGCGGTCTGAAAGGGGGAACCACCAGAGTGGGGATGGGAACTGTAGCGTCTAGACAGAGCCGCCACTGGGCTGGAGGGAACACCGAAGCCCTGCCTGCCAGGCCCCACGCAAGGCTCCCCAACAGCTGCAAGCCCAAGCCCTCCTCCCCGGGGTCCCTGACACTGACTTCTGAGGGGCCATCCCGGCCTCCCATTGTTCCTCCAGTTTGGAAGCTGGAGACAGATGAAAAAGCAGAGAATTGCCCAGTGACGACGCCGTCTGGGAGAGAAGGGCCAGTCCTCGCTGGACGTTACGTGCCCCCTCACAGGGAAGCCCAGGGTGGGGTCATCGACTCTGTTGTCCACTCACAAACACGGAGGACCGACCCTGCCCCCTGGCCCGGGCCTGCCTGCCGCCGGCTCTCCTAGAACCTTCTCCAAAGCAGCCGGAGCTTCCACGGGGACTGAACCCAGACAGGGCCCCTGAATGTCCTCGGTGAGGATCGAGGTTGGGGGAGCTGGAGGGCAAGGAGGGCAGAGAAACGCCCCTGGCGAAGTGGACCCCCCCAGCATGGGAGGGACAGGGTCCTCACCTCACCACAGACAAGTGTCAGCATCCCTCTCTTTTCGAACATGGAGGTTGGCAGCCCCCAGAGTCAGGATCCACACCCAGCCTCCTCCTTCCCCAGACAGTGCCCACAACTGTGGTCTCCAGAAACCTAATGCAGAGTTGCTGCCATTAGAACTGCCACTCTGGTGGGTGCCCCAGAGCAGGCTCAGAGAGGTTCATGAACGTGGCTGGGGTCACACAGCCGTGGTGTTCCAGAAGCCGCAGATGTCTCCCATGGGACGCGGGCATCCCATCAGCCGTAGTGACTGATCTCATGTGGGGGTAGTAAGTGTGGACGGGGTGCAGGGTCAAAAATAGCCACAGCGCTTCCTTCCTCCATCCCTTCCTTTCCCTGACTTACCCCTCAGTCCTTAAAGCTTTAGGTGGGGCAGGGTGAGGAGAATGTCTGTGCCAGCAGGGCTTGGGCGGTGGGGAGGCCACCCAGAACGACGTGGATGGGGCGGGGGTCCAGGTGGGGGTGGAGGCAGCCAAGGGGAGGGTATTGGAGCCCAAATGAGGTGGGAGAGCATCAACCAGGGAGTTCCTAATGCAGAAAGGGGGCATCTAGGCCCTGGACCTCCAGGAGTGTCTGAAGGTTGTGCTGTGAACCTATGGCTCTCAGTCTATACAGATAGGCTGAGGCAGACATCTGGACGTGATGTGTGGTACAGACTCACCAGCCTCCTAGCATTGCCACCGAGCTGCCCAGGAGCATCGGCATCCTGTGGCTGCGAGCACACCAGGCCTCAGATCTTGGCTTCTATTGCCGTTCTCCACCAGAAGGAACCAGGGCTCCTTGGAGACATGACTGATGGCAGCAAAAGTACATGAGGAGCCGGGGACATCCTACTGAGCAAGAAAGCAAAAAAAGTGGTCGGACGATGACAGGGACACAGCGAAGGACACAGAAGCCAGCTGAAGTGGTTCTCACTGTACAGATCTGGGATCATGAGAGCATGGGGGGGGGGGCGGGAACAGTGATAGTCATGGATTGTAAGCCACTGAATAAAAGAGGAAACCATGAGTCTGCACCGATATTGATAAATTGATAAATTGGAAGTTTGATAGGGACCAGGATATTTAGTTTCAAATTACCAGCTTCCAAAGCATTCCTTAATTACAAAGCAGAAAGAGATAACTTTACTGCGGAGAAGCCTATCTAATCAAGCCATCAGAGAGTGTCACCGTAATTGGACAAAGCAAAACCCTGCAGTGACAGGATTCAGTGAAAACGTGGCATCACTTCTACGACATTCCTGCCAATGAAACAACTTCAATCTCAAAATGAGCGTCGTAGGTAGAATAATGCCCTCTCCAAAGATGTGCTCCTCTTAATCCCTGGAACCTGAGACCTTGAGATGGAAAGATTATCCTGGGTTATCCGATGAGCTCAATCTAATCCCATTTCCTTAAAATTGGAAAACTTCCTGGCTGGGTCAGAGACAGGCACTGTGAGAGGGAGCTGACCCCTCCCCCCACCGCTGGCTCTGAGAGTGGAGCAAGGGGACCTGAGGTGGTCTCCAGAACCTGGGGATGGCCCTCAGTTTACAGCTGGCAAGAAAAGGGGTCTTGGTCCTACTGGCCCAAGGAGGTGAATCTGCCGGCTACTGCAGGAGCAGGAATGGATTCTCCCCTCTGGCTTCCAGAAAGGAGGCAGTCTGCCCACACCTTGACTTCAGTCGGGAGATCCTTATTGGACTTCTGACCTACAGAACTGTAAGATAAGGGATTTCCGTTGGGTCAACTGCTAAGTTCAGAGTGATTTGTTACAACAGCAATGAAAAGCTAAGGCAGCGAGGAGCCACTGGACAAACCCAAATTGAGGGACACAGGATGAGTTATTAAGCACATAGAATTCCTCAAACTTCGTAAGAATGAATATAAGCGGCTATTTAGAAAAGTGGGTAAAAATGAGCAGGCATTCCACAAAAGAAATGTGAATGGATGATAAAATGTAAGTAGGTGATTAACTTCATTTGTAATTAAGGAGGACAAAGTAAAACCACAGTGAGATTTCATTTGACTCACCAGATCGGCCACACTGATGATCCCAAACGAAGGGGACAATTTAGAGCAGGGGACCACAGTGTATAGCCCTCAGGCCGAAATGGGCTAGCCAATGCTTTTGTGAATAAAGTTTTATTGGAACACACGCACTCCTCTGAGTGTACTGGCTACAGCTGCTTTCGAGCTACAACAGCAGAACTGAATATTTGTGACCGAGACCATATGGGTTGCACAGCAGAAAATATTTGCTATCTGACTCTTTAGGGAAAAAAAAAGGATTTATTTATTTATTTGAGAGACAGAGCGAGAGAGCGAGTGAGCACACAAAGGGAGAGGAGAGGGAGAAACAGACTCCCCGCTGAGCAGGGAGCCCAACGTGGGGCTCGAGCCCAGGACCCTGGGCCGAAGGCAGACGCTTCACCGACTGAGCCACCCAGGCGTCCCGCTATCTGACTCTTTACTGAAAAAAATTCTCCAGCCTGTGATGTAAACTAGCAAGGGCTCCTGTAAGTACTTTGAACCGCCGTTTGGCCGTATCTGGGAACACCAACGGTATGCGTACTCTTGAATCTACAATTCCACTTCTAGCATCTACTCTAGAGAAGCTCTGATGGAGGAAAGAGACAAGTACCATCATGTTCACTGCATCGCTGTTTATAGTGGCAAATAACAGAACAGCTCCGGTGCCCTCAGCGGAGCACAGATACACATATTCCGGGCTATTTGATCAACAGGATTCCAGAGTGCAGCGAGAATGACTGACCCCGAGAAGCAACACGATGGTGAATCTTGCCAACAGCTGAGTGAAAAAGGAAGTTGCAAAAGAATACATATGTATAGATCCATTAGTATAAAAATAAATGCAAAAATGCTCTACCCCAACACGCTACGGACTTAGTTAGGCTATACCTTTGGTCTCATGCAGCACAGTCCAAAGTAACAATGGCTTAAACGGGGTGGTTTGTCTCTCCCTCGCGGAGCAGTATGGAGGAGGCAGTCAGGGGCTGGGCGGCGGCTCTGCTCCGTGATGGTGTCCAGGGATCCGGGCTCCTTCTAGCTTGCTGTGCACTCCCACCGCGGTCCGCATGGCCCTCATTGCGAGCAGTAGGGTGAAGCAGCTCTAGCTGCAAAGGAGGCTGGGAAGGGCGTTCTTTATCCTAGGCAGCTGTACGTGCTGGCAAAACTCAGGAGACAGAATAAATTAATACTAAAAGACAAATTGTAATGTTCCCCATAACTGTCTGGGGACATATCCACACGTGGTAAAGCTCTAAAGAAAAGTAATGGAGTGATAACGTCAGGGTAGTGATAATCCCAGGACAGCTGTGAAGAGGACAGGAAGGTGGACGTGTGGAGGGACCAAAGGGTGTATCTAAGTTTCTGTTAATATTCTTAGAGCAGAATGGTGGAGTCATGTGTATTCATTATTCCCTGTTAAAACATACCTTCAAGCTTCATATCCTATCATAAAAATTAAAAAGGTTACAGAATGTATGTATGATTTATATAAAGATGAATGAATGGCATGTACTATTTTGGCTTTGAATTAAGCACTTTTTAAAAAAAGATTTTATTTATTTATTTTATTTACAGAGCAGGGGGGAGGGGCAGAGGGAGAGGGAGAAAGAGTCTCAAGCAGACCCCCTGCGGAGTGTGGAGACAGGCCCGGGGGGCTGATCCCAGGACCTTGAGGTCAGGACCTGAGCCTAAAACCAAGAGTCAGCGGCTTAACCGACTGCACCACCCAGGCGCCCCTGAATTAAGTACTCTTTACCTGGTATTCCCTCTTCTTCCCCTCGTGCCTGGGGGTGCAACAGAGCCTTCCCTACCTAGTGGCTGCCCTAAGCTGTTCTAAGACATAAGGTCCTCCATGTGTCCACAAACGTGGTCGCCTCCCGGCAGCCTTAAATTCTTCCTGTGCGGGTCCACCCTGCTTGGAATTACCTGCTCCATCCTGAGAAGGCCCTTCCTTCCCAGCCCTCCTGTGGCTGTGCGTCCATTCAGCAGACACACAGTAGTATCTGCCAGGTGTCAGGAATTCACAGATGTATCAGAGCCTTTCTCTGCTCTCTCCTCTCCCCAAACCCTTCCTCTTCCTCCTCCATTCCCATTTGTTCCTCGAGGCCCAGCCTAGAAGCCACCTCCTTCTTGAAGCCCTTCTAGATTTCTCTGGCTGGTCTCTACCCCTCCTGTCCTCTCACAGCATTTCCTTCGCTCCTTTAATGTTGGAATGTTAGATTCTCTCTTCGCACTGCTCCGCGTGCAGTTCTAAAGGGCGCGGATCCAGGGAGCAGATCCCCACGCTCTCCCCTACGAGCTGTGTGCCCTTAGCGGAGTCACCAAGTCTCTCTGTGCCTGTGCGTGTCACCCGTAAAACGTGGGTGCTAACCCCTCCAAACAGGTTAAGTGTGCAGCTCCAACAGTTAAGCAAGCCCTAGTCCCCGCGCCCAGGGTACGGAGCACACGCCCGCACATCCGTCCCAGAGTGTAATCGCTGAAAGTGAACCCTTCAAACCCGCTCTCCTCCGACAGGCGCTGCCCTTTCTCTCCTGACCGCCACTGACCTTGTCCTCCAGCCCCAGCAAGGCGAGGCTCAAGAGACCAGATCCGTGGAAAAACCAGCCTTCTCAAGCTCCAGACAGGTGCTGGACCCCGTAGCTCGGCAGGCCCCGCCCTCAGCCCCGCCCCGCCGCAGGCCCCGCCCCGGGAAGCCCGCACCCGCTTCCCATTGGTTTGAGATCCGCAGAGGCCCGCCCCGCCGGGCCAAGCCGCATCCTTACCCTCGCCAGCCCCGCAAGACCCCGGCCTGCCCTTCCAGGCCCGCCTCTCATTGGTGCGTGCCCGCGGAGCCCCGCCCCCGCGCCGTCACTTCCGGTCAGAGAAGCCTGCGGAAGGCGGAAGTGTGCGCTTAGAGGCGGTCGTGGAGACCGGCTGAGGTGGCCCTGGCAGGTCCCTGGCTGCTCTTCTGCGTCTGGAAGCGGGGACGTGGAGGCGGCCAGCGACAGCGAGTGGGGGACGATGCCATGAGGCCGCCGCAGGGCCTGGCGGGGTCTGGAGGTTGACCGTGCCTGCCGCCTTCCCGCGAGGCCGCCTCCTCCAGGCAGTCGCCCGTCCCTCTCAGGGTCTCACATCCTCCGTCCCAGCGCCTCGGCCCGGGGCTCCTGGGCCCTCGACCTCGCGCTATGACCGCGGCCGCCGCCTCCAACTGGGGGCTGATCACGAACATAGTGAACAGCATAGTAGGGGTCAGTGTGCTCACCATGCCCTTCTGCTTCAAACAGGTGAGTCCAGCGGCACAGGGGTCGCCCCTGGCCGGCCTGGGAGGCACCAGGGCTGGGCGGAGGCGGCTGGGCGGGGTCTGCGGCCGGGATCCGACAGGGCTCTGCCCGTAAGAAGCCCGCGGTGTGGGAGCCGGTGGCACCTGTCGGCTTTGGCCTGCCGGTTCGCACAGTTAATGATTTCAGACCGCGGTTCGCAAGTGGAAAGTGACCGCAGGGTTCCGTGTTATTTCTCCTTATTATTGTCGGTTTTTTTTTTTTTTTGAGGTTTTAAGTAATCTTCAGGCCCAACGTGGGGCTCGAACTCACGACCCCGACCGCAGGGGTCGGCTCCACCGGACTGAGCCGGCCAGGCGCCCCCTCTTTGTACTAATTTTTTAAAACTGACCCGACTGCACTTACTTTTGGAGCGCACAGGTCCAGCCCTGCTGGCCTTGGGACTAGGTTGGGGTGTTGGTTTCAAGGTGATCCCAGAATTTGCCGGATTGTGGGTTTTACCATATGTAAATGTTACCTCAGCTGAAAAAAATCTGAAATGTATTTTAAAAATGGGTGTCATGCAAACATCAAAGGCCACATGGAAAAAAGCCACTGTCTGTGCAGTGTGGACCCATTTGGCTTCTGTTTAATCCACAAATAAATGGGTATTTGGTGCTTTACTAAAGGGAGGTTGGTGAGATTATCAAATTGGGCAACTTCTTTCCTAAAAATGAACTCCTGGGCCTCATGTGTGCCAGGGATGGAGTTGCTGCTCCCCCTGCGCGCTGGGAAGGGCTGGCGGCTTGTGGAGGAAGAGGGGTGTGGTGCCACAGGAGGGGCAGGGGGCCGGGCAGGTGGCTGCAGGGCGCAAGGACCAGTCTTAGGCGATGAAACCAAATAGGGAATAAAATGCGCATTTTGAAACTGAAAGTGGGCACCCATAGTATAATTTTAGATTAACAAACACTTTGCGTTTTCATACTTAGCATCTTTAGGATAAAAATAGCACACAAAATTTTTTTTTAATCTAGAGATTATTGATCCCCCACCTTGAGCCTACCAGCCTGAATTGCTTCTAAGTTCCCACGTGAGTTATTCATGACTGTGCTGGCAAACGTGTGGGCAGGAGGACAGGGACTCTGGCTGCTCTAGAGCTCCGGGGGCAGCATCTGTGACTTAGCGCTGTGAATCCCAGCGTGCACGGCCACTTGCGGGCATTTCTGGAAGGACTGCGTGTCCCAGGGTGCACTGCGTCTTGCCTGGCCGGAACTGCCTTCTGGGGCATGTGTGTGGTTGGGCCTCTGTAGGTCCAAGGCTGCCATCCTCCACGTGGGTCTGTAAAGTGCCCCGGCAGCAGGGCTCTGGTGGGACTCCTGGGAAGTACGCTTTTGGACCTGGGTGATTCAGCTGTGCACAGACACAAGTCCCGGACTGCCACGTGCCGGACACAAGTCCCCTGCCAGACTAACATGCCCAGGAAGAGCTCATGCTTCGTGGTGGAGGCCCTCGTGCAAGTGCAGGACCACAAGGGGTCCCCCTGTCCCGAGGGCCTGGCAGAGCGGGCAGCCTCTCCTCTGGATGCAGCATCTGCTCCCTGGGGAGCCTCAGCTGGAGCACCACTGGAGGCCAGGGGGCAGTTTGGGGATGTGTATTGTTCGTGTCAGACAGCCATGCCCTTTAAAAAAATTTTGGGTTTTGGGTTTTTCTGTTTGTTTGGTTTTAGTAACTTGGGTACTTTTCAAAAACATTAACATTTCACTGAAGTATAAGGTGCATACAGAGACGTGTGCTCTTGGGTGTATTTTTGGCGAATTTTTGAAAAGTGAACAAACACATGGAACTAGCTCCCAAATAAAGGACCAGAGCACAGCCAGCACCCCTCGTCCCTCCTGCCGGGCCCGGCGTCCTGGCTCTAGCACCGCAGATGAGTGGTGCGTGTGTCGTAGCCCTGCGCCAGCAGACGCACAGTCTCGCGCGCCTTCTCGTGTCTACCGAGTGTCCCCTCTGTGGCCGTGCTGCGCTTTATTCCGCTGCCTTCGCTCGGCACTCGTGGCGCTTCCTGCCTGGAGCTCTGTGAACACCTGCACACGGCTCTGACGCGAAGTATGCGTTTCTCTGGGGTGTTTCTTGGAGCAGAGTAGCTGGATTGTGGGCTACGTGTATGCTCAGCTCCCGTAGAGGCTGGTAGGACACTTGTGTCTTCACCTTTTATTTTTCATTTTTTTTCCTGCAAATACGTTTAATACACTTAGATTGCCCAGAGATAGAGGGAGCAAGAAGGATACAACATCTAAGGGAGTCACCCAGGAATTCTTACAAAAGTCCAGGCTGGCTGCAGCCCCCAGGACCCGAGGCACCATTGATGTTAGAAATGAACACAAAATTTTATAGAAGTCTGCTGATTGCATCATTCAAGTCCTTGTAGAAAAGGCGAGCTCTGTCTGCAGGCTCCTGACTTGTGACAGGGACCCAGGCACTCACCTGGCACAGGGGACCTGGAAGCCAGAGAAGAAAGACAGCTGGCCAAAAACACATAGTCAAGGGAGTTCTCTACTGGCCTGCCCCACAGGGCACCAACCGTGGGTTTTTCCCTGCTCTCACCGCAATCTCAAAACCCGGTCCCAAGACCCTGTGCTTATTTTTAAAAATGCTCTAGCCCTTTAGACTCTCCCCGAGACTTCCTAGTCCCTGCCCCGAAGCTGTTTCTTCAGCTTTTAGATCATGAATGAACCTGCTATAAACACTGGCAGACAACTGTCTGCTTGAACACATGTCCGTTTCTTCCGGGTAAATAACGAGGAGTGCAATTGCTGGGTCAGGTGGTGTCTTTTTAACTCGTAAGAAAGGTGTAAATGTCATTTTTAATCTCTTCCCGCCAGAATGCGTTCACCACTCATAGCTGTTGATCCAAGTGGCTAGAAGGTGGAATAGTGGGGTGCACAGAGAGCTTGTTGGCGGTGCCTAGCTGTTCGTTAAGGCTTGGAGGGGCCACAAAGCAAGCAGCGTCCCTGGCACTCTTTCAGGGTCACAAAGCATGTGGCCACCACATGCAGTGAATTGGTCCCTTTCAGTGCTGGGAGTTGTCACCCGTAGGCAGGGAAGCGAGGCGGAGCTGGCGCCTGGCATCTGCAAGAGTCAGGGGCGGCGGAGAGCGCGCTCAGGGGCCACGCGTATGAGGCAGCAGTACTGGGTCATTTTATTTTGTCTCTTTTTTTCTTCCAACCCTCCAGTGTGGCATCGTCCTGGGGGCCCTGCTGTTGGTTTTCTGCTCTTGGATGACACACCAGTCCTGCATGTTCTTGGTGAAAGCCGCCAGCCTGAGCAAACGGAGAACCTACGCAGGCCTGGGTGAGGACGTTGGCACTCGGGGTGGCAGCTGGGCGTCCGCAAGCCCCTTTTCGGGGAGTGCAGTGTGAGACCTGGGCTCTGGGGCCTTGTTCCTTTATTTATTTACTTTCCTTCCACTTTATGCTTAAAGGGTTCCTTGAACAGCAGGTTTTCTTCCTTATTTTAAGATGTAATGCTGTTTTTACAAACCGTTGCTGGGCACACGTGCTTCACGGAGGAGGTGACACTTGTTCTCCTATTTCCTGTTTATGCAAATACCCGTGGAGAGCCTCCCCTTCCAAATTCAGGCAGGACCAGCCGTCCTCAGCCCCCTGTGCACTTGCTCACTGTCTGCTCTCCGGAGCACCCAGAGCCTGCCTTTGGAGCTGCCTGCGGGGGGCCGTGACGCTTCCCCACTTGGAATGGTGTGGAGGAGACGGCCGTCTGGCCTGGGTTGGCGGCCGGGATCCAGTCCCCTGTTTCTCTAGCCCTGCTGTTTCCTGATGCTCTTGGTTGTAATTTCATTTCCTGTAGGTCTTTCTTCCTTTGAATTCGGCCAAGGGCGAGGAGGCTGCGCTTTCTGCTTCCTTTTGGTTTGGACTGTTTCCTGGGGTACTTGGCCCTGAGGGCAGGGCCCTGACATCCCCGCCGCCCTTAGGCTGCTGTGCTCTGCATTCCATGCTGGCAAGATATGGTATGCAGGCTCTCAGGAGCTGGGGAGAATCCCTGGGCTCTGGCTGAAAGCCCTGCCACCCCCCACCCCAGCCAATGTGTGGCCAGGGCGCTGGGTCCGCTCACACTCTCACGGCGGAGAGGAGGCGGCGGGAGGAAGTGGTGTGCAGATTCCAAGGGGCCAAACAAAATAAAAACATCTGCGAGGTCCACGCGTGGGCTTTTGGCAGCGCCACCTCTGGTTCCCTTCCAGCTCGCCTGCTTTGCATTGGCACCAAGACCCTAGCATCTGTTCTGACCTCAAAGCTGAAGGAGTGCCTCCTTTTCTCCTTCCCGATGAGGATGGTGCTGTCAGGCTCTCCCTGTTGCTGGAGTCACTTGAGGAAATGACAGTTACAGGTAAACGGGCCACGCTGAGCTGACCTCATGCAGTTCGGGGTGAAGTGTGCTCCAGGTGCCCCTTCCTCCACCTGCAGGGCTGTGGTCTCCGGGGTGATCTTTTTCTCCCCTCTGAGGGTCGACATATGGCGGGGTTCCCCTACCATGTGTCCCACAAAGTGCTCGGCTGTGCCCTGACAGAGGACAGGTGACCCTAGACTGCGGAGGTTGGTGGCTTTTGACAGCAATCTGTCTGATTGTTCTTAGAAAGTCCCTGAGAAGGCAAACCGGTTTGGCTGGGTGTGAGAGACTGCAAGGAGAGCAGACGTGGTCACCCTCGTTGGGCTGCCTGAGGCTCCTGCCTTTAGCTGCTCGTGGTGACCGTAGCCCATCTGCTGGAAGCACAAAAGATCCCAAACCACCAGTGGTCTTCAGTTGTGCCCTCAGTCCCAAACGAGGTGGCTCAGTTGTGTGAGCCCCCACAGACCCCGTGGCCCGGTCTGCAGCGTCGGCTGCCCTGGGTCCAGCCTCGGTCCCGGGACCATCTCTCAGAAACAGAGACCCGACCACTTGGAAAGGGGTCCCAGACGGGAAGAGATGAGATTCTCCCTCCGACCCTGTGGGTCGGGGGCCCTCCCGCACCTGGACAGACTTATTGAAAGGGTCTTTCTCCTCATCCTCTGCCTTCTCCTGGGCGAGAAACCCCAGGAGAGCTTGTGCCATGTCTGGAGAGGGTAGCCTGAGAGGAGGCCCCCCCTGCATCCCGGTGCCCTGGGATCCGAGACCGACAGCCTTGGTTGGCAGAGCCTCCGGCCCCAGCACGCATCGTCTGCTGGATCTGTGGGCATCGGGCAGCGTTGGGGGCAGGGGTGTGGCCAAGATGGCCTTCGGCCACACGTGGAGACGGAGCAGGGGCGGGAGCGGCAGACGCGGCTCACACAAACTGGCTCCAGGGCAGAGGTGGGGTGTGTGGGGGGTGGTTTCACGGAGGATGTCTGCCACGCCCAGACGTGAGGGGGCTTTGCCGCGGTTCCTCGGTGACCCCAGTGCCGCCCCCTCTGCCGCGGCCGGCGCGCGGGCGCTGCGGAGGGTCAGCTCTCCCAGGCGGGAACCAGGGCGCTGCTGCAGTGTCCGTTGGCGGGACCGCTGTGTTTTGTGGTGTTCTGGTGGCTGCTCCTGGGCCGCATTGTGAAATCATCCACTTCCTACCCGCCACTCCCTCGCCCTGTGTATCCTGCTTCGCGTAGACTTCTTTTATTTTTTTATTTTTTATTTTTTTTAAAGATTTTATTTTATTTATTTATTCGACAGAGATAGAGACAGCCAGCGAGAGAGGGAACACAAGCAGGGGGAGTGGGAGAGGAAGAAGCAGGCTCCCAGCACAGGAGCCTGATGTGGGGCTCGATCCCAGAACGCCAGGATCACGCCCTGAGCCGAAGGCAGACGCTTAACCGCTGTGCCACCCAGGCGCCCCCGCGTAGACTTCTTTTAAAAGGTTTTATTTATTTATTCGAGAGAGAGATTGAGGTAGTGAGAGAGAGAGAGAGATAGCAAGAGAGAGCATAAGCAGGGGGAGGGGTAGAGGGAGAAGCAGACTCCCCGCTGAGCAGGGCACCCAATGTGGGGCTCAATCCCGGGTCTCTGGGATCATGACCTGAGCTGAAGGCAGATGCTTCACTGACTGAGCCCCCCAGGGGCCCTCGTGTCGACACTGCTAAACCTCATTTCAGAAGATAGGCACATCAGCCAGTCAGCCTCCCCCAGTGGTCTCAGTCCCCTGAGGCCACCGCAAGGCCCGGACCCCACCGTGCTGAGTGTGGCCTCTGAGCTCTCAGTTGTGAGCACTAGATGCTTCTGGCACTGTGTCTGTGGTCCTGGTGCCCTGGTCAGCCTGCTGCCCACTCCTGGGCCTGGGGTGGGGCCTGCAGATGGCCTGTCCAGCCAGTTTTCTCCCTGCCGGTCTTCGGATGTCTGACCCACCTGCGTGGATATGTGGCTTGGGCATGAGAGCTGTAAAGCCAAGCTTTCTGATGCCCGGGGGTCTCTACACTCTCATTTATCCAACAAATGTTCTATTGTTCTCTGTGCATGTGGCACTGGGGAATGACATGCAGTCCGAGGCCTGGCTCTGGGGACGGCTGGGTTGAGGTCACCCTCCTATTTTGAACAGCACGGTTTGGTGTGCGTACCTCCTTCTCTGCCGTGCTGACACTGGCCGTCGGTCAGGGGGAGGCTTTGGATAGTTGGTGGAGAGAGCAGGAGTGGGGCCAGGGTCCTGCACTGAACCAGGTAGTCTAAGAGTCAGCCCTGTGTCCACAGCAGCCTTCGAGCCACAAGCCAGGCAGTGGCCCCCAGGAGGGGAAGCTGCTGTCTGGCCTCCCAGGGAAAGACTGGGAGAGCCCTCCTGACGCCAGTCCTCGCTTTGCATAAGAGCACTGGTTAGACTGGTATGAGGCCACACCTACTCCTAGTCCCCGTGCAGCCTGGCCTGCTGGCTGCAGAGTGCCTGTCACAGGGAGAGGCGTGCTTGCTCAGAACCCCTTTTACAGACACCTGCCGGCCTGCTGGGGCAGGTCCATCACTGTGGTTCCTCCCCCGAGAGACAGTCCCGGGCCCCCTCTGCCCTTCCAGTGCCGTGCCAGGTGGGAGGCTAAGGGCAGGGGGCTGCTGGGCATTTCTGTTTAAGACTCAGGATCTCCACTTGAAGTGGGGGGTGGGGGAGCTCAGGTAAAGAAAGGGGTGAGTGGGGAGGCCAGAAACTGGGACAGCCCCCTAGATGTTCTGGGTGTCTGGGTGAAGAGTGCCGCCTCCCGCCTTGGTCCCCTGACTTGCTGAATACCTTCCATTACCTCCGCGTCCAGGATGCTCGTGTGTTCTGGAATTTTTTCTGGCAGCTGCTCCAAGCATTTGGAAGGCACCGTAGCTATTCAGCTTCTCGTAGAGAAGGGACGGCCGGGAGCGGGGCTGCCTCTGTGGGGCACTGGGTTATGTGTCCTGTCTAGAGGCGTGCTGCCCAGCGGCTGTCCTTGGGGGCCTTGGAGCGCCTCCCTTGGGTGACAGCAGGCCTTGGGCTGCTGGCTGCTGTCTGGAGTCCTTAGTTTGTGAAGGTCTCAGCTGGGCCTTGAGTCTGTGGCAAGGAGTCAGACAAACTGGGGAGGCCGGCATGACCCTCAAGGCAGGGCCTGTGCTGCTCACCAGCCTTCTGCCCATTCGTGGCCTCTGTCCCTTGTGTCATGTGCCAAGCTCCCCTGCATTTGGCAACACTGTACCTCTTCCTAAGTCATTGAGAAGTGATGAGTGTTGTTTGGACTCATTCACACCAACTGGCTGCATGTTTCCTTCTCTCCGAGTCTCCTCGGAGCAGGAAGCTGGGCTGTGTTGTCACGCGCACCCCTTTCTGGTCGCTCCTGGGAGATGGGAACTTCCCTAGAGGGTGGAGGGATGCAGGGTTCCCGGGGGCCACAGTGAAGTCCTGGGAGGGGCCCTGCCGAGCCAGCTCTTACTCTCATCTGCTCAGAGCAGTTCTGCTGTCAGGAAGGAAGGACAGGCAGCTCCTCTCCGCTGTAGGACACGCTGCTCACAAGCCCGGCTCCTCGGTTGTCTACCTCCAGGGGGGCAGTCCTAAGACCTCTTGTCCCCTCGCCCCCCAAAGTGCCCCACTAGAAAGGATTCTCCAAGTTTTCCTCTGGAATCACAGAGGGTGAACCTAAAGGCCTTAGCCAAGTCCCTTTGGTGCGGGTGGCGGAAATGTGGAAGCCGGCCGCACTGTCCCCGCCCTCGCCTGGCCCGGGTGCACGCACAGCATCGGTCTCGGGCGCACCTCCTCCGTGGGGACAGTGGGGAGACTGCCACTTCACGGGCACAGTTCTCTTTCGTTGTTTTTAATAAAAAAATCAATTGCCTGTGTCTTTCTCTCCTTTTTGTTCTTTTTTCTATGGTTTCCATTTGTTGATGGTAGACCTGAAAAAACCATGGGTCCAGAATCTTAGTGTTCTCTTCGCACCCTTGAAATGCAGGACCAGCAGGTTTTTGTCAGATTGCCCTTCCCAGCTTCCCTCGGTGGTGTCTTTACTGGTGTGCTTTTCATGCTGTGGATTGACCGCCAGTTCTCTCTCTCTGCACTAGCGCTGCACGCCTACGGAAAGGCTGGGAAGATGCTGGTGGAGACCAGGTACGTGGTGGCTGCTCGCTGGCCTCACCCCCTCTGTCCTTCTTCACCCGCCCCGAGGAGAAGCCCGAGGGCCGTTTCACACTGAGCCACACGTCTCGGATGTGGACTGCTTTACAAGGTGGTACTTTTCTCCAGCGTCACTTACGAAACAGTTGAAAGTTCAGTTTGTTGTTACCCTTAAAATGATTTGTGTCAAGGGCGAAAGTCCCATTTAAGTCTGACTAAGAAAGATGTGAAAATGGGGAACTCAGGGGAACTCAGCACCGCTCCCGAAACCCATGCACCCTAAGCCCCACGCACGGTCGCCTTGAGGCAGCACGAACCTGGAAGTGTCCTCTCTTTGTCCCTTCGGAGTCAAGTGTCATGAGGTGAAAACGTTGCTGGGAAATTGCACTTCAGGCTTGTCAGTCCGGAAGTCGCGAGCGCAGAGGAGCAGCCCTGTGAAGGCAGTCGAATATCTTGTAATGGTGTAGCAGCCCGCCGCATTTCGGGAGCCCCGGGAGGAGCTCGCACGGCCTCCTGCGTAGAGAAAAGCTTCGTTATTCGGTGTTCGTTCCGCGTGAACGAGCGAACCGTGCCGGGCACAGCCCAGGCTTGCAGGCTGGCGGTCGCCAGACACCGCATCTCAGCGGGCCGCCGTCGGGTGGTCCCAGGCCAGCCGCGTGGGCGGGGACGGGTCTCGGCGAGGGGGCGCGGCGGCAGAGTCCTGCCAGGGTGGGGCCTCTTCAGCCACCTCGTTCTCCGCAGCATGATCGGGCTGATGCTGGGGACCTGCATGGCCTTCTACGTCGTGATCGGCGACTTGGGGTCCAACTTCTTCGCTCGGCTCTTTGGGTTTCAGGTGAGAACACACTCAGGGGCCCGGGGCATTGGCATGCTGGCGGTGGCTCCCGCCGCGGCTGCCTGTGACGCCCCCGCGGGCTGCCTCTCAGCCCCGTGGGGACCGGGGGGGCAGGGTGAGGCTGGCAGCGGAGGTCGGTTAGAAGAAGCGTCCGCGTGCTCTGGGGTTCTTCCCAGGCCTGTGGGTTGGAAACTCGGGGGGTCCACTGGGGTGATGCTGGACAGCGTGCTCGGCTCCCCCCAGGTGACCGGCACGTTCCGCGTGTTCCTGCTCTTCGCCGTGTCTCTGTGCATCGTGCTGCCGCTCAGCCTGCAGAGGAACATGATGGCGTCCATCCAGTCCTTCAGCGCCATGGCCCTCGTGTTCTACGGCGTGTTCATGTTCGTGGTGAGCGCCGCGCGCTGCCTGGGGCCGACGGAGGGTGCTGGCAAGCCCGGGGACGTTAGCGTCATCCTCCTCGTCTACGGAAGGATGTTGCCTGTCAGGAGTCGTGACGCCAGCGCCTCGTCACCGGGGCGGCTGGTTTTCTAGACGAACGTTCGCAGCGGGCCCGTTCTGGGTGGGGGGGCGGTGTGCAGCGTGTGCTCAGATGGCTCGTTTCCTGCCGCGCGCCTGGAGGCCTCGGGGTGGGAGCCTCTGGGGCCTGAGTGCGGGCCTGCCCGTTCATAGTGGGGGTCAGACATGCTCGCTCCTGAGCGAACGCACTGGAAATCTTTGCTCTAGGTTTTCCTTAGAGAACGGAGCACCGGGTGGCCGTTCCCAGCATCTCCCGGTTTTGAAGGCCACCCAGGGACTGTTGTGCTACTCTCCAGACAGGCCTGTCCTCTGGGGGTTTGTCTTTTAAAATGTGTGTGTGTGGGGGTGCCTGGCTGGCTCAGTCGGTGAAGCGTCAACTCTTGATCTCAGGGTCGCGAGTTCGAGCTCCACATTGGGTGTAGAGCCTACTAAAAAAAAAAAAAAGGGACGCCTGGGTGGCTCAGTCAGTGAAGCATCTGCCTTCGGCTCAGGTCATGATCCCTGGGTCCTGGGATCGAGTCCCACATCAGGCTCCTTGCTCCGTGGGGAACCTGCTTCTCCCTCTGATGCTCCCCCTGCTTGTGCTCGCTCTCTCTCTCTGACAAATAAATAAATAAAATCTTTAAAAAAAAAAAAAAAGAAGAGGAAAGTGTCCGGATGGGCCTGGGAAGGGCCTGCCCGGTTTGTGGGGACTGCCCCATCCCTGTGGCAACTGAGGTGGGCATGGCGGGCAGGCCTCACTGTGCCCCGTCTGCTGTATGCGTTCAGAGCACGGGCAGCTGCCTCGAGTGCGAGGAAGGCCCTGCAGCAGGAGCTCCTGCTGGCTGTGTGCGTCCAGCTCATGGCACAGCAAACTGGGGGTGTGGGACCCCCGACCCCCAGCCGGCAGCACCAGGTCTGGCTACAGGGGAGCATGCGGCCGAGCTGCATGTCTTTCGGTGGCGCGGCCCCGGCAGCGTCAGTACCCCACCTGTCCCAGCCCGGGGGTCCCGAGTCCTGCCTCGTGGGCTGGTCCATCCTGAGCGCTCCTTTCTCGTCCTTGTGCAGATCGTGCTCTCCTCCCTCAAGCACGGCCTGTTCGGGGGGCAGTGGCTGCAGCGGATCAGCTACGTGCGCTGGGAGGGTGTCTTCCGCTGCATCCCCATCTTTGGCATGTCCTTCGCCTGCCAGTCGTAAGTACTGTCTGCTCCCCAGGGGCCCGAGGCGCGGGTGTGTTCCCCGGGGCGAGAGTCCGATGCCAGGAGAGGGGCGTCATCTGTTCTCTGTAGCTGGTGATGCAGGCCACCAACATGTAATGTCTTGTTCTATTGTGACTTGTCCCCCTCCAAGTTGAGGGAGAGAGCTGTGTGTATTTTTATCGAGAGAGAACTCGACTTTGTTTCTGAGATGTGCTGCCGGCAGTACTGGGGACAGTGCCCAGTGCGCCCCCCTCCCCCCAGAAGAGTTGGCTGCGGGGAACACAGAGCAGCCCAAAACCATCTGATTCACACAGTCCCAAGCATTTTGCCAGAATTGAGCTGTTCGTGTGAGAATATTTAAGAGGAAATTGCACAAACATTGACTTCCGACTGCCGCCGGGTGCCTTCAGAGGGGTGCGCGCGTGCGCGGCTGTGCTTTCTCTCTGGCACGCAGAGCTCTGTGAATGCGGATCAGGCCATTTCCATAATTCCAGCAGCGTTACCTTCGCCACTGAATGACAGGAGCCAGTGATTCATGCCCGGTCGGAACGGTAACCCGCTCAAAAGAGAGGCGTAAATCCAGCACGGACGGGAAAAGACCATCAGTGCAGGGGGGGCTGGCAGACCCGGCCCCCCGTAGCTCCAGTGGGCATGTATTGTGCCAATCGTAAACTAACGTGGCAGATAAAATTTGCTCGTGCTGCTGTGTTTACACCCACATGCGAGATCCAGATCGTCATTTCCCACTTCCTGTCTCTCTCGGCAGCGCGGTTCCCACCAGAACTGCTCTGCTCTCGCTGTCTAACGTCCCTATTATAACTGGCGACAGAAGCTACATTCTCGTACGGCGTACCTTGTTACCAGTTGTCCTTTTCGTCTGGGAGTTTGCTTTTTAAAAAATAAACCCGTGGTTGGGCTTTTTTGGTGGTGGCCACGGAGTAGCCAGCGCACATCTGTTGGGTTTGGTTCTTAGGTCAAATTATAGGTTCTCGAAGGGCTGTGAGCCCACAGCTGCTGCTTCTGCTCAGAGAACGTCAGCCCTATGGATAACGCCCACGTTCTCCCCAGTGAGCGGCTGGCAAGGGGGTCCACGGAGCTTGGAGTGACCTGTTCACTGACCTCTCCACCCTTAAGAACATTTGCATTTGCCAAAGGCAGAGACAGAGCTCTCCCCTCCCACTGCATCTCTGCACCAGAGTTCGTGAGAGACATGCTTGCCTGGTGACCGCCAGGTGACTGCCAGGCGCTGCCTGCGTGACTGGTGTCCTTTCTGCAGGGATGGGCCAGGCCTGTGCCTTCTCTTGCTGTCTGGCCCTTTCCGGTGTTACTTCCTAGTAAATGAGTACTTGGTAGTGCAGACCCACTAGGCCCTGTGGCCCAGAGAAGCAGCCTGGACAGTGCTGAGCACGGAGGGGCCTGGTCCACGCGGACGCCTGGGTCTGTGCACTGGGGCCGCATGTAGAAAGCTCCATCTGACCTGGGTAGATGAGTCTTAGAGGCCGCGCGGCAAGGTGGGCAGTCTGGGAACGCTCTGTGGAGTGCCGAGGTGGGTCGTAATGGACGTCTGTGGCTCCCACCAGCGGGTTCCTGGAGCACAGGCAGGTTTGCGGGGGCCGCTGCCTTGACCTTTTGGTACTTGTTCTTGCCTCCGTGTCAGGCACCCCCCCCCCCCAGCACCTGCAGCTCCCGGTGTGTGCTGGGGCCAGGGGATGGAAATCCCCGTCCTGGGGTCTGACTCCGCTCCCGCAGGTTGGCACTCGCTGGCGTGGACCCTGTCCCAGCCCGAGGAGCTGCTCGGCACCGAGGTGTTGGTGCCATTTCTCCTTCAGGCCCTCTGCCATCGGCTTGGGCTGCATGGGCAGGTGCTGCCTGGAGCCGTCCAGCCAGGCCGAGGGGAGGGCAGCTGTCTGGGGCACCCCCTGCCCACCGTGGGTGCCCCGATGGGACCGCCTGCCTGAGCTGGGAAGCACAGGCGTCAGCTTCTGCCAGCCGGTCCTTCCCACCGGTTCCTGTTAGCTTTTCAGTGATGTCTCCTCTCACTTTCTCGAAGGTGGTTTTGGGGTTTGGCTCCACTGACTGTTATGCTTGTCCATTTGTTGGCAACAGTATTCTGCATCCTGACGCACCCCTGCCAGCTGGCATCCCGCATGCATGACCACTGGCCATGGCTCTCTCTGCCCCAGCCGCTGGGACGCCACAGTAGGGAGGGAGAGTGGCTGCCTCTGTGTCTGGACACCCCTAACTGAGCTGCCCTTCCCAGGTCTGCACACGGACCTTCCCTGCCCCCCCACCCCGCCCACCTACTCCGGTCAGGGACTGTCTGCTATTTGCAGAGAGCCCGGTGGCCGTGTACCTTCCAGCACCTGGCAGCACTGCGCTGCCGGCCCTGGCCGTGCATGGGACAGAAGCTGCTCTCTGTCCCTGTGGGCTCTGAGCGGCAGTGCTGAGGTGAGGGCAGGTGGCCCGGCCCTGCTTATGTTTGTTGAACTTTCTGTTCTCGTGACGGCAATGCTCTGAACCGCTTCCTGCCTGCCCTGTGAACACGTGCTGCTTCCGTGCTGCCCAGCACTCCGTGCGGGGGTCACACTCCTGCTTCAGTGGGACAAATGGCCTTTCATCCTGTGGCACTTCTGAAGTGTTTACTGAGAGCTCGTTGTGGAGTGCTGCGGCCATGTGCGGCTGCACTCCGCCATCCAGACCTCAGCCGCTGCCCTGAGCTACCGTGGGGTGGGTGTGGTTGGAAGAAGGTGCTGGAGACTCGGCTGGGGACTGGGGACCTGGGAACTAGGGCGGGCAGAGGGCGTGTCTTTCTACGGATTCCACCTGGTGAAGCCGCTCCTCGTTACACAGCCAGGTTCTGCCCACATACGACAGCCTGGACGAGCCGTCGGTGAAGACCATGGGCTCCATATTCGCCTGCTCTCTCAACGTGGTCACCGCCTTCTACGTCACAGTAAGAGCCCTTCACGCCGCCCCTCCTCTCCCGCGTCCGGAGCCGGCTTGGCTCTCGACCCCCCTGCGGGCTTGCCCTTGGCTCCTTTCCCTTCCAGGGACCCGGTGGCCATGGGGCAGCCCTGCTCCTTGGCTTCGCTCCCGTCCCGCTCTGCTCTGGGCGGCGTCAGTATCTCTCCCATCCCAGGGCCGTGCGGGCACCTCAGCACGCCTGCTCACACGTCACACGGGCTGGGAGTCTCTTCTTTTTTTCCTTTTTGTTGTTGTTTGTTTATCATCTCTTTATTAAAGAGCTAAATGTTTTAATGTTTTGTACATTTTGGGAGTCTCTTCTGACTTCTTCTCCGAGACCTTGCTCATCTGCTGTGGAAAGGGGCACAGCTATTTACAGAAACTAGAAAGTGTAAAATAGTGGGGGAAGAAAATTACCTTCGATTCCGGCCCACGGTGCAATTACACTTCACGTTTTGGTGGATTTTTCTTCCGGTCCTCACGTTCCCGTTCTGTTTCTCTGCACCACAAATAAAACGAGCAGTGCGCGGAGATTCTAGCTTGTTTCTCTGAGCTCCGTGGCATCCGCGGTCTTGTTGGTGTCTACAGATGGTCCACGCACATTGTTGTCCACGTGGTGTGGCCGTCCACGGGGAGCACGGTTTGCCCTGTGGTCCCCGGGTGTGGATGTTGCCCCCCAGGAAGGTCGGCCGCTCTGCGGGGCTCATGGGGCATCCTGAGACTTCCTTTCCATGCGGTAGCTCACCGCCCTGGCACCTGCTGTCCTCGTAGGAGGCGTTCTGGACCCTCCCCGACAGCGGAGCCTTCTGTTTATGGGCGTGCGGTTTACGGGCCGGGAGTCCCACGGGGAGTGTGGTCTTGCTGGCGCGGCTCGTGGGCTGTCTCCGGGACCGTGTGCCCCCCGCTGTCGCCCCCCGCAGGTCGGCTGCTTTGGCTACGTGAGCTTCACCGAGGCCACCGCAGGCAATGTGCTCATGCACTTCCCCTCCAACCTGGTGACGGAGATGATGCGAGTGGGCTTCGTGATGTCGGTGGCCGTAGGCTTCCCCATGATGATCCTGCCGTGTCGACAGGCCTTGAACACGCTGCTTTTCGAGCAGCAGGTAAGGTTCTCGAGGGCATTCGGGCAACACTTTGCCGGGAAAATGGTACTTTGCTGATCTTAATTACGTTCTCTTCTGTTGGCTTGTGCTAGTTCTTCAGTCTTCTGGGCTGTGGCGGGGAAGCTTTTCCTAGTTAAAAATGGAAACGCTTTGGTTAAAGTGAAATCTTTTAATAGGGATTTTTTTTAAAACTAACTTTGGAGGAAAGAGACTGTGCCCAAACACACAGGGATCTGTCCACATGGGAGGCGTGGTGCCGTGTCCAGGGTCCGAGCAGGTCAGGCCCCTGTCCCCTGACTCCCCGGCCCCCTGGCTGTCATCCCCAAATCAGAGATGGAGCAGGAAACCTGGAGGGGTGAGGAGTGACTGGGGAACGCGGAAGAGCCGGCTTCACAGGCAGGCGCTGACCACAGCCAGGTCGGCAGAGGGGCACGGGGGTCGGCGCACTTTGCTTTTTATGTTTGTGTAACTGATCGTTTTCACAGTTTGACCAGAGACACTGGGCGAGGCTGAGTTCCATTCAGTCTCATGTGTGCGGTCACGGCACTGCTTAGTCCTTAAGGAGAAGTTTTCAAAAGAAGAGGTTGGAACTATAACTTCTTCTTGGCTCTCTCACTGTTGCCAAGTTAAAAACAAAAGGTCCGTGTGTAATGGCTTGTGCCCCAAGACGTGGGGTGAACCCGCGCCTATCTTGGGAGCCCGCAGACCTGCCCGCAGCTTTTCTCCCTGGCGGTATCTTGTACCTCTGGCTGGAGGTCCTTGAGTGTGGTCTGCAGTGGCTGCCAGGACTCCTGGTGGCCACACACGTTAAACTGCTGAGGCCACGGGGTGGGTGGTGGGGGCAGCTGGGGGTCTCAGAACTCCAGGACACGGTGAGTCCAGTAGCCAGACTGGGAAGGTGGGCACCTGGGCCTTCCAAGCAGCTAGAACTGGGCTTGCTGTCCACGGGGTTGGCACGTCCTCAAGGCAGCTTCCTGCCGATGTTGCCACCGGAGACAGCACCTTGTGGCGGAGGCCGAGCCCTGAAGGACTGCCCGTCCTTCCCCTCCGGTTCGACCCCTCATCCCCCACCCCGTTAGCTGGGCAGGCACCTGGGCGCCAAGCGTGGCATGATTCAGCTCTTTGTTCCTTGGGGGCAGCCGTGGGGTCAGCCCCCTGGCCCGCCTCTGCACTGTGAGCCGCCCGCTGCTGTCTTTCCCGGTTTGATGCAGACACGCGCTTCGTGTATAAACAGCATTTGTCTTGCTGTATATAACGTTTGTATCATTTAAAAAACAAAGTCCACAGTGGCATTAGAGGCACTGTTAAATCAGGAAAGAAAATTCACCTACGTTCCCCCGTCCTCCCACAGATGACGTGGCGTGTGTGTGCCTCTCTTTAGAGTCCTTTCACTGAGCGTTCTCCTGTCTTCGCTGGGTGTCTCCATGGAAACCTGTGGCACTGCTGTGCTCTTGCCCTTCCAGCTCTGTGGGATGCTCTGGTTGTCGTGGGTCCTTCATGCTTGACCTCTCGTGGGTAACTCTCTCCTGACCTTCACACGTAGAGCTTCCCCCTTCTCCCTCTCCTCTTGGAGTATTGGGTAGATTTCTAGGCAGGAGTTCCTGGGTCAAAAGGTGTAGCCCTAACACCCCTCCTTGCCAGACCCAGTGCCAGCTGTCATCCTAAGGTCAGTCAGAAATTTGGGCTGCAGCCCCTCAGTCCATCATGAGAAAGCCACTTGTGTAAAGGTCGTTGTGGAAATGGGGTGATTTGAAATCCTAGTTACAGAACTTCGCTCCTGCTGTCTGGAAGATGCTTCTGGTGCATGGGCCTTGGAGGAGGAGTAACTTTGGTTTTGGTTATGCTAGGTCGTATCCTCTTTCCTTCTCGGAAGCACCGGGAAATGAGGACCAACGGCACGTGGGTGTGCGTGGGCGTGTGTCCCCCTGGGGCTTCTGCTGCACGTGGAAACCATCAGCCTGGCTCTGTGGGGCTGGGACTGGCTGCTGGTGGCCGCATACCCACGTGGTTCTGTTTTTAATCTCTTGTGCATTGCTCTGATGGAAAATGGAAAGACTTGCTGCTAACATTTCGAAACAAAGTTGTAAAATTGACGTTCCGGGCCTGATGTGAGGAGCAGCCTGTGCCTTCCTGGAGTTTTGCCGGGTTGGGTTACGGCTTCACATTAACGTGTGTCTGGAGTCACCGGCTGGCCTTCCACGCACACCCACCTGGGGCACCGGCAGAGCCCTTTAAGGGCATCCTTGCTAGAGAGCGGAGAAGAATCAGTCATTTCAAAACCTTTTTGTTTTTGTTTTCTTTCACCCAGCAAAAAGATGGGACCTTTGCTGCTGGAGGCTACATGCCCCCTCTGCGGTTTAAAGTGCTCACCCTCTCAGTCGTGTTTGGAACCATGGTGGGTGGAATCATGATCCCCAACGGTAAGTGGGAGGGCTGCTCTGGGCACTGGTTTCCTGCCAGCTCTGTGCTCTCCTCTGTCTTCCCTACTTGCGGTGACGTGGAGGGACCCCAGGGCTGTCGCTGCCTGGGGTCTCTGTGTTTAGCCGAGACACCCAGAGTCTCACGTCACCCTCTCTAGTCTCCTAAAAAAAATCTAGAGACTCTCTGCAGATCTTTCCTTTGGCCCCCTGGGAAAGGTATGGGACAGTGTAGCCTCCTCAGGGAGCCACAAGCGTGTGGAAACCTGAGCAGGTGACCCCCGGGTTGACCCCCGGGTGGGGACTGACGTGCTGGGGCGCCAGTGAAATCAGTGGTGATAGTTTGTTGACTCCTGATTTTGATGGCACATCACCAAGGGAGGGGAAGGGCCTGAGCAAGATTCACATCGTCAGACGCTTACTCGCAGACCCACAGAGCTTACATCATCAGATACCGAGTGGAGCCCGCGTGGGCTCCCCCCAGCTAACCAGCCAGGCGCCCACACTCCATGCTCCTGGCTTCTGCACATGGCCTGGGACCCGTCCTGCTCCATCACTCACTGAGCACGGTGGACAGGGTTGTAGTTTAAGATGAGCCATCTGAGAAGCCCCCGCTGGGTGTCCCGATGCTCTGTGAGGAGCCAGCGCGGTGCTGTAGGCCTCGCTCTGTGCTGGGCCCCGCAGGAGGACGCCATTCCTCCTCCTCACTGAGGCTCACACGATCAAGGGAGGGAGCCACGTTGCCTGCATTTCACTGGCCAGGAAACTGAGGTGCAGCAGGGAGTAGGGAGCTTGCCTGAGACTCCTGGCTAGGAAGGTGTGGCCCCCGGTTCTCCCGGGGCTGCTGATCCCGCACTGCCCTCTGTCTGTGGCATAGACCGGATACGCTTCAGTGTGCTTGTGGGCACAGAAGGCCGCGCCTCTGCTCCCGCTGGCGCTCTGGAGGTGTGCGTGCATAGGCCTCGTGGCGGGGCTGGCTTGCCCACCTGTGCTTGCTGAAAGCCTTCGTTCGGTTCCTTGCCGGAGCCCCCGGTGCTCACCCCCTCCTGTTGCCTCTTGTTCCCAGTGGAGACGATTCTGGGCCTCACGGGCGCGACGATGGGAAGTCTCATCTGCTTCATCTGCCCGGCTCTGATCTATAAGAAAATCCACAAGAACACCCTTTCCTCCCAGGTGAGCGCTGCTCAGCCCCACCCAGGGCTGCTCTGGGGTCATGTTCTCAGATGAGCCTTTCTTAGTATGCAAGGTACTTGGTTCCGAAGGTCTGGGAGACGCAGGGCTAGGCCAGGCCGCTACCACTGTACGGAGGAGGCTCCCAGGGGCCCGGGGCGTGTGCGTGAGTGTGCGCGTGAGTGTGTGTGCGCGAGTGAGTGTGCGCGAGTGTGCGCGTGAGTGAGTGCGTGAGTTTGTGTGTGTTGCACCAGTTACTTCATCTGAGCGTCGAAGGCTGAACCGCTTTTCCCCAGACATGTGTCTGTACGGTGACTGGATTATCCGTGTGTGCGTGTGCTGTGCACTCTGTGCCCCTCCCCCGTTCCCACCCCCCACCGTCTCACTAGGGGACTGTCTGGCGGGGTCACCTCTGCCGTGCTCTGCCGTCACGGAGAAAGCTATGATGATGCCCCATGTACGCGAGTGTTGGGATGTCTTTGAGAACGTGTCTGTAGGAAGTCTTCTGGAAAAGGAATCCCTGTGTCTGAGAGAATGAGCCTGTGTAACCGGGGTGGCTTTCACACACGGCCCACGCAGAGGTCAGCGCGGTCACTCCGTGGCCGAGCCCAGGCCCCTTCCCCCAGCAGCCTGCAGGGCCGTCGGGCGCCTTTCCGCGTGTTTACTGCATCTCTTTCTGTGAACCGTCCGTGCGTTTTGCTCTCCTTTATGGACTACTGAGCTTTCCCTTTTTGGGGTGTTTTGGTAACGGTCTCCGGAGTGCCATCGAGGAAGCATACAGCAAAGCACCTCGTTCTCCATGCAGCGTGGTGGCTGCTTGCAGAGTGAGCCTGGCCGCGGAGCCACCGTCCGGGGCAGGTTTAGAGCATTCCAGCACCAGAGCTTCCCGGGGCGTCTCCGTTCTTTCCCCTCCAGAGCTTACTGCTCCTCCGTCTTCTAACGCTCGGGAATAATTTTGCTTGTCCTTGCAGTTGGTGTAAACGGAGTCTCACAATACGTGTTTGTGTGTGTCTGGCCTCCTTCCTCAAGCGTCACGTCTGAGGTCAGCCGTGGCACTGTGACGTGGGGCAGCCTGCCCGTTGTCGCTGCTGCGGGACACTGCGCGGTCCCCCCGGAGCACAGTGGGGCTCGCCGCGCGCCTCGTCTGTGATGTGTGTCTGGTGTGTGGGCCCCTCACCGAGGCAGGGTTTTTGGGTCCTGGGGTTACGTCTGTCCAGCTTTAGGAGATTTTGCTGAACGTTTTCCAGTTCTCGGAAGTGGTCCTCGGCACCGTGTTAGAATTCCCACCACGTTGGCCGGCGCTGACCCTCTCACGCACGCTGGCCCTTCCGAGGGCCGTTGCGGGTACTTCACCGGCCATTCCCAGATGACGAGTGATGCTGAGCACCCTTTCACATGCTTACCAGCCGTGTGAGCGCCTTCCTTAGTGAAAGTCTTTCACATCTTGCCCCACTTTACCTACTGGCTTGTCTTTTTCTTAATGATTTATGGACGTTTTTAAAAGATTCTAGATCTAAATCTTTTTTCAGAAATGCAAATAGCAACTGTTTTCTTTCATCCTCGGCTACCTTTTCATGTTCTTCATGATACTTTTTCACCAACAGGTGTTCTTCATTTTATTAATTTAGTTTTATTTATTTATTTATTTATTTATTTATTTATTTATTTATTTATTTATTTTTAAAGATTTTTTATTTATTTATTCGACAGAGAGAGAGACAGCCAGCGAGAGAGGGAACACAAGCAGGGGGAGTGGGAGAGGAAGAAGCAGGCTCCCAACAGAGGAGCCTGATGTGGGGCTCGATCCCGTAACGCCGGGATCATGCCCTGAGCCGAAGGCAGATGCTTAACGACTGCGCCACCCAGGCGCCCCTTTTCTTGTTTTTTAATGCTGTCATAAATGAGATTTTTTTTTCTTTATTTCTTTTTCAGGTATTTCATTATTAGTACATAGAAAGGCAGCTGTTTTTCATTTGTTTTTTGTTTTTGTTTTTTTTTTTTTAAGATTTTTTTTATTTATTTATTCGACAGAGATAGAGACAGCCAGCGAGAGAGGGAACACAAGCAGGGGGAGTGGGAGAGGAAGAAGCAGGCTCATAGCAGAGGAGCCTGATGTGGGGCTCGATCCCATAACGCCGGGATCACGCCCTGAGCCAAAAGGCAGACGCTTAACCGCTGTGCCACCCAGGCGCCCCTAGTTTTATTTTTTTAAAGGTTTGTGTATTCTAGAGAGAGCGTGCATGCAAGCGTGTGCAGCGGGGAGGGGCAGGGAGGAGGGGGTGAGAACCTCAAGCACACTGCGCTGAGCTTGGAGTCCGACCTGGGGCTCGATCTCCCGACGCTCAAATCACGACCTGAGCTGAAACCAAGAGTCGGACGCCCAACTGACTAAGCCACCAGGCACCTCAGGTGTCCTCATTTTAGTGTAGCTCGGTTTGTCACCTTTCTCTTTGGCTGGGTGCTTTTTATGTGCTGCCCATGACAAGGTCCTGCAGGTAGCCTCGTAGGTTACGTTCTAGATGCTCTTTATTGTCCACGTTCAGATGGATGCTCCGTCTGGGGGCACCTGGGTGGCACAACGGTTAAGCGTCTGCCTTCGGCTCGGTGTGATCCCGGCGTTCTGGGATTGAGCCCCACATCAGGCTCCTCCGCTAGCAGCCTGCTTCTTCCTCTCCCACTCCCCCTGCTTGTGTTCCCTCTCTCGCTGGCTGTCTCTCTGTCACATAAATAAATAAAATCTTTAAAAAAAAAAAAAAAGATGCATGCTCCGTCTGGAATGGATGGGGAGGCGGGGTGAGGTTCTTAGCTGATAGCACCCTGGCACTGCGGTGGCACTGCTGTCATCAGCCCCAGGGGAGCACTGGGGACACCTCTGTTGCTGGTCTGTTGGTCCTTGTCCTCATGCGGCCCTGCTCCGAGTGCTGTGGCTTGACAGTGAGTCTCCACAGTGAGCGGTAGGCGCCCTCGACCTTCATTCTTCTCCCAGAGGGTCTGTCCGGCACCGGCCCTTAGTGTCGGCAGCTGAGGCTGCTTGCCGGCCTCCTCCCGCAGAGCTGCGTTGCGTTTTGACGGGGTTGTACCACACCGTGCTGAGGGACTGACCCCACCCTTCAAGTCACAGCATTCCCCGGTTTTCTTTACGTCTCCTTTTGCCCTTGGCTTCTTTAGATGTCCAGACTTCGGGGGATTTCCTTGTAATCTCTTGTACCGATTTCTAGCACGATCCCGTTGTGGTTGGAGAACACACACTGAAGAATTTGAATTTCAGTCCTTTGACATTCTTGAGACTTGCTTTGCGGCCCAGCATATGGTCTGCTCTGATGGATGCTCAGTGGGCTGTGATGGTTAGATCAGGTTTACTAACTGTGATTGTCAGATTTCATGTGTTCTTGCTGTTTGTTTAATCTTGTTTATCAGTTATGGGAAAGATATGACAAGTTCACTGTGATTGTAGGTTTGTTTGTTTCTCCTTTCCGCTGTATCAGTCTTTGCTTTTTGTCTGGAAGCCATGTTATTAGGAGCACACTGTTTTAGGACAGTTATGTCTTGTTAAACTGACCCTTTTCCCTGTGAAATGTCTCTTTTTATCTTTGGAAATGCTTCTGTCCTTAATGCTGGCCTTGTCTGATGTAGTGTGACTGACCCAGCTTTGTTTTGGACTTATATTTACACAATACAGGGTTTTGATCTTTCTATGCCTCTATATTTACGGTGTGTCTCAGATAACAGCACACAGTTGGCTTCTGTTTTGTTTTTATCAAGTTTGTTAATAGGAGTACTTAAGATTCTTTATAATGAATGTAATTACTGATTTTGGGGGGATTGAAGCTTCTGTCTTACTCTGTTTTTTACTTGTCCCATCTGTTCTTTTTTGTTTGTTTCTTTCTTGCTGACTTTTGGGTAAATCAAGCATTTTAAGTATTCATTTTTTATTTCTCTGTTAGCTGGAGCTGCACATTCTGTGCTAATGGTTATACAAGGCAGTTTAATACGGATTCTTGGTTTATTAGAGTTGATCATAAGTGGTTTTTACCACTTCTTGGACAAGGCAAGTATCCCGTGATCTTTTGCCTACATTTACCTTCCTCTGGCCTTGGTGCTATTGTTTCTGTGTATTTTAACTTTATGTGTAAAACGTTGCAAGACATTATGATTGTTTTAAATTGTCAACATTAATTTATATTGAGCCTTTGCATCCTCTTGGTTTTCTTTCACCTGGTCCTGTCTTCTGGTGTGCTTGGTAGTTTGTGGTCATTGGGTTTGAGAAACGGTAGAGGTCTGGATGGTGCTGTCTTCTAGGAGACAGAGGATGGGCAGAAGTCCTGTGTTTGGTTAAGGGGACTCTGTCCCTGTTTGCCTCACTCCTAGGGCACAGTCCTTCCAGGGTCTCAGCTAAACACCCTTGCCCTCACATGGCTAAATTCTTTGCTTAGCTTCAGTTGTCTTGGCAGTTGCTCTGTGCACCGCTCTGCGTAGCTGGCATGTACCTTAAGGGAGAATTGTACACAGAATGCGGGTGCCCTTCTTTGAGGGTGGTGGCTGCCTCAGTTCTGCCTGCTAGAGAGTCCTCACCCCTCACCCCTCACCCTGGCACCTGCCCAAGTGTCATGCAAGCCCCAGGCTGCCACTGTCTTGCCTGGTGTGTAGCCTGACCTCGTGGGGCCTCCATGCTTACCTCCATCCTCTGAGGTTTTGCCGGCAGTCTGGGTGGCCAAGTTGTCTGCCAGTGTCTTCAATTGGGTGATTTTAGTGAGTTTGGGGAACTCCTGATGGCACGAGGAAATTAACCAGCCCACTGCCACCAGATTGCAAATGTTTCTCCATTTGTCAAGTCCCAGAGTCTTAGTCCCTTGGACTCTTAGGGGAAAAAAGTCATTGTTAGAAAGGCCCTTCCTCTTCAGTATTATTTTTCAAGATTCTTTCCTCAGTTCCAGTGCTTTCATGACTTCATTTTTTCGTTTAAATCTTTGCTCATCTGTGTGTTACTTTGGGGTAAGAAACAAGGCAGGCTCCGTAGATGGTAGGTCCCTGGGGCTCTGTCACTGCTGCGCAGCGCTCCCATTCCCACGCACTGAAGCTTGCACGGGCTTGGGCCTAGTTTGGGACTTGGCCTTTGTCCACGTGGCTTGCCGCCGTGGCTGTGGTAGCGCCCCCTGCTCTGGGATGCATCACTCTGGAAACTTTTTCTTTTTTTATTTGGATCCAACTTTTTTTTTTTTTTCTCGAAGTTTATTGATTTATTTTCAGTGATCCCTACATCCAGGGTGGGGCTTGAACTCACGACCCTGAGGTCAAGAGTTGCACGCTTACTGACTGAGCCAGCCAGGTGCCCAGCTCGGGAAACATTTTAATTCTGACCCCCCTTCCTCACTTTTATTAATGACATTTCTTTTTTTTTTTTTTTTAAAGATTTTATTTATTTATACGACAGAGATAGAGACAGCCAGCGAGGAGGGAACACAAGCAGGGGGAGTGGGAGAGAAAGAAGCAGGCTCATAGCAGAGGAGCCTGATGTGGGGCTCGATCCCATAACGCCGGGATCACGCCCTGAGCCGAAGGCAGACGCTTAACCGCTGTGCCACCCAGGCGCCCCTATTAATGACATTTCTGGATATGCTTGCCTGTTCATTTTTCATGTGAATGTTTGAATTAGCCGATCTGACTGTCGACAAAACTAAGTCCCCCTTTTTGTTTTTTTAGCCTCATTGGAATTCTTTGAAGCTCTCAATTAATTTAGAAAGTGTCGTTGTCTTTGTGCTCTGGCGAACCTGCAGTGTATCCTTTGCAGCCCCCCGCCCCCGTGCCGTCGTGGGGTGTGGGGTCCAGCCCACATTTCCCAGACTGCCGGACGGCCGCATCACTGCCTTTGCGATCCCCCAATCCCCGATCCCGGGAGCCCCTCTTCCACCAGCTTCTCCCCTTGCCCGGTTCCCATATTAACTCTTTACCCCCCCCCCCCATTACACTCTGACCGCTCCTCCTTCCCAGTTGTTCGCACTTCTCTGTCCTCATCTGTGTGTCCTGCCCTCTGGCCGCGGTGTCGGCAGCGTGCGGGGCCACTCACCGTCTCCTGACTGGGCCGCGGGAGCTCCCGGTGTTTAACTGTTGAGCCTGGTGTGGCTGTGGCGTCGTGTATGCGAGCGAACGTGCGTGTTCACGTACCTGCACACCCGTACACGTGAGCACACGTGGAATTGTGGTACGGAAGCGCCCATCTGTGCCTGCTTCACTGTGGTTTTTAAATCCAGAAGGCACGCCGAATCGCATTAACCATTTGTGAAGGTGGTGAAGTTTCTCTCTCTGACTTAGCCCCCTGCTGACTTGTGTATCACAAGTAAGTTCTGGAATGTGCCATACTGTTCGTATGTGTTGCTGTGTTTTATTTCCAAACATGTAGCTTTAGTGTTTTGAGGAAAATGAGTCTTGCAAGGGACAGCTTGGCCAGGTGGCTGGAGTTTGGTGCACACAGACCTTGGGTCTGGACGGCATCTGCTTGGCTCCTTTCTCCTTTCTGCTCCGGGAGCTCTGGCTGTTGCTCCTGTGGAGGGCGTGGACCCAGCGTCAGGCCCGGGGTCCGCGTTCCCCGGCTCACCCAAGGGCTCGTTGAACACAGGCCTAGAGAAGAGCTGGACCGGGGTGCGTGGGTGATGGGCGTGTCAGGACTGGGCTGCGGAAGGTCTCAAGAGGAGGAGTGTCCTGGGAAGCGTCTTTGTAGGAGCAGCAAGGACTGTGGACACACAATGTGCCCTTAGTGAATCGAAAAGGAACTTTCTCTGCCATCATAAGTTCATTTTTTATCTTGAGAATCAGAGAAGTTGGAGGGTCTCTCCAGTCTGGACCTGGGTGGAGGTGTGGGGAATTGAGACGCCCTGCGGCCGGGAGGCCAGCAGGGGGAGCACGAGCTGCCCGAGGGCCCCTCCCCCCGAGGAGAGAGCAGGGGGCTGCCGTGGTCACAGGCCGGCAGTGTGCTCCTGGAAGGCTGTAAGTAAGGGAATGTGTAACACTGAGACTCGGAGACAAGTGAGCCACCCACGGGTCACTGTCTGACCTCCACCAGAGCACGGCACCCATGGCCTTCCAGCTGGGATCCGTGGGCTGGGCCAGGGTACACAACGACCTGGAGACCAGGATCGGGGTGTGTGGCCGCAAGGCAGCCGGAGCCCCTTTCTCCAGGTGTGTTTCTTCAAGAGGTACAGAATTTGAAACCAGGTGTTGTTCAGACAGGCTTACCTGTAAGTAGTGAAAGTGAACGCTTCATCCCCTCATAGGTGCTTTTTTGTTTTTGAATTGGGGACCTCAGCAGATCTGGGGGCTACAGGTCATGGCTTGAGGGGTGCTCTGGGACACCGTGGCACATGTGGCCCCCAGGCCAAGCCCCGGGTTTTGCCAAGCTTGGGCTAAGCCCTCAGAATGTGCTGTGTTTCTCCTCCTGGGGCCCTGCTGGGGGACTGTGGAGTCAGAAGGTTGGCACACTGGACACACCACCCTCATCCTGTTGGACTCCTGTGACCCGGAAGGGACTGGGCTTGGGACTTCGGAGGTAAGGCTGAGCTCCAGGCACAGCCGACCCCCTGCCCCTGTCCTGAGGCCACGGCACCCCTGGACCCCAGGCTGCCTCCACTGGGGCTCCCCATCGTCTGTCCGCTGCGGGCCCAGATGGCAGAGAACTTGGCTCCTTCCCCCAGGAGCAGTATCCCTTATTCGGGATTTTTGAGAACCCGTGATCGTTCTTTTTGGCACACATTCCACAGCCAGTCTCCCAAACTTCAGTGGCAGAGCGGGGGCCCTGGGAGCTCTGGCCTCTTGTGAGATCCTGGGGCCTCATAGAACTCAGGTCTGTGCCAGTGGTCAGCATGTAGTTGTCACGGTGCCTCGGGGGACTTGGACGGCACCTGTGCCCTTTCCCAGTGTCCGCCCCACCTGGAGCGCCTGCACTGCTCTGAGGCCGTGTCCCTGCTCCCACCCTGGCTCTGGCTGACTCTCGCCTCCAACCTGTGCCTGCTGGCAGACGGTAGTCTGGTCACTGCGTCAGTCATCACCCCGTGGACCAAGACTTGCTTGGTGTCTGGTGTGGCCCCACTGTGTCCTTGCCGATACCTGCGTGGCATTCGTCTCACAGCTGTGCTCAAGCCGGAGCGGCTCTGGCTTCCCTGCCCGGGGGTTCGTGGACCTGTGGTGTTTCTTCAGAGGAAAGGTGAGGGTGGCAAGCTGGGAGGAGTGACCCGTTACAGAGGCTCTGGCTGGCCCTGCAGGCTGCTCGTGCTCTGGACCATGGTCAGCTGGCGAGTGCCCTGCAGAGCCCAGGGCTGGCTGGTGGGCCCGGGGTGTCGGGAGACGAGTGGTGTCTCAGCAGAGGGGGCGTGGGGACTGCCGCCGGTTGGGGGACTGGGGATGGGGCCGAAGGACGCAGTCCGCAAGAGGGGACACGGGGTGTCCGGGCAGGTGGCAAGGGCAGGTGTGCGCGTGAGGCCCCGTAGAGCTGGTTCCTTTTCTGGAACTTCCTGGCTCCACGCAGGCCCTTCTTTGTAAACCAGCCTCACGTTAATGTGCTCTTGGTCTTCTTCAGGAAGCTCGCTGTCTCCCAGTGTTGACGGAGTTCATGTTTTTTATTCTGCGTGTGATGTTTTTGTTTTTAGCCCAGAAAGCCGAGGGTTAAAATAAATCATTCCGAGTCATGGGTGAAATGTTGCCATTCCAGTCTCCCGTGGGAATGCTCAGCGATGTGCCACAAAAATAGCCCAACGTATAGTGACCGACCAAACGGCTTCTGCTTTGTGTCCCCAGCGTTCCAGGGGGGCCCCATGCGGGCGCCGGGCTCGGGCCATCCTGGAGCAGTCTCCTCGCAGAGCGGCCGGCCCTGCCGGCAGAGCGGTTCGTCCTTCTCTTTGAGCCCTAGGGGCTCCTGCCCACTGCTGGCCGTTGTCCTGTCGGTGCGGTGGGGTCCAGGTTAGGAGAGGGACCTCTGTTGTTGCTTCTCGGCACGGTCGTTTCTGCTGTTGTCTGGGGAGGTACAAATACAAAATGCAAGGGATTTAAAGTGTCCTTCTGTTTAAACTTTTAAAAGTGACCTTGGTCACTTCTGGACACCATCACTGCCCCATGAATCTTACCTTCCTGGGAAGAAGATGTCCTCTGCTGAAGCTGAGCATACTCACACTTTTAGGAAAATGACCTGTGGCGGGGGGGGGGGGGGCGCGTGACCCCAAGCTGCGTATTGTGGAGTCTGCGGGTGCTCTGGCTTCCCAGATCTTGGCGCGTACCTTGCGTAGCCCTGTTGCACCTGGCCATGACAGGCGGGTTTGGGGGGGGTCAGCCCAGGGCCTCTGGGAGTCCACAGACCTCCCTGACCCATGGCTGACCTTGGGAGCACGGCCTGCCCTTGGCCTCTGAGCCCCGAAGCGGGAGTGTTTGTGGAGTGCCGCGCAGAAACGACCAGTCCTGGAGGCTTCCTCCGGCCGGTCTCGCCCGCCTTTGTGAGCAGAGGCCCTTCCTCCGAGGAGCGCCCCTTCTCCAGCTGTGTTGGACCCAGGTATAGCTCACTGGTTTTTTTGAACTGGTACATTTGAAAGTCAAATGACACTGGAAGAAACGTTTGAATCCTGGTTCCGAGACTGTAGAGAGGTGAGCGGCCGGGTCTCCCTGGCTCTTGGGGCAGGTCGCCTCGCGGGCTCCTCTCCTGCAGACTTGGCAGGACCAGGAGTCCCTGCTCCCCGGGGAGAGCCTGGTGAGCCAGGCGCACGAAGGGCAGAAACAGCTGCGTCGTCCAGAGCGCTTGTCCGGCGTGTGCGCGTCTTAAAATCGGCGCTGCGGGGGAGACGGCGCTCCGTCAGGCAGGGCTGCTCGTACTGAATTGCTCATTGGCCCATCCCCAGAGGGATGGGGTCGGGGACGAGGACCCTCGGCCGTCAGTGGCGTGTCCATCACGGCTCAGTGAGCAGCCCCGATGGGCACCCAGTGTTGAAGGGGGGCTCCGAGCCGCCTCCTCCATGGCTTCCTCCCCATCTGTGCCAGCGGCTCGGGGCGTGTCCCCCTCCGTGGCTGACATGGCAGGCAGGCTGATCGCACGCTGGGCGCTCTGCACGGCTTGGGTGAGGCGTGGGATGCCAGAGTGCCCCCTCAGGGGCAGGCAGGTGCCCGGAGATTCTGGGCACCCGGCCTCTGCGGCCACAGGTGCAGGCGGCTCTGGCCCTGCTTCCCAGGAGGCCTGGTCGGTGGGCTGGGGGTCTGCACTCTGCAGGCTGCCCTCACGCCGCCCCCAGCCCGCCCCTTCTTCCACAGCCAGCCCGGCTCTAGCAGGTTTGTCTGACGAGTCAGTCACATTCACCAGTTAGGGACCACTGTCTCCTAGCGGCCAGCGCGAGCGGCAGGCAGGCCAGCGGGGCCACGCCTGAGAGCGCTGTGCTCCCCAGCCCTTCCTGTGCACTGTGCCCACAGGCCCCCTCCTCCCCTGTGCAGGGCAGGGGTGCAGGGACTGCCTGACCCCTTTCGTCCTTGGGTCTTTGTCTTGTGCAGGTGGTGCTCTGGGTTGGCCTGGGCATCCTGGTGGTCAGCACACACACTACCCTGTCCGTGAGCGAGGAGGCCCCTGTGGACTCGGCCGAGGAAGCCCTGGCTGGCCGGCTCGAAGAGGCCGAGGGCGTCAGGAAGGCAGAGGCGGCTCGGCTCCCAGGTACGCAATCTCCAGGTACGCACACGGCCCCCCGGCCCCGTAGCCTTCTCAGGGCATCCCCGTAGCCTCACCTCAGGGTTGTGGCGCGCAGGTGGCACTTCCAGGCTGTCTCACCCGCCCCAGTCCCGTTTGGGTGGTAGAGTAGGGCGGGGCCTCCAGGGGCCGGGTACCGCCGCCTGCCTGCAGGGCGTAGCAGGAGGGAGAGCTCAGTGCTCTCCGTTCAGCCACTGACAGGTTCGCAGGAGCGTGGCTGTTGTCACGTGTGCTTGCTCTGATTTGGGGATGAGGGTTCAAGCCGGTCAGTGGTGCCCCATGGCTTCGTTCGATGTCTCCCCTTGCTGTTGGCCCACGGTGACCCACGCAGCCTTCTCCAGCTACAGGCCTGCCTTGGAAGGCTCTGTGACCCCACCCGTGGCCACGCCTGTCTGGGTGCAGAGTGGTTTCTGAGTGTGACTTTCTGGGCTACAAAAGGGGCTCCATCGTGTCCAGAGTTGGTTCAGGGACAAGAGTTTTCTTGGAGCTTCTGGCCATCCCAGGCATAGATGGGAGGGGTGCAGGGAGAGCTTCCTCCGTGCCAGTCCCTCATCCCCCAGCAGCTCTGAGTGGCACCAGGCTTGGGTACTAGGGTGAGGGGTGTGCTTCATGCTGGAGGCTTCTGCTTTGATGATGGGGGGGTTTCAGGCATTCACACTAATAATGTGTCCATACGTTCTGACTCCCCTCCCCTGCAGATAGACCCCCACTTGGACTGAGATTTGCCAGGCTGCATGCCTGGCATGCCCTTCAGGGGGAGGCCCCTCGAGGGGATCAGTGCTGTTTGCCTGTGGGTTGCAGGTGCCTTTTGACGGCGATGGCCAAGGGGTGTCTGCCCCAGGTAGGAGCCCCGGTCTCCCCACCTACCATGATCAACAAAAGAAAAGGTCCCAAAAGGCCCGCAAGAGGGTTGAACATGCCCTGGGTCCTTGTCGGGCCAGCCTGCTGGTGGTGGAAGGTGCGTGGCCCTTAGATTATTGCTGTCTCTGTCTCTGGGCTTGGAAAGCCCCTGGCTGGCGTCCGTGCCCCCCACAAACCCCCGTGGGAGCACAGTCTCTCCAGGGGCTCAGAGGAACGGGCCATGCTCTCTCCTGCCTTCTTGGGGTGACGAGGGCTGGCAGAAAGAGTCCCCTTTCGGGGTCCCTGTCGAGAGGGCCCTGGGGAATGGCGCGGTTCACCAGAGCAGCAGATCAGAGTGGTCAGAAGCCGCCTGAGTGTCTGGTGCTGAGTTGCACAGATTCAGCAGTTCGGATGGAGAAGGTCCGCTTCAGGAGGGAAGCGGGTAGTCTGCCTGTGCCGCTGTCAGCCCCGCTGGGTCCCTTACCACCGGGCATCTTGGCCTTGTGTGCTTTGGGGATGGCCGTGGCCGAGCTGGACGCGGGCACCGGTGAGCCCGTCTCAGCCGGCCATGGATCTTCCGGCATCCGTCGGCACCGGGCTGCCTGTCACCGTGGCACCGCACCGCCGCGCTCCGCGGCCTGTGTTGGCAGCTGCATCCTGTGGCCGAGGTCGGCCGCGGGCTCACCTGGAGCCCGCCGAGGCCACATCTGGTTTCCATTGCTTCCACGAGCCCATAACAAAACACATGGCCCCCCTCAGAACCACATGCCGTTCGTTTCTAGCGCGTTCTCTGTGTTTCTCGCCCCTGGCCTCCCCCATGATTGATGGGTTGCCTCGCTGAAGCAGAGCTGGGACCGTGGGGGCCTGCGCCGTGTGCGCACCCTGTCGGACTTCTGCCCGTCAGCCTGGAGTGGGCTTTGATTGGTCTCTTTGATGTTGTGGAGGCCAGAACGGTGCCGGCTTTCCTCGGAGCCCCGCACTGGCCCCGGGACAGATGATGGCGGTCCTGCCCTACTGGGGACCCGTGGGACTGGGACCCTTGGCCCGGCACTCTTGGAGAGCGGAGCCCGGGCCACACACTGGTGTGGTGAGCCCCAAGTGTGGAGGAAAGAGGTTGCCGGGCCCTGCGAGGCAATTATCTGTTAAAAAGGCTAATTAGGCCATTTATCTCCTATCTGATAGCGCCCCAGAGGGTCTGGCAGGTCAGGTCGAATTCTGTAACATGTCTGGCTCCCTCCTCTGAATGCGGCCGCGTCCCCTGTCCTCCCTCCCCTCCCAGCGTCCCCACCCTGTGTCATGGTGTTGGAGCACCCCTGGTGCACTCACTCCCCTGCCACCACCCCGCGGGGCTTCTGCTCTGTGGGGAGAAACACCAAGGGCCAGAATGGGTGTTCTGGGTGTCAGGCCGGGCAGCAGGCTAAAGCCTGGGGGGCAGCATAGCTGCTGTGGATGCAAGTGGCAGAGGGTGACCACAGGCCCGCGTGGGAGCTCGCAACAGGGTCCCCTTCCCCCGTAATCTCTCTCCTGAGGACTCCGCCCCTACATGCGGGCGGGAACGTGTCCACGATGAGATGCCAGGGCGTGTGTGAGGGACACGTGGCTCTGCGTGTGTCCATTCTCTCCCCTCAGCTGGGCCAGCTTGGTCCCACCACAGCCCCCCTGATCCCTGGCGAGAGGGGCTTTTGTTGGCCACCGTGCTGTGGCACCTGCCCCCACTGCCCGCGTGTCACTCATGCCCTCCAGGGTGACTCCACCAGCCCAGCCGCACTGCATTTTGAGGGGCCCCTGGGGCAGGGAGGGCACTGCCTCCCATGGGCAGCCCTGAGTGACTTGGACCTGCCCTCGGAGGCCCTCGGGGAGTGGCTCACCCACCTCCATCCTCTGCCCGTGGGTAGACCTGCTGCTCGAGGGGACAGTGAGGAGTGAGGCTTGGGCCACTGTGGCCCTGTGGCTGGGACGCTCGGGTCTGAGGAGCCATAGCGACTCCTGCACACTTAGAAAGATGAGAGAATGCAGAGGTCGAGACTGCTTCTGCCAGCCACGCCAAGAAGAGTGGGCTTCGGAAATCCGCGCTCCCCAGCCCGCTCTCACTGTTGTCTCGAGGGCAGGCGCTTCCGAGCAGCGCCGGAAACTGGTCTCCAGAAAGTTACCTGTAAACACGGGGCCTGCCTCTCTGCTCTTCTTGCCTTACGAGTGCATGGCCCTGGGGTCCCACGTGTCTCCTTAATCGGGGTCCCTCCCGGTTGACAGGGACTCCATCTGTGGGCTCAGGTGTGGTTGGAGTGGCCCTTTATTTTGGTGCTTGCTGTCTGAGGTGATTGCCTTCCGTCTTAACTGACCCCCGGGTCTCCGGAGAGAGGCTGGTCGAGGCCGGCCACCAGAGCAGGCTCCCCAACCCAGGCGCTCGAGTGCAGACTTCCTTGGTGCCCTGGGCAGGGCTGCTGTCGAGGTTGTGCCCCCCATGCTGCAGCCCCAATTCCGTCTTCAGAGCCCCGAGTGCGGTTTCCATCCTCCTGAGCTGGCATTACAGACTTGATACCCACGCTGGACCCTGGAAAGGAAAGCCTGGCGGGTAACTGTCCATCGGCCTGTCTCGGGGGCCCCCCGCCTGCAGCACCGCAGGAGGGTCAGCAGGTCCCTCGTCACGGTGCGGTGCATGTCCTCTGAGAGCCAGGCTGTCCCGGGCAGCGTGGGGTCTACCGCTGTCTGGCATAATGAGGCATAGACACGGAATTGTCCTGGGTCTGTCCTGGGTCATCAGTGGTTGCTGGGTCCTGGCGACGACCCTGAGGGCGAGTGAGGTGGCCGCTGACTGCTGGGGGTCCGAGGTGCCCGCCGCTCACAGGGCCGTGTGCTGTCTACGCGACCCCAGCCCCCGGCAAGCGTGGACAGCTCTTCAGTCACTCGTTCTGGGGGTTTGTGTTTGGTTCGTTGTGCCAGGGGGCATCACTGGCTGACTATCCGTTACGGAGAGCCTGGCTCCAGCTTAGGGCGCACAGGTCCTTGCTGTGGTCAGTGATGCCAGAGGCCGGGGCCAGTGGCTCCAGGGGTGCAGAAGCCCCAAGGCGCCTTGGTCTTGCCATGCAGCTGGGTGTTCCCCGTGGGTGGTTGAAAGCGCGCCCCCACAGCGGTGTCTGAGGGCCCTGGCAGAAGACTCTGTCCTGCCGCCCGCGTGGGGTTTCCCCCCCAGCCCAGCGCACCAGCCTGCACCTGCTCTCACGGTGGACTTGCCTTGGTCCCTGTGGGACAGGACCATGCACAGGCGACTTGGTCCTGTGATAGCTCGGCAGTTTCCTTTGTTTTCTTGTGTTTTTCCTTCCCCTTCCAGCTCTTTTTCTTTTATTTTTTTAAAGATTTATTCATCAGAGTGAGAGAGCAGAAGCAGGGGGAGGGGCAGAGGGAGAGGGAGAAGCAGGCTTCTCGCTGAGCAGGGAGCCCAACACGGGGTTCGATCCCAGGACCCTAAGATCATGACCCGAGCAGAAGGCAGATGTTTCACCCACTGAGCCACGCAGGTGTCCCTTCCGGCCCTTTTCCTTAACTTTGTGATCCATTAGACAGACACCTTGATATGGTGATTCCTGTTTGAGCACAGGGCCTCTGGGAAGGGGTTAATTGTGTGATGGAGACCAGGACGTTCACATGCGTACTGTTATCAGCCAGTTGGTTCAACTGTAGAGTCCAGAGGCTGCTTACTGCTGGCTCGTCCCCACCACCTGGCAGGGCCCCATCCCTGCCCTGGTCTGGGGATGGCGCTGTCCACAGCTGCCACCTGGCGCCCATATGTGTGAGGGCACCGCCCCGGGCTCGCGGGTCCCATCAACCTGGGTAGTTTCCTCTCCTTCAGGACCGGCAGGGCCCCGTCCAAACAGGACCGCTGCAACACCCCAGCCTCCTTGCCTCGGGCTAGCAGCACTGCTGCCCATGGAGGACGTTAGTCTCCCCTTCTTTGGGCAGCTTGTGTCCTGCGATGGGGAGCAGAGGGTGCTTCCAGCCTCTGGGGTAAAATGACGGTTTTTTAAAGTTTCTTTTCCCACGATGTTTGGTTTTTGCCACATTTGCCAACTTTTTAATGGTGACCGTTTCCTAACAGGCTGCGTTTTGGGCCTGGTCTCTGGCGCCACGGTTACTGTGCAGCCCAGCCGAGCAGTCGCACAGGACGGCTGTGTGGGGACAGGGGTGGTGCTTGGGGGCGGGGGAGGCGCCGCTTTGCAGGCTGTGCCTGTGGCTCTCGTCTTCCTCGCTGCTCATCCTCAGCGTCTGCAGTAAAACGCCCACAGCATCACACATCGGTTTTCCCAGCGGCATTCTCCTCACGCACCTCGCAGCCCCCGCCCCCAGGCCTGTAGCAGGGGGTTGAGTTGTGGCAGGGCGGTTGTCCTGGAGAAGGGGGACCCTAGGCAGATGCAGGCCCCAGGCTGCCGCCCCCCGTCCTGCAGCAAACTGCGGGTTCGTGCTGCCATCTGGTGGTGACGGCCAGTATTCCGTGGCGCCTGGCTCTTCTGCACCCAGTTAGGTATAAATTGCATTTTGACATATTTTTGTTATGAATACACATGAAAAATGACAGTTTTCTGTGCTACTTAGCTGCTAATGATTGAACAGGAAAAAAATAACTGCTTAGGCTCTGCCATTCGACTAGGAAATGTGATTACAATCTAGGGAAAACCGCCCAGTCCCCGTGCTGACGGGCGGTGTAGCCATGTGGAAACACTGCTCAATTAGCTGTGCCGTGCTTGCAGGCCAGAATCCAATTGTGGAGGTGGCCGAGGACGGCCGAGATAAGCCGAAGCTGCCAAATGAGAAAGATGAGATGGAGCAGGCCCAGATTAAGGGCCCCGTGAACGTGCCCCAGAGGGAAGGCGCCAAGGAGAAGCAGGAGGAGGCGCAGTTGGACCGCCCCGGCCAAGGTGGGGGGTGCGCAGTGGGGGAGGGTGGGGGGGCCTGCCTAAGTTCTGGTCCTTTCTGCCTCCTTCCTGCTGTGACTCAGATGCACGCTCTCCCCCGGCCCCCACCAGCTGGCGTGCAGCTGCCCCTTTTGTACTTCTCTAGAGGTGGTATCCATGCTCTGATCTGTGAGAGGTGGCACTTGCCAGCCTGTGTCGCAGTGTCAGGCCCTGGGACTCAGTTCACTGTCACTCCTGGGAAGGGGGCCGGGCCACCCTCTCCTGCCTGCCCCCTGACATGTGTCTCCTTCCAGGTGTCGCGGTACCTATGGGTGAGGCCCACCGCCACGAGCCCCCTGTCCCTCATGACAAGGTGGTGGTGGATGAAGGTCAAGACCAAGAAGAACCGGATGGGAATGAACATCCGTCCAAGCACGTGGATGAAAAGGTTCCGGGGGGCAAGGCTCAGATGGCACCACCTCTGTCAGATTCAGAAAGAGAGAGGCCCAGACAGGGCCAGGTCTTGGAGGTAGCAGGTGGTCTCCCTGAAGATCCCCAGAAGGTTCCAGAAGACAATGGTCAGCCAGTCATCGAGCCCGTGAAGGAGGACCAGGGGCCAGGCGACAGGGGTCCACAGCCAGGGCCCCAGGCGGTGCCACCCCAGGGGCAGGACGCCCCGGCAGCTGGTGCAGGGGAGAGAGCAGGCGGAGTCCCGCTGCCAGGCCGGGCCGCAGGGGCCGCGGGCAAGCTGGCGGAGAAGAGTGAGCCCGGTGGGTGTCAGCTGTGCTTGTCTTGGCAAACTCCTCTCCCTGAGACGATCCTCCGGTGGGGTACCGGGAGAGGCCAGCAGGGGCAGTGGGAATTGAATACCCCTCCTTCTGCCCCCACTCCCACTTGGCTCCCAAGATCAGCACGTGAGTGCGTGAGAGCAGCAGCCCCTTCCGCAGCTGCTGGGGAAGCTGGGCGTCTGCTGACATGACAGCTCCCGTGGTATCTGTCACACACTTGTTTGCCGGACCACTAAGCGTCAGGTGCTGCGCTGTTCCTGTGCGTCTGGGCCCTCACGGGCGACGCGCGGGGAGCGGTTGGCAGGTACCACGTGGTTAAGTGCTGTCTCGGCGCTGGTTAGGACGGTTCTCGCATGTTAATTGGTGAAGGTAGTTAACGCTGGCTCGCTGCCACGAGCTCATGAGATTGTTAAATATGTTTTTATTACTTCCCTGGTAATCATCAGGTTGGATGTAAACTGCCGACAGAGGGAGGGGCGACGAGGAGGGTGGTTTTAGGAAGCCTCTTCCCCCCCTCCCGCCCCTCCCCTCCCGCCTTCAGCCCCCACCTCCCCCACCCGCCGCTTCCTTCGGAGTTCTTTGCGGACCTCTTGACTCTCCATGTGTGCAGGTGGGAAGGCTCCCCTCCTGGTGAAGCCGGCCCCTGGGGCCGGGCCGCAGGCAGAGCCGCGAGAGCAGAGGAACGCGGAGGGCCAGGGCGGAGGCCCCGCTGGCAGCAGGCTGGAGGGTAAGGCCTTTGCTTCCTTGCTGCACCCTCCCCGGGGCCCAGAGCCATCTGCCCCTCCCTTCCAGACCCACAGCGATGACAGGGAAGGAGCCGCAGGTGCCTGTCCTCCCCTGGGGGACGTTCGAGTCCCCCCCCAGCCTCCGTACTTCCTAGCTTCCGACTGAAGAAAGACCTGAAGTAGTCTCCCTTGCCCACCAGCTGCTTGCTCTGGGTTTCCCCGCCCCCCGGCACAGTTTTGTCTCTCTTAAAAAAACATCTCTTGTCCTGTCACGTGGTTTTCCGTTCGCCTTCGTGGCGCTCTCGGAGCAGCCATGTCAGTGTTCCTCACTGAGTGGTGTTCGGCACCGCCAGGGCAGGGGCGCTCCTGCCTCCAGACACTGCTTATTTTCAGGAGGTGCCTTCGTGGCCCAGGTGGGAGGGCAGGTGGCTGTTGCTGCCCACCTCACCTCAGCCTCCGAGTGTCCCCCCATAGCTTGGGGACGCTTGTGCCTATCTGCGGTGAAGACCCAGCTCCTGTCCCGAAACAAAAGCTTGTCACACCCTTTGTCTCCAGCAGTTAATCCTCCTTCAGACCTTCATGCCTGTTTTGGGGTGACCCCCCCCAACCATGTGGCCCAGCCGTGTTGGGCGGTGGCTCTGTAGTGTGGGTGGTGGCAGCCTTCCCGGCGGAGATATCCTGTTCTCATTTCATTGGTGACCAGGTGACCTCTGCACACCTGCCCCCCAGTTAGAACCCCCCCCACCCACCCCCCACCTCCCGGCATTGCCGAGTTTGTCCCGTGAGCTGTGCGAGGGTGCTTCTCGCTGAGCCCCCCGGGGTCTGGGCGTGTGGATCTCAGGGGAGCAGCTCTGGGGGCCGTTGCGAGACACACATGGCCCGTGGCACCCCCCAGCTGCCCCCCAGCAGGTCCTGTGGGGACAGCCCGCCCGGAGCACTGGGCTTGAGGCTGCGTGGAGAACCCGTGGGCAGCAGAGGCCTGAGCCAGGAGGCCCTGGAGGTGTTCTGGAGTTCGGTGGCTGCTCCGGGGGCTTCATGTGCGGTGTTTCCTGTCTGGTTTGTCTCCCTGTGTTCACTGATTCCAGTGCTTATACTCTGTTACTTAAACCTGTTTGATTCTTTCAATTTTTTTTCTTTCTGAAAAGACAATTTTCACGGTTTCCTACTCTGCCTTTCTTCCGTACGCCTCTCAATGGGATGAGCAGCCGAAATCAAAAAGATAGTAGCAGGTACGGATCCAGAGAAGCGCGCTCCCGTAGAAGGCCTGCTCGGGGTCTGAGATGCGAGGGCAGAGAAGGCGCAGGCTTGCCGTCCGCACGGCCCCGCCTGGGGCCACCCACGTAGCCTGCCCCCCGGGCTTGGCTCCAGCCCCTCAGCGGGGCTCCCCCGATGCCCTGACTCCTTTCCACAACACCCTGGTCCTGGAGGACGGTGGGTGCTCTCTGTACGCGCTGCCTGCTTCAGGCCTCCCCCCGAGGACCAGAGCCTGCGTGGAACTTCTGCCACGAGCGTGGCCCGATATTCATGTGTTCTGCACGTGTATTAACATCCATCTGTGGCCTGGCGGGCCAGGCTCTGCCCGTGGGCACGGCTTGTCACCACTCTGGTCCACGTCTGCCGCATGTCGCTTCTGGCCGGACATGACGTGGCACCACTTCCCCTCCTCCTCCAGCCTCGGTCCTGGGCTGGTCCCCCAAGGCGCCGGGCAGGCTGGGGCCCGCTCCTCCAGCACTTGCCCTGGGGACGGGCAGTTTTGGCAGCACGTGGGGCTGTCCTTGTCCTGTTGACTGTTACGTGGCCATGAGCCATGGGTACCCAGGGTGACAGCGAGGCTCATGGCCGAGGTGGCTGGTCTAGAGCCCTGGGGGACGGCATGGCGCGCTTCCCTCATATGGAGCCCCAATCCAGCCCACAGGATGTGGCCTTTCTCAGGCAGGTGTCTTTGTGACCTTAGGGTGTCTAGATGAGGGCTGGGTGGGGAGTGGGGACTGCTGCACGGGGGCCCGTCCTCTGCGTGCCTCGTCCGTCCTTCCGTCTGGCTCAGTATATTCCTCACGGGCCTCTGGGGTGGGGGGAAGCCGACCCTGTGGTACCGTGGCAGGCCACAAGTCACCGTTGGGGAGGACGGGCCAGCACGTCTGTGTGTGCCCAGCATCTGAGGCCTCGCCAGGATGTGTGCTGTTACCACTCCCAGAACATCCTTCCTTCTGAACTTGCCCACCCCCAGCCCTGACTGCTCACGTCCTCTTTCACAGTCTCCTGTTTAAAGACATACGTGTTGTAGCCGGTACATAAGCCAGGGCTGCTCGCGGGAGGTAGCTGACCTGGTGCCGAAGCGTTCGTAGTGAAAGGCGAGCTCCCCTGTGCTCCCCCAGGCGGCTGCTGCTGGCTCCGGGCGCTCAGACTCGGGGCCTCTTTCGGGCCCACGTTCTGGGTTGGGGGTGTGGAGAGAGCGGGGCGGGTCCTCTGACACACACCTGCTGTGCTGCCCCCGCCCCCTGTGCCAGCCTGCAGTCCGTCTCCCGGGCGGCGGTCAGGAGCAGTGTCAGGACCCCTTGTGTGTCAGCAGCGGCCTCTGCTTCACCAAGGCCCCAGTTCTGGTCTCTGCTGGAAAGGAAGACAGTTCTGTTTGTCTTAAATTCTCACCTTGGAGGAAACTTCCTCAGAGCGCTGGCTTCTGTTTCTCGAGCAGTTTGTAGCGTAGCCCACCCGGCCCAGGACACCGCCATCATGGCCACGGCGGCTCAGACCTGTGTGGCTTCTCAGCGTTTATTCCCGGGCAGCAGTCTGAGCAGCTGGGCCCCTGCTGGGCACATCTAAACCACAGGCCCACGTGAGCCCGTGCGAGCGAAGGGTGTCCCGGGGAGGGTCCCGCAGGCGACCTGGGCCGTCGCCACGCGTCACACCACCCTTGGCCCGGCACGGCGCCTGTGCAGACGGGGCGGGCTCTGACTGTGTTCTCCCCACGCCAGAAGCCGGCCGGGTGGAGATGCTGGACCACGCCGTCCTGCTGCAGGTGATCAAGGAGCAGCAGGTGCAGCAGAAGCGGCTGCTGGACCAGCAGGAGAAGCTGCTCGCGGTGATTGAGGAGCAGCACAAGGAGATCCACCAGCAGAGGCAGGACAGCGAGGAGGGTAAGTCGGGGCAGGGGATCGTGACAAGGCGTGACCGCCCGCGGTGTCTCCTGGTGACCACGTGTGGCTGGATCCGTGGCTCCGGGGCCTAGAGTCCCTCTAGGCAAAGTTCTGATTCGTGTTTAATTGCTGGCGAGTTCACCTTTCTAGTCCCTGTGCTGGTGGCTTGTGCTCATTTCCGCGGTTACACTGGTGACTTTCTTCTCTTGCAGCTGAAGTGCAGCCCGAGCCTGGGGAGGCCGTGCCCCGAGGTAAGGAGCAGGAGGCTCACGACGGGGGCGCAGCGGGACATCGCCCCCAGCAGCCTTTGGGACCTGCACTTGGAGCTCCCGGGCATCCCCCCGCTCCACCCCGGGGACATGGCCAGCGGTCTGCGGAGGAGCCCGAGGGGGCTGCAGGCAGAGCTCCAGCCGGTCCTCCTGGTGCCGCCGACACGGAGCCCGGGGCAGCCCAGGCTGAGCCGAGGAAAGGCCAGCAGGGCGCTGCGCCCGAGGCCGCCGGTGCTGGCGTGCCAGACCCTGCCCAGGCGCCCAGGAGCCCCGAGAAGCTCGTCGCTGGCGAATTCCCCGAGCAGGGTCAGGACACTTTTGTCAGAGGCTCCCATGAAAGGAAGAAATCCAGAAAAGAGGTGGCCACCGGTGCCAACGTTCAGGAGGCAGATGTGCCAGGGACGAGAGAGATTGGGGACCCTCCCGTGAGGTCCCAGCCAGTGAGCCGAGACCGGGGCCCTGTAGGCCTGTCCAGCAGGTCGGGAGGGGCAGCTCCTGGGGCCCAGGCTGAGATTCATCAGCTGCAACACCGGGCCGTTTCTCCTGGGCAGCAGGGCGGGCAGCAGGGTGGTCACCTGGAGGCCAGAAAGGAGGCCGTCGGTGGGGACCGTGTGCCTGCTCCGGGTGAGGACACTGCCGTCCAAGAACCAGAACGGAGGCGGGACCCTGATCCGGGGCCCAAACCAGCTCTCCCTGGGGCTCAGAAGCCAGACCATGCCAAACCCAACCGAGACCTCAAAGTCCAGGCTGGTTCTGACCTCAGGAGGAGACGGCGGGATGCGGCTCCTGCGGCAGGGGGCGACCTGGCCCCAAGGGACAGGGTCATCATCAGCTTTAACCCTCTCCCAGATGTGCAGGTCAATGACCTCCGCAGCGCACTAGAGACCCAGCTCCACCAGGCCGCGGGGGGCGCTTTACGGGTGGTCCACGGCCGCCAGGTGAAGCAGCTGGCTGGGGCCCCAGAGGAACCCTGAGCAGCCACTAGCGACCGCCGTCCTCCTGGTCAGCGGGTCTCACGCAGCCACGCTGGGGCCACGTGGGCACGGAGTTAGAGGTCACACTGTGGCTGGGGGCCTGAAAGGCCTCTCAGCATGGCCTCGCTGTCCAGACGGCCTGTGCCTTCTCCATCCCGCATCTTAAACTTGTCCGAGTGACTGAGCTCACCAGGACTCAGACGATGCAGCGTCCGGTTGGACCTCGGGAGCGGCTGGCCGGGGAGCGCGGCCCCGACGCGGACGCGGGCCACCGTGAGGGCCCACCATGCACCAGACTCCCGCTCGCTCTAAATGGTCGTTGTGAATGTGATGCCCCGAGCGTCGCGGAGAACCGTAATGAACTGCCTCCACGCAGCGGCTTGGTGGACGCACTTTCGTGTCTGTGGGGCATGGGGCCGGGGCTGCGGGCGTCCCGGGGGTCAGAAGGCTGCCCGAGTGTGCACCCGCCTCTTCCCTTGTCACGCTCCCTCTGCTTTCCCAAACTATAAAGTTGTTTTACGAGTCAGAAATGTCACACTGTCTGGTCCGTGCAGCCAGTGTGGAGCTGTGCCGGTGGTCGTGAAAGGACGTCTGCTGACCAGACCTCAGGGTGGCCCCGAAAAGACCCTGTGAGCAGCTGGGTGGCGTTTGTGGTGTTCTGTTTTCAAGGAACAGGAGAGTCCCTGGCCCCTGGGCCGGTGGGCAGGTGTAACCGTGGTGGGCTGCCCATCTGCAAGCCCAGGGCTCATGCCAGCTCTGTTCCCGAGCTCTGAGGGCGGGTGTGCGCCAGACCCTGCCGCCAGGGGCCCTGGGCGTGGCTGCTGGCGGACCGCTGGCCAGAGGAGCCGTCACGGCAGCTCCAGCCATGGCGTCTGGCCTCGACTTCCCCTGTGCCTTTGAAATTACATTTATTGTTTATCGTATTTCCCGCGTCCTCAGACGGCCTGACGACTAGAGAGTAACGAAAGGCAGAGCTGGTTTCTCCTGACCCCGGGGGCCGGTGCTGGGGGGACAGGAGCAGACGGGCACTGCTCCTGCAGCGGAAAGCCCCTGAGAAAGGAGGATGGGTCTTGGGGTGCTTCCTGTGCTTAAGTAAAAACAATTCCAAACAAACCATGCTCAGTGGGAAAACGCCTTCTGGACATTTCCCTAGACTGGAACTCCGTTTGTTAATAAATTTTTAGAGTGGGTTCTATTTCTGGGTGTATTTACTTGGGTGTCTTACCTTGACCCAAGTTTCAGGTCTTCCGGAGGTCAGGGCATCCTCCTGCCATCTGCAAGGTCACGTCCTCCTCAGAACGGGGCACCCAGTCCCGCTCCCCCAAACACTCGAGGTCCTCGTCCCAGTTCACACACTCCCAGCCTCCCCAGCCTGCAGCCCCTCAGGGAACCCGGGACTTCGGGGTGGGGTCACCTTGCCAGAACCACAGGTGGTTTGGCTTCTGACCACAGACTTCTGGCGCCAAGACCGGCAGGTGCAGTGAGCGGTCCAGCCGGAGCCGCAGCAAGCACGGCCGTCCGCGGGCGACCTTCCTTGTGGGCAGCTGCCCTGGGCGACTGGGCTAGGATCTTACCTACGAGGGCTCCCGTTCTAGGGCAGGGTCGGGAAGCCCGGACGGGCAGGTAGGTGAGGGTGCAAAGCCGGTGGGAGCCAGGCCCCGAGAGTCCAGATGCTGCCCGAGGACTGAGGTGACGATCCAGAGGCACGTGAGGGTTGTATGTGATGGTGCAGCTGCAGGAACGGCCACATCCAGACACCAGTTCTGGGGCATTTCCCTCAGAAACGTGGTCTTGAAGATGGCGTGAGTTTGGGGAAGCCCGAAAGCAAGGACAAAGGCCAAGGAACTTGGAAGGGAGTTTGGTGTGTGGCCCGAAGGGGAGGGACACAGGAGGCTGGAGAACTGGGAAGGGGCCTGGAGCCATTGTGCCCAGCAGAGACCCACCGAGGCTGCCGAAAAAAGAGTGGAGAGACTGAGGGTCTGGAGAAGCCACCCTGGGAGCTGGGTGAGGGAGGAGCATCGGGGTGAAGAGTGCTCGGCTCCCAGGCCTGCCCTTTCCTGCTCTGGCCCTTGGTGTGTGTGGGGTCAGGGTGCAGACCGCCCCCCCATCACTGCATGGATGCTGGACTCTGGCAGGCCGGGGTGACCACGTCCCTCGGAGGGGCTCCTGGAGCACTGTCCCCAAGTGTCCAGCGGGCGGCGCTCCAGACCTGAGGACTCCTTGAGCTGTGCACACACCTGTGTATGTGTATGTGTGCACGGGCAAGATGCTGCATCCGATTTCATTCTCAGGTCGAGGGGCTGGGGTGGGGGACAGGGAAAGTCAGGAGGGCTTGGGCTCTGACCTGAGGGGGCGGCAGAAGGGCAGGTGCCCCACAGTGTCACTACCGCTGGGCTCCTCAGCCAGACCCTCCCTGGGCCGGCTGGTGCCTCTAGAAGGGCAGCCCCCTCCTTTCTTGCCTTTAAGTCTAGAAAAACCACCTGAGGTGGCTCCCCTACCCGTGGCTCTTTTTCTCGTGGCTCTGGTACGTCCTGTAAACTGCTAGCTACGTCTGGTGGCTCTGTTAAGTTCAGATAAGCTATTCTGGATGAAAATTCTTTAAAAGGTGAGAATCCTGAGCAGCGTGTCGGAGCGCGGCCAGCACACACTCTGCATACAACACAACGGGGCTCTTGCGTGGTCTGTCATGGTCTTTATTGTCGCTTCATTGTGTCTTACTCTAACCCAAATCGTCACACACACACGATGCACGAAAACCAACTCGCCCTCTGCCCACAACTCGCCCTGACATGCCCGCTGTCCTTTCAGCTCTAAAACCCTCAGATGTTTTAGACGTTTGTCCTTGGGGCCGTCAGCACCAGGCGCCTGGCTCTGCTCCCTCGGGCACGTGCCGCGCTGGCTCGTCCATCCTAAAGGCCTCCCCTCAGGGTCTTCTTGGCCTGGAAGAGAAAGGATTTGGTATGAACGAGTAAAGTTAGATGAGACCGCAGAACAAGACCACCCCACCAAATGCTGCCTGGCAGCAAACGCCTTACCGAGAGTCTGGCCACGGATGCCAGCCGGCATGGATGCGTGGCAGGGGGCTCGGCTCCTCGACGCTGCCACAGGCCAAGGGGCTCTATCTGCTCCGCGGCAGTGTGCCCCCGAAGCCGCACCCCCCTGGACCAAGCACTGCAGACAAACCCCCCAACACGCACACGCACACCACGCTCGGTGGTCGAGAGGCAGAGGGCACTTCTCATAGAGAACACTGCGGTGAAGCACCGAAACACCTGTTCCCCGGGACAGAGCTGGCTGGACAGGAGCCCATCGCCCTTTCTGCCTCCTCACGACTCCCCACAAGTGCCGTGGACTACAGCAGAACAGGCAAAAACGCGCTCCTCCATGCAAGTCCTCGTGGTGAGAAACACTCAAGCACCTAGTTCCCGGGCCGCAGTTCAGTCGTCTTCCGTGAACAGCTCCAGCACGCGGGGCGCACACCATGGGGACGTCTTTATGTGATCGCCGCAAAGGCGAGTAAAGATGCCTGTTGACAGGTAACTCCTAACCACAAAACGTGGTACAGAAAGACCTGTGTGTAACTGACACGTCTGGTCCATGTCTTACACGTAAATTCTTCCAAGCGGTAACCCCTCGTCCCCCGGGGAGGGCTGTAAAACAAGGAAGCCGCCCAGAGGACAGCTGTGACCCTGGGTGAACGGCCCAAGTCAGATTGGAGGCTGGTGACGAGGGATGACTGGCGGCGGGGGCAGGACGAGGCCAGAGTGTCTCGGCCGTTGTAATCACCAGGGAGCTCGTGTGCCCGCGTGTGTCGGATGCGGGTGGCGGCCGTGGCGGGCGCGCGGAAGCGCCCTATAAGTCCGAGGGGGAAGGCAGCTCGTGCACTGTCCTCTCCCTGGAGAAGCAGCCAAGCCACAGCCAGCCACTCCACTCAGGATGATCCCGGAACGTCAGGGAATGGCCTCAGGTTCCCTGATTGCTGCCGAGCTCACCCAGCTGCCCAGTCTGCTATCCAGTTCTCTGCACCAGCAGCTCCGGAGAACACATCTGGTCACTGGCGTCACGGCCCAACCCAGACCCACTGGATCAGGGCACCAGGCCAGGACCTGCATCGCAGGCAGTCCCCTCCTCATGCCACCTGGAACCCCCATCCAGGTTCCCTGGGCGTGTCTGCATCTCCTCCAAACCCACTTGCTCCATACACTGTGATTCTTCACTTCTGCTGGGGCTGGCGATATGCACAGACTTTCACTGGCTCGGCATCCGATCCGACGGGGATCAGAATCTGATGCCTCAGAAACAGAAGGGAGCGGTGAGAGTCCGACCGTTCCCACCACGGCCCACTCCGGGGCCAGCGAGGGCTGACCAGCCCAGGAGAGGGACCTGCTGATTCCCCTCCCACCCTCGCGGCGGTCGGGGGTGCCCTCAGGCCCGGGGCTGTCACCGCGCGCACAGCACACCCGTGGGGCCCTAATCACCCGGGAAGCTAAGACCGCAGGTGCCGAGGCGCCCGGGGTTCATCTGGACACTACGGCCCGGCCACGGCACCATACGGACTTATAGGGCGGTTCCGCGCGCCCGCCACGGCCGGCGCCCGCCACGGCCGCCACCCGCATCCGACACACGCGAGCTCCGCGGCGCCCGGCACCGAACGCACGGCAAGGGAAAGCAGGCCGGCGGTCCAGCGCGGGTCCCGCTGTCCCTCCCTAAGGTGGGGCTGGCAAGGGAGAGAGCAGGGGAGGCGCACACCTACCGCCGCAGCGAAGCAGCTCCGCAGGGCCTCGAACTCCTGCGCACAGAGGTCCTTCGTCAGGCGGCCGCCTGGGGTCGTGGACGCCTGCACGCACCTGCCGTAGGCTGCTGCCTGGGGGCGGGTGTGGAAGGCGAGGATCGCGGCGGCCCCCGCGCCCGCCGGCCACCCGGGGCAGACCCCGCCCGCGCCCCGCCCCGTCGGTCACCGCCCCACCCGCGCAGGCCCTTCCTGTCCCGTAGGCACTGCCCCGCCCGGCAACTCCTCACCTCGGCCCCACAAGCCGCTAGGCGTTCGGGGAAGGCGCGGAGGCGGCCTCGCACGCGCCCCCACACCGCTCCGTTCCCCGACATGAGAGGCTCCTCCTGGCACCCATGGGCGCCGCCATCTTAGGTCCATCCTCTTCCGGCGCCCTGCGGCTCGATAGGCGCTTCTTCCGCCCGCGGCCTTCCCTGCGCTTCTTGACTGGCCAGGCTTCCCCAGCCCCCGCCCCTCTTCCGGGACGGTGCCCCGATCTCCCCGAGCTCTGCCAGTGGCTCCTGGATTTGTCTGTCTTGGATCTGAGACTTCGGATTGGCTCAGGCTCAAGTTGTTTGTCGAAGTCGGCGCCGGGACCCGCCCCACGCGAGCGATTGGCCATCCGGGCCAGGCGCGCTCGGTGATTGGAGGGGGTTCGGGGCCGCGCCCGCGGGCGGGGCCGGAAGGTGACCGGCATCATGGCGGCCACGCCGCCGCTGCGGGACCGTCTGAGCTTCCTGCACCGGGTGAGTGCGGGCGGCCGCGGCCCCACCCAGCGCCCGCTCGGCCCCTGCCGGGGTTTTCTCCCGGGCTCGGCAACTCTGCCGTCCCCCACCGGCCCTCTCCGTCCCCAGGGACGCGGCGTGGACAGGTCACGCCGACCCTGCGTCTGACCCACCGGGGGCAGTGCGGCCCCGGGGACGGAACCCGAACTGGAAAGGCAGCTGGGAGCCCCGGTTTCTGGTTTCTTGCCCAGCCCAAAGCAGCTTTGCAGAAAAACACAGCCCCGGAGAATGTCCCAGATAAACCTAGCCGGACACCCGGGACGTCCCTAGCCCGGGGGAAAGCGCTGAGCTCGGGTCCAGTCCGTGCCAGGAGCACCGAGGGAGGAGTGGGGCTGGGCAGCGTCCGGGCAACTCAGCAGTTGTGTGTGGGTTAGGGTCCCATCCCCGCGCCGGCCGGAGGCGGGCCCTGTCCTTCCTAATCCTTAGCTTCCAGGGGCCTTCAGTCCCTTGAGAAAGACCTCCTGACTTGTAGGAGACCCGGGTTCACAATCGTGAGCCTTTCTCAGCAAGTGCTTCAAGAAGCGGAGGACGGGGCCTGTCGTTGGTGTGCCCAGGACACAAGCGGGTTCTGCTGGCGGCCTTGAGCTCTCTCAGGCAGGTGTTCACGGGGCTGGCCCCTCAGTTCTGTCAGTGCAGAACCTCTACTCTGTGCCGAGGGTTCTACGAGTCTCTCCAGCTCCCTTTTGGGTCTTGGTGGACAAATAGCGCGAGTAGGGCACGTACGCAGCCTCACACGACTTCCAGGCACCTGTCCTTGGGACCCCGGACAGCTGTGATTCAAACTGTAGTCCACAGTAAGCGCCTCAGGGAGTCCACGTGTCCCTGACGTTGTGCGTCCAGCGTCCTCACCGAGATTCACGCTCCCCCCGGTGCGGAACGAGGTGGGAATGCGTGTCTCGGTTTTTAGCCCGGTAATGCTCACTTCTCAGGACTCTCGCTCGCTCCCTTTCAGCTCCCGATTCTCCTGAAGGGAACATCAGATGATGATGTCCCGTGTCCGGGCTACTTGTTTGAGGAGATCGCCAGTATCCTTCGTCGTCACCCACGTGCAGGGCCCTGGAGCAGCTTCTCCTGTCCGGAGGAGGTCCACAGCTCCTTTACTGTAGAGACCAAGTGTGGGTGGCTCCAGAAGCCTCATTACTGACCTTGCAGGGCCCAGGAGGCCCTGGAAGCCCCAAGCTCTGGAAACCGGGACCTGGGGTGGGTGTTTTCGGGAGGACTCATGAGAAGTCCAGTGGCAGGGAGGCCTGGTTCTCTCCCCAGCCAGGCCCTAGTGTGACCTGGGGTCAGCTCGCTCCTTCCCTAACCCAAGCACCTACCAGAAATCTCCCACGAGTCCCTGGGCAGCAGTCAGTGCCTCCTGGAGTACCTTTTGAATCGTCTGCACAGTGGCTCTGGCCGAGTGAAGCTCAAGGTGAGTCCCTGCACGGCCCCCGCAGACCCTCCCCTGGGTTGGGGCCCCGGCTCCCGCCGGTGGCTGGCGAAGCAGGAGGACGCAGCGAGTGGGTGTAGGCTGCCCTCTGGGCTGTGCTGCCCTGTGTGACTGTCCCCCAGGTGCTGAAGATCCTGCTCCACCTGTGTGGTCACGGCTCCTCGTCTTCCCTGCTCATCCTCAAACGCAACCCCGCCTTCATCCAGGAAGCTGCAGGTACCGGGCACAGGGGAGAGAGCAGCCAGGGTCCCTCAGCCGACCGCCAGAGGCACCCCCCCGCAGCTCCGGTCTTCTCCCCAGCACCCCATACTCCAGCTGCCACCTTCTCTGACCTGAGCCTTCCCCTTTTGGCCCTTGCTGCACCTGCCGCATGGGGCAGAGTGGCTTGTTTCTGCCTGTGTGCCCTGCCAGGCCTTGGCGGCCGAGACCTGTCCTGCCTGTTCTAGTACCTGGCATACCAGAGGCACTCTGCAGGCCTCTGTGCCGTCTCCCATGTCACAGGCTCTGTCTCCTTACCAGGGCTGCTCCTCAGGGCCCGAGACAGGGAGCGCTACGAGCTTCTGCTTCAGAAGGTCTGTGGGAGGCCATCAGGAGGGGTGGGGCTCTGGCCTGTCGTGGTCTAACTCCGTGTCTCACCCCCACCTGCACTCAGGCCGGGGGCTGTCATACATCTTTCTCCCTGACTAGGACTTGGGGGGATGTAGCCTGAGGCCTTCCCCTCAGGTAAAGCAGGAGTTCTGGCCGCTGGTGGTCTCGGGGGCACAGCACCCCCAGACCCCACCACACGCAGGGCTTGGCCTTCAGGCAAGAACTGTGCCCACTGAGCTGTCCCTGAGAAGGGAGCACCAGGGAGGGGGACTGAGTGGCTCTTGACACCTGGTGCTCACCAGGGACCCGTTATGCAGCACATCCCACCCGCCAGGTGCTGGGATACCTCCCACACCCCGAGACCACTGTTGGCCCTTCATGGAGGGCAGGGCTGAATGAGGGTAGGCACTCAGGGCCCGGGAGAGCATTACCGCACAAAACCCAGACGCTGCCCCAGGTGTCTGCCGGGGCTTGTGTTTGCCCCAGTGGGCTCCCCAAAACTTGTGCACGGAAACAGCATGCTCGTTGATCTTCGCTGACCAGTGGGTCTCGGCGGGGCCAGCGGCGCCCGTGCGAGTCATCACGTCTGTCCCCGCCCCTGGAGCGTGGGTGGAGTGGCACAGGATGCGGCAGACAGCGGTTCTCTGTCGGCACCAAAGCCTCTCTCACCATAGGGCAACTACCAGTGAGCAGTCTCAGTCCGCTATGCTCTGAGTGCCGACCCCGGGGGACCGTGCCACCGGCCGTGGGGAGGTGGGGCTGTGACAACAGGTGGCTCTGGGGCAGGAGGCCCTGCGGAGGACTGCCTCGGCTCACGCAGGAGGGGCCAGGTGCCCTCCCTTGTCCATTGCTGGTTCAGCTTCCGGCCACCAGTCCTGGCTGGGCCCAAGGGCTGATGTGTGCGCACGCTGGGCCATCTGCCAGGGTGGAGACGGGACAGCGCTGGGGGTGGGATGTGAGACACGAGACACGTGTGTGACAGAGGAGACAGGGAGAGCCTAGGGTCATTTAATCGTTTCTGAGAAAATCTCATTTGCCACAACTCACAGTTTTTGAAAGATGGAACTTGAAGGCCGTGATAAAGAACGGGGGTCTAATCATCAAGTCCCTGGGAACCGGGGTTTGAATTGGACGAGATTCACTTGTGTCCCCTCTGGGTGGAGAGTGAGTTGAGGGAGGTAGTTAGGCTGCCAGTGCAGGAACTCAGCTGAGAGAGATAGCAGTGGGGTCGGGGAGAGGGGCCCCTCGTCACACTCTGCAGGTTGAATCACAGGCCTGGCTGCCGTGCGCGTGAACAAGGGGGCAGCCAGGGGCTGCGGGGGTGCGGCCTCCATGGGCCAGGATGGTGGTGTGGCTCTGAGAAGCAGCCTGGGACAGTGGGATGAGGGGATCTAGGGGCTCCCCAGGCTTTGGCCAAGGAGCAGAGGTGTTTTGGGGAGCGGCAGGTCCCCCAGGCTGGTGGCTGCCATAGGGACTTAGACCTGGAAGTGATGTCATGTGGGGGGTTTGAGATCAGACCTGTGCTTCAGGATGCTTACCCGGACCCTGGGCATGCCGGGGTCACCTGCCAGGGGTCAGAGCTCTAGGGGCGCATGGGGGGCCTAGGCTGGGATGGGCTGCAGCTCAGCACCCCTGGGGGGTCAGCAGCACGTGCTCAGTTCTGTCTCTCTGGCTCTGCCCACAGTGTTCTCAGGGCCTCCAGATCCTCTCCATGGAAACAGCTTGTACCAGAAGGTGCGGGCGGCCGCCCAGGTGAGTCCAGGATTCAGGTCAGTCCCAGGACAGCGACGAACATTTGTCCTTCTCCCGCCACCCCGGGACCCTGGCTCTGCTCCTGCTGCGGGACCAGTTTCCCCGAGCCTGGTCCTCAGAGAACCATGGGGACGGGGGGACAACAGCCAGACGGCATGCGCTGAGCGTCCTTCTCCTCCTCGTCTAGGACTTGGGGAGCGCCCTGTTCTCTGACAGCTTGTCGCCTCCACCTCCCTCCCAGCCGCCCAGGGCCCTGCCTCCCACAGGTACGTGACCTTGTCTGTCCCTGCCACCGAGTTGTCCCTCTGGGCAGGGCTTGGGGTCCCTTCTCCCCACCTGCTGTCCTTGGCCAGCACGCTGCTCTGTGCAGGGCTGAGGATGGTTGGCCACGCTTGCGGCTGACGTGGGCCTTGCCCGCAGGCATGGGCTCGCAGTCCAGACCCCAGAGCGCTCTCCAGGGCTTCGGCTACAGCAAGGAACGGGGCCACACAGGTGAGTGCTGCGGGGTCTCCCGGGTGCAGGGCTGAGGGAGGGCCTGGCAGCTCAGGCCTGCCAAGGTGTGGAGGGCCGTCTGGCCGGGCTGGTGTGCCTGGCGCCTGCGGTCTTCTCTGCCCGGGCCTGCGGGACAACGAGGCAGGGCGAGTCTCCTTCACCAGCAGGAGAGAAGCCGGGCTGAGCTTCAGCTGCACATGTGGGCGTGCAGCCCCTGGCTCCCTGAAGGGCTGGAGGGCAGAGGGTGCTGGGCCTGGCTGGGACGGAGCAACTCCGAGCGGGCGCGGTGCTGGTCGCGGGTGGAAGCAGCCGGCCCTGTGTGCGGGGCGTGTGCCCGAGGCCTGCCGCGGTGGCCTGTGTGCTACCCGTTCTTGTCACAGCTCTCAGACCCCCCAGTGCTTGGGGAGCACTGACTCCTAAAGCAGGTCTGGCTCAGAGGCCTCGCCTCTTCCTAACACGGGGGTGACGGTGGTTGGTCCCTGTAGGGCACTCGTGGGAAAGGGCATGAGCTGCCGAGGGGATTGAGCTCCAGCGCAAGTGTCACCTCACAAGGTCCCCTGCTCCCACACGGGGCGAGGGGACCGGGGGCATGGTTTCGCCGTAAGCTGTGGAGCGCCCAGGCTCCGTCAGGCCTGGGGATATACCGAAGCAGGATTTCTTGGGAAAGCTTCTGGAAGGACCCAGATCCCTCCTATGGTCTCTGTTCTGAACTACAGCTCAGTTGTCTTCTGGAAAGACCCAGATCCCGCTCGTGGTCTCTGCTCTGAACTACAGCTCAGTTGTCTTCTGGAAAGACCCAGATCCCCCTCATGGTCTCTGTTCTGAACTACAGCTCAGTTGTCTTCTGGAAAGACCCAGATCCCCCTCATGGTCTCTGCTCTGAACTACAGTTCAGCTCTCCACCTTTTGGGCCCTGAGTGGGAGCAGTGTCTCCTCCTGGGAGATACGGGAGAGCATGGGGACGGGACCAAAGAGGGCTGTCACCCTCTCCCTGTGGCGCAGGTTCTGCGGGCGAAGCCTTCCTCTCCACCATCCAGAAGGCTGCAGAGGTGGTGGCCAATGCTGTGCGCCCCGGGCCCGAGAGCCCTGGCACCCAGAGGTCCCTCCCGCGGGGCGATGCCTACCAGCCTGCCATGACCCCTTCAACCAGCTGTGGTGGCCTGGTTGTTGGGAAGCCGCTGTCCGGAGCCCTCCCAGGTGCCCGAGGAAGTGGTGAGACTCTTCTGGGGGCTCTGGCTTTCCCTGCCAGGGTTTGGGTGCGCAGCCCCTCCCTGTTCTCTGCTGAGGGGAGGGGGACGGTGGGGAGGGAGGGGCAAGACTCCTTTAGTAGCAAGAGCCGCAGGCTCCTGGCTCAGGGAGGGAGCTGTCGAGACGCGGGGGAGGAAGGCAGCATGCCTTGCATGGGGTCGGGGAGCCCCGCTCTGCTGGTCCAGCCACGCCTCAGAGGCGGCATGCTTTCCCATGCTCCCTTGGCCGCGTGGCGCCCCACAGAGCCTTTCACCGACTTGGTGCACGTTTACCGTGGCCTCTACGGTGGTTTCCTTGTCCTATAAAGGTTACGTGCAGCATATGGACTCTGCTTTGCCAGCCTCTTGCCAGTTGCTTGGGGTAGAAATGCAGGTGTGACAGTCCCAAAGGCTCCCTGTGCTCAGATACAGATCTGGGACCCCAGCCCAGCTGCTGCTGGTTCAGCCAGGACAGCAGTGACTCCGGGGCCAGGGCCAGCCCCCACAGCACGCACATCCCACGGGGGGCAGCAGACAGCAGCACAGGTAGATCACAGAGCCGGGTGTGTGGCAAGGAAGGACAGCGGGATGGGCGTCAGGGTGATCTGTGCCTCTGCCTCTAGCAGAGGCTTCTGGGAGTTCGGCTGGCGTGAAGGAAGAACAGCAGGACTTCCTGAGAATTGAGTGCTACCCGGTCAGGCCCTGCACCTCCTGCCACGGGCCGGCACCCCCCTGGCCTTTGGTGCCTGGCGCTGCTGGGTCTGCATGGGCTGGCCTGAGGGCAGGCGTGTCCCGGGCCAGCGGTCCCTGCCCTGAGCCATCCGTGTGAGGGGTGCCCTGCTCTGTCCCTTGTCACCTTGTGCCTGGTGTCTTTCTGGAGCTCAGGCCCTTCCCTGGGTTTCCTGGTCCAGGTGCCCTGGGGAGGGCGGTATGAGGTGGGTCAGAGCCCCCCCTCCCTGCGATCTCACCCCCGGTCTTGTCTCTCACAGTCCTGAGACCCCAGCCTGGCCAGGCTGGAGGGGGCTGGGACGAGACAGACAGCAGCTCCAGCTCCCAGACTTCCTCCCAGGAGAATGGTGACCCGAGCAAGGCCTCGGACTCGGGCAGTCGGTCGGGCAGTGACAGCCCCTCAGCGACCAGCCAGGCACCCAGTGACCTGGCAGAGCGGTGAGTGGGCACCATAGGGCGTCTTCCTGGTCCTTTTTCGGGTCCCAGCCTGGGTGGAGGCCTGATGTGGAGGAGTCTTTCTCCAGCCCTGACCACTGTGTCTCCAGCAGGGTTGAGGCCATGACCCTGAGTGACTGCCAGCAGGAGCAGAGCCTGGTCCAGACCGTGACACATGGGCCACGTGCCTTTCTGAGCCGAGAGGAGGCACAGTGTTTCATCAAAGAGTGAGTCCCCCACCACCCCCGCTCTGGGCCCCCGGCACCCACGCCCGCGCCCCCCTCATGGCTGCCCCTCCTGCAGGTGTGGATTGCTCAACTGCGAGGCCGTGCTGGAGCTGCTGACCCGCCACCTGGACGGGCCCAGCGAGTGCACGCAGATGGTGAGGCCCGGCCCATGGGGCGGGTGCGTGCGGGGGCAGGGGAGTCGGCCGCCGTGGCTGGTGGCCTCCTCAGTGGGGGTCTGCCCTGGGCAGGAGGGGGAGTGAGTATGGGATTCCAGGGGGCCTGCCCCGGGGCTTCCCCAGCTTGGGGCTGCCGTTGGGCCGAGAGGAGGAGGGGAGCTGGTCAAAGGGGCCTCCCTCCTGGGTGGACCCTGCTGACCTTCTGTGTGCCTGGCAGAGAGCCCTGGGCGCCATTGCATCCCTGGGGCGCACCGACCTGCTCTCCCAGGAGCACATCCTGCTTCTCACCCGGCCACGGCTACAGCAGCTCAGTGCAGGCAGTCCCGGACCTGTGACCAACAAGGCCACCAAGGTGGGCAGCAGCCAGGGCACAGACGAGTGGATGAGGGGATGTGTCAGGAGTCCCACATCTGTTCCGTCCAGGCTTTTCCAGCCTTTCCCAGACGTACCTGTACAGCCCTGCTCCTTGCTGTGCGGGACAACTCGCGCCCTTAGAACAGCAGCTGGGGTCCCCGGCTCATGGCATTCCAGGCTCGCTGGCCTCTTTCAGTTCCTGGAACCTGCCAGTTCACCTGCCTTACTGCTCAGTGGCTCTGCATGCAGCTCCTCCCCACTTGGCTCAGCTCACAGGCAGCCTCCTGCGGGAAGCCCTCCTTGCTTGCTCAGGTGGACTTATCTTTCTCTTCTCCACCCTGGGTCACAATTCATGGGTCTGTGCTTGGCTCCCAGATCCCTTTCTGGCTCCTGGAGGGTAGCAATGGTTTTGTTCCTCCAGAGTCCCTTTTCCACTCCGCCTGAATGGCGTACAGGCCACCTGACTCTCACTGGGGACCCTCTGGGCAGCGCCCCGCAGCTGGGTCCCGGCACCTCTCTGCTGTCGGCATCTCTGGCTTCTCCGTTCCTCTGTGGCCACAGAAAACTCAGCTCCTTAGTTGCTCGTCTTTCAGTTGTCCTTCTTCAAAGAATTAGTGACCCAGTGACATATGAGCCCCAGTCATAGTGGGATTTCTGGGGACGAGAAAGTGGGAGGAAGCCTTGTGTGCAGCAGTGGGGAAGGACCAGAGGGTTTAAGGCCCCTTCCTTCCCTCGGCATCTGTGCCAGGTGCTGGCGTGGCACCCGACAAGGGACCATCTCTCCCCAAGCCGGCTCGTCGTGCAGCCAGGTTCACCGACACGCAGACGTCGGCTGTGTAACAGCAGGCGTGGCCGTGGGCGGGTGCAGAGGGCATGGCCAGTGCTGAAGCAGGTGGGGGGATGACAGGAGGGAGGAGGTCTAGGTGGGCAGCCGAACGGCCTGCTTTCTGGGCAGGGGTGCTTGGGAGGGGGGTGTCTCTGTGCCCCCAGGGGCGCACTGGAACCCTCAAGTCAGTCCTCTTTCCTTCCATGTCCAGATCCTGAGGCACTTTGAAGCTTCCTGCCGACAGCGGACCCCCGCCCGGAGGCCCCTGGCTGAGCCGGGCCCGGCTGCTCTCCACATGGGCCCCTCAGACCTGCTGACCGACGCCATGCCTTTCGCCGGGGGCCAAGCCTTCCTGCAGCCTCTGAATCCCACGCTCTTCTCGCTCCAGGGCTCTGCACTCCCCCCTCCCCTGGATGGCTCTTCCCTCTCAGTCCCCAGGGATGCTGAGGAGGCAGAGACCAGACTGGTGGGTTCCAGAGAGCAGGGGGCCCCATCTGAGTGGAGCCCATTGGGCACAGGCTCCCCAAAAGGAGCACCAGAACGTAGCCCAGGGCCCAGCAGCTGCCTGCAGAGCCCGGCAGCCAGTAGCGGCCGCAGCTCTTTGTTCGCTGGAATGGAGCTGGTGGCTTGTCCCCGCCTGGTGGGGGCCGGGACTGCCACAGAAGAGGCCCCCCAGCCCCCCTGGACGTTGTCACAGAAGGTGGCAGCCAGAGAGCCTCCTGGCCCAGAGCCGTCAGCTTTCCCATTTTTAAACTCATGACCTGGCCAGCCTGAGCCACGCGTGGAGTCCTCGTGGCCTCCGGCCTGTAACTCCCAGGACCCCATGACTTTGTGCTGTTCTGTTTGCCCACAGCCCCCATGTCCCACCAAGGAGTGGTTCCCCTTGGGCATCTGTGGCAGCCCTGCTCTCCCTCCAGCTGCTACCCTTCGCTCACAGAGGACGAGGTGCAGGCCGCTCACCGAACTGATGGAACAGCCACTCGTCAAGCGTGGGTGATAGGCCAGGAGTCTGCGAGGTAGATGGAGCCAGGTGGCACTGTGCAGAGGAGTCTACGGGGGCCAGCTCCCAACCCAGAGACAGGCTCCCTGTTCTCCTGCAGGAGAAGATGGACCCCCTCACACTGGGCCCTTCTTGTGGGTGTGGTGGCCGCGCAGGGAGAGCCGTGCTGGTTTCTAGGCAGAATTAGGAGCTGGGCGGCTTGTTCAGATAGGCAGCTGGGGGCCTGGACTGCTGGGTCTTCTGCCACGCAGCCGTATGTGTGGCCCCATCTGCAACCAGGCCCCTCTCCCCGTGGCCAGGGGGATGGGCAGGGGGAGCCGTGGGGCAGAAGGCACAGCATGTCCTGCCTGGAGGGGACAGGAGGGGAGGCCTGGCTCCTCAGAGCACACTCACGGGTACCAGGGAGAGGGGCGTCCAGCTCCTCTGTGGGGGATGGGTCAGGAGGAGGCTGAGCCCAGGCCATGGCCCTTGCCAAGCTGCTCCCGTTTCCAGGTGACCACCGAGAGGAGGCTGTGGGGCTGCCTCAGTGTCCCCCCCCCCCCCCCCGTGTCTCCCTTACCAGAGGCTAGCTGTTTGGACTTGAATCCCTGTAGAGCAGGCAGGCTGACAGCAGGGCCTTGGCAGTGTGGACCTCAGGGTCCTCTGGAGACCCACTCCTGCCTCGCAGAAACAAGGCTTTTTGTGGATTTGGAACCGCTGCCTGGGTCTTTGTTTTTGAGCTCAGATCGCTGCCCCCCTGGGGGTATAAGCAGCCGAGCCTCTGCGGTGCAGATGACTGAACGAGCCACGTGTGGCCCCCGGAGCTGTGGCTGCTTCCTGCAGACTGCCCGGGGCTCTCACACCACCTGAACGTCCTGAGTAAACACGAGTGTTTGCACGGACGCTGTTTTTCTTTCCTGTGTGTACGCGCGTTTCGGTGAAAACAGCATTAACGAGGGGCGCACCAAGAGGACTTTCTGACAGTAGGACAGGTATGGTTTCTTCCTTAAATGCTGGGGAGAACGCCCCAGTGGGGTCGTCTGGTCCTTTAATGTTAACTGTGAGGTTTTAATTCTGAAATTAAGTGTCTTAAGCAGGTGCAGGGCTCTTCAAGTTTTCTCATCCCACATGACTGTCAGGAATTTGTCTTGCAAGGACTTAGTCCATTCCACAGAAGCCTGCTGTCTGCATGGTCTGTAACAATACTCCATCCTTCATTTCTCACGTTGATGACTTTTTCCCACTCTTTCTTGGTTAGTCTGATGAGAAGTTTCTTAATATTTTTTTCAAAGAACTAAATCTTTGGTTTTATTTATTTATTTTACTGTTTTTATGTTTTGTATTTTATTGCTGTCTTTTATTATTCCTACTGTTTTGGGGTTATTTTTTCCCTTTTTTTTCCTAGTTTCTTTAAGGTGGAAGCTTTGATTATTGATTGAAACCTTCGATTATTGATTTGAGACCTTTCTTATTCTTTTTCTTTTTTTTTCTTTTTTTTTTTAAGATTGTATTTATTTATTTGACAGAGAGAGAGAGACAGCCAGCGAGAGAGGGAACACAAGCAGGGGGAGTGGGAGAGGAAGAAGCAGGCTCCCAGTGGAGGAGCCTGATGTGGGGCTCGATCCCAGGATTCTGGGATCATGCTCTGAGCCGAAGGCAGACGCTTAACGACTGTGCCACCCAGGCGCCCCTGAGACCTTTATTTTTCTAACATTAAAATTTTAATGTTGTGAGTTTCTCTCCAGACAGTGCTTTGATTGCATCTGTTGAATTTTGATAGTTTTATTTTTTTTAATTTTTATTTATTTATTTTAGACATACAGCAAGGGGAGGAGCAGAGAGAGAGGGACAAGCAGACTCTGTGCTCAGTCCCACAACCCTGAGATCATGACCTAAGCCGAAATCAAGAGTCAGTTAACTGACTGAGCAACCCAGGCACCCCGATGATAGTTTTATTTTTATTTAGTTCAGAATATTTTCTAATTTCCCTTGCGATGTCCTTTTGTCTAATGGGTTATTATATGTGTCTTTTTATGTTATTACCCTTTTAATTCTGATTTAATAAGAACATGTTTTCTATAACTTCAGTTCTATTGTTCAAGATTTAAAACTTTTGTTGAAGTTTGTTTTATGGCCCAGAATATATAGGCTATCTTGGGGAATATTCCATGTGCATGTGGTCTAGAGAACTACAGACCAGTATCCTTCATGAGCATAGGTTTGGTGGGGTTTTTTTTTTTTTTATCCTCAACAAAATATTAGCAAAATGAATCCAACAATATATAAAAAGGTTAATATGTCACCATAAGTGGAGTTTATCCCCGGGATGTAAGGCTGGTTCAACCTCTGAGTATCAGTATAATTCATCAAATTAACACACTTATGAAGAAAAATCATGTTTTATGCAGAAAACACAAGAGACAAAATTCAGCATTTCATTCATGAAAAATCTTTGCGATGAGAAATACAATTTCTTTCACCTGGTTCCAGAGCTAACATCATACTTAATGGTGTAGGACTGAATGCTTTCCCCCCAAGATTGGGAACAAGGCAGTTGTATCCATTCTACTTCTGTTCAGCATTGTACTGGAAGCCCTGGCCAGTTCAATGAAACAGGAAGAAAGGGGGGGCAAATACATTGGAAGGGGAGCTGTTATTCACAGATGTTACTGTCTATAAACTCCCATAGAATCTACAAAAATGCCTAAGACTGATAGTGGGTTTAGAAAGGGCACAGGCTATGGGGTGAATTATACTACCAACTGTATTTTTCCACACTAGTAATAACACCATATACTGAAAGAAGTCAATGAAGGTCTAAATAAACCGAGAGGTATACCATGATCATGGATTGAAAAACTTCATATTATTAAGATGTCGATTCTCCCCAAATTCATCTACAGATTTAACATAATTGTCATTGAGGGATGCCTGGGTGGCTTAGTGGGTTAAGCGACTGCCTTCGGCTCAGGTCATGATACCGGGGTCCTGGGATTGAGCCCCACGTGGGGCTTCCTGCTCAGCGGAGAGTCTGCTGCTCTCTGCCCGCTGCTCCCTCTGCTTGTGCACTCGCTCTTTCTCTCTCTGACAAATAAATAAATATATAAAATCTTACAAAACAAAACATAATCCTCATCAAAATTCCAGCTGGTTTTTTTTGGTAGATGGTAACAAGCTGATACTAAATTTATAGGAAAAGTCAAAATAAATTGAATAGCCAAGGTAATTTTGGAAAAGAAGAACAAAGAGGACACCCACTACCTGATTTGGAGATTTACTGTCAAGCAGCACTGACTGTGGTGTTGGTGAAAGTTCAGACACAGATCACCAGGCCAGTATAGACAGTTCAGAAATGGACCCATACAAATATGGTCAATTGATTTTTCACAAAAGTGTGGAGGTAATTCAATGGAGAGAGGAGAACCTTCTAACAGGTGGTACTGGGATAATTCAACATCCATGCACAACCCCCCCCCCCCCCGCCCAAAATCCCATACTTCACACCTCATACTGAGATTTTCTCAGTTGAACCATAGACCTAGATAGGAAACCACCGGATGGTCTTGAAAGATGAGGGGCGGTGGGCCTCGGGTGCAGGGTCGGTGACCAGGCCCTGGGACAGGGCTGCCTGAGGAAGGGCACCAACGGGCCCCTGGGACCTGCAGGTGTCAGCCCTAAATGGAGCTTTGCCTGGAGGGGAGTGCAGCAGGACCCACGTGTCCAGACGGGCCTCAGACAGGAGGGAGCCTGGAATCCCGTGTGTAACCGGGGACCGCGTGGGACTCCGCGGGACGGCGTCGGCGACCAGAGATTGTTGGGGCCCGGGGCCGCCTGGGTGTCAGCACAGGCCGGCTTGGTCTGGGGGAACTCTGCCCAGAGCGCCACGCCGCCCACCCCATGCCGGCTCCTTCTCCTCCCTGAGGCTCCGCCCAGGTCCCGCCCCACACTAGCCGAGGCCCCGCCTCCTCCGGCTGCTCCAATCGACGGCCCGCTGCGCCTGGCGGGGTTGGGGCTCAGCCCTTCGCGGCTCCTCCCACGCCTCAACGTCCCGAAGGACAGCCCAGGGGCCCAATGAGCTCTCCGGACGGCCGGAGCGGGCAGCCGGCCGGCCAATCCGGAGGCGGCGCGGGCAGGAAAGGCGGGCCGCCGTGACGAACGGGGGAGGAGGTGCCAGGCTGGTTGCTGGTTGCTAGCTGCCGCCGCTCGCCCTACGGCCCGGCCGCTTCATTGTCACCTGGGCCTCGGAGCCAGCGCCGGGGCGCGAGGTCGCTCGCCCAAAGCCTGAGCCCCGGGCGTCCCACCTGGGAGGGCCTCGCACATCCCCCCGCCGGCCGGCCCCGCAGGCTCCGCGCCCCAGGCCCGGCTCGCGCAGGTGAGGGGTTTCCGCGCAGGTGAGGGGCCCGGCCCGCGCAGGTGAGGAGGGCTCGCGCGGATGCGGGTGTGCGGGGCCCGCGCGGGTGAAGGCTTCCCCCACCCCTTCTCCCCCGTGCAGGGGCGGGCGGGGGTCTGCACGAGGGAGCGGAGTCCAGTCGGCCGTCTCCGTCCCACCACCTTGAGCTAAGTCCTTGGGGGACTGAGAGCTGCTCGGTGGAGAAGCTGCCGGGGGTCCTGCGTCAGCCCGTGTTGAGGGGCCTGGGCAGAGGCTCGGGTGCTGGGACAGACATCTTTGTGTGCAAGGCGAGGTCTGGCCTGGAGGTTTCCAGGGAGAGGCTGTGTTTACCATCCCAGAGCCACGCGTGCTGCTGCTGCCCCAGCGGCTCAGCCGGCCAGCCTGGGTCCAGCCAGCCTGGGTCCCGCTGGGCGTGGCCAGTGCCCTGGAGAGAGGAAGGTGTTAAAATCACCCACACAACCGGAAATGCATGAGTGGGGACACCGGCCCAGTGAGGGACCGTTCTGTGCTCCGCGCTAGAGCTCAGGGGCCCTCCACTATGTGCGTGTGGAGGAGGCCACAGCACTGACCTGCGGTGGTCATGGTGTGTGCTTGCTGGCCCACCACCGTTCTCCGTGGCAGGGAGGGCTGTGCTCTTTCCTCCGTGGTCATTCCTGGTGCTGCCGGTTCATGCACTCGTCCACGTCTGTTGCTTGAGTGCCTGCCACGTGCTAGGGGCCGGGCTACGTGGTCCCTGTCCTCGTGGCACTGATGTTCTTACAAGGAGTCAGGCAGTGCAGACCAGTGGCCACACACTGACCTGTGTGGCCAGGTGAAGAAACATAAAGCAGGAGAAGGAAGCAACGTGATGGCGGCCGGTGGCTCTGTGAGTGACGCCCCAGGGGAAGAGGCCCCAGGCAGAGGGGCCGGCAGGTGCAGAGGCTTGCAATGGAAACAGACTGGCCCAGTTTGAGGAGCAGCAGGATGGCTGGTTTGGCTGAAGCAGAGTTAGGGGCAACGGGTGGGGGGCAGTGAGGAGGTCACAGAGAGAGCAGAGTCAGATCTGAGGGGTATTGAGTGTTTAGATTTTGTTCTCTGTGCCGGGGGGCTCTTGGAAGGTGTTGGGCAGGTTCGCAGTGTGATCTGAGACCTGGTGGACAAAGCTCAGCTCTGGCTGCCGCGTGGGGAGGGGCCGGAGGAGGGGCTGCTGGGCTTGTCCAGGTTCTAGGAGAGGCTGTGGAGGGAAGGGGTGTGTGGGGAGAGGGCAGCGGCAGCAGGTGTGGTGGGGAAGGGGAAGATGTTAGCATGAGATCCAAGTCCTTGGCCTGAGCCAGTTACAGAACATGACCCCTGGGGAGGGGACAGCTAGAGGCGGACGTCTGTTTTGGTCTTTGGGGGGCTGACGCGCCAGACGCCCGGCTGGTCCTGAGTCAGGAATTAGGGAATGGGTGGGGGCGGCAGGAACCTTCAGCCTCTGTTTGAAGCCTGGGCACCAGACGTGGGCCCCCAGGTGAGAGGCTGGGTGGAGGGGAGGCCAGGGCTGAGCCTGGGGACCTTCTGCCTTGAGGGTTTGGGAAGAGGAAGGGACAGCCAGGGAGATGGAAGCGTGGCTGGTGCTGGGGGTGCTGGAAGGGAGGGAGCAGCTGCCACAGCCAGGGTGCTTGGGGGTGTTCCTGGGGGCCCTGAGGAAGCGCAGGGGCTCTGCGGCCAGGGGAGTTGGTTATGGACCCTGGGTCGGGCAGCATGAATCAGACCAAGTCCGGGTTAGAACGCCTGTCATGGAGCGTCCTGCGTGCCAGCCTCACAGCCGCCTTGTCCAAACCTCAGGACAACCCCAGGAAGAGGCACTTTGTGACACCGTCTTACAGATGAAGGAGGGGCGGCTCAGACAGCTGGAGAACCTGTCCTGGGGTGGGGGGTCAGTGCTGCCCCCGGCCACCCTCGGGCAGGGTCCCTCCAGAGAGTTGTCACCTCAGCCCGGAGTCCTGCTCTGACAGGGACCCCCACACACCCCACAAGGATATGGCTGGGTGGCGGCGGGCTCCCTGACCTGGCGGGAGGTGGTACGTGGGGAGGCCTGGCTCCTCAGAGGGCGTCCCACTGCATTTCTTGCCTGCTCAGGGCCTGCTCAGCCTCCATGAAGGGCTCCCGGGCCAGCAGTGGTCCCTCCGGCGCCCCCGAGGGCAGCTCAGAAGGTGTGGACCTGAGCCTGACGGGCCTCCCTCCACCTGTGTCCTGGCGCCCCAGCAGCGCTTCCACCGCCAAGCCCATCGCCCGCTCCCTCTCCGTGGTCACGGGCAGTGAACCAAGGAGGAAGGCGCTGGTGAGTGCTGGGGCCGGGGGTGTGCGGGCGTCCCTGCATCACCCCCCCTCCTGAAGAGTCACCCCACCCCTCCACGGGCACCTCCTGTCTGTTGTCTGCCTGAGGCTGTCGCAGGCTCAGGAAGGACTCCTGCTGGTAGACCAGAGACCTAACTCACAAAGGGGTCAAGGCTAGGGTCGGTCAAGGGTCGGCCGGCCTGAGGCAGAGCCTAAATCCTGCTGGCACCCATCTCCCGGTCCCTCTTGCTCCGCCAATATTGGATTTATTTGCGTCCTCAAGGAGCAGGGCAACCCGTGGGGGAGGAGATGAGCTCCTGGCGGCCTTGAAGACAGCCTGGTGGGCAGGCCGGCAGCAGGTGCTTGGCGGGAGTGAGCCGGCCATGCTGCTCGGGTACCGGATGATGTGAGGGGCAGGCCGGGCAGCCGTTGCCAGAGCCTCCGGGCCAGGCCCCACGCGTTTCCTCCCGGACCCTCACCAGCCAGGGACGAAGGGTTCCCGCGTTGTTCAAGGAAGATGGGGCTTTGAGAGGCTGAGGACCTGGCCTAGCCCAGTGGGCCCTGCCCAGGACCCCACACTGTTCTTGTTCAAAGAATCAGGAGACCCCTCTCCTCTCCCTAAATCCGTTCTCCGAGGGCTGGCGTGGCGTGCGGTGAACTGGCGAGTGTCTGAAGTCTTCACCTCAGGATTGCTGATTTCTTCCTTTTACAGGAGGGGCCCGGAGGTTCCGGAGCCATCAACAACCTTCGCAGATCTAACAGCACCACGCAGGTCCGCCAGCCGCCAGCCAGCCAGGCCTGGACCAGCCCCCTCAGGTAGCCCCCCCACCCACGGGCCTCTCCTGCCTCTGTCAGCCCCCCTTCCAGCCTCACCAGGTTGGGCCCGGGCTGGCCACCAGGGCCTGATGTGAGCTGTCCGCGGGCCAGCCCTGTGGTGGGGGGTGGGGGGACAGGTGGGATGCATCTTGACCCATCTCCGTGAGTAGGGATGCGGACCCCCAGGCCAGCATCCCCCCGCCAGCTTCTCTCTCTCTGTCCTTGCTGTGCTCTTATCATGGGTGTCGGGGTGGCCGCAGTTCAGGTGGGAGCATCTCCTTCAGGTGTTCTTGTCAGATTATAGCTAAGCAACAGTGCACCAGGCTGTGGGCTGGGGGCAGAATTACGCAGTGGTGACCAGGCGCCTCCCGTCCCCTCGGAAGACCTGCCTGTCTGCGCTCCTGGAGCTGGCCTCCCCAGACTGACTGTCCCTGCTTGGCATCCTCTCTCCTGACCCAGGCCGGCCGAGCGCCCCCACTCCCTGACCCTCATCGAGGGCAGCTCCGGTGGGAAAAAGCGGCTGGCTGGGCTGAGCAAAGCTCCCAGTGAGAAGGGAGCCACGTGGAATGTCCTGGTAAGTGCCAGCGGCTGAGTCTAAGTGTCCCTGGGACAGTGACTGCCTGCTTCCTGCCTTGTGCTGGCCGCACCTGCGGGCGGGGCTGGCGGTGGGGAGGGAGTCAGTGTTAGCCGACTTCGGTCACAGCGTGACAAGTGGAGCAGGGGCACGGACGCTTCCAGCCCCTGGGCCATCCCGCCTGCGGGTGAGGCTGTGGGGACACGCCAGGGGCTTGGGGTCAGTGGCCTTCGGAGCACATCGTGGTCTGAGGTGGCTACTGTGTCACCGACAGGACGACCAGCCCAGGGCCTTCACCTCGCCACCGGACTGCCGGAGTCCGAGCACCGTGGACATGCCGGTGGGCCCACGGAGGAGAGAGTGCACTGTCCCCCTGGCCCCCAGCTTCACTGCCAACAACAGGTGAGACCGCCTGTGGGTACTCTGCGTGGCCCCGGCCACCTGGAGCTCCTGCAGGGGGCGCTGTTTGTCTTATTCGTTGGGGGACCTGCGTGCTCTGGAATGAGTGAACGCGTGAATGAATGAATGAATGAGGGAATGAGGGGCTGGCTTTCTCCACCCAAGGTCCCAGGGAAGGAGGCTGCAGGGAGGCATCTTGCACATAAGGCAGGGGCTCTTCTGGCCTGGGGGGCTCAGACGGGGCACACTCCCGCAGGCCCCACCCGCCCTCTCCCCTGCGGGGCAGCTTGCCTCCAGACGACCCGAGACGTCCGGCTTTGCCCCTGAAGAGGTCGGGCCTGGCGAGGCTCACGTGGGGCCGTGGGCCACTGTATAAGGCTCAGCAGAGGGAGGGGCAGACCGTGTTCCCTGCGGCCATACCTGCCCGCTGCATGCCAACAGTGGGGCTGTGTGCAGGCCATGGTGGTCCCTGGTCAGCCGTGCCGCCCACGGCAGCACGGAACCAGGCACATGCAGAGCGACAGCCAACATGGTGGGGTGTGCAGAGGGCCGGGCAGGCTGCGGCCTCGGCAGATGGGGCTGCCGGCCAGGAGTTTTCAGGGTGGGCGGGTGGCCTGGAGAAGCCTTGGAGGAAAGCGGGCTCGGCACGGCCGCCCTGGGCTCTCAGGGGTGCTGGTCCCCCTCGCTCTTGGCCTCGGGGGCGCCCCTGGGCAGAGGGACAAGGAGATACGTTTGCCTTGGCACGGAAAGAACTTCCCAATGCGGCAACCCTTTCCGGAAGGAACAATCTTTGAGAGAGGTGCTCTGGATGCGAGAATTTAAATGAAAATGTGCTTGTAATTTCTCTCAGTGACACCTGCACGCAGCTAAGATGTGGAGCTGGACCACAGACCTAAGAGGGAAACTAGCAGACCCGCTGCCCCTCCCCTCCCCCCCGGCGTCCTGCTCCCCAGAGCGAGCTGCTGCTTCTCGTGTTTTCTAGGAAGCACTTATCCAGGTTACACCAGTGTCGCTCATCGCTGACTGTCTTCCATGTGGAGGGTGGGGTTTCCACGCAGGGACCAGCACAGCTCTGCCTGGTCCGAATTCTGGTTTCCCATGGTTTTTTGCTGTGGGACTTGGGGCAGGTTACTTAACCTCCCTGGGCCCCAGGATCCTCATTTAGGCTAAGGGGTCATGCTTGTGTTTGCCCCACAGAGTCAGGAGGATGCAGTGGGGAAGACGTGAGCCTCTTAGAGCAGCGCTGTGCTCGAAGAGGGCTGTCGACATCTGGGACAGGCTGTTGTCTTTCCCAGAATTAAAGAGGGTCTTTTTTCCCACATGGTTGTCTGTGTCCCGGCCACGTGTCCCAGACTCGACAGCAGGGGCCCTCCCTGTCCACGTTCCTCTGGATAAACCCCTTGGAGCCTGGCTTTTCCCACCTGGGTCGGATGACTGCCCTCCCTGCGGGCCCCACGCTCGTGCCCACGGGCCACCCCCGGCTGCCCCCGCCTTCGGTGTGGGCCCTCCGTTCCCCCGTCTTCTGGGAGTACACCCTCCTGCAGACGCCCAGCGAGGATGCCGAGGTGCACGTGTGCCTAAAAATGCCGTGACCCTCAGCTCACTTGGAGTTTGGCTGGCAGAGCCCCAGGTCAGAAAACCTTCCCGACACCTGGAAGCCGTCACTCCGGCTCCACGGACAGCTGCCCAGGAGTCCTCTGCCGTGCCGATCCCCGGTCCTTTTCCAGGTCCTGCGTTCTCTCTAGAAGCACTTTGTGTCTCCCCCTCGCTTTCCCACGTGGAATCTTGAGGTGCCGCCCTCTGCCCTGGGTCTTCCCCACTCGCCTGCTGGCCTCGGGGGTCCCCCGTCCTGGACACTCGTGCTGCTCAGTCCCGGCAGATGTCATCCTGAGGTTCCCTTGGCGGTTTTCTTCCCTTTCTTTGCTCCGCCCCCCGTGACTGCGTTGCTGGGCCGGCGGGCCCCCCGGATGGATTCTCGTTGGCCCCACCCCGTCGTGCCCTCTGCCTTTAGCTTTGGGACCCCAGGGGCCCCTGTACCCCTGTGCGGCAAGCCTGCTCTTGTCTCCGTCTCTGCGTGGCCGAGCTGCGTGGCCCTCAGTCCCATAAGCTCCTCCTGTTCCCGAGGGCGGTTCTCACGCCGTTTCGTCAGCCACGTGGGCAATATTGAAATTGGCAAACCCTGCAAATAAGAGCTTTTCCCGCAGAGAACAGGCTGTTAAACATGTGTTGGCACAGCCTGGTCGCTGGGATGGGTTCTTGGAGACACCCTGTCCCCTGCTGAGCCTCGTCTCTGCCCGCCCTGTTTGTCGGCCCTTCGCATGTGTGTCTGTCCTCGGGTGTCTGGAATACGGGCTCCGCCAGCGCGCAGAGCCGTGTGGTGGCTCACATCGGGGCAACCGGGCAGGGGCCAGGCTGCTGTCCTGGGGGTCCGCGCCTGCCAGCGTCTGGGGCTCTTCTCTGGGCTGCTCAGTCTTTCCAGGGAGGGATTCTCTGGTCTCCCGACTTGGGGTTTGATTCCTGCCCGCCACTGCTGTGCGCCCCGTGGGAGAGGGGATGTGGGCGTCCTGCTCGGCACACGCTTCACTTCGTGGGCAGAGCCAGCTTCCCGTCTGGAGCACACGGATGGGCTTGGTGCCGGGGTGCCGACGGGGGGAAGGGATCTGGGGTACACCGTTGCTTTAGAAGAGCCAGGCGCCTGCGTCCTGCACCTCCGTGGGGCCATAGGGGGCAGAGCAGCCACTCCCATGATCCCATGGCCCCACGGCCCTGGGCGTCTCCTCCCTCCCTCCCCGTATCACTTACCACTGGCCCTTCTGTTTCTCATCCTGTAAAACGCTGTGGTCATGTGTTCGTGGCTGTCTCCTCCACATTCCCCTTGTCCTTGTGTGTCTATACCATGTGTATTCCTTCCGGTGGGTTTGAGAGGGGCAGAGAGAGGACTGTGTCTCTCGCCCTGTTTCACCGGCACAGAAAGGCCCATCCTCCGTGGACTGACAGTCTATGACCGGCCTCTCCCCAGCAGGCGTGTCTGCTGTCCGGGGCCTGGGTTTTCACAGCCTGCCTCGGGTTCTGCCCAGTGGAACGCCACGAGTGGAGCTCTCCTGGGTCCCAAGAAGCCCCCACTGTCGGTGTGGTGGCCGTGGAGGGGCCCCCAGGGACACTTGGATGATGCCGTGGTGAGCCCATGTCGGGGGTCCGTGCGGCCTCCCAGAGCCTGACGCCGCTCCCATCTCTTCCGGTAGGAGCAACAAGGGCGCCGTGGGGAACTGCGTCACCAGCATGGTGCACAACCACTACGCCCCCTCGGGGAAGGTGCCGCCCCCCAAGAGCTCCAACCACACGGCTCCCTCCCTCAAGTAAGGCCTGGCTCTGGGCCGGGGCGGGTGTGGGAGCTCGTGCGCCGGGAACAGCCCTCGCCGGGGCCCCGTGAGGTCTGGTGCTGCACCCTTGAGGGCACCAGGGAGACCACGTTCAGACCAGACCTGGGCGGGCAGTCGGGCCGGCCTGGGGCGCACCCCCAGCGTGCAGTCCTGCTGAGGAGGCCGCAGCCCCTCCTGGAGTCTCCAGCCCCCTGGCTGAGTCTGGAGCAGCCCCGCACGTGTCCCGGCACGCTCCCTGCACAGTGCGCTCAGAGTCGGGGAGTGCCCGTGGCCACCGTCTGGCTCCGGGATCCTGCGACTCTTGAGACCTCTTTGCATTTTTGAATGGAAAGAGCCTGTTAACCCTGGGTGCCACCAAAGGGGCCCTGTGGGGGGATCGACCAGCATTCGGGACCGGGGAGCAGGTGGTGCCCCCTCCTCGTGTCCTGTGGGTGCCTCCTTCCATCCCCAAGGCCCCCTGAGATGAAGCCGGGGTCACCCCCTCTGCTCTCAGGCAGAGCCGACTGCCCGGGCTGTGAGGGAGCCTGGGTGGGCCGCTGCGACCCTTTTCTGCCCTTTCCCGTTAGCAATATCCTCAAGGCGGCCACCAGTGAGGGGGAGAGCAGCTCCGCGAAGCCGCACAGGAACTTGGCCAGCAGCAACCACGTGGCCCAGAGCAACGCCGGGGTCACCCCGGGCCCGCTCAGACGGAAGGAGGTGACAGAGGAGGAGGCCGAGAGGTGACCAGGGCTGGGGGCCGGGAGGGGGCCTGAAGCTCCCATGATAGGAATTGCCACTTGAATAATTGTTTTGAAACACGGATGCTGACGAGCGCACATGTCGTGTGGGCCCGTTTGTACTAAATGTGAAAAAGAGGGATGCTGACGGGGCGGGGGGTCCCTTCCGGGATGATGGAAATGTTCTAACTGTTCTAAACCTGGGTCACACTGGCGGTCACACACGTCTGTCAGTTTATGCAAAATTATCGAACTGTGTACTTAAGATGGATACGTTTTACAGCTGGTCAATTACAACTCACTAAAGCTCTTAATCCAAGAAGCATTAAGTGGAAGGGAGATAAAAAACAAAAAACCACCAACAATCTTACGGCGGTTTCGGAGGCGGCCTCCGGTCCACAGCGTTGCTCATGGTCGGGAAGCTGCGGGCGATCCGAGGGTGGACTTCTCAGAGCCTCCACCGGCGGGCGGTCACTGCCACCATCCCGCAGGCTCCTGGGGGAGCCGGGTGAGGCCGGGAGCCCGCCGCTGCGTGCACCCCGCCCAGCCGTGCGTCAGCTGCACGGGCCCCTCTGTGCGCCTGTCCTGGGGCCAGCGACCACCTGTGACCAGGATGTTCCGTGAGGGCCTTTAAATGGTCCCGAGAGCCGAGGGGAAGACTTGGTAGTTTATGCAGCTTTACTGACCCGAATCTGGCAAAGTAAGACGCACCGTATAGCGAGACGGGTGGTGTGGGGAGTTTGGGCGGCCGTGCCCACCTGTGTTGTCTCAGATGCAGCCACAAGACACAGGATGTCTGTCACCCCCGCCCCCAGGCCTTTTATCCACCTTCTCCAGGCCCGACCCTGGCCGCGCCCAGCTGTCCCCTTAGGGCTTTGCCTCTTCTAGAACGCTCTGTGGCTGGAGCGCGTGGCCTGGGGCGTGGCTGTCTGTCCAGGACTAGCACCCACCATCAGGGCTGCAGCGTTACCCGCAGCCAAGCCGCGGGCCTTTGGGTCGTTTCCGTGACGGTGATGAGCGTTGGCGGAGGAGCGTTTTCGTTTCTGCGGGAACGTGTTGGCTTCTCCGCCACCCTGGGCGTTCGGGGGGACACGGCGGGGAGAGGCCGTCGCTCAGCCGCCTGGTTCCACGGGGGCCCGGCCTCCGTCTGAGCACTGCTCCACCCCCACCCCGCAGGTTTATCCACCAGGTGAACCAGGCTGCTGTCACCATCCAGCGATGGTACCGCCAGCAGGTGCAGCGCCGAGCCAGAGCCGCCCGCCTAGAGCCCCCGCTAACATCCAAGCAAGAGGTCAGCGAGGTCAGCGTGGCGTGTGAGCCATGCCCTGAGGACGCAGGCCAGAATCCCAGGGCTCCCAGCTGCATACAGTGGGGTTTCTGGGACTGATGGGATTGCAACCTGGGATTGTCCTGTGGGTCCACGTGCTGTCTGGGGGCCCCGTGTCCTTCCTGCCCTGAGTCAGGGCCCGGGCGTCAGGACATGCCTGTCAGCGGCACCCTGGGCTGAGCAGTCCGAGCGGGTCTCTGGCTGCAGGGTCCCTGCTCCAGATGCAGAGCTGTCCCCACCTAGGGGAGCCGCTGGCTGCCTGGAGGGAGACTTGTCTTCTCTGGGGCAGAGAAGTGGCATGTCGGCGGGCCCTGGGATCCCATGGAAACCCAGGCCTGGATTGGGCAACTCCATGTTCCCAGTCAAAGCAGCTATGGCTGTGGCTTTCACAGAAACAGCGGCGGCAGCTGGGAGAGGGGCTCCTAGGCCTGCACCAGCAGAAGGAGGCGGCCAGGAGGAAGGTCCGGGAGGAGAAGGCACGCCAGGCCAGGCGAGCGGCCATTCAGGTGCCCGGGGTGACCAAGGCAGCAAACGCTTGCTGGGTCCACCCCCTGTGCCCCCGGGGGGCCCCTGCCTGCTGCCTTCCCCGAGCCCTCCTTCCCCAAGCCCCTGGACGTTGGGCCTCAGGGCAGCTGGGCACGGGGAGGACGGGGGGCCTGGCCAGTTTGCTCAGAGGTGCTCCTCACGGCAGGAGCTGCAGCAGAAGCGAGCCCAGAAGGCAGGTGGCCCTGAGTTTGGGCTGCTGAAGGAGGCCCGGGAGACGGAGAAGCCCCGGCCGGCCCAGGAGCCACCCCCGAGGCCGGGGGGCACCACTCACGCCCAGCAGACCCACAAGGCCAACAATGCCGGTGAACCACCTGCCCCAGCTCTGCGGACCCTCAAGGGCATCACCCAGCCCGAACCCCGCACGGACACCCCTGCCCCCTCCCCCTGGGAGTGCTGTGGCCTCTGCTGACGCCCCTGGCCCCTGGAGCCCCTGCTCTGCTGTGCAGCAGACCCTTAGGCCTTGCCCTTCTGCTCCTGCCCCTCTTCTTCCAGAGCTAGACACAGGGAGGCCAGGAGTCCTGGGGTCGCAGTGGTTCCCCTGACTCTTCACCTCAGAAGGCCGGGGCTCCCGAAAGTTCCCTGTGTTCCCCGAGGTCTTCCGTGGCACCTGCTGTCACATGCTCCACCTCCCCTGTGGGTGGCCTCTTCCCAAGGGCTCCCCCAGATTGGCTGCCCCCAGCCGGGGCGATGCCCGGGGGGGCCAATGCTGTGCTGTGCTGTGCAGGGGCTGGCTTCCGAACCACAGGCCCAGAGGACCCCCGCCAGTCTGCCTCCAACTCCTCCCCAGAGCTCCGGCAGTTTCCAGACGACAAGCCTCAGGTGTCTGTACGGTTCCTCCTATCCGCCCTCCCTGGCTTCAGATTCAGGGTGCATCCATGCCTGGGTGACCCAAGCCTGCCCCTCTGTGGCCGTGGGGTCACTCGTGCCAGGAAAGGCTGCCCAGAATGGGTCCCATTGCTCCAGTGTGGGGATGGGGTCTCGTGGGTTGCTCTGGAATCCCGTTGGGTTTTCGCAGCTGCTCCGGGGTGGGGCTCCGTGTGCCTACAGAGGGAGCAGAAAGCTCAGAGGTTGGGGCGAGGAGGCCAGGCCCAGGTGCGTCCCACCCGGCCACCCTGGAGGTCGGTCGGGGCGAGCCTGGTCCACGTGGTTACGTGGGCACGAGCCTGTGCCGAGGAGGCCTCTCCTCTCCCGGCCCCCCCGTCTCCCCCCAGCCTCCCCCCACGGCCCTCTGGGGGTCTCTGATGGCCTCAGTGGTTCTTTCTCCTCTGTGTCCACTGCAGGACACCAACTCCCAGGATGTGGCCAGTGAGGATCTGGAGGTGGTGGGCCCTGCCAGGGCCAGGGCCAAGTCTAGGGCGACCCTGGATGAGCTGCTCGACACGCTCAGGCTGCTGGAGGAGGAGCCCGAGCCGCTGCCCTGCCCCAGGGCCTACCACAAGGACAAATACTCCTGGACCGACGAGGTGACCATGGGCTGTGTCCGCGCAGGTCACGGGGGCCCCTGCCTGCTTCTGTCGGGACCTGAATGAGGGCCAGATGGGGCTTTGTGGGATCCCCCACTCATTCGAGGGCTCACTGAGATTTAGGACGCTCAGAATAACCCTGGGGTGGGGAGTGGATGCTGCCTATCTGCCCGTGGTGCCCCTGAGAGGCCCCCCCAGACTAGGTCCCCCCGCCTTCCCCAGCTGCCCCTGCACTCGCTCCGCCCCCTCCTCCCCTGCCCTGGGGGTCCCTGAGTGGCTTCTGGAGACCCAGCCCAGCATCCTCGGCCGCCCCAACAGCCCCTGCTGCTGTGCCCCCTCCCCTGTAGGAGGACGATGCCAGCTCCCTGACAGCCGACAACCTGGAGAAATTTGGGAAGCTCGGCACGTGCGCTGGTCCCCCTGAGGACGGAACTCTGCTGTCCGAGGCCAAGCTGCGGAGTATCATGAGCTTTCTGCACGAGATGGAGACGTCAGGGCAGGACTGGCCAGCCTCAGCCCCCCAGGTGCGCAGCGGCCGCAGGGAGGGACGGCAGGTTCTCACCAGGTGACCGGGCCTGCCTGACACACGCTGCCTTCCCAGGGGCTGGTGCCGGAGGAGGGGCGCCTGGAGCCCATGTCCACGGTGAGCGCGTCTGTGCTGCGGCTGAAGCTGGAGGTGGAGGAGAAGAAGCAGGCGGTGGGGCTGCTGCAGAGAGCGCTGGTAACGCCCCGCCACCCCTGCCCGGCAGAGCCTCACGCACTGCAGGGGGCCATGACCATTCGGGCCCTGCTCCCCAGCCTGGGTGTGTCCTGCCAGCGCTGCTCCCTGCGAGGGTCTCGCCCCCGTCTCCTCCTGGCGCTGTCTGCCCAGTCGCTCCCCCGGCGCCCCTTACAGGTGCAGCAGCGGGACCTGACCGTCCGGCGGGTCAAGGAGACGGAGAAGGAGCTGGGCCGGCAGCTGAGGCAGCAGAGGGACCACTACGAGGCCACTATCCAGCGGCACCTGTCCTTCATCGACCAGGTACCACCGCCTGGGCAGTGGGGCTCCAGGGGAGAGGGGTCAGGACCTGCTGGGTCCGCCGGGTTATCGGGTGCCAGCCTGGCTCATCCTCAAGGACACTTCGAGACCCACGGGCCTTCTGCACCGGGCCTCCTCCCTTCTTTGGAAATGGGCAGCATCCTCCCCGTGGGAACTGCTGGACGGGCTCGTCCAGGGCATCCCTGGGTGCTCCCCCCCGCAGCCGTGACCCGCCCCCACCCCATGGCTGTGTACCCCAGCCACGGCCCAGTCGACAGGCATACCTGCCCTCCTGGCCCCTGGGGTCCCCCGCAAGCTCCTGGTAGTCTGTGGTGCCTGGGGCGGGGTCCCCTCAGGGCAGCAGCTGTAGCCCCAGCCCTTGATTGCAGCTGATTGAGGACAAGAAGGCCCTGGCGGAGAGGTGTGAGGCTGTGGTTGCAGAGCTGAAGCAGGGGGACCAGAGGCGCAAGGACAGGGAGGCCCAGGTGCAGGAGCAGCACGAGCTGGTGAGCCCCTTGGGCCGGTGGCCGTGGCCGGAGTGGCCGGCTCTCCACCACTGTCCCTGTAGCCTGCCTCCAGCCCCACTGTGCTCTGAGCCCCTGTGGGAGGGGGGTCCCTGCCTGGCCACCCCAGAACAGGGCAGCCTTGGAGCATGAGAGTGTCGGGGGCTTGTGAACGAGACCGCAGGGCCCAGCATGCAACCCCGGAGCCAGGAGCGCACACGGCCGAGCCTCGGGCCTGAGCCCCGCGCCCAGGGCGCCAGCCAGCGGGCCAGGTGGGGGGGGGGGTGCCGCCCTGGCACCAGTCTCGGTCCTCTCCTGCCACTGGCGGTGCTTCCCCCTGGGCCGCTGGGTGCCAGACCCTGGGGCAGGGGCCGAGGGACTCACAGGACCCTCTTGTGTCCCATACGAGGAGGGAGGGCCGTGAGGGGCCGCTGCCTGCCCACCCGCAGTGCTGGCCGTGTGGGAACCTGAGCTGCCCCAGCTCTGGGCCCCTGGGCAGAGGGACTGCACTCGTGTTCCCTGGTTTTGTCAGCCAAGGACTGGACCCGGCCTCATCCAGCTTTGCTGGCAGCCGCCGTTCAAAGGCTGCTTCCCCCCAGCCGCACCTCCCACAGTGTGGGTGCCGGTGGTCGCCAGGCCCCGGGCTGACTCTGGGAGGGCGGTGGCACCAGCATTTGTCTTTAAAGATGTGTTTATTAGAGCGTGTGCGCACACAAGCGGGAGGGGCGGAGGCTGAGGGAGCCTCTCGAGCGGACTCCCCACTGAGTGGGGATCCACACACGGGGCTCCGTCCCACGACCCTGAGATCATGCCCTGAGCCGAAACCAAGAGCCAGACGCTTCACTGACTGCGCCCCCCCAGATGCCCCTGCATCAGCATTTTTAAAGTCCCCCAGCCACTGCAGGGGACAGCCAGGGTTGGGACCTGGGTACCCCAGTGAGGCCTCTGCAGCCCGATTACTTCCCCCCACCGCAGGCCTCCAGACTGGACCCTGCCTCCACGAGGAGGGCAGAATAGGATCACTGGCGTGGGCAGGGGAGGGGTGGCCAAGGGCGGGGGTCTCTCTGCATCTTCCACTTCCTCACAGCTGCTCTGTGGACTCTGTTTCCTCGCTGGCAGGAGATTAAGAAACTCAAAGAACTAATGAGCGCCACTGAGAAAGTCCGCAGGGAGAAGTGGATCAATGAGAAAACCCGAAAAATCAAGGAGATTACAGTCCGAGGTGGGGACCGGCCGCCCCCGGGAGCTGGTCAGAGGCTGACAGGCCACACGGCCCAGAGGCAGCCACAGGGTGTCTTTGAGCAAGGACAGCAGTGTCAGTCATAGCCACGGTAGCCCTCAGGGGATGTCCAGCCGGCTTGGCGGCAGGGAGGGGGCCGGCCACAGGCCCAGGACCCAGGACAAAGGGCGGGTCCAAGAGGATGGGCCTTGTCTTCCCTCTGTCCCCTGACCTCCCCCATCGCCCAGGGGAGCATACCGGGTGGGAGCATGGGGGGAGCCCCGGGTTCCCTGCCGCCTGGGACTGTCACTGCTCCCTGCTTAGAGAGTGGGTCTGAGGGCTGACGGAGCTCCCCAGCTGTGGCCGCTAATGCCTGGCCCCGCCCTCCTGCCCCAGACACCCTCTTCCCCAGTGATCCCTCCTCCAGGGGGCCCTGCACCAGGGGGAGCCCTGGGGCAGAGAGGGACGGTGGGCCCAAGGGGACTCAGCTGTGCTTTGGGCTGGAGCCTCTGGGGTGGCCGGGGTGGGGGATCCCCTGGCGGGACTGCGGCCATGGTGTCACAGTGGGGGAGAACTGGGAGTCCCCTGCAGCACCGGGGCAAGGGTCAGGGGTCCCCGGCTGCCCAGGGCCGAGGGGCAGGCCCCTGCAATGCGGTGCCCTCCCTCCAGGCCTGGAGCCCGAGGTCCAGAAGCTGATCGCCAAGCACAAGCAGGAGGTGAAGAAGCTCAAGTGCCTGCACGAGGCGGAGCTGCTGCAGGCGGACACGCGGGCGGCCCAGCGCTTCGGGCACCAGCTGGAGCAGCTGCGGGAGCACCTGGAGCGGGAGAAGGAGGCGCTGGGCCAGCAGGAGCGGGAGCGCGCCCAGCAGCGGTGCGTGTCCCCACCCGAGGCCCGAGCAGAGCTGGGATGTGCCCGGACCCTGCGGGAGGGGACCACGGACGCGGCCGGCACAGAGGCTGGTGCCAGGGCAGGAAACCCAGGGGCCGGGACGCGCCGCTGACCGCGGCCTCCCCGGGAGCCCCGTGAGGCTGCAGCTTGCGCCGGGCGCTGCCGGGCGATACAGGGATGGGTGGGCGCCGTGGCGGAGCCGCGCACAGAGCCTCTGCTCCCGCAGCTTCGAGCAGCACGTGGAGCAGGAGCAGCGGGCCCTGCAGCAGCAGCGGCGGCGGCTCTACAGCGAGGTGGCCGAGGAGAAGGAGCGGCTGGGCCAGCAGGCAGCCAGGTGCCACCGGGAGGGGGGTGTGGCCACCGCCTGCCGCCCCGTGCTGCCCACGCACGTGCTGACGTCTCGCCGGCCCACAGGCAGCGGGCGGAGCTGGAGGAACTGCGGCAGCAGCTGGAGGAGAGCAGCGCGGCCGAGGGCCGGGCTCTCAGGGCTGAGTTTGAGAAGGGGAGAGAGGAACAGGAGCGGCGGCACCAGGTGGGCGTGCCTCCGTCCCCGCCCCTCCTGGCACCTGCGCTGTGGGGAGCGCCCGTTCTGGGGGTGGCGGCTCCCCTGCAGACCCTCCGCCTGGGACGTGCGGGGCGGGGTGGGGGGGGTCGTGGCCTGCTCTCACGGTGCCGCCCGCCCCCCAGATGGAGATGAAGGCTCTGAAGGAGCAGCTGGAGGCAGAACGACAGATGTGGGAGGCCAACTGCGCCAAGAAGGAGGTGCGGCCTGGGAAGCAGCCTTCTCCCTCCTGCCCAGCACCCCAGGCCTTGAAACAGGCCACGTGTGGGTTCCCCTTATGTGGCCTCCCTGTGGGCACGGTCCTGGGCTTCACGGTCTGGCTGCTCGGGGCCTGGTGGTTGTGTTCTTGCCTGCGCTCTAGGCCCTTCTCAGAGGGGGGCTCTGGGAGAGACGGCAGCGTTCCTCAGCCTCCCTTCGCCCGGGGGGCTGCCCTCACAATGAACTGACTCTCAGCCTGCATGGGGAATACCTAGGAGGAGACTCCCTCCTCATCTTCCGGTGCCTTCCACACAAAGCACCAGCCCACACTGCCAGGCGCTTCTGCAAAGAGGCCGTGGTGGACAGGTGCACAGGGCCACACGTGAGGCCAGGGCCCATTGGCCTGGTCACGGAGCCTCAGCAGTGGCCAAGCAGCCTCCCTGTCTGCCCCGGAACTGTGCACGGGGGTCGCTGTATTTGTGGGATATGTTTGCACACGCAGGGCAGCGGGGTCAAAGCATGTGGTGTGAAGCCTGATGGGAGTTTCCAGATTGCCTTCCGAGAGCCTGCCCCATTTGGGCCCTCACCCACCCCGGGCTTGGAGATGTCCAACTCTGCTCTCAGACCCAGGACAGCAGCCCGAGGCAGTGCTTCTGGTGCTTGCTCTCTGTCCCACCCTGGGTCCTGACCAAAGAGCTGACGGGGCCCAGGGCAGGGCTTGGTCCTGCCACCCGGTGTCCTGCGGCCGACCCTGCACCAGTCCCACCGAGCCCCGTGCGCCCCCCCAGGAAGCGTGGCTGCTGAACCGGGAACGGGAGCTGAGGGAAGAAGTCCGGAGAGACCGGGATAAGGAGATCGAGCTGGTCATCCACCGGCTGGAGGCCGATATGACGCACGCCAGGGAGGAGAGCGAGAGGGCCGCGGAGAGCCGGTGAGGCCTTCTCCCACCGGCGCCCGGTACGGCCCCGAGTCCCTGGAGCCCCCTGACCCTGCCCCTGTCCGCCAGCGTCCAGCGCATCCGGGACAAGTACGACACGGAGCTCTCGGAGCTGGAGCAGTCGGAGCGGACGCTGCAGCAGCGGTGCGCCGAGCTCAAGGGGCGCCTCGGGGAGGCGGAGGGGGAGAGCGTGCGTCTGCAGGGCCTGGTGCGGCAGAAGGAGAAGGAGCTGGCCCACCTGACGGCGGTGAGCAGGGCGGGAGGGGCCGACGGCAGCTCCAGCCCGCCCCGGCCCCCCGCTCACTCGCACCCCGTGCCGGCGCAGGTGAACGAGCAGCTGGTCAGCGAGAGGAGTGGCCTGGCCGAGGTGCTCCGCCAGGAGTTCGCCGACCGGCTGGCAGCCTCCGACGAGGAGACCCGGCAGGTCAGGGCCGAGCTGGCCGAGCTGCAGGCCCGCCAGCGGCTGGAGCTGGAGCAGCTCACGCGGGAGAAGCAGGCGGAGCTGGAGGAGGTGCACGGGAGGTGGGCTGGGGCCGGAGCCCGGGGGGAGGTGGGGGGAGGACGCTGGATCTGAGAAAGGGAAGGGGCTGCGGTCAGCCTCACAGCGCATGCAGAGCCGGGCCGTCAGCCGCCGCTGGGGCTCCACGCGGCGCGTGGCCCTGGGGCCTGGCTGGCTAACACCAGGCATCCCAGCAGGACCGGCCGGCTCCCCGGCTCCCTGGCCTGGGTGAAGCGGGAGGAGTCGGAGCCCCGAGGGGTCAGCAGTGGGCAGCTCCCCCAGCCCCGCGGGGCCCCTTAGTTCTTCCAGAGAGGTGGACGTGGGCTGGGAGTTTTCTCTTCTCAGCGGGCAGCCCTCCCGGCACGAGTCAGGATCCCCACCCTGGGCTCTGACTCACTGAGGCTGGTCCTGTGGGCAGTGGCCACGGGGGTCAGAGCTCGACACCAACTCCCCCAGACAGCCCCGTGCCCGCGGTCAGCAAGGCTGGGATGGGGTGGGCAGCCCTGCCGCACTCGGCCACATGCTGGCCGCGGGGTGTGGGGTGCGCTGCCCGAAGCCTACCACGTGCCCCCCCCCCCCCGCCCCCGCAGGGTGAAGCTGGCTCTGGCAAAGAAGGAGGAGGCCGTGCGCAGCCTCCGGAAACAGCATGAGGTGGGTCCCCGAGGCCGGGCCTTCCCCGGGGCGGGGGGCGGGGGGGGGGGTGACCCGGGCCTGACCGCAGGTGGACGGCACGTTGCAGGCCGCGGTGAAGCGGGCCGACCACCTGGAAGAGCTGTTGGAGCAGCGCAGGTGGCCGTTGCCAAGCGCCAAGTGACCGCTGCTGCCCACGGCCCAGACGGGGTCGGCAGCAGCTGGGCCGAGGGCACCTGGTAGCAAGGTCGACCCCAGCCCGGCCCCACCACCCCCTTCCATCCCTCTGCCCTGGGCTCCATCATCCTGATGTTAGAGCGCCATGGCTGCGTTTCAACAGTAAAGAGGTGTTTTTAATACTTTGTGTGACCCCTGCCTCGTCTCTCTTTCTCCTAGGCCGGGGTCCGGGGTGGTGGGGGCTGGAGGCCAGGCGTGGGGTGTCTCAGCCTGACAGCCTGTGCTCTGTGCCTGCTGCAGGCACTGGGGTTGGGTTGCGGTTCCCCAGCAGAGAGCATGGCTCCCTGGCTGGCCCGCCGCGCCCCCACAAGGGGCTTGGGGGCTCTTCCCATCCTCTCCAGGTACCCTGGCCGCTGTCGTGCTCCCCTGATGGCTGGAGACAACGTAGTGCTCTCAGGAGACCCTCGTTTTCCTTCCCCCACTTGAGGACTCCCCCCCCCCCCCGAAGTGTGACAGGCAGGAGCCCCCGAGGAGTGGGCACTGGACAGGCCCTGCCCATGAGGAGGGTGGAGGCCCACCCGAGTCAGGGTGGGGGGGTGAGAGGGGAGAGCCGAGGGGGCTCCTTCTTGAGGACGTGCCTCCCTTCTGCAGGTGCTCTGTCCTGGCTGCTGGGGGAGCCTGCGCTGGCCAGGAAGGCCCTGCGGCTCACGGGGGCGTCTCACTGCATCTCCCTGGGGGAGGCCAAGCCCCTCAGACGCACGAGGGCTGAGGCTTGCTGGGCGCTCACCTGTGTGGCCTTCCCCTGTCACTGCCGTCCCCTGCCTTGGCATGTGTCCAGCTTCTGTGTCCTTACCTGCACAAGGGTGTCTTTTCCCTCTTTGGTGCCCGAGCTGGACGCAGCAGGGAGACACGCCGGGTCCCTCTGGCCTGACAGCTCCCCGGGGCAGGAGCCCTGGTCTGGCCCCCCGGGCAGCATGAATGAGCCCCCTGCGTGTCTCCTCCTCACAGGGCTATCTCGTCCTGTTAGATTCCTGGGTGGGGAGAAGGTCTCGTGGTCGTCCATCGATGCGTGCCTGGGGCGCCCAGTTCTGGGGCTTGAGGTGAGGAGGGTGGCCTTTGTCTCCACAGAGCTCCCGGGCCCGCTTCCTCCCCGCAGGACCACTGTTGCCCTGGAGCTCACCCTCTCTGCCCGCTGTTCAAAGATCCAGGCTGGGGGCGCCTGGGTGGCACAGCGGTTAAAGCGTCTGCCTTCGGCTCAGGGCGTGATCCCGGCGTTCCGGGTTCGAGCCCCACGTCAGGCTCCTCCTCTATGAGCCTGCTTCTTCCTCTCCCACTCCCCCTGCTTGTGTTCCCTCTCTCACTGGCTGTCTCTATCTGTGTCAAATAAATAAATAAATAAATCTTTAAAAAAAAAAAAAATTACAAAGATCCAGGCTGGCCTTTGGGTACCTTCGTCTCAAGTCCCGAGAAGGGCGGGTGGCTGGCCCCTGGGCATGGGGCTCCTTGAGGGGAGGGGCAGCGGGCACCAGCTCAAACTCCTCCCTGGGCTGCGGCTGCACCGGAAGGAGCTGGAGGCTCACGGCCCTCGGCCGGGCTCCCAGGGGCACGGCCAGGACCACACAGGGGAAGACTGGTCTTTCTCTCGAGGCTCCGACCCCTCTCCGCCCACCAGAAAAGGTATTTTTGTCTGAAGCTGTTACTAGGAGTTCCCTGGGGGAAGTGGCTGTAAATTACTCAACTATGTATTTTTGCAAGTAAGGTATTCAGCAGATGAGAAGACAGGGTGGTGTCCAGAAAGCGGGGCAGGCAGGGAAGCCAGGAGACCTGTAGAGATGGGCAGAGGTGATGCTCCCACCAGGGGCGGGCCTGACTTCCCAGCCTAGGCAGGACTGGACGCCACCCAGCAGGAGCACCCCAAAGCCTCCTGTGGACAGGATGGGGGGACACCCTGAGTTTCTGGCACGGTCCCTTCCCTGGATGGCTGTGGGTTATAGGGGTGGCTGGGGGAATCTCTGACATCACCCCACCTGGACCCCCTCCCCAAGACCCACGGCACTCCTGCCCTCTGACAGAGCCTGTCTCTTACCCACTATCCTTTTGGGAGACGAGTGACAGCACAAACAAATCCTTGAAATTCCTGTTAGATCTGTGCTGGGCAGGACTGTGAGCCAAACAGACCAACAGCCTGCCCTGTCGGGTGTGACCTCCAGCAGGGGGCAGGCCAGGGAGCACTGGCCTTGACCTTTCAGAATTCCTCTACTTCCCTCCCTCCCCTTTAAACCGAGTTTTCCTTTCTTTCTCTGACTTCTCAGCAAGTGTTCTTAAACCACTGATGTCGGCCCTTCCCTTCCAAGTCCATGCAGCAGACACTGAATTTTCCTCCATGCAATGCGAGGTTTTGGTTTATTGTAGTTTCGTTATTCAAAATATTTTCTAATTTCCATGGTGGTTTCTGTGAACTGTGGGTTGTTTCCCACTGCATTGCCTTTTTTATCTTTTCGGTTTATGGTTTCTAATTTGACTTACCTATGATCAGAAAATACATTCCATGTTATTTCAACTCTCTGATTCGTTTGAGATTTGCTTTATGGCCAGCCTGTGGTCAATTTTGGTAAACGCTCTGTTGATTTAAAGAGAACGCAGTCGTTGGACGCAGAGTTGATCTTTATCATTTGGGTTGAGTTAACTCGTTTCTAGTCTTCTGTATCCTTACTGATTTTTTTCCTCCTTGCTCTGTCAGTTCCCAAGAGAAATGCTAAAATCTGCCACTGTGATGGCGCATCGTCTTTCTCGTTCTAGTTCGTTCATTTTTGCTTTACAAATTCTGAGGCTATGTTAGTGGGTGCGTACACATTTAGGGTTTGTGTTTTCCTAGTGAACTGATCCTTCATCTTTATGAAATGGCCTTCTTTGTCTAGCAGTACCTCTTGCCTTATGGTCTCTTTCACCTGATAGTAGTAGCTGGACCAGCTTTCTCACCATAGTGCTTGTGTGGTGTATCTCTGCGATTATTTTTACTTTCAGGCTTTCCGCGGCATTCCAGTTAAGCATAGCTTGAAAACAGCCACGTAATACGCATATAAACGGGCACGGCCAGGTCTGGCCTGCGTTGAGCTGCATTTGATCCCTGGTCCAGGGGGACTGCTTCTGCTCTGAGGGGCAGTGAGGGGAATTGGGCTAGCTGAGGCCAGATTCCAGTCTCTGTGAGGACTGGCCTGGTTCTCCTGTCTTCACTCCTCACTTCTAGCCCCTTAGAGTCCCAAGTCAAGCCCTTCCTCCTCCTCCCTGGCAGATACCAAACACCCAAGAGGCCGCTGGGTGCCCTCCTCAGCTGCTCAGCCTCTTGGCCACAGTTACCAACGCCTGATGGGGAACCTGTGACAACATCAGTTTCACCTCTCAAAGCTTTTCTTCCCTGGGATCTCAGACCCATGTCCTTGATGCTTTTCTTGCTCATAATAAACATAATAAATAAATGCGTATTATAGTATGTCAGGGGATGGTGAGAACTGTGAGGAGCGATGCCAGGCCAAGGAGACACGGAACACGTGGGGAGGGCAAGCGTGCTGTGCAATAGGGTGGGTTCGGATCAACTTCTTTGGGGTGTGACATTCGAGGAAACTTTGAAGGAGACAAGGAAGTTAGTCGTGCAGATATAAATCTAGGGAAGAACACGCCAGGCAGGCACGGCCGTGCAAAGGGAGCAGAGAGGGAGCAATGTGGCTGAAGTCGGGGCATGGAGGGGAACAGGACATGTGGGCATTCCGAGGACTTGGCTTGACAGGGGAGCCTCTAGAGGGTTCTGAGTGGAGCAATGGATCTGACTTTTTATTTTTTATTTTATTTTATTTTTTTTTCCGACTTTTTTTTTTAAAGTAAGTTCTATGCCCACCATGGGGCTTGAACTCACAATCCTGAGATCGAGGGTCACGTGCTCTACTGACTGAGCCAGCCAGGCGCCCCAGATCTGACTTCTATTTTTAAAGGACCTCTCCACTGCTGTGTTGAGAACCGACTGTCAGAGGGTAGAGGCAGGGAGGCCGATCTGGGGGCTATGGTCGTCCCCCAGGCAGAGGGGGTGGGGGCCAGGGTGGCGGCAGGGAGGGAGGGGGGCTCCGGATGGTTTCTGAGGGCGGAGCTGCTGGGATCCCCACAAAGGTGGGTGAGGAGGGGAGGGGAGGGTGGTATGTGAGTTAGGCCCTCACTCTGGCCATGGCCCAGCAAGGGTGCTTGTGAGGGGCGGCGCCTTTATCTCCGGGGTGGTCCAGCCATCTTTAGCCCCTCTCTCCTAGAGGGTGTAGGGTCCCATGGAGCAGCTGGAAGATGAAACCCACTCCCACCACGAGTGACATATGTTCCTCTGCTCACCCCCCACTTGTGGACACGGGGGTGCTGGGAAGGGGGCCCAGGGCTCTCCCCCGGACCAGTCCGCAGGATGGAGGGGGGTGCGGCCAACACTCCGCATGTGGCCGCAAAGCTCCTGGCTGGATCGGCCCCAGGAATGATGGGGCGCTAACAGGAAGACGCAGGTGGCCGCCGGACTTCACGGAGGCCGAATCGGAGCTCAGCCTTACGCTCTAAGTTTGAGATGCCTTTTTCACATGAAACAGGGCGTCAGGAAGCCCAGATAGGCAGAGTCGGGAGCACGGGAGAGAGGTGGGATGGGAGCCCTGGTCCACACGTGGTACATAAACCAAGGGATGGGAGCCCACCAGGAGGGCAAGTTACGGGGGGGAGCAGAGGCCCCAGCTGGGGGAGGGAGAAATGGGGCGTCAAGTGGAGGAAGGAGAAGGCAAGGGACTGACCGGGTGTGCACGGCCCAGGGCACATGCCAGGGCCCCCTTGGGGTCACAGGTATCCCCGCTCTGTGTTCACGGGGCTGCTGTGTGAAGCCAGGGCAGCCTAGCAGAACCCGGCTGGGGAAGGGGGTCCTGCAGGGGTCTAGGCACAGAGAGCACTGTGCTGGGAGGGGCAAGAGCTGGCGGCTGGGTACCCCCCCCCCCGCAGGTGCTCGCCGTGATGTGGGGACAAGGCGGAGGCAGAGGGGGTAGGGCTGGATGCATCCACCCGCCTAGCCTCCCATTTCCCCCCGTGCACCCCACACACCTGCCCTGCTCCACCCCCGCTCACGCACTGCCCCCAAGAAACACTCAGGCAGCACTGTTCATTTAATGACGCCATTCTTCCATTTTCCTGGCACGTGCTGCATCCACCCCCATCGCCTCCTTGGTCGGCTGCGTAGATGTCCCACGATGCCCCGTGGGGTACCCTCCCCCGGCCCAGGGCTGGGCGTGGCTCTACTTCTTCTTTGGCATTTTCTCCTTTTTGATCAATTCAGAAAATTCTAGAATAGGAGACAGATTTCTAGCAAATAATCCCCTTGCTTTGTGCCTCTCAAGTGCTGAAGACCCAACGGGGAGGCATGCCCCACTTGATGCGGGGGGTCTCACGGTGTAGGGGACCCCATATCCTGCCCTCCTGGTCCTGGGGAGCAGCATTGACCAGAGCTGTGGGCCCCGTGCCCCCACCCACGGCCCACTTGGTGGAGGTGCGGCAACCGCCTTTGGGGGTTCATGACGGACTGGGTCTCTGCGGGGACCCTCAGGAATTCCTTCAGAGCTGAGATCGTCCTGCCTTTCTCGGTGGGGGAAACTGAGGCACAGAGAGGCTGGGGCACCGAGTTCTGGGCCGACCCCTCAGCCAGGCTGCCCTTCCGCGAAGTCCTGTGGCTACCCCACAAGGCAGGGTTTGCTGGCCCAGAGGTGAGGACAGGCTCCCAGCGGGCAGTGCGGTCTGGAGGCCCGTCCGTCTGGGGTGCTGAGCCTCGCTCGACTCTTCTCAGGACCACCTTGCTGCCCTCTGCCTTCTGGCCCCAGGGCCAGCAACTGGGGACGGGGTCTAGAAGATGGCCAGACCCCAGGGTAGCCATGGAGGGCTTCAAACCTCCCTCCCCACTTCAGAGCGCTCCCTCCGTCCAGTGCGCCTCGGACCCCAGCTGCCGTCCAGCTGAGCCTCCCCACAGCCCTCTCAGCCCACCTCTCCCCGACTCAGACACCCGCAGCGGCTCCCCTCCGCCAACGCTTGGTTTCCCGTCTGCGGTGGGGACGGTGGCCGTGAACCTCGTGCCTGGGGTGGGGGAGCCTACTCGGTATTGTGCCCAGATGGGCACCTGACGTAAAGTGGGGTCCCGGAGGGGCGGGCCAGGAAGGGCCTGAGAGGTTCCTGTGGCCCCGTGGTCCGTGCTGACCCACCTTCGAAGTCAATCCTCCCGTCCCCATCCGTGTCGGCCACCTGGATCATGGCCTCTGCCTCCTCGTCTGTCAGTGGGGCGGTGGGCCCGCTGCTTGGGACAGTGGAGAGGATGTACCTGGGGCCAGGGGTGGGCTCAGGTCAGAGCTGAGGGGGTGTCCGGCTGGTGCCCAGTGGTTTGTGACGTGCTCACTCCCCCTTTTACAGGTAGGGAAACTGAGGCCCAGCTGGAGACGGCTCTCTGGGCCCGGCCCCAGTGCTGTGGACCTAGACTGTTTCCCGCCAGCCCCACCCCCGCAAGGCCAGCTGGGGCCCGCTGGGGCGGTGCCAGTTCTCCCACTGGGGTGGGCTTGGGCGTCACTACCCCTATCCCCAGCCACTGGCGCTTACTTGATCTCATTCCACTCGATGAAGCCGCTCTTGTCCTTGTCCAGGGTCTGGAAGGCCTGGCGGATGGCACTGTCCAGCTGCCCCGAGGCCTGGAACTTCTGCATGTGCTCCAGGAACTTGAGGTAGTTGAAGGAGCCTGGGACAGCCAGGCGCAGGTCACGGGGGCCCAGAGGGAGGCTTCTGCCCTGGGGTGGGGACTGCCGTGGCCGCTCTTCACCCTCCCCCCACCCTGCGTGTCCTGGGCCACTCAGCCCAGGGAACGGGGAGCTCGCACATGGGCTCCTGTGTCCACAGCTTCCTTGGCCATGGCTGGGCCGGGCCCGGGGCGGGGAGGCCGTGCTGGGGACCGGGGGAGTGCTGTACCGTGATGCCTCATGTCCGTGGGCAGCAGCTCTATGTCCTTGTCCGACAGGGACGTGCCCATAGCCAAGGCCATCTTCTTCATCTGAGAGGAGAAGTCCTCGTCCATCCTGGCCCTGTGGTGGACGGGGAGCCAGCTCGGTGGGCGCAAGCGGGCGGGTGGGGGCGCTCGGCTCAGACCAAAGCAGACGCGGTCCCTGCACGGCGCCAGCTCCTGCCTCCTGAGCAGGGTCCCCAGGGGCAGCTGCCCTTGGCTGCAGAGGCCCGTGGGGCGCCCGGCCTTGCAGGGACTCGGGCGTCCAGGGCCCTGGAGGAAGATGCACCCAAGGCCCCACCTCTGGCAGGCTGGCCACCCGAGGGTCACTTCCATCTCACAGAAGAGGCTGAGGCCCCCAGAGAACAAGTGGTGAGTACAGGGTCCCTCACTCTTCTGGGAAGAGGTGGTGGCCACCACCCGACCCCTCGACGCCTCCGGGGAGCTTCCCTCTGTCCTTCCAGGCCCGTGTCAGAGCCGCCTCGCCTGGGAAGCCTTCTTGGTTACCCGAAGCCCCACCTCCTTCCACCATGACTCGGGGCCCACAGCCTGGGCCTCGCTCTCCCAGACCCCAGACCGGCAGGCCGTGGGCATCCCAGCTGGCTGCTGACCGCCCACAGCAAGTTGGCTCTGGATTGAGCAATGCCCAGATGCTCCGAGCAGGGAGGACCACGGCCCCCTTTCCACGCATCTGCCCACAGGCCCCGTGGACATGTGCGTGTCACTGTCCTCAGGTCACGGAGAGTCTGTGGCAAGCGGGAGCCACCGGGGCAGGCCAGGACTCTAGCCAGGCGGGTGGGGGTCTGGTCACAGGCTGAGGGGCCAACAGGTGGGGACCAGGCTGTCCTGTGGCCCTCAAGGCAGTGCCTTGTGACCTGCTGGGCTCTCGGGTTGCTGTCCCTAGAGGGGGTTGGGTTCTGGGGCTTGTGGCAAATAGCTATTTCAGAGGCTCCTTGGCCCTCTCAAAAGTTCATGGGGTGGCAGAACTTTCTGGAACATACTCCATGGCCAGGAAGGGCAGCCCAGTGCCCCGTGCATCCTGAGTGGGGCTGGGCAGTGGCCGGGGGAGTCTCTACTCTCCTCCCAAAAGAGAAGCCACGGGTCAAAGGTCACAGCTTAAGCCTGGCAGCCTGGGGGCGCAGGGAGTGGTGGGTAGAGCCCCAGGACCATCACCTCCTTCCTGACCCTGGCCGTGCCCCACAGCTATTCTGGGCCTCAGGGTCCTCATCTGTGAAATGGGGAGACCCCTGCCCATCCTGCCCCTTCTCGGGGTCATGTGAGGAGCCAGGAGGGAAGGGAGATGCTGGGGAAAGGGCTTTGGGGCCTGAAGTGGGCCTGGAGCTGGGTCCCCTGTGCATCATGCCTGAAAGCCAGCTCCCCGGGGGCTGGCCTGGGAGGTGGGTTGGGGGCGGTCAGTGGCCAGCCAGGGCCGACCTGGGCCACAGAGGCCCACAGGACACGCCCCACCACCCCACATCCTGAGCCAAGCCCCTGCTTCCCCTCTCCCATGCCGGAATCTCAGAACTCCATTCGGAAGGACAGAATGCCCCGCCTGCCCCTTGGGGCCCCCGCTAGAGCCGGTGTCCCACGCTTTATGAAGGAGGGGCTGGGCCAAATTCCAGGCCAGGTCTGGCTGACCCTGGGGTCGACATCCTGTCTGCAGAGCACGCTGGGCTGTGTTCATTCACCACCCAGTCGCACTCCACTGCTCTCTGGGGGAGGGTCCCCCCACAGGAAGGCAGGAGAGCCTGAGATCAGAGCTGGCGCGGGGGCAGGGCCTGGGGCCTTGGGCTGCTGGCGGTTTATTTATAGCCCTGATCCGGGGCCTGGGATGGCGTCTCACTCACCCCCAGAGGGAAGCCGACATGTCCCGCCAGAGCTGCGGGGTGGGAACTGCGGGCACCACACAAAGCCAACCCTTTGGTGCCCTGTGGCCCCCTGCCCAGCCTCCTGGGCTGCTCCCACCTTGTCCTCCTCGGACAGGACCGCTCCCTCCCTCCCACCTCACCTTCCACAGCCAAAGCAGGACTGGAGCTCTAAAGCCTGGCTAAGACCCCCAGACCCTGACCTGTCCCCAGCATTGCTGTGCCCTGAACACCCTTGCAAGGCTGGCAGGGACCTCGCCCCACCCCAGACCACTGTGGACGGACCGCGTAGCCTTCCTGGGGGCTGCGTTCTGCTTCTAGCATCTGCCAGTGAGTCACCAAATTCAGAGGCTGACATGAGAAAAAGTGCTGCATGGGCTGGGGGGGCAGGAGGGCAGGGTAACCGAGACGGGGCCCCAGCAGTGGCGACTAGGTCCCAGGGGTCCAGAGCTGACGTCGTGTGCCCGCCACAGTCGGTGGGTCTGTTGGCCTTGGACGTCTGCCTGCCAGGCTCCCTGGCCCCCCACTCAGCACCTGGGGCCGGGAGGTCAGTGAGCAGGTCCCAGCCTCCCCACCCTGTTCCCCAGCTTCCAGCACTCTCTCAGAGGCCCACGTAAGCGCATGTGTGCCCACGCGCCCACCTCTGCAGACCCAGACACAGGCGGCCGCCTCTAGACTGGGGCTCCCTGTGCTGCCCCTCCCCTTCCGCCTCCTTTTCCTGCCTCCCCTGGACCTCCCTGGGGTTCCCACAGCCCCTTGGGCCTCCACTTGTGCCGCAGCTTCGGCTGGGCAGCGTTGGTGGCTCTGGCCGGGCCCAGAGCCCGTACCCCTGCCCCCCACCCTGGGCAGGGCTCACCTCTGCCTGGTTTCCCTCGAGGGTTCTGGGGAAGCAGGTCAGGCTGGGGGTTCTGAGAGTCCGTGGGGGCTCCAGCTTTTATACCTGCAAGCACTGGGCCTATTTACAGCTTGGGCTGCACCTGTCCTCCCCGCCCCCCACCCCTCCCGGGCTCTCCAGCCTGGCACGGGCCTCCCCCAGGGGCTCGCTGGCACTTGGCACATCCACGCCAGGCAGGGCAGACTGACAGCAGTGCCGGCCTCCCCGAGCCCAGGGTGGGGGTGGGGGGAGCGGACAGCCCCGGGGGGCAGGGGAGTTTCTGTCTGTTGATTAGGTCCCACCCTGCCCGCTGGCCTTACAGGGTGAGGGGCATATGCTGGGCCGGGAGAGGGCTGGCTGGGCCTGCTAGGGTCACCCAGGGCGTGCAGGCTGGCCAGCATATCTGACAAGACACCGGAAGCCACTGGACAAGGGGACCTCCTCTGGTGAGCAGCCGGGCCGGGCAGTTGTCCTTTGTCCCTGGGTCACTGTAGGGGACTGGGGAGCCATGTCAGGGCTGGCCATAAAGGTGAGGAGAGGAGAGCAAGTCTGTCAGGCCACGCTGCCTCCCGCAGTCATGGGGAGCAGGGCTGTGTGACCCTAGGCAGGGCTGGCCTCTCTCCCTGGGCAGGGCCCTCGAAGGACAGTCGCCAGGTTGAGAATGGGGAGACCAGAGACGGATGCACCCCATAGCCCCTCCCAGTGGTTCCTGGGACCCCTCACGTCCACTGGTTTTCACGAACGGTCCCACACCCCAGTAATAGAGTAAACCCTGGCGTGCAGCGCCTTCCCACCCCCAACCACTGCTTCCTCTGTGCGGGTTTCCCTGGTCATTCTGCACAGCGTGGATGCGGCTCTGAGATCTCCCTTTTCGGTGAGAGTCACTCACGCATCACGGGGAAATTCATATAACATTCTGTGCACTACCTTGTGTCCCAGCTACATGGGAGGCCGGCGAGCTGAGGACGTTCCAGAAACTTCCACCACCGGCCATCTGCTGCTGGACCCTGAACAGATCCCAGCATTTTGCTCAGAGATGCTATTTCAATGTGTGTCTGTCCAGGGGAGTGTCTCCTGCTCCTTGGCCGCGTTCACAAAAGTGGGATGATGGGGATGACAAACGGTGGAAGTGTCCACGTTCTTCCCCCGACGCTTCCCAGCACACCCGTGTGCCCCGTGCGCCTGTGTGGGACGTAGGCCTGTGGGTCCGCAAGTGCACTGAGGCCCCCAGCAGGCAGCACTGACGCCATGTGATGCACACGTCCCTGCAGCCGAAGGCTTTTCTGCACAAAAGGAATGACCCACAGGCCACAATGTGGATGAATCTGACGCCTTACATTGAGGGGAAGAAGCCGTCTCAGAGGACCGCAGGGCACCTGGCCCCACCTGTACGCAGTACCCAGAACCGGCAAAGCCATTCAGACAGAAGGCAGCGGGTGGCTGCCGCCGAGGGCTGGAGGGGAGGAGTGAGGAGCTCATGTTGGGGTTTTGGAGTGGGGAGAATGTTCTAGAACTGAATAGAGGTTATGGTTGCACATTCTGAGTGTGCTAAATGCCATTGAATTGTTCATGTTAAAATGGTTTTTGGGGCGCCTGGGTGGCTCAGTCCGTGAAGTGTCCGCCTTCAGCTCAGGTCATGATCCCGGGGTCCTGAGATCGAGCCCTACGTCGGGCTCCCTGCTCAGCGGGGAGCCTGCTTCTCCCTGTGCTGCTCCCCCTGCTTGTGTGCTCGCTCTCTGACAAATAAATAAATAAAATCTTTAAAAAAATTTTACCTCGATTAAAAAAAAAGAACTATGTGGAATGAGAAACGATGCTTGAGTAAGCGTAAGTCAAATAAAAAACATGAACAAGCAGCACTGAAGGGTCTTGCGGTGGGACTGGCCCAGCGTCAAGCGCCCTCCGCCTGGTCCTGCAGGGCAGGCATCTTCTGGAAGGCCCGGTCTGTGTCCACCTCTGCCCGGGCCGCACATGAGGGGTGGGGAGCCTGGTGTGAGTTTCAGGCCCCTGGAACTGGCACCTGCCCTGAGCTGACAGATGGCCGGCTCCTGGCGGCCCCGCTGGTTTCATTTCTGTCCCGAGTCGGGCCACACCTCTGCGCCCGCGGCCCCGGCCCCCACTCTGAGATGAGCTGGCCTGGAGGGGCAACGGGACCACCTTGCGGCTCTGGGGACACTCGTCCCTGTGCATGTGCAGGCCAGCAGGCTGGCCTGCTCTCTGCCCCTCCCACTGACTCCAGCCCTGCCAAGCCCAAGGAGTGAAGACCAATTAGCCCTTCCTCTCCAGCGAGCCATGTTGACATAAGGACAAAGCTCCTTCGAGCCTCTGCCTCCTCCCAGGTCCTGGCTTGTCCCCCTGGGGGTGCTGGGGGCGCATGGCTGGCTCTGAGCACTGGCACCCTCGGTGGCTGTCCCCTGCCCTCTGAAGCCTTTTTGGCAAATGCCAGGACCCCTCTCATCGTCACCCTACCAAGCACGGCTGTGGTGGGCAGGCCTGTGGAGGAGAGTTCTGGGGGCGGGAGACAGGCCCATCCCCTTCTCAGTAGCACCCATGGCCGATGGGGGGGGGGGAACGGGGCTGTGAGGACAATAGGAGCACCTGACCCCACCCCTACCCCCAGGCTGTGGCCACATTCCTGGTGTAGCAGGTATGGGGGTGTGGGTGTGCTGACCCCCGGGGATGGGTCACTACAGTCAGCATGGGGTCACTACAGTTAGCGTGGGGTCAGTACAGTCAGCGTGGGGTCACTACAGTCAGCGTGGGGTCACTACAGTCAGCGTGGGGCCGTACAGTCAGCGTGGGGTCACTACTGTCAGCGTGGGGTCACTACGGTCAGCATGGGGTCACTACAGTCAGCGTGGGGTCAGTACAGTCAGCGTGGGGTCAGTACAGTCAGCGTGGGGTCACTACAGTCAGCGTGGGGTCACTACAGTCACCGTGGGGCCGTACAGTCAGCGTGGGGTCACTACAGTCAGCGTGGGGTCACTACAGTCAGCGTGGGGCCGTACAGTCAGCGTGGGGTCACTACTGTCAGCGTGGGGTCACTACTGTCAGCGTGGGGTCACTACAGTCAGCATGGGGTCACTACAGTCAGCGTGGGGCCGTACAGTCAGCGTGGGGTCACTACAGTCAGCGTGGGGTCACTACAGTCAGCGTGGGGCCGTACAGTCAGCGTGGGGTCAGTACAGTCAGCGTGGGGTCAGTACAGTCAGCGTGGGGCCGTACAGTCAGCGTGGGGTCACTACTGTCAGCGTGGGGTCACTACAGTCAGCATGGGGTCACTACAGTCAGCGTGGGGCCGTACAGTCAGCGTGGGGTCAGTACAGTCAGCGTGGGGTCACTACAGTCAGCGTGGGGCCGTACAGTCAGCGTGGGGTCAGTACAGTCAGCGTGGGGTCAGTACAGTCAGCGTGGGGCCGTACAGTCAGCGTGGGGTCACTACAGTCAGCGTGGGGTCTTACAGTCAGCGTGGGGCCACTATAGTCAGTGTGGGGTCAGTACAGTCAGCGTGGGGCCATACAGTCAGCGTGGGGTCACTACAGTCAGCGTGGGGCCACTACAGTCAGCGTGGGGTCACTACAGTCAGCGTGGGGTCACTACAGTCAGCGTGGGGTCAGCACAGTCAGCGTGGGGTCACTACCATTAGCGTGGGGGTCACTACAGTCAGCGTGGGGCCGTACAGTCAGCGTGGGGTCACTACTGTCAGCGTAGGGTCAGTACAGTCAGCGTGGGGTCACTACAGTCAGTGTGGGGTCACTATAGTCAGCGTGGGGTCGTACAGTCAGCGTGGGGTCACTACAGTCAGTGTGGGATCACTACAGTTAGCATGGGGCCATACTAGATAGGGCTGGGCCCTCAATCCACTGGCTGGCTCCTTATGAGAACCAGAGAGACCCAGAGAATGGAGTGACATGGCCACAAGCCAGGGGCCACCCGGGCCAGCAGGAGCTGGAAGAGGCTGGAGACACTGCCCCCGGCCCCCCAGCGTGCAGACTTGCTGACAGCTCAGACTGGACTTGACTTGCGAGAGTCCATTTCTGCTGTTTTAAGGCCCTGGTTCACGGTCATTTGTCAGGGTGACCGCAGGACACTCACCAAGGCCCCCTCCCGGACCCCCTCGTGCTCTCTGCTTCCTGCTCCCGCTGCCACCCCAGGCCTGTCCCTTATTGTGACCTTCTCCCCAAGCCTCAGGTGAGGACCGGGCAGAACGCACTGCAGGGACCCTTTTATTGGGGAGGCAGAGGTCCCTGGGGAGGCACAAGGAGGCGGCCACCCCCAGGCTGGCCAGGCTCCTGGGCTCCCGGTGCCCGGCATGGGCAGACCAGGCTGCGTGTCTGGGGTGTGGATTTAAGGGGTGCTAGGCTGACAGGCAAACAGTCCCGGGGCTTCCGCTCGCCTCAGGCCCCCAGGCGGCTCTGCTCCGGCCGCCGCGTGGGTCAGGATTGGGGTGCGCTGCTCATCGCGGCCTTCCTCAGTGCTTCTGACTCTAACATAACGCGTTAGGATATTGGTTACCGATTACGGAGTTCGACAGCGTTACTGAGATGTAATTCACACACCGTAAAGCTCCCTGCTCAGAACGCACAGTTCCGGGTGTCGTAGGGTACCCAGGGTTGTACAACCATCACCCCTAACTGCAGAGCACTTTCATCACCCCAGAAAGAGGCCCCGCGCCCCTTCGCAGGCACTTCCCATCCCCCCGCCGCGTCCCTACGGTTGCGGGGCCCCCCTGGTGCCTCCCTCATGTCGCACCCCTGGCCCCACACCGCTCCTGCATGTGAGAGACCTCCCCTTTCCTGCATCTCCTCCGGCCCCCAACTCCCTTCTGCAGACACCCTGCCCAGCTAGGCCGGTCCCCTCGAATCCTTCCAGGGAACAGTGCCCTCCCCCCACCGCCCCAGGCATGGGGCGGGCAGGACTTGTGCTGGACACTGTCTGCCCTACATGCCTCTGTGATCATAGGCCCAGAGGCATCTTGCCCGTGACCTCGGTCTCCGTGGGCCTAGGGCTTACTCCATGTCCTATGCTGGCGAAGCCCGCCTGGCCTTTATGGGTAGAAGCACCTTGTGACAGGCCAGCCCCTTGGGCAGTGGTCACTCAGGTATGTGACACCCCTGCCCCCCCTTTGTTAGGCACAGCCCCTGCTCTGGCTGTGGAGGGCTCTGGGGCCTCCTGCCTCTCCCCAGGTCCAGGAAGGAGGGGGCGTGTTTTCAGGAACCTTTGGCCATCCCAGGATTGGCAGAAGCCACCCCTGCGGGAACCCTGGGGTGCACTGGCCACCGGTCAGCCCCAGGTTGGCAGGTCCGCCCCTGCCCGCCCTCACCCCTGCCTCCCCTATACACTGGGACCGGTCTCTCACTGCCCCTGCCCCTGCCACTGGACAAGCAAGGCCCTGTAACTCTGGGCCCACAGACTTGCATCTTCCTGCTGGTGTGCGGGTCCTTTGCCGGACTTGTCTTTTCTCAGAGGTTGGGGAACTGGACCTCCAGCACGGAGGCCAAGGAAAGAGTCCCCGGCAGCCTGGCCGGCCCGAGCAGCTCCGCTCTGCCCTCCACAGGGCTGACGTGCCTTGTCCTGCCCAGTCAGCCTCATCATGCCAGCCGAGGGGCAGGCTCATGCTGGCCTGGGGGCCTTGGGCTCGGGAGCTCCCAGAAGGACCACAGTTCCTGTCTCTGCCTCTGGGAAGCACGCATACAGACCCTCCCCTGAATTGCAGCGCTTGCTGGCTGCCCTCCCATGGGAAACACTGACCCAAGGAACCGACTAATGGTGGGGGGACCTGGAACGTACCTAGTTCAATGGTCACCATGCCCAGGGAGTAGCAGGGCTCCTGGTTCCAGAAAAACCTCAGAGGACCCTGGTTCCCTGCAGGGGGGCGGGGGGCAGGTGTGGGGTGTGGGGGAGGAGTGTCACTACGGTCAAATGGGGTGTTGCACCTAGAGCCCCTGGGTCTTCCCCTGCCCTGCCTGGACCCCAGAGGAGGATTCGGAGCCCCAGAGCTCTGAGATCTGACCCACCCTCTGCCTGAGGCTTCCGCTCCAGGCGGCCTCTGAGTGTTGGGAGTGTGTGTGCACACGCGTGTTCACTTGCAGACCGTGGCACAGAGAACTATCTTCTGACCCTGGTCACTGAGGCCAGTCACAGTGGTGCAGAGGCTCTGGACGGACTCAGCTTAAGGCCGCTGGCCATCTCCCCTGGGTGTCCCCAAGGAGTCTGCCCGGATTGGTTGGGGTCCAGGTATGTGGGACACCTGCTTGGGTGGGAGGGAAGGTCGACTGTGGACCCAGCCCCCTTTCCCTGGGGACACTCCTAGATCACAGCCCTCAGCCACCTCCACCCTTGGTGGCCTCTGACCCTCCTGGCTCCTGGGATCTGAGCACCTTCCACAGACCAGGCCCTCTACTGGCCACTTGACCTGTGGCTCCTTCATCTTCCACCGTGGCCTGGGGGCAAAGCTGCTTAGAGCAGCAGCCATACAATCAGGGCTGGTAAGAAGGTTCTGGATACCCTGTTCTCCACAGGCCTGTGGTGGGGTGGGACTGCCCCTTCAGGGGACCCGTAAGGTCTGAAGGGAAAGGACGGGACCATTCCTTTGCCCTTTGGGCACTTTCTATACAAGGGGCCCCCTTAGAAGGAGAAGGTCACGTTCCAGCACATTCTCCCTAAGGGGCCGACTCCTCTGCCAGGAGCATTGAGCCTTGCTCTCCCCAAAGCCTTCTGGGCCCTGGGCCCTGCAGGTGTAGATGCCTCCTCCTGCTCCCACAACACCCCTGCCCCCCAGACGGGCCCTGCCAAGGGGTCGTGCTCATCGCGCCAGGGAATGAATGGACGGATGAACGAGCGTGACCCAAGTTACATAAAACCCAGATCCCGGCTACACTGTAACTCTCCCGGCTCCTACAAGGAGGAGGGACGTGGGCCTCAACCCCCCCCACCGCCGGCCGCCCGCGCCCCACGGGCCCCCCTGCAGCGGGCGCCGCAGCGGTGCAAGATGGCGCGGCGTGGGGGGGACGGTCCCTCGGTGCCCGGCGCCGCCGCGCCCGCCCCAAGCGCCCGGCGCTGTGCACTCCCGGGCGGGGGCGGCCGCCTCCTTCTCCCCGGTCGTCGCGGCGTGGCACAGGCGGGGGTGGCTAGTGCAAAAATACCGGCCCCCCTCCCCCGCGCGGGCGCCGCCCCAAGGGCGCGGGGGCCGGACCCCGAGCCGCCTCTGAAACCTGCGTGTGCGGGCCGCGTTCCAGGCCCCGAGCCCCGTGCGCGTGGCCCCCCGCGCGCCTCCGGGCCCCCCTGCGCGCGCTTTCGTATTCCTCCTGCGTGCCACGGTGCCCACCCCCGCGTGTGCCGCCGTGCCCTCTCCCGCGTCTCGGGGCCCCCTCCTGCCTCCGTGTCCCCATCCTCCGTGCCTCCCCCGCGTCTCCAGGTCTCCCATCCTGCGTCTCTCTGTCCCCCCTGCCCGTGCCTCCGTGCCTCTTCCCCCCCCCCCCCCGCCCGTCTCCGTGCCCCCCAGCCTCCTGGTCCCCCCTCCGCGCGTCTCCGTGCCCCCCCCAAGCCGGGGAGGGAGCCCCCCCCCGTGCGCGCTCCCGCCAGTGTTTTCGGACTGCACCAGCCCCGGAGCCCCGCGGCGCCGCGGCCGGCCGGGCGGAGGCTCCTCGTCCGCCGCCGCCGCCCGCGCCCGCACCGCACCCGCCCGGCCCCGCACCCGTGCCCGCCCCGGGCCCGCGGCTGCGGCTGCGGCGGTGGGCGCTCGGCCGGCCGGCGGGCAGGGCGCGCCCCGCACCTGCGGCGGCCGCTCGGGCGATGGCGCGGCGCGGGCCGGGGCCCCGGGCGTCCTGAGCGCAGCGTCAGCCCGGGGATGCCCGCCGCGCTGCTGGCCCTGGCCATGTCGTCGTCCTTCTTCAACCCCAGCTTCGCCTTCAGCTCGCACTTCGACCCCGGTGAGTCCGCTGGCCGCGCCCCTGGGCCAGCCCTCTGCCCGCTGCAGCTGCCCCCAAACTGCGGGTGCTGCCCCCCCCAGTCCCCCCACTGCGGACATGATGCTTCCTGAGCGGCGGTTTCCTCTTTTGCATGGAAATTAACCCTTTCCCCACCCGGAGCAGAGCCGGCAGAAGGAGCTCCTGACAGGAAGGACCCCTAGAGACCCCGCTCGGTGGAGGTGGGCAGGCCTTGGTGCTGGCACTGGCACTGAAGCTTCTGGCAGGGGGGTGGGCAGTGGAGCTGCGGGCCACTGTCTCTGTGGATGCCTCCGGCTCTGGTAACTGGGGCAGGGGGGCCTGCATTGGCCCCAGGTGTCCGGGGGAGGAAGTGGCCAGGACCTGGAAGAGGTGGGACTGTTGCCTTTGGGTCCCAGGCCACCATGCCCCCTTGCCTGTCCATGGTCTTAGTGTGGGAAGCCCCTCTCCATGCTGGGAGCCAGTTCTAGGGAGCCTCTGCATGGGGAGGTGGGAGCAGCGGCCGCCCACAGGACAGAGCCCACTGGGCAGAGGCTTGGAGGAGATGGGCCTCAGTGGGTGTCCAGGCCTCCTGGATGGCGGGGGAGGCCCAGGTGGCACCGCCTAGCTGGCTGCGGGGGACCCAGGGCCCGGCGTCTTACTCTGCCAGACTGACGGCACCAGCCACATGTTTACCCGAGGCTGCCTGGCCGCCTGGCCGTGGTGGGCAGCTGCGGTGGGCGCAGGGGTCAGGGGTAGCTAGGGGCCGGCGTCTGGTACCGGGAGGTGGTAGGCTTTCTTCCCTGGGTCTTGGCCACCTCCAGCCCTCCTTCACCAGTGTGGGAGAGAAATCCCTGCCCTGGAGCCACGGCCCAGGGGCCAGAGTCCCACCCACATGTCACTGGAGCTCTGGCACAGGCTAATCCAGCCAAAACAAAGCCATTCGCACATGTGACGGGCTCCCCTGGGTCTCCCTGCCTGGAGCAGGGCCCAGTGTGTGCAGCCATGTGCAGGGTCCCCTGGGCACGGCCCCATCTGAAGGCATTTGTTCCTGGGGGAGGGAGCTGACGTGAGGTCTCTCTGTTGGATTTAGGGTGTGGGTGTCAATCGCTCAGAAAAGACTTCCCGGGCAACCAGCTCCCAGGGCTTGGAGAACACGCTGTCGCCAGTAGATGGCCCAGAGTCTGGGCAGCAGCAGCCCTGGCTGGCCCGGGGGCTGGAGGGCAGCAGCCCCAGACCCGGACAACCTTTAGGGACAGGCCTCCAGGCGGCTCCAGGCCAGTGCTCCAGGCAGCCTGCAGGCTGGGAGCTGGGGGTCCAGCCTTAGGATGTGGCCTTGGAGCTATTGGCAGGGTTGCAGTGTGTGTGTGTGTGTGTGCACACGCACGTGCCAGGAGTGACCCCGGCATGGAGGCCCTACCCCATGCCCGGCCTCTTGCACTCTTTGCAGAGCCCAGACTTGCCCTGCGTGGGGTTCAGCACCCTCCTCCCTACACTCGGGTGTGTCCTGGGCACCAGACCCTTCCCCCCTTCAGAGAAACAACAGAGCTTTGCGTGCCTTGCAAGTGTTTGTGTGAACAGCTGCGATCAGCGTAATTATCACGTGTCACTTTAATGACTTACAGGGAAAGACGTTGTCAGGAGGGCACGGGGAGGTCTCGTCAGCAGGGCCGTTGAAGGGCAGAGCTGTGTCCCCCCCGTGGGAGGGACAGCCCTGGCTGGAGGCGGTGGGTAACCGGCTGGTCCCCACGTGGGTGTTGGGGAGGGGAAAGGAGGGATCCCCTGGCCTCCTGATAAACGCCTGGCATTCGGAGCCCAGCTCCCACCCGTCTCTCTGACGCTGTCTTCTCATCTGTAAAATGGGACAGCAATGCCTGCCCTCCTCGTGCTCGTTCAGTGCCTGGGGGAGCTTGGCCCTCCGCGCACAGAGATGCGGTTTCAGAGGGGTGGTGGCAAACACACAGCAGCTCTGTGGCGTCTCCCCAGCCCCAGGGTGGACAAAGGTGGTTCTTGGCTGCTTGTGGGGCGGGGGGGGGGGGGACCCTGCTGGGGGCCATCAAGCCCAGAGGGCAGGGAAGACCCATGTCCTTGGCCATCTGGAAGTTTGTTTCTGTGGTTGCTCCACAGTCAGGGGTGGACAGAGAGGCCGGGCCCAGGCAGGGGGTCCTCACAACGTCATCAGGCGAGGCCATGTATCCTTCTTGGGATTCTGCGGTCGCCCCCGTGAGGGGGAGGCAGTGATGGTGGCGGTTATATTGAGAAGGGGACTGAGTTTGAGCCTCAAGTGAGGCCCGGGGCTGGGTGTCCCTCACCTAAACCAGTGCCCGTCTGGGCCACCACCAGCTCTCAGAGATTGGCAGGACCGGGGTGCCATGAGGGGCCAGGCCCGAATGCATGCTCTTGGGGCAACGTGGGCCGGTGCAGGCTGCACTTCTGGGGTCCGGCTCTTTCCCAGGATGTGGGTGGCCGTGCGGGATTTCTTGGTGTCACAGCTGCATGACCTCAGTGCTGTGTGGCCTTGGGCTGATAACTCAACCTCTCTGAGACTCAACCTCACATAGGTGACACCTGACCCTGGGGAGACTAAGTGGGCAAGGTGTGGGAGCCAAGAACTGAGGAATGCTGGGGGGTGCCACGTGGCTGGTCGTGAGCAGTTGGGCCGGGCTGGGAGGAGGGCATGGTACGGCCTTGAGGGAGTGGGGTCACCTCAGTCGGTGTCTGGCGGGGGTAGGCCTTGCTCAGGCTGTGGTTTCTGGGCAGGCCTCGAGTCCCTGACCCTGGGGGGCCTGGAACTATCGGAGGGGCTGCCCCCCAGGGTCCCCGGCAGTGGGTGGTGGACCCACCTCTCCCTGGCCCAGTGGCCCTGTGTCTGCTGCCTCAGTTTCCTGACCTGTAAGGTGGGAGCCAGTGCGGTGCTCACCTCTGAGGGTCACGTGAGGGTCAGCAGGGTCGGTGGTGCAGCGAGCCAGCGAAGCGAGTAGTCAGGCTGTGGGGCCGCAGCTGACTGGCTGCTGGGACAGGGAGCTCGGGACAGTCGGCAGACCAGGCAGCCCCTGGCCCTTCCCCCAGCCCTTTCCCCCAGCCCCTCTGCTCACGTCGCAACCCCACCCCACCCCCGGTCCAGGAGGGGCTCGTGCACGCCTGTGACTTGTGCCCCACGGCTGGCCCGGGGCTGGGCACGCATCCATGGGGAGAGGTGCCCCTGGGGGGCCCTCGGGGGACGGGCTAGGAGCCCTGCTCCCAGGCTGGCAAACGCACCTGGCAGTGGTCTCAACCCCGGTGGCTTCTGCTCACGGCCTGCTGCCGTGGGGCCTGGCTGGAGGCAGACGCTGCCCAGGCCCCCCCCAGACCCACTCAGGCTCGGGGGGCCCAGAGCCGGCCCTTCGGCCAGTGTTGCTTGCTTTCCTCGTGCCCTGGAAGGGCTGGGCGGGTCTGTGTGGTGCGGGCCATCGAGGGGAGGCATGCCCCTCTGGGCGGGGGGCGGGGGGGGCATGCCTTCGCTTCGGGCACATTCTCCAGGAATCCGGGCTCTGCCCTTCCCTCAGGGGGCTGCTTCTCTGCCACAGGGCCCTGCACCCACGCAAGCAGGTACGCACACAGGTCACACACGCGAGCACACGCGTGAACACCCACACGCACACACGCGTGTGCAGGTGACCGTGGCATGTGCGCACCCGCACACGTATCTCTTCACAGGGAGCACACGCTCCGCGAGCAGCTGGAGCACCGCTGCGGGGCACAGCTGGCGGGTTCAAACACGTGGTCCCCTCCTTGGGGGCGGAGGGGGTGTCTTGGGCGAATTCACCCTGAGCGTGGTCTCCTGGGCCGCCGGCTGCCGGTGTCCCCTGCCTGCCATGGGAGCCTCTTACGCCTTCCATCAGCCAGAGCCTGGACCTGGGCCTGGCCGGGACCCTCTCCCTGGACTGTCTTCTAGGCCTTGGGTGACCTTGAATGAGGCACGTTGCTTCCCCTGGTTTTTGTGTGTGGATTTTCTCGCCCCCACGGGGTCCCGGCCCGTGAGGCCTACTCAGCCCCGACCAGGGCCTGTTGCACCCATGGCCCTGACCTCCTGGGTGTCACAGCCACAGCCCCATTCTGCTGTTGACTTCCACTGGCCTGGGAGGGGGGCACTAGGGCTTCCTGGGCAGGGGTCCTGGCTGAGGGGAGAGCCAGATCCCACCTCCCCGCTTTGGGCCCCAGACCCCACCACTGCTCTCACTTCAGTCCTGTGGACAGAGCCGTCTGTCCTGGTGGCTGGTCCTCAAAGGCTACCCTCTGCTGTCTCCCGGTCACGGAGCTTTTCCCAGGGTGGGCTGAGCCCGGCCTCTCCCGGCAGCCATTGCCTCGGGATGCACGCGCCCCTCCTTTATCTGGGAAACTCCTCCATGGACCCCATCTTCCCCGCCTCAGTGGGCTCCTGGATATTAGTGTCCCCCCCAAATTCCTGCCCCCCCAGAGCCTCGGGATGGTTCTGGTTCAGAAGGAGTCTCTGTGGCTCTTAGGAGTTCAGGTGAGGTCATGCCGTTCAGGGTGGGCCTACATGCAGTGGCCGAGGTCCTGACGGGAGAAAGTAGAGGGGGTTTGGGAGAGCAAGAGGCCCCGGGCGCCTCCAGAGGCAGGGAGAGGCCGGCAGGATCTAGAAGGAGTGTGGTCCTGATGGAGGGCTTCTGGCCGCCGGTGCTGAGACCCTGCAGGCCTGTCATTGCTCCCCCACCCCACAGTGATTTGTTCTGGCAGCGCCGGGTCCCTCCCCGGCGGGCCCCAGCCAGCCTCACCTCGGTACACGTGGTGGCCATACCCACCTGGAGGAGTCTCGAAAAGTGAGGGAACCCATGTGCGGGCGGCCTTGGGACCCGCGTGTCCACGGGGCCCGGCCTGCCTCTCGCACAGGAACGGGCGCCAGCAGGACGGCAGCTGGAGGCCTCCCCGCCCCCGGCAGAGGAAGCCGCAGAGGAAGCGAGGGCAGGGGACGCCGGGCCGGAGCCAGTCCCCAGGCGGCCTGTCTGGGCTGTGTCCACACCAAGCCCCCTGGCTTCCTCCGCCAGGGCCGGGGCCGAGGCCGGGCGCCTGGGTGCCCGGAGTGGGGTAGGGGGTCTCCGGACGGTCACCCTGGGGTTAGACCAGCGGTAGGAGCCACGCGGGAGCGGCTCCTCGAGCCGGGTACGTGGGGGTTTCTGGGAGGATGTGGGCCACTGTCTCCCCCACCGGCCCCGGGGGGCGGGGGCTTGTAGTCATGAGGCCGCAGCCCCGGCTCCAGCTCTGGCGGGGGAAGTGGCAGGACAGGAATGGGCAGGGCTAGTGTGGTGGCTGGTTCTGGGCAGCCTGGGGTCCCTCACCTGTCACAGGGTGTGTGGGGTGAGGCAGTGGGGTCCTGGCGACTGGAGGACTGGGTGGGACCCACAGGTCACCTCTCATGGCGGGATGTGGCTGGGCCTGGCCTTGTTGACCCCTGGCGAGGGTGTGGTGTGTCCCCTCCTTCCCCACAAGGAGGGGGCCCTGCAGCTGCCGCCCACCTGCTGGCCTGGGCACATGGCCTCGGGCAGCCCCGACAGCTGGCCTTGGGCTGGCCAGGGAGACAAGCTGCCATCTGTGTGAGCCAGGCCAGGAGCAGGGGAGCCAGGGCCCCAGACCCGGCCTCTGCTGGGGTCTCCCGTGTGCTGAGGCTGGCGTGAGAGATGGGCAGCAGGATGGTGCTGAGGACACTGTCCTGCATCGAGGAGTCCTTGCTGGGCTTCCAGCTCTGGGGAGGGTCCTGCAGGGCTTCACGCCCTGTTCTGGCCACACTAAAATTCTTAACAGTTTTGAACAAGGGGTCCCAGGGCTCCATTTTTCCCCAGGCCCTGCAGATTCCGCGGCCAGTGCCGCTCGGGGCCCCTGGCCAGCTGCCGGCCCCCCGGGAGGGATGTGGTGACTTTGTAATGCTGGACACCTGCGCGGGCTGCCCGGCGCCACCTGTGGCCCCCAGGAAGCGGCGGGGGTGCTGGCGGGGAGACCCGCCAGCCCCAGGAAGAAGGAATTCGACTTTCCACGGGACGTGGGAGCCAGTGCCCCGCGGGCTCTTGCTCAGCCTCTCGCTGGGGGGCGCTCGGGGGGGCGGGGGTGAGGGTGGGGGTTGCACCTTGCGTGCCTCGCTCACTCTGCGGACAGCGCTCTCCCGGGGACACAGTGTGGTGCGTTCACAGGCCCCGCTATGGACGGTCGTCGCCGCTTCTCTTTCACAGTTTTGTTGACTGTGATTCACGTTCCCAAGGACTCCCCCCTTTAAAGCGTGTGCTTCAGTGGTGTTTATCAGCCTCGCGGGGTTGTGCAACCGTCACCACCAATTTTAGAGCGCTTCTGTCCCCGAGGACAAACCCCACACGCCCTGCCAGTCCAGCTCTGTTCCCTGACCCCCCCCCCCCACGCAGGCGAGGACACGTCATAGCAGCAAACCGTGCAACACGGAGTCTTCGTTGTGTCCCTGGACTCGCGAGTCGGGGCTTGCTCCCAGCGCTTGGCGTCCGGCTTCTCACCGCGGCCGATCTGGGGCCCGGCGGCCTGACTGCCTGAGCCCTCCCATCTCTCCCGCGAACGGCCCTCTGAGCCTTCCCCTTATCACTCTGGGGCATATTTACATATTCTGCGACCCAGGCCTCAGGCAGATAGCTGTGTCGTGGCTCGGATCGCACTTGGTTGCGGGCCGCGTGTCCGCCGCGGAGCGTGCCAGCGTGCGAGCGCGTCTTTCCCGATTCCGAGCTCAGGGGCGCCACGCTGGTCGCCCGACGGGCCACCGAGGGAGAGGCAAATGCGCCCCCTCGAGACCTTCCCCCTCTCTCTTTCTTTTTTCCAAAAAGCTCGTTGTGAAGCATTTGGACCATCCTGTTTATTCTGGGAGGGTGCCTGAAGCCGTACTGGTGGGAAGCAGCCCCCCACCCCCTCCAAGAGGCAGTTTCTGTCCTAGAGGAATGGCGCTCCGGCTTCTCAAAGCCACTTAGCCTCGGAGGGAGCTGTCCTGGCTCCTCGGTGGGGCCTACCCCGGGCAGGCGGACCTTGGGCTCCTTTTGCCAGGCCCACGGGCACATTGCTCCCTGTGGCTGAGGCCACCCCCGGCATGGACAATGCTCCTGCCGCCCCCCTTCCTTAGCCGACCTCGCCCCAACTCTGCCCTGCATGGGGTCCAGGCAGAAAGTTGGAGCCAAGGATGGCAAGAAATCTGGGGCTTGGGCGATTCTGAGCCTGGTGGCCCCTTGGCCTCTACCAAGCTGCTGTCCCCCAGCGCCTCCCGCCCTGGCCATGCTCAGGAGAGGGACTCATCTATCCAGCTCAGGTCCCTTGGGGTGACCTGGTGCCCAGCACGTGTCAGGGCAGGTCCCCAGATGAACAAAATGGCCAAGGCTATCTTCCCGGGGTGTCACTCACAGGCCCCCAGGGGGAGTGGGAGCCCCCAGGCGTGCATCTCTCAGGACAGGTGGACGAGGCTGGGGGCCAAATGGGAGGAGCGTTCGTGCCGAGGAGCCCGTGTGTCGGTCAGAGGGGAATGTGAGGCAGCACTTGAGTTACTCGTGCTCACCCCAAGCCCTGCAGCCTGGGACTGGCCACGGGGGTGGGGCCCACGGTGCGGGGGGGCCTCTGGTGTCAGTGGTGGCCAGGCCTGGGTTTCTCACGTGTCACTGGACAGTGCGGAGTTGCGGAACTTCCTTCCGTCTCTGTGTGTGTGACAAGCGGGCCTGATGCGGGGCGGGGCCCTGCTGTGGGGTCCTGGGGCGGGATCCTGACGGAGCCCCTGGGGCTGGGCCACCCCCAGACGGCCAGTGCGTGCTGCTGGGAGCGTGTGTCTGGGTGTGCGAGTGTGTGTCTGCGTCCCTGTGTGTCCGTGCCCACGCACGTGCCACGTGGTTGAGTGAGGACGTGGAAAAGTGTGTGGGTGTGCATGGGTGGAAGTGTGTGAACACATTGAACGTGTGAGTGGGAACAAACATATATGTATCAGTGTGCGTGTGTGCACACGTGCGTTTGAGCGCCAGTGCTCAGTGTGTCCCCCTCCCCCATTCTCCGGAAGGAAGGCCCCCAGGCCTCCTTGGTGCTCTCCTGCCCCTGGCGAGTTAGAGGCCGAGAGCCCCCCTCGTGGTCTCTAGGCAGGGCTTAGCTCCTGACCCACACTGGCCGCAGGCAGGAGGGCTGACACCGCTGCCCTCAGCAGGTCTGTGGTCTGGGCTCTGGGAAGGAGCCCTCCGGGTGAGCGGCTGCCATGACCCCACGTGGCCCACAGCCACTGCTGCCCCAGCAGGCCCTGTGCACCCAGCGGGGCGGCCCGGGTGGGGCCTTTGAGCTTCGTGTTCGCATCAGGGGGCTGGCGGGCTCCAGGCCTGTCGCTCCAGGCTTGCGCCTTAGCTGGCGCTTAGCCGTGGGGCCCTCGTGCGTCCCTCTAGCCCCACTCCTCTGTCTTTGGGGTGCACTGTCCAGATCACCGGCTCCCCACCACCCCCCGTGCTCTCTTAGCGCCAGCCTCGGCCCTGCCCACCTCCCGCACCCTCTGTTCTGCACGCAGCAGGTGTCTGGGGAGTGGAGCCTGGGCAGCTGTGGAGGTGGGGTCTGGCTGCTCCCCGGCCAAGTCAGAAACCGAGGGTGGGCCTCAGTTTCCCCACCTGGCTGTGGTCAGAAGAGCCTGGCATGGTCCACGGTGGTTCTGGGTTCAGTGCCAACTCTTGGGGTGGGTGGGGTGAGTCCTGCTGGTGTGGCTTTCAGCACGGGAGGCTGGGGGCGGGGGAGGCGGGTGTGCTGGGGCCTGGGGGCCAGGAGGCAGGTGTGTCTGAGCCCGCGTGTGGGCACGTGTGCTGCGGCCACCGCTCCCAGCCCTGCACCGGGGGCCTCCCTTACAGACAAGCTAGGGCTCCGGTTTCATTCCCTGGTCTGTCCTTTTACTTGCTGGCTGGCCTCTGAGATTTGGGGGAAGCGAGGAAAAAGAGGGTCCTGGGTCCTGCGTGTGAGGCATCCGGCCACACAAGCCCTGGTGGAGGGCTGCCGTGTCCCTGCTCGGGACTCCCTTCCTCTTGGAAGAAACTCCCAGGTCTGGGCCCACAGACAAACCTTTGTGGAGAGCCTCTGGCCCCCAATCCCCCGCCCCAGATCTGCCCACAGGATCCTGCTTGCCCCCCGCCCTGCCCTAGGAACCCCAGAATCCTGCCAAATCCTGCTGCTTGCTCCCACCGGGGGCTGGGAGGTGGGGGTGTCGGAGACAGACCTTTGGGCCTCTCCGGGCTTCCCCAGGACCTCGGCCCCTGACACCCTGGGCAGGCGGACCGCCACCCTGAGTGCCGTTCGCTGGCCTCATCCTGTTAACTCAGCGGAACGCCCTCCTGGCCGAGGTTCCTTCCTGAGCAGGACCCCGTTTGCGTCACCAGGCGGGCATGGGGGCAGGCGGACTGGTGCCAGGATGTCCTCAGATGCCTGGCCGAGGCCCCGCCCCAGGCCTGTGGCTGACCCTGGAGCCTGAGTCCCCATGGGCCGGGCGGCTGGGGCACCTCCCGGACGGAGCCCAGGGCTCTCTGACTGGGCCAGGCTGGGGGCCCCACAGGAAGAGTGAGCTCCCCGTGGTGCGAGCAGCTGGGGCGTTGGGCCGCGATGGGCAGGACTCCTGTTGTGGATGTGGCCCGTGTCCCAGGAGGGTTTGGGCAGCTCCGTGAGGGGACAGGGTGAGACGGGAGGCTGTGGGCACCTGGCGGCAGAAGAGTGAGCCAGCCAGGGGTGGGGGTGCGTTGGGGGCTCTGGGGGTCGGGCAGACCCTGACCCGGCCTCCACGGGTGCGGAGTGCTCACTACACACTTTCTTAAATTGAAGTGAAACGCACAGAACATAAAGTGAACCATGTCCGGGTGAACAGTGGGGCATTTCATGTGTTCCCAGTTCCAGAACATTCTCCTTACCCCATAGAGACCCAGCGTGCCACGCACACCCCCCAGCCCCTGGCAGCCGCACACCTGCCCCTCACCATGTGGCCGCACAGCGCTGCTCGGAGCAGCCGCCACTGTCCCACAGCGTCACTCGCGGGGGACGCGGCTTCCCACTCTCCACATCCTCGCCACGCTGACTTCCCATGACAAAAATTGTGGCCATCTTAGTGGGTCACATCGCTGTCTTGTTCTTTGGGGCAGCCGCCAGGCAGACAGCAGGGTGTGGTCCCTCCGGGGAACACTGGGGAAACCGAGGCCCTTGGCGTTGAAGCTGGAGGGGTTGACTGGCCCTGCCCTCGCTCCGTCAAAGTGGCTCCTGAGTGCTGTGTGTCTCAGGCCCCCTGGGATGTTCCCTCAGGCTGAAGGGACGGCCAGGGGAATGGCCAGCCCGTGGGCAAGTGGGGGTCCGTGTGGAGGGCTCGGAGGGGGCGTTGGGGGTTGGTGATTCGACGATGGCTCTGGTCCTGGGTGAGGAAGGGCCAGGGAGCTGCAGACCCCCAAAGTTTGGGCAGGGTCCTGGCTGTGCTGGTGGCAGCCAGTGGCCTGGGGAAAGGCAAGAGGAGTCCGGGGGCAGTTGGGGTGTCTGGTTTGGGGAGTGGCCGGGCATGGGTCCAGGGAGCAGATCTGTGATGCTCACTATGCCGGAGGGAAGGGCCAGGCCCAGGTGCCTATGGGGGTCTGGAGCCCCAGAGGAAGTGCTGGGACCGCAGTGGGGTCAGGAAGGTGGTGGAGGCCCAGCCTGGGCCCACTTGGGGGTGGGGAGGAGGGTCCAGGTCAGGACAGCGAGGTGGGTGCTGAGAGGGGAGGGCATGGTGGATCGGCCCTGGGGCCCAGAATGCGGCCCAGCTCACTGTCCTTTCTGTGCGCTGGAGACGTGGCCGAAACTCAAGTCCCGGCATGGTTGGAGCCAGGATCTCTGCCCCTTCTCCTGCCATCCATGTCCCCATCACGTCCCCGGGGAGACCTCACCGACCTCGGGCTATGTGGCTCCGGGGGGTGGGGTTTGAGCAGGGGGTGGGGGGCGGACCCTGGGACTCACTGACGTCAGGGCTTCATGGTGTGTGTGCTGGGCTGTGGGGGTCTTAAAGACGGAACGATGGGATGGAATGTGAGCCACGATCACATAAAATGGTACACGTTTGGTTGTAGGAGGACCGCGTGCTTGTCGTAGGAGACGCAACGTGCAGACGACCTGAAGGACTCTGCCGTCCGGACGAGCGCTGCTTGCGTTTCGGGATCTTTCCTTCCAGGTGGTTTTTGTTCGTTCACATAGTCGTGACCCGGATTTGTAAATGGTTCTGCAATCCTGCCTCTGGTCTCAGCTCCATCAGGGTAGAACTGAAACAGAGTAAATGGCGGGGGGGATCTCAAGCCGACTCCATGTGAGCGCGGAGCCCGACGTGGGGCTTGATCCCACCACCCCGAGATCACGACCTGAGCCAAAATCAAGAGCGACGCTCAACCCCCCAGCCTCCCAGGCCCTTCGACGGTGTGTATTTGCAGTCTGCCCTCTGGGAGGCCTGGTGCGTATGTTTGGAGGACCCCGAGCCTGTGGCCCCACGGTCACGTGACTGACGCCTGGCGCCCAGACGTGTCCTCGCGGCCTTGCCGCTTCTCAGTAGTTCGATGCGGAGCTTTCCTTGTTCACAACTTCTCTTTCGACTCTTTTTACGGCTCCCGTTGCAGACGTACCTGTGGGTTGTTTTAACCCTTCAGCTTTGGGGGCATCGTCTGGGCTCTTTTTGTTATAAACGTCACCGCAAAGTTCACCGCGTGCGTGCGAGACGTGCTCTGTCTGTACTGGAAACGCACTCATTCCCGGGTTCGCGTTTGTTCTGGGTTCTTGTGTCCTCCAGGTCAGTCCCTCGGTGTCAGTGCCCAGACAGGAATCACTTGGCCAACGAGAGGGCCGACTCCAAGGCGCGGCTCTGCGGACGGCCCCCCGCTTGCCCGCTGCTGCTGGGATGCCTGGGCCGGGGGCCTGGCGGCGGGGTCTGGAGCGCGGGCTGCGGCCGGGGACGCCCTCCCTCTGGAAGCAGACGTGGTGCTGGGGGTCGGTCGTGGTTCTTTGATTATGGACGAGGCTGGACGTCTTCTTGCGGGCTTCCTTAGTTGTCTTGTCCATGCTGGGGGGGTCTCAAGGTGATTTCTTAGTTTTTGCTGATCGTGGGCCCTCTGTAGTCAGGACACCAGTCTTTTGATGTACGTTCTGTAAGTGGTTTTTCCTGGTGTGCTACTTGCCTTTCATCCGGGGCTTGGATGGAACACTCGTTTTTATGGAGCCAGATCCATCGATATTTTGTGACTCCCTCCACTACTTTGAGCGTAAACATCCTCCAGGAAGAAGCCCTCTGTCCACCTCCCTCTTCGGCGCCCCTGTGATCTGGCTTCGACGTCAGTCTGAGGTTACTCTGGTGTGCGGTGAGGCGCAGTTCCCCTGCACGGCCCGTCACTCCCACCGCGGCCAGCCTGGCCCTCGGCCCCTGGCGTCCCGCGTCTTCCCAGAGACACTGAGCGTGCTTTTAATGATTGCACTTTCTCATGTGCGACCAGCTCCAGGCCAGGGCCCTCCCTCTGCTCGATTTGGCTTCCTTCTGGGGTCACAGGACAGGTGCTTCAAGAGGGGACGGGGGAGGGCAGGACCCCGTCATGTGACAGCCCTGCCCGGCCACCACTCACCTGATGGCAGACACAGGTCCTATTTTCCTTTTATGGGAAGCCCAGCCAGGCACCTGGTTCTGTTCTGAACTGTCTCTCCCCCCCCCCCAGTGCCCCCCAAGCTCCCCGGACATGCTCCGTCCCCTTCACAACCTGGAAGGGAGACCTCGGTACACAGCAGGTGCCCAATAAGGGTGAGGTGCTGTTCCTAGTCCTGGCTGTGCAGCTTTACGGAAGGTTGTGCCCTGTTTGAGATGACAGCAGTGGTCAGGCCACCAGGCCGTGGAGAGCGGCGGCCGGGCCCGCGGGGGCTGTGCTGTGTCTGTCACCATCCGTGTTGCTTCTGCGGTGGGTACAGTAACTGGCGAGACAGGGTCCGCTGCCGCAGACCGTCCCACGCAGGCGCCTCCGCGGGGACAGGACCTGGCACGGAGGGCGGCTGGGGACGCTGGGCGGTTCTGGCGGGCAGAGCGATGACACGGTTGGCGGTGGGGGCGGCGCTGGGGAGCGCGGGCGGGTTGGCGAGCACGGTAGCTTTTGCTGTTACCTGTCACGGGTGTTTAATTTAATGAACGTGTTGACTTTGACAACTTGTGTTTTCACACGAAGGAGCTGAGCTCTGGTCCCTTCTGTGTGGGTTCACCTAATTGCGGCCGAAGGCTTAATAGCAGCGGAGGAGAAGCCTCTTGTGCCACAAGTGTGACCCGCCCAGCCCGCAAGGCTCTGGGGGTGGCAGGGGTGGGCTCTAGTGGCTGCTCCAGGGAGCCCCTTTGGGGTTTTCCTCCAGAACCCCCAGCCCAGCCCCCTGCTTCCTGCAGCTGCCCCCCCGAGCTATGGTGGCCCCTCAAAGGGTTTGGGCCCAGGGTGCCTGAGGCTGAGGCTGGAGGCCAAGGGCAGGGGCTGAGGGTGGAGGCTGAGGCTGGAGGCCAAGGGCAGGGGCTGAGGCTGGAGGCTGAGGCTGGAGGCCAAGGGCAGGGGCTGAGGGTGGAGGCTGAGTCTGGGCCTCCTGAGAGCTCCTCTTCCCTGTGTGTGGGTGTGGGGAATGGGCTTGGAGACCTGAGCAGGAGCCCAGGCTGTGCTTGCCATCTTTCTAGGCCTTTGGGCTCACACTGCCTCCAGGCAGCCCTCCAAGATATCACATTAGCTTGCAGCCCTGGCTTCCTATGTGAGTGCAGAAGGTATGGGAGCAGAAGCACGTCAGTCAGAGGTCAGCTGTGCCTCCTTAGGCAGGCTCCTTGCTCTTGTTGAGCATTCATTTCTTCCTGTCCAGCGGGGACAGGCCTGGGGTCACCTCAGTGGCTGGTTAGGATCCCGTGAGGCCTTGCTGAGACCAGGTCTGAGCTGATGTGATGGGCCTGGTGTGGCAGGTGTGCTGGGTTGGGTGGTGGGGTCTTGAGCGGTCAGCCACTGGGGGCTGAGGGGTGGGATGCTTGGTGGGCGGGCAGAAAACCTCCAGGGGCCAGACAGAGGTCTTTGGGGCAGGGCATGCCCTGGAGCCAGTGTGACAGGACAGGAGGGGCAGGCCTGCCTCTGTCAAGGGGACACCTGGGCTGTCCCGTGGGCACAGATGAGCCGGGCTTCCCGAAGCCCTGGCTCAGCTGGGGAGTGGGGTAGCCCAGAGCCCTAACTCGGGGGCCATCCTTATGTGTCGGGGGGCTGTGTCATGTTGTCTGGGCACCTCCGTTCCCGCATCTGGTGAGGGCTAGCCGTGTGGGGGCTCTTGTGGACTCGGTGATGCAGAAGGGGGGGTCACCACTGTTCCCAGGACAGAAACAGCACCGGGGGCCCTTGGTGGCACTTCAGCAAGAGGGTAACTTGGAAACGCCAGGCTGAATGCAGGAACTCTGCACCCAGCCAGTGTGGTGCCGCCTTCTTGGGGACAGTGGGGTCCTCGTGCCTCAGAGGACAGACAGTCCTCCTATCTCAGGGCGCTGCCCCCCGGCTGCACAGAGCCTGGCAGGTGGCCAGCCCCAACACCTCCCCCCTCAGCGGGGCCCGAGTCTCCGTCCCGGCCCCTCGGGATTCTTGCAGGGTTACCCCGCTCCGAGCTTTGACAAGGTGACCGCCCCTGGACGAAGCACCAGAGAGGGGAGGCAGGTGACCAGTCTGGAAGAGACATGGAGGGCAATTTCCCATAGCTCCGAGACCCTGACCTCATGGAGGGGTGTCCATGAGCCCCCCGGGATTGGGACCTGGGAAGGCTCCCGCTGCTTGGACAACCCCTTAGCCTCTGGGTGAGGCCAGAGCGGCGCCCAGTGGCCATTCAGGGGACTGCAGGCTCGGGCCTGGTGACTGGGCCCGTGGGTGGCCAGGGTGGTGGGGCTGCGAGAAGGGCCAGGGCGCTGGGGCTCAGGCCTCTGTAAGTGGGGGTGGGCTGGGGAGTCAGGGGTTTGGCTGGCCCCTGAGTGCAGCTGCTGGGACCGGGTGAGCGTGGGGGGGCAGGTCCATGGAGGCTGCCCTGTAACTCCTTCTCCCTCGGCAGACGGCGCCCCCCTCAGCGAGCTCTCCTGGTCGTCCTCTCTGGCTGTGGTGGCCGTGTCCTTCTCCGGGCTCTTCACTGTCATCGCCCTCATGCTGGCCTGTCTGTGTTGTAAGAAGGGTGGCATCGGGTTCAAGGTGAGGGCTGGGGTGTCCGAGGGGGATGTGGACGGATCCCAAGAGTCAGGCCTTCTTGTGCCGGCTCTGTGCTGAGCTTCCCTCCTTCCCGGGGTCACCTGCACCCCTCTCCCCTGGGGGCCGCGGCAGGAGAGGCCTGGAGGCTCTCAGGAACCCCAGCCCACCCTCTCCCCCATTTTGGGTCCCCTCTGTGTGGGCGTGGCCTCTGAGTGCTGTGCGCAGGTCAGGCGCCCCGGGACAGTGAGGATGGGCCTTCCTGCAGGGCCCCCCAGGGGCTCCTGAGCCGGCGTGAGAGGGGCTCGCTTCCCCAGAGGTCCCTGACTTCCTGGTGGCGGAAGTGCCCGGGTCATCTGAACCAGCAGCCGCCTGGACCCACTGTCCCCGCACCCAGACGGCCTTGCCAGCTGGGATCACTCTCCTTTGGGCGTCGTTTACCCCCCAGGGAAGGCGCTGGGTGCCGGTGCTAGAAACCAGGGTGGCCACGCACAACAGTAGGGGTCATCGCTGTTTATAGAGCGTGGGTGAAATGCACGGCCCTGTCTTCACTAAGGCCGCCCCCGGGCTCCGCTCCCCAGGGCCTTGGGCTGGATTCTGGGGCTGAGGTCCTCTCCTGAGTTGGCGGCTGAGGGGCATTCCAGGGCAGCTGCCCCCCAACGTCCAGTTGCAGCTCTGAGTAGGGAGCACCAGGGGAGAAGCTGGCCACTGAGAACCCGACCAGAGGCTCCGCCCATGTGGGCTGAGTTCTCGGCAACTTAGAGAACAGCGTGCGGGCCTGTGGTCATTCCCCGTGCCCCCTCCCTGCCCTTAGCTGGGGGGCAGATGGCCGGGCCTGGAGAGTGTAGGAGGGGTGGGGCTGCCCTGTGGCCCCCATCGACGTCCACACTGAGTGGCCCACGCCCCAGCCGTGCCCCAGTTCGGAGGACCAGCCCCCCTGCTCTGGTACGCCGTGTCACAGGGGGGTCTGCAGGGGCTGCTCCCCGCCCAGCGAGGACGAGGAATGTGCCTTTTACAGGGGCCGCCCTCCCAGATTCCTCAGTGCCTCCGCGGGGGGTCTGTGGCCCTGGAGGCTGCGGGGTCCGTGCTCGTGCCTACCTTCCCTGCACCCCGCCCGGGGGAGGCCGTCTTCCTGACCCGCGGGCACACCGTAGCACGGCCCCGCAGGATCCGGGGCCAGAGCCGCAAAGTCATGGGGGCAGACGTGGGGGACCGAGGTCAGCCCCTCCTCAGGGTGCTGAGAGAACAAGCCCCAAACAAAGGCTGGCCTCGGCCCCTCCTACCCGTGCCCTCCTCACCTCCTGGAGAACATGGTGCCCAGAACATTCCAGCCCCAGCGCGCCTGGGTGGGCGGGCCTGCCTGCATCGGGGGCCCCAGCCTGGTCTCTGGGGGCCCAGGGCTGGGCACCTCCGTGGAGCTTGCTGGACGAAGGGGCCAGGCGGCCATGCTCACGCTGTCCTACTTGATCGCCCGCTCTGCTGGCGCGATCCGGCAGGCTGCCCGGCGGCACCGTCAGGTACGGGCCGGGGCCAGGGCTGGTGGGAGCGGATGGAGCTGCAGCTGCTGCGAGTACCCCAGGGCCCCAAGGGTGGGATCCGCGGCCACGGGGAGGGGAGCCATCACAGCCACCAGTCCCTTCCCCCGTCCCCTTCCCCCTCTCTGGGTAGGGACCAGGACTGGGCCACAGGGACGCAGACAGAGGGCTTCCAGGAGGAAGGAGGGTCCCCGGGGCACGCAGGGCCAAGGGAAGAACCTAGGCCCCCTGGCTCCTGGTCCAGCCACCTGTCCACATTGGGGTGGGGGTGGGGGCTCTGGGCCTCAGTTTCCCCACCTGGGCAGTGGGCTTGGGGGCTCCAGGGATGGGAGCTGCTCTTGTTTTAGTAGGAGAGGATTTCTGAGACTTCGGCTCTTTTCTGGAGTATGCTCTGGACCTGGGAGGAGGGATCTTCCCCATAGACAGGTGTAGGGCCACATTCCAAAATGCGGGCCAGGTAGGGCCCAGCCCCAGGCTGCAGGGCTAGGCTCTTAAGGAGCCCTGGGTCAAGGCAGGTGGCTCTGGATGGTGGCGGGTTGCCTGGCCGAGGGGTGGAGATCTGGGGCGGGGGGCTCCCTGTTCTGGGCACTCAGGAATGCTCCTTGTCTGGAAGGGGTAGGCTGGGGGTTGTGATGGAGCCCCTGTCCCCGCTTCCCAGCCCTGACTCTGAGGTTGGGATCACAGGCTGCTGGGGGAGGGGTGGCAAAGAGGAGTTGGGGGCAGACAGGATGGGCCTCTTGGTTTCCTGCCTCCGGCCTCACCCCTGCCAATGTGGGGCCAGCGTTGCCCGCTGGTGGGGGTGGACTGGGCTGGGCAAGGTGCTGCTGACCTTGGGCTCGTGGCCCCCACACTTGAGGCCCCCCTCCCTGTGCCTTTGGGAGGGCGGTCACCCTCTCCTACAACCAAAAAGACAAACACCAGCTCTCTGGCCCTTCGGGCAGCTGGAGTCTCTGGGGGGAGAGCGGGTGTGTTCTCTGCCCTGAGCAGCGAGAAGAGGGGTGGGAGGGGCGACTAGCAGGTGCCCCAACTCCGGGGCAGGCCCCTAGCCTGCTCCACCCCCAGTTCCAGAAGAGGTGAGAGCTCGGTCCTTTCTGAGGCTGGCCTGCACCCCTTGACCCTGCCCTGCCCCCCCATCCCTGGAGCCCTGGAGTCACCGCCAGCTGGGCGCCCACCTACAGGAGTTTGAGAATGCCGAGGGGGAAGAATACGCCGCCGGCTTCTCGGCACAGGGCTCCCCTGCGACGGGGGCTCAGAACGGGCCAGACGTGTATGTCCTGCCACTCACCGAGGTCTCCCTGCCCATGGCCAAGCAGCCGGGTCGCTCAGGTGAGTGAACCCCCCAGAGAGGACCGGGGGGTGTGCACAAGGGGTGACTCAGGGTCCGGCCCAGCCTCTGGACTCAGCAGCCGGTGCTCCTGGGGAGGGGGCGGCCAAGGGCTGGTGGGTGCCCCCTTCTGATGGGAGCTGGGGCACTGTGGACGGTCTTGGGTCAGCCTTCTGCCTGCCACCTCCCCCACCTGGGGCTGCTGTGCAAAGGGACAGCTCCGGGCACCAGGGACAAGGGACTTGTTGCCCTGGTCCTGGGATGGGCTACCCATGTGCTGAGAGGAGGGGACCCTCTGCTGTCCCTGGACACTTGGCCCCAGACAACCTCCGCAGCGCCGACAGGCCACGCAGGGACATGGGCTCCATTGTGCCCAGTGGGCGGGACCCACCTACTCAGGGAGGAAGGGCTCTTTCGCGTCCCCCTCTGTGGGCAGGGCCCTGAATGGGCCTTTGACTCAGGCCTTGGGGTTGGGGCAGCAGAAGGCAGGGGTCTCTTCCCATGGCTTCCTTGCCCTGTCTTCCATCCGTTCCCCATCCTGCCCCCCTCTGCCCCTGCCCCGGATCAGGGTGACCACCTGCAGGACATATGTGGGTCCAAGCTTGAGAGGTTAGAGGTCAGTGTCTGAGCTGGCCTTTGAACCCGTCTGCCTGAGGCTCGTGCTGTGGGAGCCTCTAGCTGTCTGGGGCCTGTGGGGGTGGTTCCTGGTGTCGGTCTGCTCCCATGGCAGCCTAATCTCAGGTCCCCTCCCTGGAAGCTCTGCGGCAAGGCCCGTGCCCACCCCCAGCTCCTCTGGGGGCACCGAGGGAAGGGGGTCAGGCCCTCCAGGCCTGTGGTGATGGGCAGGCCCATCCCGCCTGCTCTGCTCCAGGCCTTGCCGGGCCCATGTCCTCGCCGCTGCCCACTCTGAAGCCCACACTTCATCAGGGCACTGGTCTGGGTCCTCAGAGCAGCCCGGGGGCCACCAGGTTGTCACTCCCCACCCCCGTCAGTGTCTCCTGGGGGAGACGTCAGCGGTTATGCAGGAACCAGGGCCTGGGGCTCGAAGGCATGTGCACATCTCTTGACTGACCTGAAAGAGCTGCCCGTAAGCCCCTGAAGGGAGCACGCTGCAGTAGGAGGCCCCCGGACCTTCCTGGAGGCCCGTGGGGGTCTCTGAGCCCGTGCTGACCCTGGACAGTGGTCACTAGTGGGGAGCCAGGGGTCGTCCCAGGGGACACCGCCCCCCCCCCCCAGGCCCGTGGCCCGCAGGCAGTGTCTGGGACCCTGGCTTCTCCCACCCCTCGGGGGACTGTCCCTGAGGGTGGGGCCCCTGGGCCAGGAGATAACAGTAACTGCGTGCTTTGTCCATTTCTGTCGCTCGAATCGCAGATCTGTAGGGTACCCCGTTTCTGGGGAGGGGAGAGATCTCATGTGATGCAGGGGGTAGCCCACGTGGAGGTCAAGGGTTAAAAACCGGAACGCCAAGTGCCCTGGAGACTGTGGGGGACGGTACAGCCCGCGGGCAGGGCCCAGGGGACAAAGCCCCTCAATGCTGCTCAGCACCAAGGTCAGCATTCCCCAGGAGCAGACCCCCACCCCCTGGGCGCTCCTGGCATTCTAGGCCCAGCCCTGTCCCCCTGTGGCCTCAGGGCGGTTGGCGTGGGAGCAGAATTCGGGGAATCCCTGGGCATGGGGCGTGAGCGGACTCAGCAGCCCTGGCCCTTCCTCCAGGGCCCTCACTGACCCTTCGTCCCTGCTGACCTCACCCAGCCAGGCTGCAGGAGAATGGGCCCAGTGTGTCCCGTACAGGGCTGTGCCAAGCGGCCGCCGACAAAGGAGCCTTTGGTGAGCCTGGGGCTGGAATGCCAGCCTGCGGCAGGGGTGAGGGGACGGGCCGCTCCAGTGCCCTCCTCCCCACGGGCCTGGCCCCGGCCATACTGCCTGCCCGGCATTGCCGGTGCACTGGTCTTGGCTCCAGGCCCCGCCGTCTTCAGCCCGGCGTGTCCCTGTCATTTGGGGACTAGCCTTCTCAGACTCGCCCAGAAAGATGCCCAGATGCGGCCGGTAGGCCCCCAGCTCCCGGGGCAGCAGGCACCCTGCTCCTGATGGCAGCCCCCAGCCGAGGCCCCACTCTGGGGGGCTTAGGGCAGCTCCCCAGACAGGCTGAGTGGGCAGCCCCTGGAGGGGCTTGGGAAGGGCAGATGGGGACAGCGACAGCCCGAGCGGGGGTCCCACTCTGTTACAGTGCAGCTGCTCCAGTCCACGGACCTGGGCCGGCACAGCCTCTTGTACCTGGAGGAGGTGGGCCACGGCTGGTTCGGGAAGGTGAGTTGCTGACCCTGGGTGGGGGGAGTGGGGGGCGCTGACACCGTGGGCCCCTCTCTTGCCTGGCAGGCAGAGGGGCAGGGTGGAGACCTGCTTGTCCTAGAGCCACCCCAGCCCTGGGGTCCCCTTTCCTGCCGGTCCCCTCCCTAGGGCGTTCCGAAGCTGGGAGGCACCTCTGAGAGGGCTGGGTTGGGGGGCCGTGTCTTGGCCCGGGCTTCTTGCTGATCCCCAGCCTGGGGAGCCCCTCTTCCTCGCGGCAGACCCCCTGAGAGAGCTGAGAACAGCTGGGGCCTCGGGATGACCACACAGGAGAGAATGTTACGGCCGGGAGGGTTCACCCAGGAGGGGTCCAGAGCCCCTCTCGCAGACGAGTAAAGCAAGGCTTCCAGGTTCAGGGGGTGGGGGCGCGAGGAAGAGCAGCGACTGGCAGCTGCGCCTGGGGAGGCCGTGGTGACGCCCACCCCCACAGGTGTTCCTGGGGGAGGTGAACTCGGGCCTCAGCAGCACGCAGGTGGTGGTGAAGGAGCTGAAGGCCAGCGCCAGCGTGCAGGAGCAGATGCACTTCCTGGAGGAGGCTCGGCCCTACAGGTGGGTGGGCCCCAGGCCAGGCGGGCGGGGGGCTGCTGGGCACGGGGCCCTGGGGACAAAGGCAAGCCCTGTGCCATCCCTGCTCCCCCCTCCGCCTGCAGAGCCAGCCCCCCTCCCCGCCCACCCGCCCCCTCCTGCCCTGAGTTCGAGTCAGGGGGGCAGCCTGTTGGCTCCCGCAGGGCCCTTCAGCACGGCAACCTGCTCCAGTGCCTGGCGCAGTGCGCGGAGGTGACGCCCTATCTGCTGGTGATGGAGTTCTGCCCCATGGTGAGTGGCCGTGCCCCGCACCGCCCCTGCAGCCCCTGTGCCCCGAGCTCCTGTCCAGGGTGTTCAGAAGGAGGGCTCAGCTGCCCCCCCGGAGGCAAAGCTGCTGTGGCGGGGACCCCTCATCGCCATCCTGTGGGCCTTACGTTCCCCCTGCAGTGGGATCTGGGGGCACGCCCCACCGCCTCCCCGAGGCGGCCTGTGGGGAGGCGGCGATCCCACGTGGCTAGGGAGGGCGGCGGCTGCGTCTGGGGCCCCACCGCACACTGGCTGCAGGTCCTGCGCAGAGTTAGGACGCTCTCCTGGGAGCCGCTTACCTCCGCTTCCTTGGCCTCCCGTGAGGCCTGTTTTACTCACGGGGCGGACACGGCCTGTAAGATGCCCCCGGGGCCCCTTCCCCGCTCTCTCACGGCTCCAGACCTGCTCGGAGCTGCCCATGGCAGACATGGGGCGCTGCAGCATGCAGGTCCCCACTGTCTGGGTTCTGGACTCCTGGCGATAGCTGTGACCTCCTGGGGCTTCGCCAGAGTGGCTGGGCCCTTTCTGGAGCCGGGCGGTGTCCACAGATCAGGGATTCGCTGGCTGACCCTCTGGTCACCCGTCCCGTGCTCCCACCGGGCTCGGCGTTGCCGCTCACGTGGCCCGTCTGCTGGTTGCCAGCAGTGAGGTGGCAGGCACAGGGGCCTGGGGGTTCTGTATCCAGCACGTGGTCCTGGAGGCCCGCAGGCTTGCCGGGTCTGAGGGAGCTCAGAGAACGCGCCCTGTGCCTGTGGGGTTGTCCTACTGAGGGCCGGCCACTGGGGGGCAGACTCGGCAGCAGCTCTGTCGGCTGCGCAGGGGAGGGGACGGGGGGTGGGGGAGGGGGGTGCTCCCTGGCTGTTAGCAGCCCCTATGTGGGGGGGGGGCTGGGCGGCAGGCTTGCCAGGGTCCCTGCCCCCCACCGACAGGTGATGATGTCGCCGCTCTTGGCAGGGCGACCTCAAGGGCTATCTGCGAAGCTGCCGGCTGGCGGAGTCCATGGCGCCTGACCCCCTAACCCTGCAGCGCATGGCCTGCGAACTGGCCTGTGGGGTCCTGCACCTGCATCGCCACAACTACGTGCACAGGTGAGGGCGGGGCGCGGCTGCTGGCTCTCTGGGGTCCCCGCGAGCTCTCTGCGGCTTCTGCCCCTGCACAAAGGGGCACCGGCTTCCCGCCTTAGGGGCTGTGTGAGGGTTAGCTGGGTTCGTCATTATCCAGCCTTTAGGGACCGTGATGCAAATGCATCTGGTTAAATAAAAGACAGACGGGAGGGAGTGTGGGGGTGGGGGAGTACCTGCTTCTGCCTCCCATCAGGCTGGCCGGGGCAAGCACACAGCAGGGCCCCAGGCCCAGCTTCTGTCCCTGGGGTGGCCAGAGACACCCGGGGGCCCCACACTGGCCCCTCCTCGCCTCTGTGTCCCATAGCCTCCCCGGGGGGAGGGTTGGCTCTGTCCTGCCTCCCACCCTGGCCCTGGAGTCAGAAAGATGGACCAGGGTGCCCCGCATAGGGGGACGAGCCAGAAGAAGTGGCGATGGACCAGCGGCCCCCCCAACCCCGGACGCCGCACGGGCCGTCCTCCCCAACAATATCCTGGTGCTGAGTGGTGACACATGCAACTCCAGCATCAGTGATTTTGTTGAAGAGGGCAGCTGCCAGCCTCCCGACCTGCCCGCCGGGCCCAATCAGCCCCGAGTGCAGGCCCGTCTGCGGCCCCTGGTGGATGTGCACGGACCCCACGTTTGCCGTAGTGCCCTGGGCCCCCGGACACCCCTGTGGCCGCCGAGCAGGCAGGGGAGAAGCCCGCAGCCCAGGGCCAGCCACTGGGCTGGAGGCAGTGGTGGGCTAACTCCCCACCCCTCCCCTGCCCTGGGCCAGGAGGGAGGCCCAGCCCTGGGTGAGCCGGGCAGGGGCAGGGTCAGGACCCTCTGGGAGACTTGGGATCTCAGTGTCAGGACCAGGGTGAGGGGGTCGTGGGCAGGAAGAAAGACTGCACTGTTCCTGGCTGGCTCACCCCCGAGGGGTGGCTCCGTGGGTTGGTGGGAAAGAAGTTGGGCCACAGCTGGGGTCAGGAGGGGGGTCCAGCAATGGCCAAGCCGTGCCTTCCCAGAGGGCCCCGTGGCATGCTCGAGCCTTTTCTGGGCCTCAGTTTCCTCGTCTGCACTGTAACATTTGAGGCCCTGTCCACGTGGGCCCTCCAGCACGCCCGGTGCCGGGCGAGGGACCGGGGCCTGGGGCCGCGGGGTGTGGGCTGCTGATTAGACGCCCCTTCCCACCCGCTCACGACAATGCCGTCAGCGACAAGCGGTCTGGCCCCTCTGGGCCCTGGATGCCCCCAGCCTGGCCCCACCACTGACCCCCCCTCCCGCCCTCCAGCGACCTGGCCCTGAGGAACTGCCTGCTCGCCGCCGACCTGACAGTGAAAATCGGCGACTACGGCCTGTCCCATGGCAAATACAGGGTAAGACCGCGCGGCCGTGCCGGGGATCAGGGCCAGCCGCCCGGCCCCCCGCAGTAGCCCTGTCCCCTGTGCCCGCAGGAAGACTACTTCGTGACTGCCGACCAGCTGTGGGTGCCGCTGCGCTGGATTGCGCCCGAGCTGGTGGACGAGGTGCACTGCAACCTGCTGGTGGTGGACCAGACCAAGGCCAGCAACGTGTGGTGAGCGGGGCCGGGGGGCGCTGCGAGCACATGGCCACGGGACGCCTTGCCTTGGTTCTCGTCCGTTGTTGTTGTGGTGGGGCCTTGTGGCTGCCAGGCCTGGTGTGCAGGTGTGTGTCCGGCGAGGACCCAGGGCCCGCCAGGCAGCCGGCAACCGAGTCCCGCCCGCCTTACACGACCGATGACATGCTTATCTGTCCAACCTCATCGCTCTGTGGGAGGTGGTCGCTTCTGGCCCCAGGGGAGGTCGTGGGGCTGCTGGGGATGCCTGCAGCTGCCCGGCGCCAGTGGCCCATGGGCCTGCCCCTCCTGGGATCTCCTGACACCCAAAGTCGCCGGGGTCCGAGCCCACGTTCAAGTTGGAAAACTCACTGGGAGTGGAACAGGCTCTCTGGGTGAGACGCGGGGCCTCGGCGTGGCACCTGCTCTCTGCGCAGGGGGCTGGAGGCGCCCCCCATCCTGAGCACCCAGCACCGAGCAGGGCACAGAGGGGGCACTGAGACCCAGTACCCAGCCTCCAGGGCTCCACCACGGTGGTCTCTGTCCCTGACCGGCCTCTCCTCCCCACCCTGCTGGCCCCCCAGCTCCCCAGGACTGTCTGGCCTCCCTCTGCTCCCAGTGAGCCCTCAGATCCTGGATTCGCGGAGCTCCCCCCATCCCCGACTTCCTCAGCACGCCGGAGGCCTTTACGCACAGTCCATCCCCACCCCATCCCCTCACTTCCCCCACCGACCCGCCCTGCTGCACGCTAATGGGGGTCCTCCAGACGGCTCTGCTCTAGGCCGTCTGAGTCCTGTGCTGCTGTATTTGCTCTGTTCCTCACGCTCCCGGACTCCCGGGACAGCCTGGGCTCTCAGGGACTGCGTGAAGTCCTGGAAGGAGCCCAGTTGCCTTCTCCCAGCCCTGCGTGCTCCGGCCGCCCCTGCGCATTCCCCGGGTCCACCCTCCCTCAGCCTCACGGCTTGGCACCTTGGTACCCCAGGCCTGGGAGCCCCACCGCAGTAGCTCGGACCCCTGCTACCGTGTCCGGCCTTCACCGCGGCTGGGGAATGAACGCACGAACGAGTGAATGGACTTGGGTTTGCGAAAAGGCCTGAGTGGCTTTTATTTGCCTAGATGACCTGGGCACAGACTTGGGCCTGGCCGGGTGGCGTGTCCTGCCAGTTTACTGAGGAAGGTGTTGTCCTTTGGAAGGGGCGTCCCTAGGATGCCGGTGTGATGACAGGAGCTGCCCTGTGGTGGCCGAGGTTCTGAGACCCTCTGCAGCCACGCCACCCCCCTGATGGCGGTCACCTCCACAGGTCCCTGGGCGTGAGCATCTGGGAGCTCTTTGAGCTGGGTGCACAGCCCTACCCGCACCACTCCGACCGGCAGGTGCTGGCCTACGCCGTCCGGGAGCAGCAGCTCAAGCTCCCCAAGCCCCAGCTGCAGCTAACTCTGTCTGACCGCTGGTGAGGACCTGTGATGCCAGGCTGGGGGAGTGTCCCCAGTGGGAAGGGCAAGACTGGGGCAGGGGTTGCTCTGAGTCTGACAGCCTGAGTTTCCAGCTCATACTGGCTCCCCTCTGGCCAGCAGTGACCTTTGGGCCTTATCCTGTGTCCACAATGGAAGTGGTCTCTTTACCCAAAACGCAAACTCACCTGCAGCCAGGGTGGAGACGAGCTAAGGGAAAGGTGCCTCCGCCCACTACGGGCCCCCAACCCTCTGGGCTCACCTTGGAGGATTTGGGGTCTCCTGTAATGAAGTTGCAGGGTCTCTTCCCTGTCTTTACAGGATTCTGAGTAGAAGGAGAGGCCCCCAGACCTTCCTGCAGAGGGCAGATCTGCTCATCCTTCTGGGGACTGGGGTCCCGCCCCGGGGCGTGGGGTGGGGGGTGGGCGGGGCCCGGCGGGCAGGGGCTGAGCCCTGGGCCTCCCCCTGCAGGTACGAGGTGATGCAGTTCTGCTGGCTGCAGCCTGAGCAGCGGCCCACGGCCGAGGAGGTGCACCTGCTGCTGTCCTACCTCTGTGCCAAGGGCGCCACTGAGGCAGAGGAAGAGTTCGAGCGGCGCTGGCGCTCGCTGCGGCCGGGCAGGGGTGGCGCGGGCCCCGGGCTGGCAGGCCTGGCTCTGGGGGGCGTGGGCGAGCTCGCGGCCGCCTCGTCCTTCCCGCTGCTGGAGCAGTTCGCGGGCGACGGCTTCCACGCGGATGGGGATGATGTGCTGACGGTGACTGAGACGAGCCGGGGCCTCAACTTCGAGTACAAGTGGGAAGCCGGCCGCGGTGCTGAGGCCTTCCCACCGCCAGGGGGTGCAGCAAGCCCCAGCCGTGCGGCACGCCTGCCGGAGCTCTGTGCCCCCGACGGCGCGCCCCCGGGCGTGGTGCCCGTGCTCAGCGCGCACAGCCCCTCGGTGGGCAGCGAGTACTTCATCCGGCTGGAGGAGCCCACGCCCGCCGCTGGCCATGATCCTGACTGTGCCGGCTGCACCTCCAGCCCCCACACTGTGGACCTGCTACCCGACGGCGGTGATCAGGACAATGACTCGGAGGGCAGCGCGGCCGCTTCGCTGGCCATGGAGCCGCTGCTGGGCCATGTGCCACCCCCAGAGGGGTCCTGGGGCCACTGTGACTACTACCTGCACGGGAGCCATGCCCGGGACCCGCCTGGCCCCCTGGGCTCGCCTTCGCCGGGGACCCTCATGCGGGTGGAGCCCAGGGAGGAGGACAGCGACTGGGGCACAGCTGCTTTCTGCGCACCCTTCTTGGAGGACCCACTGGGCACGTCCCCCTCAGGGAGCTCTGGGGCCCGGCCGTCCCCGGGTGGGGAGGAGATGGGGGAGGCCGAGGCATGCAGGGCTGCCCAGCACAGACACTGGAGTTCCAACATGTCCGCCAACAACAACAGTGGCGACCGAGCGCCAGGTTCCTGGGACCCGGGATATGTGGGCGGCTGCATGGGCTGCTGTCCGAGCACAGAACACACCCTGCAGGCCGGCCCTGAGTTGGGCCGGCCCCTGGCCCTGGAGGACACCAGACAGCCTCTCCTTGGGCCACAGGGGGCCTCCTCTGGCCAGGAGCTAGGCCGCTGCCTTGGCCTCCCTCATCTGTGTACTGACGGGGGCCTGGCACCTGCCACTTGCCCTGTGCCATCCTCTCGGACACAGGCGGCCGTTAGCTGGGGTGACAGCCCCCAGACAGAGCCCAGGCTTGCTGAGGAGGCTGAAGGCTCTGCCAGACCTCAACGATCCCTTCCCTCCATCCCAGCCCCATCCCAAGAGGGAGCCCTGCTTCCTGCCGAGGAGGCCAGTGCCCCGGCCCCCCCGCCTGCCTTGCCCATGCCTGCTGGCAGCTGGGAGACTGCCCCGGAGGTAGCCCAGGGCCTGGACAGCTGCGCTGCTTCCCGCGAGCTGGAGGCGCCAGTCTGTGAGGACGAGGACATGGCAGAGGCCACTTCCGGCCTCCTCACGGATTTGTCCAGTGATGGCCCGCCAGGGGAGAAGCCGGACGTGACAGCGGCCTTCCGCTCCCTGCAGAAGCAGGGGGGGACCCCCGACTCCGTGGACTCCCTGGATATCCCATCTTCTGCCAGCGATGGTGGTGGCTGCGAGGTCTTCAGCCCATCAGTTACTGGCACTCCTGGCGGGCAGCCCCGAGCCCTGGACAGTGGCTATGACACGGAGAACTACGAGTCCCCTGAGTTTGTGCTCAAGGAAGCACACGAACCATGTGAGCCTGAGGCCTTTGGGGAGCTGGTCTCCGAGGGTGAGAGCCCCGGGCCTGAGACTCAGCTCTCCACCGCCCTTGGAGGCCTCGGCGAGAAGAACCCCCACCGTGACTCAGCCTACTTTTCAGACCTCGATGCAGAGCCTGATTCCACCTCGGGCCCCCAGGAGAAGGGAGGAGGTGCCCCGGCCTCCAGGCTAGAGCTGGACCTGGAGAGCCCTGGGCTGCAGTCTGCACAGCCCTCCCCTGAGTCTGGGGTGCCTGGGGGGGCACAGGGCACTGGCCCCAGGGAGGTGCCACCGCTGCTGCTGCCACCGCCAGAGGACTCTCCCCCAGAGCCCAGCAGCACCCGCCCTGAGAGCCCCAGGCTGGAGCCTCCCTGGCCCCAAGGGCCTCCAGGGCCCAGCCCGGAGCGCTTGGAGGTTTTCCTGCTGACCCCGGTCCCACCGAGCTCGGAAAGCCGCGGCCCTGACCTCCAGGAGGCCCCGGCACTGCCCTCGGGGTCCGCCCAGAAGGAACGGACAGGGGGCCCCGGCGCCCCCAGAGCCCCACTCTGCCTGGCCTTGCCCGCACTGCCCGCAGCCGCGGAGGGCCGGCTGGAGGAGGAGGAGGAGGACAGCGAGGACAGCGATGAGTCGGACGAGGAGCTGCGCTGCTACAGCCTCCAGGAGCCCAGCGAGGAGAGCGAGGAGGAGGCGCCTCCCGTGCCCGTGGTGGTGGCCGAGAGCCAGAGCGCACGCAACCTGCGCAGCTTGCTCAAGATGCCCAGCCTGCTGGCCGAGGCCTTCTGCGACGACCTGGAGCGCAAGAAGAAGGCCGTGTCCTTCTTCGACGACGTCACCGTCTACCTCTTCGACCAGGTGGGCAGCGCCCCGCGCTCTGCGCGGGTGGGGGGGTCCCCCAGGGGATGGGGAGCCGTGGGAGCGGCCGCCGCGGGCGACCCGAGCCACGTGCTGCTCTGACCCTCCAGGAAAGCCCCACCCGGGAGCTCGGGGAACCCTTCCCCGGCGCCAAGGAGTCACCCCCCATGTTCCTGGCGGGCGGCCCCCACGCCCCTGGCGACCCCGGCCGGCCGCGGGGGGCGGACCGCTCCCAGGACGGCTCTGCGGCCTCCGCGGCGGAAGATGGTGAGCTGGGATTGGGACGTGCTGGGGTCGTGCCGTCACGGGCGGGCGTGACGTCATGGCGGGGGGGTGCCGGGGCCGTGCCGTCACGGGCGGGCGGGCGTGAGGTCAGGGTGGGCGTGGCCTGCCGGGAGGGTGTGACGTCAGGACGGGGGCGGGCATGTTGGGCGGGATCGTGATGTCAGACGGTGCCCTGCCTTGCAGACCGAGGGTTCACGTGGGACGAAGGCTTCCCGCCGACTCCGGCCCCTGAGGCCGCTTTGCCCGCCCCCGTCGCGTCCCCCAAGCCGGCCGCGCCCGGCCCCTTCTCGCGCTTCACCGTGTCGCCCGCGCCCGCATCCCGCTTCTCCATTACGCAAGTCTCGGACTCGGACGCCGGGTCCGTGGGAGGTGAGGTTGCGGCTGGGCTGGCGGGAGGGGACACCGAGGCGGGGCAGTGGGGAGGGCCGCGGGGAGGTCACCTGCTGGGAGCCAAGGCCCCGCGCTCATTATTTCTCATCTGGACAAGCACGGTTTTCAGATGGGGAAACTGAGGCACGGAGAGGTCGGGTCACGCCCAGGCCTGTCTGTCCTGGCCGCCTTCTGGGGAGATGCTGTGTCCTCCCCCATTCCCCCCCTCCCAGCGCTGGCCCAGCACCTGTCTGGACCCTGGGGCCTAGATGGGACTCTACCTGGCCCTTAGACCTCACCCTCTTCTCCCTCCCCTGGAGGCACCCCGACTCTGCTCTCTGACAGACCTTAGCCCCCCCCGCCCCCAAACCTGCAGCAGCCTCTGCTGGTCCGCTCGTCTGCTGCCCGACCTGGCACGTCTCTGACCCCATGGCCCCTGCCTGGACACACAGGCCGTGCTGGGTGAGGTGCCCAGCTCACCCCTCCCTCCCCGCTCCACTCCCCTGTGAGCCTCAGACCAAGCGGGTGCAGCCCCGCCAGGCTGCCCCCCACCACGTGCCTGACACCGGTGCCTTTGAGGCTTCTCTGGAAGCCCACTCAGAGCAAGATAGCTCTGTCCCCAGGTGGACTGTGGCTGCAGCCTCCAGCGAAGGGCCTGTCCGCTCATCACTGGCACACAGCGTGCCCTTAGTGGACGCGTGAACGGACAAGCAGGTCACCAGGAGGCTTGTTCGTGGCCAGCCTCGTCCTGTTTGGGTCTCAGTTTCCCCACCTGTAAAAGGAGGACTCAGAGGGCGTTTGCTGGGCTTTGTGGGCCTGAGGGACAGGCCTGGGCTCTGGTGATGTGCTGGGGAGGGAAATGGGTGCGACTCCACCAAGAGAGACAGGCAGGCCCACTGCCGTGAGGCCCGAGGGCTGCAGCCCCAGCTGGTCATTTGGCCCCTTGGCCAAGGACGGAGGTCGGGTGGGAGTCCTGGGACAGGACTCTCTGTCTCTGTCCCACTCATGGCACTTCCCGTTTGCCAGGCCCTGTAGCAGGTGCTGGGGGCAGCTGTAAAGAGGCTTGAGGCCAGGTGGGCCCCCTTGGAGCCCCTGCCGGTCCTGCTCCCAGCAGCAGCAAGGATGGCGACCGAGAGTGGCGACCTTGGCCTTGGTGGTCGGCAGCAGCTTCCAGCGCCTTGGTGCCCCACGCAGCACTCCGGAGAAGCAGGGCAGGACAACAGGCCCCCTGTAGCCCTGGATGGTGGAGCAGGCCTGCACGCCAGTCCCGTGCTGCCCTAGGGGCAGGACTGATCCTGGACACTCGGGTTTGTTGCTGGCTGCTGGGGATGCCCTATGGCCTCCGGCCTGAGCAGCTCCTTGCCCTACAGCTGTGTCCTCCACCCTGACCCTGCTCAGGGGCTGCCCGGCTTTTGAGGCCAGGGGACCTGCTCTCGGCTGGGGGGCCTTGCACGCCCTGCCCACCAGTTCCTGCGGTGACTGACAGGACACAGTCCTTGCCCCAGGTGAGAGAATGGGCGCAGGCCTGCCGGGACAGCCCCTCCCGGCCCCCCCCCCCCCGCCCCTTCTGCCTGGTTCTGGGTTTGCTCAGCGCAAGAAGAGGACCCTGGGCTTGTGTGCCCCCCCCCCTTACCTCAAAGTCTGTGGCTGTATTTCCCTTCAGTGACTCAGCTAGACCCATAAACTCTCCCTCCCTGCGTGGTCTGGGCCAGCTGCTATCTGAGCCCACCACTGGAGCCCGGGCAGGTGGGGCAAGGTGGGCAGCCTGAAAGACGGGGGGCTTCCCATCTTCTAGAGGTGCCTGCGGCTGGCTGGCATGTCCAGCTCCCCTCTGCAGGGCACTGCCTAGACCGGCCCAGCTGCAAAAGGAAAGTGGGGGGCTGCACCCCCACCATGTCAGGAGTTCCTGCCTGCAGGGATGGGGACATGGGAAGGGGTGGAACTGGGAGGGAAGTGGGGGGCAGGGCAGCACAGGGAATATTTTTGTAACTGCTGTTGTCTGAGCGAATGGAAACGGGATGATTTTAAGTTATTGTTGCCAAAGAGATGTAAAGTTGATTGTCGCTTTGGGGGTGTGGGTGGGGGACTTGTTTTGGGTTCGTGTTTTTTGTTTTTTATTAGTTTGAGGCTTAGGATGCTGGTGCAATGATTTTCTTGTTCCTTTTTTGTTTGTTTTTTAAAAGAAACCAAACTAAGAAAAAAAAGCCTTCATGCTAAATGTGTGTTTTCTTTTGTGGTTTGCATATAAGGCCCTGGGCAGGAGGGGGTGCCGAGGCAGGGACTCTGCTGCCAGCTCTGCCCCCAGGGCACAGTAGTCCCTCCTGACCACGGTGGCGGGGTGCGAGAGGGAGGGCGGCTACCTCTTCCCCCCAAGCTGCCCTGGCACACCTCGGTGGAGGGGGGCAGTGACTTGGGGAGGGGACAGACCGCACCAGCCCTCGCTTCCTGTCCTGTGAGGGGGGCCCCCACAGACCTCCCCAGGACGTTCTCCCCCTTGCCTTTCCAAAGCACGGGGGTGGGGGCAGGGTGGATGGCCGGCAAGAGGGTTTTTGAGGAGTCTGGGCCTCTGTGCATCTCTACCCCAAACGTCCTCCCTCAGACCCCGCCCGGCCCATCCCCAGCTCCTGCGAGGCCAGACGCCCGTGTCCGCACCTGCCCTACCCGTGGCCCCCTTTGCCTCTCTTCCTGGGCTGTGGACAGGCTTCAGTCAGGTCAGGGCTGTAGAACCCCTCCTTCAAGAGCCTGGCAGGAGGGGTGACTGCCGCCTGCAACGTGTCCTCAGATGGGGATCGCTGGTCACCACGGGTGTATTTCAGCCACAAATACTGTGGAAGCAGCTGGGGTGGGGGTGGGGTGCCCACGCCCACCCCCCCAGCAGCACCCACCATTCACTCCAGGGACACGGAGGAGAGCTGGGGGCCCAGCAGCCAGTTCTGGAGGGCAGCTGGAGCCGGGCGGGGCGGGGCAGAGAGGCCCCCGGGCCTGCCCGCAGGGGTGCAGAGGTTCAGCAAAGCCCGAGTCAAGGGCTCTAATACGTTCATCTTCCAGAGAAAGGGGACGGTCTCTTCCCTTTCTCTGCCCCAGGCCTCCCGCCCCCTCAGGCCAACAGACCACAGGCAGGCACAGCTGGGACAGCCTGTTTATTGACCAGACACTTGGGGGCTGTGAGCGGTGTGGGAGCTGTGCCCCCCTTCCAGCTACAGGCTGGCCAAACATCCTTCCCTGCACCTGGGGGGCCACGACCCACATAGCTGGGGGGGCCTGCCTGAGAGGCTGGCCGTACCGCCCAGAGGACAGCTCCCAGCTCTGGGGCCGGCCCCACTCTCTCCCCTCGGCCACGGCCCAGGGGCCACCTCCGAAGAAATGGCCGGGGTCCAGCCCAGGCCAGACTGAAGTGGGGGCAGAGCCAGGCAGGTGAAGGGCATGGAAGGAAGAGAAAATTCTCTAGACAGGGACCACACAGACTGTTACAAAAGAGGTGTGTGTGTGGGTGGGGCAGGAGGGGCCCAGAGGGCAGTGGTGGGGACTTGGCCGTCAGCTGAGGAGGGGGGCAGACCTGTCATTGGTCACTGTCGGCTTCAGCTGGACGTTGGCGAAGGGATTCCTGAGGAGAGAAGAGAAGAGTGGTTTTAGCGTAGGAGGGACACTGTGTCACCTGGGCTGCCCTACGCCCCGGGGTCCCCCCAGCCCTAAGGAAGGCCCGGCCTCTGAGCCCGGAGCAGGGCGGCGATGGAACCCGCCGGGGACAGCCGGGGCAGGGTGCTGTCCGCGGGGCCGGCTGCCGCCGTCAGCCCCCTGGGGCAGGGCGGGTGGGGGTGCGCCAGGAGCCGGTTCTTCCCCGAACCCTGAGGCAGTGCTGAATGGGCCTGCATCCAGGTTTGGTGAGCCGCCCCTCAAGGCTCGGGAGGCACCTGCCAGCTGCCCAGGAGCCGTACAGGCCTCTTTTTAAAGACGCGCCATCGCCACACACAGACAGCTCAGCAGCTCGCACAAACCCGGCCCATGCATCCCGGGGGCCCGCTAGGTGGCTGGGTGCAGACACGGGGCCTCGGCCCGCCCCACGCCAACACAACACACACGGGGTGCACGTACATGGCAGCAATGGGGCTCAGCCCCCTGTCACCCCACCCCCGCGGGCCTGAGGCCACAGCTGACGGACAGACGGACCGGCCAGACAAGAGGCTGAGATGGGACGGACGACATGCGCACAGCAGAGGCCGGCACCCAGCCTGGTCCTCGCGGAAGCCTCTCCTCGGAGTCCCCACCGGGCTCGGGAGGACCCGCCTGGGCAGGGACAGCAGAGGACAGCGGGCTGGGAGTCGTCGGGCAGCCCCAGGGGTGACAGCACACATGGAATGTGGGACACGGAGGGCTCAGCACGGACAGGACGCACTCCTGGCAACGCGCGTGGCTCTCGTCGAGCCGTTACCTGGGGCGGGAGTCGCCTCTGGCACAGCGGGGCTGGTGTCTGCAGGAGCTGGGAGGGCGCGCACTCTGTCCAGGGCCCAGTGAGAGCATGTGGGGGCGGGGGCACCTGCCTGTGTTTTCTAAAACGCGGAGACGTTTCGGACTGAATTTTTAAAAGGACAAACTAGGGAGAAGAGCCGACTTATTGGCTCACGGCTTCTGCATCTGCCGCTGACGACCGAGAGTCCCGCGTGGGTGCACCGCTTGTGAACGTCTTCTGGTCCAGAGTGCTAAGACCCCGGGCTTAAGGCCACCTCCAGCCCTGCGTCCAGTCCTCTCTCTGGCTGACATGTGCAGACGAGCTCAGCTTCGACGGTCAGGGGCAGCGGCTGCCTCAAGGCTCCCCAGGCCGAGGCTGCTGCGACCAGGGACATCTGCCCCCAGGACAGAGGGCGGAGGGTGGCCCATGCCCTGCCTGCCACCTTGACTAGACTCTGGTTCTAGAGGAAGGCTCCAGGCCCTTGGCTGTCCCCGGCCAGGGTCAAGGCGGGATGTCATGGGGAGCTGGAACAGGGCCAGTTTGTTCATCTGGAGTTGGGGACGGAGCAGAGGAAAGAGCGCAGGCCCTGTGGCCGAGAGGGAGGACAGCTCCTGTGTTGAGCAGAGCCGGAACAGAAGGGCCGAGTGGCTTTGGGTGGCACACACCGGCCTCCTGCCCTGGGCACACTGAATCCTCATCAGAAAGGATGGGCAGCAAAACAGCATCATCTGCTAGGGCTGGAAGGGAAGCAGCAGGGCCAGAGAGGCCCCACCCCTAGAGAGAGTGTCCGGCCTCTGACCCCCACTGTCCTAGTCTCCTTCCCCAAAACAACGTGACCGTGAGCGCAGTACCCTCTACACTGCAGGCGCAGAGGGAATGGGCAGGGGCTGAACATGCCCCCCAGCCTGGCCAGAGACCCCTGGCTGGGGCGCGCCCGCCCCGCAGCACCACAGGAAGGGTGCAGCCCTCTGGGGGTCCTACCACCTCCTGGGGAAAAACGGGCCCCCGAGCTACCCGAGGGCAGGCATCTGTGTGACCCTGAGCGGGTCCACACCGACCTGACGCAACAGGACGGAATTCAGACCCGAGGCCCACTGCACAGTCTCTGGTCCCGGGGACACCGGTCACTGCTTGGGGGGAGTGTGCCAGGGGCAGAGGCCTCCTCCCAACAGCGCTGTTGGCAGACACTTGACCACAAACCACCAAGATACAAAGGAGCTCAAGTCCTGCCGGCGAGGGGCAGTCGGCAGGAGGCGTCTGAGCACCGCAGGCCGGAATGGCAGGGTCCGCTCCAAGTCAGGAGCCTGCAGGCTCCTCCCGTGGGGGCGGCTGTGTCCCCCCCTCCCCGAGAGCACCCCCCGCGGGGACTCCGGAGCAGGCCCTGGGATAGGGCATGGATTTACTGAACTCAGCACAGCAGGCCCGCGGACGCTGGCACGGCTAGCTCCTGAGCTGGGACTGCTCCCGGGGGCGGATCCAGTACTGGGTTCCTTCGGGGAGCTGCGGGGCCCCTGCCTGCAGACCCTACAGCCTGAGGGGGGCTGAGCGCCGCAGCCCAGCACCTTTCCATTCCAATCTCTCGCCGTGGCGTTAGTCGCCTGTAACGTTCTTGAGTCCGCTACGTGAGTGCGAGGGAGACACAGGTAACCTGAAGACGGCCGAGTGGTTTTGGAGTGCAGTTTCCGTCCTTCCGTGATTCTGGAGCAGAGCGAGCAGGGAGCAGCCGGGGACAGATTTCCACTTTCTCTGGGACTTTCTCCTCTGAGGCACAAGTGGTTCCCACGGCCTCCAGGACGCTGGCCCTCCTGGGGTTGCGTCCACCTCGTTCTGCGCCCTCCAGGACCACACCTCAGAAGGTGGGCACAGCTCGGCAGAGCGGGCCGGGTGCCTCAACCAACCCTGGGTGCTTCTGACACCTCACCCCCTGGTGAATCTCCAATCTCAGGGCCAGGCCGATTCTGTGTTGGGGAAGTCAGCTGGTGGCACTGTGTGGATGCCCACGGTGCCCCCGGGGGGTAGGGGCGGCCCTACACCTGGTGATGAGGGCTCAGGAAGAGGCCAGGCTGGCCTGCAGAGCGATGGGGGCTGCAGGGGCAGCGGGGGTGGGAGGTGCAGGCCTCCTCGGGCCTCTTGGAAGAGGAGGAATCTAGAGGTGGGGAAAGCCTTTCCACCCTGTCCCCAAATGTCAGGAGCGTTTGTCTCCAGAACTTTCCAGAAGTTCCTCATGCTGCAGCTCAGACACAGTGAAAGGAGAGTGAGTCCAGGACCTGTTGGGGCAGTCACTGCCCTCGGCAAGGACCACATCGCTGGGATGCTCCGTGGGGTAGAGAGGACGCAGATGCCAACTTCACGGGGCAAACTTCTCGGTGACTGGGCGGGATGGGCACACGGCAGCAGCGCCCCCGTCCCAGGCACAGGGGCCCAGAGTGCTGGGCTTCCCCTCGCTCGCGGTCAGTGCCTGCTTTCCCAGGGCCGAGCGCAAGGGACCATCACAGGATGGGCCGCAGAAGGCTGTGGCGGCCGAGCGCCTGGTCTGGAAAGCCTGGCCTTGTGGAGCCATGTCAGGGCAGATGCGAGGCGAGTCTAGGCAGAGCGGGCGCAGAGTCCTGTGTGCACCCGCTCCGGTGTGCCCGAGACACCCACGCTGGCACGAGCCACGGAGCTGTCCCCAAGACCACCCCTGGTCTCCCCGGCCCCCCGCGGGGCTGCAGTACTCACCAACCAGAGAGCCGGCCAGGCCGGGCTCAGACCCACACCCACAGGGGCCGGTCCGAGGGGACACTCAGCCAGAGGAGCCGAAAGCTGGCCTCCCGGCCGATCACTTCACCCTGATTGTGGCTGAAGCGCCCCACAGAGGCAGGAGAGAGATCCAGGCAGAGGGCCGGGCCCAGACCATGCCCAGCGGTGCAGGGAGGGGCCGTGGGCATGGGGGGCGCAGTGGGCGCAGGGGGAGCAGCCAGTCAGGCCCACAGGCTTCCAGGCAGAGGGAGGAAATCCCAGAGCCCGAGCAGCAATCCAAGGGGAAGCGAAAGCCCAGAGCCCAGAGCAGAGGCAGGCTCGACAGACCCTTGCGCCGCGTCCCCACCTGCCAGGGCCGAGGCCAGAGGGTCTGCAGAGCCACTGGGAAGGCAGACTGACCAGCATGAGAAAACCAGGGCAACTTACTAACTCTAGTCAGGGGCAGCTCAAAATCTGGCCACTTCCACATCGGCACTGCAAGGAAACACAAGGGCTGCGTTGGTGCAGGTGGGTGGGGGAGGGGCCCGAGTCCCCCGCTGAGGGGGTGCGGGGGAGGATGGGGTACCCCGTCAGGGGCACGCGGCCCCACCACGGGGTAGCCGCAGCGAGGAACAGGAAGGGGCCGCTCGTGGCAGGCGTGTCTGATCGGCCCACGCGGCCCAGCCCCCCCAGAGGACAGCGACCGCGCCGACCGTCTGCGCACCTCGGGCCCCGCACGGAGGCTGGCTCGCTGAGGCGGCCCGGGTCTACACAGCGGGCCTGGAAGGAGGCACCACACCCAGCTCAGTGCAATAAATAAAACTTTTATTCAAACGACTGCAGTACAGGGCACAATTCAGATTAAAAAAAAAAAAGAGGAAAGGAAACAGGAAAATATTTTGAGCACTTTACATCTTCATACAAGTGTCGCGGTTTTGTGTCTACATTCATCCATTGAGCATGGAATCCCCTGGATTTGAGATCTTTTAGCAAAATTAGAACACCAACACGGAAGGCCCTTTGTACATGGGTCCACGTTCTGGCTTTGTGTTTTCTTTAAATATAAAACGGGTCTGTGTCTTGAGCCGCTTCTCTCACGAACACTCCAGCCACGTCCTAGTCCACGGGAGAGCGGGCAGACGGCTTTGTCAGATCACATCAGAGAAAGGAGCGTCCACGGCTTCACGGGGGCTCCCGTGGCGGGAGGGGCCTGGCGGGGCCGTGCCCTGGCTCCCTCCCCAGATTCAGGGGGTGAAGAGGCAAAACCAGCAGCCGCGGAGTCCAGCACGTGTTTCGGAAGTCACCAAGACACACAGAAAGACGAGTGTTTAGGGAGGACAGGGGGCAGGGATTGCCTGCTGCCCCCTGGGCGGCGGGCCCAAAGCGCCCTCCCCAGGGCCAACCCCAGGCGGCCAGGGTCCGCGGTTCCCTCACAAGGCCGGGCACTGGTTTCCAGAACACGTGGGGGGTGGTCTCTGGAGCTCCTTGGAAGGTCCGCGGGAGGCCGCGCCTGCCCCGCCCCCGCCCCACGCGGGGTCCCATGGCCCCGGGGACGCGCCCCCGCATTGTGCTCTGAACACCCGCCCACGGCGGCCGCGGAGAAGGAAGCGCTCAGGGGCCCGGCCTGCTGGGCCGGCACCGGGGCCGTGGCCTCCCTCACAGGAGCAGCCAGCTTCCTCAGGAGGCCCCCCGGCTTGGCACGAGCCCCTCTGTCGGTGCGGCCCTCGGAGGGCGCCTGCGGGGCCGCCAGCCTCCCCTTTCCTGACGGAGATGCCAGCGCCCGCTGGGGGGTCGGATGCAGGAGTTACAGTGCGCACACCGGAGTCCATGCAGATCTGCTTTTGTTTTTCAGGAAAGAAAAGTCCTTTTCCTGTTTTGCTTTTCTTTTCTTTTTTTTTTTCTTTTCTTTTTTTCTTTTTTTTTTTTTTTTAAGATTTTTCTTTTTCTTCAAACTTTAGGCCTGGCTCGCGGTGAGCCTTCGAAGAGGGACGGTGCGTCATGAACACGGCAGCCACGGAGCAGAGGCGAGGATGCCCGCCCCCGCTGCCCCGCCGGCAGCTCCCGCCTGGCGGACACATGGGGTTGGGGGCGTGTAAACACAGGGAGCAGAGATGGGGCAGCACCATGGACCCTGGGGGATCTCAGAGTCTGGGGTCACCAACCAAAAGGCGGGACAGGGCAGGTGAGAAAGAAAGATAACCCGAGAACAAACCAACGAGAGTGGAGGAGGGAACCGATGGAGGCCAGACAGATGGGGGGGCTCTTCGAGCAGCGGCTGCCCATGATCAGCGTCCTCACACAGTGGACACCAGCGTGCCGCTGCCGCTGTGAAACGAAGCACAGGTCGCTGCGGGGCCACACGCCTCTCCTGCAGCGGCTCGGGGTCAGCCGGCTGCCCGGCCCCAGAGGACGGATGGAAGCAGCCCCTCACCCCCCGAGCCAGCACCAGGGCCGAGCCTCGGGTGGGGGGTGGCAGGAGCAGCAGCTCCAACCATCCGTGCCAGCCGCGGCTGGGTCTGGGGCAGGTGGCCCCCTGCTGGCTGACACAGGCCTGGCCACCAGTAAAGAAGAGCAGGGAGAGACCAGGCTGAGGGGCTTCCTGGAGAGCCGGGAGCCCCAGCGGCCGTGGCGGGCACAGGACCAGGCTGGACTCCCGCGGTCGAGGGCCTGCTCCCACCCACCCAGGGTCAGAGCACGGAGGCAGCTCTCCAGACCCACTCAGCAATATCCTGGGATCGTGGGCTCCCGCCCTAAACACTCGGAGAAGTGAGGGATGGGGAGAACAGGCACCTTGGGCCCCGCCCGCTCTGACCCAGAATGGAGCCCCCCCAGTCTCCAGCCTTGAAGGGTCTGTGAGAGGGGCCGGCCCTACCCACCCATGGCTCCCAAGGAGAAGCGTGAAAGCCCCTACCTGCTCACGGCCCGTGCTCCGTAGTCATCTAGACCCTGAAGAGGAAAGGCAAAACACAGGTCAGGCGGGGGTCCTGGGGGCGAGGTGGGCTCTGCAGAACAAGAGGAGGCTGGGCGCACTGCCCTTGATCCCAGAGTGTGTGTGCAGTACCGCCAGAAGCCGCACTGCCCTCGATCCCAGAGTGTGTGCGCAGTACCGCCAGAAGCCGCACTGCCCTCGATCCCAGAGTGTGTGCGCAGTACCACCAGAAGCCGCACTGCCCTCGATCCCAGAGTGTGTGTGCAGTACCGCCAGAAGCCGCACTGCCCTCGATCCCAGAGTGTGTGTGCAGTACCGCCAGAAGCCGCACTGCCCTCGATCCCAGAGTGTGTGTGCAGTACCGCCAGAAGCCGCACTGCCCTCGATCCCAGTGTGTGCAGTACCGCCAGAAGCCGCACTGCCCTCGATCCCAGAGTGTGTGTGCAGTACCGCCAGAAGCCGCACTGCCCTCGATCCCAGAGTGTGTGTGCAGTACCGCCAGAAGCCGCACTGCCCTTGATCCCAGAGTGTGTGTGCAGTACCGCCAGAAGCCAAGGGCATGCAGGGCCCCTCCACGTGCATAGCAGTGACATCCCAAATTCATGGGGGCATCTCCCCATCAGGCTAGTGACAGACCATGGATGGTATGAGCTCACACTCACAGGCACACGCAAGACAGATCTCCCGGTTACCCCTCCACACACGTGTCCCGTGCTGAGTGAGCAGGGGCCTGAGAACACCTGCTGGTTACCTGATAAGAACACTAAGGCAGGTGAGCTGGGGGTTACCTGGCAAGTCCCGGGGTCGGTAGGGGGCCTCCCTGGGAACCACTGATACTTGCAGGGAGGGGGTAATGGCCGGGCGGGGAAGCCAGCCTGGGCCAGTCCCTGGGCTGAGCCTATGCACCCCAAGACGCCAGCTGCAGCGCCCCAGCCGTGGTGCTGAGGGAGGGGCTGTGGACGCCATCACAGCTCTGCCAGCCTGGCCTAGGGCCATCAAGGGCTGTTGGGACACCCTCCTCAGCTGTCTCAGAGCCAAAACCAAACCTGGACACTGGGAAGTGGGAGCAGCGTGCAGTGGCCAGGCCCGCCTAGGCTCAGCCAGCTGTGTCCTGGGGCCAGGCGGGGCTGGACGGGGCTGGAGCATCTCCAGCCCAGCAGGCTGGCCCTGTGACCCCAAAGTTCCACGCCTCTCCCAAACTGGATCGGCCTCCCCCCTGCTGCTGCCCTGAGCACAGCTCCAGCCTCATTTTCTCCGGAAGGTTCCATCCCAGGGCCTTAGCATAACCTCCCCAGTCTGGTCCTTCTCACCACAGAATGTCCCAACCTTCGTGTTCGTGCTGTCTGGCTGTAAGCTCCTCGAAGACAGCTCCCTCTTGCAGCTCATGCCCGTTACGCCCACCTCACAGGAAGGCCAGGGGCAAGGCTGCTCAGGGGGCCCTTCCTGGACCTCACCCAGCTACACCACCACTCACCACAGCCCCGGGCTGGCTGGAACTTTGGCGGTAGCCTCTGCTGCCCACATCTTAGAGAACCTCTTCTCCCCCCTTCCAAGGGTTAGGGGGCTGACCCTTGAGTCGGGACCCAGTCCTGAAGACAGGAACCAAGAGCAAAGCTGCTGGCCCTACTCCCATCATGGCCACAGCAGACAAACATTCCAGAAACCTTGGGCTCCTTCAGCCCACGAACCTTCCCACAAAGAGCCGAACCATCCACACACACCCTGGCCCCACCTAGACTTCAAAACCACCATCACGCACTCCAGGGGCTCTGCGGGGACTGGGACCCAGGCCTTGACCTCCTGCCTCTGGCCACTTGGTACTGGGTGACCTGGGCATGGGTGCCTAGCCTTGCTGCCCAAGGCCCAGAGACACACCAACAAGAAGGTTCTGGCCACCTCCCAGGCCTGGAATGCAAGTGCTCACGTCCACGCTCAGACCTGAGGCTGCCAGAGCCCAGCAGCCTCGGGGAAGGGGCTCCTGGACACGAAGTCCTCCCTGATGCCCAGGCTTCCCGAGAGGTGGGAGGCCTGGAGGCCACCGATGCCCCAGCCGGAGGGAAGGCCAGGCAGAGGGGCCACTGTGCCTTCAATGGAGCTCCCTCTGGCCCAGGCCCCTTCCGTGGACCACGGGGTCCGTCCGTGGTGCTCACCTGGGAGAAGGCAGGCACAGCCACGCTGTAGGGCCTCTGCTTGAAGGTGCCGGCTGTCTGGGCGGGGAAGGCGCGGGACGATGTGCCGTAGTCTGGGGGCGGGAGGGCCAGCTCCTCCTTGTCCAGGAGGTTCCCCGTGCTGCTGCTCTTCCCCTGCTGCAGACTGTGGGGGCGGGGGTTATGGGCTGGCTCAACTCAGGCCCCCAGCCGGCCCTCCACCTTCCCCATGCCTCCCTCGGACCCTTCGAGAAGGCCTAACAAGAGACTGCAGCCTCACTGAGCTGGCGGGACGGGCCAGAAGGTGTGGCGGGAGGAAGTTCCTAAAGCCCGTGCGCCCAACAGCGGCCCCAGCCCTCCCGGGGCCCCCATACCCTGCCCAAGGGAGGTGACAGCAGGGGTGTGCCCCCACCCCATGGAGCACCTGGTGACCTCACAAAATGCCCTGCACCCACACACTCCAGGAGCCTCGGCACACAGCATGCCGGGCAGGGAGGGGACCAGAGCCCGCTAAGCCGTTTAAGCAGACAGTGAGGGCCGCTCGCAGACCCCACAGTGCCCTGCTCTCGTGGCAGCCTCTCCAGAGCAAAGGGCCAGCGGCCAGGGTCAGCAAGCTCACCTCATATGCAACCTGTCGTTGCCATCGGTGTCCAGAACCCGGGTGTAGGAGAAGGGAAACCAGCCCCGCCTGGAAGACAGGACCCAGGTGAGAGGGTGCCAGGGTCCAGGCGCCCCCGGTTCCCTGGCCTGGCTGCAGCCGTCTGTGCGGGAAACACGAGCAACCCTCCGGGAGACAGCCGACCCCAGCCTGCACCCCAGGCACGCAACCGCCCTAGACGGGAGGCTGGGCATGGCCAGCAGAGCGCCCGCGTCTATGCATCCGCAGCAGCCAGGGCTGGCTTCTGGCTGCACCAAGCAAGGCGGTGACAGCAGAGACGCTGTCCGCAGAGAAGGCAGGGAAGGCATCCTAGTGAACTCCCGGCTCCTCGTCACCCCCTCCCAAGACGGTGGCCGCCTGGGGGGCGGAGCAAGGCCGTGTGCAGCCCCTCCTCCCTGGCCTCCTCCCTGACCTCACCACCAGCCACACCCAGAGGACAGTGGTGGTGGGGGGAGGGGTGGCTGTGACCAGGGCAGCCCCACGGTGGAGCAGGAACGAGAGGCTGGCAGAGCCTCGGGACCACAGGTGCTAAATCAAGCTGAGAAGACACGGCTCCTGTGACTCAACGCCCCAGCACACAGGCTGTTCAGGGCAGACTCGGGGCAGCAGAAGACCTTGCGGTGGACGGCCGGCCTCTGCCGACCAGGAAGCCGCACACCCGACAGCAGGGAAGGCGCCAGAGGGGCCGTGGTGTGTGCCTGTGGGGCTCTGGGCCATGTGGGTGACGCGGGCAGTGAGGGTGACGGGCTGGTGAGAGTCGGCGAGGCTGTGGTTCTGACAAAGTGGTCACATCTGTGCCGAGACTTTAGGACTGAAAATACACGGCGGGATACTCAGTCTGGAAAGGAGCCCGAGCCGCCAGGACACATGAAGGCCACAGGGTCAGGAGGCTGGTGTCCCGAGCACAGGGCAGGCTGCCCAGCCCCAGGCTCCCCGACGGCCGGCTGGGAGGGTGCGGCCTGCGGACACTTACATTTTGGTCTTCTCGCTCTCCCCGTAGTGCCAGCCGTCGCGGGCCTCAGGCACCAGCAGGGTGATGAGGTCTCCCTCCTTGAAGCTCAGCAGGGTGCTGTTGTCCCCGGCCGCGTGGGAGAAGATGGCTTTCACTCGCATGCGGCCGTTGCGCTCCAGGCCGGCCGCCATGGAGCTGGAGCGCGGCAGGGTCTTGTTCTCAGCTGTCGGGACGACAGGGTGGGAATGAGGGGATGTGATCGTCCTGTCAGCTCAGCCGCCTGACGGGAAGATGCTAGAAGGCCCCGGGGGGGCCCGGAGGGGTCACTCGTTTGGGTAGAGATGCTGGAGGAACCCAGATGGAGACCTCCCGCTCACCGTTGCGGGGATTTCTGAGTCTGAACTCGGCTTTCCCAGCTGCTATCAGCAGACCCACATGGGCTGCTGGGGGAAGAAGGCGCCGTCCATGGGACGGGACAGCAGAGCCGAGGGGGCTGGGCCAGGGGAGAGGGGCCGTCCCCCTGTCCGCTAGAACCCTGCCAAGCATCCCCTGCATGCTCCTGTCACAGGCTGAGCCCAGATGTCCTGGCACAGCCCCACCCTATCATGTTTGAGTTGAGGAGAGCCAGGCAAAGCCTGAGGGTCCAGGACAGAAATCTCAGAGGGGGCCCAAGGTTGCCATACAAGGGCACGCACACGCTCGGGGCTCTGGAGGCCTCCCCAACCTCCCCTCGGGTACGGCGTGACAGCTGGGGGCTGGGGGCACGCCTGAGCCCTTACTGGCCGCGTAGCTGTTCTTCGGAGCCACGCTCTTGCGCACGGGGAGCGTGTTGGAGTACGAGTCGCTCAGCTTGCTCTGTGACTGTGGAGGAGACGAGGTCTTGGGCTGGGCGGCCTTGCGGTCGGCCCAGGGGTTGTAGTCCTCGCCGTCTGGGCCCGAGACGCCATTCATGACGGGCGTGCTCTCCTGGGCAGACAGCCGCTGTGGAGAAGAGGCGGGGGGTGGGGGGGTGCGGCGTCGTGGGAGGGCCTGGTCAGGCGAGGCCGGCATGGAGACCCCTCACCCCAGCCACCCCGGTGCAAGGGCGGGGGCCATCCTTGCACACCCACAAAGCGTGCTGGAGGCTGCAGACTCACCCCCACAAACGGGGCCAGCTCGGGGGGCACCGGCAGGGGCTTGGCCCCCGGGATGGGGTCTGAGATGACCAGGCTGGACTTGGAGGCCGACAGGGCGCTGGGGAGGACGGAGCCGTTGCTGCTGGCCATCTGCTGCATGAGCTGCACGGCGCGCTCCGGGATCTTGTTGGGGTCGGCGCAGGCCTGCTGCCACAGTGGCAGCTTCTGCGCCAGCAGCTCCTTGCCCTGCAGCGGGGAAGCAGGACAGGGCGGGTCAGGGCTGGCCGCAGGCCCCGCGGCTGGCCACACGGCAGGGGGACCTCCCCGCTGGGCCACAGGAGCCTGCAGCGCTGCTGACCTCACCAAGCTCACCTGGGCCCCTGCCTGGCCCCGGAGACCGTCCCCCACTCAGGAGAGGCACACCTGTCTAAGGCTGACGGCTGCTCTGCGCCGGGGGGTGACTCACAGCCAGAGAGGCCCCCTGAGAGCCCTGACCCCCGACCTGGGAAAGAGACGGGTTGCTGCAGGGAGCCATGCAGTCATGGAGGCCACCAGGGCTGAGACAAAACCAAGGTCCAACCCGGGCGGGGCCGCCAAAGAAGGAAAAGGGGACAGTGGTTTACTAGCTCTGCAACGGTTAGACGCTCCGCGGGGAACCATGAGGTCCTGGGGAGAGCGTCATCCTGGGGTCCCCAGCCGCGGTCAGGTCAAGCCGCAGGAGCGTGCAGGAAGGCGAGACCCCATCAGGTGGTACTCAGTAGATGCAAGGTGCTAACTGTCCCTGCCCCCAACCCTAGGGGCTCAAGAGCCCAGCTGTCCCTCTGGTGAGCTCTGGGGCGTGCCCAGGGCACAGCCTGCCGGACGAGCGTGGGGCCTAACAAAGGATGACGAAGCCACAGGTCTGGTGAGGAGTCCCAGCACGATGGGCAGCCGGGTGGGGTGCCAGCCTGAGGTGCCCTCTGCATGGGCCTGTCCAGGGCCTGGGGGCAGCCGTGCCTTCCCTCCTCCTGTTCGTCTGGCCAAAGTGGCTACCTGACCTGTAGCAGATGACGTCATCTATCCCACCGCAGAGCCTGGAGCTCCTGCGGGTGGAGGGCTCCCTAACTCAGGGCAGTCACTGTCTCCAGGACCTCTGAAGGGGCTGTCTGGCCCTCACTGCTTCTCCCCGCTTCTGACCTGTGTCTGCGCAAGAATGGGATGTCTGTGTGGGAAACGCGGGAGAAACTAGAAAAAGGCCTTGTGAGCCGGCCATGCCCTCCTCTGCCTGCTGGTCAAGACCAGCAGCCAGCAAACCACGGCCTGAGGCCTGGCCGCCTGCTTTGTAAATAAAGTGCGACTGGAACCCAGCTGTACTTGTTCTCCCACACATCTGCGGCTGCTTCTCCGTGCTACAGCCCAAACCCAGAATGTTACCTGGACCCTGGTTGAGATAATCGGTTGACAGGTCCGGGTGGTGGTGACAAGGCAGGCCCCCAGCGACCCGGTACCAAACGGGGTAAACCCCGGGGTTAGGGCATGGCCCTCGGAAGGGCTCCACAGCTGGGGTGGCCGGGCAGCCCAGGGCTCCCACCTGGTGATGAAACCCGTCTGTGGGGCTGGGGCCCACCCGCCAGGGAGATGCCTGGGTCCTGCCCTGGTGCCCCGGCCCCCGTGCCTCTCTAAATCCACTTGGGAGGGCTGCGTCCAGCTCCGTGAGAGGTCAGCTGTCACCTCTCACGCAGGGGGGCAGTGCCTGGAGACAATGGCTTTCCTGCCTTCCGTCCCGCCTACAGCACCCAAGAGCCTGCACTCTCCCTGACCTGCCAGGGGGCCCGGCTGCCGCCAGAGGGAGCCACCGCCCGCCGCCCGCCAGCTGGAGCTGTGTGGGCTGTGCAGGGCCCCTGCTCTGCAGCTCACAGCAAGCCCTCACCCAGCCGCAGGCAGAGGCCCAGCTGCTGGCACGGCGGCTCCGCTGCCCCAGGGAAGCCTCCCAGCTCCCACAGGGGACGCAGGTCCTTCACTGTCCTTGCCTTGCACCTGTGAACGGGCCCTCGGGCAGGCCTGGTGGGCAGAGCCTCTCTGTGAAGGGAGGGCATCTCCTACAGAGCCCAGGCTGTGGGGACCAGAGAACGAATCTCATATCGAGCCCACGTGTATGAACGTGTGTTTACCCTCCTGAGCCGCAGACCCCTTTGTGGAAAAACGACGTGAACCTGGCTGCGTAGCCTCACCTGCTAAGCTCCTGGAATGTTCTGGAATGTTCCAGCAGACAGATCCTGCTCCCTCCCCGTCTCCTGACTATGGACTTAGAGTCCACATGGGCTCCTCTGAAGCCACCTGTTCCTGCAGGGGGAGCCGGTGTCAAACCTCTGGATCTCGCGGCCCCTACGATGGGTTCCCTGGCACTGCAGCCCTGCCTGAGGAGCCAGCCTCCTGCCACCGTCCTCAAGGAGCAGCTGGCAATTTCTAACCAAAGCCTCAAAGATGTCGGCAGTGTCTGACCTGGTGACTCTCCTACCAGAACGCGGTCCCTGGGGGAATCTGAAACACACGGTGTTCCTTTCCACACAGCTCAACGTGGACACACCCCCGACGGCCACCAGGGAGCCAGTCCCTTCTGCCAGCAGGCCTCACCTTGGAGTGGTAGGCGGCAGAGTTCTTGGCCACGGCGCACTGCTTCTCCACCAGGAAGCAGAACCTCCTTCTCTCCTCGGTCAAGGCCGTCTTGTAGCCGTCGGACACATAGTTCTCCAGCTCGCCCTGCTTGTTGCTGATTGCATCGATGTACTGGGCGGGGAGAGCATGGGGGACATACATGAGCTGCTGACCGGACAACAGAGGGTCACGCCCAGCTCTGGGCGGTCCCACCAGGGGCAGAGTGCCCCTCTGGCTGGCCCACTGGTGGGGCTTGGCCACAACCCCCTTGGGCCAAGAGGGTATGCGGGCAGAGTGACAGCAGGGCAACCCCACGCCCCCGTGCTCATCTCCTAGGAGCTCGTGTCCCCCGACCCCTGCCCCCTCTGCGCCCCAGCAGCCACATGTGTGGATCGTGCTGGCAGATTATATGGTGAGGCCTGGTGGCATCGTGGCACTCCCCGTGGATCCTGATTCCAGGCATCTGAAACCACCCTGCCGGAGGACCGGGAAAGCTTGCCCGGCACGATGCGTTTGAGAATGACTAATTCACACCCAAATCCTGCGGGGGTGGGCAGAGAACGCAGGGGACACTGCTTGATGCTGGGGCATGCCGGAACATTCTGATTCTGCAGGCTGGAAACTTTTGGTAACAAAGCACCCTCAAGACTGTAGGCAGCCGTCACAGGGAGGCAGGAGCCCCCAGACGCACGGCGTTGGGGTCTGCAGGGCCCATCAGTGTGTGTGTGATGGGGTCCGTGGGGTCCTGGCCACTGCTGAAGGGAGACCCTTCCCTCTGCGCCCCGGGCCACCGCCCACACGGGGAGGCACTGCTGCCCAGTGCTGGTCTTTGTGGCCTCGGGGTCTTCCCTGCCTCGAGGGGCGCCTCCCCCATGGGCTCTGACTCAGCGTGGGGGCGGTGCTGAGCTGAGGGGGGCGCAGGAGGAGGCGTGGGGACAGGCTGTTCCTGCCGCCTCCCTTCCCAGCAGCGCTCAGATGGGGGGCAAGGGCCAGCCTATGGGTGACGCTTGTCCCCCAGCACGGCCACCGGTGCAGGGGCTCAGCCGGCGTGAAGTAGCCAGGCTACCCCAAGGCAAGGCCTGCCCAGCCCTGCCGCCAAAACCCAGGGGCCCCCTCCCACTGCCCCCGCAGACCACCCACCCCACCACACTGAGTCCACGGCCCCCCTCGGAGAGAGCAGCTTAACTGGGGCTCCAAAGAGCCCGCCCATCACCCACAGCCTCAAGGAGTAGGCCCTGGGCCTCGCGGGCAGCCGTGGGCTCTGCCGCCGGTGTGCCTGAGGGGACCCAGGATGCCTCTTGGGGAGCAAACCCCCCCAACCTGGGAGAAAAGTCAGAGGACAGGTAAGAGGCCCCCCTGGCGGGCTCTCTGCTCTGCTCCCCCAACCCTGCTGTCTCCTCCCCCCCCCCCCGCCCTGTTCCCCTGCTTTGCCTAAGCCCTTCTCCTCGGTTATGAAATGTGCGCCTACCAGTACCTCCCCTGCACTGCGGCTCTTCCAGGAAGTGGGAGAGCAAGCCTGGAGACTGGCGGTGCCCCTGGGGAACCTTGGAGGGCAATGCTGAGCTTCACGGGGAGGATTCCAGCAGTGGCCGTGGAAGAGGGGACCACTCACACCCACACCCCTTCCAAAAGCCCCGCGAGATGCCTGGGAGGGCAGGAGAGCAGAGGCCCAGGACAGAACACCCTCTGGATGGAAGGGCCTGGAAGGGGCACGTGCACCCCCAGGGCATGCACGCCCCCAGGGCCCCAGTGCCAATACACACCGATCCGTGGCCATCCCACCCTCCCCCAGGGGTCTGTCAGGGACACTGCTGTGGCCCACAGCAAAGGCTCCTTCCTCAATGCCACGCACGGGCTCAGCTCGGTGCCCAAGAGCCCCCTAAGGAGATGTTTCTGCAAGGTTCCAGAAGATTAGGGTTTAACCCCCCCCCCAGGGAGACCCCCAATCCACCCTCTCCTTGTGCCACCACCTGCCCCTGTCCCTAGGGGTTGTTCTAGCAACCGCACCCACTCAGCGGTGGCCAGGCCTGGGAGGTGGTGGGCTGGGGGTGGGCTGGGTATGCGGAGACCACAAGCCTGGGCGAGAGTTAATACATGGAGATCAGGCCACGGGCTTGTGCAGGGAGTTCATGCAGAGTGAAGGCCTCCACACCAACTGTCACCTAGCAGGGACTCTGAAGGAGTGGGGCCACTGTGAGCTGTTAGCACAGGGCAGGGTGGAAACCAGGACGCGGGGCCCCCTGGGTCCGCTCGCCCTGAGCACGCCGCTGAGGACAGCTCTTTCCAAAGCACAGCCCCCAAGCCAGCCCCGAGGTCTGACCTGCACGTGGTTTCTGGGTTTTTAGGCTGTGGCACATCTTTCGCAGCCGCGTTCCGCACTCCCAGGAGTGGAGAGAAAGCAGTGCCGGACGCCGTGGTGCAGGGCGCTGGCCTCATTAGCAGGGTCTGGCAGCCTCGCGTGCCAGGGGAGGGAGTGGGGTTTTATTTTAAGATTTCCATTTATTAGCACAAGCGCCGAGCACGGCTGGGGGCAGTGCAAGTCTTGGGGGGGGGGGGACTGAGGTGGAGAGCACGGCCCTGGCAGAAGCTGGTGGGGGGTGCACCCAGACACCCCGGGGACCATGCCTTCTGGGGAGCGGGCAGGAGAGCCTTCTGAGCTACGCCCCGGGGCAGCCGGCCCTCGGTGGGGCGTGATGACCGGGGGCAGCTGACAGCTTGAGCACAGGCCCCTGGGCTGTCCAGCTGCCCCGAGCACTCCAGCCAGGGCAGAGCGCTTGTCAGCTGGGACACGTGGCTGCCACCTCTGTCGAGGAATGACAACCGGCTTTCCCGACCTCCTTTTCCCGGATGCAACCCCTTGTGGAGTGAGACCACAACCGCACTGGGCAGATCCTAGAAATCTGGGCCGACCGGGGAACTTCACCCCTCCAGGGGGACCGGGACTGGAGGACGCCCCACCCACAGTGTCCAGGCCATGCTGGCTTACTCTGTGGGCAAGGACACCCACACCCCCAAACGTGGAGGAGTGTTTGAGCTCTCTGGACAAGTGCAGAGGACAGAACACGGCCCGGCCCTACACCTCCAATGACTTAGCTGCTGGAAACGGCCCCAAGCCTGTCCCCGCCGCTGGCAGGCAGGGAGGTGGGCGCTGTGGCCAGCTCCCCACTCCCGCCCCTCCGCCGCCTTTCCTGCTCCTGGCTCAGCGGTGCTATGGAGACAGCACTATAGAAACACCCCGCAGAAAGCATCTAAGACCACAGAACGCTCCCACTGAGTCACCCTGGGCTGAACAGCCCTGTAATCCGAGAAGACAAAAGTGATCAGAACATATGTCTCCTCTCCAGAGCAAGCGGTGACTCAGGCGGGGGAGGGGCGTCCGAGAACAAACGGGAGGCTCTGCTTTAACTCATCTGATATGGCCGCTGCGGTGGCTTTCCCACGTTTCTCAAAGACCCCACGCTGCCCCTTCAGGTCCCCGCGGCTCATGAATGAGAGCGTAATTCCTGGCCCTCAGCTGTCACCGCTGGAAACAATCACTCCCCAGAGGCAGCGAAGGAACCCCACCAGCTGTGATGCTCAGGGAGGAACGGCAAAAATCGGACACCCACGCTGCGTTTGGTGACGGGGTGCCTGCTGACCAGCCCGCGTCCCCTCCCTGGTGGGATGGACCCTGCACCCAGCCACAGAACAGGAAGGCCACCACAGCCAACCTCAGTCCACGGGGCCACGGGTGTGGGGGGGGGGCTGCGGGCGTGGCAGGGGGGCTGCCACAGCAGTTTAGTGGATTTCATTTAAACCTGAGGCCTGAGCAAGACTCAGGGCTGGGGCAACCGTGCCATCTTGCCCACAGGCATGTGGGTGGGAGAGCTGGCCATTCAGTAACTTGAGCCCCAGGGTTCCTGTTTTCTGGCAAAAGGGCCCAGAACTGTCATCAGATCGGCAAAGGGTCTGTGACCAGCAGACCCCAGCTGATGTCCTGCCCGAGTACCCTTACATGCCCAGTGTTCCATGTGCCCAGAGGCCCAGGAAATAGCGGGGGGCCGCTTGGGTCCACACCATGGGGCCAGATGCCCTGACAAAGGTTTAAGGCCCACAGATCAGCATGTCCCCAAGACCCCAGGGGATGGCGGGTGTCAGCAAACCTGAGCTGAGGCCCTGGGTGGCTGGCAGGGAGCATGCCAGCACTCACAGACCCACACCACCCAGGGCTGGGATGAGCTCCGCCCCTCAGGCCTGGAGGAAGTCAGAAGCTGGGTTTTAGCACCCACTTTGCCAGGTGATCCCTGCTGAGCTACGAAGGCCTCTGGGTCTCCGTTCTTCTGGAAAGCAGAGGGGCTGAGCTACATTGCCCACACCGGCACGGCCTGGCATGGCGGCCCTTGCCTCCCGCCGCCATTCAGGTTCTGCAGTTCAAAATCCACGCCTGATTTTACAGACTTAACGGGAAAAGAACACGACACATCTCACTAACACTTTTCACGGTAAGTATGTGTCGAAGCAACGTTCCAGACGCGTTCAAATAGAGTACGTTATTCAAAAACTATTAAGTTATCACAACAAACGTCATTAAAACCACCGGCTACTTTTTACATTTCCCCCGTGGCCAGGCCTGGGTGTGAGATGGCGGGGCACATGCCCGACACTGCCCCCGAAGGCTCCTCCAGCTCCGACACCTGAAGACGCCCCAAATCACTAACGGGCCCGTGCAAGTCAGCACGGAGGCTGCAGCCCGCGGCTCGGCTCCATCTGGAGAAGCAGGGGCCGAGAGGGCCCACGTGCCCGACCCGCTCCAAGGGGCTGAGTGTCCTCCCCAGCTGCTCTGTTCTGGGAACCCTGTGCCCCCCGGGGCCACCGCTAGACACACAGGCTCTGAGAGGGCGCAGCGGACTCTGGCTTGTCACCCCTGCAGCTGCGCCTCCAGGCGGGAGAGGGTCCGCGCTGCAGCCGCGTGGCGGACTTGACCACAGACCACCTTCGGTGTTGAAGAGCTTTTTAAGTACGAGGACAGGAAGCACAAAAAGGGCTTGAACTACCAGCACCGCGTCAAACTCCACACGTTAACGGGACCAGCCTCTGCCATGATCTTTTTCGAAGTTCTAAATTATGGTTATTTTGTTTTTGTTTTGTTACTTACACATCCCTTTAAATAGAATAAATTTCCCCCTTTCTCGGACTGAGATCTGGATATGTGTACCTTCTGGAGCAAGCGGACCAGGGAGTGGGAACAGAGTGCCTGCAGGTCCCAACGAGAGCTTGTGTGCCGCCATGGGCAGGCCTGCCCCACGGCCTCTCAGGAGGCCCGGTGGCTGGCACCATGCTCAGAAACCCACCGGCCCTCTCTCCTCCAGCAATACCAGCCAGCCGGGGCTGTGTGCCTGGGAGGAGGGAACAGAAGGGGGACCTGGGCCTGGCCGGGCGCTTCCTGCACCTCAGAGTACCCTGGCAGCCTTGGCCCCCAGCACTGTCTGCCCCTCCCAACAGCTGGACCCTGCCCGGATCAGGGCCTCCAAGGGCTAAGCTGCCGAGAACCCCAGATGCCCACTGTGCTCGGGCCAGCAGGTTGGGCCCACACCCGGCTGACCCTGGGCAGGGGTCCACCCCTCTGCCTCTGGGCCCTGACACTGCTTGGGGTCTTGGCTGCCCCTCTCTCAGCATATGGAGCCTGCATACAGGTTGGGAGGGACGCACTGCTTCCTTTGACCCCAACCCATCACACACCCAACACGCACCCCTGAATTTGGAGGGTGAGTTCCCTGCCTGTGCACAGTCCTGTTCTGGTTAGAGCTGGGTCAGGGCTGGGGACAAACGAAATAGAAAGACGCAATATGGTCGCCCGGGCCCTACAGGATTTGCAGAGAAGATACGCCACTTCTCCAGCAGTCAGAAGCCCTGGGACCATCAGTGGCCCAGCGGCACTGGCTGCCCTTCCGAACCCACAGAAGCTCTGAGAACCGTCACCCAGGCCCAGTGTAACTGTTCCTGGGGAGTAGGACGCAGGCTCTGCGGAGACGCCGAGGGCCAAAGGGACAGGGTTACCAAATGGGCTGGCCACCACACCCCGCCAGGCACACAGCACGTCCTCCACAGAGCGCCTGCCCTACGGGGCCCTCCACACGGACGGGCCCTTCCGTAGGCGCAGAGCTGGAGGTCTGGGGACAGCACGTGGTGCCTTCCCTACTTTCAGACGTAACCCTCGTCCTAGTTAGTGCCCCAAATGCCTCTGAGCACCTGTTCCCTGACCTATAATCAAAATCAGTTCTCTTCATGGAAATCCCAAAACACAGTCTCAATTACCAGCAATTCTTGAAAATGGCCGGCTCTGACCCAGTCAGGTTCACAGGGAACCCACTGCTGACAGACAGATGGACACTCGTGGTCTTCTGCTCTCCCTGGTGCAAGTCTGATCAACTTTACCTTCCTCCACCCCAAACAGCTCCACTCCATGGGCAGGCCCCCCGGCCAGACAGGTCAGAAGCCTTGGGGCAGGACAAAGTGTGTGGGGGCCCTTGACCAGGCAGCCTCTCTGGAGGGCACGGAGCTGCCCGAGGAGCCCCGGGGGTTGGCCCCTGCCTGGTGGGCAGCCTCACCACTCTCCCCAGCAAGTGCTCTGCACACACGAAGCTCAAGTCCGAGAGGAAGGGCGTGGAGCTGGCAGCCCTAGAAAACACACGGGGGTCGAGCAACTGAGTCTCGTGAAAGACCAACCACCTCTCCACGGCACCAAGCAAACCCACACCTGAGACCACACGCTAGAGCCTCGTGGCCATAGCGCCCACCCCGGAGAAAGCCGGTCTGAGGCTCGGCAATTGGGCATGCCGCCTGCCACCTGCTGTGCCAGGAGGGCCGTCAGGGAAGAGGCTTTGGTGCAGCCTGAGGCCCCCGGGAAGGGCCCCGGTATGAGTAACAGGCCTCGGGACCCGCGTCCACCTGCACACACAGCCCACTGGGCGGCATACGGCCCAGCCCCTCCCCCCGGCCCCGGGTGAGGGGCCTTGCGGAGAGCAGAGCCCCCAGGAGTGGAGCAGGGGAAAGGCCGTCAGCTGTGTTTGGGGCCCAGGTCACTCCCCCTCCCTGGGGTCATTATTCTCCTCCTCATCGGCCCAAGGGCATAGCCTCAGGAGCCCACACAGGTCAGAGCCCCACCCCCCAGCCTGTAGCACTGTGTGGGCCCATCTGCCTCTCCCAGCTCTTCCTCAGGGTTGGGGACAATCGCTAAAGCCCCCTGCAAACCGTGCAGGGGGCACGCACAGGAGTGAAGAGCTCGGAGCACATGGTGCTTCAGCCACGGGGATGGCCTGAGGGACTTCGGGAGAGCTGGGGTCAGGCGTCAGGCTCTCCGGAAAACCATGAAGGCGACAGTAAGAGGAGGGCCTCACCCTTCCTCATAGAAGGGTCTCCAACAGGCCCTCAGCCCCAGGGCAAAATCTGCTTCCGGCAGGCTCAGTGCCCCTACCCCAGGGAGCAATGGGGAAGGAGGCGGCCACGCCAAAAGGCTCCTGTGGCCGTCCCAGGCCGGCAGCCGCACCACCAAGCGGAAGTCAGACCCCGCTCCCGGCCAGCTCTGCAAGGATGGCAGCACGGACAGCCTCACGTGCCAAGGGGCCTGCAGGCGCCTGGGCCAGCGGGCATCTCACCAAGGTCACCAGGCGGGTCCGAGACGCCCCCCCCCAGGCAGATGGCTGGTGTCCCTCCTGCCAGCTCAGAGTGCACCACGGAGCCCAACCGATCCAGCACAGACCCAGGCGCGGGGCTCTGAGGACATCCTGCCGGGCTTCTCAAAGTTCTACATGCTGGTTCGATTGCCCCTTTGCTTCCACCCTCAAGAAAGGAGACTGAAATCACTGGGCACATCCTGGCTGTCACTGTGTGGCCACCCCAGGCTGGGCGCCTCATGGGACTTGTGTGCAGTATGGGACCCAGCCCTCTCTGGAAGGCACTCAGTGACTTGGAGAAGATCACAATGAAACCCTTGGATAGTTATGGATCTGAGAGAGAAGGAAGATGGGTTTGGAGAAGCAAAAGACCGAACGGTGGCCAGGACGAGCCGGGAGCCGCCGTGACCACACCCCTCGTAAGGGGCAGAGCCAGGGTGTGAATCCAGATCCGACTGCCAGGGCCTCAAGGCAGGGCCAGCCCAGGGTGTCCACAAGCCACACCATGGGTGACGAGGTGCTGCTGCACAGCGGGAGGCCGAGGAGGAGGAGGGGACATGACCCGGCCGTGCTGGGGGTACTGGGGGGGGCCTTGGCCAGGGGTGACCCTCAGATGTGTAAGAAAAGTCAGTCGCACGTCTCTGAGAAGGAGCCCCAGGAGGCCAGGTGGAGGTGCTCAGCTCACCAAGCTGGGGCACTGCTGGGAGACCCCGTGCAGGCAGAAAAGGGCCCCCAACCTTCCAGCACAGCAAGACTAGGGCATGAGGTGCCCCTGCCGTGTCCCTTCCAGTCCTGCAGCTAAAGCAGCAAATCCCACCCTCTGGCTCTGCAGGCCTGGGGTCCAGAGCAGAGCAGGGAGCACCGACGGGGGTGGGGGGCTGGGAGACAGATGCAGCAGTGTCTCCAGACCCCTCAGAAACGGGATCTCAGGTTCCCTGTGGAGTAGGAGTGAACGCTAGCAAGGCGTCCACCCAGCCTGCCCCCCCCAGACCCCGGGGCACAGGACCTGCCGGCCAGTGTCCTGCTGTGACCTCTACCCTCCAGGTGCAAATGCTCACGATGGCTCCTGGCAGGCTGGTCACGAGGCAGGTCAGGTGGTCCAGGGCCCAGGCCCTGCTCAGTACGAGCCTCCACGTTTACGGCCATAAAAAGGAAGAGAGTTCTGGCACAGTCCACAGTATGGGTGAACCTCGAGAACACTGAGTGTGGGGGGCCACACGCAGGAGGCCACGCAATGGTGACTCCGTTCACACATGAAGCCCAGACCGGGCCGAGACACGCACAGACGGTAGGTCGCTGGCTGCCTGGGGGGGGACGGGTGCCCGCTGATGGGCAAAGACTTCCTTTCTGGGGTGCTAGAAATCCTCTAAAATGGAGAATGGGGACAGCAGCACAGCCGTGTGCATGGGTCACACTCAAAGCCGCCCACTGTCCCTTCCGTGGCATGTAAAGCATATCTCAAAGCTGACATCTCTGAATAAAGCACCTCGAGAGGGGGTGTGCAGGCTCCAGGCCCCTCCTGGCAGGCGGCTGAACCCTGGATGAGCCAGCCTCAGTGTCCCCAGAGCCCCACCGGCGCCATTCAAACACATCCCGGTGGGGGTGGTGGGGGCACGAAACAGAGACGTCCAGCGAAGGGTGGCTCTCTCCACCCCTCAGCCTCAGCCCACTCCTAGATCTGACTGCGTCTGCACGTGCCTCCACCAGACAGCCTCGGGGGGGACAGGCCTTTGGTGTGCTGATGGCTTAGGGGCAGTCACTGGAGATGGTGGAGGCAAGAGCGTGGCGCGAGGACATGCGCCCAACGCAGGAAAGGCGCACTGAGAACAGCAGGCGCTGTCTTGCCGCTGCCCCAGGCGACAGGCCCCCGGGCCCCCCCTCACTAGGCTGTGCTGCTCTGCACACGGGGTGACGGTTCTCACCTGCTGCCGCCAGCCCCGTGCACCCCGCCACGCGGGTCTGCTCGCCTGCACCATGCGCAGGGAGGGTGCGGGCCGTGTACTCCACGGGCGCCACCAACCTCTCAGTGCCCGCGTGTGGCCGAGGCACTCCTAGGCAGACGGAGTGCCTAGGCAGACACGGGGGCCGAGAGCAGGGCTGCACGGCGCACCTCAAGGCTTGCCAACCTGACAGCCGGCACCAAGGGTGGGGCCTCGGGAGGTGAGGGGTTAATGCTCATGCCGACCCCAGGGGGCTTCCCCTGGAAGTGGCTGGGGAGAAGCTTTCTCAATGTTTCCTTCGGAAACAACTGGCGTCCTGTTTTGTCTTTCCTCCTTATGGGAGTTGCATGTGGCCTCAGGCAGTGGGTATTCTGGGCCTGGTCTGTGCCAACTGGCCACGGAGTTCCGGTAAACCAGGTGTATTGGGGCCATGCCCATCACGGACCACACTTTCCTAAATCCCTGGCCTGCGCCACACACAGTGCCTGCAATACTGGGCGTAACGGGGAGTGAAGCCGCACCAGGCCGGGACCCTCTCGTGCCGTCCAGCGCCATCTGCCTCAAGTGGCGAGGCTGCTGAGACACTTGACCAGCCAGCATCCACCCGCGGAGGCTCTGGGCCCAGTTCTGGGGGTGGGCAAGCACAAGCTGATTAGAGTAACAGTCTGAGGTCTTTCTCAGAGACAGAATTCAGAGGAACAGAGCAGGAAGCTGTCCTTAGGGTTTCTGCTCCTCTGGCGGCAAGCCTTCTGGCACCCCGCTGAGGCTACGAGAGCAGGGCAGGGGGGCCGCAGCACCACTCCGGCCATCTGCCAGCTCTAGGACGGGAGGTACTTGCTGCCCCAAACCCACCAGGAGAACGGGGCCCGGCTCTGCCCAGCTCCACCAAGACGGCTCAAGAGGGAAGTGCTTCCTCGGCACTGCTTGCTAAGGGGCCGCCGCCTGGCCACAGCCGGGCTCCAGGTGCCCCTGCAGCACCAGCCACCTGTCCCACCTGCAGCCCCCGCAGGCCAGCCACCTGTCCCACCTGCAGCTCCTTGTCCGAGTACTTCTGTGGGTTTTTGCTGCCCTGGCTCTTCTTGCGCAGTTTCTTCAGCTCCGCCTGGCACTTGTCCAGCGCGTCACCCTTGCTCCTTTGCTCCGTCTGGTACTTCTTCAACGCGGCCTGAGAGTCAAAGACGGCATACAGACCCCGGTGAGCCGACGGCACTTTCTGCTCTCCGCGCAGCGGCAGCCAGACCGGCCCCGAGGGCAGCAGGCTGGGGGGGCGGGGAGCACGGCTGACCCAGGCCTCCCCCTCCCGCTCCCGCGGCAGCACACAGCCCCAGCGACGAAAACTGGGCCCCACCCCTCCCGTGTCGAGGGCCAGGGCACCTCCCGTGGACTCAGGTCACGCGCCCCGACACAGCCCAGCACCTCAGGGCCCCTCTGCCCCTGGGGAGAGGAGAGGGCACAGGGATGGGGCACCAAGGCCTCCAGGTCAGACAAGGAGTCTGCAGGCTCCGCAGGGCGGGAGTGCTGTGGCATTGTCGCTACGGAAAGCAGCGAGCTGCGGGGCGCCAGAACGGCCTGCATGGGGCATCAGATGAGCCGGCTTCCCCTGCGCGCTGTGCTCAGTCCCAGACGGGCGGGCACAGGGAGGGCCACGGGGACCCTGCAGGGTGGGAGGCTTGCGGCAAGCTGACAGCCTTGAAGATGTGGCGCGTGGGGGAGCAGCGCGGGCGACCCGACAGGTGTTGGCTACTTACACTCAGGTACCTGGAGTCAAGCTCCACCTTCTGCTCCAGCTGCGTGAGCAGCTCGTTGTGGAAAGACTTCAGCTAGACACAGAGAGGACACACGTGGGCAGTGAGCACGACGCAGGCAGGGGGAGAGGTGGGCGTCGGTGGGGGGGCTCCCAGGAGAGGCGGATGGTCACCACAGTGCCCTGAACATGGGCCACCCCGAGGGGCAAGGGGCCCGTCTGATCCCTGAGGCAACGAGCCCGCACAGACAGGCAGGGCCCGGGGAGGCGGGAGGCTCCGGGAACAAACGCTGAACGGAAGTCGGGACATCAGATCATCCTGGCCTTGGATGCCCTTGGGGCCTCTGCTTCCCAGGGCGAACACAGGAACCGCTCCCCACCATCCCTCCTCTGCTTTCCAGTGGGGAGGAGTTACTCAAGCTGACATAAGCAAACTAGGAGGGGCCCGAGCATGCCCTCCTTGTAGACCCCCTGGGTCCTAGCTGGGCATGGAATCTGGGTGCACGTGTGTTCCCCAGGCCCGGAACCCTGTGTCCCCGCTGGGCCCCTGTAACCAGCTGAGTGTGAGGTCCTGTGTGGCTTGGGCCCTTCCTCCTGGATTTTTCTCTATGTCCTCGGCTCCCGCGGTGAGCCACCTCCCCACTATGTGACTTCCGTCCTGGTCCTAGGATTTGTCCCCATCTTTCTGGGTGCAGCCCCATGGCGATGCAATGTTCCCAAATGGACACATGGCCAAAGCACACAGCCAGCTCTTTCCCTCACCTCTGACCGACCTGCCCCCCCTGCATCTGCCCCTTCCTCCCCAGGAGACTCACCATCTCTTCCAACTGATTCTGAATCTGCCGGTGGACTTCAGCCATCTGAAAGAGAACGTCTCCTGGAAAGGCAGGAAAGCGGGGAAGAGAGGAAAGAGAAAAGTTAAATACCCTTCGCTATGGCCGCTCCAGCCTCCTGTGGCTGGGAAGCAGGGAGCAGGCGGCCCGGTGCAGGGGCAGGGGAAAGGGCAGTTTCTGCTGGTGGCACCGAGACGAAACGGAAGATTCTACAACAGCAAGGGATGCCGCAGGGCGACTTTGGGGGTGGGGGGTAAGAGTCCTTGAGCATCCGCATCAGAGCTGGGGTTCACGTCAAAATCCACAAGCTGGGAGCCCCTCCGTTTGCACATCTCAAGCCCATGAGCGAGCTCGTGAGCACATGCGCACCTTAACCTGGGTCCTGCTCCCACGCGTAGCCACCAACAGCCGCCAGCCTACCCACTCCGGGCCCAGGCGTCACCGGGACCCAACAAACCCGCCGCCCATGCCCCCGTGCGAGTTACGTGGGGCCAAGATGAGACCTGGCTGCAGGCCCCAGAGATGAGGGGCCCTAGGAAGCTCCTGAGGTGCACGGCGCCAAGGTGGCCTCGCCGAGGGCCTCTGGGGACCGTGGGAGCGTGGCACAGCTCTGCAAGCATCTTTAGAGAGTAAGGGCGGGGGGAGGGCTCAGCCTCCTTCTTCCTCCTCCCAAAGCTCCGGAAGGTTCCACACAGCTGCCATCCTGAAGCGTGGTCACTGGGACCAGCAGGTGTGCAGCCCTTCAGCGTTTCAGGTCGTGGCCATTGGAGGGGGGGTCCGCCACACAGCCCACGACACAAGCATGGTCACCAGAGCCCCAGGGCCCACCCCCAAGTCAGGGTCCATAGAACAGAAGCTCTAGGCCGGAGGCCACTCAAGGGCACCCACCCCCCCGACACCCTCAGGGTTGCCCAGCGGCCCCGTAGCACTGGTGTGAAGGGCTTCCTCCCTAGGGCAAACAGCTGTTTCCTTGCACGCAGAGGGAAGAGTCAGAATGGGCAGCACGGCTGCACTCATCTGAAAGGTTATATTCGCTTGGTGCCGTTCACGGAGCAAATGTTGTCCACGTGGTGCGGACACAATGGACCAGGGGGCTCACTCTGCCCTCAAGGGTGGTCACTTCTGACAAACCCCGTCCCTGCGGTGCTGCCAACACCAGCACACCCTCCCGGCTCACGCCGGGCCCACAGGACCCAACCCTTTCGGGGGGCAGCCACGGGGGGTACCCTGGCCCCCAGCAAGGCCAGCTAGAAATGGAAACCAGTTTCCAGGGCCCCTGCACCCTGATGGGGTGGCCCTGCCTGCCAGCCGCACGCATGGCCCCACCAGAGTCACTTTCCCTCCCAGAAGCACAACGGGGCTCTGGGGAGGTCTGCTTCCCCGGTCACTGGCTGTTCCGTGATGCCCAAGGGGCACACCGAATCCCGGCTGTGACCAGGACCCGGACAGACAGACCTGTCAGGTCAGCACGGCCTTGAGGTCCGCCAGGCTCCACCTGAGCCAGTGGGACCCCACCCTGCAGCCCCGGAGCTCTGCCGTCTGAGTCTCAGTGCCACTGGACGTGTCCCTAAACACTTGCTCTGCCCCAGAGAGACACACAGATTTCTGTCGCGGGGGGAAGGGAAAGGGACTCAGCACATCCCAAGAAGCTGACTCACCTGGCAGCAGGGACCCTGCTGTCCCGCCGCAGGTCATGCAAGACTGACACGTCCCTCCTCTTCAGCCAGCCTTGAGCCCCACTGGTGCAAAGACCCTTCATGCCTGCCACTCGGGAAAGCACAGACCCCTGGGGCCTGGCCTGCGGGTGGGTGTGCGAGCGAGTGTGTGCGAGCACGCGCCCCCCTCAGGCAGCCCCGGCGTGCTGCTACGGCCCTGTGGACACAGGCAGCTCGGAGGCTGGGCTGCGTCCCACCCGCTCTGTCTCTAGGACAGAGTGAGGAAGGGGGACACACACGAGCAGGGGCAGACCCCAGGAGATCCTGGCGCAGACGCCTAGTTCCACGCACGTGCCTCTCATGGTGATATGACCACAGATGCCAGCGCCAGAACCGCGGGGGGACGCCCATCGGCGCCCCGAGCTCCTGGAAGCTACCCCCGCTCCTGCTCCAAATGCAGGCCCGCCCTCGGGCCCGGCAGCGCAGCAGGACAGGCAGCGCGGCAGGACAGGGCAGCGCAGACGCCCTCGGGCCCGGCAGCGCGGAAGGACAGGCAGCGCGGCAGGACAGGGCAGCGCAGACACCCTCGGGGAGGAGGCCCGGCCTCTGCCGTGGCTTCCCGGTGTCAGTGGTCAACCACACGCAGGGTGGGGATGAGCTGACCAGCCCCTGCAGGAGAGGTCGAGTCTCCCCCAGCCTCTCCTGGCTGTGACCCTCCTCCTACCCAGTGCTGACTCTGGGGGTCTGATGTATCAGGCAAGCGGCCAAGAATGACAGAGGACAGAAGGTGACGTGAAAGGGCCTGGTCCCCAGCCTTGGCAGACGGGAAGCCACTGAGACAAGGAGGAGCGAGTGGGCATTGGCCAGGGCAGTCCCGGGGATGAGGCCAGGCTGCTGCCACCCTGCCTGTGACAGGCCCTGAGCCCCATTAGCACCTGTATGGGGTGAGTCAGCTGGGTATTGCCCTCGGCCTTTCTGCACCCCTGACCTGGTGTGTGCGGTGGGGATGCATCCCGTGTAGCCAGAGTGGCGCCCACAGCAGACTCAGACCCACGGGTCCGACCTTCAGGTGCTCAGAATCCGTCTAAGACCTAAGAGGGGCAGCTCCAGGTTGATGCTGCCTGTCTGTGCTTTTGGCATTTTGGAACTTTCCAAGACAAACTCCTACCACTCTGAAATGGGGAAAACACTGGGGGTCTTGTTTGTGACACGGGGGTCTTCCTGTGTCGGGGGCCTGGATCCACCTTCTGGCTCTCTGTCCGCGGACAACTGGGAAACAGTTAAACCACAGCCAAGGGGCATAGTGCCCACGTGGCACAAGGTCTGGCCAGTGTGGGGAAGAGCCCCAGAACGGGGCCTGGTGGGCACCGCCCTCTCACACCCACTCTCTGCCCCCACAGCCCTCGCAAGGGCCATCAAGTCCGTGAGTCAGACACAAAGCAAACCGCGGTCCAGCACAGTCTCCCCGCAGGAGCGGCCCCCACGGCATTGGCCAGGCTTTGGGCCCCAAAACAGTTAGTTAACATCAAGATCAAATGAAAAACACGTATTTCCTGAAAACTCTGGATACAACTCGTGCAAGGAGAACGTTCAAAACCAGTAAGAACTCTGGTGAAGAGCAACTCCTTTAGGAAAGGAGTTCCTGATGTCCAGAAAGGTGCGTGAAGCTTCGTGAGGCTCTGTGGCCACTGCTCCCCCAGCTGCCGACACGCTCAGAAGCGCCCCGGCATCTCCCCCGGCCGCTGCCCGCACCGACAGGCCCGCCTGCCCCCCAGGCCCATGGCTGTGCTGTCTGTCACAGGGCCCGTGCGCATACTCCGCTCTAAGCGGCAACCCCGTGGCTGCATAAGCAGCCCACACAGTCAATTTTTAAACTGCGTTTCACAAGCAGCTGCTAGAAGCCATATGCTCACAAAACGCACAAGGTGGTGGTAGGAGGGTGAGCGAGCCACCGCCAGGCACTGGAGCCCTGGAGTGCAGCTGGGTGCACTGAGCTGGCTGCAGGGGACAAGGGCAGGGCTGCGCCCCAAGCCAGGCTCCCAGAGAAACACAGAGAGCCCCAGGCATCCCACTCACGCTCACTTGTCCCCTTCTCTGCTGTGCTTTCCGGGTCCCGAAGGCAAGCTCGGGAAGGTTCTGAGCGCCAGTGAGCAGTGTCTGGGGTGTGTCTGATTTTTGGGTTCCATGACTCTCTCCACCCCATCTCCCCCATGTGAGGGACAGCACGTAGTGGAGACACCCTCCCAGGAAGGAGACCGCAGGCTGTCCCTGGGCCTCCTCTGAGTGCAGATGCGTGGGCCCCGGAGAATCCATGTCCTGGGTTCATACCTCAGGCGGGTCCTAAGCTTGAAAAACCGGGTTTAAAATAGCAGCTCAGCCCCAGCCTTGCCCGAGCAAACAGCAGACGGGCGGGATAACTCTGCCCTGAGAACCACCCCCTGGAGGAACCGCCAGGGCTCCACAGAATGTCAACAGAGGGGGGCGGGCGGCAGGTGCCCACACCCAGGGCGCAGCGGGCAGTGGGAAGGCAGCCCCTGCCGCACCCGGAGCTGGTGAGTCAGCAAACCCTAAGGCCTGGTGGCCAGGCTGGAGCCGGGGACCACACAGGCCCAAGAGCTCACAGGTGTGGAGCAGGATTTGCGGATGAGGAAGTGGCAAAAGGCCACTGGGAGCACGGACAAGAGAAGAGACGAGGCCCACGTGGGCGCCGCAGGCTTCATGCAGGACCAGTGCCCATAACACGAGGCGTCTGAATTGGAGGCAACGTCCTTGCCAGCCCTCCTGCCGAGCATTTACCCCGCCGGTCAAGCAGCCAGGTCAGCAGTCACCCCCACTGCACACCCCTCAGCTCGGAGTTTTAGCATCTCAGGCACTCTCTGTAACCACAAACATCTCTAGTGCACACACAGCAACGCCTGTCCCCCAGGGAAGCAGGGGCTGGGGCAGCCGGCACACGCACGTATGTGCATCCATGTACACACAAAACACGCATGTAGGCATATGCGTGCACACACAGGTGCACCCCACGCACATACGTGCACACAGGCACACACATGCTCAGACATGCACACACGCATGCAAACACAGGTACACACATGCACACACATGCTCGGGCATGCACACACGCATGCAAACACAGGTACACACATGCACACACAGGCACACGTGCACACAGGCTCAGGCATGCACACGTGCATACACATGCACACAGTCACACGAGTGCACACATGCGAACACACATATACACACATGCACACAAGGCACACGTGTGCACACACGCGAGGAATGTACTCAAGCGCACACACATGCAAACAGAGGTGCGCACACGCACGCGCACAGTGCACACACATGCAAATACAGGTACACACGCACACACACACGCAAACAGGTGAAGACCAAAGGTACCCACCAAGGAGAGAAAAGGGCAGAAACAAGAGACCCCAGCCACAAGGAAGGAGCGTGGTGGGGCACAAAAGTGGAGAGCCTGGCCGCAGACATGGGAGGTGCAGGTGAAGGGGGCCCCTGCCAGGGAGGACAGCTGGGCAGGACAAAGGCTCCCCGGAGGGCCCCCGAGAGCCAGAGAGAGGAGCCGCTCCCTCCTGGCACTCGAGGCAAGGACAGGACCAGGGGAAGGACAGTGCCTGCCGGCATAGCGCCGTGTCCTGTGAGCAGGTGCCACAGAAGCATCGGCCACGCACCCCAGGGTGCTTTCGGAGCCAGCAGAAGGACAGTGTGGAGGCGTGCGCTGCCAGCAACACAGAACGGGATGCGCTTAGCTGCCTTACATGCGTGCAGGGTCGTAGGACCATACCCGTGACCAATCTTAGAACCAGGAACACCTTTGAATGTTTCCCCAAACTAGGCTCTTTGAAAAAAGAGAAAAGATTCCACAAAACGAGAAAAAGCACACGTACCCAATTTTTTAAAGGTACGGACTCTACAGAGTACCGGCCGGTGTCTGCAGACGAGAACGGCTGCGCGGTGGAGGTGACCAGCTCACGGTCTGGGGTGCTTGCTCAACCTTCGTGCTCTGCGGCCAGGACCCACAGCTGTTCAGTGAGCACCGCTGTGTGCCGGGCGCTGCTCCAGGGGACACAGTGAACACCGGCCCTCCTCATGGCGCCCCTACACTCTCCTGGGAGACACATACAGATGATGGGCCCCGCAGAATTGGGAAAGAGAGCCGCCAGGACAGCAGGGCCGCTGAGCGTGCTCAGAGAGGGCCAAGAAAGTCTGCAGGGCTGGCAGTGGATGTGGACACGGCCTCGTGGTCCCAGAGCTCCTGGTGGCCGCACGGAGCAGGGAGACCATGAGCTCAGTGAGCGGCTGGCAGCAGGGAGACCCTTCCGGCAGCTTCTCTGAACCCGAGACTGGCACAGGAGCAGACCCGCCTCCCATGGGAACCAGAGGTGCGAGGCAGGCCCCTGCCGCAGCTGGCTGGCACCCAGGACTCCCATGTGGGCTGCAAGATGGCCTGGGGGCACGTCTGAGGCTGGTTCCACAGCCGCACCCAGACGTTTCCACTGGTGGTCCTGGGTAAACACACTGCCGGGCCATCAAAAGGGCCATGAATCATGGTATCGAGTAAGTCCGTTCTTCCCTGTGGCTTAGAGCACAGTACACATTCTCCTCCCAGCCCGACCTTGCAAACCTTCCGAAGGTTGCAAGAATCACAAATGCCCGCCCACCTGCCACCTAGATCCCCTGGTCCTCAGTGTTTTGCTGAATGTGCTTTAGCGGTCTACTTTGCCGTATACGTGCACATGTGCACACGTGCACACACGCATCCTGCTGAACCCTGTGGGACGTGGCCCCAGCACGCTAGCCTGCATGCTCTGAAAGCAGGGCCTGCTGCTGCTGCAGGTGTGCTGCACCCCCCCCACCCCCAATGAGGAAAGCGGCCACGGGTACAGGCCCTCCTCCACTCGACAGCCCACACGGCGCACCCAGAACGCGGGCAGGCTGTCTGCGAGCTTCTCTCGACCCGGGACCGCACGCCCATCTCTGGTTTCTCTCCATCAGGAGCTCTGCATTCTGTCTGAACACGGCTTCAAGCACTCAGAACCACACAGGTAGGTGGTCCTTCACAGGCAGGTGCCCGGGCACACGCGTGGCACGGGGCTGGAATTCGTGCCTCGCTCCTCGGGCGCTGGGGTCTTTGTCTGGATCTGCACAGCCCTCCCACGCCTTCACGACGCTGACATTTGTGAAAATTCAGGCTGGCTTTTTTTCTTTTTCTTTTTCTTTTTGCAGAAGATACGACGCGTTCTTATAATCCTCAAATGACAAGAAACTAAGAGGGAGCGAGAATCTGGCAGAATGGCGAAAAGACCGGGGGGGGGGGGTAGGGCCCAGGCCCGGGGGGGCGCTCGCTCGTGCGCAGGCCGGTGCCCAGACGGCGTTCCATCCGTACCCGCGATGGTGGGGTGGGGACCGGAATCCTCCTGAGAGCCCTTCCAGGGCCACCCTGCCGGGGCCTAAGCCCCAAGCAGCAAGGATGGCATTTCGCCAGGGTGTGAGTGAATGCCCCAGTGAGGCTTAAAAAGGAACACGCTTTTGCCAGCGCCACACAGGCCTAAGGACACCAGCTTGGGGACGGCTCCCACGAAGAAGGCCTGTGGCCTGAGCTGACCCCACGGTGAAGGTGAGCAGCTCAGTGCGGAGAAGCGGCTGCCAGAAACCGGGGCTGGGTGTGCCCCTGGAAAGCCGGCTGAGCATCACCCCCACACTGACAGGTCCAGAGGCAACCCAGCATGGACTGTGTAAAACCTCATTAACCCAAGATTCAGAGAGGAAGCGGGGACCCCAAGTGGAGGCTGCCAAGGAGGTCAGTTTCTTTCTTCCCTTTCATCCCGGTTAGTTAACGTCCGCTGTAAGATTGGACTTGGGTGTACGAAACAGTGACTCAACACTCCCAGACGTCCCCTGGTGCTCGTCCCGACAAGCGCCCCCCCCGAATCCCCATCACCTGCCCCCCCACCCCCCGTAACCATCAGTGTGTCCCCTGTAGTGAGGAGTCTGCTTCTTGGTTAGTCTCTCTCTTCTGTTTCCTTGTTCGCTTTGTTTCTTAAATCCCACATATGAGTGAGATCGCACGGTATCTGTCTCTGGCTGACACGCTTCACTCAGCAACACCCTCCAGCTCCGTCCGCGTCGTGGCAAATGGCAGGATCTCATTCTTTTTGATGACTGAGTAATACTCCATCACCGGTGGCTAACACGTCCTTCTCCGTTCGCCGGGGCTGCCGCCGTGACCCGGCTCCCGTAGACAGTGCTGCACAGATGTCGGGGAGCGGGTGCCCCTCTGAATGAGCAGTTTTGTATTCTCTGGGTTGAGTCCTAGATCGTAGGGCAATTCTATTGTTCACTTTTGGAGGCCCCTCAGGGAAGGCAGAGGCTGGCTGAGCCCCGACTCGGGGGCAGGGAGAAAGGGTCCAACACTGACCTGGGCCTCCAGAACCCACTGCCGCACGCAGTGGGATCACGCCCCGGAGGCAGAGACCAGCTCCCGCTCTGGGGCCTGTCTACAGACCAGACGGCGTTCATCCGCGGGGTGCCTGGCCCCCCTGGTGCAGGCGCCTGCGGACGGGGGCTCCAGGACGGCTGCTCGGGGCTGCACTCATCTTCTCATGGGTGAAGCACGGATGTCTGTGCCCGGCGTCCTGATTAATCAGTAAGACCACGCATCTCCTGATGGGGGGGCTGGGCCAGCCAGCCACGCGGCACAGCCCCTGCCCCAGGGACAGAGCCGGGCATGCGCTCACCTCCGTGAGCAACACTGACAATGACAGCACGGGATCTGGCTGCAGAACCCTCCACGCACACCCTCTCCCCTCAAGCAGGAAAATGATGGTGGTTGAAGCTGTTAAGGAAATGGGAAAAGCCCCCGCCTGGGGGCTGACGTGCAGTTCCTGTGGAGCCAGGCCTGTGCCTACGGGAGGGCCACCACGCACTCGTGGTCAATAGGTGGGCACCATGGGTGGCCTCTTCTCTCCCACCCTTGACGCCCCTCATTCCCAGTGACAAAGTTAGGCCTGGAAAGGAGTTTCAAGCAGCAGGTGCCTTCTTGCTATGCCTGCCTGTGTCCGTCCCATGGCGGGAAGTGGCCACGCTCGTCTGACCCTGGCTGTTACAACCGCACAGGACCCTGTGGACGGGAGGGGCTGTGTACGGGGGGGGGGGCATGAACAAAGGCACAGTGTCAAGGGGAACCAGGGGGAACCAAAGCTACAAGGAAGGGGGTATCTTCATCAGTGCTACAAATGGGGGAGAGTGACGGGGCCAGGGGTCTGGCCCACTGGCCCGTCAGGAAGATCAGCGCTCTCAGACCACGCTGGAGGCTCAGAGAAAGCACAGGGCTTCCAGGAGGGGGCATCCAGCGATACACAGGCCCTGCACACGTGAGCCCTGGATCCCTGGGGACCTGAGTCAGGCCTCATCTAGTCTGAGGGTCTCCCTGGGGCTGCCACAAGCCCTCCATTTGAATCCTATAACCTGTGAGCCTGCAGCCAAGGACAGTCAAGCCTGGCACCCGACACAGCCGGACTCTCTCAGACCAGACAGGCCCCCAGCAGCAACTGGGACTGCTGCTCGCGGAGCGCTCTGCACACACCTGACGCCCCCTTCCAGGGCACAGGAGCCTGCCATGTGAGGCTTGAGAGGAGATGTCTGCCACCTGCCAAGGCCCCCACCCCAATCTCAAGAGGCCGACATACCTCCCTCCCGGGGGTTAAACTGTGTGCCAGATTGGGGGTGGCCATGCCCCGGGGCAGCTGGATGTGACCACGGGGCAGAGGCAGGAAGGCCCCTGGGCTGCAGGCGCTGAAGGCCTCCTGGGCCCGGGGGTTACAGCCCCCAGGATTCTTCAAGGCAGGGGCTGGGGTGGCCTGGGTGGGACTGGGAGCAGAATGCCTATGCTGTCATACGGGGGTGGCTGGCGCTTCTTGGCACTGAGGCCACACTGACCAGCACGGGGTCACGTGAAGCAGGAGTGACCCCAAGAACCCCGGGCCCACAAGGTATGATTAGAGAGACGCGCCCTCTGATCAAGAGCAGTGTGGCCAGGCCAGAGCCACCCAGGCCTCCCTGAGGGAACCTGAGACCAGGGAGGGGGTGAGGGCGTGGACCACTGTGAGCCCACAGGGTGGGAGCCCTCGGAAGAAGGGAGCGTTGTTTGCCAGTCAGGCTGCTGAATCCTGTGATTCGGCTGGGCTCTCGGGGGGCTGGGACCCAGAGTCCAGGAGAGGACTGTGGCGGCCACAGGCCCGCCGGGAGCCCCGACCCTGCCTGGGCACTGCCACTAGACATGTGGCGACCAGCCCTGGAGAAGCAGAGCTGAGACCGACACGGTTACGACTCTGCGGCCGTGGCACGGCGTGTGTGCACGCACGTCACGCTGGGGCGGGTGGGCTTCACTGATGGTCTCTGCCTCCTCCTTGGGGAGAGCCACGCCCCAGAAGAGCCCTCAGAGCCCCAGACAGTGCCGGGACGTGCAGAGAAGCCAGCTGACTTCCCTCTGGTGACGCGACCTCCAGCCTGGTCTTCCTGGGGCTGGACGGAGCTGGTGGGAGGGACACACTATCGCTACCCAGAGATCACGGCGTTGCTTGTGATCGCTAGTGACCACCAAGGACGGCGAAAGCTCACGTCTTTGATATTATTTGAGAAAGGGCTCTGAGCCAAGGGGTCAGCTGCTCACACTTGGCTGGGAGCACGCACCACCTTCTGGAGACTTCTGAAGCAAGTATCCATAATGCTCAATTATTCCGGTGGCTTCCAGAGTGGAAGGCGTCTCCGGAGCTAATTAGCATATGCCTGAACGAGACACAAATACAGAGCTCTCTTACGGGGAAGACAGACAGCGGAGAGGCTGATGGGGCGTGGCACCGTGAGGGCCACCAGGATGGGATACGGAGCTCAGACAGCACCAAGGGGACCTGGCCCCCTGCCTGGATCCGCGGCCAACACCACCCTCTCCACCCCTCGAAGCCGCCAGCTCCTCCCTGGGAGAAGTGGGTTCTTCTTCCGCTCACAAAAAAGGAAGGCAGTTGGGTGGGGGGGGGGGAGGGGGAGGGCAAGAGAAAAATCGATGGCTGTGTTGCTATGGTGATGACAGCAGACAGCGATCCTCACCAGCGTGCTCTTCTGAGGCACAGCGAGACCGCAGGGCCCCTTCCAACAGTCGACGCCTGGGCCCGGGGCCTTCGTGGCAGAGGCGGAGGCGAAGCCGACCCCACGTGGCCACGTCTCCCCTCCCCGCTGAGCCCCAAGCCGACCTGCTCCAGGTCAGGTCTTGGGCGGGTGTCGCCTGCGCCTGGGAGTCTGATCGGATCTCAGAATCTCCGCGGCCGCAGGCCTTCTGGTGCCAAATCCTCAGGTGTGTCCTACAGGCACGTGACAGGGGGTGGGGTGCCCGGGTCACCTGTCCAGGACGGCAGAGCTGCCGCCTCAAAGGGACCTGCCGAGGCGGGGGACGCGGAGGCGCGAACCCGTGGCGGTGCACAGAGGTGGGCACAAGGCTCGTGGGGGCACCGAGTCCATCACCTTCTCCCCTTGGACCCCATGGCATGGGCACAGGGAGACATCTGCGGCCACTGCAGGGATGAGAGGGGACAGCACCCCGCACAGCCTCTCCCCACCTCACGCATCCACCGGGGCCCATCTCCAGCAGGCTCTCCACCCACCAGCCTCGTCTTTCACTCTGCCTGGTGTGACTTGCCAGGAGACGCGCAGTGTGAACACAGTGGAGGTTTTCTTCCTCCGTTTCTCCCCAAAGCAGACACCAGTGACCCAGGTCACCTGGGGGAGTGAATCCCGACACCGGGCCACAGGAGGCCACCTGGACGTCATCAGGAGTGGACAGAGCGAGGCCCAAGGCCCAAGGGCACAGACGCACCCAGCAGCACCCCCAGCCCAGCATGGAGCAGAGGAGAGGGGAGGCGCCGCGGTCAGCTGCTCACCGGGTCCCACCGAGGACCCTCCTCCGTGAGTGACAGCAGCTCTCCATGAACCTGCCCGTCGTGCTCAGTTAATCGTGCAAGCGGGTGTCGGCTCTCCGGACAGCAGCTTCTCAAGCACCAACATGCTCCCACTCTTGCGAGACACAGGCAGGGACCGAGGCCACCCGGAGAGAGCTAGTCATCCCTACACCAGGTCACCACAGTCAGGGTGTCACACTGACCCTGGCATGCCCACCCTCTGCCAATGCCAGGGATTCCAGGGACCTGCAACCCCCGAGGGGCTGGCACCCCAGGGGAAAGGTGGAGACCTACCTCTGAGGCTCCGGAGCCAGCACCATGCCAGCCCCGGGGCCACCACCCTGTGGAAACCAGCTCCGGCCCGAGGGAGAAAGTGAGGGAGCTGTTCTCCTCCTCAGACACTCTCCGTGGGGCACTGCCCAGCACAGTGCACGTGGTCTGCAGCGCCTCGACTCGGGGCTGACGCGGTGGGGTCATGGGACAAAGTCTCAGGGCCAGACTGGCCACCGTGGGAGAGCGCTGGGCCCTGGGGCTGGCCCGGGCATGCCGCTGCAGGGTGGGGTTTACGAGGCCTCTGCGAGCCTCCTGCGGCATGCCAGGACATGGGACAGGTCACACGCTCCCTGTCAGAGCAGGAACCAGCTGCCAGCAGAGGCCCCGGGCCAGGTCCTCACAGACCCTGCCCTGCCCATGTCACCTCCGCAAACAGGCTCAGGACAGAACTATGGCTGAAGGCTCCTCTTTGCCCCTTCCAAGCAGGAACTCTGGTAACCAGGCGAGAGGCCCCTCGGTCCCCAGCCTGTGCTCAGGATGAGACCCAGCCATGGACCGTTGTGCCCTGTTGACATTTCCGCCCCAGAGCAGGCCCTTGGACGCCAAGCGACATGAAAACATGCTGGAAGACCTCTGCTGCTCTCAGCAAAGCCGCCGCTGAGAAGACGGGGCTCCGATTAAAACATCTGCTAGCGTCTCCTGACAAGTCTCACTCTGGCCCCTGACACTCTCATCGGGGCGGCCAAGCTGGTACACGGGAGGCCCCCGGCAGGAGAGCTGGTAGTCTGAGCCAAGGGGGCCCCAAGAGGGGGCCCCCTAGACCATCCCAGCCCCTTCCGTGTTCAGCCCCAAGGCCTGGGCTGCCACGCGGGGCCAAGGGAATGCAGTCCAAGGCAGCAAGGCCGTTCCACCAGCTCCCAGGCTGGCTGCGACCGTCCGCGTCCACACAAAGCTGAGCAGGACGACAGAGTCCGTGAAGAGCTGTCTTGTGTCAAAGCCCCGACAGGTCCCTGTGGCCCAGGGAGACCAGAAGAGCGTGGTCCTGATCTCTGGGATCCAGTGACTGCTTCTGCCCCAGCCACTTCTTCACGGGCCAGTGTGAGAAGCCTTGGTGTCATGTGCTGGGAAGGGGAGGTGAAGGCAGGATCCAGGGGTGATGGGGCCGAGGTGCTGGGCAACATGGGGGTCTGAGTCAGGCCCCTCAGGGATGTGAAACAGCCCCACGGCATGGATCCGATCAAGCCTCCAAAAGGCAGGAGGGTTGAACAAAGGTGGTTTCTACTGTTGGGGTCTGACAGCAAGTGGCACATCAGACCGACTGCCGTCAGGTACCAGGGGAGGCAGGGACACACTTGAGCTCCTTGGCCAGGTGTGTGGTCAGCGCTGCCAGGCACGGACAGGGACACGGGAGGGAGTGGTGCAACCAGACCACGTCTCAGCCTCAAGAGAGCGCAGGAGCCCGAGCAGGCGGGCAGCCTCCGGTACCATTCAGAACCACCTCCGCCTTCTGGGGCCCTGCGGCCAGAGTGTCAAGGTCGCTGGGGCCACGCTGCCAAGCGCACGCCCTTGTCCTGGGCCCCCTGCATTCCAGCCACACCACGGCCAGGCCACCCATGCCTCTAAGCAAGAGGCTAAGTTTGAGAAAAGTCAGCTCCGAGGGCGGGACTGAGAGGAGGCACCCAAATCGCACAGGGGGTTCTCCGCGGGTGGCGTGGGAGTGCTGGCCTGGGTTCACTCGGGCAACCACAGGTGGGGAGCAGCCCAAGGCAGGGCAGTGTTCAGGCCACACCTTCCTTAATCCAGTGACTCAGGGGCCAAAGCAGGCGGGTTTCAGGCCGCCTCCCAGCCTCAAGTGTCCGGCTCCGAGGCCACGCCCAGCACGCAGCTCTGGCCGCTCTCGCCCTGCGGTGTGGGCCGATGGCCCTGCAGGCACACACATGCCCCGGATCACCAACAAGCGGCCGCTTCAAAGGTGGAGAACAGACACAAAACGGCCGTGCATACAGATTAGACAACTGGAACAGGCTGTGGACGGGACAGGGCGGGCTGGGTGGGAAGTGTGGCCATGCGCAGGGGACACGGAGGCTCAGTGGAGGCTCTGCCCCGCTCGCCGTCACCACCGCTTCTCTTTCAGCAGAGCCCCCTTCACGAAAACTCCAGAACCCTCCAAAAGGCTTCCCTGCAAAGGCAGGGAAGGCCAAAGGGCAAGCGACGTGAACCTTTTCTGCCGAGTGATTGCAGCACGAAAAGCCTGAGTCCCTTCGCATGTGTACCAGGAGCCCAGGTCCCACTGGGACTCTGGCCCCCGCCTCCTGCTCCCTCCTTGGGCTCCGCCCGGCTCCATGCACACAGTCACCCTGCGGAGAAGAGCCAGGGCTGTGGCTGCAGGCCTGTCCAGCCGATGGGATGTGCTAGGGGATGCCGCACCCTGGGGGCACCGCAGACGACAGCAGCCTCCCCTGCACAGAGGCCCAGAGCAGCAGCTGGCTCCCCCAGGAGCCAATGCTGGGGAAAACAGAACGTGTGACAGCACAGACCAGAGCCGGAGCCACGACCCATCCTCCAGTGGCCACGACAGTGCCACAGCAGGCCCAGGAGCCAGCCCTTCCACACCTGGTCAGGGGACACACACAGCCAAGGCTGCACGTGACTGGTACATATGGAGCCGGACCAGAGGAGAATCGAGGCACTGTCAGGCACTCCCAGGGAGAGGAGCAGCGGGGCAGACCAGACGACACCAGGGACTCTTCCACTGTTCTTCCTGCTTCTCCCTGAACTGAAACGTCCAATCACTTAAAGCTTAAAATAGCGGAGAGCCTGGAGGGGCCCCAGCCGCCACTGTGAGTCTCCCTTGGCTCAGCCCTCCGCAGGGCAGGTGCTGGGACGGCGCGTGCCCCCACCTAGCCATGGAAACACCAGCCTCCTTTAGGTCAAAGAGAACCTGTCCCGCTCCCCTGTGGGAGCCTTCTGGAAACATCTGCAGCTCTGTGCTGTGCTCCTACATCAGGCTGACGGCATTTCTAACTGCTCATGATCAGGACGGACCAGGAAGAGGTCAGAGCACGGGGCCTCCTGCCCACCCTCCAAGGGACTCAGATGGAGGGAGTCACGGGCGGAAGGGCTACAGCCACTCTAAGATCTGGCAGGTCCCCCAACCCCCTGCAAGGCCCTGGGACAGGCACACGGTGGGGGTGCCGTTCCTCAGGCCACACGCCGGGGACTAGCCTGGAGCCTCGGACACGGGCTGGCACGCGCATTGCCGGCCGCGGTCAGCCCAAGCCTGAGCAAGCACGGGAACCATGGGGACGCCGAGCAGAGCAGGGCCTTGGAAGAGCCGCGGGAGTGCGCGCAGATCAGAGGCCGGACGGGCTCTGTAATTACCCCGAGCGGGGCGGGAGGTGGCACTGAGGCGTGCCTCAGCAGAGCCGTGAGGGTGGAGGTCTGCAAGCCTCAAGGCAGCTGCACACGGTCCAGCGTGGGTGGCTGCCGGAGAGGGGGTGAGAGGCGCTGCGAGAAGCTTCTGAACGCGGTCGTCCCGTACTCCCCGACTAAGCCGCCTGCAGTATCAAAGTGACGGCCTGACAGTCTTCGCTGCGGGGGGGGGGGGTGAAGGTCCGAGTGAAGCAGAGATGGGGTGTCCTCTGCGAGCTCTGGAGCTGGGGGCACGGAGACCAAAGGCAGAGCAGCGGCTGCTTACTGTGCAAGGGAGAGGCAGCGCCAGGGGCGGCCCCCCCCCCCCCCAGCACAAAGGACGGCCTCAGGGCCAGGCTCTCACTCGGAAGTGGAAAGCGATAGCACAGAAGCCTCTCCACTCCCACAACTTTGGGGTTTACCTGGAGGGGCGTGTGCTGCTGAAGACACCCACTGTGGGCGGGAAGGGTGCATGGGGCTCTGCAGGGGAGCGGCTGGGGTGCAGTCAGAGGAGGGTCTGTGCACACCATCCTCACAGGGGACAGGAGGGATCAGGACACAAAAGGGAGTGGCCAGGGTCTCTGACCCTCTAGCCCCTGGAGGGGGCCACACTGGAGACCCAGGCAGGAAGTCAGCAGCCAGAAAGAGCAGATGAAGCCCCACTTGCTTCCGAAACAAGATGACGTTTCTGAAAACAACGTCCGGTGGCTCCCTCCCTGCGCCTGGGAAGCCCCTCACCCCTCAACCGGGCCATTTGCCCCCTGAGTCTAGTGTACTCCCAGGACAGCAGGACTCACAGCTCTCCCCTCCTGTCCTGGGACGAAAGGTCTGCCGGGAGGAAATGATCAGAAACAGCAAGTCCGTGGGGGCCGTGGACGGGAAGAGGAGCAGGAAACCCGAGTCAGCACCAAACAAAGGGACACAGAAGGTCACCACGTGGTGACAAGGTTCAGCTCCTCGGGAACATGTGGCCGCACCACGTGTAGTTTGCACACTCAGCGTCACACCCCACCACCAGACAAAGCCAGAACCACATGGGAAACCGACAGGCCCGTCGTCCTGGGGGCCGAGGCGCACGCCTCGTTGACTCACTGATCAGTACGGGAAACTCTCGAGATTGGAACATAACACAGAACCCGCACCTGTCATCGGGGTACACACAGCACACACCACACACACCGGGCCCCGGGCCAGACAGAACAGCCTGTCAGCGAGCGCCCAAGATGCGGGACCATCCAGGAACCTGCGTGGGCCCCTCACCTGGGGTCCAGACCAGCCTGCAGGGAGGGGTGGGGAAGGGAGGGGAGTCCGTACCGATGCCCCTGGCACCCGCCGACTGATGGGATCAAGGAACGGAGGGACCAGGACAGAGCATCTCCTCTGCGGGTGACCTCAACACCTATAACCCCAAAGACATTGTTCCATGGGGACAGTGGCCAAAACGTGCCACCGAACCCCAACCTGTCCACAATTACCCAAGAGCAAAGGATCCCAAATGTGAAATTTCCACCAGGGCCTTGAGGCGGGGAGCAGAGGCAAGAGGCTCACAAGGGCCCAGAAGACCTGGCCTCTGTCAGCAGGTCACCGTGTGGGACAAACCCAGGGCAGGTGTCCCCCTAGGCGGCATCACTGGCCCTTGGTATGTTGGCACCTCGGACGCTCCAAGTTGTAACAAACTGAAAACAACTGCCTCTTGGCGTCCGAGAGGCCTCCAGCCTCAGAGCCGGGCTGGCTAAGCTGGCCAGTAGCCGCAGCGTCTGGCCCAGGGGTCTGGGAGGCTGGGCTGGCCGGGGGGGGGGGTGTCCTGCCCTCGCAGATGTGGCATGAGAGCGTGAGAAGAGAACGTGGCTGTGCTAAGCCTCACTCAGAGGGGAGCCCTGCCAAGACTCACAGAAGCCTCACAAGCCGGGCACAAGTCCACACGCAAGCCCACGTGCTCACTCCTGTCCCCGAGAACGACGGCAGGTCAGCAAGGAGCGCCCGGGGCCGCCGGCCCAGCAACCCTGGTGCCATGGCTGAGGCGGCCTAGCAGGGCAGCGCCGTGGAAGGTCACCATGGGGCAGGGCTCAGCATCACGGTCCTGTGGACGTATTCACTCAGAGCAGCAAAACCCACTCAGAATAACCCAACTGCTGATGAGAGAGGAGAGAAACACGGTGTTCATGGTGTGTCCATGGAACGTTCTAGAGCAGCCAACACGTGCACCTGCGGCTGGGGACGGCACGGGGGCGTCCTCATAAGGCACAAATCCATCCTCCCAGACCCCGCCTGTTCCAAGCCCCTAGCAGCCTCACCTCCCTCCTCCGTTCCAGACTGTTCCCACTTCGCCAGAACACTTCGTTTGTGCCCCTTGCTCCTGTCCTCTGCACCCGGGTCACAGCCGAACACCCGCCCCTGGTCACCCTGCCCGTGGCCCCGAGGCCGCACACCTTGTCCACCACTCGGGGATGCTGTGATCTCCAGCCCCGCCCACACCCTTCCCACAACACACACACACACACACACGCACACACACACACACACACACGGGCCCAGAGTCGGGAGATCTGCAACAGCCTGGGAACAAAGATCTCAAATGCTTCCAGAAAGAAAAAACAAAACACACCCAAAACTAAACACCTACATGGAAGAAAGCAACAGAGCAACGCTGGAACCAGAGGACGGCGGGTGGTGCCTCCCAACCCCGCGGCAAGACCGCATCCCACCTGCAGTTCTAAGCCAGCCAAGACTTTTTCGCCAAGCAGACACAGATGCAGGAGACGGGCTCAGGTACTTGCCCGTGTACACGCCGAGGAAGCGTTAAAAGCCCCGCAACCGAGGGAGAAACAGGACCCAGAGCACACAGTCCCGGGACCGACAAGGGACGCCTGGTGCACAGGGGAGTGTGGGCGGGCGGGATGCGAGCGGGGCTGGGGGCGCGCTCCTGAGGGGGAAGAAACAGCTGGACTAACGCGGACCATGTCCGAGGGCCTGGGAATAAATCAGCAGAGAACGAAGCAGATGAAAAAAAAAGCAAAGACGGAAATCATAACCACAGTCACAACAGTGACAAAATCCGTGAGGAAAAAAATCAATCAACCAACTTCACTGAAATCGAACGCGTTTGTTCTTCTAAAAACACCGTCCAGAAATGAAAGGCGAACGAGATTGGGAGAAAACGTCTGGGAGACGCGCGCCCGACAGAGAACTTCCATCCGGGACACGGGATGTTTACAACTCCGTCACGGGACAAAACCCACCAAAAGAAGAGAAGGACGCGAGCACACACTCAGCCTCGGAAGAGAAACAAGCACACGAAAGATGTTCAGCCTGCCCTCGGTTCACAAGCAAGCTGCCACCTGCAAGTGCCCAAACTGGAAACAGTCCCGACACGGCTCAGCACGAGGCAGGACAGGCCGGCGCCTCCATCCAGCGGGAAGCCCTCTGCGCCACGGCAAGAGGGGCCGCCGGCACGCGCAGAGACGCGGATGACTTTCCCAACAATGTTGCAGATAAAAGCAGCCAGGCCAGGGGCGCCTGGGTGGCTCAGCCGTGAAGCGTCCGACTTCGGCTGAGGGCGTGATCCCAGCGTTCTGGGATCGAGCCGCGTATCTGGCTCCCTGCTCAGTGGGAAGCCTGCTTCCTCCTCTCCCACTCACCCTGCTTGTGTTCCCTCTCTTGCTGCCTCTCTGTCAAATAAATAAATAAAAATCTTAAAAAAAAAAAAAAAAGCAGCCAGGCCAAAAACAGTACAGTACACGCCACACGATCCCACCGACACTCGAGGCCAGCAAACACACGCTAACTTCCCATGCAAAAAGAGGCCAGACTCCAAGGTCACGAACAGTCACCACCCGACATCCGGAGCCGCTAAATGCACAGAGGACAGCGGATGACTGGCTTCCAAGGGCTGGAGGGAGGGGGACGGGGAGGGAGGGCCACTGCCGTCGGGGTCCTCTGGCTGGAGTGGGTGAGGGACGCGCTTTGGAAGCAGACGCTGCTGAGGGCTGTGCAGCCCTGTGAACATACTAGAAACCACCGGACTGTCCACCTTCAATGGGCGAGTTTCCGACACGTGCAGCACGTCTCAATAGAGCTGTTACCAAAAGAAGAGATTTGCGTGCCGAAGTGGGGCTGTCACCAGAAGAAATCCTTTCTTTTTTTTTTTTTTTAAGATTTTATTTATTTATTCAACAGAGATAGAGACAGCCAGCAAGAGAGAGAACACAAGCAGGGAGAGTGGGAGAGGAAGAAGCAGGCTCATAGCAGAGGAGCCCGATGTGGGGCTCGATCCCATAACGCCGGGATCACGCCCTGAGCCGAAGGCAGACGCTTAACCGCTGTGCCACCCAGGCGCCCCACCAGAAGAAATCCTCACGGTTGTGCCCCCGGGTCCTGACATAGAGCCCTAAATCCCTTGGGAGCCCGTGAGTGACAGGGACATCTTTCAGCCTAATGTGGTGACTCTGAGGGGGCTCCCAGATGGAGCTGGTCACCAGGAAGGCCCCTGACGACCAGAAGCTGGACTTTCAGCCACACCCCATCCTCTGGGGACAAGAGGGACTGGAGACTGAGGCACTGACCGTGTGCACAGGATGATGCCTCCATGAAAATGCGTAAACCACGGGGTTCTGAGAGCTTTCAGGTGGGGGACACACCCACCTGCTAGGGGGAGTGCCCCAATTCTGGGGGGACAGAAGCACCTGTGCTCGGGGCCCTCCCAGATCCCACCCAACATTTCTCTCCATCTGGCTGTTCAACTGTATCCTTCGTTGTACCCTTTCCAGTAAACTGGTCAACGTAAGCAAGCATTCCCCAGAGAGCTCTGAGCTGTTCTAGCAAACTATCCAACCTAAAAGGGGGTCATGGGAACCCCTGATTTGTAGCCAAGTCCAACAGAAGTGTGGCTCACTGGGGACACACTGCTCCAAGCAGACGGTGGCAGAGCAGACCCGAACTGTGGGTTCTCAGAAAGCAGGAGAACTGGCTGACCGAGGGAGCCCCACGTGTGTTGCCCGAGCTACACTGAGAGGACATAGGTCTCAGTTTGCCTGGCACCTCTGTGGACGCACAAGAAGAAATCCCCACCCGGCGCCGGACCCCATGCTCCACATAAGCCTCAGGAGAGGTTCCGAAAACCCACAAAAGCAAGCCAGAAGCTCCCGGATTCCAGCCGGAGCCAGGCTGGGCCCCCGGAGCAGTGAGGGGCCGTCCCTCCCCCGGCGTGCTCCCTGCCCCGCCGCCCTGCTCCACGGCACAAGGCCGTCCAGCCGTGCGCCGGGCCCGCCGGAGGGCAGCACCCCGGACGCCAGCACCAGGAAGCTCTGGGACCTCACTGCAGTTTCGCACATGCCCGCCTTCATCCTGGGGCCACGGAGACACGCTTTTTCCCACGCACAGACCCTTGCCCTCCCGTGAGTGTGACCACAGGGCCTGGTCCCCATGGCAGACACATGACTGACTCCCACAATCAAATGCCCCTTCCGCAGACGGGAGCCTGTGTGCAAACTCACGCGGGTCACGCACAACAACAACACCCCTCCGAGGGGTTGGGGGCCCAGACCGCAGCCACAAGAGCTGCAGCCAGGAGGCCCAGGAATACCGGGCCGGCCCACGTGTGCCCTCTGCGTCCCTGAGCTGGCCGGTTCACAAGCATCCCTTGTGGCAGAGGAGTGCCGGCCTCCGAAGCCTAAGTGTCCTGAACGTCACCAGCGAGGCCTCACCTGCACGCCTCACCCGCTCGGCACCCCTTAGCGCCCCCACGTTCTCCCACGTCTGCGAGGGGCAGGTCAGCTCGGTGTGCGTGGGGGCCAGACGGCTTCCTCCAGAGCCACGGAGCAGCACAGCCTTTCAGACGCCGGACAGAGGCCCACCCGCCACCTGCACAAACAGAGCCCGGCCTGCGTGTGGGGTCTGGCCCTGGTCACACATTCCGCCCGGCACGTTGCCCCCGGCCCCAAAAGTCTCCATAGCTGCGTCTGTGAGCACAGCAGCGGCGTTTTCACACCAGTCTGGGCGCCGCGGTGGCTCTCCCGGCGCGACAATCACTGGCCACACGGCTCATGCCTGGCGAGCCTGCTGTGGACAGGCCTCACATGTGGCACGGGACAGTGTGAAAGGGCAGAGGGCAGTGGGGGCACCGAGGGAGGGAGAAGGCCTGCTCTGGGAGCTGCAAGTATGCACGTGGACAGCCTGGTGCCCCACACCTGCCGGCACGAGCAGGGCCTCTGGGCACGTGAGGGACACCGTCCACGCTTCACTCTGTGCGCCTGGGTTAAGAGCGAGCTGATCTCACGGTATGAAATTCACAAAACAGCGAGAGCACAGAGACCATAACCCGCCCTAGGAGCGCCACCTGCTACACTCCCGGGCCTTTTCCTCAGTTTATCACGCGATATGCACGCACACCCATGCGTCCTTTCCCAAAACCGGGTCACCCACGCGATGGGTTGGCCTCCCGTCTCCCAATCACACCAGGAATCTCCCCGTCACCTCAGTCCTGCTTCCACACAGTGCCCCACACCAGCCACGCGGTTCTGTACGAACGCCTGTCCATCTGGATCTGCCGCTGTCCTCACCCCATGCTGTGCTTCTTGGGGGGGACCGACCCACCCGTGTGCTCTCTGAGCAGTACCCCGAAGCTGCCCAGCACACCCCGCTTGCAGCCAGGCGTGTACCTCACAGCCCTCGCCAGCTCTGAGGTCACGGTTCTCTCAGAGAAGCTTCTTGTGTGACAAGGAGACCCTGGTCCCCAGTGGAAGCAGAACCAGACAGGGGACGGGACCCCAGACCCGCCCGGGCACGTGTGACAACCTGACAGCCATCGGGGGTCTCCGCTGCACTGGGGGTCTTACCGAGTTCTTTGGAGCCCTGGCTCTCGCTGGCTAGCTCACCCATCTTCACAAGGGCGTCAAAGTAGCCTTTGGCAGCATAGGTCACACCTGAGAGGAGAGAAGGGACGGTTACTGTCCATCCTGAGGACGGACGAGACCCTTAGCACCCATGCAGTGGTCGCGGTGCATGCCAGCCCCCTGTGCTCCGCGGCCCTTCCGCCTGGGCTGAGCGCACCCATTCCTGGTTGATGTTCTTCTCTTGCTGCAAACGTGAGAGCTGCTTTTCTTTCTAAGAACTTGGTGCCCAGTCAGGCCCAGAGCTACTCCAGTCAAACCGCTGGGTGCCGTCGCCAGCACCCCAGATCTGGGGAGGGGCAGCAGGGCCCACCAAGTACATGTCACGAGACAAGACCCCGCCAGGCAGGAGATGGCAGGAAGCTGTGTGCGCGGAGACCCCCAGCCAGCATCGGACAGCGCCCCGCACCTCTCCGAGCTGAGGCCACACCATGGGCCCGCCCCACACCCCATGGCGACTGCGGCTGCACTGGACGCGCACCTGGAGTCCCAGGGAGGAGCCCACTGCCCGTCGACCCTGGGTGGGCCTGCAAACGCTTCGTCTGCCCGGAGGCCCGCACTGCTGGCTGGCGGGAGGATAGGGCGCTGAGAGCAGCACCAACTGCGGGACAGCAACATCTAGGCCGCTCCCTCCAGAACCCAGGCCGGGGTGTCTAACCGGGCACTTCATCACATTTATTTAGGTGGCTTCCAACGAAGCGCACGCCCAGGAGCGCGCTTGGCGCGCCCACCGGCTGGACCGTGTCTGCCGCCGGGGGATGGGGGGGGCTCCTCAAAGCTGATCAGAGAAAAGCCACGCCTGGCACAAGGGTGGCACGGGGGAGGCCGAGTGCAGCTGAGGGGACGGTGGTGATGTGGCCGGCTGAGCTCAGTGCCACAGGCCAGTCCAGGAAAACGGGCAGCGGAGGAACTCTGTGATTCTGCACACACGGCCCCCGCAGAGCCTCACGGGGATCCCCAGTAGGTGCAGAAAGGCCCGGAAGGAAACCTGGCCTCACATCAAAGGGGAGAGTGTGGCGTGGCCTTGACCAGGACTGACTGGGAGTGAGGTGACATCCCCCCATGAGGACGCCAGGTGAGGGTGAGAAGAGTCCTACGGACGGCAGCTCCAGAAAAGGAACCCCCGTCAGCCACGTGCAAGGCCCCCGCATGCATGGTACACAAGAAAAGTCAACCCCAGTCAGGAAGAGATCAGAGCCCGGTCCTGCTCCATGGGCACCGCGAGGGGCTTTGTTCGGAGCACCCGAGACCCGGGACCCCCCCCCCCCCGCCTCTTCCCCCCACCAGCTTACGGACTGAGTGCCTGTCCTGCATGCAGAGCATTTTGGGGCAACAGCCCCAACAGGGCACGTTTGCCAGGAGGCTGAGCCGGCTCTCAACTCCTGGCAGGCACAGAGGTCACCACCATGGCCTGGGACCTGCCATTACCATTAAGACCCTACAGGCTGGCTTGACAAAGGGACAGAACCTGTCCGACGAGCAGCTATGCCTCCTTTTTTGCGGGAGACCGGGTGACCGGCAGGCTCCCGGGGCAGTGTCCCTGTGCGCAGGGCTGCAGTGCAGGGACAGGGTGGAGGGAGGGCAGCTCGGGAAAGCCTGCAGGGTGTTAGAACACTGTGTGGAACCCCAAAACCAAAAGGCAGCGTAAGGCCCCGCCCCTCCATGCCCACATGGAGACTGGGAGACGGCCAGGGGCTGCTGGTCAGTGCCATCGACCCCCACAGAGCAAGAACAGAGGAGCACTGCCCCACACTCCTGGCCTGGTCTGTGTGTGACATCAAGGCCATTCTCCTGCAAAAAGGGTCAACGTGCAGCAGCATCCCCTAGAAGGAAGGACCAGGGCTGTGACGGAGAGCTACGCGGCAGACCAGCTTATGACCGGAGGTCCTCCCTGCCCCCAAGACGTGACGAGCGGGCAGGACTGCGGCCAGACGCCTCTGGCTGCAGACCAGCAAGACTACTGTCCAGGAACAGCCTGGTTCCACCGGGTGCTCTGTCCCCAGGTGACCACAGAGACAGAAAAGAACGGGGGCGGCCCAGCGCTGCTCTCTCCTTGCTGCCTCCAACCTCAAGTCCCCTCCAACAAAGTCCCCACGGGGCCTGGACACCCCAGGGCAGCTGTCAGACACTGGTGTATGCTCTCCAGACACAGCCTCCTTGCTGGGGGTAGGGGCTCTGCTCACAAGGGTGCCGCAGTTAGAGCGACAGCCTGACACCTACCCTGCAGAGACACGGTCAAGGGTGGGGGAGACCAGCACCAGTCCCCGAGAACTGGGCTCCCTGACCGCAGAGTGACTCAGCCGGCCCCCGCTGGGATGGAGGGGCCCAGACACACCCGCAGCCCGTGCTGGCACCAACGTCCCCTCCCTGAGCGAGACTGGGCAGAGCTGCCCGCGCCCCCAGCACCCAGAGTCCCGCGTCTTCGTCAGGTGCAGGGTGCCCACCTACCAGGGAGCCCCAAGCCCAATCCTGCAGCTTCAAGACGAAGGTTCTGAGGACAGAACTCCACACCCACCATCTTTAGGTGCTGTGGGCTGACACTGAGCCCAGACCCCAGGATAAGGCCGAGGACACGGCCATCCCCACGACAGTGGGTGCAGATTCCAGGGCTCACAGGCCTCCGAGGTGCGGCCCCACAGACTCGCTCCTTCCAATCTAATCTCCAAGAGCTGTGCACCTGCTGCGAGAGCAATGCTCCCATCCCGAGGCCTCCTTACCTGCCAGAGCTTTCTCATAGTTCTTCCCCATGGCAATGAAGTTCCGGAGGCTGGGGTTGAACTGCTCCATGATGGTCTGCGAAAAGCAAGAAGAGAAAGGGCATGAGTGACCCAGGTGACCTGGGGACCCCGGGAGTGTCCCAACAGGAGGCGAAAATCCATAGGTGGAGACCACAGAGCCCCAGTCAGGCTTCTGGACTCCAAACCCCAGCCCCGCCCTCGGGCAGACCCCCCAGGCCTCATTCCACTGCCTAGGAGGGCGGAGGCAAGGACGTGCTCTCCGGATCGAATAAGCAAATATACAAAGTGTGCGCCTGGCATACAACCGGCGCTCAGAAACGCTGCTGCTGAGGTGCCGTCACCCCGTCTGGAGGAGCTGAGTCAGCCGAGGAAAACCCTCCTGCCGGCCACACACAGCGGCTCGGCCCGCCCAGCACCCCCTCCCGCAGAAGTCTTCACTCAGCACATCAATTACCAAACGTCAGCTCCGATTAGAGGGACCCACAGCCTGATGTGCAAACACCAGGCTGTGAATAAGCCAGCAGGCAGGGTCTGCTTGCCCAATGGACGGCAGGTCTTTGTCGGAAGAAATTAGATTTTCACCACGAAGGCCAAATAAAGGTTTTAATTTCAAAGCGTAAAAACAGGCACCCGAACCCCAGCGGAAGGCGAGTTGCGCCGGGCAGCAAGGGCCGAGGCCGAGAGCCAGCCCAGACAGCAAGCACGCCGCACGGAACGCTCAAAGTAAACCCGTCTCATCCTACGTCTTCAGGTCCATGATTACAGCAGCCGTCTGTCTGATCTTTCCTGAGGATAAGAGAAAACAGGAGACCTGGAGGGGAAACCGCCTGACCCTCCCACAGACCACGGAGCCCCAGACGCTTCTCTGAACCGAAGCTGGGTGCCCTCATCCCCAGCCCCGATCTGTATGCAGCTCCAGCCCCAGGAACGCCCCTCCTGCCCCTCTCCTTGCCCTCGGCCAGTGGGAAGGGCTCTGCGAGCTGCCATCCACCCACCCCGGGGTGCAGCCAGGGGTGTCAGCACAAAGGGACGGAGACCCGCACTCACAGGGGATGAGGCCCTGCATCGGAGCTCCCACCTACTCACATACGTCGCTGGGCCCCAGGCTCGTTGAAGGGGTGCCCACCAGGCTCCACACCACGTGGGGAACAAGGAAAGGAAACACACGCAGCCCGATCCACAGGGTAGGTGTGCCTTCCTGTCTGGAGGCAGCAAAGGCACAGGCCTGCTCCACGCAGCACCACAGCTGAGAGATGCAGGGGGACACAGCAGTGACCTCGCCAAAGTCCACCCCCCCCCCCCCGCGGCTGACAGCCTGAGAGCAAAAGCACACCCACACCACACAGCGGGCAGTAAGTGCCCTGAGCTGGCAGAGAGCACGACAGCGGGACACGGGCTCACACAGGCGGGAAGGCAGGGGAGTGGGGCTGCGGGCAGGCGACGGCAGGGCAGAGGCCCAGGGCCCAGCCACTGGGTATACCAGGAACAGCAGAACAGCATGCAGGCTGAAAGGTCGGCAAGGAGGTGAGAACAGGCCAGCCCACCGCCCCATAGCCTCACAGCCTCACCGCCCGCGTGGGGAAGGCCCTGCTTTCCGGAGCCAGATGGGAGGGTCTGAGCAGAGCCATGCGGTCCAACTACATTCCAACTCCGGGAGACTCTCGCTGATGGCCCCAACGGATGCGGGGACCCCTGTTGGAGCTGCTCTGGGATCTAAGAAGTGGGGCCCTTGGGAGATGGGGCCAGGCCCATGTATCCCATACACATGACACGGTGATATGGGGACAGATGGGGCATGCGGGGCGGCGAGGGAGGCAGGCGGGATGCAGGTGCCTGGTCTGGGGACCCAGGAATCTGGACACAACAAATCCAGGGAGTGCCTGGGAGCTGGAATCAGGACGTCCTAACAGGCAGCAGGGCCAGGCATCCGGGGAGGATCCTGAGCAGGAAGCCAGGTTTGGGGGCGTCACCAGCCAGGGGTGAATGCAGGGCCTGTGGCAATTCAAGTTGCCTACAGACCTCAGGGCAGAGAAGCGCTCAAGATTCATGTGTAGCTGCTCTTTGTCTTTTCTCTTTTTAAAGATTTTTATTTATTCATGAGAGAGAAAGACAGAAACACAGAGAGAGTACAAGGATTCAGGGGGAGGGGCAGAGGCAGAGGGAGAAGCAGACTCCCTGCTGAGCAGGGAGCCCACGTGGGGCTCGATCCCAGGACCCCGAGATCATGACCTGAGCCGAAGGCAGACGCTTCACTGACTGAGCCCCCCAGCCACCCCACGTGTGTCTGTTCTGTGAAGAGTTCAGGGTGGGGTGGGGCCCTGAGTCCAGGATTCCAGGGTGCCTGCAGATGGGCACGGGACCGTGTGCTCACGCGTGTGCGCACGCAAGTCCACATGTGCACAGAATTTCAGCATAAAACATGTTTCTCACTGTGGTGTTGGGCATAGGCGTGAGACACTGCCCCAGCGGGCACAGTCAAAACACACCTCGCCTTCCCGGGGCCACGGCCACCCCGGCCCCCAGGTGGCACCCCAGCCTCCTGGCCAGAAGAGGACACTCTGTCCAAGCTCACCCTCTGAGCCCCATCAACACCCTGAGTGACAGCAGGAAACAGGCCAGGAAACGCCCAGGCCAAGCGAGGGGATCGCCGTGGCAGCCCGCCCACACCCTCCCAGTGACACACGGGGACAGCCGCCAGGTTTCGCTCCCTCAGCACGGCGGCTGAGCTCATGCACAAGGAATGCGGGAATGAGTGGGCAGGCGGGATGGGCACTGGGGTGCCAGTCAGGCCACCTGGGCTGGGCAGGGCCTCCGATCCGCTGAGAAGGGCAGGCGGCCAGGACACCAGGCCTGGTCACACAGGGGCCACTGTCACACCTGGAGGCGGTGGCAGAGGCAGAACTGCCCTCTTCCTTGTGGCACTGTGCAGATGCCCACTCCCCGGCCTGAAAAGCAGGCCTCCTGCAGCAGCCTGAGGTGGACACACCGCCCACAGTCACCCACCTGCCTCCCAATCATTGGACGTCCCGGAACCCTGGGTCAGAGGCCTGGCACGGGGCTCCCCTGCCCTTCCGGCACAGCCCGCAGTGCGAGCACCATCGACAGCTGCCCCACCACTGGCTCCCTCGACCAGGACGTAGGAGGGGCCCCAGAACCCACGGAGGCAGGAGCGTCACGGGCTTCCCGCGGTTATCACACGGGGGAGGAGCGTTCCGTGGGCTGTCGCTGGCCAGCCTGTACTGCTTCCCAGAAGGGAAGGGATATTGCGATCCTTTCGTGGGCTCTGCATGGAGGGAGCCGAGATCTGAACACCCAAACCCTCCAGTGAGGGGTCTGTTTATGCGGCGACGGGAAGGGAGCTGCTTTTCCTCGAGGCCGGCCTCACACTTGTCCTGAGACGCAGGGGCCCCGGAGAGCCTCAGGGTGCCAGAGGCGCCCCACCACCCCATGCTCCAGGGCCACGTTCCCCGAGCCAGGACACGGTCCCACATCGGGATCAATGACCAGCGTCTCCTTCCAGCTCTGACCCCCGTGCTATGTAAACAAGAGTCCCAAATCGGCTCGGACGCTGCCGTTGAACTCGGAGGCTGCGTGTTTATGCCCCCCCCCCCCCCGGCAGAATACACACTGAGAAAGGGTTGGAGTGACAAGGGATCTCTGCCGGACACACTCACCAGCTCAGGCGTGCTGTGCAGTCACCCTCCTGCCGGGACATCCCACAGCTGGATGCTGCCGCCCTCCCTGGAGTCTACGTGAACCTCCACAGCAGGGGTGCCCCCAGGGACCCCAGCCATGCATTTCTGTAAGAGCAAAAGGGGGGACCGGTGCCCCGCACAGGCGCTGTCGGCAGGACCCCAGCATGCTGGGAGCCCCGGGAGCCCTCCCACCTGGGTGGCTCCGGGACACTCCCAGCCTGCCTGGACACTCACGGGCATTTTGATTTCCTTTGTGGTCACAGGTCTGCCTGGCCAGTGAGGAGAAAGAGCAGTGAGACACCCCTGTCTCCACTTGGGGGAATGAGGAGAGGGGCCAGCACATTTCTAGGAAGGCGCTCTGCTAAGGGACTTTGCTCCAGCCTGCTCCTGGGCCGCGTCCGGGTCTGCTGCTTGCAGCTCAGGAATTCTGTTTATGCCTCAGCTCTGGTTCCTAATGACCGCCCGCCAGCACCTTCCTGGCAGGGCAGTCACGAAGAGCAGAGTTTCTCTGCTGACAGAGGGGAAGTGACATGCCTTCTGCTTCCCCTCCAGCCCCTCACTCGCAGCGAAAGACGGACGGGGTGGCCGTGGTTGCCTGTGTGCTGTGCACACACGCACACACGGTGTGTGACTGAGCCAGGCTTCCTTTCTCTCTGCGCACTCGACCCCTGGAAGAACAACTCTAGAAGACAAGATGGCGCTGGGACCCCACCTGGCCTTTAACCCCCATCACCCTGCGCCCTCGCCCAATGATCCTTAAGCACCGCTGCCCCATTTTACAGACGGACAGAGAGAGGCCCGGGAAGGTTAAGAGCCTGCCCACCAGCTCTGGGCGGAGCCAGCTGTGGCTTCAAGCGCGGGCTGGCCACACAGCTGAGCGCACCCCTCGCCACACACGGGCCTCCCTGCTACCCCGATGGCTGCCCCAGGTGCCGTCCGTGCGACTCCATCTGCCCTGGGCTGCTTAGGAGCCCTGGCCAGCAACACCGGCACGAGGCGAGGGCCGAGGTGACTTGCACCTGCTCCGCGACCCCACGAGAGGACTGATGTCAGGGTGCCCGTCCCCTCTGCTTACCCAGGACACACGGCCTCCAGCCATGGAGGCGCCCAGCGCCTGGCTGCCCGGGACCACCTGCCCTCACGTCCCACCCCTCACCACTGCAGGGTAAGCAGGCACCAGCCTCCGGGCCAGCAGCCCCAGTCTACTGTGGCAGCCCGCTGTCCAGGAGCTGCTGGGGAGGTGGTGGCCACCCTCCAAGGGGAGGCCTGCCTGCCGCAGCCTCCAAGAAGAGCACTGACTCATTGGGGCCCCGGGCGGAGGGCCCGGCTCACAGTGCAAGACTTCTGCCTGGGGATGGGGGCAGATGGAAGGTCCTGTCCCCCTTTAAAAATAGGAACATCTATCCTGGAGGTCCTTTTTGAAGGAATAAAACCAGCTTGGGGCGTTCAGGGAGTGCTCGGGGAGGGGGGCTTCCTGGAGGAGGCAGATCTCAAGCTGGATCTCACTGGGTTAGAGCAGAGGAAGTAAGACTGTGTTCATACTTGCTCAGAGAATGACTGGATGCGGTGAAGCTTCCAGAACAAAACAGCCACAGGGGTGATGTTGGGAGAGTGGCCAGCAGAGAACAGAGAACCCCCCCGCCCCCCGGGAGCAGGGACAAACTGAGCAGCTCTCCACACGCACCAACTACCCTTTAGGAGCACCAGGACCCCCTCCCCACACCCTCCATGGGACTCCCCCATGGGCCACGAGCCCCACAGCCCACGAGCTCCCCTCAGGTCCCAACTCTCTGCCATAGGCACGTGTGGCCTCAGCCCCACAGCCGCCCACAGAGATGAGGGCCGCACAGGGGCACGGGGAGGCCAACCTGGCCGCAGCCTCCCAAGGAGGAAGCATGACAAGGAGGAAGCATGACAAGCAAGGCGAGCTGGCACTAGGAAACAAGGCACTGGACCGTTCCAGAACACAGAGGGCTAGACTTCCTGCCCCTCCCCCCACCCTGGGAGGGCGGCCACAGGTGGCCTCGCCCCAGGTGAGGGAGGCTGAGAAGCTGCCCAGCAGGGAGGACGTGGCTCGTGCCTCCATCAGCTTTCTGACGAGCCACCAACTTACAATCAAGTCACAATTCATGTCTTTGGCATGGCACGTGGGGGGTCAGGGAGCCTGAGGCCCCAGGAGCAGGGATGGCCTGAGCCACTGGCAGAGCAGCACAGGGACAAGGGACACGATTCTGTGCCCTGTGTAGTCCTGGCCCCCCGCAGGGATGGGCGACAGCCGGCACAAGAACGGGGAGCAGCCGGGCCGCCAGCTCCCCCACTCCCCTTCCAGGGGTCTCGGAGCACCACCATTTCCTTGCTTGGACACCCCCCACCCTCCGGGAACCAGACACACCCTGCAGTAGGGTCCAAGGCCCCCGATAGCCTGGCCACCCATCTCCTGTCTGGGAGACACACGCCCCCCACGCTGACTTCAGTGGGGCTCAGCCCCTAACGGCACCCACGGCAGTCACCTTCCAGGGGCAGCATACTTGCCCCCGAGCGCTGGGCCCCGCGCCAGGGGACCCATGTGCTCAGGATGCTCTCGGTCTGCGCTCAGCACTGAGCCGAAGCCCATGCTCCCAGCCAGCCGCCTTTGGGATAAAATCGCAGTGTGCTCCTGGCGACCTCTTCGCGTCGCCAGAGCCCGAGGACGGTCATTGGCTCAAGGCTGGAGAGAAACCATCACGGCCCCACACATGACCAGCCTGGAACCCTGTCACTCCGATTCGGACACAGGGCACCCAGGACGCCCTGCCGACCATACCCGCGCACTGCTCCTGGGGGTGGGGGCCCAGTGCACACCTGCTAGGGGCTGATCAGTCCCCTGAACACGCGTGAGCTGAAGTCCCAGCCCCCAGCACCTCAGAGTGCGGCTGTACGTGGAAAGAGACTGGACAGAACGGATTAGGTTGAAGGAGGTCATCAGGGTGGGCCCCAGTGCAGTCTCACTACTGTCCTCCTAAGAAGGGATCAGGACACAGACACACAGAGGGACAACCGTGCGGGGACTCGGACACAAGCGGCCGTCTGCCCGCCCAGGAGAGAGGCCTCGGGAGAACCAGCCCTTCCCATGCCTGGCTCTAGGACTCCCAGCCCCCACCACCGTCAGAAATTGGTGTCTTGAGGAAGCCACCGCCTACGGCGCTGTGTCACGGTAGCCGGAGCACCCGGAGACACTGGGCCAGCCCCCAGTCGCCGCATGAAGGCCCAACGCTGACAGCGAAACTAAGTCTGGTTCCTGCTTGCCCGGTTAGAACATTCCGCTGGCCTGTCCTTGTGCCTACGAAGGCTCTGACCTGAGTTTCACAGGCTGGGCTCCCTGGATGAGAAACCACCAGCGAGCGAGCAGGGAGGCCGCCTGGGCAGGCTGGGGAGCCGCCCCCTCCCGCTGCCCTCCGGTGCCGCAGGACGCCCGGCCCGAGGGCGCCGCTGGGAGCCCAAGTCAGACAGCAGCACCGAGGCCTCTGCCTTGGCCTTCCCGCCCTGCCGCCGACCTCCTGCCCCCTGCAGAACTCCGCACTCTGAAAGCTAATGACGACAGCCACCACGCACCCAACGCATTCCCTGTGCCAGGAACTCTTCCGTGGGCCCGCTTACTCGTTGACGAGAAAATGGTGGCACAGAAGCTGAAAAACTTGCCTGAAGTGTGTGGGACTCCCGAACGGAACGACAGACGGCTCCAGGCTTCAGCAGGCCTGTTCCAGCCCCACTCAGCCATGGACCAGCTGAACGGCCTTGGAACACGCTGCTTCACCTCATAAGGCTCCCCTGCCAGCCGGGGACAGCCAGGGCCCCCGTTGAGAAGCTGAGGGATAAAGGAGGTCGCGTGCACAGCTCTCAGCACGGCGCCTGGCCCATGGCCATCGAGGTTACTCATGACTACCAGCAGGCTGGAAGGCCCAGCGGCCCACGACCGATGCTTGGCCCACCCCCGTCCCCAAGCAGAGCCAGAGAGAGACAGCGTGACACACCGACTTCACAGCCCCCTCCCCAGGACTCCTGCTGCTGGCTTGACCATAGCCCCTGGCCGAGAGGTGCCTCCAAGCCACCCCAGCCTGGGGCCAGCAAGGCCCTGGATTCCCAAGGGTAAGATGGCCATGGCCTGAGTGCCATCAGTCTCTGGACTGGAAACGACATGGCTTCTCTGGGCAGGCAGAAGAGAATGAAGGGGGGACAGACAACAGGCCTCTTCTGCCAGACAGTATCTCCCAGGGCAGGGGCTTGACCAGCCCCACAGTGCACTCAGGGGGCGGCAGACGGGCCCTAGGTCTATTTCCCTCGGGAGTAGCCCTTCTGCCTCTGTCACAACCCTTTCATTTCTTTTTCAGATTTTATTTATTTGAGGAGGAGAGAGCGAGAGAGCATGGGGGGGGAGGGGAAGAGCAGAGGGAAAAGCAGACTCCTCACTGAGCAGGGAGCCTGACGCAGGGCTTGATCCCAGGACCCTGAGATCATGGCCTGAGCTGAAGGCCGACGCATCACTGAGCCACCCAGGCGCCCCACAAACCTTTTTTTTAAGAGCCCCGCCAGAAGCGGCAAGGCCACTCTGTCCCAGCAGGTCAGCTGTGACCGTGCATGGGCCCCGGGTGCTGGACAGTGGTCTAGCTCTGGAACGGGGGCACCTGTCCTACACCCCTACTCCCTCCTCACCCCCAATTCCAACAGCAAGATGTTAATTTCTTTTGCAGGGCGGACAGCTATGACATCCCGGTGCATTTCATGGTCTGCTACCTGTGTCATCACCTGGCCCAGGCCTACCTGTGACTGTCCCTGACGTGGCTGGGCAGGGGCAAACCTGGACATTACGTCCACAAACCATTAACAACTCAAAAGGAACAGGGGTCCTGGCTGGTGTCTGAAAGCCTTCTTTGATGGAGAAACAAAAAAGGGTGGGCACAAACAGCAGGAGGGTGTCAAGGCTTGGAAGAACATTCCAGGGACTCGCTCGGGAAAACTGGCCACTGATACCCGATGGCCCAGGCGCCAGCGCTGGGGACACCGGGACACTGAGGGCTGTGAGCCGAAACGAAGCTCAGAAGAACCAGACTCTGAATGTGAAACAGTTTCAAAAAATCCCTACCAATTTATTTCACATGTATTTAAGACAAACACTTCTAAAAATTCTCAAAATAATTCTAAAAAACTGTCCCTGTAAGCAGGAAATTAAAATCCCAAACACGAAGAAAGCACTCCATTCTGACCCGTGGCGTTGTTTCCTCCTGGTGGCCCACACTGGCCATGGCTCCTCTCCGATTCAGGTGCGGGATCCAGTGACGCACGTCCAGACCCCTTATGTGCTCTCCCCCAGGGTGTGCGGTGGCGCCCTGAGGACGTTCCTCTCCTAGCGGAAGACGTCCAGACTGGCCCGCCAGCCCCCAGATGGGCACTGGAGCAGGAAGGGGCACCTGCGGGGACCTGGGAGCATCCTGGCCATCGTGCACCTGCAGAAGGACTGAGACCGTTGGGCCACAGAGCCAGAGAAAGGCCAGGCGAGCCTCCTCCCCACCAGCCTGCAGGAGCCCGAGGGCCAGACAGGTTTCTGGGACAGATGGAGTACAAGTCTGTAGGAGGAGCTGAAGGCAGGACGAGGGATCCTGCAGACGGTGTGGGCACAGATCCCCTGGCCCCCGTCCCCAAGGTCACCTCTTAGAGACGGGCTTGGTCTGGCTCCAGGTCCCGCCTTCCCACCCCAGCCCCTCTCTTCACAGGCCCAAGTGTCCGCCCTCTGTGGGGACCAACACCAAGGCCCCAGGAGGCTGCAGGACCAACTGTGCCCCAGCCAACACTCAGCCTGCCCATGGGCCCCGAGAAAGAGGGACGCGTTGTGCGTGGGGACAAAGACCTGCCACGGCCTCCAGAACCGTGGGGGACTGCGCCACTGCTCTCAGAGCAAACAGCTAGGAGGGCAGACCCCGGCTGTTTTATCCCAAGCCCTGATGCCCCCGTGCTGGCCATAGTCGGGCAGCCACGCTGGTCCTGACTCACCACACGTGGGTCTCAGGGGAAGGCTGGGTTTACTCGGCAGCACGTCGCGTGAAGACAAAACATTTTGCCCTTTAAGAGAAGCCCAGGCACCCACCTCCCTTCAGGCCACTGGCTGGAGTCATCTGTGCCCACTGGGCTGGGGCCCTGACAGCCACCTCCCGTTGTGTAGCACGCTCAGTGCCAGGAGGGGATTGGCTCAGTCCGTGCCATCCGTAACTACTACGGCTGTCATCAGTGGGTGTTAGCACAGCCCCGACAGCCCCGATGGTGCCCCGGTGCTGCGTACCAAGGGGACACAGGTCTGCGCCATGATGAGGACAGCCTCCCCATCCTGAGTGGCCAGGAAGGTGACATAGGGCAGGCCCTGGCTCGGTGCACCTGGGGGCAAGAAAAGAGGACAGGAGCCAGCCTGGCTGGCAGCCCAGGGCACCCCCACACTGGACTGACGGGTCAGGTGTCCCCACTGGAGGATGACAGCACAGGCAATGTCCAGGGTGCCAGGCCAAGCTCAGTGGGGACAAGTAAGCAGGAAGGCCAGCCCTGCCTGTGGCCCACCCAGTCCAGCGGTGACACTACAGGGCTCTCCGGACCAGGACCCAGACCTGCAAACTTAGGAGGAGTGCCAGCCTGCTTCCCTGAGGCCAGGGGTAGGGGACCAGGCCCTCTCACTCAGCAGCTAGTCCTCCCACGAAAGGCTGCCTGTCCTAGGCAGCCCAGCCAACACTTCCATGCCAGGGGAGGTGGGAACAGGGCTGGCCCTAAGGGAGCTCCACCGCAAACCAGGGGGCCTCATCACAAACCAGGTGGCGTCACCGCAAACCAGGCAGAAACAAGACGTGCTCCTGTGGCACCACGAGCGCCTCTCCCTGCTGACAGTATCCCAAAAGCCTAGGGCCAGCACCAGCCACCACTGTGACCTGGAGCCTCAGGTGCCCACGGGTCAGTCCCACGAACCGAGCCAACCTCCAAACACAGGACATGTGTTCAGAGCAAGACCCACAGGGATAGTGCAGGCAAGACACTTGCTCAGAACTCTGGGCCCAAGTGCCTCCAGGCTGCCCTGGTACATTCATCGGCCATACACCAGGCACCCCACGAGCCAGCAAGGGTCCTGTGCCATGGTGCCAACAATCTCTGGGACGACTTGGGTACAAGGAGCTGCCCCAGCCAGACAGCTCAGAGATCAGGGCAACAGAGAAACTGCACTTCACTGCCCTAGCTACTCCAGAAAGGGGGTGGGAGGTGCACCCCTAAAATGCTGCTGAGGGGGGCGGATGGACGCCACGTAGCACACCCAGGAGAAGAGAAGCTCAGACACAGTCGGTCGGTGACAGCAGGCCCTGCTACCTTATCAGAAGATAGGAACCCAACGGGGCACCCCTGAAAGTACCTTTAAAGCAAACAAGCCGCACACGTGTGCATGCACACGTACTCGCGTCCACACTCACACATACACGGCATACACACTCGCATGCACACGTGTTCATCCATGCAAGCACACACACGCATGCGCGTGCACACAAGTGCGCACGGTGCTGTGACTCCTTGCCTCCTTCCCCCAGCAGGCACTAGCTCTGCTCCTCCCAGCAGGCATTTCCGTTGCCAAGGAAGTGCCTCTCAGGGTCCACTGCACTTTCTCCAACCGGGGGCCCACCGAGCTCCATCCACGCCGGACGCCAGGCTTCTGATGACAGCAAACGCTTTGGGGGGACTGCCCAGTCGTGGGTGAGGGGAAAGCGGGTCTGAGGTCAGCGGCACAGAGCTCCCAGAGCTCCCCCAAACTCCCACCTGGAGGAGTGGGTGGGACACAGGGGAGGGTAGCCGGCAGCATCTGGGCAGCCAGGCCACTGTGGGAAAAGCCAGCAGTGGGCTCTCACCTGCCCAGGTCGGCTCCCTCCCGCCAGCGCCAACACCCCCACCCAGCGCAAGCCCTGACCAACGGCACCGGGGTGTCAAGTCTGACCAACTCCCAGCTCCAGGAACCCCACGTCACCCACCACCCATAGGGCAGCCGTGGCACGGCCAGGCCAGCTTCCCCACAGCAGTTATGGGGTGAGGACGACCAGACAGCCTCTAGTTACCAGCCTAGCCCTGTTGACCAAGCCCCAAAGCCCCACCACCATAAAGCAGCACACCCAAGGCTCTCTGAGGGAGTCATTCTCCTTAGGCGGCCCCCGCTCCCCACACCCTCGGCACAAGCACTGCTGCTATTCCTGGGGAAGCCGCCAGAGCTGCTGCCCCAAAGGCTCACAGGTCGGCAGAGAGCCCCAGCTTCCCTTGGTAGGTAAGGCCCTGAGAGACACCAACCGACGGCTGCTCCCCAACCCATCCCCCCAACCGGGGAAGGGAGGTCAGCTACTGTAGAAGTCTCTTTCCGGCACGTAGGGTCACTCAGGGGTCTCTCCCAGGAGGGCTGTGGCTTGGGCTTAATCCTGAGCAGTAGATGCCTGCCCCCGTGCCCCTCCGTCCCTCGCTCCAGGCAACCCCCAGGCTAGGTCTCGGATGCCAGGCTCTGGTCTCTGCACCTCCAGCACCTGAAGCCCCCCCCCCACGCTTCTGGGCCCTCCCTAGAAGGCTTTGGTGCGTGTCCCCCTGCCCCACGTCAGAAGGGGAGCTCTCAGGGGACACACGGAAGCCGTTCCGCTTCTCTCTCTGCACCTCTCGTGACGTTCCCCGAGGACGCGGCTCCCACAGGGGCTGGGCCACCAGGAAAGAGGTACAAGTCCGTGTGGCTGATTCTTCCAGGCACGAGTACATTCTATTCTCACAGTTCTAATCAGCAAGGCCAAGGACGAGCGTCCCTGCTGGTCCCTTCTCTGCCAAGGCAAACAGCGCTCAGAACTGCAGCTGGAACGGTGCAGGGCCAAAGCAAACAGCTGGGCTGCTACGCAGGGGACACCGAGCGGGGCCACGGCCCGACCACGCTTCCGTAAGCCCCCGACCCAGGCGCAGAGGCAGCACGGCCCCCCGGAGAGGACGGAGGACCAGCCAGGTCCACCACCGGCGGCTCCAGCGGTGCCCCGACTGTGCCTCGGTGGCCGGTTTCCGCCGGGCCAGGGTGCCCACGCTGCCCCACCCGTGCCACCCCGGCAGCAGAACACTGAGCTCCCCGGGGACGGAACACAAAAGGGTAAGAGAGCGCCGGCACTCGAAGACTCGGCAGTCGGGCCACAGAGCGTCAGAGAGCACCGCCTGCAGAGCCCACCTGGCGGCGTTGTAGCGCGGGCGCACTGTGACCAGAAGTGGCTGCGGGGGGGGGGGGGGGGGCACGGCCCTGCGGATACCGGACACGAAGGCCTGCCGTGGCCAGCCTTGCAGAGCTCGGGGCTCTTCGCCACACTTCCCCCACGTGAGCTCACGAATCAGCTGCTCCACAGGCACAAAGCACAGGCTCGCCTGTTGAATGTGTACACCCGACACCCTCCAGCCGGGTTCCAGAGGGGTTCACGGTCCTCACACCCAGACCCTACTAGCTTCCCGCTGCCAGCCTGCCAGCAGATCTCACTTCGGTTCTCCAGAGAAATCACAGCTCCACCTCGAAGATGCTCAGCCGTAACCGCACGCCTCACTGCCCAGTTTATAAGACTTTTTGTAAGGACGATCCTGGGGCTCCCCAGAGTGAAGCCACGCCATGCACCCCTCGAGATTCTCACCGCGAAAGTTCCTGTTTAATGGTTTCATGGCAGAAGCAGGGAAAATAGGAAAGAGATCCTCTGGCCAGCACTTCCCTTCCACCCCCTGCAATAATGAGCAAACGGTTATGGAACTAATGACTAATAATTTAATAAACCTCCCTTCCCTAACAGCGTTTGCAGAGCAACACCAGCAGAAACGTATGCCGCGGATTCTCTGTGACACCAAACACAAAACCCCAGAGGCTGTTCCTTTTACGTGCTGACTCCTCATAAGCCTCTGACTCGTGTTTACCGGCAGCTCTAACATGGCTCCAGAGCTGACTTAGTCCAGCCCGACCGGCTCAAAATTCTTCCCGTGATCTAGCTGTAACTTTAAAATCTCAAGTAGAAGCTGTATTAGAGGACAGTCTGCCACCTGAAATCCAGCTGAAAGCAAAGGGGCCCCTCAGGAAGTCTTGCTGCAGCTGTCCAGAGCCTGAGCGAGCTTATGGGGACGGCTTCACAGGCCACTGGCTAAAAAGGCACGGCCATAATTGTTTAATACAATTAGAAACTGTTGCTCCGCCAGTGCCTCGCAATCCCGCTTAGTGGCGGTGAACCAGCAACTACCACGCAAACACCAAGCACCTCAATCTCCCAGCCCACCCATTAACCTTCAGACACGGTTTTGAAATCAAGCACAGCCTTGTAAGAAGCCTGCTGTGGACGCCCAAGGCATGAGTCCCCCTCTTGAGAACACGCCCGCGTGGGGCTGCAGAGGGCCTTGAGCCCCAGGAAGCCTGGGTCTGTTGTCCCTGGGGTGAGGGTGCACACTGACACAATGGATGCTGGAGAGAAACCCAAGCGCCTGTTCATGTGGACAAGGCACAGAATGACCAGGGAGGGGGCCCCGGAGGGGGTCTCCCGCCAGGGCTCTGCAGCCCTCAGATGTGACAGTGTGCAGAGGAGGACGCGAACCCCACTCTTCACACACATCAGAAGCAGAGGCAGGCGCGCCAGCCTCCTACACAATTAGTCTACTCCTCCGCGGTTACATAAGATGATGGATTATCTGTCCACCCATCCAACCTGCCCGCGCGCGACCTCCCACCTGGGGCCCTGTCCATGACTGCCCGGGAAGGAGTTGTGCAAAGGGAAAGCCTGTTGACAAGAAAGTGCCCAAGGGCTTGCGTAACCGCGCCTGGAGGGGCCACCACGGGACCCCCACGCCACCCGGGGCGCAGGGCGACGGGCGGCGCGGCACGCGGAACCCCTGGATCCCCGGGGGCCCCCGCCCCGCTCCACTCCTGTCCGAGGGCCCCGTCCCCCGGACGCCGGGGCGGACGCGCAGAGGGGCGCGCGGGGGCAGCGCGGGGCTGTCGGAGCGGGGGCGCCCGCGCCCACCTGTGACCGACTGACTGGCGCCGGGTCTCCGCGGCCGCTCAGAAGACCCCCGAGGCCCCGGGGCCGGCCGGGTCGGCCCCGAGCGCGCGGGCGGCGCGGGACTCACCTTGTAGACATTTTCCGTGAGCCGATGCATCTCCTCTGTGCGCGACAGCGACATGGTGCTGGTCCGGCGGCACCGCGGAGCGGAGCGGGGGCGCGGGCAGCGGCGGCAGCAGCGGGCGGCGGCGGGCGGCGGCGGGCGGCGGCGGCGGGCGGCGCGACGGGCGCGGCAGGAACGAGCAAACAGCGCGCGGAACCGGACCAGAAACGCGGCGCCCCGTCGGCGACCGCTTTTATAACCGTCCAGGCCCCGCCCCCTCAGGCCCCGCCTCCCGCGCTCGGATCACCGCCCCCGGCCGCCCGCCCGCCCCCGCCCGGCCGCACCGCTGCCAGGCAACCGGCAGGCCCCGCCCCCGCACCGCCCTTCCCATTGGTGGGTTCGGGAGACGGGGGAGGGGGTGGAGCCCGCGGGCCGGTTGCAGGCAGCGATTGGCCGGCAGCGCTGTCGATCGCAGGGGAGGAGGTGGAGGCGCTTCGCGGGCCGCGGCCCTGGGAACAGCCTGGGGGCCGGGCGACAGCCGGGCTGGGGGCGGGGCGGCGTGGGCCGGAGGCGCTGGAGGAGGGGAGCGGAAGGTGGGGGAGCGGGGGCGCTGCGGCGAGCGCGCGTGGGGGCGGCTCTTCGCGAGTTGCGAGTCCGGGCGGTCCTCGGGCGCCTCTTCCTGCAGGCGGCGGGGGTAGCGGGCTCGCGCCGGGCGGGGGTGGGTCCCTGGGCGGCCGGCTGCCGGCCGTGCGGGCGCAAGGACGGATGGGGAGAGGCCGGCATGCTGCCCCAGGGTCCGGCTCGGACCCGGAGTTTCGGGAGGTGAGTGCGCGGGCCGGCGGAGTCTCGGGCGGGGCGGAGGATGGGTGGGCGGCCCTTGGGGGGTGGGCCCTGGGGAGGATCCTGAGAGGGGAGGATCCTGGGGGTGGATCCTAAGAGGGGTGGACCCTGCGGAGGATCCTGGGAGGGTGGGCTGTGGGAGGGATGGACCAGGGGTGGGGTTGCGTCCTGGAGGAAGACCCTGGGAGGGGAGGACTCCGGGAGGGGAGGACCCTCGAGGGGAGGACCCTGGGAGGGGTGACTACGCAGGTGGGGTGAGCCCTGGGGAAGATCCTGGAGAGGGGAGTGTCCTGGGGGACGGAGAGGAGAATTTGCCAGGAGGGCGGATGGGGGGTAGGGACAGCACCCTGTGGGGGGTCTGCGGGGGACCCCCAGGGGAAGAGAGGATCCTGCGATGGCAGACGACCCTCTTTGGGGAGGGAGAACCTCCCTTGAGGGATGGAGGGGTCAGACAGAACTGCTGGTTTTGAAGGCCTTTCCTGGGAGGTTCCACAGGAAAGCTGACCAAGCTGGCACACGGGGCTCCCAGTACCATTGCTTTAGAAAAATATTTACATGAATTAGAGTTACATAGAGGGATTATTTGCTTTATGCTGTAAAACAGCAGATCTGAGTGTTTCCGTCTAACGAAGCCTGACACTCTCTGCCAGCCTCCCATCCAGGACAGTCGCTCACGCCTCTCCTCCAGAGCAGCTGCCCAGGGAGACACAGACCCACCGGATGGCTGTGGACAGAGCGGGACCAAGGCAAGTCCTGAAGTCACAGCGCCCCGGATCCAAACGTACCTCGCTCCGCTTGGTAGGAGCGGTGCTGAGAAAGGAAAGCGACGGACGTTCGGGAAGAGGCCGCCTGCCCCACCTGCGAGCCTTCCATCACAGGCAGATCCTTTTTGGTTGAATCTCTTTCCCGATTCCAGCTATGGCTTCCTTTTTTCCTTTATCGCTTGCAGTGTTTTCAGATGGATTCCTGTGTCTATAGATTCTGGGATTCTTTTGGTGGCAAGTGACAGAAAGCCGATTCAGATTTGCTCTAACGACTGGGATACTTATCTGCTTGTGCAGCTGACATTGGGACTTTTTCCCCTTCTTTCCCATTTCTCCAGGCCAGCTTGGTGCCGGGCACGCTTCCATGCAGCTGACCCCTAGGACTAACATCCGTTGACCTGACTGGGGTCAAGGGCGGAGGTGGGGCTTGTGGGTGGAGGGTAGAGCTGCTGCCTGCCCGAAGGGAAGTGACGTGGTTGGGACCAGAAGAATGACAGGTGGAGGCTGGCGGGAAAACCGGGGAGGGGGGCTCTCGTCACTGTGGGAGGGGAATCAGCCTGGAGAACTTCGAGCTGTCTGCTCCCATCAGTTTCCAGACAGTAGAGGGAGGAGAGGGCTGTCTCCAGAGAAGCACCTGTAGTCCCAAGCACAGCCCTCTAGAAGCTTCCGCTCCTGACTTTCGGCGTCCTGCCCGAGCATGCTCACTGTGGTAGTGGCTGGGGTAGGGGACCCACTGAGAGCCCGGCCTGCCTTCCCTGTGTACTGATGGCCCTGCAGCCCGTGCTGGGGAGGGAGCCCATCGGTCAGCACCTGCCCCCGGTGAAAGTGAAGGAGTGTTGCATCTAGCGTCACCGAGGACACCGGCAGGGCTGATGGCAGGCGCAGAGTGAGATGTGGGCGAGGCCATCGTAGCAAGGTCTGGAGACCTGCACCCTGCCTGGTGGCCTCACTGAGCCACCAGACTCCAGAAAGATCTCCAGCACAGGCGTGTCCGCTCCTTCAGCTGTGAAGGAGTCTTCAGCGGGGCTCTGAGCCCCTGCCTGGGAGACACCAGTGTTCTCTGAGGGGTTTCTTCCTTGCGTGGAAGCCCTTTCAAGTGGTGAAGATGTCTGGGGCGGGGCTAGGGCCAAGGGTAAAGGCCCAGGGCCCGAACAGTGGGCAAGGCGAGATAGTGGGCTAGGTGCTGAGAGAGCAGCCCCAGCGCCAGCCCCCCGGAGTTCAGGGGGTACCCTTTTTCGACAACTTTTTATGTTGGAGGTATTCAGAGCCCTTTATAAAGCCCACCTCGTTCCGTCTCCCGTTAACTCAGAGTGTGTGGGGGGCTATGGGATCGAATGCGTTGCCTGGAGGTTGGCGGTCTGTGCATCTGGGAAATCACTAGACTTGGGGTCTGGCCCGCCCCCTCCAAGACCAGCAAGAGGAAGGCGCTGTCACGATGGAGGAGTCTGAGAGGATTAGCAAGAGGGCCAGCGCCAGCCGAGATGGGCAGCACGCCCCAGACCAAGGTGGTGTTTTTCCCGCACTCGGGCCAGAGCTGGGGGACAGTTCAGGGGTCCCTGAGAAGGCAGGTATTCTGGCACCCTGTGGCCACCGGCTTCGCTGTCACTTCTGATTGTCGGGCCTCAGCTCTGCGGTCTGCGTGACCGGGGAGGTGCGTAGCCATGTGGACCTCCAGCACCCAGCTCTGAACCAGGGGGTGCACCGGACCTGGGCCCTGATGCGTGCGGGCTGCTGGGCTGCAGTCGGAGGCGAGGACCCGAGCATGAGGGGCTGCCAACGCTGAGCCTGGCTCATCAGACCCCAGCCTGGGCGGCCCAGGAGTAAAGGGCTGGGAGCAGGGAGAATGAAAGTGCGTCTCTTCATCAGCTTATTTTTAGGCGTGTTATATAAGTGGCTTCATCTCAGCGTCACGTAGGGAGGGGGGTCTCAGATTTAATTACAGGATGACAGCCTTTGCTTTTCAAGCAAGCTGTTCTCCTGGCAGGCAGGCACAAGGATTTGTGAATTTTTGCTAAACAGGAGCCCTTTCTGAGGTGGCCGCCCAGCAAAACTTTGAAGGGCTTTCACCTCTGTGTCTCTTTTTGCCTAACCTGGTTTCTGCTGAGCTTGGTCTAAGGGGCGGCCATTCGGCTCAGATCACAGGGACATGTGTGCTTGCTTGGCAAGGGGGCCGTTTCTCTCTCCCTCCGCCTTCCTCCTTCCTCCTTCCTCCCGGCTTTCAGAGAAGGAGCCAGCCAATCCAGACTCCTCCTCCTTTTCTCCTTCCTGGATTAAAGCACTTTTAATCGGTAACTAGAAAGTTCCAGAGCCAGAGGGACGGGCATATCTAGCAGGACCTCACCTTTCCCATCCGACCTGGCCTGCACTGCTGACCCCGTCCACAGCAGATGCACCAGGCGACTGGCCTGGGCCAGGGTTATGGCACAACTGTTCGAATGGTGTCCGGAGGACTGTTTTCTGGGTCCTGGCCAGGCCCATGTTTTCCGTGACCATCCGCAGTATCAACAAGAAAGCTTGGAGACGCCTTGAGCTGGCGGAGTCCTGCCTCCTACCAGCAGGAAGGTCACCTCAGTGGCCTCAAGCACACCGCGGCTTTGTCCGGCACAAAAGGACAGCCGTGTCCTGCCCCTGGGTGAGGTCTGGTGTCTGCCAGCTGGATGTGCTGTTGAGGGAGTGGATGCAGAGTGGTGGAAGAACTGGTTACCAGGAGCCAGTCACCGGCACAGCCCAGTGGGGCCTGGGCGCTTCCCCGGCCTCTGCGGGCCCCACCCTGGGGGAGGTGGGCAGGGGCACCTGCCGCAGAGCCTCGGGAGATCAGAGGTGCAAACAGCAGGAAAAACCTCGAGAACTGTGCCTGGCATGTGATGAACCTTCAGATGTTTTAGAGATTATCGTCAATACCCTTAGACGGACGTTTCTAGAAAGCACCCAGATGCCGTGTAGAAAGGCACATGAGAAGCTGCCCTTTAAAAAGTGGGGGTTCCTCAAGAAGACTCCCCAGCCCTTACATGTGGGCCGTGCGTGGCCACTGCCTTCCAGGGAGAGCGGGAGAAGAGCTTTGCTGGGAGACGCTGGCCAGCACCCCTCAGCCAGGGAGCCAGCTCACACCACGGTGACCCCATGTGGCCCTGACGTGAGAAGGCCCTTCAGCTCTGTGGCCTTTCGTCCAGAACCTATCACCCAGTGTAACAGCCATAGAAACGTCACACATCCCGATGGAGGGACGGCCCCAGCACCCCGTCTGGCACCCCCAGAACTGCCGGGCCCCCCAAAACCAAGGGACATGAGAGACAGCTCAGCCCAGAGGTGCCTGGGGAGACGAGACAACCGGGGCAGAGAGACAGAGGACAGGAAAACCAAGGAAAGCTGAACAAAGCGTGGACTTCTGTTCACAACAGCCAGGCTGGTTCCTGAGTTGTGACCGGCCCGCACGCGGGCAGGACGGGCCGATGATGGGAAACGCGGGTGGTGTATCTTTGCGATAATTGTGAATGTTCAAAACTGCCTGAAACTAAAAGTTTATCAAAGAGGGGACACCAGCATCTTTGGCGCCAGCCTCTATGCGGCCTGCACCCCCCCAAACCCCACCTCTGTGGGGCCAGCAGGTAGAGCAGTCGGCCGGTCCCGGCAGAGGGTGCCCAGGTCTGTGGATGGCAGCGCGGTTCTGTGCTGGAGGGTGGCCCCATGTGAGGCCGCAGCCTTACAGGGAGGCCAGGGTGGGGCGGCCCAGGCCGATCTGCCGCCCCAGATGAGAGCCGTCTCCCTCCCTGCTCCCCAGCTGTTTCCCTGCATTTGCACTTTTCCCAAAACCTGCTCATCCTTGACCCGAACTCGGTTTAAAGGCTTTCTCCTCTGTAGTAAAAACGTTGGCCCTAGACGGGACAGATTCAGCCTGCGCCTGGAGGGATCTGTGCCCTTACCTTGTCTGTCCCCCAGGGAGCACAGACGTGGGAGCACAGGGCATGCCTGGAAGGGAGGTCTGAGCTGAGCCCTGCCTGGGAAGGGACGCTGTCTCTAAGGCCAGGAGCTGGCTTGGCTGTCCCACACAGAGGAAGACGGAGGACCGCGGGACAGGATCAGGTGTGGCCTCCCGGCCCCTCCTGGCCGATAGTTACTGGGGGCGAAGCGTCAGCTCTCCTAGCCTGGCAGCCTGGAGCATTCCCCCAGCTTCCCTGCTGGCCAGGCTGGCGGGAGGGCCGGAGAGGGTCCTCACAGGTGGAGGAGCCAGGAGGTGCTGGCCGCGTGGCAGGGCTGGGTGGGAGAGGTTCCCCAGCAACCGGCCCCCTTACATAATCCTCGCGCCTCGGCGTGACTCCAGGGGCCGTGGGAGGCGGCGCGGGGGTGAGCGCTGGGGCGCGAAGAGGCTCCGACTTTCTCTCGGGGCTCCTCCCCCCTCTGCATGTCCGCGTCATCCCGCGTCTGCCAGCTCAGGCACCCACCTACTGGTGGGGACGCGGTAGCTGACAGTGGGGATTTAAATCGCCCCGCCCCTGGGCCTCCGTGTGCCCAGGTGGGGCGGGAGGGCAGGGGGCCCCGGGGGGGCCCCCTTCTGTGCAGGGGGGGGGCGGTCAGGGGGGGTTGGGGCCCTCGGGGGGCCGCTGAGGCCACGAGGCCCTGGGTGCACGGGCGGTGGTCACTCTGAGGCCCGGGAGGGACGGGAAGACGCGGGCTGCCCCATGCTCGCTCCCCCTCCGCCCCAAGCTGGGTTTCTCTCTTGTCAGTGGACTTGAGCGGCCGACGGTGATAGGAAAGGGGGTTTGGCGCAGAGAGGAGGGGACGTGTTCTCTGGAGCCGGGGGGCTCAGGGGACGCCCTGGAAAACAGGGCCCGGCCTGTCCCGGCGGCCCTCCCCGTCCAGGCGCCCCCCGCCCCTGGGCGCTGCCGGAGACTGCAGACGGCGCTGCCTGGCGCACACAGATGGCTCCCCGGCCCGGGGCCGCTGCTTCTAATTTCAGCTGCCGGAGGCTCCACTCGCTCTTTTTTTATTCCATGTTTATTTAAAGCCAGATTTTAAAATGTTGTCTTCAGCCCTGAAATCTGACTTTTTCTCCTCGCTGCAGATCCTGAAACCCCCCGGGGGAGTGTTGAGGCCCACTCAGGCTGGGCCTGTGGGTCACCCGCCAGGGGGGACAAAGCTGACCTGCTGTCTGGCATGGACATGGACGTCTGCCAAGACTGGCCCAGCAGCATGTCCCTGGTTCCCAACTGTGGCCGCCCAGCCGTCTCCCTATCTGGGGTGGCTCCTAATGTGGGGGCCTGTCCAGGGCCAGGTGTGTCCCCTGGACGTGGCACAGGGACCAGTGGGCGGCTTCTGCCTGAGGCAGCACCAGCTTCTCTTCCTGGCACTCAGGCCTCCCCCCTTCTCATGTGCTCGGGAACCAGGGACGTTGTCCTCGCTGTGTGAACGTGATGCTGGGCCAGTCTGGCAGCTGTCCGTGTGCACGTGCCGGACGGCGGGGCAGCTTTGTCCCCTCAGCGGGACGACCACAGGCCTAGCCCGAGTGGGTGACAGGCACTCAAGAGATGTGAAGTCCCGTCCCCTTGGGTAGCACATAAGTATTGTTATCCCCTGCTGTGGCTCACCCTAGAATGTGCTAGAATACCCATGATAGAACCGGCCAGGCAGTGAGCAGAGCTGGCCGAGGAGCCATGCTGGCTAAGGGGACCGGGGGTGTGCAGGTGGACACCCGTGGGGGACAGAGGGTATTTGGCTATGAGCTCCTGGAGCAAATGGTAGGGAATTCGGGAAGAGGAGGCTGGGGCCCTGGGGAGAGCAATGCCCATAGTCCAGGTCCACAGGGCAGCCAGACCAAGAAGCCTGGGCTGGGGGGGCAGCGGGCTGGGGACGCCGAGCCAGTCCCTTCTGCAGCCCCTCCGGGACCCAGGCTGCAGCGGGGCCGGAGCAGCTGGGGCCGGCACAGGGCTCCACGTGTGGGGGGAGCCAGGCCACCACCAGGCTTTCAGGTCCCAAAGAAGTGTGACCTGCTTCCCTGGCAGGTCTGGTCAGAAGGTGGCATGACTTTGAGAAAAATCATTCTAGTGTCTAGATTGAGAATATGATTTACCCCATTAGGCTTTTCTCTCTTTCTCTCTTTCAAAAGTTGGAAGAAACAGACATCTTTCAGAGGCTCCTGGAAACTGTGGCTGTTGCCTGGATGTCCATATGAAGAGAACATTCCATCTGTGGGGAGAAACAACTTAAACAGCTCCGGGGTGACATTTAACCCCCTGGCCGACCATGTGGCCTTTGCAGAGTGTTGCTCTGTGGGGACAGAAGTGCGGCCCCCGCGGAGGTCTGGCAGCTCGCCTGTTAATTCACACCCAGATTCGGAGACTTTCTCTTCGAGGCAGGCACCAGCAGTCCTTTGTGCGGTCTCAGGGGCTGGTGTAGTAATTTTCCTTTATTCTTTGGCTTGAAGAGTTCCTGCTGGGAAACGTCAGTGACCTTGATTCTGCATCAGGAGAGTAAAAGCCGAGACTCTTCCCACAGGGACACAGGCTCCTTGCTGGAGAGCCGAGGTGGGATTTCAGTGCAGCGTGGCTGGGAAGCTGAGCTGGTAATTTGCAGGCGGCTGGGACAGGTCCGGTCTGAGAGTGTCAGTCCAAGGACAGCCCTGTGGGGGCTTTGTGGGACGGGCACCCCACTGTCGTCTGAGGGGGTATAGAGGCCGAGGGCGCAGGTGCATTTATGTCGAGCTCCGCCTGCAGGAGCAGGGGCCCAGCATCCGGGCCCCCTGGTCTGCAGAGAGGACGAGGGGCACTGGCCTGGACAGGTGGACAGGGACTCCGCATCGGGGAGCCTTCACCGCCACCTGGTGGACAGCCCAGAAAGGTGATGGGGACACGTGGCGGGTGCAGAGAGAGGTGGCCCGGGCAAAGCAGGGCCCTGTCTGGAACGTGCAGGGTGTCCTCGAGTACAGCCAGGTGGACAGGCTGCAGGAGTGGGTGGGATGGTGACAGGGACGGGGCAGCCACAGGCTCCGGTCGTGGCAGTCCTCGTGCTTGTCCCTGAATGGGCAGTGGCAGGTGGCCGCCTCCGGGTCTGAGGGACTAGAAATTCTCCGATGTTCAAGGCCCATCGAGGAAGGAAAGGTCATACGTGTGAGAGGCGGCTCAGTGCGGCACAGACATGGCCTGGAATCCGTGCAGGACGGGGTCACCTCCCCTGGCAGCTCTGGCTGCGTGAGGAATCGTGCGCTATAATCTGTGTTTTCAGAAGCCCCTGTGACATCTTGTTTTAAGATTGAGGCGAAAGTCACGTCACAGAGGAAACTTAAAGTATGCAGTTCAGTCCACCTTAGAGGCCCCTGGTGCCTTCACGGTGCTGTGCCTCCTTGCTCTAGTTCCGGAACACGGTCACCAGCGCCAAGGGAGCCCCGTCCCTGTTGTCGGGCGCCTGCTCCTCTCCGCCGATGGCTGGCACCCAGCAGCCTGCTCTGGGCCCGTGGGCTTCTCGTCAGGGGAACCTACACCGTGAGACCTTTTGCATTGGCTCCTTTCTTGGGGGCCCGCCTGTGGGGTGGCAGGTGTCAGCTCCTCGTTCCTCTTCACAGCGCGTCCCTTCCTAGCGGGCCCCGGGGGAACGTCCGCGCCTTCGGGGCCGTGCCAACGCTCACACGCACGCTTCTGTTTGGACGCCCGTTCTCAGGCCCACGGCGTGCGTCTTCAGGGGTGGGACTGCCGGGTCACGTGGTGACTATGTTTAGCTGTCTGAGGAACCACCCAGCTGTTCCTCCTACTGACTCACGACTGCACGTCCCCACCAGCAATGCGCCAGGGCTCTGATTTCTCCGTTCCTCACCAGCCCTGCTTGTTTGTTTTTTGATTCTGGCCGTCCTGGTGGATGGGAGCTGGTGTCTCATTGTGGTTTGGTTTGCGTTCCCTGGTGCCTGACGACAATGGGCACCTTGGCGTGTGCGTGGCACTTTTCTTAGAGGAGCCAGACTTCTCCAGAATTTCATAGCTTTATTTCAGAACTCCATCAGGGAAGTGAGACCTGGAGGCCAGACAGCTGCTCTCAGAGACTTCTGGCCCTAACTTGCTCCCCCCCCCCCCCCCGCTAACAAAGGGACTCCCTGGACCCAGTTCAACTGCGTCCTGCAGCTCAGGCAGAGCCCAGAAGCAGCAAGGACCATCGGCCACTGTGAGCTGAGCAATTCCTGGGTGCCTTCCAGATGGAGCCCCCGGGCCTGAAAAGGGTCCCGGGCTGTCCAGTACCTGATGTCTGGGAGGCCCTGCAGCCCCTCCCCTGCCCAGTCCTCTCAGGAAGAAACAGGACAGCTGCCCTGAGACATGCACAGTGAATGGAAGTCCTGACCTGTTGCCTGCGGACACTTTGAGTGGGAGCCCAGACCATCTGCGGCCCTGGCAGGACCAGGCGGCCAGGTGGTGGCCAGGAGCCAGGGAGCCGGGCTCCAGCAACCTGCCCCAGGCATCTGACCACCAGCCCCCAGGACAGGTGAGGTGGGACCAGGCTTCAGTCTTCTCACACAGGGCCAGGACCTGGGAGGGGCTTTCCCTGGGCCACGAGACCTCACCCCAGGGCTCTGGGCTGCTGCACCTGCCAGTCCTGGCGGTCAGGAGCCTCGGGCTTGAACAGAAAAGGGCTTTGTCAGGAGATCGGGTAGGTGACTGGGGACCTGGAGAACTACCTGGTCTATCACATGGCAGCCCCCGACCCCGGGGTCATGCTGCCACTGCACCACACCCTCCCTGCCTGCCCAGACCTCTCCCATCCCGGCCCAGCCCTCCCTGTTCTCTGGCGGACCATCTTGCCAGGCTGTGGTGAGGAACCCTGGCTGGGAAGGGGGATCTGACAGCACACACGGTCTTCCAGCAGAAGGGTTTAAACCATGGAGCCACTGGAGTCCCCTTCTCAGTACGCCCCATTGAAGGGGGCCTGCCGGAAGCTTCCTCACCAGGCCCTGCAAAGAGCTGCCAATATTGAAGGCCCATGAATCAGCTTTTCTCAGAGCAGGCACAAGCAACGCTCCCTGACGGCAGCTCTCAGATGCCCCAACAGGGTGAGCTCTGTGTTTTGTCCTTTTCCTAGTTCGTAGTGGGCGCCCTGGCCTGCTGCCTGCTACTCGCTCCTGGCCGGTGGGAGTCCGTTTCTGGAGTCTAAAATTCTAATTTGTTTCCAGTAGTTCATTGCTAGTAAACAGAAATGCGTATGGAATTTGTGCAGTGACCTGGTGGTCTGTGACCTCACTAAGCCTGCTGGTTAGTTCTCACAGATTCCCCGTAGGTCCCTTCGGGGGTTTTTGCGTCCACAGTCATCTTACTCTTCCTCCTTCCCAACATGGGTGCATCTGATTTCTCTCTTGATGATGCTGACTAGGACCCCCAATGTGATGTTGAATAGAAGGGGTCAGAGGAGTCCCCTTGCCTGGTCCCCGATGTTATGGGGGAAGAGCATTCAGCCCGTTGCCATGAAGCATGCTGTTAACTGTAGGGTTTTGCAGATGCCTTTAATAGAGAAGTTCCCTCTTTCCCTAGTTTGCTAGGTTTTGTTTTGTTTTGTTTTGTTTTTTTGATGGACGTTGAATTTTGTCAAATGCTTTTCTTGCATCTACTGAGATGTCAGACTTTCTTCTTTAGTCTGTTGATATTGTGAATTACACGGATTGACATCTGTATGCTGAATTGACCTTCCGTTTCCAGGATAAACCCCAGTTGATTGATCTGAGAATCAAGTTATTCCCAGATAAAGACCCTTCTTACACATTGCTCGAGCCCGTCTGCTCCTGTTTTGCTGAGGATCTCGCGTCTGTGTTCGTGGCGGGTGCGGGCAGAGCATGTTGGGAAGCACTCTCTCATCGGCCTCGCCGGAGTTCATGCAGAATTGCTGACGTGTCCCCTCGGGGTCTGGCAGACACGGGTGCGCAGCCCGTCCGTGCAGCCTTGACTAGCTGCCTGGTGCGTGGCTTTCAAGAAGTTGTCCATTTCTCGTAGACTGATGAATTTACAGGCACAGAACTAATGTTTCCTTAACGTCCTTTTAACGTTTATAGGGTCTGTGGTGATGGTTCCCTTCCATCCCTGATGCTGTAATTTGTGCCTCCTTTGTCCCGGTCAGTCTGGCTCAGGCTTGTCAAACTGACTGCTTTCCAAATAACTGCATTTTGCTGTCATTGATTTTTCTTTCATGTTTTTGTCTTCATTGATTTCTGCTATTATTTCCCTTGGTCTGATTACTTTGGATTTAATTTGCCCTTTATCTAATTAATTAAGGTGAAAGTTTAGCTCATTGATTACAAAGTTTCCTTTAAAAAAAAAAGCATTTAGGATTATGAGTTTCCCTTAGAGGAAAAGCACTGCTCTAGCCACAGTCCACAAATGCTAATGTTTTTGTTTTCATTCAAAATATTTTCTAATTTCTCTTGTGAATTCCTCTTTACCCCATTAATTGTTCAGTATCTGTGGCTCTTTCAGAGATCTGTCATTAGTTTCCAGAGTCGTTACATTATGGTCTGAAAACATACTTTGTGGGATTTCAATTTTTTTTTTATTTGTTCGGGTTTATGGCACGGCCCAGAACACCGCGCGTGCTGGCGAGTGTCCCGTGTGCGCGTGAATGGAAGGTGGGCTCTGCTGTGGGCGAGGCGGTCCGGCTGGCCTCCATCCTGGAGGGCTGGCCTCTCACCTCCAAGAGACGGTCAGTCCTCCGGTTCTGCCGGGTTTTGCTTCTTGTGCGTTGAAGTCCTGTGGTTCTGTGGGTACTCGTCTTGGACTGCGACGCCTTCCTTCATCGCGTCACGTCCCCCCATCGCTGGCGATCTTCACCTTGAAATCCCCTTTGTCTGATGCTGACGTGGCCATGCCGGCTTTCCTGTGACTTGTGTCTCCAAGACACATTTCCCCATCTTTTTACTTTCTACCTGCCTTTATGTTAAAGTGGGCTTCTTAGAGATAGCATAGTCAGACTTTTGTTTTTTATTCCAGCTCGACAATGTCTTTAATTGGTGTGTTCAGACTGTTTGTATTTAATGTAGTTATTAAGAACTGAATTTAGATCTACCACTTTATCGTTGTTTGTCCGTCTGTTCCCCCTTCCTGCCTCCTTTCAGATTATTTGAAAATCTTCTTAGTATTCCACTTTACCTCCGGACTTTCTGGCTGTGTGTGTGTGTGTTCTCTGGCTCACACTGGGGACTCCAGCTACATGCCCATCCTTTTGCAAGGGGTTTGGAGTTAACTGTAGGCACCTTACCTCCTCCCTTCATGTCACAGTTGTGTGCATGTGCAGCTGTTGAAAACCCCACCATATTCAGATTTTTGCTTTCAGTAGTTAACATATATTTTTTAAAACGTAAGAGGGAAAATTATCTTTTCTATTTACTCAGATATTGACCATTTCTGTTGTTCTTCCCCCATTCCTGAAGACACCCATCTCCATGTGGCATCGTTTCCTGGCGGTCTGAAGAGCGTCTTCTGCAGCCCCTTTAGGGCAGGCCCGCACCGCCAGCCCTTTCCTTTCCCTTTGCCTAAGAGCGTCTTCATCTTTACTTCTTCCCAAAGCATGTTTTCGTTAGACACTCAACTCTGGGCTGACTGTTGCCTTCTGGCACTTTTTTTTTTTTTTTTTTTAAGATTTTATTTATTTGACAGAGAGACACAGCCAGCGAGAGAGGGAACACAGGCAGGGGGAGTGGGAGAGGAAGAAGCAGGCTCCCCACTGAGCAGGGAGCCCGATGCGGGGCTCGATCCCAGGACCCTGGGACCACGCCCTGGGCTGCAGGCAGACACTTGACGCCTGAGCCCCCCAGGCTCCCCCCTTCCGGCACTTTCAAGATCCTGTTTCCCCATCTTCTGGCCTCTGTGGTTTCTGATCCCAAGTGCTTGTTCGGATCGTCGTTCCTCGGTACAGTTTCCGTTGCTACCTAGAGCCTTCCAGATTCTTTTTCTTCGCCTTCAGTGTTAGCAGTGTAACTATGATATGTCAGGCACGGCTTTCCTTGGATTTGCCCTGTTTGGGGGTCACTGCAGTTCTCAGGTCTGTGAGTTGAAGCCTTTCCTCAAATGTAATTTTCTGCCAGTCTTTCTCCAAAAAATTTTTTTCTCTGCTATCATGTTTCTCCTCTTGGGATTTTTTTTTTTAAGATTTTTATTGATTTATTCGACAGAGATAGAGACAGCCAGCGAGGGAACACAAGCAGGGGGAGTGGGAGAGGAAGAAGCAGGCTTATAGCGGAGGAGCCTGATGTGGGGCTCGATCCCATAACGCCGGGATCACGCCCTGAGCCGAAGGCAGACGCCTAACCGCTGTGCCACCCAGGCGCCCCTCCTCTTGGGATTTTAATAACACAACGCTGGATCCTCTCATCCTGTCTCACCGGTCCCCGAGGCATGGACTTGCCCCCAAACTTCCATCTCTTCTCCAGACCAGATGATTTTTGTTGGCCAATCGTCCAGCTCACAGTCTTTCCTTGGATACCTCCTTTCTGCGATTGAACTTGTTAATTTTGGGGGGTTTCGGTGTATTTTTCAGTCCTGAAATTTGCATTTTGTTCTTTTGTATTCTCTCTACTACTCAGCTGAGATCTTTCCATCTGTTTCCAGTAACTTTACCTTCTGTGACATAGTTGCGGTAATTGCTTTCCACCTGGCTCTGAGTTGGCATCTGCGATTGTCTTTCCCCTTGGAAACTGGTCACGTTTTCACAATTCTTTGCACGGTGAGTAATTCGGGATTGTAAATCGGCACCTTGGCTGCTGTGCTGTCGACTTTGGGTCTGTCATGTTCCTCTGGAGAATGGTAATTGCTGTTCCGGCCGCCGACAGCCTGGCTGGTTCAGACAGGTTCTGCTGGCCTCCAGTGGCCACTTTGAGCTTCGAGTGTTCTTGTGCACGTGGACGTGGACGGGGTGGCAGGGCCTCCGTCCTGAGTTTGTAGCCAGGGAGTGACCATGGAGAAGAGCCGGCACCACCAGGCGCCCATGTGTTGTCAGGACAACACCCCACGCTCTGCCTGATGCCCCCTACTTCTCTCCCTGGGTAGGGCAGGGTTTCAAGGAGACCCTCTGGGGTGGCTGTAGGTGAGGAGGGGGCAAATGCCTCCCCAGGGCAGGGCACACACGTGGCCCAGGGGGCCCCATCCATCCCCAGCAGCCCCCATCCCATAACTGGGTGCCAGACGTCATCCTGGGTGGTGCCCCCATCTCTTTCTGGGTGCCCTCTCCTCCCAGTTCCCCATCCCTTGCTTTTAAACTTTCATGCTGCTTGTACTGGGGACAAATGTGCACCAAAAATGGTCCCAGTGCCCAGTCCTCACCCCCACTTCCTGTCCCAGGCCTGTGCCAGCTCCCCAGGGAGTCCTCTCTAGTCTGATGGCTCCGTGGCCCCCCCATAAGCCTCTCCCACCTGTTCTCCTAGCCCCCACTGATCTGGGGCAGGATAGCAGCTCGGCCACCAGGGGTTTGAACTCAGTTCTGACTTGTCTGTAGTGTCCTGAGTCCTGTGTCCTGTAGGCTAGAACGAAGGGGGTCAGGGTCATGTAGCTGGTGTTTTAGGACCAGGGTTCAGTGCTGGGCAGGATCAGTGTGAGGCTCATCCCAGCCCCTACACGCATGCATGCACGCGCGCACACATATACACACACGCACATACACACGCACATACACACATATGCGCACGCACACATACACGCACATACACACACGCACACACGTGCACACGCGCACACACACACACACACACGCGCGCACACGTGCACGCACACACACATGCACACACGGTGGGGGGGGTGGGGCTGGCAAGCCAGGCAACGTCCGGGGCCAGAGCCTAGGGGTCAGCTCAAGGTCATGCAGGGTTTCAGGGCAAAGCCTCCTGAGGTGAACAGAATAAACGTGTAAAAAGAGAAAAGGTGATTAATTCATACATAAGATGTAATTTCTTGGACAGTGAGAGAGGACGAGTTTCCCTCCCCAACTTCCAGGCTATTTCAGGAGATGAGGGTGCCCCTCGCCCGGGTCAGGATGACGCCCAGGGTGCTTACTGTGCTCCCCATGCCAGGAAGCGGGCCGTGCAGACCCAGGCGGGTTCTGCAGGCGCTCACAAGGTGGGCAGCTGGAGCCCTGACATCGCACGGCACAGCCCCCGTGGTGAAACCCTCAAGGAGGCCAGCCAGTGACTGCAAAGGGCAGGCTTTGCAGACAAGCCCGAGCTCCGGGGGGGTCTGCACCTCCCCCAACCGGGCCATCCATTCCCTCCATGCCCTTGGCCGGGCAGCTGCAGAGCGGGACAGGGTCACTGGAAGGAAAGGCAGCCTGCTCCTTCTTGTCTATCAGAACTGCCCTTAGGGCCATTGTGCAGTCTTAGGGCCAGGTGGCTGTGTTACCAGAAACAAATGGGTGGGGCCCAGCAGCCAGACTGGCACCGGCAATGCCAGTTTCCTGCAAAATCCTCCAAATTAGCTGGCAGAGAGCCCCCTCCTGGCTGAGGCCAGCATTACACCTCCAGATCCAGGTTTTCATCTCCTGTCACCGCCCCTGGCAACTTGGCTACATCCCATCATGCCCTCTGAGTGAAGGGCACGGAAGCCCCTGTAAGTGGGACACTCCCCCCCCCCCAAGCTTCTCCTTGCTATGGCCTGCTCACTCCCTGGGGCATCTGACTTCCCACCTGGGCACTGGGACTCCAAACCAGCCCTCCCGCTGGAGGTACCCAACTGACGAGCCTCCCTCACCCCGAGGGGTCTGAGGCCAGCCTCAGTGATTGACACTGCCGGTGTCTGTTCCACTGCAGGGGAACCAGGACCCTCCCCTGCACCTTGCTACAGGCAGCCGCCCAGAGGGGATGGCCTGAGCACAGGGCGTCCTCCGTGCTGGAGCCCCTCGGTGCACTGAGGACCTTCACCAGCCCCCGCACCCTCAGCCCCCACGTGGGGCTGCCAAGGCAGGTGCCCTCAAGTGAATGCCCTCGGAGGGGCAAGGGACCGTGTTTCAGGGACACTAGAGGAGAGGAGCCACACTTGAACCCACCCAGGTGCTCCCATGGACCCCACTCCACGAGGCAGCAGACCATGCAGGCATCAACTTTAATATGGGGCTGACCTGTTGGGGGGCTGGGAGGTCCTCTTTCTGTTCTTGCTGGGAGGGAGATGTCATCGGGATTGTCTAATACCAGAATGAACCGTCAACTTGAAAGCCGCGCCCACCCCCCACGGCTTCCACCTGGCAGCCGACAGCTCAGAGCCGGCGGGTCGGAGAGCCCCGGGGGCCCAGCCAGTTCCCAGGCAACAGGGGTCGCACGTGCCGAGCAGGCCCCGTCAGCACCTCCGGGAACCCCAGGGAGACCGCTGGCTCTGCGGGAATGTCCCTTTGCAGTGGGGCCGAGCTCCCACTGGTGACAAGCACTGGTCGGGGCTCCTGCAGTCACCAAGCCAGCAAGGGTGTGTCCACCTGCACGGCCCGACACCCCCGAACACCGACACAGAAGAGGAGAGGTTTCCAGCCCTGAACCGACATGGAAACTGGGCAGGTCAGGAAGCCAGGCCAAGGCAGGGACTCCGTAACTGAAGCCGCCCGCCGGCTGATGGGAGCAGCAGGGAGAAGTGAGGAAAGGGCAGGCAAGAAGCTAGCTTCGACGCGCCCTCCAAAGAAGGGAGCGAGCTGCGGAGAAGGTGGCCTGTGGAGCCTTGCGGGGCCGGGGACAGGAGTGTGGCCAGCACCAGGAGCGTCGGGCCTGCCTGTGGCCGCGTGGGAACCACGGCGTCAGAAGCTGTGTATGGCCGGAGGGTCTGAATGTTGCCATCTAATCCAGAAATGAGAGCAAGACAGCAGCACCAGGGAAATGCTCCATAGAGTCATCTTGGTATCAAGCCCTGTGCGCGCCACGCTGCTCCATCAGCACCTGACCGGCCTGGCCTGGCACCGGCCCCCTGGGAGCCAGGTCAGGGCTGGCCACGCACCCAAACTCTGTGGGCCCCAGTCGCCGGGGAGTCCCCGCCAGTCCCACGAGAGGAGGCCAGGTTACGAAGCTGCCACCAGCTCCACCTGCTTGGGCCTGGCCTCGCTGGGGACTTTTTCTGTGGAGGAAAGAAAGAGGTGTTTGTTGAGTAGAGAAGACCCCAGAGGCAGAAACATCCAGAGAAGAGGGGAGGCGGCAAGGGGCCAGGTTCCAGGGTGACGTGCTCTGGGCAGGGCCTGCGGGGCTGACGGGCCGAGGCGCAAGCACTCGGGCCTGGCGTGAAGGAGGAACGGGGAGAGGGGCAGAAACGCTGAGGGACCACCAGCCTCGCAGGGCCCCGGCGGCGAATGGCACCACAGGGCTGTTCTATTTAGAGGACGGCTCGTCCTGGGCTGGACACGGCCTTTTCCCAGCTCTGCCTACGGGCTACGCCTCTCTGAATGGGGTTAGGCTCCAAGGTCGCCCCCATCCCAGAGAGCCAGGCCCCAGCCCAGAGCGAGGCCTGTGCTCCTCCCGAGCTGGCCTCGGCAAGCTCAGCGGCCCGGCTGGGGAGACAGGAACCCACTTCCAGCAAGCGGGAAGGGAAGGCCCTCGCGGCCCGGGCACCTTGCTTCGTTCTAGAACTCAACTGTTCTCCGAAGGACAGAACAAGCGCGTACCTGGTTTCTTTTTGGGAAGGGGCTCTGCAGGAACCTCTGGGAGCTCCATTTGCTCCTACGAGAAACAGAGGGTGGAGGCTGTAGGACACCGTCTGAGCAAGAAGCTCTCACACCAGAGCTCCAGAGCGCGGCCTCCGCAGCGCCCGGCACCGCTGACACTTGAATCGCCCCGTGGGGCTTCCCTGGGGACTCCGGTTCAGACCCTGGCAGTGCAGGCGCGCCGGCCGGGGAACACGCGCGCACACGGGTTCCGGAGCTGCAGAGGCGCCCCCGCTGTGCTCGCTCTGGGGCAGGTCTGTGGCGGAGCTGGCCGTCCCCAGGGGCAACACATGGTCCACCCCCCAGCTGGCTCCCCTGGCCACTCAGGGGGCACTCAGGTCCTCGGGAGGAAGGACATCCGGAGGCAGGTGCCCACGGGACACTGAAGGGCAGAGAGCAGCGACACTAACCAGCTGGCCCCCTTGCGGGTACGGGGAGTGGCAGGTGGGGTCACAGGGAGAATGTGGCGGCCTGGAGCAGTGACCCAGAGGCGGAGATCGCCCAGTCAGGGGGCGGACACAGGCCTTGGGGCCTGCATGGGACAACGTTAGCAGCGTTCAGGGCCACGTGTACAGTGAGTGACCAGGCCACCAAAGGGAAAGAACACCCACGTGATCGCAAAGCCACACTCTGTCCCCCAGAGGGCGCCGAGGGAGCGAGGAGTCAGCACTGTGGTGCTGTCCAGGCACGCCTGGCTACAGGCTGCTCCAGCAGCGGCAGCATTCTGGGGTGCACAACCCAGGAAACCGTTCTCTTCGGCGTTTCTCCCTGCTGTCAGCCAGCTACACGAGGAGAATGGGCTTCAGCGTAGCACAAATTCTAGTCGTTTTAGGGACACCAAGTGCAAAACCAGGATTGTGTGCCCATGACCCAAGGCCAAAGACCACGATGGGCAGAGGCCTCCTGGGGGGTCCCGTCACCCGAGTGACTGCGCTCAGTCCTGGGGGGTCCCGTCACCCGAGTGACTGCGCTCAGTCCTGGGGGGGGGGGGTCCCGTCACCCGAGTGACTGCGCTCAGTCCTGGGGGGTCCCGTCACCCGAGTGACTGCGCTCAGTCCTGGGGGGGGTCCCGTCACCCGAGTGACTGCGCTCAGTCCTGGGGGGGGGTCCCGTCACCCGAGTGACTGCGCTCAGTCCTGGGGGGGGTCCCGTCACCCGAGTGACTGCGCTCAGTCCTGGGGGGGGTCCCGTCACCCGAGTGACTGCGCTCAGTCCTGGGGGGGGTCCCGTCACCCGAGTGACTGCGCTCAGTCCTGGGGGGTCCCATTACCTCAGTGATTGCATTGAGCTCCTCTAGGATGGCATCTTCATCCTCCTGAGTGAAGCTTCCTGCCAACAGCTCATCTATTTGCTGCAAAAGAGCAGAAATGAGGACCACGGCCAGGCTGGGGCAGGGGGTAAGGTGGCCCCTTGTGGAGGAAGGAGACAGCCCGTGGCTCAAGGCCCCCCTCACTTGAGAAAACGTGACCACCACAAGCACGGGCCGGCACGGCCCTCGAGGGCGGCCACGAGGCACTCACGTGGGCTGCAGGTGCACTTGCGGGCTGGTGGAAGGTGGGGTCCCTGTGACCCGGCGATACCTACCCGCTGGTACTCCACGGCCTCCTGGGTCTCCTCCAGTATCCGCTCCACTTCTTCTATGGACATCACCTAATCAGTTCAGAGTTAGTCTCGTCAGTGAGGCACGTAACAGAAGCCCTTGCGGTAAGGCCACCTGGACCGGCAGGGCACAAGTCAGGCCACGCAGGACACGACACAGTTCTGGGGGTTTCTGCCGCGGGCTGGGCCCACACACAGAGGCTCAGGTCTCTGAAAAGGCCCATCTCTTCAGAAGCCTTGAGGGCACTGCTCGGACTCCTGGCCCTTTGCCCCAGACCTTCGGGCACCGCAAGCAGCCCTCGGGGGTCCAGGGAGAAATCAGTAAAAAGGTGTCAATCCTTTTCTGGGCCGCTGACATGATTCGTGTGGGCTCAGAGAAGGGCCTTTTCTGGACTGGCAGGTACAGCACCAGATGGCCGGTCAGAGAAGCTGGCTGGCTGTGGCGCTCTGGGGTGCTGTCCACTCATCAGGAGATGGGGTCAGCTGGGGCGCGGCCTCTCTGAGCCTCACCCCTCCTTTTGCCACCCACCTCTATGCCGCTTCCTACGAGGCCGTGTTCACCTCCTCCAGGAAGCCCTCCCAATTAGTTCACCACACCCTTCCTGCACCCTCCTGGACTTCTGTTCCAGTCACTTGAGCATCTGTGGACCCAATTCATAGTCTGTGCCCATCCCCCCATGATCAGGTCAATCCCCTGAGTCTGTCCACCACTAACACCGTCACCCTCTCCCGGTAGCAACTGCTCCCCCACATTCCCAGCTGGCACCAGCAGCTCCTGGCCAATGACGTGGGCACAACTGTGGCCTCCAGAACAAGCCCCGCCCCCTCGTTCACCCGCTCCCCTTCCTCTCTGCTCCCAACCCTGCAAGGACCTACCTGGTGCATCTTTTTCAGACACTCGTTTCCAACCTGCAGCCCTTCGACTACCTTCATCTCAATCTGGGTGAACTCGATGCTCTGGACCTGAGGTGGAAGTCGAAGCCAACCAGGCGGTCAGGGGCCTGCCTTCCCCACCTCCATCTCCCCCCACAGCCCACTCCGCCTACCATCGTCTCCAGGCTGGTGATCTGGTTTTCCGTCTTGTCCAGAAGCTGCTCCCGGTACCGCTTCTTCCTGAGCAGTAGCTTGGCCCGTCTGCAGAGGGGACCATGCAGTGAGCCGGCAGCCGCGCCCGCTGGCCGGCCTTCCCTGGGCCGGGCCCACCCCTGCCCGGGGCCCCACTCACTCCTTCTTCCCGTCCCGCAGGAGCTGCCTGGCGATCTCCCGCTCCCGCTCCAGCTGCTGAGTGACCCTCTTCTGGTACTGCTTCAGCTTGTCCCGCTGCTGCTTCAGTTGCTGCGAGAGAGCAGGCCTGGGTCAACAGCACGCCCTCACTGCCCTGGGCCCTGCGCGGGCCACCCAGCCCCTGGCGAGGCCAGCCTGGAGGCCGCCCTCACGGCCGCCCCTGGCAGCACACCCTCTGAGACACAGTTCTCTGTGGAGACAAAGGGCACAGAGGGCAACATCTGGAGACACTGGCGGCTGTCGCCACTGGGGGGGGGGCATGCTCCTGGCACCAGTGGGTGGAGGCCAGGGGCACTGCTCAGCACCCTGCAATGCCTGGGCCGCCCCACACAGAGGGGGAGCCAGCCCCGGTGTCCACAGCGCTGAGGTGGAAAGCCTGCTCTCAAATGCACCACTGCCAGCAGGGCTGTGGGTGTTGCGGGGCAGGCCAGAGTGTCGCCCTGCCTCAGAGGTTCAGAGACAACACAGGCCCCAGAGAGCCACCATCCCACCGCAGCCACAGCGAGGAGTTGGGGCCTTCCATCCGGGCTTTGCTCTGCCGGCTTCAGACGTGTTCTTGATGTGTTTAGCTCTCCTGCTCTTGTCCCTTATCACCATAACCGAGTTGACAACAGACGGCACATCTGGATGAAATGTTTGGTGATCTTGCCAAGCACCTGGGACCCCCGAGTACTGTCCCAGAAAGGATGCACGGTCACTTACACGTCAGTTCATTCTACCGTATTTTAGGCCATGCACATTTCTTCCAGATTTCACCATTTCCGAGGCTACGGTGAGCAGCTGCAGGCACAGGGCATTTCCCATCCGTAGCATTCTACCTTTAGGGTCAACTGCTGTGAGTTAATTAAGTCAAAAGGTTGGTACCTCTTTAAGACTCAGTATAGTGAGAAATCATCCACCAGTGTAGACGTGTCTGCAGGGGTCTGTTTCATGGCTCCCTCCACAGCACATTCTCCTAGGCGCCTGCCCCAGGACACCACATGGCCCGTGGGTCAGGCTCGCGATGGCTGCACACACTCCCCTTGCTGCAATGAAAGGTGCCTGCTATCCTGGCCCCATGGCCCAGAGACGCCGTGGCCAGCCTATGTCGTGCCCAGTCTTCTCAGTTCTCGCTGCAGTTCTTCCCCAGGAGCTGGGCGCCCGCCCCTGCCCCTCGGGCCATTGTCCAAGCGGGGTGTGTACAAAGTACTGAAGACGAGCCCATAAAAGCAGGTGTGGCCAGATGGCCTCCTTTGTCAAATGAGGGGCGTCAGTAGAGGGCCACAGGACAGACAGCACACTGGGGCCCGGAGCTTCCAGCTCAGCTTTACATCCTAGGAAAACATCAGGCAGTAACTTGGTTTATTGTGTGCAGACCGCGTCGGTCCAGTCTGGGCCACGGCCACACCAAACAATTCCTGGAAAGTAGAAAGGCCTCCCGGAAGAGAAACCAAAAGGTGAGTCTGGCCTGGAGAAGAGAAGAGAATCGCCTTGGGGGCTTCCCTCCGGCGGGAGAAGCCATCAGACAGACGCGCCCCTGCCTCCCCAGAGCTAAGTGCTCCTCTTCCCAGGCCGCACGGCACCCACCGCCGCCAGTCAGATTTTCCCTAGGGACAGACGGGGCTGATTCTCCTTCATCTGGGGAACTTCAGTCTATAACGTCTTATAACATAGGGTCTCTGAAGCCAAGGTGGAAAAACCATCTGTCATTTGAATTTGTTTCTCTCTTAGTACAAAAATAACGTGTGTTTGTTGCTGACAGTTTTGAAAAGAAAGCAGGAGCAAAGGCAAGCTCTGCCCAGATTTTGGACCACCTCCTTCCTGGCACACTTCTTACAAAAACGGGTTAGTCCCGACATGCCGTTTCGCTTAACCCGTCACACAGTTAGTTCCTCCCACAGAAACTAACTTTCCTCCCGCAGCTCCCCCGAATCTGCAGCAGGAACAGCAACACCACGGGAACAGCAGTGCGGGGTGCTGGCAGCCCAGCACTCTCGCCGGGCCCGGCCGCCTTAGGGGAACCAAGAGGCTCGCAGACCCGGGCGAGGCTGGCGCGGCCGGAATCTCGACCCCGCGCCGCGGTTGGGGCCGCGACCCCCCGTCCCGGGCGCGGGGCGCGTCACCCGGCGGTACAGGTCCCCCTTCCCCGGCCCCGGGTCGTGGGGCGCGCGCTCGCCTGCAGACCAGGTGTACTACGGCCCTCCGCGCCGCCCCCGACACCGCGGCGCCGTCTGCCCTCGCTCGGGTCGCCAGCAGCCCGCCAGGGGCCGCGCCTCGGGGCTCGGGACGCCCGCCGCCACCCGGTCCGGCGCCGCCACCCGGCTGCGGGAAGCCCGCCCGGCGGAGCGGCAGGCCCTCCCGGGCCCTGGCAACCCTGCCCCAGTCTGCGCCCCGTCGCCGCGGGCCCGGCTCTTACCAGCACCGCCTTGTCTTGCTCGGTGACCCGGCTCTGCTTCTTGCGGCCGAACAGGTTGCCCATGGCGCCCCGGCCCGCGGCCCCGCCCGCCGCGCCCCCTCGCCGCCACCGCCGCGGCCCTCGCGGCCTCCGTAGCCTGGCCCCGCCCCCTACGGCGGCCGCGCGGGGCCAGGCGCCTCAGAAGGCGAAGCGCGTGCGGGCCAGCGGCCGGCGGTCCAAGGGTTCGAATCCGCCCCCGTAGGGCTCCGCGACAGTGGCACGACGACACTGCCGGCCTGGCCTGCGCAGTCCTAAATGACGCGTTTCGCGTGTACTTCCAGAATGCCCCCCGGCTGTGCAGATGAAGACGAAAAGTTCCAATCTCCTGTTTGGGCGGGATCCTTGCAAGGTAACCTGTGGACAGTATCCTCAGGTGGTCAGAAATCTTGTGCCCGGGCCACTGCCCCCTGGCTGGTGCTGACCACAAAATGCTGTGTTTAGTGATGTTATATTCAACCTGCAGGCTTCCAGGTGTCTCCTGAGAGCTACCTGGACAGTCCACCCAGCCCTGTGCCCCGGTGACTCTGGATGCGCCTGGCCTGCGGCTCAGTGCCCGGACCTGCCCAGCATTGCCCATCTCCACTCTTGTTCCATGTGCCCTGGCAGAAGCCTCCAGCCCTTGGGGATGAAAGCCTGCACGGGGCTTTGGAGTGGGGAGCCACTCACACGTGCAGCCCTGGTTCCCACCTGTATGTCCTGGCCGTGAGTCCCTGGTTGGGAGGGCACACTGCGTCTCACAGGACAGCGCCCAGCCCTGCTCGGTCACCCCAGCTGATCCTTCTGCAATGGGCCGGGCCACCGTCCTAACGGCCCAGCGGCTGGTGGGCAGCGGGTGTCTGAGATGAGCAATCCCAGGGCATGAGCCCCTGCCTCACCTCCTTCTGCGAAATGACCTCCTTGGTCAGAAGCGCCGTTGTGTGGGCCCTGTGCTGGCCATCCTCCAAGCGCACACGCGTGCTGCTCCAGCAGAGATCCCCGCAGGTGAGAAGGGAAATCCGTATCCGGAGGGAGTGTCTACCCAGCGAGGACAAGTCACTGCCCCACGATGGGAACATCCTGGTCAGCCGAGCTGCTCTCCGGTGGCTGGCTGGTCCCCTAGGGAGTGGTGCTATTCTGGGGGCTCGGTGCCGTTGAGTGGCCGGCACTCCACGGTTGTGGTGGGCAGGCGGGCCTTGGTTGGGGGAAGCCTGTGTTGCTGAGCCCAGTAGCCTCTATCCCTGCTGCCACAGCCACTTTGTGAGCGCTGGGAGGCAGGGGGAAAGCCGTCACAGTGGTGACTCACGTCGGGTTTTGGCCTCAAGGCCTAGAGCTCTGCGTCTGTTCCACAAGGCAGGCACTATTCTAGGTGGCTGCCCATGTGTTTCCTTCCGGACACCCCGATTAGCCAGAGATCCCTGTGAGAGAGCACTCTGCGTACCAGCGTGTCCCCGCCGCCTGTGAGGGTAAGGTCCAGCCTTGGCTGGAGATGGCGTGGCCGCTGTGGGACCATGCAGCCTGCTGGGGGCAAAGAAATGTTTCAGAGGCTGAGAACCAGAGCTGGTCTGCAGGAGAGCCCACCACTTGTCTGGGAAACTCACTAGAGGTCCCATGGGGGCCACAGAAGCAGCCCACGAGGGCTGAGAATCTTGCTGGGCTCAGGACAGGCTGGAGGAGGTCCTCCAGAAGCAGCCACAGGTGGAGGGGAAACTCACTGAAGAGCCTTCTGCTTGCTGGCCCGCTGGCAGAAGCAGCTGGAGACAGAAAGGGAGCGCCTTCCTCTGCCTGGCCTAGCTGTGCTGCTCGAGCGTCCTGGACTATCAAGCTAGCTGGCGGAGGAGAAATGTCTGCAGGTCTGGCTCCTCTATCACAAGCTGGCCAAAGAGAGTGAGTCCCTGTCTGTGGCTCCCCGGCGTGAGTCAGCGAGATCTTGGTATTCTTGGGGTGGGGTCCTGAGGAGAATCAGCCCCCCCTTAGCAAGTGTCGGCCTCGGTGCGGTCCCCAGGGGAGGGGCTGTCTCAGACAGGGAGGAGGGTCACCTGTGCTGGGCCAGGCTGGATGGGATTAGCTCGGGGGCGGGGCAAGGTTCTTGCACGCCACTGTCTCCATCCTCACAGCCCTCCGTTCTCCCTTCTGGACCTGGCGGGGCGGAGAACCCGCTGTGGTGGAATCCTGCCAGCCCCAGGATGAAGCTGGAGGGATGACTTCCAGGTACAACGGTCCTGCCCCAAGAAATCAGATCTTCCTTTATAGCAGTCCAACAGATTCCCGATTCTCTGGTTCTACCCTGGAACTGAGAATTTAAAGCGCCTTGCTTGTCCTCTTGAAAATGTAGTCTTCGCCGGGGAAGTCAGAACCGCCAGCCCGCCCCACCGTCCCCCCTGAACACCGCTTTGCAGCCGCTTCTCGGGCTCCCAGAACCCGGCTTTCAGGAAATGCTTGCGGCCAGGCCATCAGACACTGTTCTGACGCCGCTCGCCTCGGACACCCGTCCGGTCTTTCACAGGCCGCGTTAGTCTGCTCGGGCTGCTGGGACACATTGCCACAGAGCTGCCGGCGGAAGCAGCAGAAACGCAAGGTCTCTCAGTCTGAAGGCTGAAGTCGAGGTGTGGGCAGGATGACGTCCTCCGGAGGCTCTGAGGAGACTCTGCTCCCGGCCTCGCCCAGCCGCCGGCACTCTGCCGGCACCTTCCGCCTTCCTCGGCTTGTCTCTGCCGCCATTGGCACCTGCCCCCTGTGTGTGTCTGTGTCCAGGTTTTCCCTTTTTATAAGGTCCCAGCCCAATGGGATCAGGGCCCGGCCTAGTGACCTCATTTTATCTTACTTACCTCTGTAGAGACCCTACTTCCAAATTAGATCACATTCAGAGGAACCGGGGCTTAGGACTTCAATATCTGAATTTTGAGGGGACACAGTTCAACCCACCACGCGATAATGAGATCGTGACTTCCTGTAACCTACTGTGGACTTCTGCCTTCAGGGCTCTCTGCTGGAATGACTTGTGATACGAACCCCAGCCTCACCCACCTTTGCTCGGGGCACCTCTCTGGGCATTTCAAGCCACAAGTGTTTAATACAGAGATCCGGCGCTTCTAAACCACCCATGGGGTGGCAGGAATGAAGGTGGGGGGGTCCCATCCCTGGATCTTGGGGGGTACAGAGACTCCGCAGCTTGCGCCAAGTGTGTGGTGCTAGTGACCGCGGCCTCCAGCCCCGGGCTGCTGCACCGTCTCACCTGCCAAAGCCCCCAGGTGGCCTGTAGCTTCCAGGGGGCTCAGGAGACTCCTCTGGTGGGTGGAAAGTAGCCCGGGATCCCGATGCGGCTTCCAGGGAAGGTGTCAATGTGGAGGTGGCATTTGGGGGGCCATTCCACGACGCGCAGACCCAGGGGATGTTGGTATGAAAACATGGCCCTTGTGGGAGGCCACCATCAACAGGGCCACTGGAGGCCTGGTAGGGTGCTGGCAGCCCGCTTGGAGAGACCCCAGTGACTTCCGTCTGGTGCAGATGACGTAAGCTGCCCTTGAGACAAATGGGGAGTTGGCTGCACGGCGCCAGCACAGGAAGCCATCTGGGACTCGAGGTCTCTTCCTCTGTCCACCTGCTCTCCATCCTCCTATCCTAGCTCCCCGACAAGGGCTCTGATTGGCCTCCCTCCCCGGGCCAATCGGCTGTGGCCATGGGGGGAAGGGAGGCTGATTGGCTGAGCCTGGTGGCGTGCGCACAGCTGAGCCAATCCGCAGAGGGGAGGGCGGGGCCCACAGGAGGCGGGCACTCCCACTCACGTGCCCTGAGCGGAGGGACTTTCCTTCTTGGGGCCCCGACGCCAGTTGTCCCGTGACGGGCTTGCGTGGGGGCTGTGGGTCCTGCTGACGCCCGGCTCGGCCAGGACACCCCGACGGAGGCCGAGCTGGGGGCTGGCTGCTGGGGTACAGGTGCAGTTCTGACACAGTGCCATACGGTGTGTTAAGAGTTTTCAGGGGTCCTGGGGGTCAGACTAAGGAGGCACTAACAGAAACAGAAGAGAATGTGGGTTGAGCCAAAGAACATTCTGGAAGAAGTCAGAAGAATCCGGGCAAATTTCACACCAGGGATTGCGTGTGAGCTCAGGAAATGGTGTTGAAGACACAGGTGAGGGTGTCGGCCCCACCCACTGTGTGGACACTACCGTGGACACTGGAGCAGCCCCGGGGGGTGGGCCTTGGGAGCCTACAGGGCAGGCATCCTTGGGAGGGTGGGGGAAGGGAGGCAGCTCTGAGAGGTTGGGGCTGCAGGGGGGAGGCTTGGGAGGGACTGCAGGGGGAGGGCCAGGGCAGGCTGCAGAGGGGAGGGCCAGGGGAGGCTGCAGAGGGAAGGCCTGGGAGGGACTGCAGGGGGAGGGCCAGGAGGGGCTGCAGCGGGGAGGGCCAGGGCAGGCTGCAGGGGGGAGGCTGGGGAGGGACTGTAGGGGGAGGGCCAGGAGGGGCTGCAGGGGGGAGGGCCAGGGCAGGCTGTGGAGGGAAGGCCTGGGAGGGACTGCAGGGGGGAGGGTCAGGGCAGGCTGCAGAGGGAAGGCCTGGGAGGGACTGCAGGGGGGAGGGTCAGGGCTGGCTGCAGAGGGAAGGCCTGGGAGGGACTGCAGGGGTAGGGCCAGGGCAGGCTGCAGAGGGAAGGGCCAGGGGAGGCTGCAGAGGGAAGGCCTGGGAGGGACTGCAGGGGGGACGGCCAGGGCAGGCTGCAGGGGGGAGGCTGGGGAAGGACTGCAGGGGGAGGGCCAGGGCAGGCTGCAGGGGGAGGGCCATGGAAGGCCACACAGAGGTTCGGTTTGCCGGCGACCGTTGCAGGCTCCACGGGCGTGGAGACACCGGACTACAGCAGGTCAAGTGCTGAGACACGTCTTTTAGGGCCTTGAGAGAGGAACAGACGCGGGACCAGGGGTGGCCGCGCGGGGCCACAGGGGCACCCACATCCTTCCTGGAAGCCTCCGGCGCGACGCTGTCGGGGCTGCTGTCGGGTAGCGGTGAGTCTCGCGGCGGCCACGCGGTGGCGCCGCAGGACAGCCTAGCGGCGGCGCCTGGAAACCATAGGCTCCCCGCGGAGACCCTGCCCTGGGCACCTGCACCCAGTGACCCTGCCCCGTATCCCAGCATCTCAGCACGTGGCCCGTCACACCCCAGCACCTGGCACCCAGCAGGCCGTGGCTCCTGGGGGTCCTCGCAGGAAGGTGGGTCCGAGAAGCCCGCGGTAGGGTAGAGAGCTTCCCAGACCCGGCTCTGCCCTGGGTCTGCCGGGCTAGGAGATGTCATCATCTGTCCGCTTATCAGCGGTTCACGTGCTCGTTCAGTCATCTATCTTCCACGCACGCATTCGGTGCCTACTGTGTGCAGGCCCTGCTCTGGCTGCTGCCATGGGTTTGCCTCAGGCATGGGGTCATGGGATGGCATGGTGTCCTGATGGGGATGTGGCATCCGGTCTCAAAAGCACCCCAGACAGACGGACAGTGGGGGCACAGTGTGGGAGCGGGGACAGGGCCCTCTCGGAGGCTCCTGGCCCGACCTGGGGAGGGCTGACCTCACCTGATTTCTAAAGGTGGCTCAGGCTGCTCCCCCGTGGGAGACGGGGTGGTGGTGGGAAACGGCCCTGGAGGCCATGCGGGGCCGTCCTGGTGAGCCCAGGTGGAGGGGGCAGGTGCTCGGGAGAGGACAGGCGGCACGGACCAGCAGCTGGGGGCGGCCCTTTTGGAGAGAATCACCGCAGACGCACACCGGTCCACACCACTCCCTGTGAGGGGGCAACAGGAGCAGGGCACTGACTCTGAGCCCCTGGCCTCCGTGGGAGGGCGGATGCGGGAGCAATGAGGCCTGGACAGGGCTGTGAGGAGCAGACGGACATGTGCCTAGCGGGTGCTGCCTGTGGGGTGTGAGCAGGGAGGGGTGGCGAGGTGCTCCGAGGTGCTCTGCTCATGCTGCACCCAGGTGCGGTGGTCCCAGACCCAGGAAGGGTGTCTGGGAGTGGGAGAGTAGAGAAGGGGCCTGCGGGACGGGGGACCATGGGTGTGGGCGCAGAGGCCCAGGGGTAGGGGGCAAGGGCTGGGCGGGGCTGTCCCTCAGCTGTGCTGTTGCAGGAGCTGCAGGGGTGGACAGGTCCAGAAGGGCCCTTGGGCCTCCCCTCCCACACGGTGCCCGTGCCACTCTGAGTGACTGTGGACTGCCTGGCGCTTCTGAGACTAGGTCATAAAAGCATGGGCCTTGTCCTGGCCGACAGTTTGATGCAACCCCACAGAGGGAGCTCGGAGCCAGGACCACCCGCGTGGCCGCTCGGCACCCTGACCCTCCCACGCGGAGGTGACGATGGGCTTGCGGTGAGTGGCTGAGCTGGGCTCTTTGTCACACGGCAGGGGATAGCAGGTGCACGGCAACAACCTGCCCCTGAACTCGGCGCTCAGAGGCCACTTAGCTGCCCGCCAGGGATCTTGGGGCCCCCTCCCAAGCTGGCCTGTGGCTGTTGGTGGGAGGGCTGCCCACAGGGCCGCCCTTCGAGCCGGTGGTTTCTAGGGCCTGGTGCCAGGGCTACAGGCTTCGTGCCCCCTACAGAGGCAGGGCCTGAGATGCCTCCGGGCCCTTCATGGCCCCAAGTCCCAGGCTTGCCCTGCGAGTCCCTGCAGCCCGCCCTCCCTCTTGATGTGCTGGACGTAGGAGAGTTTCCGTTTCCCGCAAGCGCAGCCCGGATTCAAACCCGGACCAGCCCAAAGCCCCGCTCTGGAGCCACACTCTCGCCTCTGTGTCTGGGCGTTTTGTGTATTGAGGTGACATTCACGTCACATACAACTCACCATTTTAAAGTGAACAGTACATTTAGCGCCTTCACAACGTCATGCAACCACTACCTCTATGTAGTTCTAGAACATTCTCATCACCCCAGGAACGCACTCCGTTAAGTAATTACTCCGTTAAGTAATCACATCCCCCAGCCCCTGGTAACCACTGGTCTTTCCATTTCTGTGGACTTGCCGACTCCGGATAGTTCGGAACAGAAGTACACGGTGCGTGGCTTTCTGTGTCTGTCCTCTTTCCATGTCCGTCCACGTTGAGGCCGGTGTCGGCACTTGCTTTCGAGAGCCGAGTAATAAATACTCCGTTGTGTGCGGACACCCTCGTCTGTGGTGAATGGCGCTGCTCGGGCACGGGCTCCCGTGCGGCCGCGTGTTCGTTTCTCTGGGGAACATAGCTCGGAGTGGAGTCGCCGAGCGGCGCGGTGACCGTAGGCTCAGCAGCGCCTGCGCGGGGCCCGCAGCTTCACTCCCTCCGCCTCCCGCTGCACCAGCCGCGGCCCGTCTTTGGGATTTTGGCCGGTGCCGCGGGGGTGGGGTGGCCGCTCACGGTGGTTTTGATTCCGCAGTCCAATAACTAGTGACGCTGAGCTTCCTTCCGTCCGCCCGCTGGCCATCCGTGGGTCTTCTTTGGAAGAGTGGTCAGGGTCTTTCCCACTTTGGAATCGGGTTGTCTGTCTCTTGGTTGTTGAGTTGTAAGAGGTCTTTGTGTGTTCTGGACATTAAACCTTATCAGGCATACGATTTGCAAATATCTTCTCTGGAGACGTTTTCCACACTCTTGGTAAATGTCTGATGCACAAAATGTGTCCTTTTTAGGAAGTCCAACTACCTTTTCTTTTGTTGCAGATGTCCCCGTGTCAAACCCGAGGTCATGAAGACTTACTCTGTGTTTTTCCCTAGGAGTCCTACGGTTTCGGTTCTTAGATTCATGCCGTCGACCCACTGGAGTTCGTGTTCGCGTGCGGTGTGAGCTGAGAGCCCACCTTTGATCCCGGGCATGCGCGCGGCCCGCGGTCCCAGCCATGTGCTGCGAGACCGTTCGCCCCGAGGAGGGGTCCATTCGCCTTGTTGAAAGGCAGCTGTGGGAGATGTTCGTGTCCGTTCCCGGGCTCTCCATCTCGCTTCCCTGGCCGGGCAGCCCACCCTCGGCCCAGCACCGCCGTGTGGATCACTGTGGTTTTGTAGTCAGTTTTGAAACAGGGAAATACAAACCCTCCTGGCTTTTTCATGACTGTTCTGGCTATTTGGGGGCATTGCAATTCCATATGCATTTGAGGGTTGGCCTTCCCATTTCTGCAAAAAGGCGACAGGGGTTTTGATTGCAATGAGATCGCCGTGGAGCACTGCCACTGATGGCCACTGGGCCTTTGTGCCCCTGGGCCCACAGCGACGGTGTGCTGGGCCGGTCCGCCTTCCGCCGCGCGCTGCGGTCCTCCAAGAAGTCTCCATCTTCTCTGTTACATCTGTTCCAAGGTATCCTGTCCTTTTTGTAAATGGAATTGGTGTCATCGTTTTCTTTTCGGGCTGCTCCTTGTTGGGGCGCCATTTGCTTTTTCCTCCAGTCTGGAAAGTTCTGGTACATAGCAAAAAAGAAAGAAAAACCCACATGGGGTCCGCTCTGCCCTGGGTTGTAGTTGTTGCTGGCCTCTGCCCCCTTCCCTGGGGAGCCCAGGGGTGCACAGCTGGGGTTTCCTCAGAGCTGGCCGGGGGGCCGGAAGTGCCTGGTCTGGGCCTGGCTCCTACCGGCCTCCCCCCCAGCCCCTTCCCACCACGGTCGGGGGCCGCTCTGGGAGGCCCCAGTCTGGACTCCCGCGCGGAGGGCTGGCACACCGGGCCGGCTCTGCTGCCCACCTGGATCAGTGCTCCTGTCCGGGGTGGCGGCTTGTCCCCCTTAACGCTCCTTTCGCAACTTCTTCTGCACAGCGGGCAGCGCCTGGGTCGTTCATCTGCATCCTTGGCTGCCTGTCCTGCTAGGACTGGTGCTGTGACCAGCTGGCCAGTCCTCCAGGGAGACCCCTTGGGCTGAGGCTCCTGGGTGAAGCCTCCTTGCACCGCCTCTCCCCTGCTGTGAACAGCACCTCCCAGCGCGGGGGTCGGGGAGACAAGCACTGTCAAGGGAAGGCCTGGGAGAGATTCCTGCGAAGCCACGGGGTGGGCCTCTGCCTCCTGACCCCGGGGCCAGGCTGTGCGGCTGCGCAGGCCGCTCACTGGTACAGGTGGGTGGCTTCGTGCCAGCTGGGGCATGGCAGGCGGGGGCCTCGGGGGCAGCTCTGACCCAGGATGTTCTGGCTGGAGAGGTGGGTGGGGAGCGCAGCACACGCCCTTGGGCCTGTCCTGGAGGCATGAAGCCCACCCCTCACGCGTGGCTGAAGGCCCCGTCCCTCAGGTGGACCGAAGGGGCTGTAATTGATTTCCAAGGGGCTTTCCCTCTTCCAGCTGATGCTGCCAAGGAGGGGAAATCGATTGAGCGCCGCCAGGGTCACCCGGAAACCAATTAGCTGAGGAACGGACAACAGACAGTAATTTAAACTCTCTCGAAGCTCCATCCTAACCCCCGAGGCCGGGCCACCTGCCAGGCTGGGCAGGGCTGGGGAGGGGTCTCCCACGCCCTCCAGAAGAAGGAGCTGATGGCCCCAGTTTCTAGCAAAGCCCCTGGTTAAAAACTCGGAGAAGAATGGGTCCGTGGGGGCTGTCCTCCTGCTCGCTGTAAATCGTAGGTGGCAGGGCTGCCCCCAGCCCTGTCCGTAATGAATCCCCAAACCAGAGCTTCCCACACTCTCCCTGCAGGGCCTTCCGTCCTGAGACGGGGATCAGCCCTGCACGCAAGCGTGCCCGCACATGTATGCGCGCTGTGTCCCCGCGGGGACAGGTGTGTGCGTGTCTCTGCTGTGGGGGCCTCTGCGCCTGGGGCGCGCTGATGTGCGTGGTCAGCACCGAGAGGACAGCCTGCGGATGCTCCCCACGCGTCCCCAGGCCCAAATCCGACACAGGACAGAACTTCGGGCCACAGCTAACCTGCGCGGTGGCTCCAGGTGGCCCAGCAGGACGACGCCACGCGATGCCACTGCCCCGGGAAGCTCCCGTCCTCCCCTGCGGGGCGGCGGGCCTGGGGGCCTGGGAGGGTCGGGGGAGGCGCGCTAGTCCCCTGGCGGGACCCTGGCGCCCCCCCGTGGCCAACGCCTGCCGTGCACCCGTCGTCCGCTTTTACCAGCACCGGGTTTGCACTCAAGTCGACGAGAAAAATCGATGTTGATAGGAAGATATTACTTTCTCTGCGGAAGCACGGGCGCGGAAAGGCTGGGTATCCTTCTTGCAGAAAACAAACGTCACCCGCTTCAGGAGCTGCAGCCCTCAGACCCCCGGGTTTCCATGGCAACAGCCACCCTCCCCACCTGTGCCCTGAGCAGAGCAGGTGCTGCGTCGGGGTCCAGCCTCTGCCCCGTGGAGGCGCGGCCACTCCCGGGGCTGACGCCCCTCCCCACCCATTTCCCCCACTGAGGGCAGGACAGACGCTTTCCTTCCCATTCCAGCGGCCACCCACCCCCTCTTGGCAGAAGGCCCCCTGCATTTGGGGGCTCTGCTTGGTGAGGGTCTTTTCCCTGGGGCTTGTAGACGGAGGGAGTGGTCGGCAGACTAAAGCCCCTTAAGGATGTCCGCGTCCTACTCTGGGGGCCGTGACTCCAGGGGATGTGGGCTAAGGGGATGTTGCACATGGCCCTGAGGCCGGGCGGCAGCTGCCTGTGACGTGGGGAGACTGTCCCCCAGGATCTTTAAAAGTGGAACACGGGGCAGAGAGTCCGAGTCCGAGCCACGTGACAAGAACAGCTCCTGGAGATAGAGATGCGGCAGACCCTGTCGCGGGGAAAGGCGGGAAAATGGAGTGCCCCCCTGGAAGTTCGTGAAGAGGCCTTGCTCACCCCTTGGTTTTGGCCCAGGAGGTGGCCGGGGCCTCTCCAGAACCAGTAGTGTCTGTGGTTCCAGCAGCCGGCTGTGGCGGTCTGCTGCAGCAGCCACGGGAGGCTAGCACAGGGGTGTCATCAATCTGGGGGGCTCACAGTGCTGCTCCCAAGGCCCGGCTGCTTTCTTTCCCAGCTGCCCCTTGCTGCAGCCCACAGCCGGCTGCGCGGAGGACCCACGTCTGTTGTTGCTGGGGCCCAGGTGCCTGTGCTGCGAGGGTGTGAGCATTCCTTCTAGAATAAGGACCCAGAGTCCCCCAGAACCCCTCACCCCGGCAGAACCCACCAGTGCTTAGTGGGCGCTGATTCCTCCAGGGAGGCGGCCAGCTCCTCCCGGGGACGCCCACAGCGGTGGTGATGGTGACCTAGCAGCCCCGGAATCACGTGGCCCCTTGTCTGCCAAGGCCGAAGCAGGGCTAGTGGCTCTGCGGGCCGCAGCGTGACCCGAGTGCAGTGGCGCCTCCTCTCACTGCACCCCTGTGCATCCACACCTCCCCATCGCCCCCTCCTTGGGGGCTGGTGTGCGTAACTCACCGGACCTGGGGTGCACCGCTGCCCCACGCAGCACCCCCACCCTTGGTGGTGAAGGTCTTCAAGCGTGCCTTGGGGTGAAGATAGCCCAGTTCTGCCACCACCCAGTGGACGTGGCTTTGGGCGAGTTACTTAATTCCTGACCCCACTTCCTGTCCCGGGGTGACAGGAACCGGTCCGCAAGCGGCGTCTAGGAAGCCATACCCACGGAAGAAGGATCCAGGACCCTTCATCGGGGTCCCACTCACTCTGCAGCCCGCCAACTCGCGTCTTCAGACTCCGGAGAGCGTCGGGTGGGCGACGGGGCTTCGCAGGGCTGACGCCCCCACGTGGGAGGCAACCCCGGACCGCCGGGTGGACCGCGTCATCACGGGGTTACGCGGGCCAGGGTCGGAGGGCGGGGAGGCGGACTTGGCCTCCGAGCCTCCGGAAGGAACCCGGGCAGCAGCCGGCGCACCGCCCGTGTCCACCTCCCGCTGCAAGGCGGCAAGTTGTGTCGTTTAAAACTGCCGGCGGGAAGGGGCCCGGGCTCGCCCACTCCCAGCGGCTTGCCTCTCGCCACACCCGGGCTGGAGCCGGTTCGGGAGGCCTGTTCCGGGACCGCCTGCGAGCGCCTGTGGGCGCGGAGCCTTCGGGGAGGAGAGGCCCCGCCCCCGCCAGCCCCGCCCCTCGGCCACACCCCGAGCCCACAAGGACCCCGCCCCGCCGAGCACCCCCGCCAGCCCCGCCCCCACAAGCTACAAGGCTGCAGACGGGTCACCTCTGCACTTGTTTATTGTCATGAACAGTTGTCTTCTGCTCTCACGTTCACTCTTCAATTCTCGTTTGGTAAAATAAATAGAGATAAACGAACCTTCAGGGCGTGCTCTGTGGAGCCCCGGTTAACTCCATGATTGGATTTTCGCGTGGGACCCGAGAAGACCCAGCCGGCCGGCGCGTGGGCGGTTCCGTGTCCGCACAGATGGCCGGGCTCCGCGGCCTGGAGTCCACGGCTCCCGACCCAGCCGGTGGGCCAGCTGCCGGGGGCGGACAGGTGCCAGGTGCCGGCAGCCCGGGAGCCCGTGCGGACCCCGTCCCGGAGCCGGCTCCCGGGGTGCACATGCGTCCTCCCGGCCGCGGAGCCCGGCGCCGCCCGGCGCCCGGGGCACGGCCCTGGTGTTGGCACAGCGCCGGCCGCAGCACGAGGGCACTCGCATTCCCACTATTATGGCCTCGTAGTGGCAGAATTAGTTAAGCTAGCTCACTCCTCTATCTGAATAATCTTGATTCCCAAGGAAAATGGAAAAAATGCCTTTCAGAATATCATCATTGTGGTTTTGTTTTTCAAGCGCTGTTTGTCATTGCTTAGTTCTCTGTTGTGCTTCCTGGGGCTAAACCATCCCCGTGGCTCCGAGGTCCTGCACGGACGCATGAAGACACACACGCACGCCTGTGTGTGACATGCACAGACGCCCTGACCCATGCCGAAGCAATCACCAAGAAACTTTTTTGCGTTACTCGCTGCAAGACACAAACTTCTGTTGCACCAGCGAGAGGCGTCCAAGATGGGCCACTGCTGACCCACAGACGCCCTTGGGGCTCCAGCTGCCCTGCACTGTGCATGCGTGTGATGCCCGTGCAAGCGAGGAGGCTGCGGGACTGCACAAGTGTGTACTCATGTGTCGGCTCGGGTGTGCAGACCACGGGCCCTGCACATGCGTGTACAGCCGTGTGGGAGGCCACAGGTGGGTGGCTGTCACCGCACCTGTCTGGGGAACAGCAGCAACTTGAGAGAAACAGGCCCTGTGGCCCAAGGCGGTGGCTGAACGGCCAAGGACCTGCCTAACCTGTCCAAAGCCACAGGCCCCTCCTGTTAGCGGGTCTGTGGTGAGAGGGGCCTGTGCTGGGAAGGTGGCCTGCGTGGCGGAGGGGCACTGCCAGTCCTTGCACCGTCTGGCCACGAAGGCCCCCAGTGGGTGAGGACTGGCGGTGGGCGGGAGGCTTGGGCTGTCTCCTACATGTGCCGGCTCTGTCTCTTGAATGCCCCCCTCTCCCAGCCTGCTTGGAAATGCCCCCAGGAGCGCGTGCGCAGAAAACGGCCCGGGCTAGCTTGCAGCCAGGGGGATGCAGCCCAGGCTGGTTCATGGCCAAGCGGTGGCCCAGAGACCCAGGTTGAGCCCTCGTGCTCCCTTGTCCACCAGGGTGGCTGAGCCCTGGGGAGCTGGCTTCTGTCTCGGAGCTTTTGTAGAGCCAATGCTCGGGTCCCTTGCAAAATAGAACAAGTGTGTTTCCCCCTTAAAAAATCTCAGAAGCAAAACAGGATGGGAAGGGTGCTGGGATGTCTGTGACTGTCCTCGGGCTGTCACACGGCAGGACTCCACCAGAGGCCCCTTCCCTGGGCTCCTGGGCGTGACAGCGGCCACAGACGGACAGACAGACGGTGAGGGGCCTCCCAGAGGCCTCGGCAGCAGGTCAGGACCAGTGTTCAGGGCGGCGTGGTGGATGCACTATGTACACGGAGGCCTGGCGGGGGGGCGCCCGCTATCTGGCGCGCTTCTCCACCGAGTACACGGAGATGAAGTAGTCGTTGCTCCCCACGGCCAGGTGAGGCTGCAGAGGAGAGCAGGGCGGGTGAGCGGGCAGGTGGCGGGCACGGCGCCATGCGGCTTCCTCGCCCCCACCCTGCTGCGGCTCTCGGCAGAGGCCCCGCACCCCGCCACAGGGACACAGGGGCTCCCCACAGCTCCCTGCAGGGATGGTCTGGGGACCCAGTGCCGCGCACCCGGGCGGACAGCCCCGTGCTGCACGGGGGCCTCTGGCGGAGCCCACGGACGCGTGAGCAACCGTAAGGGATGGGCTGCCCCTCCCCAGGGAGCACAGGCTGGGCGAGGACGCCCCGGCACCCGCCTCACTGCACGGCTTCTGCAGGGATGGCATCAGGACAGGGGCCAAAGGTGAGAGGAAGAGGGGGGCTGTCTCATGTCTGTGTACCCCACGACTCCCTGCCTGACGGGGGAATCTGGTGCTGCTTTTGGAGGCAGTGTGGGGGTCACGACCCTTGGAGACCCTGGGACCTGACAAGATCTTATTTCGTGCCGTTCTTGGACACAGGGCAGGAGAAGCAAGCCGGCCGCCTGTGGTGTGGGGCGGGGCCTGGCTGTGGCCCCACCTGCCCGTCCCCCCCCCCGTGTCCCGGGCGTGGGGAGACACAGACCCAGTGCGGGTGGAAGGCCAGGCAGCTGATGGCCCCGACGCGCTGGCCCATAAACCCGTCGTAGTACTTGATGTGGTTTATGAGCTCCCCGCTCCCGCTGTAGATGGCCGTGAACTGGTTCATGGAGCCACTGCACACGAGAAGGTCTGGCATGAGCCCTCCTGCCCGGCTGCGAGAGTGCCGGCCCAGGGCCGAAGCATGGGGGGCGGCAGGTGCGTCCACCGGGAGAGGGGCCCCCTCCGCTCTCACACAGGAACCGTCCCAGACACGGGGCTGACCTGCCCGCCCATCAGCCAGGCATGAGGGGTCCCACAATTATGTGGCTCCAAAGAGCTCTCCTTCCCAGGCATGGGGGGGTAGCGCCTGCTGTCTACACGGAGACCCGAGGCAGACTCTGGGTGCTCTGAGATGCTCGGGACAGGAAAGGCCCCTCATTTTCTTTTAGGGTTGGCACCTACCAGGCGATCAGGTTTGCCTGGGGGTGGATGTCGAGGGCCGTGAGCCCCTTCACGATCTGAAGGACGTTCACAGACTCCGGCATCCGAGGGTCGAAGAAGCGCACGTCCCCGTTGACACTGCCGGGAAAGGGTCGCTGCTGGTGAGGCCGGGGCGTGTCGGCCTCCGAGGGCTGGCTGCGTGCAGTTTGGGCCCACGCGCACACGTGCTGCTCGAGGCCAAGGCTGGCTGGCCCCCGAGTGCCCAGGAAGGCCCCTGAGGCACAGCAGGAGCCCACCCCACGGCCCCGGCAGCCAGGATGGGCACCAAGCCCCCGGACTCCTCCCCAGAGCCAGGACAGGCCCTGCCTCCGAGGCATGAAGCAGCGGTAGGCGACGACACAGGGGGGATGTGAGTTATTGGTTTCCTTTCCAGCCTGGAGATTAGACTTTGTGCAGCCCGGGCTGCAGTTACAAGACGGGAGGGAGGGGAGGTGGGGAGGCTGGGAGGCCAGGAGGACACACGTTGCCCCTGGAGGCCTCCTTTCCTGCCCTTGGTCTCTGGTGGGTGTCGTTCTAAGAGCTATGTTGGGTTTTTATACTACAAACAAGGAGAGAGCATCTCTTTGAAGAAATGGTGGCTTTGTGACAGTAAACTACATTTTGCTGTCCTTTTAACGGGCAAATAAATACTCGCTGCTCTCAGCACGGGATTTACCGGGCAGCAGAAAGGGACTTACGGGCAGATGACGCCCCCACGCAGCGGTCCCACAGTGACAGGCTGGAAGACGCCCGCCCCGCTCCCGCGCACACCCGCCCGCCGCCACGGAGCCTCCCCTTCCAGCGGGCAAGGCTCTCCCGTGGGAGGGCGAGTGTGGCCCTGGCCTCTCACTGGCCCTGACCTTTCTGGCCAGTTCCAGAGCGGAGGTTAATTACTGCCCAGAAATGCCATCCTTTCCCGGCTGTTTAAATACCAAGGACATATTTGAAATGGAGGAGAAAATAATGTTTTTACAGCAAACGGCTCGTGAATATTCCGTGCTCATTACCTCACGCTCATGATGTGGCCCTCGGGGTGCTTCTGGAGGTAGGCCTTCACCACCCAGGCCGTGTGCTCCCGGTACGTCATGACGCGGCTGCAGGGGAGGGGGACGGGGTCAGAGCCTGGAGGGCTGCAGGCCGCTGGCGCAGGCAGCACCGGAGCAGGCTGGGGAGCCGCTGTGACTTCGCGGGAGCGTTCACTTAAAGCCGTCAGGGTCTGCTCCGTCTCGGGGTCGGTGGCCTCCACCCACCGCTCACCATGATGTGGGGCCGCGGTGAGGCCCCCTGCGAGCACAGCAGTGCTGCCCCAGAGCCCCCCGGACAGGGCTTCACGCCGCGCAGCTCCCGTCCCGCGACTCAGGGTCAGGAATGAGAACCCCAACCGAGCAGCTGCTGAAGCAGAGACCCCTGGCGCAGAGGACACAAACCACGGGTCACAGCTGGGGTGCGCGGGTGCCCAGCGTCACCGCCCTCAGCGCCAGGAGGCCCCAGCCGCACCCTCGGGGCCGCGCCATGACCCTCGGCTCTGCGACTTCACTGCCTGCTCAGGGTGGCTTTTCAAAACGATGGCTTGAGGGAGAGAAGACTCACCCGTTCAAAGCGCACCGTGCATGGGTTTCGGTCGCACACAGCGTGTAAGGCACTTCCCCAGCCCAGAGAGAAACCCCGCTCCCCACCCTCACGATGGCGGCTTTCTGGGGTGCTGCCCGTTCTCTGTGGGGACCCTCCTGCAGAGAGCCTGCAGGGCGCGTGTAGGCCCACCCGGCACCGGCCCGGCCTCAGGTCTGTACTGGGAGACCCCCACCTGACGTGGCCTGACAGGGCCTCTGCAGCAAACAGCCCACCCAGTGGCTCATCCCACGGGGTCCCCTCAGCCCACGGCCACGTACCTGCCCACTTGCCCCTCCCTTGCCCCTGAAGGCCAGGCTGGATTTTCCGGGACAGGGTGGGTGTTAAGCACATGGCCCCAGGGGCCCCAGGAGACTGTGCTGTCCTTTACCAGCCGTGGGGCTCGGGCGAGTGACCGCCAGCTGGACCTCAGCTCCTCACCTGCCCACAGGTAACAGCACTTGCCCCCCAGTGCCTGGCCCCACCTGGCCCCTGGCCTAGGACTTGCCCCCAGTGCCCAGAGCAGTCATGACACGCACGTCGCTCAGTGCTGCGTGGTGCCCTGGGAGGTAGGGCGGTACTTGCCAGGCCCCCTGCCCTGCTAGTTTTCCCCTCCACGTGCCATGGGAATGTGGCCTCTGTGGGGGGTGCCCAGTGGGCTTTGGGATGCTCACTCTGTCTGGGCCCAGAAGCCTGGCGGCAACATGACCACCTTGTCTGGAGGGTGCTGGTGTTGGGGGGGGTGCAGATTACCATTCACTGAGCGCCATCCTCCGGTCGTAGACACGGATGGAGCCGTCGCCGAGGCCAGCCACAATGAGGGAGCGGTGGGAGTCGCAGGACAGGCTGGTCACGCAGCTGTCAGCGCCCGTGGGGATGTCCTGGGGCCAGGCACAGGGACTGTGGTGAGGCCCCCCCCAGTGGCCAGGCACACCATCACCCCTGGTCTGGGACCCCTGCCTTCTTCTCCACTAGGGAAGGCACCGAAGGCCCAAGGAGCTCAAGGGACCCGCAGGGGACCGGAGTTGAGTCAGGCTCACACCCGCCTGAGACCCCATCCCCTGTCCCCAGGGCTGCAGCCAGCACACAACTCTGGGGATGGGATTTTGGTGCCAATTAAACTTTCCAGTGTCTCCCTCTTTCCTAAAAAGGAAGACAAAGCACATTTTGGTAGGGACGGATCCTCCTAATTAGCTCAGGAAAGGGTCCAGGGAGTTCTGCCTCCATAAGCCGCCTCCTCGCCACTCCTCCTGGCGGCCGTAAATGCCGCAGAAGGGCAGGGGTGATGAATGCCTGGTAGGAAACAGCAGGACACAACAGGGGCCACAAGAGGGAAAGCACTTTCCCATCGTCAGGGGTTTGCTGCTCTCGGGCACACGGGGAAGAAATCCAGTATGGAGTCCGATCCGTTTAAGACGCAACAAGACGAGGGGCTGCAGCCAGCCCTCCAGGACACACCACCTGCTGAGAGGACTTGCAGGCAGGAGGGGGCCGGGGACAAGACCAGGGAGCCGAGCTGAAGACAAGCTCTGGGGACACGTTCTCCCGAGTAAGGGCTGCGAGCATCGGGTGTCCACGCTGCACCGGAGGGATGCAGGGACTGGCCAGCCCTGGGCCCCAGAAAGGACATGTGACAAAGGCTGACTGTGCCATTGCAGGACCTGAGCACAGAGCAGAGGGAGGTCACCTGTGCCTGGGCGGTGGGAGCTTGGACAACTGTGCCCCAGCCTCACGTCGGCTCCCCATCCCCAGCCCTCCCAGTTCAGCCTGGAGCCCACCTTCCTCCACTGGGTTCCTGTGTAACGGACGGCCTGGCGGGAGGCCCAGGGCGGGGAGGCCAGTAGGCCAGAGCTCCTGGGCCTCAAGCCACAGCCAGCACCATCACCTGAAATCTCGGTAGTCCCGAGCTGTCTGCAGCCCTACTGCCCCTTCCAGCATGTCTCTGTCAAAACCAATTCCCTCCTCACTCTGCTGATTACAGCTGGAAATGAAAGATGCTTTAAGAAGCACACAGATAATTCACCATTCCAGTTTAAAATTGTTCACCCTGCTGCTTTCTGATACTCCCTAATTTGCATGGATAAAATAATTTTGGGAAATAATTAGGATCAGCATAGGCTTAATCACGCTGCGATGCAGGGTCAAGTGTCACAATAAACGTGCATCAGGAGACAGCTAGCTCCCGCACACTCCCTCCCCGGCGTGACCCCTACTCCTGCTTCTCCTTGACAAGGGCCTGTTTGGCGGGGGAGCGGAGCTGGGAAGCCGGGCGGGGTGCTGTGGTTACCTGCACCTTCATCTCACGGTCTGTGTCCCAGATCCGGACGATCCGCACGTCCCCGGAGCTCATGAGGAGGCCAGTCTCCTGCTCCCAGTCCACCACCATCCCGGCTCCTGGAGAGACACAGACCACTCCAGCGTCACCATGGGAGCCTGTCCTGGGCAGCCACGCAGCACCAAGGAGCGCCACACCACCCACAGCCACGGCTGGATCTCCAACCCCACGGGAGCTCCAGGCTCCCGGTCTGGGTCAGGGCAGCAATTCGGAGTCTTCCCCGGATCCCTGCTCTGCCCAGGGGTCTGCCGGCGGGATAGCACCATCCTAGGGCTGTTTGTTCAAAATGCCCGTCTTCCAAAACCCCAGGGCACAGGGGGCAGCCCTGCAGCTTCAGAGCGGGCATGGAGACGCTTCTCTGGGCCACATCAAGGCTCAAGGACGCGGTTTCTCGGGGCTGAGCAGGAGCTCTGCAGAGGCCGAGTGGAGCGCACCGGGGGTGGGGTCCACGCTGGCACTGCAGCGTTCCTAAGGAGGCATTAAACCTCACCGGAGGGGCTCTACCTAAAACCAGGTTACGTTTTAAACATTCAGGAGAGATCCCATAGCCACCACCCAGATCTAACAGTGACTGGCGTTTCCTTCTTTTTGTTCTTTTGTAAAGAAGCAAGATTTTAGACCCGCGAAAGCCTCACTTGCCCACTCTGATCCTGGCTGAACCGTCCGAAGGCCGAGGGCATCTTCCCAAGCTGGGCCGTGTCCATCCCCCACCCAGGCGCACCTGTCCACACACGAGGACAGCTTCTGCTACCACCAATCTCACATGGGGCATTTTCTAGGAACCTGTGTTCCTCTTCCAGGTCATGTTGTGAGGACTCATCCTGCCCAGTAGGTTGGGGTCTGATTGACCCATTTATTTATCTGTTCTCTGACTCTGCAAACCGCGGCTGGAGTGGCCTCACATGGAGGGAGTCACCCAGGCGGGGGGCGCGCCCCACGGTCCCTAGGCAAGGCCGCATCTGCAGCCGTGGCAGAGACCCACACGGCAGGTTCCCCCAGACCCCGCGGTCGCTGGCGTTTACGGTACTCTACCTCCGCCAGACGCATGCGCTGCGACCTGCATCGTGATGCCAGGAGCTCTTCCTGGCCAGGGACACACCGAGGGTCCGGGCATGGCCAGCAGCAGGGAAAGGCGGACGAGTCGGGGGGGGGGGGTGTTCATGATGCGGGGGGGAGATGGCACAGGAAGCTCTCTGACCCAGAAAGGAGAGAGGTGGGTGGGTGCCGAGGGTCCCCGTCCCTGGGAAAGGGGGCTCTGAAGCCCCACTGTTTCAGACCCATTTTTACTGGACTTGATATATTTGGAAACATTGAGGACGGAGCGCCGACTTCTAACCTGGGCCCTTTGTGGCTCATGTCAGTCACGTGCCCCTCAGCACGTCACTTCTGAAGTCAAAACCCCAAACCAGCGCCAGGGGTGGTCCATACACATCACTCAACATGGGCTGCAGCCCTTCAGGAACCAGTTCAGAGACCGGAGAGTGGCCCTGGGCCAGCACCCGCTAGGACGCCCATGTGGCCTGCCCCAGCCCGTGTCCCAGGAACCACTGCCTCACGGGCCAGGTTAGGGAGGGAAATGGACCCCGCCCGCCTGTGAGCCTTCTGTCTGGGGCCCCTCACATGACGGGGCCCGACGCCCTCACGCAGTGGAGAACCAAGAGCACGTGATGAGCGGTGGATGGCCTTGCATCACGGCGCAGGGACGGCCATACAGCCGGGCAGCGCACAGCCTCGTATGGTGGGGGATGCACGACCTTCTACGACAGGGAACAGACAGGACTCAAAGGGAAGCTTGTCGAAGGCCCCGAAGACCCAAGTCTAAATGGGGCTAGAAGGTCAGGTGTGACCTGAGAGAAGGATGAAGCTGGACAGGCATGAGTTGATCACACGGTGGGGGGGGGCGGGCAGTTCGTCTGTCTGTGTCCAACTGGCCTCGGGCAAACCTACATGCTCTCTGGCCCCCAGGTCAAGGTGGGGCCTGGGTTTTCTGCAAAGGCTCCAGCTTCAAGAAGCATTCTTTGTAAAATTTGTAAAACTAAAAGTCGTTTGCTTTGTATAAACTCTGTGAGGGGTTTTAAAGAACACGCGAATTCCCAAGTCCGAAAGCACTGTGGTTGGACCACAGGCGCTGGGCGTCAGCCTGTAGGCCGCTGCCCTGGGGGAGGAGTGGAGGGGAGCATGGCGGGTTGGTGCCGGGCCACCTCTGCGCCCACCTGACAGCAGCACTCCCAGTCTGTCCCGGGAACAGAGCTTGGAGAGGCCGCTGCTAAGGCTTCTCTCCTGGCGGGATGGGCCTATTGTCCCACACAGCCGCAGAGCACGCAGGCCCCTGAGGGAGGACATGCGGCGTGGCCGACGTGGCAGAGAGCACACCGCCTGTGTGTTCAGACATCCTTGGCCGGCCCCTGGTGCTCGGTGTCCATGTAGTCAGTGAGGATCTGGAACAGTCTGGGGTCACGGGGACAAGCGGAGAGGGTATGGGGTGGGGAGGGTGACCCAAGGACGTGAGGCAAGAGTCGCAGCTGCTCTGCGCCGGGGGTGTGAGAAGCCGGCTTGCTCTGTTCTGTTCTGTACGGCCGACCCAGGCTTGAGGGAAGGGGTGGAGGGCACCTTCCTTCCTGACGCATCTTCTTCCTGGTGGATTCAACAAGGTGGGTCAGGGCCCACTCTGACGCTCTTGTTCTGACTTAATGGCCTCTCTGAAGACCCTCTCAGGTGCGGTGAGCTGGGTGCTGACACCCCGGGCCTCGGCATCTCCATCTGGCGCAGCGGCTCGGGGAGTGTGTCCGCTCCCACTGTGAGCAGAGGGAGTGATCGCGTGAGCTCTGGATCCCTGTGAACTCCAGACTCTGTGATGCCAAGCAGGTTCTGGGTAAAGTAGCAGGGAGCAAGTGTTGCAGTCAGCGGACTAGAAAGCTGTCTGTGCGCTGCATGCGGCTGGGTTTTCCTGAGTCCTGTGCACCATGTCGGGGAGGCAGACGCCGTGCATGTGAGACAAATCTGACCCTAGATAGGACGCTCAAGTGCCGGAAACGTGGTGAAAGCCATATTCTCTGACCCTGTGACCCTGAGACACACAGCACAGAGGGACAGCCCTGGACACGGAGCCCCCATCGCCAGGAAAGCCACTGCCCCCCCTCAACGCTGGTTTCCTGATCAGAAACACAGGCACATGGCGGTCCTGTCCCACAGGAGGGCCACAGAGGGTACAGATGGGATACCCACGAGCCCCAGTCTTCTGCACGGGATGCTTCCTACACAGGGGCCCCGGGACCCTCAGCCAGCGTGCAGGGCGCGTCCCCTCGGGGCCCAGGGACCTCGGCCAGCCTGCAGGCCGCATCTTTCCACCATCCCCATTGCAGTCAAGGACCTAAACTGTTTGGTAACTTTCAGAAAAGCAAACAAAAGGGAAGTGAGGTGGAGCCAGGACCCCAAATGAGCCCCCCCGTATTACTGCCTGGTTCTTCCCGTGGGGCCATGCCACCTCTGCCAGACAGCATGGAAACACAGAAGAATTCGACAACTCAGCTGTTTGCTCTCTTCTAAACGGATAGTGTCCTCAAAACTGGCCTCTGAGATGTGCACGATAGCCAGTGAATGGCCAGAGCCTCTTGCTGCCAGAATACCTGCACAGCGCTGGCCCGCTGGGGCCCTGGACCCCAGGCACGGCACACCCCTGTCCTTGAGAAGCCACGGCGCAGCCTAGGGGAGGCAGGGGAGGCCCTGTACGGGTGGGGGCACAGCCCAGACCGGGAGGCTGCCCCAGGGCCGTGGTGCTCTAAGGGGAGGTGTGAGAAACTCCCGCTGCTGGGACGCAGCTGGTGTGTTAGCTCGCAGGGTCAGAGCAACCTGTGCGGAAACAAACCTCCTGAGAGAGCCGGAATGCGGTTTGGGGGCCTTAGAGCCTAACCGCTCCGCTGTGTTGGACTGTTTGCAGGTGCCCCTCACCTAAGACAGCGAGGCTCCTGTCTGGAAGGGAGTCTCTCAGAGCTATACGCGACTGCGGGGACGAACGCAGGGCTCGACTCTGCACCCTGACCCTCCTCCACAGAAGGCCCTCCTGCTTCCGCCCGGCCTCCTCTTGTTTCCCGTGGGTCCGGAGTCCCAACCATGTCTCGCTCCCCAGAAATGGAGCGTGGCCACTGGCGTTCTCACCGACACCTCTTCCAGCCAGCCCCGCGTCTCCACTTCCACGCGGCGGGAGGAGCAGAAGGAACAAAGGTGCTGGCTGCATTTTAAGTGACACTCCTAAGATTCATCTTGCCCTCGAATGAAGTGCACCTCACTCCTGTAGGTCACTACCGCTGCAGGGGGCCTCCTCCTTTCTCTGGGCACCCTCACCTCTCCTGCCAGTGTCCTCCTGGGGTGGGTTGGCTTTCTGCGTTTCTGGGAGCGAGCAGGCTGCTGTGGGCTCCCCTTGCAAAAGGCCACCGCTGGCTCGCTCCCTGGCGGGGGAGGGGGGCGGTGTGCTGCAGGCTGGCCGGTACAGGCTCTGTGTACGGCCGGGACCCCGCTTTCTGCCCCTGGGCGGGGGGGAGTGCTGCAGGCTGGCCGGTGCACACTCTGTGTACAGCTGAGACCCCACTTTCTGGCCCTGGTGGGGGGAGTGCTGCAGGCTGGCCAGTGCATGCTGTGTGCAGCTGAGACCCCGCTTTCTGGCCCTGGTGGGGGGAGTGCTGCAGGCTGGCTGGTGCAGGCTCTGTGTGCGGCTGGGACCCTGCTTTCTGGCCCTGGGAGGGGGGGGCGGTGTGCTGCAGGCTGGCCGGTGCAGGCTCTGTGTACGGCCGGGACCCCGCTTTCTGGCCCTGGTGGGGTGTGTGCTGCAGGCTGGCTGGTGCAGGCTCTGTGTACGGCTGGGACCCCCGCTTTCTGGCCCTGGGCGGGGGGGCGGTGTGCTGCAGGCTGGCCGGTGTAGGCTCTGTGTACGGCCGGGACCCCGCTTTCTGGCCCTGGTGGGGGGAGTGCTGCAGGCTGGCTGGTGCAGGCTCTGTGTACGGCCGGGACCCCGCTTTCTGGCCCTGGTCGGGGGAGTGCTGCAGGCTGGCCAGTGCAGGCTCTGTGTACGGCCGGGACCCCGCTTTCTGGCCCTGGTGGGGGGAGTGCTGCAGGCTGGCCAGTGCAGGCTCTGTGTGCAGCTGAGATCCCGCTTTCTGGCCCTGGGAGGGGGGGTGGTGTGCTGCAGGCTGGCCGGTGTAGGCTCTGTGTACGGCCGGGACCCCGCTTTCTGGCCCTGGTGGGGGGAGTGCTGCAGGCTGGCCGGTGCAGGCTCTGTGTACGGCCGGGATCCCGCTTTCTGGCCCTGGTGGGGTGTGTGCTGCAGGCTGGCTGGTGCAGGCTCTGTGTATGGCTGGGACCCCGCTTTCTGGCCCTGGGGTGGGGGTGCTGCAGGCTGGCCGGTGCAGGCTCTGTGTGCAGCCGCATGGAGGTTTTTAAAAAGCTGAGGACTCCGGCCAGCGCAGCAAACTACAATACCCGAGCACACGCGACCACATTCCATGTTCCTGGGATGGCTGATCTCCCTGCCCACGGTGGGGTGTGGTGGGCGCTACCCGAGATGCAGACTCCTAACCCTGCCTGATTCTATCCTGGGGACAGGCTCTGGATGTACCACCCAATCTGAAACCCGCCAAAGAGGGGACTTCTTCCTCACAACGTAGATCCGCGGGGCAGAGATGGGTTAGGGTACCTGGAACGTGTGGTTCCATGACCCAGGAGCATCCAGGCCCAGCAGACAGTGGAAACGGACAAACACATTTTAGAGTCTGGATCTCTGTAACACCACGGTCGGCCCTCCGGACCCAGCGGCCAGGAAGTGAAGGACCAAAAACCTCATCTTCAGGCCCACCACCTGCAGGGTGGGCTGCAAGCACGAGTGCCTGGGTCAGGGCAGGGCGTCATGGGGCGTCAGTGCTGCCAGCATGGCCGGGGTGGTGGGGTCTGTGGGGCAGACAAGCCTTTGCTCTCATCCGAGAAAACCGAGACAGAGGCGGAAGGACACGGTGACTGTCAGTTCATCATCCCCGTCAGCACGTGACCTGGCCTGAAGGGGCCCAGGCAACACAGAGGAGGCCGTGTTGGGGCCTTAGGTGGCAGAGATAGACATGGGTGACTATTTTATTCCTAAGATAATTAAAAAATACAGTGACATTTTAAAGCACCCACAGAGACAGTGTGCCCGGAGCTGCCCGTACTGCACGAGGTCACCTACCAAGGTTGGCGACTCCCCAGGGCAGGCGCTCAGACAGAGGGGAGAGAAGGAGCCACAGCAATGACTGGCCGTGAAGAGCATGGCCACCCAATGTCGGGACACAGACAAGGCCACATGGGAAGTGGACGGAGTCGCAGCAAGGCCAGGCTGGCAGGGCAGGGGCAGGAGGACTGAGCCGCTTTCCCTGTCCTTTCAGTGGCAAGACCACGCACGACCCCACGGCTGGGTGTCTCGGGAACCCAGACCTGACAGACTGTCGACGTGCAGCGGCAACACAGCGGGCCCATGAGCGGAGAAGAGCCCGCCACCAGGGCGGCTCCCGCCCTGGCCCCTGAAGGACCGGCCTGCGGGATGGCGGCTGTGCCCACCCCACAGGCAGCAGGCAGAGCCGGCCGGCCGCGCCGCAGCCACACCAGCTCAGCTCCGAGGGCACCTCTGTTGGCCCCGCGAGGGCCCGGCGAGCGTCCTCGGCCTCCACCATCCAGACAGGCACACCTGTGTGCCGCGACGCTCTCCTTGCCCACAGGGAGTTAGTCTGGGCACAAAGAGCACAGAACACAGGTTCCCTAGGCCCCCAGTGGCGCGTCCTTTCCCAGCCACAGAGGCTGCGAGCTAAGGGGAGGCTGGGGCAGGTGCACGCCTCAGACGGACCCCGTCTCCTGATGGGGAAGCACTTCATGGCAAGCGGGAGAAGGAAGCCGGCTGGCTTACGGTTTGGGGAGTCTGAAGGCGGCCTGGGGGGAGCCACCTCTAAGGGGGATGCGGGTGGCTGGGCCCGGCAGCCTGGGGCTGTGCCACTCCCAGGGAGGACCCACCTCTGGTTGTGGGCAGCATGTCCGAGAGCCCCTGCCAAGCAGTCACCATCTCTGGGTTCTTTTCCAAATCTGCGAAGTTCTTCCAGACTCTGATGGCACCATCATCTTGGGGAGAGAAGGGCAGGAGGTGAGAACGCAGGCCTGGCTGCTGGGGCACACGGAGGAAGGCCCCGGGTGACAGGTGACGGTGCCACGAGACAGGAGACTCTGCATGTCTCCCGTGAGGTGGCCCAGTGTAGGAGCAGTGGGGCCGGTTCCTGGGAGGCCCATGTCCACCCAGGCAACCTCAGACTCTGGTCCGCAGGGGACGCCGCAACAGGGACACAGTGGGACCTGCCGCTACCCTCGACCTCTGACCTCAGGTGGCCACCCTTCCCTCCAGTGACTCAGTCGTGCCAAGTCAGGCCTTCGGCCGCACCCCTTCCTGTCTCTGCCCCACACAGGTGGGCCCTCAGCTTGTGGCCTCGCAGGCTCCCCACAGCAGGAGGCAGGCTGGCCGCCCCTCCCTGCGCTGACACTCAGCCCAGGGCCTTTGCGCTCTTCCGCATGCCTGAGTGGCGTGAGCGTGCAGCTCTACCCCGTGTCCTTCCTCCTGGCATTGCTCACAGCCACCCCAGACCCCGCTCTCCGACTCACCAGCCCCTCATGTGTGGCCCTGAGGTGACTCCCGCCTGGGGATGGCACCTGCCTCATACCACGGAGGGAGGACGAGGTCACTTGAATGTCTGCAGGGCTGCATCCCCACCTATGCCCGTCCCGTCCCTGGTCTCTGTGACAGTGAACTTTCCCTGCTCTGGAACCCAAGCCCTTGTGTTCCTCCATCGGGACCCCCTGGGGACCCTCTCCTGTGCCCGCTGTGCCGGGAAATCACCCTCTCCCCACCTCCTCGGCGCTCAGAGGTGCTCAGTGTGACCTGTCCTACAGCCTCCGCTGAGCCGCCCTGGCTTCCCCCTCCCCCACTGCCCCGGGTGCTCGTCCGCCCCTCCGCCCGGATGCCTGCAGCGGAAGGAACGGCTGTGGCTCAACTTCATCTGGTCCTGAGGTGGCACTGCCTGGGAGGGAGGCTGCCAGCAGGACCTTTCCCCACGGGCACAGCCTTCACAGTGGGGGCCAGGAACCCTCTGAAGGAAGGGGGAGGCAGCGTTCCAAGTACAGTCAGCTCAACTATGTCGATGGCTCAGAAGCTCAGGCCTAACACGGGCCAGGCCAGGCCAGGCCATGATGGGAACATGCCCAGGACAGGACGGGACAGACCCAGGACAGGGCAGGGACAGGGCAAGCCATGACGGGAACATGCCCAGGACAGGACGGGACAGACCCAGGACAGGGCAGGCCATGATGGGAACATGCCCAGGCCAGGCCAGGGACAGACCCAGGATAGGACAGGACAGGACAGGGCAGGCCCAGGATAGGATAGGGACAGACCCAGGACAGGACAGGGACAGGCCCAGGACAGGGCAGGGACAGACCCAGGAAAGGACAGGACAGGGCAGGCCCAGGATAGGACAGGGACAGGGACAGGATAGGACAGGACAGGGACAGGCCCAGGATAGGACAGGACAGGACTGGGGTAATGCAGGGAGCCAGCCTGCATGCCTACCTTGGCCCTCCTCTCCCTCTTGCCTTGTGCACCCCCTTCGCCTGCCTGCCTGTCCCACCCCAGGCCTGTCATCCCTGAAGGAGGTGCAGTTCGACCAACAGTGACTTCTCATCACCCACAAACAGTGGGATCTCTTCTTAAAACAGCTAAAGGAGCCGGCTGTCACCCGGGCTGGCTCACTGGGAAACCCATTGCCGGGAGGGGTAAACTGGTGACATTTCAGACCCAGAAAGCGAGCACGAGGCCCAGCACTGGCAGCGACCTGCCAGGGCGCAGAAGCCTGGCCTGAAGAGGAGCTGGATGCGTGGTAACCAGCCGGCAGTGAGGGCGGGAGACCCCGCAGGGGCCGAGGCAGCACCTGCCTCCCTCACCCTCTGTGCTCCAGGACCACCCCCCCGCCCCTGCCTTGCCTCCAAGGGCATCACAGGGGCCACAGGGACAGAGGCTGACAGGGCCTTTCCTGGTCAGCAGAGGCCTGGGCCCCAGAGGAGGCACTGGTCACCTGCTTGCCTTGCTGTCTGTGGGGAAGCCTGTTCCCCAGGAAACCTCCTGCCTTTGCTGTGAGCAGTGCCCTTTGCCCGAGGAACCATCAGGGTCAGCTGTGTGTGAGTATGTGCCCCGGCCCCGCATGCCCCACTCACCCGTGGCCGTGAGCAGCAGCGAGCAGTCCTGGCCGTTCAGGTACTCCATGGCGGTGACCCTGGTGTACCGAGGGTTTCCGTTGTGGAAGTAATCCAGCTTCTCCCCTTTCTCCCAGTCCCAAAAACTTTGGGGAAGGAGAGAGGAAGGTCGGTCATCAGGGAAATGCAAACAAAAGCCACAGGGCGATCCCCCCTCACACCTGCCAGGGTGGCCACTAGCAAACCCACGGAGAGCCACGAGCTCTGGGAGGATGTGGAAAAACAGCCCACGTGCACGGCTGCTGGGCGTCGGTATGGGGGCCCCCAGGGGGTCGGTCACGGCGGTCCCACCGCTGGGTGTGCTGAGACATCAGTCCATCCACGTCACAGCAGTCTGGTTCACAGCCGCCAATGGAACGGCCATGATAAAGACATGGGCGCAAAGCAACAAAGAGGACACAGCGCTGTGTCTGGGAGACACAGAGCGAATGAACAATATCCCTCAGCACTGTTATAATTTTAATTATTAAGAATACCTGACCGTCTACAGAATCTTTAATAAACATTTCTCTTTCTATTTTAAAGGGAGCTGTTAAAAATACAAATGGGTGGGTGGCACGGAGCAAATTAGAATCTGAGATAAAGTTCAGCTCCTTCGGTATTGAACAGAAGCTGTTCGAGGGCAGACATCAAAGACTCCGTCCTCCATGCTGATTTTTGCTTTGTGGCTTCCTTTTCTAACAAAATCAAACCCAATAAATCACCAAGCCAGACTTTATTCTACTTTATGTTTTGCCTTCCTCTGAGTTAAAAATGGACATATGTTTTACAAAATAAAAAAAAAGGCTGACCATACGAACATACTGAAAGAACAAATGTGGAAATGACCCACGTGTCCATTGCTGGATGGACTTTAGATAAAGCGTGGTCCATCCACACACGGGGCTGTCACCGGCCTGCATGGGGGGACATCCTGACACCTGCCACAACGTGGCCGGACCTCGAGGGCACTGTGTTCAGTGCGAGGGGCCAGACACACAAGGGCAGGTGAGGTCCCTGGGGCCTCAGATCCGGAGACAGACAGTGGATGGCGGGCGCCGGGGGCTGGGGGAGCAGAAGGCGGAGTAAGTGACGAATGGCGACAGACTGTCGGTCTTACAAGACAGAAAGAGCTCTGGAGGCGGACGGCGGTGGCGGCCGTGCAGCAGGGTGAATGTGCCTGGTGCCCCGGAACAGCGCACTTACACACGGTTACGGTGCTAAATTTTGTGTGTATTTTGCCAGGATAAAGATGCTAAATTTTGTGTGTATTTTGCCAGGATAAAGAAAAGAGGAAGAAGAAACAAAGGGGGGGAACACCCCTGATCTCCTCCCCCACGAAGTGGGTACGTTCTCCATGGCAAAAGGGCAACGCCTGTCACAAATTAAACTTGGTGCCTTACTGCTAGTTTCTTCACAGGTGGTAACAAGGGCTCAGCCCTCGTGCGTGCATCTCCAGCACGGTGCAGTTTCGAGGAGCCCACCGTGGGTACTGGCGCCAACGCCCCAAGCTCCTGTCACCACCCCGCCCATTTCTCCGTGTGTTCCCGAGCCCTGCCCCTCGCAGCGGCCCGGAGGGCTCGCGGGGCGTGGCTGTCCCCAGCTGAGACACAAGCGCCCTGCGTACCAGATGCTGTCTTTGTCAGCCACGGCCACACATGGTGTAAAGGGGTGGAACTTGACCACGGAGGGGACACCGGGATTCCTGTTGAGAAATATCTGGTCGTCCAGTTTGGCGATACCTGCCCAAAGAGACACACAGCGATGGGCCTCAACGTACAGCACCCGGGATGACGTCGTGCTAGCACGGCCGAAGCCGCGCCTCCCGTTTGGGGACCTGGGAGGGCACGGGGGCACACAGGCCAAGCAGGTGTCGGACGAGGGCCTGGCTCCCCGACCGCAGCGTCCCCGCCCCCCCACAGCTCCCAGCACGAGGCGGATACGCGGCAAGTTTTCAGCCAGGGCCTATCAAGTCTACACACGACGACGCACGAGCCGACCTCAGACAAGTGCGATGCGGTAGGAGTTTATGAAGACAGCGGAAGGGCCGCCATTTCCAGCTCAGCCCCAGGTGGCAGCATGGGGCACACACGCAGCTGAAGTCCTGGTGGGCCCCTCGGAAGGGTGGTCCCTAGTCTCCACAGATCGCAGGGGAGCTGAATGGGGATTTACTCACTGGGCCCCAGGAAAGAGGCCCCTCGGGGCTCTGAAGGAGTTTGTTTTAGAAAAACTATTAAAAGAGGCTAAAAAGGCCAAGAGACCAAGACAGGGTTAGATGCGTTTTTGGTGACGAACACGTGGCTGATCCTGAACAGCCAGGGGCACAGGGCCCTGCAGTGTCGTGGCCTTGGGCGCCGGCCTGGCCCCAGGGACCCTGGAGGGTGCTGGCGCTGGCCTCACAGTGATCCTGGTCCTTCACAGCTGCCCCCTCCCTGCTGAAACAGCAAACACTGAAAACCACCTGAGGACAAGGTTGAGGGCCCCAGAGGTGGTGCCCACGGCGGCGGTGACATGCTCTTACCCAGAGACGCCCTCACCCTTGGCCGCGGGTGTCTGTGGAGGGGCCCAGACCGCGGGCTGCTGGGAGACACTGGGGACACCCGGCTCCCAAGTCAGGGTGCACTGCGCGTATGTGACAACATGGTCCTGCTGGCTGAGGCGGCCAGGGCGATGCTGGGCACAGGTCACAGGGCTAATCTACGGGCATCATTTCCCTTTCTCATCGGTGCCCCGCGGCTCTCAGAAAGAACACTGCACACTGACTGCGGACAACGCACGGGCGGCTGAGCGGGAGAGTGGTGTCACCAGTGTCCCCTTCTCTGGTGGCCGGGTCCACCGCACAGACCTCTGCATCTCGAAGTCCCACTGGCTGACATCTCCAGTGGCTGCGTCCAGGAGCTCCCCCTACTCTGTTCTAACAAGGAGGCATCTCTTTCCCGCAAAGACCGGAAAAGAGAACCCCTGACCCTGGTTTACAAAGACAGTCATTTGCTTTTGTCCAGAGAACCCAGCTGTTTCTCAAGAGCCCCCAGCTCTGGTCCGGCCCCCAGCCCTGAGTGTGGCTTTGCTCTTGTGGCCAGTCTGCCTCCAGATGCCTAAGCGTGGGTGGCAGACTCGGCTTCCCTGTGGCCCGTGGAACCAGGGTCCTGAGGAACAGCAGACTCTCGAGAAGACAGTCTCCCGATGCCCTAATTCCCAGAGTGCCCGTCAGGCTCTGGCAGCTCTGTTCTCTCCTCGAGAAGAAAGCCATGGGGCATGGCAGGCCCTGGCTGCGTGTGTTCGGGTGCTGACGGCCAGGCCAGCAGACGCCGAGTTCCGGAACACCAGAGCGCTTTAAATCCAGCTGTCAACAGCCCCGTCACGGAGGCACAGAGCTACGAGCAGCCGAGACTGGCTTTCAGCAGAAGGGACTGTACGCACTAATGAAACACGGCCCCGAGGCAATTTACGGGACAGCGCTGAACACAGGGACAGCTGTGCACGGAAGCGGCCTCTAGAGCGGCCGCCTGTGCGCCTGCCCAGCCGAGCACGTCTGCAGGACAGCCTGTCTCATGGGCTCTTACCCCCGACTTGAAAAAGGAACCCATCACAATCATCACAATTTTAGAGAAGAGAAAGGCAAGGTCAAACAGTCAACAGAATGGCCGAGAGTCCGTGACCTCCCTCTGTGTGGGGACCCGGGCAGCTTCGGTCCACCGTCTGGTCGGCCCAGTGACTAGGGCTGCGCTGGCTCCTCAGAAGACGTAAGCTCACCCCACGTCTCTGTGCACCCGGAACCAGGGACCGAGGCGGCACCCCCCAGAGAGAGGGGGAGGAGAAAGGCTGCCTGGCGTGCCCGTCCCCATCCCTCCCTGCCTCATGCCCAGGGCGTGTGGCTCAGCCCTGCCCGCAGCCCCTCCGTGGCCGCTTCAGCGCGGGTGAGGCTGGGGGCACGCAGGGGGCGGTTTGGCATCTCTTGGCAAATCTGGTAAAGGTTTGGTAAAATGTGACTCAATACAGCTTCGGTTGACAAAGAGTGATTATCCTAAGGACAGGTGGGGGCCAGCTAGACACAAATGGGGCCTCCTGTTTGTCTTGTGTCCCCAGAGAGAGTGCAGGGCTGGGGAGTGGTGGGGGGGCTTGCTCCTTCCCCTCTGGAAATGGCAAAGTGCACAAGCCATGAGCCTGAGAGAAGCTGCCAGCCAGCTGGGGGCAGAGGGCTTTGGGGGGCTTCTGGGGCCCAGGGTACGCCCCCAGCCTCAGGACTCCCAACCCCCCACCTCTCCTTGAGGAGGGCCTGCACCCCGTCTACACCCCACCAGCCCCGTACCACGGTTGGCGGGGCATCCGCCTCACCGAGGGCCCTCGGAGGACCTCGCCCTCGCGAATTGAGGAGGCTTACCCTTCTGGATGAGCTGTCGCGCCTGCTGTCTGACGCGCGTGTTGCGAAGAAATCGCCACTCCCGCTCCTTGCGGATCTGACTCTCCAGGTCATGTTCTTCTGGGATCTTCAACAATAAAAACACCGCGTGAGCTTCGGCGGTGAACAGACAGTTACAGCCACCTTGTTTTATCGCATCTCAAAGACGCTGCGTTTCTCCCTAACGGGAGATCTGCGGCCGCCCTGCGCCCAGCACGCCCGTGGGCACCATCATCCCAGCAGCGCCTGCTCACTTCGTGTCTCCGTCACGCTTCGGTGACTCTCACATCTCACACTGTTCGTTATCAGTGCATTTGCAATGGTGACCTGCGGTCAGTGATCACGACTCTGAAAGTCCGCATGACGGAAAGCATTTTACAGCCATGAAGAATCTGTTAATTAGGGCCCACATGCTGTTTTTTCAGACATGGTGCCCCTGCACGCTCAGCGGGCCACAGCGCAGGGCGAGGGTGACTTTGATACACACCCGGAAAGCAACGCACATGCCGACTCGTTCACCGTGGTGCCCTGGACCTAAACCTGCAGTGTCTCCAAGCACCAACCAGACAGAAAGGACCCTGTCCCCGAAGAAAAGTCTGGGTTCTCGGGTCTGGTCAGAGCGCCTGCTGCCCCGCCGGCAGGTGCACAGTACGACCAGCGGGGGCCGCCGCACAGTCAGAAAGAAGCGTGGGACCTCTCTCCCTCGGTGGGGGCTGCTGCGTCTGGAGGCTGAGAGGGCCACCAGTGAGGGCGGCTGCAGGATGGCAGCCGAGACTCAGGGATACCCCAACCCTGGAGGGACATGCGCTGCCCTGCTCCTAGGAGCCCAGCACCCTGACGGGCAGCAGGGCGGTCATCTCTAAAGCAGACATGGAGCTTTAGGGAGAAGGAGCTGATGGGATTCTGCAAGAGGGACCTGTGGGCCTGAGCCAGGCCAGCTGGAGGCTGACAGCACATTGAAAAGAAGGTGGGTGTGCTCAGGGACTTTTGTCTTTTTTTCTCTCTCTGACACCATAGAACTGGGGCTTTTCGCTTGAAGAGAAAGGGGCTTGGGACAGCGACACAGGGGGAAGCCGGCCGGGCCCCTCGCGGGTGTTGTCAGGAAGGCGCCGAACTGCTCAGTTCACACGAGCTCCCAAGCACCCTGCACTCTCCCCACCGAGCCACAGCTTCAGGGACTGAGCTGCGCGCACCAGTCTGCTCTCTGACCCTTGAGCAGAAAGACCCGTGTGTGCACGTGGGTGTCTATGAGAGGCCTGCCTCTGGCCATGAAGCCGGCACTGAAGTCTCCTTGTGCAATAAAGGTCTATTTCCTTAATCCTCACACGTCGTCAAGTAAACTGGATTGACTCGGACTCCCTGCTTGAAAACGCGGGGCTGTGAAGTCCCGAAATACGAAAGAAATGAAACAAACAAGAAATAACCCTACTTACTCCTGGCTGAGCCAAGCAGCTGAGCGGACGGTCGGCGAGAAAACAGCGCACGGGCACAAACAGCCCACACTCGGTATTTACACACTGTTTCCTCTGCTGGAGAAAGCACCGGATGACAAACAGCGAGTGTGGCCACACGCAGGTTCTCCTGCACAGGCACGGCCGCGAAACGAGAGGTCTGCACGCGCACAGGAGCCCCGGTCCTGCTCTGGGCGGCTGCGACATGAACGTCTGTGCCGGGAACGCTCCACGCCATCCGATTACGAAACAAACCACCCGACCTCACTTCTGGGGCCCACGGGTCTCTCCTGCCAGCATTTCCTTGCTCTGCTCCTTTTTTTCCTTAAAAATCACAACCCCACACCTAACAAAATAGCAACAGCTGCAACAAGGACGTCCAAACATGGAGATGACATGAAAAGATGGTGTCAGCCTCCACAGAACACTTGGTGGTTTGGAGATAACCCCCCCAGGGGCAGACGGAGTAGATAGCGGGTTTCTAACAGCTGATTTTGCTTGTGACAACCTGGAGCTTTTATTAGAAAAGAATGGCCAATGGCCAGTAATGTTGAGCGACAAGAACAGCCCCAACAGACAGAAGGCCCCTGCAGGGCCAAGACATGGCCCTCTGATGCAGTCTGGTTTCCGTGGGAACGCACCAGGGGAAGCACAGAAGGTGCTCTGAGCAGGAGGGGCAGGATAGGATGGGCACGGAGCTCCTGGATGCACGTGCCCCAGGGCCCAGGCACCCCCTCGCGCAGGCAAAGGACCAGGGGCCCAGGGACAGACCTGGGGACTCCAAAGGACACAAAGCAGCAGCTGTAAGGATAGGTAAGAAGGTGTGTGGACGTGCAGGACCCATGCAGCCCGACCGATGGATGCGTGGCCCAGGGCTCCTGCCTCGGCCGGGGGCTGTCATGTCCCCGTGCTTTTCTGACAGGAGCATGGTGCTCCCACGGCAGCGTCCGCCGGAGTCCACTGTGTCTGCCCCCACGGGCATGCTGAGTCACCCAAGGACAGTCACAGCTGACCTGCACACGGCTCCGCAAGCATGGCAGGCATCCGTCTGCGGACAGTCTGCTAAGACCCACCGGGATGAAGCAGCAGGATGGGGAAGCGTGGGTGTGGAGCAGTCTGCACGATGAGGGCCATGACACCTCGGTCCCAGCAGCTCCTGGATTTTACACAGAATCCAATTTCCACCCTGAAGCTTCCCGGGGATGCAGGGCCGGGCCTCAGGCCTGGCTTGTTCCTGGAACTGGGGGCAGGGATCAGTGGGTCCCCCAAAGGCAAAAGGGGGATAGACCCTGGGAAAGGCTCGGTAACTTATGCTAAATGCTCAGACCCCAAGCTCCCTGTTTCTACCCACAAACAAGGCCTGTTCTGACAACACAACCCAGTGCCTCTGGACCTGCTTTTCACGATGTTCTGATTTTTCCGGTTGTGTGACAACAAGCCCCCCATCCCCGCCACAAACAAGGACGTGGGCTCTGGCGCACAGAGAGGTGGTGGGTGCTGGCAGCAGGCGTGTGGGTGACACGGCACCCTCTGATTCGGCCAGGCCTGCTCTGTGCTGGCGCCCTGTGGCCACTGGCAGGAGGAACTCTGAGGCTCGGCTTGGGTGCCCTGTGCGCACTGGGGCGCAGACGTGGGCACCTTCGCCGTCCGACAGCACTTCCTGGGAAGCGTCGGGTCGACGGAGGTGGAGTCCACGTGCAGGACACCCACCCTCTCCCAGTGGAGAACAGAGCCTGGCCCTGCTCCATGGCTCCTCTGTGGTCGGCCTGCCCCAGCCCACGCCTGGCACCTGCCCTGCTGTTCTGGCTTGGCTTTTCTGGAATGTTAGGTAAATGGCTCTCACGGTGTGCAGTCTTTGTATCTGGCTTTTTCAACGGGCCTAACGCTCGAGGTTCATCTGTGTTGTGCGTGTACCCGTTTATTTGGAAAACCTTCTCAGGTGACTGGTATTTCTCTGTACGAGCCCATCACAGCTCATGCGCCAGATGAAGGACATCTGGCTTTCATCTCATTTTCAGCGAGGATGAATAAAGCCACTATAAACGGGCACACACAGGTTGTCATTTCTCCCAGGGGATGTCCGTCCAGCAGGGGTGCTGGGCTGTACGGTAAGTGTGTGTTCAGTTTTATAGGAAACAGCCAAACGTCTCCAGGGCGTCCGTGACACTCGTCCTCTGCACATGGGGTGACAGTCTCAGCTGCTCTGCGCCCTTTGTCAGCACTTGCCACTGACGGACTGAGACGTAAGCCATCGTCTGGAAGCACGCTCGTGTCTCCCGTGGCAGCTTGAGCCCCCAGTGACCACCTGCCTTAACGTCCCACACCTTCTCCGTGCTCCTTGCTGTCTGCACACCTTTTTGGTAACCGTTTGTCCATTGTTTTTAATTGTGTTGTGTCCTTCCGTATGGAATTTTGGGAGTTCTTTCTGTACACCAGATGCGAGATTTTTTTATCAGATATGCACTTTACAGTATTTTTCTCCAGGCTGGGGCTTGTGTTTTCATGTTCTTAACAGGGACGTTCACAAAGCAGTTAATACGATGAAATCCACTTACCATTTTTTTTCTTGTGTGGCTTGTGCTTCTTGTGCTTCTCAAAGACCCACTGCCTAACAGGCCAGAAGGGGCTTCTAGAAGTTTCCTAGCTGTAGGCTTCACAGCAGGAAGAGATGCTCTTGGAGTTGGTTTCTGAATATGGTGTGGGAGATGCAGTGACGTTCTTTTTCTGGGCAAATGGCTGTCCAGTCCCTGCAGCACCACTTGCTGAAAGACGGCCCTCTGTCCGTAGCTTTGTGGAAGATCGGTGGGATGTGCCGCGGTTCCGTCTCAGGACTCCGTCCTGCCCCCCTCCCCCGTCCCTGCGTCTGCCCTCCCCATTCCACTCCTGCCTGACGTCACGGTGACTCTTGAAATCACAGGAGTCCTCCGACTGTGCTCTATGACAAAACTTCTTTGGCTATTTTAGTTTCTTTGGTTTTTCCCATAAGTTTTAGAACAGGCCTGTCGATTAAATCAAAACCTGTTGGGCTGTTGAGTCGGGTGGTGTCGACGTGTGCGCCAGGTTAGGGAGACCCGACACCTTCACGTCACTGAGCCCTCCGGCCCACCAGCGCACCTCCCCTGGTCAGGTCTCCGTGAATTTCTTTTGGTGGTGCTTTGTATTTTTCAGCATTCGGGTCTCGCATCTATTTTTTGTTTTTTAAAAATTTATAGCTAAGTATTTAATGTTTTGGGGGGTGCTATTACAAGTAGTTTAATTTCAATTTCAGTGGTTCATGTAGAAATACAATCAGTGTTGGCATAATGACCGCGTATCCCGCTGTCTTGCTGACTCCTCTATTCTAGCCTCATGTAGACTATGTGGGATTCCTGAGTACACGGCGGTGCCGTGTGAGCAGGGAGAGTTTTATTCCCCCTTTCCGCCTGCACGCCTCGTCCTCTGGTAGGATGACGAACAGGAGCGGTGAGGTCAGAGCCTTGCCTTCGTCCTGGGTTTCTCTAAACACCCCGTCTTCTGCAGTGGGATGGACAGCCGTGGGTTCTCAGGCGGGTACGAGGGTAAGGAAGCTTACCTCTGGTCCTCGTTAGTAGAGAGTTTTATCATGAAGAGTTGCTGAATCTGTCAAACCCTCTTATTGCGGCTACTGGGATGCTGGGAGTTTTTCTTCAGTCTGCTGATATGTTCAATCACACGATTAACTTAAAACATTTCAAACACCGATCGAACTTTGTGTTCATAAGACATAATCCAGTTGGTCAGTGGTGTCTTGTCCATTTTATACTTTGCCGTATTTGGTCTGTTAATACGACGATGGGGGTTTTGACGCCACGTTCACGAAGGACGTTGGTTTGTTGTGTTTTATTCCTGTAAAGTCTGACTGGTTTTGGTATCACAGTAATGCTGCCTTCACACAACGAATTGAAACTATTCGCTCCTTTTATTTTCTGTGACAGACTGTGTAGAACTGGTATTTTTTTCCCTTACATGTCGGCAGAATCTGCCAGCGAAACTTCTGGAGCTGGCGCGGTCTTTTCTTTGCTGGATGCTTTAACTGCAAACGCGTCTCCCTTCACAGATGCAGGACTAGCCGCGTTCTCTGCTTCACGTGGAGTGAGTGCTGGTGGCTGGTGTCTGTCACGGACTGTGTCTACTTCCGCCAAGTCGTGGCGTCAGTGGCTGTAACGTCGCGAGGCTACTCTCTGTGTGCCTGTCCTCAGCCAGCTCCATCCCGTCCCCGTTCCCGCAGCTCCGCAGCAGGGTTTGAAATCGGGAAGCTCGAGCTGGTTATTTGGTCTGTCCTTTACAACGTTCTTTGTCCTCAGCGCTGTTCTGGGCCTCCTGCGTTTCCATCTACTCTTAGTCTCAGCTTGTCCGTTTCTGCACAAAAATGGCAGCTGGGTTCCTTCATGTCACAAGAGAGCCTGCTCCAGAACATAGTTCTTCCTGGCCATGCAGACCCGAACAAAATCAGATGGTGAAGTGACAAAAAGCCAAAACGGTCCTGGCTGCCACGTGGCGGGGGACCCGGTCCCCCCAGGCCCGAGCTGCACTATGGCTGCGTGCCGTCACGTGGGGGATAGCTTGTTCTCTGGTGAGTATCTCAGTCTCCTTTACGGACCTGTGAGGCCGCTTAGGGCTCTGGCTTCCGAGGTACAAGCCTGGCTTTGAGCTACTCTTACTTTACGTGTGAAACAGGCGAAGAAAGCTCCGAACGCGTTTGCTGCACGCAGACCATTAGATGATGAATTAAATTAATAAAAGGACACCCTTGTGAATAGCAGCTGGAAAAAGTAGAACAATTTTTAAAAAATTACAATGAGATAAAAATGCATCCTCTTCTAACGTTCAGAAACGGTCTCTAATTAACGTAAGAGAGGTCACTCAGGCCCTCACGCACCCTCACGTCTTAGCTGCCGTCAGGAGCTGCGGACAAAACCCAGCACAACAGAGACTCACTTCCGACCGCGACGCCCAGCGCTCGTCATTTGGGGCCACAACCGCGTGAGAGTCTGTCAGAGTGAGGCAGCTGCTTACTTATTCAACCACTTCCTGACCGCCTCCCGCGGGCTACGCGGGAAAAGCCCGGAATGACAGCTGCGAGGACTCTCCTTCCCCAGGCCCACTGCAGCGTCCACGCTCCAGGTGCCGCCACGATCCCTGCTGGTGACGCACGGGACCCTCCCCGGGGGGAACTCCCGACACACTCCAGGTGCACAAAGAGGGCACGCAGGCAGCGGACCTGTGGTGACACGGGAAAGGGGGTGCTGGCTCCGGGCGTATGCGTGGGCCGCACAGGAGCAAAACCGCAGGCCTGCGCTCGGGAAGCTGCGTGTGCCGACCGCGCTCCCGGGAGGGAGTTTTGATGGCGGCCCAAGTACCCGCACTGACGAGAGGACACCTGACCCTGGGAGGACCACACTCTCTTTCAGGCTTCAGAGGAAGGAGCATGGTGACCGTCAACGCGCACGGCTGGAACGGGCAGTTCTCAGACGTCAAGGAGAGCCGCTTATCACGCCAGGAGCCCCCGTAACTTACAGGCGGTGCCACTTCCGCCAGAGGCACAGCAGCCCCCACAGGGCTCCGGCCGCCTGGCCTCGCTCGCGGGAGACGGTCAGGGCGACCGAGCTTCTGCAGATCCTGAACAAGCCCCAGTTCCCTCAGAGCAGCCGTGCCCGAGTGCCAAGGGTGGCTCGCCGCCCCCAGAGGCCAATTCCAGCACGTGCTCACTCGTTCCTTTCTTAGCGAGGGCCCGGGGGCGGCCTGGGCGCCCACCTGGCGGCAGAGGGCAGGGTGCTGGAAGCCCTGAAGGTAAGCAAGGCCTCCGCCGCCTCTTGCGCTTACCGCTTTCGTACTTTTGTCCTGACCGTACAGGTACTTGGTGCTGAGTGTAACACAGAGGAGACAGAAACGGATACACACGCGCGCTGCCCGAGACCCGCCACGGCCGCGTAAGTGCTCTGTGCGCAGGTGTGCGCGCGGCGTTTCCAACAAGGACCCCTCTGTAGCCAATTTACGTCCCGCTTTCTTCCCTTTCTAAAAGTTCAAGCACGAGCATTTCCTTAAGATACTCATTTTCAAGCTTAATTTTTTAATAACAATAAAACATTGTATCAAATATTTCGTCATTGCTAAGCCCTCTTTCCCGACGGGCCTTCGGGCGGATGCTAGTTTTCGCTACATAAAAAACACGCAGACCATCCGCAACTCTGATTCTTAGCTTGAGTCGATCATCTCAGCAAATGAACTACCGCGTCGAAGGGCGCGGCTGCTCACGGCCTCTCACGCTCACTGCCCACTGCTTTCTGGGAGTCAGGGTCAGTTAAAAACGGAAGGGGGATCTCCCGCTGTCAGCAAAGGGGCTTGGTAAACTACAACTCTGTCGTCTGCCTCAGGTCCCGACAACAACCGTCTGCTGTTCCTACAGACTCACTGGGGGACAAGGAGAGCAGGACAAAAGCTGTCACAAAGGGTCCAAGTAGTCCTCAAGGAAACTGCTCAGAAGTGTCGCTTGCCACGCGATTAATAACAGGCTGCAGTTTTCAACGTTCTTTATGAGGGAGAAAGAACTTTCTAAGAATGTGCTTCACGGGAAACTCTGCGCCAAAGCCCCTGTGGCACTCCCGGGGAAAGAGAGCAGGACACAGCGCTGCCTGCCCCACCCGCCCCCTGGACGCAAGGCTCCGATCTGTGGCGACGGGACACCTCTCGTCGGGGCCGTGGTGGAAAGACACCGGGGGCCAGCTTCCCGCAGTCAGCCTGGACGTGTCAGAACCGTCCCCGGGGTCGGGTCTTCGAGCCAAGCCTGCTCCTCAGTGCAGCAGCCCAGAGCCCGAGCCTCAGGCTGCCCTCACCAGGAGGCCTCAGAGGGCCCGAGGCCCTGCTGAGCAGGACAACGCGATGCACTTGTCCGGGCAGCTCAGACAGGGCAGGCTGGCTTGGTTTTTCTGAGAAGACAGGAAGGTAAATGAAGTCTGTCCCTTTTGCTGTTCTGACTGTTCCCATCAGCACCATCATGGCAGTTTGGGGGCGCCCTTCAGCAGCCATAAATGGGATGGGACAGGAGCCCCAGAGGGTCAGCGGCTGGGCTGGCGGGAGCCACGGCAAGTGGCCAGCTGGGCTTGGCATCAAGCAGGCCTGGCAGGGTCAGCCGTTGGCTCGGGGCAGAGGGCCCAGACCGCTGAGGCCAGAGGCAGGGGTTCTCGGGGAAGGAAGGAGGGCAAGAAGGCAGCCGAGAGCGGGGCTCTGACTGACCCCAGCATCTGCGTGAGGACACAGATGGGACGCCCACTTTGCACCCGGAGCGGATGCGCACGCTACCTTCATGACAGGCTGGGCGAAGTACCGGGCACTCCAGTCACAGAAGCCGGTCTGCGTCGTGGCCGAGACGAAGCTTCTGTGTCCTGCAGTGTCATCCGCGTCGTCGGTGGTCTTCGGGGGCATTGCGGGGGGGAAGGGGGGAGAGAAAATAGAAGAGTAATCATATACTCCACACACCTCTTTGTGGGCTCCAGGGGATTGGAAAGGAGACAAAAGTCAGTGGTCTGGCTGCTAAGAACATTTTTCTGCGGGCCTCACTTCTGCGTGCTGGTGGCAGGAGACCCTGACTGTGTGGCCAGGGCCCCGGGGAACCTGTGTTAGGGAGGGCCACGGAGTCTGTGCTCAGGGGACTGTCCCCCCGGGGCCAGCCTCGGTGGCTTGGCCTGCACAGCCTGTCACTCTTATCCTGGATGCACAGTGCAGGCGCTGTGAGGTCAGCAAGGCCCCCGTGGTCTCTATGCTCTGGTAGGGCAGGGGCTGCCGGCAACGTGGCACCCAACCGCACAGAGGGGCTCCAGCACAGGAAGGACACGCAAGGACCGAGACTTAAACTGCTTGTTGCTGCTTTACTGGACGACGCGTTTGTTTCCCACGGCAGGGCCCACGGTGGCTGGGCTGGTGGGACTGAAGGCGCTCCTCAGAGAGGAGCCCCCCGTATCCGGGGGAGCCTCGCCCGGGGGAAAGTCCCACGGCTGGGACGTGGGGATAGGGTCTCATCCCCTGCCTGCTGCAGGAAGCCGCGCTGCTCTGCTGGACCAGGGCCCTGGGCTTGTGGCCCCAAGGACAGTGAGCGCTCCTGGGCCCAGCTGCTCGCGTCAGGGTCTGTGTCGGGGTCCCGCCAGAAGGACGAGCCTCCCACTGGGCGCTGGTGGCCATATTTGTTCCACGAAGTACAGCAGGAGGCCTTGAAAGTCAGGGTGGGCGTGGGGCCCGGGGAACATGTGGAAACCTTTCTCCCCATATGTGCCTTTGCTCTAGTCTCCCCGCAGGCTGCTGGGAGCTCCTTGTTAAAACTGTGGGTCACAGTGCGCTGCGACACGCGGCTGACGTGGTGTCCCCAGCAGCCCGACTCCCTTGCCGCGTCCTCAACAACCTCTCCAGACTGTGTCTTTGATACAGCAGCAGACCGTCGCATGAGAGGGCTGAGGCCCCAGCTTACGTGTTCACAGCACCCAGACAAATGGAGACACCGATTCCTCCCGCTCCTGAAATCTCATTTTCAGCTTAGAGGCAGAGACCACAGCTCCTTACGTGGCATAACGGAGTGTTTACGGAGAAAGAGAACAGCCCACTCAAAACAGGCACTTCTGTGGGCAGCTGCCACGGCCAGTGGAGGAAAATGCTACTCACCCACGAGGGGTGAAAGCAAATTAGCTCCATGTGCTTATCTGCCTACGTGGAAGGTGCCGGAACAGTGAGCCGACAACAAAAGGCCACAGGAGCGAGGACCCCGAGACATCTGCAAAGCTGTGACGACAGTCCAAACCGAGACACAGCTGGGGCGGAGGGTCTCAGGAGTCTTGGCTCCCACCAAGGGGCTCAGCGCTCAGCACCAACACTCGCTAGAATGGGCATCAGGGAACGGTCCAACGGTACCTGGTCTGGGCCCTTGTCGAACATCTTCCGCGTACGGGGGAACTGCTGGGAGTGGGGTGTGTACTGCACCCCTGTGGGGCCTGGGGCGCCAGGGCGGCCCGCGGGCAGGTCTCGGCCGACTGGCTGCTTCGTGACGTCGTTGGTCAGGCTGGAGCTGCTGGCGCTGGATGTCGGGGGGGAGCCCCTGCCGTTGGGAGAAGAAACGTTGCGCTTTACCCAAACACGGAACGCCCTGTCCTCACACCGCCCACCTAGAAGCTGCCCGTGGGCCTGGCACCAGGAGCCCAAAACATCCTCACTTGCCCAACACGTCCCCATGCCAGGCGCCAGCTGCCGAAGCCGACGACCCTTCCAGGACCTGCCTGCAAGTTCTAGTAGCTGTCTCTCCGGAAAGTGGGGGGAGCCCCCGGCAAGCCGCACCCAGCTAAGCAAACCAGCCGGGGCCCTGGCAGGTGCAGCAGCATGCGTCTGCTCGCAGCTTCTTGCCTGTGGGCGCTGGTGTAAGAGGGGGCTCCGCCTGCTGGGGGCCGAACGGCAGGGTACAGACCCTCGCTTATGAACTTCTGAGGGGCGACGGAAGTCAGGCTCAGGTCAGAGGAAGGCAGTGAAGAGTTCCAGCCAGGGGCCCACGTGAGAGACGCAGGCCACTTACCCTGCCTGGTGGATGTGGATGCCCTTGTTGGTGGGGCTGGCCGGAGCTGACTGGGTGAGCGAGGACGTGGTGAGGATGCGCTGGGGCCGGGCGTTCACTGTGGCCTGCGAGAGCAAAGGGACAAGTGGTGTGGACGGTCAGCTGCCGGTGACCTCTGAGGCCACGGGCAGCTGCAGGGGTGGTGGCTTCACGACTGCAGAAGAGGCCTCTCGGCTGAGGAGGTGGTGCTTGCCGATGGGAGGGCCGTGCAGGTAAAACTGGGGTCTTCCGCTTTTCTAGAAGTCACCTGCTGGGCTCTGTGAGGCCTGAGGGCTGGCCCTCCTGGACCCGCAGCCAGGAGACCGCGCCAGGGTCACGGTGAGTCGGGGCCCTGGCACCTTGACCCGGGACAGCTGAGAACGCCACCCCAGGCTTCGCTTTCCGTTTTCCCACTGCAGGGGCTCACACCGCGTCCCTGGACGCAGTACTTCGTGGATGGAGGCGAGGAAGCAGGTTCCGGAAGCTTCCTTGACAAGCACGTGCAGTGTTTGACAGTTCACTGCAGAAAAGGATTTGTGCCAGCCTGAGATGAGCATTCAGGGGAAGTCGTTTAGTTCTGATTTTCTGAAGTAGGGTTTGTGTGGCTCGGGAAACCAGACGTCTGCTGGGGGAACACGTGATGAGGAGACGCAAGCAAACGAGGGCGTTTACCGCTCGCTGACAGCAGACCCACCATCTGCCAGGTTCTCTCCTGGGCGTTTTGCTCCGGGCGCCCAGGGCGGCTGGGCGGGCCCCTCTGGCTCCGGACACCCCAGGTGAGAGGGCTCCGAGGGTGGACGCTGCCGCCCAGGGGGCGCTCGGGACAGGTGGCGGTTGAGGCGGCCCTCTGGGCTCGCTGAGCGCGGCTGGTGCCAGACTTGGTGAGAAGGCCAGCCGCGGCCAGGCGAAACAGAACCTCGACCTTCGTGGGGGACGATGTAGGGCTGCCCTACTTAGGGGACCCCCGTGTGCTCCGACCCTCCCTCAGCAGTGGGGACGCTGCACTTCCTGCGTTCAGCCAACAGGCAGAAACTTGCAGACAACAAAACAACCACAAGACTGTTCATTTGCAGAACATCGGCGTTGCCCTGATAACCCACCACTCCCCAGAACAGCAAGAAAACTGAACTACAATCAACCTTCAAACAGCATTAAAAATTTTTTTTTGAATTATAAAAGTTATATTGTTTGTGAACTTGCTTTTGCTTTGTATTTAAATTATCTGGCCAGCTCCCTCCCCCCCAAAACCCAAGAGCCAAACGACACTGGAAGTGGTCTGAGGAGAGTGAAGAATGTAAGCTAAGAACGGGCAACTTCCATGTCTCCCAAAACTTCCAGAGACGGGGGTGGTGGCGGGGAAGACAGAGATGCAGGCCTTAGCAGAACCCCCCCCCACCCCGCAGCACCCCGAGACCCTCCCACCTGCCTCTCCTGGGCCTGCTGCCAGCCCGCTGCCCCTCAGGAGGCCCCGCAGACTAACTGGGCCCTGATCCCTCTGCTGGGGCGTCTGGGACAGGGTGTCCACAGCCCCGTGTCTACACTGTCCACACCCACGGCTGCCACACGGTTCTCCTTCCGTGTCTATGTTAGAAATCCTGCATGGTGGGCATACCGGCAGCCTTTGCACTGGTGATCACAGGGTTTCAGGCTTCAAGGAAGCTTTTTTTTTTTAGCCCAACGGCTCCGATCTACTCAACACACTTTGACTCGGCCTTGATCACGTGAGCGGTATAGGCCTGCAGGGATGAGCACGAGGGGACCCGCCTGTCTGCAGACTTGGTTTGGGGACACAGGGCACGGGGGCAGGGTGGCGAGCAGGGGAGCCGCACAGGCCGTCCGGAGTGGCTCCTTCCTGTGCTGGTCGCAGCCGTCGGTTCACACAGAGAGCACACTGCCAGAGAAGGTCAGCAGAAGGGCAACAGGACTTCTAGGCTCTGAACTGAGGACTGGGCCCAGCCGTGAGTCCTGGCCCGCCATGCACACACTCCACCTTTGCTGGTCCTTCTCGTGGTGAAGACTCCCTGTTGTTCTCTGCTCCCGGACGCGGCCCTGAAACCACTAGAGGGGCAGGCTGCCCTCCCTGATAGGTGGTGGAGTTGACGAGCAAAGTCCACAAGGAGGGATGGTCATGGCTACAGACAGGTCAAGCTCTCAGCGGGGGGAGCCGTTACTTTGTTACAAGCTGACTTCTCAGGTCAGATGTATCCTCTGGGCCCAATGCAAACACAGAAACGGTTCACACGGACACGCGCAGGTACACACACACGTACACACACGAGCCCCTCTGCTCTCTACCCTGTGCAGCTACCGGGGGCGTCTGGAGCGGGAGCCTGGGGCTGTGGAGGGCCCCCTGTCTCCAGCTCCCCTTACTCTCTGGTTCTCCCACCAGAACACGTCACCTCACAAGGGCACACGAAGTCTGATCCAGTGTGGAGAAAAAGGCCCGAAAGCAGCGCGGATGACGCTGGACAGCGGATTTCCCGACTGGGCCGGACAGAGTCAGGATTAGGACGCTGGCACAGGCTTCCGGCGGCTCCTTCCTCGGGGGAGTGTGGTACCTGCAGAGCCGTGCTGCCCACTGCGTGTCAAGGATCTGGACTCACGTGTAAGAAGGTGCTTCCCACAAGGATCATCGGAGGTAATCGGGGGCAGGTATGACGCACAGCCCGCGGGCTGCTGGACCGCTGAGAAGACACCTACAAAGGCACGAGTCTGTTGATCCAAGTAGTTTTTCTACAAACTGCAGTTCATAGATAAAGAACGTAGCTCTCCCTCTGGAAGGCGGAGTCCCAGGGAGTGTTCCGCGGCAACAGCGATGCTGACCAGGAGTGGCCCACGGTCACGATGGGCGTCGGAAAAGCCTCAGTCCGTGGCCCCCCAGGAAGAGAAGCCTGCGGGGCCGAGGCTGGGGAGTCTCACGGGCCCCTTTCCAGGACCAGCGCACCTTGGAGCAGCAGCATGTGCAGAGTAAGGGGGACAGAGAGACGGGAGGAGACACTGGTATCTCGCTTTGTTCACGGGGTTACTGCGTTTACTATCACGCAGGGCCTAGGATGAGCCCAACTCCTAAGAAAGAGCTAGGGGACCGGAAGCAATGGGTTGAAGGCTGATGGCGCTAGAACGGGACCCACCCAGGCTATGTTTGTGCAGGACATGCACGACGGCCCAGGGAACAGTCTCTGTGAAACAGATCCCCAGCGGCTGCCCCAGAGCCACTGCGTCTGAATCCCTGAGGGGACCAGCTCTCCTGGGGCTCTTCCTGCACCCGGCCTGGCAGGGCCCACGGGCCAGTGACTCCCCATACGGCAGCACCTACTTCAGTAAGCTAAGCCAGTCTGAGTGATGCCGCCGTCACCTCTGGGTTTGCAGGGAGGTGGGAACGGGCAGGTGCACAAGAGGTTCAAACTATGCACGCGGAAGCCTCTCAGTACAAACAGTTCGCTAGGACTGCGCTGGTCTGACGATTCTCGGGGTCCTCCTCCTGGTGGAGGCGGCAGGAAGCAGTGGGGCAGGGGAGGCCAGGGGGCACGTGGGGCGGAGGCCCGGGACAGGCGCAGAGGGCACTGGCACCTCTGAATCATGGGGTGGGGGGCAGCTGAGGGCCTTCCGGGGAGGAGGTGCTGAGCGGGGAGCCCAGGGCCGTCAAACAACAGAGGGACGGTTCCAGGGGGAAAACGCCAACACAGAGCCTCCATCTCTGGGAGCTGAAGGCCGTCTGACTTGCGTGAAAAGAAGTCAGGACGCTTACTCAGACCACGGGGCCTGCGGAAAGATGCAGAGGTGCCTGGGAGGGGTCCCACATCAGGCGCTCTGCGTGTCGCTGGCCTGGACGCTAGCTGCAGACTCGCTGGATGAAATTGGATTCTGGATGAGCACAGCAGGCTCCCCGGGTGCTAGCTGAGGCTGCTAACTTGGAAGAGGACAGCGTCACTGCGCGATGACAGGATTTTAAAAGAAACATAAGCTGACTCTATGAAAGCGTGAGCTGGGTTTTGGTCACGGTTTTTGTGGTACTTTGGAATGTGCTGTTTTGGGGGTGATCTCAACCTTCGTAGTGTTTCTCGGTCGCTCAGGCCTTCAGTCTATAAGAAAGGTGTTCAGCCTCGAACCGTGCACGCTGACCTCTGATCCCCATTGCACCCGGCTTCGCGGGTCCCACAGCAGGCACAGTGATCGCATTCTCACTCCTTGGGTGTGGAGTTGCTAGTGGACTATTTTTAGGTGAGTTTTTGTGCTTACAAGTTTTCTCATAAATATTAAAAGTAGTGATTATTATTACACGTGACCCTGACATTTGAACACCTGTAGCTTGAAATTTCCTTCTCGGTGTTATCCCCAAACCATAGATGGCAGCAGTGGTGTGAGGGAGGCTTGGGGCCGACGCGGTTTCCGGGGGTTGTCATGGTCTTCTTTGTACTTGTACGTGGTTTGAAATTTTCCATAATAAAAACTACAGGCAAAACGCAAACCCCAAGCCTGTGTGGAAAGGGGATATAAATACTTGAAATGAGGCCAGAGCTCTTGAGCTGTGTGGGTTCCTGAGCTGGTAGCAATTTCTATATTTGAATACAGAATTCTATGGGGTATTCCAGAGTAATAAGGCTATTTCGACTACGATGAACAAAAATCTGCCTTCAGAGCTGAGTATCAAAAATAGGTCCATTTCTCTGTAAACTGAAATGTAATCCCCTCATTAGTTACTAGAGTAGAAAGTAAGACATTTTTTGAAATTAAATTGAAGACAAGAAAATGTTTTCTTCATCTTTATGCTTCTAGATCCTTCAGTAGCAGTGTTTCCTCTTAAAAATAAACACACACAGACACACATACACGCACATTCAGACTCTCACACACAGGCTGCATTGTGCCCGGGCAAGGCTTCCAGGAAGCACGGACTCGACAGGAGGCCCATTCGGATCTCTGTATCTCCACTTGGGCGTGCCAGGCGTGTGCACTGGACGAGCGTGTCAGTCTAGATCAGCACAGCAGGCAGAAAGCCACCGGCCACTTCTAAGCATCCACTGCAGAGTGCTCTTCTAAAGGCATGGAAGGCTAGGTTTCCGGTTGCTGCAATCCGCTAGCGTGGCTCTGCCTGCTAGGAATGTTATGCATACGGTGTTTAATTACCATAAAGTGGGATGAGGGGTCTCCGGCTCACGGCTACACACTTGACACATAATCCAAAAAGGCATGGAGACGTGGTTTCTATGCCTTACAGGCTAGAGAGAGATTTCTAAGAGGAATGTATTTGACGTCCTGACATCAGGTCTACTGCGATGAATTTATAGTCATTACATTTTAAGATTAGTCACTCAGATTATATTTTTAAATAATTCAGATTGATTTTTAGTAAAGTTAAATACATAAAATGCAGTGAAAAATAAAAATCTAAGCTAAATACTGGTTTCATCATGACCAGATAACCAAGGGTGGGGGGTAGGATGACTGGGGAACCTGATGGACATGCTGGCCATGGCTGTGCTGCCCACAGCTAGGGGGCCATCCTATGCCTCAGAGAGAAAACTCGAGGCACCTCTGTGTGTCACATGCTTTCATGCAAAGGTAATAACCTCAGCTTCCATCTGAAGAGGCTGGAATCAGAGGAGCAAGCTATACTCAGAATAAATAAAAGGGACAGGATAACGAAGATAAAAAGAAGTATCGATAAAACAGATCGTAAAAAGCAACAAAGAAAGAGTAACGAAACCAAAAGCTGGTTCTTTGAGGTTTCCTGTAGCCAGAACTGTTGTGAGTGAGAGGAGTCATAAGTCAGTGGTACTGGGAATGAAAGGGGACATCACTACAGACCACACAGACCCTGACTGGATCACAAGGGTAACGGCAGCCTTTACCTAATGTCCTAGTGCCCCGATACCACTAAGTCAAAGCAGGACGGCGCCCCAACTGAAGGTACCCGTAAACAGAGGTCAGGGTATGCTGTGAGGTGCTTGTCGGAAGTCTGTCCACCACGGTGTAGACCTGACCGCATCTGGGGTTCCCCACATGAATATCTACAACTAAGACCAGGAACTCTCGAGCTTCACCGGGAACACCGTCACACATACCTTGTAGGCAATGCTGTTGAGCACCTTCATGGCCAAGTCGGAAACATCTGGATAGGGGTCTGCAGCCAGATGCAGTAAAACTCTCCAAATCTGAGTGTAAACACTGTTAAAGGAAACTCCTAGGAAAGAGAAATGGGATGTTTTAGTAATAAATAGCTGCCCGTGTGCTTAGCCAGCTTCTGAAGACTTAGCTGCTGCCAGGAACGGACACTTTAAAGAGCTCGTGTTTTGTTGTCTGGTCAGGGCCCCAGAAATTCAGGAATCCCAGCTGGTAAACAGGCTTGATGACTTCATCTCCTGAGACTGGATCTTTCCAGAAGGAAAAGCAAGTTAGAAAAGGCTGGCCTTCCTTGAAGCCCTGGCTGACTGGACAGCACTACCTAGCTCCCGCGAACCATTTGATTTCATGCCTAGGTTTCAGGCGCCGTCACGGCCTACATGAGCTGCAAGTGTTGGAGTGATGGATAGGAGTCCCGTGTACACCTTTCTTGCATTCAGGCTGTGTTCTGGGCTGTGACTCACTGAGTCTTGTCCACACACCACATGCAGTACTAGCCTGAGTTCCCAGGAAATCACAAAGGGTGTGCATGACATGACCCAAGCCCTCCCGGTCCCCACCAGGCCACACAAGGTCCTGTCCACAAGGCTGGACACGACGGCAGATGAGGCAGGACATAAACCCAGACAGGGTGCATCACAGACACGAAGGAAGGGATGTCATCGAGGCCCTTACCCGCGGGTCTGTTCAGCCCTATTTAACCCTCACGATCTCAGCCGCTGCCACTATCTGGGCGTCACAGAGGGATAGTGAGGCCTAGTGTCCGAAGGATGAAGGATTCAAATGCCCACCTGTCTGACGTTTGGGCCAATGCTGTGTCTACAGCACCGCTGTGGCACCTGACCATTCAAATCAAAGGCGGGTTGGAGGAGGCGCAGGGTGACGCTCCCTAGCATCCCTCAGCCTACAGCCGCTCCCCAGGAGGCAGAGGCGGCACCGTCTCATGCCCGCACAGCCGCACACCCTTCGCCGCAGGGATGGAGAAAGCCCCGCCCCTCTTGAAGTGGCCTTGCGGCGACCACGGCTGCGCTGCCCGGGAGGGGAGGTGGCGTCGCGTCAGGTGCGCGCCGTCAGCGGCCTGCTCTAGGGCCTGCGTGTGTGCAGGCGGCGGCTCATGTGGGCTTCGTGGCCCTGGGGATCAGACAGGGCTCCCCTCCGGGGACCAGGGCTCCGTATGAATCCGGACTTTGGTTGGTGAGATGTCAGCTGAACACACTCTTGCTTGGAGGGGAGCCTGAGTCAGGGTGAGTGACCCACGTGCGGACATGTTCCCCGCACACTTTAATTTAGAGACAGGTACGGATGAACACCTTTGACCCTGACTCAACGGCTGTGGGACGGCCAACCAGATTTATGACCAAAGTCTGAGGAAGCTGTTTGGTAAAATCAGCCCAGAGACTCCGGCAGCGTTTCCTAAAACCCACTTTTGTATGGTGGCATGGTGCCTGCCAGCAGGAAGTGCGCCCCGCACGACCTAAGGACTGTTTCCACAAAGACGTGGCTCCCATGTCAACTGCGCAAGAGCCGCGGGATCATGACCTACAGGGACTGTGCGGTCACTTTCACGGAGGCAGCCTGCTCAGAAGGGAAAGGAGAACAGTCCCCAAGGGGGCGAGGGTCCTCGTCATCACCACTGACCCGGAGGCTCTTGGGAAGGCCCCTCAAACTCATCATAGCCAATGTGTGAAAGTCTACCCCCTCCGTTAGTTTTGGGCTCAGCTTCCCCAAAGCGTGGCCACCATGGGACAGAGAGCGGCAAGGGGGCGCGCTGCAGATACCAGACCCCCGCCACAGCCTCAAGCACCCGGGGTGGGGAGGACGGGGACGCAGTGCTGAGGAGCCTTGTTACCCGTGTGCCGATACAACAGCAGACGCCCGACCAACCAGACCCTCGCTCGGCGGTGCCTTTGGCGCAAACACGAGGAGGGGTACGGGGCTGTGGCGGCACAAGACCAGCCCCAGTGGGCGAGGCGCACCATGCACCCAGGAAGGGTGGGGACCCGCTGGCTGCTGCCATCCATCGTGAACTTCGGTTTTCATCACTGTTGTGGCCTTCCTCGCAGAAGATTTCGACTTTGATACGACAGTTGTGATTCGACAGAGAATGAAAAGGCTCTAATTTTTGCCAGGGTCTTTGGCCGCACGAATGGTGTAAGTACTTGCTGGTGAAAACATGAGACTGGCAGAGAAGTGCTTGGTGCGTTTTACCCCGTCCCTCAGCGCGGCCCCCACGTCCTCGGCCTCCCCGCGCCCCGTCCCTCAGCGCGGCCCCCGTGCTCCCTTGGCCTCCCTGCTGCACAGCCGTCCTGCTCCTGAGCCTGCTGCTAACCCAGCCCAAGGCTGTGAAAGAGCGCAGCAGAGGCTGGAGCCCCAGGGGTGCCGCAGGACGCGAGTCGGCCCTCCGGGAGCAAGGAGTCCTCCGGGCTGTGAAATGCTCAGAAAGGGCGCCTGCGTCTGGCACTCACTCAAAACTGCTTCCTCACGAGCGCGGAGAGCTATTTCCACGTCTAGACCAAAAGTAATAAAAGATCCTAACTAATGGCTTTACATTTATTTTTCAGAGCAACAGCTACAACTTTCCAAACAGCGTAAGATGTAGGAAAACTTGCTTGGAGCTCTGTGGCCAACTCTGGATCCCAGAAGTCCCCTGGGCTGGCTGAGCCGCTCGGGGAAAGGAGAAGCTGGAGCTTGCCACTTGTTCCCTGGGTCTCAAGGGTCCCCGATGCGAATGCTCTAGGGGCCACCATGGGCCGAGAGCCTCTGCCCCATCCAGCAACCGGCACCCAAGGCCTGGGGCCAGTACCCTCGTCCTTCTCTGTGACGCGCCCCCATCGCTGGGCTCCCCCTGGTGATGGAGTCCCTTCAGGAGCTCCCTCGCCTCCTCCCTCTGCCCACGGGAGGCGTGAGCATCCTGGCCCGAGGCCCCAGGATGGAGCCCTGCCTAGACCGGGCAGCCACCCTGTCGGCATAATCCTGTCCGTGATGTTCCTCAGGGTCCCTACAAGACACACGTAATAATGGCCTTTAATCAAGGGTTGTGGCCATAAAAATATAAATGATGTTGTGCCGTCAGAAAACAACGCCGTTCGCTCTCTCACCGCCGTTTCCCGGCAGCAAGAAATCAAACTAATGGGCTGTAAAACCTTCCCTGGGATAGTGCTTGGCTCCGCTGGCGACAACCGCACTCCCCCTCCTCCTGGCTGATGGGGCCCTGCACTCTCCCGGCCCCTCTGCTCTCCGTGCTCAGAGCTTGTGGCTGTGGGGTCCCGGGGTTACTGGGGGCTTACGAAGGCCTCCTCTGTTAGGACTTCTCGAGGTCGTGGGGAGACGCAGAGAGAGAGGGAGGAGATGCTACTTTCTGGCCAGTCATGATACAACAGGGACAAGTGGCCTCAGGCTGAGCAGGGCCCCCAGGGCCAGTGGGAAGCCGGCCCTGCTCGCCAGGCCTCCTCCTCCAGGGGTGTGGGCAGTGCCCGTGGCTCCGACTCTGTCCTTCTGCTCTTCTCTGTTCCCCAAGGGCAGCGGCCATGACCCTGGGTTCTGAGCAGGAACTTGGGCCCAGCACTGGGCACACAGCCAGGTGGGGGCAGGCTCCGGGCCGGTGAGAGCTTGAATCCTGGCTCTGCCCTCCCAGCCCAGCTCCGGCTCGGATTCGTCACTATGGGAAGACACTTCAGGTGGCATCAACGGTCACAAAATTTCAAGGAGGTGCGATCGCTCCACCTTGGCCAGGGCTCTGATCTACAACTAGCAAGCCCTTCAGGGGTGAGAGTGCTCATGGGCGCCGCAGTCTGGTCCCAAATCCCCGGAACAGAAATGACCCCACCTCACTCCCTCCAGGCTGTGACCCACTCCCGCAAAGAAGCAGAGTGACCGTCCCTGCCCCCCAGGACCCGGGGCGTGGAGCAGGATGACTGATGGGGCTAGGGCGGGAGGACGGCCCCGGGGCAAGCACGAGGGGCCCTCTCTCCCCACCCTTCCCACTGCCACCTCTGGGCACTCTCCAAGGGTAAGACTCAGAGCCGGAGGGGCACGCAGGGCTGCCTGCAGCACGTGGGATCAAGAAACGGCAGCTTCGCCAAAACCGAGTAATAAAGATGGCGAAGTCACATTGTGGTGGGTCAGGGACCCCCTCCCCCCTCCCCTCGTGGGGACACAGAATATCGCCAGCAGGGAGGACCAGACGCTGCTGGTTTGGAGAGGCATGCGGTGAAGTCAGAGAGGTTGTCCGCACCTCGCTCAGGGACCAGTGTCCAGCCTGCGGGCGGAGGACAGCAGTGGGCGCAGGGGAGGGCTGATGATGACAGTGGGGGCTGTTTGCAGGAGGAGCAAGTGCGATTTTCACGGGGGCTTCTGTGTTTGGCTGCCATTGGACAAGCCTGGCAGTGTGTAGACATGTGGGTAAGATCTGAGGGGGGTCCTGGCATGCAGTGTGCTGAGACCGGCCCTGGGGTGGGAGGGGCCAGAAATGGGGAGGACCAACAAGGGGCCCACGTGGGAGTCAGGCCAGATGGCTGGTGAGTCAGAGACACGTGGGGTTCCAGAGGTGGGGGACACGGAGCCCGGGTCCCAGCACAACCCTACAAACATCAGGCTGGCATGCTTCAGGAGGTGGAGATCCCGGCGGGGTCAAGGGAAGCCCAGGCCCCTTCTGGGGAATTTGTTCCGGGACACACTGCACAGCAAGCAAGACAATGGGGAGTACTTGCAGCGACAGAGCAGGGAGGGGGCTGGGAGGGGACCCGGAGGGGCTGGCGTTTCGGGAAAAGGTGGGAATAAATGGATGTCCTTAGGTTGCCATGGTTTTGAAAATCTCTTGCAATATTCAGTGAGAGGCTAGAGAGATTGCCGTCCTTTGGTTGAAATGAAAAAAAAAAAAATGTCTTTAAGCAGGCGAGAGCTGCAAGCAACGGGACTGGGTGGGTGACGCATTCTACGTGCGTGGCGGACGGGAGCGCTATCTCATGGAATATGCATGAGGTGGCCCGACAACTCCAGCTCATTTTAGAACTTTTCCACTCAAGTTCTCAAAGATTTGACTGATATGCAGATAACACTCAGCTTTCTCCGGGAATCAGAATTTGTGAGCAAAAAGGTAGGGGTGATAGGACTGCCAGCTCTCTGGAGGAAGACAGCAGGCAGGGCAGCGGCGGGAGGGGCTGCGCCATGTGGGCTGGAGACCGACAGTACCTGCCTCTTCCCTGGCAGCTGCCGTGTTCTCCGGCCTGACGTGGCCTCCGATGACATTCTTCATCCTTACACCGCCAAGTCCTGCTTCCCCCGCCAACACCCAGGACAAGATGGTGTCCACTCGTCAGAGAGCAGCACTGTGTTCCAGGCAGGAGTCCCACCTCAGGCACGTAGCATGAGCTCCACACTTGCCCCGCGATGTGGCCCAAACATTGCGGCCGGCACCTGCTGTTGCCTCTGCCAGCATGTGTGGTCTTTAACACCCCGGAGAAGGGGACGTGCCGTAGACAACGGGGACCTTCTGACGAAAGCTCTCAAGGGTCCCCTGGCGACAAGTGACTTCAATCCTTTTTGCGACTTCAATACTCCTCATGTTTCTGTGAGTTCAAAAGCCAGGTGTGACCGTTTTGACAATTTCTTCTCTTGACGGCCAGCCATGTGTGTGATCAGGGGGCCGCAGAGTGGACTCGCACCCTTGAGCACAGGCTGTGCTGGACGGCAGGACGACAAGGCACCTGGACGCGTGCTGCATGGCAGGACGCGGTCGGGAGGAGGCCCCGAGGAAGGCAACAGGGAGGCCGGTCAGGAGGACCCTGCAGGAGCTGGTGCAGGGGGTTGCTGGCCTGGGTGGTGAGGCCAGGATGCAGGGGTGAGGGACAGAGGAGTTACGGATGACACCTGGCTCTGGGCCAAGGACCCGCGTCTGCTGTGGTCCCTGCAGTGGAGGTGGGCTGGGAGTGGAGATGCCCAGTGTGTGGACCGTCTTCAAGGTCTGTGGCGTTCCTGCGTTTCTTCTTCCATGGTGGCGTGATAAAAAGCAAAATAATGTTTTGTGACTTGTGACTATTTCATGAAATTTGCATTTCAGTTGAGAAGTAAAGGCTGATTGGAACACGGCCAGATTCATTCGTTCACCTGCCACCTGTGGCTACTTCTGCGCCATCTGCAAGGCTGAAAATGCGCACGATCTGGCCTTCCGCAGAGAATGTCTGCCGATCCCTGCTCTGGCGAGAGGGTGGGAGGCGGAGTCGCCCTGACTCGGGCGGGGAGGTGTGGCGGCCGAGCTCACCTGGCTGGCGGGTCAGAGCCACCACGTGGTGCATTTCTGTCTCTCTGAGTTTCCCCCGTTACTTCATATTTTTCACTGTAGACATATACACAAAAATACTAATTCAGATTCATATCGACCTGGGTTTTAAAAGAGTCCTGGGGGGCCAGCCTGGGAACTTAGCCACCACACATGTTAATTCTGTTAAAAGAACCTGTTCTAGTTCAAAACAGACACCTCGCAAGTGACACTTGGATTGTCAGCAGAACCCGCCTTCATGCCGAGCTCGGCCCGTGCCTTCTGTGCACTTGGGATATTTTAGCAAACAACAAAACACACAAATCTGTGATGTTATTTCTCAATTTAGATGGATAATTCAAGTTGGTATTTTTGAGCTAAGTTCTTGGTGGGTGGGTGTGTTTGGCAAGCAGAGATCCCCTTCTGGTTCCTGCCACCCTGGGGGGTGCGGTGGCCACGTCTGGAACCCATGGCCCGTCCAGGCCACGGTGGGACACTACATGGACTCGACCTGCAGGAACTACGGCAAACGTTCCAAGGCTTGTTCCAGCAGAGGGGCAGACTGGTGTGGTTCACGCAGGACCCATGGCCTTGCCCCCTCCAGATCATGGCCAAAGTCAGAAATACCACCATCACCACGTGGTGTGGACAGCATTAAGCACTAGGGCATAGGGTTCACCATGGAAATAAGCCAATGACTTAGAACGGACATGAGGGGCCGACGAGGGGCAGACGGGGAAATCACAGATGTGAATGCTGACGCTGGAATGCAGGAAAAGGTGTCAGTGCATGAGCTCTTTCTATTGTCAACTCCAGAAATGAAAACGAACCACGGGGAAAAGCAAAAGAAAAGACAAGGGAATAACGGAACAAAGTTATCGGAACAAAACATATAGATGTAATGAAAAAATCGACAAAGCAAAAGTTGGGACTTGTAAACACCAGGGAAATGAACAAATGTTTTGCGGGGTGAACCGTGAACAAGGAGCAGAAGCACACAGCAACAGGAGTACAAGGGACCCGCGTCCGGAGACAAGAGAGGCCACAAAGTCAGGAGAACGCTCCGCACAGCTCCACGGAGCGAGAACATTCAACGGAAGCCGGCAACTTAGAACAACGTGAGATGCCGAAGCTAGCCCAGAAGAACCAGCCCCAACCATGCTGTGACGGCTAGAGGGAGGACTCACGGTTGGCCCTCCGCTGACAGAACGGGTAAGTCAACCCTGGCGGACGGGGAGGGGCTGGCGGAGCAGTGGAAGGGAGCCCGGCACAGAGAGAAACTCACGGGAAGGAGCCGTAGGACAGGGTTCCTGCGAAGTCTGCGGCCTGTAAGGGGCACTGAGTGCTTTGGGGGTTCACAGACAGTAAGAGAGCATGGACCCCGTGGACAAGTTCTGGGGATTCGGCTCTATTTGTGATTCCTTACGTGAGGAACGAAACACACAAGGGGGCTGTACGCTAGTGTCCCTACATTTTTACATATAGAGTGTTTCTTAACATTAACTGAAACTCCAGCTGAGGCCTGGGACACCATGCTGGGCGGTCGGCGTGGAAAAGACCTGCCGGGCTGGGTCTGGCCCTCGTTGCCAGCACCGTCAGACGCACAGTCACACGGCCAGGAAGTGGGGTGGACGCCCACCTCCCCGTGAGGAGGGAAGAGCGTGCTCTAGGTGGGACGTCACCCTGCCCGTTAGGCGTGGACGTCCCTGCTCTGTGCCTCAACAGATGAGGTGTCTCCCGGGCAGAATCAGCGCACCAACGGCCACTGGGCTGCACAGACAGAAGGTTCTGGCAGCCTTCCCACACAAGCCCAGAACGGCCTGTAGCTATCACAGAGCAAAGTTAAAGCGACGGAAACTTCCGTCTGCCCGCAGCACACATCCCTCTCACCTCCACACTCCAGTTAATGCTTGTTCTCCAACTGGGATGGTCCCCATGTCCCGCGACCTGGCGTGCACTGAGGGCGAGCCCTGGGTGCCAAGACGGCGGGTGGGGGCAGGCGGGGGACGGGAGCCGCACTCACCGATGAGGGAGTTGAGGGCAGAGTAGGAGCTGACGCGGCGCATCTTATCGATGGTCTCGAAGGACAGGATGTACTCCTCGTTCTCGGGGCTGCCCAAGGTGCTGCTGGCGCTGCTGCTCGTGCTGAGGTTTCCGGGCGAGAACGCCACCGAGCTGCCCGCTGCCCAGACAGCACGGCGGGGGGTCGTCAGGGTGGGCGCCCAGGGCGACATGTGCGCCTCCCACACGGTCCGCCCCACCCCCAGCTGCATCTGCAGCGGCGCCACGGTCAGACCTCAGGGCCAGCAGATGGGACAGCGCGACTCGCGGTCAGGGCAGAGAAACGGGTGGGGCCCTGGTGTAAGTAAAGGTTCAGAAAATCAAACCCACGACTGTCCCAACCCAAGGACCCGATTTCCAGCATCTCACATTCTTCTGTCAAGCTCAGATTCTGCAAAGATTTGTTCAGGCTTCTGGCGGTGGTGACGGCACGAATGTTTCCGTAGGAGCTCACGGAGCGGAGTCTGGGGGTGCACGGGCTGTCCCGCACGGGGGTCAAACTCCCACCCTCTGGGAGAGAGAAGAAGAAAGAGTTAATGGTGGGCTTTGGGGGGGCAGTGCACCCCGTTAGCCGCGGGGGGGGGGTGCTGCAATAGCACGTGACAGAAGCTCGCACCCAGACCAGCAGGCCCACACTCAGGAAGGGCCTCTGACACACGTGTGTCCAGTCAGCTGGACAAAGCTGGACACGCGCACGCCGGGCGAGGAGCGGAGCGTATGGAGCAGACGACCCGAGCCCATGCCTGCTGTTTTGCGGGGTCGTCGTTAGACCTTTCAGAGCAGGACCGGCGACCGGGGCCGCCCTGAGGGCAGCGCCAGGCGCTCTGTGGCTCCGCCGTGGGCCGCTGCCCTACAGACAACCGCAGAGCGGCGGCTGGCTCAGTGCTGCAGGCCCTCCCCTCCGCGGCCCCTGTGCCCTCCTCCAGCACACCAGCTGTTTCACTGGGCAAGTTCATTTTCATTTCCCTTCTCTGATGTTCTAAAAGCAGTAATGCTTGTGTTATTGATCACGAGCCCTCTTTCCTGCAGAGAAGGCTGCGTTCTGGGGGAGGGGGCAACCCAACACGAAGAAATAGAAATCCAGCAAAAAGGACAAATGGGAGAAAAGGAGCTGCCTAACGTGACTCATGAGCAGGAAACCGGCAACAGCTCATCACAGGAAGAGCTGACGTGCGTGTCCGTGAGCCCCCACGGCACACGTTCCGCTACCCTTCAACATCTCCATGAGTCGGATTTCCAAACATGGTAAAAGGAAGGAAAAGAGCCAGAGGGTCGGTGTGGCCCCTCCTGCTGCCTTTCTACTCTGCTAAGTGCCTGGCAGGACGGGAGTCACAGGGGCCACTCGGAGTGGCGGTGAGCTCAGGCCCTGGCCCAAGGCAGGGCAGCTGTGGTCCTGACCTGGGGTCCCCGCAGGCCGCCGTACCTGTGGTTGCCGGAGAAGGCAAGGGGTAGTTCTTCTCCTCCTCCATGAACTGCAAGGCCACCGTGCAGAAATTGCTTTCATATTGAACGACAAGATGACTCAGAGCCACCACCAGCTCCTGCCGAGAGGGACAAGGACAATAACGCTTACTGGCGGCTGGCAGACGATTGTGGGAAAGCAGGGAGGCTGAGAGTTCACGCCGAGTGCTCAAGTCACCACAGAAAAAAGAAAGGTTAAGATACACTCTGCACTCAATGTTGGCAGTGGGGACTGGCCCTTCCAGGGATGCACTCGGGAGTGTCCAGAGGGAGCTGGAGCCTCCGGACAAGCAGTGCGGGCGGGATCACTACACGCCAGCGGCACAGAGCAGGTGTCCTAGGGACACAGGTGTGAATGACACCCTCTGGGGGGGAAGGGCAGATCAATCCTGGGACCCTATGTGTTGATTGGACCCTGCCGCTGGGTGAGCCGTTTGAATTCTGGGTGTGTTAAAGCAGAGCACATCTGACAAGCCAGGGCATGCTCTTTTTATTAAATGCAAAACTTGCAAAGATACATTAGTTTCCGGTCCCCAAAAGGCAAGGAAGTTCCACATGACCCTCAGGCCTGACTGCCCAAGGAGATAAGCACAGTAGGTCTGTCGCATGACGGCCTGAGGACCCCTGGTTTGCATGTAGCTCCCTGCAGCCCCATGCTGGGGGAGTTCTGCCCACGTGCCCGGCTCTGCATGGGGCCTGGGACCCCCTTGGCGGCTGCCCCCTCCTCTCCTGCACGGGTCTCTCTCACCTTAACCCCACACAGCCCTTCACCTCCCTCCTGTCACGTCTGTGCACTGCACTGCTCCCAAACCCACCGCCAGCATCCCCCCTCCCTTTAAGCTCCAAGCTGGCCCTTCCTGCATTGGCATAGCATCTTTGCCTAAGTGCTCCCGTGACCCCAATCTCAGTGTGCCCCACAGTCTGCCAGCACCACCCCTTCCCATTCAGCCCCCCACTGGGGACTCCTCGGCTCACGCCCACAGAACTGTGAACGCCCAACCCACCTCCCACCCAATCTGCCCAGAGTCTGACTGCACTGAGTCCCCCGTGAGTCTGCTCATGCCCACTGGGGACACCTCATCTGGCACTCACTGCGGCGCCTAATGCTGGCCCACTCCCCCTGCAAACCAGAGCACATGCCCGGTGGGGTTGCCCGCTGGCCCCTCCCAGCAAACACGTAGCCTGTACTGTCTTTGAAGAGCACTGACTCCCCTTCACTCTGATGCGGGGCGAGAAAAGCCTGTGCTGGGCCCTGGAACATTAACTTGCACCCAGGTCCCTCACCCTCTGATGCAGGGAATGCCACCCAAAGTCAAACACTGAGTGCGCTGCCCACGCCAGTGGCTCTGGACCAAGCACATCCTGCTGGGGTGGCGGCCACTCAAGGTGGCTACTGCTGGCCACGGATTCCTGGTGTACATCTGACCACAAAATACAGATGCGTGGGTAGTGCTGGCAAGAGTGCGCAGGCTGGGGCAGAGGCCAGGGCATTCTCAGCTTCTGGAAGTGGTTCAACAGGGGCACCCTGGCACCCCCGAGGCACATGGCCCAGCCCCCCCCGGTACTCCCAGACATGTGGCCCAGCTCCCCCTGGCACCCCTGAGACACATGGCCCAGCCCCCCCCGGCACCCCCAGACACGTGTCCCAGCTCCCCCTGGCACCCCTGAGACATGCGGCCCAGCCCCCGTGGCCAGCAGCACCTCTCAGCGTCATATGGCAGGGTCAGTCCCACCTTCTTCCCAACCTCCTGCCTGCTCACACACAGAACAACAAAAGGCCTTGCCTGCCTGGGTCCTGGCCACCCCTGCCCCTCGTGCCCACCACCCTCGTCTTAGCACGGATCCTTGAAGGTGCCACCACTCTGGCTCCGGGTCTGAATATTTGCGTTCCCTTGGCCTGGACAAGCCTCACCAGGCGTCCCCAGCCCACCCCATGTCTCCTTCAGGCCTCTGCTCAGACGCCTCCCTGAGTGCCCCACGTTTGTCCAGGGCTCCCCCAGAGTCACACTCCACCTTCGCCCTGCTTTCCCTCCCTCAGAGCACGGTCGCCCCCTGCCATGTCACACATGGATCTGTTCAGTCTCCAGCCCGCCCCACCTCCAGGTGCAAGCTCTGGGGAGAAGAGCCAGTTCAGTTCCCTGCTGGGTCATCACAGCCTGGCCACCCAAGGCCCAGCACACCGGTGCCTAACGAGTATAAGCCGAATGAACGGAGCCTCTCCCTTCTCATACATTCTAATCCTTAGCCTGGGGCTCACTTTACGGAGCTGTCACAGGATTCAGGGACATCACGCCTGGGCACCTGAACTGCCCCAAGGGAAGTCCGGCTAATGCTCATTTGGTTGCGCGGAAGGTCGGACCACGTCCTGGGGGCCTCCCAAGGCCTCCTGCTTCCTCTTGCCACCTCCTTGCTTCCTCCCCTGAGGGCCGTCCTCGCCGCATGTCTCCAACGACAAATTACTGGCTGACCTCTGGGGGCCCATGGTCACGGTGTGTCAGCCTCAGCCCCATAACGACAGTAAGACAGAGCAGTGTTCAGGGAGCACGTTCACTCCAACATTACACCCTCCAGGCTCGCGTCCGGGAGAAGGTGCTCTGGCCCGGGCAGCTTGTCCCCCTTTATCTCTAACAGGGACCTGCGTCTTGGGGCACCGATGGGGAAACAGCCTCTGAGGCTTTTCAACAGTCTTGTGCTGGGTCAGACGTGCAGGCAAGGGAGGTGGACGCTGGGGGCTGGTCCTCTGTAGGGCTGTGGTTACAACTACAAACAAAACTAAAAACACAGGGCTGCTAAGGCGGACGGTGGCGAGGAAGCCGGGAGCGCGGACCTGTGGCTGGATGGGTGACATACTTGCACCCCCCGCCTGGCCCTTCAGAGGAGGAGGGGGCGCTGGCGGACTGGACATGCTGCACTTTGTCCTTCACGACAGGTTCACGACCAGAGTGATCTGGGAGGCGACACTCTGCTATCAAACGCCTCGTCTAGGAAAGGATACGCGCTATGATAAACGGAAGTCTGCTCGTCCATATCGAATGCACGTGACTTTATGAAAATCCCGCCACACATCCCTGTGTCTCTCCTGTGCTGCAAGCAGGAGCGTACCAGTGGCTGGCGGCCCACATGACCACTGCCCTAGCCGCAGGTCACAGCCAGTGACCCTGACCGGGGCCCCGAGCGGGGTCTCCTGGACCAGCAGGATGGGCCCGTACTCCCTCAGGGTGCCGTGCGCCATGCCAGTCCTGCCGCGTGGCTCTGGACAAGGAGAGAACCAAGCAGCCGGCGGCGTGGGGGTTCTGCAGACAATGAGGGGCCCTGTTCTGAGCCGGCGCCACCCCCTCCTCAAGGCCTTCCCCGCCGTCCCCGCCCAGCCTGCGTCGTCTCTGTAACTGCTGCCCTCCTCCCCAAACCTCTGTGCCCCCACGTTCCCATAGCAAACATCGCCTTGTTGACTTACTTCATAGATCTGCTGGGGGCTGTCTCTCTCCCCTGTCAGAGCGAAAACTTCCTGAACGCGGGGCAGGGTCCCAAGGCCTCCCCTAGTACCTGGAGTGAGGCACTCAAGCATTTGCTAGAAGAATGAAGTTCTTCATTGCTGTGAGTGCAGGCACGGCCCTCGCACACAGGGCCTAGAGACGATGAGCCACCGCCCTCCCCCTCATCCCCTCGCTGCCCCTCGTGCCACTCGCTGCCACAGCCACTCGAACGGCAAGCAGCCCCCGGGCACACCACGGTCCCTCATACCCCTGGGCCTCCTCACATACTCCGCCTGCCCTACTTGCTCTCTCTGCCCCTCATGTCCCTGGGTCCCGGATGCTCAGGGACGAGCTCCCACCTGGGGAAGCCTTCCTCACCCCACTTCCCCGGCGAGGCAGGGTATGCGCCACTCTGACCTGTTCCAGAGAGCTCTGCACCCACCTCGGAGGGCCTGCATATTTACGGGCACTCTCTAGCCCCACTGCTCGTTCCCGTGTCTGCCCCTCGAAGGCAGGCTCGTCGTCCACTCTGCACGCCAGGGCCTGGCACGCACGAGCTTGCACGCTGAGCCCAGGATGCGGGAGCACGTGGGAAGAAGAGCCGTCCTCTGCCTCCAGATGGGGCACACCCCTCATCGGTGGGTTGGGCTCGGACATGCAGCCACCCCCCTGGGATGCAGCCCCCAGGCGAGGCAGACAGCAACGTGTCCTCAGGAGAGACCTGGCTACACCTGGCACAGCGAGTAGAGTTCAGCCAGGACCGGGACCCCAGGGGCCACATCAAGGTACTCGGGGATGTGCTCGAAAGCACAGCAGGCCCAGGCATTCCCATGGCTTTGCTGGCCACTGTCCTGACACTGGAAACTGAAAGGGACATTCTTCCAATTTTTATTAACGTTATTTTTAAGATTTTCTGGAAAGAAGGAAAAAAGCGTTCCTTCTTTAAAAGGGATTTTAATGGACAATTAAAGAAACCACTACTTTGCTGCTCTGATCAGCGGCTCCGAGGAGAGGTGCTTTGCTGGCGGGGCTGCAGGAAAGGAGCCTGTAATCGAGAACGCGCAGCCCAGTAAAACAGGGTTGACGTCAGGGCCGCGTGTCACGGTCCTAGTGGGATACTAGGTAATCGGCACATGAGCAACGGGCTAACCACCCCCTGAAGGGAACGCGAGACAGATTGAGTCCTCCTCTGTGTCGAGTCTGGCTGACATGAACTTGCCCACACTGTGTCCCTCCCAGGAAATCCAGTGGGGTCCAAATGTGCAGAAGGCCCCAGGCCACACCCCGGCCTCCCTATCCCCGTGCGGTGGTCTCGGCCCGGCACCTGCTCGGTGCCGTGTGAACGCGTGCCGCCCACGGGAAAACCGGCTCTGCTGCACGGGCAGCCTTCCAAGCTCGCAGAAAGCCTCGCGGGTCCCGGGGCGCCTCTGCCTGGGGGCGGGGGGCGGGGGGCATCTAGCTGCGCCGGCCAGCTTTGGACAGGGGCGTGAGGTCTCGGACGGGAATCCGTGACATTGCTACATCTGAACAGACAAGTAAACGTTTTCAACTTTATCAAAGTGTTTCGTTCAGCCGCTGACAAACACGGGGGCGGGGAGGGGAATACACTACACAAACCTTTCCGTCTGTCTGTGGGTGTCTACTGCTCTTTTGAGTCTCCATCATGTGTGTAAGTGTTGCTCCCAGGCAGGAAGGAGCCTATTCTACAAGCTGCCGGGAGGCGCAGCCCTGTTAAATGCCTTTAAATGAAGCAAACACACGAGTATCTGGTGAAGAAACGCATTTTGTAGAGAATTAAACAAACATTTAAAGGTCTGCTCTCTAAAGGGTGCGCGCCAGTGGGAGATGAGGGCTCGCGGCTGCGGTCAGGGTCGCTGGCTCAGACCCCCGGGCGCCGCGGGAGACCGGCCGCGAGGCACTCGGCGGCTGCCTGCAGACCTGGGGCCACGCACCTTGCGGACCATGGGGCTCCCGTCATTGATCAGCTGGGCCAGCATCATGGCCACGTTGTGGTCGATGGTGGTCGAGTGGTCGGTCCTCTCTGCAGAGTTGCCCACAAACGTGCCAAGGGCGAAGACCGCTGCACAGCGCACCTGCAAGATGGGCCGGGTCGCGGTCAGGCCAGAGTGGGTGGCTGGGGTCCAACCCCTGCACGGTACCACTTGCCCTGACAGGGCAGCAGGGGCTGGAGAAGCAGCAACGCAGCAAACCGGGCACGGAGTGAGCCACCAGGGAGTGAGGGACCCGGGAGCCAGGCTGTGCGGAATGGTCTCCGGCCCTCTCCAGGTCACCCTTCCTCTGCACATGGCGCCTGGGCTGGCTGGCTGGCACCCTGGCCTCAGCTGGCCTGGACACACTGGCGGTGGCGGGCTCACCTCAGGGATGGGGTCAGAGAGGAGGCTGCACAGTTTCTCGTGCGCGCTGTCCCTCACGCCACACCACCTGGCCGAGTCAAAGTTCTGCCAGATGCGTCCCAGGCAGATGGCCACCCACTGGCGCAGCAGGGGGTGGGGATCGTTGAGCTGCTCCAGGCAGATGGCGATCAAGTTTCCCTGGAGGCAGGCTTCCTGCGAGAGGGCAGACAACACCCGGAGGTCACCCCCGGCAGGGATCACAGCCCCGTGGCTCGTGGCTCGGGGATACTCCATACTGCAACTTACGTTCAGTTTTCCTTATTCCGGATCCCGCCGACCTCAACTTACCCTGCCAACAGCGGGCTACACGAAGGCCCCCGCCCCCTCCATGGTGCCCCCTTCCGAGGGAGACTGTCTCACAGACATTCAGATGGAACGGGGCAGCTGGGCCAGGCCCCTGCAGTGCCCAGGAGGCCCTGGGGGGGGGGTGGCCATGACACTCACCTGTCCGGTGTTGTAGCTGTTGACAATCACGGCGAGGATGAAAGCCGTCATGGTCCGGTGCTCAGCCTGGAAGACAGAAGTCGGCCTGGTTTTGCTCTCTCCCCACGGTGGAGGCCCACCCTTCCCCGAGCACAGCAGAGCTACCCTTTCTGAGCCTTTGTGCTGAGCCTGGTGCGCGGTCAGCTCTGCTGCCTTTCGACTGGAGTCTACAGACAAGAAAAGCCCTGTGAAGAGGCTCCGGCGGCTTCAGGCTTCCAGCCAGCCTCTGAGCTCAGGTTCCCTGAGGTGCGGATGCCACAGGCCGGGACACGTCCGACCGCTCACCCCTCACCCTTGTTCAAGCCTGTGGAAGCACGCTGCTCTCCCTGAGTGCGCTGGCGGGAGACACGGGAACCTTGCATCCTAACTCAGTTCCCGGCCTTCTCCTTCCCGGTCTTCCATCGTGTGGGTCGTCTCCATCCTGCCCCTTCCTCTGTGGCCCTCCTGCCAGGGGGACCAGCCAGCCTATTTTGATGGTTTCACGGGGCCCAATGTGTTTAATGTGCACCTTGAGCGGAGTCTGAAATCGGTCCTTCTCGCTCTCACCCTCAGAATTGTCAAGGCCACTGCGGTGCCGATCCCGGCCTTCCTCTTCCAGCCTTAACCCTTCAGGGTCATGACGGCTGTTGTCTGTTCCCACAACCGACACGTTTGCTGACGCAGTCTTGTGCTGCTGCCAGCGTCCCCGTGGGTTCGATTCCCGCGTGAAGCGTGGTCTTCGTAAGCGTCAGCCCTGGGGGTCCGAATGTGGTGGGCTTGGAGTCTCTGACTACGTGTCCTGAATGGCACGTGAGGTGGCGGAGGGTCCCGGGGTGACAGTCCGTTTCCTCTAGCCCCAGCGTCCATCATCCGCGGAAGCCATCCGCTTCTGTGCAAAGGCCCTCTTCTGTTCTGGTTACTTTTAAGATTTTCCCTTTTGCTCTGAGATGTTCTACTTCCATCAGGATGAGTCTCTGTCTGGATCTGTTTTTATTTAGCCTTTACAAGATTCACTGTGCTTTTTAAAACTGAAAACTCATTCCTTTCTTCATACGGGGAAAATTCTCAGCTGTGGGCGTGCTCGCGTCCTGCTTCTCCCCAGTGTCCTGACGGCGCACTCTGGCCTCGGGCTGGGAGCACTGGGACCCCTCCTCACAGGCCTCTGGGCCTCCTTCATGCCTTCTGTTGGCTCCGTTCCGCGTGACTTCTCCGCGAATTCTCTCTCACGGTGCTGGTCTGTGGTCACTCCGTCCACGGAGCTTTGAGCGGCAGTGACTGCGTCGTCCGCTAGAGGATCTCCCCTCGAATCTGCCTACTTACCAAGAGAATCTAGTTGGTCATTTTTTTTTAAGATTTTATTTATTTGACAGAGAGACAGCAAGAGAGGGAGAGCACAAGCAGGGGGAGAGGCAAAGGGTCGGGAGAAGCAGACTCCCCGCTGAGCAGAGAGCCCCACATGGGGCTCGATCCCAGGACCTGGGATCACGACCCGAGCTGAAGGCAGACACTCCACTGACTGAGCCCCCCAGGCGCTCCACTAGTTGGTCATTTTTGAGGATGAGTAAAAAGGAAAGAATAGATCATTTTCTTCTAACAGGGACAAAAGTACTTCTGAGGAAACAACACAATGGTGTATTTCTGGACATAACTAAATTGTTTCCCTCACTCGTCTCACACACACTTACACATACGGTTGTACAGTCTTTTTCAGAGAGCTCTGTTACTTCCAGTTCTCGGGGCTGACCTCCCGTTTGCCGGCTCTGCCGCTCTCCTCCCTGCTGGCTCGCTCGCCTGGGCTGAAGGTCTCAGGCTCTGGGCTGTGCAAGTGCCGGTGGAAAGTTCTGCCTTTGCTTCCCGGCCCCTGAAGATCGGGCTGCTGTCTCAGCCCGGACGTGGACACCTGGGAGCGGCGTTTCTGAGCCCTTCCCGCGGCTGGGGTGGGGCAGGCCTCGTAGCCTCCCGGCTATCAGTAGGGGTCCGTTCCTGAGCTGCTGCCGCTCAGGCCCCATCCTGGGTGCAGACTCGGGTCTGCTTGGCAGGGGACCCCAGGGTTGGTGCTCCCTTCCCACCGTGGCTCTCCTTGGACTCCTTGCTTCAGTTTTTGGCATCTGGCAATCTTCTCTTTCGAATTTCACTATGGGCTCAAAACGTCAATGTGTCTGCAGCCGAAGTGGGGCCCACCCGTGCCGGCTCGGCTCACCGCTCAGCCACGATCACCACGCAGGGTCCTTTTCCATTCGGTTGACCGTATTCTCGCTCACCCGAAAAGCAGGGAAGCAGCTATGTGCAGTCTTGTGAAGTGCCAACTTTCGTGCCTAGGACGACGCTCCATTATCACACTTACGTCAAACCTGCGGGCACTATTCGCCTTTTATGTAACAATCCTGTTTTTAATGTCTTCTGGATTTTCTGTGGTAATCAGCATTAACACCAAGACTGTGAAAATGAGCTCTGACACTTTAAATATGCTGGCAAAACTCAGTCATATCCAGGAGCGACTCAGGACATCTGTTTTGTTCTCTCTGCCATGCTAAGAACTGCAGGGAGGGGATCTAGGGAGTAATTACAACACATTTGTAGGAGCCGCTGTAAGTGCTGCCCCTAGATGACTATTGTGGAAGCGCTTTAATAAAACAAAATAATTTGAAACTTAAACATTCACTCTCTTCTTTCTTGCCCTCGTTCCCTTCCTTCCTGATTCATAAGGCACATCAGCAACTTGTCCTGTTCCAGAACCTTCACTAGGCATGTGAGCTGTCATATCATAGACGTGCAAGTACTCATTAATCTAATTCTGTTGCCAGGATGTGAGAGAGAGTGGATTCCACTCTCCTGCAAAGACACGCCAGAAAAACAGACGAATGTAAACAAGGGAACCCACCAGCTCAGAGGCAGAGAGGAAGCAGCTCTGCAGTCAGGTGCCCCTAAGCAAAGGCACATCGCCTGCCCACACCCCGACGTGGCCCCCCACCCGCAGGGAGCCCCTCGCCACAGGAACCCCAGAGCGTGACACACGAGCAGAGACAAATGACACAGATCTCGAGACGGTCCAAGGAGAAGTGAGGGTCGTCTTACTGGCATGTAAGGGTCTGCCAAGACCGACAGGAAGTATTTGTGACCGTTGTCCTTCACCAGGTCAGCTTGGCACGACTGGGGAGAGAAAGAGACAGGGAGAAACCGTGAGTGCAGGTACCCGGAGGGGCTCCTCGCTTCCTGGGATGTGCGAATAATGGACGTGCAGTGACTGCTTCACGCCTTCAGGATTTCCTCAAGTCCAGGGCTCGTTTGGAAGAACAGCTACAATGCAGACACACCGTCCTTGGCTGCGGGACAGGGGCGGCACCTCACGCACGCTCAGCAGTGCGGCAGCTCGAAGACGTTCCCCGAACACCTCCTGGCACCCGCTGGGAGGGGGTCCGGGCCGTGGGACCGGCCCCCCTGAAGGCCCCCTCCACCTCTGTGGCCCGCGCCCACACCCTCCCTTCAACATTCCCTTCCTCCCGCCCTCCAAGGGGGAGGCACCCAACACGCAACCCTCCCTGGTTTCTGCAGACTCCAGTCCCTGCCGAAGCTTTCCTTAGGGTTTTGCTTAGACTTACAAAACCCTGGAAAAGGATAATCTGTGTGAGTACAGTCGTTGTGGACCGTTTGTGCCACATGTTTCAACAGGTGCTTCCTGGAGTAGAGGCCCAACTCCTTACCCCAAAGGAAGAGCCCTGAGGTGGGGCGTATAAGTGAACGGTCAGGTGTGCGGCTCTTCCCGACTCTCCAGGCCGCGCTATACCAGCACGCACCTGCATGGCTGTGGGTTCGTGAGCTCAGCACACGGCTCGGCCCTGGACACAGACATGACCCACGCCGTGCCCACAGTCTCTGGAAGAGACAACTGTGTGTGCATGATGGCACAGCAGGGAGACCCCGGGCACGTGGGGGCTCAGGGAAAGGAGGGGGGCGCCTACACTGAGGGACAGCTGGGATCTTCTGCAGACTTGGGATGGAGGTGAAGGTGAGCCTATGCTGTGGGATGCGGGATGCAGGTGGCACGGGGCTTCGGATGCTGTGTGGAGGCCCTGAGGAGGCCTGCAGGCGCTGGAACCTGGGACGGTCGAGGCAGTGGGTCTGCGGGACTGCAGTGGAGGGTGAGCCGGACTGGAGGGGGGTGGCAGGTGCAGCAAGGGCAGAGGGGATGGGGATGACCCCGAGAGGCGAGGAAGACTGTACTGGCAGGATCGGAAGCAGGAGGTGGTGGGAGGCCCAACTACCTGGCAAGATCACTGAAGAGGTGGGGAGCCAGTCACAGGCCCTCCGAGGAGGAGGAGTTCTATTTGGGGGCCGATGCGTTTGAGGTTCCTCTGAGACTCGAGCAGAGCCGTCAGGAGGAAGGGTGCACGTACGCACTCCCAATAGCGGAGTGTGATCCAAGCTGACCTTCTAGATTGGAAGCCACACTCGCATTGGGTGGGAACCCAGCAACACAGAGGGGGAAGAGGGTGCTCTGGGCCATGGAGGACGGGGCCCTGGAGGACACAGGAAACAGGTGCTCGGGACTGAGGAGTGGGAATCCTGGAGAAGGGAGCCTAGCTCGGAGGCGGTGGCCATGTTACCAGAAGCCCTGATGTCACACCAGGCTGGCAGGTTTGGAGGCATTTTGCAAGTGCTGGTACTTCGAGGGGCTCAGAGGATGATGCCTTGGACACTCAGGGTTCAGGGGCACAGCGCCGAGAGAAAGGTTTCTGTTTGCGCGGAGGAGAGGAAAAGGCAGAACTGGAAACAAGCAGGTGGGTCTCGTACCAGCCTGTCCCTCTCGCTAGCTGTTGGGACCCTAGTTTAGACTCTGCTCAACTTGTGGGGTCGAAGGTAAGCACGCAGCACATCCAAGAGCATCTGAGAGTGACACACGCATCCGAGATGCTCTTATTCTGGAGGGAGGGACCCTTGGAACGTGGGTTCAGTGTTACACAGGCTCCTGGACTGACATCCAGAAAAACTGATTAGTGGCATCTGGGGTAACACGTCCAAAGAGATGATGAATTTCAACTGCTCCCTCCAGAGGACAAAGGCCATTAAAGAAGAAGTAAGCTTCTGACAACAAAGGGAGAAGGGCCGCGTGCTCCCCCTCCACGGGCGTGGGGCTGTCTCCCACGTGCAGCCCCCCCAGCTCTGCAGACAGAGCCCCCCCCCCCCGGCCCCGCGCCTCCTCCACACCGTCTGCTTCTCGGGGGCTGATAATCAGGTGTTTCTGCCTCGCACCAGTAAACCGACAGGGCGCCACCGACCCGGCCGTGTAAGTGGGAGCTAAGCAGGGTGGGGTGCGGGTCAGGAAGCATGGGCGCCCGGGACTCAGGTCAGCAGGCTGATTCCCGCAGAGCCAGGAAGCCAATCAAGTGCGACTTTCCAAGTAATCCCGCGGGGACGCCCTGCTCTGAACGAAGGTGGTGACAGAAGATCTAAGAAGGCATCAACATGATGTCCTCTCGGTAGAGACGACGTCCAGAGGGGACCGGGAGAGAGCAGTGCCAGCGCCCCTGGGAACAGCGGCCTGGTGCCCGATTCCGAGAACAAAGGCCCCTTTCTTTATTTAAACCAGAGGTTCGACAAGTCAGATCGAGGCCCACGCGTCCCAGCGAAGCTCCTGCAGCACGCCTCATCATAGTAGCACGGGGCCGCTACTTCCACCCGACTCACTCCGAACCAAGGCGTGTGCATCAGAGTGCCTTCGGTGCAGAGCCCGCTCTGATGAGGAGGTCGTGCCAGGAGGGGCCGCACGAGCGCCGTCTCTGCGGGCCTGCCTGCCCTTCCAGGCCTCAGCCGGAGTCGCTTACCAACTGGCTTAGAGCTTGCTCAGATTTTCACCAGCTCGGCTGTCCCATCCCTGCCCTCTGTCCACACCGCAGGCAGGGACCTGGGACACGCGTACCCTGGCCAAGTGCCGCATCAGAAGGAAGGGAACTACAGAGGCACAGAAATGCAGTGCACAGACACACACTTCCCACGAGCTCCGGGGAGCGCCTTCCGCGGGGCGTCGGGGGCTCTGGCAGCCAAGAAGCCTCGGCGACAGCTGCGTCCCCCACATCTAGCTGCAGGTATGACAGATTAGGGCCGGAGGAAAGGCAAGGGCATGAATACAAAATGGTCTTTCCTAAATAGGCCCCTGTCCCACCACATGTTAAAACCAGCTCTGACGTGCTTCTAATTCCTGCTACAGCTCTGGTTCTTGTCTCTCGGAACTTCAGGGAATTGTGCTTTTAAAACGAGGGACAGGGAGGTGAGGAAGTGAAGTGCAGAGGGGGAAGGGAGCACAGATTTCACTGTGGCACCGACCGAAGACGCAGTGTGCAGACAGATACCAGGACAGAGCAGAGAGCAGGAGGGATGGTTTCTGCGAGGCTCAGTTCACGAGGCCAGGCCCATGGCAGAACCTGGCAGAACACACTTCCTTCTCCTCCACGCGACGACAGTCTGTTACGGGGGGGCTGGGACGTTGGTGGGACAGTCCTGAGTACCAGTGAGCACGGCCGCTCGTGACCTACTGTGAACTCGGAGAAACTCACACAGTGGGAGAGTCATGTTTCCCGTCGTGTGATTCCCAGAGTTCAGATCTCAATGAGAGAAAAGGAGACCCTGAGTGGGCTGCGGGGTGGCTGTTCCCAGAGTGATGGGTGCCAGCGGAGATGGCAGGATGGTGTCGAGATGTGCACGCACCCAGTTTTAGCAACAGTGTGAGGTCAAAACCAGCAGTGCCTGAGAAAACGAGACCAGGGCAGGATTTCCGCTTAATGGTCACAAGAGCTCACGGCCCCTCACAAATTCCGCAGCAAGTTCACTGGGCACGTCCACTTTCCTCCACACGCCTCAGGTCCTGGCGTGATGGACTTCCCACCCACCAAGTGCAGAAGATACTTAAAATATTCACAGCGCCTGGACAGTGCAGTCGGAGAAGGTCGCAACCCTTAATCTCGGGGTGGTGAGTTTGAGCCCCACGTTGGGCGTAGAGATGACTTAAAACAATAAATGAACATTAAAAAAACATTCTCGCATCAGACGCTCTCGTGTCAAAAGTAAGCTTCGGAATGAAAACACACCACGGATGTTGTGAATAACCGGGATCAATGGGAAAATCACTGGCACGTACGGATGCTTTTATGCGTTCAATCTACTTTTTCGTACGCGTTCCAAAACTAGTAAGTATATTTAAAAGTTCAAGGATCGAAATGCTACAGAAAGGCACCGATGGGGAAGGCGGCTTCTCGCCTCTGTCCCTGCAGGGCTGCCGAGGCGGCACGATTACACCTGAACGTGGAAAAGTGACATCGGGATATAAAAGGAAAATAAATGTTAAATAAAATGCAAGTTAAAGCCCCCCTCCACCACTACTGTAAGTGCTTTGTTAGTTTCTTACTGATTCTCCTGATGTTTCTTTATGCAAACCTAAGAAACAGGAACACAGAGACTGAGCCATCCTTTTCTTAAATGAGAGGACCACTCGCTCTATGTGAGGCGACCCTGCCACGCGGAGAGCGTCCTCTCTTCACGGCAAACGCGCAGCAGCCCATCAGGAGGAGAGCGTGGCTTGTTCAGACCCACGCAGGGAAAGCTGTAAGTTCCCGCAAGTGACACGGCCCCATCACAGGACAAATGCATTTGCAGTCTAGACACTTTGCGCCCTAGCCACACAGCCTGTGGTAAGACAGCTGAGCGCTCTCCCATCTGAGAGGTGAAAACCCATATTCGGCGCCGTCCTACTGTGCACATCCCTTAGCATGGAAAGGACTGAGCACCTCCCCTACGCGTAAATAAGGGCCATTTGTATTTCTCTTTCTGGGAAATGCTAGATCATCTCCGTCTTTTGACCATTTCCCTGCTGGATTGTCAGTGCTGTTTTTGAGTTCTTGGAGCTCTTCACATATCATGAAAGCTGGTCTTCCACCTGGGAGAGGAATTTTAAATACCACCCCCCATTCTTTCAGACTTTGTTCATGTATTTTCCCCCCATGCCAATGTTTTATTGCTCTGCAACCAGATCTATTAATTTTCAAAGATATCTAGACTTTAAGTCATGGTTAAAAAGGCTTTCATCACTCTAAGGTTAAAACAGAATTTACCTGGGTTTTCTTTTAGTGCTTTTATGGTTTCATTCTTTATATTTAAATAATTTTTTAAAAGTCAATTCTGGGGACACCTGGGTGGCTCAGTCGGTGAAGCGTCCGCCTTCGGCTCAGGTCATGATCCCAGGGTCCTGGGATTGAACCCCGCGTTGGGCTCCTTGCTCAACGGAGAGCCTGCCTCTCCCTCTCCCTCTGCTGCTCCCCCTGCTTGTGCTCTCTCTCTTTCTCGCTCTGTCAAATAAATACAATTTTTAAAAAAATAAAAAATAAAGTCAATTCCGGTGTTTGGGATGTACAGTTGGACAGCTAGCTACCCTAACACCAGAAATTCAGGAGCCCGTCATGCTTACTGAGCGGATCTGAGCTGCTGACTCGACACTGCACAACACCCTGTGTACTCCGAGGCCCGTCTCTGCTGTGCCCGTTTGTCAGCCTGTCTGTCCGTGATCCAGCCCCACAACGCTTTTTATTCCTGAGGCTTTGTTGTAAGTTCTGATATCTGGTAGGTTAGTTCCTCGCCATTTTCGTTCCTATTCAGAGTCTCCCTGGCGATTTCTATTTATTTCTCCATAGGAAGCATAGAGCATGTCAGTCTAGTTCTAGAAAACAGGGAGGGAAAAAAGAGCCTGCTGGTAGTTTTATTGAGATTGTATTAAAGTATTAAAGTTTAAATTAATTTAGGGAACACTGACATACTGCTGACGACAAGTCCTTCTGTAAATAAACAGCGTACATTTTTATTTGTTCTGGTGGATTTCTGTGTTCTTCGCACTGCTTTACAGTCTTCTTCTCAGAGTGTTTTCACGTCTCAGGTCAGGTCTATGCCCAGATTTAGGGCTCTCTTGTCCATGGGGTGCACGTATCTTCACTGGTTGTTCCTGTGATTTCTGTTCGTTTATCGTGAGTCCCCCTTCCTCTAACATCTCTCATTAGCAGCCTGGCACTGACTGCCCTGGCACTTCCAGGGGCATCGAGTGCCAACCGTAGTGGTTTGCTCCTACTCTTCTAGTTTCTGTGCCTTTACTTTTGGGCTCTGTCTGTTAGCGGAGAGTGACCGTGGCTTCCCATTCTCGCTTGTTGCTCTCAGTGTCTCCCCACTAAGTCCGACGCTGGCTTCTGGGCTTAAATGTTAGAGGAGCAGCTGATGACGCGATCGTATTGTGCAGTTTTCTCCCCTCACGAGAAGATCGACGTCGGCCTTCTTCTACTGAGCAATGTCATCACCGTGACGGCTCGGCTTCTTGGGGGCTGATGTGGAACCAACCCCCACCCCAGGAGAAGCCCGTTCGGCAGCGCGCTGCTGTCCCTTCCATGTTCTGCTGGGTTATTTCCAAACACAGTATGGATGCAATGCGGTTTGCCTTTTTGTGTGACCTTTTCCCATTTTGTGTGTGGTGATGTATATAAAACATAAAATTTACCATTTTATCGTTATGTAAAGCATATGGCTTGGTGGCATTAAGGACATTCACACGGTTGTGCTTTTTAGGTTCTCCCATCAATGTTACAGTTGTCCCATAAACAGAACGGTGACGTTTGCCTTCATTTCACTGCTCTGGAGGGTTAGACGCTGCTGGAGCTCTCTGCCCCGGGAGCGCCAGGTGCGGTGGGTTCTGCCAAACGCCCTTCCCTGTTCCTTCTAGGGAAACAGGTGTGTCTGAGCCTTCTACTTCTTCTGGAGTCCATTTGATAAGTTGTATTTTCTGGAAATACAAGTTTGCTATATTCAAGTTATCGTTGCATTTTCAGAGAAGTGCAAAATAATCTCACGAACAACGTGTCCTCCTTCCTGTAGCTCTTCCTCACTGGTCCCAGTCCTGACCGAGCTTTGTCCTCTCCATCAGGTGAGCTGATTCTTCCCCAGTGAAACGGCTTTTTATTTACTGTTGAATTTTTGTATTTTTGCTTGCGAACTTGGAGAAAGTCCTTCTTGGATCTTTATCGAGCAGCCTTTCTCTGCATGCCTGGAGCTCCTGGGTTCCAGTGCCGTCCTAGCTGGTGGCTTACCCACTCTGCTTCTCTGTCGGGGGACGCAGGGAGTGAAGGTTGCCAAGGCTTCTCTGAATGTGGCTTTAGCTATATTCCATGGGTCGGAGGTGCAGTATTTTCATTATCTGTACTTTTGGAAACTACAACTTTGTTTTGTATTTTTCCTTTGACCCAAGATCGAAGGCAATTGTTTCAAAAAAATTTTTTTTTCTAGTTGGAAGGCCCACTTTGTTTTCTGATACTGTTATTCACCTCTGGTCCTACTATGCACAACGTCTGTAGTATTTCTACTTTTTGGAAATTCTTCAAGTTTCTTTTGTGGCCTAATATATGGTCAGATCTTGTACACAGAAATAGCGTTTATAACCAGCACACAGCGTTCCGTGCGTGTGGTCTGCCTTACTTGGAAGCCTACGTTATTCTTAACAAAAGCAGCAACAAGAGTTCCCGAATCACTGCCTCTGGGTTAGCTCTTTACACTCACCCCTGCTTTGCTACGCTCTCAGCTCTCTGAGGCCAAGGACCCTATATGAGTACTCTTTATGGCCCCCGAATGTAGCACAGCCTGGTTCCTATCAGAGGCCCACTAAGTGTTTGCTGAATGAATAAAAAAGCTGATGTGTGCACAGAGAAGCATTATGACTCCTAATCATGGATGCTGATCACACCCTGTAACTGCTTCCAGTGTGGACAAGTCCATCCAGCCACCTGTGAAGGGAGGAGGCAACGAGCAGCCTAGCCAGGATGCCGAGGCCCAGCCTCTCCCTGCCGTGCCCTGCGGGCTTCCACCCAGACCCTGGAGCCCAGGTCACTGCCAGGTGCCACTCAGGTCCCGGGTGGCACCGGTGTCTACGCTGGTGCTTCCTGCAAGTTGCACTAACTCAGCCTTGACTTCAGGCTCCACACAGCAAAACTGTGGTTGCCCTTTTCCTGAAACACATGAGACTGGAGTCCTGCTCGCTGTGCTCTCGGGGTGCCCAGCACCCCTGTCCTCATCCTCGCTCTGATCAGCTCTGTAGAGCCAGCAATTCAGCCCAGCCTAACAATGAATCACGGGCCCCTGAGTCATTACCCAGAAAAACAGCCTCTCTCAATTGCCCTTGGCATCGGGCTGACGCTTCATGTCCTCTCACCAGGAAGTCCCCTGCAGCCTGAGTCACTGAGCCCATTCATGCTGCAACAGGGTGATCTGTCACCTCCCCACCCGCACCCAGTCCTGTCTGCCCGCAGGGGCCTGACGGCCTGATGGGGAGCAGCAGTGACAGCCCCCTGCTTCCTCCTTCTGCTTTTCATTTCACTCCTGGAAATCCAGAGCCACCTGAAAACAACGGTCTCCCTCCTGCCAGGACAGACAGACAGACTCACGACAGGGCCTTGTCCTGGGCAGATGGCCTCCAGGACCTCAGCCAGTGCTGGAAGGGGCAGCCCTGGCTCCTGTGACGTGAGGGTGGGGGATCTGCTCTCTGGCTCCTCGAGGGTGGCCCTGGATCTCCCCCAGAGCAAAGCCCACTCTGAGGGCCTCTGAAATGCAGATGCCTCATTAACCAGGATGATGGCAAGGAAGAGACCATTCTGCAGGACAATAAAAACAGCACCTCGAATCCACTTAGACAGCACCTCCTTGCTGACTACAGCTTCTCCGTGAGACGTGCAAACATGTGCTCCCTGATGCCGAGATTTATTTTCTGCACTTTATAACCTATAGCTTGGAAGTTAAGTGGACCACCGAAGCAATTCGATTATTGATACCAAAATGAGCAGGCAGGAAGGACAGGTAACATTCATCAAGCACCGACAGCAAGCCAGACATGGGGCTGGGGCTTTCCTGTGGACCCGGCCTTCGCTGCCCGAGCACCTGCTGTGACAGCAAAGCCACGGGCTCGCCCGCCTGCAGGGGGGCGAGTTGCAGGCCAGGTGGCGGGTGCAGCAGGGAAACCGAGAGAGAGAGGTACACAGAATCCTGGGAATGCAAAAACAAAAAAACTCCAACACCAAACCTTATCAAATAAGCCTAAGCCAGTAATAAGGGAGAGAAGAAGAATGATACTCAGATTTAAAAAAAAATTAATGAAAGTGAATAAAGGAATCGTGGTTGACCTGGGACACAAAGCAGGTCATGTAACACAAATCCCAGTGAACCACAGTGACCTTCATTCCAGAGGAACGGGATGGAAGCGGAGGACGGGGTAACACCTGGAGATACCGGCAAACACACCCCAGCCAGGCAGGTGGTTGGGGTCCCATACTCGGTGATGAATCAACCTTGAGAGCAGGGATCCCTGCCGTGAGGTGACAAGAAGGCCCTTCAGCTCTGCGGTCTTCCTCCCTGAACCCATCACCCAACATCAGACATATCCTGACAGAGGGACGGCCCCAGAAACCGTCCCCAGAACTGCTGTCCCCCAAAATCAGGGACGTGAGTGACAGCTCAGCCCAGAGTTGCCTGGGGAGACATGAGGACCCGACAGAGAGGAGAACCAAAGAAAGCTGAACAGAGTGTGGACTTTGGCCAATAATGACAGTGTGTCAACACGGATTCCTTAAGATGCTAACAACAGGGGAAGTGGGTGTGGGCTCTGCGGGGGCTTTCCTTACTATCTTTGGTTTTCTATAAATATAACCTGTTCTCAAAAGCAGTTTCTTAAGACAAAACCCGTAGTAACAAGGCATTCAGAGACAGAGACAGACAAGCTGCTAGCATAGGAGTGACGTCTGCCCTGGTCCCGAGCGGGCCAGCCCCTCATGGGCACCGGGCCGTCAAGACAGCAGGTTCGGGACTGCAAACTCTCTGGCCGTCCTGGTCACACTCGGATCCCGGTGACGCGAGTCATCACAGGATGGATGAGAAAGCTAAACCCGCTCATTCTGTCAATTGAGTTTTGTGTGTGAGCCTGGAGGGGGCGGTGGGAAGGGGGGGCGCAGGTGCAGGAAGAGAGGCTGGTGGCGTCAGAGCCGAGGCGCGGAGACGGGATTACTGTGCAGAGAAATCAGCATGAGTGCTGGGACAGGGCAGGGGAACTCGCACAGGCTCGGGGGGCAGAAAGAAGACCCCGCTCCTCTCTGACCCGCTTCCGCTCACAGTGCGTTCTCTCCGGGCCTCACAACAGCATCACACATACTGAAGCCCCCGTACCCCCAAATGTGGACTGACTTCCTAAGTATGGCGCAGAACGTTCCAAATTCACGGACATTGTGCCCTCGACCCCCTGGTGACTCTGTAAATAACCTGTATTAACTGTAACTTGAACTGCATAGTAACGGTGTGTGTGAAGAAACCCCAGTTAGCGGCAACCTAGCTTACAGGAATCTTTAAGTGACAAAGGATAAGGGGGGTCTGAGGGACTGACTAGAGCTACCGGCACCCTCCCGCAGGTTCGGGCACATTCTACGCACTTTCCCATCCTGCCGCGATCGCACTCTTGACGTGGGACCCCAGCCCACAGCCTGGAGGACAATTTAAATGAGCATTCTGCAGCGTGTGCGCTCTCCCTCTCCCGCCCCTGTGCTTGTCTGCACTTCCGGACAGTTGCAGATGGCATGACGCTTCGCCTGGAGACTTTCCTAAGAAAAGGGACATTCTCTTACATAACCACAAAACCACGATCGCTCTCAAGAAATGGAGCTTTGATACCGCACTATCACCCGATATTCAGTCCATATTCAAATTTCTCCCAACTGTCCCAACAGGGTCCTTTGCAGCTCTTGTTCTGGGGTCTGGGATCCAGACCCACACTCACTGTCGTGCATCGTGAGTCTTCATCTGGAATAGTCTCCCCACATTCTGTTGTCTTTCTTGGGTTGAAAATCTAGAAGGACAGTACAGTTGTCCCCAGACTGTTCTACAATTTGAAATTCTTATCAGCTCTACTGAGGTCAAAGCGATATTCGACAACTGTGCACATTTACAAGCACAGGTTTTGGTAACTGTGGATATACGTGCACGCCCGTGAAGCCACGTTACAGTCAACCACGGGAGCTCTGCCCTCAAGTTTCCTTGACGCTTGGGAATCCCCCCTCCCCAGGCAGCAACTAACCTGCTTTCTGTGACTATAGTCTGCACTTTCTAGAACTTTATGTAAATGGAGTCGTACAGTATACACGCTCCTTTTCCTGGTTTCTTTCACTCAGCATAACCATCTCGGGGCTGGTGTAGTCTTTCTTCCCGCAGAGCAATGTTTCGCAGCGGGGACAGATCACTGCTGACGCGCTCACTCACAAGTGGACGGTCACTTGGGCTGTTCCCAGCGTTCAGCTACCACAGATAAAGCTGCTGTAAACACTGTGTACGATTTTTCATGGACATGTGGAACATAGCCGCGTTCCTCTGAAGCTGTGCCCACACAGGACGGTCTTCTCGTTTTGGACACTCGAACCGCAGTGTGCTGGCGTCTCACTGGTTTCACCTGCCATTTGCAGAACAATGTGCGGCATTTTTTTCTGGTGCTTCTTCGACGGCAAGCTACTTCCTTAGCGAAGTGTCTGTTCAAACCCTTGGCGCATTTTTTTGGTCTGTGTGTTTGTTCTCATATTGAGTTCTGAGAGTTCTATGATCTCACTATGAGTTTTTATCAGATAAATGATTTGCAAATATTTTCCCATTTTGAGCTAATTTTTAATGTGGTACCAGGTGTAGACTGCAGCTCACTTTTTTGCATATGGATGTCCAACCCTCCCAGCACCGCGGGGTGAAAAGATCTGAGTGGTCTGCACCTTTGTTGAAACTCAGTTGACCCTGTATGTGCGGGTCTACCTCCTGACCGCTCACTGGGTCCCATGGGTTTATCCATCCATTTTGATGCTGCTTTCGGTCCTACTATAGACGTAGGTAAGTCTTGAAGTCAGGTGGCACTAGTCCTTTACCTTTGTTCTTCCTTCCTTCCTTTCTTTTTTTTAAAGAAAGTTGTTTTGGCTATTCTAGGTCCTTTGCATTGCCTTGTGGATTTCAGAGTCAGGACCCGTGATGACGGGATCTCTGTTTATCCAGATTTTCTGTAATTTCTCTCGTCAGTGGTTAGTGGCTTTAAGTATACAAATCTTGTGTCTCTTTTCCTGGGATTCATCCCTAAGTATTTCATATTTTTGATACCGTTGTAAATGTTTTTTATTTTAATTTCAACTTTTCAAGGTTGATTAATAATAAACATAAATAAAATAGAGTTTTGTGTGTTGACCTTGTAACCTGCAACTTTACTAACTTCACTCATTAGTGGTACTAGGTTTGTGGGTTTCGTTTTTTCTGTTTTTTTTGTTTTTAATAGATTCAACCAGGTTTCTACAAAGAGAATCATGTTGACTGAAAAGAAAGACACTTATGCTTTTTCCTTTCCAACCTGGACGCCTTTATTTCTCTTGTACTGTGTGCGGCTTCCAGTACCGCCGGAGAGAGGTGACGAGGGTGGCACCTCGTCCTGCTCCTGATCTTAGCCTTCAGACTCGCACGTGTGATGCTGGCTGCAGCAGTTTCTGCAGACGCTGCTCGTCATGCTGAGGAAGTGCCCCTCCGCGACTGGTTTGCTGAGAGCATTTGAAAAAAGTCTGAAACAGGTTTCAGGTTGTGTCACATGCTTTCTTTGTGTCATCTCTGAGAACGAGAACATGGGTTTAACTGTTGTTAATAAGGTAAATTACAGTGAGTTTTCCAGTCGTTCAACTGCCTTACATTCCTGAAATAAGTCCTGCTAGGTCATAAGTTATCAGCCTTCCTAGATGTGGCTGAATTTGATTTACTGAAGTTTCGTTTGGAATGTCTGCGTCGGTCCTCACGAGGGACGCTGTCTGGATGTGGCATCGGGATACTCACTGCTGGTCTCACACGACGACACGGGACGGTGCTTCTCTGCCAGCCATTTCCTCAGCGAAGTGCCAGAACCCACCAGTGAAGCCACCTGACCTGGAGCTTCTCTGCAGGAAAGTTTGAAACGACAGGTCCAATTTCCTTAATAGACTCACTTCCTAAGTGAGAAGCTCTTGTCATTCAAGAATGTACTTGAATGTCCCGGCACTGAGTCGTTCATAATAGTCACTTCCTGTTCCTTTAATGTCTCTAGAACCTTCCGGGATGCCACCTCTCATTCCTGATTTGGGAAGTGGTGTTTGTTTCTCTTTCTGTGCAGCCACTCAGGGAACAGGATGGAGGTACCTCAAAATATTAAAAGCAGAGCGGCCCTCCGGCCCAGCAATCGCACGGGGTGTGTAACCAGAGGAAAGGAAGCCTGGACCTGGGTGGCGGCGTTACTCATTTTATTGACCTGCTCTAAGAACCAGCTTTTGGTGGGACAGATTTTCTCTGCTTTTCTGCTTTCTTTTGCATTGATCGCCACTGTGATTTTTATTTCTTTTCTTTTACTTCTTTTGGGTTTAATCTGCTTTTCTTTTACCAACAGCTCAAGGTTGAAGCTGAGCCCAATAATTTAAAACCTTCCCTCTTCACCAATACCTACACATAGAACTGTAAGTTTCCCTCTCACGCTGCTCAGCTGTGCCCCACAAATCCTGATATGCTGTTTTCAGTTCCCTTCCATTCAAGGTATTTTGTATTTCCCTTCAGGCCCTTCTGAAAAATATTTACTAAACACATTTTATTTCACTGATTTAATTTTTTCATATAAATGTTCATGTAACAAATTGTAATAAAGTATATCAGTATAAATTATATGTTGCATTATAGGCACATAAATATTCTTTCTAGCTTTGATTGATAATGGACAAGCAAATACACACGATTTTTGTATATTCAATATAATAGTGTGATACACACCCATGCTGTGAAATGATCACCACAATCAAGTTCTTTGTTTTTTGGTGCGATAAGAACACTAAAGACCTACCCTCGGCATCTTTCGAGTGCACAACTCAGTACTGTTACTACAGTCAGCACGCTGTACGTCAGCTCCCCGGACCGACAGAGACCTGCAAGTCTATACTCTTCTGCCCACGTCTCCCCATTTCCGCCACCTGCGGCCCCGGAAACCACGGTCTCCCTCTCTGGCTCTGTCAGTTGGACTGTTTTAGATTCCACAAATGAATGAGGTCAGGCGGTATTTGTCTTTCTCTGTCTGGCTTACGTCACTTACCACGGTGCCCTCCAGGTTCAACCATCTGGTCACAAACGGCAGGATTCTCTTCATTTTTAGGGCTGAGTAGTATTCCAGTGTGTGTACTTTCTTTATCCATCACCTGTTGATGGACACTCCAGTTGCTTCCATGCTTGGCCACCCTGAATGACGCTGCCGTGAACATGGGGGTGCAAGTCTCTTGTCGAGGGAGGATTGCATTTCCTCTGCTTCAATGCCCAGCAGTGGGAATGCTGGGTTGATCAGCGGTTCCAGTCTGAGTTTTCTGAGGAAGCTCCACACTGTCTTCCACGGTGGCTGCCCCAGGTCACGCTCCCACCAACAGTGCTTGTCTTGTCCCCTTTTCTCCACCTCCTTGCCAACTCGCTAACTCCTGTCTTTCTGATGGTGGCCAACCGGACCGGTGTGAGGTGGTGTCTCACTGGGGTTTCGATGTGCATGTCCCTGGTGACGAGTGATGCTGGGCATCTGTTCATGTGCCTGTTGGCCATCTGGATGTCTTCTTTGGAAAAATGTCTATTCAGGTCTTCTGCCCATTTCAAATTGGATTGTTTGGGTTTTTGCAATTAAGTCGTATGCGTTCCTTATATATTTTGGATATTAACCCCGTCAGACAGATGGTTTGAAAGTATTTTCTCCCATTTCACAGGTTGCCTTTTTATTTAGTGAACTGTTTCTTTTGCTATGCAGAAGTTTTTAGTTTGAAGTCCCATTTGTGTATTTTATAAATATTTAAACCTACACATATTATCTTACATAAATATTTATATTACTTATATAATTTATTTATATAACACCTATATTTTTCAATATTAAATATTCTATATATTTTATACTTACATTACATATTAAAATTTTATTTTAGAATTTAATCATTTAAAATGATTTATTTGAAAGTGTGCTGCTTAGTCTCTGAGTGTTTGGAAGTTTTCCTATTACCCATTGTTGACTGTTTGACTCCACTGTGGCTGCAGGACACGCCGTAGGATTTCACTCACCTAACTTCGAGGAGGTCTGTTCCACAGCCACGCTGCGGTCCACGCTCCTGGCGCCCGGAGAGGGTGTGTGTTCGGCCACCGCCACGTGGGGCGTTCTGCACAGTCAGCTTTGGTCTCGGGGCCACGGGCTCCCTCCTCACTCCTTCCCTCCTGCCTGCTGTGCTGTTTACTGAGAAAGGAGCCTTGACTTCTCCGAGTACGACGGTGGGTCCTCTACTCCTCCCGGCAGCCCCGCTGGGTTTCCTTTCCTGTGTTCAGAGACGCTGCCATTACGTGGATCAGTACTTAGGACGGTCCTGCTCTTGGTGCGTGGGGTCCGTGAGCACTGTGTGTGATGACGTTCTTTACCCCCTGCGACGCTCTCTGCTCCCAAACCTGCTTTGGTATCAACACGGGCATCCCGGCCGTCTTCGCTCAGTGGGAACATGGAACGTCTTCTGCTTTTACCCCAGTTGTGTCTTGATATTGGACGTGCACGTCTCGCAGGCGGCACACGGTTTGTTCTTGCTTTTTAGGCCAGTCTGACCATCTCTGCTTGTACCTGGGTCATTAGACGAGTTACACTGTGATGCGGATATGGTGACATGCACGCCCATCAGCTGTGTTTCTATCTGTCCCATCTAGTCTCTTAGCTTCTTTCCTCTGTGTTACTTGTACATACTTACGACGTCAGGTTCTGGCTTGTGCTGGCTAGCTGGCCGTCTACGTACCCGTATAAGTAAAACCGTGATGGCGCGAAGGCGCGCGCACTCCTCCTCCTCACGCTCTCCTCCGGTGGCAGCACTTCACATGAAGCCTCAGAAGCTGACAAGAGCATTTCTCCAATTTCTTCCCCACCCGTTTTGCTACTGTGACCACACACGTTGCAGACCCCACAGTGCACAGCGATTACGGGTGGCGCGTCCCTTCAGTGTTGCACGCCTTACAAAGTCCTTACTCTGCCCCCGCTTTTAGAGACACTCTCACCGGGCACAGTAGGCCAGGCCGGCGGCTTCTCTTTGGGGATGTTAGGGCGCCAGCCCACCGTCCCCTCCTGGCGTCGTTCCTGGCCCGTAACCCACTGTCTTCCTTCTCCTCGCTCCTCTGTTCTCCTTTATTGGCTGCTTCCGAGTTCTTAAATTTATCCTGTTGTTAAGCAATTAGATTATGACTTGGGGTGGTTTTCTTCATGTTCCTTGTACGTGGGGTTCACAGCGCTTCCCGGGTCTGTGGGTTTGTTGTTTCCATCAAACTGGAACATTTGGACATTTCTTAGCCACCATTTCTTCAAATATTTTTCCTGCTGGGCCCTGCAGGGGCTCTGAACGCACTTACGTTACCACTGGCAGCTGTCCCATGGCTCAATGATGCCCCTTAGTTTTGTAAAAATTCTCTGTCCTCGCGGTGCTGCGTTTGGGCCGCTGTGGTTGCTAACTTTCTTCTGCGATGTTTAGTGGGCTGTCGATCCCATCCAGCATGTTTTCCAGGTCACGCTGGGGCTGACCTCTGCAGTACGTTCAGTGGGCCCCTTGACGCCTTCTGTGTCTCAGCAGAACTTTTTATGCAGAGCAGACTTCTAGCAACCATTTCCATGTCCTTGTCGGCTACTTCTAACACCATGAGGCGCCACAGTGGGTTCCGGTGGGCGTCTTCTCCTTGTTGCGGGTCAGTCCTCCCACTTCGGCACATGTCTGGTCCTTTCTGCTTGGGAGCAGCAGGTGCAAGGTAACGTGGCACACAGGTGATCTGGAAAGAGAGCCTTCTGGGGCCAGACTCCTTGGGGACAACAGGAAGGGCCTCCTCGTTGTGCCTTCTGTCCCATCAGTGTCCCCACAGTGTGCACTACCCTCGGTCAAACGGCACAGACCTGTCCAACCCTGTTTCTCTTCCTGGAATCCCTCTCCCTCCTTCTTCCCAGATACAGCCTGCCTTCCTTAAGGCCAAAGTGATTCTTGACTCTCCCTGAGTCCTTCAGGGACCCCTCTCAGGATGGCACAGTGTGTACTCAACACATGCCTGTGACTTAAGGGGGGGCCCTGGGCTTGCCCCTCAGCTGGGGTCCAGCCTGAGTGGGCCACCCCACCCTCAACCCCCGGGACGTGCCCCGAGGGCGAGGCGGGGCCCGGCGCACCGCAGACCTCAGTCTGTGCTCTGCGCAGGCTTTGATCCTAAGCGTGGGCATCCTGTGTGGAAACACCGTGCACTCTGACCCCCCTGGTGGCCATGCCAACGACTCAGGGGGCTCTGCACACAGCACAAGAGCCACAGAGGCCGGCAGCGACCCAGCATGACGTCCAGCCAGATGTCAAGAAGGGAGGGGAACAACTCCCCAAAAGCACACGGAACTTTAGTTTCTGGAAAACTACCTGAGTGATCATGAAAAGGAAGGGTGAGGTAGACGGCCCTCAGTCTCAACCAGAAATATGTCAAAATGTCTCTCAGTGGGATGACTGCCTTTAAATAAATCGGGGCAACAAGCTGGTTAAGAAACGAGCTCGCTGACAGGTCCCTGGCGCCTGCAGGCGTCGACAAGACCACTGCAGGCGAGGGCATTTCCGGCGGCTGCAGGAGCAGCTCCGCAAGCATTGTGAAACGTGCAATTCATCAGCACCGTGCAAACAGAAAATGCACGGCCCTGACATGTTCGTACAGCCGGGGCGCGAGGGAGCGGCAGCAGGTGTGCTCGCGGCTGAGCGCTCGCATCCGGGCACCAGAGACGAGCAGGCCCCTGGAGACGGATGGGCCCGGGAGGCGGTTTCTAGCGGATTCCTTATGCCAAAGTACGATGACCACTTAGATCCCAAGAGAACACGGCAGAGAGGTGCAGCTCAGAAGGGCTTTTCACATACAGAACAAACACTGAAGTAAGAATAGATACTCCTAGGACTAAAAATAAACAGTCTGGTTCCAGGTACGAAAGGTCCTAAATATCTGGTAAGGACAACAACATGGTGACTTTCCCGCACTCCGGCAGCGCTCGTGGCCCAGTGGCGGGGAGGCGGGCTCGGGTGGCACCCTCTTCTGCCCCTCTCTTTCGATGGGCTTTGGTCTGAGCTGGGCCTTCCATGCACCCAGGAACTGAGTAACAGTATCGATACGTTTCCAAAGGTGCCGTACAGAAGACAAGGCACTGGCAGAGAGAAAGTTTCCGAGTAACTCTCTGGAAGAGCCCTCTGTTCACATAGTTGGCTCTTTGGCGAAACGTGAAGGGCAAAACAGAAACGACCAAAAGGCACAGCCTCCTCACCCACAACGACAAGCTTTCGGATCAGCAAGAACAGGCTTCCGTGTATCCGATACCAGCCGGGCAGATGCGAGACTTACGCTTTCATTCCTTTCATTCTAGAATTTCCAGGGCAGCTTTCCAGGTCATGCCTCTCATCTTGGTCCCACGCTGCTGGAAGCACGGCGGCAACAATTTTACAGAGGGGCAGGCGACGGGAAGTGAAAGCTCGCCCAAGTCAACAAGGGCAGCAGGACTCAGACTCAGTTTTTTAACTCTTAAATCTAGTGTTTTGGTCAATCTTTCAAAGAGGTCATCGCTTATCTGAAGTTAGATCAATGGAAAGAAAGGTAAATATTTTGTCAGAACATACAATGTTCTGAACATCATCGTGAAGCTGACAAGCAACGGAACATTCTGTGGACACAGCTGTGTGCAGGACACCGAGCCCAAGAAGCATCAGGGCTGAACGGAGGTCAAGATTAGCCTGGGAGGCACCGACGGGGAGGGAGGGCGCTCACAGCACCAAGAAGGCCGTGGCGCCCAAGCACACCCAAGGTGCGCGGATCACCACGTCGGATCAACAGCGTGCGTGAGTCCTGGCTGGTACCCCTAGACCAGGAAACGTCCCGACGCATGCAGACAGAGCCACCTTGCTGGCCTTGTCTGCAGCAGTATGACTGAGTGTGCAGAAAGGCCAAGAGAACCTACCATCCACGGCCAGAACTGCAAGATTCAACGGCTGCCACTCGAGATCGATACACGAAAACAGGCTCCTTTACATCAGCAATAACCGAATGCAGCGTGACGGGGGACCGCCACCACCCGGAAGTGCCTATGAGGTGACACGTTTGCTGGGCACGCCCGCGACACACGCATCCTCGTGCAGCCGTCACCCAAGGCTTGGGCCTCACAGCAAAGCTCTGGCTGCCTCGGGGTGTGTAGGTGGCCGCAGCACCCAGGTGAGAGAGGACCCAGTCCCACGGCAGCCTGGAGCTGCAGGGCCTTGTTCACCGGACAGCAGAAGGTGTCGTGAACAGAGAACAGCATGCAGGACCGAGAGTGAGAGCCCGAGAAGGCCACCTGGCCGTGCCCAGACCTCGAATGCCCAACGGGTGTGGCCAGGGAGGGGGCTGGCTGGGTTGGCTCTGGTGACCAGCAGGAGGGCTGGCAGGGTAGGAGCCCATTCCCCTCCCCGCCCACTGAACCCCTCAAGCAAGCGACCATCTGGCCATCTGCACTTCCTCCCCATCTCCACATCTACGGTTCTTTTCAAGCTGACTGCCCCGTGTCATGGCCTCTTCTGGGGGTCTCTGCTCCCCGCCCAGCACCCACCCTCACTCTGGAACCCCCTCAGGGTTCTGACTCAGACCTCCAGCCTTGGGAACCTTCCTTCACTCTCCTTTTGTGGCTCTTCTCTCTCCATTTCCCTACCGCGGTGGGGGGTGGGGAGGGCATGCCAGCAAGGTCACCGGGCACAAGAGGTTCCCCATCTCCACCCCTCAGGCGTGGGTCCTCCTCACCTGGGGTCTCCGGAACAATCACCCCATCACATCCGCCCCTCTCCCAACCCTGGCCCCCCTGCCCAGCGGCCCCCTCCTCAGGTGACCTACAATCTCCTCTAGACAGAGGCCAGACATTTAAAAACCACAGCTTGGATCCTGCTGGATCTTTGCTCCCGAGTCTTCAATGGCTCCTCTCGGGGGCTGAAGGGAGTGGGGCACCTTCCACTTCGAAGGCTCCTGGTACGTGCCTCCAGCACCTCAGCCCAGTGGGGCCATCTGCCCTCCCTGTCCCTCTGTCCCTCCTGCAAACTGTCTCTCCCACGTCTACACCCATTGATGCCCCTCGGGCTAAGGGTTCCCAGGTCCCCCACCTTCATGGCACAGCCTCCCGTGGCACAGCGGCTTCCTGATTGCAGCAGGTGGGGAAGACCTACTGGCCGTGAGCCTGTCCAGGACCACTGCCCTCTGTGTCCCCTACAGCCTTCAGTATGGTCCGGCCCAGCCCTCCGTGGGGTAGAGTCGTGACTGCAGCCCTGCAGGCATGAGGACAGGGAGGGGGATGGCTCCTGGAGGGCAGAGCTGCAGGAAACTGTCCCTGAGGTCAGGGCAGGGGAGGGAAAAGCACAGGCTGGACACAGAGGGCCTGGTGAGGTCCAGGCAAGGCAGGGCCGAGTTTCAAGAGGGAAGTGGTCGGGGTCATATCCTACTGGAGGACTGGAGGGGATGGGGAGGAGGCAGCGTGCAGCTCAGGTGACCAGGACTGGGCCGCAGGGGGAGGCACCTCCCTTATTCTGGAAGGAGGTGGGGACCAGCAGTGCGTGGAGAAGGGGTGGGGGGAAGGGAATGGCACCGAAGGCAGAGGCTTGGGTGAAGGCAGGACAAGAAATGCGGGGTCGTCGCGGGGGGCGAGAGGACGCAGTATCAAGGCAGGTAAACGAGCCGCACTCGGCACCTCCGTGAGCCCGCCGCTCCCCACAGCCGCTGCCCATGCCCGGCCGGCGAACCCGAGGAGACCATCTGGCACCAGAGCGCAGGACGCAGACTACTCACACTGTCCACGGCCAGGATCTTGGCCCAGATGAACACCAGCAGGGGCCGCAGCTCTCTGGCTGAGCTCTGGAGCAGTTTCAGCACGTAGGGGAAAATGCCCACAGACAAGGCCTGCGGAGAGAAGAGAGTGTGAGCGCGCCAGCTCCCGGGCGGCCGAGCGGCACAGGCGGCAGACGGCACGGCTCGGGACACCGCGTGGCTCTGCCTTCAGCGTGTGTGGGAACGTGAGCCGAGGGGCCTCCTCTGGACCTGCTCATCGCTGCACGCCGAGACGCTGCAGTGTTTTTCCAGCCCTGCCTGGTCTAGAGCCCACAGTTCATCTTGTGAGGAACACAGGGCTTCCCACCTGGGATCCCCTGGCCTCACCCTCGGCCGGCCTTGTTTGCTCTTGGCGGCAAAGCAGAGGGCCCCTTAATTGTGATCCTCACACTTCAAATCACAACACTCCTGCCCCGTTGGCTCCAACCTTCACATCTACCCTTCAGATCGACCTTCAGAGAAGGACTTGAGCCTTGGGATAGGCCAGTTTGCTAGTTAAGACAGGGAGCAGCTGCGGGTGTCCCTGGGGCCCAGATTCTGGAGGTGCATCACTCCGGAGGGGGGGCCTCTCTGATCTCAGGGCGGTGAGACAGAAGGTGGCTATCTCACAAGGACAGCTGGGCAGAGCCCAGTCATGTCGGTCATCTCAGTACAGGTGCTCTGTCCTTATCTCCAATTTGTTGGAGTTCCGGAGATATGGCCAAGGGGTCCCCCTCCCCGATGGGTGGAGGGGTGTGACCCAGGCCAGAGGCCACTGGCGGGGCCTGTGTCCTTTTCTTTTGAAAGGCATGTTTAACGAGAGACAAGCATCCTGTCTCTGGTTCGAGGAACAAGCATCCTGTCTCTGGTTCGGGCAGGTGGGTCCTCCTGGAAGGCCCAACCCATACCTGTTGCAACACCTCGTCTGTCTAACACCTGTTACACTATCAAAATTTCCAATTAGCATAATCTTAGCTCTTTAAAAGGCCAAAATTCGCTTTTTGAAAGTTTACCGTATAGATAAAAATCTCTCTAAAATGTTATTACTACATGCTTCCCTGTCTTCTTAAAGAGCGTACGTGGTACACTGTGAGCCCTTCCACGATGACCGAGTGACACGGATTCGCACAAGTGGACACGCGCAGCCCACGCAGCTCGGGAGTCACACGAGACCCTCCCGGTGATCGACACGCTCTAAGTCATTTGCGGCCCAGACCCCCCAAGTGCGAACCGTCCAATGGTGGGTGAACGAGTCTTCCTAATTCTTAGGCCTTTCTTATCCTCCTTCAACCTTGGACGACCAATTCTCACTCTGTCGACATTATACAATGAAAAAACTTGAATATACACAAATGGAGCTACAATGATATGCTGCCCTCCCACGTGCTGGTCACTTGGGTTCAGTGACATGAACCCGACGGCAGGGCGCTGGCGTGCCCGCCCACGTGTCCTCCCGGAACACCTGCAGCACATCGTGCGGGCCACACACTTTCCTGTGTAAACACAGTCTTTACATCTGAAAAATACAGTCTCTTATAAAAGAACCACCACGTGCCATTACACCTAAAAAATGAAGTTACCCTTTAATAACAAAACACTCAGTTCATGTAAAATTTCTAACTGTTTCATGAATGTTAATTTTCGAACTTTGACTCCCAAGCGTTGATTTGCCCACAGAACCAAGACCGTCCACATACTGCAGCTGGGGCAGGGCTCTCGAACTTCCCACAACCTGTAGGTTCCCTATCGATACCACCTTTCCTGGTGATGTAGTTGCTGGAAAATGGGCCACTGTTTGATCTTACTTCCGTCAGTGTTTTCTGTTTTAGATGGCTGTTTCCACTCTTTTGCAGAACGAGTCAGCAGAAAGGTGCTTCCCGAGAGTGCTGAGCACCAGTGTAAAGTCGGCGCGTGGCTGTGTGCCCGCCACTCGGCCAACTCAGGGCACCCCGCTTCTTGGCTCAGGCTGGGGTGAGCAGGGGGCAACACTTTCTGTCTGCAGAGGTGAAGCCTCATGGCGGACGGGAACAGAGGGCAGAGCAAACCCTGGCACGCTGCAGGGACGGAGGCTGCATGGCGTGTGTTCCTCGAGGGCCCCGCGGGCTGGCCGGCCGACCCACCCCACACACAGTCCCCCTCGACGGCCGGTGACGGTCACTCCTGGGTTGTGAGGCACGTCCTCGGCCGCACCTGGGAGTCTTGTCGGCCCCGCCCTCCCCCAGGTCTGTGCAGGACTCACGTACCAGGCTCACCGCCCAGGGGCCCAGGTCCAGGAATCGTCCCAGCAAATCCAGGGCTCTCAGCCGGTGCACCTGGCTCAGCAGCACCTGAGGAAGAAGAATAAGGCGGCGTCACCGCAGAGCCGGGGCACCACGTGCCAGGCCACGGGGCCGGCCGAGCAAGCTCACACCTGCCCCTGGCTTCGCGCCCTCATGCACCTGCGGCAGGGGCTCCTTTCTCTGCAGTTCTGTTTTTCTCATTAACAGCTAAGATATGTGCCCTGTTGAAAGTATTAGAACAAATACTTTTTAGCTGCGTTTAACCTAGATGATGATGATCCATTATAGCACTTCTCCTCCCTTTCTTACACTAGAGCAAATACCGTGGTTTTGCGTCTGCATCACCCCGTGCACACCTCCGCAGCGTTCGCTTTTTCAACTCCTACCCAGTTGTTGCTATCATCAACCGTGCTGTGATACATGTCCTAACAGGCATCTTTCTGCACATTTACATGGTTTTTCCCCGGGACAAACCCAAGGGTCGGAGCTGTATACGCTTTTTATTACTGCATTATCCCTTAGTTGAACCAGCTTGACCCCCAGTGAGACGCAGGTGGGCGCTCTCTCCCTGGGTCTTTGTGGATCACAGGACACAGGATGAGCTTGCCGTGCGCGCTCTGGTGATGTGACCTTGGGCAAATTACTTGACTTCTCTGAACCTTAATTTCTTAATTCTAAGAAAGGACAACACAAAGCAGAACCCTGGAGGTTTAACAGATACCAGATTAAGAGCTCCTGGGCACCAGAAGCCCATGCCAATACAGCAGGTAAAAATAGCCCCTGAATCTGAATTACCTCAGCTGCAAGTGAGGCTGATTATCTTCCGTCACGGGGTAAGTGGCTATTTCTCTAGTAAACTGACCATGTGTGTCCTTACTTTCCTACTTAAAAGTTTGGCTTTTCCTTACTGACGTGAAAGAGTTCTGTATAAAGAGTGTCTTTTTCTCTTGTTTTCTTTGTTACGTCAGAGTTTTAGATTCCTTTTTTTTTTAAAAAGATTTATTTATTTATTTATTTGACAGAGACAGAGACAGCCAGCGAGAGAGGGAACACAAGCAGGGGGAGTGGGAGAGGAAGAAGCAGGCTCATAGCAGAGGAGCCTGATGTGGGGCTCGATCCCGTAATGCCGGGATCACGCCCTGAGCCGAAGGCAGATGCTTAACGACTGTGCCACCCAGGCGCCCCTAGATTTCTAATGGGGTCACTTACGTTGACTTCTACCCCTCATGGTCTTTACATTCGAGGCCACGGAGACCCCCAAAGGGATTCTTCTGTCTGCTGCTGCTCCCAGTCACCCAACGTGCATTCACGGGGCGCAACAGGGGACAGCGGGGAGCCCCCTCCCCCATCAATCAGCTGCAGAGACAGACAGCCACACTGCAACAATCCTGTGATGGTGGGCACAGCTGTGAATCACAAGAGCCCCCACCCTCCCCGGGGTGCAGCCAGATCCCAGAGGGGAGGAGAAAGCTTGGGGTGTCTGACGACGGGCCCCGGCTGGGGATTTCCTGAGAGGAGCAGCAGTGAGCTGTCCGATGTGGTTGCTGAGGGGATGGATTGGCTGGAGGCTGGATGGAGAGGGGAACGGGGTGGACGTGACCTCGACTGATGGGGAGGAAGAGACCCAAGACGGCCGGGGACATGCCCATGGAAGCTGTTGGCCGAGGGAGGAGGCAGGTCGGAGGAGGAGGCTCTGGAAGAGAAGATGTGGAATGAGGCCAGAGAAGGACAAGCAGACAGGCCAGAGAGGCGAGGGTAGGTGGCCATCATGGGGTGGCACCCCTGGGGGTGGGGGAGTGGGGTAGAGGGATTGGCGAGGGAGGGAAGGCTCCGCTGGTGTCACCTGCTCCAGCAGGTTGGTAGCAGGACTCGAGAAGACAACCCCTGGGTACAGGGTGTGGATAGTGTTGGGGTCGGTAGGAGGGCACAGAGCAGAGTGGGATGGAACGGGGGTGAGGAAATGGGGCAGCCAGGGCTCCTGTGAGGGGCAAACATGGGCTGGAGGGAGAGGCAGGGAGGGGTCCTGACAGCATCAGGTCCCGAGAAGGACAGGCAGCCCAGGGGCTGGGAAGGGCAGGAGGAGAAGCAGCCGCTGGACATGGCCCCTGGAATGCTGTCTCACCTCAGTCGGCCCCTGCTCCAGACCCACGTCCACATCTCTGCCTCCAGACGGGCGCGGGCATTTGGGGGATGTTGAGTTCCTGATTAGGAACAGGGGAGGTGATGGGGGACCTGATCCCTCTCCCACTGAACTCGTGGCTAGCACCTGCCACTGCTGCCTGAGATTGGGGTCAGCAGGGCACAGTCGGCGGGAAGGTGAGTCTGGGGCCGCGCAGGCCTGGCTTCCGTCCTGTCATTTCATGACAGTGCAGCTTGGAGCTTGTAACCTCTGGGGACCTCCGTGTCCTCAGCCAGAGGGGGCAGGTGATGACCTACGACTTGGGCTCATTTTCAAAGCTGAATGAGACAAGGTCCATGGAAGCACCTGGCGCGTGCCATCCACCTTGAGGGCGCGTCCTGGACGCTAACTGCATGGCATGGGCCTGCAGCGCAGGACACCGCCTCTTCCACAAGCCACTCATCGACTGTCTTTGCTCTAAGCAAACAAAGCTGTCCGCGTGAGCCGTGCCTGGAGCCTAGGCTGTGAGTGCAGCTGCGGTCTGTCAACAGACGGCGGCCGCGAACGCTGGCGAAGCCTGCGATCTGGTTCCCTTTGTTATCTAAAACACCAACCGTGTCTTCCAGGGTAAACATTAGAGCGATGTGCGGTGGAAGGACAGGCAGCACAGGCCGGGAGACCTGGCGGCCAGCGGTGCGAGGCCCCACCGTGGCGGCGTCCCGGCAAACCCGCAGCGAGCCGGGAGCCCCGCTCACAGCGACGGCCGTGACACGATCTGCTGCCCCTCTGCTGTCCGTGCTGATGACACGTGGCTCGGCCTCCGGCAAGGCGGGACTTTGTGCTGTGACGATTCATGTTTTATGGGAAAATGAACACCGTCAATAAAGAGTCCCGGGGAAAATGTCACGTGTTACAGCGTTTTTCGGATTCCTTCTGTTCGTTTATATTTAAATAACTGACAGCTAATGTAAATTAGAACTCATGTTAAAATAAGGACTGGCTTCTGTTTGTACTTTTTATTACTATCATTCCTGTTTGAGACGGGCCCGGGGTCTGCGGACACCAGAGACAACTGGTGAACGGAGCGTTTCCATCTGTGGAGGCCCGAACTACAGCTAAACTGCGGTGGCGCGAGCGCAGCTGTGGCCACAGCTCGTGAGTCTTGTGCACAGACGGCGCTCAGGCTCCCAGCCGAGGCTTCTCGGAGGGGCCGCGTCTTACGAAAGCAGATTCTCCAGCCCCAGCCCTGGCGGACCGTGGGGGACCCTGCGGGCCGGGAGCCTGCTGACCAGCTTCCGGAGCCAACGATGTATATAATACGTGTAACAATGACACCCCGTTACTTTCCTGCTGTCACCTGAGAACGACCCTCGCTTTCAGACCAAAAATTCTGTCTGTAAATAAAAGGAGATAGTGAAAGCAAACAGGGCTTCCCGACAAAGTGCCCGGACTGACTCTCGAGGTCCGAGGTACTAACACTGTCCTGCGAAACCCCTCCTCTCTCCCTCCGACAACATGTGGGTCCTTCCCTCCCGGTCTGGGGCTTCTTTGCCCCCCGGCCACCCGAGGGAGGGCAGACAGCAATGTCACGTCCACTGCGAGACTGAGAGCACCGCCCTGCAGTGCTGCGGGCATCGAGAGACTTCCTTCCTACTCCTGTTTATTCTTCTGAAAGGCAAGAAAAGACCCTGGGGCTGGTCAGGGAAGTTACTTCCAAGCTTACACTCACAGGAGGGACTGCAAATCAGCTGGCCTGAGAAGACATTTCGTTTGACCCTGAAGGTCATCTGCTAAAGCCTCTGAGTCTTCAGGCACAGAAAATTCTCTCCGGCTCGTGGGAAAAGTAGCAGGAATTGGAAAAGCCACAAAGTCTGCTTTAAAATTCTCCTTTCCTTAAGCAATACTTTCTGACTTGCCAAGGCCCTGGAGGATAATTTCTGGGTAACGGGGTCCAGGCTTTGGCAAAAATAAACTTTAAGAGAAAGCAGAGTGAAGTTAACTGAATTAATGAGAAAGAGGCCGACCCCGTGGGTTACAGCACATGAAGCTGGTGCTCGTCCACACCCGGCCTTCCCTGCTTGTTAAGTAAAGGTTCCCGCATTGATCCAGGCTGGGCACAGCCCAGGAGACAGCCCGCCGGGATGACGAAGAGCCCGCTGCTTACGGCTGTTTGAGAGATCACACGCACAGCATCTCCCCTCTGTTCTCTCAGAACCCTGTCCCTCACTTCGGCATCAGGAAGTTGGCTCTATTAGGGACTCTCTTTCCCCGAGGGAGTGTGGATTGTAAATGGAACATTAAAAAGAAACACCGATAGCAGGCCACGGACAGCAGGACTGTTTGCCAGACCCCGAAGACCTGATTCCGCGAGCGCGGCATCGCACCCACGCTTTGGAAAGGACAGATATCACTCGGTCACACCGTTGAAATCACAGGAAGGTCAGCGGGACCCTCACAAGTGAACATGCTGGTGACCCAGAAGGAGCGATGTGCCCAGCACGTCCCACCTGCACCACAACGTCCCTGCAAATCTGCCCGTTCACCCCTGGCCACCGCGTGCACGCGCTGAGGGAGGGCGCACCGGCGGCTGCCACGCGGTCAGCTGTGTTTCGTCCTTATTACCGATTCTCTTTCTTTTTATTTGTTTTCGCTTCAAAAATGTGTTTGTTTACAGCTCGCCCTCCGAACTCGGGATAGCCCTAAACTACTCTGGAAGCTAACAATCTCTATGCTCTATATGCAACCTCAGTCGTGGTACACAAGACACGTCCGGGGAGATGCTGCAGCCGTGGCTACTCCACCCCCCCCCCCCCCGGTCATCTCTGCGGCATGTCTACCACATTTCCAGCACCCGTCCTCCCCAGCCTCCTTCGCCGTCTGAGGGTCCTGGCACACTCGCCTGAGCCAGGTGAAACCTCCGGTTCTGTGGCCAGCGAATGGACCCAGAGGCAGTCGAACCTGCCTTTCCCACAAACACACCTTCGCTGACACAAAAGTTCCGTGACAGCTTTCTCATCTCCCCACCTGTGAGGAACGCTGGTACTCCGCCATCCCACCCCATCTGATCTCATTAGCCAAATAAATTAGCTGAGCGAGACCCACAACACTGAGCTTCCCACCCACTAGCGGGGCCCAGTCTTCGTGTGAGCACTGACACGGCCACGTGATGGGCTGGCATGTGCTCTCCATGGAAGGGAAGGCAGGGCTTCGGGTCCCGCCTGCCTGCCACCCAGTCAATCACCCGTAGTCCTCGGACGCCTGGCGAGGAGCCACGAGGGCCGTCTGCGATGTGCTCATTGCTCCTGTCCCTTTCCTCCCGGGGGGATTTGCAGCTCATGTCCTTCCAAACAGAAGGGCCCGATGCCACGGAGCACATTTGCTGCAGCGTTCCGTGGGTCCCCCAGAAAGGGCAGCTGACTACAACCCAAATTAGTATTTATGAGAGCGGGGAAGGGAAATCTGACGTCTCTAGGAAAGCCCTTCTGGAATAAGTCTGCGGTGGGACCCAGTGACTTCTGAGGGATCTGATGTCTCCCGAGAGCCACCTGGCTGAGGACAAAGCCACGGCGTCACACACCTGCAGACACGTCCCTGGCTCCAGCTCCTTCCCTGGAACGTGCTCAGCCAACCCTGCCGATTGGAAGAAACTCACCTGCAGAACAATGGGAAGTTGCTCGGGTGGGTTCCTGTTCTCCACGCCCATCGTGAGCCACACCTGGAATGCGGTCAGCTGCTCAGCAAAGAACGGACTGTGCTGTGGGACAGGAAGGGGGCGTTAGTTAGGGACCCCCGTTCCTTCTCAGCTCTGCCCTGACGCACCCACCCCTCTTCAGTGCAGCCCCCACGTCTACCCGAGGCCGCGACGGTCCAGGTGAGGGAGGTCAGGATGGGGCCGCAGCAGGGGAGCCGGCCAGGGTGACAAGGGCAGAGCAGGGGGCGTGTGGAGCAGACTGCACAGGGGCAGCACGACATGATCGAGGCCCAAGACAGCTCTGGGGCGGGGCCCCAGGAAGGGGGTTCCCTGGGCTGAGTTGGGAAAAGAACGGAGAGACGAGTGTTTCAGGGAGAATGTGGGGAATCCTGCCTTGGGCGTGTTGAGTTTGAGAAGCCTACTGGACACCCTGTGGGCACTGGGCTGAGCCCACAGGGCAGGACAGACGTCTGCACGGGAGGCGCAAACTCAGAGAGAAGTGAGGAGGAACGGGGGCCTGGGCTGAGCCCGGAGGCCAAGGGTGGGAAGTGGGGAAGGAGCAAGGGGTGGCGGGCAGGCGGGACAGAGCCTGGTTCTGCCGTGACCCGCTGAGCAGCGCGGAGGCGCTGGAGACGGAGGCGCAGCCTCGGGCACAGTGGAGTGCACTCAGGGTGAAAGGGAAGGTGATCTGGAGACTCCAGTGTAGACGGTCTGTGAAGGGACCTGGCTGCAAAGGGGAAGGACAGAAGTGGAGTGGGCTGGAGGGGACAGGGGCCACCTGGCCGGGAACTCTGGCTTAACGGTGGGAGGGTGAGGGCGCGTCTGTACGCGGATGAAGCGGTACCGGCAGGGTGGCTGCCGCAACGCGAGCTGGGGCGGGCTCTCCGGGGGGCAGGGGACAGGGAGGCAGACGGGCCCGGATGCAGGGATGAGGGCAGACATGGCGAGGCTTGCAGGGGTCTCTCCATCACTTCTATTTCTCAGTGAGATGGGAAGGGAGGAGGCAGTCGAGCAGAAAGCATGGGAAGAAACTCTGTGGTGACCTCAGCAGGGTCACAGGGGTTCCGAGTCCTGCCTGTGTGCAGGTCCAGGTGGACAGGACAGGCATAGAGTCACCCAGAGTTGTGATTTACTCAGGGGCCCTGGAGTGGGGGGCAAGGCAGCAGAGGGTCCGTGAGGATGCCCTGGGGTCAGTGGAGGGAGGGGCCAGCAGGTGGCAGGGCTGCCAGACCACACACTGAGGTCACAGTCAGAGTGATGGTGGGGGGGACAAGCTGCACAGACAGCAGTGGGGGCGTGGAGGTGGTCTGTCCTTACTGGCCTGGCAGAGGGGATGCCTTTACCCACAGTGACAGGGACTGGGTAAAGCACATAAGGAGTCTTGGCTCAGGCCAGGGGGCAGGGGAGGACCTGGCCATGGGAAGGTGCGGGAACCGAGAAGCTGGGCAGCAGCAGGATGGCTGGGTTTTTCACTCAGACACAATCATTTTCACCTAACACACAGTTCTGCTGTCCCGAGCCCCAAACAAAAATCCCAAGTTATAACTCTCTTCCTCCCATCCCCATCCTCCCTGCCCCATCTTCTCTGTTTTCTCCAAGGGGGAGAGTGGGCTGCATTTCAGAGGTGTGTCTGTGTGTAAGGAAGGGGAGCGGGAAGGTGGAAATGTGCCTGTGGCCCTGGGTTCTGGTGAGTGTGAACCTGTGTGGACACATGTCCATGGAGGACCCTGGTGGTCAGAGCCACAGTGCTCCCTTAGAAAAGTCTGTCACGTGAGAAGCCAGCAGAGAACACATGCCACCCAGGAATCCGTGTTCCTGCTAAGTCAGCTTGCACCACGTGAACCAAATCTGGAGGACAACTTGTGAATTGGGATGGAGCCCCAGACTGTCTTTCCTGTTTCTAAGTGTGAATTATTCATTGATTGATTAAAAACAGCAGCCTCGTTAAGCTCTCCCTCCCCACACATGGGAGACCTCTGGTCCCCGAGGGCAGCTCAGGTAATTCACGTCATTCCAGCTCTTTTCCCTTCCTTCCAAGTTAGTTTTTGAATTATGGACGTTCGCATGTTGCTAATTGCTGGAAAAACCGTTCCACGCAGAAAGGAGGACAAGCATTCCTCACCTCTTCACCCAAAACTGTCAAAGGGAAAGCCTCTGCCATCAAAACACGCAGTGAGGCTTGCCGTGCTCCCTACAGTGTGGGGAAGCGGACAGATAGGGCAGCCTCCCAGCACAGGCGGGGCTCAGCGTTTTAGATAACGCTCCACAGAACACCCTGAGAGCTGCCCCAAGTGCATCTAACAATGACACAGAGCCGGGGTTTTGGGCCAGACCTCCAAGACTACCTCCATCTCGTCAGAGCTGCTGTGCAGATTTCGGGGAAATAGGAGCTCAGGAGGGGTGTTCTGGAGGACAGCTCACACAGGCCTGGGCGGAGGCTCTGAGTCATGGGGCTGCATATCTAGGACCTCCCAGGACAATTCTGAGGCCAGGCGGGCTGCTCTGCGGTCAGCCCATGGGTCAGATGGCCCAGGGGCCTGCAAACAGGTGCAAGGGGAAAGGACAGAAAGCGGGAGGGGCAGATGGGCACAAAGAGCCATGCTTGACCACTGGGGGACCCAGAAAGCCTTTTGCTGTTGTTGTTGTGAGAAAGGAAGTGGTTAATCTCAACACCCTTCCTCTTCTTCCTGCTTGTCACCCCCGGCCCACATATACCTACACTGGCTGGTGCCGTCCTGACCATGCAGTGACCTACTCGCTCCTCAGGACGACCTCACCACTTAGAGGAGACAAAAGAAAACCGCAGTGGCCAGGAGCGTTCGGATTCCAGCACCCCTGTCAGAGCTCAGTCTGCAGAAGGGCTCTCTTTAAGCCCCTCAAGAAAGTCCATTATCCACGTTTCCCACTGCGTGCAATGCTCCTCCCCCTCCTATGTCAGCAAATGCCGGTTCTCATCAGGCTCCTTTCCATTGTTGACTAAAATCTGTCTTCCCAACTACTGACTTTGGAAGAGTGACATACATGCTGGGCTTTGTTCTGGGGTATCTGACAGTGAGGTTTTAAGATGAAGCCAGTAATTTATAGGAAAATTATTAGAACAAAGTAGTGAATCTAGTAAAGCTGCTGCACAAATCACCTATAAGCCCTACGTATACAAAGAAAACAGTAAATGGCATTTACGACGATACCATTTGCAGTCATGTTGACGGACGGGAAGACTCAACATTGTAGAGACGCCCCCAAGTCCACCTACGGAGCTGCGTAATCCCTATCAAAAGTGCTTTCATAATCAAGCGTGCTCAGTACCTGTGCGAGGACAAAGTGACCCACGGGGCAGAGCACAGAACCCAGAAGCAGCCCCACCAAGATGGTCGCCTGATTCGATGTAAATAGCACTGGATGAACTGAACATCTACGTGTGGAAGAGCGTATCTTGAGCCCTACCGACACTGTCCATATGAGTAAATCCCAGATGGGCTGCAGGTCTAAGGGTAAAAGTGAAACAATCCAGCTTTCAGAAGAAAAAGAGGAGAACACCTTCTCAGGGATGTTCATCTTAACAGGGTACCAAAAGTCTTAAGTATGAGAAAAAAAAACTGGCAAACTGGATTATGTTAAAACAAGAAACTTCTGTTCAAGGAAAAAAAAAACACTGAAAAAGTGAAAATAAAGTCCAGAGTAAAAAAAAAAAAAATCACAATGAGTGACAAAGGATTGTATTCAGAAGATATATACAATCACTACAAATCAATAGGAAACACATAACATAAAAGAAAAATCAAAAGACTTGATCAGGCAGCTCACAAAAGAGGATATGCAAATGGCCAATGAGAATACAAAACAGTGCTCAACACTATTGACCACCAGGAAGATATAAGGTAAAATCTCAGTGAAATGCCTCTTCACACTGAACCAGAATAGCCAAATAAGGGGGAAAAGGGTAGAACATACCAAGTAGGAATGAGGATACCGGGCGACTAAAACACTCGTGCGCTGTGGGTAGGAGTGAACACTGATTCGGTCACTTTGGCAAACTGCCTGGCAGCTTCTACTAACACTGACCACGTGCCTGCCTGGTGACCAGAAACTTCACTCCCAGGGTGCACCCCTGACATAGGTGCACCAAAGGCAAGTAAGAAATTAGCAGCACCCACGCTAGGCTGGGGCCAGGCTGCAGCAAGGGGGGCATACACCCCAGGAACAAAATTTAAGGGGGCACCAAAAAAACCCAGTAAGTGAGATTTAAAAATACTTTAATGCAATATTAAAAAAATAAAGCAAAAATCCATAATGAACAAAATATCAAAATTTCAAGTAAAGACAGCCTCAGAATTACTGATTTCTCCTTGGCCTCAGGCTCCAATGACTTGGCCTGGGCCTGGCCGGTACTGTTTGTGGGGACTGCAACCTGGAAACTCAAAATGCTACTGGCCAGGGGAGGGGCACGTGAGCTCTGGAGAACCCCACACTGGGATAAGAGCTGCGCCCACGGGAGCAGACGTAATGCTGGGTGAAAGCAGTCAGACACAAAGGCTACCTCCTGCAGGATTCTGTGTATCCAAGTGCACAAAACCAGGCAAGAAAGTAGTGGCCCTTGGGGAAAGCAGAGAGAAGGGAGCAGGAAGGGGCTTCTGTGGGCTTCTAACGTGTAGCCGCTTGATTCGGGTCCTGGTCGCTCGAGTGGGTTCATCTCATAAAAACTCCTCAAGCCACACATTCATGGCGTGCAATTTTCTCTACGTACGTTCTGCTCCCAAAGAAGTGAAAACAAAATAAAAAAGCCAGCATGTGGTCTACATTGGTTACCCCTCCCTGCCACAATTTGGGGAAATGATTCCCACATGCAGAATACGGATTCCAGCAGATTAGAAATGAGGTATTGAGATCCTTGGAAACATACCTGGCACTGAAGCAGAAGGGTAATGATACAGACACTGTGTTATCTTACACGCAAGTATATAGTTCTGATCCCCTAAGGGTATAAAGTAAAACCATACACCATACAAAAAGCCGAAAGCGTATTAGGGTTTCCGAACACGTGCTTGTGGCCCTGGCCTCCTCTGGCGAGCTGAGGCACTGGGGAGGGCTACCCAGCTGCGGTGGAGGGGAGGCCAGGGCTGTCCCCACGGAGTCCTGTGACTATGCTCGAGCCCGGTCCCTGCCCAGAGCTTGGGTCCAATGGGAAGGGGACCCTCGGCTGACGCCAAGCACACTGGTGAGAGCCGAGGGAAGGCTCTGCCAGCCTCCTCTTCAGGGTTTAAAATGCAAGGCAGTCTGTGATGTAACTTGTGAGTGTGTTAAAAAAAAAAGGCAGCTGGAGAGAGGAATGGATACGCTCCAGCAAGCGCGGCCGATGCTGGTGGCAGGACTGAGCGGTGGGCACACAGGTGCTCACTGTACAATCCTCTCAACGGCGCTGTAGGTTTGCAAGTTTTCATAATAAAATGTGAAAAACGTCAAGTAACAAAGGAGGAGGAAATAGGACATAAGAGAGGGAGGCCTCTTAGCTCATCACCCCCACCAGGGGCATTGAGTTCATCTGAGGAGTTACGGGGACACACACACACCACACAGATATGCACGCACACACGTGCACCCACACGAGCACACACGTACACAGACATCCCACACTGGTGTGAAGTACGCACACACTTCACACGTGCACATGCGTACAGGTACCCCACACGCCCCATGCCTGACCTGAGCACTCAGCCTGTATGAACTCCTTCAGTCTTCCTGTGCCCCTTCAACTGCATACCACCCTGATTCCCCTGTAGAAGAGGAAACTAGGACACAGGGGAGCGAGCGTGCCACTGTAGTCTTGGGTGGGGTCAGAGACGAAGGTGTGGGTAGGGAAGGCCAGTGGCTCTGACCCTCCAGCTCCACCCTTCATGGCCTCGACCACCCACTTTGCTCTGCTGCCCCGGCTCTCCCAGACCTGGAAGGTTCCCTGATCCTTGAGGGTCAGAGGGCACATGTGCACAGACATGAGTGACCCTCCTCCCTCCTCAGGGCTCTCCAGGGAGGGGCTGGGTCTGGTGCACACACACTCAGACTCGATACATGAATCCTGAATGAAAACCCGGAGGCCGTGCAGCAGACAAGGGGCTGTGCGACCCCTGGTGAGTCAGTCCCCTGGGCGGCCTGGGGACCAGATGTTCCCTCAGGGCTGAGCTTTACACCCTCAGGTTCCAGTCAGGAGTCTCAGGGAAACCATAATCCATTCTGGTTAAAAGGCAGAGCCTAGAACACGGGGTCAGGGAGCATGCATTAAGAAAAGCAGATTGACAAGAACATCATTCTAAGAGAAGACATTTCTTGAGAGCTCGCTGTTTCAAAATCTTTAACCCCTGGTTGATACAATCTTTCAAACTTCCGCTAACGGCACCTTCTCCCAGGCGGGCGAAAGAAATCTGACAACCCAGCGCTCCGGGCGCCACACCTGCGCTGGGGGCTCTGCAGACCACGTGCCCAGGGACGGAGCCCCCCGATGGACCACGCAGATACACTTCGCGGGACTTACCCGAAATGCGGTGCCTTCCTCGATGATGGTGGGCAGCTGAGAGAGGCAAATGTCGACTGCAAGGTCCCAGGCTTGCCTGCGGAGAGAACAGAGGGACACCCACAGGCCTTACTGACCGCTTCTCCGGGAGGGGCCCTGGCCATGTCTGGGCAGAGCCATGGCTGTGGATCCTCAGGAGAATCAGGAAGACATCTGACAGCCCGCCAGAACCATTTTGTTTGTTAACATCGGTTCTCTTCGAAATCAGACGAGAAGAGCCTGGGAACAGTAAAGGGACTCGCCTCACTTCCCACTGTAGCTTCAGCCCCGCACTTGATCACGATAGCCTGTCCACGCCCACAGAGCAGCCGTGGCATGGGTACACAAATGCCCCACGGGGCTTCATCAGAAACGGCCACTGTGGCACCAGAAGGTGGGTCCGTCTGTGGGTCTCCTGTCCCGCCCAGAGTCAGGACTGGCCTTGCGCCACCACCCTGCCCAACACAGGAGTCTGGGCCTGTGCCAACGTGAGCCACTCGGGGACAAGGCAGGCGGTGCCTGTTGGAGGGGACAGCAAGTCTCTCCCATGTGTGACCCTGGCCACCTTCCACCGACTTCTCAAGGCATCAGGACCTGGCTCAAAACATGTACAAAATGGTGAGCGCCCCGCCAGCCTGGCTCCAGGGTCCAGCGCACGTGGCTCCAGCTCCCCAGAGTCTGTTTCCCCGTCTGTAAGGAGTAATGATCGTGCCTGCTCGCAGGGTCCTTGGGAGACGTGGGTAGCAGGCGCGCTGGCGGGGGCACGACGGGCGAGGGACGCTCACAGCATTCGCTGTTGGTTCTAAACTGACGTAGAGAATCACCTCCCTTTCTCTACAGACACAGATGGACGCGTGGATGCCGGGGACACAGGGGTTCCTGCGCCCCTGCTCTGCCCCTTCCCTTCCTCATGGAGACAAAGTGGGAATCAGCACACGGATCAGGTTTTCAGTGTGGCCACCTCTCTTCCCAGGGAAGTTCCTGAGAGGCGGGATTCCACCTGCTGTTTATGAGACTCACGGCCCTGTTTCTCCACGTCCCCAGAGACGACCACACCGGGAAGGAAAAATGTAAACAGCCAGAAACACAGGAAACGTGTAAGACAAACAAAAGCCTAGCAGGCCCTCCATCGTTATGGAAATACATGGAATATAGTCCAGCTTTCCAAACCAGCCCCTCTGAACAAGCGTGCCCTTCCCCCGCCAATCTAATTAAGAGGCAATCAGCGCGTAATCAAAAGTGCCTCAAAGAACAGGCAATAAATAGTTCCCATATGCTCGATAAGTGCCCAGGCTGCAGGCGAAATGGTTCTTCAGCCGCGCTGAGGGAGATATCTGCTCTTTGTTAGAAGCAGAGTCAATTACTGCAATTAAACTCTATAAAAATTCCTTGACTTTAGTCAAATAAAAACTTTGAACTTGGAGTTGGAAGAAAGTGTGTACAAGGTGGGGGCAGGGGAAGGTGTGAGGTGGGCGCTGGGGGCATCCAGGGCGCTGGCCGTGAAGCCTGGCTCTGGGCCCCAGGAGTCAGCTACAGCTGCTACGGGCACACCCGGGAACCAAGCCCACAGCAGAGCCAGCGCCACACCCTCTCAGCCCCCAGCTCATCAAGATCAGGAGGCGAGAAGCCTACTGTGACACGGCGCCCCCCGCCCCCCCCCCCCCCCCCGCCCCGGCAGCTGTCCATGGTCCTGGCTGGGTGCTCTGCACAGAGTACTGGGGAAACCAGGCTGCACTGGGAGAGGCCATCAGGTGGTCTCCTGAAGCCCGCACAGACCCTCCAAAGCCTGAAAGCCCCATAGAGCCCCATCAGGGCCGGCGGGGCAACACTCCTTCCGATAGTGTGCTCCGAGTCAGCACCGGCTGGCCTGACAGCGCCGGAAGGCAAGGGCTTCCCTCCGGGGCTGAGTCCTCAAGCAGCCCAGGGTGTTTCCTTTGTGCACAGGGACTCTGGGGGCTGTGAACATGGCAGGGATCCCTGGACCAGGGGAGCTGCCGAGCTTGCTGGGAGCAAGGAAGAGAAGCTGCTCAGGGCCATGGGCAGAGGGACACAGCTGTCTGAGTGAGAGAGAAAAGGGACTGGGCCCACGGTGCTGAAGATGCCAGCACTCGGGGAGAACATCTAAGACCTACGGAAACCTGACGGGCAAGCGTGCTGACCGGCACGCGTGGAGCTGCAGCAGGCCGCTGACCTCTCCAGGCCTTGGGCTATTGGTGCTTACGAGGGGAAAGGACCACTCAGGGGACCTGAGCTCCCACGAGAGCCCAGCAGCACGAGAGTGCTGCTCTCTGCCAGCGTCGTATCAGTTGGCTAAAACTGGCTGCATTTTCTAGGGTAAGATCAAAATGAACTTGGGAGTCTTAATTCGGGTTCTCACTCAGGGAGAGTGGGAACGTGAGTTCTGGGAAGTCTGAGGCCCTGGCGGTGGGCTGCTGGGCTCGGTGTGCTCTGGCACCCAGGCAAGCGCCAACCTGGGAGGGTGTCTGCGTTCGCACTTCCCACAGCCCGCGAAGGGGCCGCACTGCAGCGGGAGGGGGCGCGGTGACAGCCTGACCAGCTGATCCGATCCTGGCGGTGTGGAGCAGAGGCTCCCCGCGCGGTGGGCTGCTCGATGAGTCACTGCCTGGAAAACGTGCCACGCAGGCAAGAGCTCGGGTTTTCAGGAAACGGGCCTCTGATGGCAGCTGCCCAAGGAGTGGGCTGGGAGGAGAGCCTTCCAAGAGCGCGCGGCCTCCATCTGCAGCGATCGCTCAGCGGGAGAGGCGCCCTCGACGGGAACAGAAAGCACAGGTCATTACTGTGGAGAGAGGCGAGGTTTCAGGACCTGCAGAAATCGAAAATGAAGGAGAACGAGTCCCTGATGGCTTCACATCAAACATTAAACAGGAGCCGGCCGAACGTTTCGTCATTAGTGTCCCGCCTGGAGCAAAGTGCAAATGCAGATTACTTTGTGTTTTAACCTCAATTTCTGTTCGGCTTTGTTCCCTTCCTCCCCCTGCTCAGAATTCAACCTCTCCATCACCACCCAAGGGCCGTAGTAACGAGACGGCATGTTCTTTATTCCAGGTGCTCTCTCCCACAACACTGGCTGTGGGCTCCCTGGGGATGCACAAGCTCTGGCCTATTTACAAGCAGGGGGAGAAAGAGCAAGGGGGACTGTTTTCATGTGTTTTGTCACCAAACCAGGTCTGCTGCGAGCCCACGCAAGCAGCGAGCACCCAGTCGCCTCAGCAGAACCTGAGCGCGGCTGAGCACGACCTTCTCGGTGTCTGCACCGGATCCCACCGCCTGTTCCCCCACTTGGTGTGTGGACAGGAATGTGAGATGGACACCTGCCACCCGGGAACTGCCACGTTCCCAGCCTCCCTGGGTGAGGTGTATGAGACAGCCACGGGCAACAGCAGAAACGAGTGGGGCCCGAGCGGCCAGCCGCTGCGGGGCGGCCGGAGCCCGGGTCCTGGCGGCTCACGTCAGGCTACATGGAAAGAGAAACAGACTCTCCTTCGGGAAGCCACTGGATTCTGCATTACCAACTAACCTGTATTTCAACCACTACCTCTATCCACCGGCAGGGGAAGGGGAGGCGGCTTCCCACTGGAGCCGAATCAGTGTATCAGCAGGGGTGAGGCTGCAGGCCCCACATCATTGCCTGACCCGGTATTTATACCCAGTTTTTCTGACCTCTGACTTTGATTTTATGAAGAAATAAAGATGACCACCATCTCAGGTGGCTCTCTCCTCCACAGATGTACAACACGGCTGTGCGGCTGCACTCGAAGCCTTCCTGCTAAACCCAGCTGGGGCACCAGGACAGGCTGGGAAGCACGGCTGTGCCTCTGTGAGCACCTACTTGGAAACCATCTCAGCAAACGCAGGAACCACAGCCAAACGGGGCTGACACCCAATGTCTAGGAAATGCAAGTGCAAATAAACCCTTCCCCCAAACCCTGGAAGGAGAGTGGCAACATGCAAGCATGCCCTTCATGCTCTCCTCCGACCTTTATGCTTGTCTGTTTTCTTCGTGTGTGGGCGAGTGTGTATGGGACCAGGACTGTGTCACCACAGACACTCCCCTGGGAAGCAAAGACCGTTTACGTGGGTCTCCTAGTCGCCCCTGGGTGTGAACGGAGAGCAAGCTCGTCCAAGGTGAACCCCATGGGAAAGTCGCAGGTAGACATTAAAGCCGGTCAATGCAAGGTGACTAGGACTTCAGTCACTTTTGACAGAGATCATGGGAAAAGCATTTTAAAAACTGGGATCACTCGTAATGTGGGTGGTGGTGGGGTCTGTTTACCACCGAATGAATCCCCCTGAATTCTCTGTATGCTCAAGAAGCTTGCCCTGGCTGGAAACCCCCGTGTCCACATGCTTTGGTGGCAGCAACGGGAGGGAGCGGCCGTAGGAGTGCCAGCGTGGCAGGTCCCGCAGCAGGCCGGCTCCTCGTCTAGGAGCTGGGACCACGGGGCTGCCTCAGCGCAGAGGCTGGGCCGGGAGGGCCTGCGCTGCCACAGCGACACGGAAGACAACGGATCAACCAGACGACGTTTCTGGCCATGACTGCTTCATTATGTTCCTACGAGCATCTATCTCCTTCTTGAAACCTAAAACCTGATTTCACATTCAACTCCTGACCAAAGTCGGTTAATGGTATAATTTTCGATATTTAGTGGGATTGACTAATGTTTACTCTTTGGCCACAGACTCATGCTGGCACTGTCGTTAGGAAAGTCCTATCCGGAGAAAACGTGTGTTACATGCACATGATTTTCCTCCATGGAAATCTCATCACCACTGATTTCTGTAAGAGAACCCTGTAGTTTTACTTACATGGCATTCCTCAGCATATTGGGATAGGAAGCCATGACATCAAGCCTTTCAAAAAAAGATCCCAACTGGAGAGGACCCTTGGAAGCACAGTGAAGCAGGACAGGCTCACGGAAGGAGAGCCCAGGCCACCGTGCCAAGACGTGGGCGGGCGGCACCACCGTGGACGCCTCCCCGCTGCATGGCTACCAGGCTCCAAGGGCCCAGGGGGCACCGAGGCACTGAATTCCACTTCCACCCCAAGGGCATCCATGGTCACGGTCTCCTGCAGAGTCCCTAGCAGGCTGTAATGGGCCCCCCAAGGGTTTGGTTTGGCCCTCAAAAAGTTTTTTGAAAGTACTGTATTGACTATTAACACATGTGTGTAAGTAAGTATGTATTTAGATTTACTTACTTATCTGAGATAGAGAACGCACATGTGCAGGGGGCAGGGGAGAGGGACAGAAAATCCCAAGCACACTCCCCGCTGAACACAGAGCCCACCATGGGGCTCGATCTCACGACCCTGAGATCATGACCTGAGCTGACATCAAGAGCTGGACACTTAACTGAGCCACGCAGGCGCCCCTGGCTATCTACATTTTAAAATAGGAAAGTTGTAAGTGAATACATGAATTTATGGCTACTCTTTAAAAATCTACTGTGGGCTCAAACTGCCATCAGGAGCAGCACTGGAACTGAGTGCCAACGATGCAGGCCTGCTGTCGACGCCTGGCCTGACCAATGGGCCCTCCCGGCCCTCCTCACCCCTCGCCAACCCCTCATCTGTGCTCCCGCAGGACTGACAGACACCCTGCAGGGTCCGCCACCAGAGCAGACGGGGCACAAGGAGACTCCTGCTGCCTGAAACCCTTCAAGGCTCACTGCTCCCGAATTCTGCCCAAACAGAGAATGCACTTTCGGGTGTGGGGCCACTCTGTGCCCTGCTGCACATTTCCTGAAAAGCCATCCTTTTATGGTCCACGCCCCTGACGGTGGTCTCCTCCCACAGGTGGCGGCTGCCACACCAGGACCCCACGCAGTGCCAGGGCCGGCCCATTCGACCCAGAGTCTATGTGTGCTGCTGGTGCGAGGGGCCCTGTGCAAGGGCCTGACACGAACCTGGGAAAGCCACGTTCCCTCTCTCGACACGGCCCGACGGGTCACTCACCCACAGTCCCCTGTCCTGCACCGCCCGCGCTGTGGCTTCTCATCCCACCACATGCACGTGCAGAGGAACCCCCGCTTCGGAGATGCCAAGTCTTCCCTCTTGGGCAGGAAGGGACAGTGGTTCCAGACACACCACACCTGCTGACCAAGCCTGTTCCCACGCACACTGAGCTGAGCTGAGAATGTCACCAGGCTGTCGAGGAGTAGTAAGATAATGCAGCTAAGCTCTTCGTAGGTGCTCAATCAACAGCAAACATTCACACTGTCATCAACACGTCCGTCAGCTGCCCTGAACCTCCACACTTCTGGGGTCTGCTGGATGCGCGCCTGGCAGGCTCACCGGGGAGCTCACTCCGGCCCCTCCTGCAGCCCATGCACCTGCCCTCGGGGCTGGTCACGGGCAGCACCCCCGACTCAGCTTTCCAGGCAGAGCCCTGGAGAGGTCCCACTGTCCAGCCTGTCCTTCATACCCTGGATGTAATTGGTCACCAAGCCCTGTCCATCTCAGCAGATAAAACACTCCGAAATCCGGTTCCTCACATCAAGCCACACTGCCACTGCCGGGACCCCAGCACGACATGCTACTCAAACCCAGCCGCTTCCGACTCGGTGCCTTCCGCATTACCAGCTGGGGTCCCTGGCTCCCGGCCCACTCTGCTCGCCCAAGCACGAGGCCCCTTGTCTGCAGCTCTACCCACAGCCATAGCCCTGCCCCCTGCTCCAGGGGGTTCCACTTCTCGGCTCTCTGACCACACCCCTCCTCTCGCCGGCAGGATGTGGCCCAGAACCACACCCTCTGCAGGTCCTCCTGGTTCTGTGAGCCGTGGGCGCTCTTTCCTTGTAGCGAACGCGCTGTGTACAACCCCCTTCTCCAGGCTTCAAACCCCTCGTGGCGAGACCTCATTTTTGATGTTTAGGTGTCTCCACACCTAGACCCGGCGCACCGTGGGGCTTTGCCCGCCTCTGCCACCTCGGGCTCAGACAGGACAGCCACACTCACGCCGGACACAGGCCGCTCGACCACGCCAGGACGTTTACAGGTACAGGGAGGTGACTCAGGACTCAGAGCTCCCAGGCAGGGCTGGTGCGAGCGGGCCCGCAGCTTTGTCGGGAAGCGGTCTTGCCCCGGTGCTGGGAGCCTCTCGGGATCTGCTGACCGCACAGAGCCAAGGAGGCCCGAGCCTCTTTCTGACCAGGGCCTGTGCCCTCACAGAAAGGCTTTTCTTTACGAGTGCCCCTCAGCTGCGTTCCAGGTCCACGACGACAGGGGCTGTGCTGGGCTCTCCCAGGCTGGGTCCCCGGGACCTGACAGTCAATACACAGTTGGCATTATTTTACACTTCTCTAGAATGGTTTCTTATAACCTTTATAAGGCCCACCCAGTGCCCTGTGCTTGGCAGGGGTGCAAGGTATCCCCACAATGGGCTGTTTCAAGGACAGTTCTATTTGCTGTACAAATTCGGGACTGAGTCTAATGTGTGTGAATAATTTCCAACTTGGAATTTTAATGAGCTCTTGTCACAACATTTGAAACGTACCAAGTGAGACCAAATCCCGGCACCAAACCTTACAGGATTCTACTAGTCACAAATGTTTTGTGCAAAGAAGTACTCAACAATTTCTTCTGTCTCCAGTTTTGTATTTTGACAAATAATGCCTTAATCATAATGACTCAATCATTAAAAAAATAGCTTTTGGTGTCTCAAAAGCTTAAAAGAAATCTACATGCAGACTTTAAATTACAAAAGCAGTATCTGCCGACTTTTAAAATGGAGAGCCTGCCCTCAGCTCCACGGCCCAGCCGCCCACGCCACTCGCCCCGGGTCACCGCTCTGTTCTGCCTTTCTCTCAGCACGTAACACGTATCATAGGATAGATGGGATTCTGTTGTTGCCGCAGCTTGGGTCGGCTCTTGACACATAACACATTTGCCTAGCAGTAAATAATCTTCACAAATATAATTTTAAGATTGCTTATACTCTTGCAAGTGCACGCATCTCAATTACACACCTGCTCTGTTAGATACCAGGGGTAGTCCCATTTCTCCCTTTTACAGCTAAAATTCTGACAAATGGCTTTATGTGTCAAAATCTTTCAGAATGTCTCACGTTCCCTCCTGAGCTGGGACAGGAGGATGCAAAGTGGATGGCGCAGGCAGGGACAGGGATCAGGGAGCCTGAGGCCGGCAAGGCCACAGCGGAGGACAGAGGTGCAGGGTAGGGTGGTTCCACGGCATTCACGGGGAGGACACGGCAAGATAAACCAGATTCCAGAGTGGTTGCTAATGTCCGGCCATTTCCACGTCCAGCTGAAGGGAGACCCAGGGCTCTGTCCCTGCAGGTGAGGCTGGCTGAACGCTGGCACGGGAGGGGATGCAACGGAACAGAACGGATCTGGGCGGCAAGGTCCTTCCAGTGGAATCCATGCCACCCTGTGTCACCCAGCCCGGCGCAGGGCCACTCCTCCATCATGGTGTCTGATCAGACGTGTTCCCAGACACCACACGAGCTTCCTGACAGGTGACAGAGATGCTGCAACCTGGTGTCTATGTGTGTCCCCTCTCACACATCTAGAGGCCTGCGTACACGCACATAGGTACTGACGAGTCCAGCACCGCCGTCTGGGGCTGCACCGCCCCGCTGTGGCCGGGCCCTGCCGTGTGGCCACTCACTCACCTCCCTGCACCTCATGTGCTCACCTGCAAAATGGGGCTGTTGGCAACAACACCTGTCACGAGGGGCACGACTCAGTCCACGGAAAGCACGTATGACACGTGAACCGCAGGAGGTCCTTAATAAATAAGTCACTGCTGTGCTTATTTTTATAGTCAGCACCTTTGGATCACTTGCTGTGACTTGCCTATACCTCTGTCTCAGTGAAGACCACGGCTCACCATCTCTCAGCTGCCCATGCCTGGCCTTCTGTGCACAGTTCCCACTGACTTTCCAGCTGTCTGCCTTTAGCAAGACGCTGCTCGTGGTGCAGACCCTGACGGTGGCCTCCCGGGCGGCCCCTTGGACGGACCTGGGACTGACTTCCAACAGAATTTGGCAAAGGGGACGCTGTCCCTGATGCTATGTCACACCGTGTAAGACCGCCATGCCCTTGCTTGCTGAAGAGGCTCGAGGCACACGAGGGACCCCACACGGCAGGGATTGTGGGTCCCTGCAGCCTGGTGAGACCCCCAGCAGACCAGCCCCCCGCCCCACAGAAACTGCATAACTGTGTGTGCTTTAAGCCACTCAATGTGCGGAAAGATGGTCGTTCAGCAACAGGTAATGAATATATTCCTTGATTCTTCTTCAGACTGCAGGATTTCTATTTCTAAATAGAAGAACACATCCGTCGGAAAAACAGCCAATGGGCTTTCTTATAACATGAATTTAGTTTGTCGGCTGGTTTCCGTGTTTCCTTTCATTTTGGCACAAGGGTTCTGGCTTTCAGTCACCCTTCCTGTGCTAAGCCTGGGTTCGGTGGGAGCTACCGACACCTCACTTGTCCCTTCCCACCAGGTGGAGAACCGACAAAATGGCTTCTTCGCTTTCATGTGAAATGCCAGAATGGCACACAAGATACATACCTAAGGTTCAGGTTCAGAAAGAAAAAGAAAAAGAAAAAATCCAAAGCACATAACTTCCTTTGGCCATGAAAGTAAAACCAAGCCCATCAGTCTCAGCCAGTCCACACGCTGCCACCCCAGGGGGCCCAGAACTGCTGGCGCGAGACAGTCAGGCCCATCCTCACGTCTACGGCAGCTGCCGAGGAGTGCCTACGCTTCTCCTCCCCGAGCTTACTTTTACCGTAAATCTTTCCTCCAAAATGTCCATCGAACTACATTATGGAAACAGACTGGAGAGTAAGGAGGAGGGAGGGTTGGGAGTGGAGGTGTATTTCTATCCCCTCCTGCTTTTCCTGCTGGAGGGACTCCTTCAACGGGACCATCATGAGGCAGCAGGGCGGAATCTTTGTCCTCAGCTTGGGAGCACTGAAATGGCACTGTCACAGTCTGACTTCTAAGGACACGCTCATGTGAACAAAATTCACTCCCAGCAGCTGGCAGGAGCTGGACCGTCCTGCGGTCCCTGTGACGGACCTTGGAGGGTCTGGTGACAAGCTCCACAGAACCAACTGGAAAGAGGCTCACCTTTCTGGCTGAGGAAAGAAAATGTGCTTCAAGGAAATAGGCTGGACAGGAGTCAGGAAGTTGGACGCCTCGAGGAGACCCAAATCCACTTCATGCTTCCAACTCTCAGAAAGGTCCCTTGGAGTGACAGTAAGCCCATAAGATAGCGGGAGCCCAGCACAGCGGCCTGGTCCTCTCAGGATGACAAGAACTGTTGTGAAGGGTCACCCCACCCTCAGAGCCGCACAGAGTCGAGGGTTGACTGAACGGGGCTGCTGAGACCGTATGGCTGGTTGACCTTCCTCTCTGCCCAACCCTGCTGCCTCCCGTGCCCAGGTCTGGTCTGGGAGCACTCTCCAACAGCACCTGGTGCCAAGCGCCAGCTCCGGTACAAGTCCAACCTGCAAGAACTGGAATCCACCTGACAGGGAGCAGGGAGGGCAGCAGGCCAGATGGCGCTCTGCACGATCAGGGACCATGAAGGCTGAGTGAGCTGACGAGACCCCAGTCTTCAGGGTACGTTCTAGCCACACAGGGGCCCTGAAGTGCTCAGGGAGGCCAGACCAAGAAAGGAGGACGGCCCGGGTGTATACAGATGGCTGCTAGCCATTCCCCGAGCCTCAGAGTACTGTGAGGCTCTCCCCACGTTCAGCTGGGCCTCTGTGGATTGCTGGATCATTCACGCTTCTGTGCACAGCACACAGATACACTTGCAGATTTGCTTTATGAGATTCACAGGAGTCAGCTTCGCATGAGAGAGGGCCACCTTCGCAGCCTTTGGCGCCGGTAAGAAAAGGTACCCTTACCAGTGACGGTGGGATCACAAGGTGCTGCTGTCACATCTAGACTCTGGACCTCAAGCAGTTCTTACACAAACTCCAGAGTTCAGAAACATTCTAAGAGGCCAATCCTGGGGAAAGGCGTCTGGGAAGACGAGTGGAGGCTGCCGTCTGTACCTGGCTCCTTCCCTGGCTGCCCTGGCTCCCGCCCCATCTGTCTTCTCTGCTCGCTGCCCTGGCCCCGTCTGTCCTGTCACGCAGAAGGGCACAGGAGGGTGTAAGCCACTTTCCTCTGACAGTCGGTGCCTCGTGCCCACTCCCGTCTCCATCTCACGAGGAACCTGCTCGGCCCGTGGAGCCCTGTGGTCTGGAAGGCGTGTCACCGGGCAGCTGGTGTGGTGCCCATTTCCTATGGTTTACCCAGGTATCCTCCCAAGACGACACACAGCACTGACCCCACGTGGTTTTCTTCCCATTTCTTCCCTTTTTAAAAATAACACATGTTTTATAAAAGCCTGGTTCACAAGAAAGACACGGGATTTAAGAAATCACTTTTCTTAAAGGAGAAGGCTGTTTTGAGGATCCAATCTTCCAGAAACGTTGGTCTTCACTTTAGTGATTCACTTTAAGCACCAGGAAGGGCTTTGGACACCCTCCCGGTTCTGGCCCCGTGAGCAGCGGGAGCAGAGCTGTGCGCCCCCATTCGGTGCGCCCACAACCTCTTTGCCGCGCCGCGACTTGCTCGGCCCGTGCTCCCGCGGCGGCGCTGCTTTACCCTGTGAACTCCAGGAGCGCGTGCGGCCGACGCATGTTCTAACTCTCTGTGTACAGTCCGCCACTGGGGCTGGCACAGCTCACCCCAACTCTCCTCATGCAGAATACTCCTTCCTGATTTCCCTTCAGTGGATGAGGGCAGTGAGTCCACAAACCCGGCCTCGGTTCTCCGGGTTTTCAGGGTCAGGGGAAAGTGGTCGTGCACATATTAAAGAAAACTCACTAACGGAAATAAGCCTGGTCATGAAAATACACCACGAGCGAAGTGCTGTTTTTAAATATCTGCATGAGGGCTTCTCCCACGACGGACACAACTCAGACTCACTTCTTTGCTAGCACCCCATTTTCGTACTGCCCCAAACTCTGCTCATGGTGCAAAAGCAAGGAAACAGGGAGAAACCAGTGCCTTCTGATACAAGATGTGAATTAAAGACAACTCGCGGTAGTACCCTTGTTACTATTACTGCTAGCAGCGTAAGTAGCAACAGTCCCATTTGGGGAACTATGTTCAATGGTCATAAAGACCTCACCCGTGGGCGCTGTGTGCGCGTGTGCGCGTGTGTGTACGTGCGTGTGATTCTGTGACATAAGCATACCCATGAATTGGTCCACGAATCCAACGGTCTTAATCTGGCGGAGCAATCTGACGCACTTTGCAACCCGCCAGCAGTCTCTCCCCTCAGTACTGGTCCCTGCAGAGTCAGAAGCTTCTGTGCGAGCCTCTCCCGCGCCAAGTTACAGGATCCGAGGTGCTGGAGGTGCTGGTCCCGCTCTGGCTTCAAAGACCCTCCACGGCGCATGCCCCCCTGCAGGAGACTCGCACTTCCCATTCGCAGAGAGCTTTAGGTGGGACTTTGCCTACTTGTTAACGACACTTGGGTCTCCAAGTCAGTGGCCTGTCCTCCTACTTTGCTTCCCATAATTCCATTAAGCTTGTCCTACCGTAGAAACGGACAGAAACCGAGCCACTCAGAGAAAGTCACACAGTGGGGTGCGGTGGCTGGACACTTACCACATGGCGTGCATGTAAGTGGGGGGCAGGCGTGGGCTGCTGACGGGGGTGCAGTTGTAGGACCGCATGATCCTTTCTGCCAGGAGAAAATTCCGAAACAGACTAGCCACCAACAGGTCCTGTCTGAAGAGCTTTTGGAAGAGATCTGAGGGCAGATAAAACAGAAGAAGGTATCTTCAGTGACTCAGGTCCAACATTTAAAGCCAAATACACAAATTTACCTCCATCAGAATGTTTTACAAGCAGGTTGGCACTAACAGACACATTTCCCATTGGTGAGACACACACACACACTCACTTGCGTAAGTACAAACACCAAATCCCAGCCTGTCACTATGAAACAATACAAACAAGTCTTATAATAGCTGGTTTTAAGAAATCTGGTTTTAAAAAATCTAGATCATGCCAATTTTTATGAAGAAAATGAGTCCTGAGTCCACCTAGAAAATAGCATGCTAATGTTGGAGCAAAGCTCACGGGGGCTCAGTGCCCACCGCTGTTCTGGTGCTTGACCCACGGTGACTCACGGAAACCTCCAGAGGCTCTTGCCTCCTCCTCCGGCCCCCTCAGCTTTCCTCACTGACAAGACCTTGATTCTATTTCTCCTCCCTCATTCTAAGAGCCACCGTCTCCCGACTGCGAGGCAGCAGCAGCCCTCCCCTGTCCCTAGCTGATCGGCCGGGCAGCCTCACCCCGAGGGAGCACATTCCACGCGATGGTGTCTGTGATTGCCGTGAAGATCCAGTTCAGTTCTCCCAGAGGGGTCCTCCGGTCATTTAGCCGGCCGGGAATCCTAGGAGACACAGTGTGCGTTCATTAGTGACTGTCCAGAGACTCCTGCTACTGCAGAGGGGTGGAGAGAGGAGATGGTGGGAAGAAGAGAGGCGAGGGAGACAGAAAGCTCGGAGCAGAGGCAGGGCAGGCTCACCACGCTGGGAGAACGGCCTCGCCTCTTGGAGCGCAGGCTCCATCCTCACCTCCCTCCCCTCGGGCACCCCCGATGTACGGAACAGACCCAGTGGCTCCACACACCACTCCTGTGGTTTCCTCATACAAGAGATGGGCCGTGGACGGGCCCAAAGGGCAGCCTGTGGCATCTGCTACAGAGGAGCCCGGGCCACGTTCTTCCATTCCACGTCCCATCCCGGCCCCGTGGCTCCAGGCTGCAGAAGTACACTTTCAACCCAACCGCTGGGGAAGGAGAGCTTGTCCTCTGAGGTCAAGCTACCTTCCATTCACTCATCAAGTATCTGAGCACCTAGTCCAGGGCCAAGCGCTGTTCTAGCGCTGGGCTGTGGGGGGAGGGCTCGCAGTCTGCCAGGAGGACAGATGAGAAGCCAGTGACTGAGTACAGCTGTAACGCACGGAGACAAAGCCCATAGAGCGTGGGGTGGGAGGGCAGGGTCCAGGGCGCGAGCCGGCGGAGGTGAGAGAGGGCCTCGCTGAGAAGGTGACACTGCAGCATGGGCCAGCACTGGAGGAAGTGAGGGAGCGGGCCGAGTCGACACCCAGAGGGAGACCGAGTCAGGCAGAGCCCAGAGGGGTGCTTGTGCCTGTGGTGCAGGGGCCCCGGCTCTGCCGTGTAACACGTTTAATTAGATCTGACAGGAAACTCTTGTTTTTTCTCCCAAAAGGAAAATGTTCATAGCAATTTGGCTCAGAGACTAAAGTGTGATTCCTGATATTTATAAGAGTTGACAGATTATTAGTTTCCATCATAGTAGCCCATTTGGTGGCACCATCTTTGCATGAGTGACGTTCAAAGCGGCCGGCCTCAGTAACGGGCACCGCCGAGCAGCACGAGCTTCCTCGTGTGACGGCGGCATGTGTGTTCCTTCCTTCCACCAAATGCCTTTCCTTCAGGAATAAAAAATCCTTATTTCCTCAAGCAGGCTTAGTGATAGGACAGGAAAAAAAAAAAAAAGAGGAGGGATCAGTAAAATACTTGAAAACAGCATTATTGCTCAAATAGCCTGAACTCTTGAACCCCCCCCCCAAAAAAAATTGTACGTCAAGAGGAAGACTCCAGTTTGTTTAAACTGAAAGGCTTTTGCAAACACAGTCAAACGAGTGGCCATGGCATGCCTGACTTAGAAAGCAGGGTTTGTGTGAGCGGGGGCAGAGGGAGAGAATTTTTTTTAAATTAGATTTTACTTATTTTAGACAGAGGGAGAGAGTGGGGAGGGGGAGAGGATGAGGGTAGAGGGAGAGAAAGAATCTCAAGCAGACTCTGTGTGGGGCTCAATCCCAGGACCCTGAGATCATGACCTGAGTGGAAACCAAGAGTCAGAGGCTCCACCGGCAGAGCCCCCCAAGGGCCCCCAGAGCAGTCTTTCCTGGCTGTGTGTGTTGGGCATCTCTAAGGATTCCCACAACTTAAAAGACAGCAAGGTTTCCAGGTGAACACTTGGCACAAGGACAACAGGACTGTCTCCCTTTCTGCACCCCACACTCTTCCAAAAGGAGAGCATGGGCCGGGTGAGCCAGGTGGCCTGCCCTCGCCCTGGAGAGGAGGCAAGGGTCCGTGAACAGCACAGCACAGCAAACACCCCCACCCCTCAAGAGGCGGCACCAGAGCCTCCCCTGCAGCAGCTAGGTGAGCACGGGGCGCACCTGCAGGAGAAAGCATTTATGAAATCCGAGCCAACAGTCCAGGGAGGCCTTGGACCGGCATCCTCATTCTCAGCCTGCAAGTGCCAGTGCAGACGCCTGGGTTGCTGCCCCAGAAGGAACATGGCACTAGGGGATGATGGGGAGGAGGGGGCTTTGACAGGGCCAGAGGGTGGGCGTGGAGCCGGGACGCATAAGCTTGTGGCTTGGGTCCTGCATCTGGGGAGGAGGAACTCATGCACCAAAACTGTTTTGAATAAGATTATTCACAAGCTCACCAGCAACAAAATTCAGCAATAACACTGCACCTTCCACTTTGTAAGGACTCTTGCTGAAGGCACCGCCTGCCGTCTCTACGGGGTGGTTCGGGGACAGAATGCGGCGCACCAGGGGAGCCACATTCCGAGGCTGAAGCCCACTGTCCAGGACCAGCAGATGCACGACAGCTGATGTGTGCAGGGATCTAGTACGTCAGAAAACGGTGACCTTTGATGTCTCGTCACAGGTTCTCTGTTATTCAGAGGTAGCCAGACTGCGCGGTGAGAGGGCACGCCCCCAACTCTGACACCAAGCGCAAGTTCCGCAGGTTCCCGGAACCATGAAGGGCTGTCAGAACTCAGCGAAAGCTGTTACACTCATGGTCACAGTTTATTAGAGAGAAATACAGAGAGACATCGGGGCCAGTTCAGAGAGACATGCGCAGGGCAGAGTCCAGGAAAAGTACCAAAGGCGGGGGCTTCCATGTCCCCTCCCGGCATCCACATGTGACAGCACGCATGACGATCTGCCAACCAGGGGGGGCCTTGGTGTCCACCTCGGAGCCCTGGTTGGCTGCCTGGCTGCCCACGAGTTGGATCTCAGCCTCAAGCTGGACAGACCCCACACTCAAACCCCCGGCTGAAGTCACACGGTTGCCCTCTCCAGTGGAGTGGGCCCCCATCCTGAGATGACTGGGTGTGGCCTACCCCGCCCCGAAAGATGACGCTCCTTCAGGAAGGGTACAGGCCCTCTCTCTGTGCTGGCCAAGCTCCTGACTACACACAGTAGTCTGTGCAGCGTCAAAAGCGAACCTATTCAGGACTCGTTTTCAGATTCTGGACTCACATGCTGTTCCGGGTGCAGCAGCTTCGCTGGACTAAAGCCCCAGAGGTGCGTCCCTCGGAGGCTGGGCCGTGTCACGTACACAGGCCTTCCAGCAAGGCGGCCTGAGGAGCTGGCCTGCATCCTCCATCTGGACGACAACCCGACCACTGGACGGCACGCGTCACGGATGCGCCAGCCCCTGGACGATGCTCTGGGCGTGCTGCCAGCACCGCCTGTCTGGAAAGGACAGACCTACGAAGGCCAGAGGACGCCAGCATCCCTCACCTCAGCAAGTCTGCTTCTGGGAGTCAACCCCAAACTGGACACAAGGAATGGGGATGCGAGACATGCCGTGTTTTATTTACAGGGGTGAAAAATCAGAAAGCAGGAATGTTACTACAATGAGAGAAATGAGTAAGTAAGTTACAAAACCACCATGTGAAATTACTACAAGCTCGTAGACCGTTGCTTATGAATATTTCAACAATACGGGAAAACGTGTGCTTCGTAACCTAAAGTAAGGAAGCAAGACAAACACCGGTAAGTCATCACCACACAGGATGTGCGGGCAGGGAGAACAGAAGACAAAGCGTCGAGACACGACCGTGGGGAGGCTCTTCCCGCCTCCCGTGTGAACGCAGTCAACATCTGCTGCACAGGTGTACCCCGCTCGCGCAATGGGGAGCAAGCCAAACCCCCATTCCCTCGCCTCCCCGCCCCGAGTCCCTGATGCTCACGCCGGGGGGACAGGCAGCTGGTGGGCGACGGGACAGCGCTCTCGGAACAGTCTGACCAAGGTCTATTTCCAAACCTGACCCGAGTGCATCACTGACATGAGCCAGTCCGTCCTGAATCAAGACGAGGTGGCTCAGCACGAGCCGGCTCCTCGCGGTCTGATCTCTTGGGTAAAGGAACGATGTATTCCCAGCGGCATGGAGCTGCTGCTGAGATTCCTGTCTCGGAGGGCGGGCGGCCAAGCCACTGGGACGAACAGAGGCCAACCCTTGTCAGGCTAGGGTCAATGCGTATTTAGGTGTTTAAAAAAATCTGCAGCTTGTGACAATCCCCAGCAGGTAGTACAGAAGTGGGGTCCCACTACCATCACCTGGATCCCCTCGATCTCTTTCACTAAAGCTCATCATGAAACCAGAGTCAAAGCTGTCTCAGACCTAGGGATCTTTCAAACCGACCCATCCACCCATGAGTCCAAGAAGTGTCTTCTCCACGCAGTAGACAGGGGTGCATACTTGGGATGGCAGAGTGGGACTGAGTCAACTTCCCTTACTTGTCATGTCGCTTAGAATTAAATCACTTCAGAAACTTCTTGTTTCTGTTTTCCTTTCCATATCAGAGACTAGTACAGAATGTCGAAACCCAGGGCACTCCAGAGGCCATCTGGATCGCGAGTGTGATCAGGTCGCCCCCCTTTACAAAATGGCCCCACACTGGCGGCTGAGGTCCTTATGGGTTGTGTGGCTGACATGCAGCCACTCCGCCCAGACCGCTCCAGAAGTCCTGGCTGCTGGAGGCCATCTGGATCGCAGATGGCGGACACGGGGCCATGGGAGGTCAAAACCAAGACCACATTTCATTACAGAGTTCCTTTGAAACCTGGGCAGGGAGGAGGGTGGCATCGGGCACCCAGGGCCCATCGCAGCTTTCAGGAAGGGGTCTCCCAGGCTCGGTGTGGTCTTCCCCAGTCTGTGGCACCTCCAGAGAGTGACCCATGCTCCACAGTCAGCACAGGGCTGGTCTGTACCACGGCCGGTTTCCTCCCCTGCCCCTCCCCCCATTACCCCCACAAATCTGCATTCCCCACAGATGTGTAGTGTCTGCACCCCACAACCAACCAGCACAGGGGCCTGTGGGAGGTTTTGTGTCTGGCTTGTATTTACCCTTCTCGGGGTACTTTGTTTCTCCTGAGCTTTCTTTTTCACTAAATATGCCACATTCCAGCCATGTGGAACTTGCTGTTAGCCCCCAAACCTGTGCAGACCACCCTCTGCTCTCCTGGCTTAGAGAGCACCGAGCAGTCCTCCAGTCGACCTGCTCGCAGAGAGCATCCCAGGGGGTGCCTCCCGTCCCAAGGGGCCCCCCAGGCCTGGGGACTGCTGCTGACACTCCCACGGAACTTCGCAGACGCCTCTGCCGGACACGGAAGCTGCCACCCAGCCTGTCCTCAACCAGGCAGGAGCCGTCGGAGCGCGGCTTCACCATGCTCACCCAGTGCTCCGCACCAGCCGTAATGTACAACAGGTGCTCCATCCATATTTGATGAGCGAAGGAATGAATCCCTCCCGAGTGATCGCAAGCTCTGTGTAAATAAAATGTTAAGTGAAAAACTATGGTTTCCAAGAAAATGATACAAACTCACTAAAAATACTCAAGTGATAGGAAGATAACACAAATCATGCCAAATTCTATCACGTAAGAACCACTGGAAACATCTGCTGGCTATCCTCTCTTGATGCACAAAATCAGGTAATTTTGCATGCACTGAAATAACACTGTACAGGGATGCTGCATTTGTGTTAAAAATACCCACAAAAACACTTAGAAAAAAAGGCCTGGAAGGGCAAATATGCACCAGAGCACTAACAGTGATGATCTTAGTATGGTGGAGATTATAATGATTCAGATTCTCTTTGCTTATCTGTGTTTAATAATATATCTGTGCTGAAAACATGCTACTTGCATAATGAAGAAAAAGAAAACTCTCGTTTTCTTTAGTAAGAATAAGTCTACAGCGAGTTTTCCTGAAAATGGAAGAGATTTTAAAACTGTATTATCTTCTAAATTTACATCATCTCACATTCAACTCAAATAAAGCAGAACTTCCTCTACTTTAAGCGACCTCATGAAAACGACGGTGTAGAGAGCCGTGGGCTGTTATTTCCTACAAGTGATCTGCTGTAGGAACGCTCCACGACTAAGAAAACGGGACCGTGAACCCAGCACTTTCTCTTCTGAATACCAGGTCGGTACCCTGCAGCCAGATATTTGGAGGGACAGAGCCACAGCCACAAAGCTGCGGCTCCTGGCCTGTGGTGTGGCGGGAGGGGGCGCCCCGAGTGTGTGTGTCTTGTGTGCAAGCCTTCCTCCAACACTGAGGGCTTGGGGGAAAACAAAGTCACACATATCCACAAGACATACACGTACACACCCTCAGCCGTTATAAAAATACAACTGAGTGGGACAGAACACTCCGTGGCATGAAGGCTGGGAACCACTGCTCTGGACAGTACATTTTGTGCGGGTATTTTCTGCATGCTGACATTCTCCTGAACCAAATCAAGCCACATATCTACAATATTCTTTTCCAATCTCTCCTGCCTTAGAATTGTGTACAATTCAATGCTCTAATATCATCTGATTTCTTTATAAAGTGCCATTTGTGCTAGCCATTCGTAGACCTCAAGTGACCCACTCGTGTCCACGAAACCTGCGGTTTTGAGCGTGATCTCTGGGACCAGTCTGAAAGTGTGCAGTTTCACAGCCAGAAGAGAAGTCTTCTTTTCACCTGGGCTGCAGGACCGTGTCCGCGCCGGCAGAAGGAAAGGAAGGAGATGGGACGTGGGAAGAAAGCCTGGCTGGGAACGGAACCACGCTTGTTTAAACACAGAAAGCCTGGATGTAGAGCTGCGTCCTCCACATGGGCCAGCCGGTGAGCCGCGCGGCCTCCGTGGTGCTGCCTGAGGGGCTGAGTCAGCCAGGCCCCAAACCACATCTGCAAACCTGGGCTGTGCGGCTCCGTTCTTCGCCCAGGGTTTGGGTGACGTCACAAGTTCTCTCCCTGGCAACGGCAGCAGGTTAGGTGACTCACGTCCCCCTACCGATAACAGCTAGCGGGCTGCAAGTGTGTGGTGGGGAGTCTTCCGGAAGGCAAAGGAAGGCTGGCAGCCTGTGGGGAATCATGGGGCCAAGACCGGAGAGGGAAGCCCAAGGCATCAACTGGCATTTGGGGCTAGCTCTCTCTGAGGCATCTGGTGATCCCACAGCAGGATGGAGGGGCAGGACCCCGAGCCGAGTGTGGTACCCAGGGGGATGGAGGGCAGATGCTGGGGCTGAGGGCCGTAAGGAGGTGGAGCGCTGACAGAACCCCCAAGGCGCTAAGCTGGGACCCCAAGGATGAACTGGAAGCAACCCAGACCTCACAGCCCCGAAGCACCCAAACCCCGCACATTTTCCACTTCCAGTTTGCAGCGTTCGATCAGAAGTAACCAGGCACGTACTGGGAAACGAAATTGACGCCTGAAACCCAGAAAGACAACTGCTAAGGGAAGGAGCTGCACAGGATTGGCACAGCGGTGACGTCAGACACAAACGTCATGATAATTTTGCCTACATGTTCTAGAAATTAAAGGACAAAGGAAGTCTTGGCAGAGAACCAGAAACCATAACATAAAGCCTGGAAATTCTAGAACTTCAGGAACTTGAAAACATATTATATTAGTCACTCGATAGATGGGCTGAAAAGCAGATAAGACAACACTGAAGAGAGGAATGAAAGATGGGTCAGAAAAAATACTCAGAATTAGGCATAAAGAGATAAAAGGTTGGGACGTAAGAAATACAGTGGATATCATGAAAAGATCTGAAATAACCTGCTGGGGTCCCAAAAGGAGAGAGCAGAGGGAATGGGACAGAAGCAACCTTCAAAGGGCATTTTTTGCAGCTGATGAAGGATGCTGAGGCACAGTGTCCTGGTCTGCACGGGCCGCTGGAACAAGACTCCAGACCGGCCTCACCAACTCATTCTCACACAGCTCTGCAGACTCTAAGTCCAAGGTCGGGGCGCCAGCGTGGGCAGTCCTGGCGAGGACCCTCTTCCCGGCTTACGGCCTGCGGCCTTCTTGCTGTGTCCTCAACATGGCGGGGAGTCAGCGCTCTGGCGTCTCTTCCTCCTGGCACAGGGCACTAATCCCATCATGACCTCATCTCCCACAGGCCCATCCCCAAATACTATCACGTTGGGAGTTAGAGTTTCAATATGGGGATTTTGGGGGAATCACAAGTCAGTCCATAGCACTCAGGCTCCAGAAACGCTCTAGTCGTAAAGCAGGATAAATACCAAGAATGCCCAGATAAACACAACAAAACAAAACTGCCAAAATCCAAGAAAAGGAAAAAATTTACAATAAAGCGATGATAATCAAGATGGTGTGGTACTGGCATAAAGATCGATTTAACAGCACAGGGCAACAGAGCTTTACAACTATGGCCAAAAGCTTTCTGTCCAAGGCACCATTTCAATGGGGAGAAGACCGTCTTTCTACAGCAGTGCTGGAACAACTGGACACCCAAATGGGAAAAGTGACCCTTGCCTCTCACTGCACATCACGTGCAAAAATTAACTTGAAATGGACCATAAACTTACCCGTAAAAGTTAAAACTATAAAAGTCTTAGAAAAAATAGAAAATCATCACAAGCCTGGGGTAGGCAAAGCTTTCTTAGGTGCAACACAGAAAGTATATAAATTTGAAAGAAAAAAGTATTAAATCTGATTTTATCAAAATGAAATGCTTCTGCTCCTAGAATACTGTTGTGAAAATGAAAACACAAGCCAGACTGACCAAAGACAGAGAGAGCTGACAATGACATATATCCAACATATTTAAAGGGCTCTTGAAGACAAACAGCACAATTAAAACACTGGCAAGAAACATGAATATACATTTTATTAAAGAATATAAATTAATGGCCAACAGCACATGGAAAGCTGCTCAGCATCATTAGTCGTTAGGCGAATGCAAATTAAAACCACAGGACTGGGGCGCCTGGGTGGCTCAATCACTTAAAGCATCTGCCTTCAGCTCGGGTCATGATCCTGGGGTCCTGGGACCGAGTCCCATGTTGGGCTCCCTGCTCAGCGGGGAGTCTGCCTCTCCCTCTGCCCCTCCCTCCCTCCACTTATGCGCTCTCACTCTCTCTCAAATCAATACAATCTTAAAACAAACAAGCAGGATACATACAGCACTACGCATCCACTGTGAATACCAAGTGTAGCTGTGAAGGTCGAGCGCCTGGCACACTCGCGCATTCCCGGTGGGAACGTGAACTGGCAGATCACTGTGGAAAACGGCTGAGAAGTTTCTGGGAAAGTTTAACGCACATCTGCTAGGTGACCCAGCCATTCCACACCCACGTATTTATCCTGGGGAAACGAATACACAGTCACGCACAAGGACTAGCACATGAATATCTGTAGCAGGTCTGCTCATCATAGCGACCAAAATGGAAACAGCCGACTGTCCATCAGCAGGCGGATGGATAAAGGGCTGTGACACATACAACGGAGTATTGCTTACAGTAAAAGGGAGCGAATCACCGATACACCCAGCATGGGAAAGTCTCAAAAGCACTGTACTGAGGAGGAAGAGCTAGACACGAGAGAATGCATTATAGTTTTCTATTTATATGAAGATCTAGAAAAGACAAATCAAAGGTATGAAAAGGAAGAGATTAGTGGTTGCCTGGGCTTGGGAGCTAGGCTGGAGGACTGACTGGGACAAGAGAAATTCTGGGATACGTTTCGAGTGATGGTGGATTCATGGGCGTGTAAATCTGCCAAAACTCATCAAACTGTATGGAATGTAAGCGGTATTTTAACAATGATCATTTTAAAATGAAAAATCAAACGAAGGGGAAATTATGGCATTTTCAAACAATAAAAACAGAATTTTTCACTGGCAAACCTGCACTAAAGGGAGTTGTTTAGGTAAAGAGAAATGATCTCAGATTGAGATGCAGGACGGAGTGGAGGGCAACGGAAGGTGTAAATATCAGTGAGTCTTAACTACAGAATATTAGTAACATTTGTGGAGATGATATACGGAGAAGGAAAATATGTGACAATAATTGTACACAAGTCAGGAAGTGAGTAAATGGAGTTCATGTGCACTCGGGTCCTCATATCACCTGGGAAATGGTAAAAGTACTAATTTAGATTTGAGTTTAATAAGCTGGGGGTTGCCAAGACTATGGTCTGAGGGCCAAATCCAGCCCAGCGGCTTGTATTTTTTGTTTGTTTTTTGTTAGCCCATGAGCTAATAATGCTCTTTACGATTTTAAAGATGACACTAAGAATACACGACAGAGACTTTACGTGGCTTGCAAAGCCTGATGCATGTACCGTCTGGCCCCAACAGAGAACGTAAGTAGGCCACTGTTCTGGAGTAGCTGTTCGTGTGCTGGAAAAGAACACAGAGCTGACAAGCCAACAGAGGGGGAGAAAGGAATAAAACTGCTAAATGAAACCAAAAGAGGGGAGTGGAGGAGGAGAAATCAAGATGGAAAAAAAGAAATGGGGGAAAACAAGAAAGTGAACAGATTTCAACTCAAGTATGCCAATTATTACACTAACTATAAAAAGACTAGATACTTCAATTAAAGTCAGCAATTTTCAGTCTAAATCAGTCTAAGTCTAAAACCAAAAGTCAGCTATGTCCTGCTAAAAAGAGATACACCTTAAATACATACAAGATTTAGAAACATGTATATTAGAATACATGCTTAAATATATATAAGGAAGAAAAACACATATTCTTGCAAATGCTAATCGAAAGACAGCTGCACAACTATCCCGTGAAGTGGACTTTATGGCAAAGGCATTATCAGAGATGAAGGGTGACATTCTCAAAGAGTCCATTCATTCCAGCAGGAACGGGGAATCACTTATGGCTAATTTGTCCTTCTGTAGTTTTGAAGGGCAAAGCGTGTGGTCAACAGGGGGAACGGGCTTTTAATTTAAAGTAAAATGGCAATAAATGGTCAAAATTTGTTTCTTAATGAGAGGAAGAAGTTGAGATACATGTATCAGCAACTTCTCTAGCAACGGGACGGGTCATAGGAAAACCTAGCAGGGCATCAGGGAATGGCAGAACAGGGGTCTGGGACTGCAAACAGAAAGGGGTGATCTCAGTAACACTAAGGACGACCCAAAGTTGGACAATTAAGGATCAGTGTGTCCAGGTCCCCAATAAACAGTAGAGGCTTTCAGACTGTAAAACCACTCCCAGTAAGAAATGTATTTTGCGCAGTAATCTAACACACACACAGGTAAATACGTATCCAATATTCACATACAATAGAAGTAAAGAACTTTCCTGTTACTGGGAAAACAAGAATATTTTGTATCTTTTTTTTTTCTTTTTTAATGGAGGCTGTGGCCCACCAAACTGATTTCATAGCTACTAATAAACCATGACCTGCAGCTTAAAAATAAAGATTTTAAATGAAGCTCTTGTTAATTTCCCCAGGACGCTATCAGCTCAGGGTTATCAAAATGGTTTGATGGTGAACATAGCTCCCCAGGGATCTCAGAGATTAGAAAACCACACAATTCTACCTCTAAATCAAATAGTTTATGGGTGCAATGCTGCTGCCCTCAGCCCCTTTCATCCTGCGCTTAGTAGCTCCCACAGATTAGAAACCCGCTAATCTTTACTTGGGAAGCAAATGGCATTGAAGAAAAACGTATTTTAAAATTCTGGAGGAAAAGGAGTGACGGTTTCCACAGCTCAGTGGTGAGCAGAGTTACTGCAACCCTGGAGATAATCTGCCGTTTACTGAATTCATCACAGAATGGTAAACTACTTAAACTGCCGCCCGTCCCTGGTGCAGCCGGCAACACGAGTCCCTCTGGAGGCTGCAGACGAAAATCAGAGGGAGACACAGGGTCAAACCGAGCAAAGGAGCAGTTCGCTTGTTCAACATGCTTATGACACAATGAAAACAGGCTGCTTTTTATTAGATAGTGCAGGTTCCAAAACTCTTAAGAAATCAATCTGAGCCTAAGTTTATTTTTGAAGCATTTCTGAAAAAGCTGATTTTCTTTGGACATCCTAGTGTCAAGACTGATCTTCAGACAGACCCTTTCCTGAGAGCTAGAGTTATGGGAGCCAAGCAGAATTCTCTGGGAAGCTGCTAAAAAGCCAGTCATGTTTGGGAAAGTCAGCTTCTAAATGGGCAGGGTGGGGGGTGCGCCTGGGTGGCTCAGTCGGTGAAGCACCTGCCTTCAGCTCAGGTCATGATCTCAGGGTCCTGGGATCAAGCCCCATGTGGGGCTCCCTGCTCAGTGGGGAGTCTGCTTCTCCCTCTGCGCGCTCTCTAATAAGTAAAATCTTTAAAAATAAATAAATAAAATGAGGGACAGAATGCAGATGAGCCCCGGGGAATACTCCCCCCTGATCCAGACCAATCCCAGAGAGCACATCCCTCTGATCCAGATGAATCCGGGGAGCACTACCCCCTGGAGGCGCTCAGCTACTAGCAGGCTGTCTCTCCAGATGTCTCTTCTAGAATATGCTGAGGCACCCTCACCAGTGAGCTTCTTTGTAAAAATCTGGTCTAAAGAAGGTGGACAGAGAGGAGGGTGGGTGAGTATGGAGTGGGGGGCGGACCTCACCTCCTCAGGAGGAAACTGGACGTGATACCTCTTCCGCTTAACAGAGATGCTACCAGCCTCCCCTGGTGGTTCCTCAGCCGGCCAGAATCTTTCCAGTCTATGTAGGGACCTAAATGCCAAGGTTATTGCAAGCTTGTCCTGAGCAGGACTACTGGTAGCCTTGTTTAAATTCTGTCTCTTCCTGTGAATTTATCAAAATACCACAAAAACAACAGTTTCCAAACACAGTCCGACTGTATATGTTCTTGATCTTCCAGGCCAGCTTTCCTCTGAGGCTTTCCTGGCAGAGCCGCACCGAACAGACGTGAGCTCCGGCTCCTCCGCCTCCCAGGTCCCCGGCGCCCTGGCTGAACTGACCGGTCACTCCTTCCACCCCACAGACAGCCCCTCATTTCATTTGTCCATGTCTAACCTGCCCTTGGAGACCAGACACCTTGACGTACAAAACTCACACCACCTCCCTTGTAAGACCTTTCTTCATATGTCCCCAACCAAGATTTCCCTTTCCTGCCTCTGAAACAGCTGCGCACGAACGTGCAGAACACCAGGCGGCTCTTCAACGCTTCACGTAGCACAGAGACAGGGGGAGGGGACCGGACAGACCCAGGTGTGACCCTCCAGGCTCTGGCACACGTAGCTGTGTGACTTCAGGCATGTTATTTGACCTCCCTGTGACTCAGTCACCTCATGGATACCACTGAAATCTACAGGGAGACAGAAAAGTGCCATGAATCAATACCTAACAAGTTAGCACCGAACCCAGAACACAGTAAGGGCCCCGGAAATACAGCTGCTCCTACTTACTTATTACAAACCCCCCCCCCCCATTTTAAAGTAAGTCAAACCCAAAACGCTGGAACTGCCCCAGTAGACTGAACTCCTAAGGTTAATATAAAACACATGACAATTTTATGAGCAATGGAGGTTACCTGTAGCGCATCTGCACATGTGTAACTTAAGCGGTGGCCTCAGGGAGGACAGCTGCAGGTCACACGTCTGAGAAGAATGGAATCTGAAGCACACGAGGACCTCAGACTCTTCCAGCTCAGTGAGAAGACGACCCCCCACAGGCCGGAGACGGACAGACACGATGGCAAGTGGGCACGTGCGAAGACGCTCGCCCTGGTGACATGCCCATCACAACCACAGAGAGACCCGTGCCACACCCACAACAACAGTGACGGTCGCGGGCCGATGACGACGAACGGGGCGAGGACACAGAGAAACAGCACGTAAATGGCACCGCTCTGGAAGACACCAGCGATTTCTTAGGAGTTAAACATAAACGTACCATCTGCCTCGGCACCGCTACCCCCGGGTGTCTACCCAGGAGACATGAAAACGCGTGTGCACAGAAAGGCTTGCACGTGGGTGTTCACAGCCACACCATTCCCCAGGGTCAATGAATGACAGGTGACGCAGACGGACAGATCAGTGATGTGGGACACCAGTCAACAACACAACAACACTGACGTGAGCCATAATGTGAAGGGACTCTGAACACAGTTTACTAAGTAAAAATAAAACAAAAAGCTGGATACAAAAGACTATATTGTATGCTTCCATTTCTATGAACTGTCTGGAGCTGGGGGTGGGTAGGAGACCAACTGTGAACGGGCATGAGGGGCCCTATTAGAGTGATGGACACCCAGCTGCAATGGGGTTGTGGCAGTGGCGGCACGGGCGGGAAGACCTACCAGACACCACTGAACACTTAGGTGGGTATGTAAATCACACCCTGATAAAGCTGTTGAAAAAACACAGAAAACAACACCCCAAAAAGTCTGGATTGGATACATAAATGAGGCTATAACCTATTTAACAACTGTGTACGTCTCAGTTTCTTCTTGAAATGTCATGGTTTCTGCATCAACTCGATGAACAGGCGGTGGGGGAGAGAACTGTCTTCTTCATTTTGAGTCAAACTCAATTACAGTCCTAGGTTTTAGTACATGTAGGAGTCTCTCCCTTCCCCTTGGGTTCCCCTAATAAATCAGTGCATTTTTCCCCACTTGGAAACTCAGGGATTTCTCACTTCTCCCAGTGTTACAAAGACCCATGCTGCTTGGGCGGGAGGAACCCGCAACACCACCTGTGGCCCAGCCCCGCCCTGGCCTGGCGTGCGCCTTGCTTCCCATGGCCTGGTTCGGCGGGGGGCTCTGATCCCCAGGGCTGCTTCATTGCGCTCAGACCGCTGTCCCTGAAGCTTCCGCCAGTGGCCCTGGTGCAGGCACCTGGTGCCCTGCAGAAATGTGTGACTCATTGGCAATTTCTCGACTCTCGATGATCTGAAAACAGCTCCCATGTCATCCAGGGTCTTCTTCCCTCCAGGCTAAACATCCCGGCCCCCTGAGGTGCTCCTCACCCAACGCATATTCTGTGTCCTGCACGTCCCCATCAGTCAAGAGAGGGGCCGTCCCCTCCCTCCTCTAGACGTTTTCTGGTTTTGGAACAGTCGTTTGGCAGAGTTGAATCCAGCTCAGTTTACGAACCTGACTTTGTCCACGGGGGCGAGTTCTGTTGAATCTCCCTAATCCCATGCCTGTACGTGTGATTTCTGAGGACAGCTCTGAGGTTTATACACAGAATTCTGACCGTTTGCCTTTAGCTACTCAGCCTGTCAAAACCTGTTTATATTCTGGTATTGGGTCCATGAGCAAACTCTCATGGTCTCTCAGTACTTCAAGTAACAGTATCATTATCGTTTACCTGCATTTCTGACAGCTTCTGCACCATTCTGCTGCACTTCCATGGTCAACTCTGAAACGGATCTTTGTTAGAGCAGGAGAACGGTACTGTCACGAAGACCCTGCAGAGGTGAGGTGGGTGGCTGGTGTCACATGCTACATGGGCTCCTGCAGAGGCAGCGTGGTGCAGCCACCAGACCGCGTGGGGCTGGTGGACTTGGGGCAGATGTGGGCTCTGCCACTTGTGAGTGACTCTGGGCAAGTCCACATCCCTCTCTCTTAGTGTCCAGAGTCTAACTCCCTGGACGACTGTGCAGACCAGAGCAGCGAATACCCACTGGGGCTTCCCACAGGGCTGGGCACTGTGAGCCCCGTGGGGGGTCTCACCGTGACCCCATGTGGGCTGGCCATGCAGACTCGAGAGGCCCCACGGCGCCGCATCCTGTGTCAGAGGTGCACCTCCAGGAGTGCTGCTTAGCACTAAGGTGTCTCCGCTCTGACCGACGGTATAGTGCCAGTGGCCATGAGGCAAGGGTGGGGGTGCCGCCCAAGAGCAGGGACTCAGGTGGCCGGTGCTCGGAGAAAGGCTAAGGGCAAGAGCGGGCGAACAAAGGAGGGGTGTGTGCCCGCGTGAACGTGCACAGAAACGGCCCGACGCACTGGCTGGGCAGAAGCCCATGCCTCCTCCTCCTCCTCCCCCGTGCTGCCCGTCGCCTGGCTTCCCCCAGGCACCACGCCCACCCTCGGTGAAGGAGAGCCGCAGGCAGGGCCAGCTGCATCCCCGGATCCCGGCTCTCGAGGGCATCCATCAGAGACTGGCAGACACACATTTCCTTTAGAACACTGGAGGGCACTGGGGTGCCAGGTGGTGAAGACAGGAAATTGGCACCTAAGACCTTCAGGGCACCACGCTGGTTGGTTTGTCTGATGACAAAGCCCAGGATGCTGGCGCCACAGCGAAGGAAATGGAACCCCTGTGCGTGCTACGCGGACGCCCCAGGGAGGCCTCGGAAGCTGCTCCCGTCCCCCGCTTGGCGGCTCAGCACAATCTCATCTCGGCGTCCGTCCTCCATCAGGCCAGTTACACGGGGACCCAGCGCCCCTGGTTCTCCCTTCTGGCCCCGGGGGGCTCTGAGGGTGAGCCCCCCGGCGGTGCTCTGGGGCGCGGCTGACTCATGCTCCGCTGGGCACCAGGACCTGTGGCTCTTACTTCGCGGCAGCCCCGCACTTTGCCACTTACTCACATTCTCCCCACCGCGCCGGTCTCCTGGGGCTCTTTCCCACTCCGTCTCTAAATTAGCTTCCAGTGAGTCATCACTCATCCTCTCCGTGACTGGCAGGCGTTCATGAATTACTGATTTTTCACCTTCAACCAGCTGATACCATAGATTTATGTTGGAGAGAAAGGTAGTTTTTGAATGAAGACTGGTATCTTTTGATAGCTTTCCTTTCAAACATAACACATGTGTACGATTGCGACCTCACAGCGGAGTAAATTCTAATCACAGCTACCAGGCCCGTAGAGTAAGCGTGGGTGGCCGCAGGCCCCTGCAGACCCTCTGCCCCTGTGGCTCTTGGAGGACGCTGGTCTGAGGTCCCGCAGTGCACGCTGTCAGCTGGAGTGATGGAGTAGGTCAGCGCACGGGCTGCAGGCAGGCGGCCTGGCTAAGCCCTGCTCCCACTCATACCTGCAGTGAGACACTGGGCGCCTCATGCCTCAGTTTCCCCATCATTAGAGTGCAGATAATGACAGTGCTTCCTTTAGAGGGTTCTAGCAAGGAATGCATGAGTTAATATGTGGATAGCCCTTAATACAGCACCTGGCACCCAGCAGGTGCTCCGTAAACGACACCTGCTATTCTTCTTCCTGACTCTCAACCAGGAGGACCAGGGGCTACCTTGTGTTCACAGGCAACAGCTCATGCCTTCCCATGTTCTCCTCCTCGTCCCCCCAGGGCACGGTCGAGACCGGGGCTCTGACACGTCTGAGACCGCAGCTAAGTTAACCAAACGCTCATGGATTCAAAGCAAAAACAACCCCTGGATCCAAGCTTCCGCTTCAGCCTGCCACCCCGGGCTCAGCGGTGGCCACGCCACGTGAGCGATGGAGGGAGCAGGGCACAGCAACTCACTTTATCCCAGACACAGGGCTGTTAGCTCCTTAAAATATGCTGTTGACACAATAGATGTTAATTATGAATAATTTTCGGTACACCCTGCGCCTCCAGTGATCGGAATGCTAATGAACAGCCTTGTGGCAGAGGCTCGCCGGCTCCCTGACTCCCCAGCGCTTTCTGAGCGCCCTAATATTTCTAGCGCTGTTGAAGCGTTTCATTACTTTGTTTCGGGGCTGAAAAATGTCCCTTAATTTCCAAGCACGGATCTGACTGCCACTGTCTCCGAGGACTCGGAATGTAAACACGCACCACAGCGGCAACATGCTTATTCATCAGGCTGCTGGGTTCGCGCAGATAATTAGAAATCAGGGGTGCGCAAAGAAGGTTCGCTCTAATTTACTTCCCGACGCAGCAGCTTAATTAGAAAACAAATTCCTTCCCCGGCTTTCAACATTGCTAAGTAATTATAAGCCCCCCACACCGCCCGTATCTTCCCTCTGGCCTTGTGTTGAGACTGCAAACAACATGTGTTATACACATCTGACGAAGGTGGCAGAAGCTGGGAAGGGGTTAACACTCGCATCCTGGGGAAGCTTATGCCGAGCAGTCACACGGTGGCAGCTGCTGGAAAGGAATCACATTTATTACTGAATTACCACGCAGCGATTTCAAGTACAAAACCTTCCATCAATCTCTCCGGTGATGGCAAAGAAGACCACGACTCACTCAGGCTGGGTTTCTGACTGGCGGCGGCCAGGGAAGGCGCTGGCCCCCCGTCGTGACAGTGGCGGGAAAGGCCGGTCTCGCGGGTGAGGCATGGTGCTCCCTCCAGCCCCCACGCCTGCCACTCCAGGTCCCGAGGCCGTCCCCGGCTCCTGAGACAAGCAGTCACCGCTGTCCAGCCGCAGGGCAGGATGGCTCATCAGCCCTGGAGACCTCGGCTCACTCAGAGCTGCACATGGAGCAAGGACAGCTTCCAAGGAGCAGCAGGCGAGGGCGTGTGGGCACAGGACCCATGCCTGCCAGCTTGGTCTGCACATGCCAGGCACGGCTACACGCCAGACCTGTGCCAGGACCATCCTTCAACACAGAGCAAGGGCCCCGGGAGGGAAAGAAGGGGCAGAGACAGACATCAGTCTTATTTTTTTTCAGGTCATTAAATTAAGGAAACAAACCCCAATAACCCAGGCCTGTATTCTCCACTTCATGTCTGCATTATGACTCGTCCCTCCCATCAGATGGCTACAGTGACCAGAGTCACTGTCACACTTAGAGCGATGGAGAGGTTCTCAAGTACAAGCACTACCATGTGTTGAGGAGAAACGAGAGAACAAAACCGGATGCAAAATGAAGGGCTCAGAATCCTTGAGGAGTGAGCAACATTGATAATGTCGAGTTCCAGCTCGGCTGACCACATCTTTGTGTCTGGCCAGGAGACCACGACGCGTCACGTCCACGCGGCTCACACCATGCAGGTAGCACATATGCTGCCTTCCGCGCTCCCCCGCCAGGGGGCTTCCTCCCTCCACCCCAGCACTCCACAGGTTTATGATGTTGTTCAGCATGAACGGCTAAAGAATAAGGGACAGGGCCAAGGAACTCAACAAAAGAGCCAATTCCTGGTTGGTCTTATAACTGCAATTAAAAATAAGTTACCTCGCCAGTTAACCTGGACCCACGACCAGTCACCCATGAGCTGCACGGGATGCCCATGCAGCGACCTCACAGGGCGGCGGTGGCGGCCACACGCATCCCACATGGGAGAGACGGGGACAGGGATGCGCTCTGCCAGCTTTAATGCAGACGTGACCCCAGGGCCCCCGACCCCCATGGCTCCCAAAGAGGAGAGCCGGTCACAGGAAACAGGGACACACGGGCGCGCTGCCCAGCAGGGCACCCAGATCTCCCAGGTCTCACCCGGCGACCACCCCACCAGCTTCGGCCACACTGTGTAACTGGTTTATGAAAAGCTCCCAAACTATTAAAAATGTATATATTTTGAAATATTCTGTGGCTTCTCCAAACATAAGCCACTTATGGATTAAAAAAATCTGAAACACAGTCCCACCTGAGGCAGAGGCCAGGAGGGACGACGCCTGTGTCCCCACCTTGCCCGGTCACATGGTGGCAAACGGGAATGCGGGGGTGGACGACTGCCGCAGGATGCTGCCTGGAAGCCCCCCGCCCGCAGGACAGTCGGCGGGGGGGGACATGGCTCTGAAAGCAGGAAAGCCGACCTGCTGAACCTGAGGCAGGGGACGGGCATCGACACTCCACCGAGTCTGAAGAGTGACTCAAACCCACTGACTGACCCACACGAGCCGGAGCACTGAACTAACTGCTCGCGACTCCATCTTAGGAACGTTTGGAAAAACATGACAAAAAACCCCCCAAGACTCAAAAGGGTTTTTACCAATTAGTTGTAGCCCCAGGAGTGTGGTATGTGCATGCTGGGAGCACGGGAAGAAGGAACGTGGGTGCCGTGGGCGCAGGCCTTGCTTTCAGAGACTACTCTCCAGGCTTGTGTCAGGGAGGGGACGCCACTCCCCCGCGGCACACTGGTGACAACTCTGTCCCGGAACGTGCGCAGAGCCTCGACCTTTGCACAAGGCACAGCTGGCCCCAGGCCACGGTGAGGTTGGTGGGGACGGCACGTGGGAGCCCGGGTGGGCTGGAGCTTCTGGAACAATCACACCAGCCAGAGGCCTGCAGGGTCCCTCGCACGCGTGGCCTGTGTCTGCATGGCCAGGCCCGCCTGGCGCAGCAGGAGAGGCGGCCCAGGTTGTACCACGTCAGCAGTGCTCATCATCTGCCCCCCTCCACAGCCTGGGTTCCATCTCCTATACAATCTTTCATGTCCTGATGAAGGATTTCACCTTGTACTCGAATTAAAACACAACACAAAACAGAAGCCCAGTCTGAGTCTGGACTGCTGTTTTTAGCTGCATGACCACAGATAATATCACTTCCTGTTCTAAAGGCTCGGGGGCAGGCAAATCTGGCGAAGATGCACCCTGGCCACGAAAGCACCACTGGGGTCTCGATGAGACACTCAGCACCTTGCAGGCGAGTTCCAGGCCAAGCACCCATGATGGGTGGGACCCGTGCAGAGGAAGGGTGTCTGAATGGCTAACGGACATTTGACGTGTCTGACAGTGGCGACTGCGTGAGCACATGGTTGACAAGGAGGAGAGGGCAGCGTTTGCCTCAAGTGCCGGCTGCAGAGGCATAAACCGTTCACCGTGCTGCGCACCTCATGTCATCTGTTCAGCTCTGAGCCATTGGACAGGACAACCATGCGTGCGACATGCCTTCGTGGACAGGGGGGTTAAAATTACCTCGAGTCAACAGCACGAGTGGGGCCCCAAGCCCAGCAGGACGGGCGGAGATGGGCACGGCCCCGAGAGCGGGAGCCGGATAGCCACCAATATCAAGAGCTGCCCAGGGTGAGAAGAATCCAACGAGACACTCTTTCCAGGAAAGTTCTCGGAATACCGGAGCTACAGTGGTCTGGACAGCTCAATTAAACACAGATGTGCCATGCGCCTGCCTTGCCTGCTAACTGCAAGCTCAAATCTCCGTATCCAAAGGGCTTCTTACAGACTGCAAGCACCACTGGGGAAAAATCTAAACACTAAAAAAATAGGTTAACAGCATTTTCTTGTATATGGAAAAAACTTGGGACACCTGGGTGGCTCAGTCGATAAAGCATCTGCCTTCGGCTCCGGCCATGATCTCGGGGTCCTGGGATCGAGTCCCACGTCAGGCTCCCTGCTCCATGGAGAGTCTGCTTCTCCCTCTGCCTCTGCCCTTCCCCTGTGCTCGTTCTCTCTCTCTCTTTCAGGCTTCCATTCTCTCAAAAAAAAATCTTTAAAAGACAAGCAAACCTGTATTTCCTCAGAAACAGATCTGACAGTTACTACGGCCAGATCTCTGGGAGCTTCATGCCCAGACTCTGTCCTGGTGCTCGGTGATTCTGAAGCCTGGAATCCATCCTGGCACAAGCACAGGAGCACAACCCAGCACTCACAGTCGACATCGCCTCTGCCGAGTGACGAGGGAGAGCCGTCAGGCACTGTCTCAGACCAGGCGTGCTGGAGGGTGTGTCTCCGCTCAACTTTGGGGACTTGCACCCAGAGAGAATGACTCAGGCCCAAATCAACTCCCGGCCAAGTCATTGCAGTAAAGACCTGACGTTTCTAAACGACCTGCTCTTACCTCTTCCGCCCACCACGACCCCAAGGGAAGCTCCAACCCCGACGGCCTGAAGGAGAAGTGGGGCTCATGCCATAGCCCATCCCAGTTAATCTGGACAGTGAGCAGACCTCCCTGAAACCAGGATGGCTTCTTCTCAACTGCAGACGTGGGCCGTGAATACAGAATTCTCCCAAAGTCACGTGGCGGCACCCAGCTGATGGCGAACGGGATAGGTGCGTGAGGACATTGTCCCCCCCACCCCCCCCCCGTCTTTATCTGAAATCCGGATGAGCTTTAGTAATATAACCGTCCATCCTGCCACCCCGAGGAGGGCCGTTAGGGGACAGGCGTTTGAGGGGTGGCCTAGCACCCGCTGAGAGCCGCCAGTACCAGTGAGCCCCTGGTCAGGCCCGCACAGCGCCCCGCTTCAGGATGAGGAAGACACGGAGGCGACAGAGCTGTCCTGCGAGCGTAGCTCCTGAGTGCTGGGCCTGGACTCGGGCCGCGGCCAACCGCTCCAGGTCCATGTTCTTTCCAGCCCCCGTCTGTGCGCAGGAAGCACTGTGAAAAGTGCTGCTGTCCACATTTACTATGTTTTCTTTTTACATTAAAAAGAAGAATCACCCATGCCAGCTCCCCGCATCTGACCAACCGTGTAGCATCCCTGGGCGCAGGAGGGAGGTGGAGAAGGGGACAGGGCGGTGCCGGCCCACGGAGGCGAACGTGTACATGCACGCCCTTAGCGCTGGGCAGACACAAACCTAAGTGTTTCTGGGAAAGACACCGGCTGCCGCAAACCCTGATGTCATGAATTTGGAAAATAATGCTTGACGAAAAATACTACCATCTTAACGTGTAAGGGTGCTTCCGTCTATTTCGCAATCCTCACGAACCAGTCTTCACAATGAGAGTGAAGCTGCTTCCCATGAAACAACGGGCACCTTTCATGGAAGAGCCACTTCCTCTCCAAATCCTGGCTTCAGTTTCCTTCCACTCCAGCTCTCCAGCCAGGCTGTTCCTGCTGTGCCTTACCGGAGGCATTCTGACCTGTGCTCCCTTACACAGTATCTCACTTCCCCACATTACCTATTGTTTTCTGCATCGTCATGTAGTAAACTGGCTTTTTTGGGTGTGCGGTTCCCTGATTTTAGCATGTGCAGACCTGCGTGGCCACCCTCACAACCAGGACAGTGAACATCCCTTCACCCCACACTCCCTCCCACTCCCGTCTCTGACCCGAGAGTTGTGTCTTCTCCAGAATGTCCTGTGAATGCAACCAGACCAGGTGTCTCCCCTGGAGCTGCTGGCCGTCACTCCACACGGTGCTTCTGGGGCCACCATGTGATCATGTGTCAAATGTCCCGCCATTTCCTGCAGGCTGTGCCCCCTAGACGAAACATCTTCTGCTTCTTCGTTCACCCCAAGGACGTTCTGGTGTTTCCAGTTTTAGGTGGTGATGAACAAACCTACACAAACACCCCCCACGTGTTCTCATGCGGACGGTTCATTCCTGTCGGATGAGTGCCTTCAAGTGGGCCCACGGTGTGGCCTTCCCATGACGCGGCTGTCTTACATGGCCGCCCCCCCCACGTGTTCTCATGCGGACGGTTCATTCCTGTCGGACGAGTGCCTGCAAGTGGGCCCACGGTGTGGCCTTCCCATGACGTGGCTGTCTCACATGGCCGCCCCCCCACGGGTTCTCATGCGGACGGTTCATTCCTGTCGGACGAGTGCCTATGAGTGGGCCCACCGTGTGGCCTTCCCATGACGCGGCTGTCTCACATGGCCGCCCCCCCACGGGTTCTCATGCGGACGGTTCATTCCTGTCGGATGAGTGCCTGCAAGTGGGCCCACAGTGTGGCCTTCCCACAGCGTGGCTGTCCCACGTGGCTGCCCCCCCCCCACAGCAGGGGCTGGTGGGAGTGCTGGCCGCCCTGCACCCTCGGCAGCCTTGTTTTATTGACCCACCTTGTGGGTGTGAAGCGGCTTGGTGTGGTTTGGGTCCGCGTTCCCCTAATGCCTGAAGGTCGTGAGCACCTTTCCTGGGCTTACTGGCCATTCTTAAATTCTCTTTGGTAAAGTATCTCTTTAGGTCTTTTTCCATTTTTGAATTGTTTTTTTTTTTTCTTATTTTTTCCTTTGAGATATCTTTATATACTCTGGACACAGTCCTCTGTCGGCTCTGTGGTTTGCAAATATTTTCCCCAAGCCTGCAGCTTGTCTCATTGTCTGAGCAGTGTCTTTCAGAGAGTAAACATGTTAAATTTTGATGAAGTCCAATCTCACAAGTTTCTTCTTTCGCGGGTCGTGCTTAGGCTGTCGAGCCGCTGCGCACATTCTACATCTGGGGGGCTGACAGGGTGGGGGCCGGCTGTCCTGACACAGTCCGGGTGAGGGGAGCAGAGTCCCCGGAGGCCTGGCTGCCCCGCCAGCCCTGCCATGGGTGCAAGATGCCATCAGGAAGCGCAGCCGAATCGAATGCCAGGTTCCTCTCCATACAATCAGAAGGTTTAACGAAGTAACTGAAAAAATACATATTTCTCATTTATGTGATTTTTAATAGCTCCTTTTACTCTGGAGAACTCAGAACACGTGGTGCTGTTGTTCCCGTGTGGCTCAGCGAGCACAGGTGGTGTTCGATTGGGAGCGGCCACAACCGTGCTGAGGGACTGGGACGGGACAGGGCAGCACACAGACACGGGGGCAGTGGCTGGGTTCCCGCCCTGCCTGGTGGGGGAGGGGCACACGAGTCTGCCCCGGGCACAGGCAGGTGGGAAGCAGAACAACAAGAAAAGGTAAAGCAAGACCTCTCTGGACAGGTCACCAGGCGTGACCTCGCCATGATGAAATGTGCCTCTGCACCACCTCCCCGGTCTGTATACTGGTCTGTATATGGTGATGGGAGCACAGGCGATGGAGGGAAATGGGCCCAAGAGCGCCTGCGGAGCTCCCCGGGGCAGCCAGCTCTGCAATCTCTGCGATCCCGACAAGGAACCCAAGCAAGCCCACTGGCTGACTGGACCTAGTCTTCTATTATTTTTAAAAGTTTTCTCCACATCAGTTTCTCCAGGCTTACACTGTTTGTTTAGCATTCGTAAACGGTTTTCTGGGTCATCGCCCCTGGAGGTGAAAGTGGCTTAGAATTTGGAGGAGCAGCCGGAGGGTGAGTGGAGGAGCCCCGAGCTCACAGGCCGCCGGCAGGGCAGAGCGAGACTGACCAGGGCGCGGGCGACACGGGGGAGGAAGGGCTCCACGTGCGCCCTCCCTCCCCCGTGTCGCCCAGCCCGTGTGCACCACAGTGCAGCCCCCGCTTCCGGACCGCGAGCGTGGACAGCAGGCAGGGACCGCACAGCGCAGATAGGGAGGGGAGCACGCGCCGAGCGGGCTCGGGCACCGTCACTAGAGCGGGTCATCACTGTCTGCCGGCGGACTGTAGCGCGGCCCGCAATCTGAGCCGCGGCTGCGCGGTGCTGCGCTGAACAGTGGTAACGGAGGAAGGCAGACGGCCGGCTTGCCTGTGTGCGGTCCGCTACACCCGACCCCGAGGCTTGCGCCCTGGCTGGCCCCTGCAAGCCAACACCTGCCTGCAGTCCCTGCTTCTGACCGCTGTGTCTGTCCCTGACCGACAGAACACGTCTGGCTCCCCTGCCTGCCGCCTCCCCTGGTTCTCCCGCTCCAGTGATTCCTGCTCGCCTGCACCTCACCTGTCAGCACACCTCACCCCCGCTCCCCTGCCTTGGCCTTTCTAACCTAGTGCAGCACCGACCAATGTCACGGCAATCCCTGCCACCATAACCCACCTTGCTTGTGAACAAAAGCACCCTGAAGTAGACCAGTCACATGATTTCCTTAGACAGTTACTCAAAATTTGACAGTAATTATACTCAGTGAATTGTTTGCAGGTGCCCTAGTTATAGTTTCTTGATTCTTTATTTTACAGGCATCCCATGTGTCTCTATTCTCATAGAAAAATTTAAAAGACGAAAAGAAACCTATGTCATTTAACACAGCTCCTCCCCCTGTACTCTCCCACTCAGAGTGAACAACGGACCCACCATTTCATGTCTGTTTCACCTGTATGCACACACGCAGAGGCATGCGTGGTGTAAACATACTCGTGGCAGCCTCCTGTGTGTACTGGTCTCTGTCTGCTTTGCCCACTAGCAGCACGCCAGATGGACCGTTCTGCGCCACGCCGAGCGGAGCGGCCACAGAGCACGCAGTCCTTGGCAGGACCTCTCCCCTTGTGCCCGCAATAGTGGACACTTAGGTGTAACCTTCTTGTCTATTTCCGTGACACACAGGCAAGGAGTTTTCCAGGAGAGAAACCCAGAAGTATATTTGCTTTTTCCTACCTGATTTAATTAAATTCAGGCCTTAGCGGTTCTCACCCACGATTTTGTGTATCAAGACTTAGAAAACTATTATCTTGTATGTTAATCCCAGAAGAAACGGTGTCCAGGGCAGAGGGTTTAAGAATAACTACCTAGATGAACCAGGATGAGTCAAGGTGAGTGTCACAAACACACACACGCACATACACGCACACACGTGCACACACACACCCGTGATGCAGGTCAAGTCTGGAGCCACAGAGTAGTTCGGACCCAAGGAGGTCCACAACAGGAGGCAGCTGGCCGCGCATCAACCTGGAAGGACGAGGAGAGGCCACACCACCACAGTGCACCACGAAGGACACGGCTGGACTGGGCCGTGACATTTGCCCTGAGACAGAACACAGAACAGGGGCGGGGGGCGTGCAGAATATCACCAGGCGAGCTGGGGGAAATTGGGTAGGTGCTAGGCTATGACCCAGCTATGGCAGTCGGGCAGCAGAGACAGCCTCTGTGTGCAGCCGTACGTTTGCTTTGACTTAGTGTTGGGAGTATTGGTCAATGTTCAGAAGTATTCAGCTTTCATTCTCGTTCTTTTAACATGGCCACGCGTGGAGCCGCGTCCTACGCTGATCACCAGTGCAGCAGCCACAACACGGCCTTCGCCAGACAACGGAAGTACACACCCACACACAGGGAAACATCCCCACGCTGACCGGAAGTGCCCCTGGGAACCAAGGGCGCCTGCAGACCCCGAAAGCCACACAGCTTAAAAATCTTACTTACTTTTCTATTAAATCCAGTGTGACCCCAGGCACCAGACTAACGCATTTCTGCATGCAAAACCTGCAGAGAAAGGAGAGAAAGTGAATCACACTGAGGGGCCATTTAACAGGAAATACAACAGTCCCCCAGGGACACGAGGGCCTACAGGTGGGGCGGGGGTTTCTTTATCCTGGCAGCTTTCCCACTTATGAAGAAAACCCGACTGCCAGCCTGTCCCTGGAGGGAGAGAAATCTGACATAGGGTCTCTGGGGAGGGGCCCCGGCGAGACAGGAAAGGAAGCGTCTGCCCAAATAAAGGACGCACTGCTTCTCTTCCCTTTTTTCCTTCTTAAGAAAGCAAGCTGAGGAGGGTGTCGGCAGGATGGGCGAGCATGAATGACTTTCCGGCACACAAAGAAAAATGTGGGAGGAAACACAAAACAGCGAATTCGATGATATCACTTGCTTATCACACACCTGACTGCATCGTCACACTGAGCCTGGACTCCCGCAAGGCACACGGCCGGACAGCGAGCGCCCTAACAGGGGGGCAGGGAGCCACCCCTCTGCCTCCTGCCCGGGCTACTGGCACACAGCAGGGAAGAAGCAACTGTAACACCGAGTAAAAAGGCAACTTACAGCTTTTAGTGGGAGAAATGTGAAACATTTAATTCACCTGCTTCACAGATGACGCTCAAATAACCCCCTCCAACCACCCAGTAGGCCCACGGCGGGTATGCACACCTACAGGACTGTGCGTCACTAGTGGGACACGAGAAGTGGAGGACGGTCGGAGAAGGCCAGGGGGCCCACGGGGAGGGGACGGGTACAAGCACCAGGCCACCTTTGGGGAGACAAGGTGTGACACGTGCGAGGTGGTCGGGTAGGCTGGGTGATAGACCAGGAGGGATGGCAGTTGTGAGGACACGCGGCTCCCGAGGGCGGCCTCCAGGGTGGGGGGATGTGGAGCTGGCTGCCAGGACCCCCCATGCACCGCCATCCCGCTGCCCCCGCGGCACCAGGGCACACGCAGCTCCTCTGGCGGGTTCAGGTAAGTCTCTCGGTGGATAAAAATGGTCTTCAGGAAAGGAATTTTCCAGTGTAATTCTGGGTCCTACACAAACTGTGCCCCTTTGTCATTTGTCTTAAAATCTGTAACGTACTCATCCACTGGCACTTCTGGATTCCAATGATGATAGGATAATTTGTATCAGACGAGTCCCTTTATCAATAATAATAATCAGTTCTGGACAAAATACAAAAACAACCATGTAAAAGCACCAAGAAGCCAATGGATACTGGCAGACACAGAAGGGAAGTGACCCCAGAACAACTCTGGGCAAGTCCACCACTACTCAGCGAGTCCCGCGGGCACGCCCCAATCCACACAGCACGCGGGGGCCATGCTCAACCGGAAAGCAGTCGCCTCACTGGCGGAGCATCTCCTGGAGTCCCCGGCTGACCGCTGCCCTGCACACGCAAGGGGGAGACTCCTGGGGCCCCCGAAGAGACAGTAACCGGAAGGCCGCACTGAGACAGTCAACACCCGCTCCCAGGGAGCGCACCAGCAGGGAGAGCTGGCCCGCCACGTTGAAGGAGCCTGATCCACACCTGGCCTTCCACTGACCTCCCAGGGAGGGGGCACCATGCTTTCGTTACAACCATGCTCCAGGACTCAGAGCCACACGCCAGCACTACGAGCAAAGCCAAAGGACACCAGTCCTGCCACCAAACCACCTGCAAGCACAGAGCCAGACACTCCATGGAGCCTCTTGTTGTAGCTCCCACAGTGGAGTCTCCTCTCTAAAATCAAGAAGAAAAACAGGTAAAAGAACCAGATTCATAGTTGACCAGATTTTGGAATCAGCAAAGACTTAAAAATTATAAAAAATAACTTAATTATTATTTGGGAAATAGGCATTTTAAGCAATCTGCTGAAAATATAAAGTTCTATCAAACAGAAAATTAAAAACAGGGACAGCATGCGTTAAAGGACTCAGGGTAGTTGTACGCAGAGCAGCGTGGACAGATCAGTCACTGATGCCCCACGGATTTTGCTTCAGCTGGTAATATTGATCCCTTTTGCACCAGGATTGTTGACAACTGGTTTCTCTCTCCTCCCCCTGCTGAGAGCGTTACTGGCCACGAGAGAGGCCAAAGAGCAGGCAAAATCAGAGGTGGTGGAAGATCAGACACGATCACCGTAACAACAAACACGACAGGTGGCGCTATTCTGTCTGCGCTACCTGGTGGTGGGTGGAGCTCATGAAGAGGCTCGGGCCCTTCCGACTCCTCTTTGTCAGACACGCCCATTCCAAGCAGTTTCACGGCACCTGAGCCCTGCTCACCTCCCATGTGCTGATCCCCCAGGCCGGGGTGTCTGGCCGGGCACATGGACACCTGAGGCTGGATCTCTGTCAGGGAGCAGCATCCTAGCTTTGGCCCACAAGATGCCAGCACACCCCGACCCCAGCTGTGATGACCAAAGATGTGTCCCCGTGTTGCTGAATGTTCTCTCAGGGGCAGGATCACCACCGTCGAGAGCCACAGCCCTACACCAAGCAGCAGTATCTCTCACATTTTCCAGAACGGTCTCTCTGCTTCCACTCCTGCCTGCTCGGCCTACCCCTCTACCCAACAGCCAGAGCGAGGCTTTTAAGGAGTAATGTTAAGAAAAAAATGTTGAAATAAGTCATTCCATCTGGCTAAAACCCTCGAGAGGCCTCCTGCCACTCAGAATGAAATACCAAGTCCTCACCTGGGCCTACCACGGAAGGCCCTGCAGGATCCGGCTCCCAACCACTACTGACTTCACATTCTCATGCTCACCCTTCCTCACCCTGCTCCATTCACCCTGACGGTCCCTCCAACACACCAAGCAGAGACCGCCTTCAGGGCCTTTGCACTTGCTGTTCCCGTGGCCTGCAGTATCCTTGAACCAGGAAACTAAGATTTCCTTCTTTATTGTATCTAGATTTCGACCTCCTCTGACCAGCCTAAGGAAAACAACACCTCCATTCTCTATCCCCTCACTCTGTGTTATTACACAGCTATTTGTATCTAGTCTTTACCATGGAAGGTAAGTTCGGGGGGTAAAAGTACTTCTCTCATCTTCTTGATCACTACAACTCGTGTCTAGGATGGTACCTGACACATAGTTCTGCTATCTGATAAATACACGTGAGCAACTGAATACAGTACGAAATTGATGTGGTCATTTTTATGGGTTTCTTATATTTCACCCATATTCTTGTTTTCCTGTCACTCTTGAAAGCAAGTAGCTTCAAGATTTTATGAACAAGTTATTTAATGTTAAAAAAAAAAACCCCAGCTCTGTAACCTCATAAAGTATCTTGTAACTGCTCGATGTTGTGTCTAAAAATGGAAAGACATTAAATATATTTTCCTAACTAAAAACACAACACGCATTTACCATAAAAACTTAGAGGTACAGAACATTACACGTGAAAATTACCCCAAATCCTAAGACAACTGTTACAAAACACTGGATCATTCCGAATGATTTCTAGGATAAAAGAAAATCCCCGTCCCTGTAAACCCCAACAGTACGGACGTGGATGCGGGGGAAGCATAAGTCTGCCCCCCCCCCACCCCCACCACTGCACACATGTGGCCACTGCTTCCACACGTGCTCCTGGAGACAACCAGTATCGACACTTGGGTTCTTGTTTCTTTCCATAAGACTGCCATACACATTATAGCTATTTTTCTAAACATTTTCCCCCCAATATTTTCAAACACTCAACAAAGCTGGAAGAATTTTACAGGAAAGGCCTGTGTCCCAGCACCTGGGCTCCACCACAACCATGTGACTACACTGGCTTTGTCACGGCTCTGTCTCTCCCGCCACGAATCCACTTTCCTTTTGGTGCAACTGGCGATACTGTACACTCCCCTCTAGATTCTTCAGCACGCATGCCGACGTCGCAATACTGGCTTATTGCTTTTGTCCTTGATGCAAAACCACACACGATACAGTGCACACATCTTTACCACACATTTGTCGACTTCTGACGACGTGCAACCCAGACCCCTACAGCGACCACTACTGACATCCCAGAATGTTTCCTCTTGTCTTTCCCAGCCAATTCCTACTTCCTACCATTGCCCCCGGGGGCAAAATCTGTTCTCATTCCTCCCCCAACTCACTCCTCTGTTCTAGAATTTCACAGAAGCAGAGCTGTCCAGTGTGCACTGTTATACGAGGCCATGTCCAGCCAGTGTGATGTTTCCGAAGTTCATCCAGGGCCGTGTCTGTATCATGGGTTGATTCTGTTTGACCGCTAACTAGCACTCTGTCACATGAATACCCTGCACTTTACGATGCTGTTTTGTACCTTGTCCTTGTACACCTCGGACGGTATAAACGCTGATACACACAACGTCACTCTCTCAATGTGTGAGCACTGTACGAACACCAAGTCTGTTGTCCTCAGGATGTGTTCTTAGAAGCGGACTTGCCTGACAGATGGTTACACCTGGGTTGAATTACTCCTCATTGTCCGATGGCTTTCCAGAAAAGAATTGTCATTTACTGTCACATTAAGGCTGAAATACCCATTTTTTCACTTCTTGCCAATACCGGGTTTGTCATCATAAAAAACGAAACCACCGTCTGCCCGACTGACAGGTGTGAAATGACATGTCATTTGACTTTCTTTGATTAGTCTTGAGGTTAAACGCCAGTTAATAACTTTCGGGTTCTTTGTATTTTTCTTTTGCTTGTTGCCTGTTCATGCCCTTATTAGCATTTTTATACTGGGGTACTCATCATCTTACTGATTTTTAACAGTGTTTTATACATTAACAGAATCAACATTTTGTTACGTGTTACAAAATTTTTCTCAACTTATAATTTTACAGTTGACCCCAAACCATCACAGGAGTGAGGGGTGCCAACCCCTCCGGCAGACGAAATCTGCGTGTAACTTCTGACTCCCCCAAAACTTAACGACTAACAGCTTCTGGAAGCCTCACCGATAAGTTAATTAGAACGTATTTTGTACGTGTACATATACTACATTCTGACAATAAAGTAAACTAGAAAAAAGTGTTAAGAAAATCATCAGAGCAAAGGCAAGAGAAACAAAAGATAAAATGAACTTGTGGGACTTCATCAAGATAAAAAGCTTCTGCACAGCCAAGGAAACAGTCAGAAAAACTAAGAGGCACCCACGGAATGGGAGAAGATATTTGCAAATGACACTACAGATAAAGGACTGGTATCCAAGATCTACAAAGAGCTTCTCAAACTCAATATGTGAGAAACAAATAAACAAATCAAAAAATGGGCAGAAGATATGAACAGACACTTTCCCAATGAAGACATACAAATGGCTAACAGACACATGAAAAAATGTTCAAAATCATTAGCCATCAGGGAAATTCAAATCAAAACCACACTGAGATACCACCTTACGCCAGTTAGAATGGCAAAAATAGACAAGGCAAGAAACAACAATTGTTGGAGAGGATGTGGAGAAAGGGGATCCCTCTTACATTGTTGGTGGGAATGCAAGTTGGTACAGCCACTCTGGAAAACAGTGTGGAGGTCCCTTAAAAAGTTAAAAATTGAGCTACACTTTGACCCAGCCATTGCAATACTGGGTGTCTACCCCAAAGATGCAGACGTAGCGAAGAGAAGGGCCATATGCACCCCAATGTTCATAGCAGCAATGTCCACAATAGCTAAATCGTGGAAGGAGCTGAGATGCCCTTCAACAGATGACTGGATTAAGAAGTTGTGGTCCATATATACAATGGAATATTACTCAGCTATCAGAAAGAACGAGTTCTCAACATTTGCTGCAACATGGACGGCACTGGAGGAGATAATGCTAAGTGAAATAAGTCAAGCAGAGAAAGACAATTATCATATGATTTCTCTTATCTATGGAACATAAGAACTAGGAAGATCGGTAGGGGAAGAAAGGGATAAAGAAAGGGGGGGTAATCAGAAGGGGGAATGAAACATGAGAGACTATGGACTATGAGAAACAAACTGAGGGCCTCAGAGGGGAGGGGGTGGGGGAATGGGATAGACCGGTGATGGGTAGTAAGGAGGGCACGTATTGCATGGTGCACTGGGTGTTATACGCAACTAATGAATCATCGAGCCTTACATCGGAAACCGGGGATGTACTGTATGGTGACTAACATAATATAATAAAAAATCATTAAAAAAAAAAAGAAAATAAAATCATCAGAGAAAGCACATTTACAGAACTGTCCCGTGTTTACTGAAAAAACTCCGCATCTAAGTGGATACGTGCAGTTCAATCCCATGTTGCCCAAAGGTCAACTGTATTTTAAGTTCTGTTTACTGTTTTCCTTGCCGTACAAAACTTAAATCTGTGTTTAATAAAATCTATCACTCCCTTTATGGCTTTTTAATTGTCTCAGCTGATCATTTTCCCAGTATTTTTGTGTTTTCCCTTTCACATCTGAGTCTTTGTTATATTTGGAATTTATTTTATTATGTTAAGAGGAAGGGATTTAAAAACTTCAAATGGTGAGCCATGTGCCCCAAATACTAGATACTGAGCAATTCATTCTTTTTCCGAATTATACATTCGGATACATACAGACTCTGTTTTTGGAACGAGATCTCAATTCTGTTCCATTGACGTGAAGGTCCACACTCTCAACTGTACCTTCAAAATGCACTGGTAACTGGTAGGATGAGTTTGCTTTCACAAATCTTTCTTTCTTTTTAAATTTTCATGGCGATTCTCAAACATTCGTTCTTCCAGTTGACCCTCAAAATCAATTTGTCAATACTGTGTTGAATTTATGGTTTAATTTAAGAAGAATTTATATCCTTAATTTACTGGGTCTCACCATGTAATTGTGTGGCCAAGCCCTCCTTTTATTCAATTTCCTTTCATTTCAATCAGCAAAGTTTTATGGGATTTTTCTATCTATGCATGCAATGTGTTCTGAGCCAGTTCATGTTCCTGTCACTGTCTGTTACTGTCGCTGTTATAAATCAGATTCCTTTCCTTCCCAGTATTTCCTTGCTGGCTATTTTTAAATACAGAAAAGGGAACACGTTTTAAACGATTATTGTGAAAAATACCATAGGTGAAGAGCATAAAACATGGACGTGATAAAGTCAGTACAAGCAGCGCCCAGATGAAGAAATGTGCGCCCGCAGGGCTCCACGGCCCCAGGCACCCGCCGCACCCTCAGGAGGCAGCACTCGCCCGTGTGCCGTCCATGCGTGTGCTCGGTCAGCAGCCGGCTACTGCCGGTAGGCTCCCATGTGTTTTAATTTGTTATTTTTTTGCAAAGCTGAGGTTCAGATCACACACAAATAATGCGACTTAGCCTTCTCCTTAGAAGATGTACACTTTTCACGTTGATTTCTCATCTCAGGATGATACTGACTCACGTTTCCAGAACAATGTGCTGGATGAACTAGAGTCAGTCCACACCCTTCTCTGGGTTCTAACAGCACTGACGGAGACACAGAGTGATGAGAGCGGCTGGTGTGGAAGAGATTCTCTCACACAAAGCAAGGAGCCTTCTATTTTTGTTACAAGTTTTTATTAAAATTCATTTTTAATTTTATCAAATAATGTTTCTCCTTTCACCCATTAATATGATGAATTATGTTAATAGGCAGCCTAATGGCAAGTTGTCAAAGCCATCCTGGAATGGATCTCACGGCGGAAGCTCACTCTTCTCTTCCTGCACCGCAGGTCCTAGTCGCTAACAGTTTATTCTGAGCTCAACGGTAGCGGCTGTGTGTGTGTGCGCGCCTGCACACGTGTGTGTGTGTGTGAGTGTGGGTATGTGTATGTGTGTGCCTGTGTATGTGCATGTGTGAGGCTGTGTTTGTGTGTGTGCATACATGTACGTGTCTGTGTTGCTGTGTGTATGAGCCTGTGTGTGTGTAGTGCGCACACACGTGTGCCTCTGTCTGACGGTGTGTGCACACATGTACGTGTCTGTGTTGCTGTGTGTATGAGCCTGTGTGTGTGTAGTGTGCACACATGTGTGCCTGTGTGACGGTGTGTGCACACATGTACGTGTCTGTGTTGCTGTGTGTATGAGCCTGTGTGTGTGTAGTGTGCACACATGTGTGCCTCTGTGACGGTGTGTGCACACATGTACGTGTCTGTGTTGCTGTATGAGCCTGTGTGTCTGTACGTGCGCACACACGTGTGCCTCTGTGTACCTGTGTGTGTATGCGTGTACGTGTCTGTGTTGTGATGCGTATGAGCCTGTGTGTCCGTGTGTGTGTAGTGCACGCACACGTGTGCCTGTGTGCCTGTGTGTACACACGTGTACGTGTCTGTCTTGCTGTGTGTGCACATACACACGTGTGCCTGTGTGACTGTGTGCACACGTGCGCACATACCAGATGTGTCACGGTTGCTGCGCCCGCCGTGGTAACCTCTGGAACAGGACACAGACGCGCGCCTGTGGTAAAGTGCGCTGTGTGCCCACATGCCGCTGTGTTACCATCTGCTCCCTTCTGTATTTCAAGAACAATTACCTGTATGTTGAATCTTCATTCTTCTCCTTGTCATGCTGCTCATTTTTTATTGCTTTCCATTTCCTGTAACACCTACTCACCGGTACCTGATTTTAAGGTCACTTAAATTTTAGAATTAAATTTTATTTCTTAAACCTTTTCCTTCCCTTTGCTAGTTCTCTTTTTATCTTGATGTATTATTTTGTCATCTTAATATTTATCTTTTTGTTCCACAGAGATGGTTTTTATATAATTTCATGGACGGCACAAAGCACATGTTGCCTCCACTGCCCGGCACAGGACGGCCTCTGGTGATTCACAGGTCCCTTCTGGCCACAGCCGAGGCCACGCGGACGTGGGGACGTGGGGTGGGGGCCACTCACCAGAAAGACCCAACACTGGACAGAGGGGGGGCACTTTTGGCCCCACACAGAACCTCCACCCTCCGGGGGGTGGGGATGGGGCTGGAGACCGAGTGCCCTAAAACCGTTGAAGCAGCAGATGGGAGAGCTTGCAAGTTTGGGAGGACACCAGTGCCTCCGCCCTCCCCCGCGAGCAGGAGCCGCACTCCTCTAGAAGACGTGCTTCCTGGAGGTCTTGCTCTCAACGCCCCGTGCCACCCCCGCACGCGGCCTGCCCCTGGTCACAGCTGGCAGACGGAGGAAGGACCTGAAGAGCTCAGGCCCACAGCAGCTTGTGGTTCAGTCTGACGTGCGCTCCAGGTTCCGACGGGAGGTTGTGTTTGGCGGGAGATGGGCCAGGCATTGTCTTCCCGGGCGGCACACGGTGCCTCCCGGAGCCCCCGGCCCAGAGGCCAGGGAGCTTTCACATTCTGGACTGTTTGCTCCAAGGCGTCCCCCACAAGAAGCACCCTGCCAGAGACACCAGGCTTTGAATATTCCCTTTTTAAAAGGAACTTGGGGGGACAGCTCAAAAGAGCAACAAACACACTTAAAACAAGCAAATTCTTTGGTATTTCATTTAATCCAGCAGGTTTCAAAAAACAAAACCCCACATGAAACCGGTGTGTCAATCAGCTGGTATTTGTAACTAAATTAAAAGTCTGCCATTTGGTATCATTAGGTCCTAATTTACTAACTTTAAATAGCTGCCCTTCTAGAGACACAGGGCGGCCTACTCTCCCGCGGGGCGTCCAGGCCGGAACGAGGACAAGCCGTGAGTGCAGCTCAGGAGTGGCTATTTCGGGGCTGCCCTGCTTCCGAAGCGAGGCCACTGAAAGCAAAGCCGATTGTTCCATCGGTCAGAGGAGCACGACACCCCTTCATCTCAGCTTTCTGCCCTGCGAGGCAGTGAGCTGGCCCCGACGGTCTCCTGGCCACAGCCTGGGGGCCAGGCACTGACGGGGGGGGCCCCTTTGCCCCCAGAAGTGCCCGCCTGGTGAGTGAGCCTGGCCGCCATTGGACGCAGCTTTCAGGGGAGCAGGGTGAACTTCACGAGGGTTCTGTCTTTTTAGTTTAGAAGAGAGTAAAATGTCAAGACAATTGTGGTTAAAAGGAAAATGTCTTTAAAAAATGCGTAAATATTTGGGGGTAAACATCATGTCTGTAAGTTACTAAAAATAGCCATAAACACAAAACAATGAAGCAAATAACAACTGAAAAATGGGGGCAATGAGCACACGGGGGTTCATTTTATTATTCTCTCCACTGTTCTTTAGAGCGGCTAGAAATTACCCTGTAATAAAGAGTCAACAGAGAAAGAGACGGAGAGTCCGCACACACCCTCCTACACTGATGAGTCAATAGCAGGAAAACATTTAAGGGGAAGATCTAATTGTTCAAAACCTGGGCAGTGTGTTTCCATTTTTGAAGAATGTCAAATTCCGAGGGAGGCCCCAGCCTCTCCCACCTCGGCTCGCCCCCGTGCTTGTGAGCAGCTGGTTCTGCCCGGGAAGCACCGCGCTAGGCTGCAAAAGCAGGACACCAGTGCCCTTTCCTGGAAAGCCGACCTCGCCGTGCAGGTGACTCTCACGACCGACCAAGGGAAGGAGACCCGAGACACACAGTAAGCTTCAGTGGACCTCTCCCACGCGGTCTGGGGCCCGCTCCTGTGGAGGCACCTCGCGAACTGAGAATCCCACTTATCGGAGGCCACCTGAGTCCCCAGGCTCCTCAGCCTGGTTCAGATCTTACCTGAGAATCAAAACAGAACACCACCCACCACCACAGATGGGAAGTGAACAGACACCAACCTGCCTGGAGGAAGTTGGCTTGAGTCAGAAAGGGGCCGCCTCGGAGGACAGGCACCCAGGGCTCCGACCCGCTCGCCCAGGGGCCCCACAAGAACCCTGCTACACAGCTGATTTAGGGGGTTTCTTCCTACGCCCTGGAAAGCCGGCCAGAGGTGCAGACAGAGGGTGAAGGGACTCCGGCTGCGGCTGCAATCCCCCGGGAGCCCTGAGCATCAGGAGAACGCAGCACGCGGGGGGGCGAGAGGGAAGGTTTTCTACGAGATGCACCTGTTTGTGTTCACACACAGCAGTTGGGCCTTAATTCATCTTTTCCAGGATAAAGGGTGGCCTGCGGCAGATGCACAAAGTTAAATGTAGGTAAACATTAAGGGATTCTTTTCCATCGAAGAACCAGACCTTTAAATTATAATCGTCTACCATGTTTATTCTTAACTTATTTCTTTTGGGCCCTCTGAGGTGCTCTTTCCGTATTAAGAAACTACACCCTTGACCCGTCTGTCCTCTGCATCCAAAAGTCCCTCTGGGGCCCGTCGGGGCCTGTGTCCACAGGCAGAGAGGAGATACAGGCCGCTCCGCCTCAGTGAGTAAGGACGGGAGGGTGCCGTGCAGCACGACTCCTTCCCACTTCCCATCCCAGTGACAGCTTCCCAAGAGCTGACCCTATTTAAACTCACAAGCCTCTGATATGCGGAGACAAGCAGAGCTCGCGAGCTACATAGGCGGCTCTCGCACGGATCACTTTAGAGTCAGTCAGTCCCTATTATGGGGACTGAAACTGATGTCACCGCACAACTCTGAAATCGCGGCACGTCTGGTGGCCCCATGCCAGGCCTGAGTCTACTCCTGAACACATGTGACAGAAGAAACGAGGGGAAGGAATTTTAAACAGGACTGGAGACCAGGGCAGGATGTGCAATACTTAGCTTCTTCTGCAAGTGAGACCAACACAAGCCCCCCAGTGCATCACAGAGGCCTGACCCGAGTCACGCGCACCTGAATCTCTCCCTTCCCTAAGCCGAAACACCTGTCCCCGTAACGACAGCTGGGGGTCGGGTCAGAAGCCCCATCCATCCCCTGGCTGTCCAGGCCCTGGCAGCATGGAGCCACTCTCCAGGTTTCTGCCGCGGACAAGGCTGCTCCACGTCTCGTAGGGAAAGCCAAACTTCCCGGGTGCTGTCCAGCTCCCACCCGAGACTGCGCAGGGCAAAATTTACTCCTGAGATACCCACAGGGGAGCCTCTTTTGAGTACGTTCCCTGCATTTTAGGCCTGCCAAGTTCTTCCTATTAAAAAATGTGAGTACTTTTCAGCGGCACCAGGTTTAGCTCGTGGGGAGGGGTGCGTGGGGTGGGGACGAGGGAAAGTGCTTGTGGATTCACGGCGGGAGCCGTGAGCTGATGGGCGGCCACGCGACGACAGACAAACTGCAGTGCACTCCTCGGGAGGGCGCACACTGCTCCAGCGGGCCACCCTGCCAAGGTCTACAGGACGGGGGCCGCGACAGCACCACGTCCTACGTGGCTCCTGTGGCCCGCTCGCATGCTTGCCATTATCATCCCAGTTCCCAGGGGAGAAGGCTGAGCTTCAGAAGGTCCTGAAATCATCCAGCCAGCTAGTTGGCTGACCTGAGCACCCTCCTCCGGACCCACATGGCAGGTGCGCCCACGTGGGCCAACACGACTGGACCCAAACTCAAAAATAGCACTCGCTGATTCCTTGTGCCCATCAGAGAACGTTCAACACATCACTTCAGACTCCATCAAGGAAAGCGGGAAAAACGAGGAAAGAGGAGGACGGTGGCAGCTTGTGACAGAGGACCCTGGGCTGCACGAGGGAGGCCCGCAGGCTGGGCTGGGAGCTGCCGGGAGGGCCAATGGGACCCGAGGCTGCACGGAGGCAGCGGAACCAGGAAAGAAACGAAAAGTGTGCCCATCCCATTCGTCTTTGCCAAGAGCCGTGCAGGACGCCACATCCTAGCCTGGATCCCGGCTGACACACCAGCTGGTCAACAGCTGTGCACCAGGCCGCACACCACCGTCAACAGGGCTGCCTTCCTCTGGACGGAGAGCGCAGTGGCTCTCGTGCCTGTATTTAAGATGAACCCCCCAACACTGCAGCTCTCCCTACGAGTTGCCCTCCACGCGAGCCTCCAGTTATACTCAAGGAAAGCAGAGGGCCCGGAATATGTTTCCAAACATTAAAGCACCAACATGATTTTAATTTCTTGTGAGAGAAACATTTATCAATTGAGTGGCCTGATAAGTACCAGATACTTCAGCTGCGTTATGAACCGTGAGTCTGTGTCTATTAACTTAATAGAAGCAGACGGACATGACGGTAACATTGCTGGGGCTGTGGCGGGGGGGAGTCAAGTCAGTGGCACGTGTAGCTTACACCAAAGAGCGAGTTCTCTACGGCAGACAAGAGCTGGAGAGACATCAGGCCAAGCCAAGGAAACGAAGTCCGGGTGCCCCAACCACTTCTCCGCGCTCATGACCCTCAGAGCCAGCAGGAAAGCGTTCTGGGGGGCAAGGGCGAGGAAGAGCGCTGCTGAGAACCGGAGCTCATTCCTGGCATTCTGGTGGCCAACAAGTGCAACTGTGTTGATCTTCTGTTACCCTGTGTCGCTCAACAGGCTGGATACATAGTCTGTCCTTGAGCTCCTTAACCAGGGAGGAGGCTTGGAAATTACACCCAGGGTGGTCACTGTGCCACAACTGCTGATTTTACCTGTTGTGCTCCTGGTCTAAGCTTTACAGAGCGTTAGGTCAGCGGCCTTGGGACCTCACCCTCCGAACCCATCCCGACGGCTTCCACCATCAGGAAGGGGCGGCGTCTGAGCCCACAGGACTTCAAACTCCTTTGTTCCCGTAGGAAAATCCTGATGGCATCAGAATGACATCCCCCTTTGTCCACCCACAACCACAGAGGCACCAAGGAAGAATGAATGAACACAGACGCAGCCCCTCCGACGAGTCTCCCTTCAGGGCAGCCAGAAAGCCAAGTGTAGGTCTGCTCACCACAAGACAGAGCACGTCTGCTCCCCTGGCTGTGAGAACAAGACACCAGACGAGCTGAGGACATCACGGTGTCCTGTGATCTAGCGTCACTAATGTTTGTGCATAATTTTGTATTTTTATAGGAAGAAGTTTACATCGACGAATGGAAAGCCCGTTCACCACAGCACACACGTGCAAACAGGACTGCAAGCGGCTCTGCCTGGCCCCGTGCGGTCACTCAGGCTGCAGCCTGGGCAGGGGCTGGCTGGCGGTGGCCATGGGGATGAAACCTGTGTCCCCACATAAACCCATGACTCTGCTTCTCCAGAGACTGCGGCAGGGCAACGTGGAAGGCTCGGTTTTGTCCTGAGGTACGAGAACGTGGCCCAAGCCGTGGACAGCGACCAATACAAGGTTGGAACACCGCGGTCTGGTTCTTGCCGAAGATGACGGAGAGCAGCGCGCTGACCTGCCTCATGAGCTGCGCACACTTCAGGTTTCAGCTCCTATTCCCCTCCTTCCCTCAAGTCCTAATCTTGAACGAACATTCTCTTCACCGTTTGCATTACGTGGAGAAAAACCAGCACAGGAACGTTAAGATCGGTGAAAGGACACGTTCAAAAGGTGTTCTCTCTGTGATTTCTCTAACGGCTGCTTCCCCACGAGCTGGGGAGGTTGTGACCCCCAGGAGGCACCAGGCACACAAGGGCCCGCGACGCACCTGCTCTGGATGCCTGGGTCACACGGTCCACCTGGGAAGCTCGTTCCCGTCATCTGAGGAAGGCTGATTTTCTGAAACCAATTTTCACCTGCCAGTAAAAACAGGATCCTAATAGCGACTCCCAGTAGAAATCGCAGAGAAGTGGCTGGCCCTGACATCCTGGGGCACGGAAAAAGTGTGACTGTGGTTCTGCAAGTACATTGGCAATTGGATTAATCCACAGAGAAAACATATTTTTCAGACTTGTTACATGATCATCGTATGAAAACTGCAAACGTTTATGGAGGAGGACAAAGGGCATCAGGTTCGGTCTTCTCCCAGGGTGATGAACTGAACAATGACTTAGTATCTTCAATTCCTACACAGCAGGCTAGCCCCAGCCAGAATCTAGACCAAGCAAGGCCCTCTGCAGAAGAGAATTTACCTTTTCTTTACACAATTCCAAAGGGATTCCAGTAATGTGCCTGCCACGCCTGCAGGAGGCGTTCTCAGCATCAAAGTCAGACTCGGAGTCCAAGGTAAGCTCCTTTAGGACGTCATCATCCCATCTACAAAAATTAACTCGAAATGGATAAAAGACCTAAATGTAACTCTCAGAAGGAAATACGGGTGTATAAACCTTCATGACTTTGGAATATGACATCAAAAGTATAAGCAACAAGAGAAAAAAAGCAGGTAGGATGGAGAACTTTTCTGCATCGAAGGACACTATTGAGAAAATGGAAAGACGACCCACAGAATGGGAGAAAATATTTGCAAGTATGATTTGCAAAGCATATGTCTGATATGGGTCTAGGACCTAGAATATATAAAGAACCCCTACAACTCAACAAGAAAAAAGACAACACAGTGAAAAAGCACATACAAGATCTGGATGCGTAACGCGGGATCTCAAGGACGTTTGTGCGCTGCTGGTTTGGACGTGAAGCCGGGCAGCTGATGGGGAAAAGTCTGGCAGTCCGTCAAGGAGCCACCATGTGACCAAAATATCTGTGCAAAGTAAGGAACACGTTCTCTCTGAAAATAAAATTAAGACTGCGCTGAAATGGCATTTCCACGTATGCGAGATCTGGGGCGGCATAAATTAGTCCAACGTTTTGGTGAAGAAGTTTGGCAACTGACATCACAAGCTCTACGCTTTGACCTACTGACCCCATTCCCAGAAATGAGTCTAAGAAACAGTCCAAACGAGGCAAAAGCTCGGTGGTATACTGAAGGATGAACGGGGGAAAACACCTGCAAATACTTGAGTTTTACAGTGACAGGGAAATGCTTTAAATAATATCGTCCATAAATGCGATGGAGTATTACAGTTGAGAATAGAACACTGGCTAACAACGTAGAATGATAATCTGGAAATTAAAAAATAAAATACAAAATATGTGTAACCGGGAAATCAGGTGCACATAAAGACAAGAAGTATGAAGGAAAACAGAAAAATAAAAACAGTTAATTTGCGAGGTGAGTGGCATCCCGGGTGATTTTTCTTCGTCTCCTGCCTTTCGCTGTGTGCACTGTAAGGCTGTGCACGCAGGAGACCCGAGGGAACACAGGCCCACCCCAGCGCTCTCGCACCGACGCGCATTTCTGGGCCGTGCAGTCTGCAGAGCGAACGTGGGGGCAGTGCGGACCCCAGCGCTCTCAAACAGGCAACGCTGAGGGCAGGCGGAGCACAGATGTGTTCTGCCCTGTTTCTGCTGCAGAAAAGGGCTCCTCTTCTCTGAAGAGGCAGGGAAGGAAAAGACAGCGCTGGCGGCCTCAATCGAGGTGCAGAAAACAGGAGACTAAGAGCAGGCCGATGGGAATAGAAACAAGAAGGAATGTGAAAAAGTGCAGCGAAATGGCTGAAAACAGAGAAGGAAATAGAAGGCCTGAGCCCAGGCGATTGTTTCCTGGTCTCCCACGCCTCCCCTGTGCCAGACCGGAGCCCGTGGCGGGGCGGCACAGTTCCCTGGCACGGCTGGGGGTGGGGCACACAGAGGGAGAAGCCCCATCATGCCGCTGGCAGATGGGCACCGCGGGGGCACACGCAGCAAGAAGGCAGCGGGCGCTGGTCCGTGAGCAAGTGTGAGGACAGGCCGAGTGACCCCGACAGAGAGGGACGGAGCGCACAGGAGGGTTTGGTCAAGGAAAGCTGAATCTGAAAGCGTGTGACTTAAGGACCTGCCAACTTCCCAGGGCGGTGGGGAGAGGAGGGGTGTCGCGACGCCCTGCAGACACAACGTCTGAGTCCTCCTTGATTTCTCTGGGGCACCTTCATCCCCTGCCACCGAACACATGTCCCACAGCTCCACAAGGACACACGCTGTTCCGCCAGCTACCGGAAGGTCTGCAAGGTCCCCAGAGGAGAGCTGGTTCTCAGGTGAACTGTGGAACACTGTCGATTACAATGACACCGTGCAGCAACATCGCCTCAAGTGCCTGAAGCAGGCGGGGGTGGGGCCGTGGCTAGAACATAGGGTTTGGGATCGGAGGAGCCGTACGTCCATTTAGGTCTGCTATGAATGAGGCTGTAAGCCCGGCAGCCACACGCTGAGCATCGGTTCCTTATCAGTAACACGGCCATGCTCATGCATCTTTGGTCCTCGGGCTATTAGCAAAAACAACGGTGAAGCCGTACGGGAAGGCACGTCACAGGTTACAGAGCGCTCTGCAATTAACATTATAAAGTTCACACACGCAGAAGCGCTCAGCCACGGTCTCACCTGTCATCTCTATGACAAGGGAAGGAGAATATGGTCACCGCACGTTGGGTCTTTCAGAACACTGCGCTTACAAACGGGGACGGACGGGACCAGAACGGTCTTCAGGGTCCCAGAGCCCCTGGTTTCTTAGGATATCCTGGTGTCCTACAACACCAACGGGATAGAAGCCCTTCTAAAACTTCAGGTGTTTCCAATAAATGCAACATCAGCACTCCTTTGAGCAGACAGGCAGAAGAACTCAGGCTACAGCCTGACGTGCCCCCAAGAAGAGCCCCTGTACCTGCTTGGGACTGGCCGCGTCACTGGCCCGTGTGGCAGGAGAGGGAACCGCTACACCAACAGCCCTGCCTTCCGCCATGGCTGCCTGGAGGGGCCCGGCGAAGGCACACAGTCCAAAGACAGGACCGCTGCATGACGGCGCACACGACGGGCAGCGAGCCGCCGCACATCTGGCTTCCAGGAAGAACAACTTCGTGGCAGCCCCATGGTGACAACATGCCCCCGACAAGCCCTGTCTGCTTGGAGCACCCACGAGGAAGGGTGGCCAGTGCCGGGGAAGCAAAACCAAGTCAGCAGCGGCCGACCCAGGATGGGGCAGCGTGAGCTTCGTGGGCACAGCAGACTCCTGGCCGGGCATTGGCCACCGTTCCAGTAATATCCTCGCTGTACAGAGTACCTCTGGGGGCAGGGCTTGAGCAAAGCACAGGCAGAAATCAAAATAAAGGGAGGCCCTTTCCAGCAAGCTTCAAGCTCAACAATTGGCCAGGGAGTGAGAAAGAACAAGAAAAACTGAGCCATAAAAAGAAGAGATATTTGAAATGACTGCTTCTCCCGCATTCACAGAATATACTGTGTTGACAACCAGCCCACATATTAAACCCCACACCAGGAGACACTATTTACCGCGGCATAATTCAGGTGCCACTGTGGCACGCCAGCACACTGCCCACTTTCCCGCACAGCCCGTGGGGGGCGGGGGGGGGGGCGGCAGGGCGCTGGCGGAGCTCCCATTCCGGAGCAATCAACAGTGTCTATGCCGGCCTGTCCAGGTGCGGCTGCGAGGAGCACTGTCCAGGCCACTGCCTCGGCCTCCCGCGCTGCTGGGCCACCGCCTCCATGCCCCAGCACCCGTGATGGGGGCGTTCTACCATAAAGACTCTTGCAGAGAGTCTGATTTCGAGACCCGCATTTTTGAAGCCCCCGACGGGTGACCAGGGAGAGCAGGATGGGAATAAAGAACACCCTCGGACAGCGCACCCCGGGCCCTGACGGCAGCTCTGCCGCACGCAGGCCGTGCCCGTCTGGGGAGGGGTTTACCTTCTCCACCCCTAGCTGTTCTCACACAGCAGACGAGGACGCCCCACGCGTGTCCTGATGGCGGCCCCTGTGCTCACTCCCTGCAGCCTCTGTCCCTCCGCCCTTGTCTTCTGTTTTCTACTTCGTTTCTGGGGAGCACATGGAAATGAAGATACAAGGGACAGCTGATGAGGGCGCATCTTCTTGCTCGATACCATGGTAGTGCCTGAAACCACCCAAAGCCCCGTCTGGTGCGCACCCCACACAGGAAGGATGCACACGTGCCCGCGTGTCCAATGTCCTCCTGCGGGCTCCATGTGTCTGATGGCTTGATGCCAGCTGTGCACGGGCCTAACCAGAGAGACTGCGTTCACAAGGGACAGTGTGTCATCCTCAAACAACAGTGGGGGTGACAAAAATGCCCGAATCCCTCATCTTATAATTAATTTTAGCAAAAGCTTAGATTTGCAGCAGAACATCTACCAGTAGCGAGTTATGGGGCAGTGTGAGGTCAGAAAGGGACAGCAGCCCTGCAACGCTGCCCCTGTGTCTGTCCAGGCTCGCTATGCCCTTCGAGGCGGGCACATGCCCCGCTCCCAAGGCACTAAAGCTGTGTGCTAATGCACGCTCAATGGCTTCCTCCCCACACAACAGCCACCTTCCTGCCTACAAGTGCACCCAAAACAGCTAACAAGCCTCACGACCCTGTCTCTCAATCTCACGTCTGCCTCTCCCCCGTTTCTACTCGACTTCCATTAAAGCAGCCTTGTCTGGTCTCAAGTCAACCTGCCACGTTCTGACGGCAGCTCCAAAAGCCCCTCTAGAACTGGCACGGGGACCGGTGACTCCCTGTCAACTGAAGTGGCCTCTCAGGCCGAGGGGTCCGCCCCCTGGTCTCTGACGGCCCTGCTCTCCAGGCGCACAGCCCGCGGCTCCTCCTCTCTGACGGCCTTCCTCCCTGCCCATAGGATGCGCTCCCACCTTCACTCGTGCTCTCCCTGCCAGTCATCCCAGCCCGTCTACACAGTGGTACTGAATCTGGCTGAACAGCACCCCCGGCCCTGCCCCAGCAGAAACCTCCCCTTCCTCCTGTCATACTCACCTACACAGCCTCTCATGCCTAAAACAGCAAACTCGCATGACCCAGAGATGACCTATAGATGACCCAGCCTGCCACGTGATCTGGTGAGTCCGACACCCTCCCTTTCCCTCCTCTAGACTTAGCTAAAAGTCTGCAGCCTCCTGCTACCTCCTGCTAGGTGCTCAGACCTTCTCCCATGTCTAACACCCCATCCCACCCGGTCCCCTGTGAGTAATGTAGCTATATTCCCTAGCTGTGTGTTCTTAACGAGAGGAGGGCGTCAGAATGACTGGGAGAGCCTGTGAGTTACACCCGCAAACTCTGTGCCCTCCACTGACCGCGGACGGGGCTGCGGAGGGCCAGCTGGGAGCCCCCTCAGGTCATGGCCACTCGAGTCGTGTCCACACTGAGGGGGCTGCCTGTGCCCAAGCACCTGTGCACATTCCCAGCAGGACCTACACCATGCGATTGGTGGGGTATGTGCTTGTCTTCTGAGTCAGGCTGTGTCCCTGGCTCTGGAGACCAGACCCCGGAGCAGCAGCACACCTCACAGAGCAGATGTCTCCAGAACAGGACCTGCTCCCGAGCTTCCTGTTCGTGTCCTTCACCCTCCTTGTTGGTCACAGTCACCATACCCCTTCCCTCAGACTTCAGGGGCTCCGCCACACTGGGCTGTCCACCATCACCCAAACAGTAGTCCCAGCCTACGAGCCAGACAGGATTGTCTGCTCAGAACGCCGTGTCCACCTTCTCCCTGAGTGGTGGGATTTTACTCATCCCCGGAGCTTCAGAAGTGACAACACCCAGCACAGACGACGCTGCCTGCCTCTGAGGCAAGCAGAAGGAAGCGGGTCACTGTCCTCTCAGTTCCAGGAGCAGCATGACAAGCGTGCGTGTCTCCCTAGAGGACAGGGACTCTGTCTCACAAATCTTTACACTGCAAGTACGTCTAAGGCTACCTGGAACAGAACAGGCAATCCAAAGAAGCTGTTAGTACAACGGCAGAATAAGCAAACATCAGGCTGTTCCAACGACCAGCTGACAGCACTGAACACGTCACAGGGACTCAACGTGGCCACTGCATCTGGTTTGAACGGCTGCACACCAAGTCTGCAAACAGGAGGGGCACGAGCGACAAGGAGCAAGAACACCAAAGAAGCTGACGCCCCGTGGCTTTGTTGACTGACACATCTGTAAACAACTGGGGACACCATGCCGCCATCTGCGTGGGTTGCACACGGCCACGTGACTCTGGAATTCAAGAAGATGCATTCAGGAGGGACCATCAATCCCATCTTAGCACAAAAAAAAAAAATGAGAAAGAAATGGTTTTCAAAGTAAACCAATCAAATGATTGCTGTTTGGTGTCCATAAGGTTCACGAATGTTCACTACAAAATACGCAGCTGTGTGTGTTTACGCTTTTGAGAGCGATGCGGCTTTGTATTACTGATTACACGTGGAGGGGCGTGCACACTTAGGCACACAGATCAGATAACAAGTCAAAGCACCATTAAAATGCCCAGAAGTTGAGTAAGAAGATACGCAAAGGCAAATAAATAGTTAACATGTCACTGTTTTATCAAATGTGATGTAATTCAGCTGCTCTGCAGGTAGGACTTCAAACAGAGATTAAAACTAATTTGGAACACGGTGATGACGGTATCCAAACACCAGAGGACAAACGGCTTTCCTCCCATTGGCCAAGGACAACCAGGAGGACTAGGTGGGGTGGGGAGTGGGGCTAGCGGGGGCAGACGCTATTTTAGGAGTACCATCTCAGCCAACGTTGCAGAGAGCCCCACGACCTCGCACAGAGATGCACGCACAGACAGCCCCACGACCTCGCACGGAGATGCACGCGCGGAGAGCCGCACGACCTCGCACAGAGATGCACGCGCAGACAGCCCCACGACCTCGCACAGAGATGCACGCGCAGACAGCCCCACGACCTCGCACGGAGATGCACGCGCAGACAGCCCCACGACCTCACACGGATTTGCACGCGCAGACAGCCCCACGACCTCGCACAGAGATGCACGCGCGGACAGCCCCACGACCTCGCACGGATTTGCACGCGCAGACAGTCCCACGACCTCGCACGGAGATGCACGCGCAGAGAGCCCCACGACCTCGCACGGAGATGCACGCGCAGAGAGCCCCACGACCTTGCACGGAGATGCACGCGCAGAGAGCCCCACGACCTCGCACGGAGATGCACGCGCAGACAGTCCCACGACCTCGCACGGAGATGCATGCGCAGAGAGCCCCACGACCTCGCACGGAGATGCACGCGCAGACAGCCCCATGACCTCGCACGGAGATGCACGCGCAGAGAGCCCCACGACCTCGCACAGAGATGCACGGCAGAGAAAAGACTGATGGAAAAAACACCAATGAGTTAACACTCATTGTGTTAAAGATGGTAAAATCTTGAATAATCTTTCCTTCTTTTTTGCTTTTTAGTTGATTTCTACAAAGAATGTATATTCCACTTTAAGTTGGAAGATACTGACTTTTTAGAGGAAAAAACAAAACCTTACCCCTAAAAGTATAAATGAGCACTACCTACCAGTTTTCCTTTCTCCATTTAAAAAAAGCTGGTGGTTTTTAACTTGGCTATTGTAGACAAGTGCACGTTTCACCCGACGAGTCTTCTGATAACATGGTTTACGGCCATCAAAAGGACAGTCCTATGGCACAGACTGGTTTACTGTAAGAGGTCCTCCCACTTGGGAGAGTGCCTCGTTGTTGTGACAGGGGTCATCTGATGACCGTCCCCTGCAGCTGTGACCTACTGATTCCAACGTCCATCTGATGGTCACCAAGTGAGTTTGAGTTGTTTTTCACAGTGCTTGCTACTAAATGCTTACTTTTACAAGTTTTAATCATATCCTAACTCTAAAAAAGATCTCAGGTCACTCCTGAGATAATGCATCATGTCGTGGCAGGGTGAAAGCCTACGCTCCGGTCGGAGGGCAGGGACCCACTCTAGAATTTGCACAGGCCGAATGGCGTCTGAGTGACAGCAGCTTCCCTAGTGAACGCCAAGTCCTTCCTGACCAAGATGGAAAGGAGATTGCTGGAGACACGGGCAGAAGAACATCCACTCACTGAGCTGGCGGCAGGTGTGCTGGGGGCAAGGATGGAGCGGGGGGGGGGGGGGGGGCACAGATTCCCTTCCAGGCTCCTCGTGCCTTCTCTCTTCCCACCCTTCCTACATCTCCATCACCTGCCCGAAAACCTGCAAGTGCCCTGTGAGAGTCCCATCAAATCAGCCACAGCCGGGGGTGGGGGAGGCACGTGCTCCCTGAGCACCCCTGGCTCACAGCAGGCACTCTAGTCGGGGTGCACAGAGGCAGGAAGGGCAGGAAATCCTGGAGGGAGGGGCGGGAAAGTGAGTGGAAACGAGACCTGCTCCCCAGGAGATTTCAAGGCCCATCTGCAGGGGCTCCTGCCCACAGATTCCCACCTTCCTGCTGACGCCTTCGACCAGATCGGGACCAGATTGGGACTGGATCGGGCTGTGGGAAGGCCCGAGTGTGGCCCTGCCTCCACATCATTCCATGGATCGTCTCCCTACAGCACTATTCTTACTAAGTCATGTTCCCACAGAAACACCATCCGGACTCTCCCGGCCAGTCCTCCAAGCCCAGGTCTGTGGCTCAGTGTTCAAAGCATCCCCAGCCGATGCGGACCACCGTCAACTACACCCCTCCCCACACCTTCCCATGTAACTAGGCCAATGCACGTGCTCACTCTCCTCAGACACGCGTGCCAGCCCTGGCAACGGCCACCCCACTGGGCGTTATCTCCTCTATGGGTCTCGCTGGCCCTCAGATGGCTGTGTCCCTGGGAACGCCAGAGCCCCTGGTGCATGCGTGCATTCAGTCCTGACCCTGTGCTGCCTGCAACACTCAGATGCCCTCTGCCTCGCGTCAAGCTCCCACGTCCATCGTTAGTTTTCAGGCCAGAGCTTGTCTCCTCGGCTGGAATCTTGAATCTGTGAGGGCAACATGCTTCTCTGCATCTCCTACAGTGCTCAGTGTAGGACTGAAGTACACCGTGGGATTTATAAATTCTTTTTTAGATGATGAAAAGAATGAATGGACTCCTGAGTCATCTGGACCAGAGATCTTCCTGCGGTCACGTCACACGGCCTATAATCTTTCCTGGCAGCCACCAAACAGTACAGTTACAGAGAAAACCTCATAAACCACCTCATGAGCGAAGACCCACATCCAGAGAGCCGCACCTGCAGGCAGGGAGCCGACAGGTGGAGCCCGCCTATCCTCTTGGTGGGCGGGTGCGTCCGCCTCTTCCCCATGTCCTGGGGTCGTGGCCGTGTTACCCTCCGGAAGCCGCACCGCTGCCAACCTCTCCCTGCAGGTGGGAGCATCCATCTCTCTCTGTGCCGCCTGCCCTTCTGGCCTGTTCTCTGTCCCTCCCGGCTGCTGCCCTGAGCTCCTCAATGTCCCCTTCCAGCCGATGCAGGCTGCAGCCGCCCTCCCCTGCCACGAACCCCATCCCCTGTGTTCCTTCTTCCTGTCTCCACTGGGCATGTTTTTATATTCCTGCTTTGCAGTCCCGCCTCCTGCTTCTAGCGTCTTCCTTCATTTCCCCGTCACATGCTGGTGGGTGTTCGACAGCTTTTTTCCATGCTGGCCGTGCCCCGCGGTGTTGATTTCTGCTTCTCGGGGCGCACTGGGGAACGTCCCTAGGCAGACCCTGGTCCGTGTCAGCTGGGGGATGAGCCCGGGCCGCTGAGGGGCACTGTGGGTCACCCTTTTGCCGGGCCCTCTGGGCAGCTCCTCCCCACTCACTGCTCAGGGGTGAGTCATCCTACAGGAGGCTCTCCCTGGGATTTGGGGGCAAGGGTGAGGGTGGCAGAGGGGCGCTGCTCAGCCAGCCCTGCACTGTTAACGTCTGTCTGGGGGTGCTGGACTGACGGGGACACTGCTACAGAGGCAAAGACGCAAGTCCACGCAAGCAGCTCGGGCCCTCAGAGGTCTCCCCAGGGGCTGCTCGCTGTGCTATCGAGCCCCGGGGTCTACACGTGTTTCGCTGCTTCTTTAGACCTGTGGTCTGTGCGTCTCCTGGCAGAAAGCCCTGGAAAGCGCCCCCAGAGCGCAGGCAACAGCACCCAGCCGCGTGCTTCTCCTGCGCCTCCTGACACGGGCTTGTCCCCCGGCTGCGCAACAGGTGCTACACGGAAGCTTCTCAGCGAAACATGAAACGGAAAAGGGGGGAATAAAGGAGCAGCAGGTGGTTGGCGGCAGAGCCTGATTTGGAGACCAGAGCCCACACGTCCCATGGTGGGCCCCACAGTGACACGGGGTCTTTAACACAGGTTCTACTGTTGGGAGTGTCCCACCCACGTCCACCCGTGTCCTCGGTCGTGTTCTCGAGCACACTGGACCGCGACAAAGAGCACAGTAGGAAAGGATCATGATTCGGTGTACGGCCAGGAATCACCTGAAAGGTCCTGCTTCCACTCTACCTCGGGACCAACCAGCTCTCCTCGTCACGACAACCTGAGTTCCGGAACGACCACGATGCTGCTAAGGACACTCCCACAGCTGACCGGTACGCGGAGGGTGCGCTCGGGCACCACAAAGCAACAAACTGCACGCACCTCTGACCCGTGAGGAAAGCCTGAGCCTCGGGTGGCTGTTTACGCCCGTTGCTGGCGTCTGTGAAACCCAGGCAGATCCCTGGGATCCGCGTCACCCGGGTCCCCGGGGGAAGCCCAGGTCACGGCGGGAGCCACTTACCAGCGCAGGGCGATTTTGATGGGGGTGGTGAGGCAGGACGTGAAGAGGTCGGCCGGGAGGTCGGGGATCATGGGCAGCAGCTCGCTGGCCTCGCAGGCAGCCAGCTGGATGCAGTTCTTCATGGACGGGGGCAGGGGCATCTGCGCCAGCGGGTGGTTCGGGTTAATGGCCGCGACCTGCAGGGCAGAGCATTAAGGGAAAGAGCGGCTCAGTGGTCGTGGACAACGACAGCGTCGGCTGGAAACATGGCCCCGAAGGAAAGACTCACAAGGCAGCCCCGGAGAGGCCGTGGTGGGGGCCCTCCCGTAGCACGTGGCCTCAAGTCCCTTACCAAGGGCCCTTCACCCACTGACACCACCAGGCAGGTGTCTGGGAAATAAGTTCTCTACGGTTTTCTGAGCTAAGGTCCCTCCTTACGCTGCGATTATCCCAACGTTCACGCGAATTGCCCTCCGGGCCTCGCATGGTGTCTTTAGTGTTGATTTTAAAATCCGCTCTTTAATCCGGCATCCTTATTTTGGTGTGTTTACCGACACAGGATGATGTTCAGCCTACAGCAAGTGACCACCACCACCGGCACACAGCAGATGGCAGGGTGTGAGCGTAGGCGCGCCCCCGCCGGGGAGGCCACGGACACAGAAGCTCACCGCGGCCGCCCAGCTGGTTCCGTGTCGGCGAGCTTCACCTGACATCTCAAATGTCCTGCTAACAAGTGTGTACTGACTCTGTAACCAGGGAGTGGGGCTCTTCTGTTTCGTTTTGTTGTGACGTAGAATTTCATTTCTCTTTGAAGCAGGGACAGTAGTTCCTGCTTGAGATTTCCTCCACCGAGACTTTGGTCGGCGGGGCCCTGGAAGTGAAGCCTGGAGCACACCCACGTCGTGGGAGGAAAAGCACCACGCGAGTTACTGTGGACTGAGGGGGCAGCCTCGTGAAAAACAGCAGAATTCACCAAAATCGGGGACCCTCAGACAACCGAACCACTTCCGCCAGCGCGCGGCCTGGGACCCCTCCTCCACTATCCACATGGCTGCGCTGCACTCGCGTGGCAATCCGGTCCTCCGGTCCTCCCCCGCGAGCTCCTGGGAAGGGCTTCCGTGGCGGGGCAGCGGGCACGGTGTGGCATGGAAGCAGAGGGCGGCCCTCCCAGCAGCTGGGCACAGCGCGGTGGCACAGCAGAGGGCAAGCGGACTAAACCGCACGGGGCCGAAGGGGCTTCGCACTTCCCGCACGCCAGCTGCCTGCGGGGTGACAGGTCACTAACACAATGAAAATTAAAACCCAGAAAATGCCGGTTGTGAGGGGTGCGCACAATGTCCAGGACCTCATCGCCCACTCACCTACAAACAGCCACGAGCTGCCTGGAACAAAAACTATTCGCTGCGGCGAACGCAGGTGGTCCCCACCGCCAGAAGGGCAGCACGGCCACAGCACCCCTCCCCTGCGCCACAAGGCCCGAGGCCCCAGCACAATGAGGTTCCAGAGCACAGGCAAGCGGGCAGGGGGGGCGAGGGGTCCTTGGGTTCCAAGCACCAGAGCGGCAGGACTCCTTCCCCTCCCTATGGACCATCATGGCTCCGCGAGGGACAGGAGGCACCGTGGCTAGTCATCGCCGGCCACAGCTGAGTGCTGCGTGGACCGGGCTGGGCGTGACTGTGTCTGCTGCTCACAGACCAGCCCTCTGTCTGCACAGCTGTCGACATTTCTCCAAGTTCTTTCCCAGTTACTATTTCATGTGCTTGTGAAAACAGCCCCATAAGGTAAGTTTTATTTCCATTCTTAGAGATCTTTCATGATGAGGCAGCGGAGCCCCCAAGGAATGGCATGTGCGACCTGTCCCTCAGTTGGTGCTGGGGTCACACAAGTATGAGGCTGCTCCGGGGTCCGGGCTGCACGGGCCCCTCTGGACCCTGCTGAAACCCCCTGCCCGGGACACAGGTGGGCACTTGGCGGGCTCTGCCCACCAGGCCCCCAGTTCTGTGCAGCACACTGGTGACGACACACGGCGGCGTGACTCCTGCTGAGCAGACCTTGTTCTTAACCTCAAACCTCTCAAACGGAAGGTAGTAAAGCCATTCTGCAACAAGAGCACTGTGCCCAGAACACCAAACACTTCTATACCGAATACTTAAAAAATTTAAACTTTTTAATAAAAAATACAACTTTTAGATCAATGGGTTTAATGGTGGTAAAATACAGATAACATGAAGTCTGAGTGTATGATTTGGCGGCACTGAATTCATTCACACTGTGCAGCCCTCAGCAGAGACTGTATTTTTAAAGTAAACAGGGGCACCTGGGTGGCTCAGTCGGTCAAGCATCCAACTCTTGGTTTCAGCTCAGGTTGTGATCTCAGCATCGTGGGATCGAGCCCCGTGTCAGGCTCTGCACTGGGCACAGAGTCTGCTTAAGATTCTCTCTGCTGGGGGCACCTGGGTGGCTCCGTTGGTGAAGGGTCTGCCTTCGGCTCAGGTCATGATCCCAGGGTCCTGGGATTGAGCCCCACACTGGGCTCCCTGATCAGCGGGGAGCCTGCTTCTCCCTCTCCTTCTCTCTGCCTCTCTGCCTACTTGTGCTCTGTCAAATAAATAAATAAAATCTTTCAAAAAATTAAATTAAAAAAAACATGTTTGCCCTCCTGCCCCCACTCTCATAATAAATAAATAATAAAGCAGAGAGAAAAGAGACGGCAGAGTCACACCCGAAATCCTCTCCTCGAGTCCCACTCTCAGCTCAGACAGCCAGCAGAGCACCTGCTCCCCACAGGAGACTGGCTCCCAGGGCTGCTGTGACGGCCCCATCCAGAAGGACGTGGGTAGAATGAACGAGCTCCTGAGTCATCCGGACCAGAGATCTTCCATACCAGGTGGGTCTGTGGCCCATCAGGCCCAAGTCACACAGCAACACTGGGAGGCGGCAGGTGTGTCAGAGGGCCAGGGCAGGGATGAGGGAACACTCTGGGCCCTGGAACTGGGTGCAAGTGCCCCCTCCCTAGCCCCAGAACTGGGCTGCCAGGCTCGGGCAGGCCTGGCAAACCTTCGTGGAGCCTGGTGGGGATCCCTGGCAGGCCGCAGGCTTCCAAGAGTGCCAGTGCACACATGGAGAAGCACAAACAGGGCTGGACTTCAGGGCGGAGACACAGCCATTATGTACGAAGCAGATTCCACATTCTTAGTTTCCTTTTCAGAGAGAGGTCTATTTTCACAGCAGGAATCCTGGAGGTTCCCTGGTTTGGGCTTTCTGGTTTATGATTTGCTTCCACGTTAAACTTCCTCTCTGATGGAGCTGAGAATGGAAGAGCAGGCCCTCCGGCCACAAGCACGGACACTGCGGCTCTTACACCTTTGCGTCTTCACTGACTGTCTGAAATCTCACGCCCCCCGGTACTGGAGCACCCCCGTGCTGTGCACCGGCCCCGCAGGGAGGTAAAGAGGTGGGCGGTTCGCATGCTGGAGGTTAGCATGTTGGCCGCCACGGTGGAGCTCGCTGCGTTTGATGAGGCCTCCCCAGGTGTGCGGAAGCCTGCCCTGTCTGGTCCACAGGCAGTGCTCCCGCGGCGCTGACAGCGGCGAGGCTGCGCGGTCTGCAGCGTGGGCCTCACTGGCATTTGGCCCAAAGCCTCCACAGTCCTGGGGACAGGGGGTACTCCGTGGATGCCGAAGAAGGAAATGACAGGTACATGGAGAAATGTCGTTATTCCAAATATGTCTACTAGAAATTAAATTTCCCAATTCAAAATTAGGCATTGACAGAAAGCCCACAAGCCCCTCGCAGCTGTGGCGTAAACGGGAGAAGGTGGTAGGTGCATCTGCAGTGACCGGGCACCACCTGTTCAGCGGAAGTGCTCCGTCACGGTCCCTGCCTCCCACCACACCGCCCAGCACGCAGAAGGCACAAGAAAGCGGTGCTTTAGGGATCAATACGATGGTGACATTTAAAAAAAAAAAAGACATTCAAGGTGAAGGATTCCACTAACGAATCACTGTTTTTCAGGCTCCCTAACCTAGGAAGACAAACATCTATCTTAATGGATGATTATTTCTCACACATTGTTTTGGTTTTGTATTCATCTAAGATATTGACCTTTTCATCGAACCTACTCTTTGGAAACAGCCTGCATGTATGGTAACCACCAGCGACTCAGAGAACTCTGAAAAGCCGCCCAGAACAGACACGAACGGCACCAGCTGGGAGCTAACACGCACCCGAAGGGCATGCCCAACACGCACCTTCACCCACGGGGGTTTCTCCCGGGGAATCCAGAGACTCAAACACATGGTGAGGGCCACGCGGAGCTGGTGCGGGCCAGGAAGCACTCATCCCAGAAGCACTGCAGCTGGGGCTGCCGGGGGCACGCCTGCATCTCTCATTTCCTCGATGAACTCTGACATCGTGCTGCTTCTTTTTCCCATGGACACACACACATGCACGAGACACTCTTTCATAAAGAGATGAAAGCACTGATAACTTCAGGGGCCTTTAACAGGTGCATCTGTGAGAGTAACATCTACTTGGTACTAACTCGGATTCTAGCAGCTTCTATACTCAACTCACCAAGGCCTGCTTTACTGTGGACATCTTGCAAAATGCAGACAGACCGAGATCTGTAAAGGACTCCGTGTACTGCTGACCCAGCTCCTTCCAGAAAGTGATGCAGCCTCTATCACGTGACAGACAACTGTACTAAAACCAGTAGCTAAAAGCAGCAGTAATTTCTCATAAATAACTTACATAAGTTTCTATCAAATGCTAAGTAGCAACTTAACAGCTCCGTGGTACCCACGGCTGGGGACGATCTGCTGTCCAGGAGGGCAGGACTTATTCTTGTTGGACGAAGGCCTCCCTGATGCCCAGGAACTCACAGAGCCGCCCATCACAGGGCAGAAAAGAGCCCGTTTATAGCGAGATTGTCAGGATCACCCGGAGAGCGCCCCCGAATGGGCCGTGCACTGTGTGAAGCCTTTGCTGTTGGCGACTGAACAGTTAATAGCGTGCTCTAGAATCATTCCATACCCCAGTGAGGATGCCTGGTTCAAACCTGCAACCAAATCCCACCCCCAATGACTCCTACACGGCCACCAAGGGAAGGACAGGAGGCACCGAGGAATTCTGCAGCCTTCCACTTCAAGAAGAGAATTCCCATTTTTTGGCTTTGCGAATAGTGCTGCTATGAACACGTGTGCGCACGTTTCTGTGTGAACATATGTTTTCAATTCTCTTGGGTACAAGCCAGGAGTGGAATCACTGGGTCGCACAGCGGCTCTGAGTCTCACAGGTGAGGAACCGGCAGGCCGTTTTCCAAGTGGCCACACCGCCTTATGCTCCTGCCAGCGTGTGAGGGCTCTGAGTCTGCCACGATCTTACCAGCTCTGAGAGTCACCCGCCGGTTCTATTTTTGCCATCTTGGTGCGTGAAGCGTGCCTCGCTGATTTTGATGTCATCTCCCAGGTGAGGGCTGATGTCCTTCTCCTGCGTCAGGTGCCGGCCAGGACTGCCAGCACTGTGTGCAGTGAGAACGGGGGGGGGGGGGGGGGGGGGGGGGGGCGGGGACGGACACAGCCCTGCCCCGTTTCGATCTCAGTCTCCTACCGTAAGCATGAGGACGGCAACAGGCTCTTCAGAGACGCTCTTCATCTAGCTGAAGAAGGTCCGCCCTTTCCCTGGTTTGCCAAGAGGTATTGTTCTTAACATGAAAGTGTGCTGGATTTTGTCAAATGCTTTTTTGCGTCAACTGACTGGGTCATACGGTCTTTCTTCTCTACTCCGTCGGAGGGATGGATCCCATTCATTGATTTTTTAACTATTAAGCCAGACTTGGATAGCTGGAATAATCCCACTCAGTCAGCGAGCATAATTCCTTTTAGAGATCGCTAGAACTGATCTGCTATTACTTGCTTGAGGATTTCTGCATCTAGGTGTGTGAGAGACAGTGGTTTGTGGTGTTTTACTTTTTCCTTTTGTCCTGTGTGTCCCAGGGTTAACAAAGTTCCCTCCCTTTCCATCTGCCGGATGAGCTTCGTGCACACCTGGTGTGGATGCTTCTCCAGATGTTGGTGGGGCTCTCCAGTGAAGCCGCCTGCGCCTGAAGACTTCCTTTCCAGGGACCTTTAAATTACAAATTCAACTTCTTTAGTGGTTATCGAACTAGTCACATCATCTATTTCATCCTGGTTGGGGGTTTGGCAATTTGTGGTTCTGGAGGAACTGGTCCGTTGTGGGAAGTGGTCAAATGCCTGAGGTACGAAGGTGTCTGCAGTATTCCCTTCTTGTTCTCTCGATGGCTGCAGGATCCGGATTCTTCCCTCCTCCCGTGTGCTGGTCTATGCTATTGAGCATTCCTGAGAAGCAGCTTTCTGAGTCATGGGTTTTCTTTCTCTGCTTTCAATCCCAGCGATTTCTGCTCTTACAGCCACCCTGGTCTTTCTTCTGGTCGCTCTGGGTCCATCTGGTTCTCCTTTTGTAGCTTCCTGACATGGTGCTGTGGCCTGAAAGTGTGAGCCCCACCCCAGCGTGATGGCGTTGGGAGGTGGGCTCTGGGGGGGTGGCGCCACCAGGAGTGGGGCCCACGCCCATCTCAGAGAAGCCCCTGCCACCGTGCGAGGACACAGGGAGAGGGCCCGGCAAAGAAGGCCTTCATCTTGGGCTCCAGCCTCCAGAGCTGTGAGAAGTGCATTTCTGTCACTCTTGAGCCCCCCAGCCTGTGCTGTTCTGTTACGAAGCCCAAATGGACTGAGGCAGGTAGGAACTTCTGACCCATGATTTATGTGTTGTTAATTTTTGTCTTGACATTTTTCTGTTGTCTTTCTATCACGGACTTCTAGTTGATTCTACTGTGGTTAAAGAAAATACTCTGGGATTTCAAGTATATCATATTTGTCGAGACCTGCTTTATGACCCAGGATATGCTATATGTCAACGAATGCTCCAGGGACACCTGCCACTGGGGGCAGTGTTCAGTAAGTGTCAGTTAGATCCTTAAGCCTGACATTTCAACACAGATCATGGTTTTGTCTCCAAAAAGAGCCAGCCTCATTTCCTCCTGTGCAGTCCGCACACCTTCCGCTTCTTCCCTGAGCAGTGAGAGTGAGCACGTCTTCCCGGCCTCCAAGCTGTGTGTGCAGACATGGGGGGGGCTGGCAGCCTCCTCCAGGATGGCCCCACGTTTACCTGCTTTGTGCAGCTGGAGAAACAGCTGCCCCAGAGGCTCCGCTGCCCTGTGCCACTGGGGTCTCTGCAAGAGAGCGTGTCTGGCCGTTACCTCAGTGGACTCCGGCTCCAGGCTGGGAAAGCAGCAGGGAACCCCCCCCCCCTCCGTGAGAGCAAACGAGCCAGGCAGAGGGGCTGGAACCACAGCCCGGGGCTCTGACCGGGATCTGTGCTCCACAATACTGAGCAATTCCTGGCATGTTCTAAAACAGATAAAATTAGATAAAATGATTAAACTCTAGATTTACCTTCGGAGAAGCTCCCAGTTTTGTGATGGCTGCAAATAGTATATTATATTCATGAATCTAATCATTTTTTCTTTGTTTCTTTTAACATTTCATGAAGTCAAGCAAAGACCAAACATATTCGATGAATCATGGAACATCAAAAGAAGACAACTAAAGGTAGTTTATTTAGATGTGAACTTACTTAGAAGACCACACCTGTAAATATTTTCTGAACATCTACCTCAAGCGAGGCGTCCCTGACAAGTGTACACAGCCGCTCTGAATTACAGCCGACCGCACGAGAAGAGATTCCGCAAGACAACATACACCTAACTGTCAAATTACCCGCTGACACCCGGCCACGTGCAGGACACTGAGGACACGTGCAGACCCTGGGAAGTGTCTGCGAAGGAAGCAGAGGTGCAGTGACACCCCAAAAGCTGAGCAACTACGACACACGCTGCTCGCCTGCGCGTGCACCCAAATCCGTCAGCCGTGAGGGCTCCAGAACTGGTCACGCAGAGAAATCGCTTCTCCTTCTCCCCAAGCCGTCAGGTTACAGGCGGGGAACTAACGGCGGCTGGCGGTCTCCGCAGTGTCCCATACGGCCCACAGGAGGGAGAGCGCGCGGGCACCCAGGCCAGCAGAGTTCGGGGGCTGGTCAGGTTCTTTCCACTACACAGATGGACGATGGGATGCAACGTAAAATGCTCTGCAAACAGAACATGCGGCACAAGGAAGGGAGGCGGTACCCTTCAGCTAAGTCGTGCCGGCAGCTGCGGCCCCTGCGTGGGGAGCCCAGCTCTGCTCTCCACCTCCCCTGATGCCACCTTCCCCCCCGCCCCCGGCTCTGTCTCCCGGCGCCCACTTGCAGTGACGGTCCCAATGCTCTCGAGGCTGCTTTCTCACCCCGGCTTTTCCATGAGCCGTTCTGCTTTCTGGTCAGCACAGCAGCCCCCCAAAGCCCCTGGGGACCAGCCTGCCCCACTGGACCCTTTCTGTCCATAAAAGATGGCTTTCTTCTCTCCAGCCAGGTGCGGCTGGATCCCAATTAAAGGGGTTTCTGCTGTATTTGTTTTTACATTAAACTCACATTCTCTCCTATAAACAGTTGAAGTGGTAGCATTTCTTCTTAAATTACAAATGAAACTCTCTTTTGTTTTGTGTGTGAATGAGAATGTCTAGTACATTATACATTTCTTATCACTATTAGTTTTGAAAACCTTTGCTATTATCAATTCTTACTGCTTACTATATAGAAAGTATAAGGTATAGAGGGGTGAATGAGCCCAGCCTTTATTAAAAGGAGGGCAGGAAACTGTCTAGAGCGGGTGCAGAGAAGCAAGAGGCGAAGGGGGATCACCGGCCACAGCCTGCAGTGGCATGGGCTGGAAGACTGGGGTCACCTGAACATCTGTCACCAGATAGCCCACGGCCCACCTGTGTGCCTGGAGCCAGGTGTCCCGCCACCACCCTTGCCACTCCTCCCGGGAAAGCACTCGGGTTTTTTTCGCTAAAGCGTTACTGATGGCAAAGCAGGGCAGCTAGTGAGGTGGTTGGCGTCCCAGGAAAGTCACAGCCCTGCATGGTGACTACGCCCACAGCCAGCCAGCCCCCCGCCGCGACACGGTTCTAGTTGCGGGCAGTAATTTTTGGTGCGCCTTCTGAGAGTGGGGGTGGGGGACACCTCCTGGTCCTGCACGGAGGCGGTGGGTGCCACAGAGAAGATGAAAGCCGTCAGCCACCCCTGCAAACATCCGCCCCCCACGCCTGTGCTAGTTTATGCCCTGGGGGTTCTCCGGGCCGAGTGACAATCTTCGTGCACGCCGTGCAATCACTTTCAGCCTCTAATCTTTAATGTCGGCACAGACCCTCTCACCTGCCAACTTCTTTCAGCGCCCACGTCATCGCTGACCCAGTGAAGCCGTTACAATGTATTATAAGTTGGCAAAGAATGTGACCAACTGTAGAGCGAGTAAGAATTACGTAGAAGAACAAAGCTAAGAGGCTACACAGGATTTCTGTTTGTACAGCACACCACAAAATGACTAAAACAAACATGAAGATATTAGCTGGGAGCCAATTTTATCATTTTAATTTCCGCTGTTTATGCAAGAGACCAACTGAACAATAGCCAATCATAGTAAGTGTGATGACAAAACACAAGACTTATCTACACTGTAATTAAAAAAGAAGGAAAATAAACGTCAGAGCTAATTATAAAACACATGGTGTAACTTTGCACGCCGTCTACTTGCCACTTCAGATAACGTATTTCTCATTTGCTCTCCCCCATGAGGAATTAGTCAATTAAACCGTTTTTTCCCAAAAAAGATGCACGGAAATCTTTTTTGTTGCGCTCCCCAAAATGAACAGTTTTCGAGGCTGAGGAAGTCTTGGCGATACGCGGGGAGCACGAAGTGGTGACGGCGCAGACCCACTGTGTGCTGGGAAGTCGGCGCTCAGGCCTTCCGCGGGGCGCAAGGGGAGAGGTCGCGGCCACCGCGCTGCGATCCGCGGAGATACTGTCTTTCCCTCACCACCCTGAAGCTCATGAACCGGGATAAAAATCAGGCAGCATTCTTTGGCATTCATTTACATATTTTAAATGTAAAAAGAAAAACCTTTTTTGCAATATTTATTACTTGATGTGAGGAAAGGCAAATCACCTCTAGGTGCTCTGAGGCTTTAGTGCTTGTTAGATAACCTGTCCCTTGGGTAAACATGGATGAAATGCCTAAAAGCAAGGTAATAATCAGATGATACAAAATGTGGTCTTCCCCTTCTCTTGTTACAGGATGCAAAAATCATGCCTCGTTGGAGCTGGGCTCCATTTCCAAGGATAAAGGGCACCGTATTTACCAGTCACTCTTACGCAATGTTCTGCACAGGGACTTCATTTATAAACATAAAATATTAAACTGCATGACATGTTAATTTTAAATTCTACCACACAGAATTTCAAATTTGATTGCTGATTGTTTCAGCCACATCCTCTGATGAAACATGAAGAGCACAACAATACATTAAAATTGAATAGACCCAAAAAGGCTTGAGGAAACATGTACTCAGGACCATTTTTGTTCCGGAATTGAGAATTTCCTGCACTGCCACCATCGGAATTCATGATCCCCTCGAGGCTGCAGAATATTTTATTCCCACGCTCTCGCACAGACCACAGGATGGAGGTCTCTTAATTGAAAATGCCTCTACAATTTCTCTTCAGAATTCACTGTTTGGTTCAAACATCAAATATTAACTAAAACAACCGAGTGAAATGTCTCTTCGTGAGCAGGACGCGGCCCTGGCTCTCCAGCTCCTCAAACAGAAGTGACTGATGGCAAATGTTTGAGTTTGTTTCTGTACTTAGCTTAGTGGGTGTTTTCAACACACGCACGCGCACACACGCGTGACAGCGACAGTAACAAAGATGTAGAATTGATGGCTATGCCCAGATATGGGTTTGTTTCTCCTAAAATCGATGTGTCTGCTTTATTTTAACATTTATCTCAGAGGCAGAGACCACTGGAGCGCAAATCAACTCTGTTAATGTTATCACTTAATTAATGTCTAGATTAAAAATGACACTGAGTAAAATGAGATGTAAAAACGCGCCCGAGGCTCGGGCCGAGTGCCCCTGACACTCTCTGTCACCAGATCCACCGCGGCACCCCAAGCGCTCTGAGACAACGGAGTCGCCCCCCCCCCCCAGCCTGGGGGAAACAGGACAGTCAGCACCAGTCCTGGGGCGCGAGGGCCTCACCTCCAGCTCCTGCTCCCTCTGCAAGGCGAACTGTTTGAAGGACTTGACGATCAAGCCGGCGTTGGAGCAGTCGTAGACGAATATCGATGGGCTGCCCATCCACGTCTGCAGGTCATATATAGACAGAGGGATGTACTGAGTGTAGTTCTGGAAGACAAAACACAGTGCATGCGTGACTCACGCTTCCTGGACAGGACCACCAACCAGCCCCTGTACGACAAGAAAGGGACAGCACACCAGGCCTGGTGGCACCGAGGGCCGAGTCACTGCTCGTACACGCGGTAAATCACAGCAGACTAGGCCCTGCGCCATGTGCCCGAGAGCCGCTGTACCCAGATGTGTGAGTGCCGGACGGCGGCCCCAATCCCATCCCCGGACCCAGAGCTCCTCGGCAGCGGCTGGCTGTCTCCTGGGAACACGGGCCCCTGCCCAGAGTGTGATTTCCCTCCGCGTGTCCTACCAGCAGGGCTTCACCGTTTACCTTCCTCTCCCACCCCCGGGAACCACACCACAGCCCCCTCTTACACACGTAAAGGATACGCATGTGCCCCTTTCCCTGCTCGCCATCTTCCTCTGTGATTTGTGTGAGCTCCTAGAATGTGCCATGCACCTCACTCACCAGGGAGATGCTCTGAGGAGCTGCCTAGGCCCTCCAATTCGCATGTTTTCCCCACTGCACCTTGTATTTCAGAGACACCCATAAGCACTTAATCCTCCAGATGACTTGGAAATGACACTTAAGGGATACGAGTGGATCTGGCACTCTGATTTTCCCATACCACAGAACAGAAACTTATTAACATGAATCCACTAAGTGCGCTGTTTTGCTGGACACACTGTATTGTTCAGCACTTGCAAACACTCAGGGATGACTGGTAACCGTAGAGCGGGATGTTCTGGCCTCACTAGAGAAATGACGACGACCCTCACTCGGAGGCGACAGTCGGCAGCGGCCCTCCCTCACCGCCCCCTCCTCGCACCGACCGTGCCTGGCGAGGCCGGCCGAGCCCAATGCTGCGCGCGTGCAGTGACGGGGGCTGTGTTTCCCACAGCTGCGCCGCCACCGCTGCCTCTGGTGTTGCCACGAGGGCTGCGTGAGCGCGCCGGGGAAACAGGGCAGGAGACGAGAGGACCCAGCAGCGCCGGGAAGTCCATGACCGAGGCCGAGGCTTTCTCGAAACTCACAGCGAAGCACAAGGTCTAAGTCAACCCAGACAGAATGAGGCCACGTCCGGGTGGCCAGCTGTGCACGTGAGGGAGTGGACACTGATACCCCGAGAGGGACCCCACTGCTGACGCCTTGCTGGCCTGCGTCCTGCGGCTGGCTGGTCGTCACTGCTAGGAACGAGAACACTTGGAAACGCCGTCCTGAGCACGCTCACCGGAGGCTTCCGCAGATGGCAATGCTGCTAAAGGGGTCTATCGAGTCAGCGCATGCCCAGAGTACCAAGAGGAGTTTTCTTTAATGCAACTTGACAAGCCGACTGTAAAGTTAGTGCGGAAGAGAAATGCACAAGAACAGCGCAAAAACCCCCCACAAACCCATTTTTAAATCAAGAATAATGAGTAAGGACCCGCACTACCAGATATTAAATATACTATAAATCCATGGTAATTACAGGATGGTATTAGGGAGGGCGAGAAAAACAAATCAGCAGAAGAGAACATCCAGAAATAGACCCACATATATAATTATAATGAAGGTGGCATTTTAACTCAGTGAAGGAAGAAGAACAACTCAGTAAATGACACTATAAGATCTAACTAGCCTTCAACATTGCTGAGATTCTCCATACAGAAAAATCAGGGTAGATTTTAAAACTAGATATAAAAACAGAAAAAAAGATTTTTATTTATTTTGGCACAAAAGAGTCCTCTTAAAAAATTCACAAAACTCAGAAGTCTTAAAGAGAAATATAATAACATAAAAATTATATAATTCTGACCAAACACATATCAATGACAAGCAATTCAAGAACAAACTGGGCACAACACACGATTTTTAGAGTGTCCATGGGTCTATGAGCTTCTGCTCAGACCAACAACAAGAAACACAAAAACAGGCAAAGGATACAAACACACAACTTTCAGAAGCAGCAGGAATGATGCTTAGGAAAAGTTTCATGCTCTAGTGAATCGTGGAAACACAGATTACAATGAGAACCATCCATCTATGCATCTGTCTTCATCCCACAAAGTGGAAAGAAATACAGACGGTGAAGAGACAGGATGCATTCAACAAGGCACCAGTTTATCCTTGGTAGGCATGTAAATAAGGAAGCTTTTTAATTTTTCTCTTTTTTTCTATTTTTAGAGAGAGAGAAAGAGAGCACGCGTGCGCGTGTGTGGAGGAGGGGCAGAGGGAGAGAGAAAATCTCAAGCCAACTCCCTGCTGAGTGCTGAGCATGGAACCCAAGGCAGGGCTTGATCTCACAACCCTGAGATCATCACCTGAGCCAAAATCAAGAGTCAGACAGACGCTCAACCGACTGAGCCCCAGACCCAGAAAGAGCTTTTAGAAGGCAATTTGGTAGTACGTACAGGTTTTAACGTACATGCCTTTGACTTCTAGGTGTCCGTCCTACAGAAACACTGGCATCTGCATGCAGAAATGTATGTACAAGGATGTAGGACACTCCAGCTGGCGAAATCCTGTCAGCTATCTAAATGCCACCAGGAAGAGGCGCTCATCTGGTCTGTCTATCCTTCCCCTGCTTCACCGATGTGAGTTCCCGCTGAGCACATTTCCCAGCTTCCTCTGCACCTTAGTCTGGTCTTGCAGCCAAACGCTGGCCAATGGGACATGACCAGAGGCCGTGTGTCCAAATTATCAGTGCCACCCTCCTGCTCACCTCTCTCCCTCCCCTGTGTGGACAGGGTGAGACATCTCCGACCACGCAGAGGACAAGAGCAGAGGGAGACAAGGGGAGTGCTGGATGGAAGGGGCCAGGGCCCCACGTCCCGAGGAGGCCACAGCAAGCGCCAGCGACCTTGGTGGACCATCACAGCCCACCCTGGATCCTCGCACCTCCAGTGTGAAGGACCATTAAGCAAAGGAACACCCGTACATCCACATCATGGAACACCACGCAGCCCTAAAAAGACTGGGCTTACTGACAGGTGGTGACAAGGAAAGATATCCAAGGCTTGTTATGATTTAAAAAGTGCAAGTCTTAGACCATCGCACAGACGACGCACAGCCAGCGCACAGGCTGTGTGTGAGGCATGCGCGCCTGGGCTCTGCTCTGCAACGGGAACTCAGAAGCGTCCATCACAGACACGGGACTGCAGGGAGGAGTATCGAACCACTGAGGGCAGGGACGTAAAGGTGTGCATTTCGGCAGAGGTGTGCTACCCGTTTCCTTTCACACTACTGTTCTCTTGGAATCTTTTATAACAGAAATTACTTGTACTTTCTAAAAAGACAAAAATCACTCAAACTACTAAAAGGAAGGAGGAAAGGGTCATCTCCAGGGCTGACTATCATGTACCACATTCCTCTAACATTTTAGAGCAAACAGGCATCACACATCACCCGTAAAAGCTGGAAGGCTTCGGTAAGCACTGCGCCAGAGCGGGACGTGGCTAGGGGTCTCTGCGCCCACTCGCCAGCACCTCCCTGCACCCTCCCAGCCTGGCACTGGGGGCGTTCGGGCCGATCACTGGGTGCGCCCCCCCCCCAGGCACTGCGTGATGTTTGGCAGCGCCCCTGCCCACCTGTGGACCAAGAAGGTCTCTGGACATGGCCAGTGTGCCCTGAGGGGATCCCCTCCTGCTGAGAACCTCTGTCTTTGAGGAGAGGCCATCTGATCTCAAACCGCCTCTGTGCGTGTTCAGCTGAGTGAGGCCGCAGACGCGTGGGAGTCTGGACCCACTGGGAAGGACAAAATCAACTCTATTAAACCACACGGAGGAAAATGACCTTTGAGCACAAATTCGTATTAGGACACGAGCATGTAGCTCTCATGTCCCATCTCAGAGAGACCCTGGGCAGTCTGCCAGGCTTCAGGCCAGAATCGCAGCCCCGCACACGGGCCTGCAGAGGCAGGAGCAGAGAGCAGAACCAACGTCCAAAGCACAGCTGTTTCTCCCACGTCACCTCAGGGGAGCCAGCTGCACGGGCCGGACGAGGGCAGGGCCCCTCTGTGCGGGAGGCAGCCGCACACCCCACGGCCCTTTGGGCAGAGGTTTGGTTTCTGCCCTGCCAAAGCGCCACGTTCAGAGGATTCCTCACCAAAGCATCTCTCCTTTCTCTTGAAAAACATACTCAAGGCCATGTTTTCGTTTCAAACAAAGAAACTGAAATGGGTTTTAGATAATTTATTCATTACAATCCACTTCATCTGTCAGGTTATATTAAACATGAAAGAGAAAAGTCCCCTTGCTTCATCAGACTGTCCTCCAGGGGCAGCGGTGCCAGGACAGGAGGCGGGGAGAGCGGCCCTTGGCTCCCAGGGGAAGCAGTGCACCTCGGAAGAAGCACCTCCCCATACCTGAGAAGACTCTGAGTGCACCTTCAGCCAAAAACGTCCAACTGTGTGTCGGAAGTCTCAGCCACAGTCACGCAGCCTCCTCCTGAGGGCTTTCCAGGAGAGCCGCCCGGGGCGGCGAGCTTCCTTCCGACCTCGTGCGTCACCCCGCGTCCCCTGTCCTGCGAAGGGGTTTGCACGTGGCCATTCTGCAAGGAGAGCACGTAGCCGAAGACACATCTTCTTTCCAAAGGGTGTTCTCTGAACACATCATCCACTAGCGGCAGGTGACAGCCCAGAAATGTCAGGTGTCGAAGAGCCGGGCTCCTGGACCAAGTGTGGCCATCAATGACTCCAGAGTGGGAGCCACAAGCAACACTCGGTCCCTCAAAATCCTCGAGGCTAAAGCCTCACTGGCTTTGTGGACCCTTCTTCTGCCTTTCCTTTATTATAGTTAAATAGCCATTTACTCCACGAGTAATTCTAAATAAATATTATTAAATAATAGAATTTATTGGTTTTGAAAACCGCATTCTCTATCAAATAGTGACATTCTTGTTCTCATTCTTCTTTAGTATACAGTTCGTTACTGAAATCGTTGAAAGATGGAGCAGAGGTTTTTAAGTGCAAAGTTATAAAAGCATATACCTGTAATTTTAAAGAGCAACGTTTGTGCCAGATCCTATTTATCATTTGCTGTAAGTCTTACTTTATCCATATTGAGAGTACAGCAGGGTCCAAAAAAAAAAAAAGCTGTTAACTTTATTGTAAACTTGACTTTTCTTTTCTGAGGATTTCTGGGACTTGAGGTTTGTTTGCAAGAGTTGAAGGAAGACCATCAGTAAGAGTCTATTTCTTCAGGAGAAGTGCTGGAAAACTTGGGACTATTTTTTTTTTTATAAGAGCTTCAAAATTAAAAAAAATATATGATTCCCCTGGGTAAGAGATAAGACCCTAACTGATTTCTCCGATGTCTTATCCTATTTGAGAACGGGATTTATAGAGCAGAAGTTCTCAAACCCGCAGGCATCAGCATGGCGGGGGGTGGGGGTGGGGGGGCAGTTAAACGCAGACCTCGGGGCCCCTCCCCTGGTGGGTTTCTGTCATCCTGGGCGGGGTCAAACCACCTGCATTTCTCCTAAGTTCCGAGACCTTGCTGCTGCCGCTGGTGTGGGACCCGCCTGAGGGTCCCCGGCATGGGCGGGGGAGGGTGCAGGACAGACTCAGGACACCGGCTCCTCAGCTCCAGCACCAACTGCATGCCTCATGCTTTATGAAGAACACTTCCCAAATGCCTTTTTTCCATTTATGATTTAACAGTTTACATATACTGATCAGGAAACAGTCTGCTGGTAAGATAATTTTTAAAGAAAAATATCCACTCTTCCACAAGTCAACCTGTAAGACTTTTAACTACGAATTCAAAGTCTCTGATACAGGGCTACTCAGGTTTTCTATTTCACTCTGGGTCACTCTGGGCAAGCTGTATGTTTTAAGGCATTTCCCATCTAATTTGTTAAATTTATTGGTATAAAATATTAATCTGTCCTCCTCTTTTCTACGTACATCTACAGGATACGTGGTGATGTCCGCTTTCTTTCCAAATGTGGACCCTGTCTTTTCTTTTCCTCTTGATCTATCCAGCTAGAAACTCATCAGCTTAGAAAAATAATGTTAGCAGGTCAGCTCTCTACTGCCTGTGCTCTGTCACTGAGTTGTGCTCTTTGTTACCTCTCTCTTTCTACTTGCTTTGAGCTTAGTGGGCCCATCATTTCCTAGTTTCTTAGGGTAGAAACTGAGATTTTTAATTTCAAACCTTTATGCCTTTCTGTATAAAGATTTAAGGGTATACCTCTCCAAGCAAGCACTGCATTAACTGCATCCACAAATTTTGGCAAGTCCTAAGTATTCTCATTGTTTAGTCTGAATTATCTTTACTTTCCTTTGTGATACCTTTCTTCACACATGTTATTCGATTTTCAAATATCTGAGGATTTTCCAGATATCCTACAATTCCAAATTCTGTGGTCGGAGAATGTAGTCTATATGCTGCTCCTCCAAGACCTTACGGAGACGTGTGTGTGTGTGTGTCCCGCCCAGGGCCCATCTCGGGGACGCCCCGCCCGTGCCGGAGGACGTGTGTGTGTGTGTGTGTGTGTGTGTGTGTGTGTGTGAGAGAGAGACCCCCCCCCCAGGGCCCATCTCGGGGAACGCCCCGCCCATGCCAGAGGACGTGTGTGTGTGTGTGTGTGTGTGTGTGTGTGAGAGACCCGCCCGGGACCCATCTCGGGGGACGCCCCGCCCGTGCCAGAGGACGTGTGTGCGTGTGTGTGTGTGTGTGTGTGTGTGTGTGTGTGAAAGACCTGCCCGGGGCCCATGGGGGGGGATGCCCCGCCCATGCCGGAGGATGTGTGTGTGTGTGTGTGTGTGTGTGTGTGTGTGACCCGCCTGGGGCCCATCTCAGGGATACCCCGCCCATGCTGGAGGACGTGTGTGTGTGTGTGTGTGTGTGTGTGTGTGTGTGTGTGAGAGAGACCCGCCTGGGGCCCATCTCAGGGATGCCCCACCCCTGCCGGAGGACGTGTGTGTGTGTGTGTGTGTGTGTGTGTGTGTGTGTGTGACCCGCCCGGGGCCCATCTCGGGGACGCCCCACCCGTGCCGGAGGACGTACGTGTGTGTGTGTGTGTGTGTGTGTGTGTGTGTGTGACCCGCCAGGGGCCCATCTCGGGGGACACCCCGCCCATGCCAGAGGGCGTGCACCTCCTGCCGTGGCCGGGTGAGTTTCGTGTTCACTGTGCAGAGCGGCCGATGGCACTGTTCCAATCTTTTTCAGTAGTAACTGATCTCTTTCTAACTAGAAAAAAACATACTATGTCTGGAGGTCTTTTTGTGAGGAAGTTTCTAATTATCAGTCTTATCTGTAATTCAGTTTTAACCTACTGATTATGGACGGACGGTCCTTCAACACCCCCGCCAGGATTATAGATTTGTTGCTTCCTCTCTGGTTCCCGCACCCTGGGCAGTCCTGCTCTGTGTGCGTTGAACTCTCCCACCAGGTATATACACACTCAGGGCGGGCTACCCGACCATGTGTCATCATGAAATGTTCCTCTTCACCTCTGGCAACACTCGTGTCTCAAAGTTCATTTCCTGATTAGTAACAGGGCCACCCTCGCTCTCTTACACCTAGTACCTGCATGATACAGCTGTCGTGTCCAACCTGTGTCCCTGTATTTACAGTACATCCCTGCAGCTGGCATGAAGTCCTATCTTGCTTTCAGTCCGGTCTGATGAAAACTTTTGAAAAACAAATTAACTTAGAACGTGGGACATTCTGGAGAATAACTGGTCTGGATTCATCAGAAAGTCAACGCACACTGTTGAGTGAATGAAAACGCAAGTCACAGACAGGGAGGGAGGATTTACAGAACACACATCTGATAAAGGACTTGTATCCAAAATATAGAAAGAATTCCAAAAAGTGAGTAAGAAAACAACCCTATTTAAAAGTGGGCAGAACAGGGGCACCAGGGTGGCTCAGCTGCCTGAGCATCTGACTCTTGATCTCAGCTCAGGTCTTCATCTTGGGGTTGTGATTTAGGCCGCACATGGGGCTCCATGGCCTGGAGCTTACTTAAAAAGTTGGTAAAGATATGGACACCCCACCAAAGAAGGTATACAGATGGCAATAAGCAGATGAAAAGACACTCCACACCATGTCATTAAGGAATGGAAAACGAAAACCACGAGACACCACTGTGCGCGTAATTAGAAGAGCTACACTCCAGAACACCGGCAACGAGCGCTCAGCAGGACGGGGGCCAGGGGGTCTCGTCACTGCCGCCAGGAAGGCGAACCGACGCAGCCCCTTTGGAGGGCAGTTTGGCAGCTGCTCAGAAAGCTAAACATACCATTTGATGTAGCAATGCACTCCTAGGTATGTACCCAAATTAGTAAAAACCTTATGTCTACCCAAAAACCTGCATTCACAATAGCCAAAAAACCCCAGAAGCAACCAAGCTGTTCTTCAATAGGGGTCCATCCAGGCAGGGAAATGTTACTCCGTGGTTAAAAGAGGGAGCCATCAAGACACAAAAACACGTGGAACAACCTTAAATGCGTACTCCCAGCTGAAAAAAGCCAGTCTGAGAAGACCACAGACTATGATCCCAGCTAACTGGTGCTCTGGAAAAGGTACAACGGTGAGTGTCCGCAGCTACTGTTGGGGGGGGGGGCGGTCGGCTTGGAGGCTGGCGGGATGAAGGGCACTCAAACTGTCCTGTATGACACGGTAATGGCAGACTCAAGACATCATTCATCTGGCAAAACCCACAGAGCGTGCAGCTCAAGAGAGGGTCCGCATGGAGCTAATGACACTGGGTCAGTGCGGATCATGAACTGCAGCGAGCGCCCACGCCAACACCAGCGAGGACGGGGGAGGCACAGAGTGCATGGTGCAATGCTTCTACAAAACTAACACTGCTCAAAATCTAAACTCTATTAGTAATAATAATTTTTTAAAAGACCGATGTGTAGGAGCTCCTGGGTGGCTTAGTCAGTTAAGCATCCGACTCTTGATTTCAGCTCAGGTCATGATCTCACCAAGGTTGTGAGATCAAGCCCTGTGTCAGACTCCGTCCATGCTTAGCCCAGAGTCTGCCTGGGATTCTTTCCTTCTTCCTCTCCCTCCCCGTCTGCCCCTCCCCCCACTCACACTCTCTCAAAAATAAATAAATTCTTTAAATAAAAATTTAAAAAATAAGGGGTGCCTGTGTGGCACAATCAGTTACCATGCCCGGCTCTTGGTTTGGACTCAGGTCATGATCTCATGGTCTTGCGATCGAGCCCCATGTCAGGCTCCGCTCCCTCTGCCCCGCCCCTTCCTGCCACACACACGCGCTTGCACTCTCTAATTTTCTTCAATAAAAATTTTTAAAAAGACCGACGTGTACCTACAGTAACTCACTACAAAAAGATAATTAGATAATATCACTTAAAAAAATGTTAACATTGTACTGTATGATAACATAATACAATAAATAATTATTATAAAAAAATGTTAACATCAATAATGGAAAAAAGGCAGAGACTGATCTATATTCACAGACACCAAAAACGATGATGACAAGTGCAGTGTGCAAACCTGGACTGGATCCTGGGCCTGCAGAGAATCGACAAAAACTGCTTATGGGAACACAGTTTCGACAGGCGGGAAAGCGTATGAGCCCTACGGCAAATGACACTACAGAACCGATGTCCCACTTCTTGAACAATATTCTATTTTATAACCTACCAAAGAGTCCACTAAAACGAAAGAAGCGTGTACAGATAAATTATGAGCAACGATAAGAGCAAAACTAGTAAACATAAAATAAATGTACAAAAATCAACTGCCTTTCCATACAGCTTGGTAAAAACTTAAAAAAATATAATATTATAGTACACATTTATAACAACACCAAAAATATGACCCAGGAACATATCTAACAAATGGTGCAAACTTCTGTGAAATTACAAAATACTATGATACTTAAAAAGAGCATAGTTTGGTCGACTCATCACTGTAAAGATGCTGAGTCTCCCCACCATTAATCAACTGACTGACAAGTTGATTCACTAGTTTAGGGAGATCTAAGGACCAAAAACAGCCAAGAAGAACTGTAGAAGAACAAAGGGGGGAATCTGCTTCCCTAAACACCAAGAATCACTGGAAACCTACACTCGTTCGTTTCCCGACACAGAGGCAGACCCATAGGACAGAGCGCTCAGAAACATGCCCACACACTGTGGAAACTGACTTTGCTCCAAGTTGGCATTAAACAGTAATGGAACAGGTAGCTATCCATTGGAGGGGGAACAACAAACAGAGTATGACCCCCACCTAACGGGATGTTCGAAACCTGTTTCAGGTAGATTAAGGACCTACATGTAATGGACAGGAATACAACCTTTTTGTAAGAACATACAGTGCGATACTTCTGCAGCCTTGATAAGTGAGGACTTCTTAAAGAAGACACAAAATGTCCGCACCATAAAGGAAGACTGACCAAGATGACCACGTGAAAATAAAGAACTGCTGTCCAGGAGGGGACACCATTCAGGGAGCAGAAGCAAACCAACCATCCAAGCCATAAATTCAGAGAGGACACCCGCAATTCATAAAAATGATAAAGGGGTGCTGTCCAGAATACGAAGAATTCTTCCGAATCAATGAGAAGATGACACACCAACCCAAGTGAAACATGGACAGGAGCGTGTACTTCAAGAAGAGGAAGCTCCACGGCCAAGAACGGGTCAGAAGGCGGTCAACGTCACAGCCCAGGGGAGACCCGCTTAGCCCCCACACTGTGCAGAAAAACCAAGTCCTGACCACAGTCCTGAGGAGGAAGATGGGCAGTTTCGGAAACAACGGGAACCACTCAGACGTCTGCCTGCACAGAAGGTGCCGAGCAGGTCCTAGGATGTCCCCACACCTGGCACCAAAGCAGCAGGGACGGATCTTCAGAGAGTAACACGGAGAGGGAGAAGCAGGCCCAGAAGGCTCCCAATCTCGTCAACCGGAAAAATCACCCAAACCCCAACACGCCTGGACAGCCACACAAAAGTGGGGGTGCTGTAAAGGAAGGCAACGTAGTGATAAACTCGAAATCCGAGTGCCGGTGACCCTGGTGGGGAGGAGGGCGACTGCACCACGGGAGGGGCACAGGGGCTGCAAAAGCGCGTTTTCTCACCTGGCCGGCAGTCACGTGGAGCTGAATACTGCACACCTCCAGGTACCGCCTCTCACACTGTGTATACTGAGAGCACGTGGCCACAGCTCTGAGGGACCCACGTGCCCACACCATAGGGTAGGGGCGGAACTCGCCATTCCTGGTCAGAAAGATGGCAGGAGGGTATCGCTGAGCCCTCACTTTCACCCACCGTCCTTAGTTAGGGAGCTGCAGGAGGCCGGCAGCACGGCCTTGGGGAGAGCAGGGCCGAAGCTGCATGTGCAGGTGGCCTGGTGTGAGCTCCTTGGAATCTGTGCACCATTTTCTTTCCGAAGGAAACCATTGATTCTCAAAGGAACTCTAACTGAACTGAGGAACCTGGTCACTGTGCGACCCACACGGCAGAAGCACAGGCAAATCCTGCCTGAGGTGGGAAGAGTGCACGTGGCACCCCACCGCGGGCACCCCACCATGGCCTCAGATGGTTGCTCCCCGGCCATCCTCTTCGTGCCTGTCCCAGCCCTCATTGCTGAGACAGGGATGATCCCACAGCTCCCCGCCACGCGGCTGGCCCACGGCGCCGGTCCGGCCTCACTGTGTCTGGCTCTGTGGAAGCGGAGTGACCAGCCACGGAGCCGTGGGCTAACGGGACCGTGGCCAACCACCCACACTTACTGGTTGTTGGGCAGCAAGAGAGACGGGCTGGGTTCACACGAACCCCTGACGGTGCTCCTACCTTGTTGAAGACCCAGATCTCCCCATTCACGGTGGGCCTGGGCACCCCGTGGCCGTTGTAGTGGAAGAGGACCCGCTCCTCCTTGGCATTGCGGCGCAAGGACGTGCACAGCTTCTTCACTTCGTCCACGGTTGGGTCGAGGCTCTGCTTGTACCGGGCCTGTTGTGGGACAAGAGATGGGGAAACTCACCGTGGATTCAGGGGAATACCCGGGTACACGCCCCCTTCCTTACACTGAGAGCGTTGAACAGCTGCGTGACCCTGGACAAGTGACCCCGAGCTTCTCCACCTGTAAACCTGGGATGATGACTCCTTCGGAAGAGGCTTTGGAACTGCATCCCCCCAACAAATATTCCTGGGGAACCACGTAAAGATCACGTGAGATGAATGAGTGAAGCCTGCCGCACGGCCACACCGAGCGACAGGTACAGCCACGGTGAAAACCAAAGTATTTCTCAGAAACACTGAAGTCTTCTGAGAAAAAACATCTGGACCGTGGAAGAGATAATCTGCTTAAATGCGGGAAGCTGCAGGCCGCCACGGCAACAGCAGCACAGAGAGAAAGCGCCAGACAGAGGAAGGCAGCTGCACGCGCCCTCACCCTCACCACGCTGGCCCTGCTGAGCCCCCACCGGCTCTTGCCTGGACTCTCGCTGATAAATGGAAGGAATTCACTGAATGAGCAGGACCTAAACTTAACTCACGGACATCGACAGCGTGAACACACAGCAACAGTAAGCGGCTGGAGGACGTTAACATAAGGAGCGCCGATTCTAAAGCAACGAAGATGATTAAGAGCACAGACGTGAACGTGACATGAAATGTAAAAAACCCAGAAAAGGAAACTTTTAAAAATTCTTCTGGAAAATGCGAAGGAGACTTGAAACATGGAAAAATGTGCCCGCTCAGGTACACGCGTCAACATTCTTTTTTTAAGTAAGCTCTACGCCCGACGTGGCGCCCGGACTCACGACCCCAAGCCCAGGGGTGGAACCAGGGCGGCCCCGGCACCAACATTCCTAAGAGGTCTGTTCTGCCGGAGGTAACCGGCAGACCCGACGTGCTCCCCATAAATGTAAGTCTGTGCTCTCTGACGCACCGGCACAGCTGCCACAAGTTCACATGGACACAGCCTCGCGCAAGGGCTGGGACACACTGAACAAGGAACACCACGAGGGCCCAGCCCTCCCGCACCCCCACACCTCCTCCGGGACCTGTCTCATTGAAGCGGGGAGGTCCAGGGGCGCGGGGGGCTCCCCCACAAAGTCTACAGTTAGACCCAAACACACATTTCTGGGCTTTCTGATTTTATTTCATCAAAACCTGTTCTGACTTCCAGCTGATCTGAGCATGGAGGGCAGGCGCGTGTGGAGGGGAGGCTCCTGGGTGGGGGGCACGTGGGGCTCATCAGAGGAGTCTATGTTCATTTCAGTGGTAGGTTCCCAGGAAAAAATAGCTGGAAAAGTAAGCCTATAGTCATACAGGATGACGGAGCAGAACTGATGCGTACAGAAGCACTAAAGCCACACCAGGACGTTAATAAAAATGCCCCAAACTGATAAATCAACAAAAAGCAGCATCGACACATTCTGTTAAAATACAGCCATATCTACTAGAAAAACACAGCTAAAAGGGTTTGCCTCTAGGTGGGGACTATGTTCTGATTTAAAAATAATGTAATGTTTATTACCTAAATGAACTTTTAAAACTTTCTTTAAAAAGCTAGATAAAAACTAAACGCAATGCCATGATGTCACTGGAAGAAAGCAGTGGTAAGAGCAAGGAGCGTGTGCAGCAGCCGGGCCGTGCCGGGGCCCTCAGAGCCTGCACAGGGCCCAGTGTCCGCACTGGCTGCTGAGCAGAGGCTGGCCCGGCAGACGAGCAGAGACGGAAAGCAGCTGGAAGGCCAGAGGGCCACACACTGCTTCCAGGGACAAAAGGCATCCTGACCTTTCAAAGGAAAACGTGGAGTCGGACGTGAAGAAAGCAGCAGGGAAACGGGGCCCATCGCACACAGGAGCAGCCTACAGTCCACTACTACACAAGCCTGTTGGTGACAGACGTTACCAGCGGACGTACGGATACGAAAGCTTTACGAGCATGAGATGCAAAAACTAGATTTTTCAGATTCCCCATGTTTTCTGCACCTGTAAGCAAACTAACCCAAGGGGAGCAACGCTGTCCTTCCGCAGGACAGTTTTAGAAGCCTGTGCTGAGGCGGCAGGTCTGGGTCTAGCAACGTGGTCTTCCCTCCCTGCGTCTTCTCCAAATGGGCCAGACGCTGCCTGTAAAAGGAGGTGCCGCACCGGAGGCTGGACAGCACGTGCACATGTATGTGAGGTGCCAAGGTCACTCTCACCGGCACGGCAGCGTGCATCCATCTGACGCTGACAGAGGCTGTGGGTCCCCCACGCGGGGGCTCTGAAGGTCCGGGTTGAAGCGGGTTCAGCACACGAGCGTGGCATCTCAACCACGTGTTGTGGAGGCACCGAGCTCTGGGGCACAGCTCCTCCCCGGACCCTCGGGCAGGACCACCTTCTCTTTCTCTGGCTGACACACAGCTTCGTTCTGTGTCCACGTGTGACCGAGTAAGTCCCACTGACACCGTGAGTCCGACGAAGGCAGACCCGGTTAACAGTTCGGGTGTGCCCTCAGCACTGGCTCTGTTTTCACATCCTTCCCACAGCTTCACCACGTGCTCGGTCCGGCAAACAGCTGCCGAGTGACGGACGACAACACTCAGTAATGAGACGAGGAAAAGGATGAGTCCTATCTGACGCTAAAGCGACACGAGTAACTCTCAGCGTCGTATGAGCGAGTGGCCCACAGACATCGCCGGGTGTGGGCAGCAGGCACTTACCTGCTCGTCTGGAGTCCCGCGGAGCAGACAGTGAGGAAAACAACACCTGCCAGCACTCCTGACTCCTCGCTGGCAAACCGTGTGTCTGTGCTCCGCGCGGGACCGAGCCAGGGCACGGAGTCCCAGCGCTCTGAACAGCTGAATTCTGGTGAACCCCATGAAACCAGGTGAGGGTGGCTGATAAATGACAATCTAGTACTGGGGCAGAGAGGGGACACACGTCCTCCAAAACCACACCGCACAAGCACGCCGTGAAACCAGGAAATGAGTTAGAAGAGAAGGCCCCAAGAGAAGGCCCAGATACCGGGGAGCCTCCTGGTTTCACGAACCCTTCTACACTGGCTTTCTTGCTCCTCAGGCACAGAAACCCCAACATACAGCGGTGAAGAGTCACTCACAGGCAAGGCACCCTGAAATACGCACGGGCCACACCATCTCCCAGGAGCAGCAGGCTGTCCACTCCGTGGGGCCTGCACTCACTTCACGGTCCCAGGCCACCGGGCACCTTTCGGACATGACAAGGCCCTCACTCCTGTGGCTCGCACACAGCTGTTCTCAGTTTGCCCTCCTTCGTGTGGCAAATGAACTGGGGTCTGCAAATCCCCAGCTCCAGGGAAGGACCGTCCACCTCCCTGCCGAGGTTAGTCCAGAGGGGCGTGTTGTTCATCCAAATCACACGCAAGGCCGCGGGCGGACATCCCTCAGACATCAGTAAAAGGGGAGAGCCATTACTGCTGACCTTGCCCCACCAAGGTCTTCTCCGGCGGGGTTGCAAAAAAATGATTTAGCCTCACTTTCCCACCTACTGCACAAAAAGGACCATTATGGACGAGCATGAAAGGCGCCACAGACATGAATAATATGCCTCCCGGGGTTTTATGGGAATTAATTAATATTTCTAAGGACTTTGAAATGAGAAGCACTAAATTAAATGTCACCACGCCATGTTCTGTTTGGCTTTGAAACTACGATGCCCGGATCCTGGCTCCACGGTGTAAGGGATGCGGCGGCGGAGGAAGCGCCGAGCCCCTTGGGGGACCCGTGACCGTTTTCGCGGCATAAGCAAAGACACAGCAGTCTCTCAAACACGGCCCGTGGTGCCCGGCACTCGGCTCCAAGCCCGAACCTCAAGAAGTGGTCAGGCACGTGTGTGGAACCTGTGCAGGAGGCAACAGGGGGAGACCAAGGCCGCTACTCGGCTGCATGAACGAAAGCGTGGCCCCCAAGGCTCCTGTCCTCATGACGGCCGCTGGCCCCTCGGTGACACCTGGCAACCTTCTGCATGAGGGAGGCCCGAGCAGGGCGGCTGCAGCCAGCTTCTGCGTCCCCTGGGCAGCTGTACTTCTCCTCAGGCTCCCTGTGCAAGGACAGATTCCAGGGGCCGGACAGCATGGTGGCCGCTCGTGGTCAGGTGGGGCTGCGCAGGAGGCCACTAGTGTGCCCGGGGCACAGGGAGCCGGGGGCTGTGCTCGAGGGTCTTCTCTCTGGGCAGACCCCATAGAGAGGAGGCCTGGGTGGCAGCGGCGCTGCCTTATGCTTCCCCGGGGTGTCGAGTGAAGACCACCGTCGCCTCGCCCAGCTGGGCCAGTGATCTCATTTCCACCCTTCCATCCTTCCTCAGCAATGGATGACATCTCCAGCTTAGACTCAAGAAGGGAAATGCCTCAGAGATTTTCTCAGGACCGTCCAGGAGGAATGAATGTAATGTTAGAATTTGGGCCAGTTTTGCCCCTGGTCTGGGGACTTGAAAACGTTTCACTCTCTGCCCTTTCCTAAGCAAGAAGGAAGGACTTCCAGGGAAATGCTGGCCAGAGAGGAAGGTCAGGTCTGCTCAAGGGATACCTGTCCTAGATGGTAGCCCCCGTAGGGAAAGCTCTGGGCTCTGGCAGTTCAGGGACTTTACACCCCTGCCCCTCAAAAAGCACTTACTGTTGTACAGCTCTTTGCATTCTATTTACACCACCTAGGCCAAGCCAGGGCAGATACCACCACCGCCACTGCCGTCACCATGATCACCACCATCCTACCATCATCCTCACCATGACTACCACCACCACCAACATCCTCACCTCTGACACCATCATCACCACCACCACCATCATCACCACCACCATCCTCACCCCTGACACCATCATCATCCTCACCACCACCATCCTCACCCCTGACACCATCATCACCACCACCACCATCCTCACCCCTGACGCCATCAACATCCTCACCACTCCATCACCACCACCACCACCACCTATCTCTTAGATACCACGACTTCTCCAGTAACCTGCCAGTCTTATTTTGCGTTATCCAAATCCATTCTTCAACACTCAGTATGTCTCACTTGCTGAAAACCCCTGGATGGCTTCCCACTGACCCACTGCAAGCTCTTTAGAATAGCCCGAGTCCCTACAAAACCCTGTCTCTACAGCCTCTGAGAGTCCATGCTCCAACCACAAGGAAGTATCTTTCAAGTCTATCTTCTTACCTACCTTCTAGCCCTCTGCCACACCCTCTTCCTACTTCATCCTCAATTCCTAGTCCCAATTCCAAGTCTTGCCTGGACATTTCCTCTTCCTTCTTCAAATATCAGGTAAACTGTCACTTCTCCAGAACTCACTCTCTGGTGGCCCCAGAAACTGAATTAGGTACCCCATGCCAAATGCTCCCATAGCTCGTCTAGCTCCCCAACTACAGCATTGACTCCATCGGCTCATTACCCATCTGGCGGCCCTCCCTCCACCTTCCTCCTGGCCTGACTAAAGTCCCGTGAAGGCAGGGATCGATTGCCCTGGTCACTATGGCTACTTTCGGCAAGTGCAATGCCTGGCACATAGTTGGCTCTCAGTAACTATCCGTGGATGAACAAATGATGGACCATTCAGACTTCCTTCTAGAGTTCGCAGCCCAGCGAGCCGCTTCAAAAAGAGCTGTTATACTGGAGTATTACAGTTTCTGTACTGTTTGATTAAGATTTCAAAAAATTCAGTTCTGCTGGGATGGAGTGCAGCGGTAAAGCAAGCAGTCCTGTGGCAGACGACTTCCTGCAGCTCAAACAAGCGGGCAGCGGACGCAGCTCACGTAGTGCAGGGAGACGCAGCTGACACTCGCTGCAAGCAGGCTCTCCTGGGTGGACAGGTAACCCTCCCATGGGCCCAGCCGTCTGTCTGGCGTGAAAAACCAGGAGCGCCGTCTGCGAGCAGAGACCGAAGGAAAGAAGATTTACTTTGTCACTGGCAAATGTATGTGTCTTTCAAGGTTTGTAACGGTGTGAAAAGTAATGAGAAGACATTTCGCGTCTCAGGACAGCTCCTTGGAGACGAGGGGACGGAGCCGCAGTAGCGCACCCGCCGGGCCCCCGGAGTCAGACTGCAAGGGGTCCTCCAGTGGCAAAGACTACAGGGAAAGGAGCACACAAACGTCAAATACTGACAGGGCAGAAAGAGCGGGGTGGGCGGCTGGCTGGTCGAGTCCCGCTCCTCCCCCTCGGCTGGAGGACCAGTGTGAGCAAGAGCAGGGCACCACGCACAGGCAGCCGTGTGCGCGGGCTGATGGCCCTCTGCGCGGATGAGGTCATGAACCTCTCCTTCTCAAGCCATTCCAACAGTCACTGCTGTTCCTAGACTGTCCTGTAGGGTCACCAGGTCTTCACGGCCAAGTGCTCTGAGGTTCCTGCCACCAGGCAGGTCTCCAGGGGCCCACGCGGCCCCTTGCTCTCCTGAGGGCCAATCCCGTGCCTCCTCCCTCAGACTGTTCAGACTTCTGTCCCCCCGCCTCTCCCTGGTCCAGCCTCCTCCCTCAAACCTCAGGCATGGCTGAGACTCAGGCTTGTCTCTCACTCTGCATGCTCGCCCTGGGCGGCACCTTGGAGCGCAAACCCACGATGCTATTCCTTGTCTTGCTCCACGTGGGCCCACCCCTCTGGGCTCCCTACCTTAATCTCTGGCATCTGCAATTCTGAGTCGCCCAGACCACACACCTCGAGTCCATCCGTCACTCTGCTCTCCCTCTAATGTGCTCTTCGTCCAGGGAGTCTCCAGGCCTGGCTCACGTGTGGCATGTCGCTCACACATGGCTGCCCCGCCTCTGCCTCCATCTGGAGTCAAATGCCCCCAAGTGTCCTCAGGCCTCCAGACCAGCCTCTCTTCAACTCTGTCCGGTCTGGTAGACCTTTCCTTTCCAACCACAAGATCAGGCCACTTGCCTTCTAAAAGCAAATCCTTGGTGGGGATGTCCACTGCCCCCAAGGAACACGGCCATGCCCAGGCATGGCACACAGCCCCCTCGAACACGCGCCCCCTACAGGCCCTCCGCAGGTCTGGTTATGCCGTGCCCCTTCATGATTTGGGACCTCTGCTCACATGCTCCCCTGCCTGGGCTGCCCTGTCTCCCTGACCAGGCCTCGCAAGCTCCTGCCTCCTGCCGCAGCTCCTTGCAGCTTTTGTTGGCCCACAGGGGCCATTTCTCAACTTCTCCACGTGAACGACACAGGATTGGGATCCTTCCATACAGATCTGCCTTTCCTTCCAGACAACAAGCTGGTGAGGACAGAACCCTCTCAAGTTCCCCGAGTCCTGATCTCTGGACGCACAGAAGTCACACAGGAAAAGCGTGGTGCATGAATTCATGGGTGTGTGTCTCAACGACACTGACTTTATTAACACATCGTTTCCCTAAAATTGACTGCAGTGGACCCCCACTATCCCAAGATAACCCTGCAGGGCCCAACCTGGACCTCAGAGCCAGTCTGTCAGCAGGAAGGCTGGTACGTAGTGTAAATTCAACGTCCCTATCTGTCTGCATATTTTTCTCTCTGTCACTGTTTCCACTGTTTCACAGTAAGATGCTATCTGTGTAATTTCTTCCTTATATTATTATAACATTGGGTTTTCCCCAAAATCCCTTAATTGAAAAAAAAAAAAAAAAGAAACAAACAAAAGCAAGCTACCACTTATCTTCCGAGTTTCAATGAACACCTGAATCCTTGAAGTATAAACAGGAGGCAAGACGCAGTGTGTCAGCCAATAACCCTCCCTGAGAGTCTATGCTGCCCTGAAAGACTCACTCCCGGGGCTCAAGCCGCTGGCGGACGTGGCGCTGGCTCCGAGCACCCACACGGACACAGCTGCCGTCTGCACCTGAAACGTAACCAGTATCTCTGCAAACTCAGCACCGAAAGACAGATCTTAGACTACTTAAAGCCATCTCACAAAAACCAAACCAAACAAAAACAAGGCAGCCAGAGCCCACGGCAGGGTGGAGAACAGAGTGGTCCTGAACACCGGCCCGGCCATGCAGGCAGCAGCCACGTCCTGTCCTTCTTGCCTGAGAGGTGCGCCCGGGCAAGCTGTGTCCTGGTCACCCACGTGGGCACAGCGGAGCTCATTTGTTTTTCAGAAGCAGAAAGGGTGAACTTCAGGAGAAGTCCAGAAACACAGAAATCACAGATCACTTTCCAGCTATGTCTAGTACCTTTTCATATTATTCTGGAGTTTCAGCCAACAGAAGCGGAATGCATAAGGTCATTCACTACGTTTCATTTACAACGACCTCTCAGGAGGAGCCGGCTCTGCGAGCGGCCACCCCGCCTGCACGGGTTGGCGCTCTAGTAAAGGGCTGTTCATCCTCACGCCTTGCTGCACTCCATCTGCACCCATAATCCCGGGCCCCCTTCTACGGCTCAGTACTAAATTATCTCGAAGACATATTTTTGGTCCTTCAAAGACTCCCTCCTCTTGGTTCACAAGGCACTGTCGACGCTCCAGCAGGCCCCGGACTAGCTCCCCCTGCTTCAGAGTTAGCTTAGCCGCCCACGCAAATATTTTCAGGTTTCCCATCCCGCACGCCCCACCAAGATCTGCCCAGGGCAGTGGCGTCTCTGATGAGGCTCCGACTGGCTTGCGACGAGTGCCTGCACTGCCTCGTGGCAGCCCCCCACTGAAGCAAGATCCAAGTCACTTTCAGGGGTGGACGGTGGGCTGCTCACTGTAACCGCCACAGCACACACCTGGAGAGGCTATAAGCAAGCCCAGTTTCAGTAAGGCCCCTCTGGGGAGTCTCCCCTCCCCCTCCCTCTGCACCCGGGTGGCAGCTCTGCCAGGGGTTCCTCACCCCTTGGGCACCGTCCCTGTTGGGCCCCCAGGCCATGCTGCTTGATGCTGGACAGGAGCTGCAGTGGGAGGGTCCACGTGCCCACCGGTGAGTCCCTCCCCTCTACTACAGTTAGGTCCCCGAGATGGAAGTCTTGGGATTCAGCCCCAGATCGGTGAGTTACCAGCCATTCAACCTGGGAAAGTTTAGGAACCAAACCAAAGCTCAACTCCCTCCTCCTAAAATAGCAAACACCATCCCGCCCTGTGCACCTCACAGGCTGGGAGGACGACATGAGCAAATGCACGGAGCAAGAAGAGGACGGCAGAGGTCGCACTCACGCTGCACACAGGACGCGCCAGCGACCGTCCTGAGCCCTCCCTTACATCCACTCACCTACCTGCACAAGCACTGCGCAAAGCAGGCGGCAGGAGCACCCCCGTTTTATAGACGGGGAGCTGAGACGCAAGGAGGCTCAGTGACCACCACGGGCACACAACCGGTGTGTAGGCAGGGTCCGTTTCTAAGCCAGAATCCACGGTTTTAGTACTCAGAACCCTCAGGACATCAGTGGAGACATGGGAGATTACCGGTGAGCTCTCTCACATACTCACAAACTGGGGACAAGCAGGAACCAGGAAGACACAGGGCTAGGTCTGGCCATCCCAGTGTGACGATCCTGTCCTGGTTGAACATGGCCTCTGGGCTCCAGCACAGCCCCAGCAGGGAATTCCGCCCATCTCGGGAGGATGGGAAACCTTAATGGAGCCTGAGAGCCTATCCTGACTGGGCGACAGAGCCAAGAACCACAAGCAGGCCAGCAAGGCTCTCAAGGAGCTACGGGAACACAGCAGCCAAAATCTCTCCCTGTTACTGATTTTTGTCAATTTCCATATAGCACATTAGCACTGAAAACACTGCTCCCACCTAACATTAATGCCAGACTACCTCCAAGCCAGATCAGCAACTGCTAGTTACCTAGAACACTTGGTATTTACAGAGCTGCCTGGTGGGGGGCAGGCAGGGAGACTGGGCCCCGGGGCCCCATAACACGGGCATCTGGGGGACACGGGGACACGGGCATCCCAGGTCTGCAGCCTGTCTGTACCACTGCTACAGCTGGCAGAGGGCTTCTGAAAACAGCCCTCACGCCACAGTAGGCCATGTCATCTCCAACAGTAACAAAATGAGTAAGGAAACAAATAAACATCGAGCGCTGAGATGCCTCACACTGAGTAGGAAATAGGTATTTGCTAAATGGCTGCCAGACCAGGCCAGCAAAGCAGTCTAGGGCCTTGCTCCCAGGCATGCCCATCACCTTGAACTGTGCTCAGATTCATCCAAAGAAACAGCCGCCACAGTGATTCAGGACACAGTGATAGCTGCCTGATGCTTTGACCACCCAAGTCCACTCTGAGCAAAGCCCCAAAGAGGGCTGCCTGCAGGCCCAGCAGCCGCCAGCAGGAGAGCCAGACTGGCAGCGTCCATCGTCCTCTGGCTACAGCTATAAACCCAAATCTTCAGCGGTCACAGAAGCATGCTTGCTGATCCCATTTATTTACTTTTCAAAGAAATTTCCCATTTCCTGGTAGGTGCCTGTGTTCATGATGATGCTCTCTGTCGGCACTAATCCGACTTCCGTGTGGAGCATCAGAAATCTGGGAGTGACGTGCGCAGCTGTGGGCTCCGCGGCTGCTCCCGGCTGCACCCCCACCCCCGGCCTCCGTGCTCCACGCTGGCAGAGTCCACATTCCAGGCTTGCGCTCGTCCACTCCACCCATGGTTTCAAGGATGCTACTTGGGACAGTTTCACCGGCCTTTGGCAAGATGCCCTGGCTCCTTCCCGTGGCTGCCCAACCATCCAGCTGGACTGTGGGGACAGCAGGGCGGCTGTGCAGCAAGGAATCATGAGGCCCTTCACACACTGCAAATGTGAACCGCGGCTCAAGGCCGAAGTCACTCCTCAGGTTTTCAACACACATCTTCCCAGTAAGAGCAGTTTTACATAAAACTTACAAAACCCTTGCCTCTCTTTGTTTTGTGTGTTATTCAGTAACAATCCTTCCTCCCTTCCTTAATATGTTAAAGACACAGGAGAAAACCACAAGAGCTGGTGGTCAAAAGCCAAAACCAGAAGCCAGAGCTTCTAGATGGGGTCTGAGTCCACTCCTGAAACAAAGGGGCTCACGTGGTCTCTGCAGAGACCTGAGAACATGCCGCCCGCGGCAGGGAGCGTTCTGCCTCCGGAGAAGTTTGGTGAGGTCCAGAAGCGGCCGTGGCGGACAGAAGGTGGGGAGGGGGCTCCTGGCACCTGACAGAAATGCCAGGGAAGCGGCTAAACATCCCACAACTATCCTCACAGCACGGGGGACACTATCGTCACAAAGATGACGTTTCTGGCCCAAAAGGTCAACAGTGCCTATTCGGGAAACCCTGCTTTCAAGGAAAAAATGAAGTTTTAATTCTAATGAGGACACGCTGGTTCTAATCTAATAAGGTGAAAAAAGCAAGGTGGAGAAAAATGTATATAGTATACTACTATTTTTCTAAGAAAGAAGCAAATAAACGTGTGTGTGTTCACATCCACACATGTACATACGCAGACGTCGTGAAAATGTTTACGTGGTTGCTAAGGAAGGGAGACACAGGATGAAGAGGACAGGACGGGGCGCCTGCGTGGCTCAGTCGGCTAAGGGTCCAACTCTTAATCTCAGCTCGGGTCATGATCGCAGGGTCGTGAGTTCAAGCCCCACACTGGTCTCCATGCTGGGTGTGGAGCCTACTTAAAAAAAAAAAAAAAAGACGAAGAAGAGGACAGGAATAGAAGCCAGACTCCTTTGAATATACCTTGTTTTGTGTCTTTGACTTGGGGTCCACTAAGTATTTTATGTAACTATAAAGCAAAAGTAAAATTTTTATAAAAGCAGGCCTTAAAAACCGTCAGTAAAACAAAACAAATGAACTTAACTGTGCATCCGGTTGGCTGTGCTACTGGACAGAGAGGGACTCCTCCATGTGACTTTAAAATAGGGTGACCTGATGCTCCCTCGATGACCCGACGCCAGAAAACTGCAAATACCTTGTGAACAGCTTTCAGTAAAAACACTGCTGCTAGTGTTGGTGTTGCTTTCTGAAAGTGCTGAGTGTGGTGTGGGATAAAAGAAATGACTAATCATGTTGATGCCCGTGAAAAATCCGAATGCTCAGTGAGGGAGAGAGCAGATACGGTTATAAGACCCATGGGATTAGGTGAAAACCTTGCAGCCCTGGAACTGAATCAGTAAGAGCTCATAATGCATTCTATCTTTAAACAGAAAAGCAGGGGGGGGAGAGAGAGGGTCTGAGTGTGAGCAGTGAGCACCCCTGGGGACCAGATTAAGCTCTCTCAATACCATCCCCACTGAAAGAAGCCAGGACTCCTCAGAGACGTGGCTCATCACAGGCCTAGAGCAGAAAATGGACAAAGTGAGTACGGAACATCCTGCCTGGTCATATCGGACAGGAAAGAAGCGATCAGAGACTCCTAGATCCGCATCGAAAAGATTCAGGAGCCACGTTTGAGAGGCCGCCACCGGCCCAAGATGAAACAACGTGCGAACCGACAGTTAACAGATGCAACAGGTAAGCTTTTACTGTGCGCTAAGACAAACACACGCCCCACACCGGCTACCTGTGGGAGAAGCCCACTCTGATTCTGAAATCTGCTAAATAAAAGAAAGTACGTATCGATACTGGCTCTCCTAGATGGGTTACACCTCGAGATACTAGGTAACTGGTGAGAAGTCGTTTTTCTTCACGGAGAGACACCCTAGTTAACAGACCAGGGGTGACAGAATTACGTCACCGCTGCGTTGCGATCTCTGACGGACAGATCGGTAATGAGCATCTATGGCTGCTAACCTCGCTGAAAGGACACAACCAGTCCTTATGTGCATCCTGGAGGGAGCACACACCACCACCCACAAAACACTGTGGCCCCGGGCACCCCTCCAATTTCACCGAATCTGCTGAAGCCGCTAGATTTACGTATCACGTAGAGGAGAGTCAAGGGCAGGCTGGCTTGCCTAGAGCAAGGTGGGGAGAAGCCATGGGCAAAATCTACCGCAAGGACTCCACAGGAGCACAGGGTCTGGTTTCTTCAACCAGGAAATCGCAGGAAGACACAGACCCATGGAGCAGGACGGGAGCACGTGACAGACTTTCGGGGTGTTCTATGGATTAACAAGGTAGGTCAACCCCCCACAAGGTATTCACCTTACTCGCATCCTGGTTCAAATGAACAAACTCTGCACGAGCATGTGTGTGAGCGTGTGTGAGCGTGTGTGAGCGTGTGCATGTGAACGTGTGTGTGAGCGTGTGCGTGAGCGTGTGTGAGCGTGTGCGTGAGCGCGCGTGTGCCTGTGTATCTTCTGAAGTCATGATTATCTTTCGAGATACACTGAAATATTTACAGATGGAATTATATGATGTCTGGAATTTGCTTTAAAATAAGCCAAGGGAGTGGGTGGGAGAGGGGAGTGGGTGGCGGCAGAGATGAAAGAAGACTGGGAACAGGGTGATAACTATCGAAGACAGATGATGGGTAGATGTGGGAATTTTCCGTAATAAAAAGTTAAAAAGCACACAAAAACAAATAAAGAGACAAAAACAAAGAGGCAAACAAGCAAACGGCATTTCAAAATGTTTCCATGGTTAAAACAAACTCCCCTAGAATCACTTACATACAACTTAATGGTGACGCCAAAATGGGCCATTTATGACTAAAATTTGTTTATATGAAGCATTTGTCCAAGGCTTGGCCAGGCACTTTAAGGAGGTGTCCAGACAGGGAAAATCTGAAGTGTGTCTTTAAACACAGGTAAGATATACGTACCAATAATCTGAAAGATTAACACATCTGGAAAAAATATGTTTCATGAATGTAACACATATTGATACACCTCAGAAAAACCTCAAGCCTGATACACGCAAGAAAGCATAATAATAACGAGAGATATATTCAGCTTACTCTTAACTAGGAAGCCTGTCTCCAGTCAAGTGTTTTGATTTCTCACTGCGGGTCACTGCCTTTTCACACCCCTAGCTAAAGTAAGGAGAGCCTTACTGTGCAGCCAGCTCCTCTGAATGAGGAACCTTCGGGGCTTCTAAAGCACGCTGACCACATGATCTTCCCTGAGCGCATGAGAAAAGCACTGACGGTCTGCACCAGAGGCCAGACTGGGCCAAGGAGGCCGCTGAGTCCTGCTCCACCTGCTCGCGGCTCGAGGCTCCAGCTCTGCCTTGGGGGAGACAGAAGGCGGGGGCAGAGCCCTGCTCCCGCTCCAGGCGCGTGTCTTCCCACCAGGCAGATCCATGGTTTCTATGAGTAAATAAATGATTTATCGAGCAGACCGAGAGATGCGTTCAACTTCTCTAAGAATAACACTGCCGTGGGGAACGCGGACGTCAACATGCTCACCTGCCCACCAGCCTCTGCTGCTTGGGAGCCACCGGAGCGTCGACCAGCCTCGCAAGGGGCTCCTGCTCGCACGTAAAGACTCCAGAATACGAAATAATCTGATAACAATTTCGAAACGTTTGAAGTAACATTTCTAAGCAAAGTCCGATCCAAATAAAAAATGCCCCTTTCTGGTACTTCACTATCTTGCAATCCCGCAGAACTGCTACAGGCCGGCCACCGTTTTGCATAAGAGGCCACCCCAGGGCCAGTCCCAGCCCTCAAGGTGCCACTGTGTCACCCACCAGAGCTCAAGGCCAGGGGGCAGAGGCTAGACCTCCGCACTCGGCACTGGTGGGCCCCAGGCAGGCTGCAGCCCGAGGGGGGCGAGGCCCCAGTCCGTTCTTGCCACTGCCCTGGAGATACATCTAGTCTCAGTAACAGAGAGAGCAAAACTAATTGTAAAAAAGGGGGTGTCTCCCATGCCTGTTGATCCCTCCCGCAGAGCTCACCCGGCAGCAAGCCTGACCAGACAGACTCACAGCAAGCCAGCGGAAGACTCGAAGGACAGTGTTCTTCTTGATAAAAAGAGAATGGCTACCTCTCCTTCTTTCTCTCTTTGAACACAACTCTAAGGATGTGACGCTTGGACATGCAGCAGCTATCCTGCCATCACGAGAGCAGACTCAAGAAAACAGAGAATCATCCAGAAGCCTAATGATACTAAAGTGTATACATAACCAGTCCTGGAACCATTTACCTTTAGACTTCATGATGAACTTGTAATTGTTGAGCTAGAGAAAAAGCACAGTAAGACAGCTGAGAGCAAGAACTCTGGGGCAGACAGAGCCCAGGTTATCCCAGGCTTGTGACCATGGCAGATCACTTCCCCACGCCCCTGCTCCTTCAACTTCAACTCCGTAAAACGGAGGGGCCAGAGGGAGTGCCCACCTCACAGTCTTTGTGCACACTGAATGGCTTCACAGAGAAAAGTGCTTAGAATAGTGCCCAGCACAAAGCACCCACCACGCAGCGGTAGTACCCAGCACAAAGCACCCGCCACGCAGCGGTTACTAGTACCGTCTAGCACATCTCCCAGTACTTGTCGCCAGAAGCAATCCCCAGCAACGCATGTCCTCCTCCCAGCCCGACACAGGCCCTCAGCCCTCCATACGAGCTCTGCCCTCGAGACCAGCATCCCCAGCCTCTCCTCCCAGGCACCTGCGCGGCACGCCACGCCTGCACGTCGCATCCTCCTAACTGCCCCGTCACGCATGCTTCTTCCGGGCTGAACACACCGACTCACGCCCTCAGCAGCCGCTTCACGTGAAACACATGTAAACGATCGAGTACGGTTGGCTACTTATACGTCAGTAAAATCCTAAAACATCTGCAATTTTCCATAAAATTGAAACTTTCAAATGGCCAATGTTTAGGACCAAAAGCATAACGAAGAATGGAAACCGTAAATCTGACCCACACACTCCTGGTCCAGCCAATCTGGCCAGTATGTATCGAACCCTATGCTTGAGCTCCGGGCACTGACGGGGCCCCAGGGTGGAGACGGGCTGCCAAGTCGGGGGGTGAGTGTGTGGGATCCAAAGCAAACAGCACAGAAGGCGAGGCCTCGGGAAGCCATGATGCGAAGCAAGGCGCACCTGGGAGGAGGCCGGGCCCTTCCAGGAAACCAGCTGCGGTGGACGCGGAGGGGCTGGAGATAGTGCACACCTCCCGTTTCTGAGCTTCCTAGAATTCACTGTTAACCTCTTACGCTGTGAGGCTCATCCTTCGTTCCAGTGAAGGGATGCCCTAAAACAAGAAACAGTCAGGACTTAGCCACACGAGCCACGGGGCCTCTCCTGACCACTGACAACTTTGTGGCTATGCTGTGGGGACTCATCTGCACAGTTCTCACAGAGGCACTGCTGTGTGGGCACGGGGGCCAGAGAGGAGGGTTGGGCCTACGGCCTGCCCGACACTGGACTGTGAGCCCCATGCGTGCTGATGCACTGTGCTTAGGGAAGACACAGACAGGCAGACCCACTCCCTGGGGACCGATGTGACAAAACAGCAGGGGGCCATCAGCTCTAACTAGAATTGATCCATTCAATATGCCATCTGACTTTAACCCTCACAGCCTCCACTTTTAAGGCTCCCGTTGAAACAAATCTCACTCAAGATTCAAAATAAAATACATCTAAGGGTCCAAAGTAGAATGGCCCAAGTCCAGACTGAAGCCGCTCAGGATCACACACCACGGGTCCTCTCGAGCATCCGATTCTGTAGAAGCCAGACATACCTCTGCTAGAGGACGGTGCTCGAGCCAGCAGCCTCATTAGCAGAGAATCGCGGTCCCCCGCCTCCCCGGGAGGAGCACTTTCCAGGAGACTGATTCACTGCAGAGAATCTGAATCATGCAAATGATTCTGGAAAGAAACCTGGGGAGTCGAATTTTTTCTCTTCGGTTCTTGATGTTACAGGAGCAGGAGGGCAGACCCACGCCGGGTGAGGTGGCCTGCGGGCTGTCTCCTGTCTGCCCCCAGGCACCGCTGTGGGAGCCTCGAGCCCAGGCACTAGTGCTCCGCGGCCACCACGCCACCCTCCAGCCACCTGGAGACACAGGATCTCAGAAAGAAGCCGCAGAGACAGCTCAGGCGACCTGACAGCACTCCGAGGTTTGACTCTTTCTAGGAAACCCTGATCAACAGTGTCCCGCCAACGTTCACCTCTCTCCTGGAGCAGGACGACCCTGCCCTACCCGTCCCCGAAGAGCACTGACTGGAGAGTCCTCCCACACGCAGAGAAGCGTGCTCCCTGCGGGTGACCTCATCCTGCTCTCCAGGACAACCCTGTTGGTCTACCTTCCCTCGCTAGAATGGATCCGGCGGCCAAAGGCAACAGGTGATTCACAGGGCAGACCAGCTGGCATTCGTCAAATGAAACATTATGGAAATAAAACATATTCTGTGAGAAAAATGAGCAAAAGACTTGAAAAATCCAAAGCCAAAGACTTGGAGATGGCCATTAAGGATATGAAACGGCTCAACTTCACTTAAAATAACAGATAAAACCAGCATCCCCCACCTACCAGGCCACACACAGTGGCAAATGTTAGCAAGCACCACCAGGCGCTCCACGGTCAGGCGCTTTCGCGTGTTGCCAGTGGGGACACAAAATGGTACGCAAGCCTCATGAGAGGGAACTGGCCAATAACCAAGAAAGGGCCACCCGGGCATTCATGCGACCAGGGACGCCATTACTAGGAATTCTCCTTGAAGATACATCCTTAACAGTACAAAACACATCCGAACAAGGATATTGGGCACAGCGTGGTCTGTGGTTACCACGTCACAAGCAATCTGACTGCGCTTGCAGGAGACTGGATAAAGTCCGGCGCGTCCACAAACTGGAGGTGACGCAGCTCTGAAAACCATCAGAAAGGTCCCAGCAACAGAGACGGCGTGATGGCCAGGATATACTATGACGTAGGAAAAAGACAAAGAAAGGAGTGTAAGTCCCTCTATGATACCTTTTGTGGACAAAAGAACAGGAAACAAGAAAATAAATGCAGATCTCCCCACTTAAAAAAGAGCCATAAGAAAGATAAGCCTGAAGTTGGAATCCGGCGCCCACGGCAGGCGGACGGACCGCGGTGGGCACGTGACACCACACGAGGCCCCACTTTTCATATAGTTCTGACTTGGAGAATTATGTTCATATCTTACACACTCAAAAAATAAAATAAAAAATACCAAGATGAGGGAGCCCCAGCAGGGAGTACAAACAAAAACAAATGAACTCAATGTCCTGCCAAAGCCCATCGGAAGGCGCTGCAGGACAGAAAGAATCAGCCCAGCGCATTCTGGACACAGAGTTCTGAGGGCAGGCCCTTGCGCACAAACCCCGAGGTCGGGTTGGAGAGCTTGCTCTTCCCGACTCAGGCGGCAACGCTGACACCACTTCCTCTGCGCTGGGGTCATGGGGCTGGGGGCACTGAGCCCACGACAGCCTGGGCCCTGGCTCCCAAGGGCTCGCCAGGGAAGCACAACGCAAGCCTGCTACATCTCGTTGTGCCAGGCAGCAAGGAAGGGCACGTGCGCGACACGGGAGCACGCTGCAAGGGCCAGCAGCAGCCAGATCCGGGGCAAACGGAGCCTCAGACACCAACCAGAGCAGAGTGTTCTCAGAACCAAGGAAGAGCTGTTTGCTCTGTGTTGGCCTGAAAGAACGAACGAATGCATGAATGAATGAATGGGGGTGAAAAGAAAGCTTTCCTCACAGTAGAACCCCAACAAATATAGAAGGAAGGACGGAATTAGAAAATCTGCATTTGGCAACCATCACAGCAACGACCAACTCGGGGAAGAACGATCATTGGAAGCAAAGCCAGCACAAGGAACAGGGTATTTACACAGCCTCCAAGGATTCCCCACAGTGACTTCCTACTTACAAAGGGAAAAATCATAACTAGACACCGAAGGAACTGCAGACACTGTCTTCATCAGGTGGTCGAACCTCACGTCAGCAACAATGGGACGAGGGACGGCAGGCGCCTCATGCAGGTGCCTGAGGGCAAGACCACCCCTGCTGCGCCCCTCCCGCCACCAACGCTCAGCCCAGCGCTAACCCTGGAAAAGCCACAGGAAAACGTGGACGGAGCGGCAAGACCAGAGTGCCCAGGGCATGAGAGAACGACGGGAGAAGAGTGAGCAGCAACAGCGGCCGTGCGCAACCCTGGGCTGGAGCCCAGACAGGGCAGACGGGGCCGGCGGGGATTCGGGACGTTCCTGGAACAGCCGGAGAGGTCTGATTATGAAACAAGTAGATCACAGTCCTGAACCACTGTTACATCCCCCAATTTTGATAAATGCACAGTGATTATGTAAGAGAAAGTCCTAGTTCTGGAAAACTACACACTGAAGTATTTACGGATAACGTGATGCTTGCAAATTACTTTCAAATGGTTCAGGGGAAAAAATATATACACACATGTATATATCTATAGGAGCATGAAAGATAAAACAGGTCACTCCGACGGTTCAAAGCCCCGTTCCTTTCCTCCCAGTGCCACAACAGAAATAAGCTTTTCCACCCTGGAGTGTCTGGTAGACAGCAGGTGGGCAATAATGTTTGTTTATGTGTGAATAATAAATATACATGGACAAACAGTACCCATTTGCTTCCAGAGAAAATGTGCATTTTCCCGCAGGGCGTCCCTGTGCTTCAGTGCGGTGCTCCCTCCTGGTGGTGGGAGGGCTGGGGCCATTCACGGTGAGAGCCCCACGAGCAGAACCCACAGCACCTGGCGAAGAAGCGGGCATGGGAGAGGGCAGAGCAGCCGAGAGTGAGCCCAGGGGTCCGGGTCCCTCTGGATTCTGGCTCCTCACCCGTGCTAACCACAATGGGGTAAGTCAGCGGCCTCAGAAGTCAGCCTACCCGAAACACCCGCAGGGGCCTGACCATCCCCCGCAGTCACAGGTGTGAAGGCAACACGCCCAGGGGACCAGCGAGCAATGTCCAGAGAGAGAGTCACAGGTCTACAACAAGAACACACACGTATCCAATACTCTGTCTCCTTCCTAAGTCTCGAAGGAACCGCCGGCTTTGTCGGTGTGGAGGAGGCGCTGGCGCGAAAGCCGGGCTCCCGGCAGCCGCGCAGCCACATTCGCGAACCGCGCCTACAGGTGAGAAGCAAGGCCCCGGCACATCCGTGGGCGTGAGGTTTCTGCGGCTGCTCTAACAAATTCCCACGCGCTTGGTGGTTTAAATACCATAAGTTCATTCTCTCACAGCCGTGGGGCCCGGAGACTCAACCCCGCATGTCGGCAGGGCCACACGCCCTGAGGCTCTGGGCACGAACCCGCTCTCTGCCTCTGCCAGCGGCTGGTGGCGGACGGCGTGCCCCCGCATCCCCTGGCCTGCGGCCGGCTCACTCCCAGGTCTGCCTCCGTGTTCACACGCCCGCTCTGCTGGGCCTGTCGCAAGGCCCCGCCTCTCTCTCCTAAGGGTACGTGTGACTTCCTGTAGGGCCACCCAGGGGGCCAGAACGAGCGCTTCCCCTCAAGGCCCTTAACCCAATCCCGACTCTGCAATCCCGACTCTGCCACGTAAAGTAACATGTACTATTTTGCCACAAAAAGTAACGTTCGCAGGTTCTGGGCATTAGGACGTGGATAAAAACCAGCCCACCACGGGGCGCCTGGGGGGCGCAGTCGTTAAGCGTCTGCCTTCGGCTCAGGGCGTGATCCCGGCGTTCTGGGATCGAGTCCCACATCAGGCTCCTCCGCTAGGAGCCTGCTTCTTCCTCTCCCACTCCCCCTGCTTGTGTTCCCTCTCTGGCTGGCTATCTCTCTGTCAAATGAATAAATAAAATCTTAAAAAAAAAAAAAAATACCAGCCCACCACGTATTTTAAATGATCGCTGGAATTACAGCACACCAGCTACAGGAAGATCCCACCCCATTTACCAGTATGTTAACGCACCGACATAATTGCATTCACACAAATTCATTCATCATTGTTCATACGCCAGGAAAGAAGATCATAACTACGAGCCATGTTTTCTTTATTATCTTACTATTTGGCCAAGTGTTTCATGAAAACGAGCCAACGAAGTCTAACCACATAGACTACGTACCGGCTCCGGCGCAGCAGTGTGAGGCACCGAACCCAGTCTGCGCTGGGCAGCGCCGAGCCCGCAGCCCCGGACAGAGAAGCGGCCTCCGCGCGAGCACGCACTCGGTCCGGCCTTTCGTCTGACACAACTCTCACGGGCGCTCCTTCCCCAGGAAGGCGTGGACCTGAGTCAGAACACGAAGGCCGTCACCCCACGGCCAGCGTTTAGAGGCAGGGTTATGGGATGAGATCACCCGACCCTGCACAGAGCACAGGCCGGCGCCACGAAGACCTGCCCCGAGCGCCGCCCCCTCGGGGCCACACGCGCCCCTGCATCGCGAGCAGGGCCGGCGGCATCGGCATCCAGCCAGGAATGCCGCTCCCTCCGTTACTCTCCCGAGTTCGCTGGGTCTGAACAGGAAATCAGGAGAAAACCACCCTTGTCACCCCATTCCCTGAGTCTAGGAGGGGCTCACCCACGTGAGACACAGCAGGAGCGCCGCCGCTCTCCCCACACAGGTGTGACGCGGGACTTCAGAGCCAAGACCATTTCCAGGGGAACCGAGTTGTCCCTACATCACCAATGAAAGCCCTGGAGGGCGACACACACTGTGAACCATTTCTCTCACTGACTGAATAGTTCAGCCAACAAATATCTGTGGAGCTCCTACTACCTGACAGACACTGCTGTATTTTAGGGCAAGAGCGCCATCCAGTTCTGCTCTGGATCGCAGGGTCAGATCCGCCTACAGATGCTGCTCGGGCTTCCGAGCTGTGCCCAGCACTGGGCCGGCAAGGGCAGACAGGCGACAAGGGCAGACGGTCAGAGGAGCGCATGTGTCTTGTACCAAGTGGTGAGCCGGGACCCGCGTCCGCTGGGCCCACCGTTCACCACAGGGAGCTCCGTCTGGAAGAATCACGGCACTTTAAACCGCTTCTCATGAGGGAAAAGTCAGGGGCCCCCGTGCAGTCAGGACAGGGAACCGAGACCGAGCCTCGGGAAAGGACGGGCATTCCCTGGAGAGGGAGACAGGGGACTGAGAAACAGGGCTGGAAGACAAGGCTGTGAACTCAACTCAGAAGCACCCACCCTGGAGGGGCAGGGGCGTCCCGCAGCAGCGCCCCTGGAAGGAGAACGTCGCAGGTGAGACCCGCTGAGCTCCGCGGGGTCCGGCTTCTGGCCTGGAAGCAGACAGCTGGGCGCGCACAAGCTGCAGGCACGTGATGGGTGCAGCACAGGGACAGCCAGGTGCCTGTGCCCCTTCCTGGCGGCTGGGAGCCACACCGAGAATAACTGGAGGCCTTTAACTCCAGGACGGTGACCATTTTACCTCCTGGTCTCTGGAGTTTGGGGAAAACCACAGCTTTGTCCCTCCCAGTCCCCGCAGCCTCGGAGCTAACCGCCTCTCCCACACGCTGGAAGAGACCATTGCAGAAGGGAGGAAAGGGGAGGGCCTGCTGCGTCGTGTTGAGCTCTAAGCTTTACTCTTCAACACTCGGCCTTTTTCAAAACAGGACTTAAGTCAATTCATAAGTTATTTCACCACAGCAAAAATTAATAACTTGCAGACTCAAAAATTAGGCTAAGAGAAACAAAAGGGAGAAGAAATGAGAGAAATCCTTAATTGTAAATGCATTTAGTGAGTTTATAAAGGAATCTTAATACTCCTCAGCCCTAAACTGAGGGAAAAGGAAACAGAAACTTATGATAACATCGTTAACCACTCCCACTCCCCTCCCAAATCTTAACTCAGGTAAAAAAATAAATAAATCAAGGCAGGAAAATCGGGATGCTGGGTGATGTGCAGCTCCTGGTGCTGGGCCTCGGGCAGGCCTGTGACTCTTCCTGCCGGAAATGTGTCCCCACAGCTGTCTTCCCTATCGTTAATTCAGGAGACCTCCAACCTCACCCAGGGGAAGAGGACAGAGGGACAATGAGGAGAGAGAGCAGAGCCAGTTCTCAGGAAGTGAGAGAGGAGTGTGCTGGGGGATGAATAAAGCCAGTGCTGGAGAGAAGCAATAACGAGAAGTCGCCCCAGCAGAGCGGCCCTAAAACCACCAAGTGCGGGCACGGGCGCAGACCGCAGCAAGGACACACGCGCAGAACACGCGTCCGGAAGACTCCGATCCGTCCAGAGCAGGAGCCACGGAACCTCGTGATGCCGGGAGTCCACGGTGACTCAAACCTATCACTGCAGACTCCCAGCCCATTACTCCTTCCATCCTCTTCTGGCATTTTTAAGTGTCCGTATCTTGAGTTAGAGAACGTGAATGGCTGTCTGCGATGTGTCAGATGTTGTGCAAAGCACAGCTGTAAGTGGACGGGATTCTTGCTTTCTTTCCCTTCTTTACTCTTTACTCTGCAATCATTTTAAACACTCATAAACTGAAAACCCAGCACAGAATTCCCACCTCGCCCTCAGGCAGCATCCCGAGGCTGACGTCGACCCTGCAGCGCCTGAATCAGGAACGTGGTAGCTCTGCAGCCCTAACGCCCACCGGCCCTCAGCGAATCTCAGCGATCAGGTACACGGTCCGTCCCGTCTGGAACCCACGCAGGGTCCCCCATGGCGTCTGTCCTCACACCTCCTCACCGGCCCCAAGCCGTGGCAGGTCCTCAGGCTGGGTCGTGCATGAACTTCGGCTCGGGTCTGACACTGAATCATCCTCAGACTGACACGACGTATTCCTATGAGGAACAGGACAGAAGTGACGAGTGTCCTCCTCGGAGCCTGATCAGGTGGGCCAATATACTGGATTACCAGGGATGACCATTTCGAACCCCTGACTGAGGTAGCGTCGTTTCCACACTGAAAAGCTGCCATTTTCCCTTCAGTTAGTGAGTATCTTCTGGGGAGAGACTTCGAGACCATTGAGTTGTCCTGTTCCTCTACACCCTTTCCAACACTGATCCCGGCATCTGGCAATGACACCTGCCTGCCACCAAGCAGGCTGCCCCCCGTGACCTTGAGCGCATGTCTGCCTCTGCAGGTGTGTCTCAGGGTCAGTTCCCACAGGCGGAGTCTCCAGGTGCATGTGTGTCGAACCCCGCCCGGAGAGGGATGCCAGTTTGCAGCCCCCCAGCACCGGAGGAGGGCCGACCCCCTCACGGCCTCGCCAGCAGGGCGTGCTCTCTCCCTTCCTAATTTCCACGGTCTGCTAAGTGAAGAATGACTTCTCCAGGGAGGAGCTTCGACGCCCCGTTTTCATATCGTTGGGGTGTGTGGATCATCCACGTGCCTCTCTCCTGCTCCCACCCTGCTCTGTGGCAGCCGCTTGTCCGCCGTGCCACCAGCCCTGTGCCTGTGTCCTGAGCGCTTCCCCAGCTAGGAAGCCTTCCCTACGCTGACATCAGAGGAATCCACGCGGGTTTGTATGGTTCCACCTTCTACGTCTGGATCCCTGGCGCACTTCTGGATCACTCCTCTCCACGGTGTGAAGTGTGCTTTGAACTGTACCTTGTTCCAAATGCCTACTGCCGTCCCAGCGCCATTTATCTAGAAGTCCATCCTGCCTCAGTTGACCTGTCACATGGATGACACACCGTGCCTCCTTCTAGGCTCTCAGTCCTTTCAGATCGGGCCGGTCCTCTCAAGTCGCCAGCAGCTGTTGGTCTCCCAGCCGCGCTTCCCACTCCCACATCACCGTCAACATCAGCGCGTGCAACTCTGTGTTTTAAAAAGGTTGGCGTTTTTACTGGGACTGCACAGAATCCATTCAGAACTCAGGGAGACCGGAAGCCTTTAGAAAGCGGAGTTGTGCTCCCCAGGAAGAGCGGGAGCCTCTCCGCCGGGTCAGCTGCCACGGTCGGCAGTGGCAGGTTCACGTTCACCTCACAGAGTTCTTCCTACGACTGTCGCAGCACGAAAGCAATCCAGACAACATTTAAGCAGATGCCTGTGGCCACGTTCCCATAAAACTTCCTTTGCAAGAAAGGTGACAGGCTCGGGGCCCGAGTCTGGCAACCCCTGCTGCAGGGGCGGTTTGTTTGGGAAGTGAGGGTTAGTTACAGGATCTCAAATTCGGGGCTCCCTTTCACTTACAAGACCTGAGATCTCCCTTCTGCTTCTTTTCCACTCACTACCCAAAGGCCAAGTCCTCCCGTTCTGTCTCTCCCACAGATTCTCACTTACACTAGCCCCTGCTCTGCTCTCCCTGGACTCTGGCTTCCATACTTTCAAACTCGGGCAGGATCTGGTCTTCCTTCAGGGAAGCCGCAGGCCCCGTCACCGGCTCCCTTACTGTGTGTCCCTGTGGTCTTTCCTAGTCTGCCTTTGCAGAGCCTTGCAGTGGGGCAAGAACAGGGAGGGAATATCAGACACTCCATGGAGGGATTTGGGTTTTCCCTTATTTTCAAGTTCGGGCACACTGTGTCTTTTATGCCAAGGGCCTGGTTTTCATGCTGTTGAATTTCCCCCTCTTGTTCTTCTGAGTCGTTCTGGGGAAATGTTGGGGGACAGGGATGGAGGACACCACCACTGTCCTCAGCCACCTGAAAGTCCCCATTCCTTTCTTGAAGCCTAGACCAGTGCACACTGACAGCGAGATGATGAGGATGATACATCTTACGGTCCGGGACATCTTATGGAGTACAAATAGCATCCTATGGGGGAGCAAAGGAGCCGGCGCCTTCTGAGCGTTTGTTTAGTGATTTGCTAAGGTGGTAAGGATTAAAGATACAGGGATGGCGCCACAGAAGATGACAGCAAAGGGGAGACTTGAAGCCTGAGCAGAGTCCAAGGGACAGAGGAAGAAAACGCCGGCCAGCCAAAGGTGGGCGGGAAGCCCGGGCACGCTGAGACGCCAAAGGTCAGGCTGGGGCCCGGCGTGGGTACGGCAAGAGCTGGAGCCGCCTCGCGGGGCAGGGGTGAGATCAGGAACCCCTCTTAGCCCAGCTAAAGAGCTCGCACTTTGCACAGGGGCCAAAAAAGAGCCATCACAATGCTTTAAGCAGGCCAAATCCTTCCGAACTGAAACCTGGAATGTCCCCAGGGTGGAGAGTAGGTCCGAGTTTAGGAACTGCTAAACAGTTATAGGGTCACACTTCCTTTCTTGTCCTTCAAACACAGAAGTTACGCTAGTCTGAAAAGCACAGAGTTTCTACATTGCTCTAAGAGCACAACGTAAAAAGCACACTTTCAGATGGAGGTGCGTTTGCTGCTGATTTCCACACCACAGCAACAGCTTCTCACAACAAGGGCCCGTCACACAAACAAGCAGGTGGCATCTTGCTCCCTGGTGCCCGGGGGGCAGCCTGGCCTCCATGACCACAGACAGCGCCTCGGGGCTGTCACCCAGCTCTGCCATCTTTCTCCTGCTCTGGCTTTCAAGATCTGCCTTAACTGGTCATCAACATCCAGTCTTCCCTGAGGGCTGACTAATTACAGCACGTAAGGTGGTGCTGCACGAAGACCACCGACTGTAAATCAGGACACCTGCTCCTGGCTCTGCCCCTGCACCTGCTGTGCCTGCAGCCTTCCCAAGACCCGCGAGGGGATGAAGCCAGAGCAGCTCTGCAGCCCGTGCAGGCGTCCCCCAAAAGCACCCCGACTTCCCGCCGGCTGCCCTGCTGCTCTCCCGCACACGCCGACGGGCACGCGCAGCCCAGCTCAGCGAGCGCACAGCCACAGCCAGATGGCCTCTGCTGTCTCGCGGCCCTCCTGATGCTTCAGGTCAAAAAGGACTCGGGGTCTTGCTCCCCAGTCACCCGGGGGCTTGTTCCCACAGACCTGGAAAAGCTGTAGGCTCCTCATACACCAGCCACTTCCTCTTTCCCCTGACGCTGTCTCCCACCATCTACGTTAAAGCTGGAGGTGAGTCCTGCTCCACAGTGACTCACCTCCCTCGGGAATGCTTGCGACTCACCAAAATCCATTCATCACACTTCTGCCCGTAACACTTTTATCTACTGGAACCTTCCGTCAACAAGCAGAAGCAGGGCATTCCAAGTTTTGCACAGCCCTTGCTAACACACAGCTCACTGACCTATAAATTTCCGGAATTCCTTCAATTCTTAGGTGAACTTAATATTATCCACCTACAGTGTAGTAGGTAGTTCTTCACTGAAAATGCCTACACTTGATAGCAGGCGTTCGGCTACACTTTCTATTTCTTCCAGAACTGTCGGGTTATGCCATTCAGACCCTGTGATTTAGTGTAATTCACGTTTTCTAAAGTATTTCATCACACCGCTCAGTTTTAAGATTAGGAGCTGGCACTGCTATATGCCTCGAAGGAACAAGAAGGACATCGTGTCTGTAGGAGTGGACAGGCCACCGATGACAAGGCGTCCTGCACCCTGCAGACCTAGGCCTCCCCCACACTGCAGGCCTCAGGAACGGCTGGGAGCGGGGCGCTGTCTCACAGACGAGGATGAGCAAGTATAAAAGAATGCTCAGACCGTACACGGAAGTCGGGAACCGACACACGTGAACAGGAAGAGCCAGATTTCCCCAGAACAGGAGCTGCCAAGCCCTGAGCAGGAGCACATGTGGCTAGAGGGACCGGGGACCAGGCCCCAGGTGAGGTGGGGAGTCCAAGAGAAGGTGTCCCTCCAGAAAGGTGGGCCTACAGAAGACTTGGACTCAGAGTCAGGTTGATCCAAAAGTACAACCATCTGCCAAGGGGCTGCCACAGAAACTCACCATCTCTACCCTGATGGAGGCAAGTGGAGAGAGGGAAAGTTGGTCTTGACCTGGATCTTCAAAGTCATACTACTGGGTGGGATATAAAAACCTTCAGCCAGGATTCTGGATAACCTTAACCATCAGGGTCCCTAAGTGCTCAACAGAAGCAAACCCAAGTAATTTCTGGAAAAACAAACAAACAAACAAAAAAACAATTTCATCTCAAGCTTCAAAGATTTTACATAGTTAAATTTCAAAGGGAAATAATTCATTGTCAAAATTTTTAAAGTACATTGGGAAACAGGCATGTGACAAAAAGGTAACTAAATTAACAGCAGCTGAAGGAGATGCACAAAGACTTCAGATATCAAAATAATTAGATATAAAATAAAGTAACTTTGTTTAAAGTACTTCAAGAAAGAGAACTGAAAATATGAGACAGGGACAAGCAGTACGGCAAATAACTACCAGAATTCTTTTTTAAGTTTAATGTCCTATTAGAACTTAAACAGAAATGGACAGGCTTCCCCACAGACTAGACAGAGCTGAACGAGGAGTGTGTGGACTGGAAGACAGAGCTCAAGAAACGAACTAGAGTATAAGCACAGAGGGGAAGCAATGGTGCATACGAACACGGGGTTAACGGGGAAAGTGTGAAACACAGCGTGGAGGCCCAACATAGTTTCAGTGAGGTCCATATGCACCATGGAACGGGGCTCATATCCGGGTAGAGGATGGCTGTGAAGCCAAAAGAACGGATGGAAGGTGCCAACACCCAAGTTTCGGAAGATCACGGGGTTCCAGGAAGAGTGGACAGAAGGAGATTCACCCTGTGCACGTGCTCGTAAATCTACAAAGCTCTAAGCAAAGAGAAGCCCTTGAAAGCGGACAGGGAGAAGAGACAAACTTCCCTACGAGCGCTCAGACTGGCAGCAGACTTCTCAAAAGCCACGCCAGAAGCCACGGGGTGTGGGATTATTTGATGTATGGAGAGAAAATAAGTATCAAACAATTCTATATCCAGTAAAAATATCTGCCTAAAACAAGAGTAAAATGAAAATATATTGAGATGGCAGAAACTGAGAAAGTTCACCCAAAAAACAGAGAGAATACAAACTAGGAAATTCTAAAGGATAGGCTTCGAACAAGAGAGAATGACTAGGATGGGAGCTCTGAGGTGCAGAGCAGCTGGTGAGCACTGGGGTGAAGATCAACAGCAGACAGGACTGCATGAGAGACCAACCCACAGCTCCAGCAGAACCCTCCAGAAGGCCTACAAGACGTGGCAGCACAGTGGCCGTAAACACCCTCACTCCCAGAGTGCAGTCTCAAAATACAGATTTCTTGCTGAACGAAACCAACACTTATCTGGGACAGGAAACGTGCAGGACGAACCCGGGCCATCTCGCCGTACCAGAGAGCAAGGCAGCGACAGGGGAACCTGAGGGACAAGGACACGTCCAAAGGGCTCAGGAGCCAAGCCCATGAAAAGAGACCCCTGCAGCTCGCGATGGGACAATTCAAGCTTCAATAATAATGAAACTGCAATGAATTGAAACGCATCAAATATGTTTAAATCTGTTAGTTCACCAAATGGCACTACAGAAACTCAGGGGCTCCTAATAAACCCTGCCTCCCTGTGTTTGCATCCTGCGTCCACCCTGGGCTCAGCCCTATGACTTACTCTGGCTCAAGAGGCATTTGCAGGTATGATGCAGAGAGAGGCAGGATAAGCACTTGCACACAGGCCCATCCTCCCAGAACACCCCCTCCTCCACACCCAAGCCACCAGGTGCACACAGAGACCCAGCTACCGGCTACAAAGGACAGAAGGAAGGATGGATGGCCAGCCCACAATGTCCTGGCCATCTCGGCTGGTACACTGACATGTAAATGATGTCATGGCAGATTTCCAGCGCCACCAAGCATCCAGGTGACTGCAGCCACGCCAAGGCACTCAGGAGAACCCAGCAGCACTGCCCAGCTGGGCCTAGCCCACGCTGTGCAGCTGTGAGCAATAAACACGTGTGGCTTTAAGCCACTAGGTTCTGGGGCACTCAGTTACGCCGCCATGGAAAACTGAAACAAATGCTTTTTGTTGTTCTTAGCATTTACGTGGAGCCAAATTAGCAGAATTCGCACATGAACAGGAAACCCTTAAGGCACAACATTTACTCCAGCCCATAGTAGCGGTGTCTTGGCTTTGAGGAAAAAAGTATCCTGTGTTTATTGTTTATTATTTGGAACTGATTGTCCAAAGAACATTGTTGGGCTTCCCAAGCATTTATCCAGAGTCAAAAGTACCATTTCAAGGTGTCAGAGAGTCTCCAAAATAGTCGCCCTACCCGTGTCTTGCCTTCAGCAACCCCAGTGTCCAACCAGGAGTTCAACAGTAAATCCTACGGATAGCTTATAAACCACATACATATTAAGAGAAGACAGAAAAATAAACAGAAATTCTAAGATCATTTCATTGGTAAATTGTGTTACTTCAAGTTTAAAAAAATGAGTCTATGCACTATACGTACACGTACGGCAACAAGAAAACCAGGACGGGGCCTGACAAGGCCAAAAGCAAACAAGAAACCCTGCAACATAAATCTGAAAATCTAAACAGAAGTGAATAAATAAAAAGACCGTCAGGACAGAAGCGAGGACTCACCCTCCCTTCGCCCGAATGCAGAAAGAAAAGCCGGTGAGAGATCCCTGGCCAGCCAGCTCGGGGCAGCCTGGGAACAGAGCCACCGGCAGGACGTTCTCCACCCGGACAGCCAGCGGCAGGCTGACTCTTGGAGGCCACAGCGGCAAGGGGCCTCAGCTGCGGGACACTGAGCGCCGGGGGAAAGGGCGAGACAGCCCACAGGGTCACAGCCCCTTATCCTCAACCTTGGCCCCAGACGTCGTCTAGAATTCTGAATGTTTGTATTTTACACATGTGGTCACTGTGAATGTATAAACAGATGCCTGTTTCTGCTAACGAACCTGCAGATGGTCCTATTGATGGACCCTCCCCCCTTTTACTGCTAGAAATAGGCTCACGTCATTCAGGTCCGGGTTGCTGCCAAGGAAGCTTTGGCACCAAATACGGAACACTTTACATTTTTGGAACTTTTAAATTTCTGAACTTCAGAAGACGAACTTTACTAAGACCTAAACCTCAATTTTACTTTTTTACAGCTTTTTTTGAATCCATGGGAAAAATCTAAGCAAATATTAATGCAAAGGATTACTAGCTTTTGTGTGTAAAGGACATTGAGTACAGATACTAATCGCTGACATTTAAGGCGTGTGTTTTACACACATCATGTCACCAATGTCTACCCTCCTTTACAGATGTGTAAACTGAGGCCTAATGAGGAAAAACAGTGTGCGCAGGGCCCCACCACCAGTGAGTGGTAGGGTCGCCCCAAGGCAACTCCCACGGTGAGAGGGAGGAAGACCTTCTACAGCAGGGAGGTCACCGGACAGTGCAGTCCTGCCCGTCCCCAGCCAGGAACGTCCTGGTAGCCTCCGGCAGTCTCTCTCCATGAGCTGTCTTCGCAGAAACTAATAAGTTAAGCCAAGACTTACAGTAATTTTCCAAAACGTGTAATATAATACAATGCATCTACAAGGAATAAATAACCTTGTAACACATAAGCAAGGTCCCCTCAGCAGCGAAGGGTGTTCTCGAGGGTGGCCCCTGGCTCAGTGTGGTGCCAGAGACCACCATGAGCCACCCCCGATCTCCCACACCTCTCCTGCATGGCTCCCCCAACACACCGGGGGGTGGGATCCTCACTCAAAGCCAGCAGGTCCCTGAATTCTTCTGCCTCCTGGTCCCCGGGCACCTGCCACCAGGATAATTCATTCTCCTACTTGTGCACACGTTATGCTCTTCCTGGTGTGGCGGCCCAGATGGTGCTTATGCCAGACACTGCAAGTTTCCTCCAATGTCCATGCCACCCTCCTCCTGAATAATAGAAGCCCATTTTTATGTGGGCCCAAGGCCACCCAGACAACATTTCCCAGTCTCCCCATGAAGGTGCCAAGTGTAACTTTAAGAAACATCCTTAATGGTAAAGAAAGGGTCCTCCCTCCCTCCTTCTCCCTGTATGCAAGGTGGAATGCATTTGGAACAGCTGGAGCCCCAGCAGCCATCTTGGACAACAAGGTGACCAAAAGCACAGAATCCTTGCTGGGAGCCAGGGGCCCTGATATTTTAGAGCACCTAACGCCCTGAATGACTACTTCGGGACAGTCTTACTATGAGTGAGCAAACTTCAGTTTCATTTACAATGCTGCTTTCTCCCCACCCCAGGAATTCTTAGCCAAACCGAATCCTGAAGTAGCGAGCATAAGGAGAGCATAAGGAGACGTTAAGGTGGCAATCGTGGAGGAAGCGCCCAGGGCCACCACTCCTCCCCTTCCGTATCCGTATCAGAACAGATTCCATAGTCGAGTACGTGTCTACTCAAAAACCTAGTTTGAGACATCAGCCCTTTTTAGGAAGGATAAGCCACCTACCAACCATCATACTTTAAACAGAAGCCATGGAGTCAATGCACAATGTTAGGCGTTGCTGGAACGTAGCCGAGGGCGTGCAGCCCGACAGCAGCGCCTTGGAAGTCAAGCCTGCAGGTCAGCACTGCACACTGATAGTCACTGCCACCCCCGTAAGTCCCCCAGTCACCGCCATGCACACTACAGTCCCTTTCCCCACTGTTTGCTCCGTTTTCAAAGGAGGAAAGGTAATTCCGTAGCCAAGTGGGATGACTCATGATGAAAACAAGACAATGGACAAGTCTGGAAAGCAATTAGACTGTAAATGGAGGCCCTGAAAGAGCGCCAGCTGTGTGGGTGCCTGGTCACCCACACACGCAGCGCTGTCCTCTTACTGTTCTTATGAGGGGCAGAGGATGTCCCTTTGTTCCTCTGGCGGGACCCTCCCCACCCCATTCCCGAACGCCTTTTCTAAAGGAATCCCAACCTATTCGAAATCACTAGAGCCATCACTCCCCAGCTGCAGTGCCCAGCTCAGCTCTGTGACAGGAAGGGCACACGCACACGTCACAAGGAGGACACGCGCGCACACACACACACACACACACACACACCACGTCACACACCAGGAGGGGGGAAGCTGGGAAGGAGCGAGAACTCTGATGCAACCAAGATGTCTCGTCAGGAATACACGCTTACACTCACACTCACGTGCACACACATGCACACAGTCTCTCAGTCACACTCACACACAGTCACATACACTCTCACACTCATCTACAATCACGCACACACGGTCAGTCACACACATGCACAACTCAGCCTCACTTGTACACAGTCACACAGCCTGTCACATACACACTCACACTCTCAAGCCCACAAATGAGACCCTCAAGGACTCCATGCAAGGGGTGAGGAGGGATGTCGGCCCCGGGCACGGTGGGCGGCCAGGGTGGAGAGCGGGCTGAGGCCGAGCACGGAAGGGACAGGACGGAGGGAAAGCAGGGTGTGACTCGGCCTCTGGGAGATGAGAGGAAAAGGACAGGAGAAGAACTCCAGGAGACAGTCCGATGGCAGAAGTGAAGGGCTGGGCCGTGCTCTGGCCGCCCTCCCGGCCCCATGGCCTCTGCACACACAGAGGACAGGGCCTGGGAAGGGCTCACAGCAGGTGCTCCTCGGGGCCAAACAGGACCTCCTCCCCCGACAGAGGAGACCCTTGTTGTGCTCAGGAGCAACAGAAGGGCATGAGAAGGGGGGAAGGCCAGACCACCCAGGTTAAGAGCCAAGCTCAGCAAAGTCAACAATGGTGGATAAACACCTCCTTGTGCCGGGCCCGGTGCCAGGGGCAGGGTGCACCTGCAACCAAACCAGGGAGGCCCTGCCTTCCCGGAGCATGTACTCCGATGGGGAACCAGACACTGAACGGGTTCGTATAAAAACTGCACGGTGAGGCCAAACCACAGGGCTACGGACCCTCAAAGGACAAGAGGAGCAGAACACAGACTGAGCCTCCTGGAGTGACGAGTGCCAGGACCGAACTCTGCCACAGCCGCTGGGAATGCCCCCTCCCCCCCCAGTCCTGGAAAGCCCCAGAATCTCAAGCTGAGCCAGCAGACCAGGCAGCTCACACCCAGCGCCCCCTGCAGGAGCTCAGCGCAGACGCCCAGCTTCGCAGAGAAGGCCCCAGCAGCAAGGGAGTCTGGGCGGGGGCTGTCAGTGCTCCCGCTCCTACCGCGAGCCCGGGCACATGGGTGCCGGGCGCCGGGCTGCAGCATCCACCGGGAGTGCTAACCTGCCCCCCTTTACGGGGACTCCTCTTTTCCAAAACGCCGGACAGGGAATGAAATCTGACACTTGAAACGGCTATCGTGAACACGTTCAACGTGTTCAGCGCTCTGACCAAAATGAAGAGGAGCCACGGCCCCCAGAGGGTCTACGACAGGCCCCACCGCACACATCATCCCTCAGGCGGCCCTGGCCTCGGCTGCACACAGCCCTGAAACACAAGGCCGAGAAAAATACAGTGAGAAAGGCTGGCAGGACGCCAGGCAGGAGAGAGAGAGATAAAACACGAGAGGAAGCACCAAATTCATCACGCTCTCTTTCAAAATAACTGAGGAAGGGGACTATGAAACTCATCACAAACCTTTAAAACACGAGCAGGGGCACCCTCGTGAACTGGCAAGTGCCAGGCAGGTCAGGCCGAAAGGCGTGAGGCGCGTCTCCACGGCGCCGCAGCGCTGGCTCTGGACGCGCCCCCTTGTGAGTTCCTGCCCCGGCGGTGGTGGGGCACGACGCCCACGCGGGCTCTGTATGCAACAAGCCTGTGCCATGGGTGACACAGGAAGAAACAACCAACTGCACAAAGCCCCCGGTCGGAGCCCGCAGAGCTGCTGCCACCTCCTCTCCCAAGACCTTCCCGCAAAAACTCAAAGTCCGCTCGGCGAACTCAGTGTCATCAGGAACGGGTCCTCACGGCTTCCAAAAACGAGAAATTCACCTCTGGACTTCACAGAGGCCAGTGACGGGGAAGCAGGGCTGGGAAGAGCCCTGGAACGTACGGGGTGCCACTGAATGGCCAGCCCGCCCTGCAGGCCTCCGTCCTGACAGCCTGCGTAGTGGGGCCCCCTCTCCGGCTCTCACTTCTGTGCTGGAAAGCTGCACCTCAGCACAGCCCCGGGTTCGATGACCCAGTTGAGAACCAGATGTTTCTGCCGGGTGGTTTCCATGTCGCACACTGGCACTTGGCTCCAGGCTCCCTGCTGAGGTCATTCTGCCCAAGGCACACGCGCTGCTGGTACAAGGACAGATGCTCGAGGGGTCTCCCATTAAAATGATGTCACTGAGAGCCCCTTGTTTCGGAACACCGGGCCACCGGTGGGGATCAAATAAACAAGCTACTGACGGAGCAGCATCACATGGCGACAGCTACCTCCCCCGCTCGCCAAGATCTCCAGGTCACCCTGCGATCTTGTGCCAAACCTTAACGAGGACACAGCGGATGGAGAAGCCCTGTATCTGTCCCATGAAAACTTGTCCCTAGTTGATCAACATCCTCTGTCCTGGCCCCTGGAGACAGGGTGACAGCGCAAGAAGGACACAGGGGACGTTCACCCTCAGCTGCAAACACGGGAGGTACAACTTCACAGGACATCCTCAAGCTGGGAACGTGGGATCTTCCCGCCCGGCTGTTGCCTCTGCGCAGCCTGGTCAGAACAGCTAAGAGACCAGGAAAGGGTGCGAACAGGGGGACAGCAGCGTACGCCGGAGGCTGCCTCTGCAGGGCTCAAGGCCTGCTCTGGGGACGCACGCGGGCCTTGGGCTGGGAGGGAGCGTTGCCACGCCCCGCAGCCGCCCAGCCATGTCCAGGTCCCAGGCTCTGAGGTCTGACCCCGCTGACTCTGTTTCCCTAGGCCTCTGGAAGACCAGTAACTCCTCCACCTCGCAGTGGCTGGGGGGGACAACAAGATGGACTGAAGAGGTCGGCAGGTGCCTGGGGTAGAACTGAGGAGGCTCTCTGCTCAGGCCAGCAGCCTGCGGAAGGTGCATGGCGGGGGAGCATTCTTCCTCCAGGTTACTGATGCCCTACTCAGTGCCCTAACCACACAGACGGCACCCGGCGAGTGGCAGGCACGCCCTCCTTCTCTGAGCACACGATGATGGGGAGTCGCTGCCACAGCTCTGACGCCTCCTTTGTGACCTTGGCCGAGTAGGCATCCCATCAGGAACACGACAGGAATTCCACACGACTTCCGGTGACGACACCCGTCATCCACGTTCAGGGAATCCGTCCTCTTGGCCGGCTGCCGTCCACCCCGTGCTGTGACGTGTGACTGCTGTCTGTCTCCCCCGCTAGACTCCGTGCTGCTCAGTGGCAGCGGCCATACCTGGTTTTGCCCAGAGTCTGGGCGTAGTGTAATCCCGACACACGCTGTTGATAAATGCATGAACCAGTCAACGAATTAATGTCTACTTTCCCTACAAGGCTTGGAGTTCTTTGCCAGGAGGAAGCATCTTATCTTCACAACCACAGCACCAGCAAAGTGCCCCGTATATGGCCAACACTCGGTGTTCTGCTGCACGGAATCTAGTCGGCACGAGTCATGCTCCTGCCTTTCCCGTACCTTGGCCAGCGTGGTGACCCGGTGCCTGCAGCTCACTCACGCTCCCTAGGAGCCCAGTAAGTCTTCTCGTTTGCCTTGAGACGCCGGCCATGTCCTAGGACCTCTTCCTTCCCTCATCGTTTATGTCTCCGCCACACTAGGTGACGGGGAGGGAACAAGAGTCTTCTCAAGTTCATACCAGGAAGAAAGAGAGAATAATGAAAATAATCTATTTTTGAGAGCCACGTTTGAAGAAAGGTAATTTCTAGGTAATGCCAAATGGCAACATTTCTACTATTTCATATTGGAAGAGATGGAAAACACAGTTCCCTGGAGAGAATCACTGAAAATAAAAAGCATGTCCTCCTGCCTCCTCCAGCCTACGAGTCCCCCGAACGGGACGGTCAGAGGATCACAACAGACACAGAATTTGTGGGCAGAGGCCAGAGAGAAAGACGAGGTGGTCTGGGGACTAACAGACAAGCAAGCCTGCCCCACTTCTGTGAAGATCCTTCTCGAGTGTCTACGACATCACTTTTAAAGGGAAACTTCTCAGAAGAGCCGGGAGCAGCGGTCGGGACGCACGCCAGTCGTCAGGCGGTGTCTTCGATTACCTTCCACTCCTCCCGCTTCTCCAGGGAACGGCAAGTCCTCGATGTGGGGCGGCCGCACGCGGCTAATTAGGATGGCCAGGAGGACTCCCTGGGAAAGGCAAGCTCTAACCGCAGCGCCCACACCCTGCTCAACAACACCGAAGGTACTTCAGACATCTCCTTCCAAGTATTTTAATTGGCAGAGAAAATGAGGGAAAAGGGGGGAGAAAAGACGAATGATACAAAAAAATAAAAGGAAGGAAAATCTAGAAGGTCTCCATAGCTCAGAAAAAAAGGAAGAACTTTTTGGTTCCTTTTGAGGAATAATGCAGATTAAAACTATATCAATATTCCGGACATAAAACTTATAAAACCATATTTCTCCTTGTAAAAAAAAAAATTCTCGGTCTTTCTGAAGCAAATGAACACTATAAATGTATCTCCAGCACTTTACAGTTAACAACCCACATTATTATAAATGTTCCCTCTTCTAACCGAGCAGCTCCAAAGAGGCGTGATTCCTTTCAAGACTTGGGCTCCATTCTCTTCCTCACTTTCTCGTCTCTTCATTAACGAACACTTCCCCTGCAGCCCCAGTCAAGCATTCTGAGTGCCACTAAGTGCTCCTTAGGAGACCAGCAGGGAGGGGAGCAGGGGGAGATGGGGCAGAGGGGGGGCTAGGGAAGGCGGGAAGGAGAGGGGAGAATGCGGGGAGGACAAAGAAGATAGTGGAGGGGAGGAGAGGAGGGAGGAGAGGGGACAGGGGAGGGGGAAGGGAGGGCAGAAGAAAGAAAGGGAGAGGAAGGGGAGGGAAGGGGATGGGAAAGAAAGAGGGGGAAGAGGAGTGGAGGGGAGGGGGGAACGAGGGAAGGGAGGGGAGGAAAACGGGAAGAGGAGGGGAGGGGAGGGAACCCAAATCAGCAGGATGAAGCTCAAAACCAGTGCTGAGTGAAGGAGCACACAGCTGTCAAAAAGGGCTGGCTGACCACAGCCTGTCTGGGGTCCTGAAGGCTGTGCTTGCACGATCCACCCTGGAGAAAACTATGGGAAGGCACAAAGCCCAGTCCAGACAGAGGCACTGATGCGGGGGGGGGGGGGGGTCACCTTCCCTTTTCAAGCCCAGCAATGGGTAAAAGCAATTAATTTATTATTTCCTAAACTGTGCCACATTTATAAGCCCAAATGGCCTCATGCACTCCCCACCGCTAAGAAATATATACAATTTGAGAGAAAAAGAACATCCAATACCTAACCTAAAAATTCCTGCAAAGACAGCCAAACGTCTCCTAGCTCCTTTATGTTCACATTTGCACGTCTCCAGAGCATGTGGAGAAAACTGTAAATAAGATTTCTCTGCAGATTGCCTGGCTCTGCAAAGAGAAACAGATGATTTTTGTCATCTTGCCAATTTAGAGCTGCTTACAAAATATAACAGAAAACATACAAGCACCCCACGACCTGCAATCCCATTCCTAGGTACCCGAGAGAAATGAAAACACACGCCCACACGAGGATTTTTACACCAACATCCACAGCACCCTTCTTCATAATAGCCCACAACTGGAAATAAGCCAAATGTGCACCAGCAGGTGAATGGATCAACAAATCGTGGTCCAGCCACACACTGAGACGCTCCCCGGTCAGAGACAGGAACCAGCTACGGACGGACACACGCAGCAACATGGCCACATCTCAGAAGCTGTGTCGTGCGAGAGGAGGCAGATGACCCAGCCCGGGACCCTCTGCACCAATGTCAGGACGAGGCCTCCAGCCAGGGGCCTCCCAGGCAGGGAATCTGACGGGAAAGGGTGAGGGACCTTTCCGGATGACCAAGGCTCTACCTCCAGTTCTGATTATAGGAGAGTATATGGTTCTCACAGTTCATCCAACCAAAGACTTGTAAGATCTGTCTGTACATTTTTCTTATCTAAACGACTTCTAAGAAGTGCGTGAAAAATGTCTGTGGAACGGCATACAGAAAGAGGGGTGTATAAACTTTAGAAGATCTAAAGAGACGTGAAACCTATGAAACTGAAACTAGCGCAGACCTTCCCGTACACCTGCGAGTCGGGGCTTCTGAGTGAATCACGGCAGCCCAGCCACGCGGGCAGTGAGTCTCCAGCAGGGCAGAGAGCCAGTCCTGGCACCCGAGGCCACCACAGTACCATCACAGCCTGTCTCAGGGCCACAGAGCACAGGGCCTGGTGACTGCGTGACGACCAACACGCAGCAGTAAACCGCATTTCCATGCGCCATTCTGAAAACCCACGAGAGACGCCCGGGGAAAAGATCTTTCACGACAGCAACAGCAGCTCGTCAGAACCTTAGGGGATGCGTCAGATCTCACTGAGTTCCGCTAAAACAAGAGCAGAATGGATGGGAAAGCACGCCATAGCTGTGGCTGCAAAACCCAGCTCTTCCCAAGCTGACAGATAAACTCAGCACCAGCCCTGTCAAACCCTCAGTGTGGCGCTGGTGCAGAAGCCAGCGTTAGGACTGCGCCAGGAGCGGGCTGGGTTGTGCGGCTCCCACTCAGGTCCAGCTCCACCTCTAAGACGCTACATGCCCCTCGCCGTCCTCCCTCGTGCGGTGATGCAGAATGACGATGCCCTCCGGTCTGTCCCACCGAAGACCCCGGCATCAATACTGACTCTGACGGGTCACTTCCAATCGCCCTGAAACCCAACCTACGCCAGGCGGGCCACACCCAAGCACTAACTGGGCTCCAGCCTACCTTCTGTCACTTCCATTCCTGGCAGTGGAAGGAAGGGGAACACTGGAGACCGTCTGGGGAGCGGGGATCGAGGGGCTGGCTGCATCCAGGATTTCTGGGCAAAAGGACACTAACTTGCATCTCCCGTCACCTATTAGCAGTATGGCAAATATGGCTCAATCACTGACCACCTCTGTAGCCGTGTACGCAGGGTTCCCGCAAGCCCTTTGTTGAGGGAGATCAGAATATAAAGAACATGGGAAAATGGGAAGGGGGAAAAGCCCGTAGGGTGGAGAGTGGGATTCTCTGCATTATTAAACTCCACACAGCCCCATTCTGTCCCCAACTCTGCTCCTCAAAAAGTACGGCTATGATCTGTATAAAATAAATGCTATTTTGTTCATAAAATTCAAGATGCCAAAAATTGTAAGATGCATCATTGCTTCATGTGTCCCTAAGGGAAGAAACACTGACAATTAAGCTCTGACACAGTGTTCCCTCACTTGCTGGAATTTTTATCTGACACTTGGTACAAGAGCTATGGTCAGCTAAACAGACAAGACTATTGCTTAGCACGTTCTGGCTGAGGTGCCCCGAACACCTCTTCCACGTGTCTGGAGGTCCACTCTCTGAGTCAAGTTTTCATTTTCACTCAGTGTCACCTGTGGGCCACGAGTGCGGGTGGTGTACCATCTCCATGGTGGTCTCTGGGGGTTCTTCCAGGTCACAAACCCCCATTCACAGGCCTTCCACAACCAGGACCGAGCCCCCCTCCACTAGCTGGCTGAAACACTGACTACTGTCTAGTCACACCATGGAGTTCACACCTGTGCACTCTGACACTGACAACTCCGTCAACGCATGCAGCATTCAGTGCTGTTGGCAACGCGCCTCCCAATCTCAGAGATGTTCATGTGAAAAGAAAGGGCATGTCAGCACTGATAGCCAATGTGTTCAAGATAATGCGTAACAAGGTGGAAATTCTCCCCAGAGACCAGCAATCAATAGAGAGCCTAATGGAAATTATGGACGAGAAAAACACAATGGGATATTAAAAAATTGGTAGGTTGGCTAAACAGGAGATTAGACATCAGAACAGAAGAGAATCTGTGGTTAGGAGAAAATATCCAGATGAAAGCACGGAAGGAAAAAACACAACACTGAAAAGAGAGTAAGACATACTTGGGACAGAATGGAAGGTCTAACATACTCAAAGCAGAGCTCCCAGAGGGAAGGTGGAACACAGAACAGGGTCTGCAGGACACTGATGAAAACCAGCAAGCCCCATGGCGAAGGAGCACCAAACAGGATGAACACAACGTAAACCACACCTACGAACATCCCAGTACTTGGTGAAAAAGGCTTTAAAGCAGCCAGAGGGGTAAAATAAGACAAATATGAAGACTCACAGCCAACTTTTTAACACAGAAGACAGAAGCCTGGAGATGAGAGGAACACACTTCATAACTCCTTTTAACTGGAAAAAAATAATAATAATTGCTACGGAATTCTACACCCAGCAAAACTATCCTTCAAAGTGAAATAGAGGTAAAGTAAAAACATTTTCAGGGGCATGGCTCAGTTCGTTAGGCGTCTGACTCTTGATTTTGGCTCAGGTCAGGATCTCAGGGTCGTGAGACTGAGCCCTGCTTCAGGCTCTGTGCTCAGCGGGGAGTCTGAAATTCTGTCTCTCCCTCTCCCTCTGCCCCTCCCCACCAAAAAACAAAACAAAAAAAAAATTTTTTTTCAGATAAACAAAAACTAAGTAAATGTGTTGCCAACAGACTCACACTAAAATAAATATTTTAAACATTCCAGGTTGAAGGGAAATGATCCCAGAGAAGACAAAGATGCAGGAAGGAGGGGCGCCTGGGTGGCGCAGTCGTTAAGCGTCTGCCTTCGGCTCAGGGCGTGATCCTGGCATTCTGGGATCGAGTCCCACATCAGGCTCCTCCGCTAGGAGCCTGCTTCTTCCTCTCCCACTCCCCCTGCTTGTGTTCCCTCCCTCGCTGGCTGTCTTTCTCTGTCAAATAAATAAATAAAATCTTTAAAAAAAAAAAAAAAAAGATGCAGGAAGGAGTAAAGGGTGCCAAAATGGGTGAAGAGCAGATAAACCTAAGTAAACACCGACTGCCCCAAACAACAGCAATACTGCCTTGTGGAGTTTAAGATGCACAGGGAACAAACTCCCTAGCAGCAACGTGGGTCGGGGCCCAGGGGAGGGCGGAGGGAATGTGAGCTGGGCCCTGCCCTGTGTGACGCTGGTGGAAGGACGGCGCAGAGGGCGTGCACACAGTCGCCCAAGGGAGCGCCCCGATGCCAGCACACAGCACGTGTTCTTTACTGTGTCCCAAAGAGAAGGGCAAGTGAACAATGTTCTGAAACCTGACTAATACAAAAGAAGTCAAGGGAAAAGGTAATAAAGAACAGATGAGACAAAAATAAAATAAAAAAGAAGAAGCCAGACATACACCCAGGTGCGTCCACCATCACATGAAAGGAAACGGACGAGATACTCCAATGAAAAGACAAGGACCCCTGTAACCCACAGGTGGATGGGCCAGCCTCCAGAGACACCCTGAGCTCAGGGCCTCCTTTGGCACCTACAGTCCTGGCTGCAGTCCAGATGGGCCGAGCAGAGTGGCCTCAGGTCGCCCAGGAAACCCAGAGCCTTCTCGTCCTCTGTGCATTCATCTGAGCCCCTACTGGGTGCTCTGGGGATTCGAAGGCGTATCAGCGGGTCACTCTGGTGATCAAAGCCAGATGCAGCAGAAAGACACGAGCCAAGGCGTGAAAGATGCAGCCCTAAGACCTGGAAACTCTGGCTGGCCCTCCCCACCCAGGCAGCCACCCCTGCCGGGGGCCGAAGTCCACTCAGCAAAGCTGGGGCCTGCTCTTCCCTGGAGCCAGACTTCACCGGCAAGGCGGGCCCAAGTCCCGAGAGACCCCACCAGCCTGAAGCCCCCCATACAAGCAACCCAGGGCCCATGGAGTCCCACAAGACCCAGTCCACTCCCCTCTGTCCCCCTCAACATCAAAGGTGAAGAACTCCTACCAGCTGAACAGATAGAAACACAGTCGCATTAAAACAAGGAGCAGCAGAGCTGTGAAAAGAAGGCACTTCTGATTTTCACAAGGACAAAAACATGGAGAGACCCTGTATGATGTCCGTCTCCTAAATCCTGCGTCCTGGGGGCATGAGGCCCAACATTGTCCAAAATGCTCACCTCCAGGAAGATAATCTGGCTTTACCCCATAGCACGGTGTTTCCTGTCAGATTAAGTAGATGAGAATAAACCCCTTTCAGAACCAGAGCACATCAGAACTGAAATAAATTCTGGAGATTTACCCAAGGTCACAAGTACTCAGTGGGGTTAACACAGGTCCCCTGGCTCCCAGGCGAATGCGGCCATATACTGTTCTGAGTCGTCATCAAGTACATTAATTAAAGGACAGCGTTTGTAAACAAAGGGATTTCTTTACGGTTATTAAGGCATAGAAAACCCTCTAGCCATACTTAACTGCCCCAGACTGCTCTCCTCCCAAGTTCCCTGTGCTCCTGCGTGAGATACAGCGCTAGGGGAAGTGGGGGATCGCGTGTAGACCCCACCATTCAGACAATCACCTTCCTGAGCAGAGAACAGTAAAACTCATGATCTCGTCCACTGTCTGCAACTCCATCCGTCCGGGAGTTGGGTGTTCGCTTACCCATGTTTATACACTAATAATAATGACTGTCCACACTGATGAAGACAACAAAATCACCACAAAAACCACCGTTTCCTCTACCTGGAGGCTACAGCAAGAACCCCCAGTTATAAAGCTGTGCTGGCCTCACCCCCGTGTCCAGTCCCAACGAGGCCCCACACCTGTGGCCACAGCCTGCCAGAGCCCACGCAGTGCACACGCACCGCCGAAGCACGCGTGCATTCTAGCACCATCAGGGCCGTAAAGCCACGGGGACGGGCTGGCACCTTCCGGCGGCCGTCCCTCACATCAACCCTGTACGGCACTATGCGTGGCCAATATTTATTTTTTTCAAGATGTTTCCCTTCTTTTTTAAGAGAGTGTTTAATATAGCACTTTTCCTTCTGCTAAGACAACCTAACGTGTCACTGTTAGTTCTGTTTCTTGGGTTAAAAGGCCCACCGTACACTCCGCAGTTTTGATGCTTGGTGCCAGTCAACAAAAACAAAGGCTACGGGCCTGCTGAGCAGAAACCCTCCGCCTGGCTGCCCGCTAAGGAGGGCAGTGCCCCCGCCACGCCGCTCCCGAGCCCATGCGGCCGCTCTTAGCGCAGAGGAGCCAGGTGCCCCACACATTCCCAGACTCCAGCAGCTAGGGTGCTGGACCGTAGGGGAAGCTTGTCACAGACAAGCTCCCACAGACAAGGTTCCCAGACAGCACAACCCAGGGCAAGCTCCGCACCAAAGCCTCTCCAATCTCTCACTGCGTGCGGGTGTGCACACACACATACACACACACACACATGCACCGCACACATATATACACACACACACACATGCACCGCACACGCACACACATGCACCGCACACACACACGCACACACATGCACCGCACACACACGTCCACACACGCGCGCACACATGCACCGCACACACACATACACATGCACGCACACACATGCACCGCACACACACACGCACACACATGCACTGCACACACGCACACACATGCACCGCACACACACATACACATGCACATGCACGCGCACACATGCACCGCACACACACATGCACACGCACACACACTGCGCACACACACGCACACATGCACTGCACACACACATGCACACACATGCACCACACGCACACGCACACATGTACCGCATACACACGCACACACATGCACTGCACACATCCACACACACATGCACCGCACACACACATACACATACACACGCACACACACATACACCACACACATACACACACATGCACCACACATACGCACATGCATGCACACACATGCACCACACACATGCACATGCACACATGCACCACACACACATGCACACACATGTACCGCACACACATACACACGCGCCGCACACGCAGACACATGCACCGCACACACATACACACGCACACGCGTGCACACATGCACCGCACACACATACACACGCACACGCACGGTGCACACACACATCACATGTAACACACCCCACACAGACATACCTCATACACACACACACTGCACACATTACACACACATACCACACACATCACCCATATACAACAATCACACACATATGCACACACACATGGCACAGAACCAAGAGACAGATAAAAAGGTCAGAACAAACTACATGCAAATTTCACAACCCGGAGGCAAAAGTCCCAAGCGGCAACTCCGGCCCCACATTCCCCTTCCTACGCTAAGGTGACACGTGGAGAGTGGCCCCCGTACATCGTGCCCGTTACGCAAGCAATGAACACTCAGGTATTTTAGATGCACGGTGTGCAGGACGATGGAGGGTCCAAGGCTTCTGCGCCTACCCTAAATCTGCCGTGACAAACGTTTCGTGTATCATTTCAGGGATTACCTACATGTGTATCTACTCCTCTGTGGGACCAGAATTAACCCATAACCGACACAGCTAGCCATCAGGAGGGAAGGAGACACTGGGAACACCTGAGGCAGAGCTGGGCCAAGCCCCCCAGGGCATGTTCCCGGCAGGGCATCCGAACGGGCAGCAAGCCAGGCGGCCGGACCTATCGATGGGCTGTGCACATCTAACTATCCCTCCACCCACCTGCCCACCTAGCTACTCATCCGCCCTCCATCCGTCTGCCCGTCCGTCCATCCATCTCCACACCGACACTATTAATCTGACAAGCAGGAAAAGCTGAATTTCTACAAGGTTCATGTGCATATTCTAAGTCCGCTGAATACATTTTTTTCTTTTATACTTTGCTTTTTAAATATAACATATTTGAAAATCTTCCCACAATAGAAGTCGAATAGCTATAGAATTCTGTGTTTCTCCCAAATTTCATATGCTTTGCAGGAAGAAAGACTAGGAGAAGACCCTTTGATAACATTCTCAATTTCTTCCATGTTTATGGGTTTTCTATCTTTTCTGAGGTCAATCATGGTCATTTCATTTTCCTAGAAAATTATGCACCTCATTCGGGTTTCCCCATTTATTTGCAAAGTTTCCTTCATGACTCTTTCAATTTCCTCAAATCTAGAGGTACTTCCCAATTGTCTGGGTTCTCTCCTTGGATTTTATTGAAATTTGGCTAAGAGTGTCTTTATAAAAGCAAAACTTAGAACTAAAAACCCATCAAGGAACCTACCTGCAGCCCTTACAAGAGATAGCCCCCCAATGACACTGACAGGAGCCCTGTTTGGTCCTCCCGGTTCAGCCATGCGCCAAATCAGCCCTCTGTCATCCAGCGCCCCCCCCCCCCCCGGTCATAGCCGTGGACAGGGTGGGAACCTCAGCTGCGCGAGCCATCCACAGACTAGCCAGTGAACGCAGGACCACGGCAAAATATGTAAATAAATACAAGGTGCGCTGGGCCAAGCACAGTCTCTCTTTGTTGGGATGCTGGGAAAGGCAGGCTGGACCCTGCCACTTAAGACCAGCTGTGGACCCGGCACACCTCCTTACGGGGACACAAAGAGCCCGCACAGCCTGTCTGTGGCCTCGGAAGGGGCCACTTGCCTGTGTCAGACTCAGGGTGTGCTCCTTCTGCAGCACTCAGTGGCCCTCAGGCACCCCCCAGCTTTCTGGGGGCTCCTTTCACTGCAGAGAGATGGAGGGGGTGGGGAGCCACACGGCCTACGTGGAGTCGGTGGCAGAGTGGACCCACAGGCCGAGAGGGCCCAGGACACTCAAGGCGTGGGGTCTGGGGGCCTCGCTCTCTCCTGCGATGTGAGCAAGCACCTGGGGCGCGTGTCCTCTGGTCTCTCCCCTGGGGTAGTACGTGCCTTTTCACCACACAGCCTGGCCACCCAGGGACTGGTGTACACTCTTCTGGGGGGAATTGAATCTTGAAAATCCAACCAAAAAATGCAGCTAGCAGAGAGCTGAGGCTGAAGAAGTGGAGCGAGGAAAGGTCACGAGGCGATGTTAGAACCATGGGGTTCATGGCCTCACAAACCATGACCATGGCCTCACAAACCATGTTAGAACCATGGGGTTCATGGCCTCACAAACCAGTTCGCAGGGTGGCAACAAGCAGAATGTGAGCCCCGTGGGCAGGGCCGCGTCTGGTTCACGCGGGGACAGCCAGGCAGGGGCCTCGCTGAGCAGGCAATCAGCAAACATGTGAAATAGACAAATACATCAGAGAAGAAAATCAAGTCACCGGGCATTGAGGGGTCCAGAAAAGATCTGCAGGGTTAGCAAAGCTAGAGCAGACGAGAGACCCGGGGGACACGGCACGCTGGTACCAGCCGCTAGCGTGGAAGCACCCCTGACGGCTGCTGGCGCACCCACTCCCCGGCCCAGTCCACAGAGGTCACTTCCCCTGCCGCGCCACACCGACTGACCTTAACAAGAAGTTTCTCCATATCATGCCATCCAGGCCGAGTGGGCCACCACTTTTTAAAACCAAACACCTAGCGAATCATGCGGAATACGTATTAAAATATCTAATTACACAGTACATGTATTGATGTAGTCACAGAACCTCTTAATAAACATTTTATAAGTGGGACAAATCGAACAGGCCAAAGACTATTTCAGGACTTAAAAGTTGCTATGAGGTCATCAGCAGATATCACATACATTACTTGGAAAGGACACAAGTCCTCTCGACAAAAACTCTGGCTCAGTCAGTTTAAAAAACTCCATTGTGAACTCTCACAAGTCAATAGTAAAGACAAATAACCCAACTAAAGAGCAGTGTAGGATCTGAACAGCATGTTCCCAAAGAAGATGTGTAGATAAACGGCCAAAAAGCACATGGAAAGGTGCTCAACGTCACTAGTTATTAGGGAAATGCAAATCCAAACCAGAAAGAGATGCCTCTTCACACCCCCCAGGATGACCACCTTAATAATAGGGTTTTTTTAAGATTTTATTTATTTATTTGACAGAGAGAGTGTGTGAGAGAGAGAGCACAAGCAGGGGGAGCAGCAGAGGGAGAGGGAGAAGCAGGCTCTCCATGGAGCAAGGAGCCCGACACGGGGCCCCATCCCAGGAGCCTGGGACCATGACCTGAGCCGGAGGCAGACGCCCAACAGACTGAGCCACCCAGGCATCCCCAATAATTGTTTCAGAACAAAACACACAGAAAATAACAAGTGTCAGTGAGGACGGGGAAACTGAGCTCTGACATGACACCAGAATGGAAAATGGTACGGCCGCTACGGGAGTTCCTCAAAAAGGTCGGCACGGAGTTACACACGACCCCAGGAGACGCCCGAAAGAACTGGAAGCATGCGTCCCTGCAAACACTCGTATGCCCACGTCAACAGCAGCATTACTCGTGAGAGCCGAGAGGCAAAAGCAGCCCAAGTGTCCGTCAGCAGATGGACAAACAAATGTGGTGTGTCCATCCAGCAAACTCACCCGGCTGTAAAGGGACTGAAATACTGATCCCGCAACAGCACGTGAGCACACGAACCCTGCCGAGCGAGGGAGGTCAGGGACACGGGCCACACCGTGTGCGACTCCCTCATACTGCCTCTGTGAATCCCGTGTCCACGTCTCAAACCTCCATTACATACCACAGCGGCAAGTAACTCCTTGACATTTAAGATAGGGTACCCAGAAGCCGTCGTGAACGCCCAATTCACGACCACCACGGAGACATATGGTTTCCCGATGGAATGAAGTCAAGCAAGCAGAAGAGGCCACTCCCCTCGTCTGCAACTACCCCCCTGGATCAGCACTTTCTCATCTGGCTGCAGCCGGATTTGACAACCCTTCCCAGTCACATATGGCGAGCATACGGTGGGCTCCTCACAGCCTCCCCCAGATTCTACACCCCACTGCCTCATGCTCCCTATCGTCTCCTTTCCCAGAGCCGGCACTTCCTCAGCCGTCTTCACTTCCCTCCCTAGCACACCCTCCAGAGCCGCCTGCACATGGCTCAGTACCGGGCCGGCCAGCTCAGGAAGCCGCCACTGCGCAGGAGGTCTGGGGCTGTCGGACGTCTGAGCTGCACTGTTAGAGTGCAGACACACAGCGCCTGGTCCTCCTTGCGATGTCACACACACAGATAGCGCTCTTGTCAAAAACATCGTGGAGAGACCAGATCCCTGATGGGCTGGTCAAAGACAGAGTTAAGCCCTATTTCTCTGTAAAAACAGATACTACCAGGTGGGCGGAGCAGGGGCAGGCCCTCCGGGGCCGACACCCCACCTCGTCCTGTTCTCCCCCTTAGCCCACCTTTCACATTTACAAACCCTCACCATGCAGTGGTATGCTCTCAACTTCCATTTCTAAAAAACAGCACAGCAACAACACAACGAGTGCGTGTTCTTCCCACAGATCCCAGGCCACAACACACACGCGCCCCACCCCCGTCTACCCCCAGCACGATGGCAGCAAGGAGGCACCTGTCCCGGCAAGCCTGCCCTGCCTGTGAGGCGCACCTGCCCGCAGAAGGCAAGGTGCGAGGGGCTGCCGGTGACGTCTGCTGCAGGGACAGGAGGGGCGCGCGGGGACGCCTGACTGATCTGGCTCCCTGACGGTGGCCCGTGGGCCTCACATCCATGCTCGGCGGTGCACCGCTCAAAACCACGGGGGCCCAAATCCCAGAAGGACTGTCACACATCCGTGCCAGCTGCGCCGTGACTGCGGAGGCCGGAGTCAGCACAGGGACGGCACTGCCGCAGCACCGCACAGGGCGATCCTCGCAGACAGCCGGGGGGTCTAGCCAGGCAAGGCCGCTCACCCTCCAGACAGGCTGCAACATCACTTCCTCTTCCTTCTTCTTTGTCAACGTGCTTGAGTGTTTTTAAAGATTTTATCAGTGGTGCCTCGAAGCTGCTGAGTGATGGCTGAGGGCCGCCTCTCTGCGCTGATGGAATGCGCCGGCAGGCGGGGTTAGCAGGAAGAGCTGAGTAGAAACCGGTTTTTGGGGGACAGGGCTGCACAGGAGCACAGATCGGAATTCTCCCCGAACATGGTGTGTGCAGAAGCCGTCAGCGAGCAGTGAAAGAGAACAGAGTAAAGGGGGAATGCGGGGACATGCTCAAGGCCGAAGCAAAAACATAACTGATGTGTACGTCCCAGGTACAAATCTCCGCTTTCTGGGGGAAGCAATTAAGTCACTGTCAAAACAACAGTTAACCCCAAGAGGACTGGAAGGCTTTGCCTACACTGTCATGCAAATTTAACGGACACCTGCTGTAAAGCACTTCACACCAGACAGGAGCCACAGAAGTGTGAGCTGTCTCCCCAGTTCCCCCTCTGGTTGTGCGTCCTCATTTGCAATGTGTCACAGAAACACAAGCGAGGCGCAGAAGGCCCACGTTAGGACCCACAGAATAGGAAGCTGGGCTGGTGAAGGAAGAAGAGGGGGACAGCAGGACAGGATGGTGGTGTGACGTGTCGGTGACGACAGCTCTCTCCCTTCAGGGTCGTTCTCACTGGCTGTGCCGCAATGTCAGCTTGGGGTTAAGGCCCCAGTGTGACTGTCCCAACAGGAGCCCTACAACAAACAGGCCTATTCTGCTCGTCCGTCCGGAGCACCTACTGGGGGGGGGGGGGACAGACCAGGGGCCAAGCTGGCTCCTCCCTCAATAATCTACATCCAACTCTGAAAACCCCAAGACACGGTGGAACTCGCTCACTTACGGGTCTTCTATGCATCCCGGTATAAAGCTGACTCCAGAACACCGAAGGAGTCAGGTGGGACAGCTGTCGGCGTTGGCGTATGCTGCTCTGCCCCTACGCCCACCCCCAAAGAGGGAGGCACCACAGCCCGTGGGTCCCAAGCACTGTGACCAGCCCCAGGAAGGAGACCGCAGGCCGGGGCGGCGAGTCACCCAGCAGTGCAGTGGGCTACACAGCCCGACCCAGCAACCTGGCTGGACAGAGAGCCCCTCCTCTAGCACCTCCCAGCCCGAACGTCTGGCAGCTCGTGAAACAGGCCACCGGATGCTCTCCCCCCAAGATGAGGGTCACACTGTCAGCCCCATCCCAGGGAAGAGGCAAGGAGATAATACATCCTGCCCACAGCCCAACCTAAGTGCTGAGGTTGGTCCAGTCACCAGCGCTCTTTGTTTGAGCACACTCTCCGAGGCACACAAGCAGCTCCGTGATCAAAACCAAGGAAAGGTCTTTGTCCCTCCAATTCAAATGCAACAATTATTTCCACTTGGCCGATGACCAGGGGGTGGAGCCCTGCTCTGCCCCAGACTTCCAGCTCCGCGTGTGCTCTGCCGGGCGGGAAGCACGGTAAACACATGTCTGTCTAACAGGCAGACCGACCTCCATTCCTCAACCGCATAGGAGCTGTGACCGACCAGGGGAGCACGGTGCACTGCGGGATCCACACACCGTCCTCAGAACTGCCCAGCATGCCCGCTCCCGGCGGGGCCCATGGCCACAGCCCACCTGCGCCGCCTCCACGCCCACACACCTGCCTCCCAGGGGAGGAGCTCCTAGAGCACACAAGGTGCGTTCCAGGGAGGCCCCACGGGGCACATCTGTCCCCTTTCGTAGACATCCGCAAACTGGTATGTTACTGGGACAAAATGCACTCGGTCAGGGGCCGGGGGTCACTTCAGACGCCACGCACAGTGGAAGCCTCAGCTCCTTCAGCTGCCTTAGTGACCTATAAACACTCCCGCCTCCATCTGCTTTCAGGTCTGCAGCGTTCTGGGGAAAGAGCGATAGGACGAGACCCTCGTCTGCAGCCCCTCCTCGGCTCTGGCCCCTACGCCCTGCACTAAACTGCCAGAAGCCCCGCCTTGTTAGAGAGAAAGCCTCCGAAACACACGTTCTCCCCTCTGCAATCCCCGCTGCTGTCGCCCAGCCCCACGCCCAGCTGGGACTGCCTGCAACAGGAGTGAGGTCTGTCTCCCTGCAGGACCGCCAGCTGGAACGACAGTCGGCATTCCTCCTTCAATCTCCTGCAGGGCACAGATTTATGTACCTACGAGGCAGGAAGGCAGAGCCTTAAATTTAATCAAAAGAAATATCTCACTGGTGGCAAACTGATAAATTATTTAGACAAGGGTTCAATCGGCCTGGGAAGGAAATCTGGGCCTGACAGTCTGGCAGCCTCAGGAAAAAAATGTACCATCATGGCTTCTCTAAATTCCTTCTTGACCCCAAATCACCTTTATCAAAACGTTTAATCCTGCACAGTTAAAGCTAGAAAAGCAAGGCGGACAGAACACGAGGAAGGACATCGACTCTCTGAGGCACGAGGTGGGCAGGTTTTCCCGTGGCGGGTTCTCTGCCCCCACCCCCGCCGGGTGGCACTGGGGCAGTAGGGTCCCACATGTCCCACCCACAGCCACGCAGAGGAAGGACATCGACTCTGAGGCACAAGGTGGGCAGGTTTTCCCATGGCGGGTTCTCTGCCCCCACCCCCGCCGGGTGGCACTGGGGCAGTAGGGTCCCACATGTCCCACCCACAGCCACGCAGAGGCAGGACATCGACTCTGAGGCACGAGGTGGGCAGGTTTTCCCGTGGCGGGTTCTCTGCCCCCACCCCCGCCGGGTGGCACTGGGGTAGTAGGGTCCCACATGTCCCACCCACAGCCACGCAGAGGAAGGACATCGACTCTGAGGCACGAGGTGGGCAGGTTTTCCCGTGGCGGGTTCTCTGCCCCCACCCCCGCCGGGTGGCACTGGGGCAGTAGGGTCCCACATGTCCCACCCACAGCCACGCAGAGGCATGCCAACACGAATGAATGCAACCTTGTTTCCAGCTGCACCAGCTTTCTGAGGCTCACAATACAGGACATGGAAGAAAAGGAGACCAGGTCTAGGGGTGTCTCCCTCAAAGGTCTAGAAATTTAGTAACACTCCCGTTGTTTCATTGCAGATGACACATCAGCCTCTATCACGCAGAGCACTCGAGGGCCTGCAGAACGCAGTGAAGTGGTGTGTGTTTAGCTCCGCGATGTTCCGAAGGACCCTGATTTACAGTGAGGGCCAGGCCTCCTTGCACACAAACACCTGAGCATGTTTTGTGCCAACTCTGGGAGGCAGCGTGAGGCCGGCCTCCCTCCCTCCCCTGTCACCCGCAGGAGCCTCCAGAGAGCGGAGCAGCACGCCACCCGCCCCGGAGCACGCAGTGTCACCGTGCAGACGGCACAGCCCCGACCGTGCCGGCGAGCCCTCCCGGCACTCCCTTACCTTAGGCTCCATTCTGAACAGGCGCATCCCGCTAACAGTAGGAAGCAGCAAAATTTTAAACCTTTTTATCATACTTAAAACTGACTGCAACCGTCTTGACATTCAAAACAGAAAATACTAAGTATTCGTTGCTGTGGTTCCGCTTCCTGAACGCAGGCGAAAGAGCCCACTCCGTCGGCGTGAACGTCTCCTTTCTAGGATGCGGCTGGCACGGCCCGATCCCTCCCTACCAACCAGCCCCAATGGGGCCCCACCGACACCGGTGCACCCACACCTTTTCTTAAGCACCCGACAATCTAGAAACACCCGCACCAGCCTCTTGAACTGCATCTCTCCTTCAAAACATTGCCTTGCAGATCCGTTCCTGAAATCCCACGGACTCCCAGCACGTGTCTCGGACTAACGATGTCCACCTGGACGACTGCCCCTCCTGTGCTAGCGCTCGCCTCGCGCGGCCACCCTCCAGCCATCCCGAGAAGGTGACTTCGCAACTCCATCCTGATTCTACTGTCATTTTTGGATCTGTGATCATGTCCCTGTATGTAAATGCTGCCTGCCTTACATGGTAATGCCTCTTCCAGATGCCATGGGAGAGATCTGCCCCGACAGAAATTCAGATTAAAAATAATAATAGACCCTACTTTCAAAGATTCCATTTACTGCCGGCTAGCATGAACCAGCTGAAGCCTACCAAGTTAAACTAATAAAGCTAGCAGTGAATCAACTCTCAGCACTCCCCAAAATTGCAAATCATACCAAATGGAATAAACATACAATATCTTGAAATATTAAACCCATACTCTGAAAGACCGTATCTTCTCATGTAATATTTCTTTCAAAGGAAGAACGTAATTAAAACAGCAAAGCTTGCTCCGTGAAGAACACAGTCGGTTAATCAGAATTTATCTGGTTGCATCCTCTTTTAAATAAATGGACCCAGCAAAAAGCCAAAGCATGAAGTCAAACCCAGGAGATGGTCAGACATAGGCAAGTCAGAAAGGCGTTCTTTTAAATTTGAATGTTGCTGGTTCTCCACCTTCCAGATGCCAGTGATGTCAAGTCTTCTGAGATGTTACCTGTCGTAGATGTGTGTGTTGTCACATGCGGACTGAAAGTCAGTCTGCACCGCACACGCCCATAAGCACCTGGGGGGTGTCGCTAAGATCCTGGAGTGCCCCCTTCAAAGTCCTCAAAGAAGCGAGTTTCTACTGACAACAGTAGCCATCTCAACTGTCTTTTTTTTTTTTAAAAAGATTTTATTTATTTATTTGACAGAGATAGAGACAGCCAGCGAGAGAGGGAACACAAGCAGGGGGAGTGGGAGAGGAAGAAGCAGGCTCCCAGCGGAGGAGCCTGATGTGGGGCTCGATCCCATAACGCCGGGATCACGCCCTGAGCCGAAGGCAGACGCTTAACCGCTGTGCCACCCAGGCGCCCCCTCAACTGTCTTTAAAGGGATACACCATGGAAATATCTCTCGGTTCCTCACCCTAGCCCCAAAGGCACTGTCCCCTCGCGAGAAAGGCTCCTGAGCGTTTATATAACCATCAACAGGTAACAAACCTCACGGAGGAAAAAGCAAAGCCCTCAGGCATGGATCAAAATCACCACCAAGAAACTGCCTTCTGAAGAATGGGGTCCGGTTACTGACCCACAAGTTAGACTCTGCTGCCCCTAAGACACGGGGGAGGGACATGGTCCCCACCACTCAGTCATCCCACGACTGTGGGCAGCAGCAGAAATGACCCGCGGGCACAGTTCCAGGCACCAACAGATTCATTTCTGACTGTTCTCTTAGAATATAAATAAGTACGAGAATCCCTAATTCCAGATCAGGAGGATAAACAGTCCACAGGTGAAATCCCAAGCAGGCAGGGCTCACTGGGGGCCCTGAGCCACTTGGTCCCACGAGGCAGAATCTCAACAGGAAGGGCGAAGACCACAAAGGCTCTCAGGGGCCGCGAGGCCACCGCCACCTGCCTGCTGTGAGGTCGCACCCTGTAGAGAATTCCAGAGCCTGCCCACCACACAATGCGGAACGGAAAAGCACCTCCATAAACACCCCAAATTTCTAATCTTCCACTACAATTATGACATCTTCAAACAGGCTAAGGAGCAAGGCTGAAGGGAATGGGTCTTCGGGTGGTTCACGAGAGAACGTAAGATCTTAAAAGACAGTCTGACACAGTTACCACAGTCCACACCACTGTTCTCTAACCATGAACCTAGAAGATACAAGCAGCAAAAGGCACCGCAACTGGCGGCCGGCCCCTAAGAAGAACCTGAGCTTTGCATCAAAGACAAAGCGCGTCCTGGGCGCCATCCTTTCAACGCTGAGTGCTTTCTTCTCAACTGTTTGAAAACTGAAGACGGAGAAATAGCTCTAACTAGTTGAGATTGCAGGAAAGTTACTGAAAATATATTTCCTGTGCAAAAGAAAAACCATGATTTAAGAGTAACATGAGAAATGCTTTCAGTGTCGAAAGACTGTGGGGGGAAACTCAGGCCAAATGAGTAAGAGACCGTCCAGCCCAGAGCCTGGCCGCCTTCACACACAAAAAAGGACATGTCCACCGAGCCAGCAGGGAGGGTGCAGGGAAGAGCGTCCAGCCACCGAGGGACGTGGGCTGACGGTCCACAAAAACCTCCGCTTGGACTCAAAGGCTGTTTGAAACCAAGGAATTGAAGCTTCCCTGTAAGAAAGAAAGAGAAAAGCAAATAAAGAGCACTTACCCTCGGCTGCCAGTTCTCGTATTGCTTCTGCAAATTCGCACCGATGGTTTCCAGAGCTTTCTGAGGCCCCATCGACAGAGGATCTGAAGAAGCAATAAAAAGCAGAAAGTTCGTTACCCTTTCATTTCCTCCACTGCTGAGCCTGTCCCTCACAGTTTCCTCTTCCATCACTCACTTCAGAGTCACCCTGGACCCACAACTAGGGGTTCTCCGTGTTTAACCAGATGTAGGGAACTGCTATGCCCCCAAACAGGACAAAATGCCACACCTGTTCACCTTTCTAGAAAAAAGTGGTTTGGTCAGACTCGCTGGCCCCATGAAGTTTCCTCTCCTGCCCGTGCTCGTCACTCAGCCCCGTGGTCGCCCGGCACTTGTCCTGCTTCATTCCTGTGTTCCTTGCAGGCTGTGTGCGGTGGGCCACGGGCCTGGCAGGGGCCTCTGTGCAAAGAAGGCCACAGTGAGGGCCGCACAGTGCTTCCGTCATGCAAAGAACCAGGAGGAAGACGGAAGGACCAAGGCGACGCGTCCTAAGTAACTTCTGTCTGTGCTGGCTCTTCCCGTGTGTTTGTGGCTTACCCACTCATTTCGGGAGTGGCTTCTAGGGCAAGTAACTCTAACCAGCAATTTCTCAAACTTACTTGGCCTCAACACATCTCTGCACTCTTTAAAAATATGAAGAACCCCGAACAACTTTTAAGTGGTTGTATCTATTGGTATTTGCTGTATTCAAACTCAAGATGAGAAATTTAAAAAATATTTCTTTATTCATTCACTTAAAAGTAATGACAAACCCATTACATTTGAACATAAATACTTATTATGAAAAATTAGACAAAAAAATTGAGTTAGTACTGTTCTACTTTTTTTGCAAATTTCTTTAATACCTGGTTTAACACATCTGTGTCTACATTCATCCATTACAAAACATGGTTCCCGCCGACACAGAGGAGGAAAATCCCACCTCACACACAGACATCACTGGAAAGGAGAGGCCACTTTAAACTGCCTTCTGAGACAGTCATGCTATCTTCTTCGATGCCACACCCAAACCCGACACGTGGTAGCTTCTTGAAGACTGTCTGGAACGTAGAGCCTGAAACCACAGCAATGAACCCGTACTCCAGGGCATTAAAACCCACTGGTCTAGCACGCACTTTGAACAGATCCTCTCCCCGCGGATGACTCTGTGTCATCAGCACGGGTCATCTGTAAAATACTGGTTCACTGAGCTACGTGGATCTTCTGGATCTTGTTCTCCAATATCTCTAATTTCATCACGGGCAACAAACACTTCCAGCTGTTTTCCTTAAAGTGCCAGCTCGCTTTGTTCATTTTCCAGAAAATGCCTGCCAAATGCCCAAGGCCCATCAGCTGCTCCTCCAGGCAAAAAAGATGTGCCATGAGAAGAGCAGCTAGTTCGGCTCAGGACTCATCCACCAAGAGAAGCCCTTCCTCCCTGCGACCAGGACCCGCCACTCGGCAGCCCCCTTCATCACGCGATCTTACGGATGTGTGTCCAAAGGCAGCATCCATCCGTAAGACTGTGTCAGTGCTGAGCCAGAGCGCCAAAACACCTTCCCGGAACTGTTTTCATGGCCCTTGTTTTCGACGTGCTAACACTAATTCTGCCCCAACTTCCCCAAAGTATCCCTCTCAAATACTGCCTTCCACACAGGTAAGGATATCAGCTAATCTCCGCCCTTCTCCCCCTGCTCCCCAGACACCCCAGGGCCGATCCCACTGTGGCGACAATGTACAACCACTCTCTGCAGAAGTGGAATGGCTCCCAAGAAAACAACTTCAAGGGACCAGGGCACAATAACGTTCATGTCATCGGAGTCTCACGATGAGAAAAGTAGGTGCAGAGCTCAAAAGCAGTTGAAGATATAATGCTTGACAACTTCCCAAATTTGGCAAAAGACGTAAACTTATAGATTCGAGAAGGTCACTGAACCACGACCAGGATTAACCCAAGAAAATCTATATCCAGACACATCATAATCAAATTGCTAAAAACAAAAGACCAAAAAAAAAAAAAAAAAAGTCCTTAGAGAAAAATCAGTTCACAAAGGATCAGGAATGAGAGAGTCTCTGGATTTCCCAACAATCCTGAAAGCTGGATAGAATAGAGCAGTGCCTTCAAATGGTCCATGAAAATAACAGCAACCTGATACTCAAGTCTGAGGGTTTTAAAATAGAGGTCTTTTCAAACAGGCAAACACTCACAAAATCTGTCCCGTGTTCCTGTTCTTCAGAAATAAAGCACAAAGGAAGACAATGAAGGACCCAGGAAAAGAAAGAGACGGAGAAACCACAAGACATCCGTGAACCATATCCAGAGACGAAGCCAGCCCAACAGGAGCTAGGGGGGTGTTTTTTTAAGAACAAATAGATAATTTGAGCCCTGGAATAACTACTGATAGCACTTGACAGGTGTACTGGAATACAGGTAAGAAAATGAACTCATAAGTTCACAAAAAAGTTAACAAATAAAAGTAACTGGCAAATGTGTAATTATGGGGGAAAACTCACATACACAGACAAGAAAGGAACCAATCAGATACCCCCTCTGGGAAGGGCAGAGAAAAGACACAGCTTTCTCTTATGCTCTTAAGTACTGTGGGATTTTCAAGCTATATGCACATATTACTTTGATTTTTTTAAAAAAGAATTACAAAATTAAGTAACAGGGTTTTAGAATTGGAAAGGACCTTTATCACCAGTGCACCAAAGTCATGGGGGACTTTTCACGATACAGATGCCAGGCCCTACCCTGGAGAGTCCAATTCACTAACTTCAGAAGAGCCCAGTCAGCTAATGAGCACCTCTGGCTGAGGGAAACCTAATGAAAATTGGGCTGTAATTAACTTATCTGGAAGAAGTATGGTAAATTTGTTTCAATCTGTACGTAACTAAAGAAATTAGATGTTCATCTTCATCTCTCTCTATTCTGGTAGGAACCGAGTGCTAAGGTCTCAAAAGAATTATAATGACCTCAATCAACTCCGCTGTAATCTAATCACAAGCCTGGCAAGAGATACAAATAAATCAGAATCTGAAAAATAAAAATTCAGGGCCACCGAAGAACATAAACAAAGCAAAGGGAAGCAGAAAACCGCATCAACAAACAGAAACCATTCTAGCAGCCATGCCTTGTACTCGAGCCTGGAAGAGCCAGTGCAAGAGCTGCTGTGCGTTTATCCACACCTGCGTGCGGCCCCCACGCGGTCAGTGCCTATGGCTAGAATCTACGCTTAAGAGAATGGAAATGGTTTCTTCTGTAAAAAGATAAAAGGCCTGTCCAGGAACCACACTGATCGGCAGCAGCTCCTAGGTGTGCCCTCGGAAGAACCACAACACAGGGAGGGAGGGAGTCCCACCAGTCCCTGAGTGGGGGGGAGCACCAGAGCCAGCCCTCCTCCTTGGACTTCTCCCCTTGGAAAGCCCAGGCCCTCCAGCCCCACACCATCCTCTCCCATGTCCCCAAAGAGAGCATGCGGAATATCTGCCAGAGCGGGAGGGCCCCTGCCACGACTCCCTGGGCAATCTGCCGCCAGTCCAGCAGTCCCTCACTAGTCATGGCCGCCTGATAGCAGCACCCATCTTCCTTCCCTGATCTGGATCAAAATCCCTGCCCTCCCACCGGGGGATCAGGGGCAGCCACTGGCCACTCATCAGGCAGAGATCAACCGAGTGGGGCTGTCACATCCCATCCACTGGGAACCCCCGTGGCCAATTAACTGCACGGTTTCCTCCCAAGGGTATGACTAAGAGTGGGGCAGGGAGAGAGGAGAGGGAGCAGGAAGAGGGGAAAACCAGGACAAGGGAAACGGCACATTTACTACCACACTCACTACAATGAGCTAAGCCGTGAAATCAACAAAGCCAAGTTCCTGGTGGGCGGTGCTGACGGTCTGATCCATCTGATGAGGGTCAGGTGGCCGGAACGCAGGTCTGAGACCGGAGTGCCGTCTGAATTAGACATTTCTCCTCTAACGCCCTCATGCGTTTCTACCGAAGGAATGAAGTGGGTGGGCAGGTGGGTGGAAGGAAGAGGAGACAGTAAACGGCATTTGTGTAAAATTTTAGCTTTGCATCAATCTTCCTGCAAGCTTTTCAGCATAAGCCCCCTGTATCTCCTGGCGCACAGAACTTCACGTTGACGGGAACTGCAGCCAGCCTACCCCACGCACGGCACAGGAGAGAAGCTCAAGTCCCAAGTGGTCAGATGACTCGGTCAAGGTCACAGAGGCTGGCAATGGCACTGGCAGTCAGCCAACCTGAAAGACCTCCGCGTTCTCTCCACTCTTCCTTCAGAAGAGCCCGTGGGCCACCATCAACTACTACTGTGCTGGTCACTACCACAGCACCTGGTGCCAGCACCGAGGACACTCTCCCTCCTCCTAGCTAGGTTCCGGAAGATTCTGAGAAGGGCTCTGCTGACCTGGTGTCCTCTCCACCAGCCTGAAGACGAGCACAGGTGAATGTTTTTAAAACAATTCCGTGAGGTCACTCCTCCCCGGAAAAGCCTGCATTATGCCACCACTTGCATAACGTGAAAATGAGCAAGACTAACTTATGCTGTCAGGGTGCAGGCCAGGGGCAGGGCGGGCTGTGAGATGGCAAGAGACGGGGCTGGACTGGGGGGCTGCTGAGGCTGCTTCTTGACCTACAATGGGTCAGTCTGGGAAGAGCTGTCAAACTCCACACTGGGGTCCGCACACCTTTCCGTATGTATGCTACCCTTCAGAACAAAGGGTGCCTGGTGGCTCAGTCGGTCTGACTTTGGCTCAGGTCCTGCTCCCAGGATCCTGGATGGAGCCCCGCGTCGGCCTCCCTGCTCCTCCAGAGTCTGTCTCTCTGCCTCTGCCCCTCCCCCTGCTCGTGCTCTCTCTGTCTCTGAAATGAATAAATAAAACATTTAAAAAAAAACAAAAATTAAAAAATGGGCAGAGCTCACTGCTCAAAGAACGTCTGTTCCTCTTTGTAGCTTGTATTAATAATGCGGACATTTCATAGGTATCTGTTAATTGACTTACTGACTGAGTACTGCCTACTGGATCAAGTACAAATTTCTCTGTATGGCATTCAAGGACTCTGCCACTAATTAGCTGTGTAACCTTGAGCAGCTAATTTTGATTGAGAAAATAATCATGGCAAAGGGCCACTTTGAAATCAGAAGTGGTTTGTAATGGCTCTGTACTGTACCAGCCACAATCCCCACACGTATTTTACCATTAGAGGCGTACACAGTGGGAGGCACTTCTTCCCACTGAGGCGAGGGCAGAGCGGGGAGCCCCTGGTGGTACCCCCATGGCAGCGAGGCTCTGGCTCATGGCCGGTCACGGCCCTCCCAGTGCCTGTGGGTCCCAGGACAGGAGCCATCATCCGACAGAAGCCTTGTCTACACTGCAGCCCAGTCCTAACCATTCAGCCTCGCCCTCCCCCTCCCCTGCACAGCCACAAAATAGCTGGTGTTCCTGTGTCGTCTCCCACCACGCACTCGGAGCTGGGAGAATCTTCCACAGAGCTGAGGGGATGGCTGGGACCCCGCCGCTCACACAAGGCACTCTGCATACAGGGGCAGGGGAGGCTCCGAGCGCTTACATAAGCCTCCTTCGGGGGACAGACAGATACTACTAGGAGAGGCCAGTGCAACCGGACAGAGAAAACAGTCCGGACCGCAGGCCCGGCGATGCACTAGGCTCACGGCAGGGGGTACCCCCGCCACCCGACGCCCGGGGGCCTGGCCTGTGCTCCAAGGGCTCTGCCCCCACAGCTGGGCCCCTTCTCCTCCTCGGGGCCTTGGCTCTCACCTCCCCTGCAAAGCCCCCTCTCTCCACACGGCCTGCTGTGAGTCGCCCACCCACAGCATTTTCTGAGGCTGCTCCTGTCACAGTCAGGCTCCTTTCTTGTGTACTTACACGGAAGTTTCCCCCTCACAGACATCTGTGGACCACCCTGACTGATGGGTCAACCCCGAGTTTGCTGTAACCATCGAGGGACAAGGCCTGGGGCAGGGCTCCATCAACTCCAGGACGTGCGAAGACGGTCACTCTGTCTGCAGTTCATCTGCGCTGCGTCCCGCAGTGCCCACGTTGCGGGGGGGGGGGGGGGGGGGCGGGGAGGCTTTCCTCTGAGGAGTAAGAGGAAAACACAGCTAGGTGTCTCCCTAACATTTCCTTAGGATTCCAGCATTTCCCAGCACCTGGCAAACCTCCAGCCTTCTCACCTCTGATGATACATGGCTACCATTAATGAGCACATAAAAAATCTCTCAGCTAAATCAGACCTCCTCCCGTTCAGCACTCAGCCCATCTACTGCTGCTCTCAGACACAGCTACTTCTCCGAGACGTATGGGCACTCGCGGTTCTTCAGCACCGGTGTTTTCAGCATTACGCTGTAGCATTTAATGCCGGGCCGTAAAACAAAACAGCCTCTCCCCTGCTTGTCTGAGAAGAGCTGAGTGTCACTTCCATGAAATAAAACAGCATCTTATTACGTGGCAGAGTGGAGGGGCAGGGGCGGGGAAAGGGGTGTTGATAGCCAGCGTGCTGCAAGCGCCCGTGCACCAGAGCCTTCCCTGCGCCAGGGGTGCAATGGGGGCCGCGGGTGAGGCTGTGCACTTGTGAGCGGCACGGTGAACCTTCTCCTTGCTTGTTCGGGCAACAACGATTCCTGTCACCATCAGAAAACCTAAAGGGCCACTTCCCGAACACGGACAGATCCATTCTCGGAGTCTCTCCTGTGTGTGCTGGCAGTGCCCACCCAGGGACACAAAAATAGACTGAAAAATAAGAGTCTGCCCATTTGTCAAGCCACCTGCACCCCTCATCCCTGAGGTCAGAGCGGTTTCAACTAGCACGGACCGTCTCTGCTGCTCTGATGTGTGTGTCTGCAGCCAAAAAGCCATCAACGTGCAACCCACCCCACCCCTGGCACAGAGACCCCCACACTCACAGGCCTTGGGTAAAGCACAGGAGACTCGGTTGTCACCTGACACAGGTAATGTCTACTTGGGATGAGAAACATCTAGCACTCTCCTCTCAGACATCCGCCAGAGACCTCCAGCCGACAGAGCAGCTGCCCCGCTAGACTGGCACGCGCTGTGACGGGTGCACGACGCAGGCCCCGCTCTCCTCGCTCCTGAGAGAGGACACGGGGCAGAGGAGAAGCAGACGCAGGGAGCACCTGCGGTTCCCACTCAGCCCTGCAGCGGGTGGGGTGTCAGGCAGGGGGAGGGGCCCGGGGTCGGCCACAGGGTCTCTGCACTGAGCCGTGTCCACCCTCCCAGTGAACCCTCTCCCCAGCCAGGAGGTAAGTGCCATCGCTGCTCCACTGCACAGATGAGGAAACTAAGGCCCCAAACCATGAAGCAGCTTGCTGACGTGAACGGCTGGGAGGAATAAAGCCAGGGTCTTATGAACGCAAAACCTTCGGGTTTCTGGTGACGGAGCGCAAAGCCAGAGAGGGGACACAACGTGGACACTGGCTGCCTTCTGAACAGGAGCGCCCTTCAGCCACAGCTGCACGGCCCCTGCAGGGGGTCTTCCTTGCGACTTCTTCCCCAGCCATGACACACTCGGACATTCACATCCTGAAAAAGGCAGAAGCAACCCACCTCGGGTCGGGGTGTCCTTGTCCTGCCAGCCAAGCCGCTCCACAGCTTTCACCGCCTGAAAGCTCGCATCACCACTCGTCCCCACACACCCAGGGCGTGGGCTCTGCTCCTCTTTCTCTGGTCACTGCTCGTTCTGGGCTGGTGACCTCCCCAACCCCCTTCTCCGATCACCTAGGCCGTTCTAGCTGTCCCCTGGAAGCTACAAGTTGCTCTGCTCCCAACACCCAGGAGCACTGGCCTCCCGCAAAACCACCCCACCATCTCCACGACTGGGTCCCAACTCTCAGTCCCAGCAGCCGCTATCATCATGCCTACAGCACTTGCTGAAATGCTAGACCTCTTCCTGAGCAAGCCTAGAGCCACCGGGTGAGGCCGGGCGAGGCGGGCCGCCGCTCCCGGCTGAGGGGTGGCTCCCGGGAGCCACCCAGTGCCATCAGGGGCTCGGAGCTTTTCCACGGGAAGGGAAGAGGCATCTCGGTGGAGGGGCTGGGGACCCGGCGGGGAGCAGGACACACACCTGCAGGGGAAACGGCAGGATACAGGAGTCTGAGGATACAGACAGCAGGGATGAGAAGCTGTCTCACACAGCATAAACGATACCAAGTAACCATATCAAGGCTGTCAAAGGAGGGAGTTACAAATATGGGAAAGTCCTGTTGGACTGGAAAGGAAGCGGTTCTTAACCTTTACCGACAGTACAGAAATACAGATGTGAACGTGTATACACAGAGAGACACGTGTGCACACGCACGCATGAAGGAGAGAGGGAGCAACGAGACACTGGTTCCCATGAGAACATCAGCACCCAGATCCCAGCTTCTAAATCTGGATGCCGCTGACGGGAACTGGGCTCCTGGGAGGTGTGGTCCGTGCCAGGACGGGGCAGAAAGCACAAGCTGGAAGTAAGGACTACTCAGGGAACAACAACACGAGACAAGGGCCACACAAGCCAGTGGGAACAGGGCTGGCTGGCTAACCGGGAACATCATGACAAGCAGCGGTGACACTGGACTGTAACCCACTGAATGAAAAAGGAAACCGTGATTTCACACCGAATACATTCAAAGTCTGATGAGGAATATTCGCACAGCTACGCACCTCTTCCCAAAACTCGTCATTACTTAGAGGGGAAGGGGGCGTTCGGAGCGTGGAGTTCCGGCAGCACCTGCTTCATCAAGCGGTAAGCAAGTTAGTTGCATAACCAGTAACGGGATAAGTCTACCCATTTGCCACCTGACACACGCGCCACGGGAGGAGGCCAGATCTCTTCTGGGACACTCCTGCTAATCCTAAGGAACAGAGGGGCGTTCTACCAAACGCAGCCTGTGATCCTCTGGGTGTCAGGGTCATGGGGTCAAGGAAAGACTGAGGACTTGGTCCGGTTTGGATGGGACTAAAGCCAGGGCAACGCACGATGCTGAGCCAGGTCCCTGTGCCACAGACAGCATCCTGGGACAGGTGGCGCGCCTGAATGCACCCACGGCCACCCCTCGCGGTGAGGGCCCCCCAGTGCGGTGACAGTCACCCTCGCGGTGACGGCCACGCTGGGATCAAGCCTGCAGGAATCGCGATAACTGACAGGAGGTGGAGCAGCGTGGCCGGGGCTTCTGCAGGAATCGCGATAACTGACAGGAGGTGGAGCAGCGTGGCCGGGGCTTCTGCAGGAATCGCAATAACTGACAGGAGGTGAAGCAGCGTGGCCGGAGCTTACTCTCGTACAGAGCAGGAAAAAGATCCTTAGCTCTGTGCTTGCAGCTTTGGAATTTGTTTTTTCAAAATAAAATTTAAAACATGCACTGGTAGATACCACTGCAAATTTGCCAAATCAAATCTCCAGGATTCTTCTTTCTCTTATTCCATACTGTTAAAATCACCATCAGAAGGGCCAGCTCCAATCACTTTTGAAATGAAGGCTAAATACAAAATCTTTAACTTGGAAAAAGGTATATGCCCTTTTGAAACCAAATCCACTTAAATTAGTACAGAGTAGATTACATTCCTAAAGTGCAGAGAAATTTTAAAAACACGGTATAAAAAAATCTATTCATTTCCTGGATTTTTTTCATGGCAAGAAGGAAGTAAGGAATCTCTTTTATTTTCACTGACATCGTCCCATATACACCCATCAAAGAGACTGTGTGAGGTGTGAGGGGGGCTCTTGATTTCTTGGGGGGGGGGGATGAACGCCCAGAGAATCTAATGGAAGCCAAGAATCCTCACCTGGAAGATGCAATTCCACACTCAGACACCACCACCCACACGATCCCAGAGGGTTCACGCATCCCTGGAAGCACACCCTGGGATCCGGGTTAAGAAACGTTGTTCTAAAAACCTAATACAAGAGTACTTAAAGAGGGAGAAAATAGAACACAATTGGTAAAATCCAGCTTTGACGAGGGGTAAATGAAGTGGAAACAGTCACTGGTGGCTAATACGAAGTCAATTTCACCGGCACGGACGCCGGGGACGTGGCAGAAAGCCAAGAAGGCCTCTAGGGAAATCAGCCACAGGAGCAGCTACTCTGTCACTGGGCGTGGGGGCTGCAGGCGGGGACACTGTGAGACAGAGACGGTCACCCTAAGACCCCGGAGACAGTGAGACAGGCAAGCAAAGTGGGGAAAACAATACTGTTTCCAATTCAGACTACAATCTAGGCTTCCGCTCCCCACCCCCCGCCCCCAACCAAAAGTAGAGCATTCCTGGACACCTCTGGGAACCCAATCACTGCTTCCTGCCAGCAAAAACCCTGGGGGGGTCTTTCAGTTAGCAAAAACAGGCTCTAACAGAGCCGCACAAAGCCGGCCTTCAAATAGCAGAGGAAATCTGTCATCTGCAATTTCTGTTATTTAAAGTAGATGAAGGAAATTCCTGCTTTTGCTGAGAGATGGAGAAAGCTGGAGGGCGTGGGGGGTGCTGCGGCCCCAATCTTACCAAAAAGAGAAAGCTAAACAACCCACAACAGAAAAAAGAAAAACCCACACTCACTGTTCAATTACACCGAAGTTTAGAGACAAAATAATCCCCAATTCACCACAAACTCTTCCATGAAACAAACGATGGGACTATTTCTCAATCCATTTAAATGAGGGCAGCATTATCTTGCTACCAAAACCAAACAAAAACATTGCAAGAAAAGAAAACCACAAACTAGTATCACTCATAAACACACTGAAAAAAAATTCCTTAAAAAAATATTAGCCACTGAATCCAGCAATGTATAAAAAAACATAACACAAATGGGGTTTATTCCAGGCATTCAAGGTTGGCTTAACAACCAAAATTCAATCAGTGTAATTCACCACATCAACAAGCTAAAAAGGAAAGTCAGGTGATTATGTCATATATGTTAAGAAAGCATTTTGTAAGATCCAGCACTGACTCTTGAAGAAAAATCTCTCAGCAGACTAAGAAACATCCCGCTAAATGGCAACAGCCTAGTGCTCACCACCCCCAACACCGGCCGCGAGGCACTGGGCAGGCCGTCCTGGGGAGAACCGGGACTCCTCGCGGTGCACACAGGAAACAGCTGCTCCATTTTTTTAAAGTGTACATAGCTACTATTACATGCAAATGTAAAGGAGAAAACGCTCTAATCCCATAATCGTTACTTACTAATTTTCCTTGAAACACTCTGTACAGAACAAATCATACCTTAAAGGTTCTAGAAGTCCAAAAAGAAATAAACTCTCAGATTCACGCAAACCAGTGCCGGCCCCCAGCGGACTCAGTTAGTGGGGGGCGAACCCGACCCAGCCCAGAGCCCCTACTTGGACTCTCGCCACAAGCCATGAAGAGGGAGGGGCCGCACTTACCGATCCAGCACTCCAGACGTGCACAGGGGGTGGTCTTCACCACATCTGGAGGGTCCACGCCAACATTCAGGCACAAAACTAAGGCAACACTGACCGTCTTCATCTGGAAACACAATAGAAACAAGTATTTCAATATGCATCCCACTGACACACTATTCCAGGCTCAGAGATGCCCCCAGAACCTATGAAACCCTGTCCCCACCACTGGCCTCTCCAGCCGTCCTGTGCCACCCCCAAGGTCCTGCACAAGTAACTTCCTTCCTGGAGGGGTTTTGGAGTAACACGGGCAGATGGGAAGAGGTCCGTGGCAGGGGAGGCCTCCACAGGCTTCCATACGACATTTCTGTGTCCAGAAACTGAACTACTTGACGAGAAAATATGAAGGCACTTGCTACATTCTGCCAAAATCCTCTGCAAAAACTTTGCACAAACTTATACTCTGACCAGGTTACACTACTCTCATTACCTAAAATCATTAATGATTTGATAAGAGAAAAACTGTCATAGTGATTCCGTCAGCATTCTTTTGGTAATAGTAACATGGAGTATTTTTTCAACTGTGTATTTACTATTGATGACTTTTATGTTTTGTGGATTTCCTACTCATGTTCATACTACCACACTGGCATCAGTGACTATTTCCAATTGATTTCATGTACTCTTTACATATTAAAGACTGCATCCACATTATTTGTTGCGAATATTCCCTCAGTCTGGCATTTGCCATCTGATTCATTTCCTGCTTCTTGACATACAAAGCCTTGGTTTTGTCATCTGATGCAGCTTTCTGCACACCTGTTCCTTCTCCAGCAGCCCAGTATGCGGAACGTCAGCCCTCCCTACCCAGCTGCTCAAGCCAGAAACACGGGCTCAGCGAGGGCCCACGTGGATTGCTTCTGGTGTTTTGATGTGTTTTACATGTAACCCTCAAGCCATCTGGATGTCACTGTGGTATATGACACAACATGAGGAATAATTTCTATCTCAAAACATCAGCCAATCACACCAATTCGCCCTGTTAAATAATCCCCAGACTCACAGGTTTGTAGGACTCCTACAGCATATATAAATTTCCAGATAGACCAAATTCTACTTCAGGCTAACTGAATTTATCCCATCATCCCATCGACCAAGAAGTCTACGGGTACCACACTGATTTAAGTCACTTATCTTTACAACATTTCACAGTGCTTGGCAGGGAAGGTTTCCTTCCTCACGATCTTTTTAAAACTTTTACTTAGCTGTATTTATATTCACCTCTCTTTTTCCCAAATTAATCTGTTATTCAATTTTTTAATCCCATAGAGACTTTCACTAAAGTTGCATTAAGCTGCATATTGATAACATTGAGTATTTTAAATTGTCTTCTTTGATCCGAGAATTCCACATATGAGAATCTGTCAGAGAAAAATACCGAAAATTATAATAAAGAGGAAGTCTGTGCGTGTAAAGATTTTCTTCACACCATTTCTTGAAGAACAAGTAGAAATAACCTAAATTTTAAGTGAATGAGGGAATATTTAAGCACGCCATTATATTCTCTTGACAGAATGACACTTAAATTCTTATAATGTTAAATGAATACAAATTGATTCAAAAATACCCAAAAATTGTATTAAATATATAAAATGATTTTGGCAAGAAGTGACAACCTCCTAATAGTCAATTTTTCTATACAGGAACACATATGTTTCTCCATTTATTCAAATCTTCTTTTAATTTTTGTCAGTACTGTTTTCTTAGTTTTCCTCACCAAGAAGTCCGTCACGTTTCTTTTAGGATTATTCCTAGACACGACACGGCTATCTGGGGGAAGTGTGCTTCTATGCATGTATTCTATTCACGTGGTTTCTTAGGAGAGCCGCTGACACCTCCACCAGTCACTTTATTAAATTCCTCATTAAACGTAATTGCTTCTTGGTGACCCTCCACAGGGCCTGTAAGCTGACAGAGACACCGCTACAAATAACGAGTCTGTCTCGCGCTTTCCAACGGCTCATTCCTCTCTTCCTGTCTCAGGTCTAGGCCCTGCCCACAACTTCCAAAATAGCATTGCTAATGCCTACAGAACATGGCAGTGGCGATCTTCGCACCGGCTTTAATGAGACGTCGTGAGTGCTTCCTCGTGAAGAACGCGGGCGGTGACAGGAGACGCACGTATCACCCACCTTCCCGAAGCCCGTGTTAGCACGTTTCGCCGTGGCGACGAGACCTCCTCATGCAAGTACTGATGCACCTGTCCCGGTAACCGGAATCCAAGGAGGATTTTTGCTTTTATGAGAAAAGGCAAGAAGCAGAAAGGCGTGCGGGGTTGGTTTGCAGCCGCCGCGAGGAGGCGTGCACCTGCCCCAGGGCCGCACGCGGCATCTCCCGTCCAGGCTCTGGGCCGTGTCAGAGAGCATCTGGTCTTTGTCTCCGCTTACCGTGTGCATCTGTTAGCAAGATGTGTCCCTAAGGTCTCAGTAGAGCCTGAGAGGTCATTTTTGGGATCTCAAAAATTGTTTCCCACATGAATTATTGGTTTCTCTGCTTTACGCCACTTCAACTCAGGAAAGGTTTCATTGCAGTGCACTGTTTTTGGAGAGCGGGGAAACCTGTATAATCTTTATCGCATCAAGAAAAGAGTCCTGTGTTCAAAACAGAATTTAAAGTGTGTGTGTGGGGGGGACTGTATTTAGTCTTAAAAATATATATATTTATTAATGAGAAATCGCTTTCTAAAGGAGCCATAGGCCTACCACCAGAGACATACCGAAAAGAAGAACAGTGTCTTCCTATGGACACGTGCCAGAATCTTCTTCTTATGAACCATACACACAAATGGTCCCTTTATTTTCAGGAGAAAGGGCAGAAAATCCATCAGAGCACAGCAATGGTTATTGCTTTTCTTCGTCATTTTCCAATATTTAAGTGATCAGAATCAATAATCCCGTACAGTTGATCCATTATCTTCCTGAGGATTAGCTGCTTCAAACTACAAGTTCCATGGAAACATCTCTGTGGCCTTCCTACGGCCGTGGTAAGTCATACTCGCAGCTGCCCCACACCGTCTTTAAAGCAAGGGGTTTCTCCTATGCTCTGAAACTGAAAGGTCTCGAGAGGCGGTCACCCACACCCTGGAGCGAGCTCCAAGTGGCTTCACTCAGTCACCCCGGGGCCCGCGGGAAGGGCAGCCCACCCGGAGAAACCCATCTCTCTCTCTACAGATCAGGTCGAATTTTCAAAAACACGGTCTGCCCCCCCGAAGCTTAACGGGTCTCCGTAGCCTTACTCTGTCCTCGATCTGTGAAGGGAACAGGCTCCTGAACTGTCAGGTTCCTTCACAAAGCCCAGCCGAGCGAGCGACACTCAGCGGGCTGCGTTAAGGGACACCAACCGCACTGGGCCACAGGTCCGCGTCGGCACCTCTGAGCAGTGGGCCTGGCAGCCACCCCCACAGCCGGCCCGGAGCCCTGGGAAGGACGGGGGAGAGCCCCTCTTAGGGGAACACGTGCTCAGTGAGCCCCCACGCTCCCCCTCGTGCCTCGGGGACTCGGGGCAGGCCTCCTGCTCAGTCACTTCTGACCATTTCGGTGCAACAGCCCCCGCCAATTACTCTCGCTTACCCCCTAACAGGCAGAGGGCCAAGCAACCTGAGCTCTCCAGCCATTCTAATCCTTTCCTAAAGGGCGCTGAACCGGGTGCTCGTGTCCCCACCTGCATTTTGGCATAGCTGCTTTCTCCTCCAGACCTCCCTGGGGTCAGGGAGGTGGTGCAGGATGAGGCAGGGCTTGGCACAGCACCCACCAGTCCCGGTCACAGTCCCACCTTGTCCTCCTCAGCTGACACTCCAGACACATCACATTCCCTCAACCTCTACAACCGCACTTAATAAGCTTAAACACACAATTCTCAAATAAATTCTGATTTAATTACAAAATTAGTATGTTGGAAGCTCTCTAAGGGCTTAGAAATACTAATGGAAGCCCAACGATCACCTTTTAGTCCCACAGGACGTTAATGGGCCCCATGTCCCCATGCCTGTCACCGAGCACAGGCTTCGTTAGTGATTAAATTTCCCGTGGTCGCTTTACAGGTGAGCAACAGGACAGCATGGCTCTCAGACAGTGTGAAATTCGCTCCACTCCATCGGTGAAGACACGGAAGGAGATAATCTGATTCGTCCTTGCTCATACAATACACACCTGAGCCTACATCCTGATTTATGCATTTTTAAGAAAACAAAAGAGGTCTCAAGAATATATTGACACATGGATTAGAAAAACATATTCGGCCTAACCAATTTAATTCCACTAGTGGGCAAAAGACATTACCAGTGAGTATCCTTAAGCCAATCAAATGTGTCTTGTGTTCCCTTGCAAATTTTTAGCAGTGTTGGCCTGATTCCAAACATGGTAAGTTTTAAATTCTTAGCTATACCCTAAAGTGCCTTTTTGGTATTTTATTTTCATTTCTCATTCCAAAAATTCCAGATTAATGTTTTTTAATAACACAGAGCATTAAGAGAATATAAGGGCTATGAAATTTAATGTGCTGAAAAATGCGTAATAGTATATAAAATAACCATTTTGGACTTGAAAACATTTCTTCTTCAGTGCAATATAATTGAAGATGACAGCTATATCCCCAGAGGTTAATTCTGAACTTGAAAGGAGTATCATCTTAAGAAGCTATGAAACATTAAGTGGTCATTGAAAATGTGACCTTAGTCATGTCGTTAGTTCCAACGGCTCCCGAACAACGCCCTAACCCTGAAAGTGAGAGGCAGGTAGGGACGACCTCTCAGGGCCCGAGGACTTCTTCAATCCTTGAGTTCTGGCTCCAGGCCGCGGCTCTCCAGCCGTACCAGAAGCACCCCTACAGGCACGGAGCATGCTGCCCTACGATTCTGGGCCCAACCACGCTTTGGATGGGAGATAGGAGAGACTGGGGACAGCCAGGTAGTGGGGACTGCCATTCCTAAAAAGCCTGGCTAGTGTCCTGTCATACAGTCCTCTGGCACTGGGTTTGTTTTGAAATTCAAAGTTTTTCAGATTTACAAAACAATAATATGGTACATAACTCATATCTCATAGAATACACGCAAAAGGGTCTGTCTGCAACAATGTTCAGTATTCAAAACCATTAAATGTCCACAGTGAAATGCACAAATGTCCACTCTCCGTGGGATAAATACTAGTAACCAGGTCATATCCACTTTGCCACAAGACGAGAGGTGAAGAAGACCTTTCCAGTGTCCAGAGCTCACTGGGTTCAGAACTGCAGACGAGCGCCTGCAGACCTGATCACCACCAGACTCAAAAGCCCCCGTCTCCCCAAGCGCATGTCACCCCACTGATTAAAAACACATTAATACCTGCCACCAAAGAATTCGAAACAAAATCACAAGGGATTCCTTTATTTGCTTCCTCCTACTTAACTGATTTGATAAACCATATATATTTTAAAAGACACAGTTGATCAAGCGGCACACTCAACCCTGAATATAATAAATTCAAAGCTTACACACAACGACATCCAAGCTGTATGCAGAATGAAGAAAGCACATATATGTTAAACAGCTCGATCACGGCTTTCTGCTTCCCACACTGTGAGCCTGACTCACAAGCAGGTGTTAATAGAAGAGAAACAGGAAGCAAGGCTGGGGGCTGCCACCGCATCCACTATCCCCGGCCTGTCTGAGGCAGAGCCACCCAATTCCCAGCAGCGCTCGTTAAGATTCAGAGCATCAAGCAAAAACTTTGAGCGGAGTGGAAGCTACACAGATGCATAATTTATAAAGGAAGTCAGAAACTAGAACATATAGCAAACAGAGCAGATACACCATGGGGCGGGGGGCGTCAAGTTGAAAAAAAGGAAAAACAGGTTTGCCTCCTAACTCCCATCCCAAAGACTGCCAGAAAGAAGCGAACAGTAAGCCTCGCAAGAAGCACATCAAATGGAATTTCTGCAGCCCAGACCTGCAGCACAACACAAGATCCCCATCACCAGCCGCCTCGGGGACCTGGCGCTCCCCCATCTGCATACTCCTTTGTTCATTCAGCGGGAACTGGAGCCAGCGAGGTTCCTGAATTTGTAAGTCCATTCCCTACCTTTAGCCAGAAGCCTAATTTAGGTTCCAGCTCTCTTTTTTGAGGCTAAATTCTCTCTATAGTTCCTTGCGTTTAAAATCTGCCTCCACTCCTGTAAGGCAGGCTAATGAAAAGGGAAGAGACAACGGGTAACTTTTCAACATGGACAACCAGAAAGCCGCATTCACGGCCCTCCTCTCAACCATATGCGCCACAGCGCTCCTTTCTCACCTCTCCCATTCCCTCCAAACCACCCAGGACCCTGGGGGCACGCTTACTTCCCATGTAAAAGGCCCTTAAAAAATTCAGGTCTCTAAAAATCAAATTAAAGAGCTGCACACAAAATAGGTTTATTATAGAGATCATAACTGCTTTAAACAAACCAAAGAAATCCCTTCCTGAAGGAGCTCTATACCGAATCTTTCTGTGATTCCTTCGTGAGGCAACCAGTGTCGCTGGTGCCTCCTTGGCCAACCCGGACATCTGCGCGGGGATCTGCCAGAGACCCGCCCCACCCCACTCTGAAAGGCCGCCTTCTCGCACTAGTGAGCTGGGGGAGGGACACCTTTTCTTATAACACCGTATGGGGTGAAAGTTTGAAAAGAAAATCCAAGTAACTACCCAGTCTCTTTATCTCAAAAGTGAAAATAAAAATACTCTGTCACAGAGGGAGACCATGAAGATACAGATGCTTACAAATTAACTTTAAATAATTCAACGACATAAAGTCTAAATATGCTAAACTTAAATGCTACTGAAGCCTATGGGTCAGGCTTAAAGGGCAGAATTCAACGGCATATGCTAAATGATACTATCTCCTACATGATGGAACATTACGGTGCCTTTAAAAACGTATTTTCAGGGGCACCTGCCTGGCTCAGTTGGTTAAGCATCCAATTCCTGGTTTTGGCTCAGGTCATGATATTGGGGTTCTGAGACTGAGCCCCACACTGGGCTCCAAGCTCAGCAGGGCCCTGCTTGAGATTTTGTCTTCCTCTGCCCCTCCCCTCTCTAAAAATAAATAGATAAATCTTTTTAAAAAAACATATTTTCAGGTTGCACAAATCTGTTGGTGGGCTCTACTAGTAAATGGGTAAACTTTGTAGTATGTGAATTATATCTCAATAAAGCTGTTTAAAAAGATGTATTTTCAAGGACTGCAAAGTGGCACAGGAGGCACCCAAACATAATTTGAGTGAAAAGAGGAAGGTGCAAAACCATACCCACATCATTATTATTCCAAATGTGTATATACACACATGCAAAGGACGCAGAACAAAAAACGAGATGTCACAAGTGGTTTCAATCACGGAGGAGTGGAAAGTGTGGATGATTCCCCTTTTTTTCTTTGTACCTGGCCCTTCTGTGTATTTTCAAATTCTCCGTAAACAAGTATTTCTAGAAGCAGGGGGAAAACCATCAGAATGACTTCATTACAATAGTCAAGGATCTCTGTCCTGCGTGCATACGTGTGTGTGTGTGTGTGTGTGTGTGTGTGTGTGTGATTTTTATTACATTCTGAAGAAAGAGAAAACAGCTCATTGGGCCAGCTGAAGCTTAGACTAGTATCCAAGGCAACGAGCGCGCTGGGATCGTGAGAGGAAATGCAATGCAGGCGACAGCTCGTGTGCTCACGGAGAGAAGCCGGTTCTCGGTTCTGAGCATTCCAACCACACCGAGTGTGGCCTCGTGATCCAGAAATACCTGGTCCTGACAGAGCGAGTACAGCAAAGGGCTCCCATCCTATTTCTTCCACTCCTTCCCAGTTTAGGACACAGATAAAGCCCACTGCTAAAATTTCTTTCTTGGCAAGGAGATTTTCCTTCAATAAACGGATTGATTTCAAGGCTACTTAGAGATTTCTTTTATTCGGTAAGACACTGGGTCATCTCTTCCCCACTCCTAACATAAATTAAAACCAGCAGCATCACCATGGGAGCAAGCCGTCGGTCCAGGACTAACTTTTCTTCTGCTCTTTAGTATCCAGCAGTATGATACCCGTGACGCATACCTCAAAAAAACAGTCCCAGGGCAAACACCACTACACAGAGCTCCCACGCTGGCTGAAGGCACATGCCCGTGGTGCCGGGACCGCCTTGACAACTGGCATTTCATAATGTCAAAGTCCAAGGATGTGAGGTGGGGCTGTTTCCTTCTACTCCATCCCTCGTCCTGCTTGGGCCGACATAGCTGATGAAGAAGCTCTCACAGGTCCCGAAGCTCCACGTGGAGGCCACGGTGGACTCGGACCACGGAGCCCTGGATTGGGTCGCAACCCCACGAAAGCTGTGGGGCACAGCACAGCTCAGGGGCTCCCGGGAAGGCTCTACCTGACGATGGGAAGGAAGGGAGGTCCACCAGAAGGCTGCTGTGCTGAAAGAGGAAGGCCTGCACGAGGCGTGGCAAGAATGCAAAGGGACAGGAAAGAACCAAAAGGAAGGGGAAAAAAAACCCACCTCAAAGAGAACAGATGACAGCGTGTGCAGCTATGGGGTGGCAGCGATGAAAGCCACAGGCCCGTCACAGGTCTACATGCTGACACTCTAAGAAGGCTCCCATTCAGATGCTCCCACAGGGAAAGGATGCAGCAGACATCTGCCACCTGTGGTCCCCGTAACCTGTTCAACACCTTCTGTGCATCTTGGCAACTTCCTATACTACGGGTGCTACCTTTCCAAGGGAGAAAATTCAGCAACTGTGAGTCGGACTCTTGCAGCTCAGGGGCCAGCATGTGGCCTACACTCCTCCAGGTAGATGCACCTGCCCGATCCAGCAACGCCAACCCCCCCCCCCAGGGAGCTGCATGGCAGGGGCATCTCTTGAGGGTGGCACTGGAAGGTGCTTCCCAATGTCCCAGTTGTTCAGCCACCGTTGGTGGCTTCACAACTTCAGAGCCTGGCTCCAAGTCCTCCCAGAGATCCTTCACTAAATTCCTTTCTGCTTCACCTTGCGTGGATTCTGATGGCCGTAGCTAAGAACCCTCAGGCTCTTTAGGGGACAGAACATTCTAAAGCCAAGACCATTGTTGGAGTTAAGGAAATGGGCATCTGATAAAAATCACCTGCCCGAGGGTCATCACACCTGGGAACTGAGGACACCCAGATTTTCCAAGGTGCTATTCTCCCAATGACTGGGACCTTCACCTCCCGTCTCACGCAGACTAACTAGCTGACCATGTCTAACGGAGGCAAGGAGGGAACGAAAGGTCAGAGCTGAACCATCAGTGAACCACCACCATCCGGAATCTTCCCAGGCCCTGAACACACTCAGTCTGAAGCTACCAAAGGAGCACCTTGATCTCACAGTACTTTAGATCTAGAACTGGTACTGGCCTCTCCTTCCTTCTGGACGGCAGGTCTGGAGGAGAAGAGGCTCAGGAGGCCCCTCCGCGAGGGCCCAGGAACAAGAACCGGAGCAGGCCCCCGTGTGCTGGAGCAGGAGGGGAGGTCTGGGTTGGGGAGGGGGCAGCAGGGCGGCAGGCCACCTGCAGGGGGCAGCCAGTGGCTTAGCAAACCTCATCTTCACAAAATAATGTCAGAACGCCCCCATGACCCACTTATTCAAAGGAGATCTAAGTGAGAAATGACCACAGGACAGGGCCACAGGTGGAAAGAATCATAAACATGAAGTTTGAACTTCTCTGGAAGTCCCGCTGGTGGAAGTGACAGCACTGCGAACTTCCTCGGGGCCATGGGCCGCTAAACCAGCTGACAGCAAGCCCAGGAATACAGCCAGGCCCACGGCCCAGAATTTAAAGCCACAGACGAGCGGAGGCACCTCTTCAGCCGCTGCTTCAAAGCAGGAGTTCGGATCTGAGTGGTGAGGCGTCTCCGACAGCCTGTCATTGGCTATGAACACCTCTCCTGGATGCTCTTGCAACTCTGCCCAAAATGTTTTGTCTTCAACATTCTCCATCTGCTCTGCTCTCAGACACTCTCGCAACATACCCAGGTACGGAAGATCCACATTCACCCCGCGGCGCCGTGTGAACAAAGCCAAACCTCACCTAAAAACACGGGTCTGCAAATGTGGTGGGTTTTTCTGCAGACAACGGAGTACAAGGATCAGTCCTGAGGACGCCGTAAAAATCATGAATAATCCCCACAAAACGTATGATTTGAGAAACAAGGATAGAAAGCAGGCTAGCTGAGCGCTGGTGGCAAACTCTCCTCTTAAAAGGGTAATTTTAAAGAAAAATCCAAGTGGAACCTCAAAAACACAACATTTAGATTATTTTTCCTTTAAAAAAACAAAAAGCAAAACCAATTTCAAAAATGAATGCTATCCTTCAGGGAACATTTCAAACATGAATCACAGCAAGGCTCTGAACCTCTGAAGGCCAGTCCCTTCCCCAGGGACGCCACCTCGCTGCCACCTCGCTGCTGCGCCCCCCGCCGCCGACCAGGCCTCTCAGACCGCAGCCCGGGGCTCAAGGAGCATCTGTTCATGGGCGGGCCACTCTGGACTTGGGCATGTCCACCTCAGCCAGTCAGCTTTGAAGCTCCCGGCCCTGGACCCCCTGCTCACAAGAGGCAGGTCCTGGATAAACGTGGGAAAGAGAGAGGGAGTGTTGGCTTTTTCAGAAGCTAGATGACAATCAAGGACCCCCCGATATTCCAGAGGTATCTTCGGGGGCCCCTCACAAATACCAGGAAGAAAGTCGATAATCTTCTCAAGTCCTTTAACAGGAAATCCACCTAGTACAGTCACCCTAGGGGACGGAGCCGAGCGTGGGGATGGGCGGCTCGTCATCTTCACAGTCACCGACACAGAGCACAGGGCCCAGCTGGAACCTTAACGCCATTTCAATAATGCCTCCCACTGCGAAACCACAGAGAACTCCTGGACCCAATTTGTTCTTTTTGGAAGTGTCCATCTATAAATGCTATTGCATATTTAATATAAGTATAAAAAAGAAGACATGAGAGGTAGGGGTCTAAATAGTCATTTCAAACGTCTTCCTCAAATGCCTGAGGCATCGGAGGTAGTCATGGGTTCAAGGGATGACACAGGCAGGGCTTAGAACTCACCCTGACACAGACGGAGGCAGCTTTGCAAGCAACAGTGACATTCGACCTGAGTTTGGAGAGAGAATTCGAAGGCCAGCAAGCAGCTCCAGGCAGCACAGGTCACGGGAGCAGAGGCGGGAGGGTGGCCGGGCTCCCCGGGAGGAGTGGGGCCGGGCAGGCTGCGTGCCAGCCCGAGGGGGTGTCCTTCACCTACACAAACGGGCTACATGAGGGATCCCTGCTCTGGGGAGCTGTTGTGATGTTTCTGAGTTGTGACATTTCAGGCGCTTTTGGTTCTTCTTACAAATACACACACGCGCTAATATATATTATTTCGCCCTTAAAATTCCACCCACAATTTTATGGCCTTACATCTTTGACAACGATTTTCAAATCAGCTTAAACTGAAAGTTCGAAGAAAAGTACTCCCGTCATCACAAGATACAGGCTTCAGAGAAAAAATCAGTCACAAAGAGAAAGCTAGGAATCAGAATGGCTTCAGAGATCTCAAATGGAAGGCAAGCAAACCAGATTTTCAACCTAGAATTTCATAACTAGACAATCGATTAAGTGTCATGAGCATAAAATTAAGGCTCAAATAAAAAGCCCGTCCTATTTTTAAGTGACAAAGGAGAGGATTGTGTACTAAGTTACAAGTGGATTCACAAACACAGTGTGAAGTCATCACCAACAGACTGGTATTCTGGCCCAAGAGGCTGAACCTGAACATGACCGTGCTTCACCGTTAGAGTGCTGGTCCGCAACAGACGCAGGGGACAGAGGAACAAGTGAGATGACACCACAAAGACAAAATCAGCAAAACCCAAACGTGAGACATTCTCCAGCACAACCAGCCTAGACCCCTTCTTCAAAAGTCAACATTGTTTAAAAAAAAAAAGTTCTACCACAAACCATTTTAACAGGTAGAACTTGGCTTTAAAAACAACTGTGAAGGATGTCGTGAAACAGCCAGACGAATGTGAGCACAGATGAGGCCTTGGACGGCAATGAGGGTGCAGAGCTGACTCTCAGGAGTGAGCTCAGAGTCGGGTCAGGCAGGAGGACATGCGCACAGAAGTGTCCTGAGTTCAGGAGTTAAGAGTGACCATGTTTTCCACTTACTTTCAAGTGACTCAAGAACACAAAACGGGAGGAAAACAGCCAATACGGCAAACTGTGAACAACTGTGGGACCCAAGCAGGAGATAAAGCATTGTGCGTTGTCCGGTCTTTCGGCTATTCTAGCTGCCTGAGGGCTTTTCCGAACAGACTGGAGGCCACCTTGTTGAAGAAGACAAACTGATCACAAGATCCCAAGCAAAAATATATTCTGTGGCTTCAAACTAGCTTCCAGCTAAATAAAAGTATTTTCGTTTCCATGTTACGGTAAGTTCTGGAAACCGTTCTAAGGCCCAGACTATGCGTGTATCTGCGCCACTCCCAAATTTGACAGAAAGAGCAGAGGTGCAAAGCAGCCCAACATCAGACCCGCTTTCTGCCGTTCGTGCCAAACTGATATGAGGCAGGTGACACCTTCAGTCCAAAACTAAGCCTGTGTCAAAGAACTTTCTGGGTTTTTCTTCAGGAGTGAATTCTAACATGTCGGGAAAGCCACACTGCCTCCGGCTTCCTCTTTATCAGTGACACAGGACGCTCCTTCCGGGAGCTTCTGCCATGGGCCCAGAGACCCCATCGGGAAGGCCCGCATCTCACTCACCCCTCTCAGAGGCAGATGCCCAACAAAGACCACCCAGGAGCACAACCCCAAGACCACCACCGGCTGCCCTGTCCCCAAACGTTTCCTGGCTGGCACCTCACGGCACGCCAGTGAATCAGTTCCCGCCCGGCCGTTAGCTGACCATGCCACCCCGAGGGCAGGCAGCATTATGGCCTGGTCACGTTCTAACTAGTCAAGTAAATGAAGCCCACTGAACCCTCCTTGCGAACAACAACAAAACACACTTGCTCACTTTAATGAGCTATGGTAATGACAACAATGGGAACATTACACATTACATGAACAGAACTCAGAAATGTTTTCCGTCTATATCATCATTATGTTGTATAATTGAGCTTTTGCTGCACATACCAGGAATAGGAAATGTTTTGCATTTTGCTTAGCTGACTGTATAATGAAAGTAGTAAAACTGAACAGATATATGGGGGAGCAGGCGGTGGGGAGAGAAGGAGGGCTGGACAAGGAGGAGGCAGAGAACAGAGAGGTGAAGGAGGAGGAGGAGGAGGAAGTGGGGAAGGAAGAGGAGGAAGAGCAGGTAGAAGATGAGAAGGGGTAAGGGGACGACAGGGAGGAACAGGGAGGAGAGAGGGGGGAAGGGAGGCCACCTCCCCCTCGCAGTTCTCTCCTCCTATGGCTTAGTGCCCTGCTGCCCTCTGGTCCCCACCCCGTCATCATCCCCTGCCTCCCACCCACCCCACATCTGGCCCATGTGCATCATCCCCTGTCAGTGAAAGGCACTGCCAATCACTCTGCTCTAAAACCTGGAAGCTTCGATCCAAGTCCTGGAGCTCTGACCGTCAAACTGACGTCTACTTTGCACTTTCTTCATCCTCTTGGTTCACTGCCTTAGTTCAGGTGTCAGCCTGTCCATCCTCGAGACAGCAGCACATTCTCAACTGCTCCTCTTCAACCCGGCCTCTTCCGTCCGTCTGTGCGTGAACGCCACCCGCGCCTAAGCGGACCGTCCAGGTATGCGAGGCCCATCTCCCGGAGGCATGCTCACAGTGGTCTCCAGCCTGCGTGACTTGGCTCTGCCTGATCTGTCGCCCACCTCTACACGTGTTCTCAGGCCCTGCCGACAATCCCCAAGACTGACGACGCTCTCTCTCAGGCTTCACCTTTCCTCTGCCCAGAATGCCCTTCGTGTCACCGTTTGCTCCGTTAACTCCTGAAAAACCTCTGCCCAGCTCGAGTGACTGCCTCTGGTCTGTCCTTCCAAAGCCCTTGCACACCATGGGAGCCCCACGCTGGATTCCACGCAGAGCACCGTGTGTCCTGCTTGTGCACTGGGAGCCAGGCCCCTGCCATAGACAGAGACTGCTTTACAAAGGACACCCAAGATCCACTCTCCAGAGATGATGACGCCCACGTGCACACGCCCCAGAGCCTCACGGCACAGGAGCCTCTGTCGCTGACGGGAGCACAGCGTGGTTGCCCAGTGTGCTGTGGAAGAGAGAAGTCTGAGAATCACGGGCAAGGCCAGGCGTGTTCCCCATGGCAGAGAAGAGCTCCCGAGCCTGGGGCTGCACGACCCTCCACTCTGCACATAGAACAGGCCAGTTCCAGGCTATTTAGCACAACGACCACTTCACAGCTACCAGGACTGTGATGAATGATGGTTTCATACTTGTGTACCATCTACTCCAAGACCCTTATGTGTTTCTTTTTTTTTTTAAGATTTTATTTATTAAAGAGAGAAAGAGTGAATGAGCGAGAGCACGAGAGGGAGGAGGGTCACAGGGAGAAGCAGACTCCCACTGAGCAGGGAGCCCGATGCAGGGCTCAATCCCGGGGCTCCAGGATCATGACCTGAGCCAAAGGCAGACGCTTAACCGACTGAGCCACCCAGGTGCCCCGCCCTTATGTGTTTCTGAAAGTTACAAAGACGAGAGGCACCCATACATGTGTGAGAAACTAGCGTGCATGACGGAGGTGGCAATATAAAGCCAAGGAGGAAAAAAACGCCTTGATAATTAACTCTACATGTGGGAGAAAACAAAACTCCAGATACGCTGCAGACCGAAACGTGAAAAGCAAAACCTGATTTAGAAAACAAAGTGCAAAACAGCTTTAGGGCCCTCAGGCAGGGGGTGGGTGTGCAAATGAATGAGAAGAGTCTGCAGCCACACACGGCACAGGTGGGAGACATGACAAACCTCCTGAGTGTGCAAACACATAGAACTTTCACACACGCACACACACCCTGAATGCAGATCTAGGGAAAATGTCCATGCATACATACAACCAAAGTGTTAGCATCAATTTTGCCGTTAAAAGGGGGAAGAAAAACTCAGAAATAAGATGAAAATATAAAAAAGAATAAAAGCTATTTTTTCCCAAATTTCCAAAATAAAAAACCTAAATGGCCACACGCACACACCACACAATACAGAACCTCACTATTTCTCAGGGAAATTCAGACGAGATACCATTTCACACCATGGGATTAGGAAAAAAAAAAACAACTTTCAAGTCCAGAATACCTAAAATTAGCAAGGCTATGGTTAAACAGGAGCCCTCGGACACTGACGTGTTCGTGCTCTGGACAGAGTTCTGGCAACACGATCAACCTCATGAGCGCCTATAAACTCAATTCCACGTTGAGGTAAACACCCTAGAGGTAAACACTCTCTTACCTGGCTTTAAGTTTTACCTACTGAAGTAGCATTAGAATAAAAACTGTATTTTCTTATCCTGAACAAGGGTTTACTTAACTTAAAAAGGGACAACGATGGAGAACACTTAGACATGTGGCACCCAGACAGGACCACGTCTCCAAGGGTCCCAGATCCACCGTCAGTGACTGGCACCCAAGGGTCAAAAATGTTCCCCAATTCCTCTAAACGGCAATACCAAAATAACTGGGGGGGATACAAAGCCAAATTTAATTTTATATATATGTACACACTCCATAAGGAACTTAGGGAAATGATGGGCAAAACGTCGGTTTTGGAATCAGACACACACAGTTTAAATCCTGATTCAATCACTAAGTGGCTACACTAGAAAGCAGGAACGTTTACAAAGTAATAATCAACTAGTACTAAAATAAACAGCAATTAAAAATACTTTATTGACAAGTGACTTAGAAGCATTAAAATATTTTTAAACATTATCAACACTATAGGGTCCAAAATTGCCTTCAATTATAACTAAAATGTGATCCGATAAAAAGCCATAGAGTGATACAACTTCCACACAACTTTCCATCAGTAAAAAGTTGAAGGACCGTAGGCACACTAGCTTTCTGGGCACGCACATCACATTCAGGGGCTAATACTGAATCTATGGCCACCTTTCCTTTGCTTCCTTTATAATGGGTCTTTTCCTTGTTAGATCAGGAGTATTCCCTAAGTACACCCTCTAGAAATCCAGAGTTGAGTTTCAATCAGAGAAGGGCCCTCCAGCTGGCTAAGAGGCATCATCCGTAGGTAGATATGCAATGCAACCCTCTACACACACACACACACACACACACACACACACACACACACTCACGACCTTTAAATGAATGACTGAATGAATGGGCAGGTAGGTATGTGGGTAGACAGATAACTAGGTTATGAGCGAATAAATGGATTGGTACATAGGTAGTACATAGAGAGACAACGAGTAAATGGATACGGGGTAGAACAGGTAGATGGATTATGAGTGAATACATTGGTAGGTAAATAGATAATGCATAAATAAATGAGTGGGTGGGTAGGATAGACAAGCAGAAGTCTGAAATTTGCCTCAGACAAATAATTTCCCACAGTGTCATCCCTAAAACAAAATCATGCAAATAAAAGCAACAACAGAAATATCCCCAAAGTCCAAGTTAATCAAGTCCTTGGATTAGAGAAAAGCAGCGGGGGAAACTGTCAATCATGAAGATTGCTACCTAACTGCACCCGTATTTTAAGACCACATGAGAAACCTTTAGTAGGTAAGATACCACCTCCTTCAAAAATGTACTGATAAGAGATGCCCACAGAAAAGGGCCCTTGGGCAGCATATACCCCCTACTAAAACCTTGAACCTCCCATGATTCGCATTTCCAACACCTGGACAACAGGACCCAGAGCCAGAGCAGCTCCCAGTTACAGCTACGGTCTGCTCTAGAGCCACCTCGCCCCTAGGGACGCAGGCCTGGTCAGGACAGCCCCCCCCCCCCCCGAGGACCGAGAACAGATGCAGGGAGCACTGTGTCCCCGCTCTGGGTCCTTTCCCCACGTAACGTTACATTTCCAAACCCAGGTGAGTAGGACTGCCTCTCACACACACTTCACAGACGGTAGCTCGGGAAGAGAAATGCCCACGTTATTCCAACCAGGACTGAAACCCCGTTCTGTCCGTTCTGCAGCCAGCACACCCCACGTGTCTGGAGCAGTCACTAGACGAGACACTTAAGGCAGTCCCTCCAAGCACACGCCTCCCTCTGGACACCTGCCAGGGCACAGCTACACAAGAACCCAGCCCAAGGCTCTCAGGCGCCAACCAAAGCATTTTCGCAGCCTCTGAAAGCTCGGGAAGGGTTTCACGTAGCATCTGCTCTGTCATCGACCACCTCCCCACATTTTTTCCCTTCACTTCCAAAAACATGAGACCGGCAAGGTCACATTGCTGTCATCACAAAACATACTATTCCGTCAAAAAGTAAGACCAAACCCCAAGCCATCCATAGTTTGACTATGAAACACTGAGCTAAAAGTACTGTCTTTCCTTCCTCTTTGCCTGGCCACAACCTTAATGTTGGGATCCAGCAACATCTGCCCTTAAACCTCCAGCCCCAGGGCCACCTGAGAGCATCGTAAGCTATGGACCAACCTCAAGACCTGGACTGTACTAACCCCTAGTTAGCCGTCTTTAACTTGAATACAAAAGAAAGGCCATTCGCCAAAGTCACAATGCTCCAGACCCCACACCAAGAGCGGCCCTCCATCTCAGAACAGACTGGACAGACCGGGGAGTCTGGCCGGGGCATGGTGGGAGAGGCTTGCAGAACTCACGGGCCAGCCCACCCCAAGCACACTGGGCTAGAGGCGGGCGCAGGGAAGCCTGGTGGTGCACGGCCCACATGCAGCCTCCCACCTTCTGCACCAACCGGCCCCTGATGGATGCTTCCCTTCCATCAACACACCAGCTCCTGGCTCTGTTCCATGACAGTCCCCCCGTTTACAAAGATGGAGGAGATCACTTTAAACACTTCTGTGATGCAACTATACCCTAAAGGTGATTAATACTCAGTTAAATTCAATGCCGTTCTCCCAAAAGCAACTTACTGCCAGCATTCAGTGCTCAGGAAAGTTCCATTTCTTTCCAATGCTTCACATGAAATTCTAGAAAACAAAGTCTCTTCTTCTCCCAACATACCTGCTACTTCCCTTTTGTGGCTACAGTTATATTTCAGTATTCAGTTGGAAGTGGCTTCATGCTTCTGGGATTTTTGTTTCTGCCAAGCAGAGGGTACCTACATGACCAGCCCCTGGTGAAGACGATGAGTGCTGGGTCTCTATGGAGTTTCCCTGGTCAGCATGCCACACATGCCGTCCTAACTCACTCCCAGGGGAGTCAGGTGTGTCCGGGTACAGCCCCGGGAGAGGACCCTTGGAAGCCTGTGCCTGGTATCCCCTGGACCCCACCCTATGCAGCTCTTCCCTTTGTGGTTTCACTGAGGTCATCGTGGCCATGATTACGTCGGGCTGAGTCCCGGAGTCCTGGTAGTGAACCATCGGAGGAGCGGGTGGCCTTGGGAACCTCTGACCATATGTACCCTATCTGTACAACAAACACTAGTCAGCATTTCTCCCCATCATTCCCCCAACCCCTCAAGGACTACGCCAAACCCTCCCAACCACCAGCTTTCCTACAAATAGCACTGAATGGGCCAGAAGGTATCCTATTCCCCAGGCCCCTAAATTTAATGCACATTAGTACTCGATTACAAAGCAGACCTTCAATTAGATCTTACACTCTGAGAAGAACCACCATTTGCCCCAAATCCTCCTCATCCTGTGCCTTCCTCGCTCTCACAGTTTCTCAATACTTTTGGCATGACAGCAGAATAAGCCAGATTTAAAATCATTCTCCATTTATTCAACAAAGTCCACAGGTCAGACTGCCTGGATAAAAGTGAGATTATTCTTGTTGGTAGACATGTTTCTCATCACGAAAAGACACGGCATTATGGGTAACAGTTCCTACTTTTCACCGAGCTTCACGAAGAATCCCCAAACGTATAAATACGGAAAAGCACAAGGTGCAAAGTGGAACACCCCAGGAAAAGTCAGTGGTCGCCACCAACAGTGGAAAGACTAGGGAATGACAAGCCTGGGAAGCATAAAACACACTCTCAGCATGGCCCTGGCACTCAGGTCCACGTCACACAGGTGCCTGCCACATCTACGCCCCATGGCTGAACAACAAACCGCCCCACTAGGTGGGGACTCTACGGGTCGGGAATCTAGGAAGGGCCAGAGGGGGCAGCTGTCTCTGCTCTACAATGTCTGGGGCCTTGGCTGGCCAGACGCAAACGCTGCTGCTGACTTGGGCTGGAACCACCTGGAAGCTTCTTCTCTGGCACATCAGTAGGAACACTGTTGCGTGGCCTCCCCACATGGGGTTTCCGGTGGGGCTGGTCTGGGGTTCCTCATGGCTGGTGGCTTGGGTCCAAGCACGGGTGTCCCTGAGAGAACCCGATGGAAGCTGTGCTGTTTGTAGCCCCAAGACATAGAATGTCATTCCTACCACGGTCACAGCTGGCCCAGACCCAAGGCAAGGGAAAAGGGACACGGCCTCTCAATGGCAGGAGCATCATGGTGACATGGCAGGGACGGCCTGTGAGGTGGGAGCCGCTGTGTGGTCCTCTCTGGAAAATACACCCCACGAGGCTACCCTCTGGCCACACGTCACATCCTTCCACATGCAAAATGCACCAACTCGCCCCCTGGCACCCCAAGGCCCCTTGGGATTACCACCTTGGCCTGAGACCTGGGTCTCCTCGTCTACATCACGAGCAGAGCGGGCCAGGCAGGGAGGCAGTGGGAGGCGGGGCGCCGGCGGCCAGCACCTCCGGGAGGGAGCTCCTGGGTCCGCTCTAGGTGCCACAGAAAGTAGCCCATGCCTGCCGGGGGGTGCTTTCGTCAGCCTGCTTCCTCCCCTCCGGAGCCCGGGGGTCCAGGGCCTTTTGTGCCATGCTCCCTCCGCTTCTTCCAGCCCAAGCAGACACAGCTCTCTTTACAGACTCTGTGGGCTTTGGGAGCACCATTTACAACCCACTCGGACACACAACCACACCTGCAGACAGCCGGGGCCCAGCGCCTGGCGGAGTCTCAGAGGCGCCCTGCCGCATGCACAGTGAGCGGGCCACACCCCTGGAGGCTCGCTGTCCCCCGGGCTGGAGGCCGCAGCAGGGGCCCTCCCAGGCCAGCCTGGCCCTGCCACCCGCCCATGGCCCTCTCTTCATCTGAGGACCCTTCGCCTGGAGACGAGGCTGGGAATGAGGAGGGGGTTTCCGTCTAAGCCCAGCAAGCTCTGTCTCCTCACGCTGAAGAGGTTCTTCGCCTCCCTGCCTCCTCTGGAAGTCTGCTACTGACACCAAGGAGAAGCCAGGCGGCACTGTGCATATTCTGCCCGGACACCCCCGGGCCTAGGTTACCAGGTTCACTGAGGGCACTGTGTGTGCTCCCCACTTGACGAAGCACAGCGATAGGAACACCGGACTCGCCACCCACACAACAGGGACCCTTTCCCTCCGTATGCGATAACATGCTCCCTCGGCTCCTTCCAGGAGTGTTGGCCAGACTCAGCCCGTTGAGGGCTGAATCCGACCACGCCACGCATTACTCACTGTCCATCAAGACGGAGGGAGGGAGACAGCCACTGCACACTACCCCTAAGCCCTACAGCCTCCATGAGGCCCTGGGGCTTTGGTCCTCTACCTCGTCCCAAAGCCAGTGCCACAGGCTTTAGGATTTCCAGCTTCCCAGTGTGTTCAACAAACTCTCCTGCCTAGTGGTATAAGCAACCATGTAGGGTTTTTTTGTTTAAGATTTTATTTATTCATTTGACAGAGAGAGAGGGAGCGCACATACGAGCAGGGGTAGCGGCAGAGGGAAAGGGAGAAGCAGACTCCCCACTGAGCAGGGAGTCCCACGCGGGGCTCAATCCCAGGACCCTGGGATCATGACCTGAGCTGAAGGCAGACGCTTCACTGACTGAGCCCCCCAGGTGCCCCTAAAACAACCATGTTATTATCTTCACTGAGTCCGCAGGTCAAGAACCGAGAAAAGAGCCTGCAAGGACGGCCTATCTCCACTCCGCATGTCCGGGGGGGAGCCTCAGCTGCAGGCTGCGTCCCCTCTAGGGGTCTCTCCATGTGGCCACAGGCTTTCCTTGCAGCTAGGTGGCTGCTCTAGGAACCAGTACCCCAGCACACCTGAGGGAAATTAGGACACGGTCTCAGAAGTCCCATGGCCCCCGGTCACAGTGGCAGATTAAAGGGGAGGGAACAGAGACCCCACCTTTCAACAGGCCAAGTGTCAACATCACTGGCTGTGTGGGGACAGCACAGTCCACCAGAAGCAGGAGCCAGACTTTTGTCTCTTGGTCCATGTCTAAGTCCAGTCCCTGTAGCAGAAGAGCTCATTCCAAGCAGGCCTGCACACCCCATGGCCCCGGTTTCCGTGGAGTACTCCATGAAACAGCTTCTAAACCAAGTGTGAGGGCAATAAGCAAGATGAGCTTTTCCCAGCATCCGAATGCTTCAAGGAGAGACTGCTCTACACAGAGCTCTTCTGGATTCCTGTTCTGGCTGCAGAAGCTTCCTCCATCGGTACCTCTCATTCTCCCGTTCTCTGCTCCTTGCCAGGGCTGCAGATTCCAAACACAGAAGGAACTCGTTCTGTCAGCATGATCCCTGAGCTCAAAGTTTAAAAGGACCTCCAGAAATCAAGACTAACCAAATATGGGAGAACCACCCTTTGAAAAGATAAGCAACCATGGACTCAATACTCCAAGACATCCTGATATGAAAAGGTTACTGACGGGACGCCTGGGTTGCTCAGTCGGTGAAGCGTCTGCCTTCGGCTCAGGTCATGATCTCAGGGTCCTGGGATCGAGGCTCACGTCGGGCTCCCTGCTCAGCGGGGAGTCTGCTTCTCCCTCTGCTTCTGCCCCTCCGCAACCCCCACCCGTGCTCTCTTTTGCTCTCTCTCTCTCGCTTGCTTGCTCTCTCTCAAATAAATAAAATCTTTTTTAAAAAATACATAAAGGCTACTGAGGATTCTCCTATCCAATCAACTGAATAGCCTTATAGTTCTTAAATTCCTCTGTAGCTCCCAGTAGGAAACAATGACCACGAAACAATACAATACCCAAAACAGTTCAATCCAGAAATCTGAATTCATTTTTCTTCCATCACTGCCTTGGTCTCTTCCGCACCCCATCCCTTCTATTGACTGAGCTGTCGAAGGCTCTGATTTCTCCTTTCTAAATACCTCCCTATCTGAATTTCTTCATCGTGATTCCCATTTCTAATCCTGTGTCCAAGGGCCATCTCCAAGGCCTGCTGCCACTTCTCTCCACGTGCCCCACTCACATTCATCTGTAAAAACACAGCTTCTGCCTGCTCAAAATTTCCACTGTTCCCCACTGCCTTTATGAGACAGGGCCCAATTCCTCCACCTGGTCCTGCTCTACCACCCATGGTACCCACATGCAGTCATGTGGCCCCCCAGCTGTTTCATGCAAAAGCCATGCCTTGTCTCCTCTGGAAATCATGTCAACATCCTCCCTGCAACTGTGAATCCCTTCCCCTTGGCTTAGCCTCCTGGGCCCCCGTTGAGCACCACCCCCACACGGCATCACCCAGCCTTCTGCTCTGCTCCTACTGCTGAGCTCCTGGACCCGGTTTCTGCCGCAGACTCCAAGGCTCGGTCCCAAACAGCCTGACGAGTTTCTGCTGATGTGACTGCATAGGTCCCAAGATCACAAAACTATGTTTTAACCTTCTTTCAAACCCCCTCCAATGTCAACCCAAAGAGTGCCAAACAAAAGTCAGCAATCGATAGGTATCTGCCCAGTGCTTAGACACAGCAGAAATCAGAGCTGTTCTCACTGCTCTTGTAAGTACCTCTCCCAAGGAGCCAGGGATCTGTGGCCTCCGAGCCCAGAATGAGAGCTGCTAAGACGCCAGACTCCTCGCCCTCTTGTAGGAGCAAGCTGCACTGTGCTTTGAGAACATGCTCGATTCACCTGGGATGCGATGGCCAGGCTCCGTGCTGAGCCTCGGCATGCAGATTCAGCCTCACTTCAGTGACGGTCCATTTAAACAAGAGAAGGTGTTAGCACCACCAGACTCAAAACCACACAGGGCTCTTCCCTAAAGTGCTTTCTCAACAGGAGTTCCTAAATACCAACAGCGTCATTGAGGATAAAGGAACAAAATTAAAAAGTCACACAATCTAAGAAATAAGCTGAACAAAATATAAGCACCCCCCTCCACCACTGAGAAGCACTACATATGGTCCCGTAACTAGCCATAAACCCGAGGTACCACATGTCCCTCCAACGCCCACAAACGTGCCGGCCCAGGAGAGGACTCCCAGCTGCTAAGGCAAAACAGACAGTTGGAGCCTAACAGTGCCTGCCGGCCTTTGAAGAATCAGGGCAAGAAAGGGAAAAGGGAAATTCAACAAGAAAACTTTATAACAGATTAGCCAAAAAGATAAACATACTTTTTTATTTATTTTTTTAATAGATAGGTCAATCCTCTATTATCGATTCCAATCCCAACTAGGAAGATGTGAGAATGAGGAGGACAAGGTAGGAATAAGCAGATTTCCTCAAAATGAAATGCAAACATCTACGATACAAAAGGTGAACAGAGCAGCTGCCCCACAAAACCGCGTCTGGGAGACCATGGTTTCCAGCACGCTTGTCTTCACTGCACACGTCCAAGCTAACAAAGCCCTTCCGACCCGACACAGCACGGACGCTCAAACGAGTCTCTCCAGCCCTGAGTTTTAAATGGAAATAAAATGAAAACTCTAACAAGCAGAAAAGTTATCAAGACTTAAGCTGGTATCAGCCCAGAAGATAAGTGAAGATTCCAGTGATACTGGAGGAAAGTTCCCAGCAATATCCCCCCACAATGCTGCACCCCTAACCAGCAGGGCAGCTGGTTGATGGCCAAAGCCCTCACGAGAAAAACCCACAGAGCCTGGTGAAAGATACCGGTGAACACCCCAAAACCACACCCATATCCCACACACCTCATCCACAGGGGCCACACGTACTCACAAACACTTCTGCCAGGAGGCCGCCGCTGCCTCGGCAGCCCGCCGTACCCCCACGTCCTCTCAAGGGACCCTTGTTACCGCAGGGGTCCAGGCCTCCATTTGTTGCGCTCTTTGCTTTTCTTCCTGTCTCATAAAACTAGATGTGTAAGAAAAAGCTGGGGGCTAGTATAAGGGTTCATTTCTTTTTACAGAATCAGAAAATCCATCCGAATCCCACTGTCACACTACAGCAGGAACCCCAAATCAGCCCACTTAGTGGGTTTTTTTAAAGTTTTCGAATTCTAGCATCCTTCCCCTAATCGGAGCAATTTTAGCCTATACTAACTTCAAAGGCAGAAAGACAAAGCCAACTTCCACCTTATTTCATTTTAAAAACATAAAATAAATAAATATCTCTATATCTGTTTATCTATATCTAATATGAATGAATGAACAGGAAAACAAAGAGTCATGATGTTGAACTCTTCTGCCTGTTCCAATAGAATAGCTTTGGGGGAAAAGTTAATGTCTCAGAGACAGAACTGCGTGCTTGGGTACAACACCGGTTGCTAGCCGAGCCACCAGCTCATCCAGCTGAGAAACGAAGTACAGAAATGCGCACAAAGGAATTCACGAGAGAGTCACATCCTTCCCCTTCCTCTGACTCTGAGGCCCACGCCAGCATGGCAGGCGTTTACTGAGCTCTTCCCGAAAGTTCTCAGAACCTCCCATCTCTAACTTCTGAAATGTACTTAAGCCAACACCGAAAAGGGACGGTTGTCACGAGAACAGATGTTGCCGAGTTTTATCTATGAGCACTTCACGGGAAGAAATCCCACTCAGCAACCAGCAATTTACCGCGGCACCAAGCGCAACCACTGCTCATTAACATTCGCCACACTTGAGAAATAAAGACGAGAAGAGCCACCCTGTGATGGATATTTTTAATTAAAATGTTCAATTTTCAGTAAAGGCTGGATCTCTGCTGATTTGTCAAGGTTTCACTCTTGTGCTGTGCTCACGGCCCTCAGACAAGCTCTCACACACACAGAGGGCACAGTGCTCTTCTGATTCAGGCAGCAGAAGGAAAACACTGCACACGTATTGCTCCTGTGCTGGGTTCACAAGGCCAGGGAGCTTGGTTTTGCCCGACTGCAAGCACTTTGTGAAAACGTTCGATTGCGAGAACACTAACACAGAAAGGTGTGTCCTGTGATGGTAGGAAGTGCTAGTGTCAAATTGAGAAGCCAAAACTCACCTCCTACGTTCAAAGAGCTGAAAGATCACTAAATAAATACCATCTTCGTGTCTGTAAACCACCAATTCTCAAACTTTCTGGTCTCGGAACCCCTTTATACTTCTAAAAATTATAGAGGATCTCAAAGAGTTTTTGCCAATTAAAACTACCAATGTGATCATGTTGCAAGTTAAAACTGAGGGGGGCTTTTCAGTTTCATTAATTCTTTTAAAATTAATAATTATAAACCCATTACATATTAACATAAATGATATGTTTTTGTTAAAAAAAAAAAACACTATTTTTCCAACAAGGAGACTTTAATGAGAAGAGCAGCAAGGTTTCTTATTTTCTCAAATGGCTTCAGTGTCTGACTTACTGGGCATCGGCGGGATTCTACTGGCGTGTGTATTCGCTCTGTGGCAACAAGCTCTTCTGACTGAAGTATACGAAGGGAAAAAAGCCTCACGCCAACCTGTAGTTACAGCTCTACAATCTGCGAATCCTTGTCAATATTTTTTAATATTACACCAAAACTCAACCAGTGGTGTGTCCTCAAAGGTTATTTGCAGTGTAGAATCTGAAACCATTTTAGGACCGTTTTCACCCTGTTACGCTGCCATCTGGTGTTCCATCATGTGCTTTCAGGGGCTCGTGGCCCGCACGTGATTTTGTGACACTGCACCCTGGTCATCGAGAGGAAAAGACTGTTCGCCGAGTTATGCAGACCTCACGAACGCTGATGTACCTCCTGCTGAGACATCAAACAACCATGTGCATCGATGTCACCATTGGTGTCATCAGCAACTGCTGTGGACAGTAAGAACGGGCTCCATAACCGCTATCAAGAGCAAGAGAGCAAGCTCTACACACCGTGACGAGACAGGACAATTTAAACGTTTGGTCACTAAACTATTTAGCCTATTAGATAAAATGTCAAATTCCTAGAAAAACACAGCTCACTAAAACAAACTCACGAAGGCATCAAAACATGGACATTTCCATAACCATTTAAGAAACAAATCATAGGGGCGCCTGGGTGGCACAGTGGTTAAGCGTCTGCCTTCGGCTCAAGGCGTGATCCCGGTGTTACAGGATCGAGCCCCACATCAGGCTCCTCTGTTATGAGCCTGCTTCTTCCTCTCCCACTCCCCCTGCTTGTGTTCCCTCTCTCGCTGGCTGTCTCTATCTCTGTTGAATAAATAAAGTAAAATCTTTAAAAAAAAAAAAAAAAAGAAACAAATCATAGGGGGGCGCCTGGGTGGCAGAGCGGTTGGGCATCTGCCTTCGGCTCAGGGCGTGATCCCGGCGTTGTGGGATCGAGCCTCACATCAGGCTCCTCCGCTGTGAGCCTGCTTCTTCCTCTCCCACTCCCCCTGCTTGTGTTCCCTCTCTCGCTGGCTGTCTCTATCTCTGTCGAATAAATAAATAAAATCTTAAAAAAAAAAAAAAAAGAAAGAAACAAATCATAATCAAGAACTGGACCACATGGGGGCACCTGGGTGGCGCAGTCGTTAAACGTCTGCCTTCGGCTCAGGGCGTGATCCCGGCGTTACGGGATCAAGCCCCACATCAGGCTCCTCTGCTAGGAGCCTGCTTCTTCCTCTCCCACTCCCCCTGCTTGTGTTCCCTCTCTCGCTGGCTGTCTCTATCTCTGTCAAATAAATAAATAAATAAATAAATAAATAAATAAATAAATAAATAAATAAATAAATCCTTAAAAAAAAAAAAGTCACTGGGATTCATTCTGACTTGGGCACTTTAAAAAAAAAAAAAAAAAAGAACTGGACCACAGAGATAACTCCAGACCCTCATGAATAAATGGAAAGTTCTACAAATCTTACTGAAAGCCAGTGAATAAAAAAATAAAATAAAAAATGTTCCCCATTGATATGTTTTATGCTAGCATAACCTTGGTATTAAAACTCAACAAAAAAAAGTACAAGGAAAAAAATATATACAGGTTATTCTCATTAAGAACACAGATTTTTTAAAAAATCATAAGCAAACCACAAACCTAGCAATGCATAAAAAGCGTAGGACATGATGCCCATGTTGGGTTTAACTGAAATATAAGATAGGTTTCATCGTGAAAAACAGTGGGGGGGTGTGCACACATGCACACTTCACCACATGACAAAAGAGAAAAACATAATCATCTCAGTAGTTGCAGAGTAAGTATTTAATAAAATTCAATGGCCATTCATTATAAAAACAACTCTTCAGCAAGAAAAGGAAAATTCCTTAATCTGATAAAAAATTATAGCAAAAATCATATTTAATAGTTAAAGGCTAAAAGCTCCCTCTGTGAGATGAAAGCAAACTGACAACGTCCCCCACTTCTAAACTCAACACCCGTCCTGGTTAGGGGAGTACAGTTAAAAACAGAAAAAGAAAACCATAAGGATTGGAACAGAAAAAACAAATCTGTCATTACTTGCAGAAAACTATGACTTTGTTTACAGAGATCCAGAAGAACATGTGGATAAATATTAAATAAGAGTGTTCAGCAAGGCTGCTGGATACTAAATCAATATATAAAATCAACTGCATTCCTGTGAACCAGAACAATATAAAATGTCTAAGATACCATCCAAATAGCATTTGAAAATTCAAATATCTGGGAATAAATTCAACAAAAGTCACAAAAGACTTCTACATGGACAATTAGAAAACTTAATATTGAAATATGTCAATTTTCTGCTCAAATGATCTATGGTCCTACAGATTTGATTAAACCACAATCAAAATCACAACAGGTCCCAGGGCACCTGGGTGGCTCAGTTGGTTGAGCGTCCGATTCTTGGTTTCAGCTCAGGTCATGCTCTCCTGGGTCGCAAGATCAAGCCCTGCGTTGAGCTCCACACCCAGCATAGAGTCTGCTTGAGAGTCTCTCCCTCCGCCCCTCCCCCCACTACCACACACCAGCAAACACGCAAGCTCTCTCTCTCTAAAATAAATAAATAAATCTTTTTAAAAAATTCCAACAGGTCCTTTCTCTCCTTCTGTGGAATTTGACCAACTGATTCTAAGATTTATATGGAAACGTAAAGGGACAAGACACTCTTGGCAAGGATCAAGATGGGACTATTTGCTTTTTCAGACTACATGAAGCCACATGGGGGCGGGGCGAGAAATGCTGGCACAGAAACAAACAAATCCCCGAACAGCACAAGAGGAGCCAGAATCAGACCCAAACGAAGACAACACTGCTGAGAAGTAACAATAGTCCTTAGCAATAAAAAATGCTGGGACATTCTCATATATTCACATGAAACAAAATGAAACTGGGCCCTACCTCACACCATATATAAAAACCAAGGCAAAGTAGGCAACAGTGTGATTATATACTTGATTATCCAAGCTGCACACTTTAGAGAGTGAGAAAGGATGCCAGGAATAATTATGAGAGGACAGCAGGTACAAACCAAGAGTGCCCTAAGCACTCTAGGACTTAGATTACTCTAGTTATGAATCGAAATACGAACAGCAAACAATAAAGCTTTAGTATACATTATAGGACAAAGTCTTGACCTCAGGGTAGATAAAGACAAACACAAGCATGAGCCACGGGGGAAATAATTATACATTCAACTACAATATAACTAAGTATTTCTGTTTATACAAAGAGTCCATAAAGAGATTAAAAACTCACACCACAAACAAAAAAACAAAAAACCTCACATCACAGAGTAGGAAAAGAAATGTGTTATTCATCAAACACATTTAAAAAGGACTTAATTGGGGTGCCTGGGTGGTACAGTTAAGTGTCCGACTCTTGGTTTCAGCTCAGGTCATGATCTCAGGGTCCTGGGATCGAGCCCTGCCTTGGGTTCCACCCTCGGTATGGAGTCTGCTTGAGATTCTCTCTCTCTCTCTCCCTCTGCCCCTCCCACTCATGCTGTCTCTGTGTCTCTCTCCCTCTCTCTCTTTTAAAATAAATAAAATCTTTTTAAACATTAAAAAAAAAACAAAAAGGACTTAATCTACAACCATACAAAGAACGCCTACAAATCAGTAAGAAATAACCTGACAGAAAAATGGGCAAAAACCCCAAATAGCCAATGTCACAAAGAGGCTAACGGCCAGTAAGTCTATGAAAAGGGATTCAATTTCATTAGCCATGAAAGAAATGAAAATAAAACTCACAATAAAAGACAAGCCAACAAGAACGTCCAAGTGAAAACAACAGTGTTGGCCAGAATAGAGCAACCAGAACGCGCACATCCCGACGGCAGAATGAACAATCCCCCTGAAAGGCCATCTGGCAGAATCGTCTGGAACCGAACGTGTGTATACCCTAGCAGCCTGCCATTCCACCCCGGGCAGCTACCTCCCCCTGAAAAAAGTCCACACACACGCTAACCTAAAGACACACAGAAAAATGTTTATAGCGGCCCTGCTCTTAATATACAAGACCCGCATCAACCTAAGTATTTCAGCAACTGTGGGACGGACGCGCAAACCGCGGCCCACCCGGCGCTGCGCACACCCAGCAACAGGATGAGTGAGCTGTTCTGCCGCTACTCCGTGCGGGGCTCCGGCGCCCGGCTGCCAACGGCGCCCGCCGCGCTTTCCGGGCGTTCATCTCACTCGGGATCTGTTTCAAGTGCCTTTCTGTACAGAGAGCACATTTTTGAAAACTTACAAGGGTTAAACAAAACACAGATGAAGCGGTACACAACTGGCTCATGTTTTTACAGCCAAGTAACATTTTCTGAAGGCCGGGGATGACACATCTGTGCTCTAATGGGGGAAGGAGGACTTTCTCACCATCGAGAACGTTAGCATCTCGTCGGAGGAATGTGAACAACTGTAATACGCAGCATAAAGTGAGAAGGCCCACAAGAAACATGAAACTTAGCAGAGGAAAATCAGACGTTTGAGCTAGACCTTAAAAGAGCTGGAAGTGTCTGGGCACTCGACTTTGGGACAGACCTTTCCGCTGTTGCCCGAGCCTGGCCTGTGTGAAAGGGGGACAGACGTCACCTCAGGGCTGCTCTCCTGTACCCACCCACGGGCCCTTGAGGCCAGTGGAGACAGGGACCTCTCAAAAAGCAGACACAGCAGTTTGAGCACAATGACTGATGGACCCTCTAGAAACATAAAGGAGGGCCCATATACTGCACCTGCCCAAACCTTTCTACTGTTCTTTCTCCTTTTAGTTCTTAAATTCTTACTTTCTCAAAAAGGAAACTTGGGTGCAGACTTTTGGCCGTAAAGAAAGTGGCATGAAAACAGACATGAACATCTTGGAAGGTAACTCTTCCCCATTTGTCACCTGTGATCGTGACGTGGGTACCACAGACGGCAGCACCAGGCAGGTTAGAAGGCATCCAACCAGTTCCACGAGTCTCAATTCAGCAAAATCTATGACAACTCGAGCACGGATTTTTGTCTCCCAGGCTCAATTTCAGAGAAAAATAGGCCTGTATAAAACTAGCATCTGCGGGGCAGAGCAGGATGGGCTGAAGCAGGACCTAACGTATGACTTCCCACTTGAACTAAACAATTAAATTTGTGCCAGCACCTACGGATTGATGCCCTCGCAGATTCTCGGCATCCTGCCTCTCGGCCCCTCCATCTGCCCGGCTGCTCAGCACCTCTGACAAGCTGCAAACAACACTATGACGTATATGCTGGAGATGTGAGTTTGCAACCACGACCGAGAACGGGGGGCTCCACACACTTCAGAACGATGGATGATGCACTGGACGGAAGGCTTCTGCACAGACCTGCCTCTAAGGCCAGACGGAAAAAGGCAGAGTTAGGATGGGTATTATTCATAAATACTGACTGCTCAAACCTCCAGTCACTACAGGATTTGATTAACAGGCGTTCAGATATTTTAAAACCTAATCCAAAAATAATTTCTAGATTAAGTAAATCTCCAGGTTCCTCTTCACAATTATGTATCATAAAATATCTTATTTCTAAACTGTATGCACATAGCCCTAAATAAAATTCACTTTGAGAACACCACTGTCCTTAAACTATGTAATTCTGCAAGGTGCATTCACTTGGGCATCAGGAGCCACGCGCACAAACGATGTCACAGCACCCCCGCAGGTGTGCCGCGGTGCCAGCCCTCTGCTCTGGACGCTTCAGAATGCGAAGGGAAAAATAGTACACTAGAGCCCTGGAACAGTAACAAGACACTATAAAACTAAGAACAGTCTTACATAATTGGGTTTAATTCAATTTCCAATTGACCCCCTTACCCAGCTTTCCATAACTATTCACACGAAAGCAAATTCTCATTCTGTTTTAGGAAAGCGTAAAGGAGCTGGGAGAAAGAATACAAAATCCAACGAAGCCAGCTCATGCTCCTTCTATATTTTACGAATTGGTATAAATAATATGTGGCTCATTTTAAATGTTTGAACTTTGGTAGCATCTTGTCAGTAAATATTCAACACATCTGAGATCATTTATTTTAATAAAGTTTCATGACTCACCAGCTACCAAAGACTTGATTTAATTCAAAGTTCAAAACATAATTCCCGTTTTCGCATGATAAAAAAATCTTTCTGAATAAATAATAGATCAAAGCGGCGTCACAGTGATGGCATCGACATCCCCACACCCTGCAGCCAGTGGTCCTCGGAAAAGGGGGAAGTCATGAGGAAACGGAGAAGGGGGGCGGACAGAAAACAAGACTTGATTTGTCACTTGTGTCCCCATGCTCAGGACAGGGACGCCTGGAAGAAAATGCACACTCCCGCCGGACTCGCGGCGTACGCTGTTAGACGGGGTCCTGAGGAGGGCCCCTGGCTCCACGTGGGCAGGAGACCCACAGTGCTTTTCCCACAAGGACCCCACTCGTCTTGAAAGGCAGTTCTTTATAAGTCACCCCATAACATTCAAGTGTTTACGTTTTTACATATTTTTTTCTAGTTCCCATGAGTTCTGACCTTAAAAGCTCAAAGAAAAATGCAGCGCTCCACAACGCTTCTCAGAACCCCCAGGTGAGTAGTTTCTCTGTAGCTCTCAGTAAAATCCCAAACAACAAAAAATAAAGTTCATTAAAGTGTAATTCAGGATGCTAATTTATTCCCCTTTATAACTCAGAAAGAACACGGCATTCAGGACAAAAAAAGTTAAAGATGTAAAAATGTGGGTCTGCCTGGATCCCTCCAACCTGGCACAAACGCATGGCCTCCAGCTGGCCTCCCCTGCAGGCCCGGCAGCTACAAGAGCCTAACTCTCTGCAGAAAGACCCCCGTGATGGCTCATTTGATGCGTCTACTTAGCCGGGCCACAGCACGCACACGTGTGGTCCAGCGTCATTCTGGGAGGGTGCTTCTGGCTAAGATCAACATGTCGAATGGACTGAGTGCCCTCTGTAGCGCAGTGGGCCTCATCCAACCAGCTGAAGGCCTGACTACAACACTGACCTCCCCAAACAGCAGACAAGCTCTGGGCTTGAATCACACTGGTCCCTGGGTCCCCAGCCTGCTGGCCCGCCCCAAGGATTTGGACCGCCCAGCCTCCGCCATGACGTGAGCCTATCCACACAGAGCCTACCGGTTCTACTTCTCTGGAGAACCTCGACTTATGCACCCCCACCCCCCAAGGAATCAGGGCCGTGTTGCAGAGGCGTTGTGAGTAAAAGGATTGGAACCACACACTATCCACTGGTCTCAGAGTCAGCAGGCAACTGTGCCCAGCCATGAAGGTCCGAGAGGTCAGAGGAAATAGAAAAGAATGAGCAACACGTCCTCAGAACTAAGAAACCGTCCTCTCCGGCCCCTCCCTTCAATGAGATGGATGCCCAGGCAAATATCTAAGCCTCTGCACAACATGAATCAAAAGAGGACAAATCAAATGTCCTCTGCGTGCCCGTGCCCAGGGAGGAAATCGTGTGGGCGCGAATGTCATCGGGAGAGCCAATCACGACACCTTGGTCTCTGTTACAGGGTCTCTTTCCTCGGAGGGACACCTAATTACTCCCCTGCGTCACTTCGCTTCAGACCCAGGCAGCCCATACGAGCAGTGTGGTCACAGACGAAGGTTCTGAAGGACGGGGAGGCCCACTGGCCCCCACGCACACAGCGATGGAGCCCAGCGACGGGGCCCCGACGGCTCGGCCATGAAGACTCCTCCCGGGCACCACATGGGACGGGCGCAGAAAGAGGCAGCGGGCTCGGACAATCAGTTGTTTTATTGACAGAACTTCTTATAGGCATTGAAAGTATATGTGAAGCTGAAAATTCTGATCAATTTTCTAATAAAAAGGGCCCAGATTTAAAACAACCCGCCTGCCCTGCTGCCGTCTTCCCGATCAATGCGTGTGTCAGCGATGCGTGCACATGTGTGCACTCAGAGGCGCAGAGTCACACGGCATGGAGCTACGGGGACACTGCATCCACACAGCGTCCTCCTGGGACAGACCAGCACGGCCTCTCTAGACCCTCCCATCAGCCACGGGAAACAGGCATCAATATCCCACTTGTGGGGAAACGAGTCTCCAGGCGATGAAAGAATCAATCACTGAGGCCACAAAGCCGGAACAAGCCGACTGTGCTCCACACTCAGATCCCCCCAGCGACCCTTCTTCACCACGTGAAGCATCCTCCCAGCGACATAGAAACCCTCACGTGCCCAGCCAGCCAAATACTCCCGGAACCTTTCCAACACAAGTGAGATGACTGGGTAACGATTCGGCCGTAAAGAGGGTCGGCGACAGTACTGGGAAGGAGGCAGCCAGACCCACCAGCGGGTGTGTAAAAGCGTCAGACCTGCAGGAACCAGACCTTCTGTCTTCTGGGTTCTGACACTGCCACCACTGCCCCTCGCAGGCTTCGCCGATTCCCGCAGTCAACAACGGCCCTTGAAATGCCAACCAAACCGCATAGCCTCGGAGCCCACACCCTCAGCGACCTCCACTGGGCTCTTCCACTCTGCGCTGCTATCCCCTGCCCTAATCGCCCCAAGGCCCGGCACCTGACGGACAATGGGGCCGCCCCAGGGCCCCAGAGCCTGCTGAGGTTATTCAAACCAGCCAACCCTACAGCTGCTTACCCGGCCTGCCTACCTCCCCCTAAAGAAACCACCGTGCCCCCCCAACGTCTGCCGCCTGGCCCCCAGGGCTCCCCCACGTGGCTCCCGGGGCAGGGCTTGCCCCCTTCCCTTGGGAACTGTGAGTAACAAAATGACCTTTTCAATGGTTATCATCTCCTGATCTGCTGGCCTGACTGCACCTTAAATTTTCTACCAACACTACTTTAAAACACACTCCTGAGCAGCAATTTTGCAAACTACGTCAGTATCCCTTAATATGCTCATATCCAGGTACGCATGACTTCTAGAAACCTAAACTAGAAAAACAACCAGAAACGGGGACAAGGGGTGCCTGGGTGGCACAGCGGTTAAGCGTCTGCCTTCGGCTCAGGGAGTGATCCCGGTGATCTGGCATCAAGCCCCACATCAGGCTCCTCCACTGGGAGCCTGCTTCTTCCTCTCCCACTCCCCCTGCCTGTGTTCCCTCTCTCGCTGGCTGTCTCTCTCTGTCAAACAAATAAATAAATAAATAAAATCTTTAAAAAAAAAGAAGAAAGAAAGAAACAGGGACAAAGATTTACATACAAAGATCCTCATCGTAACATTACTTACCTTGTTGAAAAGTCAGAAAGAGCCTCAATATCTAACAGTAGAAAGGTGCTTATAAGAAGTATAGGTACATCCCAGTAACTGTAAACTTTAATACCAAGTAACCTTAAGTTACTATGAAACCAGCAAAAATCAAATTTTTAAAGAATGTGTAAATGATATGGGTAATACACACACCTTGATGTTAAGTGAAAAAAAGCAGGATATAAAACGGTCTCTAGAATATGATCTCAATTCTTGGGTAACATGTGCCTGTGATTCCAGAGAAATTCTCCTGGAAAAGGAAATAAAACCGGGAAACACAGCCTGCCCTTAAGGACGCTACGTGCACATCAAATGATCGATTCTACCCTAAACGTTTGCAAGTCGACTACTTTAAAATCCTGGTTATCCTTCTAAAATACAGAAAATATCCTTCCAAAATAGCCAATTACAGATGCAAAGCTGTGGGTTCTCTTCCCGGGGGAAGATACAATCTTGGAATGAACAACCATGGACAGAAATAGATTGACAACCTAAGAACTTTGCACAAGTGTACTGAGATGCTCCTGATTCTAGTAACACGGTTTACAACAAAACTTGAACATGGATTACAGATCTCTTCAAAATATCTTAATTTTCTCTGTTACCTGGAAACAACAACTCACAGGCAAGGCCAGCAGGCTCACTACTGTGTCCTCATGCGGGGTTGGGCTCTGACCACCCCGCCTTTGGAGAAAAGGCTAGATCTTCTCCCCCCCCAACCCCAGCACCCTGTCCATGGTGACCATGTGCTTCCCGGGCTCTGGTCAGTTCCAGAAGCCCCTCGTTTGGGCAAGGCTACACAGGCTCTTCACAATTACCCAAGATTCTACATATGAATAACAACACCTGCAGAACGAGATGGAGAAAGGCCGGCTCCATGTTTACAAAGCTAAAGCTACCAGTGGGTGGGTGGGTGTGTGGCATGGGCCCAAGCTGCTGCCTCCTGGCCTCTGCCTCGGGATGCAGACACCAGGGCTGCCAGCCCCGCTCCTTCCCCGGGGGCTTTCTCGGAGTTCCACCATTGGGAACACCAGAGGGAGATGACAAGGTGACAGGAGGAAGCCCGAGTCCTTCTGCTTGCACCCCCCAGGACCCGCCTCACGGCACGCCAACAAAGGAGCCAGCATCCTGCATCCCTACCTCAGTGGCCTGAGCCCCAGCTCCTGGGCCCCTCCTCGAATCCTCTAAATTTGAATAACTCCATCCCTTCTCTCTGTCCGCCAGCTCTGGGGTGCTGGCCGCCTCCTGCAATGAATACCTCCAGGCACCCTGTGTGCTCTTTCGGCCCCTCTGAAACCAACTTCTGACGGAAACCCCCTCTGTCGCAATGCCTAGGACATGCTCCCGTTTCTGTACCGGATCCTGACTGATACACCTTCAGCTCAAAGAGAAAGCGCCCATACAGCCATGTGAGAGCTGCAGAAACCATGGAGAGTCCTGAGGTCTGTCCTGTCACCCCAATCCGAACCCAGGACTGGAGGATGACCCCTCTCTTTCCCCAGCTCACCCCGCCACTTGGGAGAGAGTCAGGCCGGAGTTCAGGACCTTGTGCCAATCACTCCACCGCTTGCCCCCTCAACGCCCTCCTCTGTAAACTCAGGATAAAAGCAGTGTCAGCACCATAGGACACTGACAACTATGACGGCATCGCCCCACCCCCACTGTCCACAAAGACTCTGCTCTAGGCCGCACAGCCCAACCCTGACTGAACCTCCTCTGCTGACACCGCTTTGATCCCCCACAGTCCTGGCCGCACACCGTGAATAAATTCGAAATTATGGACATTCCTTCTAAAGATAAAGCTTATTTTTAAAAAAAGCTCATAGGGGCGCCTGGGTGGCACAGCGGTTAAGCGTCTGCCTTCGGCTCAGGGCGTGATCCCGGAGTTCTGGGATCGAGCCCCACATCAGGCTCCTCCGCTATGAGCCTGCTTCTTCCTCTCCCATTCTCCCTGCTTGTGTTCCCTCTCTCGCTGGCTGTCTCTATCTCTGTCGAATAAATAAATAAAATCTTTAAAAAAAAAAAAAAAAGCTCATAAACAGGAAGACTATCCCCTCCCTCATTCTGGGCACTGCACTTTATTAATGCAGCCAAAAGATGACACTCAAGCTTGAATCCGTTTGTTTTTGGCAGCACAAAGTCACGTCTTGCCTTCAGTACCTAAAACACCAATATATGTTTTCAGAGGCATGAAAGGTGTTCAAACTGACAGTCTTGTCATTAAGTGAACATCTCCCCAATGATGAATAAAACGCCCTCTGCGTTTTAGGGGCTTGCCTCGCCCTTCCGGGCGGGCTCTGGCTCCAGCGCCTCCCGAGAGCGGCTGCAGAGGCAGCTGTGATTCTGAAACAGACGTAGGAAAGTATGGCCCCAGCACACAGGCCGCTGGGCCTGCACGCCGGCTCTGCCTCTACCAGCCACGTGGTCCACAGCAAGTCCCGTTCCTGCTCCAGACCTCATGTGCCTCAACCATAAAATGGGTACCCACCTCATTGGGTTTTTGGGAGGAGAGGACTTAATATATATAAAGCATTTGAACTGTGCCTGGCACACAGTAGTGCACAGAAACGTTAGCTCCTCTTACCTAGAAAGAGAGCTACCAACAACAATGCCACTCCCACTGACATTTGGACAAGTTTCCTCACATGAAGCTCCTGGACAGAGTTTAAAAAGTGAGACAGGGTGCTTGCTGCATGATTATACTGGAACCAAGGGACTTCCTGATGATATAATTCCCTGGTCACATCTCACACTATGCTCTTACCTGTGATTTGATGAAAGGTTCAGAATGTCCACTCATCCAATTCTTTTTTTTTTTTAGATTTATTTATTTACTTGAGAGAGACAGAGTGCATGAGCTCAGGGGGAGGGGCAGAAGGAAAGGGAGAGAGAAGAGCAGACTTCCTGCTGAGGACGGAGCCCGATGCATGGCTGGATCTCAGCACCCTGAGGTCACGACCTGAGCCAAAATCAAGAATCAGACGCTCAACACTCAACCACCTGAGCCCGCCAGGCGCCCCCGCTCGTCCAGTTCTTGAATGGCATGGATGGAATGGACGGTGAGTAGGCTGGCTACAAGAATCAGGAGTCAAAAAAGATCACAGAAAGCAACCAAATCTAATGAGATGAAACTGAAGATTAAGTCCTTGGTTCTGCCCTAGCAGAAATCACCCTTGCGGCCGGGCCGGGGTGGGACCCGTGTGCATGCTTAAGGAGTTCTTCCATGGAAAACACACCCTGAATCAACAGCAGGACAGGACTTCCAAGGCAGACGGATGGGCTCTGGGCTGCTTCGAGAGAAATGTCTACATCCAGGATGAAGGGGTGACAGCCACCTCCATGCACTGTTCAACCAGGCAACGATACGAGGAGTGCGGCATTCAGTTTTGATCGCCGTAGCCACAGATGACTTAAAAACAACTTCACAGTAATGCTGATTACCAAAGAGAAACCAGAACTATCGCCGTTCATATATTTGTATTGTATTCTCATTTTCTCTACATCACACAATACAGGCAGCATTAGACCCAACTTCTTCTCACTTAGTCATTTGTGAGCATTTTCCTATGTCATTAAAAGTAAAACAAAATACTTTTTTGTAACTAGGAAAAGTTATTTTCACCTTTCAACTGATCTTTCCAGTCACTGGTTAGAGTAAGATAATGGCAAGCAGATATAATGCGTATTAAAGAAAAATACATTTATTCAAGTTAGTGATTAAACGAAGAGCTTTTGGTATGGATTAGAATAACCTAAAAAATGCGCTTCAATTGGAAAAGTAGCTCAAATCTGATTAGTACAAAACTGAAATGATCTAGGGGTGTGTGGAAGTCCAGTGAAGGCCTACCAAAGCACCCGCCCACGGGAAACTTGGTGTGCTCTCCCAGACGCCCTGCCTGCCGAAGCACACACGCACACACACGTTTGCGCACACACGCACAATTTAAGTGACGCAAAACACATTCTTCCCGTTTGCTGTCTTTAACTTCAGGACTTAGAGCAAATACACAGATCAGCTTCATAGGCCATCCCTGTTCTAAAATAAGCAAACCTCACAGCAATATTCTGAGGCTGACATTATGTCCGTTTCACAGATGAAAAACTGAGGCTCAGGCAAGCATGCACAGCTCATCATGTAGCAGATGCAGGATGAAGCTGGCCCTCGGCCCAGGCCACCGTGACTCCGTATCCTAACACCGCCCTTACCGAGGGACAGAGCTAGGAGCAGGGCAACAGGGGCCAAAAAGGCCCATACCTCAAAATACTTAGTACGTATTTCTACTAAGACCTGGCCAGAATTCCTACGGTAAAACCACGTGAATGAATATGCACTCACGTGTTAGTGTGAGTGTCTGTTCCACGGCCAGGAGTGTATGGGCGGACGTGAACGGGCTTCCGTCACACTGGTCACACAGGGCAGGCCCAGGGCGAGTGTGAGAGGACCGCTGTCTGCGCTCCCGCCGCGTGGCTGCAAAGGGGCTGCCGGAGAAAGCGGCATCGTACAGCGGCAGGAGCTCGCTGCTGCCCCAGGAAGAAAACACGTTTCATCCAAAAATGGACAGAGCGATACTTTTGCATTGCAAACTCGGACAGGAGTACCTCGTCATGAATCCACGGATTCTAGCTAAGTAAGGAGTCCCCGCCCCTGAAAGAAAACGTGGAAGAAAAAGTGTAGTAGTGACAAAGTGTGGGAAACTGCGCACCCGCTCCAGGCCGACCGGGCAGGGGCAGCAGAAGGCAGAGGCGTGCACACGGGGCCTGCGGACCAGCCACCCCACGCTCACGCCCCCAGAGACCTGCCTTCTGGGGTCTGTACTAATGAAATAATTCATTACACGGGGGGGAAGGGATCCACACGAGACAAAACCCAAATACCCGAGAACAGGCAAATAAACTACATACTAACACAGAACCACTAAAAATTAGCAAAAAGAATACTTAGCATTATGAAAAAATGAGCACATGATAAGGTAAACACAATAAGGTAGGAAGATAAAACACAGAACTGTATGGACATCATTACGACAACAATGTGATCATATAGGCACATATCTTGAAAAACGAATTCAAATCGCTGCTGGTATTCTTTCATGATCCCACAGGTTTTTCAAATCTATGATACTACTTTCTTCTTTTTTTTTTTTTTTAAAGATTTTATTTATTTGACACAGAGAGAGACAGCCAGCGAGAGAGGGAACACAAGCAGGGGGAGTGGGAGAGGAAGAAGCAGGCTCATAGCGGAGGAGCCTGATGTGGGGCTCGATCCCATAACACCGGGAGCACGCCCTGAGCCGGAGGCAGACGCTTAACCGCTGTGCCACCCAGGCGCCCCGTTTCCTTTATTCTTAATCATCACTTTCCCTCTGTTGATGCTGTGACGCATGTTGTACAGAAAAGGCTCCTGCTTATCTGTTTTTTTTTTTTTTTAAGATTTTATTTATTTATTGGACAGAGAAAAACACAGCGAGAGAGGGAACACCAGCAGGGGGAGTGGGAGAGGGAGAAGCAGGCCTCCCGCTGAGCAGGGAGCCGGATGTGGTACTCGATGCAGGGCTAGATGTGGGGCTTGATGCGGGGCTTGATCCCAGGACCCTGGGATCATGACCTGAGCCGAAGGCAGATGCTTAACGACTGAGCCACCCAGGTGCCCCGGCTCCTGCTTATCTGAAAAGCACTTCATTTCTCAACCAAATGTATATGTTTAATGGGTTTCTAGAAAAAAAATTTTTTTTTAAAGATTTTATTTATTTATTCGATAGAGATAGAGACAGCCAGCGAGAGAGGGAACACAAGCAGGGGGAGTGGGAGAGGAAGAAGCAGGCTCATAGCAGAAGAGCCTGATGTGGGGCTCGATCCCAGATCGCTGGGATCACGCCCTGAGCCGAAGGCAGACGCTTAACCGCTGTGCCACCCAGGCGCCCCGATACTACTTTCTTCTATTAAGTTTTTTTTTTTTAAGGTAAAAAGAGCAAAACAGCAAACCATGAAAGGAAGGTAATTAATGCCGCAGGGCAGAGAGAAGTACAAAATGCCATGGGATCAGAGGATGAGGAGGGGACAGGGACCCAGGAAGACTGAGCATCTGAAACACACGGGGAAGACGGTGTGGCCTCCCCCGGGGCTGGGCGGCAGGTACTCTTCCTCCTGAGATCAAATCTGTGTGTGCTTTGCCATTTCAAGGCTGTGTGTGTGTGTGCGTGCATGCATGTGCATTTGTGGGTGTGTATATGTGTGCGTGTGGGTGTGTGGGTGTGTCTGTGTCAACAGTCACTGACCCTGTCACCTTTTGTCACACGGAGTTATAAATCTGTGCAAACGGGGTGCCTGAGTGGCTCAGTCAGGGAAGTGTCTGCCTTCAGCTCAGGTCATGATCTCAGGGTCCTGGGATCAAGTCCCACCTCGGGCTCCCTGCTCAGCGGGAAGCCTGTCCCTCCCTCCCCCACCGTTCGTGCTCTCTTTCTCAAATAAATGAATAAAATCTTCAAAGAAGGGGCGCCTGGGTGGCACAATGACAAAGAAAGGGGCCCAAAAGCACTGGGCATATTTACTAGGAGTGCAGGAAACAAGTGAGCAGAGGAGGACCTGCACATCCCGGGGGATAAGGGCCAGGCTCCCCAGGCCCGGCCTTCTAACGCTGAGCAGCAGGGCCGGTGGCAGGCAAGGAGGGGACCACCGGGGGCAAACATTTTGCTCTCTTTTGATAAGCAATCTCCTTAAAAGCGTTGAGAAGCTGTCAAGATAGTAAGAAACTGCAAGATCAAAATCTAAGAGACAGCAGGCAGCAGCAGACCAGAGGGGATGCAGGTGAGGGGAAGGGAAGTCAAGGAGCCCAGGCAGCCCAGAGCAAGAAGACTGCGCCAAGGCCACGGAAGCTGGGACCCCCACAGGCTGCGCCCTCAGGGCAGGGAAAGTACAACAGACGCCACCCCTCCTGCACTTGGGCACTTGGTGATGACAGCGCCAGAAAAGGAACAAAAGGTCACGCTGCGGACGCACCGCCACAGGTGGCCTCCACGCGCGCCTTACACAGCTGTACTGAGCCGTACTTCAGACGCCATACACAGACGGTCTCGAACAGTAGGGCGCTTTGCTGCTGTCACCACCCGCTGATTTCAGGACATTCCTATCATGCCAAAAAGAACTGTCACACCCATCTGAAGTCACTCTCCATCTCCCGCCCGCCCCCAGCCCAGCCTATCTGGACATTTTACATAGAATCAGAAAATACGTCATTTTCTGTGTCCTTCGTGCGGGTTTGCAAGCTGGGCTCCCAGCTCTGATGGCCCAGGGGAGCTCAGTCCATGAACACAGCTTCCGCTGATCCCAGACGGGGACCGGCAGCCTGCAAAAACAAGCACGAACCCACCCTGGAGGGAGCGCCTTCATCCTGCACCTAATCCCCACAAACCACTTCCCAAGGCAAAAGCAGTCAATAACAAGAAATAACAAGCACAGAGATAAGCACACTATGGGAGGCGATGATTATTAACATAAACCACAGAACAGAAGACTACTGAGGTACCAGACAGATAGTAAAATGCAATACTTACATATTCAACAACAGGACAGAAGACTACTGAGGTACCAGACAGATAGTGAGAGGCAATACTTACATATTCAACCACAGGACAGAAGACTACTGAAGTACCAGACAGATAGTAAAATGCAATACTTACATATTCAACAACAGGACAGAAGACTACTGAGGTACCAGACAGATAGTGAGAGGCAATACTTACATATTCAACCACAGGACAGAAGACTACTGAGGTACCAGACAGATAGTGAGAGGCAATACTTACATATTCAACCACAGGACAGAAGACTACTGAAGTACCAGACAGATAGTAAAATGCAATACTTACATATTCAACAACAGGACAGAAGACTACTGAGGTACCAGACAGATAGTGAGAGGCAATACTTACATATTCAACAACAGGACAGAAGACTACTGAGGTACCGGACAGATAGTGAGAGGCAATACTTACATATTCAAATGAACGAAAGGGCACATTAAAGATAGCTGCAGAGGAGAGGAAATGTTTAAAAGTGGTCTGGTGATTAACCAAATAAAGTTCTAAAAAATGAAAATTACAGAAAACGAACAATACTAAGAACTCAGTAGATTGAGAGGATGAAACAAAATACAAAATGAGGGGAAGTTCAGAGCATGATACAGCAGCAGAGACGCAGCTTCAGAGAGATCGCCTAAGCTGGATAAAAACGAAGAAACTGCCCACAATGTAGCACGAAAGGACAAAACGGGGGAAGGTACGGAAGAGAAACTCGGAAAAGAGAGGGAACAGGTCTCACATTAGTTTCCCGGTAATTTCGGTGGAGGGGCAAGTGGCAGTCTCCAGGCAGCCGACTGCTCCTGCGTGACCGTGGAAGCAGGAGGCGATGAAACGATGCCTCCCAAGTCAACCTCGAACCCCGCGCCCGGGGAAAGCGACCTACTGTAAGGATCAGGACCCAATAAACACATTTCCCATCAGCAGATCCTCGTGACGGGAAATTCGAAAATCTTTCCATCAAATAAAAATGATCCCATATAAGAGGTCTGAGATGCAAAGGGAATGAAGAACGAAGTGTCATGAATATTATGTGCGTGAACCTGAAAGTACGTTGACCGTGTAGTACGAGATTACTAACAGTTACTAGATGTGGGGCGCCTGGGGGGCTCAGTGGGCGAAGCGTCTGCCTTCGGCTCAGGTCATGATCTCAGGGTCCTGGGATCGAGCCCCACGTTGGGCTCCCAGCTCAGTGGGGAGTCTGCTTCTCCCTCTGCCTGCCGCCCCCGCTGCTTGTGCGCTCTCTCCCTCTCAGATAAATAAATAAAATCTTCTAAAAAAAAAAATTACCCATGGTGCTGAAACACAGACATAAAATACCCCACGGCACTGGCACACAGGAAACAAAAGTGTTGAATGGATCGTCCAAAGACCGAAGTTGTCCAGGAAAAGGATATAAAGGTCTTGATTCACACTACAGTGTTTTTGAGTATTACTGCTGTGACTGTTAAGGAACTACTACAAGAGGAAAATGGTACATTACTTCAAAAATAGTAAAGAGAAAGAAACCAAAAAATATTTTCAATCCAAAAAAACGTATATTAAAAAAGAAAAAGGGGGGCGCCTCGGTGAAGCATCTGCCTTTGGCTCAGATCATGATCCCAGGGTCCTGGGATCAAGCCCCCATCGGGCTCCCTGCTCAGTGGAGAATCTGCCTCTCCCTCTGCTTCTGCCTCTCCACTAGTGCTCCCTCTCTCTCTAAAAAAAAATAATTAACATCTTAAAAAAAAAAAAAAAAGAAAGAGTGCACAGGACTCTCTCTCTCTCTCTCTCCCTTTCTATATATATATATATACACACACACACACATATATATTCATGATGGCAGATTTAAGCCCAAATAAAGGTAAATAGACTAAATGTTCCAATTAAAAGACAAAAGTTGTCAGACTAGATATTTTTTTACTCTACCTACAAGCTGTTTACAAGAAACGTGAAAAACATAAGGATACACAAAGCTTGACATAAAGAGATAGAAAAATAATCAGTGCAAATACCAAACAAGAGAAGACTGGTGTGACTACATTCATGAGACCCCGCAGACCTTACAGCACAAAGCGTTACTGGGGACATGGAGTGACTCTGTCACAACACAGCCTCCAGCGCACGGGGAAGACACAGTTTCAGATGCGTACAACATAGTAACGTCACCTCTAAATATAAACAAACCACAAACGGACAGAACCATAAAGACCACGAGACACATTTACAAGCGCGGAGAGAGGGTGTAACGTGCCTCCCCCAGTTACTGACAGAAGCCACAGGAGTCAGTGAAGGTGAACACCAGAAATAAGATGTGGATTTCAAGCACGCATACAGAGTGGGACGCCAACCCCTGTAGGTAACCTTATGGTTATCCTTATGGCACACAAGGGACATTTACAAAGACTGTAACACATACAAGTTTTTAAGGCAGATTTCAACAAATTTCAAAGGACTAAAATTCAGAATACACACGTACCCACGCACCCAGAGTTGTGCCAGTCATGTGACCCACAACACCAGGGGGCGCCATACACGTAAGTCAGTGAAGTAAATGGCTCCCCTACAGATGTGCAGCACACCTGTTACTCACTTGATGAAGTCATACAGATGTTCTCTGCCCAAAATGCAACTAAACAAGAAATCAAACACCAATTCTAGGAAGGAACATTCCTCTATGTTTAAAAATCACAAAGCACACTTCTAAATAACTCATAAATTAATGCAGTCAAGATGAAATTCAGAAAATAATTTGAACCGAATAATAAAAATACTGCATATCAGAACTCATTGAATGCAGCTAATATGCATTTAATGTATACATTATACAGTTTATAATTTAAATTTTTATAATAATGTGCCTCTATTAGAAAAGACGAATGACAGGGAGCCCGGGTGGCTCAGTCGGTTAGCCATCTGACCTTGGCTCAGGTCATGATCTCGGGGTCCTGGGATCGAGCCCCGTGTTAGGCTCCCAGCTCAGCAGGGAGTGTGCTTCTCCCGTTGCCCCTCCCCTGCTCATGCTTGCGCTCTCTCTCTCTCCCCCTCTCAAATAATTTAAAAAAAAAAAATAGAAAAGAGGGGCGCCTGGGTGGCACAGCGGTTAGGGCGTCTGCCTTCGGCTCAGGGCGTGATCCTGGCATTGTGGGGTGGAGCCCCACATCAGGCTCCTCCGCTGTGAGCCTGCTGCTTCCTCTCCTGCTCCCCCTGCTTGTGTTCCCTCTCTCGCTGGCTGTTTCTATCTCTGTCGAATGGATAAATAAAATCTTTAAAAAAAATTAAAAAAATAAAATAAAATAAAAAATAGAAAAGAAAATTACTGGGAATTAATAAGTATCCATCTCAAGAACTTCCCCCTCAAGAATGGGGGAGGGAGGTTAGGCAATAAAGTAAATCCAAGGAAATGATCAGATTTAAAAATAAATGAACTATTACCAAGCCAACTATAGCTTATCAACAAAGCCAAGAGCTGGTTATTTGAAAGACTAATAAAAGTAACAATCCTCTGGCAAAAACAGAAAGCTGGGGCGCCTGGGGGCTCAGTCGGTTGGGTGTCAGCTCTTGATTTCAGCTCAGGTCATGATCTCAGGGTCCTGGGAGGGAGCCCTGCATCGTGCTCTGCATTCAGCGGGGAGTCTGCTTAAGGATTCTCTCTCTCTCCCCCTCTGTACCTCCCCCTGCTCACGTGTACTCTCTCTCTCTCTCTCTCAAATAAATAAATCTTTTTTTAAAAAATGGAGAGGGGGCGCCTGGGTGGCTCAGTCAGTTAAGTGTCTGTCTTTGGCTCAGGTCATGATCTCAGGGTCCCAGGATGGAGCCCCGCATCGGGCTCCCCGCTCAGTGGGGAGTCTGCCTCTCCCTCTCCCTCTGCCTCTCCCCCGGCTTGTGCTCTCTCTTGCTCTCTCTCAAATAAAATCTTTAAATAAATAAATAAATAATAACAAATAAATAAATTTTAAAAATGGAGAGAAGGAGTGGACATACAAATGCCCAATGTCAGGAATAAAGAGAGAACATAACCACAATCCATAGGCTTTCAAAGATCACAGGAAGATACCATGACAACTTTATGCTCACAAGTTTGAAATCTAGGTGCAATGGACAATGTCCTCTAAAAAATGTAACTTCTCAAAACCAACTTTAAAAAAATACTATTTTAAAAACCATAAATACCATTCATGACTTTTTAAAACTCTTTTGACAAAGGGAACATGAGGATTACGTGGCTTCACTGGCAGGTCCTACCAAGCGTTCACAGAACAGATACTCCCAACATTGAGGGATCATTTCCTGTGGCTCAAGAGTTTCCATGAAGCCTGAAGTGTCCACAGAGCCACTAGGGAAGGCAGCACGGGGGGGCTGACTCCTCCAAGCACCAGTCCCCTGGGTAAATGGGGAAGGCTGGTGCTCAGGGCTGGCTATCTGATCTGGGGGATAGCACCTGAAGCAGGTGAGCCTGTAGGAAGCCGAGACCTAGCCACTCTGTGTCCACACACCCCGTTATCTCACGCCCAGAAGCCTTACACATGTGGTGCGGGGCAAGGGGTACGAAGCTGTGTGCATGGCCCGTCTGGGCTCCCGATGAGACGGAAGACACCGTGAATGCTGCTTAGTATACAACATACAAAATTAATGTGTGTGCTTGTATATCAGCAAAAAATAATTTAAAAAATTCATACAACAAAACAATTCCATTTTTAAAAGATGCTATTTAGGAAAGCATCGAGATAACATCAAGTCGCTAAAAGGAATCCAACAAAAGACAGGCAGCACCTGTACAGGGAAAAGTATGTAACTTTACTGAGGGAAATTAAAGAAGACCTACCGCATAATGAAGCCGCACTATGTCCACGGACTGGAGCACCGAGCTTTGTAAAGACGTCAGACCTCTCCAAACTGCAAGACAGGCTCAACGCAGCCTCAATCAGCACCCAACACATTTGCTTTCCTTGAACCTGCGAACTAATTCCTCAACGTAACAGGAAGAGCAAAAGAACAAGAGCCAAGACATTCTCAACGAAAACAAGTGTGAGGACCTCCCTTACACAGTGTTCCATAAAGCCGAGTATTTAAGTGAGGGCTGACTAATGAGAACGAACAGAAAGCCCCAAACAGACCTACATCGACATGGACGCCTGACACACGAAAAAGCCTGCAGCTGAGGGAAAGGACGAGCTTCTCCACAAAATTCACCAAGATGACCAGAAATCCACGTGGGGGAGAAAAGGAAACTGGGCCCTACCTTATACCACACACAGCAAGTGCATAAAGACCCACTACATGCGCGGGAAAGTCCAAGGCTTTCCCGGGTCAGAAAGGAGACCTCCCCCACACTGTCAGGGTAGGAAGCGTGTCCTAAAGCGAGACGCAGGCGAGCACTAAGCTAAACGAGAAAGAGTGAGGGACCCAACAGCACTGAGATCCAGAAGCCAAAAGACTCCACAAAGAACTTGAAGACGCACCTCAGAGTGGAAAGGTATTTATAATACACAGCCAAAATATATAAAAGCTCCTAAAGTCAATAAGAAAAAGATGACTCAACAGAAAAATGGGCGGAAGACCTGACAGGCTTTTTTTTTAATAAGGAGAACTTACAATTACCCTGTCCCGTACACGCAGCTTTGCAGCGCATCGGCACGTCTAAGAATGCTCATTCCAACATCATTCAGGAGTGGGATGGATAAACCGTGACACACACATGCAATGAGATATTTTACAAAAGTGAAAATGAATTAATTATGCATATATTCAACAACCACGGTGAATCTGACAAACGTTAATACTGAGAAAAGAAGGAACACACAAAACGTAAATGCAGTGCACCATTCCTATAGATTTCAAAGTGGCAAAACTGAAGCACGATCTCCAGAGATGCACGCTTAGGTAGGAAAATCATTAAGAAAAGTGAAGAAGGACATCTCACCCCAAAACGTAAGAACAGCAGCTGAGTCTTGGAGGGAAGAAGTAATTGTGGTGTGGACAGGACATTCGCAGATTCCAAGGGGCTGAAATGGTCTATTTCCAGACCTGGATGGGGGTTACACGGGTGTGGTTTTTATAAATAGTGGTTAAACTGTAAAAAGACATTTTATGCATTTTATTACCTCATAATTTTTTTAAAAGAAAGAAAATCAAATTGAATCTGATGAGAAAAAAACCTTCTTCAATAAAACAGCCAAATGGAAAGAGCAACTACACTGCCCTTCCAGGGCCACAGTGATTATTAACGCTGAAGGTGGGTTTCTACAAGTAACGAAACCCTTAAGGTAGCAAGTCACATCCCGAACGCTAAGACTGCATGACAAAGTGCCCAATTTAGATCTGTAGCACCAAAACAGGAAAGGATTTTATTCTTAAATCCTCTTACTTGTTAAACAATTATTTCCGTTTTACCCTCTGACTACCTGGCTTGATAAAGCCCAAATGAAATGCACATGTTTCTATCAGAGAAAGGAGGAACTCTAAATCTCGCCTTGTAAGTTACCTGTCTAGGGGTCCTGCAAACTTTGATCTCTACTATTAATTTGATACACCAATGTAATCTTAAATTTTAATGCCACATTTAAGCTGGAAAGTGAAATGACACTGGGGGAAAAATAGGTTCAGTGAAAGAACAACTCTAGCACATAACAGTGTATTAAAGGTAAAGAATCAACTATCAACTAATCTGTTTAATAAAAGGTGATCTAGTTCACTCTCCAACACTTCCTATCTTCCGTGACTCATCTGCGGCTCATCTGTGGTATTGTACTGAGGGAGATCTCCACCTCCAGGAAAGATGGAATAACTAGAAGCAGACTAGTCCTCCCACCATACATGACCAGAAAACTGAACAAAACACATAAAATGCTTCTTCAGCATCAAAAAACATGTAGTATAGGAATGTGGTCCCTGAGAGAAAGAAAGCAGATGAGGTGAGCCCCACGATCACTGAGCGATCACTGTGTGCGCAGATGGGGCTCCAAGCAGAGCAAGGCAGGATCACTGAGCTGAGGAGACAGAGACCAGAGTTCACGGAGGCTTAAACAGCTGGGTCAGATGGGCCAGAGCACCAAAGGGAAGACCGCTACACAGAGGGGGAGCTCCAGAAATCTACATGGGGTCCCTAGTGTCCCTGGCTAAGCACTAGGCTGAGCATGCAGTCAGTGAGACCACAGGAGGCCAAGCAAAGAACAACTTCGCTGGGAATCCAAGTTCCAACAAAACAGAATGAAGAGACCTCACTGAACACCCAGAACACTCAGAAGAAAGCCCAGAAAGGCCACACCTGAGGCACAGGGCTAACCTAGACCCAGAGCAAAGGCTTCTCTAGACTAGGGGTCATCCATTTTTCCTGTAAAGAGCCCGATAGTAAATATTTTAGTCTTGTGGGCCATACATCTCAACTACTCAACTCAGAAACTGTAGCATGAAAGCAACACAGACAACAAATGACATGGTTGTGTCCCCATGGGCTCTATTTATAAAAACAAGCGGTAGGCCAGATAAGGCCACTGCGCCATAGTCTGCCACCCCCTGATCGAGACCTGCTTTAACAAAGCTAGAAGGCAAGCCTTAGAAGAATGAAGTTGATACAGAACAAAACCCAACGCTGTTTAAATGAAGACAACGCCAAACACCCCACAACACAGCATTTACTATGTCCAGCATGCAATCGAAAATTACTAGATGTAAGGAAAAGCAGGAAAATGTAATCTGTAAACAGAAGAAAAACAGTTAACAGAAAAAGACCCAGAAATAACAGTGATGATGGAAGTAACAGACAAGAGCATTAAAATGGTGTTATAAATTTGTTCAAGGATTTAAAGGAAAATGTGAATATAAAGAAGCAAAATAAAAACCATAAAAAAGACCCAAATAGAATTTCTAGAGAATAAAAATGTAATATCTGAAATGGAAACTACAGTGGATGGGCTTAAGAATACTATCACACGCTGCGGAAGAGTAGATGAGAGAACCTGAAGACACGGCAACAGAAAGAATCCATCTAGAAACAGAGGGGAAAAGGGCATGAGCAAGAAAGAGCTTCAGTAGAGCGATGTCAAGCATCTAAAACAAATGTCATTGGAGGGGCACCTGGCTGGCTCCATCAGTTGAGCGTCTGACTCTGGATTTCAGCTCAGGTCATGATCTCAGGGTCATTAAGACTGAGCCCCATGTCAGGCTCTGCATTCAGCATGGAGCCTGCTTCTCTCCTTCTCTCTCTCCCACTGCCCCTCTCCCTGTTCATGCACATACGTGCATGCACTCTCTCTCTCTCTCAAATAAATAAATAAATAAACTTTAAAAAAAGAAAAAAAAGATGTAATACCGTAAACCTTAAAGCAACCACCAAACCTCTGCCCACAGAAGACATATCATAACAGTAACCTTTTATTTTCTTCATTAACATTAAAAAAATCATGCACAGGGTTTTAAAAATTAAGTACAGGAAAAGAAAATGTTTTATAAATATAATTCTACTGATCCCTACCTCCCCTCCTGCCCATAAGCATGTACTGTTCCCATAAACGTTTACACAGATAAGCACGTAGTGTTATACGCACACATAGCTTTTTAAGAGCACAGATAGGAAAGTACCATATAGTCTGTTCTGTGCCTTGATTGGGGGTTTACTTAAGTTTTTTTAAATTTAATAATATGCACCGTAATTCCACCAGTTCTCTGTTGATGGACACGAGGTTGTCTGTAACCCTTCACGACATAGTGAATGAGTGACTGCTGCCATGAACATTCTTACCGGAAAGTGGAATAATCTTAAAATGCCAGTTTTCTACATTTGCTTGGATTTATTATTCCTGGATTTAAAACAGGCTCATAATTCTATAAAGACAATTCCCTAAAATCAGGCCATTTGTGAAAATATTAACATACTACTTTTGGAACACATGTCTACGTTCAAGCCATCAAATAAAGAATAAAAATAATCTACAGAATCAACCTTAATGTACTTAGAATGAAATTCTTCTCAAAGAAAAAAAGATATCATCAGGGACAATCTGGCAACTATTTCTCAATATATTTATTTAAGTGAAAATATATTTAGTTAAGCGAAAACTCTCAGTAATTAAATAAAGCAATAAAACAGATCATAAATTAGGATCCTCTGTCTAAAGTTTCATGTAGTAACATAAGACCTAATAGCGCACCAGCAAATGTATCATAAACAAGCATATCCCAGTAGAGCTTACAACAGGCAAGGGCAGACCAACAGGCTCACGGGCAACCAAGGAGGACAGAGGAGGGTTAGGGATGGGGATAGGAGTAGTGGCCGAGGGGATGAGGCAATCTCAACACTCCAGGCATGCTTTTTGGCACCTGGAGTCCTAGATAGCATCTGAAGGGGAGACAGCACATGGAGCCCAAACCACTCAGGGCTCACTGCCTGACACACCGGGCTGCAGGACCCAGACAAATCCGAGGCCAGGGAGAGCCGGTCAGGTACCCAAAACTGAAACTCAGGAGAATCTGAAAGCAAATGGGAACTCATGGAGGAAACTCAAGCTCTGGAACTTAGTAACAGGTGTCTAGCTGTTGTTAGAGCGGGGAGTCGTTGAACAGAAGGAGGAGGGGCCCAGTGATCAGCACCAGGAGACAAAGAACTTGCAAATCAAGGTCACAGAAATGTGGCTTTGGGCACAGTTCCAAAGTCCAGTGGTCAGTGTGAGGCCTTCAACTTCCGGGTCAGCCCCCACACCCCTCCTCCCAGTGGGGCCCCAAGAGAGCTAAAGTACTTGCTGCTTGACTCATTTCTTCTGGGACCCAGGACAGCACTAGGCCAGTGAGCCCACCTGTGGGGAAGGCAACACTGAGCACGAGTCAAGGGTGTTACCAGCAGCAGGAAGAAGGGCCTTGCAGCACACACATGTTCCCAGACTTCCGCAGCTGGCCTCACAGACCAGATCCTACTAGAAGAAAGCATTTTATCTTCAGACCACCTTTACTAGAAGGGGACAGTGATGACCTCTTCTTCCCAGCCTGTTCCGGTAGATTCCCAGAACAGTTTTCACAAAAATAAATCTGATGTCTAAAAATATGAGACAGCTGTTACTGAACACCTAATACTGGCCGTGATGGCTTGCAAGAATCCGTTCATTTTCGGTAATATTCACAAACACTGATTTATGGGAAGCACGTCATAAAGTCTCATTTTTGATACATCGACATTTACCAGCACCTCACACAAACCCACGTGGGCAGAGCATGGACCTCAGGAGAGCTCACACCCTTTGAGGGGAAGGGGCTGGCATTGCTGTGAAGGGTTAAAGAAAAAACAGAAAGTCTGAAGCTGCCCAGCTTGGAGCCCCTCCCAGGAGGTTGGTCACCTTAACAGCTTCTGCCCACCCGCTTCCCCCCCCCCCCGCCAATGGATGGAAATGGCAGGCGCAGCTTGCTGGCTCCACAGGGGACAATTTTCACCTTTTCCTCCAAACAGCTGATACTCAAGCTGCCGCACCAACACGGGACGGGCTCATCAGTAGCTGCGCAACAAGGAGCGTGCGGAGGGAATGCAGAGGCGCGTGGGTTAGCGCCCCGCGGAATAGGAGGAGCCGTGACTCGCTGGGCACCGGCCGGGCGTCAGTGGCCCCCAGGGCCCCACAAATACTGTCCCGTGTAATGCCCACAACCACAACTGTCAGAGGTGACCTTAGGCCCCCTTTACAGATGGAAACACTAGGACGGAGACCAAGAGCACACCGCGGAAAAGGAACCAGCTTGGGCCAACGTCGGTGTGACACCAAGTCCATTCTCTTAAAGACATGGCTGCCTCTTTAATTTTTAGAAAATGTCCGTCAGGATTTTCCAAGTCTCCATAAGAAGGGACTTTAAACCAACAAGAAATCTCACCCTAGGCCACACGGAGAACAGGTTAGAAGAAAGTAGCAGCCAGGACTCCTGGGCCATGCCAGAGCAGGGCTTGCATTCCTGGCCCGCTCCTGACCTGCCCTACGAAGCTCCTGTCTGCCCGGCAACTAATCCCTGTGCAAACTGCAAACTGTCAAGCCCTAAAGCCCCGACCCTGACGGCCTCCCCTCACTGGGCCCCAGGGAGCACTTCACCCGCAGGGCCACTTCCCTCCCCGCCCCTACCCCTCCCACCGCCACCCGCCCTCCTCCGCCTTGTGCCCATCTCTCCTGTCTCTCCCAGCACCCGGCTCGGTGACCCCTGCCTCTGTCCCCTCGCCTCCCTGACAACTGTTCCTCAGAAGTTCAGCTTCTACTAAATTCCCTATCGCACCAAAACTTCTCAGAAGTGCCCCAGGCCCTGGCTCCATCGTGCCACAAATATCTACAGTCTCTCCTGCGGGACAGACCCTTCTAGCATCATCCTCAGTGCTGGCCCGCTGCGTTAGAACGCGAGCTCCCCGTGAATGAGGACGGCGGGGTCTCCTTCTGCAAAGCTTGCCAGAGCGTACGTCCCCCGAGTGTCGGTGAGAACACGGAGAACTGAAGTCCCGCACAACGCTGCCAGGATGTTAATGGCACGGCTACTCTGAAAGCTCATTACGTGTATTCTCTGTCACCCAGCACCCCAGTCCACCCCAGGCCTCTACACCCAAGAGCAATCGGTGTCTGTGTTTCTCAAAAGCAAGGTAGAAGAATGTTCTGCAGCACCTTGCAAGAGCCCCAACAGAGTCCGCCAACAGGTAAGAGCGCCGTGAGGGCGCAACGCTCAGCGAGAACGCGTGAGTACCCGCAGGAATCGAGGGACAATGCCAAGAGTCACACTGTCCAAGTGCAGGAGCAGGAGAGTGACTGCCCAGCAGGACGGAGGCCTGAGAGGAGCCTCCGTGCAGCTGGTCATGGTCACTGCGCTCTGTTTCCTGAGCCAAGTGCTGGTCACATGTGTGACGATTCACAGAGCACTTCAGATGTGAACTTTTCTATGGCGCTTCAGGGAGATTTCCTAAAAACAAACTTGAAAATGGGAGTCTTACTTAGATGACCCCAAGCAACTAAGCTTCATAGGATAGCTAGCATAGGACCCAGAAGAAAGCAAAGGCCCCAAGCTCAAGAAAGGGCAGGAGCAACACACGGCCAGGGGGCAGGATAACCAGGCGTGGAGCCGCTCCCTGGTCCTCCAACGCGGTCGTGACCCATGCCGCGCTGCGCCTCCTGCCTTCTGTCCCTACAGCAACTGCTTCCTTGTAGGTCGTGTTTACCCCGAACTCAGACCACGCCATGACCTCCTGCAGCCCAGACCTAAACTCTGTTCCCACGGATGTGTCCAATTCAAACTGTTATGGGAGAGCCAGAGAGCTCCAGCGCATCTTCTCATGCCGCCAGCCTTAGGACGGGGCTGCCCTTCAGCAACAGCCAGGATTAAAATGGGGAAGAAGTTTCACTGCAAGGGGCTATGGACTGGCAGACACGGTGATTCCCCTTCTCCTCAACTCTGACCAACTGATCTCCCGGATGAAAAACCTCCCTCTTCACCCTTCAAGAACTCCCACCATCTAGCATCACCCCTTTGGAGTCAGTTTCCAAATTTATTTCTCCAAACTTCCTCATGTCTTCAACCTCTCTTAACCCACGTTCATTAGCTCTCCTCCCCCGGAAGCAGACCTTTCTCTGAGTTCACTTGGTTCCAGATTTAAACACAACAAAAAACAAAACAGCTCAGACTTGAAGACATCACCGTAAATGCATGTTTAGCTTAATACAGAGATGGTAACATCTGGAAGTATTTCTAGACATACATCAATGGGGGTGGTAGGGACAACTAGCACGGCCTCAGCCAAGTGGTCAAGGTCACATCCAGTGACAAGTCAGGTTGATATGACAGGATGAGAAGGGCACTCTCCTACCATGCTCTTCCTCCCCAAACCTATGACCCCATCTAATCATGTGACAGTCATCAGACACACCCCAACAGGGGGACAGTCTACCACACCGCTGCCTGGCGCTCCTCAGAACTGTCGGTCACCCAAAACCAGGCTGAGAGACCATCACCACCAAGAGGAGCCAAAGGAGATGCGACAACTGAACGGAGTGTGGCGTCCTGGGCGAGGCCCTGGGGCAGAGGAGAGATAACAGCACGCAGGGAATCTGAATAAAGGGTAGGCTTCAGCGATAACAACGTTATCCGTATTCATCAACTGTGACAAATGTACCATCCCAATGTCAGATGTTAGGAAGGGGGAAACTGGCTACAAAGTATACGGGAACTCTATCTTCTCGACTTTTCCATAAATCTAAAACTATCATAAAAAAGAGTTCATAAAAAAAATAATACTGCAGTTTTTCTTTCCCCAAATTATTCCCCAAACCCCATGACTCTGTCCTCTCTTGCAGACTGTTCCGACTCCATTCATCATGGCCCACCCCCACTCGAAAACCTTTGGAGGCTATGGCTTCCCAAATAAACGTCCTTTCCTTATCCTACCATTCAGGCCTTCAAAGATCCGGCTCCAAGCGCCTGTGGTGCTGCTCCGTGCAGAGAGCTCCTCCTCGCTCTGGGCAGCCCCCTTCCCCACCCCCTACTGCACCCCCCGCCCCCCCTCCGTCCCCCAGCCCTCTGGCTTCCATGGTTTCCCTGACAAGGACGCTCCCCAGCTCCACTCTTCTGCCTCAGCTCGCCTATAAGCGAGTCCTCCCCCCCCCCCACCTGCCCTCCAGGGAACAGCTCCGGTAGGCGGCCCACTGACGTGCGCCAATCCAAACTGCGCCCACCGCACCTTCACCCCTCCCCACACCTCCCTAACTGCAGAAGAGGGTCACGCCTCCTGCTGGGCACCCAAAGCATGGCAATGCGGTGCCCCGCCACAGCCAGTGCCCCTCCCATCCATGCTCTAAAAAGGCCCTCCTATGGCTGACACTGGACATCATCCACACACGCCCCTGGAAGGGCCTTCCCTCCACGTTCTGGCCGGCCAAACCCTCCCCGTCTCCACACCCAGCTTGGGGCCTACCTCCTCCAGAAGTCTTCCTCAACCAGACCCCTCTTCCAAAACCCCTCCCTTGCTCCCAGTTACCCCACTCCTCTCCACCGAGTGATAACACAGTCTGCAACCACTAGTTAAACATCTCAGCATTAGTAGTCTGATCCGCTAGGCTGGTGGGTGTGCACTGACTTTACAGGGCTTCCAGAGTTATGGACCAGGTCACGCTCCCTTTTCACTCCCACCAAGGGACTGGCGCTCACTGGGTAGTCAGCAAACAATGTGTGAGCAGTGAATGAATGGCGGTGCCCGGAGCCAGCACCACCGTGCTCTCCGGCCCTGAGCTCACACTGCCTAAGAGGCAGGATAACAACCCGCAGGCTGAGGCCAAAGCCGGGCTCCACCCTTTCGAAGCTGGGCTCCACCTCTCACTAACTCCATGACCTCTGGCAAATTATCTAATCTCTCTTGCCTCAGTCTGCTCAACTATAAATGCACCTGCTCACAGGGTTGTTCGGTAATTCAAGGGGCTGTCGATATGGAAAACCCAGACAACGCCAGCACACAGCTAAGTATGACTTAAAACAAACCTAGTACAGACCTTCTTCAACTTACAATGGGGTTATGTCCCAATAAACCCATCATAAGGTGAAAATATCACCAAGACCTAACCTATGGTCATAGCTCAGCCAAGCCCAGCTTCCACGTGCTCAGGACACTCGCGTCAGCCTACGGTTGGGCAAAGCCTATCTTACCATACAGTGTTGACCATCTGGTGTCACTTAGTGAACACTGTACAGAAAGTGACAAGCAGTGGCTATGTGGGGACAGGATGGCTGTCACCCTATCGGCTGTTGACCCTGCTGATCGCTGGCTCGCAGGGGGACTACGCTCGCTGCCCAGCACCACGAGAGAGGTTCAGACCACATATCGACACCAGCCCCGGAAAAGATCCAAGTTCAAAATCACAAGGAGGGTTTCTACTGAACGCATATCGCTTTCACACCATTGTAAAGTCGAAAACTTGTAAGTCGAGCCATTGTAAGTCAAGGACTGTCTGCTATTATTTTCCAAGAAGCAGAAAAGAAGTCGAAGCTGGTAGCTGGGCCAGTGTTAATGTTGATCTGGTTCCTGGGTGTCGTGGGGGTGTCCTGAGTATTTTATTATGTTTCAGATCCTATAAGGGTAAGAATATCAAAAATGGGGAATTCAAAACAGTCCTTTAGTGACATAAAGTAAAATCTTGTGTGCGGGAAAGGGAAGAGGGATGACAGAGGAGGGGGAAATATAGCAAAATATTAACAGTGCCGAGTGGGATTTTATTTTTTATTTTTATTTTTTTTTTTTTAAGATTTTATTTATTTATTCAACAGAGATAGAGACAGCCAGGGAGAGAGGAAACACAAGCAGGGGGAGTGGGAGAGGAAGAAGCAGGCTCTCAGCAGAGGAGCCTGATGTGGGGCTCGATCCCACAACGCCGGGATCACGCCCTGAGCCGAAGGCAGACGCTTAACCGCTGTGCCACCCAGACGCCCCCAAAGTGGGATTTTATTTTTATTCTCATTATGTTTTCCCTATTTTCTAATATTTTACAACAACATGTGTTATTGTGCACTCTGAAGGAAAACAAGCTTCCAAGGAACTCCGTTTGTCTGATAAAAATGCTAAAGTATTTTTCAAGTACTAAAACGTTCCCAGTATGAAGTTTTATTTAAAGGATGAAACTCTTCTGGGCCTCCTGCTGCTGACCAGGTAATGATGCTCTCTCAGGAGAAGCGCCGCGAGCATGATGGGAGAGACAGCCTGGAGGCTCTCTGGAGGGGGCCTAACCACACTGCAGGTCGGGGCCAGGGGCCGGGGGCCACCACCAGGAGGCCAGGCCGGCAGCAGATGGGACCCGGCGCAGGACAGTCCCAGCGCGCAGTGACCACCTACACAGTGAAGGACGTGGAGCGACATGCATGGACACGCCAGGGTATTCAGGACATCAATATGGGAAAGAAACACAAGACAACTTGCATCTCAGAAATGCTCCTGGCTCTACAGAAACTAATTCTGAACCAGAGCCAGGGCTCAGAGGGAGTGCAGAAAAAGGAAATGTCTAATTTACATTTGACGGCGCTTTTAGTCTCACGTATCTTTAAACTGCCAGTCTGATCAACTTTTGAGGATAAGAGAAGTTATCCAAGAGGACACCAAACTGAACAATATTCACCGCGTGGCTCATCACCAGCAACCACGGCACGAGGACAAGGGTGCAACAGGGATGAACGCACACCAGACACCAAGGGGGACAGGGGGCCCGGGACCCATCTTAAGCAACACTTTCAACATTTCCCACTGAAACACTCTTTAAAGAAAATTTTCTCCCATCTCCAGAGTGAGACACATGCTCCCTCCCTTCCCGAATGCCCACAGTAGCTTGCCCCTCTCTCTCCCATATCCAGCCAGAGCCTACAAGTCGCTCTGCTACCACGGGCACCCCATCATTGACCAACGCCACCCATCCTCTGTTCCAGGGAGCTCTCGGGCCCTCCCATGCCCCCTGGCACTAGCTGAGCTCAGCTGCAGCCGGCGCTTCCTCAGCTCCCACCTCCCCACCCTCAGCACGCTCCTGACCCACGCTCCCTCCCCAATGCACACCCTCACACACACACACACCCCTCCTCACACATCCGCGCGTGCGCGCCCTCACACACACACACACACACACACACACACACATTCCCTCCCGTTCTCTCTCTCTCTCTCTCTGCAGCCAGTGAAATCTTTCTAAAATCCTAATTATGTCACTACCCGCTTTAAAATACTCCTTAATCGTCCTTCAGACAAAATCCAAATTCCTAGGGCCTTGTAAAGCCCGTCAGGACTTGCCTTGTCCGCCTGCCCGCGCACAGGGACCCTTACCATGTCTCTCAGCAGTCTCGGCCCTATTTCTTTGCCTGCCCCGTAATTACTGAGTACCTTCTACCACACGGCACCGTGTGAGACGTTAGGGGCCACCGGTGAACAAAACCAAGTCCCTGTTTGAGAGCTGACAAACCAAACACAGAACCTGGTGTTAGGGTGGAGGCAGGGCCAGAGGGAAAACACAGCAGGCGGGGGGGGGGGGGGGGGGGGGGGGGGGCGGGGGGCCGGCTGCCGCCTTAGGAAGCAAGGAGGGAAACCCGCACCAGAAGGCCTAGCCTTGGAGAAGTGCAGTTTCCCAGAGGCCATGCTCTCTCACCTCCCCACCTCTGCACACCCTGGTTCCTCGGCCAGCCTTCCCGCGCTCTCCCTTCTCTGCCTGGCGAATTTCTGCTCCCTTCCAGGTTCTGACTCAGAGTGCCAGTCTTCCAGGAGGCCTTTCCCGCACCCCGTGCGCAGCAGCCACCAGCCCGACGCCCTGCCTCCTGCGTTGAGTCAACCCGTCTTCCCCCCAAAACTGGTAAACGCCTTAAAAGCAGGAGTTGTTCAGCAATGAATCACCCACACTTAGCACTCTGCCTGGCACAGAGAGGCACTAGACAAACATTAGCTGAATTACTGAATTCTAGAAATAAGTTGTTTGTGACCTAACTACCCTTTCCCCTCTCCACACCCCACCCCTGCCCCGCACACACTTCCGCTTATCCTTCGGCACCGGCAGGGGGCTCCGCCAAGCACCTCGGGCGTGCAGACATGGTAGAAACATCCAGCCAAAAAATTCCTGAAACCACTAACTTGTGACTCAAGTGCAGATACATAATTCTTGTATTGTGCTTTGATTTTGTATAAAAATGTCATTGTTCCCAGATCAGATACAAACTCAAGGGCCACCCCCACGCCCTGTGTCTGCTCACACACAGCCCCAAGCTCAGCACTGAAAGATGAACGGTGCCATACCCGTGATTTCCACCCCCACACGGAGGAGCCTGAAGCTCACTCTGGATAGCATGTCCGCCTCGGATAGCATGTCTGGGCATCTCACTGCACGGAGACTGTGCCTCACACAACAATGTAAGCAAATGTTAACCCTTAGTAGGTCTGCCTCCCCAAGTGCCTGCGTTACCATTCAGAAACTACCCTCTGCGTGTCTCAGTCTGGGGCAGTGGCTACATGAGGGCCGTGCAACATCGGAAGAAAGCAACACCATGTGCTTTCTTTAGGTATTTTTTTTAAGATGTATTTATCTATTTATTTATTTGAGAGAGAAAGAGAGAGTGCAAGCAAAGGAAGGGCAGGGGGAGAGGGAGAGAGAATCTCAAGCTGATTCCCCGCTGAGCACAGAGCCCAATGATGTGGGGCTCGTTCCCATAATCCTGAGATCATGACCTGAGCTGAGATGAAGAGTTGGACACTTAACCGACTGAGCCGCCCAGGTGCCCCCAGCACCTCGAGCTTTCCGATACGATGCTCTGAAGACAGCACGTCGCCTCAACTGCATTGTGACCCAGGTGCACATGCTGAATGTGCCTAGGACACAGCAGGCAAACCCAGCCTGAGGACATTCCACAGTCACCGCCCGGTACTCGTGAAAAATATCAAGGTCAACGAGTTCAGAGACAGTAGGACATCGGTGCCAGGGCCTGGGAGGGGAACGGGGAGCTGGCCGGTGAGCACAGAGCTTCAGTTTGGGAAGACGGTAAAGCTGGGAGGCGGACGGCGGATGGCTGCACCGGAGAGCGAACGCACCTGATGCCACCGAGCGGCACACCTACAAAGGATCAACGTGGCACAGACGCGAGTGTGTTTTGCACGAGGGTCGACGTGGCACAGACGCGAGTGTGTTTTGCACGAGGGTCGACGTGGCACAGACGCGAGTGTGTTTTGCACGAGGGTCGACGTGGCACAGACGCGAGTGTGTTTTGCACGAGGGTCGACGTGGCACAGACGCGAGTGTGTTTTGCACGAGGGTCGACGTGGCACAGACGCGAGTGTGTTTTGCACGAGGAAAACCGTCAAGGGCAAGAAATTCTAAGACAGGCCGAGAAACTCCCTTAGATCAAAGGAGGCTACCTAGACAAGACCATTAAAGGCAGTGAGGGACCCCGAGGGGGGGCAGGGAGGGCAGAAATTCCTAAGAAAGGGGCACTGCCGGGAGAAATGACAACATGTGAACGTGAACCGTGGATTAATAATAGTAACATGTCAATGACAGATGTCCTGACTTTCACAGCAGTCCTGTGTTTATGTAAGAGAGGCCTTGCTCGCAGGGGCTATGCACAGTAAGGCATGAGGGGGCACAGAGCCTCCAACTCCCTCCTCAACCGCTCATGGGAGAAAATTACAGAAACAGAGAAAATGATAAAGTCGACGAGGGAAGATGTAAACAATTGGTGAATCTGGGTGGAGGGTACAGGGGGATTCATTGTCCTATTCTTACAGTTTTTCTGTAAGTTGGAGATTTTACCAAAACCAAGAAACAGAAAATAGTGCAAGTCAAGAACAAATGCCACATCCGAGAGCAAACTGATGGGGGGGTTAAATGATCACATGTTCTCCACGGCCACCTGGGGGCACGTACCCCCCCCCCCGCAGAGCTGCACCTGTCTGACAAGTGGAGGCTCAAGAACATGATAAAAGCATTAATTATCATGTCAAACATCTCCTGGAATGGCATTTTCTATATATTTAACAAGACTTACAAAAAGAAAAGGTGTCAAACTTCGGCTCTACTGAAACAAGTATGGTAGATGCCCCAAGTACTTTTTTAATGTCTTCAGAATAAAAGGAGGAAAGAGTCAGAAACCTGGAGGACACCAGCTATATATAATCCACACGCTACCTTGTTAAAACTCTAGCTTTAGAATTCTACAAGGTGATAATGAGGAGAAATGTTCTCATCCGTTTCAGGACTCTTCCACAGCATGCTGTTCAAAATGGAACACGGCACATTTTTTAAAGCAGGTTAAAAAAAAAAATCTATGTAGATGGTCCCCTTGTGGCCCCTGAGCTTCCCGTGGCAAATGCCGACGGCAAGTTCACACGCTTCAAGTGCAGGGAGAGGGTGCCTGGGCTGGCCGCCCACTCTAACCCGCGAGGCCTGACCAGACTAGAGCCCACGTCCTCGACAGCCACTCTCCTGTGCAGCTGCCTGGCTCTGGGCCTGGTTTCTCCCTCGGATTCCCACAACTCCCCTCTCCAGCTGGTGCTCCCACCTCCGGTCCCACGCCCCCAAACCCTCCACTCCACCCACGGTCAAAAAGATCTTTCGAAACACAGATCTCCGTAGGGTACTGCCCCACTTAAATCCGTAAGCAGCCCCCACCATCAAGCACACCAAGTCATCAGATGCTGAGAGTTCCATGCTGGGTCAATGGGATGGATTTGCAGGTTTCATAAATGCAGTTCAATGCAAATAATTTACTAATTTATAATATAAATGCAAAGTTTCCCCCACAATCATGCCCTTCTCACCTGCCAACACACATAACGGCGTATTATAATTTGGTGCTGACGTGTCTGTCTGTGCTACCAGACCTAGGGTTCTGGAGAGCAGAGCGCCCTATAAGAGAGCAATACGACTTTGCTGCACTGAAGTGAAGACTTCTGGTACCTTCCCCTGCCGCACTCAGACGCTGTCCCTTCACTCCCAGGACAAGATGCTACTGTGTGAGCAGCAGAGCCACCCCTCCAGGACACACACCAGGAGTCCGGGGCAGCAGGAGGCCCTAAGGGTGGCTACGTGGTTACGTGTCAGGCGACTGCCTTCACAACCGCACAGAGCTCTTCACGAACACAAGCTCCAGAATGGAAAGGGCGTGACAGATCCCTTTTAGGTGCACTACCTAATTTCTGGTCTTCTCTGCTGATATTTTTGGCCAACCACCTGATATCCTCAAGCCCTGCTTCCTAATTTAAGTCTGACGCCCACTTTCTTCTAACTACACTAACAAGTCTCAAACTCTCCATGATGGGACACCTTTATGCTCAAAGATTACTGTAGACTCCCAAAGAGCTTATTTTATGAGCTACACTTACCCGAACTTTCCGTGTTCGAGAGTAAAGCCAAAAAGGATTAAAAAAGGAATGTAGGGGCGCCTGGGTAGCGCAGTTGTTAAGCGTCTGCCTTCGGCTCAGGGCGTGATCCCGGCGTTCCGGGATCGAGTCCCACATCGGGCTCCTCGGCTAGGAGCCTGCTTCTTCCTCTCCCACTCCCCCTGCTTGTGTTCCCTCTCTCACTGGCTGTCTCTCTGTCACATAAATAAAAAATCTTTAAAAAAAAAAAAAAAAAGGAATGTATTTCTTTATTGATTCATTTAAAAATTACAAATTCATTATATATTTAAATAGATGTTTCTATGAAAAATAACTATATTTTCAAAACATTGTTAGACAAGTGGCAGTTTTTTACAAATCTCTTTAACGCCTGTCTTCACAGAGGACAGCTGGACTCCACACACTGTCTCGGGCTGCCGTGACGTGCTGTTTTGGCCGAGCAGATGTGCAAGCTCTGACCTCACAAAGATGTGCAGGCGAAAAGAGCAAGAGTATGAGCACATCCAGGTAACCGAGGACAATCTTCTTTCACGTCGCGTCGGAACTCAGCAAGCTGTAGTTTCGGCAAGGTTAGCGGCAATCTATCTGAGCAGAACACAAACTAGGGGACCTAACCTAGCCAAAGCCACAGCCAGGGGCTCCCTTACCATGTTAAAATCCGCCAGCCTCACTCCGAGTGAATCTTTTACCCACGGATGGTTTTGTGATATCACGGACCGGTCATCTGGAAATACTGCTTCACTGAATTATGCAGCTGTTCCAAATGAGGATACACCTCGTTCTACATTTCATAGGCAAAAAAAATCCTATTCATTCTACCACCACGGTCTCATTGGAAGAGTCTAAAGTGTGGGAAGCTGGGAAGCTCACAGCGGCAGACACGGGCTCTCCAAAACTCTAGATTTTCACCTGAAAGCTCAAATTTCATCCCTGGCAACAAATCCTGTCTTTTTCCTTGAAGTGACAGCTCATCTTGTTCATTTTGGAGACACGACTGCCAAAGACCCAAGCCTCAGTGCCCAGAGCTGCTTGTTAGCCTGTCAGGTGCAGCTCGGGCTCCCTGGGGCCGCAGCTGGCCCAGTGCACACACCACCACCACCACCACCACCCCCCCCGCCGGTAGAAGGGCAGCACGCAGCCGGCGCACCGCGTGCAAGGCGGGCACTACAGGGCCAGGATCTGATAAGACCAATACGTTTTACTGCATCATCAAGGGCATTCTCTAGTGGAGTGGAATTTTTTAGCCGTGAAGAAAACAGGGGACCAGCACCGTCTGGCGCCACCACTCTGATTCCTGCGAAGGCGCCAGCAGGTTTACCCGCATCACTCTGCACCATCCGCGCAGATCCCAACACAGAGACAGAAAGGCCAGTGCTACCTTGCATTTTTATTTTTTTTAAGATTTTATTTTTAAGTAATTTCTACACCTAACGTGGGGCTTGAACTCATGACCCCAAGATCAAGGGTCGCTCGCTCCACCAACTGAGCCAGCCGGGTGCCCCTGCCTTATACTCTCATTGAAATAAGGGTTGGGGGAGCCCAGAGCCCACCGCAGGAACAGCTGAACTACACCTCCGGCACTGTTCTCAGTCTGGTTTTATATCCCCGCCACCACCCCAGCCACCTTCCCGACACACTTGGTTTTAGACTCCACAGCCTCACAATGTGGACTTTTCAGCGGAACGTTGTGACACCGTTCTAGACTTTGTTTCTCAAGTCCACCTCCCTCACTGCTACCCCTGCAGCTTAGGTCCCTTCGGCAAGTCATTTAATTAAGGTCTTGTCTCCTGATCCGTCACATGGAGACAATCATTCCCGACCAGGGAAGGTGCTGGAGCCTTAAAGAACACACCCCCTGCGGAAGCCCTTGGCAAACTACGCCATTGTTTCTTCAGTCCGTCTTTACCATGTGTGAAGCACTGTCCTGTGTACTAGCACAAATGAGGTCCCTGCTTCATAATAAAAAACTCAGTTACAAGGGTAGGGATATAATGAAAAATACCAGAGAAAGCAAGAGTGCTCATAAGTGGCTGGCAAGTTGCTTAAGATGAGATAATCTGGGAAGGCCTCTCTGAGGAAGTGACCCAGCAGCTGAGAGTGGAGGACCAAAGGGAGCCAGGTGTGCAAAGAGCAAAGGAAAGAGCATTCCAGGGCCTTTCCATGCAGGAAGCAGAAAAGGCAGGGGGGCCAGATCACGAAGCTTTGCGCACCGGGGTGAGGAACCTGCATTCTCCTCCCAGCACCTGGGAAGCCAGGAGAGGGCCAGTCAGGAAGTAACAGAATCTGATTTACACGTGTGAAAGACCCCTCTGGCCACCGCGTGCAAATCGATTGTAGGGCAGAGTGCATGTGGGGAGACCAGTCAGGATGCAAGTCTGGTCATTCAGACAAAAGACAGCAGCCCCCCAGACGGAGCTCACAATGGGTGGAGACAAAGCAAGGGGGTCCAATGTAAGATGCACTTTGGAGGCAAAGCTGACAGGCTCTACTTGTGAGCGGGACAGGGCCATGAGGAGGGGAGGAGGAAAGAAGGAAGGTAAATCCTGGATTGACAATGTGAACACCTGAGTGGGGGCGGTGGCCGTGTGCTGAGAGGACACTGAGGCAGAGCGGGCGTTCAGGAGCTCCAGGGCCAGGTCAGAGGTGAAGACCTCGAATGTGCGAGTCACTGGCATGTGAACTGAATGTAAACCATCAGCCTAGACGAGACCCGCTGGCGAGGGGTCTACACAGCAAAGAGGGAGGGCCCAAGATCGAGTCCTCGAGTGCTCCACACTGAGCTGTCAAACAGCAGAGGGGGCTGAGGAGGAGCGAGGAGACCCTGGAGGGAGACCAGGAGTTTCAGGAAGACACAGAAGCAGGTGAGAAGGGCCTCAGGAGGGAGGGAGTGGCCCGCTGTGGAATGCTGCAGAGAGGTCAGACAAGATAAGGACAGAGAAGTGACTTTAAGATTTAGCCACCAATGACCACCTGTGGAGGGTGTTCTCAACCCCAGGCAGGGAGCCTCCCTGGAGCCGATGAGAGAGGCTGCAAGGTGAGCAATGTGGGGTTAGCCTTCTATTGCCCGTACGTTACTCTGATGCATCCCCTGGGCTTCCTCCACGGCCGACTCCAAGGATGGCTCACAAAGCCAGGTGACAACTAGTCGAGAGACCGGTTTAGGAAATGGCTCATCATTTTATACCCACCTCTCCTACACACGTGTAGGTACGGTGTGTGTGTCGTGTTTTGAGAGCAACAGCTCTCTAGTTTCCCTGATTCTGCCCCACACGTGTGAGATAAAGATCCATCTGAGACCAACTGTTCCCACATGCCCACTCCCCAGTGGGAGAATGAACTCGCTGATAACCATGAAGTATCCCAGCAAAACACAAATGGGGGACACGTACACCCATCAGCGTTAGCCACGGGCCTAGGAATGCTTCATTCTGAGCTGTAATTTATGTAAGTCTAGTTATTTGCAACTTACAAGCCAAAGATGCTATTGATGCATGCACGTATCATGCACTATACACAGAACTCACCAAACAACAAACTAATTTGATAATAGCAGCATTAAACTAACAGTAGCTCAGTAACTCAAATGCAATAGTGGCATCTGAAAACCAGCAGTGACCCAAAACAAAAATTGTGGGAATCCCAACTGAGAGTGGGCAAGTGCTACAGCTCTCTCTGTGAGGATGCCGAATGCTGAGTGGCAGAAAACTTTTTAGGGCCATCAGTCAACTTTAGCGAAGATGTCAATTTTAGGAATCCTTAACAATTTCACTCAATAGGATGCCAATAGGTAACCACGAATATATACACAAAATAAAAGCATCTGGAATTACACACGGATCACAGAAAGAAGCAAAGGCTGCGTCTGGGTTTGGGGCAGTCAATGGCACACCAGGGCGAGTGGCAGGAGCAGCCTACTCCCGGCCCACCCGGCCCACGCGTGTCGCTTTACCACAATGCTGCCGCATCACACCACAGGAGCGGGCAAGGGAGACAGCCCAGCCTGGATGCCGTGCTCAAGATTGCTAGAATCAGCTGTCCGGTGTTGTGGGAACAGAGCACAAGTCACACCCAGATAACCCGCTGGCAGGAACCAGCCCTACAAATGGGGTCTGTGTGGCTGCAGTGTTGGACTCCTTCGTGTTTTATGACATCTGACAGAGTGCCAACATTTTTAAACTGGAAGGCTTCACATTTAAAAAAAAAAAAAAAAGTCTCTGGATTCTCAAAGAAAAAGAAAAGAGAGAGAGAAAGGAAGAGATATGGCTGAGGCCCACCTGCGCCTTCAGCTGCTGCGGCCTGTGCTCTCCAGAGCCCAGCCTCCAGAAAATCAGACACAAGTCACTGTCAGCTGCCACTGATCTGTGAACCCGCGCATTCTTCTTCCATGTGGCCCGTTTCCTTCACTTGTGCTACCTCCAGCTGTTAGCACCATTTGGACTGGGAACCTTTGTCCTGGCAGGGGTGCTGAAAGGTTTCCTGGGGCTGAGTCCGGGGTAGAGACCACAAGGACTGTTAAGATACCAAGCTCTCGCACACCAAACTGGAAACACTAGCTTCTGATTTTCTTCTTCATTAAACACCTTGCAGAGGTCAGACACAGCAAACGTCCTCCCCGGCTCTTTTCTAAGGAGGAATCTCAGGAATTACTCAGACTCAGAACTTCTCTCTTAAAAACCTATGATGAGCCTATCAGGAAATGCTGATCATTCACAAATTAAAAGGTCAAGAATATACCCATTAATCAGTTTGAACAGTTTGAGCACTGGCTTAGGGCACAAAAGGGAACCACATTTCAAAAGAAGAAAAAAAAAAAGTCCTCCAAATAGTAGAATGGGGGGAAAAAAATTAGACAGTTACTTTACAATAAGTTTCTTTTCATATATACATAACAACTACAAAAGCTTTTAACTGTGAATTGTACTAAAGATGTCCACAAGACAGACTTTATACAATCTCTTCCAATGACCATCTCTTTTACTCCTTAAACTACCTTTGGGTGAAACAAATTTCCCTAAGCTAAATCAATAACTGAAGGACTGGTTACTAGTGACTGACTAAGTAGAATTACCATAATGTGATCTTACATACACGCAACAACATATACGAAAGACAATAATCTTAGACAAGCATATTCATAAACCCAGAGCAATCACACTGTAATGTAACACCAACTACCCTTCTTACGCCCCTGAAATGTTTAAATAAATAAAGACTGTCTTGAAGGAGAAAATAAATCACAAAAAGACAAATTTTAAGTGTGCAGAGATGAGAGGGTCCCACCTTTTTGCTTTAGAGACCAGGAGATAGACAGTGGTTAATTAAGGACAGGTTCACCAAAATTGGCTGTTTTCTTTCCCACTACCGCTTGTGAGTCACTGTTCACACTCCAACACGATGGAGACCCCTTGAAACCTGGACCCAAGTTCCAACCCATCATCCTCTAATTCCACGGTGGAAAAAATTCTTTCTCCAAGCTACAGCAACACGACACCACATAAAAGGAGAAAAAGTCTGGATTCAAGACAAGCTGTTTAGAAAGCTATGATGAAGTTCATTGTAACTTTAAAATAACTTTGCCTTAATTTGTTACCAGCTAAACATTTCCCAGTAATGTTGTTTCCCAGCACAGCATTTCACAGAGCTTAGACAAAAAAAGTAAACCAGCCACAGAAGCAGGCTAACCACGTGGGTACAAGTATTCTAGCCCAAGGTGTCTTTCCTCCAGTGTTAACAGCACTAAGTATACCAAAGAGTGTGGGAACACTTGCAACGCTGTACTTTCGCACTTGGTTAACTTTTACTGTCTGAACCAAAACTTAGTTTGAATTAAAGTAACATTATCCAGTGAATAACTACCAACCAAAACACCCTTTTTCCATTTACAACCAAAAACTAGAGTCTGAAATGGCTCGTGCTTTTTAGTTGACTTGCAACATGTGCCTGGGAAAAAATACCGCTGCTTTCCCAAGGACATTTTTCTGGCTCTGAACTTTCTTCGTGGAAAAATCTACCAAGGTCCAAGGGGCACAGTCGGAATCCACTTACCCGATCCTTCATCCTCCAGCTCTGAGCTAAGGATTTGGAGCCTTCGATTTTCTCACAGTGCCTCTTTTTCATAAAAGCCAAAGGCAGGTTCCAGTCTGTAAGGTCGGCCTCATCTTCCTCCCCGAGTCCCAAAAGAGGGGACTGTAGCATCTCGGACTCCATCAGGGGGGGAGGGGGTGGGGGAGTCCTTGGCAGCAAGCGCTCGAGAACCTCCAGCCTTAAAAACGAGTGTGTACCAGAACTGGGGAAATAAGAATCAGGAAAGAGGGGAGTGGGAAAAGAAATGAATGGGGAGTGTGCGGAGACCCTTACTCGGGCAAAAAGTCTGAGCCCCTTCTCTCTACTCTGCGCGGGAAGGCGGAGGAGGTGGGAAGAGCCGAGGGGAATCGGAGCAGACCGAGGAGCTCCGCACAGACACACACGCCCGCAGATCCCAAGCCACTGGCTGCTTCCCAGGCTGCACGTCCCCGGAGGGGCTGCGAGCGGAGCTGTCAAAGGCGCGAGGGACTTCAGGCCTCACGATGACCCTACTCTCGGCCTCCAACGCCTCAGCCGATCCGAGGACAGGAAGGCCGCCCGCTCTCGGCGCCGGTTCGCCGCCTAGGCTGAGGTCTCCGGCCGAGGGGAAGAGGTTCAGAGCGCGTCGGGTTTCCCGCAGCCACTCTCAGCCCTGCGGGTCCCGCACTCGCCGGAGCTGCTGCACCCAGAGCCAGGACCGGCCCATCGTGCTCGCTCGCAGCCGGCTCCTCAGCCCCGGATCCGCGCGGCCTGGCCGGTCCTGGCCTTCGGCCCCGTGGCTCTCTCCTGCCTGAGAACCAGTCCTGAGAAAAGGGCGACACGGAGGCGCGAAGAAGGCAGGTAGTGTGGGCTTAATGGGTTTGGAGAGTTTTGCCCTCTGGTTTGAAGCTACAGTGAAACTCCTCTCATCAGCACATCAAGGAGGACGCCATGTTGCCAAGACCCAGGATGCATCGCGATCTACGGCGTGACCAACAGGCCAAACTTCCTCAGAGCCTTCTGGCCGCGCTTCCCAACATGCGGAAAGAGAAATTCCCCCTTCTTCGTTACCATGGTTACCACAATTCAGCTTTCCCGAGTTTATGGCGTTCATTCAATAGATGCGTGATATCAGGCAATCCTACAAATGAAACTATGTCAATTTAATTAATTTTGAAAAAGCTTTTTATTGTTACAAAGGGACCTACATGCTCTTGAAATTAAAGGAATTGACCCCTCTGTTGTTTCTTACGGATTTTGAAAAGGCAGCAAAAGCTTCCGAAAGAACCACTGATAATATTTTAAAAAGAAGATAGTTGGGGGGGTGGGGTTGCGCAGAGTATCCTCCACAGTATCAATCAGATATTCTTTTCTTTTCTTTTTTTTTTTTCAGGGAATACCCCTGGGAAAAGATTCATTTCAATTACAATTTCTTATTGAATCCATCTTATTTTCTGAGCAGTTTATTCTTCTTTTGATATAGCTTCATGTGCAAACAAGTAAAAGCTACAGGTGTCTATGAGTAGTGGCATGCCTCCTGCTTTACTTTATTTCTCTACTCAGGAAACATTGCTTTAAAAAAAAAGATTTTATTTATTTATTCGAGAGAGAAAGAGAGCAGGGGGAGGGGCAGAGGAAGAGACTCTCCCCGATGAGTACAGAGTCCAGTGTAGGGCTGGATGCCACGACCCTGAGATCTTGACCTGAGTGGAAACCCAGAGTCGGACGCTCAACCGACCGAGCCACCCAGGCGCCCAGGAAACACTGCTTATCGACAGTATGTGCAGAACTGTGGCCTCCTGCACTAGGAGGGAGCGTAAAGCCGAATGCAGCATGCAGGGCCTGCCTTCAGTGAACACAGTGTCGGTGACACACGTGGACCCGTTACGTAAAGATGGGCAGGCAGGAAAGAGGCTGGTCTTCCCCTCTGCATCTGGGCTTTGGTGTCGAGGCACCTGGATCCCAATCTTGACTGAATCACTTTCCATCTCGGTAACTTTGGTCAATTCTCCAACTAGTTCAGCCTCGGTTTCCTCAGATATAAAACCCGGATAATAATACCCACCGTGAAGGATATAATTAACTGGTGGAAGTGCCCAGTGTAGTATGAACGCCCAAAACAATACACCAGCTACCATCTTTCCGTACCTAGAGTGAAACCTAGCAACTGTGCTTTATTAATCTAACCTCAGACTGGACTCTAGAAGATACCTGTGTCTCCGTGGTTTCCCGGGTCTTTGGCCCAATGTGGGAGTCCATATCAAAATCCTGATGGCATTTGTGTTCCTTTCCACATCGGAATGAATAGTGCCATCCCAGATCTTTCTCACCTAGCACATGGCAAGTGTTCCAAGCATTCATTTCATTACTACATCCGACTGAGCCTGATTCTCCCCTTAAAACTCAGGGCAAATTCACCAGAACACAGATGGAGGCTAAAACCTTCCTTTTCCCTGCTCTCTCGGTGGCAAAATATCCCCACAGTCACCAGCAGAGGCTTTAGGACCGCAGGCTCATGGGAAGACCCTCGCCTTACCTCAGCAGTGCTAAACCCATTCATTCCTAACTAGCCTGCGACCTGGGAAAACCCACGCAATCTGGGAGACTCCGTTTCCTCACCGACAAAGTGCGTGTCACCTTGGGATACCGCTTACCTTGTCTGATACTCTAAATGAACGTTGTAAAGATGCCTGTGGAGCCCAGATTTGGCAGGTCATCGGAATCACCAGGGAAACTATTTAAAAGTAAAGGTGCCTGCATCCCACCCCACACCCCCTGATCTTGGGGAGTGGGAAGATAGGGGTTCAGGGCCTATATTTTTTAATCAGGTAACCCTGAGGAAAGCTTAAAACCAGTCAGATTCAGGGATATTGGAAAACATTCTCTCTGAAGCTATCAGGCAACATTCTCCTCTTAGGATTCCATTCCCGCCACATGGCAGGCCCTCAAGAAACATTTGTACCCAGTAAATGAGTATTAGGAAGCAATCATCCGATCTTCCATCTACTAAATCAGAGCAAGACTTGCCCTCTCCCCCAAACTACAGAACAAAACACACCCTCTACTGTGACCCCAGAACCAAGAAGCCATTTGGGGTCCATGTCCTGGACCAGGGTCAGGACACACACATTCTGGCCCCGAGCCGGTCACAAATTCCTGCAGACAGCAGCAAAGCCTCTGACCCCCTCTGCCCTCAGCCTCCACCTCCACAGCATGAGGAACTCGAAAAAGGTGAAATCTAGGCTATTTTAGGTCTGAAACTCTGTGATTCATGTGAAACCCAGAAAGGGGCTGGTGACAGCCCAGCTCCCAACCTGAAGGCTCAAGACTGGTCTTGAATCATCTCATAGCAACATGACATTTAAAGAACCCTCGTCCCAGTGTGTCATGGATGATTCTAGTCAAGTCCCAGATAAGCATTTGGGACTGTGGCTGAAGGCAGTGAGCGTCTATGACTAATGACGGGCTGGAAATTCAAGGCCTACAATTTCTCACCTGGGTGATCTCATCCCCACGGTGTGTGATCGGCGGGCCACCAGGGCCTGCAGTTCCGATCCCAGCGTCCAATTCTTCACAAGCAAGGACATCTCATGCTTTCCACAGAACCTCGAAATAAGATACTTTAATCTTGAAAACAGTTTTATGCATCTCAAAAAATGCACGAAACCTGGTCTGGTTTTCAAGCTATAAAACTGGGGGAGGGTGTTGCTGACATCCTGCGGGTTGTGAACAGCAGGCTCGGCGCTGGGAGAGGAGGGGCTTGTAGGCGCAGTTCTGATGGGAAACAGCAGAAAAACCTGGGACCTGCTTGTACAGGGAGGGGGAACATGAAGGTAGACCAGCTGACCCCTTCCAGCCCTAAAACTTGGGCTCTTTGGCAACCAGAAGCCAAAGACACTGCCAAGCGAGCATGAGAACAAATATAAAACCCTGAATGTGTGGGTTGAATACAACAGAGGTCAAGGGTAAACATAGGAGGGGGAAAATGGGGCAGGGAGAGGGTCTGAATATTGTCTCAGGCATGGAGTTTGTTGCCCGGGGAGAACAAAGGAGACCAGGTGAGCCCACCTCACCTTCCCTCGAAACACAAGACCGGCTCAGGCAAGGCGTTCCATCTGCAGGCAGCGTGGGCTGAGTTCCATCCTCCAATATTGCAGCTTCTCCGCTAAATCAATCGAGGGTACGGAATGTGTTTTGTCATCAAGAATCAGGAGCGAGACTGGAGGTCAAGAAAGCGGGTGCTTCGCTGAGCTGTTGCTTTCCACGCAGGGAGACCGGCCAGCTCCCGTCCTTTCCAGAGAAATCTGTGCTTAGCTTAAAAGAAACCAAAATAGACATAAAGTCCTTTGCTTTTGTCTGAACATCATTACTCTGTTTTTAGCAAAATCCAAGCCACCCCCCCCTGCAGGTCAGACGTTTTGTTTACAGCCAAGTGAGAGGAGAGAACTAACGGGAAGTGACGGGCCTCAGCATCTCCGTCGGAAATGCAAGGCTGCAAGACGCCAAACGCGCCTGTCTCCCTCTCTGCCCGTTTCATCCGTCTAAAAATACGGTGATATTTATGCATGTGATTTTCATCCCCTACAGTATACCTTTCTGTTTCACTTACTTATTTTTTTTTACACCGAGTGTGTATGGTTTTGATAAGCAGAAACAATGTGATTCCATTTAAAAAAGGAGGTGACCCCCGAGGGGCCTGGGGACTATGATAAAAAATGCTTCTTACTGAACAAACTTCACCCACTCTCTGCATTTCTTCTTTCAGAGCTGAGAGATTTTGCATTGCCTCAGCCTTCAAGATCCAGCCGCAAGACAGAGCCAAGGAGGACATGCACAAGGACGAGGAAACAGAAGTGGATCCTGGACAGATTGTGACCTTCACCCCACGCCCCTTCCTTCCCACTCTGGGGGCTGTTTTGTGTAGGGCGGTGAAGAGCCTAGAATTCGGAGCGAGGTGAGGCACAAAGGAGCTGGAAGCCAGTGTGGCCCAGGCCCAGTCCCCCCTGGGCCTGGCTTCCAGCACGGGCCCCTGGCCAGGCAGTCGGGATAGCCTGGTGCACCCAGCTCCAAGCCTTCACTGGATCAGACACCATTGTCCGCGGTCCTTAGGAATTCTTCGTGGAGAAGGGACAAAGGCCTGTTCTTTCCCAGCTCCCAAGTTCCATTCACGGGAGCACCCTCCTTCCTCCCAGGGCCCTGGAGATCAACTGGCCAGGATATGGTCTATGCCCAGTACAGACAGAGTGTTTGAAAAGAAAGAAAAAGAAAGCTTGTATGATAGAGACTATACTGAGAAAATTTGTTATCCAATAAAAAACATACGAACTGAATTTTATAACCTTTTATTTTAATAGAATTGGCTGCAATAAGATTCTACCTTTATGAAAATACAAATAACACAACTGTGTCTTTTTAAGCTCCCCATTTGTTCTTTTATGTAATACTCACATCTCATCAGTGATTCTCAGGTTCTCACCAAACACGAGACCCTGGGGGAGCCAAGGCTAGCCCAACCATCGCCTCTGCCTTTAATAGGGGGATTAGGGAAAACGCCTGTAACTAAAATATTATAATCCTGGTGGTGAGTGTCTGTGGTGAGCCAAGCCCTTTTCATGAGAATTAACTCATTTAATCCCCTAATAGGCTCATTTAAAGGCTCCTGTTTTAGATCCGTTTTACCACTAAGGAAATTGAGACACAGAACAATTAAACAGCCTTCTCAAGGTCTCTCTGCTGGCCAGGGCTGGGCGAGGGCCCAACCAGCTCAGTGGAAGGCCCAGCCCTGGCAGGAGCATCTCCGCAGGACCCTAGGCTCAAATCCCTGCTCTGGCATTTCCAGGCCCCAGACCCCAGGAGAGGCGCTCCATGCACCCCCCCCCCACCACCGGTTTCATGTATAAAGTAGGAAACTAACAGTTTCTGTCTCACGGAGATGCTGTAAGTATTAAATGAGCTAATGCCCGGCACACAGTAAGCACTCAGTAAAAGCTGTTATTAACAAAGTTCTGTAAGAAATAAATTCCATCTGTGTTGATTAAAAAGCTTCCTGTAAAACACAGCATGTATGCCTGAGCCTCAAAGATTGATTTCTTTTTTGGAACAATTTTAATTGTTTTTCTAAATGGAAGTCTTACATGTGAGCTGGAAGGGAGATGTAAGAGAAGTCTCATTTTTCATGGGGGTCAGTGGATCAGACCTTAAACTGATTTTTTAAAAGTGAAGAAAGGCACTGTAAATGCCCCAAGTCCAAATACTGAGCTGAGTATGAGTAGACGCAGCCAGACCCACGACCAGCTGTCCAGGGGCTGAGGGATGACTCATCCTACATCCTCACCCCATCCTACCTGCATTTAATCCTAGAAAGAATACTGGGCATTTTAAACAGTACCACAGAGTACTTTGACAACTTTTCGTAAATTTAAAAAATGAAAGTAACAAATTCCTGCACGAGGAAATTGGAAAATGTCAAAATGAATAAAGAAAAAGGAGCCAAAAAGCACGGTTCCCATTTTGTGTATTTTCTTTCTGCCTTTTCTTTCTGGCAATATATATATATATTTAAAATCTATTTGTTTTTTACAATAAAAAAAAACATTATCCTGAAACATTAGTTTGAAAATAAAAACTAGAACAAAGAAACACTTAATTCCACTGCCCAGACATAACTGCCACTAATATTTCTTTGTAGAGCCTTCTGTGTATTTTATAAATGTGTATTATGAAAAGACGTGCTCATTTGTATCGTTTTTGCAAAAGAGAATCAGTCCGTTTTATACAAACAACGCTATTTAGCAAAATGTCTCATGTTGCGACTTGTCTCTTTCACTTACAGCGGGAGCGCGTTCTCCTGGCACAGCCTGTAACTAGGGGATGTGGAGGGTGACCCACGGCGAAGGGCACAGCCCGCGGGGTCACACCGTAGGAAGCCATGACCTTCACCCACCTTAATGAAACTCAACAAACCAGACCTTTGGCTCCAGAGACATAAGGCGAACACTGTTCCATTCATTTCCAAAAATGTCCAGAGGGTCATTAAACCTGCATGCAGAGCCTGGGGGGGCGGGTAAGTGTTCAATTTAACACTAACAGAAGTATTACCGTTACACTATAATAACAGTGGCTAAGCTTACAGAGCACGTCCTGGTACCAGAACCTGTTCAAACACTTCACACATTAACTCAAACTCATGATGCGCCTCTTGTCCCCATTCCACAGATAAGGAAGCTGAGGCACAGGTAGGCTGAGGAACTTGCCCGAGGTCACTCAGTTAATAAGTGCTGGAACCAGGATTCGAACCCGGAGGACGCTCCAGAGCTGAGGTTCCCCAATTTTGCTGTTTATCAGGATTGCTCACAGTGGAATGAACGTCAGAGGATGGCCACCCAGAACCCCAGGTGCTTCAGCGCCTGGGCTGTGTGGGACCCACAGCTTTGAGGCCTGTGTTCCTCGTACACAGAGAGCTGGTTTCCAGCCGGCAGGTGCCAGCCCGGAAGCAGTGATGTGGCTTCCCGGGAAGTGAGAGTCCATCGTGTCCTGGAGAAATGTGTGCTCGTACAGTCCACACCCAGTCGTCGGCGAAGACTGGGTCCAAAGTTGGGAGCAAGCTAGTCTGAGAGGGTTCGTGTGGGCTAGATTTAGGTCTTCCCCACATGACCATGTGTCCTGGTCTCCTGGGGCGATCCTGGTTTCCATCTTCTGCCCTGACATAATTATCAATAATACCGTCTTGCATTCTCGAAAATGTCCTGGCGTGGGTCATAAATCACTGTCACTCCACCTCTTACCCACTGAGACCTATGCTCCTTACTCAGTGCATCAATCGTTGTCCTGAACAAACTCCTGTTTGTGTTCATGTCCCTTCCCCCAACTAGATAGAAGCTCCATAAAGACAGGGACCCTCTCCTCTCATTCCTGCTTTGTGCCCTGCAGAGAGCACAGAGCCGGGTAGAGCAGTAGGCAGTGTCCGAATGACTCCAGGGAGCAGGACCCCAAGGAACCCATTCTGGTAGCAGAAACAAGGTGAACATTCAGGGCACGAGGCACAGCGGTCACACTTAGAGCCTCAGCAGCAGTGACTGGTCCTTCGGAGGGAGGAAGCGGTAGGGGAGGGGCAGACCTGGGGAGTAGCTGAAGGAACCCCACCCCACCCACCCCAAGAAGAATGGCAGCCCAGAGACTTAAAGGACGAGACACGGGGCCACTCTGACCTGGATAGGAAAAGAAAGTGACTTGACTTTGAACCCCCAAGTGGGCAAAACAGACCGTGAGAACATCGTTGAACGGGAATCTTTGCTTTTATCCCAGTCCAGTCCAGCTAAGCTACGTACTGGCACCCTCCAATCTCAACAGAAGGTCAGTGCTCAGCCACACAGCTGTTCAATACAGGTGTCTGGGGTAACCCGGGGGTACCCTTTCCACCTCGTGGTCCCCACCATCCCCAGAACCCCTGGGTCCTCTGCTAGGTGACTGCTTCCAGCCAGCAGGCTTGCAGGCTTGACTAAGGCTTCTATTGGCTGGGCCTACGGCTTACGTCATCTCTGCTGCATTCTCTTGGCCAAAGTCGGTCACATGCCACAGCTAACTGCAAAGGAGACTGGGAAGTGTAGTCTCTATGCCCCGGAGGAGCTGGAAATCGATTGGGTAGATAAGGAGCGACAAGATTTTTCCTAGAAATGAAAGTAAAGAAGCCAAAGATATGTGTTCATGGACTGGGGCTGCCATAATAAAGTGCCACAAACCGGTGGCTTACAATAGAAACGTGTCACGGTCTGGAGGCTGGAGTCTGAAACCAGGCTGTCAGTAAAGCAGCACTCCCTCGGACGGCTCTAGAAGGAAATCGGTGCCCTGCCGTTCTGTGAGCGCCCGGTATCACCTGCACCCCTGGCATTTCCCAGCTTGCGGCGTCCAACCCCGGCCTCTGCCTCGCCTGACACACGGGGTCCTCCTTATGTGTCTCTGCGTCTCCCCTCTCCTCAAGGACCCCAGTCAGACCGGATTACGGGCCCCCTACGTCATCTGCAAAGACCCTACTTCTAAGTAAGCCCGCATTCACGGCTACCAGCACTTAGGACTTGGGTATAGGTCTCTGCGGAACACAATTCAACCCATAAGAAACAAAGGGCAAGAATTTATTTATTTATTGGGGAGAGGCGGGGCAAAGGGAGAGAGAGTCCTAAGCAGACTCTTTGCTGAGCACGAGCCGGACATGGGGCTCGATCTCAGCGCCCATGAAATCAAGACTTGAGCCAAGCCAAGAGACCATCGCTAAACCAACTGTGCCACCCAGGAGCCCTGTGGCGTGAACTTTTTAAAGGTACCTGAGACGTTCTCACATAGCATCCAAAAAGATCATCATAATTTGCATACAAACTGGGAGCGCAAGAGAGGACAGGTATCGTCCCACCTTCTCCAAACCGAGGAGCCGTATTTTGGTTTTCTTCCTTGGTCTCATCACCTTGATTTTTGCAAATTTGATAAGTGAACAATGGCATCTCATTCTCCTTCTGATAGGCACCCCTCAGGAAAGACACAGAAAGGGGAAGAGTGTCCAGGAGTCACGTCATCCAGGCTCAGGAAGTAGAGGGTGTCTGCTGGGCAGTGAACAGCCAGCCACCCCAGGACACGCCCAAGAAGAGACTTCGGAACGTGTAACTGCCAGAAGTTGATGCTGACATAGTTCTCGTCCTGCAGAAAGCAACTATCAGAAGGCAGGGAGGACAAAAATTTCCATTTATCCATCTGAAATTGATGTTTCCAGCGAGGAGACCTGGATGGCTTTGTGCAGACAGCCAGCTGCCGCAGTCGCGCGTCTCGTCTGGTCTGCCTGTCACAGTGGCAAGTTCGGTCTGATGGTTGCAAGGGATGAATGTGGCAGCCACACTCGGAGCGAGGCGTCCACAGAGCAGCTCCTGGAGGCCATGGATGCCATCACACGTCAGAACACTGTGTGCTCGGTCCAGAATTACCCCGTGCCCGTGAATTATTCATACCAGCTACCTTATGATATGCAATCACATTCCAGGCGGAATGTCAGCCAGGGAGAAACGGGTAAATGTAATTTGTAGTCTCAATTTCTGTCATAGTTTGGGTCATTATTTTTCTCTCGTCCCTCTCCATCTCCCTGCCGGATTCTGCCTGCTCGAGTTTCTAATCAGAGGGATATGTCAGGAGCGAGTGAAAGCCTCTGCCTCCCTTCCATCTGCGCTCTCCCGTGACAAAGAGTTAATATGTTTATGATACATATTTTATTACCTTTGAGTGCAAGTAATTGCTATGGTTATTTCTGTTGACCTTAAAAAAACAAAAGAGCCGGCTACTTTGCCAGCAAAATAAGTTTATGGAGGACTAGAAGAGCAATTGCAACCTGGCACAGGCCAGCCCCGGGGAGCCACAGACAAGCATGGAGAGCCGTGGCCAGAGGCTGGCTTTTATAGGGGAGGGTGCTGGGCGGGGCCGCATCACTGAGCTCTCATTGGCTGCGCTGTTGCCAGGCAAGGGGAAACTCTGCCCTTCCTTGCGTTTGCGGTCCGACGGCAGTGCGGGAGAGCACCCCACTCCATTTTAAGTGAGGTTTGCTCTGTCCTCACATCTTCTTAAATACATATTTTCCTGTCCTTTATTTTGAGCATGGTTTGAATTTTTATGCGCCATTCTATCTGTGCACCCAAAGGGGGTGTGGGGGGGAACCCACTTCTCACCCCGCAGCTCACCTGTCATTTCCATGGCGCCACCTTCTCTGAGAAGGGCACAGTCTCCCTCTCTGCTCTGTGGGGTGAGTCAAGAATCCCCCCCACCACCCACTCTCAGGAAAGCCCAAGAACCCCAGCTATAACCAAAGCAGGGAGGCCGATAGAATGAAATTGAAATAAAAAAAAAAAAAGAAAAGCATGTAACTGCCAAGCTGATCTCCATTGGAGTAAAGATTTTTGTGATTAGAGATCCAAGGTGAGCTCCAGGTAGACTCCAAACCCATTCCCAGAGCCAGAGGTTGCATCACTGCCCTAAAGTCATTCAATGTACCCAAGGCTTAAACCCTCCTAAATCGGGTCCAAGTCCACTGCTCAAAGGGTCTGCCTGTGGTTCCCACTTTCCTTTAGCCTTTCAACACAGACGGGACCACCGACCAATCTCCCCCAGAGCACAGGGTTAGATCTCACAGATGATGAGATCTGGCAAGAAGGCTGGATTTCTTCTGAGCCCATTGACTTTCCAAGGCAGGTTGGACCCCACAACCATTCCCATTGACCCCAACACCATCCAGTCCACTGGCCTGCGGAAGGCAGTGGTCAAGCATGTGCACTGCATTGCCAGCTGCCACAGGGCCTTCACCATAAGACAGAGCCAGACTCCAGCAAAGCTCGACCACTCACATTTCTGCCCTTTCAGGCAAGCTACTTAGCATCTCCTAACCTCAGCTTTCTCATCAGGGAAAAGATGAACTTACCTAGAGCACTGAGCCCTGAGGATGCAATGAGGATTCATGAGGTAGAACTTTGCAAAGTGCTTCTTTTAAAGCTTAGGGGCTAGACTGGGGAACACCCAGGGTTCAAAAGTCTCCAACAGCCCCAGCTCTCTCAGGATAAATCCAGAGTCCCTACCTTTACCCTCAGACCTTTACAGGCTCGGACCCTGCTACCTCCCTGACCACACGTCGGTCATGATGACCTCTGCACTCCTCTGGGACACCCCAAGCGAAGTCAGCCTCACCTCCAGGCTTTGCACTTTCTGTTCTCATTGCCCGGAACACACTTCTCCAGATACCTTCATGCTTCCTGCCCCCACTTCCTTGGGGTCCACCTGACATCACCACTCAGAGGAGCCCTCCAACCACCCATATTCCTGAGCCCCCTCTTCCTGCTCTTTCTCACTCCATAACCCCCATAACCACCTGGCACACTTCACATTGACTGTTTATCTATTTATTGCCTGCTAACCCCTCTGGAAGGTGAGCCAGGTCGGGGCAGGAATGCTGGTCTGTTTGGTTGGCCCCAACCCTGATGCTATCATGGAGTAGGCAGGGGTCTGGAGTTACTTGGGAGGTAGGGTGGGAGCCTGGTGCTTGACTGGCTGGGGGCGGGGGAGAGGGGGACTCAGAGCACTCCCACATTTCTGGCTCAGGCAGTCTGGGACCAGGGCACATGCACCAGAGGCAACCTATCTGCAAGGTGCTCCCCAGCCCTGGCCTCAGTGCTCCCCAGCCATGCACAGGAGCTGCTGTTTGAAACTAAGGAGGAAAGAGTCTGATTTGGGCATGTGGGGGAGGTAAAGATGATGGAGGGTTGGCATATGCTCTTAGCTGTTTGGAACGGAGCTAAGCCCAAACAGTTCGATGGGGGAAGGTACCAGCTGGAGAAGCTGGGACTGGAGGGACTGGGGGGAAACTGGGGGAGGACTGGGAGGGACTTTGGGGATTCTGGGCATTAGCAGGGACACTTGGAGCCAGATGGCACAGTGTGGCATGGCATCGGGGGCTCATTCTCCAAGAAGACAGCTTCAGTGTGTCCAGGGGGGATGTGGGCACAGACACTGGCCCCTGTTTGAGGGTCCCTGACACCAGAGGCTGCCCTTTGGACGGTCTTTAGGGTGAGCAATATCACATCACAGTGGGATAGCTGGGAGGGACGGGGACCCTCCCGTGCTCCCACCTGGACTGTGAGCCAGCGTGAAATCCCTTGGGGACGTGGGGCCACAGGAGTGTAATTTGGAACAGGGACTGGAGATCCTGCGGGTACGGGTGGGGCAGATGGAGGGACTTTGGGCAACTGCTGCTCTGTAAGTGGTGACATTTGCTGACACGTGTGTGAAGCGGCCATGCGTGCTCCTGCTCCCCCATAGCTACTCATTCAACCTGGCACCGACTTGCCCCATGCAAACACTCACACCAGGTTTTCTCAGCCCCCCCACTGCTGACATTTTGGGCAAATGATTCTTTTTTGCTGTTGTTTCGGCTTACATTTTAGCATTTTGTAAATATACATAACAAAACACTATTTTAACTATTTTTTAGAAGGTTAGAGCCACCCAGGCGCCCTATTTTAACCATTTTTAAGTGTCCAATTCAGTGACATTAAGCACATTCACGTGGTTGTGTGACCATCACCACCATCCGCACCCCCAGACTTTTTTCGTCTTGTAAAACTGAAACCCTGTCCCCATAAACCCTGACTGCCCCTTCTCCCCTATGCAGCCCCTGGCGCCCACCACCTACTTCCTGTCTCTGACTCCTCTAGGGCCGTCACGTAAGTGGAATCCTACGTCGTTGCTGTTTTGCGACTGACTTCTTTCGCTTAGCACCATGTCGTCAAGGTCCATCCGTGTGGCATCGTATGTCACAATTTCCTTCCTCTCTAAAGCTGAATGTTCTTCTCTGCTCTGGAGCCATCCTGCACACTGTAGGGGCTTCCGTGGCATCCGTGGCCTCTGCACACTAGATGCTAGAAACGTCTCCCTCCTCCCAATTATGGCAACCAAGAACAGCTCCAGACTTTACCAAATGTCCCCCCAGGAATCAAGTCCCCCCCCCCCCCCGTTGAGAACTGCCACTCTAGGCAAACTCACCTCTGACTCGAATCTCCCTGCATGTACCTGAGTGCCCCAAAGAGCCGCCACGCCTCTGCAAAGGGGCAGGGGCGCCTCGGGAATGTGTACCCCGCACCCGCTACAGCTGGGGTCCCCATTCCCATCCACACACTTCCCTCCTGTCAGAATCGCTTGATAACATTAGGGCAGATTTTCACAGTAGCCTCCTCTAACAACAACAACAGAATCTCTTTTCTTCAATCCACATTAAGCATATGGCAAGCCACGGGCCGGCTGCATTGCCTCCTGCAAACCGAACGCTGGCCTCTTGTTTTCTCCCTTCCATCTGGGGAGACATAAATCCTACTTAGAGTCAAACCCCAGGAGATCCGTGAAGCATGTGAGAGTCAAAGATAAACAGGCCTGCTTTGCCCTTGGACACATAAGCTGGATTTTCTTTAGTAATCCAGCCTCTTCACGGAAACAGCCGAGAGCAAGGAAACTCACGGCACAGTCCGTAACAACACACACCCCAAAACCAGAGTCTGGCAGTCCAGGCGGCTGACAGCCACAACTTGGGCAGTGTTTCAGCCGCGCTCCCCGCCCCCCCCCGGACCCTGCCAGCAGGGCTCCGTTTGATCCGCACAAATTCCCGGGTTCCACGCGAGCCCCGCATAGCTCTGTTAACGCACATCAGTCCTCAGACAAGATCCTTTATTTCCCAGGAAGCCTGGAATAAAAAAGATGAATTTGCAGGGGCTTTAGGAATGAAAAAGAGACACCGAGCCCCTCAGGATTATCTTGGCAGAGAACGGATTTCGTTTGCTCATGTATGGTTCATCAGGCATTGATTAAAGCCATAGAATTTTGGAGCTGGAATCAATCAGAGCACCTTAAAGTGGGAACAAATAAATGTCCCTTCCAGGGCCAGAATGGAACCGAGGAGCGGCGGTCGTCCTGCTTTTGTTGGGGGCATCCCAGAAAGGCGGCAGATTCGCCCCAGTTCTTCAAGCCCTCCTTGGGTCCCCTGTCCTCTGTCACATGGCGGACTTGTGGCTCTTCCCACGGGGAGAATGCACTTCCCTGACCCCTGACTTCTTCGGGCTTGGCCTGGGGACTTGTTTTGGCCAATGAGACTGGTGGCGTGGCGAAAGCGGGGGCTGGGAGAGTGCTGGGGGGTCGCGCCTTTCTCCAGCAGCAGCCCCAGCCAGCCCACCACCCAGGCGCAGCTGCTGCGCTAAGCGTGATGGGGGCTGGCTTGTTCCGCATCCTCGCTGGGCCGATAGCTGGCCATTTGGGGCGTGGGCCTCTGCGGTCTTGTCGCCGCTCTCAGGCAGCACTGGCTGACCGTGCAGGGGAGGAAAGCACAGCCTTATGAGGCAGACATTGTCCTTGTCCATGTCAGCCGTTATCGGACGGCGACTTTTCTGTCTTGCCACATTGCCTCTCTCCCCCAGGCCCTGGGTGGGCCCGGCCACGGAAACAACCCACACAAGAGTGGTCAGCTCTGGATTCGGTGACCTGTCCTCTACTTTGTGATTTGGCTGTTGAGTCTTCCCTCCCTCGAGAGGCTGGAGGAGACACCTCTTACGGAGGAGACTTGCTCCTCGCACAGGGGGTATCTATGGCAACCTAGCATTTCATAGAGAGTGAGAGATGGTCACGCCGGGGGCAGATCACGTTATGGAGAAGGCAGAGTCCCCTATGTCAACCTGGCAGCTCTGGTGACCCTTCCCTCCAGCCGTTTCCCCTTCTCGGCCCCCATCACAAGTGACCTGTCCTGGACAATTTGCACACCGTTCACAGCAGCATTACTCACGATCGCCGAAAGGGGGGAGCCACCCACGTGTCCATCCATGGACGGATGGATGAACTAAATGTGGTCCATCCACATGGAACATTATTCAACCTTAAGAAAGAAGGACATTCGGCCACCTGCCACATGGATGGACCTGGGGGACACAGTGCTCAGTGAAGTCACACTCACAAAAAGACAAACACGGGGTTCCATGTACACCCTGGAGCCGTCGTTCATAGAGACAGAGCGTTGAACCGAGGTTACCAGGGGCTGGGGGAGTGGAAGGGGAAGGGGAAGTGAGTGCTTAATGGGGGCAGAGTTTCAGTTTGGGACAATGACAACATTCTGGTGGTGACGGTGGCACAACAAGGTGAATGTGTTTAATGCTACTGACTGCGCACTTAAAAATGGTGAAAATGGTAAATTTTACATTATGCATATTTTACCACGATTTTAAAAACACAACCTGTCCTGTGTCCCAGTTCCTGGAGGCCCAGCTCCCACCCAGCTGTCAGACAGCAGAGCCCGCTAATCAAGGGAATCACAGGTTGGGTGGGCCCGGGCAGGAGGCGCTGGTGCCCATGGCCCGCTGCTGTCTTCCTCGGTTCAAGTGGGAACCCCCAGCGTCCTCACTGCTTTACTCACAGTGATTGCTAACAGGGACCACCTGGGGAGCGGGGTGGGCCAGTAGGGAGATGCGGGGGACAGGGAGATGGTCCCCCTGGACTCCTCCAATTCGGCACCAAGGCGGCAGCCTGCCCTGCCGTGGCAACTCTGTGCAGGGCGTGCTGACTACACACTCTCGGTGGAGGGGAGGGCTCTTGGTGGCCGGTGGCCACCTGGAAGGTTAGAGAGTGAGCAGGTAGAATTTGTCTGGATGGGGAAAGTAGAACCAGGACGAAACCAATGAGAAAAGACCATGAAGAAGGACAGGGAAGGCCTTTGGACCTGCAGACGCGGGCTCACGCTCCAGCTCTGCCACGTATGGGCGGCGTGGGTCTGAGCAGGCTACCCCCTCCCAGAGCCACAGTGTCCTCATCCGTGAAGTGAGCATAATAGCAGGACCTCTGCCTGGGGGGAATATAACACGATGTTGAGTCCAACGTCCCATGGCAAGGGCTTCATTCATATCAGTCCTTCTGGCGTGGCCCCCAGCGGTCCCCGCGCCCATGAGTCTTGTCCTGTGGGATCCCCTCCCCTGGAGTGTGGGCGGACCAGGGCCTTGCTTCTGATGACAGGCTGCAGCCAGGGTAATGGGGTGTCACATCTGCCCACGGCCGAGACTTCCGTCCCGCTGTCGCCCTTGCTGGCCCTCCTGTGGCCCTCCCGCTGGCGTGCTCCGCTGAAACAGGCTGCCATGCGGTGAGCTGCTTCCCGGAGAGGCCGGCGTGGCCGGGAACCAAGCAAGGCCTCAGCCCAACAGCCCACGAGGAACGGAGCCCCCAGCAGCCGCTTGAGCGAGCAAGGGAGCGCGTCCTTCCAGGCGAGACTGAGAGGGGACTGCAGCCTGCGGAGGGGCCAGATGCGAGCAGCCAGCTGCCGCGCCAGCCGCCTGACCCCCAGAACCATGTGGCGACGACTGCTGCTAGCCACTTCATCTGAGCTAATTTGTTCCACAGCCATAGATCTTAACGCAGCCGGCGCCCCGCACTCTGCTGGATCCTGGCGCTTGTGACCTTGTCCCCCGGAAGTCCACCAGCCCCCAACCCCACTCCTCGGTCTCCCCCACGTTCTGCCTCCAGCACCACACACGCATGCCCCCCCCCCACACACACTATATCTGATACATGTTGTCTGAGACCGAATCAGTGACAGAATTCAGTGTCCCTGGGGGTGACTGCAGGAGGGAGCTGTGCAAGGTCTAGAGGCGGCTCCCACAGGACAGGGACGCATCGCTGTTTGTCCAGCACTGGCAGGAGAGGGGCGTCTGACCCCTCTGTTCTTTAAGCAGAAGTATCTCCGAGAGCACCTCGCAGGTCGGCTGCAAACATGTACTGGGGACATCCAGCCCCCGGTTTCTGAGTCTGAGCCCAGCACTCCGCTGCCTGCTGGCCGCAGAAATAAAGGCATCTCCTCCGTTTGTTTCCTCAGGTGTCCAGGAATTCCATGGGTTTGCCCCCCACACAAAATTTCATTTGGCCTATAATTTGGTCTCCCAGGAAAAGACATCGACATCTGAGTTCTTATAACAAAGTGTGGACCCTTGAGGGCAAATCTGTGGTGGGCCGCTGTGCCGGGTGGAGGAGGCAGAAGGCAGGGAAGGCGCCCTGGGCTTGAGTTCAAGTCCAGCTCTGCCCTGACAAGCAGAGCCACTTTGGAAGAGTGCCTATCCATCAGCGAGCCTGTCATAGCCTCCTCAGGAGTCTGCCTGGGAGACTTCAATGAGCTAACGTGTGGACCCTTGTCTTCCGGCGTGGCCTTAGCAGACATAAGCTACTGCAGGCCAGAGACCCTGGCTGTGGAGCTGCAAGCCTCTCTTCCACTGGGAAGAAGCACACTGCCACTTTGGTTCATCAGTCAGTCTCTTGTGAGTTGGGTTATCATGAGTCGACTCTTGAGAGCCTGAGCTCTAAAGGGCTGTATCCGGATCTGTGACATGGAGAGCTGCCCCCCCCGAGATGGTCCTCCTCCCACTTGCTGAGCATGTCAAGGCTCATCCCTCATGGTGTCACTCTTGTATCATCACAATGCCCTCCTCTCACTTTAAAAAGAACAGCCTTCACTTGACCCTGCTGCTCAAGAACTTGTCTCTAAGACTCCGCCTGGCTATGAAGGGCACACTAGGATGTAGGCTATAAATCTGGAGCCCTCGTGACATTTAGATGCACTAATCCATCAAAAGAAGATTTGCTACGTCTTAGTGTCCAGAGAGAGACCGGAAATCCCCTCGTCCAAATGCTCTCATGGAGGCTCGAGCACAATTAATTCTACTCAGCACTTTGTATCAGGATCTTCAGAATTCACGGGGTGTCAGCACTCTGCCCTGTGCCTTATCACATGCAGTTGTACCAACACAGGAAACCCAGCCAAAGGAGTTTGTTACCAGGTGTCTTTGCCTGTCCCCAGACTGTACATGAGGGAGAAAGCTAATCCCGAAATGATGAGACTATAAACCACCACCATAAGCTACAGGATCCAAACAACCTTCCAGACTAGGAGTTCTTTGAAAACTATCTTTAGCACTTAGTCCTAGGCCTGGCGGCGCATGGATGACTAGGTTGATGAGTGGATGGATGGATGGGTGGATGGATGGATGGATGGATGGTTGGATGGATGGATGGATGGATGGATGGATGGATGGATGGATGGTTGGATGGATGGATGGATGGATGGATGGATGGATGGATGGTTGGATGGGTGGATGGATGGTTGGATGGATGGACGGATGGATGGATGGATGGACGGATGGATGATGGGTGGACGGACGGATGGACGGGTGGACGGACGGATGGACGGGTGGACGGACGGATGGACGGATGGATGGATGGGTGGTCGGATGGATGGGTGGATGGATGGATGGGTGGATGGATGGTTGGATGGATGGATGGATGGATGGATGGATGGATGGTTGGATGGATGGATGGATGGTTGGATGGATGGATGGATGGTTGGATGGATGGATGGATGGTTGGATGGATGGATGGTTGGATGGATGGATGGATGGATGGATGGATGGATGGATGGACATGGATGGACAGACGGATGGACGGATGGATGGATGGGTGGATGGATGGATGGATGGATGGACAGACGGATGGACGGATGGATGGATGGATGGATGGGTGGATGGATGGATGGATGGATGGTTGGATAGATGGATGGATGGATGGACAGACGGATGGACAGATGGATGGATGGGTGGGTGGATGGATGGATGGATGGATGGATGGATGGACAGACGGATGGACGGACGGATGGATGGATGGATGGATGGATGGTTGGATAGATGGATGGATGGATGGACAGATGGATGGACAGATGGATGGATGGGTGGGTGGATGGATGGATGGATGGATGGACAGACGGATGGACGGATGGATGGATGGATGGATGGATGGATGGATGGATGGATAGATGGATGGATGGATGGGTGGGTGGATGGATGGATGGATGGATGGACAGACGGATGGACGGATGGATGGATGGATGGATGGATGGATGGATGGATGGATAGATGGATGGATGGATGGACAGACGGATAGACGGATGGATGGATGGGTGGTTAGACAGACGGATGGACGGATGGATGGACGGATGGATGGATGGGTGGCTAGATGGATGGGTGGATGGATGGATGGTTGGATAGATAAATGGAAGCTTAGGTGGATAGATGGGTGGATGAATGGGTGGGTGGATGGATGGATGGATGGATGGATGGATGCTTGGAGGGGATGGGAGGATAGATGGGTGGATAGGTAGATAGATGGATGGATGGATGATTGGAAAGATGAGTGGATAGATGGATGAATAAATGAATCTCTGGCCAAGGAACAAAAGTTCTTGCCCAGAATCCAGTACTCAAAAGCCTTGTAACTTCCCTCATTTGTAAAATGGGGTGAGGGTAGTTCTTTTTCTGTCCATCCCCTAAGGTTATTGTGAGAACGAACTCAGATGATGTAAATAAGGTTTTTCGGCACCTCTACAGAATTACAACAATGAGAGGACGTACTGTCCCAAAGAAAATGTTTTCTTCACTCTGATAAAGGCGCCTAGGAGCTTTGATTGCTCCAGTCGATGACTTAACAAATCCTCTTGGGGCAAACAGCCCTTTCTGAGTTCGTTAAAGGTGGGATTCAGAGCAGCGGCTGCTGGGTTGATGAGTTGTCTCACCGTGGAGAGGCCACACCTGTAGGTCCTGCAGGACTGTGAGCTCATAGAGGGCAGGTTCGGGGTCTTGGGCCTAGAATGCTCCTTGTCAGCAACAATGAGTAATGATGGGCACTCAGATACCTACTGCAGTGATTTCAATAAAATAGCCATAGTATCGTTTTTAAAAAGGTATAACTTTACAAAAAGACAACAACGCAGAAATGCTAGAGTGAAGTGCCACATGGTAACTGTGTCCTTAGACAATTGTATCCTCATACAACTTAAAGACTGACATTTGACGTGGCTTTTTTTGCCATTGAAGCCCTATTTTAAAGATGGACACAGGGCTTGCAAGATAGTGTGAGGGGAACGGGGGGAGGGGTTGCATGAGAAAAAGTGTACGAAGAGCCTGAGGCAGGACTGACAGAAAAACGCCTGGTCCACAGCAGCTTATCAGGGCCATGATGATTTGGGGTCCAGGCCCACCGCTGTGTCACTTGCCACTGTGGTCCCAGACCCTCTGTCTTCTTTCCCTGTCTCGCTTTTTCCTCTGTCCCTCTCCCTTGTCCTTTGGATGGAGCGGAAGGTGGTGCGGGTGGTGGCCCAGGCCAAAGGGGGCCGGGAGAGTTGCAGCCAAGCAGGAGGGGCTAGAACGTCTGCACAAACACCCCCTCCCCCTTCCTTCTCACCCTGACGCTGCACAGCCAGACCCCAACTGCCGGGGCCGGAGGCTCAAGCGTTCGCATCTCCTGGCTGTGCACCAGTGCGCAGAACTCTCCCTGGACGTGGTCCGGGGCTCCAGACCAAGGCGGTCAGGCCGGGCTGGGAAAGAAAGTGGGAGTGACAGACATCGGCATGCACGGGCTTGTCCTCAGAGCACCCCCAGTGTGCTGGCAGCCCGCCGCGGGGCTCACTGGGGGACAGGATGGAGGAACACAGTGGCAGTTTTATGCATGACAGCTCTGTGAAAAGGGCATAGCATTTACTTGAGCAAATTTGGGACCGAGGATTGGTGAACTGACCAACGTTGGTAAATATCAAGGGTTAAACAACAGGCCCCCCATTATCAACCCTGACACGGAGTTACAGACATCACGCTTTCTAAAGGACAGGAGCTGGGGGTCAGGATGGACTCGCACATTAGAATTTCTAATATCACAGCTCACACTTGGGGATGAAATGAAACAGCTCTATTTTAACAACACACCTTCCCCCAAGAGCTGGACCTCAAATGATCTCTAATTATTACAGAAATCTCTGATTTCTGGGCCAGTTGCCAAGGCCGTTACTGTGGCCGTTCATCAGAGGCAGCGGCAGCCAGGGCGCAGGGCTGAGGGTCCAAGAAGTCAGGCATGGGGGAGTGGAAGTCACGTGAGGCCTGCTGCAAGTTCAGGACCCAGCCTGGGCTCTGGGGGACACGAGGAGGAGGCCTTCCCTTAGCGGCAAGACGTCCAACCCCCGCAGTCGAGCAGAGAAGGTAGATGGGCCTGGAGCCAGCACCCGGAGCAGTGGCCTGAGGGCCCAGGGAGCTTCTGGCTCTCTGACCACCTTCCCAGAGAGATTTTCACTCGGAAGCCTCCCCTCCCCCCCCACTTCCCTCCTCCCCACGGCTCATTCAGAAGCCATCTTTGATTGTCACATCTCAGGGATCACTATGGCTCTCCAGGGTTCCCAGATGCCGCTCAAGCCACACACGGCATCGCTGCGGTGGTTCACCGTCTGTGTCAGCTCGGCCGCGGTGCCCGGTTGTTCGCTCGGACACAGTCCAGGTGTTGCTGTGAAGCATAGTGTAGACGAGAGTAACGTTAAACTCTGTAGACGTTGAGCAAAGGCGACGGCCCTCTCTAAGGCAGGAAGGCCTCGTCCGATCAGCTGAAGGTTTGAAGAGAAAAGACTGAGCTCCCCAGAGGAGAAAGGAATTCAGCCTCAGATGCCTGCGGGCTCGAGATCCGACGGCAACTCCTGCTGGAACTTCCAGCCTGTGGCCTGTCCTGCAAGTTTCAGATGTGCCAGGCCCACGCTCTCCTGAGCCAATTCCTAAAATCTCTCTCTGTCTCTGTCTCTCTGTCTCTGTATACACGTCCTCTTGGTCTGTTTCTCTGGAAAACCATGACTGACACAGCCACCCTACCCCAAATGCCACCAGCCCTCCCAGAGAGCCACCCGATGACCTGGGTCAGTCCCACACAGACCACCTGGTCCCCGCCTCTAAAATGAAGGGCAGCATTTCCTTACACCACACACAAAAATAGACTCAGAATGGATGAGAGGCCTAAACGTGAGACGGGAATCCACCCAAATCCTAGAGCAGAACACAGGCAGCAACCTCTGTGACCTCGGCCGCAGCAACTGCTTGCTAGACACGTCTCCAAAGGCAAGGGAAACAGACGTAAAAATAAACCACTGGGACTTCATCAGGATAAAAAGCTTTCGCACAGGAAAGGAAACAGTCAGCAAAACCAAAGACGGCCGACAGAATGGGGGAAGATATGTGCAAATGACATACAGATAAAGGGCGAGTATCCAAAATCTATAAAGAACTTACCAAACTCAACACCCAAAGAACAAATAACCCCATCGAGAAAGAGGCAGAAGACATGAACAGACATTTCTCCAAAGAAGACATACAAATGGCCACAGACCACGAAAAACTGCTCCACATGACTCGACATCAGGGAAATACAGCTCAAAACCACAGTGAGACACACCTCACAGCGGTCAGAACGGCCACAACGAACAAGTCAGGAAACGACAGATGTTGGCGAGGACGCGGAGGAAGGGGAGTCCTCGTGCACTGTTGGTGGGAACGGAAGCTGGTGCAGCCGCCCTGGAAAACAGTATGGAGGGTCCTCAAAAAGCTGAAAATAGAGCTACCCTATAGCTCAGCAATTGCACTACTAGGTATTTACCCCAAAGACACAGATGTAGTGATCCGAAGGGGCACCTGCACCCCAGTGTTCATAGCAGCAATGTCCGCAGTAGCCAAACTGTGGAAAGAGCCCAGATGTCCACCGACAGATGAATAAAGAAGATGTGGTATGTGTGTATACACACACACACACACACACACACACACACACAATGGAATAGTACTCGGCCATCAAAACACATGAAATCTTGCCATTTGCAACAACGTGGATGGAACTAGAAGGTATTATGATAAGTGAAATAAGTCAGAAAGACAATTATCATATGATCTCACTCATGTGTGGAATTTAAGAAACAAAACAGAGGATCACAAAGGAAGAGAGGGGAAAAAATAAAACAAGACGAAATCAGAGAGGGAGAAAAACCGTAAGAGACTCTTCATCATAGGAAACAAACTGAGGGTTGCTGCAGGGGAGGGGGTGGGGGGATGGGGCAACTGGGTGGCGGGGTTAAGGAGGGCGTGTGATGTAATGAGCACTGGGTGTTGTATACAACTGATGACCTCTACCTCTGAAACCAATAACACACTATACGTTAACTAATTGAATTTAAATAAATTTTTAAAATAAAAGAAAAATGCAAAAATAAAATAAAATGAAGGGTTGGGATCGAAGACCCCCCTGCACTAAATTCTGTGATTCAACATTAAAAGTAACCCCCGTGAGGCAGCCGATGGGAAAGCGAGCAGTCCGGGTCATGGAATGAGACCCTCGAAGCTGGCCGGGGAGGCTGGCCGCCTGCCCCCAAACACCAGCCGCCCCTCTGCAAGTCGCTGCAGCCCTAGCCCTTCCCCCCGACACGTGCAGGCTCAGACCTCGGGTTAGTTGGCAAGACTGGATTGTTTCAGGCAACAAAGACAGCAAAATGTATGCGGGGTGAAGGTGTCATGGGGGGTTTCTGGCCTGTGTTTCCTCCTCACATTGTCCTGGAGGGGGTGTGTTCTCAAACCTCAGGGCGCGAGCCGGCTTAGGAGGGCGGCTGCGGGTGCAGCGGGGAGAGCGGGCCAGGAGGGCACCGAGGAGCCCAGGGGACTCTGCCTCTTCCTCCGGAGACGTCAAGCCACCAGGCCATCGCGCCAGGCCTGGGTCCCAAGCCCCCTTGGGAGAGCTTCACACACGAGCCTGAGTGTTTAGAAAGCGGGGCTCTCCTCGGGCGGCTCCAACCTTGACTTCAGAGAAAGTTAATGTCCTTAATTAAAGTTTACTGAAGTTTTCTTCCATCGTAAGTGCGCTGCTCACTTGTTCGTGGGACAGAAACGGATCCTGCACTGTGCTGGGGTCACCGGGGTGACTCGTGGCTGACACAGGCTGCGACTTCCAGGAAGTGACTGCTGTCATCATTAACAAGGCAGACAGTTAAAGGTGGTGGCTGGGGGGGGGGGGCTGGAGCGGTCTTTGGGACCCGCTCTGCTCTGTCTGATGGTGCACACAGTGCCTCCATCCAAGGAGGAGAGAAGGGGAGCCCAACCCTCCTCCACCTGCTGCCAAGTGCGTGGGACCCTCCGTGCACGGCGTCCCTCCTGGCTTCCCCCACCGGGGCCTCCCCAGGCCTCCCCACAGCCCCCTGAGAAGGAGGCCGGGTTTGCCCACTTGGAACAGAGACGTGCAGCCACAGGATGGGGCAGGGCGGACCTGGGACGGACGGGAGACAAACGGTGCAGAAGCACTTTCCACGCCGTGAGCTCCGTGCCAGGCGACACCTTCCTGTCCATGGTGTCTTGGAAAGCGTTCTTGTCATCTTTGTCTGTTCTCCGGAGCTGGATCCAGGCCCGGCTCTGTCCTCACCATCGAGGGATGATGCTAAGAGCCCGGCTGCACGGGGAAGAAGGCGCACGAAGGCTAAGTTCAGACCAGGTGGGCTCAAAGCCCAAGTCTACTGCTCAGCAGCTCTGGCCTGGACACGCTTTTGAGGTTTCCAGTACATCTTCCCAAGAAGCCCCCTCCAAGAAGGCAGGATTCATTTCCACTCCCAGCACCGGCACACCGGGGGGAGGTCGGCTTCTCCAGCTGTGCGTCCTTGGGGCTCCTGTCCTGGGACCCAGCAGAGGCAGGCTCCCCATCCCACCCCCACCCCACCCCCTGCAGTCCTGAGAGCTCCCTGGGGGCGGGGGCCGGGGGGGGCACCCTGCCCATCTGTGCACAGCCAGGGAGGGCAGCTGGGCGCCACCCACAGCCAGCAAACGCAGTCTGGTCCCAACTAAGGTGACACGCTCGTGACGAGAGGCAGGTGAGCTTAGCTTGGTTTTTAAGTATTATTGCTTACTGTGGTAAAACACACAGAACATAGAATTTATCACCTCGACCCTGTGTGAGTGTGCAGTTGTGTGTCCCCAAGTGTGTTCACACTGTTTCCCACCCACCACCACCTTCCACCTCCTGAACTGTCATCGTCCCCAACTGAAACTCTGTCCCCATGAAACACGAGCTTCCCCCTGCTCCCGGACGCCCGGCACCCACCGTGTTTCTGTCTCTAAGAATCTGAGTACTCCAGGGACCTCCTTGGAGACGGGCTTATTTCACTCTGCGTCATGTCTTCAGGCAGGTGGCAGGACTTCTTCCTGTTTACGGCTGAATAATGTTCCCTAGTGGGGCGGGACCACCTCTTGTTTATCCATTTCTCCACCGATGGACACTCGGCTGCTCCCACCTCTTGGTGACAGTGAGTAGTGCCGCTAAAACATGGGTGTGCACACGGCTCCTTAAGGCTGTTCTTAGCTTGGGGGACTTTGTGGCTCCCATAACCACCCCTCCTCCCACATAGTTCCAAGCACTTGTTTTCAAATCAGACTCTCCTTGAGTCCCTACCATGCACGGTGACCGTGGCAGAGCCCTTCCCGCCCCCACGAATGCTGAGACTCTCTTGTTACCTACTCTGCTCAGCCTGGCATTTCTACAACGGTCTCTATTTTATAGGTGGGGAAACTGAGGTATAGAGAGGGTAAGAAACTTGCCCAAGATCACACAGCAAGATGCCTCCTAAGGAAGGTGGAAGCCAGACAGTCTGACGCCTGAGCCCACGTTTTTTGTTTTTTGGTTTTTTTTTTAAGATTTTATTTATTTATTTGACAGAGACAGCCAGAGAGAGAGGGAACACAAGCAGGGGGAGTGGGAGAGGAAGAAGCAGGCTTCCAGCAGAGGAGCCTGATGCGGGGCTCGATCCCAGAACGTTGGGATTACACCCTGAGCCGAAGGCAGCCGCTTAACGACTAAGCCACCCAGGCGCCCCTGAGCCCACGTTCTAAATCTCTTTGCTCGGTGGTTCTAGAGTCCCCATGAAAAAATGGGAGGCCCACATCATCGTCATTCCGAGGAAAAACTCAAGTTTCGACAACTTCAGTATCTCTGAAGGCCACACAGCTCTAATCTCTGGCTCCCATCTGTGACTTAGAAACCGAGGTACGATTATTGGCAGACCTTCCACTTTCCTCTGCTCCTCAGACACAGCGGCCCAGGACTTCCCTGTTCCTGAACCCAGCCTGCCTCCCACCCCACAGCTCAACAGAGGCGTCGGGACAGCCTCGATCCACAAGAGGCACGATGTCTGCTGAGCCCTGAATGAATCTGACGAGGAAAAGGTTAGGCGGCCAGAGGGAGCTAAAAGCCCCTAAAAGTTTAAAGAGATCCTGCCAAATGGGTGATTGGCTCCCACTGAGATTAGTTTTAATCAATTATTAAGCAATAGTTAAATATTTTAAGAGTTTATGCAATCACAGGGAAATGAAACATTTTGTGATTTTCTTCCTTTCTATCTTCCAAAATAAAAAACGTAAAACAAATGTATAGTGGCACAGATGTACCTTAAATTTCCCAGTGAAATACTAGGATGTCTTTATGTTAAGTTTTTAGCTTCCTTTGTGGTCCCCACAATGCGTAGCCTTTTGTGAGCCGAGTGGGTGCTGAGTTCTGAGTGCCTGCCCATTGTTCCAGCACCAGCTTTGCTCAAGGAACACCAGGAAACATGCAAGTGTCCTAAAGTGCCCTGGACTTTCTGACAGTGGCAGGCGGCCTCTGGGCCAGGCTCTTCAGGGGGGCCACATGGGAGAGACCCAGCATCTGGTCCTTGAACTTTCACCTTCCAACCTCCCGAAGTCTGGGCCCGTCCCTTCTCCCTCCTCCCCAAGCCCTTCCTTTCCAGTCAGGAACTAGGAAGCAACAGGTGGAGGGCAGCAGGAGAAGAGAAGGATTAAAGCACATTACCACTTCTATGATCAACCCTGGAAAAATACAGGTCAGAGGGCTCTCATTTTTATTCTGTGATCAGTTCCCCTTTGGAAACTGATATAATGTGCCATTTTTCACCCACCTACCCATCCAACCATCTATCCATCCACCCAACCACCCACCCATCCATCCATCTATCCATCCACCCATTCATTCATCTATTCATCCATCCATCCACCCACCCATCTACCACCCATCCATCAACCATCCATCCATCCACCCATCCATCCACCCATCATTCATCTATCCATCCATCCATCCATCCATCCATCCATCCATCATTCACCCATCCATCCATCATCCATCCCTCCATCCACCCATCATTCATCTATCCATCCATCCATCCATCCATCCATCATCCATCCCTCCATCCACCCATCATTCATCTATCCATCCATCCATCATTCACCCATCCATCCATCATCCACCCACCCATCCATCATCCATCCATCCATCCATCCATTCATCCATGCAACAACATGTGTCAAGCTCTAAGTCAGGTGCTCAAGGAGCTCACTCTCTGAAGGGAGACAGACCTGGAACCCTACATGCCATGCAGGGTGCTGGATGCTAAACCAAAATGTCCTCAAGACACGGAGGACACAAGGGAGAGAGTGGCCCCTCCTCAGGACAGGTGGGCCTCACTAGGAAGGGCCTCTGTGCCCCACCCAAGGAAATCAGCTAGCAGGTGGAGTTGTTCCAGGCAGAGATGTGGGCCTCTGAGTCCCATTTGGCTCATCTGTCCTGGTCTCAGCACACTCTGCCTTCCCATATGCAGTCTCCTGCCCTGTCAAATAAGGACGCTCCAGCCATTCTCATGGGGACTGCAGCATGCGGGTCACTTTGAAATGGTCTACATGCTGGGCAGACCCCTGCATTTCCTGCCTGCCCCTGTCTTCCAGGGGAAGCTCATACGAGGGGGAGATGGTCGAGGTTGGGGTGATTTCTGTAGGTAATTCAGATTCATTTGCTATATCTAGATCATGCTGTGTCCTAATTAATGCAGACCTCCAAGGTTGTGCTGCATTTGCAAAGTTTTCTGAAATGGGCCAGTGCTTTAAACTCCAATTACTTCTGCCTCCCCACCCAGAATTTTCTCCCCCCCCCCCCACGGCTGCCCCCAGATACCCCAGCTTCCCCTCCTGCTGGAAGTCCTGCACAGCGGGAACACAAGAACCTACTTTTGGCTTTTCTTGAACTCTGAGCCTCACTAACCAAGGGACGTGTTATAACGGATTTGCCTCCATAAAATTCATAGGTGACTAACATGCCCAAGAATTGCCAGGCAGCCCCCAGCTCGGTTCTGTTGTCACCCGTGCGTGGGTTGTCTCCATCGGACGTCACTGAGTGAGATCCAAGGTGGGAGCATATGGGCAGAGCCAGCGCTGAGCCTTTCCTATATTCTTTGGGTTCGATAACAGGGATTGTTTTAACTCTTCAGTCAGGGGTTCTGGATGTCCTAAAGACAGTATGTAAAATATTTATTAAGAAGAGTATCTATTTTTAACCAGGGATGATTTCAGTTCTATTATTCATGCAGCCTTGGAGGGCAGGCTTCATGCTTACCGGTTTGCAGGAGCTGTGAGCAGAGCAGAGGCGAACCTGAAATTGGAGGTGGGGCCTGGAGGAGGCAGTGGGGTTTCGGGCAGCGGGGCGGGGGGAGGGGGGCGAGGCTGATGTCGCCTGCCTGATTTCAGCCAAACCTCCACGTTCAGGTAACTGTCTGCATGAGTTGGTGACAGCCATGGCCTCATTTTACACAAAAGGATGCCTGTGCCCTCGGCCAATTCTTTTGAGGCTCCCTCTTCCAGGGAGGTGACCCGAGCCATGTAGGAATCAGTGAACATGGCCCCTTTCGGCTTGCAGACCCTGGAGGAAACACCCCCGCTAGAGGCAGGTGGCCTCTCCCAGCAGCCCCATGCTGACAAGGTCTTGACAAACAAGCTTCAACCTGTCAGACCCAAACAAGAGCGCCCTCGGCCCCCCACTGGGCTGGTGAAGGCGCCAGGGCAGTGACCCGCTAAGGGACAATGTTCCCCTGCCCTCTGCTTCCCCAGGTCCCTGGGGACAAAGCTGCTGAACATCTGGTCACCCTGGGGTGGGCAGGAGGCCATCCACACATGCCGAGCAAGGGTGACACACAGGAGTGTGACGGTCAGGGTACCAAGCTTGAGTCCCAGGTCCATCAGGTCAGCTCTGGCACGTGGGCCCAGTCCCTTCACCATTCTTAGCCTCAGTGTTCACTTCCATAGGTGGGGTCCACAATAACATGTCCCTGCAGGAGAGGTGCTATTCACAGCAGACGCTCCTGCTGGGTGCTGGCCCAACAGTCCTGCCAACGGTAAGCAAGAGTGTGCACGTGGTACCCGGGGGCAGACGGCTCTCCCTGGGATGTCCAGTCCCCCCATTAGGTAGATAGGGAAATGCTGAGAGAGGGAGGGAGGTGGGCAGACAGACGGATAGTCCCCTTTGCTGCCAGGCCCTGTGCTAGACACATGTTGTCTCGTCCAGCCTCCGCCAGAAGCCTATGCCCTATGCGTCACAGCTGCCTTTGCAGATGAGGAGTCAGTCCCTAGAAACCCTTCCGTTCCTCTTCACACACGTCACAGGCGGCATCAGGGAGGAGATCCCTAGCAGGGGGCATCGTTTGGCAGGCTGCAATTCTCCTGGGATGGCGGCTGTTGCCTGTTGGTCACTGTCCAGGGAGCAGATGCAGGGCACCCCTTCTTGTTCGAGGGGTGGAGGGCAGGAAGCTGCCCACACAGACAGCCGTGAGACGCAGGCACCATGCCAGGCACCCCAAGCCCCTCCTCCAGGCTCCAGTGCCAGCCTGACCTTGTCGGGCAGAATCAGGGTAGAGGATAACATTGGGAGGCAAGAAGGCTCAATGCCTGGGGTTCCAAGAACATCAGGGGTGGACACTAAGGGCAGAGGAAGGCGGAGACAGGACAACTAGGTCAGTGCCTGAGGCCCTGCATAAAACCCAATTATAACGCATGCTGTCAGGGGAGTGCCAGGACCGTGGGGAAGGTCGCCAGGTCAGAGCAGCTCCGGCCTGGGCTCTCCCTGTCCTGCATCCCGCTCCGCGCACAGACCCTGGGAGGCCGCTGCCATCCGGAGCCGCTCCTCCGTGGACAGAAGGTGGGCAAGGAGGGGAGGGAGGGTGCTGGCCCCGTCCTTACTGCTTCCCTGCACGGGTGCGGTGGCAGAGTCTTGCCCTCTCTGGGGACCTACCTGGCTGTCCCTGCTTCTACCCTCTGCCCTCCGCCCCTGCAGCCTGCTCCTCCCTCCTTTCTCCCTGCGTCTTGGGCTCACCCTCCTGGGAGCCCACAGCTCTAGTGAACCCACAGATGCAGGGACGTCGCCTGCCGCAGCCCGGCCAGCTCCCACACCTGGGACCAGCCCCCAGCGCCCCCGACAGGGACAGCGTCCTGCTACGGCCCCAGACACCGTACAGGGAGTCCTCCCCTTGGCTGCTCCTCCTCCTGAGTCCTGGTGGTTTCCTCCTTTCGTCTGGAGCCCACCTCCTGCTCCCTTTTAGCTTTGTGGGGAGAGGCTTCCAGCCCCGCGCTCCCCTGCCCCTCTGCCCCTCCCAGCTCAGAAGCTCCCCTAACCCCAGGGCCACTATTCTGTGTTTGGGCCACATGGCCACATTTGGTTAATATCTGTACAGTCTGAATGGTTTCTCACGGGCATGTATATGTTGGTTTAAAAAAAAAAGTGTTACTAAGTATAAAAGTAGAAAAAAATGTGCTGTCACAAATTTGAAAGGAAAGAAGACAGAGGCCCAGGGTTGGTGGGGATAGCAGCCCTCAGCTGTCAGAGATGAAAACTGAGAAGTAAGCAGCCTGGGGACCCTCTGAGCCTTCTCAGGCTCAAGGCTGCTGGGTCTCATTAAACCAGCTGGATTCCAGGCCCCCGAGCAAACCCCCTCCCTTTCCACTAGAGAGCAGCAGGGCCCCCCCAGGGAGCTTTGCCACCGGCGGGTGTTCCGGGTGTTCGGTCCCACCTTTGACCTAAGAAGAGGTCACCGCCCGCACGACTGCCTGGGTGCACCTGGTGCCTCCTCTGCGGTGGGCAGGAGCCGGGGAACCCCCCAGCCAGCCAGGCTCTCCTCTCCCGAGACGGCCTGCACGGGACACTCCAGGGCAGGACTCCGCTGGGGGCTGCAAGCCTGACCCTCGGCCCAGCACCCGGGAGTGGAGAACATCACTCTCTTGATTCTACGCACAGAAGATCAAGGCTTAGGGAATTGGTGGGACCTGCCCGAGGGCCCAGACCTTGAACCACGTGGCCAGGACTTGCACCGGGGTTGACCTGGCTCCAAAGCCCGTGCCCACCGCTGCCACAGTTCACTACCTCCCCCACCCCCCAGCTTCCGGTTCTAATCTGCATGTCCCCACGTGCCCTCTCCACATGCGGCTGCGGGGAGGAGGGAGGGCCTGCTTCACCACGGTCACTGTGCTCCATCCTGGGAGGACAGCCTGGCCCACACCCCTCCCATGCCACCCGGGCCGGGGGCAGAGCCTACGCCCACCCCCCACTCTGCTGGCAGCTCAGCGAAGAAGAGGGACCTGACCCAGAAATGGCGAGTGTGAGAGGTCGGTCTCCGCTCCCCCGAGCTCTCGGGCAGGGGCTTGCGGACGGCGGGCAGGGGTGCTCCAGGGCGGACACACCAGGCCAAACTTCCTAATGGCCAAGTTATTACCTTTATTTATATGCCTCTGTGGGGAGGCTTGAGGCTTCCCAGCAGCAAAACACTTTAAAAACAATAAAGAGGAGTCGGATCCTAACCACAGGAATCCTGGAGGCCGCAGACACAGAGAGCTCTATGGACGCTGTCGGCCTCGGGCAGTGTGGGCAGACGGGGCAAGCTCCACGGGAGGCAGGGGTGGAAGAGGGCGGGCGGCCGAGGCCGAGTGGACAGCTCCATGCACAGAGATGTGACGGTGACCTCAGACACTCTGACGTCAGGTGCTAGACCCACCTGCTCTCCTGCCACCTTCCCGCCACCCTGGGGTGCCGTCCTCCCCTCGGCGCAGGCGCGCTCCCTGGCTCTCAGACAGATCACCTTGAATGAGGACGCGCAGCTCGAAACGGGTGTATGGCCTCAAGAGGTGGGGACGCTCCCGTAGTGAGGCCCCAGCACATGTGCAGGAGAGCACGTTGACGCGCACAGACACACCACTAGCAGTCTCTGCCCACGCACACGCAACCCCACGAGCACATCGCCTCCTCGTCCGATGGCCCTTGTTTGCTCCTGCACCCCAGCCCCCGCTCCTCCCAGCTGCCTGGCCCCCACCCCGGTGAAAAGGCAGGAGGTTCCTCCACCAGACCAGGCCGCCCCACGCGAAGGGCAAGCTACCAGGGGCCACGTCAAGCAGCAGAAGAAGTCACTGGAAGGGTGTTGGTGGTGTTGGTTATGTCCAAGAAGAAAGAGAAGCCAGAGAGCCAGGCATGGGCAGGACCGGGAAGCCAGGTGGGCCCCCGGCTGGCTGAGGCAGCAGTGACACACAGCCCCGAGACACCAGGGGCTCCAACGACAGCTGTTCTTCCTGTGCCCTCTGGTGCCATGGGTCAGCAGGGGACCCCCTTCTGCCCTGGTCACTCAGGGATGCTGTTGCCGGGCCGGGGGAAGAGAGAGAGAATGACCCAGAGGGTCTGCAGGGCCCTGGCCCTGACACTCTTCATTCCAACCCAATCCATTGGCCACAGGAGGCCCCCAACCACAGGGGACACGGTGAGAGGCTACCTGAAGTGGGTTAAACTTGGAAACATGGGGCCAATATGCCGATAATACCGGGGACACCTGTCTGCATCTGGGTTCCCTGCAAAAGGGGGGAGCTCCTCGGTTACCACGGGGAACTCACAGAGCCTTTCTGCAGCTCCCCTGACCTCTCGAGGCTGACTGCTCTAGGGCAGGACTAGTCTCTACCAAGGCGAGGCGGTTCTGCTCCCCCCACCACCACCACCCAGAGAGATGCGCGGGGTCCTGAGGACAGAGGGCACTTTAGAAGAAGCCCCTCTGCTGGGCCTCCTCATCTAAGCCAGAAATAACAATCCAGCCCTCCCACGCCGGGAATGGGGACTCCCGAGGTCCTGCAGAAGCTGAGGTGGCCGCCGAGGACAGAGGGCACCCACCTCGAGCCGTGGGTGACCCAGAGCCTGCAAGCCCTGTGCTGCCTCTGGCTGTTGGATCTGCTCCCAGTCTATCTGCTCGGGAGACCTGGTCTGGGTCATTGACAACCGTGTTCCCAGCCCCGCGGACATGGTCACACTCAGTCAAGGCCGTTGGTGACTGGCCACTGCCATTTTGGCCCAGAGCCCCTTCCCATGACGTGAGCAATGGCGCTCCTTAGGTGCACCCATCACCGTTCGTCTCTCCCAGAGGGCCTTCCAGGGCACCAAGCAGTAGGGACAGAGGGATGGGTGGGGGAGGGGGACGGGGGACCCCAGGGTGGACTTCAGAACCCCTCTGTGTCGCCTCACTTTCTGCCATCGTAAACTGACAAAAACAGAGGGGATCCTGTCCTCCAGCAATCCCACTTCTGGGTGAATACCCCAAAAACATGGGAGCAGGATCTCCAAGAGAGATGTGCACCCCCACGTTCGCAGGAGCGTTGCTCACGATGGCCAGAGGGTGGGGGCAGCCCAGGTGTCCCTCGCCAGGTGAGTGGGTAAACACAATGGGGTCTCTCCACACAACGGAGTGGTACTCGGTCTCACAAAGGAACAAATTCTAACACCCGCTACGGCGTGGACGGACCCGGAGGACGAGACGCTCAGTGAAGGAAACCAGACACAAGAACGGTGCTTCCACTCACCATAGGCCCCGAGGGGAGTCACGTGCACGGAGGCTGACCGGAGACCGGTGGGCGCCGGGGGCTGGAGGAGGGGAAGGAGGGCTAGCGTTAAGTGGGACGGAAGTTCAATTTGGGAAGATGAAGAGGCCTGGGGTGGCTGGTGGTGATGGTCACACAGCAGTGTGAACGCATCAGTGCCGCCAAACGGTATGTTTACGTGGTTATGGTAAATTTTATGTGTGATTTACTACGAATTTAAAAAGTTAATTAAATTTAAATTAAAGAGGGGGGGTGGTGTGCAAATGTCCAGCCCGTGGTGTCACTCGGAGAGGCCTCCTTTCCTTCCTCCTCCCTGGCCGCGCACTAAAGAGCCCCCCGCCTGGGCCCGCCCCAGCCCATCCCTTCTCTTTCCCTCCCACTGCTGGCACCTGGACGTCTTGAAGGAGGGAACACGGCCACGTGATCGTGGTCAGCATCAAGGCAGTGCTTCCGCAGGCCGGCGCCCTCTAAGAGCTTTACGGGACTCACCTAATTTAACCCTGGACGTATCCCAGAGAGGTGAGGTCACCCGGCGCAGGTCACACAGAGTGTGCGTGGCAGAGCGGGTTCCTGCCCAGGCACGACACTGAAGCTACCCGCTCACGGCCAGGCTCCCCCGATCTCATCTGCCCAGCACCGCCCAGCACGTGCTCCACGCCAGTGCTCAGGGAGCACCTGGGACCCGGTGAGAACCCGGCCGTGCCCACAAGCCTGAGTCCCACCTGGCTCCCGGGTTGTTGCCCGGCCAGGCTGTCTCCGTGCAAGTCCGTGCTTTCTGAAGTGCACCTCTGGCCTGCCGGGGAAGACCCGCCTGGCCTGTTTCTATCCGAGGTGGGGATGCACAGCCACACCTTTCTGGGGCCCCGTGTCCCCCGCACGCCCTCCTTCCCTGAATGGCTCCAGCGGCCCAGCTGTATGAGCCCATGGGTATCATCACACCGCCACTGAAGCCCATTCTCTGAAAACCACCACCTACAAGGGAATATTCCACTCCACCTACTTCCCCAGGAATGGAGGACGATGGCCAGGTGGCACAAAGTCCCCCTCAAAGCACCCCCGGTGTCAGGAGACTCTGGTCCTGGCTGGCTCTGCCCCTCTTCCTTGAGAGCCTGTGAACCTCAGACCTTTAGACCCCAGCTCTCCCCCCTGTGGCACCCCCAGCTCTCCTGGGGAAACAGGCCCCTCCGGGGGCATTTGGGGCTAGTCTCTCTGCAGGCTGGGCGATGGGTGACTCTCCGTCCTGCCTGGGACACTGAGGACTCGCTGTGCCCACCAGGAGCGGACAAGGACATGTGTGCTGATGTGAACAGTGCCCACGTTCCAACCCGGACGTGTGGCCTGTGACCTGCGTTCACGTGGGAGTGAGGGTCCCTTCGCCGGGAGAGGGGAGGGCGGTGACCCAGACAGGAAACCACACCGGACGCGGGGTGAGCGGTAAACACTAAGGCAGCAAATCAATTTTATAAAAGCAGTTTGTCCCCCCCCAGCTGGCCCAGGGGGCTTAACTTAATCACTCTGGAACAGTGTCAGAAGATAGCCCGGGGTGCACAAATCCCAGCCCTCCGCTGTCGCTGGCCACCAGGGCTGCCGGGGCCCGGGGGACCGAAGAGCGGGGGCAGAGCCAGCCTTGGGCAGCCGCGGAAGTCACCCAGAGTCCCTGCCGCCCCTTCTGTGTTGCCCATCCCCCACCAGAACCGCGGCTCCCCCCTCCCAAACCCCAGCGGAAAAGAAATCTCTGGAAGGGGTCTGCAAACTGCAGTGATGGAGGGAGTCTAGCAGGAGAAGTAAGACTAACAGTGGGCTTTCAGGCACAAGCAATTCCCAGGAGGGGTCTCATGGACCAAGGGCTGCCTGCCCACGGCCACATGGGGGTGATGGTGGCACGAACTGCTCCTGGGAATCACCCCTTCGACTCTATAGGGCAACGAGATAACTGAGCTCAGAGAGGGCCATTAACCTGCAGGAGGCCACACAGCCAGGAGTGCAGAGCCAGCCGGCCATTCTGACCTTGACTGCTGGCCAAGGTCCTTCCGGAGGGGTACAGGGGATGGGGTCTCTGGGGAAAGCCTCCTCCACACCACCCTGGCTCTGCTCCAGGGCCTGGATTCCCAGGAGCTGCCCGCTCCCCGTGGCTGTGGCCGAGGAAAAGGGAAGCATGGGGCAAGCTCCAGAGAAACATTTTCTATGAATGGTCTGTTTCCCTCCCTCCAGTCTCAGGAGTGGAGGCCCTAGCGGGCGGCAGGCAGCCAATAAGAGAGGGACAAGCTGTTCCCGCCCTAGGAAGGCCCCCTCCCTCCCCTGAGACGTGGGGTTCCCCCTCCCCTGGACCTCCTCGACCCCCCACCTGGAGCTGTCCCACCCTTTGCAGCCTCTGCCATCCTTTAAAAGGGAACACTGCAGATTTAAACCACAAATTAAATTTTTAATGAAACCGCATAACAGTAGGCCCGATGCACTGCGGTATCGATGAGATCACAGCGTCCAGCCGGCAGGAGTTCGCCCCGGAAAGCTTTTTAGGATGTTATGCAATATGGAACCAAATTAATTATTTGCAACAAAGGGATCAGTGTCTCTGTCGTGCTGCTGGGGCCCAGGGAGTGTAAAACGGTGCTTTTCATTATTGTCAGCTATAAATGGCAGTCACGGGAAGAAAGCGGTGACTTCACAGACCCAAATATTAGAGTGTGATCGGAGATCACACGACAGAGTAGGGAGAGGGAGTGGGGGGGGAGAGAGGGAGGGAGAGGATGGAGGGGCCCGCCAGGGAGCACTTGGACCTACCAGCCAGACACTGCAGCAAAATGCAGCGAATGTCTTGGAAGCAGGCTCGGAGCTCCCCTACCTCTCCGAGGCATCCCCTCACTTAAAGGGGCAGCGAGCAGAGTTGGGCACCTCCAGCTGGGGGTCCAAGATGACGCTCCCCAGCCGGGGGTGACGGCCGCCCGCGAGAAGGGCCTATCCGCAGGGGCAGGGTGTGTGGCGGCCCGAGCCTGGCCATCAGAAGGTGGCCAGGTCTCCATCCTGCTGAGTTACTCTCCCAGCCACTCCTGGCTCGGGCTCAGACATGGGTCCCCTTCTGCAGGGCACCCCACAGCCTGCCCAGGGCCCGGAGGGCATGTCGTGGGGCCGTGGGGCCCAGCCCCTCAAAGCCGGTGGAGCTGGGCCTGCATGAGGCTCCCTGGAAGTCAGCCCTGGATGTCTGGTCACCCACGGTTGGAGCAAGCTGGTGTGGGGTGAGGAATGGTCCGACCCCCAGGCAGGAGCTGAACCAGAGGGCAGCATGATGTCCCTGCACCCTCTGTGCCAGGCCCACCTCCAGGCCCACCGCTGGTTCAAGCTTCACCTCCTAACATACGTTCTCGGGAGGCAGGAAAATCGCTCTTTCATAGATGAAGCAGCAGAAACCCCTGAGGTTGAGTGAGTGTCCAGGGTCTTCAGACGGGAGAGGGCTCAGGCGCTCTGGTGTAGCCCGCACCTGCCGGCCACCAAGGAGCACGTCCACGACGTCTGGGCTGCTTCCCACGGGCCACAGCCGGGCTGCTCCGCACACTCTCCTCCACTTCTGCTCAGTGGGAGGTGCTTACAAGACAGCCGGCAGGGGCTGGGCAAACGCCACGAAAAGAGTGCGGGGCATGTCCCCAGACTGACCTAAGGAGACAGAGGAAAGGGGACGGTAGGGCCGTTTGTGAGGCCTGTGGACGGGATTCGGGGCTGCTGGGCTTGTGAGGAATCACCCAGGGCAACCGCAGAGGCCAGGAGCTAAATATGGTCTCAATCCACACAGAACGGACGCTGATTGTACACGTGGCATAATTTTGGGGTGTTCTGCCCCCCTCCACTCTTGTTCCTAGCCATCATTCCAGCCAGGACAATAGCCTAACTGATCTCCCTGCCTCCGCTGGTGCCAGAGTGGATCCATTCTCCACTGAATGGCCGGCAGAATCTGTCCCTAAGAGTCACCTGCTCCAAACACTTCTGTGGCTCCCCACACTGCTGGTGTGTCTGAACCTTCAGTGTCACCCACAGAGAAGGCCCTGTGGGCCTCCACATCGGACCCTGCTCGTCCCACTCTCTGCTATAGCTAGTCCCAAACACCTTGCTGCCTCAGGGCCTTTGCACATGCTGCCTTTCCTCGCTTAGACTACCTCTCTACCCAGACAATTCCCGGTCCAGCTTCAGAGCTCAGCTGAAACATCACTTCTTTGAGAAGGCCTCCACGATCCCCAGCCTGGGTCGGGGTCTTGCTGTGTTCTCCCCAGACGTCCCTGCGTTCGCTTGAGGCTGGTAAGTGGTTTATCTGAGTAGTGGGCCAGGAGGGAAAGGGAATGCAGGGCTGAGGGGTGGAGCCAGCCAGTGCCATGGGCAACTGGTGCTCAGTCCCGTGGGACCTCCCGACGAGGCTTATGAACCCCTCCAGGACCATCCTCCTGGGGGTAGAGAAAGGCTCTTGTCCATCGATTCTTGATGCCTCCGGTCAAGGGTGGGCTCACGAGCGTCGACACCCCCCACGTTCTGCAGGTGAGTGTGCAGGGCAGGTTGCTGCGGGTGCTGGTGTGCTCACAGAAGCCCCAGGGCCTAAAGGAAGAGACAGGGCACCTGCTGCCCCTGTGGGGACCTGGCCCCGACCCGGTGCTGAGCAGTGTCTGCAGGAAGAGCGGACGGGTCCTCTCCTTGCCCCGGCGTCTGGAACTGTGAGGATCTCTTCTGTCAATTCCGTGGGGTCTCCTCCAGGGCCGCCCCCTGTGCCCAGCACCATGCTGGCTGGGGGGTAGCACGGAATAAACGGAGATGGAGCAAGGGGCGACGGGGGTGGGGAGGGGACATGGAGTAGCAGTCCCACCTCACACAGCCTGCCAGGTCCTTCCTGGGAGGTCAGCGGGGCGGCCTGCTCCTCAGGCTTCTCAGAGCCTAGGGATGAGCTGTGACCACATGGAGACCCTGGCCAAGTGCCCGTCAGCTGACTGGGCTGGTCTGAGAAGGGGTGTGATGGCAGGTGGAGGACCGGCCCTGAGCAGCTTGCTGTTTTCCTGCAGCAGCCCTGCCTCCCCGAACACTGGGCTGTCCCTGTGCTGAGCAGGAAATGAAAATCTTCTCAGAAAGAGGGCTTTTTGACCCCAAGACATCCCAGTAGGAGGGCTTTATTCCTTTGTTTTCTTCCCAGACACCTGAACAGTTTAAGAGTTCCCCCCAGGGTGTGTGCACACACACAAAGGGTGTTTGAGGAAGGCTCCTTTCCCGGGAGCCCCCCCTGCGTCCCCATGACATCCCCAGGAGGGTAGGAGGGACCACACGCCCCACAGGATCTGACAGCTTCAGACACTGACTCAGCATCGCGCAAGAAAGAGGTGGGATGTGCAGCCCCAACCAAGAGACAGCTCCCAGCTTCCTGCATGTCACTCGGGCTCCCCTCCTAGCTCAGAGACCCTTCCTGGACTGGCTCAGTCCTGCCAGGAACTCAGCAACGTCACCATAATAATGACATCCGCCACCATTGATCTGTGCTGGCCCTGCGCCAGGGCTCCGCAGGGGGCACCCCCCTCCCATGCCATCTGATGACATCCTTACCTCTCACTCTGGGTCCTACAGCTGGTAAATAGTGGGGCCGATGCAGGGATGGGGGGGGGGCAAGTTCGCATGAGGAGCCCCTTCCCTCCCTACATGGCTCACCCTGTACCCTTATCGTCATTGCTGTGCAGGGTGGGGGATTGGCCCAGAAAGCTGAAATCCTGCCCCGCTGAGCTGTAGGTCTTTTAATGTCCATGCTTCAGGCCCAGCCAGAAACCGTCTTAGAGGGATCTTAATACAACCACTGGTCATAGATGCCAATGTTTTAGGAAAAGTGCATGAAATTAAAACTTAAAACCAAGAAAATTCCAACCACCAAAGCTGGAAAGCTCTTGGGTCTCTGCTGCCTGGGAGAGCTCCCTGCGACGCGTAGTACATACTGGAAGAATGTCCACCAAATGGCGAGTGAGTGAATGGAAACTCAGAAGGCCAGGTCTTCTGCTGTTGAAATTCATGGTGCTGCTTGGCCGAGGCATTAAAGCAGGTAAAATAAAAACAAGAATCCCACCTACCGCCCGCTGGAAGGCTCCTTCTTCCACTGCACGGAGGAAGGTACGTGACAGCGTCTTGTCTGGCACAGTCTTAGAAGGCGATGACTCGTGGAGTCTCCTCCATGCACGGAAGGTGCACAAGGGGCCCCCGCCTCAGCCCCCCAGCCCGAGCCCCGGGCACCCGGCAGCCTGCAGCCCCTGCCCCCCCACCCCGAGCTCGTGGGTGGCAGCCGGTCCCCAGGGCAGGGAGCTCCTGCTCTAGGGAAAGGAGCCCCCACTCCTCCCCCCGAGCCTGAGTGATGCCTCGGAGCATGGGCCTTCCGACAACTGTAATCCCCTGGCAGTACACGCCATTTGTATGCTGGAACACCTTCATGCCTCCCCACATTTTATGTTTCCTATGGCCTCTCCTGATGGCTGGCAGATGGTGAACTTGACGTGCGAGGACACATCGGGCTAGCAGCCCCGGCCCCCATCGCACCAGCCAGATGCCGCTGCTTGAAGGAGCACACCACATTCCTGCACCGGTGTCGGCTGGGTGGGGGCTCCAGGGCCATCCCAGAACCGCCTTCCGCAGTTCCTGGCCCTCAGAGGGAGACGGCAGCGGCGGGAAGCACTTTGATGCCACAGACCGCCACATAAGTGGCTGAGAGCACCCATGCCTGGTCTCCTCCGTGTCCTTACACGCGGAGTTCAGAAATCCTGACCGAAGGGTCCCTGGATTACTGGGCCGGGCGCTCTCCTCCGTCCCCTCCCTGGGTGATCTCCCTACCATCCTGCGGGTGCTGACGACCTCGGCTGAGCTGGAGACCAGGCCCCTTGTAGACTCCACAGAAAAGCCCCCGAAGTGCTGGCGTCCGGGACAAGCACCCGGCTTCGTTGCTGCCCTCTCCTCCTGGCTGGCGGAGACGTGCCCCTGTAGGCACCGATGGTGTCCCCCTCCCTCTAGTCCCCCGGCCCAGGAGCAGCGCTGCACCTCCACCATCCCCCGCCCGCCCCACCAGGGAAGAGCCAGGACTCGTGCGAGCTCCCTCCCTCCATTAGGTCTCCAACGACCGTCACCGCCCTCCCCCCCCAGTCCTGACAATCTAATCCCCTAACCTGTTCTCAAATCCATCTTTCTCTCCCCGCTGCTCCCGTAACCTTGGTGCCATCCCTCACCACTGCCAGCAGCAGCCTCCCAGCCAGCCCTCCTCTGCAGGCCTTGCTCCCCTCAAGTCTGCCCCCCAAGGGAGGGGTCCCAGGTGGGACCTCGTACACGCAGGGCTACAGCTGGGCCACCCTGCCCACAGGAGGAAATCCTGGCCCCCAGCCGGCTTGCAAGCCCTTCACCCTTGCCACCCACACCTCCTCCAGCCCCCTGCTTTGCACTTTACTCTTCTAAGATGAAGGGCGTCCCCTCCCTCCAGGGCATGCCGCCATCGCCCCCAGCACGGGCCATGCCAGCCTCACCCCTCTCTGGTGTCACCTCCTCTGGAAGCCCTCCTGACTGCTGAACCCCATTCCACCCAGCTGCCCTGGCTTGGGTCTCTTGTCCCCATGGCACTCACCTGCCACCCTGAAGTGTATTTGTACCCGTGTGGCCCGGGAGATGGCCAGAGTGCTCTCTGGGATGGAGAACACTGCTTCATTCCTCTCTAGCCCCAGCACCCCGCCTGCCCCTCAGTCGATGCTCTGGAAATATTTGCTGAACTGAGAGCAAACTTGATGAATATTTACACTGTACTACATGCCCACGATTCTGCCTGGCACCAGAAACTCCTGCTTGGAGAACAGTGAGACGAGTCTTCCCTAGAAGGGCTCACGTTCGTGTCTGTAAAACTCCCACTTATTGGGGTCCGCACCTGTTGGCCACCCCTGCCCCCGTGTCGGGCTCCAGGGGAGGGCAGAGCAGGGAGGGAGACCACCCAGAGCTTTGTTCCCTGCAAGCCTGGGCCAGCCCGCAGGAGGGAAGGGCTGGCTGCGGGGAAACCCCTGCTGGAAACAAGGGGTCTGGGGGTCTGCAGGGGCCCCGCTGGCCTGGCCTAATGTCCTCCGTCTGTGACCGGGGAGGCCCTGCCATGGCTGCTGCGGGTTTAGCTGTGTCTGCCCAATGGGTGTGAAACTGTAACCCCTGTGGAGAAGCGGGTCCGCATCTCCTCCGAGGGTGGCAGGCCGGGAGCCCCCAGCCGGGGTTCTGTGGGCCTGGCCCGATGTGTGTGGGCAAGATGGGCTTCCATCCCTGCTCGTGCGGCCTCTCTGCCACCAGTCTCATCTGTCAGAGAGCTCCTGCCCTTGCCGGCCGGGGCTCCCGCACTCAGGGCAGAGAGAGCAGGGCTGGGAGTGCCAAGGCCTCGGCTTGCCCCTCGGCTCTGCCTCCACTGGACGTGTGTGTGGTCTCGGGCTTCTCTGGGCCTCCCTTGGTTTCCTCATCTGTCGGGGGAGGACGGTTGCCCTGCCATCCCTTATAGGGAAGTGAAGGAATGTGGACAGGGGGCTTTGCAAAGGGACCCTTTCTTGTTTATAAGGTAGGGTTATTATTGCACAGGTGGCCAAGAAGAGGGCGGAAGAGACCGCTCGGGGAGGGCCCCTCCCCCCGCAGAGCTGGGCAGCAGGGACCTGCCCCCTGTCACACCTGAGTGGGTAGGTGGGTCTGTCAGCAAAGCCACTCCACGGAGGCCCCCCGGGGCTTGCTGCTGTCAGAGCTGCCCTATGCCCTATGCCCACCCCTCAGCCCAGAATCATCTCAGGGGGCAAAGAGGGGGCCACATGGCCTGGCTCTGTTCTGAGGGTCCGGCTGCCAGAGGTCCTGTTGATCCCCACCTGGTGGCAGCCAGAAGCCCATCTCTTCTGCTCCGGGGGCAAGCTGTGGGTGCTACGCATCCCTACACGCACGTGGGTTGTGTAACCACAAACAGAAAGGTGCACACATCACATCTGGACAGCCGACTGCACTGTCAACAAAGTAAGCATCTCCGCGAGCAGCACCCAGATCAAGAAACAGACCGTGGCCAGCATCGTACGGGCTGTTGAAAACACAGAAACAAAACCAAAACACAACTTGGGAGCATGGCAGGAAGTGTCCTGCACAGGCCTGAAATGCCAGCCCCACGGTACTGCGAAGCATCCTGTCATCTGAGCTGTGATGCCAGCTCACCCCACAGGGGCCCGCGGCATGTCCTCCAGAGCAGCATGGACCCGACGGCCCACCTGTGTCCCAGAGCTGGCTCACGAGACCCCCTGCCTTCTTCTCTCCCCGGACGGGAGTCCTGCAGCTCAGCCCACTCCACCCTTCTGCTCCCCAACCTGCCCACTTTGGGGGCAGCTAGTTAAAAAGGCAAGGTGCACTGCTGGATAGGCTCAGTCAAGGGGTGGGTGGGCCATGTGCCCCTGTCTGGTGTTGTCCTAGCTCCTCCCAGCACCCCCCCAGGAGCCTGCTCTTGCTTCTAGGGGAGCTTTTTGCTGTTCTACGCCAGTTCATGGCCTTGGTGTGGGGAGAGGACAGACCCGGTTATCTCCTGGGCAGAATCAGGGTCCTGGGCACAGCCCCAGGCTGGGACTCGGCCACACTTCCCACCAGCCCGCTTTGCCCTGCCTACCCTGGGAAGGCCTCTCCACCCACTTCCACCAGGGGCCTGCAGAGTTGGCTAGCACTAGCTGATTGCTCTGTGTTCAGGAGTTTGCAAGCGGCCTGTTAAACGCAGCCATCATTAACATTTAAATTACACAAACTTCTAATTAAATAAACTATATTAAGAATAAAGGTAATACTCAGAACTCATCAATTTCTAATTATTTTTTATTACGTGTTACTATTATCTATGCCTGTGAGGTTACAGGACACCTGTTGCATACTTAGGGTGGGAACACCTTGTAATCTTGGGGGACTGTCTGTCTCCAGGGCTCCCTGCCATCCCCGCCCTGTGCACCTCTGGGGTGTGACACCCAGGCCAGGCGGGAAGGACCCCCTGCAGCCCGGACCTTCCCACCAGCTAGCTGGGCAGCTTGGGGGATCCTTCTCTGAGGGTTTTTGCTTCTCCAGTCTCACAGCTCTTAGATACCTCTGAGCACTGCGGAGGAGGAGGAGGAGGACGCCGCAGACACCATCAGGTCTGAATCCTCCCCTGCCCAGGATCCTGGGCCCCAGTTAAGTGGATTGAAAGAAGGCAGAGGGATGCGGCAGCAGGGCCCTCCACCTATCTGTCGGAGCCCTGCCCTGCGTGCGCGTAGGGGTCCCGCATAGCGCCTCTGGCCGACGCAACGCTCCCGGGGTCGCCCGGGAGGAAGGGTCCGGCCCTTGACCGCCGTCTCCTCCCCTCGGAACTCCACACTTCCCTCCCGCTGCCCCAGACTGCCCCAGGGCCCCTCCTCCCCTTCTGAGGCCCGCTCCTCCACCCCCTGCGGGGCGGCGGCATGGAAGGAGCCTCCCCTCTCCTGGTGGCGAAAGCCCGGGTCCCCGTCTTGGACGTGGGTAAGCCCGGCCGGCTCAAGACGCAAGGCCCCGCGGAAGGTTCCCTCTCCGTCCGCGCAGCCTGCCCCGGGCCTGGCGGGGCTCTTCTCCCGCTCCCACGAGCCCTCTGCCGCGCGCCCTCCCTCTCCGCCCTGGACAGCCTCGCCCCCGGGGCCCCCGCCGGGGAGGTCCCCCCGAGTCGCCTTCTAGCCGGGGGAGATCCGGGAGCAAACCCGCAGGGGCGCGGGCGGCCAGCCCCCTCCCGCGGCCCGGGCGCCGAGGCGAAGAACGCTCACAGCCCCTGGGGCCGCGGGGCTCGGAACCCCGGACTGCCGCGTGCGGCCCGCGGGGTCCCTCTGGCGCCGAGAAGCGGAGGCCGAAGGACGCGCGGGCTCCGGGAAGGTTCAGGACCGAGGCGCCCAAAGAACGCCAGCCACGGGGCGCCTGGGGGCACGGGTGGGACGCGACCGCTGAAAGGGACGGAGGAGACTGGTTTCTCGAAAAGGTCTCGATAAAGGCGGCTGCGCCTCGCACCCGCGGGGCGACAGCCCAGCCCCCGCACCCTGCAGCGGCCTGTGGGTCCCTCGGGTTGGGGACCGCCAGCGTGGCGCCCCGACTGGGGGGGGGGGGTCCGGGGCGTCAGCGGGGCCGCCCGGACCGCGGCTGCAGCCCAGGCTCCTGCTGTCACCTGGAGCCCGACCTCGAGATCCTGGAGCCTCAGTCTCCTGCGCTCAGAGGGACCTCGGAACTCTGACCGCCTGGGGCGCGCTAGCGGCTCGGGCCTGTCCGGAGCCCCGAACCTGGCGTCCCCACCCGGACGGGAATCTGGGAGCCGAGCCTCGCGGCGCTGCTACTCAGAAAACAGGTGCAGGGGGGAGGGGCCGGAGGGCGACTGTGAGTAAAGTGCCACCGTGTGGGGGGCTCCACACGGGCGACGACCCCGCCGATAACCAGGACCCCCTCCGCACCTGCCATGGGTGGAGAAGTGGGCCGAGCTGGGGCTCATGCAGTACAGACAGCCCAACGCGCACACGGACACAGACGGGCACGCGCGCCTCTGCGACGGGAAGGCGCTCCGGGAGCGCGGAAAGGTCGGCCAGCCAGGCCCCCTCGGAAGCGCGGCCGGCTCAGCGCCTCCCACGGGGCTGCAGGGAGCGTCCAGCCCCCGGCGGCGCCGTCTGCTCGGAATCGGGCCGGCTGCGCTGGCAGGAAAGGCTCGATCCGAGAAGTGCCCGCCCGCCCCGCCGGCTCGGGGAGGGGGGTGGTGTTGCGATTCCCCCGGGACGTAGCCGGGTCCCCAAAGCCCCGGGCCTGTGGAAGGGAGGCTGGAGAGCCAGCAACGAGGTCGTGGAGAAGTCCCTAGACCCAGGGTGTAGAGCGGCTTTTCAACCCCACACGGGCATCGAAGAACCGTGCGACAGCCTCGCGACCCCCTCTCAGGACTCAGCGGCCGTGGGAGGCTCCGCTCCCCAGCGCTCCTCACCCGGCACACGAGTGTAGACGATTTGAGTCCTTGGGGACCGGGTCCAGCCTTGAACGCTCCCGGCCTGGGCCGCGAGGGTGTTCTGTGGGGCCAAGCGGGTTGAACTGAATTCTGTCTCCCGTGCCGGCTGCGGCCTCCCACCCGCCCCCAGCCCCGTCGGAAATTTGGGGACATCATGCAGGTGGCCCATCCTATAGTCCCAGACCCTAGCCCGCCCCCCCCCCCCCGCCGCCGCTCTCGGAGCCTTCGGGGAAGCTGTGCCGGCTCGGCGTGGGCTGGGGGGAGAGACCGGAGGAGGCGGCCCCCACGCGCGCCCGAACGACCCCCGCCCGGCGCCGCGGGCCGGGCCGCAGACAATTAAAGCGGGATTCCTCCCCCGCTGACGTCGGCAGCGCCGAGGCCCCTCCCGCGGCGGCATAAAAGGCGCGGGCTCCGCAGCGCGGGCGGCAGTGAGGGCCGGGCAGCGCGGCGGTGAGGACTGCGCGGCCGAGCAGCGCGGCGCCCAGAGCGCGGGCCGCCCGCCGAGCCGAGCCCCAGGAGCCGGGCCGGAGCGCCGGTCCCAGCGCCCGCAGCCATGCCAGCCCGCCGCGCCGCGCGCACCTGTGCGCTGCTCGCCCTTTGCCTCCTGGGCAGCGCGGCCCAGGATTTCGGGCCGACGCGCTTCATCTGCACCTCGGTGCCGGTGGACGCCGACATGTGCGCCGCGTCCGTGGCCGCCGGCGGCGCCGAGGAGCTCCGGAGCAACGTGCTGCAGCTCCGCGAGACCGTGCTGCAGCAGAAGGAGACCATCCTGAGCCAGAAAGAGACCATTCGCGAGCTGACCACCAAGCTGGGCCGCTGCGAGAGCCAGAGCACGCTGGACGCGGGCGCCGGCGAGGCCCGGGCCGGCGGTGGCCGCAAGCAGCCCGGCTCGGGCAAGAACACCATGGGCGACCTGTCCCGGACACCGGCCGCCGAGACGCTCAGCCAACTCGGGCAAACTTTGCAGTCGCTCAAAACCCGCCTGGAGAACCTCGAGGTCCGCGCGCGCACAGCGGTTCCCCTTCCGGCTTTTGCGCCCCTCTGCCCTGCCCCACCCCCACTCCTGACCCGGCCTCACACCCCCACCCCCGCCTCGGCCGGGCGCTGATGCCCAACCGGGGCAGCCAGGAGCCTGCGGGGCCCCGCAGACGGCCACTGGCCCGAGCTCCCCGCCAGGCCGCCCCCGCATTCGCCCTGAGGGGACCGCGCCGCGGGCCTCCCGGCACGGTCCCCGCTCCTCGCGTAACGGTGTGGTTTCCCCCCCCCGCCCTTGCACCCCCGCAGCAGTACAGCCGGCTTAATTCCTCCAGCCAGACCAACAGCCTCAAGGATCTGCTGCAGAGCAAGATCGATGACCTGGAGAGGCAGGTGCTGTCTCGGGTGAACACTCTGGAGGAGGGCAAGGGTGGCCCCAAGAACGACACGGAGGAGAGGGTCAAGATCGAGAGCGCCCTAACCTCCCTGCACCAGCGGATCAGCGAGCTGGAGAAAGGTAACGGTCTGGGGGAGTCGGGGTGGGGGGGCCGTCATGCTGCCCGCAAGGCTCCCTGGGCCAGCAGGACCCTGCCTCAGGTCCCGGCTTCCTGCACAGCTCCTCCCCAGGCTGTGAAAGCCTGAAGCTCCAACACCCCTCCAGCCCCTTCCCGCTTCCTGAATCCCTGCCCTGGGTTTCGGGTTTCCAGTCGGTGTTCCTGATAAGGCTGTGGCCCCCTGGACTGGGGACATATGGAGGGAGGGGAAGCAGATCGAGGAAGGGATTGATTGGTGTCGGCTGCGCCCTCCCTACACACACGCACACACTGGAAGGATTTTTCCAAGTCTGATTTGTTTCATCTTCAGTAAGTTCGCGCTGTGGCTGTGGCGCTCCCAAGCCCTCCCTGGTAGGAAAGACTGGCTCTAGCCGGTCCCCATCCCCAGCAGGGAATGGGGTGCGGGCTGGGGATCGTTTTCTCCCACCTCCATAGCACCCCTGCAGCCCTCTGGGGATCTCCGGTTTCCCCCCTTCAGGTGAGCCCCTCTCCGTGGCTTTATTTTCTGAATGGCTGAAGCCCTGACACCTTGCACATTCTGTGGTTCCTGGGTCACCAACTCTGGCCAGCCCCAACTGCACCCTGGGGCTCACAGATGAGCTGGGCTCAGCCTTGAAGTCACAGAAATCAAACAAGGTTGTAAAAGTGGGGGTGGGGGTTTCCTGGGCTTGGAGCAGGGCCACGTGACCCTTCTTGGACCGCAAAATGTGCCGGATGGATTTAAACAGTGCCATCTTAAGGCTCGTTATGTAACTGAAAAACAGATCAGGGGAAGGGACGGGGGAGGGAGGGGGGAGGGAAGGAGGGGAGATTGGGGGGAATGAAAAACAGCCCCTAGAGAGGCCAGGGGCTGGATCTGCTCCAAGGTGTGTGTTGGGGGGGGCGGGAACACAAGCCTAGGATGGTTGGGGGGGCACTGAGGGGGCTAGCCCTGCTGTTCCCTGATACCTGAATGGATGGAGGGTTGTTGGCCCAGCAGGATGCCTTCTAGAAATAATTCTTGGCCTGGGGGCCTGTTTCCTTGTGGACTCCCTGGCAAGCCCCAGCACACCCAGGAGCTGGCAGGTGTGCGTCTTCCTGGCTCAGGGCCCCGTGCCTGTGCCCACTGCCGGCTTGGAATGTTTTGCCTGGAGTCAGTCACACCATACCCAGGGCCACAGCTACAGTGCGTGTGTGGGTTGGGAGGGGGCAGACAAGCGTTCCCCGAGACATCACTGGCAGGCAGGGAGCTGGTGGCTGTTGTGTAAAGGGAGGCTGTCAGGCCAGGAGCCTGATTTTTCAGGAAACACGGCAAGTTCGCCCTGAGAATGAGTGGCCAGTCCTCAAAGCAGTCACCTGGGGGGCCCTGGCTCCCTGCTGTCCTGCCCTCTCAGCAGGGCTCCAGGCAGGGTTGCTAGAAGAGCCTCAGGAGAACATCTTTCTCTCCTGTGGGGTAGATAGGATTCTGGAAATAGCCAGAGTCCTCAGGGCTCGTTGATTGGATCAGAAGGGCGGCCAGGGACTGCAGCATGTCCCGGTCTCAAGGGGAGTGTGCTGGACACCAGGGGCCTGCTTGTCTCGGGTGGGGTTCCAAGAGAAATATTTGTGAACGGCCGAAGGGGCTGCTCCGGGGGGCAGCCGGCCTCTTTCAGGCCAGAGGAGACCTCCTCCCTCTGTGGCCACACCACCAAGGGCCGGTTTTTCTGGTGTGCGCTGACCCATTCCCTGCCCATGGCCACCATGGTCCCCCCACCCCCACCCCAGCCTCCCCGGGGGGGGCAGGATATGGGAGCCTGAGCAGCAAGCGCAGAGATCTTGGGTCAGCTCTTTTGTTCTGGCTCTGTGCCCTAGGGCAGGGCAAAGCACTTGACCCCGCAGGGCCTCGCTGGGCAGCTGTAGAATGGAAAAGAGTCTGCTCCTGGCTTCCCAGAGCTGGGGGGGGGGAGGGGAGCACGGCGTGGGTTTCCAACAGGACCAGTGCCTCGAGGTACAGATGACGGGACTGTGTCCTGTCCTTTCCAGGTCAGAAGGACAACCGCCCCGGAGACAAGTTCCAGCTCACGTTCCCGCTGCGGACCAACTACATGTACGCCAAGGTGAAGAAGAGCCTGCCCGAGATGTACGCCTTCTCCGTGTGCATGTGGCTCAAGTCCAGCGCGGCCCCCGGGGTGGGCACGCCCTTCTCCTACGCCGTGCCGGGCCAGGCCAACGAGCTGGTCCTCATCGAGTGGGGCAACAATCCCATGGAAATCCTCATCAACGACAAGGTAACGCCCCCAGCCGTCTGGACTCGCAGGACAGCAGAGCGAGCGCCCCAGGCCCCCGCCCCCCGCTGCCGGGGCAGGTCTGCAGCCGGGCCCCCACAGCAGGGCCCATCGGACCGGGGAAGCAAAGGGGAGGAGGGACGCCCGCACCCACACTCCCTGAACAGCGTGAAGCTGGAACTTTCCCAGACAGAGGCCTCCCGGGGTGGGGGGTGGCATAGGCTGACCCAGGGGGTCCTGCCTCCCTCCCATCGAACACCGGCTCCTCCTCCCCCAGCTCGCCTCAGAACCGGCTTTGCTCCTTGTATGGGGAGGACCGCAGATGCTCTGGGGTGGTGAAGCTACCCCTAGAGATTCTTCCAGAGTCCAAATCTATCCTGTTCAACCCCTCAGCCCTGGGAGGAGCCCTTGGAGGGTGGGCCTTTCCCCTCCAGGGAGCCTTCTCCGAAGCGGTGAATGGGCTGCCAGCCCTCAGGCTCACTGGTCTCTGTGGCAGCACTGGTAGGAAACAGCTCAATCCCAGGCTGCGGATTCGAATCCCGGACCCTGCGTTGCCGCCTTGACCAGCAAGGGTGTTTCCTTGCTGGGCCCCACGTCCCCAGGTTAAAGGGTGTGCGGGTCCTTTTGTCTGCCGTACCATCGCCCCCTGGAATGCTAGCGGGGGGCATCCCAGGCCGGAGGCTGGCCTGAGCTTTAGAAGACCTGGCGTCTCAGGCTGTACAGAGGCTGGGCGGGTATAGACCCTGAAGATCTGGCAGTTTCGTGTTGGCGGAGAGCAGAGAGGCCCAGGCCGCTGCAGCGAGCTGAGACCCCAGCAGTGGGGCCCCCCCGCCAGGGCTGGTTTTGTAGACCAGCAGGGAAGAAGGAGGGTGAGGAGGGGTGAGGCCACTGTGCGTTCAGATCGATCGCAGGGGCCCCCTGACAAGTCGTCCCATGTCCTGTGGGACTCCATGATGCGTCGTCGGATGGGGCTGGCGGACGGTAAGGTCGCGGGGGCAGGTGCTGAGAGAATTCGGTAGTGGCTCTTGGTATTTATGTTAAACGTCGTGATAGGAAGAGTAACGGTTAACGCGGTGAGTAGTGACAATCACCGACCCTCCGTTGTGCCCCTACACCCATCACGCCGTGTGTGTCCTCCTGCTTGCCAGGTGGCCAAGCTGCCCTTTGTGATCAACGACGGCCAGTGGCACCATATCTGTATCACCTGGACCACCCGGGACGGGGTCTGGGAAGCCTACCAGGATGGCACCCAGGGTGGCAATGGCGAGAACCTGGCACCCTATCACCCCATCAAGCCGCAGGGGGTGCTGGTGCTGGGCCAGGAGCAGGTACTGGCCTGGGGCAGGGGTGCTGGCTGCAGGGGGAGGAGAGCCAGGGTGGGTGACCAGGGTAAAGGGGGAGCAAGGGGGGAGTGGGAGGGAGAGGGAGCTGGCTCCCCCCATTCCCAGAAGGAGCCAAAGGGAGCACGTGACGCAGCAGTTTGGGCCAAGTCCCTGCCCTGGGAGGGCTTCTCCAGAAGTATAGGAGAGTGGGCTTTGCTGTCAGTGCTCTGGTGGCTGCAACGACCCTTTCTTTGGCACAGGAAGGCCAGTCTGCCCTTAGCGACGCGTAATTTATTTCCTGAAAGTGGTTTGTCTCCCATTGGGCATCCAGAGGGAAGCGCAGGAGGGAGGGTCCCAGGCCTTCTGTTCCCATTGGGCTCGGCAAAGAGTGACGTCTGAGCCCGTCTAGGCAGGGAGAGCAGCAGCGGCTGGCCCGAGGCCCTGCGTCCGTGGTGCCGCATGGCCCCGCTGACCCCCTCACTGGCCGAGGGACAGGCCACAGTCGGGCAGAGTCCAGGTGTCCCCGGGAGACGCTCTGCATCCAGTACAGAGGTGGCCAGTAGTGTCCCTTCTCCTGGGCTCCCCGTGGGAGGGGGGCCAGTGCAAAGCTGAAGACCCAGAGACAGGACACGAAACGGTGCTTCGAGGTAGATGTGAGGGCCCCTGATGGGGGAGACACGGACACGTGCTCCCTCGAGAGACCCCCACCCCTACAGCCCCCTCCACCTTCACCCTCTGCTTTCCTCTGAAGGACACCCTGGGCGGCGGGTTCGACGCCACGCAAGCGTTCGTGGGCGAGCTAGCCCACTTCAACATCTGGGACCGCAAGCTGACCCCCGGGGAGGTGTACAACCTGGCCACCTGCAGCACCAAGGCCCTTTCTGGGAACGTCATCGCCTGGGCCGAGTCCCACATCGAGATCTACGGGGGAGCCACCAAGTGGACATTCGAAGCCTGTCGCCAGATCAACTGAGGCTCCTGCCGGCCGAGCCCCTGCCCTTGGGCCGGCCCGCCCGCCTCCCCCCTGCTTGTGCGGTGATGACCCTCTTGTGTCTTCTTCTCTCCCTCTCCCCAGGAGTGACTCAAGGCCCTCACCCGTGCACGCGCACGCACACGCACACGGCCTGGTTCGCCCTCGTGCCCGGGAGGAGGCCCCGCTCCCCCCGAGGAGCCCGCGCTGGGTCTCAGGCTGCCCCGCTCGCGCTCGCAGGCGGCTGCGACATGGGGCCGAGCAGATGTAGGTGAGGATGTGTGTGGGGGCGAGTGTGTGTCTCTGGGGGGAGGTGCTTTCTTTCAGAATGAGCTGTCTCCTTTCTTCTTCCTCCGTGGTGTCGGGAAATCTCGCGACTGGTCGAATATCTGTACTTGCCAACTGTGGGAGCTGCCCGCGGGCCTCGGGGCTGCGCAGCTTCCTCTGCACGCACGTCTGTCTTTGCACACCGTTTCCAGAGCCACCTCTCTCTCTACCGCGAAAATAAATGTCTTGTAGCGGTTGGTCCGAGGCCGGGGGGCCTCTCCACAGAGAACTTCTCTTTCGTAGTAGGAGCGGGTTCTCTCCGCCTGTGCCCCGGGATGGCACCTCGTGCTCTCGGGCAGTGAGGCGGGGAGAGGCTACCAAGGGGCGGGGGCGGCCTCAGGAAGCGGGCAGTCCCCGCCCAGTGCCCAGGCAGCTCCGCTCGGGTGGCATCTGACGGTGGCGCTGGACTTGCCCGCCCAGCTCTCTGGCTCTGGCCCAGGACCAGGTCTGTGGCCTGCAGTCTTGCGCCCTTTCGGGGGTGGGATCCGTTCCTCCCCCTCGTCTGCCAGCTGGTGCCCCGAGAGGGGGTGTGCCCCCCACAGCCCAGGAAGCCAGCCTTTCCTGGCGCCACCCCTTCCGCCTCTGGCAGTGGGAGACCACAGGTACCCACGGATCAGCTCAACAGGGGACCTTTTAGACAAGGAAACCCACGTTCTGATTAAGAACCAGCCAGTTAGGGCCAGTGACACTGGAACCAGACCAGTGGATGAGAAGGTCTGAGCTAATTTTGACAGCCGTATCCCTCCCACGCTCCCAGGCCCAGGCCAGCTGGCCCGGTGAGTCCTCCACAGGGGCCTCCGGCAGCCTCCCATGTGGAGCCCAGCCCGGCCAGCACTGGGGCCTGAAACCCACTCCCCCTTCTTTACAGGGCTCCAGTCCTGCAGCAGCCCCTAGCCTGTCACCAGCTGGTGACCCCAAGACACGACCAGTGTCCAGGACCTAGAACTTTATTTTCCCCCATGAAAAGCACCCATACACACTTCCTTCTAGTCCTTCCGAGGCGGGGGGAATGTGTGTGCGTGCACACGCGTGCGTTTCTGTGTGTGCATGTGTGTCGAGAGAGAGAGAGAGGAAGAGCGCGAAGACGGACCGTGCCCCAGCTGGGCTCCCTGCTCTGTCGTGCCATCTGGGGGTCGCACGCCTGGAGGGCACCCTGGACTCTGCCACCAGGAGTCTAATTAGCAAAAGGCTGGCAAGTCTTTCTAGAACTTCTCCCGCGCCGCCTGCTCACCTGCAGCTGCAGACGTTTCTTCGGGAGGAACAGGGGTCCCCGTCTTCCGTTCCTCCCGGGGCGCCTGTCTCCTCACTCGCGGGTCCCTGTCGCGTCGGAAACCTAGCGCATCCGTGTGCGTCTGTGTTGGTGTCTCTGTGTTTGTGTTTGCGTGGGTGTCTGCACAGGACCCGGTCACCGTTCTGTGACGCATCGCTCTTGCTCAGAGGGTGCGGTCCGGGCTCCGCACTGTGTGTTGTGGTTCAACAGTGGCTTTTTCTGAGACCCTTGTGCTTCGTCAGAGCCCGTCGGGTTGTGGCATCTTTGGATCTGCAGGGATCTTCTCTGTTTGCATGTCCCTCGGGGTGGCGCGTCCCTTGCTCCCTTGGTCTGATGTGTGTCCCCTGCCTGCATGGACTTCTGGTTCTGTGTCGTGTGCCCAGTGCCACCCATTGTCTTGTGACCATCCGCGTAGCTACCGAAAATGGCTGGATAAGCGAGCCACGGGTGTCGGGGGAGGTCAAGAGAGGGATCGGTTTCCCTCTCCCTCCTCCCTACTCCCCAAACACACCAAGAAGTATTTTTCACACGTAGGTTGACAAGGAGCCTAAACAAAGCCCGTGATTGGGACAGAGCGAGAGCTTGGAATCACCCCTCTAGACCAGGTCGGCCCCACCCCTCACTTCAGCCCCCTCGCGGCGGTTGCTTAGGCGAGGCCCAGCGGGGGCTGGGTGCTCTCCTGCCAGCACCCCCACCAGCCCCTTCCGATCTAGCGGACCGCAGACCACCCTCCGCCCCGCGGGTGAGGTGGGAGCTGTCCATTCAGGACCACAAGCCATCCTCTGCCCTAGCTAGAGACGGGCAGAGCACACCCCAGACGCGTGTACCTACGTCCCTTTGGCCTCCTGCCCTGTCCACCTTCCTGGCCCTCCCCCGAAGCCCCCGCGGTGCCAGGGACAGAAGCTGACATTTGGCTCCCTCCCCGCCCCTAGCTGGAGCCTGTGCCAAGCCCCTCGACTCCCTCACTGTGTTAACACTTGGCACTTTGCCGGCCCCAAGAAAGGTCAATGACACAGCCACAAATCTAGTCTGCGTAGTCTCCCATCTCCTCCTTAATCTGATCGGCGCTCCCTCTTGCACTGAATAACACATGCCTATCTCAGGTAAGCCATTTTATAAAATAAGAAGATACACAGCACTGCCCAGGCGGTGTTAGCTCTTGCCGAGCTGGTGTCCCACAGCTCCCTGGGTGTCCAAGGTGGGGGAGCTGCCGACAGAGGCTCTCCGGGCCCTCGGGGCTTAAATCCCACTGGAATCGTAAGCCTTCTTGCTTTTGATAACACAGTATTATTTCTCTTACTGTAGAAGAAAAAGTTTATTACCAAACAAGAGTATTTTTATGAAAGAAAAGGACAAACCTATAAAATTAACTCAATCTATATCTCCCTGGAAAATACTTTCAGGCTCCACCAAAACGTAGGACTGAAAGCGTGTATTTTGGAAGAAAGAGATACATTTTGTATGCTTTCTTTTCCTTTTGTAGATTCCCAGTTTATTTTCTAAGACTGCAAAGATCACTTTGTCACCAGCCCTGGGACCTGAGACCAAGGGGGTGTCTTGTGGGCAGTGAAGAGGGGGGAGAGGCTGGCGTGAGGCTCAGTCATTCCAATGAGCTCCAAAGAGGGGCCGCCTGCACTCAAAGGTGTTGGGGACCAGGATGTGAATTGGCCATTTATGGTGGACCCTTTGCGTCGGAGCTGACTTAAGTCGAGGACTTGATCAGTTCCAATCCTGGTAGAAAAAACTAGGGTTCCGTGTTGTTAACACGAAGAGGATAGTATCCTTTATAATCTCATGGCAACCAAAATGTGGCTTGACACAGCCATGGTTTCATCTTGTAAAACACAGTGTGTCAATCTGTTCACCTAATGATGGGAAATGTGTCACTTCCATGCACGGTGGTCTTAAGTGCAATTTGTTGAAGGGGAACAAGGCATTGAGGAGGAAGAAAAAAAAGCCCAATACTTAGAGTCCCAATTTTGTCTTATTTGCCAAAAAAGAAAAAAAAATCCAACAAAGCAACCCCCTCTGGTTGATGTTGTTATCATGTATATATTGTATAATATGGAAGAGAATCGATGTATCTTACTTTTTCATTATTTGCTAACCAAAGCTGTACATTTTTCATATGATCTGCAGCCTTTTGGTATCAAATGGGTCAAAACCATGGGACCTGCCACCTCCCATCAGCAATTCTGGAAATGCACTATTTCTACTGGTATTGCTTTTTTTTTCATTTTCTTGCTGAAACGACATGAATTGTTGAGTTTATTTTTACACAGTAAAGAGTGAAGAAAGACGGTGGTCTGTGTGGAGTGTCTCTTTCTCAAGCTTGCCAGTGCCACCCCGACCTGCCTTGGGGGGAGGGAGCACCCAGAGACCCCCACCTGCAGGGCCGTGCAAGCCTCGTGTTTGCACGGCACTGTGCCCTCTGCAGTCCCATAGCCCTCTTCACTGACACTGGGACACGGTGGGGGGCTCCCCAGTTCACAGGTGCTGCTGACACGGAGGCAGAGAGAGGGGAAGGGACACCCCGGCTGGGTGAGGCCACACTGGGCTTGGGTGCAGAGTAACCCGCTCTTCCCTGGCTCCCTGCAGTTCTGCTCCCTTCTGGGCCGACGCACTGCCCCAGTGCGCAGCCAGGCAGGGCCCCAGGCCGCCTAGCCTTGTTCTTCCCAAACAACCCTGCTCTGTTCTTTGCCATGTCACCTCTGACTGGGTCGTGGCCAACGTCTGGTCACCTTCCCTCTTCTGGGGTTCCCAGGCCCCTTCCCTGCACTCGAGTATGAGCATCCCCAGGTCCACATAACCAGGAGAATTGGAGATACGGGAACCCTGAGCGCTAGCCAGAGCTTCCCTGCCCCTCGTGAGCCAAGCTAGACTCTGGATGGACCTACAGCTTGTGAGCTGCTCCAAGGGACAAAGTGACCAAGAGCCAAAATAGCCCACCTGGCTGATGGGTCTCCCCACAGCTCAACACCCCCCCCCCCCAGCCAGCGGCTTCGCAGGAGGGATGAATCCCTCGTGTGCGCGAGCCGCCTGTTGCCCAGTATGGTTCGGAGGGAGAAGGTTGGGCCTCAGCAGGGCAGGCGGGCAGGCAGTTCTCCCTGCTGCCCCTGCGGGAGGAGCCTGTGTCCTCCAGAGCGGCCTCTGGCGGGTGGCATCCACCTGCGGGCAGCACATGTGGCCCCTGTGGCCCAGCCCGGCCGTGTGCCCAATTCCGGCAGCCACAGCGCACGGGCCACCTCTGCCTCCCCCTCAGGAAAGCGTGGGGCTATGCCTGTGATAACTGAAGTTTCTAATCTCCATGAAGAGCTCATTCAAAAACTCGGGTGTTTTAAATATCCTTAGAAACAAATTTCTTTCTGCACTTCTCACCCCTGATCCTGGCACACGAGTGAACAACACAGGGGCCTCAGAACTGAACACAACTGCTCAGGAGGCCGCCAGGCCCGGCCGAGAGCTGGGACGCCGGCTGAGGCCGCCAAGCTAGACAAGTCTTGGAAGTCAGTGATTCCAGCAGCCTGTCAGATGCCTGCAACTGTTCTCGGCTTGCACACTTCTAGTGATGGGGAGCTCACTATTGCATGGAGACGGACTGTCCCGCTTTCAGACGGCTGCCTCAGGGAGTGTTCTTCCATCTTTCTGTCTGTTGTCTTTCTTGTATATTGTGCTCAGTTCCTTAGACGAAGCTGCACGGGAAGGCAGCCGCGTGGGCCCTGAGTCCTCACCACCCCTCAGCCACCACACCGCACGGGGCAAGGGGCGACCTGTCTGATTTGTGGCCTTGTCGGTAAACCCCGCCCTTGAGGAGGGAGAATCACTATATCCAGGGCCTGTGGGATGTCTGGGCTGGGAGAGCCTTGAGGGTCAACTAGTTCAACCCCTCCGCTTTCCCGATGAGGGGCTCGAGGCCCAGAGAGGCTGGGTTCGAAGTCACACAGCTCGTGTGTGCCAGGCTGGAATCAGAACTCAGGACTCCTGCCTCCCAGCCCAGCGCTCTCCCGGTCTGCCTCCCGCCGTGGTCCTCACCTGTAACATGTGGCTAACAGCCCCACCTGGCAGGCTTGTGAAGAGGGGACGAGCAGGTGTGCTCAGGGCCGGCCACAGAGCGGTAAACATGGGGGCTGGGCCCTCCCCTCCTCTTTCTGCATCACCAAGACCCCTCCTCCAGAGACCACTCGAGAGGGCTGGCCCTGCCCCTCACAGCCCCACAGGGCCTTTCCACGGACCATCCCCTCCTGGGGCCCTAAATACTCAAGGGGAGCTAGGAAATGCTGCCCAAGTTGGGGGGTGTGGTCTTCTCGAGGCTGGGCCGTGGGACATCTCGGCTGCAGCCCCGGGGTCTGGCAACTCTGAGGGACTGTGGTCAGCGTCAGGTGTCTCGGAAGGCCTTGGAGGCCAGATGTCAGCTCCTGGTGACTCCCGAGGGCTGCTTCCCCCCAGCACCACCCCCACCACCCAGGACCCCCGAGGCCCAGCCTGCATGGCTGACCTGCTCTGGGGGTGGTCAAACTCCCTCCCTTGATGCCCCTGCGAGGGGCATCAGAGAAGCATCGACCAACCCGTGGGGGCTCCGGGGCGTGACATGAAGTAACCCCTGCAAGTACAAGATCTGTTATTTCACCTTAAGTCCTGCGTTTCACCTTCAACTGCAAAGCAGATCTGCACCCTCCCCCCATCAGATTCCCCCCGCGTCCGTGTCCGGGTCCCCGCTCCAGGAGGCGGGCACCTACGTCCCCCTGGCATAGAAAGACAGGGTAAGGCCAGAGGGTCTCTGCAGGCCCTTTGAGCTCCCCCTGGGGCTAAGAGCCGGTCTCCCCAGTCCTTGAGTACCAGTGCAGTCCCCCTGCTCTGAGCCCCTGCTCACATGGCCCCTTGGCCCCTGCCTCCCCATCAGTCCCACGGCCCTGGGACCTGCCCTCATCAGACCTTTCCACAAGGTTGGCTGTCCTCTCAGTGTCCATGTTGTCCTTCCTCAAATCCTCAGGCCAGACCCCTGCTCTCTCAACCACACATGAGTTCGCATTTCTGATCATTGGTAGTGGACCCGGGTCACGGTTTCTCCCCGGAACTTTCTTAGCCACCACGGAAATCAGGGTGCACAGAAGTCCCCACGGTGGGGCCCGCACCTCGGAGGTTCGGAGCACAGAGCCCTTTGCTGGGACCCAGTCACCCACCCTTTATGAGCTGGGCCTCCCGGCACAGACAACATGAGCCGCAGCGGTCTCCCTTTTGGGAAGGGTGCAGGGCACGGGGGCAGATAAGGGTGCAAGGCAATGAAAAGCCACAATTCATTCATTTCTTCACGAAGGACACATTTCCTGAGCACGGACCACAAGCAGGCTCCTGGGCTGGGCGCCCGGCTGGTGGTCTGCTGGGCAGGGGAGGGGCGGTCTCCGGAGGGTTGCTGGCCAGCTCCCATGGCAGGGGAGGGCGGGGGAGGGTGGGGGAGGGCCGGGAGGGCTGGCGTGAGTTTGCAGGCTTGCACGCCTGTAAGACATTGCCAAGGAAGCCGTCTGTGCCCTGTTTGATTTCTGTGCTTCTCAATTCAGGCCAAGGTGGGGGGCCATCTGCTAGAGTGGGCACAGATAAAACATTTTCGCTGTGCAGAAAATTGGCTTCTGAGGGGAGGCTGTGTGCTCAGCACAGAAGCAGCCTGCAGAGCTGCTGCCACAGGCGCCGGGCAGTGCGGGGTTGCAGGGAGAGAGGCGCTAGAGCGGTGCGGGCCGCAGGAACGCCCCTGCACCCCTGCCCACCCTCGCCGGACTCCGGCCCTGACCGACCGGCTCTCCAGGGCTGCTTCCTAAGACTTAGGGGCTGTTGCACAGGGGTCACTTAAGCTTTTTAACGGTGTTATTGAGCTGTAATGCACATGTCATACGCTCCACCCACTTAAAGTCTACAGTTCGATGGCTTCTATGTGTCACGGTGCTAATTTTTTGAAATGGCGGTGAATCTACACAGCACGATTTAACGTTATTTGAGGGTACAATTCGGTGGCTTACTTACCTTCACGACTGCAACCACCACCACCAGCTGGTCCCAAAACGTTTTCATGCCCCTAAACGAAAACGGCCCCACTAAGCCTGAGCGCCCCATTCCCCTCCCCCAGCCCCCTCTCGCCTGCTTTCTGTCCCTGTGAACCTGCCTCCTCCCGGCCCCTCAGAGCAGTGCGATCAGACGACATTTGTCCTTTCGTGTCGGGCTGACTCACCGAGCGCCACGTCCTCAGGGCCCACGCGCGTGTGGCCAGTGTCAGGACGCCCTTCCTTTGCATGGCTGAGTAATACTCCACGTGCAGACGGACCACGTCGGGCTTCTCGCTTCATCTGCTGGTGGACGCGTGCGCCGCACCCGCCTCCCAGCTGCTGTGAATGGTGCCGCTCTGCACACGGGCGTCCCGCGATCCATTTCAGGCCCTGCTTTCAGTTTTTTGGGGTCTATACCTAGGAGGGAATCACACGGGAAGTCTATGTTTAACGGTCGGAGGAGCTGCCAAACTGCTTTTTATAGCGGCTGCACGGTGTTGCGTCCCCACCAGCGCTGCGCTAGGGTTCCAGTTTCTCTACCAACGTTTGTTACTTCTACTTGCTTGCTTGCTTTCTTTCTTTTTTGGTAGTAGCCATCCTAACAGGTGTGAGCTGGTATCTCGTGACTCTGATTTGCACATCGTAGTGATTTGTGATATCCGGCTACAGTGATCTCCACATGCTCACAGGCCATTGGAGCATCTTCTCTGGAGAGATGTCCACTCAAATCCTTTGCCCTTTTCTTAGATCAGGTGTTTGGCTTTTTTTATTGTTGAGTTGTCGGTGCTCTTTACATGTCCTGGATACGAATCCCTTCTCAGACATATGACTTCTGAATATTTTGTCCTACTCCATGGGCTGTCTCTTTGCTCTCCAAGTCATGCCCTTTAATGCATAAATTTTGTCATGTTGATGAAATCCAATTTATGTATTTTTTTCTTTTCTTGCCTGGGCTTTTGGTGTCATAGCAAGAAATCAACTTCTTGACTAAATCCTACTCGTCCCTGCCCCTCCCCCTGCCTGCAGGTGCCCAAGACCCCTCTGGAGGCCACACACACGTGTCTGCGTGGTTCCCTGCCCCCCCCCCCGCCTGAGCTGGGGCCACGTCCTTCCTCACAGAAGCCCCTTCTGGCTTGAACATTCTTGGCTCTGGGCTTTGCTCTTCAGAATTTTGGTTCTCTAAGAATCACAGAATGTTAGCACAGATGTAGAGAGAAGAAAAAAAAAAAAAAAACCAGAAACGCTTTTTGAAATAAGAGCTGCCTGCTTTCACATTCTAGGGGAACAGCAGAATGCAGACCAGCGTGACTTCAGTTAGGAAAATACCCCCATGGCTTTCGTTGATGTGAAAAGTCACGCCCTGCTCTGTGCCCTCCCCCTCCCCTGCCTCCAGGGGTCCCGGCAGGAGGGAAGGGGCGAAGGGGAGAGAGTGGGGAGCCTGTGGTTTCCTCAGGCATCCTGGGAGAAGAGGCAAGAGCCTGCGGAACAGAGGGCAGGGAGAGGAAAGGCCGGGGGGCGGGGGGCACCCAGCGGCCAAGAAATGCCCTGGGTCATCTGTGACACTCCGCTCAACGGCCCTGCGTGACGACTCTCAGTGAATGTCCGCTGCCCAGAGCTACCCGCGTGAAGGGTACTTTGCACGGATGAAGGAGTCAGGTGGTGGCCAGCGTGGGCCACCCATGGGCACACGGCGGAAGCAGGAAAGGCGAAGGGAGGTAGCCAGGAGAAATGTGGGACCCCTCACGGGACAGTGGGGTTTCCAGCATTTATGGACGGGGCTGAGCCGTGTTCACAGTGTTCCCCCAAACGCACGTCCACCCACAGCCTGCGAGTCAGAACTTATTTGGAAACAGAGTCTCTGTGGATTTGATCCAGTGAAGTAGAGAGGCTCTAACGCAGTGACCGGTGTCCTCACCAGAAGACGGAAGTTTGGTCAAAGACACAGAGACGCAGGGAGAGGGCCCGGCGAAGACAGAGGTGCGGACTGGCAGATGCATCCGCGAGCCACGAAGCGCCAAGGGACTTCTGGCGGCTCCAGAAGCTGATGGGACCACGCGGGCCAGGTCCTGCCTCCGAGCCTCCAAGGGGACCCAGTCGTGCCGCCGCGCGGACGTCAGGCTGCTGGAGTCCGTTCGAGATCACATTCGCATTGTGTGAAGCCCCTCGGTGTGTGGTATCTGATGACAGGAGCCCCAGGAAAGAACAAAGGGGCTGACGTCTTTCACTTTAAAAGCACAGCAAGAGAGGGCTCCGTCGGTTGGGCATCTGACTCTTAATTTCAGCTCAGGTCATGATCTCGGGGTCGTGAGATCAAGCCCCATGTCGGGCTCCACACTCAGCGAGGAGTCTGCTTGAAATTCTCTTTCCCTCTCCACCTGCCCCCGCTCGTGCTCTCTCTCTCAAATGAATAAATAAATCTTAAAAGCAAAGCCAAGAGAGGCCTCTAAGCCTGGTGGCCTGGGAACACCTGGTGGCTGACCCCGGCTGGCTGTGGGGTCCCTGCCTCCAGTCGGGGGCGGGGTCCTACTACAAAAGGGAGTCAGACCCACTTCGGGCAGAGCGAAGGGCAGGCTCAGAGTGCCAGCTGCTCTGCTCTTTGTGGCTCGGGGGTCAGTAGGCTCTGGCCCGTGGGCATCTGGCGGTGGGAGATGGAGGCTGAAGAAACCAGTCACACCCACCTGTGTCCTTCACCTGCACACCTGCACCGGCTCTGGTCTCAAGTGCTCCAGCAGAGAGAGGGCTTCAGAGTGGGCTCAAGGACACCGATCAATGCCCCAGTGGTCTGGGAGGACAGGAGCTCCACCCACGAAACGTCCCTGCCCTCCAGCCCTGCCCTCCAGTGCTGGGGTGTGACTCAGAGCCTCCCGGCTGTGGGATTTGGTGGTGGCACAGGGGAGAGGAGCACAACACGAGCGGGGGCCAGAAGGTGGTGGCGAGAGGTCTGCCAAGTAACCGGGGGTCCAAGGACAGAGCGTGAGGCCCAGCGGGGAAGGCACCAGGGCTGGGCCCCGTGCGCCCTGGACAGCGGGACCAGGCAGAGAGACTGGCCACGTTGAAGGGCCTGAGGGACAGCCTGTGCAGCCACGGAGGGCACTGGCGTGGCAGGAGCAGTGTGAGCAAGGACAGAGAAGCAGCAGGTGGCGGCGGGGGGGTGGGTGAGGGTGTGGTGCACAGGGCAGCCGGAGGTCATGTCACACGGGGTCATGGGAGGGGAAAAGCGACAGGCCTTGGCATGCTGCTTGCTGGCCCCCGACAATTTCAGGGCTAAACAATGTCACTGAACACGAACATCGATCAGGGCCTCTCTGGGACGGAGAGGGATCGAGACCAAGGCAAGGGGTGCCCTGCGGTCACGCCGGAGCGCACGCAGAGCGCACACCCTGTCCAGGCTCGGGAATGGCCACACGCGCCCTTTCCTCCAGATGTGAATGGTTTACCCACGTCAGCCCCCGCTTTGCTGTTTTCCGGCCTCCTAGACCAAAATGACTAAGACACAGAGAGTGGAATCACCTGCTTCCTTGCCCCTCCCCTCGCGGGTCCCCCAGCACTGGGTCTTGTAAGTCCTTGCTGACACCCTCTGAGGACGCGGCCCTCGGCCCCCCACGCGGTGCAAACTCGCAGGCTTCATTCCACTGCAGGTGGGCTCCTGGGGGTCTGGGGCCGGAAGGTAACTGACGGCTCACCCACCACGGAAAGCACTGTGGGTTTACTTTGAATGATATGGGAAGCCACCAGATGGTTTTAAGCAAGGAGAAGTAGGTAGTGATTTCTGAAAGCAACATTCTGGGAGACGAGTCAGGACGCTGTCTGGGAGTGCAAGGGACGGCGTCTGGAGCAGGGTTCTCTGTGGCTCCTTGGTGGGCGGGGCACTCTCTGCCCTGCAGGGCCCGGAAGGAGGGCGGGCGAGGACATGCAGGTGGCCTCTGTGTCCCAGAAGGGACTCCAAGGGGCTTCTGCGATAAGCCACCAGCCACATGGAGTGGGACAGGGCTGCTGGCACCAGTCCACGCAGCCAGGAGACAGAGCATCCCGCCGGAGGAGCGCCTAGGGGCCTGCCCTCACTGCTGCCTTAGCGACCTCTGGGCAGAGAGGGCGTCACACTCAAGACGCCCTTTAAGACAGACTTTGTCAACAAAACAAAACCTGCCCAAACCTGCAGGCGCCAAGGAACCAGGACACGTGTGGTCCGTGCCCCAGTCTGCTGAGGTGTCCGATGTGGTGGCAGCCTGACACGTGTGCAGATGAATGGCGAGGTCATTCCCATGACCTGGAGAACAGAGTTGGAACTGCTCATGCTCAGCCAGGAGGGCTGAGGGGCCACACTTGTGAACCACTGACCACCCCCAGTCCGGGCTCAGAAGGGGGCCTCCTCCCCTTCTCTGTGCACATACACGTTGTTTCCAGCTCGTGCCCAGGAGGGTGGGCTAGCTAGGGGCTCCTTCCCACGGCCAGACCACAACATGTCCCCTTGTCCTGTTAGGGTGAAACCATGTGGTGTGTGTATATTGGGGGGAGGGGGTGTTCCTTTGGCTATCGGTCCTATAGTGTGGTCCCTAAGGAGGGCAGAGGTAAAGGGGTGGGACTCGGCCCCCGGCAGCCTCCCTGTCTGGGGAGGAACCCCCATGCCTGCAGGGTGGAGCCTCCCTCATGGGGACTGGTAGGTTCCTCAAGCCTCATCCTGACCCTGTCCCCTACCCCTGCACCCCTGGCCAACAGGAGAAGGTCAAAACAACTTGGGGCCATAGGAAGGAGCATGGAGGACTCACTGCTCACCCAGGCCCCCCCCCACCCCCACGCAGGACGAAGGCGAAGCTCACCAGCACCAGCCACATCCGGGCACATTTGCCCTTGGTCCTGGGCTGCTACTGCGTGCACGCGCTGGGGAAGCCGAAACTCCCACCACATCAGGAGCCTCCGTCCCCATCCACACACCAGGGTGGGTAGGGCGCTGGGACACATCCATAGCTCTCGCCCGAAAACCACCGACATATAATAGCAATGCACTGAGGAAAAACAAGCCTGCAAGAAAACACTCTCAAGTGTTCACCGTACTTCTGTCTTGCGCTGGGATCAAGGGTTTTTATGCTTTCGTGTGTTTTCCAAATTTTTTATACCCAACACGTGTTAGTTATGTAATTTAAATTTTATTTATTTATTTTTAAACCAAATTCTCCAGCCAACTGTGCTCTTCCCCAGTGCAGTAACTTTCCTTTGAGTCAGATTGCTGGGTGAACTCAAGGAACAACGACTCCCTCTCAGGCTCACATTACTGCACATTCCCGTTTTCCTTCCTTCCTCGTTAGACCCTCGGTGCAGAGGTCAGGCCCTGCGGAGGTCCGCCGCCTGGGCTGGGACAGCCGTCGGTCCCCAGGCGTCCTCCCTCCGGCGTGGGCTCTGCGGGGCGCGCGCTGCCCTGCAGGCCGGCCCCCGCCCACTGACCCTGGCCGCCCCGTGTCCCTTCCCTCCTTCCTCCCCGTCCAGCCGCTGCAGCCCTGAGCCCGCGGCGGGAGGGGGCGGAGGGGACCCTGCAGGGGCCTCCGGCCGGGGCAGGGCGGGGGCTGGGTGCCCGGCGCAGAGGACCGGGGAGAGCGGGGTGGGGGCGGGACCGGGCGAGGCCGGGTAGCACCCCGCTCCGACCCGGGCAGGGTGGCCGCGGCTGCTCGGCTTCCCCTGCCGGGATGGGGCGGCGGGAAGTGCTCGGAAAAAGTTAACCGGGTGGACGGCTTTCTGCGGCCTCCCGTCTCCACCCGTCCCCGGACCTCCCAGCGAGGGCGCTGCTGGTCCCCGGGCGCGGCGCGGGGACCCCGGGGGCACCGAGGCCTGGAGGCCAGGCTCCGGGGGTCAGGACCCCGGCCGGGAGCCGGACGCAGCGGGGTTGCCACGGCGACGCGCTCTTGCGCGCGGTGATTGGCGAAGTGCAGAGGGGCGGGGCCCGGGAGACGCTATCGCGAGAGCTCGGCCTTCCGGCCGGCAGGAACCAGCGGGAGCCGGCGGGGCGGGGCTTCCGGTCCGGGAGGGGTCTCGGCCGTCGCCCCCGCTCCTTCCGCCTCCGGGCAGGTAGCGGGTGGTGTCCGCTGTGCCTTCGGCGTCCGCGGACCTGAACGCTTCTCCTGCCCGCCGTGCTGCCCCCCTGCCCCCGGCCGCCCTCTCACCTAGCCTCGCGCTGTGGCCCCTGAGCCGGGTCTCCCTCCTGCAGCCTCATTGGGCCCTCCACACCGCAGCCAGTGACCTTGTGGTTTCCCCTCCTTGCGGTTTCGGGTCCCGGGTGCCCTCGGAGAGAATGGCGAGGCCTTCCCCGGGACCATTCTCAGCCCGCCCCCTGCACTCCAGTCACACCGAGCCGCTGCTTCTGCCCGCCTCCCTCCTCCGTGCCCCAGGGCCTTTGCACTTACGGGTGGTGTCCTGGACCGCTCCTGCACAGATACCAGCCCGGCTCTCACTTCCTTGGGTCGTTGCTGAGCATTACCTCCTGCGCGAGGGGACCACCTGTTTAACATTACGTCCACCCTCCCCGTGCCCCACGCCCCCTGCCGCCTGCCCTGTGTTTTCTGCATAGGGCTTATCACCATACAACACAGTGTTTGCTGCCTGAAAGCTCCAGGAGGGTGGGGAGTGTGTCTCATTCAGGCCACAGCAGGTGCTCAGCAAATACTGTATACTGAGCAGGTGAATGAAGGCCCTTTCCTGCTCTTCCTCTTCTTCCTCCCCACCCTGGGGTGATTCTCTGGTAGGGGAGCCAGCAGGAACGAGTGACTGCCCACGTACCAAGTGCCTTACTTTCAATATCTCGCTCCGAAAAAGCTCACTCGTGTGGGAGGACCGAGGCGCTCAGGGAATCCTACCCTTCACACACTGTCACCCTCTGCTCAGGATCCTCTGGGCTCCAGATGCGCAGAACTGGAGGCAGGCCTGGGGCCGCCCTCAGGGCTCTCGGTCTGGGACGGACTGACGGGAAAGCGAGGGCGCGTGGAGGCACCACGGGAGGACAACGGGATCAGCGTCCAGAGTGGGGTCCTCGGACGCGCTCCCAGGGGTCCCCAGAGGCTACTTCTGTGAAACGGGCACCAACGCCACCATCGTTGATTGCTTATCCTATGCTCAGTGTGGTTCTAGCGGTCAATCCTCACGTGCCTCTGAATGCCCTTTTAGGAACGAGGGAATGGGCCCAGAAGGGCAGCCCTTTGACTGAGACCACACTGGTACATGGAAGATCCAGGTCCTCAGTCTAGCTCTTTGTGGCTGAAAGGCCCGTGCTCTTCCCAGGGCATGAAGCTGCTTCTCGGGCAGGAAGCCAAACAAGCATCCAGGGCTGACCGGAATTGCTCGCAAATGGCTTCCCTCTGGGCGTGGGCACTAGGAGAGGAGCTCTTTGCAGGCCCTGTGGCTCGGGCAAGCCAGGGCAGCCATATGCTGCCAACCTCGTGGAGAGCAGGGCACAGGCCACCCCAGCAGCCAGATGCTCCCGGACGAGTCTGCGGCTCAAAGGCATCTCCTTCAGGAGGTGGGGCCGCCTGGCTCTTCCCTGCTGGCCCTCCTGGCCCTGCCGGCCTCGCAGCTCCAAAGTCAAGGGTTTCAGGGCTGTGTCAGCAAGGGGCCGTGCTGCACTGTCCTTCTGGCATGGGGCATTGTGGCCTGGAACGGACATCTGGTCTTTGTCAACCCCCACAGCCAGGGCATCTGTGGCCCCATGGAACTCAGTGGCAAGGACAGCCGGAACCAGGGAAAGGCCACGCTTCCCTGTGTGCCCGCCAAGTGGCAGACCGTCCCCAGCAAGGCCTGTCCGGCCCTGCCCTCGCCCTTGGGGCTTCCTGAGGGTGACGCCTGGCCAGGTGGGAGGGAGAGAGGGAGGGGGCAGGGACCTTGGGCATCACCGGTGGGGCCAGGCCGGTGGGATGTTGAGCTTGGGGATAGTAGGGGGCAGAGGGCAGCCCTGCCCCTCACCCACGATGTGCCCTCCCGGCTGGCAGGGGCCTCCAGCTCGCTCTTTGGAAGCTGTCTACAGACTTCGGCAGAGGGAGAAGCCGGAGAGACGGCTTCATTTTGCAGGGGGGAAGACTGAGGCCGTGTGAGGGGCGTGGAGCTGAGCTGTGGGCTTCCTCCGGGCCTCAGCACAGGGCTGCCGTGGGCATCATTCGCTCCATTTCCCAGAAGAGGGACTGGGGATTGGGGAAGGGAAGTGCTACTTTCCAGTTCTCCTGCCTCAGCCGGTTCTCTGGCCCCCACTGGCTCAGATCTGAGTCGGAGACTGAGCGGCTCCCACGCTCACTTATTCTGCCAAGGGTGGAAGACAAGCCCGAAGAAGCAAGGCTGAGGATAGGGGATGCCCAGGACCAGGGACGAGCCTCCTGCCAGAAGCAAGAAGCTGTGAGGCCCCAGTCGGGCTGGGGAAGTTCGGGATGAAGGCTGCAAGAGCAGCGGCAGCCACCTCTGTCCTCACCGGGCTGGTCCTTGGGAGGGGCATGTCTTCACCCGGGGCCTCTACCTTGGGTTTCAGACGAAGTCATCAGGGTGACCCCCGCAGCCTCTCCCCTGCCGGAGCTTCCTCCCCCCTTCCCTGTGGACCCCTGGAAACCGGTGCGAGAGGCCGGGCTTGAACACCACTCCAGGCGTAGAGGGGAGCCAGCCCCCTGCACAGCATCCCGACTCAGTCACAGGCCTTCAAGGGCTGGGCGAGGTCCAGCTGGGGGCAGGTGGAGCAGCCTGGACTGGGTAACTGTGGCGCGGGACAGACAGCCAAGGGGCAGAAGAGAGGTGCGATGTCCCCAGGTCACCTGCCACGGGGCTCGAGCAGGAAGGCCACGGTCCCCAAAGTGGGAGAAGGCATCTGGGGGCCGAGGGCTGATCGTCCTGAGCCAGCTGCTCTCAAGGGAGGGTCTCTCTGGAAGCCAGGATGCACCTCAGGGGTGGCGGGAAAGGCCGCCTTTGGGGGCCGGATCCGGTGGGCCCTGGGAGCCTGGCTGAGCCGGGGGAACTTGCGAGCCCCGGGGAAGTATCTGTGCTTGGAGCCCGAGGCTGCCGGGAGCACAGCCCAGCTTGGGGGAGCAGCTTTTCAGTAAGTGCCTCCGAGCTTTCTGGGAATCAGGCTGAGGATAAATTATAAATAAACAAATGAGAAGTGTGCGGGGGGCGTGGGCCGGTGGCAAGAGGGGAGAGACCGGAGGCAGGGACCTCCCCTGGAGCGAATACCGCCGAACCTGGACCCACTGCCCCTCTCCTGCCGCGCTGGCCACCCTTGGAGGCTCAGGGTCTCCTGCGGAGGGTGCCGCCTGGGGTCCCGGGCTTCTGGGAGCTGACTTTTGCCAGGCTGCAGGGCAGGCCAGGGGCAGACCCCTCAGCGGGAGTGGGGAGGCCCGCCAGGCTCCCGGTACCCGGAGAGGTGCAGGCCCGAGTCTCCCTCGGACAAAAACAGGCCCGGTGGACACTCATCCGTGTGGGAGGTGTCTTACCAAATGTTTGAAAGGGAAAAAAATCCCATTTTCTTAGCTTTTTTTTTCCTTTCTATTTTTTGATTATTTTTCTAGATGACTTCATTCTAAGAAGGGTGTAGGGGAGAGAAGGAGGACACAGGGAGGGAGGACATGGGCCCCCAGAAGAGCCGAGAGGAACAGGAGCAGGGGTGGAGGGAGCAGAGCAGACTGCCTGGGGCCCAGGGGGGAAGCCGAGGCCTCTTTACCTCGGGGAAAGCAGGCGTCCTGTCCTGACCAGGGGGTTTTCTCCTGCTGACCCCTCACGGGGCTCCTGGTCAGCTCCACACCCACGAGGCCCCAGGCAGAGCCCAGCTCACCCCGCAGGGACTGGCGGGGCCTCTTGGAACTCCTCGCTGGCTCCCTGCCTCTGCCCACGGTCAGAGCCGAGAGCAGGTCCCTGTGTCCTGGTGAGGCCTCCTCACCGCACACACCACTCGGGAGCCACGGAGCCCACGCTGGCTGGCCTACCCAGAGAGGAAGAGTTATCACAGGACATCAGAGGCTCCGAGAACCTTCTGGAGAGATGTGGAGTTGCTCGGTGCCACACACCCCAGAGCAACCCACCCCCCCACGGCCCACACGTGAGACAGCACGGCTGCCCCCAAGGCCACCCTTCGGGGACGTGATGGGGGCCCTTGCCTCGTGCCGCTCCCTTCTGCATCTGTCTGCTCAGGTGAAGGACCCCGGCCACCTGCACGCACTCCAGCTGCCCCGGAAGTCAGGGAGCACAGGTGCTGGCTTCCGCCTTCGAACGTGGGACTGGGTAAGACAGAGAAGCCCTGTCAGGCGGTGGCCGCCCCACGACCCCAAGCTTCCCAGCGGCTGCTGAGCCCCGAGGGAGGACCTGCTCCAGGCCTCTCTCCCAGCCTCTAGAGGCTGCCTGCGGCCGCAGGCTTGTTGGCTCATGGGCACAACACCTTGGCCTCTGCCTCCAACTTCTCAAGGCCGTTTCTGAGTCCGAGCCTCTGCCTCCGTCTTCTGACACCTGACATTGGGTTTAGGGCTCACCCGCATCCAGGATGAGCCCATCTCAAGACCCTTAACTTGGTTGCATCTGCAAAGAGTCTTACTCTCAGTCACAGTCTGAGGTTCCAGGTGGGCTCATCTTTTGGGGGCCACCATTTAATCCACCCCAAGAGGCATGAGACATGGGCACAGAGCAGGGGCTGGGAGAACGGGGAAAGGCAGGGGGTGGCGGGTGGGAAGGAGAGTTTGGGCAGGAGACACCAGCTGTCCCCAGCCCGGCATCCATGGGTGTGGGACCATCTGACCTCCACTTAGTTATTTAAACCCCAAGGCAGCTTGTGTCTGTCCACATGGGTTTTTCCACCAAGGCCAGGGGTGTCCCATCTCTAGGCACCATGAACACCCCACTCCCTCGAGGGCCCCCCCGGGCCCTCCTGTGCTTGGGAACCCCAGGGTCTGAGTCCAGGAAGTGGGAGAAGCTGCCTTGCCCCTCCCGTCCAGCCCATGCTCTCTCGGGGGTCCTCAGTGCCCCCACCAGACTCCCCCTCACCCGGAGCTCTCCCCCTGCCCCTGTCTCCACCCCAGATCCTCCCTGTTGGAGTTGGAGCCATTTCTCCTGACGGGGCGCATTCCCATCCATGGCAGCCGACGCTCTCAGAGGTGGAGAACCTTCGAGATGTGCAGTCCGAGCTGGAGTATAAAAGCGTCTGTACACACTTTCATCTGTGTGGTCTTGTCAGATCCTCAGTACCACCTGCCAAGGAGACGCTAATCCCATTCGACAGAGGAGATAGCCCCGCGAGGCGTGATGACTTGCCTAGGTTCCCACAGGCAGACCCGAGGCTTCAAGCCCAAACGCCCCACTCCAGCCTGTAACACCTTCCCACCTGCTCCACTACACCAGGCTCAATCCACATCAGGGCTTGAATCCTCCTCGGAACAGGGAACTCACCACCTAACAAAACAGCAAATTCCACCGACAATCCCAAGTGTCAAGGAAGCGTCCTTCATTGAGGGAAAGCCTGCCCTTGTCCGAGTAACGTGATCCCAGACACATTCTCCAGTTTTTCCCTTTCTTGAAACGTGGTGCTCTGCCCCCTCCCCACCCATCACCCTCCGTAGGAAGGTTTCTGGCCACTTGATGCCCAATCTACAACCACAGGGATGCAAGGTCCTTGGGTCGTGAGACAGCTGCAGAGGGGGACCCTGGACAGGTGTCCCCCAGCACCATGCCCAGGTCGGGTGGAGCGAAGGTCAGGGCTGTGCCCGCCGTGGAGGTGACGGGATTTCTCTGCCCAGGACCAGAGTCCAGGGGTGAGGCCCGCGCGTTTGGTCACCTTGGCTGCCTCAAGCTGGGGCCACCCCGGGCAGTCACCCTGCCACAGCACAGCAGCAGGGCCACACTTTGGAAAAGAAAAAGGGAAAAAAAAAAAAAAAAAGGCAACCACCAACAAGCGGAGACGCTGAGTAACAGCTGAGCTGAGTCACGCCGGGCAGGGCGGGTGGAGGCGGCTGCAGGGGTAGGTGGGGGCCGCCCGGGGATGGGAGGGAGGCGAGAGGGGCACGGGGCCCACCTGGCACCCGCCCCTGGGCTTGAGCTGCGGAGGGGTGTGGCGCCGGGCAGCCCTCTAGCGGGGTTGTGGGGCCTGGATCCCCAGGGGTGGAGCGGAGCCTCAGCCTCCGTCTGTCCGTCCGGGCTCAGCCCCTAGCGGGGCCCCAGGCCTCCGCAGCGACCTGGTGCTCTGAGCCTCCGCCTCCTCCTCCACCCCCAGCGGGGTGATGGCTGCCTCCCCTGCTACTGTGTCCAGGAGATGAGCGGGCCCGGGGCTCGGTGCTCAGGGCAGCTTCCGGCACATGACAGGGACAGAGCCAGGCCCCCAGCGTCTGTTCACCGTCCTTAGGAACGGGGAGCCCTTGAGCTTACCAGAGCAGGGCTGTGGCGCTTGTCCTGTGGGCCTCCCCCACCTCAGGCCCTCCCAGTGACCCCGAGTGCACTCCCAAGGCTGTCCGTGGCCTTGGGCTATGTCCTTGCCCACTTTTCCACAGGGTGCCTTGGGGTGCCCCTGAGGGTCGAGGGTCCAGTGGGCCTGGGGCAGCCGGGGCAGGGTGGTTCTGCGACCTTAGCCAGCATCTCGCTCAGCAGCCTGGCTGCCGAGACGTGGTGGGAGCCTCCCTGCATGACCCCTGCCACAGCCAGGCGGGGCCGCGAAGGCTGGCATCGGGCTCTGCTTTGCAGAGCGCCCCGCACACAGTGCTCCCCCAACCTCTCCGGGAGCCCCGGCCTCGGAGCACAAAGCACAGGTGCCGCCCGTGTGCCCTGGATGGCGCTGGCAGATGGTGCTGGCGTCCCCGCCACCCTCGTGCCCCGGCAGGAGGGCCCCGCAGGTAGCAGGCATCTGCCTGCCGAGGACACCCCATCCTGCCGAAGCTCCGGGTTTAGGAGCTGGAAGGCTCCCCGAAGATGATCACCGGGCCCTGGGAGGAGCCGGACTTGCCCGAGGCCACCCAGCCAGTGGTGACAGGTGCCCCTGCAGTGCCCAGTGCCTCCAGCGCCCTGCCACGCGCCTCCCCCCACACCCAGAGCCCCTGTGATCCCAGCCCCTTCCCCCTCCCAAGCACTCCCCGCTCCCCCCACAGGCCTGCCTCTCCCGCCCCCTCGCTCTGGCGGGAAGGGGTTCCTATGGCACCCCTTCCCCCGCACACACTTAGCTCACTGGCAGCCCATCTGCCCCGAGACAGTTAGCAGCAGATGCCTCCATGCACAGCGGTGCCTGAAGCGAGGCAGCCCGGCGCCCGCCGGACGTGAGCGCTGCCAGCCCGGCCCGGGACTCACGCCACACTTGGCGGAGGCAGGGGACCCACCCAGAGGGCGCACAGGGTTGGGGACCGGGGTGGGAGCTGGAATGGGAGCTGCCCTGGCAGCCCCCCAACCCCCCCGCCCCCCACACCAGGGCTCCAGCCGCCTGGGAGGGAGTTGGCGGGTGAGCCGCTCTTAGCAGGCTGCACACTTGCAGCTCCCGGATTCCCCGGGGAAGGCCCAAAATGTGGGGTGCTGCTTCCAAGCCCCAGCCATTCCCCTCCCCAAGAAGGAGGCTGGTAGACCCCCTGGACAGACCCCACCCAAGGCCCAGGCCCTCGGCTGGGGCTTATGGGACAGGGTCTTCACTCTCCGCTGGCCTCAGGCCTGGGCTTGCTGGGTCCCAGGGCCCATTCCAGCCTCCCTCGGCTCCCTCTATCTCCAGGGACTTCCCTTACTACCAGTGGGGACAGGTGGCCCAGCAGGGTCAGGGGTTCCTGGGGCTGGGCCTCCTGGGAAGTGGTGGCCATAGTCCCTGGACCTGTCAACTGTTTCAGGATGCACGTGGCCAGTCGGCAAAGAGCCTGGTTCCCATGGCAGCAGCCTCTAGTCCTGGGTCTGGGAGGAGGGGCCAGCTGAGAAACCCCAGAGCTCAGCCTTTGGCTCCTGCGCTGCCCTCCCCAGCCCCAGGAGCAGAGCTTTGTAGCTCGTGGGTGCCCAGCCAAGCCCTGGGGTGCCAGCCCCACATGGGGGGGGACGCTGGAGGGCTGCTGTGCCCCCACCCACTGATGTGGGGCCGTGCATACAGTCTTCCATCCCCAACAGAGACTGAGGAAGAAACTGGCTGCGCCTGGAGCTCTGGGGACTTTGGTTTGACATTAGGTGGAATTTCCAGATTCTGGAAAGAGTCAGAACATTTCTGTGATCTGCACACGGGGTTGCTGGCTTGTCTTGCTCACGGCCTCCAGCGCAGTGTCCCTGCGAGGGGTGAGGGGAGAGAGCTGGAAGGGTCTTAGTGCTGGTGTGAGCCGGCCTGCCTGGGGCAGAGGGATGGACAACTTGACCTCTGAGGACCCTCTCAGCTAAGACCCCAGGAGCCATGAAAACCCAAACTGACCCCCCGCACCCCCTCCATTTATCCTGTTTTCCTCCCCCCTCCCAGCGCCCCCGCAGCATAGGGCAAGCGTGCACACACACACACACACACGCACACACACGCACACGCCCCCGGGCCGCCTCTGCTCCCCTCACATCTTGAGTTTGTTTTGCTTCACGGGACTCGAATGGGGACACGCTGCACTCACAGTTGGCAGCTCCCTCCGACCCCCCACGGAGGTGCCATATGTCAGCGTCATGAGTAAGCACGAGGCTCTGTGGCTGGGAGGGCTGGGAAGTGGCAGCTGCCAATCACCGCGGAGGGGACGTGGGGGGCTATCATGGGGTGGGGCGGCTCCACCAGAGGGGCGGGCCAGGTGGGGGGATAGCATGGGCCACGGCACGGTCACTGGTCCCGACCAGGAGGGACACGGCCCCAGGCGGCCAGGGGGCGCTCCTGAAAACAAAGCAAAACCCAGAAGGCACGGTGGCATCCGGTGGCCAGAGTCCCCGAACCCTGTCCCTCTGCCCGGTCTGCCTGCATGCCTGCTGGCCAGCCCACACCACCTGCTCCAGGATGCTGTCCTCCTCCCAGGCTGCATTCCTCATGTTCCCCATTCCTGGGCCTCTTCTGGGCTTGGGCTCCATCCAAGCCCCCTGACCTGTGAGTAGCCTGCAGGACAGAGGAGGGGATCCAGCGCCCTGTGGGCCAGGCACTGAGCTAGGCATGACTGCGGGGCACCGTGTACTCTCACAGCACTCCTGGGAGCCAGGGATCATCAGCCCCATTTACGGGTGAGATGAGGCCGGAAAGCGTTTAAGAAACTGTCTCCAAGGTCTTACAGCTCGGATTGGCAGAGCCACACTCCGCTCAGTCTTTCGGCTCACCGCCAAAGGCTCCGTGCCTGTGCTGTGCCTGGGAGCCCTCTGCCTGACTGCCCCTACCCGCCCCTCACCCTGACCCCTGGTCTCCCTGCCCTGACCCCGCAGAGTTAACCCTGCTCTCCTCCCTGCCCTGTGGATGCTCTTAGGCATCTTGGGTCCTACATAGACCACACAGATCACGGTCCCCTGAATGCACATTTGTTCCCTGAAGCTCTGTCCCACCCCAGACCAGCAATGACCAGGTCAGGCCTGACCCTGCAGGCCCCACAGGTGGTCATGAAAGGAATGAACGGTGGACAGAGGCAGGCTGCAAGGCAAGAGCAGTGCACTAGGGCCCCTGGCATGACTGCAGAGGTGTGCGTCCTGGGGAGATGGAGAGGCCAGGCCCCGCCCACCCTGGGAACCCCAGGCCCCTTCCTTCATTCCCGGCCCTGCTGGAGGCTGAGGCAGGTGACTGCTGGGGATCGGATTAACCGCTCCAGGTTAATTGGCTATCCCCCGCTACCAGCATGACAGATCCTGCTTGACATTTCCCTAGATAGTTAATTGATACCCAAGTAATTTGTCATGGAGACCTTGTTATATGCCAACTAGGTCCCCTAAGCCGTCAGCGTCTGTGCCCCAGAAACAAGATTGGCAAGTTAATAATGGAGCCTTAATCATGCTGTTTCGTGCTGGCATTGGAAGAGAATTACCCAGAGACAAGCCGGGGCATCACTGGGCATCACTGGGCAGAGACAATGCTTTCTAGGGTCTTGGGAACAGACTGTCCTGAGAGATCCTGAAGCCACTGCACCTTCCTGAGACGGTCCCCTCCCGTTTCTCCAATGGCGTGTATCTTCTTCTGGTGCCAGGGTTCTGTCCACCGAGGAACCCCCGTCCATGGGTGCGCTGGGGCTGACTCCACTCCCTGGCTCCAGGCATAGGTCCCCCAGCTCCAACCTCGCCAGTGATCATGGTCAGGCCAGGTCAGCCAGAACCAAGGGGCGTGGCCTTAGTGCCTTCGCAGGAGACTTCAGGATAGAAGGGTGCACTTTGCTTGGGAACATAACAGGGGAGAAGGTAAGCCTGGGGCTGCTGCCAGCCACACGGCCCCCAGAGGAGCGAGGTCCCCTGCGAATAGCACCCACGCAGAGAGAAAGCAGGTGTGGTGCCACCAGGCCGCACACAGCCAGCTCTGCCCCTGGAGGGAACCAACAGCCCATTTTTGTTTACGGTGGTTCATGTTGGTTCCTGTCACACGTAATCTGGAGGGGCCTCCGCTCGAGCACCCTACAGGCTCTTGCCCCAGGATCCGAGCCCATCTGCAGACCCTGTGTGGGGTCTGATCACAAGAGCACAGAGGAGCACCTGGGCAGGAAGGGGAGGCCTGGACAGAGGGCCAGGGAGGGCAGGGAAAGGGATTCTCAAGGACAGCACAGCACCTGCCCTCGGGAGGCGGGGAGCAGGGTGAGAGAGGAACATAAGCAGGGCAAAGGCTCCCTGAGCATCTGGGCCAGCAGCGCAGGCCGGCACCCCATCAGCTTCAGCACCGCAGATAGCGGTGGCCTCGCGGCCCACAGCACAGCAGGGACAGAGGAGGGAACGGTAGGACCTCCATAGTCCCAGAGGTTCACAGACCAGGAAATGAGACAATGCAGGTGACAGACACCCGAAAGTCATCATGGTGTCCTTCCACCTTAGAAACAAAAACTCAGCCACCTTCCCAGGACTCCCTGATGGAAGGCCAGAAGGCACACAGGTTTCGGGGCTGTTGCTCTCGAGGAGCCGCTGGACGCCGCGTGCCACTCCTCGCAGGGAGCAGACCCGAGCGAAGGGCTGTGTGGAGCCCACGAAGCAGGGAGTTGACAGGAGAGACGAGGGTAGACAGCGGTCCCTGGTGATGTGCAGCAGGTGTACAAGGCAACCGAGAAGGGCGGGCACGGGAGGAGCGGCTGGGAGTCAGCTGTCTGCGGCTGCGTAAATGATCCCAGAACAAGGCTCTGTTATCTCACAGCTTACGAGGGATCGGAACCTGGGAGCAGACTGGCTAGCGGGTTCTGGTCCAAAATCTCTCAGGAGGGTGTGCTCAGGATGACAGCCGGACTGTGGACGCGGAAAGCCTGACCAGGGCTGGAGGGTGCACTTAGAAGCGGCAGGTGGGCTCACTTCCTAGCTACGTGGCCTACATAGAGCGGCTTCTGACATGACAGCTGCCCCCCTCCACGTGAATGATGAGAGAGAGACCCATCAAGACTGAAGTCCCAACGATCAACACGGCCAGAGCACCACACAAGCCGCAGGACGCGTGGATCGCCAGGAGACGTCGTGGAGGCTGGTGACCACAGGCTCCAAGAAAAAACAAATTCAGAGATGGCCTGATGTTTTTCACGTACCAAAAAAGACATTTTTATTTTTGTTGCAGGGTTTGGGGGTGAATAAGTAATAGGTACACAAACCAAACCCAAAACATGAGGCAGTTATTAAGTCCAGGAAAAACAAGAGGTTCTATAAGAAGGGAGATGGGCTACTCAGCTGTGAGTAGTAGGAGCAGAGAAATAATGCACACATTGAATTAGGATTCAGCCAAACTGAGAAGATGGGTGGAAGGAAAGTGTGTGTGTATGAACAAATTCCCAGGAATCCCAGGGAAGGGTTAGGGAGCTGCCTGGATCTCATGGGCAGTCCCTCCCCTACGTCCTGGAGTCTGGCCTAGGTCTTCCTCCCCTGCCCCGCCGTGGCCCTTTGCTGGCTTCCCCCATGTTCCCTCCCTCTGCGTTGCTCTAGGTCTGCTTGTCTATCTCGGACAGTGAGCCCATCTTTACTGTCCCCTTCCCCATGCTTCTGCCTGTTGGGTGGGGAAGAATCAGACAGAGGTGGGCCGAGCCCTGTTCCCAAGCAACAGCTGTCGCTGCCCCCAGTGCCGCCTATGGCGGCAGGAAGGTGCCAGAAGCTTCTCCTGCTTCCTGGGGAGGTGAACTGGGGACAGCGGGCGGTGCTCCATCATTCCCACGACACCTGCCTAGTTACCCAGCATGCTGTTCATCTGGATGTCAGAGCTGCCGCATGCCTGTGCCTTTAATTAATAATGTGGTAAAACTCCACGCAGGGCCCAGCCAGGGCAGTGCAGCAGGGACTGCTGGGGCTGGGACAAACCTGGAGGGGGGGGGCAGGTCCCTGAGGAACTCCCCCTCCCCCAGCGGGTGCAGAGGCCTTGGGCTGGAATTCAGGACTCTGGCTCCTTGTTCCCAGCTGTTCTCACTAGGCCCTGAAGGCCTAGGTCAAGCCCCTTCAGGACCCATCCAGGAAGAGGCAGGAAAACAGACCCTCAGGGGTGCGTGTACACCAGTGACTGGAGCCCAGGTGGCCTTCAGGCCCTGTAAAGTTGGGACCTCAGGGGCCTAGGTGGAAGAGTGAGGGATGGTCGAAGGTGCTGAGGAGACTGGCTATAAACCAGACTCAAATGGGAAAATGCCTGTAGCCAGAGAATAGGGGTGGGGGGGAGGGGGGTCCTTGGGACAGTTAGGACCATGGCCAGGCCTCCCCCCTGAGGCCTGGATTTGGCCTGATCAAGAAGGGCCACTCCCAGCCCTGGGTGTCCCCCATTCCTGAATGGGCCAAGAGAGAGGATGGTGCACAGGCTGGGGTCCCCGAGATGGGGAACCCAAGAGACCCATGGGGCCCATGTGTGACCTGCAATGGCCAGGCCAAACCACCTCATGGGAGCCTCTCACTCCCAGCCCTTGGGCAGGGTGGGGACCTAGGGAAAGGGCGCAGAGGCTGCTGGGTTAACAGGAAGATCTATTTGGATCCAACTTGAATTATTGAGTGTCTCAAGACTTATTCTTGGCTCTGGGGCAGGCTGTGGTCTGTGAAGATGGACATCATCTCGGTCCTATTTTTAAGGTTCTGTGGGAAGGAGCTGAGACACCACCAACTCAGGGCCCCCACATGCCCTTCTACCCTGGGGCGACAGAGCTGAGCTCCTGGGGTGGGGGTGGAGTGGGCAAGCCATGACCCCCTGAAGCTCCCTCCCCATACCCATGCCTGATGCTTTCTAGGTCTCCTGCGAATGACCCTGGCTAGCAGGTCCCCACCTCAGCCCCTCCACCTGCCTCCGTGGACAGCTCTCAGCCACTGTCCCCCTCCCCGAGCTCCCACCCTGGCCCACGTCTGACCCCTGCACCCCATTCCCCTAAGCCCAGCCCCCTCTGAAAAGCCCTGGCTGTATCCACGCCCACATCCCTGGGGTGGGCGGGTTCTCAACAAACTGCCAAAACCCACTATCTCTTTGCTGCTTCTCTGACTTGCGCTCCGTGGCTTGGTTGGCCACTGAAAGGGCTGAGGAGCCCATGGCACCCTACACTGCTGCGGGTTCTCTTCCTGGAGGCCAGCATTACCCTGATACCAAACCAGACAAAGCCATCACGAGAAAACTACAGACCAATAACCCTGAGGAGTATCGATCTAGAAGTCCTCAACAAAATACCAGCACATCAAATCCAGCAGCATAATACAAGGATTATATATCATGACCAAGACCAAGTGCAACTCATCCCAGAAATGCAGAGTGGCTCAGAATCAACCCACGTGACACAGCAATTACAGAGTGAAGGGGAACGATCCTTTCGATAGACACAGAGAGAGCTGGACAAACCCAAGCCCCGTTTGTGATAAAGACACAGAGAGACTGGGAACAGAAGCGAGCTTCCTCAGCCTGAAAAGGGCGTCCGTGAAGAGCCTGCAGCCCACACTGTCCTCACTGGGGACTGAGAGCGCTCTTCTTCAAATCAGGAGCAAGACAAGGACGTCTGTGCTCGCCACTGGTTGTCAACGTCCTACCGGAAGTCCTAGCCAGACAATCAGGCAAGGGAGGGACAGAAAGGCGCTCAGACTGGAAAGGAAGAGGGAAAAGTACAACTATGTCTATTTGCACCGGACACAACCTTACACGCACAACGCCCCGAGGAAGGTGTGCACACATGCCCACACACGCACACACGCTCTCACAGCTAGCAACGGACACCCAAAAATGAAGTTAATAAAACAATGCCATTTATAATAGCATCAAAAAGAACGGATACTTAGGAATAAATTTAACCAAAGGAAGGGTAAGATGTGTACACTGAAGGGGAGCCTGGGTGGCTCAGTTGGTTAAGCGTCTGACTCTTGATTTTGGCTCAGGTCCCGATCTCAGGGTCGTGAGGTCAAGCCCCGCATCAGGTTCCGTGCTGGCTGTGGAGCCTGCTTAAGATCCTCTCTCCCTCTGCCCCTCACACCCCTCTCTCTCCCTCTCAAAAAAAGACTTGTACACTGAAAACCACACAATGATATAGACAGAAGTTCACGAAAAAGGAAAGGAAGAGGCGCCCGAGCACAAGCGCGGGCAAGACCGAGCACCACTAGGGGGCAGTGCTCCCCGAGTCAGTCAGCACGGTGCGCATCGAAGTCCAACTGCCTTTTTGCAGAAATGGACAAACTGGTCCTAAAACTCATACGGAATTGCCAGGGACCCAGAAGAGCCACACATAAACAGTAACTCAAAGCGGGTCAGAGATGTAACTGTAGGAGCTAACACCGTAACTCTCTTGGAGGAAGTCTCCATGACCCTGGATCAGGCCATGGTTTCTTCAATACGACACCAGACGCACAAGCGACAGATGAGCAACAGACACGTTGGACTTCGTCAAACTCAACAGCTTTCACGCACAAAGAACACTATCCAGGGAGAAGACAGCCCACAGAGCAGCGGGAGCCCATGTGGGAGTTACGTAACCGAGGGGTCTGGAATGCAGAGCACAGAGAGAACTCTCACAGCTCAACAACATGACAACCCCATTGCAAAAAGGGCAAAGGATTTCTACAGACAAATGGCCAAGGATCACATGGAAAGGTGCTCAGCGTCCTCCGTCATTAGGGAATGCACATCACACCCCCAGGGTGGCCAGAATCGGAGCAGCAGGGGAGACACGGGAGCCCCGCCTTGCTGGGGAGCATGTGGAAAACAGCAGCAAAACAGCGTGGCTCTTCCCCAGAAGGTAAACACACAGCCAGCCGCCGCAGGACCCAGGGACGGCCCTCCTCGGTATACACGTGGGAGGACGGGAGACACCTGTCCGCCCGTGTGCTTGGCCGTGTACTAATAGCCACAAAGAGGAACAGGCCAAATCCCCCACGGTGGGCGGGCGTCCGCGACACGTGCTCTGGCCGGACAACGGAGTCGCACTGGGCCGGTCACAGCGGCACGGCTCGGCGCAGCACGGCGGAGGGACGGTGAAAACCCTGTGCTCAGAACACGGGGCTGGAGATGTGAAAGCAGCTAGGCACAAAGGCCACAGCGCGACTGTGCGGACTCTGGTGCCCAGAGCTGCCAGGGCAGGGGGGTGACTGCTCACAGGGAGCGGGGTTCCCTCCGGGGTGAGGAAGCCGCTCGAGAACTAGACAGTAGTGCCGATGGCACAAGATCCTGACTATACTAAAAACCACTGAATTGTACACAAAAAAACCCGCTTAAAATGGCAGCTTTGTGATGTGACTTTAATTTCAAAACAAAAACTACCTGGGTAAGTTGTCTGCAAACTTCTCTCCAGGCTCTGGCCTGCTCTTCACTGAGAAGGGGGAGGAGGTAAGGGGGATGGGGACCCCACTGTGGCAGGTTGTGCCCATCCGGGCCCTCCAGTCACCGAACAGCCAGCGGCTTTCAGTAGAGCCCCCCTCCCACCCCAGTAGGAAGCCAGGGCCATCTGCCTGCACCCCTTAGAGAGGTGGGGCCCCGAGGGTTGCTGCTGTGACCTGGTGCCAAGCCCCCAGCACCCCAGGGCAGCTCTCCTGTCCGCACGGGTGGGGGAGGCATAAGGCACGGTCTGGACCTGGGAGGCCTGGTCCTGCCTGTGCAGCTCTCACAGGACTTGCATTCTGGGGGCCTGGGGTGGCATGAGAGGCTGGGAGGAGATAGGGACTCCTTTTCCTTCCTGTTTTTTCCTTCTCACAGGAGTTGTTAGCACAACCTTGCAGCAGACAGCCATCTACCCTGGCCTCCATGGGCCCCACCTTAAACGCTGTCTCTTTCTTTGTGCAGGACTGACGGGGCGGGCTCTGTGTCACACCCACTCCACACGGTGCACCGGGGTCTGGGGCAGCACGCAGCTTAGCCTAAGGCCAGTTGGTAAGAGGCAGTCAGGCCAGCTCCGCCCGGCCTCGACCCTGCACTCCCGACACCCCCCACCCTGGTCCTGATGCACCCTGGGCAGGGAAAGGCCTGGACTTGGACAAGAGAGCAGTGGTGTGCAGTGCAAGGCAGGGTGAGCTGAGAGCTCTGGGGGTGGTGGTGGGGTGAGACCTGCTTGGGCAGCAGACTGACGTGGAGTCTCCTGCAGCCTGGCCACCCTGGCACAGTGTCCCAAGTGTCTGCGTGCCCTTGGAACAGAGGGTGGTGGGATGAGGGAGCAGTTATCTGGGGCCCCCACCAAGGGCTACGGTTTCCCTCAGCCACAGACCACGGGGCAGGGGCGGAAACTGGGCACTGCTGGGGCCACATGGAGCCAGCAACCCTCCGCTCAGACCCCCCATGCCCTTCTCTGGGGCAAGGCCACCACTCCATTGCCATTGCCTGCCTCAGACCCTCCTTCTCCCAGAAAACAGGTCTCGTCCAGGCCTTGCTGGGTCTGCGGACGGAAGGCGAGGTGCCCCAGTCCCAGCTCCAGGGTACGTGGCAGCTGGTTCTTGCCCGCCCCCATCAGAGCCTCCAGGACCATGGCTGGGCTTCGCAGAGGTGTGACCCTGCCCTGGAGTAGCCCTGCCCAGGTCTGCTTATGCCCAGGGACCTCCGTGCCCCTCAAACCTCAGGCAGGACTGGCTGCCCCTCCCACCTGTGTTTGTTTATGGGGAACTGTGTCCACCGCGGAGTGAAAGACTACAGGTATTCTCCTACTTAACCTACCCAAGCTGGGGCGCTTATAACCCCAGGGAGAAAGCAGGCTCCAGGTGCGAGGTCATAGCCTCGGAGCTCCAGCAGGTGCTGTGTTGTGCTTTCCCAAGGGGCAGCCTTGTGTCTAGGTCTCAAAGCAGGGAGAACTGGGCCACCACGGGCAGAGGTGAGCTGAAAGTCACTTTCATGATGCTGGGGTGCAGGGTGTGAAGTCACAGGCACAGCACCAGGAGCCTGGGATCCCACGGAGGGCAGCCAAGGCTCCCTGTGCACCCCAGCTCTGGATAGTCCCACTCCCAGGACTGGGAGGAACGGAAGCTGGGTTGAGACATCCAAGGAGGCAGCAGGAGTGGACAGGAGGATGGAATCTGGCTTGTTCCTTCCCACATACAGCGGTCCCCTCGAAGGCACCTATGGAACATGCTGGAACCTGCACTCCTCACTAGGCCATGGAGGAGAGCCCCTAAGCATCTTGGTGGCAACCCACAGCCCCACCTGTCCTGGGGCGATCCTGCTTCCTACTGAGATGTCCCAAACAGGGGCCGCTGCCATCAAGTGGGGAAGCCCAACGCAGAGCCTCCCCCCAGCCACCTGGCCTTGTAAGGGGGCCTCAGGAGCACCGTCAGAGCAGGAGGGGAAGGGGGCCAGCAGCCTGTCTTGCTCACTGTCCCCCCTCGTTTCTCCCAGGGGTCTGGGCCCCTGAGAAGAGCTCGCTTCTCACAAATGGAAGATGGTGGGGCGGGGAGTGCTGAGACCCAGGGCCGTCCCAACTGTGCCAACCAGCTCTTTGAAAAATACTATGAATGGCAAGAAAGGCCTCTTAAAATCACATTCTCAGTAAATGCCAGAGTATGTAGGCAGCCTGGGGGCGAGCTGGCACGCAGGGGCCTGGGGGCTGCGGGCAAGGGGCATGGCCCCTGCAAGCTGGGACTTGCAGCCCTCACCAAGACAAGTGGCCAAGACAGGGACATGCCACGTCCCTGCAGTGGAGGCTGGGTCTGTGGTAAGGAGGCTGGCAGGGGAGGGCGCCCAGTGGGCAGCAGCGGGGGCAGGCTCACAGCACTCCAACCCAGAGGGGACGTGCCTCAACTGGCTTCCCAGACAGGGCTGCCCAGCCTCACAGCCTCTAGCCAGGGCAGCAGGGCCTGACACCCCTCCCCTCAGATACCAGTGCTGGTCCTCTGGAGGCCAGAGCGTCCCATGGGTCTCCCGATCCCTGAGTGTGCTGGCAGACGGGCAGGGCAGCCAGGGACCAGGCCTGGCCATCCCAGCTTGCACCCTCCAGGATCAGGGCAGAGGCCACTCAGTATGGCTGAATGGCCTGGGGTGGAGATGAGGGGCACCGCTGGTTTAAAAACAAACACAAAAGCAAGAAAAGCAGCTGTGTGTGTGCTGAAGGGACAGACAGACGAGCAGCAGGGGATGGACACGTAGTCTGGCAGTCTTAAGCCCACCCGGGCACTTTTAGAAAAACAAAACAAAACAAAACCACACACCAAAAGATCCCCATGAACCCTGAATGCCCTTTCATGTTCCAAGGAAAGCAACATCAGGCTCCTTGTGGGTCTGGCGCTCTGTGGTATGAGATCTGTCCCCTGCGGAGCTCTTGACAGCCTCGTGACCGAGACCTCGGAGCAGGAGGGGCAGCCACCCGGGCCCACCCCAGCGAGGCCAAGCCTGCTGCCATCCCCATGGATGGTGCGGCCCGCGTGTGCTGGGGCCTGGGTGCTCTACCTGCGGCTGGGGGAGGGGCCACACCCCCAGTCACTACTTCAGGCAGGCGCGGGAAGGCAGGCAGCCCGAGCGCTCCACTGTGTCCAGCTCAGCTCCCCCACTGCCGCTGCTGGCCTTTCTGGTGTGTCTTGGGGCCTCAGCTATGGGCCTCAGGGGGCCTGCCCTCACCCCCGGGCTCTTCCGAACCTTCCTTGGGGCACACCTTTGGCCTCTGTACCTTCTGGCTCCTGGTAATGACATCAAGAAGGGGCAGCATCAAACGCAGAGCCGGCCCGGAGTACCCCTTGCTCCCCAGCTGGTGACTGGAAGCTGTTGCTGATTCGAGAAGGGGCAGACCCTGCCAGTCAAGGGCCTCGGGCACTCCAGCTGGCCAGCCCCGACCCCTGGGAGAGCTCGGGGGGGGGCTCCCCATTCTCAAAACAGCTTAGTTGGGCCTAGGACAGCCTTGGACTTAAGAGGAAAAAGGAGCTCGAGGAAAAGCTGACGGTAACCCCTCTGGGGCTCGTCAATGCCACGTCTGTTCCACGTGTGGACAATGGGCCACGGAGTCTGTCCTGTGGCAAGGTGCTGTCACAGTTAAATAACCAGCCACAGCTGGCTGTGACCATCTGTGCCAGGCTCTCCCACCAGAACCTACCAGGACAAGAATGACTGTGTCTGGCATGCAGATAAGGAAACTGAGGCCTGGAGAGTGTCACGGCCGTAGCAGCCTGTGCAGGCCCAGGACGAGGACCAGGTCCATCTGACCCCCACGCCCTTCCTGTGGAGCCCACGCCCCAGCACTGCACAGGTAGTGGACAAGGCAGGTGGGGGCAGCCCTGGTGGGCTTCAGGAATTCCCACCGCACTGGAGTCAGCCCACATCCTGCTGCCTCAGCTCTGCCATCTCTCCAGGGACTCCACGTCCTCCGCCCAACCCCGCAGGGAGGCCGCACCACCACGATCGGCCCCACACTGTCGCCACCGCCAGCGAGTGCCCCCAGCACTCACCTCTCCTGCCCTGGTGCGGGGGGCCCGGGGACTCCCAGGGTCCTGCGGATGTAGTCTCGAGAGCGGATGTCAGCCTGAGGAGAGGGTGGCTCACGTGACGGGGGTGGCCTCTAGACAAGCCCACACCCCCACAACAGCCTGGTGCAACGCTCTGGCTTCCCGGAGAAAGCCGCAGAGCTAACACCAGGCTGTCACAAGCTCAGCCTTTGGGACAAGGAGCCACAGCCCCATGGGTGACACCATGGCAGTCCCTGAAGGGCCCGAGGCGACAGGCTGAGCGGGAGGCCCTGGGTTGTTCCCGGGGGTCCAGGGGAGCCACCTGGCCCTCGCCGGCTTTGTGGCCTGTGCTTCCGTAGCTTTAGTGCTTCTGTTTCAGCCCTGTTCTCAGACGGTCCTCCCCAGCCCGGCTGCTGGCCTGTCTCCCCGGCTCGTATTGGCTACGACCCCCCCCCCCCCCCCAGGGAAGTGTTGCCAGAAGGTTCTGCCAAGTCACTGGAATGGAGGATCCGGGCAGACCTGAGGGATTGGGGGGGGCGCTCTGGCCAGAGTGGGACCCCTGGAGGCGCCCCCTAGAGGCCCAGCTCTTCACAGCCCTGAGCCGCGGGGCACCAGGGGCGGGAAGCCACAGCCACAGCCACAGCCACACGTGGGCTGCTGCTGCCACCTGCAGGCCACCCTGTGCACCCACAGCCAGGGAAGGTCCCAGGTCCCGAGGAGGTGGTGGTGGCCGCCAGCACGGCGGGGGGGGGGGGGGGGGGGGGCAAGGCTCCCTGAGCCAGGGAGGCACAGCCAAGGGGTCACCAGCATGCTTGGCTGTGTGGACCGGCTCTCAGCAGTATGGCTGGGGCCCCTGGGCCCAGTCCCCTCAAGCTGACCCAGTACAGGTCATGGGGAGACGGGGGAAGCAACAGGTTCCAGGGAGGTTTCCAGGCACTTTGTCCTCCTGTCCTACAGCAGCACTGAGCCAGGAACCTGGGCTCCAGGGCTGGACAGTACAAGCCAGCACCTCTTGTCCAGACGGGCTCCCCCAGCTCCTGTGAGCTGCCAACAGAGCCGCTGCTTGTGACTCACACCCACGTCCCTGCGGGGAAGCCTCGCTCAAGGGCTTGTGCCACCGCGGCCCTGGCTCTGGCCACACCTTCCTCTGCTGGCATCAGATTCATTCCCACCCCAGGGCCTTTACAAATGTGGGTCCTTGAGCCTGGACTGCTTTCCCCCTCCTCTGGCTGGTCTCTTCCTGAGGATGGCTTCTTACAGGTGCTCATTCCGCAGGCTTCCCCAGGACACACACCTACCCATGACAGGTGATGCCCCGTCACCACCGAGCCCTCCAGTGCAGGCCCACAGGCAGCCTGCGCTCAGTTCTATCTCCTACAGGCCGAGTTTTTTCTCAGCCAAGCCAACCTGTTCCCCAAAGTTCTGCTCCTCCCACCCCCACTGTAGCCGATTTAGGTGCTGGGGGCCTGGCCCGGCCACATCCTGCAGTCTCCTAACTGATGACTGGTCCAGCACAAGCCTTCCTCAGCACGGCCTACAGCCCTGCAGGGGCCTCCCCAGCAGAGGATGGGGGCTCCCTCCCAGGCCAGCTGGGCAGGTCAGGCACTGAGGGGCTGGGGGGGGGGTGGCAGGCCACTCTGCCACCCGAGCTGACATCAGCTGATGCTCCCAGTGACCCCAGTATGGGGTGTAGGAGGCTGAAGCTGCCTGCGGGAGCACAGCGGACCCCAGGGCCCAGGCAGGGCAGGGCCCAAGGCTGAGCTCCGGCCGCCCTCCTCCCCCCAGGGCCCTTCCACAGGTGCCCGTGCTGAGGGGAAAGCAGAGGCGCATGCGCTCGCCCACCTGGCGCACGGGCTCCGGAACCCGGAACCTGCAGCAGCCTTGGGTCAGGCGCACGGCAGCCTCCAGGCTTATCTTGTGGCCCACGGAGACATAGAGGGGCTTGCTGCTGTGGTCGTGGCTCTTCAGGGCCTAGGACAAGGAAGGCAAAGTCAGAGCACAGCAGAGACGAGCCCCGGGGGCTTCAGGACCGACAACAGGTCGGGGGCAGGCTGCGGCGAGTGCAGCCCAGAGGTCCCCTCAGCACAGCCTGGGCCAGAGGGGCAGGGTCTGGTGCGCTTGAACAACTGCACGTGTGTTTGTGGGCACCACCTCTGGGAGTGCAGGCCCCTGGCCACTCACCATGCCCAGGACAGTCCCAGAGCCTCCTATCAGAGGAAATGAGTCTCCTCCAGCCCGCAGAAGTCGTATCTGGAAAGCAGGAAGAAAAAACATGGAAAAAGTCTTTTCTTGTGGAGGGCAGAGGGCAGGCCTGTTTGTTTTTGGAGTCCAAGCAGCCGCTAGGCAAGGAGAGGGCAGGGCCCACATCTGCACATGGTCTGCAGTCCTCGCGAAGCCACACAGCCTCATGGCCCCGTGCACAGCCATCCCACGAGTGGGCTCAGTGTCCAGGAGACCGTCACCAGCACCGTCCGACCCTGACGAAGCCTTTGGAACTCAGTTCTCTCTTCCTTGTTCTACGGAAGAGGAATCTGGGGCCTGGAGAAGGGGCAGCAGCCCACCCAGGCCCCAGTGCTGATGGGAGGAGGTGCTAGGCTGGAACGAAGGCCTGGCGCCCACCCAGCCTGGCTGGTGGACACACGGATGCTTCCCACGGGCCCGAACCACTCCCTCCACTCTCTCTCCTGTGAGGAATTTAAGAATGTTTGGTTCAACCCAACAAAGTCTTCTAAGGGGTGGGGATTGGTCCATTGAGTGACTCGGGAGCCACCCAAGTTTGGTCTGGGGTCCCTGTCCACTCCACGAACAACTGTTCTGTGCAGACACAGGTCTGCCCGGAGGAACGAGACAGAAGTGATCACTGTCCTCGGAGTCTGCCATCTGGCGGTAGAGCTCGACGTGTCACCAGGTCCCTCTGGAGTGGGGTGTCACGTTCCCAATGCCAGCTTTGAGGGGGCCAAAGGAGGGAAATACTGGGAGAAGCTGGGGTGAGGGAGCTCTGGGCAGACTGGGCAGGACCAGCGTGCGGGGCCTGGACTGGGGGTGGGGGAAAGCACAGAGGGCCCTACGGGCTCACAAATGTTCTGTCCCCAGTAACTGGAGGCCCTTGCCCTACATGGGGTGCCACAGCAGCACAGAGGTAGGGGGGTGGGAGAGGCAAGCATGTGCCCAGGAGGCTGGGAGTGCTCAGACGGCACTCCTCCAGACTGGCTGGCTGCCGCCGTGACCCACGACCAACGGGGGACACAGGGCACCCATAGAGAAAGGCGGGGTTTTCTCACTCTGGGCCAGGGAGCCAAGATGAGGAGAGTGTGAACTGGCCAGGGCTGGACCAGAGGTGCCTACGGGACAGGTCCATGCAGTTGTCTGAGCCTGCATGCCCCCACAGGCCCTCTCCTTGTGCCGGGTGTTGCCCCTGCATGCCCCCTCACCTTCTCCTTGTGCCGGGCGTTGTTCTCTAGCCCGTCCACCTGCAGGAGCTTTTTGGCCACCCCAATGCAGGGCAAGTCTGTGAGGACGCCGAGGTGGCAGGCCACTCCGAAGCCTACAGGGGCAGAGAGTGAGGCTGGGCTGGTGAGGCAGTGAGCCAAACAGTCAAGAGACAGTGTGGAGACAGAGACAAACCAGAACCTGCCCGAGTCTCCCCAGGTAAACAGAGGCCTGTCGATGGACTGAGGACTGGGGAGAGAGGACTGGGAGAGCCAGCCTGAGCTGGGATGTGGCCCTCTGCCCCAATTTCACGATTGTCAGGCTGGGGTGGAAGATGCCTCCTTTCCCCCGGCAAGGTCAGGAGCCTGATTAGCTCACGATACTTCACACTGGTTCTCCTCCCACTTTCTGGCACTTTCCATCCTCTTCTCTCCTTTGCAGCTGCCGTCAGGCCTCTGTGTCACCCTCCCAACACATCTTTGGGGCTCCTGTCAGGCAGTACGTATGCAATGACTGGCTACCCGGTCCCACGCTGGAACCCACAGGTCCCAGGGCCAGCCTTCCCAGGTCCCTCAGCTGCCCCACCCCCAGGCTTGTGTCTGAGGGCGAAACCTCCCCTCTCCCTCAGTTAATCTCTCTGGGGTCAGCGTCCCAGTGCCCAGGTAGGTGCAAGTTTCCCAGTGTCAGTGGGGAATGGGCACTCCTGTCTGGTTTCAGTCGAGGGCCTGTCACTACTTGAGGTGGGATGAGGTGGGACAGGCTAGCTGAGCAGCAGTCAGGACCAAACTGGCCGAGGGGGCCTGAGATGGGCCAGCACAGAGTGCTAGGGGAGGCCTCAGGGGTGGGCAGGAAAGAAGCGGGGGTGACAAGAACAGGATTCTTTACTGGGTGAGGTCCTGACAATGAAATCAAGCCCAAGAAAGAGTGCCAGTGCCAGGCTGGCAGCAGGGGGTCCGGGGCAGTGCAGCCACTCCGTAAGGAGACAGGTCAGAACCACCCCTCCTAGGCCCTGTCTTTTGGGAGCAGGATTACCTCGGTGGTGGAGAACCCCATTTCCATCCACAAGGAGGACCTGGAAGAGCCACAGGTGAGTCAGTTAGCTGAACTGCCCCTTGCCCATCAGGCCAGGGCATCCTGGAGCAAGGGGGTTGGAGCTGCCACTTTATGGGGGGGGGCAGTTTTTTAGAAAATCTGATCCCTCTCCTCAAGGTACAAGTGCATCCTTTCCAGGGAGTTCAGAGGTCTCCCCGTGTGGTGGGTGATAAGGCTGGCAGAGGCCTTCCCTTCTGGGTGGAAACTGAGGGCCCTTCTCCCTGGAGTCGAGGCACCTGCCTGGGGCACGAGGCGGGGCTCCTTCTCCCGCAGCCGCCGCACCGCATCCACCAGGAAGGGCACCTCTCGGAAGGCCAGGAAGCCCGACACGTAGGGAGCCGTCAGGCTAACCATGCAGCAGTCCTCATACACCACCTGTCACCGGGCACCCAGGTCACAGGCAGGCGTGGCCCTCCGCCCTTCGGGCCTCGCGGTGCTGCCAGCTCCCTCCCCATCTCCCCCCCACCTCACCAGCCTTGCCTATCTGGGGGGAGAGTGCACGGTGACAAGGTGATCGCCCTGCAAACGGGCAGCAGGGAGTAAAGGTGCTCACACGCCTCCCGCACCAGGCCCTCCTGCTCGGGCCCCTCTGTCCACCCCACACCCGGCTGTCAGGAGGCTCAGAGAAGACAAAGCACAGAGCATGTGTGTGAAGTGCCACCAGAGTAAGGACGTCACTGTTCCCCATTGGAAGGAAAGGCCAGGTCCTCACAGGGGTTACAACCGCAAGAAAGGCAAACCTGGCTCTATGAAAAAGAGATTTCAAAGAATCCAGAAAAGGACAGGCAGGTTCTGAGAGCTAGACAATCTGAAAGAGAAAACAGGTCCCAAGCGACAGGAGAGTCTAGAGACTGTGAGGCCGCCAGAGCAAAGAGCCCCGGGGCCTTCCAAACCACACCTTCCACCCCCACCCCTGAAGCTGGGCTTGAAGTGCCTGCGCCCCAGAGAAGGGGCCGTTCTCCCTGAGCACAGGGCAGGTGCTTGTGCCTCCAGCATCCTGATCACTGACTCACAGGAAGCTTACCCAACTGCCAAAGACCCAAAGTAGGTAGGGTCTCATCTGAAGACAGAACAGAGAAACAGATTCATGGTGAGCCCAGAGGCTGGAGCACGGAGCCGCACGAAGCTCAGATGTGACCTGAGCTCTCACAGGATCATGGCTGCTTGTCTGAATCTGTCCGCACAAGCTCCAGAAACTAGAGATCCAGATAAAGCTCTGCAGACACCATGTCCACGGCATGACCCGGGAATGAGCCTATGATGACCGTTCGTGTGCACCTACGCGGGGAAGTGAACAGCCTGGGACAGCGGAGGCAGCTCCAGATCTGGGCTGGGCACGGAGAGCTGGGGACTGGGGGCACAGGGCTGGCGCTGGGGGACAGATGGGATGACACCCGTGGGCAGTCCCGGCCAGTGGGGACCCGGGGGAAGAGGCGTGGGAGGATGCGAGGCCAGCAGTGGCCTTGCAGGAAGACGCGGCCTCTGGGGAGAAACAGGGGGCCCCTGCAGGGTTGTGGTGAAGAAAACGAGGCCAGAAGCGTGAGGTTCTTCAGAAACAAGAGCGTCAAGAGCCGGGAGGCACGCTTGGCCATCGCTGACTCAGAAAAGGGCACCACTTACCGGAGCGCCTGCACCTCACCCATCCCTCATGCTCTGAGAAAGCCGACCAGCCACCCAGAGCCCCGGCCCTCCAGACGCCTGTCTGAACACGACTGTCACGCACACTGAAGGCTGCGCAAACTCAGACGGCAGTGACCCAAACTCACGAGTCGTTAAATAAACGCTGCCGACCAGTCGTGTGGCGGAGGGAAGTGAACTGTCCCTACGCGCAGACGGAGAGCACAAGGCAAAAACGGAAAACTCAGGACGGACATAAACACGAACACTGGACAGCCAGAAAAGCCAGGGTGTGTGACCGAAAAACAGGGCGATGGGGTCAAGTGCCTCAACAGAGCACTTAAAGCCTCAATCCACAAAACGTTCCAGAAAGAAAGGAAATCCGACCCCACACATTCAAAAAGCCAGCTGTCAACTTGGAGAAACAGACCTGGAACAGTCAGCTCCAGAAGCATCCGAGTGAAAGAATAGGAGTAAAGGAAACAGGCACCATAACGGGCACCCCCGCCCCGAGTCCATGTGACCCAAGGGCAGCAGTGGGCATGCACCGCACCTCCAACCCTCACAGATCAGAAAGCAAAACCAGCTCAAGAGGCAACTGGGGAAAGCACACGGACAGGGGTCCAGGCGGTGTTCGGGGCTGTGAAGACTGCTGTCACGTAGGTCCCACTTGGGACAGGCCAGCTGAGGGGCTCCCAGGTGAGCTGCCACCACCTCTGGGAGACACGTGCGGATCCCTCAGCACACGCACGCACGCACAGAAAACGCGACATCAGTCAGCAACCGCTGGATCTGAGTAGAGTACACGGGTGTTCAATGTGTCATTCTTCTAATGTTTCAATGTTTACACATTTCCAAGTTAAAAATCTGGAAAAAGAAAAAAACTCAACTGTGCAACAGCCGTGTTAACGTGATCCGGACGGCCAGCAATCTGTGAAGATCTGCAGGTTTCAACCTAAGGGGGTGACGTGGCCCCTACACATTCAGTCTCTTCGGTGCATTCAGATCCACAGAACTCAGGTGGAACTCAGTTCAATTCTGGCGCCTGATGTAGAGACGGACACTGCTAACTGCGGGCAGACCAGACAGCCAAGAGCAAGGGAAGAAGCTGGAAGTCCCATCAGTGAGCCTCTGAGGACAGAGCGAAGCAGACAGAGGGAGAGCACAGAGCGGTCTTCAGACAGTGGGAGGGTGGATATGGAGGAAGGCGGGAAAGGTCTGTTCCGCGCTTTGCTGCCTGAGGCACAGTCAATGGGCAGAAGTCACAGACACTTCAGCTCTCTGTGGAAAAGAACATACTAACCAGGCGTCCAGCCACGGAATGGGCTCTGTTGCGAGCATCAGGGATGCCGAGGAAAGGATTCCTGGCTGCGCGGAAGGCAGACCAGTGCTTCCCACCCTGGCTCTGCTTCGAAATCACAGGGATGCTTGTTTAAAGAAGCAGATTTCCAAGTCGTACACTGGGAGATTCTTTTTTCTTTCCAGAAATGAGTTGGGGCTCTGGGATTTATATATTTTTTTAAGACTTTACTGAGATAGAATTTACTATCAAGTTCACTTGAAGTCCATACTTCAATGTTTTTTATATACAGAGTACAACCATCTGATCCTAGAACATTTTCATGACCCCCTCAAAATAAATCTTGCCTACATTAGCAGTCACCCCATCGATCCCTCTCCCTAGCCCTCGGCAACCAGGCATTTACTTTCTGTCTCTGGATCTGCCTGTGGGATTTATACACACCTCCAGGAGCCTGACTGGGCAGACCTGTGATCAGGCATTTGGGAGCCTCTGCACCAGACTCTGCCCAAGCCCCTTTCCTAGTCTAAGCTCTTGCAGCACGGGAAGGTGAACGCTGAGTCCATCCAAGCAGCAGGCTCTCCGCTCTGTGCCGGGGTTACAAGAGGAACAGGCTCATCCCACCCTTGAGAAGTCCCGGTTAGTGCCGTAACTATTACAACAGAAAAAGCACTGCATGAGAAAGAGACCACGGACCGGGATGACAGGTGGTTAACCCCGCAGCAAGGGGAAAGAACAGAGATGGGACTATGTGAACTGGGTCTTGAAAAGTAAGAAACTAGCTAATGTTTATTTTTTGAGGGTTTACCATGTGCCAACTAACTGCTTTCCATGCATGATCTCATTTATCCCTCACAACTGGGATGGCTATCAACAGTGTTACCATCCTCAAGTTAGAAAAGAGGAAGTGAACAGGCAAGGGGGGTGAAGTGGGAGTGGCAGAGGGGAGGTAAAGACCCAGGCAGTCTGGCTCCTGAAGCTGTGCCTTATCCCCGAGGCCATCCTACAAACTGCCCAGGGGACCTGTGAGGGCAGGGACGCTGCTTCCACGACCACCCTAGGTCCAGCTCTCAGCACGCAGCAGGTGCTCAGTACATTTTTGCTGAGTTTTGACTAAAAAGGTCTTCCAAGTAAAGCGCAAAGACACTAAAGGAGGAACATGCGGTCTTTGCGAGCAGGCAGACGAGGGAGGGAAAACCTCTGAGCTTCAAAGCAAAGGTTTCCTTGTCAAGCTCTTCTGTAGTCAGGGCTTCCTGAACCGTGGACCACAGATGAATCACTGGCATACTGTTGACTCGTTCGCGTATCTCTCTGAGTGTCTTCCATGGGGCAGGCATTGAGCCAGGCGCCCACGGCTACAGCTGGTGGGCATGACGATAGGGTTCCTATCTCTGTGGAGTTTACATTCTGGGAGGGTAGAGAGACCCACCAATTCCATTGCAGTGCCGTAAAGGGGAAAGAGAGGGTACTGAGTAACTCCTGGTCTTGCAGGGAGAGGGGGTTGCTTACTGGGGGACCTGCGGTGAGTAGAGGTTAGCCAGGAGAGGAAACACCAGTGCAAAGGTCAGGCAGGCAGAGAGAGAATGGCATATTTGAGAAATCTGAAGTACTCTGGAGTGGGGAACGGAGATTAGTGAGAGTCGAACTTATAGCTTGACATTCAGTAGGGTCAGATCCCGAAGGGTCTTTACACTTATTAGCCAGTAAACCCATTTTCCATGAGATCACAGACCGGGCACCAAAGTGTTCTAAGTAAACTAGGTGGTGGCGTGACCACATTCACTTTTCACGAAAATCTCTCTGCTGGCAGCACGGAGAAGGGGCTGCAGAGGGCAATCCTGAAGGCAGGAAACCCAGTGAAGCTTCTAGTTGTGACCTGCAGGAAGGGGGACAGGGGCCCAGCCAGGGAAGCAGCCGTGAGGATGCAGGCAGGGGGCTAGATTCCTGCATACTGAGGAAGCAGCAAAAATGGAGCTAGCGTGGGACAGAACAGAACTGAAGGTGTGAATGAATCTCTGGGGAGACAGGGATTTCCAGCTTGGACAATTCAGGGCATGTTGCTGCGGGTCACTGAAATGAGAAGCCCAAGTCGGTGATCAACTTGAAGACAAGACGGGAGTTAATTCACATTTTAAGTCACAGAACCTCTTTCAGTTTTTACTCCCCTCCTTCTCTCTTCAAAGGCTTCCCAACCTATTCAGGAAATCCTACAAAAGGAGAAGCAGGGTTCTACGCAGGCACAGGTCCCTGTCCCGGTGCCCCAGCCAGAGCGGGGCGCCCCCGCAGGGTTACCTCGAGCTCAGGGTAGCTGAGCACCACCAGCGAGGCACAAGCGCTGACACTGTCGCCCTTCACAAAGGACACGTCCACGCCCCCGACCCTCTGCAGCCCCAAGAAGGCGGCGTCCCGCTGCCACGCCTCCGTGTCCCGGTCTACGACGAGGGCCTTCAGCCGGGCTTGCTCCCTGAGGGCGACACACGTCCGGCGGACCTCCCGACCCCGCAAGTCCATGCCCGGGGGAGGGGGCTTGAGGGTCTTCGTTGGGGCACTCCCGGTCTCACCCCCTCCTCCCGGGGACACCTCCTTCGCGGTCTCGCCCCCCCCCCTTCCCAGGGAGCCCGGCCTCGGGGACACCCCTCTACGGTCTCACCCCCACTTCCCGAGGACACCCCCTTCGCGGTCTCGCCCCCCCTTCCCGGGGAGCCTGGCCTCGGGGACACCCCTCTGCGGTCTCGCCCCCACCTTCCCACCGCACCGAGACCCGGAGCCAGAAGCAAGTGCCGCCAACCCCGCAGACTACAACTCCCGAAGGTCCTTTCGTCTGCGAGCCGGAAGCGGGAGGGGCCCCCGTAGCCTCAAAGTCGCTCCAGCCCCCGAAATTTGGCAGTGAGCCAACCCCATTACCGTTTCCAGAGCGACAGAGTCTCCTCTAGCGGCCACTCCGCCGCCTCCCGGGCCATGGCGCGCCCCCAAGCGCCCCTTCCGGTAGCGACACTTCCCGCGGGCGTCACTTCCGGAGGCCCGCGCGCAGGCGCTCGGCAGTCTTTGTGGGCTTGGAATAGCTGTCTGGGGCTCGGGGTCCGACCGCTGTGCTTCCGGACGCCGCCGCCTAGTGGCGGGAGGCTTGCTGGGACCTACCCCCCCCCCCCGCCCCCGCCCACCTCCCGCCGTAACCCCCACCCCCCACCCCGCCTCCCCGGGTAGCGGAGCAGCGATGGAGGAGCCCGGCTACCACCCGCAGGCGGCCAGGAGCGTGTCAGCGCGTGCGCGGGAGTCTTCGTCGGGACGAAGGCTCGGACAGCGCGCAGAGCAGCCTCGTGCCTTTAGACGGCAGAGCGGCGAAGCCGAGGGATGGGCAGATCGGTGTGGGCTGCGGGCAAGGAAGGGCGACAGCAGGGTTTGCTGGTACAGCGCTGTCAGCCTGCTGCCTGGGGAGGACGCTGGCCCCCAGGCTCCCAGCGCAGGGTGGTGTGCAGTGCACAACGGGGTAGCGGGTCAGGACTGACCTTCCCTCCTGGCATTCTCTCTCTCTCCTTTGGCTTTGGACCCCATCACCGAACTCGTCCCCTCCCCCCCGCCCCCCCCCCCCCCGCACGACACTGTGATTTTAGGCCCAAGACCTCAGTGAAAGTCCTGAGAGCAGGTCGCATTCCTCACCGGGCCAGACTCATGGGTCGTGGCAGGCCCAAAGCCTCACCTGCCACAGTACACACAGACAACCCTTGGAACATTGACTCTTAGCTCTAAGCTCCTCCACTGAATGAATATTTACTCCGCGCTCCCTTGTGCCAGGCCTTGTGCTGGATGTTGGGGTTACAGCTTCCTCGGGGTGCAGCTGCATGGTGTGCCTGTTGCAGTGAAAATGAGGCGCCAGCCCCCTTTAGATTGAGTGGGCAAGGCCTCTCTGAGGGGATAGTTAAGAGGAGCCCGGGCAAAGGGCATAGCTCGTGTAAGGGTCCTGTGGTAGGCAAGACATTGGTGTATTTGAGGCATGGAAGGCAGCCAGTGAGGCTGACCTGTAGGCATCTGACCCATGTTGTATATCCTACCAGGGAGATTCGGAGAAGTGTGTGGATAAGAACTGTAGTCTGAATGTAGATCTCAAAAGGAAATACGGACGTTGGAGGTTCAGGAAAGGCTTTGAATAGCATTTGACAACTGACAGGGCCTTGAAGGATGGGCAAGTTTCAGCAGGGAGAAGGAATACCCACCACTTCTGAGCGCCCACTGCATGCCAGGCACGTGCCCTGTCGTTTACCTGCACTAGCTCCTTTCTCACCACAGCACAGAGAGGTATTTTAAACATTGAGAAGTCAAGGCTTAAAGAGGTCAAGGACTTGCTCAAGGCCATAGAACTGGCAAACAGGAGGGCCAAGATTTGCACCGGGGTCCGTCTGGGACGTGTTGTGGGTCGGCCTTGTCATGGTACACGGTGGTGAGGATGAGGGGGCCCTTGCACTGGGTGACAGGGGGCCATTCGTGGGCCTGTGGGGCTGGGGCCGAAGTTGCTCTAGCCGAGGCTCTGCTGTGCTTCGGGGTACAGGCTTTGGGGGTGGGGAATGCTGGGCCTGTGGCACACTCATCATCAGGGTGGGTGCAGAGGAATGGGGCAGGGTTGGGTGCAGGTCTGTGTAGGATGGACAAGGTCTTGGGGCAGCATGTGTGCGGTCCAGCTAGGGCCCGTCCCTCCACTTCTCTGGGCTCTTGCCGAGATGGCTCCCCCAAATCCTCCCACCTCCTCATAAGGAAGCAGGGTCCTGCTGTCCCCAGGGCCCTGATGAGGTGAGGTCAGCATTTGCCCTTTCCTGGTGCTGCTTTTCCAGTTGGAACTGGGATTCACGATGCTTGTGCATAAGCTAATTCGTGACCAAGAAGGGCTTGCAAAGTGTTGCCCGAACCCAGGAATCACCGACATAACTCATGGCGTCTCAGTTAACACATGATGAAATCCCGCAGCCTGGGACAAAAGGTACAGAATTTACACACACAGCAAGGTCCTAAAAGGGAGACAGTGATCAGTCATGAAGATTTTCAGGTGAGTCACCACCAGCCTAGCGATGATCTCTGCCTGGGCAGAAAGCAGGAGCTGCAACAAGGAAACGTGCAGGTGGGTGGATGCGATCAGAGGCGGGAACGAGGGGGAGGTGGTGGTCAGTGAGGAGACAAGAAGGCAGGGACGGGTCGGTGGGCTTGAAACAGAAACTGCGGGAAGAAGAGAGGTCTGACAGCAGGGGCAAGCCTTCCCCTGGAAGCCCACAGGTTCTCTCCTGGAGGAGCCTTTCCGTTTGGAAGAGAAAATGCAATTTTCCCCGAATGTATTTTATCACTCCAACGTCAGCGGGCCGCCGGGAGCTGCTGGTTTATCCCTTGCGTATCTTTATTCCTTTTACGGAGGAACTGTTGTTCCCATCCCACAGCCTGACCTGTGGACACAGCACTCACAGCTCGCTAGAGTGCAGCTGTTTTCCAGCGAGGCCATCGCAGGCACGGGTGTGGGGTCACCCCTCTGAGGCCGAGCCTGAGGCTTTTGCCCTGGAGTCTGGCGAGCAGGGGCCAACTACGGATCCCGAGCTCTGCCGTCATTCCGTCCTGACAAAAATTTACTTCCCACCTTCTACGCCAGAGCGAACATATTCTGTCCGGAACATTCCACTTTATGGATGTGTCTACATGTACGCTTCCACAAAAAACCAAAAACATTCCCCAAAGCTGAGTTGGTGTCTACTTGCCATAAATAGAAGCTCTGCCCTCAAAGAAAACGATTTTTTAGCAGCAAAACTCAAGTTTATTAAAACAAGTATGACAAGTATAATAAAATTTACATTTGCCTGTGCTAGGCCAGTGTATTTCTGTACAAAGAAGATAATGCTAGACAGGATGGTTAAGGCTTTGAAAGCATAGCATAGAAAACAAAATACCTTCGTTAAAAAAACCCTTCATAAAAATGTGGGGGAAAAAGTTCCCAGCCAAAAAAAAAGTTTCACAGCAGGAGACGGACCCCCGACTCCCCCCCCCCCCCCGCAAGGTGTGGCACAGTGAGGGCCCAGAGCAGCACCTGATGGCCATGCCGGCTCCATCCCGACTTGGAGGTATCAGAGCACTTCCAAGTGCAAGTCGAGGAATTGAACAAGCCCCTCTCCCCTTAAATGGGCAACCCAGGCACAAGATGGGGGGGTGCCTTTGCAGAGTCTGGAACAATGGAACAATCACAGGTTACTAAGTGCAAGTGGCTGTTGTATCAGATTAATCGCCAAGGGGTCTGGATTACCGGGCCCCCCTTCATCAGACACTGAAGAGAATGAGGGGCAGCTTCTGCCGGCAGCTCCCTCCACTGTGGCTGCAGTGTTGACAGCAGTCCTGGCAGCATTTTCTCTTCCAGTAGCTTTCACCCCACGGGCCTAATTTCAAGTTGACTTGAGTCGTTCACTGATTCGGAATGTATACTGAAGACGTCTGCCTCTGACTCGTGAACAGTAGGCATCTCCGTGCTAATGGGTGCTGAGCCACTTGGGGGCAGGAGTCAGTCCAGAGGCCACAAGTGTCTGAGGACATTGTGCGAAAGAGGCACAAGCCTCCCAGGAAGAAAAGAGGTACAAGATCAGCTGGTAGACTATTCTCTTTTCCCTCCTTCAGAAACTTGGCTGGTTCTGTGTTCTCTCTTGTTTTTACGGCGTGGCTGAGATCCAGAGGAAGAAACAGACCGTCACACGTCAGGGACTTCGAGATCACATCAAGACCACACGTTTATTTAGCAGGATGCTGGACCATCCATAAGTTCTCAGGAAAATGCCAGAACCATGCCTTTGATCCAAGGCTAATTGATAAGCTTTCATTCAGAATTTAAAACCCCTAGAGTCAGAAGCAAATGTGACCATCACGCCAGTCTCTTGATTGTGTAAACAAGGAAAGCTCCGACCCGGACACGCCGGGGGCCGTGTGAGGGCTGGGAGGTTTGGCCTCAAGGCACTCACAGAACATGCTGACTTGTATTTGGAAGGGGACAAAAAAGGGGCTTCATAGAAACCTACAAATGTGTGTATAACACGCAGGACTGAAGGGAAGCAACGAGCCGGAGTCTCCTCCCTGACTGCAGAATAGATGAGAAGGAAAACAAAAGCAAAATCAATAGCCCTGTTTCCCCCTCCCTCATTCTGTAGTTAGAGGGGCCAGGGTGGGTACGTGCCAGTCTCCAGCCAGCAAGCTGAAGGCACCCTCCGCCACTGTCACGGGAAGCTGACAAGCACGTGCTCAGTCCGCCCCCCTCCGGGGGAATGGAAAGGCGGTTGGTTCCAGTTTCACAACGTCTCCAGTTCTCCCCTCCCCCCGGACGGCACTCACAGTCCGTGAGAAAGATGTGGAACGTGCACATTTCCTGAAGCAGCGTGGCTCTTAGGCTGTCCGTGGCACAGCACGCGGGGGTCCTGCAGCCCCCCAGGAAGCCCCAGCCAGGGCAGAGCGGACTCTAGCCTGCTTGCCGACCCTGCTTCAGTTCAGCAGCCGCGCTCCACACGGGGACACAACTGCACAGCAGTATCTTCTCTGGGAACTGGTGCTCCAGTTCAGGAGGGATTTCACTGTCTTTGGTTTCCATGTAACTTACCAGAGTGTCTCTCAGGCTGAAAAACCAAGGAACAAGAGACAGGAGGTTAAGCGGTCTCCCATATAATGCAAGGACACCATCAGGGGTCATCACTGTCTCCAAGTGCTCACGGAGACCATCAGAGTCAAGTCAACCAACTCCTGAGTTCCTGAGCGGGGACTAGAAGCCGGGGTGAGGGGCTGCAGGACACACCTGCTGCTTACCACCTGCACTATACAAACAGCCCAGAGTGTAGCTGACCCTGGTAATGGCCGGGTCACGCTCCTGTAAGCACTCTGCTACTGTGATCTGCTCTATGAACACACAGCCTCGCCATTCAAAAAAACCTTGTATTCCATTTCAGGTTTTATGTTAACAAAGATGTTTCCTAGGAAAGGGATCTTTTTTCTCTGCACTGAAAGTCCAGGATAGTAAAGACTTGTTGAGTACGTTCAGAGAATATCAATGATGCAAGTATATGCCCGACAGTGTAATGGAAGAAAACTGCAAATATGAAGTGTGCCGGCGAGGAGACCTGGGATTGGATTATCTATTTAGAAAAACAAACCAGGGGCACGTGGGTGGCTCAGTTGGTGAAGCCTGGTCATGATCCCAGGGTCCTGGGATCGAGTCCCACATCAGGCTCCCTGCTCAGTGGGGAGCCTGATTCTCCCTCTCCCTCTGCCCCTCCCCCCGTTCGTGCTCATTCTCTCTGTCAAATAAATAAAATCTAAAAAAAAGAAAAGAAAAACAGGAATGGTAAATCCCTCACATCACACATAAAAAATAAACTGGTCAACATAGCAGATGTCCAACACGAAACTACGAAAGCACAGGAAGAAAACATGGCAGAATACTTCACAGCCTTCAGGTAACGGAGACCCTTATAGCTATATTTTCCTGGTCCTTATAGAAAAATTCCGTCAGATCTGGCTTTCTGAAATTAAACACTGGGGTAGAGCATTTGTAACATAACAAATAAAAGGATGATCTTAAATCTTTTAAGATTATGAAAAAAGATAACTGAAAAAAACCATAACAGATATCAACAGATAATTCAGGAGAAGATAGAAAACTGGCAGATATGCTAGGAGAATATGTGCAGCTTCAACAGCAGACAGGAAACTGAAAGTGAGGATGAGATCTCCGTTTTGGGCCATTACAGATTGGCAAAACGTAAAAGACAGATAATATCCAGTGTTGGGTATTCTCACATACTATACATGGGTGTGGTTTTCTCTTTCTTTTCTTTTCTTTTCTTTTCTTTTCTTTTCTTTTCTTTTCTTTTCTTCTCTTTTCTTCTCTTTCTTTCTTTCTTTTCTTTTCTTTTCTTTCAGATTTTTATTTATTTATTTGACAGAGAGCACAAGCAGGGGGAGCTGCAGGCAGAAGGAGAGGGAGAAGCAGGCTCCCCGCTGAGCAGGGAGCCCAATGCGGGACTCGATCCCGAGACCCTGGGATCGTGACCTGAGCCAAAGGCAGACACTTCACCGACTGAGCCACCCATGTGCCCCTAGTTCCTGTTTTTCTAAATAGATAATCCAATCCCAGGTCTCCTCACCAGCACACTTCATATTTGCAGTTTTCCTCCATTAAGCTGTCTGGCATATACTTGCATACACTGATATTCTTTGAACTACTAGGTATTTACCCCAAAGATACAAATGTAGTGATCTGAAGGGGCACCTGCACCCCAGTGTTCATAGCAGCGATGTCCGCAATAGCCAAACTATGGAAAGAGCCCAGATGTCCACCGACAGATGAATAAAGAAGATGTGGTATGTGTGTATACACACACACACACACACATACACACACACACAATGGAATAGTACTCGGCCATCAAAACACACGAAATCTTGCCATTTGCAACAACGTGGATGGAACTAGAGGGGATTATGCTAAGGGAAATAAGTCAATCAGAGAAAGACAACTATCATATGATCTCACATGTGGAATTTAAGAAACAAAACAGAGAGGCATAGGGAAAGAGAGGAAAAAATAAAACAAGACAAAATCAGAGAAGGAGACAAACCATAAGAGACTCTTCATCGTAGGAAACAAACTGAGGGTTGCTGGAGGGGAGGGGGATGGGGGATGGGGTAAATAGGTGACGGGCATTAAAGAGGGCCCGTGATGGAATGGGCGCTGGGTGTTACATAAGACTGATGAATCACTGACCTCTGCCTCTGAAACTAACAATACACTATATGTTAACTAATTGAATTTAAGTAAATTTTTAAAAAGTTATGGTATATATATACACACATAATGGAATCTTCGTCATCAAAAAGAACCTGGCCATTTACAACGATGTGGATGGAACTAGAGAGTATAATGCTGAGTGAGATAAATCAGTCAGAGAAAGACAAATACCATGTCATCTCACTCATGTGGAGTTTAAGAAACAAATCCCATAAACAAAGAAAAAAAGAGCAAACAAACAAACAAACAGACTCTTAACTATAGAGAACCAACCAGTGGTTACCGGAGGGGGGGTGGAGGGACAGGTAGCCAGGTGAAGGGGATTAAGAGCACACATGTCCCCCCGAGCACTGAGTGAGGTACAGAACTGCTGAATCACTACCTTGCACACCTAGAACTAATACGACACTACGTTAATTACACCTCAATAAAAAAAGAAAAACTTTAAAAATAAAATGCACATCTCGGACATAAGTACACTTGTTATAATGAGAATATATGACTTCTGTAATTATTCTTAAAAACCCGACACAGACCAAACCCACGGGCCAGCCCGCGGGGGGTCTGGAGGGGGTAAAACAGGAGGGCACAGGCTTCTGAGGTGAGATGGCATCTTCCATGCCTGTGGAAGACGGCGGGAGAGACTGCAGGACACCTCGTGTGCACCGGGCCCACCTGTGAACGAACCCCTGCGTACCTCCACTCGGGTCTGAAGTTGTCCTCCGCCCGGGGGCTCTTCAGTTTCAAGATGATCATTTCATGAAGCTCCAGGAGGAAGGAGTCGAGGTCCGTCTGATTCAGGAAAGTCCTGAGGCACTTCATGTCTTCTGGGCTGAGACCCACTTTGTACTTGGCACTGATATCCCTGAAGGGCTCCTAGAACAAACCAGAACAGAGGCAGCAGGAGGCTGGGAGGAGGTGGGGCGGCCCCAGTCCAGCAGGGGCGGGGCTGCACTCACCTTATGCAGGCGGAGCAGCTGTTCTGACCTGTGGGCCGACAGGAGCTGCCAGAGGGCGATCGTGTGCTTCAGCTGGCATCTGCTGAAGGCCTGAAAGGGCAACAGGCTCCTGAGCGGGCACAGGTGGGCGTGGTGGCGCTCCTGCTCCCGTGCTACTCTGATCCCCCATGCACGGACACGGACACCTCCCGCACGCACGCACCAGCCGTGGGCCTAACCTCCAGAGCCTCGTCCCCCCGCTGCCATCCCATCTCAGAGCCTATTCCCCTCGCGGGAGAGGCGGGTGGCTGGCGTGCAGTGGGGGCATCTCTGACATGCCCGGTTCAGAGCCTCACACGCAGACACGTCGCTGCCTCTAGTGCCGGAGTGCGTTCTGCGGACCCCCGAATGGCGCTAATCCCAGCAGGAAGTGGGAAGGGCAGCGTGGACTGACCCGCAAGAGAGCCCAACCGAGACCCACCTTTAGAGCCAGCGCCGTCCGGTCGCCCATGCGCAGCATGTCTTGGACATACACGCTCAAGGGCATGTTCGGATTGCCGCCGGCCGTGCTCAGAAACCCCAGTGTGACTTCGATGACGGACAGAGCTTCACAGGCATCGCTGTAGGACAGCAGTTGCCCGCAGATGGCGCTGACGGCCACGTTGGGGAGGGGTTTCTAGGAAATCAAAGGCAGGACAGGGGTCCATGGCTGGGGCTTCTCGGGTGTCGCTCCCTGGCAAGAGCACTCACCCTGTTCGCTGCCAAGGCCATAAGGTGGGACGATCCCTCTAACAATAGCGGCAGTTAACACTTAGTGACCCCTAAGTGGCAGCGGTATTCCGGACTCTACAGAAATAGACGTGAGGTCACGGAGTCCTCAAAGCAGCTCTGGGAGGATATTCATGCGGACGCATGCACATGCCAGACACACACACCCCACACACGTAAACCCGAAGAGCAGGAACAAGTAAGTTCTCTGGACCTTGTGCGTCAGCACGGCCACGACATCCTGACTAAGAAACGAACGCAGGATTTCAGCAAGAACACTCCTGCTGATTCACGTCCTGCTTGCCCTCTGGAAAGAGCAGTGGGCTCAGGGAACTCAGGGAGGCCCCCTGCGTGCTGCCCCCAGCCATCGCGCGGAGCGAGGCTGTGCAGTCCCCACACGAGGAGAGCACCATGGTCAGGTAAAAGCACTGTGCACGCCGTAAGGGAGCTGTGATCACCTGTGCCATTTTGCTCCTGATGTCCATAAAGAGATGTTCATAGTTCCAGTCCCGTCTGTACACCAGAGTGGGTATCCCCTAAATTGAGAAAGAAAACAGTCTCTGGAGATGGAAGCCACTGTGGAGGCTTCCTGAGCAGTCACTCCACCGCAGGACCGCGCTGTCCAGCATGCCGTCAGGCAGAGCGCAGCTTTGCGGCCCTGTGATGTCCCTGCCTGACCCACAGTCTATGGAACCAGTAACACAACAAGGGACCCAGCCTTGCCTCGATGGCCACGCAGATGCCTCACAGAGGACGCGGTAGGCTTGCGAGCCGGTGGGGACACAGGAGCGTGGGTGGGGCCCTCCTGTTTGCGCACTCCCCCAACCATGACCAGGCACAGCCTCACACAAGGCAGTCCCTCTGCTAGACGACAGGGATGGCAGAGCCAGTTAAAACGGCCCTGGGCACAAACAGTTCAGAGCCCAACTGTGGGCAGTGAGGGAGCACCCCCCCCCCCAGTACAAGGTCTCTGACCGGACCTGGAAGGAACAGGAACAGTCTAGGTAAAAGAACAGAGACATGAAAGTGCACAGGGTGTTCAGGAAGAGAGGGCAGTCTGGTGCGCGAAGTCACAGGAGTCCACGCAGTCCGCAAGAAGTGGCCGGAGACAGGCTGGGACAAGCAGCAAGGGCTTTACCCCACGGGCACTAGGATGCCTGTCGGGGTCGGGCCTTTACCAGGGAGTGATGGGAGTCAGATCTGGTTTCAAAGTGTGGCCTGAAGACATGGGAGGCAGGGAGCAGTGGGGCTACTGCAGCGGTCACACCTGGGACGGACGCTGGGGGCGGGAGCGGGGTCTGCGGCAGCTACATGGGGCACCCATGGTGCCGGGTGACAGGCTGCGTGTGGCGAGGAAAGGCAACACGGCAGCCACGAGGGGCCGTCGGGGGTGGGAGGCAATGCCATTACTATGGTGGAGAAATTCGACAACAGGTCCGCTGGGACCTGTAGAGACCCTGGGGGGAAGGAGGCTCGGAGGCAGCTCAAGGGAGTTGATGGCCGAGGCACGGCGGGCAGTGAAGTCCCGGTCTCTGGGGGGAAGCGCAGCTGGGTGGTCATCCCCACTCCCAGCTCACTCGGAAACCGCTGGAGAAAAGCCACACTCAGGCCGACTTTCACAAAACAGATGTGCCGACACCATAAATACCACGGGGCCAGCCGTACCTTGAGGGTGAGCCTGGGTTTGCCCTGCAGGAAGCGGCTGGTGACCTGGCGCTCGACCTTCTCCAGGTCGAACTCCTGCAGGGTCTCCCGGCCCTGCTCCATCTGGTACTGGCAGTTGGACAGAATCAGTGGCATCAGGTCCCGCTCAACCTCGTAACTGATGACGTGCAGGTCTGTGACCTCGGAGGCATCAACGGAGTAGCTGAGGGACACAGAGTCGCAGCACTCAGTGTCCGCCATGCACACGCGGCCCGGGGCTCTGGGCGACACGGAGCCAGCTCCTAGCTGATGCTCCTAGTCCAAGCAGACAAACATGCTGCCTGGGCCTGTGGACCCCAGAGCCTGACCGAGGGACGGGAGCTGCTGCCTCCCGGCTCACGTCTGTCCTGGTGCTGGGTGAACCAGCTCAGAAACAGCTTCCCGGCCAGCAGAGCAGCGCCCCCTGCAGGCGAGCACTCACCTGTTGTTTCCGCTGGAGAACTTCTCCACCGCATAGACAATTCCGTTGTGCAGGCCGATCAAGTAGCTGACTAAGGCGGTGGAACAGAGGCCCCGGCCGCGGCGACGAGGTAGGATGACCTCGAAATCAGTGTCCATGTCTAAGTCGGCAGTGCAGTAGTCTTCTGGCAGCTTGATTTCACCTTTAGAGAACAGGGTGTTCTAAGCAAAGAGGCCACCCCTGGTCTCCACCGCTGCTCCCATCGTGTCAAGGCTGGAGCCGGAGATGCTCTGACAGTTCCGCCTCCAGCCTCTCGCCTGTGCTGACTGCTTCGAATGTTCTCAACTCCTTCCTGAGTCTGTATCGACACACCCAAGATGACTGGGGATTTAGTTTTCCCAGTAGGCCATGTCACGTGTCCCACACACCTCCACCCAGAGGGTCACAGATGAAACGCACGTGGCACAGTGCTCTGCGACTGCAGGGCTGAGTTGGGTTGACGGCAGGGAGTGTGGCACCTACCACTGGTCTGCAGTGACCTCCTCAGCTTATTCCATGTCGACAGAAAGATACCAACTCTTCTGTGGAGTAACTGCTTCAACCCATCTGCCAGAGAAAACACTCTTTTAGAGCCCCATGAAAACACCTACCCCATCCGGGGCAACCAACAACATCCCACGGTCTTTGGGAAGAGCCCAACTTCATGCCTCCGGGCTCAGCAACGTGTGTAACCACTGATGTGGAGCTCCAGGGGCTGGAGACCGGGCAGCACGTTCAGCCGTGGCAAAGCCTCTTCCTGGGCTTTTGGGATTCACGGCACCCACTGTGTGGCACTGAAAGCTGGGGGCGCAGAGCACCCAGAACCCCGAGTGCACCTCTCCCAGTCCCGCTGCAGTGATCTCTTCAAGCCACCAAACATGGGTGGTGTCAACCTCTTACTAGAGCAGACTTGTACCTTCGTGGTGGCTGTTAATGAAAGATCGGATGGATTGGTATTCAGCTTCTGGAACGTTCTGGAACCGCTTCACTAGATCCCTCTGCAGGGCCAAAATCTCAGGCAAGAATCTCACGAGTCTCAGCTCTGCCTCCTGGAGAAGGAAGACCGCCCGGCCATGTGTTAGTTCACCTAGAACAGGTTTTTGGGGAAAGAGACCCTGGGGCTGGCTCAGGGCCCGTGTTTGCATTTGATCCAGTCAATGTGCAGTGTTGTGTGAGGCCGTATCAGGCTCCTCGGACACGGGAAGAGGCTGTCCCATCGTTCACCAGAGCCTGCTGCCTGTGTGCCAGACGTCCTGCACACCACGCACAGTCCCTGGCCCCTGGAGCTAACACATCGCATGTGTTTGCCAAAAACTCATGAAAGAAATCGGCCTCATGGGCCCGCGAGGGGCTGGGTGTGCAGAGAACTTGCGGAGAGCAAAAAGGCTGGGAATGTAGGCAACCAGGCCTGGCATTCCTCCTGTGTGTCATCTGAGGACAGGACCCAAACATCTCCAGTCGAATGGGGCTGGGCGCCTCTGTGGGAGACCTAGGAAACCCTTCCCACAGGAACTCCTGCCCTTACACCGATCGTCAGACATTTCTGGCTGGACTGTAAATGCTGGTCCAGGGGGAAGGGCTCGACAGCCAACTGTGGAAGATGAGCCTTCATGCGGAACAAGGCTGACACGGGGTGTGTTTATGGTCTAACTGAGGGGACCGACTCAGCACACTGTTCCCTTCCCCCAAGGCCGGGTCGGGAACAGGGGAGACTCTGGGCTGTCTGACGAAAGCTTTCTCATTCAACAGTCACTGGTGGCCAGGTGCTCCTGGCACTGGGTGTGGGGGGTGAAGGTGAACACACACCACCAGGAAGATCTGAATCCTGCTCCTTCTTGCTGAGTGACTGGGGAGATACCGTCCTGGCCCTCACGTGCTTCACAGACTCCTGCTAACCCTGACCCGCAGGTTTTCCCCTGTGACTTTACACTACAAACCGCCTCATGGTCTAATGTGTATGAGGACCCCTCCTCTGGCCCTGAGTCTTCTGTTACCGGTGTTCCACCAGAAAAGTGAAGCACTGACATGGTCAGTTACATGCCCCACGGACTGAATAAAAGGCAGACCGTCAAGCGCACGGGGGACGCACGGGTGTGTGGTCACAGCGGGGCAGCCCTACCTTCTGTAGGAACTTCCAGAGGATGGGCACAGTTTCCCGGCCGTTCTTCTGCTCCACCACGTGCTGGAGGTACTCCACGGTGACCCTCCTCCTGCAGGTCCACATCTTAGAGCAGTGGACCGCACTCTTCCGGGGCAGGTGGGGCAGGAAGGCCGTTGGGTCACCGTACACGATTCTGGCCACAGGGTTGGAGCTGATCCGCTCATCTTGGCTGATGAGGGTCGTCACCGTCAGCAGGGCTTTCTCCAGATGCTGGGTGAGAGAACGGCACAAGGCCTGGAGGTAAGACCACTCACGCAGGCGGGGACACCCAGTGGCTTCAGCAGCGGGCCATTCAGGGACCTTGCCCTACTGGGTCCAGCACGTGACCAGGCATTCACATTCCTTGTCTCTCGAACCACTTACAAGTTCCTCGTTTGCAGGCTTCATCTCAGCAGACAGGAGACTCCGAGACCTGTGTTCTATGCCCAATCTTTTATTTTTATTCCCCGTTGGGCACACTGAGTCTCAGTACTGTCTTATCTGACAGAGGAGGGACAAATTACACATTTCTGGTGGGCAGCCACATGAGAGTCTGTCTATCTACCTGTTGCTCTCACATCTTGCTGTAAAAGGTGGTGGAGCGAGAGCCGCCTGCACTTTCTGGACTCACAGTAACTCCTTAACTGCCCGCCCAGCCCCAGGGGCAGAGGGTGCAGGGACAGCAGGACGGTGGAGTGGTCACGTGGTCAACCCCTGGGCTGGGGCTCAACCAGTACCCCCGACACCACTTGTGTGAGGGACACTGGCCTGAGCGCCTGGGGGACACCACCAAGGATACCTGCCCGCAGGCTCCCAGCTGGGCTGCTGGCCACGTACCTCCAGCTCAGGGAGAATGAGGGTCTGCATGGCCTTCTCCCAGCTGTTTCTCTGCTCTCTGGTCCACAGTCTTGCATCAAAACCTAAAGGCCCTATAAGGAAACACGCCCGGGTTAACCAAGGAACAGAGAGCACAGCAGCTCCATGAACAGCACCTAAAGGTGACTGAATCATGCTCCCTTTCAGGGGTGCACAGGGCGCTTCCTCTTAAATTAACCTGAATGTTTAAAAATGGTCCTTGCTGCTCCCACCAACCCCATGATCTTTGTGAAGATACAAACAAAAAGAAAATAAAGTCACTCTCATTGCCACCACTCAGAGATAACTCTTTTACTAAGTTACCTTACGGACCTTTCCTTTCTATGGGTTTCAGTCTTTAAAATGGGAACACTAGCTTCGTGACCACGGTGGTTTGTAGCCTGCTTTTCCATGCAGCAAACTGTGGACATGTCAACACGGTCAGGCAGCCCCAGACAGCCATGTCCTTAGGACAAGCAGAAGGCCCCCAGACAGGCCAGGGGTCCAAGGAGGACAAATCCCAACAGAGTGCCAGACACCGGTCTCTTGACGGTGATGACTCACACATCGCCTGTCCTGGACGATACATGTCCCTTGTGCAGCAGGGCCATCGCACACCAAGCTGGCTTTCCCCCCCATGCACACACATGTAACACCGCTATGCACATGACCCCGGTGTCACAGGTCTTGGCCCGACAGGGGAAATGCTAAGACGAGCTGTCCTCCTGTGTGCTGGTCCATACACTTCTCCCTGCTTCCCCTTATCTGACGTGTGTGGGTGCTCCCCCCCCGCCCCGTGCTCACCCCAGCTGGAGAGGTGGCGCTGCCCTCGGAGCAGGCTGCGCAGCACGAGGTGCACCACGGTGGCGGTCTCGTCAGCGCTCCGTCCCAGCGTCTTCGTCAGCTGCTGCAGGTCACTGTGGACGTGCTGCTGCAGAAAGCCTCTGGGGTCCTGCACCGGAGGCTTGATGATGTGCCTGAGCGCCTGCGGGGGCCACGAGACACAGCACCTCGTCTGTGGGGAGCCAGCGCGCCCGCACAGCCCGGGAAGGAGAGCCGGCCCCGAGGCAGAGGCCGTGTCTCAGCTGGCGCTGGGGCGGTGGTCGGAGCGCCGCGCGAACATGGGCGGCGGGAGGAGGCAGAGCAGTGGGGGTGACTGCCTTCCACATGACCGGCGCGAAACAGTCTCACGGCCCTGTTCTTAACTCCTCAAAACCACGCTGCCTATAACCCGTCACTCAAGCAAGGTCTTCCTTCCTCAAGACGCATGTCTGTGAGCCTGCGTGGGAGCAGCCTCGTTCCGAACTCATTACAGCCACACTGTGTACAAACCTAAACAGGATCTCAACCCCTCAACGTTTGCTATGGCGGTTAATCCCCTTAGAGGAGACGCATGTGCTTTCCCAGAGCCACAGCGAAGATGCGGGCCAACGCCGCATTACAGGAGCCTCTCCGCTCCTGGGTGCACACCGAGACATGGAGTGCTCCTTTAACACGGACTTTAGGGGCGTCTGAGTGGCTCAGTCAGTTGAATGTTGCCTCTTGGTTTTGGCTCAGGTCATGATCTCAGGGCTGTGAGATGGAGCCCCATGTCAGGCTCTGCTCTCAGCGTGGAGTCTGCTTGGGGTTCTCCCTCTCCACCCTCCCCCCTGCTGTCTATATTTATATTTATATAAATAAAGTCTTTAAAAAATAAAATGGGTTTTATGTAACCTGACATGTAGTTCCCCGACACCATCACATGCCACGGTGGGGAAATGAGGATGTATGAATGACCTACTGCTCTGTGGATTAGGGAACACTGACAGGGGAGGTGTCCTAGTCCACGGGAGGTGGCCACAACTCTGTAAGCAAAGGACTCATGATGAAAACCCCACAGTGGGTGGTTAGGAATGAACGAGCAAACACATGGTCTGGCAGGAGCGGCTATGCTGTACCTGAGGGCTCTGGGCCGCTCCCAGGAGCAGGGCCAGGTGCGTGAGCAACCGGATGAGCAGGAAGGCCACTGGGGACAGCTCTCGGTCAGACACCACCGCCTCGCCTCCGGGCAGCGGGGCTCCCAGCACGTGGCCAGTCTGCGTTCTGTCTGTATTGTTACTGGAGAGGATAAGAGAAGACAGGGTGGAGACTGAAGACGGTCATCTCTCCTCAGCCCTAGGGGCACACCCTGGATTCCTGGGCCCTGGAGACGAGGTTTGCGTTCTGAAGAAATCGGTGTTCCAGGACTTACTCTTGTAAGCCCAGACCTCTCGCCTCAGGGTCTTCCATCCAGCCTCCCCTTCCTGGCTGACCACAGCTCACAATATTCTCAGTGTGAAGCGGCTGAACCAAGTGGTTATTTGTGCAATCCCCGGACCGTGTGTCAGGACAAGGTCTGCACCTGCTTCTCCCACTGAAATCATCGTGGGGAGGGAAGCACATAGGCTAAGGATGGCCTGAGTTTGGGACAGGTGACATCGACATCGGGACGTGTACACCAATCTCATTTTCCCAAATTGAAAACTGGGATTGAAGGCCTGGCAAAGAATTTCGTATCACGTCTAGATGGGAGACACAGTATGATAGATACATTCTGTTGTAAAAATACTCGATGTTCTAGAACATTCTGATGGTTTGTGAAGATAAGAGGCTAGGGTATTTTAAACTATAACAGCACCAGAAGAGCCAAAATGTATGATGGCCACAGGGAGGCCCCGTCAGCCATCTGGGGGAGCACGAGGAACCACACTCATCTTGAGGGAAGGCTGGGATAGGGACACCAGCTACGCATGTAGATTCCAGAGCGTGTGGTAAGAAAGACTGTGTCTCCTTCACTTCCCGCAAACAGTGGAGAAAGCTGAGTTTACAAGTGAGACAGCGTGAGCTCAGATAGACAAAAACCCAGTTTGTGGCTCTGTAGACCTCAATGTCCCTCTGATTTAGGTCACTTGGGTGTGTCAAGTATATTTCTATAGGGGGCATGCCCCGGGCTCACACAGAAGACATCTGGATAAGACATATTAACGTGTGGTCTGCTTTGCATTTAAGAGCCTAGTCAGCCAAGGACAGATCAGGCACCTGTGACATGACCACGGGGACCTTGCGATTGAGATACGATGTGACACAGGCCCAAATGCATAATAGTAATTAATACCGTACTTAGCAGCAACTTATCCACTGGAATAGAGACAGCCCAAACACCCGTGTTTCGATCACTTAGAAAAGAAATACACTCCTACATACTTGATAACTTGGAATCCAGTCTCAGGTCTGTGATTAATCCCTCCAATTAGAGCACCGCAGTCAACGCAACGGCTCTGCTCCATCGGCCTGCCGCACTAGGACAAGACAAACGTGCCCCCGCTCAGTTTCGGAGGAGTGGCGCTTCGTGCACAAACACCACCTGCAGGCCAATCCACATGTGGCATGGGAGGTGGCGATGGCACGTGGATTGCTTGTTCTACTGTGAGCACGTGTCAGTGATGCAGGAGTCCCGAGACACAGGGCAGATGCCCTGTGCAAATATGGTGCCCGTGAGTACATGTGGACGTTCTAAGCAGGAGAGACAGCTTGGGTTTTACTCCCAAACAGACACTTTGTAGACAAATACGTAATCAGCCTTCCTTTCTCACACTCACTGCTCTTCCCCACCCCCCAACCACCACACCAGGGCTTATTATCTAGCACCAGAAAACTACTGCAGCCTCCAAAATTAATTCCTGAACTCAGTTTGGACTTTTTTATTAAAAAAAAAAAAAGTAACCATATGATTTGCTCCTTCCAAAGCCTCATTTTTCCAAATCTGGCTGTGGGCTGGTGTATACTGTCAATCGCAGCCTGTAACAGGCCCCAGACCTCAGGCCGTCAGAGCAGAGAGCGGTCTCAGGAAGAATGTGTCTCGCTCTCCCCACTCCGTAGATGAGGAAGCAGGTGCACCTCAGAAACATGCAGTGCATACGGATCGCCTTTCCTCCTCTAGGCTCCCATTCACTTTGCTCAGTTCAACAGCCCGCTGCTGCAGCAGCAGAGGGACACCATGATGGGCCCTGGCCGGACGCTGCGGGATGCAGACGTGAGGCGCACACAGCTCTCTCCGCCAGGGTTTACCACCCAGAGTCTCATTTCCTGTCCTGTGGTATCTAGAGCACATCTCCTCTAATCCAGCCTATGGACCAGTCAATGCTTGCACATGTCACTGACCCCACGCGGCAGTGGCTGGGAAGGATGGCTAGCAGCAGTTTTGTCTCCCACAGGGACTTGGGCAACGTCTGGACACATTTTTGGTTGTCACCCTGGTGACCTGTGGAGCTCCTGGCATCTGGTGAGTTGAGGCCGGGGATGCTGCGCAGTGCCCTAGCAGAGCCCTGCCCTAGCAGAGCCCACAGTGCTCAGGACAGCCCCCAGTACAGATGGAGGCCTGCAGGCCTTCTGTACCGTTTACATGTTTGGTTGGAGCACCGTAAAAAGCCCTGAAAGGAGTCTATGTTCTCTAGAAGGTCACGACCCCCGCTAACCTCTTCCCCCATGGCCCCCTGCTCAGATTTAGAGGAACAAACGTTTGAGCCCCGCAAACAGCACCCCGAATACCAAGACTCACCTCTCCCACAGAGCACGGGTGACCATTGGGACACACTGTTAAAAGAACAACAGGAGACACGTTGGCTGGTGAGGTTTTATGTAATGACCTGAGGTTAAGAAAGAAAGCCAACGCTCTCCTCTCCGGCCTGACCAAAACGAGACTTGGAGTCCCGGTCCTGAGCACATTAGTGAAAACTACACGTGCGCCCATCTGACAGAGCAGGGAGAAACTCCATTACAGTCCCCTGCCCGGGCTGCTTCAGGAGGCAGCGTCCGCCTATTTCATACTTTTTCTCTTTGATTTTTTTGTCTTTAAAGAGCATGAGTTTTAAAAAAGATTTTATTTCCTTATTTATTATATTGAGAGAGAGAGAGAGAGCGCGCGCGCTCGAGGGAGGGAGGGAGGGAGAGTGCGAGAGGGGGAGGGGCAGAGGCCAAGGGAGAATCCCAAGCAGACCTCCGCTGAGTGGGGAGCCCCATGCAGGGCTGGATCCCAGGATCCTGAGATCATGACTTGAGCTGAAACCAAGAGTCGGACGCTCACCGACTGAGCCCCCCAGGCGGCCCAAGGGCATGTTTATAACAACTTTTACAATTAGTTTAAAAGGATTATTGGCTCAGGGGCACCTGACTGGCTCAGTCGGAGGAGTATGCGACTCTTGATCTTGGAATTATGGGTTCCAGCCCCACCTTAGGTGTAGAGATTACTAAAAATAAATAAATAACCTTAAAATAAAAAAAAAAAAAGAGAGAGAGAGAAAGGGAACCAGGAAAGGCCTGGCTTTCTCTGTATAAAAAAAATAAATAAAAATTTTAAAAAAGGGGGCGCCTCGGTGGCTCAGATGGCGAAGCGTCTGCCTTTAGCTCAGGTCATGATCTCAGGGTCCTGGGATCGAGCCCCGTATCGGGCTCCCAGCTCAGCAGGGAGTCTGCTTCTCCCTCGGCCTCTTCCCCTGCTTGTGCTCTGACTCTCTCTCTCAAATGAACAAATAAAATCTTTAAAAAAATTAAAAAAAGAAAAAGATTATTTTCTCAGGCAACAGCGAAGTTTACATAAAGTATGGGTTACATTACTTGGGCTCCTAGTTCTGTATTTCAAAAAGAAATATCTTTGGGTCCAAAGCTTGGTTGACCTGGCCCCTGCCTGAGCCACTGGTGTGGCTCACATGCGGATCACTCCCCCGCCCCTGGGACGGGACTCAGGAAAGGCCTGGTGCACATCCTCCCCAGTCGGCAGGGCTCCCTGTTCTGCAAACCCCCCAATCGTGGAACAGGGCAGGCATCTGGGACCTTCAAGGCACAAACCACAGGGACCCCAGTTCAAACCACAGAGGACGGTGACTCTGTCTCAGAACCTGACACTTACTGTACCAGAAGACTCCTTCCAGACCCTTCCAGCTCCGAGCCTGAGCCAGCAAGTCTTCGGGCATCGTTGGAAGATAAGCACCCTGAAAAGCCAAGAAAGCAGAGAAGGCTTCAGGAAAGTGAGAGCCTGGGCTGGATGCCACTGCCCTCAAGTGACGAGGTGGACTCTGGACTCTCTCTCTTCTCCACCCGCAAGTTCTCCGTCGGGAAAACAGAACAAGGGCTCTCGCCATCACTGTGGACTCGGGCGTCAGGTGGGACAGAGGCAAAGAGAGGAACCATGAGACAGAGAGTTTCAACAGGTCCCCGGGGACAGGCCGCTGGAGAAACCACACCCCAGTCTTACCGCCATGTCAGCCGGGGAGAAGGCCAGATTCTGCAGGGGTTCCAAGACTTTGCTGTGTCCACACAGGAGGACAATCGCAGCGTGAATAGCCAGTTCGGTCACTGTGCCCTCAAGGCTGCTGTCCCTGGCACCTGTCCTCAGCAGGGGCAGCGTGTTAGTCACAAGGGAGGTTGCAAAATGTCTCATTTCCGGAGAAGACAGGACCTTGCTTTCCTCGATGAACTTCTTCAGAGCCTCACATTGCTGACAGGAAAAAATGTTTTAATATTGAAAAATATATCAAAGAAGAATATGATGTGAAGCCAAACGTCTGCTCTTAAGTCAGGCATACGTGTTGACGCGAATACTTATCAAATATGGAGAAAATACGGTTTGAGGGGCGATTATCCAGACAAGAGCAAGCACAGCGCCACACACCCAAGCACTAACTCCGACGGTTTCTCACGTTCTTGACTTTGCTTTTCATCGTAATTCTGAAAGTTCTGGGTGACACAGAAATCATTCCTCCAGATAAGAAGGTTGAGGGGCGCCTGGGTGGCTCAGTTGGCTGAGCGCCGGACTCTTGATTTCGGCGGCGGTCATGATCTCAGGGTCATGAGATGGAGTCCTGCATCGGGCTCTATGCGCAGCGCAGTCTGCTTCAGACTCTCCCTCTCCCTCTGCCCCTCCCCCAGCCTTGATAATAAATTAATCTTAAAAAAAAAAAGGTAAGTTGAGAACCCCCATCCTAGATTAAAAAAAAAAATTATGGGCGTAATTTGTTTGTGGCTTTTACTTCTATTCAGAAAAGTCCCTCCAGATACCGGAGACAAGGAGCACTGCCCCGAATGCGGACACTCACCTCTGGCTTAGGATGGAGGTTTGTGTCGCGGAACTGGTACAAAGTGGCAACCTCTCTGAAGAGCGCTAAGAGTAGGTGGGCCGCCTGCTGAGGGCCGGGGTTCCTGCAGAGCTGAAGCAAGAAGCAAGGGCCCCAGTGAGGCTTGCAGCCATTGCACACGTCCACCTGAGGGCCAGAGTCCTGCTGATTCAGCCCTTCAACCAGGGGGAGGCCGGGGAGCCCTTCCCAAGACCTAGACGCCCACCGCTGTGCACCTCTGAGACCACGGGCCCCATAAATATTGTGCTGTAAGACGCGGTGCACGTTATCAGATGGCTTAGGACACAAGTGACAGAAATCACTGTCAATTTTTCTGGCCACTTCACCATTCCTTGAACTTCTCCTGGGCAGAAAGAGGCTGTCTATGTACTTCCTCACTTCCTGGCACAGCGCCAGCGTAAACAGGGACTCAAAGAGGAAGCAAGACCAGAACTGCGGAAAGATTAGGTGCTAAAAACCCTGCCCCTTTATGAAAATAAACACCCCCCTCAGCACGGCCAGGAATCCTCACTGTGCGCAGAAGGAATTCCCCCAGTGCTGCTCGCGTGTCTGCCATCAGGGTGACCTTGGAGGAAGTGAGGCTCCAGCAGGGTGTCGAAGGAAGTAACGCACGTGAGCAGTCAGTGGGGAGCTGCTAAGGGCCCTGGCCTGGCGGGTCAGCAAGGTCAAGCACATCTGTCTCCTAACTGTCGCTAGCAGCCTCCTGTTTCAGACAGGCACGCCGAGGCCGTGGACACATGATGCCCCACGTGGCATGTCACCCTGGGGCACCTCTTCCACTGGGTCATCTGACACAAATGAGGCAGCTGCAGGCTCTAAGGGGTGCCATTTGGGACAGAGGGAGGCCCAGGGCCTGTCCTACCTTTGGATCAGCCACAGTAGCCAGCGGCTTGCACTCGAGCATGGCTTTGCCCACGGCGTCACGAAGAGCCTTATATTCGTCACCATGCACCAGGTACAGATCCATCTGGCTTGGCTGACCCTCCTGCAAAGCCCAGGAACCCAGGGGTTATCACAGTGGAGGGGGCGAGGGCACGGTTAGCAAAGAACCATCTGGAAAGGTAAAGGAACTGGGTAACCAGTAGAGGTCCAGCCTTGGGCAGGACAGTCCCCTCTCCCAGAGAAGGGGTGAGTGGGTAAGAAACTGGAGGAGGACGCAGCGCTGACTCTGTTGCTGCATCCTGTCTCCACTGAGAGCAGAGACCAAAGGCAGGTGACTGCTAGAATGTTGACTATAAGCTCCCATCAGGAGTGAAAAAGCAAGCCAGGATTTTTAGTGTAATTGTTGTAACCCCAGGAAAGGGCTACAGAGGGGCCCCCAAGGCTAAATTGCTACAATTCTATTATCCTCATTCTCATGCTTCCTGTCTGCCTGCTGAGGAGAGAAAGGACTTCTTCTATAAGCTGAATCACTTTTTTTTTTTTAAGATTTTATTTATTTGTCAGAGAGAGAGAAAGAGAGAGAGAGTGTGCACAAGCAGGGGAGTAGCAGGCAGAGGGAGAAGCAGGCTGAGCAAGGAGCCTGATGTAGGACTCGATCCCAGGACCCTGGGACCATGATCTGAGCTGAAGGCAGACGCTTAAACCACTGAGCCTCCCAGGCGTCGCAAGCAGAGTCACTTTTAATTTGCCAAAAGCAAAAGCCACAGAATTGTTCTTTGGCTTTCTGCGCGTCAAACTGGATCTGAAGCAATGCCTCAAATAGGCTTTTCTGCAGGGAGGCGACAGACCAGAAGCACACGCACACCTGTCCCCCGCGGCCGGCCGCCTCCACAGCGTCCCAAGCTGGGTCAGGTTAACCAAAGCGGAGACACAAGGGACCAGAGCAGCCGGGGGGCGGGGGGCGAGGTCAGGTGTTCTCACCTGCTCTACCATGGCCTCCTTGGGGAACACCCACTGTGCCGGATGGCCCTGTCTGCAGAGGCACTGCACAAACGCCATCCCTCGCTGGCTGGCGAGCTTCCGCACCAGGTACACTCGGTACCAGTCGTTCCTCACTTGTCCGCAGAAGCGCTGCACCTGCTGCAGGTAGCACTGCTTCTCCCTGGCCAGCTCTGCAGAGCCCGAGAGGGGGGTGAGCAACGGCGGCCCAGAGCACCTGCCGCTCGCCTGTCCAGGACACGGAGCCAGGCAAAAGGCAGGCACCCCTGTCTCCAGGAACCCACAGTGAACACACCAATCGAGAAGGAAGGGGACACGGTACAGACCGGGATCGCTCTGGGAACTCCCTGAATGTCTAAATCACGGGGTCTCGAAGCCTGGGGTAAAGAAAGGTGCAGAAGGAGACCTGCCTGAGCCCTCCTGAAGCTCGCTGAGGAAGTCAGAAGCCCTGTCAAGACACAGGCGGATCCTGGCCATCTCCTGCAGGTGTTCCACCGACGCCTCGCAGGCGGGCTCCGGGCCGTACCGCCACGAGTAGGTCTTCAGGAAGACCCCCTCCTCTCTCAGGTACATCAGCTCCTCGCTGGTAGACAGAGCACTAGTCTTCTCATACAGTGAATCCTAGGGAACAAACCAGAAAAAAAGGATGTTGTTCTTTTTAGCATGCACATCCCCAACCTTCCGAAGCCTCCACACCGTGACAGGGGAGAACAAGATACAAATACCGTTACCGAGTTTGAGGGTAACTGTATTGAATCATGGCAAACGAACGTCCCTTTTTGTGGGGTGGGGGCAAGAAGGAGGCAAAGTGAAAGCATATGAAAAAAACCCCACATCGTACGATCTAATTTTCTCAAACACCTTGTAAAATTTTGGGAAGTAACAGAACAGGGAGAATAAAAACGAAGAGTGGTCATAGGCTTTCCAGCTGGAGATGAGCACGGTTAAGGAGGAGGGGGGTTCTGTTCTCTGGCCAGGCCCGTGTGTGGCAGGACACACAGCCGCGGGGGCAGAAGCAAGGCTGCGGAAACCCTTTCTGTGTGCGCGCAACAACGCATCTGTTCCTTTCACCAACGAAAATGATCTCCTGTGAATTTTCAGACACTTTTCCCCTGAACCAGCCACATGGTGCAATGAGTCTGGGGGAGTCGGGCCGGCAGTTGTGGCGTGCTCACCTCCAGGCAGCTGCTGAAGAGGATGTAGAGTTCGGTTTTGTCTTCAGTCACCAGGGCCTTCTCCTCCAACAGGGACAAGTACGCCTGGATATAATCTTTCACTTCTTGGAAGCTATGGAAAGAGAAATAAGGTACCTGGTGGTCCCATCGTACGAAAAAAAAGCGAGAGAGACAGAGAGAGAAAGTGTCTGTCTACCTACCTACCTGGCCACCTCGCTCCATCTCCCTGTATATACACATACCCACGTAGATATGTACACAGTTCGTAACAACATTTTATTCAAAGTATTTTATTTGTATTTATTCACTTATTTTTAAAGATTTTATTTATTCATTTGACAGAGAGAGAGTGAGGCAGCACAAGCAGGGGGAGCAGGAGGCAGAGGGAGAAGCAGGCTCCCCACTGAGCAGGGAGCCCGATGGATGTCTGGCTCGATCCCCGGACCCCGGGATCATGACCTGAGCGGAAGGCAGAGGCTCAACCGACTGAGCCACCCAGGCGTCCCCTACTGAAAATATTTTAGGGCAATATTGGAGGAATACAAAATTCTGTATTTTAGACCACCTGTTCTCAGACTTTTGGTTTCAGAGCTCCTTTACAGTCTTAAAAACTACTGCAAACCCCAAAAAGCTTTTGTTAATGTGGGTTCTATCTATCGATATTTACGATAGTTGAAATTAAAACTGAAAAAAGGGAAAATATTTATCGACTCATTTAAAATATAAACCCATTACATGTCAAAAATAAACAACTTTTTTAAAAAACCAAACTATTTTCGAAAACAAAAATTAATTAGTAAGCAGAGGGGCTTTGTTTTCCATCCCTGCAAACCTCTTTAATGCCTGGTTTAGAGAACTTCTCTGGACTCCGCAATCTTGCTCCTGCTTCCGGCAACAGTGAAGTAGATGAAAAAAATCCGGTCTCATACATTTTGTCGTTGGAAAGAAAGATACATTTTCACAGTATTTCCAGATGATGGTGAATATTCTTCTTTGACACGACACCAAAACTCGATAAATGATCATTTCTAAAGGTTAGCTGCAGTGTGCAACCTGAGACCACATCAGTGCACTTTCCATACTCAATTACATTAAAATGACCTGCCGTGCACTTTAATGGATTTTTTTTTAAACCGATGCGTGATTCTGTGACATCATGCACTGGTCATCTGGAAAATACTGGTTCACTGATCTATGCTGATCTTGCAAATGCTGACATTGTCGTTTCGTGAGATATTTTTAAACCCTCACCTTCACTAGCACCACTGCCGGTACCACCAAACAGGCTCCCAGTCTGAGGGAGCTGACAGGCCTCGTTTTCCAGAACTCCAGTATCTGCTTCAAAGCCTGAATTTTCTCATTAGCCACAAACACTGTCAGTTGCCCTCTTTGCTTGTTTTCGAGAAAATGCCTGCCAAGCGCCCAGCTCTGAATAACTGCAGTGTGCCGGTCGTTCTTTCAGGCACGAAAGCGATTCCATAAAACAAGAGGCCAGCTCGGTGCGTAACTCAAGAATTGCAGCAGAGATTTTCCTTGAGAGAACGGTTTACTCTGGCATGCAGCCAGAGCCCTTTGTGCGCGCTTCTCATTTTGACAGAATATTAAAACGTCATGGCCTCAAGGGTGGAGGTTAAGTGAAATGAATGGTTTTGTGGCTTCATCAAGGACATTCTTACGTGAGACTGGCATTTGCTAACACTACGTGTGCATGACTGGCTGCCACGGGGTTTCCTGGTGCTGGGACGTCAGCAGTGTCTTCCTCACTGCTTCTGTAACATCGCTGCCAGGACTGATGTGTTGAAAAAGGCAAGGACCATCCTGTAGTGTTTTAAAATGGATTTGACCTCGGGGACCCCGCCCCCCGCCCACCCGGCTGCCACCCACGGTTCACAGACCGACACTTAGGAAAGAAACCACAACACTAGGTCCATGCCGGGACCACAGATGCCTCTCATTCGGAGTGCTGTCGACACCCCAACACCCCATCTAACACAGGAAGTACACAGCTGCAGTCCACACTTGACGGAGGGAGGCATGGCCTCCCTTCCAGCGTGGGGCGCAGGCGGCCGGGGGCTGCGAGCCCAGGGTGGGGGAGCGCGGCGCTCCTTCTCCACAACTCTGCGGCCAGGGTCTGCCTGGCCCGGTTAGTGGGCACAGCAAACAAAAATGTTCAAACCGCCGGAGTGCAGAAGCAAGAACTTCTCAACCCAGAGAATGACGAGGCAGATTGTAAATCATGTTTTAGGTCTTGAGATTTTCTTTTTGAAATCAGTACTGGTGGTGCCTGGGTGGCTCAGTGGGTTAAGCATCTGCGTTCAGCTCAGGTCATGATCCCGGAGTCCCGGGATAGGCCCTTGTCGGGCTCCTTGCTCGGTGGGGAGTCTGCTTCTCCCTCTCATGCTCGTGCTCTCTTTCTCTCTCACCCCCTCTCTCAAATGAAGAAACCTTAAAAATCAAATCAAATCAGATCAGTTCTGGGGGTGCTTGGGTGGCTCAGTCAGTTCAGCATCTGATTCTTGGTTTTGGCTCAGGTCATGATCACAGGGTCGTGGGATTGAGCCCTACGTCAGCCTACAGGTTCAGCAGGGAGTCTGCTTAAGATTCTCTCTCTCCCTCTGCTCCTCCCCCCTCCTCTAAAATAAATACATCCTTAAAAAAATAAAATAAAAAATAAAAAATAAAATGAATTCTATAATGTTTAGTCTCTAAATATTGAAGAATGAAGCATTTCCCCTTAAGGGTACTATTCCTACTCCCATTAATGTGTCTACTCTATATGTCAAGATGTATGTGTGTCACTGACTATGTTTTCATTTCTCTAAGCAAAGAAATTCAAATTGATACAGATCTCACACATTTATCAAAATGAGTAAAAATGACATCAAAAGAGGCTCTTTTCAGATCTCAGATCAACTTGACATATATGCCTTAAAAACCATTTTAAGTCACAATAAGATACTACTTCTCTAATAAAGTGTATTTTAAAAGACTTTTATTTGCAAATCCTTTAGAAATCCTGTTTGAACAGACTATTTCACAATGAAAAGTAAAAAAATAAATAAATAAAAAGCAAAATGAAATGTCCGTAGACAAGGCTGAAGAAGATCCACATTCTAAATGTAACTCTAATCTCTGTTCCGAGTCTGCTTTTGAGACACTAAAGTTAGAAATAGTTGTTTCTATTGGAAATTTTTTTTGTTGTTTTTTTTAAGAGAGAGCGAGAGAGAGCACAAGCAGGGGCAGAGGCGGAGGGAGAAGCAGACTCCCCGCTGAGCAGGGAGCCCGATGCGGGGCTCGATCCCAGGATCTGGAGATCATGACCTGTCCCAAAGGCAGATGCTCAACTGACTGAGCCACCCAGGCGCCCCTGCTGGAACATTTCTTAGAGCACCTTGATTTTGCCGTCACCTCAAAGAATGCCGTGTCAAGTCAGAGCACAGGCCAAGTGTATAAATTTTCCTCGGAAAGAAGCCTCTGAATAGAGATCAGCTTCCTAAGAATTTTCTAAAGTAGCATAATTTGACAAGACCGTTGAGTGTTGGCACCACAGGGGCCTCTCTGTCCATTCACAGGATCAGAGAAACTGAAACACCGAAATGAGACATAGGTTGGCATGCCGGACCACAAGGGTGAGGGGACATTCCCAGTTACCAGCTCCCGGATCACAGGACGAGGCAGCTGTGTAAGGGGGCTCAGAACTGCCAGGTCCCATCCCCAGGTTCCCACACGCGTCCCAGCACCTCACTCCTCTCCCCGAAATCTTCTTCCTCCTTGCTAACAAGGTACTCGTGGTGACGCTGAACTCATGTGCCTACAGGTGAACACGCCATGCCACAACCAGTACAGATAAAGAAACCAGGTGGTCCCTTCTGGAAACGCTTCCCAAAATCATGAACTACCTAGCGGTTCAGGCAAGGATGCTCGGCAGCAAAGCAGCAGCCATGGAGGGAAGCAAGAGGCAAGGCTTTCTAGAAGCAAACCCCATGCTAGCTGTGCTCACCTGTACTTCAACAGCAGTTTCAGTACCACTGAGCGGATGACAGGGGTCTTATCCACAATGTCATCGAATGGAGACAGAGATTTGGTGTGTTCCCGGTGTCCTTAAACCAGAGGGAGAGAGGTGGCTCATGTTCCCATCAGCCATAAAGAAGTGAGATGAGGAACTGGGTTTTTAGGTCTACAGGAAAAAAGCAACTTACTTTGGGAAGTGTCTCTTAAGAGCTCCTTTTGCACAAAGAGTAAATTTAGCAGAACATCGATCACCTCCTTCTGTGGTGGAGAATTATCTTTGAAGCACACGGTGGAGACCAGGTCTAGGAAGAAACTGTTGCACAGCTGCCGGACGCAGGCGTGTTTCTTGACCGCCTCCCTTGGGAATGGTTGGAATGCACAGTCAACGGGCTTGCAGAGAGAGCTCCAGCATCCCTGCACACACCGTGCTTTGGGATTTGGATGGCATTCTGTGTCTTTCAGTAAAAAGATTCCACTATCTCCTTATGTTGATTGAGCTGGGTGCATACTGCCTGATGGTATGCAGACTTGTCTCTTTCTAGGAGCTCTTTGGTCCTTGGGACCAGCCAGCAATACCCCTCCATCCTAAAGTCTGTGAAGATCCCACACCCTGGGCTGACCGTGCACTCCAATTTCAGGAGGCATCGGAAGGGAGGGGAGCCACTGCCGGAGTGGAGCTGAAGGTCACCGAGCCACAGAGCTTCTGCTGGTTTCCACTGCTGCTCCGAAGAGCGCGGCCAGACAGGAGCTAGCTTTGCCCTCAGTCATTGGAGGCAAACTGCCTGCGTCCTAAGCTCCTTGGGTGTCCTGTGATGGTTTTATCTAATTTATGACTTTCTGCTTTATTTCCTCTAATCGTGTTGTCTCCCAGATCTACGCTTGGGTGTGTCTTGCGGAGGAAATAATTTTGAGACACGAGGCGTTTATGAAGGTGGCAGTCTCTCTTAGGATGGTTCTCTAAAGTGAGGTTCTCTAAGGTTAATATGGTTTATATTTCTGAATACCATACTTGCCCCAAAAAAAGGAAGAAAAAGAAGAAAAAGGGTGATTTACCTGTGTTCTTGGGACACCATCAGAGAGTAGTCTTCTGGCAAGTCTGTTAAACAGAAGGGGCATCTCATCTGCCCTAGGGTGAGGCAGACCTTGATGCAGCTCAAGCAGAACACATGGTCACAGGGCAGGCAGACTGGATCCTGAGCGTCTCCCAGGCAGACGGGACACGGCTGAAGCTCGACCCTAGAATCCAAGCAGAGGCACCAGTTCTGAAGCGGAGACGCTGGCTGTGAGCGGCCGCAGACCCCACACGTGCAGCCGCTCCCTGCCACAGGGATCTCCAGCCGAAGATCTCACCTGGCGAGGGTCTTGCTGGCCTGGGCCTTGCAGTTACGTAGGGTATGCATCACTGTGACGAAAGGCCTGTACGTCTTGATGTCAGAGTCGTCCTGCAGATACTGATGGAGAGAGGAGCAGTGACAAGGAGGCTGATGAGCCACGAGGAAGGGCAAAGGTCAGTCAGGCTAGACCACTTTCCCCAGGGCAACACAGGGCATGCACTGGGCGCCCCCCTCCCCCAGCTGCTGGGCCCTGGGACTGCTAAGTCAGCCTGCAGGGCAAGGCCTTTCTGTTTTCAGCAGTTCCTTTAGCTCTGAATGCTCTTCTAGCATTAGGCTGCACTTGGGGGAGGATGAGATTCAGCACTTCTGATTTTCCTCTCTTCCTCTCTTTTTCTCAGGTTTACCTTCTCCTCCCATTATGAGATATTTCAAACTTTATTTTTTTATTTCTTTATTTTATTATTAAATTACTTGAGAGAGAAACAGAGAGAAAGCTCAAGAGCACAGGCAGAGGGGAGGTGCAGAGGGAGAGGGGGAAGCAGACTCCCTGCCAAGCAGGGAGCCTATGTGGGGCTCCATCCTGGGACTCCAGGACCACAACCCGAACCAAAGGCTGACACCCGACTGACTGAGCCACCCAAGTGTCCCAAAATGATATGTGTTGTTAATATCTTGCTAAATTTGATTTGTTCATCAGCAGCCTAATTCACAAGGAAGCAGAGAATTTGAACAGATATCCGTCCAAAGAAGATGTACAAATGGGCCACAGCCCATAGGAAGATGCTGCACATCACTGGTCGTCGGGGAAATGCAAATCAAAGCCACGATGAGATCCCACCTCACACCCACTAGGACAGCCATTACAAACCAAATGAACCAAAAAACAAGTGTTGGCAAGGACGTGGAGACACTGGAACCTTGGTGCATCGCTGGCAGGGGCGCAGTGCTGCAGCCCCTGCGGCAAACAGTTCGGTGGTTCCTCAGAAAGTTAGACATAGAGTCTCCATATGACCCAGCAATCCCACTTCCAGAGAGATCTCCGAAAGAATCAGAAGCAGGGACTCATACACTTGCACACATTACTCCCTGTCCCCAAAAGGTGGCAACAATGTGAATGTCTATCGGTGGATAGACGGATGAAGTGCACGTGGTCCCTCCACGCGGTGGGTGTTATTCAGCCTTAGACAGGAGGGACATCCTGATGCCTGCCACGTGGATGGACCTGGAGTGGCTGTGAAGCCAGCCACTCACAAAAAGACAAATACTGGAGGATTCCACTTGTGTGAGGTCCCTAGAGTCATCACATCACAGAGACAGACAGGAGGACGGTGGGCACCAGGGCCAGGAGGAGGGATGGGGAGTCAGTGTTTCATGGGGACAGAGTTCCAGTTTTTCAAGATGAATGAGTCCTGGAGACACAGTGGAGATGGTTGTACAACAGTGTGAATGTGCCTGACGTCCCCAATCTATGCACCTAAAGGTGGGGAGAATGATATTTTAGGCGATGTGATATTTTACCACAATGAAAAAATGGCAGTAGTCTAGTGGCTGGACTGTGGTTGGTAAGGATAGGGACGTTTCAGACTAGAAAGCCGATGGCCTTATGCTCTGCACACATCTGGTAAGACTGTCCCATGGGACCCCGTGGGAGGCAGAGCACAGGGCAGGAGAATCTACCCACGTACCTACCTACATCTATCTGTCTATCCATTCATCCACCCGCCCTTTCTCTCAGAACTGAACAGAATATCCATCTTTTTGCAGCTTTTGCCGAAGTCCTGTGGGAGGCTCTGCCGACTGCTAGCACAGGCTAACTCTAAGCGGCAGCTCTCAAAAGGCAGGCCCAGAAGAAGATACGAGTTGAGACCCCAGGCCTTGCCCGGTTAAGACTTCCTTCCTAGCCAGATGACAGGAGCCAGCCTTGCAGGCAATGCTTCCCCCTTCCGCCTCCTGTTGCGAGTGGCCTCAAGGCTAGCCTTGGAGGGGACAAGGAGAGCACGAGGCCACACACACAAGAGCCTTCAGATGTGAAAATACATGAGAGAAGACCTCTGGCTCTGGTCATTCACATCTGGATCTGACTGGGAAAAAACAAACCAGAAACCCAGTAAGTTCCTGGGGTGACTTTATTGCCCTATACACCTCCCCGTATCCCTAGCCTGCAAAAGCCTGCGTGTGTATGCACACCGGCATACAGGGACCTGACAACTTCTCTTTCAGCTCACCGGGCACCTGGCCATAGGAGCCACACTGGACTGGCTGGAAGGAAGGATGAAGCAGCCCCCAGGGCTCCTGGCCAGTGATGGGGCAGGGCTTGGAGAGGGGCTACACGGGGCCTCTGTGTGGGAAGAAGGGTATCATGGGTTCTCGGGCCAACCCCAGGTTGCAGAGCACTTTTTCTAGAGTTCTTTCTCTGTTTTTCTATCAAAAGAACCTCCAGGTTCTACCTGGGCATATGGCCATGCCGCCCAAGGTGCCCGCATTGCCTCTGCACCCAGCTGAGGCCATGACTGCATTTAGGACGGTGAGCCGTACATGACCCGCAGTGGTGTGGACATACTGTGGCTTGTGCTCTCAAAACGGGCCATGCTTCGTGTCCTGTGGCACATGAGGGCAAGAAGAGCCTTCTCAGACCACAAGGCGGAAGCCGTGCAGTGAGGATGACAAAGGGACAACTCAGGGGAGCTGGGCCACCTGTCGGGGGGAGTGGTCTGCTGCCCCGGACTGCTTAGGTTCACATGGTCATATGAGACAAGTAGGCTTATGTTTTGTTTCTGCCACTGATCTTCTGGTCCCCGAGGAGGAGACTGGCTCCTGGTGTCCACGTCAGCCTCCTCGGAGCATGCCCCTGCACGTCAGAGCCTGGCCAGCTAAAGCTACTACGTGTGTTTGTGCGAGGCTTCAGGGGTAACTAAGGCAGAGGCCATCTTTCACTAAGCGGCCATCGTTGCTGAGCATGTGGGCACAGAGATGGCGGCTTTTCCTGCAGAGCACTGTCCTGTGCGTCGCTAACTCTATGAAGCGTGTCAAGCTGCAGAGGCCCTGGGGCTTGCCATTTCCTTGGTCTAACCACAGCCCCCTGCTTAGAAGCCCACAGCCTGGTGGCACTCTTGTGCAAACCTGGCCTCCCCAGGGGGCCAGGCTGCTGGGCTGGACAGGTCTGAGGCCATGGGAGGCCTGGGTGGAGCCCACCCCTCAGCTGTCCCCTGGGTTCCAGGGCATCTTCCCGGCCTCAGCCTGAGTCGCTTCTATTCCTGCTGGGGAACCCTGACTGGCGCTCATGAAAGGTAGACAGACACCCACACACAGCAGACATCGTGGCTGGTGTGATAAAATCAAGCTCCTCTGCACTTCCGGGTACGACTCTCAGACAGCTGGAAGGCGATGTACCGCCCCACAGATAAATGTCCGATGATGCCTCGGGGCCCTGCACCCTGGAAGGAGGCACGCGTGCACTGCTGGCTAAGCTGGCCTGGCCCAAGCACTCACCTTGTTTAGCAGGAAGACGTACTCAGTCACCAGCACCTGCAGCTCAGGAATCTGGCTCTCGATCCCCAGGAGCACGTGTTCCACGAAAAGGGCCACAGGGAAAATGCGGTTCCAATGGGTTCTGTAAGAGATGGCAGTCACTCCCTGAGCTTGAACTATAGTGTCTGAGACGCCAGGAGAGGGGGCAGGGTGGGATCAGAGAGAGGGGTGGGGTGAAGGCAGATGGAAGACTCGGAGAGGAGCCCTTTGCTGCGTGCTCCCGACCCCCAGCCACCTCCCAGCCCCCTCTGTGTCCCCACCTCCTCCCTCAAACTTGCAGAGCAGAGGGGACCAGGGTGCCACGTCCTACCCGCAGCCTGGGCAGTGTGAGTACTGGCCCCCTCTGGAAGGCCAGCATAGGACTTGCCCGCTAGGAAGCCTAACCTAACTGCTTGTCCCCTTTCCTCTGCCCTGCTGGTCCCTGTTGTCCTGCCTGGGGCCCCTTCCCACTGCTCCCTTTTGCCAGCATTTCTCCAGTGGGACACCGAGGACCTGCTCCCCATTCTGTCCCGCCTGTACCCCCAGCGCTCCCTGAATGCAGTTTCCCTTTCTGCGTCTCCAGCACAGGCACGATGCCTGGCACTGAAGAAGGTTCAGCAGATGTGATGCGATGTGAGTGAGGAGAGGACCCTTTTCCATGGCAAGAGAACCCCATGTGCCCAGAACCCGGTCAGCCACAGGCAAGCACATGGGGAACGGATGAGTGGGGGCCGGCCTGCTGGTCTCACCTAACTTCCCTGATGAGATCTCTGGCCATCCTCCCGCAGCTCTGCAGGTACCCGTCAGAGCCCAGGAGCTCCAGCGGCATGGACAGATTCTTCACCATCTGCAGCCACGCCTGGGGGCTGGGCTGCAGGATGTCCCTCGTCAGCACCTCCGTGCAGGCCACTGCTGCCAGTGCATCCAGAGTCTGGAGAGACAGAGAACAATCCCCTGACAAAGCAGCACCCCACTCCTTGTCGCTGCTCTAAGTGCTAAGTGCAGAGGTCCAGGCCATGAGCCCCGTGTGTTCTCATGTGCCAGGCTTGGAGCCTCATCTTTTCTCATCCTGGGACATAGGAGGCATGAGTCAGATGTGTTCCTCACATCTCTGCCTTACCTGGGCACACCTGCCCCAGGAAGCGGTCTCCCGTGCAGAACATGACTCCTGGGCTTTCCCAACCCCAGGCGGCCCCAGAAACAACCCCCATCTGCTCCAGGAAGGCCAAGCCCTGACCCTAAGCACAAACTGTCCCCACAAGAGGCCATACCAGCTCATGTCTGTCCAATCGGGCCTTCCACGTGCCTTCTGTTATGTTGTAAAACAGCACTTGTAGAATCTGGGGGCAGATATTCAAGATTCTGGACAAGTTCTGCAGCCGGCCCCTGAAGTGCTGGTGAGCAAGGTGCACCCACGGTAAGGAGACCTCTTCCTGTGGCCGCTGTGCTTGCACTTGATTGACGCAGGACCCTAGAGCCACCCGTAAAACCTGGGGTGAGAAACAAGCTTTTAGTGTACAATTACAAAGAAAAGGTAAGTCTCACAGTAGAAAATGTAAACTGCTCAAAAATGACAAAAGAGAACATTAAAAACCACACACACTGTTACCATCCCTGGGTACTTTTTGGTGTCAACCCTTCTAGGCATTTTATATCCATATCCTGTCCCCGTTTTGTCCTCAAATTATAACCCCAGTGTATTCCTGATTTTCCCCCATTTAATATCACATTATGAACATTTCTGTCACTAAATACACTTGAAGAACACCACTGTTAATGTGTGCACCAATTACAATAACCATTCATCAATCAAATGGCTGTAATTTAATTTGCCTGACGTTTTATGATGGACAATTAAATTGTTTCTATTTTTTCATTTTAAGGAACAAAGCTGGAAAGAACATTCCTATGGATAAAATGTGTGCCCACATCTGATAACACTCTCGGGACAAAAACACCAGTTCAGATTTTGTAAGGTTCCCAATCTGTCCCTCCAGGCTTTTCCAGAAGCACACACTCGTTCCCAGCACCATCAGCAACAGAGGAGCATCTGGCGGTGTCTCAAACCAGTGCTGCACACGGGCAGGTAAAGGCAGTATCTAAAAACCACTCACATTCTGTTGACTACCAGTGAGGCTGGCTAGTTTTTCTAGTGTTTCTAGATCTCTGCATAATTATTCTGTTAATTCTTGGTTTATATAACTTTCACCTACTTTTTAAAATTAGGAGACTTTCTGGGGTGCCTGGGTGGCTCAGTTGGTTAAGCAACTGACTCCTGATTTTGGCTCAGGTTGTGATCTCAGGGTCATGAGATCAAACCCTGTGTTGGGCTCTGCACTCAGTGGCAAGTCTGCTCAGGATTCTCTCCCTTTCCCTTGGCCCCTCCCAACCCCCCAGCTCTCCCTCTGGGGACTCCAGGATCATGACCTGAGCCAAAGGTAGACGCTTAACTGACTGAGCCCCAAGGAAACTTTCTAATTAATTTCTTATTAATTCTTAAGGATATTTTATTTCACTTTAATTTTTTAAGTAGGCTGTATGCCAGGCGTGCAGCCCAGCATGGGGCCTGAACTCAGGACCCTGAGATCAAGACCTAAGCTGAGATCAAGAGTCAGACTCTTGGGGCGCCTGGGTGGCGCAGTCGTTAAGTGTCTGCCTTCGGCTCAGGGCGTGATCCCGGTGTTCTGGGATTGAGCTCCACATCAGGCTCCTCCGCTGGGAGCCTGCTTCTTCCTCTCCCACTCCCCCTGCTTGTGTTCCCTCTCTCGCTGGCTCTCTCTCTCTCTGTCAAATAAATAAATAAAATCTTAAAAAAAAAAAAACCAAAACAGTCAGACACTTAACCTACTGAGCCACGCAGCCCCCCAATTTTATTTTATATTTTTAAGTAATCTGTACAGCCAACATGGGGCTCGAACTCACAACCCCGAGATCAAGAGTTGCATGCTCCACCGTCAGAACCAGCCGGGTACCCCAAGATTCCTAAGAATATTTTTATTAACCCTTAATCATACTGGTTGTAAATATGTTCTCCTTAATTTTGTCACTTTCTTTTTTTTATGCACTCAAGTCTGAAATCCTTCAGTCAGCAGAAGCATCCTAAAGTCCACTAAAATTTCAGTTACTGTTGCTGCCTGTAATGGTCAGTTAAATATTCACCTAATTTTCTTCAAAAGAAACTCCCCATTTAAAAAGAAGCTGTTGCAGGGAAATTGGAGGTCTTCCTCGTATTAATGAAAAGCCCGTGGTTTGGGGGTCCCAGGTGGGGGCTGAGGGTCGAGCACACTCCACAGTGGAAGAATGGCTCGCACCCGTCCATGTGACACCAGCGTCACCCCGCCCCAGACCCCAGCACCTACCATTAGTTCTTCCCAAGTGGACGCTCTCATCGTCAAGAGGAGGAAGTCCCTCACGTAGCACAGAAACAGTTCTCGCTGCTGTTCTGCACTGAGCTGAGCAATAAACCTGCCCAAAGGGGTCTGCTGAAAGATTTCCACTAATTTCTTCGACATGCCTGCAGAGGAGAGCAAAGAAGGGTGTGGTGGGAGAACGTGAGGCGTGACTCTTGCCCTGTGTTCAGAACACCTCGCATCTCCTGGGGAAGGGCAGCTCTGCAAACAGTAACAGCACATGAGGCTCTGCTGAATGGCAGCTCTCAGCAAAGGGGAACAAGCTGCAGGATTTAATGGTCCTTTCTAGACATTTTAGATGTTTTTCCAGTGGAGTAACAGAAACAAAAGCAGAGCAGATGTTAGATTTGTCACTAACAGCCCAGCTAGCCCCAAAGGGATAAAACGACCTGAGAGAGACCAGGCTCTATGGCTAGCCACGCTTCAGGAACCCCAGGATCCAAGTGGGTCAGGAAGAGTGGGCTGCTCTTCAGGGGCGGCAGTCACATGCTGCTCAAACCAGAAAGATCTGCCTCTAGTGGATGAGTGCTGGCCCCCAAGTCACAAGCTACCACAGGAAAGCAGGGTCAGTAAGGGTACGGCCTCGAAAAAAGGAAATACCCTTTCCTCAGAATAGAGGCTGCTTCAATTTATTCAGAGAAAGTGGCAGAATGCACACCCAGAGAAGTAAGAGGTCAAGTATTTTGACCTTTTGTTTTTTTTAAAGATTTTATTTATTTATTTGGGAGAAAGAGAGAGAATGAACGGTGGGAAGGCGCGGGGGGGGGGAGAGACAGAGGGAAACAGAGAAAGAAGCAGACCCCCCACTGAGCAGGGAGCCCGACTTGGGACTTGATCCCAGGACCCTGATATCATGCCTAAGCCGAAGGCAGACGCTTCACCGACTGAGCCCCCCAGGTGCCCCTTGACCTGTTTTCTTCAAAGGCAATACCATAAGTAAATTTTGAAAAGACTATCTCACGTATGAAAGATGACTTCTGCAAAAGCATGCACCATGCCCAGATTTCCTGGGACGCCTATGGCCAAGCTGCCTGGCCTGTGATGGCAGAGCAAGGAGCTTTGTGGCTCAGGACACCGAGCGCTCAGTCTGGCGGAAGCTATTCCACTCTAGTCGCTGACACTGTTGGGAAAGGCTCACTTAGGGACATCTCCTGAGTGCTGGTGCCCTAGTTGTCCAGAAGCCTCCAAATGGGAATGACCCACTTACGACGGGGAGTCAGCACACGTCCTGTTTCACCACAGCCCTGAGCTCACCTTCAGCTCCAGTGATGTACTGAGCCTGGACCCCCAGCTCCTCCAGATAGTCTTTGATTCTCCAGCTAAATGGGACTCCACTGGACACGTCCTCGAGAGGGCTCATATAGTTCTGCACCGTGATGTAGGGCATCTCACTTTTAGATCTGCAGTCAAGGCAAAGGAGGACAAAGGACAGGATCAGTGAGAGTTTGCTCAAGGCAGGAGACACACAGTGATGACAGTTTCTCCCCAGGCTCAACAACAAGGGTGCCTAAAAGGCTTCAGAGGCAGCCTGCTGGCCCACTTCACAGCTCAGGGCTTCTGTTACAAAGGAATCCAGGACGTCCACAGATCATCTCTGTCTCACAGACAAACAGAAATGAACCAAGGCTGGGAAGAGTCAAGTGGGCAGCCGAACATCGGGGCCAGAACCTGGTCTTGAGGTGCCTGGACCTACCCTCGCCCTCCACCCATGCAAATGGAACATGACTTGTCCAAAGCGGCCCAATCCCTCATGGTCAGCAATGCCTTGTCTTCTAAATAAGTGTTTCCGCTGGAAATCCACAATCCCAGTTACTCATATACTCTTTATTCACTCACACGCCAGAATCGAAGGCCCTGAAATCCAAGAGGAAGCTTTTGGGAGGCCCGCTGAGAGGGAGCTGCTCAAGAGCAGGCCCGGGGCGGGCTGTGTGGGTCGTGCCGTGGAATGAGGGACAGGCAGAGCCACGCAGATCAAACAGCTCTCCGAAGCACAGCCTCGCCAGCACAGACAAAGCTGACGGGGGCAATTCTACTGTGATGGGTGCTCTGCAAGCAGGGAAATGAGGAAGGCGAATAAAACCAGGATTTCTCAGAACTTTCCAGAACTCTCATTTGTTACTGCAGTGCCATCACCCTCAGGCTGCAAAAGGACGCAGTGTTTAAAATAAACGTAATTCGGGGGCGCCTGGCCGGCTCTGTGGTGGAGCGTGGGGATCTTGATCTCGGTCGTGAGTTCGAGCCCCACGCTGCATGCAGAGAGTACTTAAAAATAAAATCTCAAAAAAAAAAAAAAGTAAAATAAATGTGATTCCAAAATTAAAACCTATGCTTCATCAATTACTTGGGAGAGCATATGAAGACTTCTGCTGCATTACGATTTTTTTTTTCCCTTCCCACAAAAAAAAAACCTCTCCTATTTACCTCAGATCGTTGGTCACAAGAGGAATGTTCAGAAGCTTCATGTCTCGGAAAATAAACATCCAAAGATCTCTTGTCCAGGACGGAGAGTCCGGCCTGGTCAGCAGCTCAAGGTTGCTGTCTCTGTCCAGGACAGATACCATGCTCGCCAGGAGAGGGGTCACCACACCCTGGACCCGCTTCCAGAGGGTCTGCCTGCAGCGTGGGGGAGAGGAGATCTCGTTCCAGCTCAGCCAGCACGCATTGCTGAGGGACTCCTGCCTCCTTTCGACATGTGGTTCCTTCTGGGCTATAACCATGCGTCTGGTCTACCGAGTCCACGCTACGGCTATGGCAGTAAGTGCAAACTGCCGTTGTTTTTAAGTACTCGAAGACAAATTCACAGACAGAAACGTCTAGGATTGGAGGCAGGACTGGAACAGACCTTAATTCTACATGCAATGAATGATCATCGGTTCCCTGAAAAGGCCAAGTAGCATTTGTTGAATTCTGTTATACAGCTAATTTCCCAGAGCAAGTCGTCCAGGCTCTATAAAGAAAAAAGGGACCATGTGCATTTGGGAAAAAAATAAATGTTACTTAAAGGGGAAAAAAAGTTGTGGAGAGAATACAGCACAAGGCAAAATAAATGTGTCCCAGGTCAAGTGGAACAGGAAAGTACCTGTTTCTCTAGAACGCAGCTGCTGCTGACGGCTGCGCACGCTGGATCTGAGTGTTTATATGTCCACAAGGATATTTCACTGCTTCTATGAGCTACATTGTCCTCCGTTGTCATCACGACGTTTATGCGTAATCGTGAACTCTATGACACAGGGTAGGACAGCTACTACCAGCTAGTTCAGGTCGAGGAGACCAATTGAGGCTCCATTTTGAAAAAAAAAAAGAAAGAAAGATGATTTCCTTCTTAAAGTATGTGGTGTGCAGGGACCTGGAGAGAATTCACAAGCATCTACTGAAGAAACAAAGCATACTAACGATCAAGAGAGCACCTGACTGAAGGAAACGTGCCCACGTTGGGACAGTGTAGAAGGCCCCAGGGTGACAGGTAGAAGCTGGCTGCAGGGCACTCAGGAAGGCATACCTGGACAGGCATGCAGACCCCGGACGTCAAGAACAACCAGGACTATCACGCCTTGGATTTTAATCCCGAGAGGGTAAATGACTTAGGTCCCAAGTATGTGGATGGTAAACAGAGACGGATGTAGAGACTGTGAGAGTGGGCTAGCAGGCTCCGGAGCCCGCCTTACAGCTGACACAGGGGAGCTACAGGTATGGTCCCGACCACTCCACGGAGGTGTGTTCAGGGAGCACTGGCGGCTGCTAAGGGGTGGGCCAAGCCCGAAGCCACAGCCAATGGCAGAGTGGTCAGAAGTGGGGCTGCACACGGCTTGGAACACCTGGCATGTCTAGGAAGTCCGGTGGCTGGAGAGGTACCAAAAATGCAGATTTTAAGGAGTACTGATGTGAAATTAAGTATTTAGTAATATCTGTAAGGAGTGACCAGGGGAAACCATCTAGATTCATAGCTGATCTCTAAATTTCCTCATTCAAAAAGTGTAAGTAGGAAAGACATTAAGGGTAACTAGAGAAGCAAAGTCTAGTTTTCTGGAAGGAGCAGAAATCCACCACAGCAGTGAAATCAGCACCGACGAGCTCACATCTTCCACTCAACTCTGGGGGCTCCCACATTTCCCTCTGCCCATCACACAGAGGCAGTGTTGCCGAAGCCACACGGATCATGTCTGGGAAGGCCGGATGGGAGGGGCTTCAGATGAGCTGAACATTTTCTCACAAGTGAGGAAACCAGGGGCAGAGTGACTGCCACAAGCCTACGAGAACTCTGTGGACAAGGGGAAGCCGAATCTTCCCTGGGGGACCCACAGCATCATGCCTCCCTCCACAACATGGGTTGTCTTGCTTAGTCCTGACAAAACGGGTAGGGTTTTACAGAAAAAGGACCACGGATGATGAATGAATACTCCCGGGCCCCACGTCTATGATTATCACATAACTTCAACCAAGCCGCAGGCCTGGGACATTTTCCTTCCCTCCCTGCCTATCACCTCCTCCACAACCTAAAACAGCAGCCATCTCTGTGGGACGAATATACCAGCCAATGTTTACAACCTGTAAGAACAGGTGTTCTGTTTTTTGTTGCTGTTATGACGGAACGTAAGCATGCAGAGATGTAGAGAAGAGTCTAGCAAACTCCATGTACCCACGACCCAGACCATCCTGCACCTTTCGGAGAAAACATGTGACTGCTCTGAACCGCTCAGAACTTTAGAAAGAAGCAGTGGCCAAATCATCCACGGCCGGGGTGCTCTTGCCCCGCCACCACAACATGGCCCTCCGGTGCCCTTCGTCCCAGTACCTGAATGTGCCTGCCTCCTGGAGAGCGTCCTGATTCGAGGCTTCCCTTGACACCCACTCCTTCATGTTGAAGAAGCAGTTCTCTTCCTGCTGCTCGAGGAGGGCGGAGAGGCGTGCCTTGCATGCCTGCAGGAAAGCAGCTGCAAAAGAGCAGAGGAGCCGTGTCTCAGGCGGGTCCCACGGGTATTCCTGAGAGGGAGCCCGCCTGTGTGTGGCCCCGGGACTCTGTACCTTTCTCCGCGTCGTCCTCATTCAAAAGGCTGAGAAGAATCTCCACTCTGCGCATGCTGCGTGGACGGCCCTCCTCCTGGTCCCGGAGCATGCCCACCGCACCCTGTATGCAGCCCCGCAGCAGGCTGGTGGTGTCCATGATCTGCGTGTGTGGCGTGGACGGTAAGGCCTCCGGGCCCTACACCCCACCCTTCTGAGGGCCACTGCCGGGGGACTCCATCATGGGGAACCCTGCCCTGGTCATGGGCCTCGACTCCAGGGGTGAGCAGGAGGCCGTGGCCCGTGGGGTAGTCTGGCCTCCCAGGAGTCCCAAGGATAAGAAAGAGCCAGAACTCACATTACTCCTGCCTCGCTCGGCGCATCTGCTGCCTGTCACCTCAGAGCCTTCTGTTTCCGAGCCTGCCTCTGCTGCTTCCCCTGACTCTGCAGCCTGGGGTTCCTCTGCCTCCTCCCGGCCATCTCGGGCCCCGTGTCCTGTCTTCACTGCAAAAGTAGCACGGGCAAGCTGCTGGGGACGGGAGTGGCACACAGGTTCCCCCCACAGGCCTCCTGGCCCCTCGCCCCCACTGCAGGCCCCACAGGAGGCTGGGGGTCACACAGACTGGCCTCTGACCGGCCCCATCTGTGTGGTCCACCAGTGGCAACCCTCCCTCCCGTCCAAGGTGCATAGCTGACACGCAGCCCTGGCAACCAGAGTGTGACATATGGCAGAGACCCCCACTTCACAGCATGCCACGTCCACAAAGACTGCTTTCCCATGTGGGACTCCTGACCAGTGCCTGGCCCTAAGGAGGAGAGGTGGTACCCGTGGACTCATCCCCCGCTGGGGCAGGTGCAGGCACTCAATGGGGATGAGGGCACGGCCTGACCCTCACGGGACAACAGCACACCTCCCTGCACCTCCGCACCCCTGGCTGCCACTCCTACCATTCTACCTACATCCCCAAAGGCTTCCTCCCGACTTACACTCAGGGTTCTCTTCTGCCTTAAAGAGCTGGCTGATGGCCACATCCTGCAACTTAGTCACATCTGAAACCATGACCATGGACTTCCGGAGATCGTCAATGTGCACAGATTGCCACAGCCCTGTGGGGAGTAAAAGTCACCTAGAGTCTTCCCATGCCTTTCGTGGCGTACTCTTGTCAGCTCCAAGCAGGGACACACCACATGTCCCGGTGTTTCAATACACTGCTACTGAATGATTTGTACCCTGATGCCGAAAACCCGGAATCCACACAGAAACCACCTTGCCCTGTATCTACACCAACAACCGTTCACACAAACATCAGTTGTAAGAATGAAGGGAACTGCCTTTTTGTAAAGGATTGCTGAAGGTTTTGAGTCTTTTTACATTTTGTATTATACTTGCTGCATCAGTTAGTAAAGAGTGTGGGAAACTGGCCAAGACTTGCTTCCCATTCCCTACAAAATTGCCGATTTCTAGAATACCAATTTTCTTAACATATTATTTGGTTTAACTCCTCAGAAGAGAGAGAGAGACAGAGAGAGAGAGAGGTTTAAGCTAGCGTTTCCCTCCCTCCAGAAACAGGCATAAAGTGTCAGTGCTTCTGCAACAGTGCCAGGCGGGGGGTCTCCGCTGGGTTGTCAATGTTATAAAAGGCAAGGACCCAGACAGGCTGATCAAGTGTTTATCTACTGGTCTATAAAGGGGATGCCGTAAGCTGGAGCAGCAAGTCCAGACAGAAGTGTTTCCCGCGGTAACCACTGGTAAGAAACCTCATCGAATCTGAAACAGGTATTGCTGAGATTAACACCAATGTTCGAATTCCAGACTTGTACACCACGGGACCGAATTAGAAAGAACTCAGACATGGTCTAAATAAGCATTTCCACTAACATTTTCACCCTACCTCCATGGAATCCCACGTAGGGTGCTCCACTTCCCATCCGGGACAGTTTTGTGATAAAATAGACCAAGATGTGGTCCTTATTGCCTTGTACTTTGTTGATTTCATTTATGGCAGAATACCTATTTTAAAACAAACAAGCAAAGACAAAACAACTCAAAAAAAAAAAAAAAGGAAAGAAACAAACAAGTAAGCAAATAATCAAAACCGAAGTGGAGAAGTAGCTGAAGCGTGTCCTGTGAGTGGTTGTGTTCAATCTCGTGTCTTCTTAGCTTTAGATGAATTTCTTTTTTTTAAAGCTTTTATTTATTTATTTGACAGAGAGAGAAAGAGAGAGAGAGACTGAGCACAAGCAGGGGGAGCGGCAGGCAGAGGCAGAGGAAAAAGCAGACTCCCCACTGAGCAGGGAGCCCAAGGAAGAACTCGATCCCAGGGCCCTGGGATCATGACCTGAGCCAAAGGCAGATGCTTCGCCGACTAAGCCACCCAGGCGCCCTAGATAAATTTCATATCCTCATGCTCATTGTCTCCTCTCATGAGAGAAGGAGGGCAAGCTCTGTCCCAGCAGGAACATTTTCTTCCCCACTCCTGTGTCTCTCTGGTTTGAAGTGCCATCTCCTTATTGACCAGGAGTCCTGTCCTGCCACCCTCCATAGGCCTGCTCTGAGGCTGCTTGGGGTGAGGCTGGCTAAGCTTTCCATCCCGAGAAACAGGATTCTGTGCATCCACAACCACGCTATGAAATACGGCTTCCAATGCCTTCAAAGGCCCAGCACTCACCTTTCCCCTAATTTACTAATAAGGGGACAGAGTTAACCTAAGCGTACCAGATTTCTGCTATACTAATACTATAAAAATGTCCAATAAATACAAATGAAAGCTTTGACATACTGATTGCTCCTGAACTTGCAATATACTCCAATTGTGTAATTTAACATTAATAATTACCAAGACGTATGTGCAGACAGTACGTTCCTAGGATATTCTTTTATAACCTACTAATAACCTATTATTACACCTCTTGGCATTTTACCATGTTTGCCTTGTTTTAGCCTTTTCTTTAACTCATATCCATGGGGAATGAAAAGCGAGAGTTCTTTTACTTTTATTTGTTTATTCTAATACTACATTGTTTTTAGGGAAGAAATTCTTTAGGAACTTCTGAATAAAATTTGGGCTTTCTGGGTAGTTTCTGAGAAAAATAACAAAAACGTACTTAGCTGAAGCGATGAGCTGAGCACTACCAACTCCGTCTTCAAAATCCGTTTGAATAATAAGGATTTTACATCTGGCTACGTTAGCTAAGCAGTTTCTGAAAGAAAAAGGAAATTGTTCGTCCTAAAAAATGGGTGATAAAATTCCCCAGAGTGATGGCAAATCTGAAGGAATTCATTGGTGGGGAATCACTCAGGTGGGGCTCTCTATGTGAGCAGACAAGCCAGTGGAGAGCACATAAACCCCAGTAAATGCTTCCCTAACAAGACAAAAGGCGCTGGTTTCTGAGAAGGATGTCCACGCAGAAGGCAGTAGAGACGAGGGGACACGGAGAGAACGGGCCGCCGTCCTTCTCCATCACATGTCCTCGGTGTTCACTAACCAGGGCCGGTGACAGCACCAGTGGTCCCTGCAGCCATGCGCGTGAAGCACAAAGTGGTCAGACCTGGGGGTAGAGGGGACGGGGAGGGAAGGGCAGAGCCTCACTGGACTTTTCTGAGGAATGAGCTCTCGGTGTCAAACTGCTGCAGAGACAGGATCGTGGGCCTCAGAGCTCCGTCCATCACTTCTGATTCCAAAATTTCACAGTCGTGGTTAGTCAGCAGTCTGGAGAAAGTGGTGATCTACAAAGTCAGGAAATGCCAATTATCTGCTAGAATTCAAGGAAGTTTGCAAATACCTCCTATGGGCTCAGCAAGCACTGTGCAGTTGGTACACAGATAGAAAAGAATCCAAACCCAGAGGAGTTTCAGAAAATGAGGCAGTGTTGAGGCAAACAGGACCTACAGGATCAAGAGGTATCAGAGAGAAGACTCATCCTGTTGCTAGGTGCCTTCAAATCTCCTTGGACGCCAGTGTCCCTTCCTGCCTGGCCCTCCTAGAAATTCTAATGATCCCTTCGGGCTCAACACAAATGCCATTCCTCCCTCCTAGTCTTCTGCACACTTCCAGATGGAGTTCAGGTGGGTAGTGCCCCTTCTGCCCCACAGTTATGACCAATTCTCCTGTAACACTGAGTCACACCCCCCACAGAGCAAACCAAAACACTCCTTATGGTCGTGCAGATATCCTAGCTCCTGAACCCCTCTCTCCAGGCTGGCCTTGCTTCTGACTGCTATATCCAACGACATGATGGATGTGTCTGCCTGGATGCCACAGGGGCATCGAAGTCTGTCCCGAATGGAATTTACCACCAATACTTGTTGCTCATTCCTGGATTCTAATTAACTAAACCTCCAGTCATCCAAGGAAGAATCCAGGAAACCATCCCCAAACCCCTTTGTCTTCCACAGCCCCCAAACGGAATCAATCGCCAGCTCTGCCAAGTCACACCTGAACTATTTCTCAGTTCCATCTACTCACTTTGAACTGGTACAGTAGCCTCCCTACCTATCTTTTCTGTGATAGTCTTTTATCAGGCTTTCTCTTCCCTCTCCCACGCAATGGGACACATCTCAACATGTGTGCCTCTATCCCTCCCTTCTCGACAGCAGACCCAGCTCGTCAGCACCACTGATAAGTCCCTCCATTAAGTCTCTCCAATGGCATCTCATCCCCATCTCTCGGCCCTTGCACCCTCGAGCTTCATGCCGCACGGTGACCAGTTCCTGGTTTCCAGCACAGATGGCACTGTGGCACACCTCAACGTCTTTGCTCAAGTAGGGACCTCCGGCTAGAACACTTTCCCAGCCACATTTCACCATCAGCTTGAAGGTCCTCTGACCTCATACCGTGATGTGCATGGCTTCTTTCTGTCCCTATGGGGAGCACAGTCATATGACGTCAATGGCAACTGTTCGTGAGTCTTACACTGTATCCTGACCGAGGCCAGGAACGGGGCCAATGCATTTTTATATCCTTGGTGCCCCCAGCACGGTACTCAAATGCATCACTTCATTTGTTGAAGTGAACACTGTATATAATGTTACTATCAGCACAGAGCTCTGCACAGAAACAGGCAATCAAAACTTGCTTTCGTTGAATTTTTGTGAATATCTGGGTTTCCTCATACTTAATGGAGAGAAACTAAAGTCTCAACATATTCATTTATGACTCCTGTACACTGACTCGAAAAGAATCCTGAATTCTTGAAACCAGGGAAGTAAGGCCTCTTAGATGAAAGAGGACAAGGGTAAAATTAGAGAGATAATCACCTCTGTGAAGATGACACGGCGTTTCGGATCCAGTGTGCGAAGCTGGGCCTGAAGGAAGTCTGCAAAGGAGTTATGTTGCTGTCTGTGGTGGTATTCTCGAGACAAGGACTGTGCGGCAAACTGGCCCAGGGAGGTAGCGCCCAGCCGAACCACAGCGTCTGGCGTGGCACAACCCAGCAGTATCAACTTGGCCTCTTCAGATACCTTCTGGTATAGTTCATCAGTCGAGATGCTGTGACCCAGACTCTTGGTGACCTGGAGCACCACAGAGGCACACGCGTCCGGGTGGTAGCCAATGAAAACTTCAGAAGGGCTGTATTTGTGTCTGGCTACAAACTGCTCTGATTTCACGTCCACGAATCTCTCCACCCAGCTCTTAAGCTCTTCCACAATATTTTTCTGCCATTTCTCCAAAACAGTGTTGATATCCAGATAATGTTTCTCCAGCCGGTTAATGAGAGGGATGGGAAAATGTTTGTAGACAACATCTTTCTCCTCAATGACTATCAAGCGGAAGTCCGGGTGAACCCGACATTTGACCCGATGGGTCCCGAGACCGAGGTCGACGTACTTCTGGCCTCCGAGGTAGACGTAGTACTGATTGAGCGCGTCGTAGAGGCTCTCGTAGAGGCTCTGCAGGTTGAGCAGCACCACCGTCTTGCCGGTTTCCATGCAGATCTTCACTCGGTTGATATTTCTGCAGACCTGGGTGTACTCTTGGTCTCTGGGAAAGCTGGAACCAAAAATGATCTCTGGCTGCGGGTCCTCCCTGAAGAACGTCTGCTGCAGGACCTGCAGGGCCGCGTAGTTTCTGGTCAGCACAAGCAGGTAGCGGGACTCAGACTCGTCCAGCTCCTTGCCTGACACCTTCTGAAGGTCACTGCACATGTTCTGCTGAATTAGCTGCATGGTGCTGACTTCTTCTGAGCACCTCGCCTCAGGCAAATTGGCTGTAAAAATATCCAGAGCATGGATGTCATCTTTGCCACTGAAGTTCCGGAGGACAGCCTGCGCAATGTCTCGTGGGGAGGGCTCTCTATTAGAAGCCTTTGCCTTGGCGAAGACCATTTTGATGAGGCTATAGTAGTCACGAAGCCCAAAGAATTCCTTGTCTTGCTTCCGACACACTGTTTCATAGGCTCTGGCAAAGGGTGCAAAGTACCCTTGGACTCTTTGTTGAACTAGGGGCTCTGAAGAGCAAATCCCCTTAGCGCTCTCTATGAGCTCTTTCTTATTGGGACTGCCACGTGACACAAAAATACCCCGGTTCATCTTGGCAGGGTCCAGGGCCCAATTGGAAATGCCTATGAAGCCAACCTTTTTGTGCGGGGCAGGATCGTCTTCAATGCACCCATATTCCAACAGTGGGTGCAGAGCCTTCAGGGGCATTTTGGGCGAGTCTTCTGCCAATCCAACCTCATCCAGCACCACCACAGACACATACTGCTGTAGATCCTTCCCCTGCTGGAAGCGGGCACACTGCCTGAAGGTGCTTATGATGCCGTGGGGGGTAGAGTGTGGGCTGCACTGGAATGACACCAGATGGACCTGCTTCAGGTTCCGGAAGAGGTCTGAGTGAGCTGCTGGGCCTTGCATGGCATCTGCCACAATGGTCTTGGCAAGAGACTTGGAGCTGCCAGGCTTCCCCACCAGGAAGAGGGGAATCTTCAGCTCAATGCAGATAACCATCATGAAGACATTCTCCTTCAAAGCCGAGTTCCTAGCAATGGTTTTCCTTAAAGACACGCCATTTAGAAATAGACCCTGTGTTTGAGTTATCTCCTCCAGAATAACCTTGCTGTCATTATATGGTTCTGGAAAGAGCCTGCAAATGGCTCTCCAGTACGACTCCTTCTGTTCTAAAGAGGCATGGTAGCACACCCCTAGGGCCAGCACCAGGGACCAGAGGACAGGATCTCTCTCTAAGTTGCTTTTGCTGGCGTGGGACTCCTGGAGAAAGGAATCCAGCTTTGACAGGAGCAACGTACTATGGTCGTAAAACCATCTGAACACTTTGACACAGCGCTCCACGTCCCTGAGGCTGACAAAGCTGCACTCATTTACTCTCATCCTCATGAAACCCTGGGAAGCAGAAAGCACTTCTGTGACCACACGAGTCTCGTCTTCATCTATCCCGATGGAGTCCACCAGCCTCTGCACAATCTGCTGGATGTAGAGCTTTTCAGCGGTGTTGTTCAGCTGTCCGAAATCCCACACCAGCGGGATCAGGCTGGGTGGCAGAGCGTGTACTCGGTATACCAGCTGCCTCAGGGGGATGGAGCCAAGCCTCTCTGCCGTGTCCTCCGCGTGGACCCTGTATCCCAAACCGGCCGACTCCAAACGGCAGATCATCTCCTGCGAGTGCTTCCGGTAAGGGTTGCAGGCCGCTATGATATGCAGGCCTGAGTCTCTGGCCAGGGGCTGGCCGCCCACTGTATGATCACACAGGACTTCCTTGATACAGCTTACGGCTTCCGTTGTATTGGCTTCGTCGAAGAACAAGATGGTGTCCAGCTGATGTTTGTCCTTATTGAAGAGAGCAAGTTTCTCTGCCTCCCGGACTTTGGAGTAGATCATCTCTGCCGTTGTTCCTCCATGGACCTTGACTAGCTTCATGGTTTCAGCTTTGGTGCCCCCACGTCGCAGGTCACTGAGGAATTTAATGAGCCTGGTTTTCCCGCAGCCAGTCTCTCCCATGATGATGACGGGGATCCCACACCGGAACCGCATCTCAATGGCAAGGATCTTCAGCATATTGTCCATTGTGAGCTCATAGGTTTCATCAGGGTCCACGGGCCACTGGATCCCCAATGCCAGGCAGAGCTTTACAAGTTTCTCATGTCTGGGCAGCTTATCAAAGTCAACATTGAAGGGCACCCTCTGGAGCAACAGCCCCCGGTACAGTTCCATCCCCATGACGTCTTTCTTGATCACCCCCCTACTAGAGAGATCAACAGCATCAAGGCTGCCATTCCTGTTGGGCTGGATGTGGAAGCCTATGAAGGTCATGGACGTGTGGTCACCGTTGAAGAACACGTACGGGTGAGGCTCTGACTCCCACCTCCTCCGGAGAGTGAAAGGGGCTAGGTCTTCTTCCCTGACCCCGTCCATGGTGACTGTATGCCTCCCTGGGCTTTGATCGGACGTATGAAGTGTCAGCGTGGCAAAATCTCTTGCCATGAAGATCATGAAGGTGACCACAAAGTTCTTGAAGCCTTGCAGTGTGTCTCCAATCACGTGTGGGTTGCAGAAGAGGGAGGCCTCACAATCTCTGAGCTGATAATTCAAGAACCCAGCAAAGTTCCGTAGCTCTGACCAGGATGGATTTATCACCCCGCAATAAATCAGGAAATACTGGAGGCATTCCGCAGGGGTGCCTTCCACAGAGCCTTCCTGGTACTGAAACACGTCTAGGTTTTGTTTCTCATGGAATCGTTTCAAATACTGGTAAGGCCTCTGGAAAGTCTCGCTGCGGAACGCTCTCTGGTCCATCCCTGGATCGCTGCAGCTCTCTTCAGGATTCAGCTCCATGTCTATCACTTCTTTGGGAGGCCGGCAGGTGACTTTTGGGAAGACATCGAGAAAACTGAACTGGGGGGTGTGTGTACTCTAGAAAAGGGAGACACAAATAAATAGTTATGACTACATTTCCTAAAAAACAGCTTCTGCATTTTAACCCTCCACAGGATCTATACTAGATGGACCTTTTTGAGAACCCACTTTCCATACACTGATTTCTCTAGACTCCTTTGTGCACAGACTGCTCTCTTTTGTATGCTGAGGCATCATGGGAGCTACCTGCTCCGCCGTTAGGTCCTTGTCACCCAACTTCCTGAAACAAAACCTCAGCATGTGTGCGTGTGCACGTGTGTGCACAAGGCTCCCTTTTGTTAAGAAGTGTATGTGACAAAAGCCTCCTTCCCATACTAGCTGGCATTAAGAAGGACGGACTGTGCCCAGCAGATGGATTTACTGTGTTCTGAGCACCTCTGGCATTTCACTCAAACAGCATCAATCCCAAATTGAACAAATCAAACTCGAGATACTCCTAACTAGAGTAAGAGTATTTTTATCCCAGACATTATTAAAAAAGAACTGGAGGGGCACCTGGGTGGCTCAGTTGTTAAGCGTCTGCCTTCGGCTCGGGTCATGATCCCAAAGTCCTGGGATCGAGTCCCGCATCAGCTTCCTGCTCAGCGGAAGCCTGCTTCTTCCTCTCCCACTCCCCCTACTTGTGTTTCCTCTCTAGCTGTGTCTCTGTCAAATAAATAAAATCCTTAAAAAAAAAAAAGAATTGTAAAGATTGATTTGTCTTTACTAACACAGCACCCAGTGGCTTCGCTGAGGCCACAGTGGGACGTGCTGGCACAGACACATGAAAAGGCCCTGTGGTACACACCTGCCTTGAAGGCGTCTTGGGCAGCGCTGGAGTCCTTTCCAGGATTTCAATGATGTATAAATGGCACGGGTTCCGAAACCACATTTTTCCATTTATATCCATTAAGTACCGTAGGATGAGGAGTTTGAAAATGAACACCCAAAGTCCAGTCTGCACCTAGAGACAGAATCATGTGGGGTTGTAAGCACACACAAAAGACAACACAGTCTCCCAACCCTGAGGACCGTCGTCCTCTGTCCTTGGACACAGTGATACTGAGTATCACAGAGGAAAAGGAACTTCTTTATACAGGGAGGGGGTGGGCCGGGACATGGGGACTGGGTCTTTCCTGATGCGGCCATTCGACTGAAATCCTGGGGTACTCACTGACGAGGTCACATCCAAGTGGAAGATCACAGGTCTTGTCTGGTAGTCAGCCTTCAGGAAAGGCAGGAGGGAGCACAGCACTTGGTTCTCGTCCACCTGAGAGTCGATTAGTCGGATCACTTTTAAGGGCACTTCTTTGTCTCTAAGCTTCCTCTTCAGTCTGCCATGTAATCTCTCCACATAGAGAGACTTTCCTGTAACATTAGAACAGGGAAATTAGGGGGCACCTGGGTGGTTCAGGAGGTGAACTGTCTGACTCTTGATTTCTGCTCAGGTCATGATCCCAGGGTCTTGGGATCGAGCCCCACATTGGGCTCCTCACTCAGCACTGAGTCTGCTTGTCCCTCTCCCTCTGCTCCTCCCTCTGTGCTCTCTCTCTCTCTCAAATAAACAAAATCTTAAAAAAATGAAATAAAATAAAATATGGAAATTAGGTGCCAGGGCTGTGGACCAGGAATGAGAGAATCCAGAAAGATTTATTACAAGTCATTTCTCTGTGCAAAATTCAGAACTGTTGCAATGTAACATCATGTTAAAGAACATACTTGTGAGCCCTCAAATTTCCTTGCTGCTGCCTGCTCACTATCCTTGCCATCCCTTGGGATGGATGGCGGCAATCTGAGTCAAAGGACAGTGGCTGTGCCACCTGTGTCCGGGGTGGGGGTGCAGGTTCTCCATGCAGAGAAAGTCATGCAGTTAAGGGTATAAAGTCAATAGAAGGGAAGTCAAGGAGCACCTGTTTCTTCCCAAAGCAATCACACCTGCTCTCAAGACCCACATTAACCCTGAAGTGACCAACGGAGTTTAAAAGAGAGGGAGCTTCAGAGAGGCCTGTGTAAAGGAAGGTGAGTTGGCTCCCTGGACTCACCTGAGCATGAAACCCAGCGAGAAAGTGTGTCCCGTTCCAGCACAGGCCCCGATTTATAGCTTCAGAGGATCAAAACCTCCCTGGGACTCAGTCCTGCCACCCCACCCCACCCTCCCCCCCCCTGCAGAGGGCTCCACCTAAGTTGCCCCTGCTGGACAGGGAAGGGCTGTCACATGGTCCCTGGGACCCAAGGGGCCCACCCACCCTAGGAGCTGTCATTACCAACGCCCGCTCGCTTGGAGGCCACGATCCCCACACACATCCGGTCCCGGAACACATCGGCAGCTGATGGCGTGTGCCTGGGGACCTGGAAATGTCGAGCCAGGTAGGCCTGGATGTCCTGGAGGGGCGCCTGGGGGGTGACGAGGACCTTGTACTGGCTGAAGGCTGAGGGCAGGTGGCAATGCTCCCGCTCAGAGTCACAGATCATCACCAGCTGGAAGTCACTGTGGTGAGGCTGCAAGCACAGGCTCAGGAAGAGCGCCTCCACCTGGCAGGCCACCTCGTAGCTCAGCAGGTCCGCGTACAGCAGGCTGTAGACCCCCTGTCCCCGGGAGCGTGGGGTCAGGCAGCGGCGCAGGAGCAGTGCCACCTCCTCAAACGTGGTTCCCGGGGTGCAGAGCAGCACCTCGTCGAAGGTGGGCAGCGGCTGGTGCGGGGTGTGCATGTAGATGGCCAGGGCGGCCGACAGCACCTCAGAGTGGCCACAGACGATGAGGTTGGGCTGGCCGACGTGCAGGCCATTGGGGAGGAGCCGCTCCACAGGACGTCCGCTCATCAAGCCCAGGAAGGCCAGAGAGCGGCCAAGGGTCTCCAGGTCCAGGCAGTGGGGCAGGAAGGCACTCATGCACGCCACTGACTGCTCCATGACGGCCCTCAGCTTGCCCGCCAGGCTGAACTCACGCAGGAGCATCAGCCGCAATCCCTCAACCACTGTCCTCTCATGGTGCCTGGCAGCCTCACCATCGGGCCCCTCGAGGGCCTTTGCGATGTCCGTCGGGGTGCAGTTACCTTTGATGAAGGACAGCATGGTGAGAGCGGCGTTGCTGGGCGTCCGTCTCCTAAGCTCTGTGCTCAAGTACACCAGCTGCTCGGCGGTGTAGTAGTTGAGATAAAAGTGCTTGGCCCGCTTCTCTGCCACGAAGCTCTTCCAGTGGTCCAGGAAGTGCTCCATCTGCCTGCTGATGGCCTCCAACAGCTCGGCCACCGGCCCACTGCCCTCGAGCAGGCTTATGGTCTCCAAGCAGAAGTCCATCCGAATGGAGATGCCGTACCGGGGGGTGCAGTACACCTCGGCATGCCAGGCCCTGAACAGCATGTTTCCAGCACAGTAAAGGTTTATGAAGGCTTGGACAAGCCTCTGCACGTTGCAGAACACCTGTGGCAAACGGAACCAGAGGTCATACAATAGTCCAGAATGACACCAACAGAGATATAACTGAAGTACTTGGGTTCACGTCTTTCCACTGGTTCCCCGTGTGGCCTCGAGCACACGGGGTAATCACAGAGGCCTTATTTCCCCATTTACATCATCAGCGTCCCACAGGACTCTCTAATAAGGCTAAAGAATGTCGTCATAAAGTACAAATGGCCTTGAAAGAAAAATCCCGTAACAAAATTACGTAAATGAATATTCCTTTATCAACATGGTCACTTTTGATTTCGATGAAGACTATCTAAATCTTTAAGTCTTTGCAGGTTCTCGCTGATTTACAGAGTGAGTAAAGCAAGGAGTCTCTTTCTAAGACCTAACCATGGGGTTACCTCCTCTGCAATGCGGAGAACTCAGGACAATTCGGTCTGTGCATCTTAAGAAGGAAGTACCAACCAAAGGGCCTGCTGGAGCTCAGACGTCTCTTCAGGCCAGGACTTGGGGTGACTGCCTTCTGCAGACCTGCTAGCTCCCCGCTCCATGGACTTAAAGCAGAGTGCTTTCTATCAACTCATCCACACTCAAACCCTCCAGACTTTCTCTGGCTACTGGGCACTGAGAGTCCTCTGCCCAAACATGAGCTCATGACATCTGCTTGGCCCCAAGGTCATCATGAACCCTCACCTTGGAAAATACCTCTACTTGAACGTTGCTGTGATCTTTCTTGCCAGACATCAGCATCAATTTGTTCAAAAGCTCCTTGAGGTCTTCCGAAGAGTAGAGTCGCACCTCCTCGTGGCCTCCATGGCTCTCCGGCAGGAGCAACTGTAGAACCGTGTCTGGGGAGATCTATGGAACCATGTACGTTTAGAGGTCATTTTTCTGGAGGCAGAACCCCCCCCCACCCCATTGTGCAGCAGCCTGCACACGCCACTGCCAGCTATGCCAGGAGGCAGGGTGGCTCACCTTTTGGCCATCTGTGGGGGCCCTGATCACATAGATGCCTTTGTCATTGATGGCTGTTGCCAATGACAGGGAAGAGAGTTCTACTGAACCGTGACTTTCCTTCACAGTTTTCAGCCACTCCAAGTTCCTGGCAGAGTCACGCTGTTGGGACAGGAAGTGAAACAGGCCATGGTGTGAGCAACCTTCCTTCTCTTCTTCCTGTGGTTCTTCCATCTCTGCTCCCCACGGGGCAAGCCCCCCATCCCCATCTCCTGCCCACAGGGGAGGCCTTCCTCACCCACTGCCCTCTTGCTATTCCCTTTTGGTCACTGTTCCATGGTGTTGCCCTTTATGTAATGGGCTATCCGTCTGTGTCCCCACCAGTGGCCACTGCCCTGGCTAGCACATGGGGGCACGTGGACAGAACAGGGGGAGGGCTTCGTGCTGCCGGGCCCCCAGGGAGGGGGATGCTAGACAGAGCAGGGCAGTGCGGCCTTACAATCGAAGTGTGTTTCTGGGGACCCCAAGTCCAAATGGAAGTACTTGGAGCAACTACGACAAGGACTTTTTGTTTGGACGTAAGCTTCCAGCAGCAGAAACGGAGCCGCCTCTACTTGGTCCTTCTGTCTCTCCTTTCCTCCCTCACCCTCCAGTGGATCTGGCCGAACATCACCTCTGCGCACCAGCCACATGACACGGTACGGGTCTGCTCAGACCCTGGTGCAAACGGTTTACTTAAACTAACACGTTCGTTCATTTTTCTGATAAAAAATTAATTCACAGTGGTGCCCGGCTGGCTCAGTCGGTAGAGCATGCAATTCTTGATCTCAGGGTCCTGAGTTCAAGCCCCACGTTGGGTGTAGAGATTATTTAAAGAAACTTAATTTATACCAATTGTGGAAAACACGGAAAGTACCAAGAAACATACAGAATTAAGTAACAGCTACCACCATTCAGAAAAAAACACGGGTCATATGTCAGTCTTTTTTCCACGTGTGTTTTGCAATATGGAAGCTGCTCTTTTTTACCTGCAAATTTGAATCCTACTTTCTAATAAGGGAAAGAAAGCGTTTCCACGTATGAAGGACAACTGGTTTGAAACATCATTTCACATGTGCCACACAGCGAGGGTGACTCGTGCTCCTGCCCTCGTGATGCCAAATGAACGTGTGTGCAGCTTCATGTACTCGGATCCAGCCAGAAGGAAGACTTACCAGTTTATGGGGCAGGTGTGGGTCATTCTCCAGAGCCTTCCACAGTTCTTCCAGATGTGTCATGAACGCGTCAAATCCCGCACTTGCATCCAGCTTGTACAGCAGCGACGCATAGCCCTGCATGGCGTCGTGGAAACAGGCCACCCGGTCCACGTCGATGTCATTCTCCCCCGCGGAGATAGAGGCCAGGTCCACAAATACCTTCAGCTCGTTGATGTCTTGGGGCAAGGAGAGACAGGTGAGCACCCTGGAGGCTCCAGGACGATCCCACACTCAGATCTCGGATGAGAACACTAAGGCTATAAATGGATAGTGATGGATTTTTAGGGTCTGATCCACTTTCTGCTTTTAGTACGAATCTGGGGCCATGTTTCTTTTGCTGTTGACGCCACTGGCCAACGCCTGGCCTTACAGAGCATCAGTGACATCCAGATACAGCACGAGGCTTCCGGAAACTTTGTCGTGTATAATCCGCAACACACTGCCGTTGAATACAAAAAGAAATGGGCTCAGCTGGTAAATACTATGTTGACAGTTAACTACAAAGAAATGGAGATAATTCTCTTGGGCTACTTACTAATCAAAGGATGTGCGTCAATGTGGGCCAAGGAGCCCACAGTTGAAAGCACTGAGGCTCCGAATGAGAGACAGCCCCCTGCCCGGCACACCAGTGCTGCTGCTGCCCCTTTCCTGCTTCCTTCACCTGTCTTCCTTAGCTCTCCTCCTCCCCTCCATGCATCCTCTCTGCCAGAGACACCTAAGCTACAGGGCAAAAAAGGCTTCCAAGCTCTTGGCCAAAAAAAGAAATGCGCATAACACTAATGAGCTGATGTAAAAAAATCTCTTCTGTGGACAAGACCTTATCTTATTTTCTAGTTAAAATCAGCCAGAAGAAAAAGCTAAAAGGGAACAAGATTTGTAAGAAAACAATAGCCAACTGTTCACAGCAAGCCTCCCAAGTGAGGGCAAAACGTAACCAAGGAAATAGTTTCTATGCCAGTACTTATGAAATACCGCCCTGATGCATATTCGGCCAACAGCTGATGAGACACGCACTGCGCATCTACCAAAGGGATGCAGACGGCATGTCTGCTCTTTACACGGCACGTGACCAAGGGGAGGGGCTGCCTGCAAGTTTATGAAACCCCCTGTGAGCCATCTCAACACTCCCCAGATTCCCGGCAACCTGTGACCGGCTGTACCTCCGAGAGCCTCCCGGACCCAGCTGATGAACTCCTTGCTCAGGGACAGCTCCCTCAGACACTGGCACCGGGTCTCACTGATGTCCTGCAGCAGCTTGTTGGCATGGATAAGCTGCTTGCTGATCCGCTCCAGCTTCTCATGGCGATATTTGTCAAAGTTGTCAGTCTGTAAGACAGAGCTCTACTGTGGCTGGACCTGGTCCCCTGGAACCCTGGAGTCCAAGCAGCAGCACTGACCATCCTAAAGGCCCTGTCCCCGCCTTTCTTGGACTTGCAGTGGCTAAAGGCAGGTGAATGAAGCTCCTGACCGGGAGGTGGGATGCTAGACCCCCACTGCCGTCTCCCCATCGATCCATAGTAACTACTATTCCTCTGTACCTGGCAGTTTGCGAAGCAACTTATGCAAGAACTCTGCCAGGTGCATATTGTTACTTTTCCTATTTTATGGGTAAAGAAACAAAGGCCCAGAGCAGTGACCTACTCGAGAACATGCTGCTGGGATCCAAGCCTAAGTGTGCATAATTCCAAATTTTGTGCTAAATTTTTATCATCTTCATAAGTGTCTATATCATAACCTAGATCATGGGACACCTTGTAAACGCTCACCTGAAGGAACACAAAACAAAGCATTTGCTTCTTCACCGTAGCAGAGATGGCTTACCGTGTGCCACTCCTTGCCAGCACTAGCAGATGTGAAGGGGGGGGGGCAAAACAAATCCCGCTTTTGCCTCTCCAGCCTCTCTCTAACCTGATTAGACCAGATGACTCTTTCCAAATCCCTGGCTTCTGCCCCTTCCCAAATTCTCGACTCTCATGCCAACCTGAGAAAACGCTCACTAGCCAGGAGCACTCACACTATTTATAAACAGATGAAAATGAAGCCCTTGGCATGATCAGGCATCAGGTGAGATGCAAACAAGAACTCCTAGGGGAGGCTCTGGCTTCCAGAACCCAGAGAGCCCATAGGAGCCCCCACCCCCACCCCACGGGTCTCTGGCAAATAACTTACAAAGTTTAACAAAGTGTGCAGAACACTGAAGTCACCGATGAGGCCCAAATTCTCCTTCACCTTCAAGATGACCTTGGCTGAGCTGACAGCCTGGTGCAGGTGATGGTACTCCCTGATCTGCCCAACACGATCTTTGATCCAGTCTCGTTGGTCGCTGGGGTCCAGGGCACACATAATCTGGAGGTCGAAGGTGAGGATGCTGTATTTATTCTCAAAGTCCTTGAAGATGGTGTCGACCTCCTGCAAGGTGATCTCTCCTGACCTCAGATCCTCATACAGTTTCATAAACTTCTCAAAACAAGGGAAATACAGATATTTATACACCTCCTCAGGCTGAAGAATCTGCCTTTCCAGCTCCTCCTCAGGTTCGCTCAGCGCTTCTGCAGCGTCTTCCCAGAAGACCTGGAAGACGTGGCTCTCCTTTAGCTGGTCCACCTTTTCAGCAATCTCTTGGCCTTGGGGGCTCAGGTTGTAATGCGTTGTCCTCTTCACGTCCGGGGAGCTGGGTGACAACCTCACTGTCACGGCATCGCTCAGTCTTTTACTGCTGAGATCTTCCAAGTGTCTTTCCGTCATCTCTTCCAGATCCACTTAGAAACCATAAAGGAACGTCAGAAGTCAAACCTCTACTCGCCACACCATTTTACTTTCCCCATATTTACTGTCCTCACTGCTCATAAGAAAACTCACGTTAACACAGTTGCTGTCATTTTTCCTAAGAACCCATTTGTCTTTCGCCAACCCCCACCCCACTGCCAGCTTGTTCATGAATTTTCACAACAAAGCAAACACAGTCACTTCTGGGCAGGGATGACAGTGTGGACACTGCCCGCTTCACTCCCTCCCCACAGCCTGCACTCCAGGGCCAGAATAGACATGGTCTTGGGAAAGTCATAAGCCGGCCCGGCTGGGAGGAGCAGAAAAGGATATCACAGCCAGAGCAGGCGGGAGACGAAAAGTAGATGTGCAGCAGTGGCCAAGGCCAACCTGGGCCCCAGGGCATGGAACCCACAGTGGGAGGCTGGGAGTCAGCCAGGCTCCTGCCACAGGATCCCCAGCAGCATACACACTGGTCAAACGGCCGCTGGAGGTGGGGAGCTGGTGAGGGAGTGAGGAGGCCTGGCTTGAAAGACTGGAGAAGAGGTCTGACTTTCTTGCCCACCCCATTCTAGATAGCAGGCTAGCCGCCCTTTCCACCCCAGCAAGTGACAGCTGTTAATGTGGCGGGCGTTCTGTGGCCACCAAGCTGGGGACTGCAGGGCTGGCCAGCCCCAGAGAGGACTTAGCGTGTCCACCACAGGACCAGCTGTACCACCCTCAGGGTCTTCCATGGGTTTGCTGGGCCCCCCTCTTCGTACAGACAAAGAATTCCCAGACATATGTGGAAAATCTTTTACACAAAAGACATGAAAACATAGCAACATAAAGGCGACGTAGAGGAAAGAGGAAGCTCTGGGAGTAAAAGACAAGGAAAACCTCTAGGGGTGCCTGGGAGACTCAGTCAGCTGAGCTCCAACTCTTGGTTTCAGCTCAGGTCGTGATCTCAGAGTCCTGAGATCCAGCCCTGTGTTGGGCTCCACACTCCGCAGTGAGCCTGCTTGGGATTCTCTCTCTCCCTCTGCTCCTCCCCCTGCTTTCTCCCTCTCAAATAAATGAAAAAAATCCTAAAAAAAAAAAAAAAAAAAAGACAAGGAAGACCTCTAAACCAAAAATGCCAATAATCTCAGAAAAATAAGACACTGCAGTTTTGAAGAACAAGATAGTATAAAAAAGGTCATTCAGAGAAAAAGAAAAGTTGCTCCTGTGAATCAAATATTCATGTGAAGTGAAACAAAAAAAAAAAAATGGAAAGGTTGATGATCACGTTGCGGAAATGTCTCCGAAAGCATAGCGGAAACCAAAGAGAAAGGCAACAGAAGAGGAAGTTTAGGGAAGTTCAATGGCCGCCCCAGGAGGTCCGGCACCCAACAATGTGTGTTTCCCTGAGAGAAAAACTAACCACTTAAATAACTCAGAAGAATTGCCCAGGAGTTAAGGACGTGGATTTCTGGACCAGAAAGACCCACCCCATTATGCCCAATACAGTGGACGGAAAACCAACCCTGACCAAGGCACATCACTATGAACTTTCAGAAGAGTGGGGCCAAAAAGATCTGGAGAGCTTCCAGAGAGTAAGCATGTCACACACACAGGATCAGTAGTGAGAATCGCATCTGAATTCTCAACAGCGACTGGGACGGTACAGCAACACATCCAAGATCCTGCAGGATTTCCGCTGTGTAATTCTGCCTGGACCAGCAGTTACCCCGGTGCAAGGGCAGACATCCTCAGATGTGCAAGGATTCCAGATATGTTCCCTCTCTCGGAGGTGAGCAGGGGACAGAGAACTCGTTCCACTAAAACACAGGAGTGAGAGAGAGGGCAATCACGGGGTCTGGGAAATAGATCTAACTGGGGAGAGACGTAAAGGAAACCCCTAGGATGGCGAAGGAACATTCTAGAACTACAGCCCTCCAGTCTGGGGAGAATCTTTCCAGAAGATCTGATTGTTTTGTGAGGAAATCCAGACAGTTGGTGAAGAGCCGGGGTTGAACTGAAAACAAATACACTGAACACAAAGTATAGGAGAAGACAAGAATTTTAACTCCAGAGACAACAAAGCTGGTGCAAGAAACACAAAACAATGATGGTCTGTTTCATGGCCTGGTTGTGAACGGTGTATTTACCCAGACATGATCATGGAACGCTGAAGGGCGATCTGATTGAAACCGTGACAGGACCGGGAATGGAGGGAGGCTGAGAGGGGTGCATGTGTGTGCGGGGCCCGGAGAAACAGAGACCTAGCCCTCATGTTCCATGGGGGCTGATGCTTTCGCCTGAACAGTGAAGGGAGTGTCTAAGCGCGCCACGTGGAGGCATGGGGATAAATACCAAAAAGAATAAGGAGGCGCGTTCCAGTCTCCCGAGGCTGCTGTGTGACTCGTGTTTACTGTCTGCTCCTCTGACCCTTTTCACCTGGGGGCCCATCCCCGTCGTTCATGTTAACTCTGAGGAGTATCACCTTTTACCAGATGTTTCACCTGCTCACACAACGTCAGGAGACTGTCCACACATTTCTTCTCTTTCTTCAGAAATTTCAGCTCATCCTTTCTCCAGTCCAGCACTTCCTTTATGTTGTGCTTTTCCTCTTGGGGTAAAAGACCTTTTCTCTCTGGAAGAAAATAGTAGCCCAATAGAACAAACAAGCAGAGCCTTTTCCGTGGCAACCGCCTCCCCCACATCCCTTTCAGGATGCTCCATGTTCACAGCTACAGGGAGGGACGTGGGCGGCCGCGTGCTACGAGCTTGGCCATGTGGAGAGAGACAGGGCGGGTCTTACTGGATCACCATTTTATCATCTTCCCACTGTTTTCTGGAGGATTAGACACCATCTGATCCCCTCTCTACTTACTGACAGGAAGGGCCACTCATCATAAAGATGACGGAGATGCCCTCTACAAAGTACACGGGCAAGCGCAGTCATCGCCCACTGACCTGAAGCCCAGACCCACTCGACGGGCAAGCGCAGTCATCGCCCACTGACCTGAAGCCCAGACCCACTCGGATCCTTACTTGTCTGCCAGATGTCCAGAAACCGATCCGTGTGCTTTGTGATGAGCTCCAGTTGTCCAACTAAAATGGTGCCATTCAGGAGGTCCTCACTGACTTTCGTGAACACAGAGTCGGCAGTAGCCAACAGCCTCTTGCTGTCCTCAGTAACATTGGCTAATATCTTCTCATCGGTTCCTGGTCAGGTGGAGAACAGAGTTAAAACAGCAGGTGCCCGCTTCTCCCCCCGAATCTGCAAAGCACAGGCTGTCCCCAACAGCCTCCTTGTTCTGCCCCACTTCCACACAAGTGAAGGTCACTCTACGTCTCCAGACATGCTTCTCCCTTCACTCGATTCTGCTTTTGCTGGAAAGACTTCCCAAATGAGCTTGTTCATGAAGAGGACTCCTCCCATGGTAGGAATCAGCCAGGAGAGCCACGTTGCTCGGGGTTTTAGAACCTGGGCCCCCTTCAGCATGCTGAATATCATTCTTAAACCTCTACATGCCCCCATCTTGAGAATCGGTGCAGGGGAAGAGTGGCTGCACTCGCACCCAGCAAGGGTGACCCAGACAGTTTTAAGGGGATGTTTTCACAGCACATGGAAACACAGAAACATCCATGTTAGGATTTGATTCTCTGCACATCTTGGCTCTCTTGCAAAATTTTGAAATTAAATTTTAAGATCAATCTAGAGAACAGAATTTTTAAATCTATTTAGTTCAACTACCAGCAGATTTCCCTCCCAGTAATTTTAGGGTTGTACGGCATGATGAGAAGACCAAATTTCTCTGTGCCATTAAAGGCACATGCAGCAGCTTTGGTCATAATTGCAAATTCTTGGAAGCACCGAGATGTCCTTCAGTAGGTGAATGGACAAACTATGGTCCATCCAGACGATGGAATATTATTTGGTGATAAAAACAAAGGCGCTTTGAGCCACGAAAAGACATAGAAGAACCTTAAATGCATATCACTAACTGAAAGAAGCCCATCTGAAGAGGCCACAGGCCATATGACTCCAACCGGAGGACATTCTGGGAAAGGCAGAGCGACAGGGAGGCGTGGGAGAGGGGTGAACAGGTGCAGCGTGGGGCATTTTTAAGGCAGCGAGACTATTCTGTAGGACATCATAAGGGTGGACACACATCATAAGTTTGTCCAAACCCACGGAGTGTACAACACCAAGTGTGAACCCTAACACAAACTGTGGACTTTAGTTAATGATCATGTGTTAATACTGGCTCATCGGTTATAACCGATGTCCCACACCACAGCAAGACCTTACTAGCAGGGGAAACTGTGTTTCGGGGACAGGGAGGTACAGGTATGTGAACTCTGTACATTCTGCTCAATTTTCCTGTAAACTTACAGCTGCTCAAAAAGTGTCTATTAATTTTAAAAAACACAAATGTAATCTTTTCAAGCGAGCAGCTTTCAATAATGTATGTAAAAATCCCACATCCATGATCTTATTTTAGTCCCACAACACTCACGTGCAAGGAACTCAGCTTTTCTTTGGCTGTCCCTGTCCTCTGATGGAACAGAGACTCCAAATCATCTCAGTGAGATTTTTAGTTCCATATCCAGTGCTTTCCCACTAAATCTGAATCGGACGACTTACACACAAATCTGAATATAATGTTTTTGGGGCAATACATATCTCCCCCTCTTTGATCACAAAATACTTGGGGGGGGAGGTGCAGGGGTGGGGGTGGAAGAAATAGACGGTATTTAGCCTTTGGTCAAAAGTTGCCAATATTGGATTGGACATTGACGCTGATCTCAGAATAACAGAGAGCGGTTTCTACAGCCAGACACATGTGGGTTTGAATTTTAGTCCTTAATACTGATCCCCGAGACCCTGGGTAAGTCACATTACACCCCCATCTGAAGAACAGGGATCTTTCAGGACTGTGTCAGGGAACCTATGTTGGCACGGGAGCTGGGGCACGGCCAGGATTCGGGGAAGGTGGCTTTCGGGGTTAGTTCTTATTCACAGTATAGGATATCCTGAATTCCCCAGGTTCCCCAACCAGTCTGGTTCCTATGTCGAACATCAACACATGCTAATGGAGTATCGGGTCAAACAGTCTGCCCCCCACCCTGGGGGTCGGGCAGACACAGCGGACGTGGCAGGCGTTCCCAGCACCCCCACAGACGTACCGCACAATTTGAAGAGATGCTTGATGTCGGGCCACGTGAGCAGGTGCTTTAAAACCTCATCCAGGTCATCCACAGCCTCCCCATTGTTTCTCGGCCAGGACTTCATGATCACCGCCGACACAAGAGTGCCAAATTTCCGCAGGTCGTGAGGAGAGATTTTCTCAAGAATACTGGTCTGAGACTATAAGACAATGAGCAAGGGGAGAGAGATGGAGGAGGTTTTTCTTATTGGTTTGCTTTTGAATAATGTAGTACATCTCTCATCCAGCAGCACTCCGGAAATGCGTCGTGACTAGTTTAAGAGAGTCTCATAAAAAAGCAAGGAATAAAATACTTCACTTTTTCAAGACATTTTTGTTTCCTGTGTACTGACTCCACATACGTGACGAGCGGCCGAGACGTGGAGCCGCGCACACACAGGCACACCGCCTCTCTTCTGGCTCACCCTCACTTTCTATGTTTTTCCTGGACTTACCACAAAAAAGCACCAAGCACAGTACGCGTAAACCATCGGTACACGTGAACTCCGTCGTACATCCCAACGCTACGCTGTCATTCTTTCAGAGCCTCCCTACGCACAGCACAAATATTTCAATTCTCCTTCCGATTCCCCACCGAGAGATAAAATGCCTCCCCTTCGTCAGGTTCAAAGTCTGTACAAAAAGATTCAGTAATCCATAAAAAAAAAGGGGTCACTTTACAAGAGATACTTCTCGATATCGAGAAGGAAAAAAACAAAGCCTCCACCAGGAACGTAAGGATTACACACCAAGTAGGATTTATCCAGGGAGGCGAGGCTGGTTTAACATAAAGAATTTGTTAACGCGGGGCGCCTGGGGGCTCAGCCGGCAGATGGTCTGCCTTCGGCTCAGGTCATGATCTCGGGGTGCTGGGATCGAGTCCTGCCTGGGGCTCCCTGCTCACTGGGGGAAGGGGGTCTGCTTCTCCCTCTCCCTCTGCCCACCCCCCCCCGCGTGCAAGCAAGCGCGCTCTCTCAGAAATGAATAAACAAAATCTTAAAAAAAAAAAAAAAAGGAAAGTATTTGTGAAGGTGATACATGATATCCAGGGAAAAGAGAAAAAAAAAAAATCCACAGGATCATCTGCGGAGACGCAGAAGCCTCTCCGACAACACGGCAGCCACTTCGGGTAAAATCCCCAACGAAGCAGGAACAGAAGGACGGCGTCGTGCTGACGAAAGGCTTCCGTGAAAAGCCCCCGCTAACGACGCGCTCACGGTGAAGGACCGCGGGCGTCCTCCTGAGAGGAGGAGCGACACAAGGACGTCCGCACCGGGCTTCGAATCAGACCAGCGAGCAAGAAACACACACACACACACACACACACACACACACACACACAATCAGACCAGCGAGCAAGAAACACACACACACACACACACACACAATCAGACCAGCGAGCAAGAAACACACACACACACACACACCTGGATCGGAAAGGAAGAAGTGCAACGACTTCCATCGACTATGACCGGATTTTATGACTAGAAACCCCTAGAGCGCAAGTGTGCCGTCCACGCACGCGCCCGTCCACGCACGCGCCCGTCCACGCACGCGCCCGTCCACGCACGCGCCCGTCCACGCACGCGCCCGTCCACGCACGCGCCCGTCCACGCACGCGCCCGTCCACGCACGCGCACACAGGCACAGTCGGAGGCTGTTCTAAGAGGCCGCGCGGGCCCACTCTTCCCATTTTGCAGAGGAGGCCCTAAGTGAGCTGACAGAATCTTTTCAACGGAGTTCCGTCGGCCTGTGGCCGTCCCTCCACACGGCGCCGGCGGGGACACAGGCCGGCAGCACTGGTCCGCACACACAGCAGCGCGCTCCGCATGGCTCCCTCCAAGCTCACCCGCGAGCACCTGGGATTGACGGCGCGTTACCTGTAGCAGCGGGAAGCTGGGGGGCATCGCAGGGAGGTGGTCAGGGGCACCGAATTTCAGAACCCTTCCCCTAGGCCGGGAGGCGGATGCCCCGTGCCCACGGCCTCCCTGGCAGCGGGGCCCGGGACCGGCAGGGCTCAACACCTGGCCCCCAGCTCGTGATGTCAGAAGACCGCCGTGACCCCGCACGCGTTTCCCGAGCCGGAGGGATGGTTCACCTGGCTGACTGAGCTCACGGCTTCAATGGCACACTTCTCGAAGCATTTAGACACACTGTCTTCTAGGCCCGTGGCATCCCAGTGGGGGCTGCAGAAGGCGGAGATCTGGAAGAGAGGCTTCTCCTGCAAGAACAGTGAGCGCTTTGGGGGCTGCCCTCGAACACTCCGGGCACTGAACACATTGTTGTCCACTTTCCGTTATTTCTACTTTCCCCACACTGCAGCGGGTCCCCATTATTCCACCTTCTCCCTGCACTGACCGTGTCCCCCGGCCCCTCTAACTGTAGCCATTACACGAACAACACTCCAATTCAGAGTCTCCCTTCCCACGTTGCAGAAAAGGCAGCCAGCCCCCCAGCTTGCAAAAACAGGTAAATTTTGGAACATAAATGATTTCCCCTTCTAGTTCCCTAAAAAGCGTCATTTAATAGTTACATATAAATATCTCTTATCATGTAAAAACAAACCCTAATTTTCCTAGGGTCACAAGCTTTAAAAAGGAAGAACACTTCATCTTTCCCACATGTCCTCATTTGTCGCTGGGTTTAGTAAAGCTTCTATCACCAACAGGCCACACGGAGCTACTGCATATGGGGGGGGGGGGCTATGTTTTCCCTGGTGGCAAGACCTCGTTCCCTTCTTCTTCACTGGAATATCGTCTATGGTCAAACCAGTAAGACTGGATCAAAACTGCAAGGTCATACTATCCGTTCAAGGGCTATCCGTTCAAATGCACCATTCTATCTGTAGGTTGTTACAAATGGTCTGGCTTCATCAACATGCCCCCCAAAAGAACATCCCACGTTCTGGTACCTCTTTGATTCTCCCTTCCAAGTCCCCCATCAAGGACTCCTTCCAGCCATACTCCACGGGGAAGTTTATTTCCACCAGCCGCCTCCAGACCTGCAAAGCCCACATGTCAGTGACAGCCACAATGACAACTAAGTGACATGATGAATTCTGTGAAAAAGGAGACTATTATGGCAGTTCCAGGGGCAATGAGCACCTGTCTTTGTCCCTGGTGACCTGTATCAGTGGCAAGTCAGAGCCACCCACCCCAGCCTTTGAAAAGGAAGGGCCCTGACAGGACCAGGCAACCAGGATGTTCTTCCACCGTGTAACTGGTTTTTATTCTGAAAATATTTCTCTCCCTTGCTTTATTTTAAAAACCTCTGAACATACAAAAAAAAAAGTTGCAAGAATGGCCCAATGACACCCATACTTCTTCAACTGGATTCCCCAGGTGTTAATACTCAACTGCTTTCTCTCTTTTGTGCTCTCCCTATAAGAAGCATTTACTCTGCAGAACCACTGGAAGAGAAGTCACGGGTACCACACCATGTGGCCCTGAAATACCTGGGCAGGCATCTCCGAACACCGTGGCCCTTCTGCTGCATGACCACAATGTAAGTGTCACACTCAGGGCACTTCATGTTGGCAGGACCCAGGCCTCTGATGGGGGGCACTGTCAACACTTTGCTGTCCTGTAGACTGTGTCTCGACCTGATCTGGCTCATAATTCTCCTAGGAGGAGATCCAGATTTAATTTTTTTGGCGGGAACACTATGAAGTTGAGCCATATTGGAAATGTATTTTTCAGGCAGGGTTGAGAATCAGCACCTTCCCACGGCTCACCTGAGATCCCAGGAGTGCTGTCACATCAGAGACTTACACAAGGAAGCCATGAGACCCCGCCCCGTCAGGGCTGATGGCCAGCTCTGTGGGATTTCTCCACAGCATTCTTTTCTCCTTTGCATTAAATGGTCATCTGTGGTGGGCTACGCTAGATATCTTCTTCACACTCTTATGCACTGAGTTCAGCACCCATGGATGGGTCTTGCTGAGTCCATTACTAATGCCGTCTTACAGAATCAAGGGTGTTTTGGTTTGGTTTGGTTTTTTAAGTAGGCTCCACACCCAGTGCGGGGCTTGAACTCACAACCCTGACATAGAGAGTCACTTGCTCTACCAACTGAGCCAGTCAGGTGCATTCTTCATTAAAAAAAAAAAAAAAAAGGACAGACGGTTAAGCATCTGACCCTTGATTTTGGCTCAGGTCATGATCTCAGGATCATGAAATCAAGGTTTGAGTCAGGCTCCATGCTGGATGTGGAGCCTGTTTAAAAAAAAAAGAAAAAGCTTTTCTTTCTCCCCCGCCCCCCTTTTTTCTGTAAACATGTTTCAAGTATCTGACTTATAATCCAGTCCTGGTGTTACTCCTTTGTATGATCAAATGACTTTCAATGTATAGAAATACTGCAAAGATAAGACAGAGTTCGCATGTATGCTCAAGCCAACTTCCCCTAAAGTTCATGCCTGCCTTGGCCTCAGGAGGGCTGCCGAAGCCAGGAAGCAGGCATCGCTAGAGCAGCATGAACTACAGACGCAGCCCTTCTCCATCCCAGGGTCCACTCTAGGATGCCGGCCCGCCATCAGTCCTGTTCCCACCACTGGTCTCAGGCTGGCGCTGCACTCTTCTCTTCGTGCCATCTCTGGAACCTGCTGTCCTTCCAGAAGCATAGGTCTCTTCGTGGGAATGGTATTTAGAAGCCATGCTTGGGGCTCCCACTGTGCTCCCGGCCTGGCCGTCCTGATTTCTAGGCCCTTCAGCGGAGAGAGCTGGGGCCACTACAGCTTTTTGGGTCACGAGTTCACAACAACAGCACTGGCCCCTTGCGCTTTGCTGCATCTGCCTTCACGGTGAGAAAGAACTCCGGCTCCCAACAGCGTCAACCCCTGTGCCATTTGCTCCCTCTTAACGGGACACACAGATCGCTCCAGAAGTGCAATGTCCATTCCAACACCAACCACAAAGTTTCTAAAGAAAGTTCGAGACTCATGTGCGTTTTCTTCACTTTGACCTCAGACTCGGCCCCTCCGAGGGTCAGTGCTAGAAGTTCTGTGCTCCAGGTATTTGGATTCATGATCTTTTCCCCTACGTGTGGAGAAGTGGCAAGTCTGAGATAGAGCGAGGGTCATCAGCTCTGTTGACGTATGGTCTCAGCTGTGTGATTTTATAACCATTAAACCGTTAAAGTGTCCCTGGAAGGCAATATCCTGTTGAAATGTGGTGAAACAAGCCATTTGGTTGGGTTGCTCGCCTCACCTTCCATGGTGGTGTCCTGGTGGCTAGCTAACCGTCTTCAAGAACACGGCTGGGTTCGCCCGGGTAGCTCTGAGGCTGCGCGGAACAATGGGGAGAGCCTGGGTCCACTCACCGCATATCCCCCCAAACCGTGGTTGCCTCCTCCACGAGACAGGGGTGACAGCAACACCAGCCTCAGAGGGGGCGCTCAATTACATTTTAATTAATCTTATTATTTCACCATTACTACTGCATTTAACTGAGGCTCATCCTCTCGTGTCAATGGACCAAAAGCCATCCTGAACTCATTTTTGGTGGATTATACCATTTGGAATCTTGACATAACATTTAATGATTCAGTAATTATAACTCAATAATTCAATCATTTTTTTTTTTGGTAGATTTAACTCTTAGTCTGAAATTTTACAGAGCAATTACAGAAGGCTTTTCTGATACTTTAAGAGTCAAAAGCTGAAATTTGTAACTTTTATCTTTTTCGGGGGGATTTTTTTGCCATATTTTAGTCTATTCTACGTGAGGGACCAACACGTGCAGCCACTTTCTATCTTGATGGAGACAGGCACTGATGTTGAGGCTAGGTCTGATCAGGAGGCTGAGAAGAATCTGGGAATGAGCCGTGAGCCACAGACACTGGTCGTACCACCCCAGGCAGACGCGGGAAGGAAAACCACGCGTTGCTCCAGGGTGGGAGTATGGAACCAGCCACTCCACATACACGCTGCTGACTCGCTGGCCGCCAGCCAGGAGAACCTGCAGCCTCTGAGAATCGTAAGTTTTTCTTGGCCAATGTTCTCCTTTCGGGCATTTTCCTCAGTGCGATCGCCTCTCTAGTTTTGGGGGGAACGAGAAAGGAAACGGACAAGATGTGTAGACAACCCTGCAGGACCTAACCCAGTCCCATAAAGCCAGAGGTGTCATGTTGCACATTGACAGGATTGCCAAAAATCTCATGTCAAGCATAGAGATAATTCTAAGTGGGTTTCGTGGTCTCCCCAACACCCTGGAAGCTCAAATGGTAGACCCTTCACAACTTATAGGAAGTAGGAAAAAGAAATTAGGCATTAGGATAAAAAACAGGAGAGGACGTAAAGCACCCCCAACCTTCACATCCCTTTCCCACCCTTCCATCTCCGAGCAACTTGTCCGCTCCCACTCAGGTGACCCCCATGGGCCAGATCCCACAGTGGTCCCCGTCCCCCGCGACTCATCCAGCCTTGTTCTGGAAACCTTCCAGCCTTTCTGAGGCTGATTTCTTTCTCCTTTGACTTCAGAAATCCTTCTGCCCAGTTTGCCCTTCAAGTACCTGTTGCCTCCACTGTTCCCTGACATTTCCAGCCATAACTACCTCCCACCATCCATGCTCAAACAGAGCCCAAAGGCCCCTCACTACAGGCCCCATGTCCCCGCACTTCCCATGGGGACTGTCATGGGGGGCCAGCGCCACCAACACTGGGCTCTCTGTCCTGCAGATGGAGCACTGGCCCGGGACCAGCATGTCACATGCCTGCTCAGACCCCTCTGGGCAGTGTCTCGGCCCAGCAGCGCTTACCTTGATTTCCTCCTCGTATCTGAACATGACGGGTGACAAGTAGGTACACCAAAAGATGCTCTTCTGAAAAATGCCCCGGAGCCAAGCTCTGGTCCCAGTGACTGTCTGCTGGTATACTGTTTGCACAGAATTCTTCCTGGCTTCCGTTCTCGGCCCTTCAGCTGAATCCTGCAGCAGGAGAGAGGGAGGGTGTAATGGTCCCCGAGCTGTGACTCAGACTATTCTGGAGACACCACTCCCCTTCCTGACCCACAGCAGGCGCTCGAGAACAGCAACCTCTGAGTCACACGAGTGCGTTCAGCACACCCACCTTGCCAGGGCCTGCATTTCAAGGCACTTCAATTTCCTTGGACTCTGGGTTTGCTCTGAGAGCTGACAGCTCAGGCAAAGTGGAGGGGGGCGGAGAAGGACAAGCATTTTGCCCCCATGAACTGCCCCAGCACAGGGGACCCCACCTTACCAACAAGCAGATCATGCTAGCCCAGGCCACACCAGCCCACCTTCTACAGACTGGCTGGGAAAGGATGCGCCCCAATCTTAGAGCCTCCAATAGCTCAGAGACACCCCCCCCCCCGCTGTGCACCATGCAAACCCCTGCTCCTTGGCCACAGAATCAGCCCACCGTGGGCCAGAGGTAAACCCAAGGCCCCTCCCATCCGTGCTTTCTTCCCATGAGGCTTCCCCTACTCCCTCTCTCCCTCCAAAAAATCTGTGTTCCCTGGGGTCGCGGGCCCTGGCAGTGCCTCCCCACCATAGCAGAAGCACAGCTGCACAAGCGCAGGCGTCAGAACCCCCACCTCTGCAGCGGCTGCTCCCTAAGGCCCTGGGAGGGTCTTCCCAGCTCTGTGCTAGCATGTGTTCTTCAACGGAGTCCCTCAAGTTAGAAGTGTCAGGACCCATAACTGGATCGGCTGCCACTCCTCCCTCCGGCGATGCTCCCTGAGAACCACCACATGCCCTCCCTCCTGCCTGGTGGCCAAGCAGATGCTGCAGGAGAGCGGGCAACAATCCACAGACAGACAGGCAAGCATCTGGTTGTTAACCACAGTAGGTGCCAAGTAGGGAAAGTACGAGGTAGTCTCAACGCACACGAAGGGGACGGAACCCAGCCTGGGGCAGGAGGGGGCTCTGTCCCTAAAGATGCGGAGGCACCAGATGCGTGGGAGGGTGGGTGTGCCAGGCCAGCACGCCAGATCAGGGGATGGCAAGAGGTGGCGACGGTTCTTAGCTGAAAATTGGACATCTCAGCTCTTGCCTAAAATCTCCAAATAGCACAGCACCTTCTAGAACAATCCAGAAGCTTCAGCATGGTGTGCCTTCCCTGTGATCTGGCCTCATCTGGACCTGGCCCCTGTCCTGCTGCACTCTGTTCCTTGCAGGCCCTCGGGAGCGGCAACGTTCCTCCTCTCTGACCCAGTGGGGGCTGTTTCCTCTTCACAGGAACGTGAGTCCTGCCCTTGGTTCCCAGGGCACCTTATCGACTCTCCAGCTTACTGTCTGTCCCCTGTGCTGCAGTTACGTGTTCACTGGGTGGCCCCCCCAGAGACCTCACTGCAGGGAGGGCCTTTGTCACTCCCATCCCAGTGTCCCCTGCACCCGGCACAGAGAATCTAGGCTGGACGCCTCGCATGTGTGCTCCCTGCTTTTCTCCATCTGGTGTCCTGCCAGTCCAGTTAACCCTCTGTGTCAGGACCCACCCAGAAGCTGGCTGAAAACTCATCATACACTTTCACTGAATTTTAGTTTTGCAAACCTTTTTGTTTTTATGCCGTGGGTAAAGTATTTTTACCGTGATGTAGATTACTCAGGTCTGGGGTTCCAACCTACGTTTAAGACTTTCTTCTGCAGGGAAATATACCCTAGAAGACTGACAAATTTCCTAAACAAGTTTATTTGGAAGTGGGCACCTGCCTGTGATGGTTTAAATGGCACCTGCTTCATAAAAAGCAATCATCTTACCAATAATAGTTATTTTAAAATGGTCTTTGGTATTTTAAAGAAGAAAAGTGAAAGGAATAAACTTAAAACATATACTGAATTCTATCACTAACGTCCCAGTTCTGAACCATAATACAGTGAACAAAAAATTGGTCATCTAAATATAAAATCTCCTGTCATCTTCAAATTGAAGCCCATAAACTCAAGCGTGTGAAGAGCACAGGACACGAAGCGAGAGCTGCTGTGAGCAGCAACGGGCCTGCGTCTCAGAGACACAGTGTTGGGTGAAGCAAGCAGACACAAAACGCAGAAAGTGCAAAGACAGGCAAAACTCATGTTCGGTGCTAGAGGAGACAGAAGGCCATTCCCTCTGGGAGGGGTGCAGAGGGAGCAGAGGGAGAGGGCACAGGGCGCTGGTGTCTCCCCACAGCTTGATTCGGGAGGCAACACAAGGGCGTGCCCCTGCATGGAAGGCCCAGAGGTGTGCCCTTGGGACGTGTGGACTTGGCTGCTGTATTTAAAGACTGGTGTGCAGGAGACGAGGTCACGTGGGAACAACCGTGCATGGACACACCCTTTGGGCACATATTTAGGGTACCTTGCCTGACTTCCCAGCCACCTGCACTGCTATTTAATTAACTCATTCAGCTGATGTTCTGTACTTTGACCCCTCTCTGCCTCCAACAGAAGCCGTAGGAGGGCAAGGGTACAGACTCGCTCACCAAAACATCCTCAATGCATGGAACAGACCCCAGCATGGGGCAGGTGCCCAACAAATATTTGAGGAGGGAATCAGCCACTCTGTGTCCCTCTAGCAATCCTAGAAACCAGCCGACCTCCGTTCTGAATTGAGGCCACTGGAAATTCCATAGTTATTGTGGGTGCGATGTGGTGTGTGTGCTCCACTTACCACTAGAGGCTTAAGTGTAATAATTCTGCAAACAATCTCAGCAGATAAGGCAGGCAGCTCATAAAACTTTTGGTCTTTTGTGATTCTGCAGATAGTTTCATGAAGTTTCAGGCACACAGTCAAGTAGGACTGTATCAAGGGCTCTTCAAGAATCCTACCCCGCAAAGAGTTAAGAGAGATCATTGAAGTAATTTAGGAGAAATGAGAAAATAGTACCCATTATCCATGATGAGTTCCTCCCTTCAAAATACCTAGGAGTAAGGCATGGTTTTGATCCCATATTGGTTAACGTTGGGAACACTTCAATAGATCCTGAACTTACAATTAAGATAAAAAGGAAACAAAGTCCTTTTGGTTTGCCTCCATGGTCTGAACTGTTTTAACAAAAGCAAGTGAAGCTGTTCCCAAGTATAGTCCCTTATTTGGGAAAAAAAAAAAAAAAGCTAGGGTTGTGTATCACGGAAGATTAAGACACTACATAAATTTGAAAAAAAATTCAGAACGATCCAGGGAGGGAGGGGAGATGGGGAAAAGTGCTAGAAAGGGCACCGTGCGTGGAGAACAGGTCTCGCATTCCCCGGCTGGCACTCGGCCGGAGCCGGCGGGAGCCGACCAGAGCGTGGTGTGGCAGGTGGTGGGAGAAAGGCACTGTGGGGTGCTTCTGTGACAGACCCTGGGGGGGGTCTTAAAGCCGCCGGGGCTTGACGTTAGCAGAGATCTGACGCCCCCACCACCATCCTGAACACCCTAAGAATTCAGGTGAGGCGACAGGGGAAGAGCGCTAAGAATCTCAGGAAACACCTGTCAGCCACCTTTGTGTTTCTCTGGTTCTGCATTCTGCTGTATCGTGCCCCTTCGGGGGTCAAGGTCATACAAGTCTGTAGGAGCAAATGACTTCAGATACGTAAACCTACATTTGACTTTTATTTTCAACCGGCCTGACTTGCAAAAAACATACAAAGACCAACGGTAAAGAAATGCAGAACACAAGCATGAATATGCAATATGGTGATCGTTTTAAAAATAAATAGAAGAAAATGTATAGGAAAAAAGACCAGATGGAAATAAACCAAAATCCCAGCAGCTGATATCAATTATTTTCCCTTAAAACCAAACCAAACCAGGAAGTTAATAGCTCAAAAAGGAGGTGGGATATATATTGAGGACCTTCTGATTTCAACAGCAAATACGGGACACTGCCAGTCAATGGGGGGTCACCCTGTGCAAGACAGAGGCTGCATTTCACTTTTCTACTTACTTGTCCTGAAAAATATCCAGGAGGTGCAACAGCATTTGAAACAGTTCCACAATGATCTGGGGCAGTGAAGAGAAAAGATAGGAAAGAGTTAATCATGACGCCACCATCTTTCTGAAAACAGAACTGATAAAAAAACAATCTAAATAAGGCAAAACGATGGATTCTTTTCTTTCTACAAATGAGTTTAAAGGTGCTCAAGAACCAAGCTTACATCTTTCACAAATAAAATTCAGGATTTAAGATTATAATGTTTTTTGCACCCCATGAAATGGGAAAGGAGAGAGCAGCTATGTGGACCCTGCCCGGACCGCCCACAAGCCAACACACACACACACACACACCGCCTGACCAACCGGGGCCCCGCCCCAGAGTAATGGCAAGCAGAGCAGCCCTGGAGCCCTAAGAAACAGCCGCCCCACCACGTCTCTCTGGCTTCTAAGTGCTTCACCTTCTCAGGATTTCAGAAAAAAGGAATCACAGACCCCGAATGTCTAGTTTCTGATCTGCTCTTGCTAAGCAAGGACTCGAGAGCCTGTTCCGGACAGCAGACAACAGACCTCCAGGTTCCTGCTGAAGACTTCTGTAAACGCTTGCAGCCGGTGGCAAGTCCCTAGAAGGCAGTCCAGGACACGAGCAGGGAAGTCACTCAGATAGTCCGTGAGGTTCTTCATATAGGAAACCAAGTTGCTCAGAGGCACCAGACTGAACCAGGACCGGAACAGACACTCATCGACCTTCAGCAAATGGCTCTGCTCTCCCATGAGATGGACTAGCTGTGTCCTGCATAAGGGACACCAGGGACAGAAGGGCAACCGTGGGGTCAGCACGCAGACGGAGTGAAGGTAAATACAGTTGGGTTACAAGAGACCTATACAGTTCAAACTTTTAAAAATAATTGAATCAAATGAAAAGCAAGCAATAACATTAAGGATTCCCCAAAATGGATGAACCTTGAGGACACGATGCTGAGTGAAGCCAGCTGGTGGCGCGAGGACAGACGCTCTGACTCCACTTCTGTGAGATCCCTAGCGTGCGCGCATTCACAGAGACAGAAAGTAGGACGGTGCTTCCCCGGGGGTGGGGGTACGGGGAAACAGAGGTGCCGCTTAATGCAGACAGAGTTTCAGTTTGAAAACCTCTGGGACAGAGGTGGCCCACCCACGCTGGGGTGCTGGATGCCGCCGAACTCCACACCGAAAACGGGGAAGAGGGCGGATTATATGATGTGTGTATTTTACGACAGCAAAGACCTTCAGTAAGAATCAAGCACTCTTTCCAGCTTTAGTGAGATATCACTGACATCTAACGTCGTGTAAGCTCAACGCGTACGATGGGTTGATGTCACTGGAGGATTAGCTCGTGCCAGCGCCGTGTCACATGACCCCCATCCCTCTCTTGTGTTAACCACATTTAAGACCTACTCCCTCCACAGCTGGGAAGTCTATCATACGGCATTCCTAACTATAGTCACCACGCTGCATATTAGAGTCCCAGAACTTACTCTTCCTCTAGCTGGAGATTTGTACAATGACCAACATCTCCCGATTCCCCCAGCAGCCTCCACCCTACTCTCTGTTCCTAGGACTTTGACATTTTTAGATTCCACACAAGTGCTGTTGTGCATATCATATTCCCGCGCGTGTGTGTGTGCGCGCGCATCTCACATCTTTGTTGTCCATTCATCCGTCAGGGGGCACTCGGTGGTCTCCATGTCTTGGCTATCGTGAATAATGCTGCAGTGACCATGGGGCCACATGTATGCCTTTGAGATACCGATTTCATTTCCTTGGGATACACGCCCACAAAAGGGACCACTGGTTCACAGGGCGGTTCCGCCGTTAACTTTCTGAGGAACCTCCATACTGATTTCCATACTGGCTGCAATGATCTTGAATTAAGCATTTCGATGAGCAACTAAGTGAATGCTCCAGATCACACAGTCCGAGTGAGCCCAGTGAAGGTCCTTAAATTATGCTGATTCTGTGACATCGTACTGCAGACCCCAAAAGATGACAGCTGGAGAATAAATAAAGCGAGGTGCCACGGAGGTCACAGGGGTACGAAGGCCACATGGATGAAGGTTCGTGGCATAGTAAAGGCCACGTCTGCCTGAAAGACAGGATCTTTAAGACCAAGGCTGGTGTCTGCCATTCTCCATTGTTAACAACTAAGTTTCTTCCAGACTGTTTGTACACCCCTGAAGGGTCCTTAAAACATATGCGATGATATAAATAATCTTAACTGGGCTTTAACTTCTAAACGTTCCAATAAGAGTGAAGGAGCAACCCCTTAATTGAGCTGTTTTAACCTCTAAGAACCGGGGCAGGAGTGCACTGGCTTGGTAGGTGGGTGGGAGCAGGTGAGACTTGGAATCCTTTCTCTGACACAAGACAACATGAACGGGGGGTGTTGTGCTTGCAACTGAGCAGAAGTATTCATCTTTTTCAAATTTTTTATGTAATTTTGATTTGATTTTTGTACTTAAGTTTGATTTACCATTTTTCGTTTGTGGATTGTGCGTTCTGTGTCTTCTCCAAGAAAACTTTGCTCACCTAGAGACTGGTACTTCGCTACCTGAAGATTTGCACGTACCGCGTGCCGAGCCTCTGACCTGGCAGTCCTGCTTCCAGGGATTTATCTCGAGGGAAGAACTGGACAGGGAAGCAACGAGATGCTAAAGCAGGCGTGCTTACAAAGGCAGAGTGCGGGAAGAAGAAATAATCCACGTGCCCAGCTGCTTAAGTAAAAATAAATTCTAACGAGTAAGCGCTCGTTACAACGATGTAGCTGCATGTTTACCAACACGGAGTTGCTCACGAAATACTGTGACGTGAAAAAAAGCCTGTGGTTTGCCGCTGCTGTCGAGAGCGTCACGCGCCCGCAAAGCTGCGCGTGGCCGAAATCCCGGAAATGCGCGTGCCCAAGCGTCCGCGACAACGATGATCTCTGGGAATGCAGGCCGTTTGCTGTTGTTGTTTTTATATTCTTCATTACATTCCTTTTGTGTTTAAAATTTGTTTAAAAAGTCATTTTAAAAGAAGGATCGCTAGAAGGGGGAATGTGTGCACCCGGGGGCCCACCGGAGATGCCTGAAGCCGGCTGTTATTACAAGATTTACAGATGGAAGCGCAGCTCTACAACTTACTGATCTGGCCTTCTTTCCCGAAACTCTGAGAAGGAGATTCCTTCCAGGGCTGCCCAGGTGTCCTCAGGCTGCTTCCTGGAGTCCTTTCCTCGAGGGGATGGTGCCATGCAGTGGTGCAGGACGGGCAGGGCGAGCACCCAGAGGTCCACTGTTTTCTCCAGGCACCGTTGGCACAGGTTGACCAAGAACTCTCGCCAGCTGGGAAGGGAGCAGAGAGCCCACAGTGAGCCAGGATGGCCAGTATCTTGCCCCGGGGGTCTGACAGCTCCTCACACAGAGGAAGGAAGGAGCACTCAGGGGTGGCTGAAAAGAGGGACTAACCCCAGGAGAAATGTGGTTGCATGGGACACCGGGGTGCCTTCAGCACCCTGTGAAGCGTGGGGCCCTGGACAGGCCTTCCCTGGAGCCCCACAGCAAACGTCCATCCCCCTTGACAGCTGAGGTTCAGGGGGGCTATGTGATCTGTGAGCCCAGACCCTCTGGCAACAGTAAATCCAGATACAAAGCCACTTCGCCAGTCTAGGGGAAGCCTGCCAACAACATACGGCATACTGCCTACAGTCGCAAGATATTAATGCTTGCCGGTTCTTGGAAACACTCGAAACACTCACACAAACTTGGTACATTTGCTGCCAATGCTTCTCTCTTTAAAAATGTAGTGTTGCACTCGGTGTTTCAAGTTTGTAAAACCAAGAGGCAGATGTCCTAATAAGACTCAGTGCTCAGGGAAGGCTGCCTCCTACTGCCCTCTAGTTCCAATCACACAGCTGCAGAGAACAGCTCAGGAAGGCCCTGGAATCATCAGGGGCTGAGCAGACCCCTCCACCCGGGACAACGTAGGCCCTCTGGGCAGGCTGGCACCTCCACACTGCGCCCAGCCCAGTGCACTGAAATACGCAGCACCCGAGGCCCAGGGGGAGCGCCCCCCGCCCCCGCTTCCACGATGTGCCTGAGCTGGGCCCCTATAGTCAGTCTTCAAACCCTAATCCCTGCGAACATATGCACATGGCGTGATACAGGACAGTTTCAAGTTTTCGTGCTTGTGGGAGCTGCTCCTAGGCTCCCAGGGAAGCAAAACTTTGACATTTGTGAAGGTCAAAATGACCTCACAGTGCGGGCTCTATTCCTGCCCAGAGCACATACCATATGCCCGCTACATTACAAAAAATAAATAAATAAAAATAAAAAATAAAAAAAGAGCATTCCAAACAGAAAGATAAGAAAAAGGAAAAAACACATCCTGGTTCCCGTAAGATTAAAGTCTTGCACATACTAAACGCATAAGATAAAGTCTGTAACTTTCTGGAATGTCCTTCATCATGATCATGTGTGACTCCTTCTGTAAAAAGCACATAGCACCCTGCACCCCGTGTTCCCTCCCCGCAGCACGCGTGCTCCTCTTGGTGTGTCCCAGTTAGCTGCTTTACCTTGGGCCCAAATAAAATACTTTTCCTGCTTTGTTTTCTTTTTTATGTGGAGCGCCTGGCTGGTTCGGTCAGTGGAGCGTGCGACTTTGATCTTGGGGTCGTGAGTTGGAGGCCCATATTGGGTGTGCAGCCTACTTAAATTAAAAAGGGGCGCCTGGGTGGCACAGCGGTTAAGCGTCTGCCTTCGGCTCAGGGCGTGATCCCGGCGTTCTGGGATCGAGCCCCACGTCAGGCTCCTCCACTGGGAGCCTGCTTCTTCCTCTCCCACTCCCCCTGCTTGTGTTCCTCCTCTCCCTGGCTGTCTCTCTCTCTGTCAAATAAATAAATAAAATCTTTAAAAAAAATTTAAAAAGTTAATTTAAAGATTTTATTTTTAAGTGATCTCTACACCCAACGTGGGGCTCCGACTCACAACCCTGAGATCAAGAGTCGTCTACTCCACTGGCTGAGCCAGCCAGGCGCCCCGTTTCCTTTATTTATTTATTATTGTTCATTTTGGGTCATCAGGGGCCAGGCATGATACACCACGAAGCTTCTCAAAAGCAGACTATTTGGTAGAAGAGTGATAAAAGTGAAAACAAACATAAGCTCGGAAAAAGGCTGGAGAGGCAGACGCCGACGTGGCCGGTGAGTGACATCACGGGCAGCCGTCACCTCCAGCTCGTCTGCGTCCAACCTGTGACAAGTGCTCACTTTTAGAATCATATCATAAACAGCTGTAAAATCGTTTGACACACACACACGATACCTCTGACATGTTCCAAAGATGTGGCTTAGGTCACTGTCAAGGTCAGCTGGCGAACTGGCGTTCGAACAAAGGAGGGTACAGAGCAACACCAGGTCATTCTCTGATAAGGGAATGTCAAATTTTTCCACTGCAAAAAGGATAATCAGGCCCATTCTCAATTTACTCCTCACTGGGCCGTGTTCAGGCGGAGGGTCCCCACTTCTTTCCAGAAATGGTGCGGCTTGCTTTTTCAAATACTCCCACAGGTTTCTCTTCACCTGATCCCAGGAGAGAAGACAGAACCATGGAGTTGAAGCCATCACGGGGGTGAGAGGGGCCCCTTCATTGCCCTCAGCTCCACGTCAGCTGGGCAGGGAACCAAGGCCCCCAAGGGGCGGAGAGAGCTCCATGGAGGGCCACCCCACTGCCCTGCTACACCCCCCACTTCCCAGGCCTGGTTGCCCTGGGCCTTTGCTGGGAGCTGCCACCAATAGTGCAGTCCAGAAACCCTGCCTGGTGGAGGGGCCCCCCATGCTTGCAAGAGTCCAGCTGCCGTCTCAGAAATGGCCCCAGGTCCCTCTCAACACTGCCAGGGCCATCCCACAATGTGCGGGAAGAGGTGATAAAGGAGGGTTCCACCCAATCCTTCCACTCTGCCAGAGGCCGGTGGGGGGGGTGAGGGAGGGTGAGGAGGTGGGATGGGGCGGGGGGGGGGCAAAAGGAGGTGGGACCAGGGGTGGAAGAGGGGTGGAGCCAGGAGAGGAGGTGGGTTGGGGGGAAGAAGACAACGGGAGGACAGAGAATCCACAAGCAGCAGTGCCTGGACCACAGGGAGGGCGAGGCCGACCTGCCCCCATCTGCTCCCCGGGACATCCTGCGGCCGGGAGGAAGTGGGGTGGCGCTGACTGCCCAGGAGGTGAGGGGAGCAGCGGGGCACCCTGACACCCAGTACCTCCTTCTCGTCGTACTGCAGAGCGTGCCAGGGCTGTGCTTTGCCTTCGTAGATCATGGGCACTTTCACGACAGAATAGAACTGCTGCAACTGGGTAAAAAAGCTCGTCACGTTGATGGCGTTCCAGGTCTGCAAGATGCTGAAGATGCCGTCCAGCATGACGGTGGCCGCGACCTGCTTCCCCTTCACCAGGTCCTTCCGGATGCCGTCCGTGAGGGTACTCATCATCCTCCGGAGCATCCCCGGGGACCTCATGCGAACCACGTCATCGTACTGGTGCCAGTCTAAGAGCGAACACAGGGAGACACCACGCTGCAGGCCATCCGAAGGCACGGACCTACCTTGCACGGCCGACCGACGGACAGGAGGAGGCAGAGGAGGGGAACGAACCAGAACTCATGCGGGCCAGGGCCCCGCCGGCCCCGGGGAGGAGCCCAGCTGGGTTTAGGACACAGACCCTTGCCTCCCTACAGTGAGTAGAAGGGGTCCAAGGTCCCATGATTCAGCTGGCCTGAAACTACTGGAAACGTGTCTTTACTGAACCAGAGAGCTCAGCACACTCAGTACACAGCCTCACTAGAAAATGATCACACGAGGTTAAGAATTCTATCCCGAAACTGCACTCACTAGCAGCTGAACACCCCACTTTGCCGAGTTACTGGACACAAGAGCTGGTTTCCTCTGTGCTGGGAGCCGTGATGCCCACTCCATGCAGGACAGACAAGACAGAGCCCTTGATGCAGGGCAAGGGCCGAGGCCACCACTGTTCTTGGGACTGGGTACAAAGGTACTAGGACCAGTTAGAAAAACCAGCTGCAAAATAGTTAGAAGACCAAGAGGTCAGTAAGCTGGCCACAGGCACCATGAACACATCAGATCGGCTGTGAAGATCGGAACGTGCCAGTCTCCAGAAAAGCAGGTGCTCTGTGCAGCCCGCTGTCTGCACAGAGGTCCCCACTCACCCTACCCCTGCTCCATCCTGGCCTGGTGAGAACTTGAAATTACTGTTGGGAAATACTGCTTTTCCTTCTCTGTGTCCCGCCTCCAGAGGCCCATGTGAGCTGCTGGCCTGGCCTGGCCCTCGTCCTGGAGGGAGAGGGAGTGCCATCTGGGGCTCCTGGGCAGGGGACACCCTCGACCACGGGATGGGGGAGAAGGGGACATCAGAGGTCTCGGTCTCTCAGAATCTACCAGAAGAAAAGAAATGAAATGTTTAAGTTTCCAACCCACTAGAGAAAAGAAAAAGAGAAAGAAATTCTGCAAGTTAGAAAAAATACCCGAAAAAGGGCATGAAAACAAGGTGAATAGAAAAGACAGGTCAGGGGCGCCTGGGTGGCACAGCGGTTAAGCGTCTGCCTTCAGCTCAGGGCATGATCCCCGCATTATGGGATTGAGGCCCACATCAGGCTCTTCCGCTATGAGCCTGCTTCTTCCTCTCCCACTCCCCCTGCTTGTGTTCCCTCTCTCGCTGGCTGTCTCTATCTCTGTCACATAAATAAATAAAATCTTAAAAAAAAAAAAAAAGACAAGACAGGTCAAGATGGCAAAAGTCAGTCCTCCAGCAGCCATCGGATGAATGCCAGTGGGCTACGTGCAGCCACTGAAGACGGTCAGGCCGAATGAAAAACCACGAAATAAAATGAACCAATGAAAGCCCAGCGAAACAGACAGGTGGCTGGAGAGGCAAGCCCCAGATCAAAGGGCAGAGCAGAGATGAAGGCGGAGACGGAGGAGCAGTGGGGGCGGACAGCAGGCGCACCACCCGGTTTCAGGCAGAATGGCACCAGTAAGCAGCAGAGGGACCATGGAGGGACTGCAGAGGGACCGCGGGGGGACAGTGGAGGGACAGCGGAGGGCCACGGAGGGACCACAGAGGGACAGTGGAGGACCATGGAGGGACTGCAGAGGGACTGCGGAGGGCCACGGAGGGACCACGGAGGGACTGCAGAGGGACTGCAGAGGGACCACGGAGGGCCAGCAGAGGGACGGCGGAGGGACCATGGAGGGACAGTGGAGGGACTGCAGAGGGACAGTGGAGGAACAGCAGAGGGACAGTGGAGGGGGCGGAGGGACTGCAGAGGGACCACAGAGGGACAGCAGAGGGACAGCAGAGGGACAGGAGAGGGGCAGTGGAGGGCCGTGAAGAGACAGCGGGGGACAGCAGAGGGACAGCAGAGGGACTGCAGAGGGACCACAGAGGGACAGCGGAGGGACAGCGGAAGGACAGCAGGGGACAGTGGAGGGCTGCGGAGGGACTGTGGAGGGACTACAGATGGACAGCAGAGGGACAGCGGAGGGACAGGAGAGGGGCAGTGGAGGGCCGTGGAGGGACAGCGGGGGACAGCAGAGGGACAGCAGAGGGACCGCAGAGGGACCACAGAGGGACAGTGGAGGGACAGCGGAAGGACAGCAGAGGGACAGTGGAGGGCTGCGGAGGGACTGCAGAGGGACCACAGAGGGACAGCAGAGGGACAGCGGAGGGACAGCGGAAGGACAGCAAAGAGACAGAGGAGGGCCGCGGAGGGACTGCGGAGGGACCACAGAGGGACAGTACGCAGGCCCCTCACAGCCAGGCCACCAGCACGCACTTCCATGGTCTGGGTCTCTCAGGGCGCAGGGCTGTAGCTGGAACCCCCGCTCTGGCGGCCTGGCCACGGCGGCTCACGCCCTGAGCAGATGCTTAGAGAGAGGAGAGGGGGCAGCCGCCTGTCCCCCCACCTGCACCAGGAATAAGGAAACCTGCGTTTATTTAAGTTACGCAAGATGGGCCACTCCCACACGAGATGGAGCAGAGCACGAAACTTCTCTCATTCACGTTTCCAGCACCTTCCAGACACCCTCCCCAAATCGCCTGCAGTGATGATGTCAGCGGCTAGGGCACCCTGCACCTGGGTCAAGCGATGGCCTCCTGGCCCGCAGAAAGCCAACCTTCCCGTGAGCCCTGCCACGGGTCACCAGGCCTCAGCTCCGTCCCGCTCCAACACCCCGTCCCGCCCGTCTGGCTCGGGCACCAGCTGCCCCAGGTCCTGACAGTCACCCTGCGTCTGAAGGCCCATGGTGCTCATGGCCGAGCAACAGGGAGGAGCGCGGGCTACAGATGGACGGAGGCGTGCCTCTCCGGAGCTGATGCGCCAACCGGTCCAAAAAGGACTTTACTATCAAATAGGCTTCATCTACTAGACGGTCAAAGAGCCGCACGCCCCCAGCACGCTGCCTGGTCTTGCTCAGCACACGGAGACACCTGCTACAGACCGGGCAGAGAAGGTCCACGCAAGTTCCCACAGTAGAAGCCACGGCGATGGTGTACAGGTAGAACACACCACACACGCCACACTCCTCACAAAAACCATGTTCACACACGCCACACTCCACACACAAACCGGGTTCACACATGCCAGGTTCACATATGCCACACTCCACACACACACCGTGTTCACACACGCCACATGCCACACACACCATGTTCACACACGCCACATGCCACACACACACCGTGTTCACACATGCCGTGTTCACGTGTTCACACACGGCACACACACACCGTGTTCACACACACCACACGCCACACACACGCCGTGTTCACACACACCGTGTTCACACACACCACACGCCACACACACACCGTGTTCACACACGCCGTGTTCACATACTGCACACACACACCGTGTTCACACACGCCATGTTCACACACGCCACACACACACCGTGTTCACACACGCCAGGTTCACACACGCCACACTCCACATACACACCGTGTTCACACACGCCACACTCCACACACTCACACACCATGTTCACACACTGCATACAACAAGTGGAAAATAGAGCAAAGAGGAAACAGAAAAGAAAAGACAGGGAAGGAACTAGACGTAAACAGGAGAAAGGAGAAGAGGGGACGTCGGCCAGGACGCCAAGCAGCTGGGGTGTGGGTGGGGGTGGGGGTCCGACTCGCAGTCCCTGGGGCAGGGGGTGGGTGCTTGCAGCTCCAGCCTCGTCCTCCTGCCCTGCACCCTCTTGCCAGTGCCCTGCCTCTGTCCCTCTGCCCAGCCCCTGACCCCCTGAACCCCAGTGGCTTCACCCTCTCCACCCATTAGTAGAAATCCTTCTCCTGGTTTCCCCTTGGAAGTGAATGGTTCCGTTACACTGATCAAAAATGGGCTTCTACACTCAGGTTTCTTCAACACAGAGCTGGCAGTGGGGGGCTGGGGACAGGGGCAGGGGTGGGGGCAATGCCGATGAAGAGGACCCACGGGGGCCCCTACTCTGTGGCGGGACGGCCGCTTCGGGCGGTCTGGTGCTTGCACTCGAGCTCGGCCCAGGGGCCCAGCCAGCGACTCACCTCCGGCGCCCAGAAGTGCAGCCTTCACCTGCAGACAGCGGTTGACGTGCTCGTTGCTCTGCTGAGGTTTGTAGATGTACTCATAGTCGACCTGGTTCTTGCCGCGCACGACGACGTACTTGTAGGGAATGGGTTTATCCAGGTGCTGCCGGGAAAGGACGGCACTGCCTTCCACGAGGAACCCGTTCTCGTGCAGGTCTCTGAATAAACAGGACACCAGCCGGTTATCCAAAAAAACTCCTGTTTTGAAAATGTTAGCTCTCCTCAAACACAGCCTGGAGTGCAGACCCAAAGCTATAAATCACTACTGACCAAGAGGCTGCTTCTAGAAGGAGACACAGTTTGCAGACAGAACCAACCTTAAATGGGCCATGGTGACACAGGACACAGAAGCGCATTGTAGGGAGTATTTGTTTGAAACAGTCGTTCTCCAAAGTGTAAGAATGTTACCAACTTGAAAAAAATGATTATTTCAATATATTTCAAAGACTGGATATTCTGTCCATTTCCCCGAGGGACTCCCCACGAGCCCTCAGTACTCACTTGGTGCAGTGCATCTCGCAGACATTGTAACTCCATTTGGGCTTCCCAAATTCCTCTCCACCCTTGACAAACACTTTGTGGAGGCCGGGGTCGAAGTTGAAATCCTTAGAGATGATCGCATGGAAGTACACCATGACTCTTTCCTGCAGACTCAGCGGGCTGGAGAACGCCACGGAAGGAAACACCAATCAGATCCAGATCTGCGCTCTGGATGTGCACACTCACGTACACACGCGTGCTCGACAGGGCCCCCGTTCCTCGACTGGGCACTAACACACACCCCGGCAGACTGCAAGAGCGTCCATGCTTCAGATGGACCCCATGCCACGTGGGTCCTCCTGGCCTCCCTCCATAGGGAGGAGGAAGGTGGGCTTCTACCCACAGGGTGGGGGGCCATCTCTGCCCAGCTCTGAAGGGCTGGGGGCACTGGCGGGAGGGGGCTGATGAGCACTCTGGGACGTGCCAGCCTCTCCCCTGAGCTCTGTAAGGCCCACGTGGCCTCAGGGACCCCAGGGGCTGTGTGCTGCAGCATGTCACCAGCAAGGAATGGGGAAGCGTGGCCCTCCCCCACCTGCCTCCTCAGCAGTTCCCCCATTTCCCCAAAAGAGTCACCAAGAAGGGCCGCCTGGGAATCTCCATCCCCTGCCCCAGTATGGGGGGATGTGGACCCTGAGAGGCTGTGCCTGTGTCCCCGGGGCAGCTTGTGTCCTTGGTCCCACGTGCCAGGGCTCACACCTACCTCTCCTTCACTTCACACGCTCCGGCTCTGCGGTTCCGTTGCTCCTTCTCATTTTTCACCGCAGCCACATAACTCTTGTCCTTCCCTTCTGGCTTCTTCGGACCCTCTTGCTTGGCCTTCTCACTTCCACCTGCTTTGTCTGCAGTAACAGCCGTCTTCTCCTTGGTTTCAGCTTCCTGGAACAAGTAACCAAACCCTGATCTTTAGGACCAGCTTCCACATTTGCCCCCTCCAGTCAACACTTGTCACAGCAGCCAGAGTGGCTGTGCCCCTTCCCTGATCAGAACTTTCCATTGCCCTCTGACCCACCTGCTACAGCTTCCAAGAGCCCCTCTGCAGCCCTCTTCCCCTCACTCACTCCTGGGGGCGCTGGCTTCCTTACTGTTCCCTAAACAGGCCCACCACACTCTGCCCCAGGGCCTTTGCACCTGCCATCGTTGCCTGGGACATGTCCCCAGAGAGCCACATGGCTTGCTCCTCACTCTTGTAGATCTCTGCTCCACCTGCACCTCCTTGGGGAGACCTTGCCTGGTGACGCTCTCTCAGCACCCACCTCTAGCACCCTCCACCCATACCCTGCTTTTCTCTGTGGCTCTCCCCATGCCTGACTTTGCTTTCTGTCTTTCCCCCTGTAGAATGTGAACCGTGATGGCAGGAGTCCGGTCTCCTTCATGGCTGTATCCCTAAACCCAAAAGAGAATCACTGAATGACTGAATGAAGGATAACTTTAGAAGGAACGGGGCCCGACAGAGCAGATGGTGGGACAGACAGCAGAAGACGGGGGCTTCCAAGAACAAGATGCCCTACCTGGCGGAGTTCTGGGGAAGCAGGAGTGCTTGCTGGCGGCTGTTTCGTTTTCTGAGTCTTGGCTTTCACTTCTCCAGCCCCTCCCACCGGCTCAGCCGGCTGGGCTGCAGCAGCAATTTCCTAGAGTAGACAAAGGCCCCAGACGTCAGGGCCCAGGCGACGGCCCGCTGGAGTAAGGGTCAGCTCTGCCACCAGCCCAGCGAGAGGGATCAGCAGCTCAGGGAGGGGCACCATCCCTGGAACAGGTCCCAGGGGTGCCCCTCCTAGGCAGGCAGGCGATGGCACAGCTGCTTGGCCGCAGCGAGCTGTCCGGGCAGAGCGGACCTGCTCATCACTCCCCTGACAACTCACCCCAGAGGGGGGGGCCCCAGCCTGCTGTCCGGCGGCCTGCGGTTCTTTCTGGGGCTCAGAGTCCCGCTTTGACTCAGGCGGCTCGAGCCCTTGAGCAGCATCTTCCTTCTCAGGACAGTCTTTGGCAGAGGCGGTTGGGCCAGCCCCCTCCTGGGGGGTGCCTCTGCCCTTGGAGGGCTCAGGGGTGTCACGGCCCTTCCCATTCAGGACAGCATCTCCCATGGTCTGGTCCTGCAGCGGGCTGCCTCCAGCCTCGGCGTGCCCCACGGGCTCTGCGCGGTCACCACCCTCCAGGGGTGTCAGGGCGGCGCCCAGGGGCTGGCTCGGCTGGCTGGTCGGACCACCCTGCAGAGCCTGGCTCTGGGGCGGGGCTGAATCCTGGAAGCCAGGGTTTGCTGGCGAGCTGACACTGTCGGGGACCGAGGAGGCCTCCAACAAGGAGTCCCGCTCCGTGGATGTAGAGACATTCTGATTCTTTCTCTTCCTTCTCCTCCTTTTGCTCTAAACAGAAGAAGAGACTTTCATTTTATTTCCTAGGGTCGTGACACTCTCCCAACATTTTCCTCCAATTTCCTTTCAATGTCTCAAGTACGTCGAGCTTAGCCTGACCAAACCCCCTTATTTCTGTCACATCTGCCATGTCTTTGTCTTGGAAAGCCTGAGGCAGAGACACTTCTCCTGGAGAGCGCGAGGACCCGTGCAGGGCCCGGAGAGAGCCCCTGGGAGCCCTGCGCCCCCACACGCCGCAGCTCTGCTCTGACTGGGCGTGGGGCCTGGGCACAGGCATCTCCGCTAGCTCCCCCAATGGCTCTAGCCTGCAGCCTGGTCGGGAGGCGCTGGTTCCGCAGAGGACCGCGTGCACGGACACGTGGCCTTTCTGCCTTTAGAAAACCTTCCACTCAGCCTTCTGTTGTTGGGAGGGACACTGCCTGACTCATGGCTCGTCAAATAAAGGCTCCTGTCCTCGTCTGGGGCCCTGGCTCTCAGTTCCCTTGCAGAGTCCCCCCAGCCCATGGGAACACCCCGGCTACACACGAGTCCCTTCACCTCACGCACGCCTGTCTGACCATGGGGTTATGGAGGGTCACTAGGGAGTGGGAGCAGCCATGAAGCCCCACGCGTGAGCGAATCCCCAGAGACGACCCCACCACTATCTGCCCGTGCTCTGCACTCCATCTTCCCTTCATGGGTGGGAATGTGTGCATGTCGGCTTTTGTTTTTGACCCCTTCCATGACAATGTCACACAGCTTTTGGACACTGAAGTGAAAATCACGGAACATACAATGAACTACTTCAAGTGCGCGATTCGGTGGCATTTGGCGCTCACTGTGCAAGCACCCCACTATGCAGCTCCGGATGTTTTCATCCCCCCCAAAGGAACCCCATGCCCTCTGAGTGGTGACTCCCCACCCCCCTCCCTGGGAGGCAGGGAGCTCCTGCAGTTGCCTGCAGCTGTTCCAGAAACAGCCTCTTTAGCACCTGTCCCCCTTAGACATCCCAAAGGTCAAGACACACTCGGTTCCTTGGGGACACGGTCTGCAGGGCTCCCTCCCTCCATCTGAACACAGGCTGTGCCTTCAGACTCCCCATTCCGGGGAGGGGGGGCAGGGAGAAACCCCACAGACCAAGCTCGGCCACCAGGGCTAAGTCTCCTGCTACTGAGACTTTCCAAAGTTGCGACACAGCTTATCTGACCGTTCTGCTCTGTTTGGTCGGTGCTTCTCTGGACGGACAGGCCCCAGAGGCCCCTTCTCTGCTGTTTTTGCTGGTATCCCTTTACCATACTTGCGGTTTGTTTTATCTTTTTATATATTTAGTTCTCTGATCTGATTGCAAGAATTTCCCCACATCTTCAATTTTGAGAAAATAGCAGTCAAAGGCCACAGTACAATCTGCCCTAGGAATGACACGAACGGCCCTGCCGTTCACAAATACAGGGCAAACACGCGCGCACACGCATAATCCACACCACACACACCCAACACCACGCACATCACACGCGCACACACGCATGATCCACACCACACACACCCAACACCACGCACATCAAACGCGCACACACGCATGATCCACACCACACACACCCAACACCACGCACATCAAACGCGCACACACATGATCCACACCACACACACCCAACACCACGCACATCACACGCGCACACACGCATGATCCACACCACACACACCCAACACCACGCACATCACACGCGCGCACACGCATGATCCACACCACACACACCCAACACCACGCACATCACACGCGTGCACACACACAATCCACACCACACACGCCCAACACCACGCACATCACACGCACACACGCATGATCCACACCACACACACCCAACACCATGCACATCACACGCGTGCACACACACAATCCACACCACACACACCCAACACCACGCACACCAAACGCGCACACACGCATGATCCACACCACACACACCCAACACCACGCACATCAAACGCGCACACACATGATCCACACCACACACACCCAACACCACGCACATCACACGCGCACACACGCATGATCCACACCACACACACCCAACACCACGCACATCACACGCACACACGCATGATCCACACCACACACACCCAACACCACGCACATCACACGCACACACGCATGATCCACACCACACACACCCAACACCACGCACATCACATATGCACACGCATGATCCACACCACACACACCCAACACCACGCACAACACACGCGCGCACACACATGATCCACACCACACACACCCAACACCACGCACATCACACGCGTGCACACACACAATCCACACCACACACACCCAACACCACGCACATCAAACGCGCACACACGCATGATCCACACCACACAACCCAACACCACGCACATCACACGCGCGCACACGCATGATCCACACCACACACACCCAACACCACGCACATCACACGCGTGCACACACACAATCCACACCACACACACCCAACACCACGCACATCACACGCACACACGCATGATCCACACCACACACACCCAACACCACGCACATCACACGCGCACACATGCATGATCCACACCACACACACCCAACACCACGCACATCACATATGCACACGCATGATCCACACCACACACACCCAACACCACGCACAACACACGCGCGCACACACATGATCCACACCACACACACCCAATACCATGCACATCACACGCGTGCACACACACAATCCACACCACACACACCCAACACCACGCACATCACATGCGCACACACGCATGATCCACACCACACACACCCAACACCATGCACATCACATATGCACACGCATGATCCACACCACACACACCCAACACCACGCACAACACACGCGCGCACACGCATGATCCACACCACACACACCCAACACCATGCACATCACATGCTAACGGACACCTCCCCACATACACACAGCCTCACACACTCACACACACGAACACTGCACACGAACACACGAAACACACACTTACACATCCCCCACCCTCACCCCACATCACACACCTGCCACGCCACACGCACCCCCCCTCACATATATCCCACACCGTACAAACCCCTCCCACACGCTTACTGCTCCTCACAGACCCACCCCACCAGGGACTAGGCGTACTCACTCTGCAGCTGGCCAAGGACACGCTGGAAGGAGGCTCGTCCAGATCTTCCTGTGGCAGATGACTTGAGCCCGGGGACAAGAAAGGGCCGCAGTCCTCCCTCAGCTCCTGCCCACGCTCCATGTCTCCCTCAGGGTCCAACGCCACCTGGGGGCCGCCGTCCTCCTTCAGCTCCTGCCCACGCTCCATGTCTCCCTCAGGGTCCAGCGCCACCTGGGGGCCGCCGTCCTCCTTCAGCTCCTGCCCACGCTCCATTTTTCCCTCTGTGGCTGGCATTGCCTCAGGATTGTTGTTCTCAGAATCTACAAAGGTATGTGCACGTGGGTCAAGTTTCAGGGAAAAGCAAGAGAAGCCATGGAGGAAAGTCCTCCCCGGACACTGGTCAGATCAGCCCTCTCCTCCATCATGCACTTCCCCTGGGTACAATTTCTGCTCGTGAGTGCGCACGAGGGACCCAGGACCCTGGCCCCAGCCCTAAGGAAGGGCCAAACCCCCGAAACAGCAGGTTCAGTCTGAGGGTCCAGCTCTCCCTGATTCAGCATCGGCAGAGTGCTCTGGCCCCGATGTCTCCCAAACAGAATGCCACCCCTCTCCCTGCCCAAAGCACTTCTTCCTCTCTTCTCAGGGACAGGCGCCCCATCCCTAGCCCCTCTCCCTGGGGCTCCTGGCCGTACCCAGAGTTTCCCAGCGCCTCCCTGGTCCCTGCCCTCATTCATCCTTGTACCCTGGCTGGCTTGCTCTCAGAGCCACACCTGTTTAGAGCAATCATCCACATGGCTCCCAGCACCTGATGCAGGGGCCCCTCCCAAACTGAGTACTTTAGGGACCCCATTTTCAAACCTGGGTCTCCATGCCATCCCCCCATCACACTCCAGACAGCTTTCTGCTTGGAGCCCTCCTTTGCCCTGGACTCCAAAGCCCCAGGCCCACTGGGCCCCCCTCCTGAAGCCCCTTCCTCTTCACTCTCCTAGGCCCGTCTTATCCCTGACCTTCCCTCTGTAAATTCTGGTGCTTCGTTCCCTTTGGAGTCTCTGGCACCTGGAACATATGAGGCCCTCAGAAGCCATCCCTCGGATGACTGTGACAAGACTCAGAATCAATAACAGATACAATAAATGTCTAAATACACATACTCAGAACTTTGAGTTGCCCCAAGATGGGCCACTCTGGCATGCAGATTATGTTGAGCTGAAAAGACTCAGGAAGAAACTCTGACCTTCCCCCTAACTGCCTACGAGAATTTAGATGGAGGACTTGGGAGCCACCACACATAACCACATTCTGCTATGGACTAGGGATGGCGGACAGGGAGGAACCTGGCAAGGCCTGCTGGACCAGGGTCCTCTCTTTGTCCCGTGGTTTCTGGATGGCCCAGCAAACATCTGTTTACCTCTGACTCCTTTCCATCTTCCTGAGACCTGTTTTCTTCCCTTTGACGTCCCAGACCCCCACCCCCTTCTCCTGAGTCCAGGGTGACATATACACCTCCCTACACTTGTCTTTGCAATCTCTCATTGTGTGGAAATTAAATTTGATTTTCTCCTGTCAATCTGTCTCATGTCTATTTAATTCTTAGACCAGCCAGAAGCATTTGGAAGGGTAGAGAAAAATTCTTCCTCCCCAACAACCTGATGGCCAGAGTCAAAGCAGCAAGGATATCATCACACACAACAGCCCAGACCACTCTCCTTTGATGATAAACTGTGAGCCTTTTGGCAGGTCTGTATCCCACCTGCCACTACGTGGGGCGGGCCCTGATTAGCCTGATCCAGTGAGAACCCGGCATTTCCTCTGGCCCCGGTGATTGGCAGGAAGTGCCTCCAGGGCTGGTTACTGGGGTTTCAGACACATTGATTTCCTCCCCGGTCAAACAGATCCCAGGCACTGGAACTGGTGAGCCAGTTTGCTCCCATGAACACAGCCCACCTGAGGACAAAGCAGGGGACCAGACAAAGATGCAGAGACAGAGGAACTCGGGACAGATAGGGAGCCCCGCGGAAACCCAAACCCCTGGATCTGGAGCGGAGTGTGTGTGGCCAGTGCGTTCTCCCAGCTGATGAAGCAGGGAGCTGGGCTTCTGGTCCTCTCCAATATAAACAGCCCCAATGGCTATGAAAATCAGCAAGAATTTTTCTAAAAAATGAGCTTCCCAAAAGGAAAACAAGAGGCAGTTCAAAGAAAAAGAAATACAAGTGACCTCTCAACCCTCAAAAACATCTTTGGCTCCCTACGAGTCAAGGAAGTGGGAAAGAAATCTGGGAGATTCTACATCTACCAATCCACTTAGCATTGATTAGCAAGATCAATAGTGGCCAGTGCTACGAGAGACGCAGGTGGACAAGACCTCGAAGCCCCTAGGCCAGAGGGGCCAGAAGCCTTGTGCATTGTAAACACACCAGGCTGTCCTCCAGATAGACTGGTTCCGGGGGCAAGAGCCGCCCTGTCACATGCCTTGCGGCAAAACGGTGGAACAGGCAAGTGCCCAGTGATGTGGGAAACAAAGGCAGAAGAAAAATTATTAAATTTCCTTACTACTTACAGCCCATTGACAAGTCCTTGAAACAGGCAGAGTGACATTCCTCTAGGAGCTCAGCTGCCTCGATGTCAACACTTGGCTAAGGGCAAAAGGCAATCTTAGCCCAACCTCCAAAATCCTGTAAGTCTACTTTAATATATAAAAATTCCTTTGGAGGTGCCTGAGTGGCTCAGTTGGTTAAGCATCTAACTCTTGATTTTGGCTCAGGTCATGAAATCAGGGTTGTGAGATCAAGCCCCACGTTGGGCTCCATGTCAACTGTGGAGCCTGCTTACGATTCTCTCTCTCCCTTTCCCTCTGCCCCTCCCCTCTCTCCCTCTCTAAAATATATACATATATACATATATGAAATCTTTAACAATTTATAAAAATAAATAAAAATTCCTTTGGAAACTCCCTTTATCTCTACCCCCAAGATACACATTGACAATCGTCCCCCAAGCATATGACCCACTGATATACATCTGAAGGGTCTCACGACTCAGATTTTATTAGACAGTAATAAATGACCTTTTCCCAACAATAGCTGGCCCCCTCAAGGTCCTGGGAACCTTGCTTCCAAAATTCCTTAGAGACTTACACTATCCCTAACCCCCTCCCAACTTGGAAGTATATAATGGGCCACTCCTCATGACCCTGGTGCAGCTCTTTCTGCCTATGGGTCCTGTCCCCGCACTTCAATAAAACCACCTTTTTGTACCAAAGACATCTCAAGAATTTTTTCTTGGCTGTCGGCTCCGGACCCTACCCCACCAAACCTCACCTGTATTCCAAAACTACATCAGCATAGCCCTACCAGCTTACAGAAACACATGTGTGTACACATGTTTCCATGCAGAGGAAACATCCAGAAGGGGACACACCAAATACTTAATGGTGTTGTGTTAACTGGGGATGTGAGGGGCCAGGGCTGGGGGAAGGTCGGGGGCTTCGTGGGTTTTATGCCCTCCTATAATGCGAGGGTCTTCATGATGTGAGGAACGAAGGCAAATAAATGTACAAAAAATTAAATTCTCTTATAACCTGCAGCCTGTTGATAAATACTTGAGACAGGCAGAGTATAACATTCTTTCAGGAATTCCCAATCTTCATGTTAATGCCTTGCTAGACAAAAGACAACCTTAACTTGACAATAGCCAGCCCTCCAAGATCCTGTGAGTCTTTAAGATAGGAAAATCCTATTGGAAACTTTGCACTGTCTTTACCTCCCCAACTTTAAAGTATACAATCAATAGCTTCTCACAATCCAGGGGCAGCTCTGTCTGCCCACAGGTCCTGTCCCTGTGTTCTAATAAAACCACCCTTTTTGCACCAAAAACATTTCAAGAATTCTTTCTTGACCGTTCACTCCTGAGCCCCACTTCAAATCACATCGATTCACACCAGCATGTGTTACTTCTATGATCATCAAAATCAAAAGGAAAGTAGCTGGATGCAGGAAGAGCAAACCTTCCTTGGCACCTGATAGGCACTCGACATGTTAACCCATTGAGTACTCACAGCTACCCAATGGGGGAGGTGCTTTTCCTAGCACCTCACTGTTTGGCAGACACAAATATGGAAGAACAATGGGGTAGCAGGGTTTGAACCCAGGCATTGGTCTGCCTCCCAGAAGCCGCGACAGGCCCTGGGGACAGCTGCTGGGGCTGTGGTCCTTGCCCATAGGACACTTAGGCTGAATCAGAGCAGATTACTGCCCCCCACCCCCGAAGCAGCATGCATGGGAGGCGAGATCTCCCCTGCACCCTAAACAGGCATGCCTGCAGGTAAACAGACCTAGGGGTATCCAGAGAGCCAAGTGGGGCTGAGCTCCTTCAGATCCGGAAATCAGGTCACTGGCTGATTAGCACAAGAATGAAGCAAGAAGGCAGAGACCTCACCGTCTACCCCAATCATTGCTACAACAAAACCTCACACGAAATCAGCTCAAGCTAAATCAGTCAGCCTCGCTGACTTCGACACCCAGGCTTCCAATGAGAGCCCCAGAAGCAGGACTGGGTCTGCAGCGCATGTGACCCTGGGACGGCCACCGGCTAACCCGAGGCCCCCAGCCATCCCGGCCATCCCCCGGCTGGAAAACAGGGGCTGCAGCCTTCCCTGTCCTGAAGGCTAAAGCAAGTAGGCGCGCTCCCCACTCTCACAGGAGGCCCCTAGGGGAGTCACCCTCCAGAGACAGAAGGGGATGGCGGGTGCCAGCGTCCGTGGGAGGCGACAGTGTCTACTGGGGACAGACTTCCAGTCTGGGAAGACGAGAACGCTCTGGAGGGGGGCGGTGGGGACGGCTGCACGACAGTGAGAAGGGACTTCATGCCCCTGAACAGTTTCACACTGTTATAACGGTACATTTCCTGTTATAAATGTTTTATCACAATTAAAATAATAAAACCCAGTGCACTGAACAACACAGCCCTCCGGGTCTGCCTGGCGCCCACCACCACCTGAGTGGGCACAGCGAGCACAAGCCCACAGCCGGTGCAGGCGGCCATGGAGACGAGGTGCCCACACCAGCCCCAAGGCACCAACAGGCAGGACGCCCCCATCCCTGACTAGTGACCCTCCGCTGCCATCACAACCCCCCCCCAGGGCCATCGCCACCTGTCCTGTCCTGCCTCTGAGCTCCCCCAGCGGCCCCAGCCCTGCCCTGGGCGCCTATAGGGTCTCAGGCTCTCACCTTTTTCCCATTATAAAAACATCAAGGAAACTGGGAAATAGCAAAAAAATAAAAAGCAAATACGTTGGCCAGAACTTCACCTCCTGATAATAAGCTTCTAGCACTCAAGGCAGAATCCCACTGGGTCCCCTGACCCTCTCCCCTGGCCCTGCCCTCCACCATCGGATTGGCCCAACGTGAGCTGGGCAAAGTTGGCCACCCTCTGTCCAGGATGGGCTGGGACTCTCCACATACCTCCCTTCCATGCCCTTTATCCATGGGGCCCCCCACGCCCCCCAAGACCCAGGCATCCAGTGACAGGGGAACAAAGGCAAGCAGAAATGGTAGATGAAATTCGAAGTCCTTGTGACTTGCAGCTTATTGACAAATGCTTGAGGCAGGCAGAGGTGAAGCTCCTCCCGGAACTCCTGAGGGTGTCATGTTCGCGTCTCGCCAGAGCCAAAATCAACCTTAGCTCTTGGCAGTGGCCAGGTCTCCTGGATCCGATGAGTCCTCTTTAACGTAAGAAAATCCTTTGGGAAATTTCCTTTGTCTCTACTCGTCCCAACTTTAAAGTATATAATCAATTGCTCCTCACGACCCCAATGCAGCTCTTTCTGCCCATGGGTCCTGTCCCCGTGCTTCAACAAAACCATCTTTTTTGCACCAAAAACGTCTTAAGAATTCTTTCTTGACCCTTTGCTCCTGAGCCCCACTTCAAATCACACCATCCAGCACCTCCGAACAGTGGCACCAGCCTCTCTGGACCCCCAGATCCCGGCCCTGCCGGCCGCCCCAGAGCCCCTGGTCTGCGATGCCCCCGAGCCCGAGGCCCCCAGCCCGGCCGCCCTGGGAGGGGCTGACAGGAAGAAGATGCTGCCCAGCAGCTCCAGTCAAGCCTGGCAGCTTGGTTTCAGTTTCTGTTCCTGTAAACAGAGGCAGAGCCAGGGCGTGAGGGAGGGAGGAGGCGGGAGAGGCAAAGAAGCAGGAAGCACGGGGTGGGGTGGGGCGCTGGGGGAGATGGCCTCGCTCCTGAGACCCCTGGCCCCTGGGGATCCCGCCAGAGGGACCAGGGCTGGCCCTGCTCCCACCAGCAGCAGGGGAGCGCCCCCACGTGAGAAGCCAGCACCCCCCAGCCGCTCTCTACGCCTTTGCCAACATCTCAGGGGTGGGGGTGGGGGCTTTGAATCTGACCCGCCCTCCCTACCCACTGGGATGGGCCGGGCCCTGGACTGTGATCAGTGATCAGTGATCACCCGGCTGCTGTGAGCATGGGAAGACTTCCTGGCATCCTGTAAAAATGCCACACGCCCAGGCTCCCACACAGAGAGTGGGAGCCTGGGCTCCCTTTCCCGGTTCTGCTGGCAAACACCTGGGCTGCCCTTAGCAGTGCTCTGAGACCCCCTCACACAAAACCAGAGGAGGGCAGAGTTATTGCACTCCCCTGGAGACCCCTGGGAGGAGCGAGCGTTTTCTTGAAGAGGTGGGTCTCCAGGAGGCACCAGGCACTGGATCCAGACTCCAGAGAAGTCCCTCAGGGTCCTCTGCCTGTCAGTCCAGGGTCCCCCTGCTTTACCTGGTCATAGTAATTCATTTCCGCCCTAGAGGCCCACACTCAACCCCTGCCTCACCCCTGACCCCCACTACAGGTCAGGGCTAGCAGGGGCTGGGGCTGCTTATCTAGCCAGCCCAGATGGTGGCATTTCAGAGCAGATACAGGAGGCCGCCAGCACCCCACCTTCCCTCCCTTCCCTTGGAGGCTGCAAGACCACGGCTTCCTCCCAGGGCATGAGCTCTCCAGAGCTGCGGCCTGGCTCAAATCCTGTCTCTGCCAATTGCTAGCCGTGGGACTGTAGACAGGTTCCTTAACCTCCCTGTGCCTCACTCTCGGCATCCGTAAAATGGGAATATATGATAGCTCCTCCCTCAATACCTCGTACAGCACCAGGCTCGTTGCAATGAAACCAGCCAGTCTGATTTGGGTTTTTTTACTCTCTGGGGTCCCAAAGACCCCCTCACAACATCGCTCACTTAGGCAGATGTTCTAGTGACCAGGGGTGTGGCACCCTAGCAGGTGGAAAATTCCAGCTGGACACCAGGAGCTCAGCTATGCTCAGGTTCCATATCCAGACAGCAAGGAATCAATGAGGACAGCGGACACCGAGCCAGTTCAAGCACGACTGTGTGAGTCAAGTCCCCCGTGTTCCAAAGGAAAAGACAGACTCCCCAGCTCTGACTCTAGCCAGAGTTCCTCCCTAAAGGGGAAGCAGCAAAAGAAAATCAAACAAAAATTGACAACAAAAGCAGTCGCCTCTTCGTACCTCTTACAGTCCAAAGAAAGCATCTGTGATGTGAGCACTTTGTAAACATGCAGCAGAAACAAGAACGAGCAATGAGCCCGTGGCTCCCCCTCACCCCTAACACATAGTGCACCGTCGCATATTACCCAGAGGTCGGCGAGCAAGGAGGGCTGGTACTGACAGCATTTACTGACTCCCGTGCAAACACACACACACAACCCATATTTAGAAAACACACATGATCTTCTAGAGGACTTCCTTTGATTGGTCCAGAAATTATTAATCAGGCACCTACTGTGTGCCAGGTGCTGTACCAGTGACTCAGAGTAAAGCAGCTAACAAGAGAGCAAAAGTCTCGTCTGAAGCCACCTGCTGCCGTGGGCCAAATGCTAGAGGGGCAAAGAGCCTGGTGAAGTGCAAGTGGGAGTGTGGGGCTGGGACAGGTGTAGTTTTCAATGGGGTAGTCAGAGTGGGCCTCCGGGTGGGAGGGCCGAGGAGGTGAGGGGGTCATGGTGCTGCCCTCAGAGGAAAGGTATATTCCAAGCTGAAGGAACAGGCAATGCAAAGGTCCTGTGGTCCAAGAACACATAGGAAAGGAAGGAAGGCAGGCACCTGAGGTCCTGGACACCAAGCAAGTTAAGGACCGACCTGAGCTGGCAGGTGAGGGCCACCTGACATGGTTCCCCTTTCAGGCACCGACCTGCCACCCCTCACCAGGAAGGGTCCTGTCCAGGCTGTGGGGAACATGCACCCCATCACAGCACCTGGGACACCACTTCCACACAGCATCCTCTGAAATCCACTAAGATCCCTCAGCTCAGCCCGATACTTCCCGGTCCCAAGAAGGAGGAGAACCCTCAAGTTCTCTCCAGGAAATGAGATTGAAAGTTTTTAAAAAGCTTTCAGCAAAGGACCAGATGAAACTGTTCTTCTAACAAAAGTACTTCTAGTAAGAATTCCTCAGCCACAGAAGACCTCATACCACCCACCTGAGCTGCCCGCTGGCCAGAGTTTTCATTTCAGCGAAGGGCAGCGGGACCAGGCTGCTGCCTACCCCATCACCCCCATTCATCCCTTACCTGGTGTGGGGGCTGCAGGAAGCAGCCTCTGCCCACATTGGCTGCAGAACTTGGGGGCTTCATCTTTGGAGACGTGCCCACACGAAGGACACTCCATTCTTCCAGAGATGGGTCTTCTCCTGCAGGCACGCTCCTGCAGGTCTGGAAGAAAAAGGAAGGGTCCCCAGGCAGCTGACTATATACTGAGCCACCTGTCATGTGACCACAGCCCTGCTTCAGTTTCATTTTCTGGGAAAGTGAAATTACAGCGCCTAGAAGGTCCTCCAGCTCAATCGAAACCTAGTGCTAGCACATCCCCGCCTGCAGCACTCAGAGCCCTGACCCTCCCCCTCCAAGTAGCCCCCCCACCCCCCTCCTCCCCTCCTGACCCGGGCATCTCCCTCCCCCTCCCCTTCCCCCACCAGGGGCTCCAGCACCCTATTCCCTTTCTGCTCCCCAGCTAGGCTCGTCCCTCCTGGGCTCTCCATCACTCAGTGAGTCTAAAACTGTCCCCTCTGGCTGAGATCGGGGGCTGGGACAACTGGGAACTAGGTGTTGGAGGAGGGGGGATTGTTCCAGGCAGAGACACAGCACATGCAAAACGCTGAGATAAGACACAGTGTAAGAGTGCTGACCATGCACTGGACGAGGGTCAGAGACAGAAGCACCTGCTCACAGGTGACGGTCGGTGGGGGGAGGGGATTAGGTGAGGCAGACAGCTCTGCAGAAATGCCAGAGACAACCCGAGCGGCCAGCCTATACGGACAGCCCAGGGCTAACCGGGCTAGCAGTCAGGAGTCCTAACAACAGGCACTGCCCTGCCTGCTTCTAGCCCGCTGCCCGCCCCTGCCTCCCCCAGACTTGGCTCGCTGTCCACTAGATAGTGAGCTCTTGGGGGCAGGGCAGAGCTAGACTGGTGTGTGCCAGGTTCCCAGGCTCAGCCCAACACTGCTAAGCCCTGGCCCCCACCTCGCCCCTCACCCCCACATGGCCAGGGAAGCAGCCCCCATCCTGGTCTGGGCTCTCGCTCCACAACGTCGCGACTCCCCACAGCCCAGGCCTCTACCCCTAAGCCGTCCTCCCCTGCAAGGCTCTGCTTCCCCACACACCAGAAAAGTCACAACAGGGCTCAGAAATCGTCCCTGAAGTGTCCTATTGTTTCTCGCCCCCAGCAGGGGCTAAGGGCATAAATGAGAACCCAGGCACCAAGCAGTACTCTATCCCGTCAGCCTCCGGACTTTTCCCAACTTCAGAACTGGGCCAAACCACCGCCAAACCAAGGCTGCCAGCCGGGGTGGGGGTGAGGGGGCGGGAGCGGGGGCAGGTCGGAGGCGGCTGGCCGCCCCCATCTCTGCACTCGCTCCTTCTCTGGCGTCCCCGCGGCCACCTCGTGGCCCTTAAGGCTGTCACTGCAGAGGTGCCCACCCTGGCCTGGAGACCGTGGCCGCCTGCAGCCCTGGAAAGTGGGAGCGCACTGCGCTCGGGGCGGCGCGGCTCTGGGGCGGAGATGCTGCTCTCCAGAAAGTTACTGTGGACACAGACAGGACCATCCCGGGCAACAGCTCTGCTCCGGTGTGGCAGCTCGAGAGAGCGAAGGATTCCCCCCTCCCCCCGGGGGCTGCTCCGCGCATGCCCGCGCACACCGGCTGCCCGGCCCAGGGTGGGGTCCGCCCGGGGGCGGCGGGACCGGACCGGACCGGAGCCCGAGGCGAAACCGAAACCGGGCGCCGCAGGAAGAGGCAGGCGGCCGGGGAGGGGCGGCAGCACGCAGGCGCCACGACCCAGACCCACCGACCCCGCCGCCCGCCCCGCGCCCTCGCACTCTGCCGGCCGAGACCTCGCGCCCCCGCGTCCCCCGCGTCCCCCGCGCTCCCCCCGCGCTCGCTCGCACCTGCAGGGCCCTAGCGCGCAAGCGTCCGCCGCCCGGTTTCGTTTCTCTGCTCCGGGTCCGCCCCTGACGGCATGGGGGAGTTCGGGCGGGTGCGGCCAGAATGCCCCCCCCCATGGCGCCCCCCAGTGGAGCCAGCGGCAGACCAAGGGGGAGGCGCCGCCTGCCGCCTGCCGCTGACCACGGGGCGGGGTGCAGGGGAGCCCGGATTCTGGAGCAGCAGGGGTCCGCACCCGGGTCTCCCCCAGCAGCCCCCGCGCCCTGGCGCCCAGCACCCTGGACAGTGCCCACCTCCCCAGAGAGCCAGCCGCCGGCCAGGGAGGGGCACAGAGGACGCGAGGCGGGTCACTCTCGTGCAAAGTGGAGGTCACCAGCCCAGTCGCATTGGGGCCTTATGCAGATTAAGTGACCACAGCGGCCGATGGTCATGGAGGGTTTCCAGCCCCACCCCAGCCTGCACTTGCACCCCTTACCCCTCCATCCCTCAGTGTCCTCATCTGTGAGCTCATAGTGCACCATCCTAGGGCTGTTGGAGAATTTATAATTATTATTAATAATATCAACAACAATACAGCAAATGCTGGTGCTCCAGGACCCAAGCAAGGTGCGTGATGTGTATTACTTACTCCCTACTTTCCTCACTGCCCTCTCCCCCAGAACCAGCGCAGCCTGAGAGCACTTGTGGGCCCCTGTGCTGCTATAAATTCCAGATTGGATGATTATGATCAAATTTAAAAGGCTGGGGTTCCTGTTCTGCCCATGTCTCCAACCCTCTCCTTTCCACACGCTCCAGCCACTCCACCCTTCCTCTGGCCTGTGAACAGCGAGCTCAGTTCTTCTTGGGGTTCCCCCCGCGGTAGTGCCCACCCCCTTGCAAGGCTGGCTTCTTCATTCACACCCAGCATCACTGAGATCGGGAGGTGCTTAGCGGGTGCTCAGCACAGGTTACCATGATTGATCTCGTATTTACTCAAAGCCACAAACCCCAACTCGCGACCAGCCACCCCCACTGTCTAGTTCCTCTGGATCTGGGCAGGATCCAAGCTGTGTCCACTGCTGGGCCTTTGACCTTGTGCTGACCTTGTGTGGGGCCCAGGAGAGAAAGCTTGTTCTGAAAGAAGGGGGCTCCAGGCAGGGTGCCAGGCTGGGCAGGCTGGACCAGGCTGTCCCTTCTGGGTCCTAGCAGGAGAGGGGCCAGCCCTACCCTACACTGCCCTGTGCCACCGTTAGATCTGGGGAGACACCAGCAGAGCAAAACCCAGACGCGTGTCCAGGCCAGTGACGAGCTAGCCCTGCTGGCCAGGCGGCACCTCCTGCGTGTGCTCTCACGGGCAGGCGTGGCTCATGGGCTCCGGAACGCTGAGTCTGCCCCAAGGAGCAGGGAGTGGTTGAAGGGCTGGCAGAGCGAGCACCGCGGTCAGCAGTGTACAGTTCGCAGGGTCAGGATGCACATCCCGGACAAGTCAAGTGGCTGAGAAAACACCCCGACCTGCGTGGTGTGGCCTGGCTGTCGTAAAACCCAACACAACCTTAGGAATGAGGATGCTTCCAGTGACAGACGCCCCACCAAGGGAGACACCCTTTGGATTTTAAGGCCATTTTAACGTCCCCAGGGAAGCTCTCCTGTCCCCTTCTCTATGTTCTTGACCACTCCTTAACAGAGAGCAAACCGTAAAAGGATGTTCAAAACCTCACCTTCCAGAGATGGGGCCTGCTGTCCTGCCTTGTCTGTCTCTGCACCCCAACTTACTTTGTGGCTCAAGCTCGACGAAGCTTCAGCTGGAGCATCAGGTCACCTCTTTTCCCTTCAGCCACGAAGAGCCTGTCTAGCCAGGCTACCTCGGAGCTGGGTTGTCACCTGCATTTGCAGGGTGACTTTGAGTGACACCAACCTCCAGAAGAAGTCCGCTCGCAGCCAGGCTCCGACTCCGTACTTTCCGAGAAGTCGGTAAGTGGCATGGTGGGCGTGGACATCCTGTTCTGACGGGCGCAGAACAAGCTACCAGGTGCCCAAGGAAAGCACAGGTTCCGGACACTCCCGCCTCTAGGCACTAAGGACCTGGCAGTAAGTGGTCCTGTCTGTCAGGACACCCGTACCATAAAGATGGTTAGCAACCCAAAGAGCCAAGTCAAAACTCACGGAGTACACCAAATAAAGACAAAACAAAGAAAAGATGGAAAAGCCAGGTGTTATGAGCCCATAGTGAATACTCACGGAGAAGACTCCTTACACTCCCTCGTCTTGATACATGCAATAAATGTATACGTTGGAATAGGCATGCAACTTCTGAAAAAAATATATATATAGTATGACATAAAATAACATAATATATGACCTAATACCATTAGGAAATATGACAGAAAAACCACAAAAGACAAGGAAAACAGCAGATGTGGTTTCCTTTGCAGTGCTAAGCCAGGATCAGAGACTGAGGTCGGTGCAGGGGGAGGTGGCATCGTGGGATGAAGGAAGGAGGGCGTCGGGAAAGGTTTCCGGTGCTGCCGACCCCCGCTTTGTCCCTGCACATATGGTGGCGTAGAGCTTGCAGGCTTGAATCTCTCCTTGTGGCCCAGTGCTCACAGAGCCTGACCTCTTCTCAGGCAAGATCTGCTGGCGGAAAGCCTGCCCGCACCTTCTCCCCGGGTCACCTGCGTGACATCAGTGGAGGAGCCTGTTGACTTAGCCGTGCGGTCTGCCTGGCCAGACCTGGCCTAGAACATCTTCCAGACCCCGTGGATGCTGGATCACCTGCCATGTCCTTGATCTTGACATTGCAGCCGCCAGCGTTTGCAGGATGGACTCGGTGGGACCCCAAACTTATTCTCGTTGGCCGGCCTTGCTCCTTGCCTGCAGCCACTGAGACTCCCAGGGCCGCATGCTCCAGTGTAGCCAGCGGGGAGACACACTTTGCAGGGAGCGTAAGTGCAGGAAGGGGTGCGGGGAGGCCGAGAACAAGGCGGCCTTATGAGGAGAATCTAGGCCTGGGGCGTGCGGTTCTGCCCCTGCCCACAGCACAGCTCTGTGGCCCTGGTCTGGGTTGGCGCATCCAGCCATCTCAAAGCCGGGCTTGTAGGACCAGGCAGGACTGAACAGAATGCTCTCATTTATCCCAGAGCGGTGTAAATAAAACCATGCAAAACAAGAGGGGCCTGGGGCTCTCGGCTTTGGTTGTATCTACTCACCAGCCTGCCTTCAGGTCTTCTCTTCAGCTCTGGTTTTTCCCACAGGAAGACCACAAATCTATTTGAGTGAGGCTTGGCGGTCAAGTTGCTCGTGAAATAGGCTTTGGGGTACCAATGGGTCGGGGCCAAGTTTGGCTGGTAGGAGTCCGTGTTCTGGGCCTGGAGAGTCTCAACCAGGAATCGTGCTCTTCACCCCATGGAGTAAGAACCGTCCGAGTCAGATGTGCCTCAGGGTTGAAACAGTGGGGTCCAAAAACCTCCTCCATCGGCACTGACCGAGTCCCCACATGGGCTGCAGGCCCGCCCAGACACAAGGGCAGCCTTACGGAGCTGCTGTGGCTCCTTGTTTGTTTTGGGGGCGGGGGGCACAGATCCGAGGAGTAACCAAGTGACTTCACGGCGTTCTCCTTACCTGTGTGTCTCTGCTCCCCCAGCCGTCCGAGGTAGGGCCACCTTGATCCAGTGTGACCTCCCCTGAACACAACTAATGACATCCTCAAAGACCCTGTTTCCAAGTAAGGTCAGAGTCATAGGCTTCCAGGGTCAAGAACTCAACTCTTTTCAGGAACAGAATTCAACCTACTGCAGGCATTGGGTCCTTGGGCTTTGCCAAATCCGCTCTAAAAGATGCAGCCGTCTGGCACTGCAGAGGGTTCATATGGTTTGGAAAAACTTGGGTCCTTCCACAGGATTAAAATTATTCTAAAGTGGGGAGGGGGGAGAGGCTCTCTGCCAGCATCAGTAGCTGAATTTACAGAGGGTAGACAGATCTACGCAGAACAGAGTTTATACAAGTCATCTCATTACAGCCCAGAGAAGGTTTGCTGTTGGCTCCCGTTCAGCCGTCAGGGTAGCCCGGCTCCAGGCCGACCTTCTATTAAAGACGGAGGTCCCCGCCCCAGTCTGGCCCTCACAGGGACACCCACTGCTCCTCACATAAGCGTACGGAGCACCCTGACCCATGAGGAGGCTTCCCTGGGTGTCGGGCTTGCAGGGATGTGGCCACGGAGCCTGCAGCTGCCACCGTAGAGCTGGTGGCACTGGGGGGCCTCTCCGTGGTGGCTGCAGACTGCAGGCAAGATGGAGCGGTCATACGGGATCCCCCCACCCTGCCCTGGTTCATTTCCCTGGGGCAGGGGAGGAGCACGGCGCTGCAGCCTGAAGCCTAACGCTTCCCTCCACCCTTCCCTCTACCCTCCCTGTCTCCATCCTCAGAGTCCTGCATCAAGCCGCCTCAAAGACATGCTCATCAAGGAAGGTGTTCAGCTCACGCATGCAGAGAGGAGAACAGGAGAGAGCTGAAGAAGGACAATGCCCAGAGGTCCAGCTCCCAGCAGCGCCGGCTCCTCGGTGCCTGATACACGCCAGTCCCTCCTTAGCCTGCCCCTCAACTCCATCCCTGCAATGGCCCTTTGAAGGATGTGGAAATTAAGGGTCGGGGAGATCAATTTACCCAACGTCACGTAGTGAGAAACCAGAACAGCCTGGACCCAACCCAGCTCTCTGCGAGCCGGCCACAGCACACCGTGTCCTCTGCCGTCACCAGGTCAGAGATTCTCACAACTACCTCCAGAGGCGGAGCGGAGACAAGCACGGGCACCAGCTAGGAGCTCAGAGCAGCCAGGGCCTCTGAACCACATTGGACGCGGACGTCTCAAACCTGGGATATCTGACACGGCAGCCACGGGACAGTGGCACGCAGCCTCGGAGCATGGCTGAACCATGGTGTGCCATGAGTGCACAATCCATAGCGGGTTTCAAGAGGTCGTATGAGCAAAATAAGGTCAACTGTCTCCTTGGTAAGCTGTGTATAGATCACGTGCTGAAACGACGGTATCGTGGGGGTAATGGGTTAAATAGTGTTAATTTCACCTGTTCCTTGTTCGATAAGGTGACCGGAAATGGTAAGATGGCCTGTGTGGCTCACGTGTGTGGCACATGTACTTCCATCAAGGGCAAGGATCTGGGTCACTGTTCACTGTATAGTCGGGGCTCTGGGAGCTGCTGTGATAGGTGGCGGTGTCCGTGGTCCACTGCTCGGCAGGTGCCCTCCTCCACACCCACTGACCCTAACTCGGCTTCCAGGGCACCGGCGAGGCCCCGTCCTGCCAGCCAGCCGGCCAGCAAGGGGGAACAAGCTTGCAGGAGCCAGCACTGAACACCTTATTAGTTTGCCTGGGCTGCTGTAACCACGCAGCACAGACCAGCATCCTGGGGTCTACACGGTGGGTTGCTTCTGAGGTCGTGAGGCAGAATCTGTTCCGGGCCCCTCTCCCCGCTGCCAGGGGCTTGCTGACAAGTCTCTGCTGCTCCTTGGCTTATACAAGCATCACCCTGACTTCTCCCTTCTTGCTCATGTGGCCTTCTGCATGGCTGTGTGTCTGCACCAAGCCTCCTCTTTTCATAGGGGCCGAGCTGTATGGATGAGGACCCATCCTACTCCAGTATGGACTCGCTTAACTAATCACACCTGCCACGACCCTATTTCCAAATAAAGGCATATTCTCAGGCACTGGGAGTCCGGTACTACAAGTCAGTGTATGAATCTCAGGGGAACACTGCGAACGCACACCTCAGGGACATGGCCACACTGCCCAGAGCGTCTCAGCGATGCGGCCACACTCCCCTAGAGGGGCTGGGAACTGCACTGGTGCTGGGGACACTGTCACCCCGCCAGCCAGTTGTAGGCAGCACACCAGCCAACAGTACCGTCAGCACTGCCCCGCAGGCCCCGGGGCACAGGCCAAGGCCCAGAGGGGCTCGTCTGCTGGTGAGGGGTGCCGGTGTGCCCCGGCCCCGAATCCTCTGGCACCAAATTCCAAACTCTTTCCACGCCATGGTCCTTTCCAGTCTTTCCTCTTTTTCTGAAATGAAGCTTTAATTATAAATTATTATCTTAATTAATATAAACTTATATAAATTAATTTTAAGCAGTAACTTAGTTTTTAACGCCATATGAGCGTATCGTTGAGAAATTCAACCGCACATGTATGGTTAAAACCGACGGAAGCAGGGTAACGTCAACGTAGTTCCTTTACTCAGTTTGACGTCTATCTTCCCAGGACTTTTTTTAAACTCCTGCAGACATTGCCGCGTTGTTCTGTGGGTGTGTCCACACTAGTGTCTCCTAAGACGAGCATCACTCCGCAACTCGTTCTTTTTCCCCAAAAACACCAGCGTGGAGAGAGGCACGGCTCTACCCTGCTCCTTTGACGGCCACGCAGCATCCCGGCGCATGGTTTCGTGGCTAGACGTTCCCAAATGGAGACATTCAGCTTGCTTTCATTTTCCTAAAATTGCTATCGAGGTCGTGCTGACCATCCAGGGCAGAGGCGCCCGGGCCTTGCTGGAGTGGATTCCGCAGGCCGAGCTGCCGTCACAGGCGCGGCTCCGGGTGAAGGTCCTAGAGCCCGGGTTCTGCCAGAGCGGACGCATCACCTGTTCTGCGACTGGGACGGTCTCGTAGTTCAAGTGCTTGGCATGGGGGCCAGAAACCAATGGACGGCTGCTCCACGGGCCCTGGGCAGCGTGGCCCAGTGCGCAGGGCTCCAGGACATGCTCCTTCGTGCAGAGAGAGACGCTGCTCAAGGTAAGGAAATGCAGATTCAGGGGCGGGGGCCCAGGACGCCTGGGCAGAGATGTCTGGTGGGAATGCTGGGGAGCTCCACGGGGCCCATCTGCACAGGGAGTTCTTTCTCAAAGAACGCCCGGGAGCCCCACCTTCCTTGTCTGTGACGGCGGGGGGGGGGGGGTGGGGAGGTGTACGTACACGGTGGACGAGAAAAGTCCACACGTAGAGGCTCGGGGAGTCCGTTGTGACACAGCACAGAATAAAGCACAGCGGAGACGTTGCAGATCACGTATTCTCTATTTATTATCACAACGAGTAATTCACAGCACGGACTGCATGAAAGCGTGGGCCACAGAGCACCATGTATGAAACGGCCCCATCCACACACGGCTGGAACACACCCCCCCATGCTGACGTACAGACGGGGGCGACACCACGGGGAGGGGGCCTGACTACCACCCAAGTCGATGGAGAAGATGATTTCCTGTACATTTTACAATAAGTGTTCACGGTTTTTACAAAAACACCAAAGCTCCTACTTTTTTAATTAAAAAAACACTGACAACAAAGTTATTTTTCACAGACACGTTAAGTCATTTGGCACATCTCGGTTTCCTTCCCAACAACAGCACAGACGCCGCCACCCAGGCTGGAACCCGCCTCAGAGCTGCCCGACCCCAACGTCCCCCATAACCAGGAAGGTGCTGGGGTGTGAGGACCCCTCCCCTGGACCAGGTGGAAATCCTGCCCCTTTCTTCCCACAGGGTCTGTTGTTCTAGAAGGCTCTCTCCAAACTGTTCTTCAGAAAAAGGTTCATGCCCAGGGAACAGAACGGGGGTGGTTTTTCAGTCATCCCCAAATAAAGCCAACAAGTCCCACCTGTGCATCTCGACGCATGGCCTCCTTCTTCCTCCAGGGCTCACCTGCTCAGTGCCCTCAGGCCACGGCGTTCATAGGGCGGCATCCGGGGTCACAGCATCCTGAACCTTCTGCGAGACTCCCCAGGCGTCAGACGTCCATCAGCGCCCCCATCAGGCCTTCAGCAGGGCAATCTTGTGCTCCGGAACGGAGTCTTCGCTGACATTGTAGGGCTGGGTCCCTGGTTCTTGCCTCAGGTATTTCTCTGCAGAAAATACGAGGTTTGCAAGCACTGAAGAGGCGGAAGTGAGGAACGGTCGCATCCCAGGTGGGATTAAGGGCTGGCGCTTCAGAGTCCTAGAGCACAGGGAGTTGGGGTCCCCCCGGCCGGCACCCCCAGCCCGGGCAGGGTTCCGCCTAAGTCCCTGCCAGCACCTCATCACTGTCCACACCCAGATGACCCTTCCTTAGTGCCGCATGGCCCCTGGCATGGCCAGGCCACATCTGTTCCCCGTCTCCCGCTGGTCAGCGCCTGAGCTGCTCCCAGCAACAACACCCCGTTAAGCCCAAGAAATCAGACATAGTGTCGTTCCGATCCCAGTTACGTGACATTCTAGAACAGGCAGAGCTGATGCACGGGGGAAGGAGGCCAAACAGCGGCTACCCCTAGTGCGAGTCACGGGGACGAACTGACGGCACTTTCCGCCGGAAACGGTCCGCATCTCCTCCGTGACCGCCTGGCTGTACCCACCTGCCGGGCCTCGAGCCACACACGTGAGGTCTGCTCATCCACGGAGCGTATGCCGCACGTAATTAAAACAGCCGTTCAAGTAACTCCCAGAACAGGAGGCCCCTGACTCCGTGCCCTCGCCTCCCCCACCATGCCCGTGCCCCCCACTCTTGCACTTGGGCGCCCGATCCTCCCAGGGCAGAGTTTCAGTCCTGCGGTCCTGCCCCCGATCCCGCGGGCTGGGGGCGCGCTGTGCTGCCGTGGCTCTCTCTCCAATGACTCCGCCTGCACCCACCTGCCTCTTCCAGGGTGGAGAAGTACTGGACACCCTTCAGGTCAGCGGACAGCAGGACACGGAGCACAGGAACCTGCAGGGCAGAGAAACTGTAATTCCAGGCGGGGTGCCCCTGTTGCAGCGCATAGGCACGGGGGTCCAGGGCAGGCCCCCAGCCTCCCCCAGAGTCTCCCAGCAGGTACGCCTTCCCCTCCGTTTGGTCAAACAGACGGAAGAAACTGCCTTCGGGCGTGCTAGAAGAGGCAGACTTTTTAAATGATTACTCTCTGAAAGACACAAAAAGGAGCTCCCTGCAGACAGGACAAAGAACGGAACAGCTATGAGCAAGCTCTGGAGCCAGGGGGCCCAGCATCCTGCCCCAGGTCACACAGCCTCTTGGGGCCTCGGGGCCTCTGTCCTGACATGGGATGATAGTAACGGCGCCCCACAGGCAGGTGTGAGAGCGGAGAAGAGCCCAGCAAGCGCGCCCTGTGACGACACCCACCTGCAGGCCGACGAAGGCGAGGGTGACCCCGTGCCTGTGGAAGTCCCCTACGAGCTCCTCGAGCCCCAGCACCACGGTGTAGTCGATGCTGCAGATGTGCGTGCACTCCAGAACCGCGCAGCGCGGGGGGGATGCTGCGGAGACACGTGCCAGCCGGTCACACGGGGCGGGGGGCGGCTGCAGGAGGCCCTGACCAGAGGCCTGGGGCACAGCGAGGCCATCAGGAGCTCCATCCCCCAGTGGGGGGGGAGGGCAGGGTCAGCAGGACCCCAGGTGACAGCCGTCTGGAGACAACAGCAATTTCCTTTAGAGAACAAACGGGCCCTTTCTCTCCCCTAAATACCAACGCCCCGGAGAACAGAGAACGGGATGGGTCTTTAGGAACAGAGACTGAGAACAGCCCCCCCTGCTGCATGCAGACAGCCAGCACCCACCAGACGCCACTCTGAGATGCCCAGCCTCCTGGACCCAGGAGCTGAGGACGGGGCCTGGGGGTACTGCGGCAGCAGCCTGGGGGGTGGAAACAGCGGCAGGAGCTGGGGATGACTGCAGCCCACCTCATCCTGGCCCACGTACCTTCCAGGGCCCGGGTGAGTATGGCCTCGCGGAGGGCCTCCACCGCGGGGAAGTGCAGACCGCTGGCCGGCTGCAGGACCAGCACCGGCCCCTCTGACACCTGGGGATGGGGGAACAGAGAAACGGCGAGCCTGTATGTCCTGGAGGCAAGTCAGACTTGGTAGCTCCACCAGAGTGGCCCATCCACGCAGGAGGCCCCAACCCAGGCCGACAGAAGTGAGGGGAGTGCAGAGCCGATGAGCCCTTCCTTGGCCCCACCCACCTCGTGTGTAGTGGGAGAGTCTGTGGTTGATGGCAGGAGACTTACACCCATTCGCTAAGTGAACAGTCACACCAAAACAACGCAACACAGCTGAGTCAGGGGCTGCGGCCTCAGGCACCTTCACCCCACCAGGCCCCCTGAGGCCAGCTGCTCCCTCTTGCGGGGAGAACAGGCCAGTACCTGCAGTTTGGGTCTGGCCACTGAGTGCAGGAGAATCAGCACAGACACCAGGGTCCCGGCCAGGATGCCGTACTGGACTTCCCAGAAGCACAGCAGGAAGGTCACACAGAGGGGCAGCAAGTCCAGCCCTGGGGGAGAGCGGTGCAGCTGAGGGGTGGTCCTGGTAAGCCTGGCTCAGCGCGTGAAGCCCCAGGGACACGTACATCTGGGGACGCGGGGCCTGACGCCACTCGTGGGCTGCACCAGCTCAAGACATGTCAGCCCCACCCCTCCCTGATAGGGGAGGGGCCACTAAGCCCTGAGGGCCTGGCCCCACCCCCGCCCTCTGGGAGGAGGTCAACAGTGGGCACCTGTCAGGGGGCTGAGGACGGGACTTGGGGATGGGGCCAGGCCTGGGACACTTGGGGCCAGGGAAGCCTGGAGACCACTCAGAGGCCAAATGGCCGACCCTGGGCCACCCAGGTAACTTCTCTGAGCCGCAGGAGGTACCCTGGTGCAAACAGGTGGGTGGGCTTGGGGGTCCACCCAGGATTCAACCCTGACATGCGTCACTCCGACAAGGTCCCCATCCTCCCGGGACCTCAGTGCGGGTGGGGAGCACCTGCCGTGCCCCCGCCCAGATGCCCACAGAGGCTGGCGGCGCCATCTCAGGGCTGTCCCAGAGATGGGGTGGCGGCACAGGGAAGAACTGGCACATGTGGCCTGAGACAGAACCACCGCTTCCTTCACCTGATGACTCTGGGGGGGGGCAGACGGGAGAGAGAGCAGTGAGCCCCATCCGTCCCTCAACAGCTTCACAACACAAAACAGATACTTGCTCTAGTAAAGGCCCCTGCAGGCTCAGAGGAGTCCTGAGCCACTGTGACGGCGGGGAGGGGGGACTGTCCTGTCGGACACGCTGGAAGTCTCCCATCTTCCCCCAGCTGGGCCAGGCTTGGGGCTGGGAAAGGGGAGAAGGGAGAGGAGAGGGAAGAGGAGGAAGAGGAGGAGTGAGAGGAGGGAGAGGAGAAGAGAGGAGAGGAGAGGAGAGGAGAAGGGGAAGTGGAGGAGGAGGAGGGAGAGGAGTGGAGGAGGATGGGAAGAAGTGCAGGAGACGAAGGTGAGGAGGGGTGAAGGGGGGGAAGGGAGGGGGAGAGGAGACAGGAAAGGAGAGGAGAATGGGGAGGAGTGCAGGAGGATGGGGAGGAGTGTAGGAGGCAAGGAGGGGGAGTAGGGGAGGGGAGGGGAGGAGGAGAAGCGGAGAGGAGGAAGGAGAGGGTAGAGGAGAGGAAAAGGGGGGAGAGGTGCAGGAGAAGGGGTGAGGAAAAAGGGGAGGAGAGGAGGAGGAAAAGGGGAGGAGGAAGACAGGAGGAGGAGAGGAGGGGGAGGAGGGGAGGAGGAGAGGTAGAGAGGAGGAGCAAGGGGGTGGAGGAGAAGAGAAAGGGGGAGGGGTGCAGGAGGAGGCGAGGGAAGGAGGAAAGGAGGGGAAGCCGCAGGGTATCCTGTGAGTTGCAGACTCACTCAGCACTGCATATCGCTGCCCTGGGGCGCTCCTCGCAGCCTGAGGAGTTGAAGGGAGCCCTGACCCACGGCCAGCAGGACCACCTCCCAGAACGAAGCTAACACCCAGCTCCAATCCCACCACCTGGGTCCTGGGAGGCGGTGGGAGAAAAATCCAGGCCGTGTGCGCGCACGCGCACGCACGAGTAAGCGTGACAGACGGACGAGGACATACGTACTCTTCACACGCCAGAGCGTCGCGAAGATCCTGGCGTCGAAGAGCGGGGCCACGGCCATGACGATGACGGCGGCCAGCGCGGACTTGGGGATGTAGGAGAACAGTGAGGTCAGGTAATCCAGCGACAGCAGCACCAGAACTCCTGTGGGGAGACAGGCGGGTGACCGCCAGCCCCACCCCCGCACGCGCTCTGGGCACAGTGGAGGGGGTGCTCACCTGTCACCAGGCCCCCCGCTGGGGTGCACACCCCCGACTGGGCGTTCACAGCTGTCCTGGAAGGCGACAGAGGCTGTTAGTGGCTGTGGGAGCCTGGAAGAGCAGGGGAGGCCGGTCTCCCGGGACAGGAGTGCCTGCAAGGGGACATCGGGCCCCGCGGACACCGGCACGTAAGGGGGAGATGCTGAAGTGCACCCTGACCTCAGATTCCAGCCTCCAGTGGGGGTGGAAAACGAACGTCCCCAGCCTGGGGCACGTCAGCTCGAGCAAACGCTGCCATTAGAAACGATGACCCTCGTGTGCACGGGCAGGGAGAGATGCGGGTGACACCACCGAGTGGGGCGACGTCCCCCTCACTACACTCGCCATCTCCCACACGCAGGCGCACGCACGTACACACATGCACTTGTCAATGCAGAGAAACACCAGATGCTGACAGCGAGCTCCTCCCAGGGCGAATCTGGAAGTGAACTTGGCTGCTCTTCCTTTTCAACTTCCCTTTTTCGTTTTGCCTGTTTGGAAAACTGCCTTCAGACCCGAATCTCTGCCAAAGAACTGGTCCTGGGCCCACGTTGCCCTCTGCCACCATGAAGACCACAAAGGAACGGCCACCTGATTTCCACGACAGCGAGGATTCTGCCTCGCATATGCTCGTGATCACCTGACAGTGACCTGTGCCCACCAGCATGTCCTCTGGAAACACGTCTGTCTAGCCATGTCCCCAGAAAGCCTAAGTCACCCTTCACTGCTGTGCAGTTAGGCAGGAATGGCATTCCTTAAATACACATGGATGTTTTCAGCACTCGTCACACACGAGGCGCTGTGACAACCCAGGGCACAGACCCTGTGACCCCGACACGCTGATCGTGCAGCAGCAATAGATGAAAAGTTACACCAAGGACGCAGAGCTCTTACTCCACGACGCGGCCCCTGGCACTGTTGTACGCGCTCTGCGTGGAACCTCCGAAACTCTGACGTGGGCCCCGTGTGAGTCCTGCTTGCGGGGGGGCACTGAGTATGCCCTGTGTCCCCTCCGATGCGGTGCTGTGGGGGTGCCGGGGAGGTCTGGTACTCAGACGGGGTGGGGCCAGCGGTTCCGGGGACTTGGGCCCCACTGGCTGATGCCTCTTCTCCACCAAAGGTCACCCTCTGTCCTGCCCTCCATTTAGGAATGTACTCCACCACAAGACACAGGAAGCACTGCCACATTCTGGCAACATTTCAGGAGTAAACCATGGGGCCATCAGAGAAAACCACGTGAGATTGTGTGAAGGACAGCAAAGGGAGCCCCACTCCTGCCTCCCACGGACGCCCCTGATGTAGGGCAGACTTCTGCCCCAGAGAACGAAGTGGCATCGAGATGTGGACAAGGACCGGGCAGGCTCTTTGAGGCGGACGCAGACCTTCTGGCCTGGGCTGGGACCCCCTGCCCCCCGAGGCACGGGGAAGGACATGGTCACTCACCGTCCAAAGCTGCCTGTGACCGGGTAGGAAGAGACGAGGGAGCCTAGCACGTTGGTCAGGCCTGGGGAGAAAACGGAAGGAAGAGGTTTATCCAGGAGAGAGACGGATTTAAAACAGATGGGGGGTGGTGGAGAAAAGGAGGCCAGAAACCAGAAAGAGAAAACAGAAGGCCAGAGGAACCACCCAGGGGGATCCTACGTCTGTGTCCGTGTGTCTGTCTCATTGAAGGAAAGACAAACCATGACCTTTGCCAAGTTCACCAACCCTTGCTTTAGCATAACTCCGGCCCCAGCCCTGTCCCCGTGAGCTAAACGTGCCTTTTCCCACGTGTAACAGGCAGAGGAACCCACCTCCCCAGGAGGGGCTCAGGATGCATAAGGCTGCCCGGAGGCCAGCTGCCCACCTGCTGTACCCCACGAGTTCCTTCAGACCTACACTCCTCTCGTGAGATGACCGGCTGGGGCAAAAGGTCATGGCTGGTAAGTGGTCCGCCCCTGTGACGCTGACCCACCCACACCTGACGGAACCTGGCTGGGCCCCAAGAACAGAGATAATTAGTTAGCCCACGTTTATCTCAAGCGGCCCTGGCAGCATCTGGCTCACCCTGGCACCTTCACAAACACCACAATGAGGTCACAGGTCCAAGACCTGCTCGAGGCAGCTCAGGGTGGAGCCCACTCAGAGCCAGGCCCTCCCGGGTCCCACAGCCCAGCACATGCTGCAAGAGCAGGGCAGACATCGGTGGACGTGGTAAAGGCCGTGCCTGGACCACACATGGTCACCCTGACTCCTTACAATGGCCCCTTGAGACTCGGGTCAAAGGCCCAACTGCTTGAGGAGCAGGGATGTGTGGATCCCTCCCAGAGCGGCCTCTGTGGGGTCGATGGAGGCCTCTTGCTATGCACCTGCTGGAGAGCTGCCTGGCCTCTCTTACACCCCGGGGTCAGCAGCCCTTGCGGTCCACACATCTACCTTAATAACCTCAGCTTCATGGCCACCCCTTGCGTGTCACTGCCACGAAGCAGAGAAGTTCTGTGCTATCTGCAGAAACGGGAAGGAGATGCCCCAAGGACTCCTGTCTGGAACTTCTACTACTGAGTGTGGGAAAGGTCTACAGACTTCCTCTGCCTGGGGGCGAGCCAGTCCTGGCTAAGTCCACCTCACCAGCCACCTAGGTGACACCCGCCACCACGGGCTCAGAGAGGAGCCTGCAAAGCTCCCGTGACCCAACCTGGGGCCCCACGCCGTCTGCTGTCGGGAAACCCAGGGGCTCGGGGGAGGTTCCCCTGGACTCCGCTGGGAAGGCACCCGGTGCTGCTCGCTCTGACCCGTGCCCACCTCGCCAGGGGCAGGAAGGAAAGGCAGAGAGGCCTGGTGTCCACAATCATGATAACCGAATTAAAAATTCATGTCATACTCTCAGAACAAATCACCAGAGAGGCTGAATTCATGAATACAAAAAAACCCCAAAAAAACAAAAACAAAATTGGGAGGCCGGGCACAGACCTGTCCACAGCGGGGCCCACCCAAGTCTTCACGGAGCCGCCTGCTGGCCAGGAGGGAGGCCCCAGGGCAGGGGTCCCGGGCAGTCAAGGTCCCGCAGGTCCTGCCTGGCCACGTTCCTCAGCAATCTGACTGCAGGTGGGACATTCTGGGCGTTCCCTGACACAGAACAGACTACAGACCTCGGGGTCGGGTACAGAGCCAGCGCTCAAAGAGCTTCCGTCAGCACGGACACCACACGTCAGCTGCTGGCTCCTAGTGACGGCACCGAACCATCTGGAGGTTTAAGGGTGAATCCACGCGAGGACTTCAAAGGGCCCAACTCAGGGCCACCTCTGCCCCTTGAACCTCACCGCGACCATCCCTGTGACCTGCACAGCTCAGGCGAGACACAGAGAAGCACACTCGCCCACAGAGAGCCGCCACAGGGGGCTTACCGATGGCCAGCAGCTCCTGGTTGGCGTCAATGCGGTAATTGTTTTGAGAAGCTAAAGGCAAAGGACAAAAAAAAACATCGTCACTACATGCATGACCCCACTGAGAAAACATTCACGAGGTGAAAACACAGGTTATAAACTTCTACCCACGGCAGCGTCTACTTGTAAACACGGCACGAGCACATGCACAAATCACGTGCGCGTGTCTGTGTTGTCGTGTCACAGAAAATGCAGACAGACGGTCAGCAACACATTAACAGCAGGTAACTGGGGTAGCGATGGATGTCGCAAGTGATTCACTCCTTTACGTGTTTCTGCACTTGGGCCGTTTCCTGCCACAAACACGCGTTCCTTTCGTGAGAAGGGGACAAAGTCTGAAACGAAACCCTCTCTGACTCCAAGTGGAGAGGACCCGAAGTCCCAGCCGAGGCGGTGCAGAGAGAGGAGCCGGCAAGCTTGCGGGGGGCGGGGGGGGGACGCGGGGCGGGCGAACGCTTCTGGGAAGGGCCAGGCTGGGAACGCGGTAGGCGCTGCAGACCACTCTCGGTCGCGACGACTCAGCCCCTTTGTAGCTGCAAGCAGCCGTGGGGACCCGTAAACACGTGACCACAATCGTGTTCCTGAAACACCTCTTTACACAAACACTGAGGTGTGAACGCCACACGCTTTTCGTGTGTTACAAAATCCTTATCCTTTTTACAAAGTTTCTCAAACATTTAAAAATGTAAAAGCCACTCTTGGGCCGCGGGCTGTGGCTCTCCAGCTCTGGTTTTGGAGAACAAGCTTACAAGTTAGGACAGGACATCAGGTGACTTCAGAAGAAAACAGTGTTAAAGTCAAAGAGGCATACGTGCTGTAAGATGCAGACTCCAAAATACCCCCAAAGCTCCTCCCCCCACCCGGAAAAAGATCGTCAGAAAAACAAAAACTGCGCGAGGAAGATCTGATCGGCACATGCGGCGGGACCTGGAGCAGCCGCTGGTGATTAGCAGGGACAACCCCTCGATGTGCATCAGGCACGAGTCTCCTCGGCAGGACGGGCCGGTCAAGATGCTGGCACAACCACACCTGGTCTAGGCGGGTACAGCGACGTACACGCCGTTTAGAGGGTTTCATCTGGAGAATCGACCCATACCCCAGTGCAACGAGAGCGTAACCATCACAGAAGGAAAGGAAAATGCCTTCCATGCACACAACACAAAGCTGGTCGCCGCGCAGACCCAAGGGAGGGGACGCACGAGGGATGGGGTAGCCTCAGCTCCTATGGAGGAATCTGAGTTCTAGGCGAATGAACAGGCATTTAAGTAGGTGACTGCATCCCGGCCTCCCTGGGGGTGAGGAGGGCACAGGCCAGGGGTACTCAGCCAGCTGGAAAGAGTGCACTGTTAAATTTTTAGGAATTTTCGGAACCCATCATTAGACACAACCATTACTAGCTGTTACAAGAAAACTTTAAATGAAATAAATCATGTCAGAAATAAAGATGGACTGGGGCGCCTGGGTGGCACAGCGGTTAAGCGCCTGCCTTCAGCTCAGGGCATGATCCCGGCGTTGTGGGATCGAGCCCCACATCAGGCTCCTCCGCTATGAGCCTGCTTCTTCCTCTCCCACTCCCCCTGCTTGTGTTCCCTCTCTTGCTGGCCGTCTCTATCTCTGTCAAATAAATAAATAAAATCTTTAAAAAAAAAAAAAAAAAAAAGAAATAAAGATGGACTTAAAACTTACGCCTTCCTGACCTACTACGTTTCAGTACGACCCATGAGGTTATTTAACTGCGTGTGTCCGGCAGGCAGAGGCCGCGGCCTCTCATCCTGACATGCGACCGTTCAGACTCCACGATCCACTGGAAGGCGGCGGGTGGGGGCACCTTTACGCCTCAGAAAAGCCGAAGGTGAAACGCAGAGCCTTCTCCTTCCAGAGACCAGGCTGGCACACGTTACCAGCCACCACTGGATGGGGTTTTCAACATAAACCACCTTTACTACACTTTTTTTTTTTTTAAACACGAGTATGTATTACTTGGATAAAAACTCAAGCTGTTAAAAATTGAAGCAGATAAAAGCAGGCAAGCACGGCCAGCTCCGGGCACCGCCGGGGAGGCCCAGGTGGTGGGCATCTTACCGAAGGACTTGGCCACCGCGATGCTCTCCAGGAGACCCACCAGGGGCACCACAGCCAGCCCAGCCCCCATGTCCTGAGGGAGGAGAGAAGGACAGTAAGGGACCCTCCAGGGGAGGACAGGAGGGCTCCGGCCAGGCAGTGACCCACTGACGCCGGCACAGGCTCTTCCGCGTCCAGCCGAGCCGCCGAGCTTTAGCTGCAGGGCCGTGGGCTCCCGTCCGGAGCCAGACACACAGCAGAGCACAGAAAACATCCCTGCTCTGCCAGTATCCGTAGCACGAGAAACACTCTGGGCTCGGGGCAGAAAACAAAACGTGGTGTCCTCTGAGGTTGTGCCCAATGGGAACCCTTTTGTGCCTGTCCCTGCACCCAGAGGCGCTCCGTCCCGTGGTCCTAGCGGGGCTCAGACCTCCTCATTACGAAGCAGATGCATCGGGGGCACAGACCCAGGCCCAGAGGGCACTGCAGCTCCACCGGCAGGCCTGGCTCCATCTCCACGCACCTGTACCATCTCGGTGAAGGAAACAGTCCCATTGGCCGTGGTCACGGAGAAGGACGGAATCCGGACTGGAGGGAGCCCCTCAGCGGTCTGCCCCGTCAGAACGAAAGGCTGGTATCCGGTTACCTCAAAGGAGTACGCGACCAGGGCAGCAAAGGAGACCACCAGGGCATTGCGGGCTAGGACAGAAGGAGACCCGTCGGTGACATCTGGCTCCTCTGGGTAACTGGGGCAGCAACACACTCGAGGACGCAGGACACCCGCCCCCACCCAGCACCCCAGCACACACACCAGCGACCAAGGGGCAGGCACGAACACGGGATGGCATGGCAAATGCCAGATGGCGGGACAGGCCCACGGCGACACACACAGCCTACCCGTGTCATCTACTGGTCACCTTGGGTCCCACCTGAGCTACGCTGGCTTTTTTTTTTTTTTTAAAGATTTTATTTATGGGGAGCCTGGGTGGCTCAGTTGGTTAAGCGTCTGCCTTCAGCTTGGGTCATGATCCCGGGGTCCTGGGATGGAGCCCCACATCGGGCTCCCTGCTCAGTGGGGAGTCTGCTTCTTCCTCTCCCTCTGCCTGCTGCTCCCCCTGCTTATGTGCCCTCTCTCTCTCTCTCTCTCTCTCTTTCTGGCAAATAAATAAATAAAATCTTTTAAAAAATAATAAGAATCTTATTTATTTATTTGAGAGAGAAAGCAAACAAGCAAGGGAGAGGGACAGAAGAGGGAGAGAGAAAAGCCCAAGTAGACTCCCCACTGAGCGCAAAGCCCAACGCAGGGCTCGATCTCACAACCCTGAGATCATGACCTGAACCAAAACCAAGAGTCAGATGCTGAACTGACTGAGCCACCCAGGTGCCCCCACACTGGCTTCTTAAATGGGGGCGATAGCTCTTCCTGGAATATGAGCCCCATTACCCACCGAGCTCTCAAAAGGCTGCAACGCACTCTTACCACTGACGTTGTCGTCAGAACTACAACATTTAAACTACGTTTTAGCTGTTGACAATCTTCCAAGGCGCAGGAAAGGCCCAGGGCCCGGCTACCCATCGTGTGATGGGAAACCCAGGCTCAGGGCCGCACGGTTCAAAGAGAAGCACGTGGTCCATGTGTTTCCTCCCTCAGGGACCCGCCAGGGCTCCCCGGCCTCAAGCCACTGACATTCTGGACCGGATCATCCTTGGACACTGAGAGCTGTGCACTGTAGGCGTTCGATGGCTTCCCTGGCCTCTCCCGACCAGGTGCCCATGACAACCCCCCCCCCCACCCCCGGCAGTGTCAACCAGAAACGACTCCAGACGCTGCCAAAGCTCCCCGGGGGTCACAATCGCCCGCTTGAGAATTCCTGCTACTAAATGCCGTTCTCCACCCCAGCCAGAGATCGGATCCAGCTGGCAAGTTGCAATATCCTGGCGCCCAGGAGCCCAGGTCACGCCCAGACCAGCGACAGGAGACTCCGGCGGAGTGCGCCCCCAGCGTGCACGCAGGACGGCTGCGGCACTTCCCCAGCCAGAGCACCGCTCACCTGTGGTGGCAGTCCAGACCAGCCCGTGGCTGAGCCGCACGCCCGGGGGCATCTCGGGGTGCACAGGAGGCACGTGGTCCCGCATCAGCCTCAACACCAGCAGCAGCACCATGCACACCAGCCCCAGCACGGCATCGCCCACCCTGCAGACAGACACCGGTCACGGCATCGCCCACCCCGCGGACGGACACCGGTCACGGCATCGCCCACCCCGCGGACGGACACCGGTCACGGCATCGCCCACCCCGCGGACGGACACCGGTCACGGCATCGCCCACCCCGCGGACGGACACCGGTCACGGCATCGCCCACCCCGCGGACGGACACCGGTCACGGCATCGCCCACCCCGCGGACGGACACCGGTCACGGCATCGCCCACCCCGCGGACGGACACCGGTCACACCCAGGCCGGCCCGGGCATACACCTGTGCCCTCCGATCGCCCCTTCTGCCGGAAAGCTTCCCTCTCGACTGCCCTTCTCGCCTTTTCCTAAGACACGTCTCCCTGTTCTATTTCCAATCTTCATTCAACACTTAGCGACCACGCAGGCCAGCGCAGGCCTGGGGGTCGAGGCCCAGACCACAGTGGTGGGAGGGCTATGGGCTCACGTTTACAGCCATGCGGCTCTGTGGCTACAGGTGCCTCGTCTGTTCTAGAACGTTCACTTCTCACAGCCTACGATGCTCTGACCTGTCAGTCTCCAATTCCCCTGCCCCCCGACAAGGACCCCCGTAGGCTGCATGTCCTGGGCCAGGGAGCCCCTGGCTTCCAGTGGATTCAGCACCGCGAAGCCTCGAAGCCGATCAGGAAGTGGAGGAGAGGACAGTCCGTCACAGGTGTCCCCCACTCCCTCCCGGCCTCAGCATTCCGCCCCCCCCCCCATAGCTCCCCCAGATCACTGCGTCCCCTTGCTCCTCCGGCCAGGGAGATGTCCTGGATTCCAGCTGGGCTCCTCTAGGAGCCTCTCCCGTCTGTCCTCTAACCCGCCTGCCAGCTGGGAGAGGCCCTTCATCTGAAGAAGCCCCATGACCGGCGGTCTGGCTCTCATCCTCTCTCCCTGCACATTCTGTTTGCACCTGCCTCCCCTGTGCCCTGTTCTCCTCACCGAACTACAAACCTTTAGAGAGACTGATGCTTTTTCTCTGCGTGGGGCCCTCCCACTCCTACCACCCACAGAGGCTGTGTGCAGGGGCACGCTGACCGGCTCTCAGGCCTTCAGCTCCCTGGGGCTGCTGTCAACTGCTGGATGCAATAGGTCTGGGCAGAGCTGAGAGTCTGCATTTCTGACCAGCTCCCCTGTGATGCTGATGGTGCTTCTCTGGGGCCCCTGTTTGGGTGGCCAGGCCCCAGAGGGCTGGAATACCTGCCACCTGGCCGGGGGGGGGGGGGACCTGGGAAAGGGCTCTGGAAGGAAGAGTGGGACCACACAGCCGGCAGGTACCTGGTCTCTCCAACCTTGCGGAAGATCTGATACACTTGCAGGAAAAACTGCCTCGGGATATCTTGCAGTCCCAGGAGGTTCTGTGCAAACAGAGATTGTATTAGACAACCTTCCCCTGCAGCATCTCAGCACATCTCAGCCCCCTTCCTGGGGGCACATCCCGAGGCTCTCTGGGCACCATCTGCCCATTCCCAAAGCCCCCAGGGGCAGGAGATCAGAATTAACCTCGAAGAAAGAGGCATTTCGCGTTTGGGGTCAATGACACTTCTTGGTGAATAATTCTTCCACATGAGGAAAATCATTCTGGGTGATCTCAAAGCCCGGAGACCAGTACGCCCATGCCCTGGTCCAGGGTCCACGGTCACTCTCTGCCTGGCCCGTGGGCCCCACTACCCTTGACACACCCCAGCCTTGCCACTGGCCTGAGGCCCACCTTCCAGGCACTGCCCCCCACAGAGGGAAAATCAGGTGAAGCCGCAGGCAGGACCACCAGGGGCTCTGAGGGCCTCCAGGGAAGGGCCGCTAGGGGACACAGGCGGGCAGGGTCCTTGCAGGGGAGAAGGGGTTCTCCTCTGTGTTTTAGTTCTTTATCCCGCTTGACTCCGAGTGGGGAGTGTTAGCGGGGTGGTCGAGGCCCAGACTCCCAGCGTGGCCAGACTCCAAGGATCCCAAAACCTGTGCACACAGCCCCGGATGGGAAACACACTGGGATTGGAAACACAGGATTCTGGGACCCGGGGGCTCCTGCCAGGACAGGTCAGGAGAACCCCCCCCCAACTCCTGACCCCCACCCTGGCCTAGGGCTCTCAGATGGCTGTCATGACCTAGTCAAGCTATTAAAGATTTAGGGAACCTAGCGATGCCAAGCACAAGCACGTAAAAAACGACCTTCTATGTATTACAATTACAAAAAAGAACATCCCTGACACTGAAAAAGAAAGATATCGTTTCCAGAATAAAGGACAGACCATCCCACGGAACAGCACTTGCCAAGCTCACCGTGACATATGTGTGTACAGCACACACAAACCGTGTCCGCCCACACCCAAGGAGCTCCCTCCTCTTCCCGCGCAGATAATGAGGAACGTGCCTCCTGGAGGCGTCAGCACGATCCAAGGCAAGGGAGGGTTCAACCCAGCATCTGGCACACAGCAGGAGCACGGAGAGGGTCTGCTCCTTTCCTCTCGCTCACACCCTCCTGTCCCTGACTCTCGCTCCACCTCCATCAGGGACGCTGCCCTGGGCCAGCCCGGAGTATAGCCCGGGCACGGGAACCATGCCTTAGAGAGACGGGATGCTGACAGCAGATCCTGAGACAGGGCCAGGCCTGCAGGCTGCCACCAGGGGCCTCTCTGTACAATGTGGCTCGGCTCCGCTCTGCACACCCAGCCCAGCGCAGACCTACTCCTGCACAACGTGTGGGCCTGGGCGGCCGCAGCCGCAAGCAAAACCATTCCTGCCCTTCGGGAACTTAAAACCCAACGAGAAAAGAGTAAATAACGTCCTCAGATCACTGATGATAATCGCTTCTACTACCTCTTACACGTATTTTTTTAAAGATTTTATTTACTTGTTTATTAGGGAAAAAATTATAAGTAGGGAGAAGGACAAAGGGAGACGGAAAGACAATCCCAAGCAAACTCCATGCTAAGCATGGAGCCTGACGTGGGGCTCAACCCCAGGACCCTGAGATTACGACCTGAGCCGAAATCAAGAGTCGGACGCTTAACCGACTGAGCCACCTGGGCGCCCCTCTGTTCGGTATTTTTCAAATGCCCTATCTCTTTATATTTGTTTAAAACATGTTAGAGGAGCGCCTGGGGGATTCAGTCGGTTAAGCATCCGACTCTTGATTTCGGCTCAGGTCGTGATTTCGGGGTCCTGGGGTCAACCCCTGTGTTAGGCTCTGTGCTCAGCAGGGAGTCTGACTCTCCCTCTCTCTCTGCCCCTCCCCTGGCTCATGCCAGTGCACGCATGCACACTCTCTCTCAAATAAATAAAATCTTAAAGAAAAAAGTACAAAAAATAAATTGAAAAAAACATTAAAACGAAATCATCTAACTAGACGAGCACAGAGGAGTACTTTGCTTTCTACCATGCTGGCGGTATGCTGAGGGCCTGAGAGGCTGCGCTGGCAGCCATGTAGGGAAGAGCAGAAGGGAATCACCTGGGGAGGCGAACCAAACACGCTGGCACCAAAACTCCAACAGGGGCAAGGCTGTCATCACCAGTCACCCCAATTACTGTCCTACAGTCCCACCATCACTCAGCATCTCCCCCAAGGGTTCCCAGAATCAATGGAGACCCACTCAAGCACCTTGTGCTCTGAGCTCTGGAAGAGCAAGACATCAACTGGCCCACACATGGGGAAGCCAGCCTCGGTCCTACTACCCAGGAGGTGCCTGGCTGCCAACCAGCATGCCTACCTTGATCTGCCCGAAGCCGATGGTGATGGTGGCAGCGGATGTGAAACCTTTGATGACGGGGCAGCAGATGAAGTCCAGCAGAAAGCCTGCCGGCCAAGAGGGAATACTGAGCAGGTGGGCCCAGCTCCGCCCCATCCCAGAGAACATGGATGGATGTGGGCTGGGAGAGGTGGTCTGTGGGGAGTGGGGCTAAGGACTGGTGGGCCACATCCTATCTGGACCGGTTTGGACAGCCCGGAAAGGGGGCTAGGGTCTGAGGCCCAGGGCACTCCTCCAAGTGTCCTGGCCTCTAAGCAGAATAGCAGAGGGCTGAGAGAATCCCTCTTCACAAACACACAGGAATAGCCCTTGAGAGACAAAGCAGGAAAGGCTGAAGGTTGGGCCATCCCCAGGAGGCAGGTGCCTGGGTACCCCCTGGCAGGAAGGCCCAAGAGTCTTACCCAAGCGCAGGAAGCCCATGGCTAACTGGATGCAGCCGGACAGGAAGGCCAGCAGCACAGCATAGGCGGGCTCGTGGAAAGTGTAGAAGGAGACCAGGAGGGACATGATGGCCGTCGGGCCCAGCGTCACATCCCGGGAGGTGCCCAAGAAGAAATACACGAAGCATCCCATGAAGGCAGAGTAGAGGCCATACTGGTGGGGAGACAGCACTGAGCACGGAGGAGCGCACGGTGGGCCCACAGTGTCCCGGGGGGGGGGGGGAGATGTCTGAGCACAGGATCTGGGGCGGGCCGTTGCGACTACGGGCACAGCGGCGCACACAGGGCAAAGCACTCACCCTCTGGGAGCCATGTGTGGAGCCATAGCAATTAGGGGCCTCTTTTCTACCTGCACCCAGCTGGGTGCCAGCAGGGACGCAAAGTCCCTTGGGTGCTTGTCTCAGTCTGTGAGTCTAAGAAAGCGTTTTTGAGACCATGGTGAGTCACCCTGCTGGCCCCATCAGGCAACCCAGACTACCTCAGTGCCTGAGTGTGGCAAGTGTGACAAGAGCAGTTACAGGGCGTGCACCTGCCCAAAGGCAGTCACATGCTAGAGACTTTAAACCAAGACTTCTGGGGCCCCACAGGGCTGGGGTTCTGGCGCCCTGCTTGCCTGGAGGGGATGTGATGCATTCCTACTCTGCTGCACGGGTGAGGAGGCTGGGGCGGGGACAGCCGCTGGGGCGGACGTCTCACCTGCGGCGGGAGTCCAGCCACCTCAGCATAGGCCAGCGCCTGGGGAATGACTGTGAGCCCAACCGAGAGTCCCGCGATGAGGTCCATCTTCAGCCACTGCAGGGAGTAGTCCGGCAGCCAGGCCAGGATGGGGAGCCACCTCTGCACAGCCGCAGGGGAGCAGCAGTGGGCCTGCGGGGCCATATTGGCACCCGAGGGCCTGGCCGGACCCAACGCCTTCACAGAAGATGGCATGCCTGGGGTGGGCATGGGGGCAACAGGGACCCGCGCTCAGCTCTGGGCTTGGCAGAAGCCAGCAGTAGGGTGGGGTCCAGGGCCCTCCGGAGAGGCACAGCTGTCTCCCCCAGGGGGTCCAAGCCAGATGGGTTAAACCTGCCTTTTTGCGGCTCCGGAAGGAAGCCAAACCTGTGCAGAAGGGGGCCTCAATAAAAGGTGTAGTCCCCGCCCTGGACCCTGCTCACTGCTCTCCCTGAATCCCACCTGCCCCAACCCCAGCTGCCTTCTTTCCACCCACACTGGCCAGGAAAAATGCGGTGTGATTTCTCAACGAGAAACTTAAACACTAATTAGACACCATGTCTCCTCCCGAGATAATTTATTTCTTCTTTTTCTCTCCCCAAAGAATTTAACGGGGAGCAGTACGAAGAGTAGCAGGGTCCACGGGGGCACCCTCGTCTGGCTGGGGGGCTGTGCCCGGGGCGGGGGGGGGCGGACTGCAGCCTTGAGCGCCCCAGGCTTTCCCAGTGCGTAGCACGGCGGACTCCACCCACTACCGCGGACTGCGGCGCTGGCGGTGGGGGGGGGGTCTCCCATTCTGAGGCCGCGCCTACCCCACCCCCCACCTGTGGCTTTCTCGTCCCTACAGGAGCGCGCAGGGGCTCTCACGGGCTCTGGGAGAGCGTCCGGGGCCATTAATTCGGGATGCGCAGCATTCTCTAGGGTCCAGGCGCCGCCCGCGCGCACAGCCGGCCACAGACCACCCCTCAGCCCCCGACCCGGCTCTGGACACACCCCACACCACGCCTCCCACCCCCGAAGCCGCTAGCCCCGGACCCTACGGTCTTAGATGGGGACCTCACGCCGGCCGACCGCTCCAGCAAGGCCGAGGGCGGCGGGAACGTGGTGGGGAAGCGGTGGGGACGCAGTGGGGAAGGGTCCCTGCGGAAGGAGCCCGCACCCTTGGGCCCCGCGCCGTCCCCGGCGACCCCGACCCGTTCCCCGAAGCTCGCCCACTCCTCCCCGGGCCCCGGAACCCGCGCCTCGCCCGCCGCGGACTCACCGGGCGCCGCAGCTCGGCGTCTCCGGCTGTCGCCTCAGCCGGGTCCGCAGGAACCGCAGAGGGAGGGGGAGGGAGGAGGAGGTGGGGCGGGGCCTGGCACGCACGTGACTACCTGGGGGCGGGACCTGGAGCGCGCGTGACCGCGGGGGGCGGGGCCAGCGCACACGTGACCGCGGGCGGGGCGGGAGCTGCCGCCATGCACAGCAGAGGGCCTGTCTGCCGGCTGCTGCTGCTGGTCCTGGTCCTCTGCCGCTTGCGCCCGGCGCGCCCCCGGAACGTGCTGCTCATCCTCGGTGAGTGCGCCCCAGCCGCCTCCCACCAGCAAGCCCTGCAGCCCTTTGCGTCTGCGCTCCCCGCTGCCCCAGACCCTTCGTGGTCCGCTCCTTGGAGGAGGCAGGGGCGGCCCTCCCACCGCGGGTCGGGCCAGCATTCAGCACCCCACTCCTGCCCCCGGCTCTGACCCCCACCCCTACCTGTGCCCAGATCTGCCAGGGCGCCCAGCCCAGCTCGGGAAGCTGGCGGCTTTCCAGAACTCAGTGGTGTACCGTCCCTAGAGGGGCCACTGGAAGAGGGGCTGCTGCCCAAGTCCCCAGAGACGCGGCTGCGTGCCGGGGGCGTTCTCCTCCCCTCCCCACGGTGTAACCCTGTAAGTTTGCCCTTCCCTTTTCAGACCCCGGAGCGCTGTGGCTCAGATCTCCTTCTGGCTGAAAAGCACAGCCCCCCACCATCCACCTGCCCTCTCCCCGAACCCCAGCCCTTCCCAGAAATCACAAGTTCCTCTAGTGCCCTGCTGTTCACGAGACTTGGTGACCAGGGTCCGGCTGTCACAAGACAACCCTGTTCTTTCCTCTTTTGAGGTCTGGCATTCTGCCAGACTCACTGTTTCTGATTAACTTTGCGGTCTCCAACCAGGCCTTTCAGCTGATTGTAACATAAGACAGCTCTACCCTAAGGACTCCCATCAAGTCGTCCTTGCTAGGGACACAGGTGCAGAAACCGCATCCTCATGCAGCATCTGCCGAGCCCAGGACTGTCCTATCATGCCCACTTGCTAACACGGCCACCTGAGTATCATGCCCTCTGGGTGTCATGCCCCCTGGGTATCAATCCTGCGCAGGTGTCATGCTGCCCACATATCATGCCTGCTTGGGTCATGCCTGCCTGGGTATTCCACTTGCATGGACCTCACTGGCCCAGGCCACCACGGCCTCAGTGTGTCTACTTTCCTCAGCGGACGATGGGGGCTTCGAGAGTGGCGTCTACAACAACAGCGCCATCAGCACCCCTCACCTGGACGCCCTGGCCCACCGCAGCCTCATCTTCCGCAATGCCTTCACTTCTGTCAGCAGCTGCTCTCCCAGCCGAGCCAGTCTGCTCACCGGCCTGCCCCAGGTGAGGGCCGCAGACGTGCAGGAGGAGGGCATGGGAGAGGGAGAGCCCCTCCCTGGCCTCCCCGGGGATGTGCCCACCATCTCTTCCCCACCGCCTGCCAAGTGGATACAAGTACGGGTGGGGGCCTCCAACGGCCCACCGTGAGCCCTGGCTCCCCTGCTCTGTGTGAATGTGAGCAAAGCACTATGTGCGCCTCGATCTTCTCGCATGTTAAATGGGGTCATGATAATACCTTGCTCTGGGATTCTTACGGGATTGGCCAAGCTTATACTTCCTGCGTAAAGCTCACAGGAAGGTGGCTGACACGCACTTGCCCGGTGTTAACTCGTGTTGTGGTACCATCCTGGAGCTTGAGTGCCGGTAAGAGCTGCCCTGTAAAGTACTTCCTCCAAGTTTGATCTGCTAGGATATGCACGGTGTAGAGCTTAGCCTTTGAATCATTCATAATGCAGCTCGGCGGCGTGAAGTCCATTCACACTGTCATGCAGCCATGCGTCCATCTGTCCACCTCCAGGACTTCTTCATCTTCCTAAACGAAAACGCTGTGCCCGTTAACATTGCCCCCCATTCTCCTCCCCCGGCCCTGGCCACAGCTCATCCCCTGTCTGTCTCTCTAAACTTGGTTGCTCTGGTAGCCGACGTAAGTGGGGTCCTGCAGTACGTATGCTTTTGTGACTGCCTTGTTGCCCTGAGCGCACTGCCCTCCAGGTCCCCCCACGCTGTAGCAGAGCACAGCTTTCCTTCGCGTGGCCGAGAGGGCTGACTAGCATTCCGTGCATGGGTGTGGCCCATTTTGTTTACTCGTCCGTCGGTCCGTGGACACTTAGGTTGTTCTTACGTGCCATGAGGATGAGGAGCATTGCTATGAACGTGGGGACACAGGTACTTACCCCGGGCCTGTTGTCTCATGACCTCATCTCACGGCGAGCCACTGCGCCCTGTGCATCTCCATCCGAGAGACTGAGGCCCACGTGGAGAGGGAAGCTGTGTCCAGTGGACAGCCCCCCTACCCCCCGTGGAAGGCTCCTCGGGGAGCCGTGGCCGCAGGAGTGAGGACAGGGCTGCCCCATCTCCCTTACGTCTTTTTCTAGTCTGACTTTGTGACGCATGCAACTCTTTTTGTTTTTGCACTGTAAAAAATCCAGTTTCAATAGAGATTTGCTGCCTTTTTTTCCCACCATGGGACGTGCTTGTAACAAAAAAGTTGGGAAGTACGGGTAGACAGGAAGAAAATACAAGCCACCCCTAATTATGGGTATGTTTTCCCAGTCTGTTGGGTTTCCTGCTGATGTTCCATGAAGGGGGTGGGGGCCCGGGGAGAGGCAGTGAAACTCTCCCGGGAACTGGCCACTGGGCTTTTCAGGTGGGCCCAGGAAGGGCTGGAGCCATGGGGAGAGCGGGAGCAGGCAGGGCGGGACCCGGCCTCACGGGCGTCTCTGCCGCAGCATCAGAACGGGATGTACGGCCTGCACCAGGACGTCCACCACTTCAACTCCTTCGACGGGGTGCAGAGCCTGCCGCGGCTGCTTGGCCAAGCTGGCATTCGCACAGGTGAGCGGCTTCATGCCCCAGCGGGGACTGGCCCTGGCGGGGTGAGGCCCGGTCCTGAGCCACCCTCGGCCCCATGTCATGTGCTCTGAGCCTTCTCCCTGGGCCCTGAGTCCATGAGAACAAGGGCCTGGGCTGACCTCATAGGGGCCACGCCAGGGCATGGGGTTTGGGGGCCGAGAAGGGAGAGGAGGGCAGTGGGATACCTCAGGGACTCTGGCAGGCCTGTGTCCCCACCTCCAGGCATCATTGGGAAGAAGCATGTGGGGCCAGAGACGGTGTACCCGTTTGAGTTTGCGTACACGGAGGAGAATGGCTCCGTCCTCCAGGTGGGGCGGAACATCACCAGAATTAAGCTGCTGGTCCGGAAGTTCCTGCAGACTCAGGATGACAGGTGTGAGGAGGCCCCCGTCCCCTCCCTCACACGGCGAGACCTCTGGGCAGTTAACCTGTGATGCACATCCCAGAGTTTTTAGTTGGGATTCTTGGACGCCCCAAGTGGAGGAACGGGGGAGGGGGAGAAGATTCCAGAAAATCAAGTTAATTTGGTCAAAGGGAGAGGACACAGGGGGAACCTGAGGCAGAGGCTCCCAGGGAGACTTTCAGTTCTAGAGGAGTGAGCGAGCTGAGGGCTGTTCCCTCCTAAAGAACGGGGCTCCCCAGAGTAGAAAGCCAGGTGGCGTGTCTACCGGCTGACCTCGGGACTCAAGCTCCTCCTTCCCGGGGCAGGCCCTTCTTCCTCTACGTCGCCTTCCATGACCCCCACCGCTGTGGGCACTCCCAGCCCCAGTATGGGACCTTCTGTGAGAAGTTTGGCAACGGGGAGAGCGGCATGGGGCGGATCCTGGACTGGACCCCACAGACCTACGACCCGCAGGACGTGCTGGTAGGTGAGAGAGCCCCTCGCCGTGTTTCCAAGATGCTCGCTTACCCTTCCTCCTCCCCCTCGTAAATTGGAGGATTTGGCAGTTCTGGCCCTGGATGTGTGACTTCTCATTTAAGAGGTGACTGACTCATGGGATCCAGGTTCCCGTGCACGGGGCCGGTAAAGAGAGGTGTCAGGATGTGGAGTGACACGTCCAGAAGCAGGGACGTTCTGGGCTCCGCCATTCAGTGGCGGAGGGTGATGTCAGGCCCTGGGAGGAAGGCTGGCTTCTCCATCTCTTACCCCAATTCAAGGACTGGCCACCCCTTCCCCCCAGCCTGTCTGCCTGTCTGTCCTCGCCCTGACTTTGCACCCACGTGCCCCTCCAGGTGCCTTACTTCGTCCCTGACACTCCCGCAGCCCGAGCTGACCTGGCCGCTCAGTACACCACCATTGGCCGCATGGACCAAGGTGGGTTCAAGGAGCCCGGACAGTGGGATATGCCACGGCATGGGCCCCCGTCCCAGACCAGAGCTCTGAAGTCACAGTGTCGGCAGGGCCATGTCCCCCCCTGCAGGCCCTGGGGGACAGGACAGTCCTTCCTGCCTCTTTCAGCAACTGGTGGCCCCATGCATTCCTTGGCTCCTGGCTCCATCCCTCCGGTCTCTGTCCCTGTCCTCACATAGCCTCTTGTGTGTCTTCTCGGCGTCTCTTCTATAAGGACACTAATTGTGGGATTAGGGCCCCCCTGGGCACTTCGGGACGATCTCCTTGAGATCCTTGACTATTACATCTACAAAGATTTCTTCTCCAAATGAGGTCACATTCACAGGTTCCCGTGGGTGTATCTTTGCAGGGACCACCATTCAGCCACGACGGGAGGTTGGAACCTTTATAATGTGTCTGTTGGTACCATTAGTGGGGGTGGCTGGGGAGCGTGCAGGTGTAGAGGGAGTCCTGTCTTCCAGCTACCGCCCCGTACTACCCCTGTTATCCCCATGGGACAGGCATGAGATTCCAGAAAACAAAACAAAAACCAGTGTTCAGTGGGTAACGGCTGCGTGAGGTGACGTGGATGTGCTAAGGGATGGTCGGCGTCCCTGGCCTGCTACAGGACAGGGTGCTGGGTGGGAGGGAAGGACAGCAGGGGTGCAGGGTCCAGCAGCCGGATGAAGAAATGTGTGAGTGCACGCACATTCACACCCCTGCATGCCCAGCTGCAGCTGAGCTCTGCTGTCCCCTCTGCACCCCCAGGGGTTGGACTTGTGCTCCAGGAGCTGCGCGGAGCAGGTGTCCTGAATGACACCCTGGTGATCTTCACGTCCGACAACGGGATCCCCTTCCCCAGCGGCAGGACCAACCTGTACTGGGCGGGCACGGCTGAACCCTTGCTGGTGTCGTCCCCGGAGCACACGAAACGCTGGGGCCAGGTCAGCGAGGCCTATGTGAGCCTCTTAGGTACGGCTCTGCAGCTCGCGCAGGGGCGGGGGAGGGGAGGTGAAAATCTAGTGGCACCAGCACGTCCGGACCGTGCTCCACACCCGCTGCCTTACGTGGTCCCCACACCACCGGGGCGAGGAAGGGACGCCACCCCATTCTACAAACGCAGCAACAAGGATCAGGGAGGTAAGGTAAGTTGCCCAGAGTCACACGGTTTGTAAGCACCAAGCGAGGGTTCTAGCCGGGGTCTCGCTGTCTTTGAGACTGTTGCTCTTCCCACTGTCCCCATGGTGTGCGTGGGGGGCTCTTGTTAATGCCCACGGCAGGCCCCACCCCCAGAGCGTCTGACGCAGTAGGTCTGGGGTGGGGCCTGAGAATTTGCGTTTCTGACAAGTTCCCAGGTGATACTGATGCTGCGGGCCCTGGGGAACCCCTGCTTGGAGGGGTCAGGGCAGCAGGGCCCATGCAGCTTGGGGGCCACAGCACAGGCCAGGAATAGATGAGCCCCCTCCGTGGGGCTTCCTTACTGATCCAGAGGATGCCGGTAGGGTCCTGAATATCACCGAGTTGGGGGAGTTGGGGGGTCTTGTTAAACCATTAAAGGTGTCGTGTCCTAGCGGGCCGAGACAACCTTGACAGGTGTGGGGCCCACAGCAGCTCCTCCCTGTTGGTGATCTGGTGTGCAAGGCGGCCCACCCGCGTCCCGGAGTGGCTTGGTGGCTGGAGGGCCTCCGTGCTGAGACACCGCCTCCTTTCCAGATCTCACGCCCACCATCTTGGACTGGTTCTCCATCCCTTACCCGAGCTATGCCATCTTTGGCTCAAAGACTGTCCAGCTCACTGGCCGGTCCCTCCTGCCCGCGCTGGAGGCAGAGCCCCTCTGGAGCACCGTCTTTGGCAGCCAGAGCCACCATGAGGTCACCATGGCCTACCCCATGCGCTCCGTGCACCACCGGACCTTCCGCCTTGTGCACAACCTCAACTTCAAGATGCCCTTTCCCATCGACCAGGACTTCTATGTGTCACCCACCTTTCAGGACCTCCTGAATCGCACCGTGGCCGGCCACCCCACGGGCTGGTATAAGGATCTCCACCATTACTACTACCGGGAGCGTTGGGAGCTTTATGACAGGAGCCAGGACCCCCACGAGACCCGGAACCTGGCTGCTGACCCCCACTATGGGCAGGTTCTTGAGCTGCTTCAGGCCCAGCTGGCCAAGTGGCAGTGGGAGACCCATGACCCCTGGGTGTGTGCTCCCGATGGTGTCCTGGAGGAGAGGCTCTCCCCCCAGTGCCGGCCACTCCACAATGAGCTGTGAGAGTCCCTGGGGGCACACGGGCGGCCTCCCCAGACCGGGTCCCCACCTTTCCAGCGGGTGTGGAAGGAGGGGTTCCTGTGGCCCACCTTAGGAGGGCTTTCCCTGATGCTGGTGTCATTCCTGCCACTTCCTGGAGGGGAGGGCAGGACGTGTGCCCCAGCCCTTCGTGCCCTGTGGTAGGGGATACTGCTGTCCTTGTGCCTGAGCCCTGTCTCAGCATAGGAATTCCAGGGGATCCTGGAACGGGGGCCCCCAGTCCGTGAAGGTGAGGATGGCCTGGCAGGGGAGTCTCGTATCCTGGGTTGGGCTGGGGAGCTGGGGCTTGAGGTCCTTTTCATTGTTTGGAGCGGGTACCCCATGGGTGGCGGGCGGGTTCAGACCACGCTCTATGTAGAGACACACTGTGTGCCTTTTATCAGCCTCCGGTCTTGAAGAAATCTGTGACCAAGCCCGGGGCTTGTTTTGCGTCGTCCCACGGTCAAGCTGCTGACCCTGGCTGGGTTTCCACAAGCCACTGATTCATGGCAGGCTCCCTGTGTGCTGAGTTTCATTCTGCAGTCTGTACAGGCAAGCACGTTCTTCATTTTGAACGTGCAAGGGTGAAGAGCCCCTGCCATGCTTGGGTTACTTCTGTCTGGCTGGACGCCGGGGCGGTGGCAGAGACGTTGCTCGTAGATGCACCACACCTGCCCGGCGTCCACCTGCCGGGGAAGCAGACGCTCTGCCTGGAAAGCCCAGAATGCGGGGGCTTCTCCCCTTGAGCAGGTGGGCTCCCGCTCCCTCCCTCCCCCCACCAGTTCCATCCTGGGGGTGTGGAGGGAGAGCCCCAGTCCAGGGCGCCTGTAAAAGCTTTTTATTTCAGGGGCGCCTGGGTGGCACAGCGGTTGAGCGTCTGCCTTCAGCTCAGGGTGTGATCCCAGCGTTATGGGATCGAGCCCCACATCAGGCTCCTCTGCTGTGAGCCTGCTTCTTCCTCTCCCACTCCCCCTGCTTGTGTTCCCTCTCTTGCTGGCTGTCTCTATCTCCGTCAAATAAATAAATAAAATCTTAAAAAAAAAAAAAAAAAAAAGCTTTTTATTTCAGTGAAACATGCAGAAGGCCATTTTCTGCTTATGGTAGTGGCGGCCTGCATTCTAGGACAACGTCCTGAGGCCCCTGGGGTCGGGCGCTGCTGCCAAAATGACATGCAGTGTGCCACGGCGGGGGGCAGAGCCCAGTGGGGGGCCCCGGGGTGCTCGGCCCAACCGTGCCCATGTCTCCTGAGCTCTGGAGGTGGAATGAAGGTGCTATACTCTGGAGAAGGAGCCGGGTGGGCTGCCCGGTAGAGGGGGCAGATGTTGGGCTCAGGAGCAGCCCGGCTGCTGGGCAGGGGTATCTGTGGGAGGTCCCTGAATTTGGGACGGTGGCCACGAGACACAGACCCACTGAAGATACCGTTTCCCTTGCTGGGGAACCACACTTCCCAGTTTGTACACATGTCTTTCCGAACGTGAGTCCGTGAAGCAGGTGCCGGCCCTCCGAGGCTGGGGAAGTTAGCCAGGATTCCCTTACAAGGGGTCTGCACCTCTGCGGTGGGCGGGGGTGGCAGTGCCTTTGGAGGGGCAGCAGGGCTACCAGCCTGCTGCCTCAGTGGCTGGGAATGAGCCCTTTGGCACATTGAAATGCAAAAGGGAAGATCTGGGCCAGACGGGTGGTTTTCTGGGGCCTCCCACTGGGAGGGCAGGAGATGTCCCACCACAGACATGTTCTTGGGGCCTTGGTTCAGACCATGGCAAACAAGCCTTGGAGGAGGGGGAGATGGTTCGAATGCCCATCCGTGACCTGTGCAGAGTGGGGTTCGAGGTTGGACCCCAGTGAGAGGGGAGCAGATGCCCGGGGAGCTGGGCTGGTATGGTGAGCACCCCCAAGGCTGTGCCCTCGAGGCTCTGAGCTGAAATTACAGGGACTTGGATGTCCCCACAGTTCCTGGAGGGGACTCCAGGGCCGTCAGCAGGGCCTCTGCTCGGTCCACACGACCTTCTTCTGCTCGTCTCCAATGGCGAAGCGGACACAGCTGAGCAGCGCTTCCAGGTCACTCCAGCCGTCGGGGGCCAGGCTGCCGTACAGACAGGGCACCTTGTCCAGCTCAGCTTCCTCCTGCCTGCCCGCCTCCAGGAGCTGCTCCTCTGACGTGCCGAGCCGCTGCAGGGCCTTCCTGCACAGGCCAGACATGGGACACGCTCAGGGAGAGCTGCGGGCTGGCTGCCCGGAGCGGAGCCCCAGAAAGCTGGCCGCCAGCTCGGAATTCCAGGCGACAGCATACAGACCCTGACTTCGAGGGGCCCAAGTGCCTCATAGAGGAGACGTGAGTCAGGCCCCAGATGACTTGCACTGATGGGGGGTGGGGTCTGGTTTACAAGTTCAGCTGACAAATTGTAAGGGGGCAACGGGACGTCTATGTTTGTTCCCAGCTGTAAACCAAGTAACAGTTTTCAGCCCCTGTCCTCACCTAGCATGAGTGGACTGTCAGCCGTGTGGACCCCAGTGAACACATGCCTTTAGTCAAGTTAAGGCAAGGTCCAGGTCTCACCTCACCGTCCCCAAGGCTGTTCCCTGGAGGAGGGCAGCAGGTCCTTTGTCCTAGAAGCTGTGGGGGAACTGCCTGTCACGCTTCCAGGGGCTGGTGCAGGGCAAGTTCCTGGAGGACCCCCCCCCCCAGACACGTGGCGCCAGGTGCAGACCCCACGGCCAGCCCTCGGGGGCACACCTACTTGAGTTTCTTAGCCGCCCTCTCGTGGATGGGGATGTGGACGATTATGGGGAAGATCTCCATCCTGTGCAGGACACAGACGCGGTCCAGCCGGACGTCCAGGAGGGCGTGGGTGTTCTGGAGGGGACGGGGGGACGGGTCAAGGTCCTCGCCTCGGAGGTGGTGAAGGGAGCCCACCCCCGGGAGGGCGGTGGGGAGAGAAGCCAGGGGCGCTCTGCGGTGTCCGCAGGCGCTTGCTGTGCAATCAAGAGTCTGTCCCTTTGGTTTGTCATCTGGGGAATCCAGGACCTGTGAGCCGTTGGGGATGAGGAGACTTTGAGGGGGGTCCGAAGGCTCCGTCAGCCTCTGCGGGAGCAGGGTTCGGAAGGGGGCATCTGCCTCTGGTGCACAGCTGGGCCCAGGCCTCTTGGGTCCCCATAAAGCTGCATGGTTCGTGGTGAGCTGCCTTCCACGTATTTGCGTGAGCCTCAGACCGGGGAGTGTTATCTCCATCTTACTCATTGTTTAACAAATACTGCCAGCATTTCCCGTGTTGAGGAACCGGGGCTCAGGGACGTTCAGAGGCTGGCCCAAAGTCCCACAGATCCCAGATGGAAAAGACGGGGCTTGATCTTCCTGCGCTCCTCCCTCTGAACACTGAGCCAGAGACGAGCTGAGCACCAGCACTGGGTTCCCTGGCCTGCAGGTTGGCCACCAGCGTCCCCCAGGTCTCAAGGTCAGTCCTTCCTGCTCTATCCCACCACTGTCCTCTGGAGAGGGAGTCCCCAAGCCCCCAGAGCAGCCCCCACCCTGCCCCTTACCTTTTCCATGAGGGACTCGACAGTTCGGCGGGTCACCCAGTAGCGGCCACCAGATGCCTCCCTCTCCTGGACAATGTCCCCTCTCTGGCTGGAGGCCTCGTATTCCTCCTGGCTCAAGTACTCTGCAGGTGACAGTGGATGGGGATGTCACACACCCAGCTCTGTGAGGTCCTGAGGGAGCTCCATGCTGAACGTGCCCCCCCATGGACCCCCACCAGCTCTGGGGGACGCGCCTCCCAGGATGTCCTCTTTTTAAACCTGAGGAGGCTGTGCCCTGCTTGCTCACCCTAGACCAGCGGCCATGGCAGGTGCTCGGTGAGTGCCAGGATGTGGGTGGATGGAGGGAAGGAGGGGGAAGGAGGGGAGCAATGGCGCAGATAAACAAGCTCCTCCCCATCACCCCCCAAGGTCCGAAAGTGCAGGTGCACACCCAGCTTCTCACACCTGGAAGCGCCTTAGAGCCCATACGCCCATGCTTCCCGCCCGGGGCAGCTGTGCCCCCAGGGGACACTCGGCAACATCTGCAGACGTGTGGCTGTCACCTCGGGGGGCAGGGGGCATGACTGTGTCTGCTGGGTGGAGGCCAGGGCTGCCACTTGGCGCCCTGCAGTGCCCGGGACGCCCCACGCAGAGGGGGAGCCAGCCGCACCCGACTGTCAGGGCCAAGGTTGGGAACCCCTTGGCCTGAATACACCTGTCGAAACACACCCCACTTTTGCCTTTCTTCCTGAATAGCCTCTGTTCTGAGCACGCGTTCTCCCGGGTCAGACCTCTCGGCCCCACCGCTGTTACAGGGACTCCAGCCCGCGGACAGCTCCTCTCCGAGGCCTTCCCTCCGCAGCGCACTGCACCTGCAGCAGCCCTAGCCCCGGGACCCAGCACCCTTGCCTGTTCTGCTGCCTCACCAGCTCCCGCCTGCCCGTCAGAGCCCGGCTCCGCCCCCACCTTCTCCAAAGCGTCTGTCTCCCTCTCTGGGCCACTCGTGGAGCCAACACCCCGCAGCCTGTCTCCTCTCCGGGAAACTGCCTGTCTCCTCTCCAGGAAACTGCCTCTCCCCAGCTCCTCACAGGAAACCTGGCACATGGTAGATGCCCACTAGAGGCAGACTCGCTCACCCCTGTGCCCTCTGTGGACCCCAGGGGGGTCTGGACAGAGCCATACTCCCCCACCGGTGGTAACCCAAGGCCTCCCGCAACCATTGGCCAGTGAGGAGCCGATGAACGAAAACTCCCACAAAGCTGCTCTCCTGCTCGCCAACCTCGGAACTGCCTGTCTGATGTGTAGACACAGACCCTGTCCTCTAGGAGCCAGGATTCCAGATGGCTGGTCCTGTCTGTGACTCCAGCAAGCAGCTCTGAGGTGAGCGGGTGCATGGAGGCCTTTGGGGGTCCTGCCGCGGTTGAGGACAAACCTATCTGCCAGCCATAACCCCCCGGATTGAACAGCATCACCCCAAGATGCACGACCCTCTGGAACCTTGGAACTTGACCATATTTGGAAATGAGGTCTTTGCAGACGTGCTTATACTGGAGCAAGAGGGACCCGAATCATGACTGGTTCCTTAAGACCACGTGTGGGAAGACACAGACACGGGAGGAGGCCAGGGGACAAGGAGGCAGAGACGGGGGTGATGCAGCCACAAGCCCAGGACCCCCAGGACCATCGGTGCCACCGGAAGCCAGAGAGGAAAGAGCGACTCCCCCTGAGCGCCTCTGGGGGATGCAGCGCAGAGACGGCTGGGTCTCAGCCTTCTGGACTCAATCATCACGGGGGAATAAATCTCTGCTGTTTTAAGTGGCCCAGGCTGTGGTCCTTTGTCACGGCAGCCCCAGGACACTCACACAGTAACCTCCACGCGGCTCTCCCGAGAGAAGGCAAGCATTCTGCCAAGGCCTTGCCCCGCCACCCGACAGGCACGTGGGGCTCCCAGGGGACGGCGTACCTGCTGGGCATTTCTTAAACCCTTGGAGGAGGCACAGCTTCTCGCTCAAGATCTTCCCGACCACCCTGGGCACGAAGATCACGGGCCGGGGCTGGCTGGGCCTATGGGGGTGCACCAGGCTGTAGGGCACCAAGGTGAAGCAGCTCTCGGCCCAGAAGCACGCAGTGGAGGGCTCTGTGGGGGAGGGGAGGCGTGAGCGGGCCGGGCGCCGGGCCAGGCTGTCCACCAGCCCTGCAGGACACAGGATGGACACAGACTGTGTGTGTTTTGGGCAGTAACACAGGCTCGGCTCCCACCAGGGACACATGCGTCCCACACCCCGTGGCTGGCGGTTCTTTGCACCCGTTGACCTGCGTCTCTCCAGGCCCACAGCGGGGAAGGAGAAAAGCAGTTCTCTTCCTTCCCAGTGCTCTGCAAGACCCCTGGCCCCGGGGTCCTCACTGCTGGACCCACAGCCCTGGTCCTTCCCTCCCTCCCGGTCCCTGCTCTTCTAGGTTGTACTTCTGTTTTCAACAGTCAGATCACGCACCCAAAACACTTGCCAAAAAGAAGAAAATAAACTCAAAATAACTCACTTTACTCTCAATCCACTTCCACTGTCTTCATTGCAGGGTTTGACCTGATCGGGGTATGTGCCACGCTGACCTCTGTCGTGGCCTCACACCCACACCTGTCACACAATTGGCCTGCACCACCCGCCTCACCTTCCAGCTTGCTGGGCTCCCACAGGGCCCCATCGAAGGATGAGCGCAGAGGGCTGGCCCTGGTTCTGTCCACACTGACGATGCGGACCAGCTTCTGGGATCCCCCAGAAGACTGCTGGAGGAGGGAAGAGGGACGAGCAGGTGTGCAAGCCGTCAGCACCCTAGCCAACTGCCAAATCCAAGCCGGTCCCTGGACCACCAGGCTCTGCCCACTGAACAGCCAGGAGGCCCAGGCCCCACACCAGAGAGTGGGAGCTGAAAGGAGGCAGGCAGAGCCCCCAAGCAGGGCACCCCTGAGCATGGTGTCCAAAGTGAGGGCAGGCTGCATAAATCAGGAGGGAAGCACTGCCCCAGTCCAGGGAAGCTGCCCCAGCATTGTGCTCAGGGACAGCTGAATATTCTGTCGGGACCTCAGAGGGACTAGGATGGAGTGCAGATAGACAGGCGGACGGGATGACCTGGGAGCCTGACGGAGACAGCCTATGTGATGTATTTGCGGAATCAGGAGCTTGTGGGCTGGGCGTGGTGTGCAGGCCCAGGTGAAGGCCTGGAGGGACCCCCGGGGAGAGACACGCCAGGTCACACCCAGGGGGTCAGCAGGCTATGGGCCCTGCCCCTGGGCCCGCAGGCCAGCATCTGCCCCTCTTCCAGCCCACCCCAGATGAGGGGGCCAGGACCGTCCAGGCGGGACCCACCCCCAGGGGATGTGAGCCGGGAGGAGGAAGGCCGGGACAGAGAGGCAGGACCCACCGCAGCAGGGCCCTGCGTCCGCGATCCCGGTTGGCGGGTCTCACCACCTCACCTTGCGGGCGGCGCTGCTCTGCTGAGCCATGTCCTGGATGAGGGCGATGAGCAGCTGCTGAGCCCTGCACAGAGGAGGCCAGCCCTGACACAGGGGCAAGGAGGGCTGGGAGAAGAGCAGGCCCTGCCCAGCACCCCTGCGGCCCCAGGCAGCCGTCTCCACCCTGGGTGGGGGCGCTACGGTCCCGGGGCTTTTGGAAAACTGCAAATCGTCAGCCCGCCCCTGTAGCTGCCAACGGAATTGCTTTGAGTTGGGACCCAGGTGACTCCGTGTGAGCCTGGTCTTGGCCACACTCTAGAATCCCGACAACCTGACGTCACCAAGAGTGATGCGGCTTCGGGGTTCTGGGCAAGACACCCTGCTTTGTGCACTATGGGGGGTCTAGAACACTGTTCTCAGCAGGGCTGACGCTGCTCCCAGGGAGGGCGGCCCACTGTCCCTGTTGGCCCAGGACTGAGGGGTTCCCCAGGACATGGGACTTTCCCGCTTTCACCAGAATAGTCCTGCACACACCAGGATGACAGTTGGCCAACCCCCAGCAGACACTGGGCAATGTCTGGAGACATTTTTAATCGTCTCAGGGGCAGAGGGTTTCCTGGTGTCCAGTGGGCGGGTGCTGCACAACGTCCTGCAAATGCCCAGGACGGCTCTGTGTGATCGAGAGAGCCAGCCCCAAACGTCACGCTGGTCCTGAATGCTCTAGAATGCTCCAGGACCAACGGCCATCCCTTCCCACAAAGAAACCCCATCTATGCAGTGACACTGGGGTGGCACACTGGGGATTCCACTCTGGGGTGTCTCCTCGTGCCCACCCTCTCCTCTTGGGCAGGAGGGGTCGTGCACGGGAAGCCAGGCCAGGCGCCCCAGCCCAACCTGGGGAGGCATTGGCGCACTACCGCCGCTCACCGCGCGTAGTTGGGGATGGTGCCGTGCTCCACGCCCTTCGTGCTGTAGGGGCCCACGCGGTGGGCGTGCCAGCAGCCGCGGCCCTGGAACATGGTGTCGCTGACATGCAGGACGTCACTGCATCGCACCTGCAGCTCCCCGTCCGCCCGCGCCTCCATGGCCAGGTTGACCCGGATGTAGAAGGAATCCCCTGAGGTCGCCACTTTGGCCTCCAGGTCCTGGACCAACTTCTTATAACCTGATCAAAGATAAGTCCGGGGCCATGATCCCGCTCAGGGAAGGTTCTAGAATGTGAAAGGAGAGAAGGAAGGAAACTCCCCCAGAGTCTTGGGAGCCATTCTGGTGCTGGAGTCAGTGGGCAGGAAGGAGATCCCCAGCTGCCCCGTGGCCCTCTGCACACTTGGGCACAGTCTGGTTCCGGGTGCGTGGGAGGGCTGGCATTGCACAGCCAGGGGCTCCAGTCTCAGGTGGTGGCCTCATGGGGTGGGCGGGTGGGGGGGAGTGTGTACCCTCCATGTTGACCTTCACAGACAGGCAGCAGAAGCCATTGACCCTCTGGAGGAGTCCGACGGCTTGCTCTAGGGTCGTGTCCTCCAAGGTGGCCTTGAACAAGGGCTCTGTGGCCTCGCAATCCACCTGAGGGCAAATCACCAGGGTCGGCCTCTTTGGGCCTTGATTCTGTACTCTACAGTAGGGCCCCCTCCCCCTTCCCAGCCACACGCACTTGCCACCAGCCCTGTCAGGACATCTTGACGCAGCTCCTCCAGCTACACTCATTCCAGTCCCGAGAGTCAACCACCAACCCCTCCCCAACACGCCACGTGCCAAGATTACCGCCGAGGGCTGAGCTTCCACTCTTCGAGATAGATTCCACTCTAGAGCGTTCTTGAACTATTGACTCGTGAGGCCACTGTTCTGCGTTGTGGGGCTGGCCCCGGGCCCTGCAGGACGTTGAGCAGCACCCCTGCTCCCCCCACCCCCGCGGCCCTGGTGGTGAAAGCCCGCAGGCACAGGGCTCTCACCGTCCACCCACGCATTCACTCAAGCCCGGGTTGTTTGAAGTTTAGGAGAGTATGTATTCTTATCATGAAAAAAAAAATGTTCTAGCTACTGTAATCAGACAACAAAAAGAAATAAAAGGCATCCAGATTGTTAAGGAAGAAATAAAACTATCATTGTTTGCAGATGACATGATACTCTATACAGAAAACCCAAAAGACTCCACCAAAAAACTGCTGGAACCGCTCTACGAATTCAGTAATGTCGCAGGATCCAAAATCAACATACAGAAATCCGTCGCATTTTGATAGGCAAATAACAAAGCAGCAGAACAAGAAATCAGGGGGAAAATCCCATTTACAATTGCACCAAAAATAATAAGATACCTAAGAATACACATAACCAAAGAGGTAAAAAGATCTGTCCTCTAAAAACTATAGAACACTGAAGAAAGATATTGAAGATGACACAAAAATATGGAAAACATTCCAAGCGCGTGGGTTGGAAGAACAAACATTGTTAAAATGTCTCTACTGCCCAGAGCAATCTACACATTTAATGCAATCCCTATCAAAATACCACCGGCATTTTTCGCAGAGCTAGAACAAACAATCCTAAATTTGTATGAAACCACAAAAGACCCGGAATAGCCAAAGCGATCCTGAAAAAGCAAAGCGAAGCTGGAGGCACCACAGTTCTCAACTTCAAGTTATATAACAAAGCTCTACTCACCAAGACAGCATGGTCCTGGCACCAAAACCAGACACATATATCAATGCAACAGAGCAGAGAGCCCAGAAATCGATTCTATGGTCAGCTCTCTAGTCAGAGCTAATCTTCAGCAAAGCAGGAAAGAACGTCCAAATGAAAAAAGACCGTCTCTTCAATAAATGGTGCTGGGAAAACTGGAGAGCTTTTTGCTATGTGCAAAAGAATGAAACTGGACCAGTTTCTTACACCATACAGAAAAACAAATTCAAAGTGGATGAAAGACCTAAATGTGAGACCTGAGACCATAAAAATCCTAGAGGAGAACACAGGCAGTAACCTCTTTGACCTCGGCCCCAGCAACTTACTAGACACATAGCCAGAGACAAGGGACTGCATCAAAATAAAAAGCTTCTGCACAGTGAGAGAAACAGTCAACAAAACTAAAAGGCAGCCTACGGAATGGGAGAAGATATTTGCAAAGGACACATCCAATAAAGGGCTAGTGTCCAAAATATAAAAAGAACTTATAAAACTCAACACCCAAAAAACAAATAATCCAGTTAAAAATGAGCAGGAGAAAAAAAAAAATGGGCAGAAGACATGAGTAGATATTTCTCCAGAGAAGACCTGCAGACAGCCAACAGACACACGAAAAGATGCTCAGCAACACTCATCCTCAGGGAAACACAGATCAAAACCCAAATGAGATACCGCCTCTCACTGGTCAGAATGGCTAAAATTAACAAGTCAGTTAACAGATGTTGACGAGGATGTGGAGAAAAGGGAGCCCTCCTACACTGTTGGTGGGAACGGAAGCTGGTTACAGCCACTCTGGAAAACAGTATGGAGTTTCCTCAAAAAGCTGAAAATAGAGCTACCCTACCACCCAGCAATGGCACTACTAGGGATTTGCCCCAAAGATACAGATGTAGTGATCCGAAGGGGCACCTGCCCCCCAGTGTTCATAGCAGCGATGTCCGCAGTAGCCAAACTGTGGAAAGAGCCCAGATGTCCACCGACGAGTCAATGGATAAAGAAGATGTGGTTCAAATACACAATGGACTATTACTCAGCCATCAAAAAAGTGAAATCTAGCCATTTGCAACAATGTGGATGGAACTAGAGGGGATTATGCTCAACGAAATAAGTCAATCAGAGAAAGACAATTATATGATCTCACTGATATGTGGAATTTAAGAAACAAAACGAACGAGCAAAGGGGAAAAAAGAGAGAGGGACGAACCAACTCTTCAGTCTAGAGAACACAGTGATGGTTGCAGACGGGAGGTGGTGGGGCTGGATGAATCAGGCGATGGGGATTCAGGAGTTGGGAAGAGCAGCGGGTGATGGGGAGGTGCTGAGTTACTATATTGTACACTTGAGACTCACGTGACTCTGTATCTTAACTAACTAGAATCACAAACTTAAAAGTAAATGAATAATAACATATGTTAGGATATCAGGACCGTCTCCCCAAACATCATGAAGGTTGTGTTCACCGCAATGTAGCCTGTTAGCGGTGAGGGAGAGGCCGGCGGCCCGCGGCGTGGAGCACAGGCGGCTCCCACCCCCCTTCTCAGCCTCGCCTCCGCGCGCCGCCCCCACCTCACCCCAGGCTCCTGTGGGAAGCAGCCTCAGGAGCAGGGTGACTGCTCGCAGCTTTTAGGCCACATCAAAGTCACCTCCTTGCCCACATATTCACTTGATAATAATTAGCCAAGCAGTGTATTTATGGGCTTTGCAGTTTAACGAATATTTTGCCGTAAGAGAGTTTTTGAAATCGCCCCCGACGACGATGCATGTGTGTGAAGGCTGTGTGTCCCCACCTGCACACGAAGGGCTCAGCGCAGTGAAACGGCAGGTCTGTGGCCCCATCTAAAGACCCCGGGGCAACACGGCCAGAGCCTTTTCAGATGCCAGCGGTCCACACGAGCTCGTGGGCTCGCCCGCCGCGTCGAAAGGTCGGGGATCCGGACGGGGCAGGCTTCTCCACGGGGACGGAGCCGCTGAATGAGTGTAACCACAGCCCCAGAGGGAGCCTGGGCTACCCTGACAACACGTCCTTGTCAGGTCTGAACTGTGGCTGCTGACCCCGCCCAGAGAAGACCCGGAGGGGGGGGGGGGGCTCGCGGGGCGGGGGCCACACTCACCATCATGATCTGGGTCCCCGGGCGCAAGGCCATCTCGTCCGCCGCCGAGCCCGGGGTGACCCGGTGAATGAAGATGCCCGTGTGGTTGCCACCGATGACGCTCATCTGCTCCAGCAACGCGTCCCCCTGGAAGGCCAGCACGGTGACCTGGCTCAGGATCTTGCGGGCCGGCCTCCTCCGCACCGGGATGCCGCTGCAGGACAGGAGGGGACAGAGCCCACGAGCCACCAGAGCAGGAGGTCAGGTCAGGCCCTGACCCCAGTGGCCCCAGCATTCTGGAATGCTCACACACACACACCCAGCCATGACCTCGTCCTCAGGCTGTCACCTCCCAATAGTGACAGGACACAGTCCTCACTCTGCCCTGCCACGGGCTGGCCCAGCCCCTCCCCCGGCTCACCTGGACGAGATGGTGAGGCCGCCGGCGCACGGCTGCAGGCTGCTCTCACAGTCAGGCAGGTCTGAACGGAAGTGGGGGGCTCAGACACAGGCCAGGCTGGCCAGGCCAGCCCCGAGGCTCACCCCTCCCGACGGAGCTTCCCTTCCGGGGGCAACCTGGTCCCCCCACCCCAGCCTTGGGCAGCACCCCCTGCTGCTCTGTCTCCTTCCGCTGAGGCTGACCCTCCTCTGCCTCTTCCCTTCCTCACTGCTTCGAATCTTGATGTCATCGTCCCCAAAGCAGGAGTGGGGTTTGACCTACAGGGTATCCTTATGTGATAGCTGAATGAGTTGGCAACAGTCTACAGGATAGGGCAGCTAGAGTGTGGATGTCTGGCTTCGTTAAAAATCAAATTCAGGTGGGGGTGGGTGGGTGAAATGGGTGACGGGGATTAAGGAGTATGCTTGCAACGAGCGCTGGGTGATTAAAAACTTTTAAAAAAATCGAATCTGGCATAACCCTGGGCCACATTTCTGCCTGGATCAACGGTTGTCTGCTATTTTTGCCGAGCTCGCAGGCAAAACTCCATTCGTGATTACATTCAGAGTCAAATGAAAGTAGTATACCCCTGATGTATTTGAGGTCAATTCCACTAAAAGTGTATGAAACTAGGATGTTATACAGAATTGTGGTAGAAGGAAACAAAAAGCATCACATCCAGAATGGATGTGCCCTTGGGGGACCCTCTCGGTTGACCCCTGTTATAAACATGCCAAGCATCTCACTCGGCCAGGTTTCTGGTCAAGTGACCCACTGGGAGCCTTGGACCCCGCCTGCCCTAAAGGGGCCGCTGTTCTGAACAGCACGAAGTTTGTGCGCCCCCTGGTGGCCACCGGCGAGAATTCCAGATGGACGCTAAGCACCTGCTGCGCACGAGGCCCTCGGCTGGGGGCAGGTGTGCAGGGTGGAAAAGGTGAGGAGGCTGTCTGTGTGGGGCCCATGGCTGAGAAGGAGAGGAGACCAGTCAAGTCACAAATATGAGGAATTAGCCACAGGAGATGTGGGAAGGTCTCAGGTGCCACACCCAGGAGGAGAGAGGTTCCCAGCAGGTGCCTCTCCCAGGGGAGGGAGGTGGGGAGGGGGTGACTAAAGCCTGCTGCCTTCTGAGGTCGCTGGGAAAGCTAAGTGTCCCCAGACCAGAGCTGGGAGGGGTAGAGAGAACTCGTGTGTCCGGGGCTGTCTGAGCGTTAATGCTGACATGGACGGGAGGATGGACATAACTGCCTTGGCTTCAGGGTGAGACAGAAAGGACGCCCAGTAAATGGCATGGGCTTGAATGACCAGGTACTCGGGACTTCCCAGAGGCCCGGGGTGGGGCAGCAGTGAAGCTCAATGCCTGGGCCCAATCCCTGGAGAGGTACCAGGCTGTCTCACCTGCCTCCCTGAAGACCCCTGTTCTCACCTCTCCTCCTGCTAATAGGCCCAGCCCGGGGGGGTGGGTGGCTGCAGAGGCCCAGGTGGGGTGCACTCACCTGCCCTGTCCACAATCTCATAATCCAGGTCTGCATCACCTGCCTTCGCCCCCGGGGAGGGCGCCCGGTCCACCGGCAGGATTTCTGGGTAGCCACTGGGAAGCATGGGGAGAAGATGGCTCAGGCTGCATTGCTCGCTCCCTGCTCAGACCCAGAGCCCCTGGCACCCGCCCCGCCCTCGGCCCGTGTCCCAGCGAGCTGCTGGGGCCCGCGCCATCTGAAGCCCGTTGCCAGTCCGTTACCTGCAAGACCAGGCGTCTTCCCGGAAGTCCTCTGTGGCCCGCTTGTACAGGGACTGCGGACTGGGAGGCAGGGGGCTGCTGGAGCGGAAGCTGTCCACCAGCTCACGGTTGGACGTGGCATTCAGGTCAGAGGATAGCTGAGACTGGAGGAGGACAGGGCAGAGGTCGGCACAGGGCTCACACGGGGACCCCACTCGACACCTCCCCGCAGCTCCACCGTGTGAGGGGAAACACAATAATAAACTGTGGGCCCTAACTGTCAGGGCAGAGGAGGTGAGAAGGACATAGCACAGAGCAAGGTCCCACTAGCGGAGCACCTACTGTGTGCCAGGCACCCTACTAGCTGCTTGTATGGTCCCATTTCACATACAAAGCCACCGAGGCCCAGAGAGGCCCAGTCTCTGGCTGGTGAGGGTCACGTGCGGAGTGTGGCAGGTGCACAGCACAGATCTGAACACAAGCCTGCGTCCACATCACGAGGACGTCTTCAGCACCTGCTGTGTGCCAGGCCCCCGTCCCTCCCGCCAGGTGAGGGTGCACCTGGCTTGACCCCAGGAGAGGAGGAGGCACCCGCCATACCTCCGTGGAGCTGGGGAAGCTGTGGTCACTGTCATCCCGCGGGGAGATGGCAAACATGCGGACGAGCCGTTGCTTCCCCTTCGGACCAGGCTCCCTGGCGCCGGCTTCCTGCTTAGGCTGCCGAAGACGGCCCCAGGCTGCTCAGTTCGGGCAAGTTTCCTCTTGGATGCTCTTGGGGGTTTCCAGCAAGCCACCTCCCTCCCCCCTCCCGCTCCCCCTCCACCTCCCCCTGCCCCCTCCGGGCAGTCTCCCTCATCATGTCCCCGCCTCGGAGCAGGGGACCCCCAGCACTGCAGGAGCCAACCACCGAGGAGGGCAAGCAGCCTGGTGAACGCCACTTCATCTGTTTTAGAGATTATATGTTGTTCCTTACACGTTACACAAGTAACACATACTCCATGTATCACACAAGTGGCTCCATATAGAACACTGGGGGCAAACAGAACGGAGTAGAGAAGAAAGTAACATTCTCCCAACCTCCACACTCAAAGACAGGACGCTTGGCATCTTGCTGTCCACCTTTTTTAAACATATATACATTTGGAACGTGGTAGATGTGAGGAGGGTGAAGGAGGAGGGGCCGGGGGCCCCAGCCAGGAAGAGGAAGGTCTGCCTACGCCTCCCCAAGGCCCCAGGCACCTCTTGAGGGTCTCACCCACCCACCGGGCCCCTGGAGCTGGAGCTGTTGACAGACCCTAATAGGAGGTTTTGTAATCATTTTAGCTCTTTGGGAACAAAGTTCCCTTCATGCGTGGAAGTCAGCTCTCGGACATCGGACTTATAAACATCTCAGGAACGCATCATCTACAAAAGCCAGTGGCTGCCTGGCCCAGTTTCCTATGCTTTCTTTCTTCATCAAACACCATACTTTACAGGTTCCAGAACCTTCCGCCAAGTACCTCTTCCATGACTTGCCTACAGTTACCACCAAAGGAGATGCAGACACAGACTCAACTTGCCCAGTGTGCGTCTTCAATGATTTGGCAACAAGGTTCACCCACGAGAGTCAGTGTGTGGCAGATACAGCTAAATCCCCTGTCCCAGCAGGGGCGTCGCGTGGCCTGGCCCCCGCCCCACGCGCACTGCCCCGACCTCCCAGTGGGGTGGGAGGGCAGCACTCACCCCCTGCGCAGACTCGGCCTGCGGCCTGCAGAGCTGTTGGCGCAGTTCACAGACCTGGTCTGTCAGCTCAAACACTTTCCCGCGGAGGGCGTCCTTCTCCGTCAGGCTCTGAGAAATCTCCATCTGGACAGCGTCCCGGGCGGAGTAGGCCTGGGAGCCAGACAGGGAAGGAGGGAGGCCGGCACAGAGGGAGCGTGTTGGCGGGTGACAGCGGGGACAGAGACAGGAATCTGGAACCAGCTGCCACAGGGACGCAGGGAGCCCTGTGACACCAGCTGCCCCGGGTCAAACCCCGAAGGCTTCTCGAGGAGCCTGGGACCAGCGAGAGCTCAGCCCGTGCCCCGGGGCCCTTCCGCCCAGGTACCTGGTCCCGCTCCTTCTGTAGCTGGAGCAGCTGGCTCTGCAGGGCGTTCACCTTCTCCTTGTAGATGTCGCAGTCCACCTTCGTCCTCTGGAACTGGAGCAGGGTCTGCTCCTTCTCCTCCCAGTACTGGCCGGGGGCAAACATAGCCCATGAGGCCAGCGGTGCTGGGGGTCGGAGGGAGGACGGGGCGGGCGGGGGTGCCTCGGGGACAGAGGGACCCGGTTCCGGAGGTGACTTCCTGCTCTCTTCTTAAATGCTCGATTTCAAGGTGCGTCTACGGAGATGCTACGCTGATGCTATCTGCATTCAGTTACCAGAACTCACGTGGGTGTTGCAGGTAAAACTACGTTTTGTTCATTCCATGCCCCAAAAGACGTAAACAATCTCCCTCCACTCTGCCTCATTCTCTCCCACCGTCCCCTTCCTCCCGATCCTCACTTGCCTGTCGTAGCAACTAAATAAACTCCACCCCCCCTCTGGAAAGCACCCTGAGTTTTGTTTCTGACCACCCACAGACCAGATGGGACCCCTAGCCGTGGGCCGTGAGTCCGTGCTCCATAAAGCTTCCATGAGGGATGAGTGTTTGCAAGAGCCCGTCTTCCCCACCGTGCAGCCACGCGCTGACGCGGCCCGCCAGGGTCACCTGCTTGCGCTGCCTCTCGGCGGCCACAGCCCGCTCCCTCAGAGAGTGGATGCGGTCCACCAGCTCCTGCTTGCTCTCCAGGGCCTCGTCCAGGTTCTGCTCCAGGATGTCCTTCTCCACCTGGGGCAAAGAGAGGTCAGCCCAGGAACCCCGACCTCCTGAAAGACCTGCCCCTGGGTAGCGCCCCGTCGATCTGCCCCGAGAATAGGCAGCAGGAAATTTTGGGGCCGGGCGTGTGGGTGCATTCAGCCTTACCCCGCACGCTAGGCGGGAGAAAAGGCAGGGTCAACAATCAAAATGGGAAACGCGCATTTCCATTCTCCTATTTCTCTAGGGTCGAGGACGGACAGTAAAGGACACTGAAAGTCTCTCGGGGTGGCCATCTGCCCTGTGGGCAGGGTCAGGCCGCTCTGTCCACAAATCCACCAGCACAGCCTCCGACGGAGGACACACCAACGGACAGGCCATTCCCTCTCTCGCCCACTTCTCAGGAAGGGGCTTCGGAACGGCGGCACCATCCAGGCCGCGTGACCGGCTCCTGCCCTGCGCCCGGGGAATGTCTGTTCTTTGGAAGGAACAGCTCTATAAATAGACATTTTATTGATTGAAAGGAATCGAGGAGGAGAGGCAGAAGTCTGCATAATTCCAGAAGTTGGCGTCGCCCAGTTCCTCCGCGGCCTTCCAGAGCGCGCGTGGGCGGGACAGCAGACTCTTCTGCGGACAGAAGGGCCCCCCCACAACCTCGAATCCCAGTATCATCAGCCTGATCCCCTGTAAACCAGCACAGCCGCCCCTGCCGAGCTGACGGGGGCAGGGCCCGGCAGGTCCGGGAGCTGTTCATCCTGCCCACGTCGGGGCCGGCCGGGAGCAGGAAGGGAAACGCAGGGTGTCCCTGGATGGCCTCCCAGTCCTCAGCCACCCCTCCACGGACCACCTGTGAGGACCCCCCAGCCTGCGGGGACCCCGGGCAGCCGCCAGGGAAGGGAGCGGGACCCACCAGGCTGAACGTCAGCGACCGGAGTTTCTCATTCTCCTCCTTCAGGCGGCCCAGCTCCTTGTCCCCGGGCTCCAGGCCGCCGGCCATCTGCAGGGACCGCTCTCGCAGTTCCCGCTCGTGGGAGGAGGACATCTTCTCGCGCTGCAGCTCCTGCTTCGTCAGGTAGAGCTGCCGGGAGGAGGCCGGGAAGGAGGGCAGCGTAAATGCTGGTTCTCCGCCAGCCCGGGGCCGCGCGTCCCTCAACCTTTCTCCTCCAGGAGCGAGCTCTCCATCCTTCAAGGGGCCCCTCCCCCAAGATTTCAAAATCCATTGATGAGTTTTACCTAGTGACTAGGTCCAATTCCTGTGGAGGAGAAAGGCATTTCTAGCTTTATTTTTTAGATGAGATGAGCCATTAAATCACTGGGGCGGGGCCCAGAAACAGAGGAAGGAGCCCAGGCAATCAGCTCTCGGACCCTCTCTGGAAACTTGGAGCCCCACCAGCTGGTGGGTGGTGAGTGGCCAGTAAGCGAGTGTCCTCCAGCACGTTCCCTGGCTTCCCTCCCTTCCCATAATCTGCTAAATATATTGCATAAAGGGAATCGGGACTCATGAAAATCAGTGAGAAGAAAGGAAATCAAGTGAGATGGAGCAGAGATGCCTGGTCTATGCAGACGCTCTTGCATCTTCATGCAAATATGTGCACCCCTGCCCAGCGGGCTGCATGTCCAGGGCTGCATTCCTCTGGAAGCTACCTGGCCAGGTCCTGCTGGCCTCCACCCTGCAGGACAGCGCCCCAAGAGCAACTCAGACCTGGAACCGAGAACCTGGCCTCTCCGCACCCCAGGTGGGTGTGATGCCCCTGGGGGGAGGGGACTTTCCCCGAGAGGCAAACCCAGGAAGTCTGGATGTCAGGGTGGAGTCAGCACTCACTCTGGGGTCAAGAGGAGAAGGAAGAACCTTTCCACTTGGACTTTTTCCCTCCCAACATCTACTTAGCAAATTTTCCATAAGCAATTATACAGCTCCCACTATGGGCCACCTGGGTTAGACGTTTTATACATCATATATTCCAAAACTAAAATTAAATCATTAAGACCTGAATGGGGGGGGGGCTAAAATTGAAAATAAACCTAAGCAAATGACCTAATTATATTTCAAACACTGTAGCCACAACGATGGGAGGGAGAGGGGGGGAAAGCCGGGCGGCCACAGCAGATCCTCAGCTCTTCTCAGCACCTTGTTTACTGGGCTGGTGTGGGCACAGCTGTTCTGAAAGTACTTTCCGTGCCCTCTAGGATTGAGCAAGTGCTACCTTGGGTGGGAGGATTCTCACCACGGAAGAAGGGGCACCCGAGCATGGAATGGGGGAGGCAAGGACACGCCCTGGGGATTGACGGGAATTAGAGGTGTGGGTGTGACCTCACGGTTTTGAAGACACAAGTATGTCTGTGGACATGCATTCTCGCACGCTAAGTGCGTATGCTTATCTGTACGTGCATACTTACGTGCACGTTTCCTAGTTCTGTTGGCTGAAAGGGAGGAGCAAAGACATCCCAGGAGCAGCTCTGCAGGATTCCAGGGCCCTTCAGGGAAATGAGCCCAGAGCTGGGGCAGGGTGGGGACGAGATGATCCTGGGAACTCTTGTGATGCCAGGAAGGGGGTCTGTGCTCAGAAAATGAGGGGCCACACCACAGAACACGGAGGAGATTCAGGGGGCTCCCACTGGCCAAATCTGGGACATTTTGAGCAAACTCCTTCAGGACAGTAATATGTTACAGACCGCTGGAAATGGGAATCCACGTGCCTGTACCAACAACAGATGCCTGAGCTGGGGGATTAAGGGCCCCTCCTCATGGTCAGGATGTTGAGGGCCAACAAGGGGACCCGAGGGGTCACTGGAGATGGGGCTCCCCCTCTAGCAGCCACCAGAGTGTGGTTGAGTCCAGGCAAGAAGCCCCAGTGAGGCTGTCTAGGGGGAAAAGTCCGCGAGTCTCAGGGTGTTTGCTGGTTTCAGAGCTTCCCACCCCCAGGCAGCTTCTCAGAAGCTGGAGGAAAGAGGAACAGTGATGAAGGCCGAGGAAGCAGGCAGCACCTGGACCAGGTGGACGATGAGAATATCACCCGGGAGGGGCGCTGGGCTTGGCGCCATGGTGGGGCCACTGGAGCCAGGCCCCATGTCCCTCTCTGTACAGGGTCCTGACAAAAATACATAATCCCCCATCTCCTCATGAGAAGATGTCAGACAAACCCAAAATGCAGAGTGGTCTATTACAGAAAAGAGGGGGGCCCTGTATTCTTAAAAAATATCCATGCTGTGGGGTGCCTGGGGGGCTCAGTCGGTTAAGCTTCCGACTCTTGCTTTCGGCTCAGGTCATGATCTCAGGCTCGTGAGATCGAGCCCCACATCAGGCTTCAAGCCCTGTATGGAGCCTGCTTGAGATTCTCTCTCTCCCTCTGCCCTTCCCCATTCTCTCTCTGCCTCTCAAAAAAGAAGAAAAGGAAAGGAAAGAAAATCCACGTATAACTTTTGAACCCCCTCGCCCAGAAACTTAACTACTAACGGCCCTCTGTCGGCCGGAAGCCTCACTGATCCCACGAACAGCCAATTAGCCCACTCCATGTGTTACACGTATCATACACTACAATAATTAATATGCAGTAAAGCGAGCTGGAGCAAACGAAGTCATTAAGAAAATCACAGGGAAGAGAGATTACATTTACAGTGCTGCATTTATGGAAAAAAATCTCGGTCTAAGTGGATTCGTGCAGTTCAAGGGTCGACAGTATTTTTATTTGTACTATTTTATAAATTTGAAGTGATTTCTAAATATGGTTAGGATGTAAAAACTAAAAACAAACACACCAAGCCACAGTTAGAGGCGACCAACAAATGCCAAGATGACAAGGAATGAACGTCCTCAATGTTTAAGGAGCTCCCACAAAACAATCAGAAGGTAACGGCCCCGGCGGAAAAATGAGTGAAGCTGTGGGGGTCTGAGGGCCTCACCGAAGGCACTCTGGTCTCCTGCACAGACCCAGGCCCAGCTGAGAGAGACACAGGAGGGCCGGGCAGAGGCCCACGGGCCCCAGGTTACCGACTTTCGGGGGCAGGGTGGATCCCAGGCGTGTCCACGGGACAGGGCCGGGGCGGCCTCCCCACCGAGCGCGGGCCAGCCAGTCCCCAGGGGATTCCAGCGCCGCAGGGGCCCCGGCAGGGGTGGGGAGCGGCAGGGTGAGGGCCGCAGCCCGCATACCTCCTCCTGCAGGCTGCGGCAGCGCGTGGTGGCCAGCTCCTTCTCCCGCAGCGCGTTGCCGTAGCGGAGGGACAGACCGAGCATCTCGTCCTTGAGTTTCAGCACCTCGTGGAAGTGGACGCTGACCTCGCGCTTCATGCGGTCGTGGTCGGCCTCCATCTGGCCCAGGCTCTGCGCGCGGGCCTCGGCCTGGCGCAGGAGCTCCTGCAGCTGCTGGCAGCGCCGCAGCAGAGCTTCCTTCTGCCCCTTCTCCTGGCTCAGCTCCTCCTGCAGGCTGCCGATGGCCCCGGCCAGGCACTCGGTCAGCTTGGACGTCTCCATGAGGCCTGCGGAGGAGGGGCGGTGGGCCACCTCGCCCTCCCCCTGCTCCCCCGGGGGCCTTGCTTCCTCCGCCCAGACTCTCAAGCAGGAGCCCCCACGTGAATCTGTGGGTCTCCTTAAAAACTTCCCAGCTCAACCAGACTCAGGATTTGGTTATACAAACAGCGTGACAGGTGACCTGGGAACCAGCGTTACCCCCTCGCAATCTCCCCGTGGGACCCTGGCGTGCAGACTCAGCCCCCCGGTTAGCTCATGTGTGCAGCACGCTAGCTCATCTCCGTTCATCCTAAGACAAACGTAACAAGGGATATGAATCCATATAATAGAACTCTAACTAACGTAACCATGGCTACCACATCAAACTGGCAGAAAAGTTTTCTCAGCAGGGTCTGAGTGAGGTTGGTCCTGCCCTTTGTATTCCAAAATCTTTCAACAGCTCCTCCAGGGAAGCCTAAAATCACTCAATTAACAGAAATGGCCTTATCTCCCATCAGGTTGGCTACATCTTTCCGTCTCTGGCTGAGCAAAGGTGCAGAAGGCTGCCCGCTCCTCTCCTCCCCTCCAGCAGGGGCCTCTCCCAGCAGAAGCCGCCCCAGGCCCCGGCCCCCCACTCCCCCGTAAGCACACACTGCCAGGACTTTGGCCGTCTCAGGAGCGTTTCGAGGGCAAGGACATACTTCCCCTCTCCCAAAACCGCTCCAGTGCAGTCTCCGCCCCAAAAGGAGTCTCCCGTTGGTACTACATAATTAGGGACAGGTCTTTTCTTTCCTTTCTTTCTTTTTTTTTAATTTTGCTTATTTTATTTGAGAGAGAGAGCAGGGAGGAGAGGGAGAAGCAGGCTCCCTGCTGAGCAAGGAGCCCAACGCAGGACTCAATCCCAGTGCACCAGGATCATGACCTGAGCCGAAGGCAGAAGCTTCCCCGACAGAGCCACCCAGGCGCCCCAAGATCTTCTTTTACAACTAGAGGCCACAGCTGCCTTCTCCTACCACCCTCACCATGGTTAGTGGGGGTCTCCTCACCCCCTGAATGCTGGGGCTCAGGGACAGGAACCTCTGCCGGGGGGAGGGGTATCAGGAGAAGCATCTGGAAGAGCACGCAGGCACGAGGACCGAGAGGCTCCAAAGACGCCCGTGCAGAGCACCCCCCACCCCCAGGACCCAGCGCTCACCACTGAAGTTGCCGAAGTCCACGCTGGGCTGCAGCCCGGTGACCAGAGTGTAGATGTCGGGGTTGTGGAACTTCAGGCTCTCCAGGAAGGCAATGGCTCCGTTCTTCCCTCGCGTCTTCAGCAAATCCAGCAAGTGCCCTTGGGCGAGAAAACGGTGTCAGCCCACAAGGCTCTGGGTGGGCTTCCCCTGGGAGGCACAGTGGGGAGGTGGAGGAAATCCTCGCCCATCCAGGAATCGGGAGGCGAAAGCAGTTTTCCAGGATCCCCGGCGGCAGGTGCCCTCACTGCTCTGGGGGGGCCTGTAACTGACGGGTCTGCAGCCAGTCTCCAGAAGGGCCAGGCTAATGTTCCCCGAGCTTCTACCACAACCCAAGTGCTAAGAGTTGGCCGTACAAAACAAAGGAAGATGACCTTTGCTCTCAAGACCTCCCCGGTGTGTTGGTGGACATGTGCAGACACTGTGTGCAAGGCTGTGGGACCACAGAAGCAAAGGGCCGCGCCCCAGGGCCCGGGTCCCAGCGAGCCCGCCAGCCCGATCTCGCGGCTCTCAGCCTGACTTAGTGGCTTGGATCCCTTTCTCCTGCATCTGAGGTTCACAAGGAACAGGCAGAAACAGAATCACGTTAATAGTGACCACTTACTGCCTGCTTCCTATGGCCCCGGCTTGGAGATGGGTATCTTATACTGTCTCATCCAGTCCCCTAACAATCGGACAGGGTGTAGCTATCAGCTTGCCTGGTTTTCAGTGAATAAGCAGAGCTAGTTAGACTGCCAAAATCGTCTCTGAAGACATCTGGAGTGGGTGGAATTGTGCCCCCCGCCAAAGGTACCTCCACCTGCAACCTGTCGACGGCAGCTTATCTGGAAAAAGGGTCTTTGCAGATGAGCTCATCCTGGATTATCCAGGGGGGCCCTGAATCCAGTGAATCCAGTGACAAGTGCACTCGTAAGAGACAGAAGAGGGGATGCAGAGAAGACCACGTGAGGACAGAGGCAGGCACTGGACGTACGTGGCCACAAGCTGAGGGCTGCCTGGGGCCACCAGGAAGACACAGGAAGGATGTGCCCCTAGAGCCTTCCAGGGAATACAGTGCTGCCCACGCCCGGATCCCAGACTACGAGCGAATACGTCCCTGCTGGTCTAAGCCACCCAGTTTGTGGTCATCTGTACGGCAGCTCCGGGAAGGCACTAGCTGTCCCCCTGCCTGGAACGCGGGTCCCTAAGGTCCTGCACTACCCGGCCGGCCCCGGGCTTCGCTGCACAGCCCGGGTGGGGCTGGCGTGGCCGGGAGGGCCCGCTGGAGCCGAGCGGCCCGGCCCGAGGCCGGTGTTGAGGGCCCGGGGGTCCTCACCGACTCTCATGACGGTGTTGGTGAACCTGGAGCCGTGCAGCACCTCCTCCTCGTCCAGCTGGTCCAGCACCTTCGCCTGGCGCAGGTAGGGGGTGAGGCGGCTGGGGCAGATGCTGCGCACGACCCTGTGGCGGTGGCTGTCCAGCAGCTCCCACAGCGTCTCCTCATCCAGGGCCGTCAGCGTGGACTCCGTGCGGCACAGCGCCGCCATGGCCGGGCCGGGGACGCTGGAAGGACAGAGTGGACGGCTGGAACCAGGGACATGGCCTCCAGGCCCGTGGAGGCCTTTGCAGTCAAACCCCCTTGCCCCAGGTCATGGGCAGGGAGGGAAATGACCCATCAGAGAAGATGGTGACCCTTGCCCTGGCCCTGGTGGCCCCTGACCTGGGTGGGGGTGGTCATTATCCATCCTTATTGTTGATTTCAAATCAATTCCTCTATCTGGAGAGGAGCCAGAACTGGATTCCCTTGGTGTCAGGACACTGAATTTGCCTATAGAGCGCAGGACACTGCCCTCGGCCCCGGGGGCTGATTTACAAGCTTGATCAAGAACGGGCATTCTCAACGGGGTGATAGAGCCCCCACAGGGTCCAAAATTGGTTCTTGAGCAAAAATTCTTCCCCTTCTATGTACAAAGCACATCTGTGTCTAAGCAGACATTCAGTACAACTGTGATAGTAACGTCTCACGGGAGCACAGCGCGGGAGGGAATGTCTAACAAGGCTCCTTGGGGACGGCGACAGCAGACGGCGGATGGACACCGCCTGGAATGAATGCGAGGGTTTGGACGGCCCATCCAGCACCCCAGCAGCCAGAGGAGGCGCCCACAGCCCGAGGAGAGGGGTGGGGGAACAGGTGGGAAGCAGGGCTAGGGGGAGGGGAGTTTGCAAGAGAGCACACTGCTTCTATTTGGCGTGGCACCAGGACACTTGTCTGAGGCACTCAGGACATGTGCTAGGGAATGACACTTCACAAAAGTGAACTACAAAACAATTTAAAACGAAAACCAAGGACTCCGAGTACGTAATAAAGGCCATCACCTGTTGGCTGGCAGGGGGTGCAGATTAAAGACGGGCAGGTCTCCAAAGGGGCTCTGCTGCAGCGGGCCTGGGCGGACTCTCTCCCTGGGGTCACAAGCCCTCGGTCTGTCCAGGAAGAGACATGAAGCAGCTCGCCCTCAGAGTACCTGCACGGCAGCCCTGGGGCAGGGGGTGTTGATGCTGGCTAGCCTAAAACCCAAGACCTTCTGTTGAGAGGACCTTGGAGGGCACCAATCGGCCTCCCGCCCACGGAACACGCCCTGGGCGCCCCCCGCTTTGTGATGAGCCACCTCCCCTGCTGTGCTCCCGCCCAACTGTCTCTCTTCCCTCCTGGCCCTGGGACGAGGGCCTTAGAACATTAATCCATCAAAATAGTTCTAGGATGCTTTTAAATCCTGAGCTGGTTCAAGCATATTTTGTTGTTGTTGTTGTTGTTTAGAGAGCGAAAGAGGGCCCAGCACGGAGACTGACTCAGGGCTCGATCTCTGGATCCTGAGATGGTGACCTGAGCTGAAATCCAGAGGCTTAACCGACCGAGCCACCCAGACGCTCCCAGTTCAAGCCTGTTTAGAAAGTCCCACAAGCAGACAATGTATCTGTGCCCCCGTCATGCAGATCCATTAGAAGAGTCCTGGGGTGTCAGTAGAGTCGGCTCAGTCCTGTTGGCTGCAGCCTGGCCTCCCCCGGCCCGGAGGTGGCTGCCAGGCCACGTCTACGTGTGGATGTGTCTACAAACACACACCCACTTCTACAGGATTCTTTGTGGGAAGAGGGACTGAACATAAGTAGTATCTTTCCTGTTGACTTTCTGTAAACAGTATCGGGCTGGGCATGGCTACGCTCCTCGTGTCCCGAGCTTTAGCGATGGGTACAAACAGCCTACATACACTCCTTCCTTTTTTAACCGGTGCTGGATTCAATGGTATGAACAAACCACAGTTGACTTCTTGATGCCTCTGCGGGCCAGCGTTACTCCGTCTCTACTTTTCCTCCATCCCACTCAGCGTGGTGGTGATGTCCTTGGGCACAGAGGGGAACGCTTCTCTCAGACCCCTGAATTCCTGTGATTTGGTTCTTTTCATTTGGAATAACAAGCTGGACAGCTGGAGTCAAATGCCTCTTGAAGAGGTGTGTCCACTAAAAACGCTGGAAAGGCAGAGCAAACCAACCCCATGTGAACGAAGAAAAATAGGAAACAGTGGTTGGAGGACCTCGTCTCCATGGACGGCCCCCCACAATCCGTACGAGGAGCCCGGGGTACCGCAAGTGCTCACCGAGACACGCCCAGGCTCGTTTCCCCAGCAGCTCCTCGCGGTGAGCTGTGATGTGGTGTCCCCTCCGTGGCCAGCTGTGGCTTCGCTGCCGCCCGTGCCTTTCTCTGTAGGCTGCGGGGCAGGACGGGGCCGGGCGGGGATAGCCCGCCAAACCAGCGCCAGGACGGGCTGCCTGCTCTCTCAAGCCCCGTGACTTGATCCAAAACTCAAAGTTCAGGCCCCAAAGACTAATGCAAGGAGGAAAAAAAAATAAGGCAAGTTCTGATCCAGGAAATAACTTGACAGATCTTTGACCTCTGTGGTTTGTTCAGTAACTATAGACACTTCCTCAGGGCTTAGAAGCAGGTTCCTAGAAGGAAACCGGGTCGTGAACTGTGGCACAGATACCCACCACGTTGTGGGCCCCTCTGGGACTGTGGCGATGGTTGCTCATATGTACGAATATACTAAAAGCCATAAACTGCACTCTTTAAATGGGTGAATAGTGCGGCACGTGAATTATATTTTAATAAAGATTTTTTTAAATGAAAAGCTCCCAGAGCTGCCGATTACTACACCCCGCTTCCCTCCGGCCCCGCTCCCGGCCAGGATCAGAGGAGGGTGGGTGCTGAGGAGGTCTCCCGGGCAGCTGGCCTGCCCCTGCCTCCCTGAGGCCAGTGCCGCCTACCCGCGGCATATAGGACAGCAGCCCCCTGCTCCTCCTGCTTTCTCTTAGTCCAGGCGGGGCCTGCAGGTGCCCTGACCGTCTAGGGGCCCCAGCCAAGCTCCGTCCTCTGCCCCGGACGTTCCCTGCTGGCCTCCTCCTTTCCATCCCCTCTGCCTGCTCGCTCCAGCATCCGCGTTCCCCTCCGCTGCCCCGCGCCCCCAGCAGCACCTCTCCACGTGTGTGGCGGTGTCTTCGATGAACAAATGACACTGCATGCAGGCAGCTGCCCCCCACCGTGTCCAGCTCAGACTCCGGGTCAAATTCAACACATAAAATCAGCCCGGATGTAAAGGTACTGAATGAGGCAGACTCACAGAACCTCTCTGCCCCAGCTCCTCGCGACGTCAGCCAGGATTATAAAAAAGATTAAATAAAAACCAGCCACGAAATGAGGAAAGGTGGAAAAGTAAACACTTCCTGCCAAAAGCTTTGAAAAATAGCAGATGAGCGCTGAGACGGATGGGTTGGTACAGAGGGGCGTGGCACCCCGTTCTATCAGAACTGGGGAGAGGGTCTCGAGGACTTTCCCCACTGTTGCTCACCTCGAGAGAAAGAGACTCTGGGGAAGTCTGCAGAGGTGAAAGAGGACACCCCAGAACTCCCTGGTGCTCACACCACAGAGTGCTTAGCAGAGGTGGGCGGGGCCCTCCTGGGGGCAGAAGAAAGCGGGGACCCCAGGCTGCACCCCTTGCTGCGTGGTGAGCCCTGGGTCCACTTCATTTCAAGTGTGGCCTTGAACTCCGCAGGGCTCCATGGAAGGTCTGGAGCACCTGACTTTTCGTGGACTCCCTCCTGCTCCCATCAGAGTGCAACAGAGAATCAGGCCAGCTCAAGCCACGTACTGCCTCACATGGGCAGCTGAAGACAGAGGTCTCTCCGGGACTCTCTAAACCCCAACCGACTGCACCGGTTCCTGGGACCCGAGGCCACGCTGGGGTCAGGTGTGGGTGGGTGTATCTGAGTAGCGGCCATGCCAGACCGTTCTTCGTGCAGTGAGAATGCCAATAAAACACGTAGGAGTTTCTTTGCAACTCAGTTCCGATTTAAATATGGGTTAGTCCTAATAGTAAAGAAAATTTACCCCAGAGATCCATCAGCATATTTTGAACTCTGTAAAAAGTCTTCCCTAACCCTGCAGCAATTCCAGAGAGAACCCAACGTCATACGAGCCCGGAGCATCTGAGACAGGGATCCTCCTGCTGGACCTTCCCATGCCTCCTCGTAGCTCAGGGCTCAGTCTTCCCTCGCCTGTAACAGACGGAAGCAGAAGGCACATACATGCATGAACACACACGCACGCACACGCACAGGCACACACCTGCCCACACGCACCCCTGCATGCACAGGACTCCAGAATGGGATGGGATGAGTTAGGGAGAGCTTAGAAAGATCGGTATAAACCTATAAACACGACGGGTGAGGCACACTGTCACCAAGTGAAGAAAGAGTTGCTTTCTTGCTCCCCCTCAGCTAAGAGCCCACACCAGTGCTCCATTGTAAATGTCTGGCTGTGTCCTGACCACCAGTAGGAGCTGCTGGGCTTAGAAAAATCCTCCTTCCCCTTCTTTCATCGGGGGGAACAATGTAGCAATAAGAGTACAAATCAGAGCATTCTTTCATCCATCACAGCCCTGCTACCAGGTGGCTCTCAGCAGCGAGAGAACGCTCAAGTCACCGAGCCAAGCCAGCTAGGACGAACGGCGTCTTCCTCTCGTCCACAAAACAGGCACCCTGAAGCCCCTCATTCCCCTGAGGACAGTCTCGGACCCTATCCCAGCCTCCCCCCTTCCCCTGGTATGCTGACCTGCTCTCGCCGGGACAGACTCCATGCCCTGGCCTTCCTCGCCGCGGAGAAGCGATGGCTGACCTGAGACTTGGCTGTACAGCAGACGAGCAGGTCCGACAAGTCCATCCTTCCGGGCCCTGCCCACAGAGCCCGCGCCTTACACTGGGTCTCTGCGTATCCCTCGGGAGCCAATCTGTTCTCACGGCAGGGAGGACACGCGCAAAAAGTTTGTTTTGCTTTTGTAAGAACCCTAGGAAACCACAGGTGGCGGTGATCCAGAGGACGATGGAGAATCTTGGGGTGCAGGGAATCGTCTCTCCTTCATGAGCAGTCAGCCCAGCTTAGCATAAACCCCTCAGAAACATCCTAGGAAGATCAGGATAAATCTGGAGCTCTTCTTCGGTTCTCATGATCCATCGTGGGGAGTATCTAAGTAATTCCAATTGATCTACCCAAAGTCAACATTTGATAACCATTATTTGGGGTGGGATGAAAGTCATGGCTATTCTAATGTTAAGATATATCCAGAATCTGGTCATTTCTCACCACTTGCACTGCTGTGCCCTGACCTCTGCAATGACCTCCCAGCCGCTTGCTGCCACGGCCCCCACCGCCAATTTTTCTGCCTGCAGAGGGATACTGTTTGAGAACAAGCCAGGGCATGTCACCCCCTCCCGTCTACAAGTCCTCGCATCCTCACCATGACCCACAGGGCCCTGCTTATCTCGTACTTGCTGCTCTCATATCCATTTACCTGCTCCATACACAAGGGCTGCTTGAAAGTCTTTGAAAGCTCCAGGCACACTCCAGCCCCAGGGCCTTTGCACTTGTGGTTCCTTCTGCCTGAATGTTCTTTCCTTTGCCTCCTTCAGGACTCCACTCAAGAGCCATCTTCCCAGAGAGGACTTTCTGGACCATTCTACTTAAAGTCATGGACTCCCCACCCTGGTTCTCCTCCTCTTTACCCTGCTTCATTTGCGTCAGTCAGACTCATTGCTTCTTAGAATATGATGAGTTCCAGTTACTTTTTGGTTTCCTGCCTGCTTCCCCACTATGAGCCTGTAGCCTCTGGAGGACAAGTATTCTCGTCTCTCCTGTTCTCTGCTATGTCCCCATCCCCAGAACAGGGATGCTCCATCACAGGGGTGGGGTGAATGAGTAAACATTGGTTGAGTGTCTGGTTCCCACTGAGGCAGAGACTAGTCAAGAAAGAAGAGAAGATCATGGCTCCATGGGCTGAGCAGGAAGGACCTTAAGGATTATCATTCCAACAGACAAGGGTCAGTTCCCAAGGTCGCACAGCTAGTTGATGGCAGAACAGCAACTAGAACCCAAACCTCCTCCTGGTGAGGAGAAGGACAAGGCTGTAGCCACCTGGGAGGATCGGACAGGAGCAGAGATGGGAGGTCAGACTCAGATGCAGGCTCTCAGCCCAGAGTCGTGGCCCTGCTGCCCGTCAGCTGTCCTCTTAGGCAGGGTACTTAAACTCCTAAGCCTTGGCTTTCTTTCCTCGCTGGTGGGGCTAATCGCAGTACCTGTATCACGGTGGGAAAGTACTTCTCACCATGCCTGGTACATGGAAAGTTCTAGATTGTTATAAAAAAAACTCAAAGAAATGCCATCGTTCAAAGTCAAAGAGGAGGCCAGTGGCGTGTACTGAAGGAGGCTCTTCTGTAAGAAACAGAAATACTGAGAGCTATAGGAACAGAGTTGAGGAAGCCCCTGGTTCCCAAAGGGCCATGAGCTCAGAATCAGGGCAAAAACCATTTCTTAGTCACCACGGCATTGGCGGGTGGACCCCGACTGACAATTTTTCCACACTGCCAAGGTCAAGAAAGTGGTATTTCTGGTAACCTTTGCTTGGTTGAAAGAGTGTAAGGAGTGGCTGGCGGGTATGGGGAGGGGGGGGTGCAGGTGGCATGGGGACAGCACCACCTAGTGACCACATCCCATAGCAGCCATCAGTTGTCCCTGTGAGCCGCCCAAGGCCAGCCACAGAGCACCTGTGGGTGACAATTTATCCATAAACTGTGGGGAGCTGGAGTGGGGGGCTTCTGGGCTTGCCTTGCAATCAGGATGCGACAGCAGGTGGACATGTCGTGCTAAGCACACAAAGGTCCAGACCGGCAACACAGAACGCCCGAGATCTGGAGTGCAGGTGGAGGACGGGGGCGGGTTCCAGATAGAGAGGCTGACATGCCATAATGGGGACTATGCTTCTTCGCTCTTCTGACGAATGCTGGGGAGGATTCCAGAATTTCTAGGCAGGTTCTCAACCCCACGCTGGAGAAGATGGAGTGCGTGTCCTGGGGGCGGGCGGGGTGTGGCTGAGGCCGGCCTCTGGTGCACGGCCGGCAGCGTGGACCCCACGCCCACCTCTGGCCCGTGCCAGCACCGACAGTGGGCTGAGGAGGGCAGGAAGTAGCCATTCCCGCAGGAGCAGGTAAAACCGGTCGTTCTCTGTTGGTTTTCATAGTCATACACACAACCACCTGCCTGGCAACCCCTCATGCCTGTCTGGGCATCTCAGATCTAACCCCGCTAAATCGGTGAGATTCACACAACATAAAAGTGACCACTTTCTTTTATTAATTAATTAATTATTTTGAGTAGGCTTCATGCCCAGTGTGGGGCCCGAACTCACAACCTTGAGATCAAGAGCTGCACGCTCTACCGACTGAGCCAGCCAGGCGCCCCTAAATTTAACCTTTTTAAAGTGAACCATTCTGTGGCACTTTGCACATTCACAGTGCTGTGCAAACATCACCTCTAATTACAGCACGTTTGTCACCCCAAAACGAAGCCTTATATAAGCCCATCGAGCAGCTCCTCCCCCCATTTCCCGGCACCACTAACCTACTTTTTGTCCATGGATTTGCCTCTTCCGGACATGTCCTAGAACCGCACATATGTGACCTTTTGTGTCCAGCTTCTTTCACTCAGCATGCTGGCTGAACGATTCCACCTGTTGTGTGGATAGACCACACTGCGTTTTCCACTCATCCCTCCACGGACATTGGGCTGTTCCCACCTTCTGGCGACCGCGAGTCATGCTGCCATGCACCTGTACTCCTGGGGCCTACTGCTTTTGCCCCCCGGCTGCCCCACACTGCCGTCCTATGGCCTCTGCCTCTCACTCTGCGGCCACTCAGATGCTCACACCAGAAACCCAGGAGTCCTTCTTAGTCCTCTTGAGTTTTGACAGCCCCTGTCTGCCCCGCACATCACCCCAACCTCTCCTGAGTTCTCCTCTCCTCATTTCCACTGCACTGGCTCTGGCAGCCACTACCACCTGCCCACCAGCAGGGCTCTGTGGCCTCTCAGGCCAGCCTCTTGACCTCTTGCCTCAGCCAGGTCATCTTTCTAAACCACTTATCAGAATGCATTCCTCTCTTCCCAAAGAAAGACCACCCTGTAGCGGCTCCTGTGGCCACCAGAATGCATTTAAACTCCATTCACATCCTGTAAGACCTTTTATGATCTGGCCTTGCTCACCTCTTCTCCCACCCCACTTGCCTGCATTCACGATGCCAAAACCATCTTGGCTCTCTGCCTGTTGATTGCACCCATCCCCTGCCTGTCCGTGAGTCTTCACGCTCATGGTCCTTTCTTCCTGGAACACTCCTCCCTGGGGTGTTGCCATGGGCACCTCCTTTAATAACTTACAGGGCACTGTCCTCCAGTCACCCGGTAAATCAGCGACCCACTAACTCTCTTCCACTTTGTTTTTTGTTTGTTTGTTTTGCATCACGCAATTCTAAAACCTGCAATTATCCTATTGGTTTGCATGTTTTGTGGGGCTTGCCCTCCTACGGAACACAAGCTATGCGAGGCAGCGCCGTCTGTCCTGTCCACCACCCCTTCCAGCACCTGGAACGGTGCCTGCGTCAGAGATGCGTTTGTACTCCTGCCGCCCCAATGCTGGACGCCGGCAGTGTGTAGTCTCAGGCCCAGCCTGTGGGCTCAGGAGCTCAGAAAGGTGTCCCCCCGACTAGCAGGAGCTAGAGAGGTCCACGCCTACAAAGCAACAGTGTTTACCCTCTAATACCTGGTGACGGGCAGGGACCTGTGGCAGGAAGTCCATCTTGGGGACAGCCCCTCGGATTCAGGGCATCATCCCCCGTGGTGATGATTCATGGGAGCCCAGCCCAGTAGCGCTACATGCAAACCTCCTTCTGCCCCTGGACAAGACCAGCCACTCTGTCTCCACCCTGAGTCCAACACAGGTACAGAGAAAAGAAGCAGGGGGGCTCCTGTGCTGTAGCCCACAGATCTGTCCCTGTGTCCCCGTGGCTCTGGGCTGAGCTCGGGGGGTCTCCCGAACAGCCTGCGTTCCTCCTGCCCTCTTGCTCCACACATCTCGGCACACCTACTACGTACGGGACAGCAATGGGGAAAATCAGGTATGGGGCCCTGCCCTCCCTGCGATTAGTCTAATCAGGTAAGGTAACCTCCCTCCCCAAAATATAAAGGGTGTGGGAAGTGAGGTGCAGGAGACAGAGGAGCTATTGCACCCAAACAGAATGGGTGGGTCCCCTGGGTGACCAGAAGTCCTGGGATGAGGGGCCCAAGGGTGATAAGCCCTCTAAATCCATTTTTAGGGGCTCAGAGTGGGGCCATTTCTAGTCTGCTCCTTCTAGCTGGAATTGTAATAGAGGTTTCTGAAAGAATGGAAACATTAATCTGGATGTTCAAGCAGTGGACTGGTTACTGACAGCCAAGCGGGGCTATCCATTCCTGCGTTGTAAGAAGATGTTACGCCCAACACAACATAGTTACGTGGGGCAAATATTTTAACAAATAGAGCAAGCAACTAAAGCATGTTCTCAATACACAACTGACTAGATTATACTTCCTATCAGTGATAAAGCAAAACCCGTTTCAGATCTACTGACCCTTTGGTGCGCGTTGTGTAGGCTCTGTGGAAGCGGGAAAACCTCTCCTGAGAGGGACTCTCTCCGGCTGCCATCGCCAGGGGCCGTCAGCCCTACATAATAAAAACACAGCTCTGCTGGGATCTATTGAACCCACTTCCAGCTCCAAGCTCCCTAGAGTGGATTTACCCTCTTTACCCTCCCAGAGGCCCCGTGGTCACCAAGGGGGACCTGCCTGTTATGTTTGGGGGCAGCCCCTGCCATGTCCTGCACCTCACTTCACACACCGTATTTTGGGGGATGGTGTCAACCGATCGGATTAGATCAACCTCGAGGACAAAGACCAAGTCAGCCTTGTTCCCCATTGTTCCCGGTCAGCACTGTTCAGGAGAGACTGCACGGACAACCGTGCCCTTACCCCCAAAGCTCTTGTCCGTTTCACGGACTCTGGCCTACAAAGTCAAACAGTTATTGGCCCCAAATAAAAGGAAGAGGCTTTTAAGATGTGTGCTTCAAACACAGTGAAAGGACATTGCCAGGAAAATGGTGTAAAAGCGTGAAGGCCAAAGGCAAGCCTCAGCGGGTGGTGAACAGACAGGAAGACGCAATCAGCCACCTCATACTTAGTAGGGATGCAAGGGTTTCTCTCTCCTCATTGATACCACAACTTGTAAAGTCAGCGATCTTCGATATACTCTTTCCCCCACTCTCGGCAAGGTTCTTTTACATGCGAAGGACCTAGAGCATCGCTGTCCTGTAGGAATATATCACATACAGTGTAACTGAGACATTCTAGTAGCCCTATTTTAAAAACAGGTGCAATTAACTGAAATCCCATATTTTATGTAACTCAGTATATCTAAAATATGGTCATTTCAATACAACATAAACGCTACTCATGAGACATTTTACACTCTTTTCTTACGCTGTCTTTGAAACGCATGTGCATTTTACAACAGGGCCCTCGAGCACAGCTTGCAAAACAGTTTTTACAACCTCAGAGAGGGCACCGGATAATCCTTTCTGGAGTAAGAAGACACAGCAACCTACATTTTATTTTAAAGCCTAAAAAACAAAGTCAGCTTTAGAGATATTTACTATTTGACGAATACCAGCAAAGTCTTATTAGGCCTGTTTATCAGGTCAACTATCTTATGGCGTTTGGACATATCCTGCCCTTAGGGCGAGGGCAAGGCAGCCCTCTGCAACCCGCTGTACTCTACATGTCTAGTTTAGTGAATGAAACGATTATCCACTTTTAACTAAAACAACCTTCACAACAGGAGAGCGATCAAACACCCCCTGGAGAGCTCGTGGCTTAAAGACAGGCCCAGTCATGCAAGCCAAGTAAACAATGAGAATGCGAGTGTAACCCTCACGAGGTTAAAAGCGCGATTCTCGAACACAGAACGAACCCAGGTCAGGAGGTGACGCGGGTCCAGGGGCGAGAGGTGAAGCCCGGCATTAGTGGCATTTAGGGCAGGACCGGCTCCCGTGCACAGGGAAAAGCCAAACCCTTCGGGCCCCCTTCCCGAGCAGGCGTGTCGGCGCCCCCCGCCCACAGGGGGCCCGGGAGCTGCAGGTGCAGCGCAGCCGGGGGCCGTGCCCGGGGCCCGCTCGCACCCCCGGCGTGGGGCGCTCCCCTCACACACTCGACCGCGCAGGGGCTCTCTTCCTTAGGGGCTTAAAACCCGGCCACCTCATCAGGGCTGTCAGCAAGGCTTTCCACTAGGAAACCGTTTGCGTTTTTCCATCGGGCGCCAGCGCTGCGTTTCCCGTGGAAAGCGGGCGCCCTCCGCCCGAGCCGGGGACCTCGGCGGAATAAGGGTGCGGACCGGGCGCCCGGCTTGGCGGCTGTCGTCGGCGGGGAACTCCAGGCCCGCCAACACGACGATAAAAGAAACAGAAAAAGGAACCCGAGCAACCCACTCAACTCCCGTTCCCAGGCGCCTCCGCTGTATTTATAGGGGCTGGGCGGTGCCCCGCCCCTAGTGAGATCCCGCGGGCTCTTAATTCGCGCGAGAGCAGCAGCAGCACCACCCTCTCCCTGAAGCCAGCCCCGTTTCCCCTTTCGCTTGGAGAGAAGCTCGCGGCCCCGACGCAGGCTCGTACGCACGCGCGCAGTGGCGTCAGTTCCTGGCGCCGGCGGCGCCGGGCCCTGCTTCCGCTTTCCGCTGCGGCGCGCGCTCCGCTTTCAGCCGACTCGGGATCATGGCGGCCACGGCCACGATGGCGACTTCGGGCTCGGCGCGGAAGCGGCTTCTCAAAGAGGAAGACATGACCAAAGTGGAATTCGAGACCAGCGAGGAGGTGGACGTGACGCCCACGTTCGACACCATGGGCCTGCGGGAGGACCTACTGCGCGGCATCTACGCCTACGGTCGGGGGCCGCGGGCGGGGAGGGCGGGGGCGCGGCCGGGAGGGAGTCCCCGGGCCCCCAACGGGCCACCCGCGTCCGGCACGCTGGGCCCGGCGAAGGCTGTGAAGTCTTCGGGCGCCGGGGAGTCAGTTCAGAGCGGATAACGGGCTTGTACCTAGCAGGTGCTAGGGACCCGCGCTGTCTGGGCCTGAGGGTTTAGCACTGAACCCGCAGGCTTGTGCCCTAAGGGAGCTTAAATGAGTTCGGGGAGAAGCGCAGCCTGGAGCCGAGCTTGCTTCAGGTGATGGAGTTGCGAAGGGGCAGGGTCGGGGGAGTAGTGGGGCTGATCGGTAACGGGCTCCCAGGAGGGGCTGACATTTGAGCTGAGGTCTGGATTAAGGAGCCCATTGTGAGAGGACCGGGCAGAGGGAGCAGCTGGTGCCAGGACCTTGCAGCACTGAGTCGAGTGCCTCCCGGGAACAGAAAGAAGCCCTCGGTGGTGGGAGCCCTCGGGCGACTTTGGAGCGGCAGGCAGGGCCAGATCTTGCAGAGCACCCTCTGAGCTGATGAAGAGCTTGAATTTTATTTCTAAGTGCAGTGGGAAGCCATTGGCGGGTTTTAAGCAGGGGAATGACGTGGTCAGATTTGCACTTTCGGAGGTTATTCTGGGAGTCTGTGGATTTGAAGGGAGGTGAGAGGTGGGCAGGGGAGGAAGGAGGGACCTGAGTCCAGAAGAGAGTTGATGGTGTTGAGGTGGAGGTGGGTTGATGTGAGCAGCAGAGGAAAGAGGCTTCCTGGGTGTTGTGAGCAACTGGTGGGTGGTGCTGCCATTTGCAGAGGTGGGGAGCAGTTGAGGGAGGCAGGTGAGTGTGAGGGGCCTGTGAGCCATCTGGTTGGAGATGTCCGGAGCCTGGGAAGAGGTGGGGTTGCAGATGGAGATGGGAGTGATCAGCATCTGTGCCTAACGCCTGGGACTAGGCTGAGTTTTACCCAACAGTCCTTGATATTACCACAGTTTAGACAGAGCAAGAGGATGGGAGGTGAGAAGTGCCATTGCAGCCGACTTGGTGGTGAGGCTGACAGTCCTACCTGCCTTTTGTCATACAGGACATCCCGGCCGCAAACACTGTTTTTAGTTTCCCATCCCTGGGCTTGGTCATCAGGAGGGTTTTAGATCATCTGTTACAGTTTTAATGTTAGACGGGATACTAACATTTTAAAAGACTACCCAGAAGTAACTGAACTACAACTTTTGTACATAAAGTTTTGTTTACTTGGAAGATACATTTATCCCTTCAGAGTAGCCTCGTTCTTTGGTAATTGCTGTGCTGGAGGGGGTGGTGTCCTAGTTCATGAGGCTGTGTCACGTGGAAGGAGCACAGCGTGGACCCCCCACAGAACCACCCAGGCTGTGAAATCAGTGCTGATATAGACGGCATGAACTGCACGCAAACTGATCTGGAGAGGAAAGGGGTGGCTGCAGTGCTACTGGATTCATTTTCCGCTCTCAGAGTTTAAAAAGTAATGGAAACAGGGGCGCCTGGGTGACTCAGTCATTGAGCGTCTGCCTTCGGCTCAGGGCGTGATCCCAGCATTCTGGGATCGAGCCCCACATCGGGCTCCTCCGCTGGGAGCCTGCTTCTTCCTCTCCCACTCCGCCTGCTTGTGTTCCCTCTCTCGCTTGCTGTGTCTCTCTCTGTCAAATAAATAAATAAAATCTTAAAAAAAGAAAAAAAGTAACGGAAACAGTAAAAAGCGATGCAGGCTGTTGTAACGTCGTCAGTACAGAAGGAATGATAACAGGCGAGCCTCTGGCACCCGTGCTTTAGGAGGACCACCGTTAACATGTTGGGGTGTTTTTGGTAATCTAACTGGGGCCTCTGGATTCTGCAGCGGTGTTTCTTTTATAGAGATTTTGTCTGTACAAATAAGATCCACGTTAGTATAAAAATACAGTTCAGCTCAATCATTCAGCAGCTGTTTCTCGAGAGCTTCTGTGTGTTGGATTTTGGGTTAGGAGGGGTGCAGGTGGGGGCTTAAAAAAGATACAGTCTGTGCCCCAAGGAGCTTCCAGTGTCCTCATGGTTAGAACTGACTTTCTCTGTTTCTTTTTACAGGTTTTGAGAAACCGTCAGCCATACAGCAGCGAGCCATCAAGCAGATAATTAAAGGCAGAGACGTCATTGCTCAGTACGTCCCTGGCACCGATGGGGGTTAGGCGCTAGTCAGCTGAGTGCGTTGGGAGGACTGCTTTTCTCTCTGTCCACAGACTCGCCACCAACCCTTCCCTTGACTTTAGCCACAGGGTGTCTTGTTTTTTGTTTTTGTGTCCTTTACTCTAGAAGCTGTCATATTTTTAGCCAGCTTTACTTATCAGTTGGCATGTGAACGGTTTATAATACTCTCTTAATGGCTTTATTCCTGATTTGCCTTAAAGACTCATTTACAAGAAAAATTATTTTTGGGGGTGGTTTTAGTCCCAGATTACAGAAAAGCATTCCATTTATAGAAAAGGGAATCTCTCTTTTTCTGCCACCTGTCCCACCTGTCGGGGTTGTAGACCCTGCCCCTCCGACTCCCCCGGTGCAGGAGCTGCAGCTGCTGACTAACGGCCTGTGACTGTGCGGGGAAGGCGTTGGTCCGCTCGGGGAGGTGGGGCATCAGCTCGGAAGGAGCTGCCCAGGTGCTTCTCAGCCAACCCCTTGGAGCACTGGGCTGGTGTGAGTGGGACCGGGTAGGCCGTCCTTCACCCCGGTGCCTGTGTTTTCTTAAACAGATCGCAGTCTGGCACAGGCAAAACTGCCACCTTCAGCATTTCTGTCCTCCAGTGTTTGGATATCCAGGTAATTCGCCACTCTTTAAGTGAACCTTCCTTTAATCCTAGGATACACTTCTTTTTCTCTTGTAACTACAGTGTTCAAAAAGGACAGTTTTTTAAAATGTCTGTTTAGTTGTACAGACTCAAATTTTTTAAGAGATTCTTAATTGCACACTAATATGAGAGCTAACTCATACCCTGTCATACATTCCTTGTCATTTAAATGGGGAGAGATTTTAGTGGACATTGTCATCTGCAAGCAAGAATCCTGCCCAGGGAACCCCACGATGGCTGGGTTCACACTTGAACTTCTGTTCGGGCTCATTTACGTCCCATTAGAAATGAGATGTGTGGCTAACACATGGCAAAGTTCAGAATAGACCTGCGTCTGAATTAGTTAGCAGTCTGCCTCGAGGGTACTGAGGATTCTGTTTTCTGACAAATCATTTTACCAGGTTCGTGAAACCCAGGCTTTGATCTTGGCTCCAACGAGAGAGTTAGCCGTGCAGATCCAGAAGGTGAGCTGCTGAGCGGTGGCGCCGTACTTGCAAGTACTGCTTCCTAGTTCAGGTGTAGAAGGCCGGTGGGTTGATTTAATCTGACCCTGTTCTTCCGTTCCCTCAAATTTTGTTTCCTGATTCCTAACATTTTGTCATAAATCATTGTTACAGGAGTTGCTGGTTTATACTAAGTCATTTTTAGTGTAGCTGGTGTGATTCCAATAGATTTTTGCAGTCTCAGAATTATAATTTTTTCAACAAAAAGCTGTTTTAGTAAAATAATTGTTATTTTTGTACTTAACGGTGTAAAGACTTATATAAGTCTTTACGATATATTTTAAACATATAATTAATGTATATATAATTAGCGTATATTAAGATGTCAGTATTGTGTCTTGGTGGCTAGGATTATGAATTTTATGTATTTCCAGTGTTTTGTAATTAAAATATTGTTTCTGTAATAAGAAGCCAGTAAAACAAACTTCATTTTGGCAAGAAAAGCCTAGAAGAGGGAGGGTGGGTCCTTTTGTAGTTTCGTGGTACAAATAAGGGAATAAATAATACTTGGGGGTCATCTTATATTGGAGTAGAGATTACCTTCACTTTGGGGAAACTCCAGGGTCTCTGGCTTCAGCATGGTCCTGAGGGCAGACCCCAGATGTGACCCCTGTTTTAATTCAGGGCCTGCTCGCTCTGGGGGACTACATGAACGTCCAGTGCCACGCCTGCATCGGGGGCACCAACGTGGGGGAGGACATCAGGAAGCTGGACTACGGGCAGCACGTTGTGGCTGGCACACCCGGGCGTGTCTTTGGTAAGCGCTTTTGTCTGTAAAAGTCGTGCGGTGTGTAGAGTTTGTAAGACACGCTTGAACGACCCAGCACTGTTCTCCATTTGCTGTGCCGCACACTGGAGTGTTGGCGTGTGGGTGACGTGTAAGAAGTGGACAGAAGGTCTCTGAAATGCTCCAAAACCAGGTGGAATGGCCGACTGCTTCCTCGTAGCCTGAGGTCTAATGATTTCAAACTGATTCTACAGACATGATCCGGCGCAGGAGTTTGAGGACACGTGCCATCAAGATGCTGGTGTTGGATGAGGCAGATGAGATGTTGAATAAAGGTACGAGTCACAAAAGCCTAGATTTCCTCCTGACCTTGAACTGTTCACTTGTTCACGTCCTAGAGACGAAACATGCCGCGAACGCAAGCGTTCTGGGTATCAGCAGAAAGCCCCGTGCCCTGGGGGCTGCTGCGAACGTGAACCCCGTGCACCTTGCTCTTCTCACCGGGTGGGTGAGGGTAGGAAGAGTGTGGTGGGGGTGAGGCTGGTCTCAGCCAGAACCATGGTATCCGCGGCGTTACCCCTTGTGTGTCTGGGGTCGGCATAGATGGGGAGGCGTGGGCTTAGATGGGACGTGTAGAAGTGCGTGCTGTGGATTGTGGGGGCACAGCGGTGTGGCAGGGAAGCTGGTTCTGTGGCAGCGGGGTGTTCTGTGGTCCAGATACTCTGTCATTTAACTAGTTGTCTTATTGGTCATCTAGGCTGATTTTATTCTTTAACCAGTTAATAAGATAAATTTCTAGACTTGAGATGTGTATTTTTTAGGCTTTTTATGTGTTTGACCAAAATGTCTGAGGATGGGTACGTAATGCCCCTCAGTGATGATAGCTGTGCTTAGTCCACAGGGGGGAAACATGTCCTAAAAATGTCACCTTGAGCCAGGGCCTTGTTACAGTGTCGTCTTCCCTGCCTGCACACACCCTCCCCCTCAGTCTCCGCCTCATTACTGGGGATTGGTGGGGCGTCTCCCAGGCGTCAGGGTCACCCGGGTGAAGGAGGCGCTTGCCTTTCTGCGCTGACCAGCAGTGCAGGTGGGGTTCTCGATGGTTCTCCTGGCGTCCAGGTCCCTGAAGGCTGGTCTTCAGCTGAGAGGACACACAGTTACCACAGAGCACTCGGCTTCCTTAGTGTCCGAGGAAGCCACGGCTGCCGGTGGCTCCTTGGCTCCTGTCCGGTGGGCAGCACTTCTCAGAGTGAGGTCTCCAGACCAGCAGCGTCCGTGTCCTCTGGGAATTTGTTAGAAATGCAGATCTTGGGCTCAGTCTGTGTGTGTCACAACGTCCCGGTCTGTTCAGGGGTCGTGGGACTCTGGGCATTCTCACACACTCACCTGCTGGCCCCGTCCTGCCCGCGCCGGGCGGAGGTGGTGGTGCTGACCCATGGGCTAGGTGCCACAGATTGAGGTGTAGTTGACGCGTGACGTCCTAGTTTCTAGTTCACAATCATCATGATTCCGTGGGTGGGAGTTTTATAACTGGAAGATGGTTTTGTAAAAATGCTGGTCTCTGGATTCTCGTCACTGTGGCAGATCCGGCCACAGCGGACGCAGGTCCCCACAGGGCAGCAGAGCTAGGATGGAGCCGTCACTGCCAGCAGGCGTCTGAGGCGGGCGACCCGGGGCTGGGTTTCTGTTGCTCTTAACTGTCGGCACCCGGGCCTCTCGGGCGGGTGGGGGCTGCGATCCCCAGAGCCCACCAGGGAGCAGCGGAGGAGCGGGGCGCATGGATTTCCCGGCTCTGGAAGAGAGTCCTCGTACGTAGCCTTATGCCTCACTGTCGCCGCTTCTGTGTCGAAGTGTGCAGCCTTCAGAATTCACCGTGCCTCTCCTTTGTCTCAGGTTTCAAAGAGCAGATTTACGACGTGTACAGGTACCTGCCCCCAGCCACGCAGGTGGTGCTCATCAGCGCCACGCTGCCCCACGAAATCCTGGAGATGACCAACAAGTTCATGACGGACCCCATCCGCATCCTGGTGAAGCGGTGAGAATGCCCTGCTTCTGGGCGGTGCGAGAACGTAGCCACGTAGCTTGTGTCTGAGGCTTAAAACGTGAAAATTCTTCTCTGTTTTCTATTTTGAAAAGCCAGCTTTTATATGTGTGTTCCCCTTTGGCCCAGTAATTCCAAATTTATCCGGTAGCTGGTGGTGTTTTCCCTCAGTGTTGTGGGAGTAAGACACATAATACTCAGGATAGCGGCCGTTGAAGGCTGAGACTGGTCAGCCTGTGGCCTGTGCAGCGGGAGTGCTGACCGCTGGGGGGGCTGTGGCCGCGAGGGGCGGGGGCCGCCGTGGGTCAGGCGGGCGCCGCCGTGGGTCAGGCGGGCGCCGGGGGCGGTGCTTGGCTTGTGTATGCCCTCAGGTCTGGGCGGGAGAATGTGTTCACAGGACTTGTCTTTGTCTTCTAGTGATGAATTGACTCTAGAAGGCATCAAGCAGTTCTTTGTGGCGGTGGAGAGGGAAGAGTGGAAATTTGACACGCTGTGTGACCTCTACGACACGCTGACCATCACTCAGGCGGTCATCTTCTGTAACACCAAAAGGAAGGTAGGCAGCCAGCCGAGCTGTTCAGTGTCCTTCTGGCCCAAACTGAGGGTGGGTTCTCTCAGGAACGCAGGTCAGCCCTTGTCTGTAAAGGCTCAGACGTGAACAGTCGGGCGTGTCCATTGAACTGTGCGGAGGTGTTGATGCTGGTCGCACCACCGAAGCCTCGGGAGTCACTGGTGGGACCTGGGCCTGGGTCTCGTGGGCTCCCAAGCGATGCTCGTGTGCAGATGCTGCCGAGAGCGCCTGGCGGCTCCCTTGAAACAGGAAAAGGAGTTGGGCCACCTTCCAAAAAAGATGCAAATTTGAATTTCAAACGAGAACAGTGAGAGATGGTCTTTCCTTTCCCTTGAGAAATTTACATGGAACAAACAAGAGGAGTTTTGCCCTGACAGTGCTCGGGAAAGTGCAGCGCTCTGCACGTCTAGCGAAGGTTGGTCCGAGTTTCAAGAGCACTTGCGCTCTGTGTTCACCGTAGACGAGGTTCTGCTTAGATGATTGCAGTAAAATCCAGAACACACCGTCTGGTTTGGTTTCCGAGCTTACAGCGGCGTGTCCTGGTTTGACGTGCAGGTCGACTGGCTGACAGAGAAGATGAGAGAAGCCAACTTCACGGTCTCGTCCATGCACGGGGACATGCCGCAGAAGGAGCGCGAGTCCATCATGAAGGAGTTCCGGTCCGGCGCCAGGTGGGCCAGCTCTCTCCATACCCGGTCCTGCCAGTGGTGTTCCCTGGGCCCTCCGCTTGGGGGCCATGCTGGATTCCCTCACGCTCCGGGCTGTGGTGGGCGCCGCCAAGGAAGCCCTAGGGTGGCTTCCTAGTGGTGGTGGCCTTCGCCGAGTGGCTCGGTTGGCGTCTTTGAAGCGTGTTTCGTTGTTGCTGAGTAAGGAGATTGTCCGTTCATCTTTCCGTGATTGGTCGTTAGCTTAATCCCACTGTGGTCCGGGAACGCGCTTTGTTGGCTTCTATTCAGCTGCACTTGGCGGCCCAGTGCACGCTCCCCTTTCAGGTGCTGCGTGTGTGCGTGCGTGTGCGCGTTCACAGGCCGAGCGCCGTGCGGTGCGGATGCCCTGCGTCCTCGCCTCTGTTTCTCTTCACCATCCTGGCAGCATCGAGCGGGCGGTGGGTGCAGTTGCCGGAGGCTCGCGGTGCCCGTGCGGGACGCGTCCTCAGGCCAGGCGTGCACACGCGGAATCACTCTGTCCGCGGAGGAGCAGCTTTCATCACGGACGCGTCTGTCTCCGTGGGGCTGCCTTCTGTCTCCGATGCAGCCAGGGCGGCCGCGTCGGGCGGCTGTCCCCCGCAGGCACTTCACGCCCTCGGCCTCCCGCTTGCGGTCGGAAGAGGCGCTGTCCTGGGCGCCCACGGCTCTCCATGTGTTTCGGTTTGGGTTTCCTGTAGTCTGACGGTGATCGCGGTCCCTTAACTGGAGCCGTGGGTGCGGTTTAGTTAATGCCGACGCTGGTGTGGTGGTTTACGCTGACGGTGTCGTGAGTGCATTTTATTTCTCGTGTTTCTTCTCTGATTTCTTCGTTTATCTTGGATTTCTTCTTACTGTTGTTCTTTCTCCCCAGTTCTGGGTTTAGAAAATGTTTGTGCCTCCGTTCGTTGAGTAGCCCCCTTAGCACAGCGCGTGTCTGTCCTCTGCTGTTGTGATGGGCACTGGGGCCATCGTCCCTGCCCACAGAGGCTGGAAGCGGTGACGTCGTGACCCTGTCCTTCCGTGGAAGTTCCACACGATGTCTTTGCTCCGTGTGACAGAGTGTGTTTACGGTCAAACACATATTCACCATTTGTTTCTCTCTTCCTTAGTCCCTGACCTTCCGTCTGGGATGCGTTTCCTTCTGCCCGAAGGATGTCTCTGTGTATGTGGTTGGGGGCTGCCAGGGACAAGGTGCGGGTTTTAGTTTGTCTGGAAGTGTTTGCTTCACTTGGCAATGCCTCCTTCTGACAGCTCGGGTGGGATTTGCTGAGAGAGTTCTGGGGATGCAGGTGTTTGTGTTGGAAGAACCTGCCTGGCCCCCTGGCGTGTTGCTGTCACCCTGATGTGCCTCAGTGTGGCCCTTGTCTTTGCTCCTGTCTGGCAGGCGTCTGACCCCCCGAGCCTGGCCTCCCCTGCCAGCGTGGCCGGGTCCTGTTTTCTCTCCTCCCCCTGGGGCTGCGCGTGTCGTGATGATGTGGCTGGGGCACCTTCCTGTTTTGTCTTGAACTCTTTTCTCCCATGCTGCTGTCCCTTCATATTCAGTGCTTCTAGAGCAGTCGTGTCCAGTAACCTACAGTTCAAGCCATATATGTAACCTGGGACTTTCTGGTAGCCACGGTAAAACAGATAAAAAGAAGCAGGTGAAGTTGATTTTTAATAAATTTTATTTAACCCGATGTGGCAAATCATTTCAACGTTTTCAACATGTAATAAGCATTAAAAATTTTAATTAAGGTTTTTTTGCTTTTTTTCCTAAGTATTCAAAATCCTGTGTGTATTTTACACGTCCAGAGCATTCCATTCCAGGCCAGGCACTTTGTGGGTGCGCGGCAGGCAGGCTGGCGGCCTCCGTGTTGGACGGTGCAGGCCGGTGGTGTGTCAGATCCTGTCCCAGCTGACGGGCAGAGTGGTGTGGGGTGCAGTACAAATTTGAAGACATGGTGAACCCGGCACGGGAGTCAGTGACGCCACCATTCCTAACTCCTTAGGCAGAAGTAAATTGTGTCTCTCCGTGATTGACGGGGGTAACGCAGAACAACGAGAGATACTTGAACTATCATTTGGTAGCACACAGGAACTCAGTACAACTAAGAACGCAGAGTGCCCTTCTGCACAGGTCTGGTTCCGTCCGTGACCCCTCACACCTGCTGGGGGCCCGCGTGAGGGTGACCCGACGTGTTTTCAACTCGTACCCAGTCCAGAACTTATTTTTTTTAAGGTTTTATTTGTTTTAGACAGAGTGGGGGGAAGAACAGAGGGAGAAGGACAAGCAGACTCTGTGCTGAGCGTGGAGCCTGATGTGGGGCTCGATCTCATGACCCTGAGGTCACAACCTGAGCCTAAATCAAGAGTCAGACGCTTAACTGACTGAGCCACCCAGGCGCCCGCCAGTCTAAAACTTTTGCGACTAAGGTGATTGCCTCAGGTTCCTTCTCTTTTTGCAGCCGGGTGCTCATCTCCACAGACGTGTGGGCCAGGGGGCTGGACGTCCCGCAGGTGTCCCTCATCATTAACTACGACCTGCCCAATAACAGAGAATTGTACATACACAGGTACGGGCAGGCTTCTCAGGGTTCTCCTTGTTGGCGGGTTTACCGACACCTTTCCTGCTGCGTTCACTGAAACGGTTTGTTCTGCCCTTGAAGAATCGGGCGGTCAGGCCGCTACGGCCGCAAGGGGGTGGCCATCAACTTTGTGAAGAATGACGACATCCGCATCCTGAGGGACATCGAGCAGTACTACTCCACCCAGATCGATGAGATGCCCATGAACGGTGAGTGGCCACCTGTCCTTGGGGTGGGGACACTGGAGCCCTTCTCCTGTTCTCCTGTTTGTCTTGGGGAAGTCTTGTGAGCCTCCAGTGAGAGCTCTGCGTTTTCATTGTGTTTGTGTTACTCCTTACCACGTACCTTTCTTTCTCTCAGTGGCTGATCTGATCTGAGGAGCCCGCCGTGCCGATGAGCTGGCGACCGTCCGCCTGCCCTGTGCTCCAGCTGGGAAGCGCTCGGGGGCGGTTCCTGGGTGACGGGGTTTGTGTGAACTCTCCGACAGCCCCCAGCACGAGCCCTTGGTGTTCTTTTCTTATCCACATGTAAATAATGCAGTGCTCTTGAGTTTTTTTCATTAAACGTTTAGAACTTTTATCATAAACTCTAATTTGTTTCTTTTTTTTTTTTTTTTCCCGAACGTTAAGTAATCTCTGCACCAAATGTGGGGCTTGAACTCACGACCCTGAGATCAAGAGTCGCCCACTCCATTGACTGAGCCAGCTGGGCGCCCCTATAATTTATGTTTCTTAAGGTGCCACCAGGTTTTCTGGTGACGTGCAGTGTGATCCGGGCAACAGGCCCTTCGCCCCGTTCTCTGGTCTCTTGAACAGTAAACAGAAGTGGCGGAACCGTCCGCCTCTGCAGACTGGCCACGCCGGTCAGGATGATGGCGCAGCAAATGCCCTGGGTGCTGGGCAGCTTGGGACCCTGTTCAGGGTCATCCGGCGATGCCAACGGAATCGTACGGCGTGTGAAGGGGACTTCCCGTCGGAACCCCCGACCCAGAGCGCGCACGAGGCTCAGGCAGCGCGTGTGGGGGCCCCCACGCCGGCAGCAGAGACCGGGACACCACAGCCCCAGCTGCACGCCGCCGCACTGTCTCCATCCGGGACGCAGCAGCCGTCCCTGTACTGGACCCCCTTTCTTAAGGACGGGAGGGAGGGAATTCGGAGGCGGAAGATGCGGACCGTAAGTCCTTGCCCCAGCCTGGCCTTGGGTTTGTGCACCGGGCGCCGGGCACAAGATAGGAGCACTGGGGTCCGGATTCAGAAGCATGGCATGGTACAGCGGAGGAGGAACGGGTCTACGCGGGGCGGCGGCGGCGACTCAGGGAGGACATGATAGGAAGCCAACCGGAAGGTAAGACGCTTGAGAAGCTGAACTCAGATGCTGTCTAGGAAAGATAGCAATTAGAAAAACACAGGTAGTCACGAAAACTGTTGGACCTCGCAGGTGACTCGGATGTGATCCATGGTTATCCAAGGTTTAATAATCACCCTAAGTGTTGCAGGGGTGTAGGGAATGTTTATGTTGGTGGTGTCGATAGGTACAGACTTTCTGGAAAGCAGCCTGGCTCTGAGCAGTCGGAGCAATTAAAATTGAGAGAGTGATTTTGCCTCGGGCAGTAGTATGGAATGTAGACTGCACAAGTGCATTCCCCACGGTGTACTACGGCACTGGGAAGGGAAGTGAGTGCTTGGCACTGGGGGCTTTGTGCGTGAGCTTGGCATCGGTGCAAGCGGGTGGGGATTGTTGGGAGGGCAGCTGGCGTCAGCCCAGAGAGGTTTAGCTGAGTCCCTTGGCAACAGCACTGAGAGAAGTAGGCAGGCTGGTGTGCCCTGCGAGACAGATGTTCAAAGCTGTTCAACATTCAGTATTGAATATTCAAATATTCAGTAGCTATTGTTAGTGCTTAATAGCTAGAAAGTGGACATAACCCAAGTATCCGTCCACTGGGAAGTGTGGTAAGTGCCGTGATGAATATTACCTGGCAGTTCAGAGGCGCCTGGTGCTGACACCTGCCACAGCGCCAGGGAGCCTGGGACGCCCGCTCGGGGAGGGCCGCCGGGCATGGAAGGCCAAGCGCTCTGTGATTCCGCTTCTGTGAAATGTCCCAAACGGGTGACTTCAACAGCTCGCAAGCAGGTGGTGGTTTTCCGGGGGGCTGGGGAGGGTGACCGGGGAGTGTGTGCTCGTGGGCAGGGTTTCTTCGGGGATGAAAATGTTCAGGGGTTGGACGGTGGGAATGGTTGCAGAACTCGGAATGCAGTGAACGTCCCCGGCTGGTGCGTTGGAACGGTGGCGAGTCGTGTGTGAATGGTGTATCTCAGACATCAGGTGGGGGATCGGACACACGCTCCTCGAAAATTACAAACAGCGCACGAGCCAGGGGAAAGTCAGTTGTCCAGAGTCCCAAGTCAAAAGGTTGTTAGATGGGCTTGTAAAACGAGACACAGCTACACACTGCTTACAAGAAATCACAAAGGCGCAAATAAGTGAACAGTGAAACGACGGGGAACACCTTCCGTCTTACACGCTGACCCCATGCAGTCTGGAGCGGGCCTGTCCACTTGGACCACGGTTTTGCTGCCGTGAATGTTACCAGCGGCACAAATGGCAAGGTAACTCATCAGGAACATGACCGTCCTCAGTGTCCACGCAGCTCATAGCAGAGCCTCAAGCACCGGCAAAACCCGGTAAAGCTGCGAGGAGAAAGGGACGACTCCACCGCTAACGGTTGCTTTCAGCGACCCTGCCAGGATGAAGGCCCCGTGTCCTCATTCCATACAGTCACCGTGCGACTGCGGCTCCGGCCGGTGCAGTAAGGCCACAAAAGGGGACAAAGGCATCCGGTTGGAAAGAAGTCCTTACGCACAGATGACACGATCCTTCATGTAGAAAATCCTAAGGAATCTGCAACAGAGAACCAATAACTGAGTTTAGGAAACGTAGCCGTATACAGGGTCAGTATTCAAAACTCACTTGTACTCCTGCACGTCAGCAGCGAACACTCGGAGAGGGAAATCCCGGGGATCCATCAGGTGGGAGATGCGGGAGCTCTGTGCACTGAAAGCCACAACACATCACTGTGGGAAGTGTCCGTGAACGAGAGAGGTGCCGTCCTGCAGAGCAGTCGGCGTCGTTCGGGTGTCCGTCCTCCCCATGTCGTTCTGCGGAGTCGGCTCAAGCCAGATCAAAATACCGAGACCTGGGCAAAAATTGACAAGCTGGGGCGCCTGGGGGGCTCCGTCAGTGAAGCGTCTGCTTTCCACTCAGGTCGTGATCTCAGGGTCCTGGGATCGAGCCCCACGTCGGGCTCCTTGCTCAGCGGGGAGTCTGCTTCTCCCTCTGCCCCTCCCCCAGCTCGAGCGTGCACTCTCTCTCTTAAAAATGAATTAAAAAATCTTGGAAACAAAATTGACAAGCTGATTCTAAAATTTATATGGAAATACAAAGGAGCTAGCATAGCCAAAACAACTTTGAGAAAGAGAACAGAGCTGGTCACGGCGGGACCGTGCAGCGCTGGCATCAAGGTGGGCACCACGGAGCCTGAAGCACAATACAAAGGAACACATTCATGGTGAGAGGGCTTTCCACAAACGTGCCGAGGCCGCGCGGTGGGGAAAGGATGATGCCTTCAACAGAAAGGGCCGGAACCGTCCGATAGCCGTATGTGGGAAAATCCTTAACCGTGACTTCATACCATGTACAAAAACTAGCTTGAGATATAAGGCCTAAAATCACAAAACCTCGAAGAGAGCAGCAGCAAAGTCTTAGGGACCTTGAATTTGGTGAAGATTTCTTCAGTAGGACGTAAATAATTATCAATCAGACTCTTCAAAATTAAAACCTTTTAGTCTTTGACAGGCGTCATTGGGAAAGTAGAAGCAAACCACGGCCTGGGAGAAAATTCCGAAGCACCAACCTGACGGAGGAGGGACAGCCAGAGCCCGTGGGGAGATGTTAGGTGGTGGGGGCAGTGGGCCCCCGGAGGTGCCCAGGTCCTACTCCTTGGAGCCTGGGATTGTGTCACATTGGATGGCAAGAGGGACTTCGCAGACAGACGTGATTAAAGATTCTGAGACGAGGTCATCCTGGATTATCCGGGTGGACCCAAACTGATCACGGGAGCTCTTCAAACTCAGGTTCTTGGCTCTGGTCGGGCAGAGTGGTCTGACGGGCTCCAGCCGCCCTCGCTGGACTCGGAAGTGCTGTAGCCAAGAAGAGGAGCAGCCTCCAGACGCCGCGCAGGTCGTGCGGCTTGCGCGGGCAGGAGCCGGACGTCAGACCTACAACCCCGTGCGACTAAAGGCTGCCCACAGCCTGCGTCAGCAGGAACCCGGTTCTGCCCCAGAGCCTGCGGGAAGGACGCAGCCGTGCTGCCCCTTGAGCAGCCCGAGAGACCCGGGCCAGCCTCCCGGCCACCAGCACCGCGACGACATGAATCTGTTTCAGCCACTGAGTTTATGGTCATTTGTTACAGTTGCCATGGAAAAACTGTAATATCTGTAACACGATATGTATAATATAACTCAGTAACAGGGCTGATACTCCACGTTAAAAAAGGACCAAAGATTTGAACAGACACTTCCCCAGAGAAGATTAACAGGCGATAGATCGAAGTCCGTGAGAAGATGCTCGGCGTCCTCGTCTGCAGGGACATGCGCGTGGAACCGCGAGCGCCGCTCTCGCCAGGATGGCCGGAGGTGAGCAGCGCCGTCCAGGGGTCGGCGAGGACGTGGAGCCGCTGCCGCTCTCGCTGCTGGTGGGAATGCAGATCGGCGCAAGCACGTTGGAGAGCAGTTTGGCAGCTTCCAGAACACAAATCAAGCCCACCCCCATACGACCTGACCGCGTCGCCGTGGCATGTGCTCAAGAGGAACGACCTGTCCGTGATTGCTCAATGCGGCTTTACTCAAACTGGCCGAAAGTCGAAGCAGGGACGTACGGTATGGGTGAGTCTCAGAGGAAACAGGCTGAGTGATCTTAGCGGGACAACGGATACATGCTGGATGCTTCCATTTCCATAAACTTCTGGAAAACACACTGCAGACTGGTGGTTGCCTGGGATGGGGTATGGAGGCCCATCTCCCACCCACCCTATGCCTCGGACCCCAGGCCCAGTGGGATGTTCTTCAGTCACCTGAGAGGTGGGTGAGGCGTGGGGCTGTGCCGCCTTCAGAGCGTGCCCCCGGGAACGTCCAGGGGCCTGTCCACTGAGGGTGGAGGGGTGCCTCCATGTCACGGCCCTTGGACACATCCTTTCCGCCCTGAGTCCCAGAAAGACCAGCAGAAGCTTGATTGCAATGCCTTTTATTTAAAATAATTGCACTTAAGATCAAGGGCTTCCCTGGGTCCTGTGAATCGTCCGGAGTTCCCCGGGCCCGCTCTCATTGGACGGGGGGCAGCCCCACCTGCTGCCAGGGGGCGTTGCCCAGAAAGCAGCCTGCGGTGACCACCTGTCCTTTCATCTGACCGAGCAGCAGCATAGCCACCCGTGGCGTGACCTCGGGGTGCAGGCACGGCATCCTCTCCCCGAGCACACCTCTGCTGTCTCGGACAGGCAGGCAGCTGATGGCAGACATCACACACATTCCAGTGACAAGCTTCAGAGAGGTAAACCTTCCAGAATAGCAGTGCACACGTAAGGCCCCCTTAGGCCACGGCCCGTGGGATCTGTGCAAAAAACTGTCAGGCGCGTTGCTGGGCTAGAGCCCCAGGTCCCAGGAGGTAGACGCGTATGCAGATCTGGGTATTCCAGGGAGGCCAGTGCCACGAGACATGGGGCACGGCCTCTGACCCTGAGGCCCACCCACACGTCCTGACCAAAGTACACAGGTGTGGGGGCCACAGTGAAGTCCGTCTCCTCCCATAAAGGATCAACGAACCACTGGCCCCGGGTTAAGACCAACTGATGAGAAACTGCTCTCCCATTGTCAGTGAGACAGGGATGTCCAGGGTCTGGGAAAAATATAAAAAATAACAATTGACCATCAAACAGTTGCCATCAGTGGGGAGGCCCGAGGGCCCGGCAGACAGGAGCCCAGGCTTGGGTGTGTGGTGTGCTCGGGCCGGCCCCAGCCCTGGAGGCTTCTCGCTCTGTGCTCCCCCAGCTGAATCCGTAGGACGAGTGTCCTCTGCACTGGCCACCTCAGCTTCAGAAGTGGGCTGCCATTTAAACATGGCCCACGAGTCACCACAAGGAAAGATCTAGAGTGCAAGGGGGCCTGTCCTTCCCCTCCTTCCCTCGCCCTTGTAAGGCCCAGCTCAGCTGGCACCGGGTCCCCAGGGTCCTTGGCACCTCCCACCCCCTCGGCCATCCTGGGGGCATGCCCTCTGGCCCCATCTGTGGGTTCTCTTGCCTTGGTGTCGGGGCTGTAGGTGAAGTTGGAGACAGGGACGCCATTGGAGAGGACCTGGCTGGGGGCCGTGGCCACCCCCAGGACGGTCACCTTCCTCAGCTGCAGGCCAGCCCCCTCACTAGTCACGTGCACCAGCTCGTTCATGATGGTGTTCTGGTGGAATGGAGAGGCAGAAGCGAGGTGTCAGTGGACGGCCCAGGAAGCCTCGCCGGTGATTGGGGGGGCGGGGGGCTCTGGATAGCAGCACCATGCCCCTGTGCAAACCCTCAGGATGCCGGCAGGTGCATGAGGACTGGGTCAGAGCGGCTGGCCCACAGGCTCTGCTCCCTTCACAAGCCTGACCCGGGGACAGGGGGCCCCCACGGCAGCCCACCAGCTTAGGCAGTCCTGGGACTCACATTCCTGGCCAGGAAGATGACCTTCGTGTAGTCCCCACGCTCCGGCACCCCCAGGCTCTCCCCGTCATCCCAGAACAGTTCCCCTCGGGCCTCCCCGTTCATGGTCAGGGCTGCGAGCAGGCCCATGGGCTGCTTCCGGGACTCCATGGTTGTGAGGCCAGGGCCCTGGAAAAGCGGATGACGTGTCACCGTCTCAAGCCTGGCAGAGGCCTCCAGAGTCAGGACAGAGAAGGACGCTGGGCTGGGACGGCTCCGTGCTGCAAAAAAGCAGGATCCAGAGGACAGCCTACAGCCAAGGGCTGGGGCGCCTGCGCTGACCACTCTGGCCAGTGCAGACACCCTGGAGAACACGAGGGGCCCAGTGAGGTTTGCAGACTCTTTCCTAAGAAGAGCGCACAAAGCAGGCCTCCCCTGTGCCTGGCACAGCAAGTCAGTTCATCTTCAACCCTCAGACGCTGTCCTCTCTGCCTGAGTTTGGGGGAGGGGCCCTCTCCTGCAGGGGCAGCATGGGGTCCTGGCAGCCCGGAGCTGGACAGATGGGCTCAGGTGCCGGCCCGGGTACCTGCAGGGGGATGACGTGCCCCGCCCGGAGGTGGAGCTTGATGGTGTCCAGCGGGGCCGGCAGCGTCACCCACTGCCCCTTGCTGTGGATGACGGGCGTGAGGGGAGCCCAAGATGGAGGTGGGAGGCTGCTGAAGGCCTCTACTGGCACCTGGAGGGAGACGATATGTCACGAAGAGTCGGGCAATGCCAAAGCCGCTGTGCTGTCGCTGGGAGCCCCCGGCTCCATGCAGGGCCCTGGGGGGGGGGGCAGAGACCCTGACCCAGGGCTTGGGGTAGAGGCAGGACTCGAGTAGGAGAACTGGAGTCCAGGGGAGTTACCCACTCGGGCCTCAGTCTCCTCGTCTGGAAAATGGGTCACTGCAAGGCCTGGGTGGGAAGATGCACGAGAAGCCCCGGGTGAGGGCCCTCATGCAGCCGGGTCTCCAGAAAAGTGCTCCCTTCCGCCATCTGGCCCAGTGCCGCAGGGCCTGGAGAAGGGACGCCTTTGGTCCCCGGGACTCACCGCCTGCAGGTCGTACCACGTGCCGGGGGGGAAGTAGCCAGTCACTTCGACCTTCCCAGCCTCAAGCACGGGGGTGATGAGCAGAGCCGCCCCCCACAGCAGCTGGCGGTCCACGGTCCAGGTGCGGGGGTCCTCAGGGAACCTTCAAACAGGAGGGGCGGGCGTGTGGGCCTGATGACCTCTGAGGTCAGCGTGCTCAGGGGGTCCTCAGGGAAGCACGAGCAGCCAGAGGACAGTGGGACGTGGGGAGGCCGGTTCCAGCCGCCGGAGCTCGGTGTGGGAGGGGGCAGACCATCTCCCCGGCCGCGCGCTCCAGGCAGGGCGCCGACTGCGGCTCCCGCGTGGCTAACTCTGCCGACCGCTGGTCTGCTGCTGGCTAGTCCTGGTCCTGCCGACCAGTCTGCGTCTCTCACGTGAGTTTGGGACAGGACACTGACGACCCTAGCTGGTTTGCCTTCACAGTTCTGCCGTGGGGGAAGTCGTAGCATTCTCTGTTTCTGTTCAGAGGCGTATCACAATTTTTCCCTAAATTCAACCCCCTCCCCCTCGTCTTTTGCTTCTGAGTCTGAGAAAGCCCCCTTCTGCCAGAGCAGTGAGGGACATTCGCTTCTGTTCCCGTGGAACTTTCTAGAACTTAACTTTTTACATTTGGGTATGTAATCCGTCTAGAACTTACGTTTGCACACCGTGAGGGGAAAAATGGGTTTTTGCAAAGAGCTAACAAATTCTCACAATGTGGGGCTCCTGACCCACCGACTGGAGATGGCGTTTCATTGCAGGGCGCCTTTTACGTATCTGAGTCCTACTCGGGGGACATCAGTTGGGTTTTTTCCGAGGTCCTTTTTCCTGTAAGCCAGCCCCGTGATGGTTTTACAACTTGCTTTACCACCTGGTTGGCCTGGTCTATACTCGGTGTCCTTCACCCTGGGCTTTTAGGTACCTGGAATGCCCCCAGCCCTGAGCTGCAATCTCACGGGTGGAAAGTGGGAGTGCAAAGTGCCCCCCAGAAGGGAGGGCCTAGGTTTCTGCCTTGCCTCCCTCAGCCACACTGGCTCCCTCGGTCTGGGGTCATCCCCCCCACCACCACCCGCAGCAGGACGGGGCCACACCGGTGCCACCAGGCTGCTGGTCAGCCCGTGGGCACTCGCTCCCCGACCCCAGGCACTCACTCCAGGAAGAGGGGCCGGGCCACAGTCTCGCCCAGGACATGGGCCCGGTGGAACAGCGAGTAGAGGAAGGGCAGCAGCGCATAGCGCAGGGCGAGGGCCTTCCGCATGGCTTCCTGCGCCGTCCCGCTGAACCTGTACGGCTCCTGAGGCTGCAGAGGGGGCAGAGGGAACGCCCAGCTCTGGGGCCGCGAGGTCCCTGCCTCTCCCCTAGGAGACCCGGTCTGCTGGCACGGACGCCAGGCCACACTGCTGCGTCTGCGGTGGGACCCCCAGGACAGACCCCCCCCCGGCCCCTACCAGGCTGTTGAGGTCGTTATGATTCCGCATGAACGGGTAGAAGGCCCCCAGCTGGGTCCAGCGCACACACAGCTCCTCCGAGGTGTTGCCCAGGAAGCCACAGACGTCGGCCCCGACCAGCGGCACCCCCAGCAGGTTGAACAGCAGGATTTCTGGGAGGGCAGAGCCAGACTTGTGAAGTGACCTTATTTGGAACAAGGGTCTTTGCAGATACAATTCAGTTGAGGTCACTGGAGGGGGTCCTGACCCAGTCTGCCTGGTGACCGAGTAAGAAAAAGCCCAGACCGTGACAAGAGACACGGGGGAGAAGGCCGAGCAAAGACGGAGGTGGAGACGGGAGGGATGGCCCCACACTAAGGACACCGAGGACTGCTGGCCACCCCCAGAAGCCGGGAGACTCGAGGAAGGGTGCCCCCTCCGACACCGCGAGTCCGACCGCAAGCCTCCAGGGCTGGGAGAGCACACGCTTCTGTTGCCATCAGCACCCAGTGTGAGCTGGTACTGGGAAGGAGGCCAGGGAGCCCCTTGAGCCGCTGAAGGGTCAGGTGGCTCCAGGTTGATCAGTTTGGGCCCACCCCACCACGGCTCAGCAGGACCAGCCTGGGCTGGGCCCTCCCTCTCCCTCAGTGTCTCCTCAGGGACCACCAGCCCATGGGCAGGTCCCGACCCAGCTGTGGGGGACCCTTGCCTGGCTTGCAGCAGGTCCCGAGACCTGCATGACCTCTGCCACGGGACGATCAGTGCACGCCAGAACCATAGCCCAAGACTCGGGTGGGCGCGGAGCTGGGAACCTGCCTCCTGAGGGGCCTCCTAAAACCGGCCTGCAGGGGCCTGGGCCCTGGCGGGCCGCGCCTGCCCCGAGGTGAGATCAGAGCTGGTGGCATCTGGAAGGAGGAACGGCTTCTCCCCGTGGCCCGGGGGTCCGCAGATGCATCGGGCACAGCAGCAGGCCCGCCGCTACCGGAAGGCTTCCAGCCCGGGGGCTTGGTGGGGGCTCTTCTCAGCTGCCGTGTGCTGACCTGGGGAGTCGGCCCGGCCCCTGCCCCCGAGCTCCTGAGCCACGTCTGTGCCTAGCACGTGTCAGCAGCATGGGCGCTCTTGAGAGCTGAAGGCCAGGTCCTCTCTGCAGGTGGGGTGGGCGGCGCCTGCGGGCTGGGCTCAGGGTGCGGTCACCAGAAGGGACATCACGAGCGGACAGAATCTGACTGCCCTGCAGCAGCAGCCGGGGCGAATCGGAGACGGGGATGCTTGGAAACGCCATCACTGCCCCCAGAGTGGCACAGCGCCACAGGCGAGCTGACCCACACGAGTGAGCCCCCCGCACAGGTGCCCAGGGGCCCGCGGGCCTCTCGCCCCACATGAGTCAGCAGCGTCTCTGGGCCGAGGCTGGCGCGCGGTGCCGGGCCCACGCTGCCCGCTGAGCCGCTGCTCCTGACGGGTGCTCTCACCTGGCACGGAGTACGAGAGCTGCTCCCAGCTGCTCCACACATCCCCCGTCCAGTGGCCGGCGTATCGGCCGTGGCCGGCGAAGCTTGAGCGGGAGATCACAAAGGGCCGCGTCCCCCGAGCCTTCACGAGGGCCCTGGGCAGAGCAGGGAGACAGGGCTGCCCCGGAGCCCCGAGTGGCCCGGCGCCTCGCCTGGTGGTGCAGCAGGGAGGCAGAGCGGGGAGCGAGGAGCCCTATAGGCCAAGGCCGGGGGGGGGGGTCTGCCCGAGCCACCAGGCCGTCCTGCAAGGTGAGCGTGTCACAGGGAGGACAGGTGTCCCTGCAGGCTCCCTCTGGGTCTCTGTGCAGTCGCCCCCGGCCCCTCCCCAAGGCGCCGGGCAGCCAGCGCACGGCCCCCACCTGTGCGAGGCGAAGGCTTCCGTCAGGCCGTACAGGTTGTGCAGGTTGTAGTGTGTGGAGAGGAACTGGCGGCTGGAGGTACAGATGGTGGCGGCCTGCAGGGTCCCACCCACCACCCCTGGAACAGAAGGAGGCTGTCTCCATCTGTGGAGTCCCCGCTGGCCGGCGGGTGCCCCCCCACATCCCAGGAGCCCCCTTGGAACTTCGAGTGTCTACTTTTCCAAGGAGAGAGACAAGGTGGATGCTGAGACCGGCCTTTGCAGACCACGGACTTCACGTCCACCTGCTCTTGACCCATCTCAAGTCTCTCCCGGTTCCTGTCCCTAAGCCCCGGATACCTTCCCTCTGAAGGGCCCCGTCCCGCAGCAGGTGCCCCAGTCTGCGTCGCCTGGCTGATGTCTCCCCAACCTGAGCCTCGTCCTGGGGTTGCCCTCCCCTTCCCGGGGCGGCTGTGCCCATCAGCTCCTCAGAAAGGACAGCTGGCACATGGCGGCAGGTCGGGGAGCTCACCTGGCACGTAGGGCGGGTTCTCTAGGTCATTGTCAGGGCAGCCGTCCACAGAGCCCTTTACGAAGTTGGACGGCTCGTTCATGTCCTGCAAGAGAGGCCCTGCTGGTGGGTGCCCTGCCCTGGGCACATGCCGGGGCTGGTCCCACAGCCCCCGGGACACTCACGATCCACATGCCGTCAAAGGGCACCTGGGCGTGGAACTCAGACACCATGTCCTGCCACCAGTCCAGGGCCTCGGGGCTGGTGAAGTCGGGGAAGGCGGTGAATCCGGGCCACACCTGCAGGAAAGGCCAGAGGGGAGACCAGGCCGCCCCCAGAGCTACAGCCTCGCTCGTCTGCCTGGGAGTGGAAGGGCCACGGAGGTGAGGGTCGGCAGTGGTAGGGGCCGTAGGGGGAGACAACTGAGACCTCACTTTCAGACAAAAGCCGGGAACCGAGTCGCGGACATCTGCACCCCTGGAGGCCTCCCCGGCCTCCCCTCAGCTGGGATACCCTTCCCCTTGGTTGTGGGCCCTGGAACAGGAAGTTGGGGAGTCTGCCGGGTGCCCCGTGGGAAGGCCTGGGAAGCCCCAGGGCGCCTGGAGGACATGGAGACCCTTGTCAAGGGTCTGTTGAGCTCGTGTCTGGGCTGGGCCCAGCTGCCCACAAAGTCAGGGGCCCCCCAGTGGAAGGACTGGAGATGGCATCCGGAGCCCCTGACACTTCCAGCTGTGACACGGCCCCCGCCCCCGCACTCTATCCTATTAGACAACACGATGATTTCTTGAATCCCGTCCTCTTCCTGTTCCCACTGGCTGGGGACTCCTGCTGTCCCACCCTGTGCCCCTGCCCCCACCATACCTTCCCAATCAGAGGCTGCCCAGTCTCGTTGGTGATGAAAACCTTCCTCCGCAGACCGTCGTCATAGGGTCGGTAGCTGCCGGGCGGGCCGGAGCTGCTGATGGCAGGGTCCTGAGCGGGGCGTGGGGGGACCCGTCAGGAGAAGGAAAATGCTCTGGCGACATCGTTAGGAAGAGCAGAGGCAAGAGGGAGCGTGCACGCGTGCACACGCACACGTCTGCTGACACACCAGCCTGCAGGGCGCCGGCCGGCCAAAGGTGGGTGCACCCGGATGCCTGGCTCTGCTGCATGGGTTTTAGAGTTTCACAAATGTTCTACGGTGAACATGGATTTCTTTCAGAATAACAGAAGGTCTGCAGCTGCCCTCCCTGCTCTGAGTGGCCACGGACGCTGGCTGCGCTCCGAGGGGCCAAGGTGAGGGAAACGGCCAGCGTCAACAAGATTCCGACCTTGAGGCAGACTGACTCCTCCACTGTGGGGTGTCCACCAGGCAGCCCCTGGGCTTCAGCAGCCCCCCACCTCCTCTGGCCGCATGGCTGGGCACTCTGGCTGCGAGGACTGGCCCCAGAGCGTGTGGCCACTCAGAGCCCTGGCCTGAGCCCGGCCCTCCTTCCCGTGAGGCGGAACTGAGTGAGGGAGAGGCAGGGCCACGGGACACTCGGAGCCTCCGTGGCCCCGGCTGCCCGGGCGTGCAGCGCCACCCCGGCCCTCCCAGTACGGGGCAGGTCAGCGGAGCGCGTGTAACCGACAACTGAAGGGACCCCGAGTGACAGACAGATGCTTCCGGGGACCGTTAGGCTGGACGTCACCGGACAGCAGGGGCCCAGTCTGTACGTCTGATATTCCTTCAACAGCCAAGACCCTCAGGAAGTGTCCCCAGTGACCACGGCAGGCCCGAGGCAGCTGCCACGGGAAGGAGGAGACATGGGGCGTCTTGGCTCCCCGGAGAGCCCGCTGTGTGCGGGCAGGAGAGCGGGGCACTCACCACGATCATCACGTAGTGCCGGCCACCCTGGTGGAGCTCCTGCACCATGGCCGGGAAGTCCCTGAAACCGTCCTTGTTGAAGGTGAAGTCCCTCCTGTTGTCCATGTAGTCCAGGTCATTCCACTGCGTGTCCTGCAGCCAGGGCACAGGGACCGCTGCGGCCGGCCTGGGGGCGGACGTCCCGGCCTCCCCCCCAGCACACAGCTCGGCGGGGCCCGGGCCCTCCCAGCACTCACCAGGGGGAAGCGGGCCCTGGTCATGTTCTCCACCACCTGGCGGGTGATGGCGGTGGAGGAGTAGCCCCAGCGGCACAGGTGGAAGCCCAGGCCCCAGTACGGCGGCATGAACGGGTAGCCTGCAGCGGGAGCTCCGTGAGCAGGCGGGCAGTGGGAGGGCCAGGGAGGGAGGGGCGGCGGGGCCGGGAACAGACCTACCCACGACTTCCAGGTACTGCTGCACCACGCGCTTGGGCTCAGGGCCCAGGAAGACGTACACATCCAGGATCCCACCTGTCGACCTCCAGCTGAGGGCTGGGCTCGGCTGCAGGACCACGTCTGGGGAAAGCAGCCCTGGGGCTCAGGAACAAACACCCGTGCACCCACCCCCCACCGCCTCTTTGGCACCTTGAAGAAGGGCCACATCCCACCCAGGGAAGCTGGGAGCAGCCTGCTTGGGGCCCAGGGGCAGTTCCCCTGAGCCTGACTCCTTGAAGAACCTGGAGTAGAACAGACCCCAGGACTCCCCTTTCTGGCCTCTGCTCAGAGCAGGGGTCCCAGAGCACATCTTAGGGGAACCTAAGGGCAGAGCTGGCAGAGGCCACAGCTCACCGGACTCATTTCTTGGGAGGGCAAACAAGGCCCAACACCCTGCCCGTGCCCCAGTCCTCTACCGCTAGGCTGTCCAGAGAGGTGCAGACAGCCCCACGCTCTCCCCAGGAAGGAGGGGGACCTGGCCACACCCAGGGAAGCCGCTGGCCTGGGGGCTCAGGGAGCTCTGGCTGTGGCACACGGGGACCAGGGCGCGTGCTGGGTGGTTGCCCACCCGCTTACCCATGGCGTTGCTGTTCAGCAGGAAGACCCCGTGAGCTGACCCGCCGTCCTCCAGCACCAGGTAGAAAGGGTGGGACCCATACAGGTTCACGTTGGGCTGGGCATGTGGACACAGCACGTTAGCGCCCTCACCCACATGGTGCCTCCAGTCCCCTCCTCGCTGCCCCTTTTACCGAGGGGGCGATGTCCCGGTTCCAGAGAGTGATCTTGGTCCAGTTGGTGCTGAGCGTGAGGGAGCCGAGGTGCTCGGCAAGGCCCACAAGGTGCCGGGACGGCAGGGATGTGGACAGCTGCAGAAACTGGTCGGCGAAGAACAGGGGGGGCCACCGTCGTGTTCAGCCTGCCGGGAAGAGCCAGGCAGCCTTGCATCCTAGGTGGCCAGATGACCCCAAGATGAACCCTCCCAGAGAGACCCTTGGGCCCTGGTGTCCCCTGAGGAGGGCCGGAGTGGCCTGGCCACCTCTGTGACACACTGATCCTGGGGCAGAAGCAGCCACCGGAGGCTCAGTGACCCTCTGGACCTGACCCAGGTGCGGACGAGTCCCACAGCACTACCAGGGGACTGCCCCATAAGCCGTGGCCACAAGCAGGTGCTGGGCAAGGGCTGCCCGAACCCTTCTAGTCCTAGGAGTTGTGGCCCGGAGCCGCTTCTGCAAGGTCCAAACTACTGCCAGACCCCAGCCATGACCTTCCCCAGAGCCTTTGCAGCTGTCCACCCAGGGGTGGCCAGGATCCCCTGAGGTTGCACAGGGTCGGGGCGAGGCAAGAACCACAGATGGAGCACGGAAGACCTGTTAATGCTGATTTCATTGGGTGATGTCCCATCGCACCCTGCCTGCCTCTGGGCAAGGCTTATCTGTGTGTTTTCAAGACCAAAGTCTGATTAAATGCTTCAGAAAACTCTCACATCTCTGCTCAGAGGTCAGCTTCCTAGAGAGGCCTTCTGTAGCCCCTCGCTCCAGAGCCAGCCCTGCCCTCCGCATCTGCACAGCTCCTTTCTAGAACTTCTTAGCACTGTTACTCCTGACATTGTACTTGGCCTCACTCACTGCCTCTTCCCACTGTGTCAGCCCTGGGGGCAGCTTGATACTCTCAGCCAAGAATGGGCAGAGAAGAATGCATTTCAGGAGGTGAGTTCTCCTAAGACCAAGGCAAGTCCCAACTCATTCCCGAATGTGTAACCGAGTCTGGTGACAAAGAGGAGCCTTGTCAGCCCAGGGCACATATTTACATGGGACTGTGTGGGCAAAGCTCCTGTGAAAATGTGTTTGTACAATCTACCGTCAGGGTAGACTGGGGGGTGGGGAGGTCGGCAGAACCACTGCCCCGGCCGGACGCTCTGGGAGGGGACACATCAGACACTGGGAGTCATGACCACCACGCTGGAGTCTAAAAGTAGATGCTAGGATCCAATCCCCAGGAGGTGATGCATCCCCTGGAGGTGAGGGCATGACCAACCAATGCCCCCCTCCTCCCTACCGAACCTGCAAGCATCTGCCATGGGTCAGAACCTTGTTAGGAGCTGGAGGTCCGGGAGCGAGCTTCCGGAATGGGCAAGGCTCCTTGGCGGGCGGACCACACCAATGATTCGGACAAACCTAGGGTCTCGGGGGACACAAGCCCCAGGGGGACGTGAAACCGACAGTGGCCAACAGCATGGACGCCCGGGCCTGGCTCAGAAGCTGCCAGCAAGCTGCCTCAGTCTCCCCGTCTGTACAGTGGGGACAGTAACAGCACCTACTCTGAGTTGTGGGGGTGCCCGGTGTGCCTAAGTGACACACGGTATTTGAGATAAATCACACACGTGAGCGTAAAGCGGCAAAGGGCACCTGCCTGCGGTGGGGGTGCCGTCTCACAGCGGACCGAGGGCTCACGGCCTCGGCACCTTTGACACTGGGGCAGGAGCGCTCTGTGCGGTGGAGCCATTGCCCAAGGTCCCCTGGAGGACGCCACCCCCAGCTGACCCCCCCGGTCGCAGGGCCTCGGCAGTGGGGTCGCTGAGGGACCTCAATGAGGCGAGGGAGGGCTCCAGGCGGAGGGAGAAGTGAGGAGGCCCAAGGGAGGGTGGGGGACGGTGCCCCGAGCCCCCCACCTGGGGTGGGGGCACAGAGACCGGCACTCACAGCACCCGGCCGTCCAGCTTCCGGCGCACGACCACCCCAAAGGGCTCCTCCTGGAACTCCACGCTGTACAGTGTGGACAAGGCCCGGCTGCGGACACGCGGGGTCTCCAGGGGTACCTCGTAGCGCCTGTTGGCGGGATCCTTGATCTAGGAGTCAGATGGTGGCGCCATGAGGCCCTCTGTGGACCGGCACAGCGCCCGCTCCGTCACCCTCCAGAGCGAGGACTCTGTGCAAGTCCCAGCGTGGCTGCACGCAGCAGGTGAGCGTGGGCCGTCTGGCCAATGGAGCCTGCGTTTCCTCTCGTCCAGAGCCCGCAGGACACCCCGTGTGGGTCGCCAGGTGAGATGCACAACACCCCGTCCACCTGAATTCCAGAGAAACGACTTTTTCCAGTACATCTCCAATATCGCATGAGACATACACTAAAAAAAAGGCACCCTTTCCTTGGTTTTCTGGAATTCAAATTTACTGGCGTCCTGCAATTTTTTCTGCGGAGTCTGGCGACACTGTTCCCCCAGCATGGCTGTCACAGGGCAGCTGAGAGCTGGGAGCACCCCGCTCGGCTCTGTCCGCCACACAGTCGGCGCTCAGCAGAGGCCGCTGGTACAAATCACTTAGTTAAAACTACTGCGAACCCTGTGCTTCAGGCTCCCTCGCCTGGGCCTCCTCGCGTTCAGCCCTCGGGTTTCTGCCACGTGCCAGACTCCGTTCCAGGGGCTGGGAATCAGCAGGGAGTAAACCAGACAAGAGGTCCTGCCCTCAGGGGGGTGGACGACCGATGGAGCACTGCCCCATCCTCCCAGTCCACCTCTCCGCTCGCTGACTCCTGTCCTGTAGGACTTCAGGTCCCCAGTGCGATGTCACTTCCTGGGGGAGACCTGGCCTCCAGAGCATGTTCTAGAACTTTCTAATCACTGTCTTAGTGGCCAGGCTCCCTGAGTGTAGGCACCATGCGCTCACTCCTGGACTCCCAGAGGAGGCACACGACACATTTGCACACCAGACCAACACCCAGTAGATTCCATCTTCATCCGCTGCCCACCCACGTGTTCTCTGCCCCCACCCGGCCCTGCCCTGGCCCTGCCCACCGTGAAGTGAAGCCGGCTCTCCGTCTCCAGCAGCAGGTCCAGCTGTAAGGTCAAGATGTCCTTGGGGAAGAAGGTTCGGGTGGTGCGGGTCAGGGTGGCCCTGTAGCCCGTCTCCGTGGTGGTCAGGTTCTCCAGCTTGTAACTCGGGTAGCTGGGTGGGAAGAAGCACCAGGGCTGCCCCATCCGGGGGGCCCGAGGCCACTGCCTCGCAGGCCGGTAGCAGCAGCCCCGGGCCTCACACTGTTCCTGGGTGACGGCCTTGTCGGGGGCACAGTCGAAGCGGCTGTTGGGGGGCACATCACACTGTGTGCGTGCTGCTCGGGGACTACCGTGGTGCCCTGGGGTGGGCTGGGGGCCTGGGTCACGGGCTCCCTGCTGGGGAGCATGATAAAGCTCCTCGGGTACTCGGGAGAAGCCACGCTGCTCTTGGGGGACCACCAAGAAATCACGGAGCAGGACGTGCCCCAGGAGGGCAGCAGTGGCCAGGCAGACGAGGGTGCAGACCCCCAGGAGGGGGCGGGAGCTGGGAGGCCACCTCACGTCCATGGCCGCTGGCACCTGCAGGCAGCCGGCTGGGTCCTGGAGGCCTGCTGAGAGAGGAGCAAGGCTCAGTAAGGCAGGCGGGACGGAGTGGCCGGGGGAGGGGCTCAGGGGGCCTCACAGGAGTTTCCAGGCGTGGCCCTGAGGCTGGCCCGGCAGTGCCCAGGGTGAGGTGTGCCGAGAAGGTGGGGCAGGCGAGGGTGGACGAGCTCCCGGCACTGTTTAGAAAGACAGCAAGGGAAAGGAAAAGGGAAAGCTGAGAAAAGCCCCAAATAGGGAGTTTCAGAATGCCCTGTACTGTGAGTGCTTACATATAATTTGTTTAAAATGTGCGTAAAATGATTTAATGACACACGAAGACGTACGTGGTAGGCTCACAAATGGAACCAACGAGTCACAACACGCACAACAGAGAGCGAGCCCTGCTTCTGCAGAGACTGGCTGAGTCACTCCGTTTTGGCAAATGTGCTGGAAGTGGGAGGGCCCTCGCGGGGGACCCAGCACTTTCCCTCAGTCCCTCTGCTGACCGGGCTGTGGCTGCAGCCTGGTAAGAAGTCTCGGGTGCTGCGGCTGAGGGCCACACTCACGGGACAGTCCCCCGGACCGGGCAGGTGGCGGCCCTCCCTGCCCCTGCGGTTAGGCGTGGAGCAGCCCCTCTCTGGCTCCTCTGGAGCTAAGTCTGTTACTACCTGCGTCTTGCTTCTCTACGTTTTAAGTGTTTTATAATGAACACTGTTGGCCCGGCTCCTCTGAGGAGTAAGATACCAACAAGACTAAACGTGCAAGGATCCAATTAGGGGAGTCCTTTCTCTCCGAGAGAAAATGGGGAGGTTGTCAGGGAAGGCTGAGAGAGCTGTCACACCCCAAGCAAGATCTGACCTCAGGGCAGTCAGGTGCCGAGGGGAGGGGTGGTTGGGGTCCAAGCATCCTGGACTACCTGCTGTGTAGGCTAAGGAAGGTTCCACAAAGCCACGGGGTCTGGCTTGGGGGGGGGGGGGGACCCGAGCCAAAGCTGGCCATTAGTGGGGTGGAGGTGTCCCTGATGTGGCCTGCCCTAGTGTCGTGGGCTGGGAAGCAGCCTGGCCCCCGAGCAGATGCGTGCGAGCTCCATATGGCGGGAGGCCCGGGGGACGCTCGCATCCTCATGCCACCAGAAACGTGCAAGGACTGGGGAAATGTCACACGCTAGCACAAGTCACTGAGGGCCCGAGGGAGTCCGAGCCTGTCATACACACAAAGCGGGTCCCTAGGACCTTCTGGCCACAGTGGGCCACTGCCGGACTGGGTGCACGAGTGAACTTTTAATCACAGCACTGCTAAAGCAAACACGTGGCTTTTCCCCTCACACCAACCACTTGTCCCATTCTCCCAACGGCGGCCAGGGGCGCAACGACTCACTCCAAACGTGACACAAATCCTCACCCACAAGTGAAACCTCAGCCCCACAGGACTGTCCCCCATCAGACCCAGTCACAAGCCCCACATTGTCACTTGCACATCTGACCAAATAATTGGCTATAAATTCGAGGGTTCGCCCCCTGCCCACCTCCAGTTCGATGACGGGCTAGAACAACTCACAGCACACTCAGGAAAGAGCTTTACTTACTGTTACCCAGTTATCGTAAAGGATGTGCTCAGCAACAGCCAGAGGACGTGGGGTGGGGGGTGGGTACGGAGCCTACACACCCCCTCCCGGCAGGCCACCCACCCTCCCACACTGAAACGTGGTCACCAGCTCAGAGGATGTATGAGCCCCAACGACTTTTGGTTTCATTACCTAAGCACAACTGATTAAATCACTGGCCATTGGAGATTATCAATCACCAGCCCCTCTGTGCTCCCCAGAGGCTGGGGGTAGGGGAGGTGGGGCCCGACAGTTCCCAGCCCGGAATCCTGCCTCCTGCTTCTGGGGACCAGGCCCCACCCGAGGCTGTCCTGAGGCCCCAGCCACCACTCATTTTATTAGCACATAAAAGACACTATCACTGCCAAGATTCCCAGGGTCTTAGGAGCTGTGTGCGGGGACCTGGGGACAAAGACTATTTTTTTATACCACGGTGTCCCAGCTGCACCTGCCCCATCCAGAGACACACGACACCCTGTGATCACGGGGAGGCAGAGACTAGGGAACTCACTCTTGGGAGCTCTTGGGCAGTGCCCGTGGCCCTTCGCACCCAGAGTTCAGGAGCACAGGGTGGCCAGGGGCCCGGCAGGGCCAGCACCCATCACCTACCCATTTCCATTCTGCAAGGGACCCGAGAAACGGGAAGAGCTGTCAGCCAGAGGGCTTGACAATTTAGACAAAATGGGGGAAAACCGAAGGTCAGGAGATCAAGTGGCGCTGCTGGCCGGGAGGCCCTGTGACCTCGCTTTTAGGGAAGTGGCTCCGAGCCCCTGCTTCCCCCCTCCCCCCGCCAGGGTCGCGGTGTAGATAAGCCCGGTTCAAAGTCCAGCTGAGCCCTGTCCAGAGAGGCAGGGTCCTTACCCTGTGCCTCAGTTTCCTCCCCAGAACGGGACAAGGAAGCCTCCGTCGCCCAGCACCGAGGGCGTGGATGAGACCGCGGAGTCCCCGCGGTCCCCGTCGTTACCGCCGCCCGAGGACCCTGCCTGGCACGACGTGCTCAGCTTCTGCACCAGCAAACCACAGGGAACCAATCCCGTCGATCAATCGGTCCCTCCCGCTTAGGGCGTCACGGCTGCCCTGACCGCCGGGCCCTTTGTCGGAACGGCCGCCTCATACAGTCCCTGCTCCGCCCTTCTCTGGACCCCAGCAGCCCCTGGTCCGCTCACCTCCGCGCACGCGCGCCCAGCCTGGGCCCGATCACCGCCGCGCACGCGCGCCCAGCTCGCCGCCCTCTCAGACCCCCACGCCGACCCCCCACCCCCGGCTATTCTCCGCCCACGCGCGCACGCGCGCCCTGTCCCCCCGCTCCTCCCCGCAGCAAGCCTTCGCGCACGCGCCCCGGCCATCAGCGGCCACCCGGGGGCAGGCGCTGGAAGGCACGCGCCAGAGGGGGCGGGGCGGGCCGCGTGACAGGCCGTCCGCGCAGGCGCCCTGGGCGAGAGCGCGCGCCCCCTGCTGGCGGGGCGTCCCTGTCCCGTCCCTGTCCCCGTCCCCGTCCCCGTCCCCGTCCCCGTCCCCGTCCCCGCCGGCCGCCGCGCCCGGAGCCTGGGAGGAGCGCAAGCGCCTTGCACCTGCCGGGACACGCCTGCAGGGCGGGGACGGGGCGCGGGCCTCGGGGCCTCCCCGACTGGGACCGCGGGCTCGCTCACTCCGTAGTCCGTGCACTGAAGCCGTTCGGGAAGGGAAAGCGTCATCGTACCCCGAAAAGCGGCGGCTGTGCGACACGACCTGGCGCTTCGAGGGGCGCAACCCACCGCGAGGGTGCAGCGCGCGCGGGGCCTCTTTCTGACGTGCTGGCGGAAAAAGACGCCTTCCTCCCGCATTCAGAAACCATTTTATTTTTCTGCTGAAAAGTTTGAAAGTGAAATTGTTTTGTAGGCCCTTTCCCAGGGCGCCAGGGAGAAGCCGCCAGGTGGCAGGTGCTCAGGAGTGGGGCGGGGGTGGAGTCACTCCAGTCCCGGATGGGGATCTCGGGAGGGGTGAGAACCGCGGGGACAACTGGGGACGTGGTGCATCCTCGGGGCGCCGGGCACATCCCCGCTCTCCATCGCGCCCTCCTCCTGGACACCGCGCACCGGACTCTGAAGCAGGCCCCGGGCACAAGGAGGAGGCACCGCGGTCCCCTCTGGTCATTCTCAAGGGCGGAGGCAGGGGCTTCCCCGAATCCCAAGGAAGTCCAGTGTGACTTGGTTAGAACTGCTGGGGGGCTGAAAGAATCCGGATCCGCCGTGCTGGCCTACCCGTTTCTCTAAAAGGGCATCACTCTCTGAGGGTGGACATGGCTCCATACACAACATTCTGGTCTCTTCCACGGGGCGGGGTGGGGCAGGTCATGGAAGGGGGGATCCAGGCTGCTCTCTACGGGGACTCAGGCTGCTGGAGCTTGCTGGCGATGGTCTGGCTGACCTTGAGCAGGGCCTCCTGGAACTGGGGGTACTCGTCCTTCACGCGGTCGAGAATGATGCTGATGACGGCCAGCCGGTTGTCCAAGCGCCTGTGCTCGGCCAGCAGCGACTGCTTGGAGCGGAACAGGAACACGTACCTCCCGTCCTTCACAGCCTGGAGGTGCTTGACCCGCGTCTGCAGGGCCACCAGCTCCGAGAGGTTCTTCGGTGGAACGAGAGACCCCGCATCAGGTTATGCAGTTTGAAAACAGGACGCCCACTGCCCCACACACAAACTCAGGACTGGGGGAAACGCCAGGGGGAGAAGGACGAAGGACAGGGATTCTCCAAACCATGGAGAAGGGGCCAATGGGCAGTGAGCTGGGCCTCTTCCTTTGCCCGTCGTCTGAGAGACATCTGATACCGCGGGGTGCTGACCCCCTGGTAGACACTTCCCTTCGCTCCCTTCCCGGTCTCTGCTGATCAGGCTGGGACCCTGCAGACCCACTTGACCCCACGGAAGGAAGGAAGGAAGGAAGGAAGGAAGGAAGGCCCACTGGGGCAGCTGAAATTATATGCAGAATCCCACAGCTTCATACTAGCGTCATGGCTACTGCCCCAGTCTGTGCATCACCTCAGGTAGGCCTCCCTTGTCTAGCCTTGACCCTTCAACATCAGAACCAGAGTGACCCTGCCAAACCCAAGCCATGCCTCAGCCTCAAACCCTCCACTGACTTCCCACCCCCCTGAGAAGAGCCCAAAGTCGAGATCACTGCCACCCCTGGCCGTGCCCAGCATGGCGGGGGGGGGGGGTCTCTCTGCCCTCAGGTCCAGCCTGCTGGCCTCTGCCTGCTCCTAGAGTGGCCTCCTGGCCTGCTTTACCCAGTGGGCTCACTTCCCTTCACTTCGCCTTCAAGTCTGGACCCCAATGTTTTCTTGGACCACCCTACTTAATCCACCCCCCACCCCGGCCAGTGCCCCTTCTCTGCTTTATTTTTCTCCAGAGTATTTATGCCCACATTACGCGAGCTATCTTTTCCACTCATTTCATTTGTCATGTGTCCCTCTGTCCCCAGAATGTAGCCTCCAGGAGGCCCGCTCTGTAGCCTGAGCACCCAGGGCAGTGCCTGGCCCACAAAGATGTGCAGTATCATTGATTATTAGGACCTATGAGGCGAGTGCGTGATCACAGAGTGATGGGCAGTGCTGGGGTCCTCGGGCTTCACCGGGTCGGGAGGAGGCCTTGCCCGAGGATACGCTGCTGCGGCGAGGGGCAGGCTCCGTGCCTGGCTCCTTGTGGCCCCGGTGCCTCAGGGGACCGGCCTACCTGCTGCTTGAGGGCCAGGAGCCGGTCCAGGTCGGCCTCGAGCTCGTCCGTGCTGGACTGCATCGCTGACAGCTGCTCCTGCTTCTCCAGGAGGGAGCTGCTCATGAGTTTTTGAGTTTCTTCCAGTTCCAAGACGGCTTTGGTGCATTCCTCGGTGGCCTGGGACACAGACGGGACCGTCCTGGGACCTGCCTCCTGGTTACTTAGTGGACAGAGTCAGGCTAGGAGGATACAATCCGGGGAGGATCCCCACAAGGGCAGAGGGAGTCCCTGCCCCTCAGGAACCAGGATCTGGGGGGGTGAGTCCCAGTGAGACGCCAGGGCCCAGGTAAGCCCACACTGCCAACTGCTCCCCAAAGGCAGGCATGGCTGCGAGAGAGAACTGGGGGACCCCTCTCGAAGCAGGCCTGTCTGCAAGGGCACAGGGACCAGGGGCAGCCGGGCAGCTGCATGCCAAGTGGGAGCGGCAGATGCCGGGGGCAGGAGCTAAGGCCTCGTGGGGTGGGGTGTGTTGGGGTGTGAGTGGAGGAGGCCTGGCTCCATCAGTGAGGCTGGGCAGCCGGGGGTGGTGCGGAAGCAGCTGGTGGGGTCCAGTGGATAAATGAAGTAGAGGTGACAGAGTGACTCTCAGGGTCTAGCTGGGGACACGGGAGAATGTGGGATGTGCAAAGGGCTAGTCTGTGCACAAACACTGGAGGGCTTGCTGCGTGTGGCCCGTGGGGGTGTGTGCGTGACAGGAGGACTGGATGCAGCCCCCCTGGAACTGGAGCTGAGTGGGGGTCAGGGAGGCAGGGCAGAGGCGGCAGCTGGGGAGCCCCAGGGGTGGAGAGGAATGGACATCATGAGTGACCAGCGTGGCAGTGAGGATTGGCCAACAAGGACCAAGTTACTGCTGCCTCCAGAAAGTTCCAAATGAGCAGTTGGGTCAAGCCTGTAATTTCCAGCTAATCTCTCCTTGTACAGGATTTAGACCTTCAGAGGCTATTCCAACAGTCTCCATGTAACCCTCTGGACAACTCCACGAGACGAGTACCCATTTCACAGGTCAGGAAGCTGAGGCACAGAGCTGTCAGGCAACATGCTTGAGCCTCGGGTGGAACAGTACGTCTGGAGCCCAATGGGGCCCCGAGACCGGGTTCTGTCTCCAGTGAGCCTCACCTACCCGGGAGCCAGGCAGAGGTGGAAACATGGGCTTGGGAAGGTCCCACATATGCCCAAGGTTGTGGAGGTGGAGGGAGTCTGAGCTAGAGCCCGTTGACGGCCGAGGGAGTGGGTGCTGGCCAGGGCACACAGCACGTGCTCGCGGATACGGCCTGCTGCACGAGGGTGTGGACCCTCCGAGTGCGCATCAGCCTGTCCCCAGCACCCAGTCGGGCTCAGAGACACGGGGACTCACATGTGCTTCCCTGACACCATCTCTGTGAGGTGGCAAGGGGCTGAAAGGGGGCCGTCTCTGGCCCGGGGCTGCAGCTCTGCGTAGCTCTTCTGTTAAACCCAAGACAGGCTCCCAAAGACAGGCCCTGTCGTAGCCGGCCCCCCTCAGGGGCACAGGGACAGCCGCCGCATCTTCACCCAGCACCGGCCCACGGGTCATGGGGCTCAGGCCCAGAGGGTCTTGTCTGGTTCCGGAGCTCCCAGTCCCCCACTGCCATTTCTCAGCCTGGTAACACAGCCTCACTCAGCAGCCCTGACTCCCGCTCCGGGAATGGGGGCAGGGAAAGGGGCAGCACTGAGAAGCAGGCTGGAAGGACAGAGGGGCCGGGTCCGCGGCCCACTCCCTCCTTGCCGCACGGCCCCTACCTTGTGAATGTCCCTGATCTTGCGTCGCAGCTCTGTCTGCTGGTGGTGGAAGTTCGTCCGGGTGAGCAACTTCTTGTCCATCTTGGACTGCCCCTTGGCCTGGGTTGAGATGGTCTCTCTGCGGGCGACGGCCAGCTCCATGTCACGGATCATCTTCTCCTGCTGCTTTAGCAGCTGCCCGTGCCTGACCTGGGCACACAGGGCAGAGGGGCTGTGAGGGACAGCGGCCAGTGCCGCCTTCATGACCTCCACGGAGCCCCGAACCCGCAGGGAGACAGCGCGGGGGACGCGCCCGAGGACAGAGGGATCCAGAGCCATTGCCCACTGGTCGGAATGAACGGTCCTTGTAAAGAATGCATGGACAAGGGGGAAACTAGAAACCGTCGGAGGCTAGGGGAGGTTAGCAGACCAAGAACCACCACATGCAGCCTGGGTGGGATTCTGGAGCAGAAAAGGGACAGTAGCCAAGAGAATGGGGAGACCTGCACCAACGTTGATTTCTTGGTCATGGTTTTGGGAGATGGTGACGTGAAGGGTCTGTGGGGCCCTGGACTGTCGAGGAGACCGACTATAAGGGCCACATGAGGGCTTTCTCAAGGGCTAGGAGCGTTCCATCTCGGTGGTGGGGCAGAGATGCGGGCCCGGGCTAACCCCATCCAGCCGGACATTTAAAATAAGTACTTCTCCTTGTGTGTACGTTTTGCTCCAGTGAAGCTGGTTCAGAATAAAAAAGGATAAACAGGCAGGAACCCCCAGGTCAAGGACGGTGGTGGGAGACATAGCCCACCCGGGTTTAAAGTCTGCAGTGGCAGGAGCCCAGGATTGGGACGGCGCAGATGGGGGCGGGGGGGGGGGCGCTGTCGTCAGCGCCACGTTGGCTCAGCGAGCGAGCACAGATTGTCTGGGGATGCCAGCGTGACTCACGCCCCAGTGGAGAGAACAGCGATGGCCCCCTATTTCACGCCATGTCCAAAAATTAACTCCAGGTGGATTCAGGATCTAAAGACGTGCAAACATGTGCAGAGCACTTGGGAACATGTTTGTGTCACTTCAAACTGTGGTGGCCGTCTTGAGCAACGCAGGAAATCCAGAAGCCGTGCAGAGAGACAGACACGCCTTACGGCATGAACAGTAACGGCCCCGTGAGTGGGGAGAGACCCGGCGCAGAGCGAGACGGCCAGCAGCAGATGAGGGAGAACGCGTGGGACAGGTGTCCAAGGAGGGGGTTAGTAACTGTGACATGCAAAACCTCCCCCAAATTGCTAAGAAATAAGAAAATGGAAATAGGCAATTGAGGAAATGCTCACCACACACACACACACACACACACACACACACAGGCACGAGCATGTGCTCAATACCCCGTAACAGAAAACGTGGACGTATGAAGCTTCTAGAAGAAAACCTAAGAGAAAAATCTTTGTGACCTCAGGCTGGGCAATGTTTCTTAGATGCCCCACGGGAACGATGCAGAAAACAGAGCTGGACCTCCCCGACGTGGCGAGTCTCAGCTGTGTTACGGAGAGTGAGAAAAGCCACGCCCACAATCCTTCGTGCTGCAAGACCTGCTTCCGTGACACGCTGGGACAGTCGGGTGCTGGGGGCGGGAAGCGGAGCACAGGAGACACGGGGCGGGGGGGGGGTGGGAAGACTCGAGGGTGACGGAGACACTGCACATCACAAAGTGGGGGTGATCGTGTGGTTGTCTGTTTGTGCCGCCAAGGGCGAGCTCAGTTAAACAGCTCAACTTAAAATGACACCCAGAGGGGCCCAGGCTGCCGTCCTCGAGCGCCTCTTGGAAAAGTGATCTGTGGGGCTCCAGTCAAGAATGCACACTCACTCCTCCGCCCTGTAATCCCACTTTCTAACCCACAGGAAACCAGCCAACCAAGGCCAGTAAGAGAGGCTATTAGGGCAAGCGTGAGGGACCGGGACAGTCTGGACTGTCACCCACCCAGGAATGCTCCACGACGCAGGATGTCTCTGTAGGACGTTCTGTGACTGTTACAGACCGGGAATGCTCCACGACGCAGGATATCTCTGTAGGACGTTCTGTAACTGTTACAGACCGGGCTAACGTCCATATTATTTCTTAAGAAATAAGCTGCTGAACTATACGTACAGCTCCCGTTTTTGTGAAGGAAAGGAAGCAGCCGCCAGTCCCAGGCAGAGGGACGGCCAGGCCCACGTGCGCGTGCGCAAGGCTGGGTGGGGGGTCTGACCTGCCACAGCTAACACATGTGGCTCCTGTGGTTTGAAGCCGATTAAATGGAGCGTTTTAAAAACTTATCAGTAGCATGTGCATTTGATCAGAGTTCCCCCGCACTCCACAGACAGAGGGGTCCTGATTGAAAGCAGCATCGTGGAAGTGATGCCCGCCTGCTTTTACCACCTGCTCTTACTGTACCCTAAGGCTCAGAGATAGCCTTGATCTAATTACCAGCCTTTTCTGAGGTCATGAAATCCAGCTCAGGACGACGGCAGAGAGGAAGTGAGGCTCCCAGGGAAAAGACGGGTGTGTTCTTTGAGCACGTTTCACTGGGCGAGACACCTTTCCTCGACAGCACGTGCCTCTCCCCAGCGGGTCGTGAGATTCAGGGGTGCCCCCCAGCCCTCAGAATCACTAGAGTGTGCTGACTGCATGGGGCAAGGGTCAAAGAGTGTCTCTGGAAACACCGGCACACGGCTGTGTGGGTCTCGTGGGGTCTGTGATCCTCTTCTCGAGGGAAGAACCGAAGTGGACGGACCCCGGACGGGAGGTCGGCAACAGAGCGGCCCATATGCTTGTGCTCCGAGTGCCCTTCTCTGGGAATGGGATCCATGCCACTGGCCAGGGAGGCCCCTGTGGTTCCTGGGGGGCCCACCCCCAGCGAGGCCGAGCCCCCAGAGCCCCCACCCACCTTCATCCTGTGGATCTCTGCCTTCATGGCTCGGATCTCTGTCTGGCCGGTCTCGGAATCCACCGATGCACGCATCTCTTTTGCCAGCTGGATTTTTTTCTCCCACAGCATGATCTGGTGTCTTTAAAGGTGGGAGAAGCAACGTGAGAGCTGCAGAAGTTAAAGAGATTTCTTTCTGATGCTTCCGTGAGCTGAAGCTCTAAGGACTCGCTCAAAACGAGGCCCGCAGTGGACGGCTGGATGGCTGGACGGCAGCGTGAGCAGAGGCCGAGACCCGCAGTGGACGGCTGGAAGGCAGCGTGAGCAGAGCCGGAGAGCGCAGTGTGCTCGGGTGGGCTCAGAGCAACGGGGGCCGGTAAAGGGACCCTCTCTCTCTCTCTCTTTCGCTCACACTTGGCATGTCTAGATAGCCAGGCACTGAATGAAGGGCTTGACTGCCAAACGGAAACAAATATCCCCCATTCTGCGACCTGCAGGTCGACAGAAACCCCGGGGCCGATATGCTTTCTCAAGTTCCTATCAGTCCACCCAGCCCAGGGCGAAGGGGGCTGTCACACCCTAGACAGCAGAGTGGGCCCGAAGCCACCTGAGTTTCTGTGGAGCCGGTACCCTCGGGGAGGCTGGATGGTGACTCTGCTGTCCTCCTCCATCCCCTCTCCATGCCCTGGAAGCCATGCCCCTCCCCTACAGTGCTCAGGGGCAGAGGATCAGCCTGCCAGCGCCTGCCCAGTACTCCTGAAGGGGAGCCCGCCTGTGGCCTCTCCCCCCACAGCACCCAGCATGGGGTTGGGGAGCAGGTGGGGCTCACGGGCTGGGCCTCATAGGCACCCCGACCTTCCCAATGGGAGGGGGGCAGGGGCCATTCCTCATTTGGCAGGAGGAATGTGGACCCACAGACACTGTCACAGCCCGACCTGCTGCCAGTGTGGGCCTCTCCCGTCCCACTGAATATGGTGCCCGGCCACATGCGGCTACCAAGCGCTTGAACTCGGCTAAGTCCGAATCCAGATGTGCCATAAGTAGAAGATACACAGCAGAATTCAAAGACTGAGTATGGAGGAAAAAAAAAAAAGAATGTGAAATTCCAACTCCAGCGTCCACCATCAAGTTTTCCTGGCGCACGGCCACGCCTGTCCGCCTCTGTGTCGTCCACGGCGGCTTACAGGCTGTGACAGCTGACTTACATGGCTTCGGCAGGGCTGCGAGGCTGGGAGAGCCGAAAACATCGACCACCTGACTCTACAGAAAGGGTTTGCCGGCCCATGACGCGGACAAACCGTAGGCATAAAAAGACAGACGGAAGAGCAGAGCAGGTGACTTAGGAACTGCCGAGAAAAGCACGTGTATGGGGTAGCAGTTTCCGTAAGACAGAAAAAGCCCCAACAGACCAATAGCCTAAAAGTCAGCGGGATATTAGCAAAGACCGTGGAACGACTGAGTCCCAGGACGAGAGGCTCTGTGGATGGAGTCTGGTCAGTGGAGCTGTCCTGGTGTCGCGGCGACAACGCGAGCGACAACTACACCGACATGCCCGCAGCACGTATGCCTGAAACAACCGTAACTCAGCGTGTCAACCATACTTGTTCACATAGCAGCAAAGACGGGTGCCCGCGCCCTGGCTCAGGGTTTGTGTCCCTCCCCCCACACGGACGCCCAGCGTGCTGGTGTTCAGAGCCAGCCACGTCTGGGAGGCGCCTGAGTCACAAGCTGCAGACTCACGAAGGGGATCTGCGCCCTTAGAGAAGAGACCCCACAGAGCACCCGCGGGGACACAGCAGGAAGCCCACGACCGCGAAGAGGCCCTCACCCACCCCAGCTGCCACCCTGACCTTGGACTTCCAGCCTCCACAGCCGTGAGCGATACATTTCTGTGGTTTATAAGCCCCGGCTGGCGCTGGTAGAGCCGCCTGGATGGGCCGCGGGCTCAGCGAGCTGGAAGGGCCTTGCATGGGCTCTGATGCAGCCACGCGGGGTGGCTCAGCAGCCGCTCCCGGTGGAAATGTCAGCCCACAGGAAATCCATAAATAAAGCTGCTTCAGGGGCAGCGTGTAGAACTACCCAGTTTTGTTGAAAAGCCAGCAGACAAGAACGACGCATGCACTGCGGTTTCCCGGTAAAGGGAGGGGCTGGGATCATGCGTGATGTCCTGGTAAAGGGAGGGGCTGGGATCATGCGTGATGTCCCGGTAAAGGGAGGGGCTGGGATCATGCGTGATGTCCCGGTAAAGGGAGGGGCTGGGATCATGCGTGATGTCCCCCGTCTACTTCGCACACGCTGTTACAGTTTAGAATGCTACAGTTGGGGGGGATGACTCTTACAATTGGGCATCATAAAAATGAGATAATTTTTAATAAATTTCAAAAATTATCCCAAACAAAGCCACTCAAGAGGCACCTGGGTGTCTCAGTCGGTGAAGCACCCGCCTTCAGCTCAGGTCATGATCCCAGGGTCCTGAGATCCCACATGGGGCACCCAGCTCTGCGGGGAGCCTGCTTCTCCCTCCCCCTCTGCCCTTCCCCCTGCTTATACTCACTCTCTCAAGTAAATAAGCAAAATCTTTAAAAAAAAAAAAAAAAGCCCCTCAATTTCCCCAAAGACTGGGCTGGTGAGGGCGGGTGGCCGAACCGGCGGTGACCCCTGCTCTTCCGTGGGACCCCCCCCCACCCCCGCGCCCAGTGTGGGCTCCGGAACTGCTCCCTGGCAGCTGGGAACGACGGTGGGCGCCTGGGGGCTGCGCAGGCGCAGTGATAGTGGAGCAGGGTGGGGCCGGGCACTCACTCCGCCTCCACCAGGTTGTTCAGAGTGGCCGCCTTCTCCTCCTGGAGCTGGTTCAGCCTCTCCTGCATCTCGATGGTCTCCCTCTCTGAGGCCTGTGCGGGGACAGGGGCGCGGCCGGCTGTGGGGGACGCCGAGGAACGCGAGGGCCCCCTGCGCGCCCTTCCTCCCTGCGCAGGTGGGAGCCCGCGGGCCGAATCCGGCGGAAGCCCTGACCTTCAGCGCGCGCACGAACTCCTGCTCTGTCACCAGGCCGTCCTGCCGCAGCCCCTCGGAGCTGCTCCGGTTCTTGCTTATCAGCACGTTGAGTTTCTTCAGGTCGTTGTCCAGGTCCTTCATGTGACGCTCGATCTCCTTTTGCTCCTTCTTCTCCTGATCGATCTTGCCTGCAGAGGGGACGCGGGTGTAGCCATGTTCCCAGAATAGCCCCCACCCCACTCAGGGCCCTACTGGCCGCTCCGTTCCCAAAGCCTGGCCTTGTGAGGCAACGGAAAGGACCGTATGTGGACAGCCAGCAGGTGGGGGGACGGGACGGTGGGGGCAAGCCCCCTGCCCCGAGAACAGCCTGTGGGGACTGGGCTGGCACTCAGACAGACACTGGGTCTCCAGGAAAGGCGGGCCCTGCCCCCTACACCACCCCGCCCAGCTCAGGGGCGAGGGGCAGAAAACCACCACCCTGGCCTCCAACAGAGGGGTTTGGGTGCCCCCAGGGCAGGCCAGGAAGGCCGCGGGGCCTCTGGGTATGAGGTGTCCAGGTGGCGTGGGTCCCGGACCAGCAGGAAGCATTTCCCTGGAGGGGCCACATGGCTGGGCTGACCTTCATGGATCGCTGCTTGGTGACCCAGGTGGGACCAGGATGTCTCAGTGGGGGGGCGGTGGGGGTGGACGGTGACTGGGAAGGGTGCCCATCTCCCTCCTCTGGGCACCCTGGCACATTAGAGACCCCTGGTTTTTATACCCCCAGGGGCAAGACAGGGGCTGGAGAGCCTGTGGTGGGACGGTTTTCTAAGTTCAGCTGAAGAGGAAGAAAGCTGCTCTCCCCATAGCCCTGAGTCTAGGGCACGGGGTGTCCCCATCTCCCTGAGCAGGGGATGAGCCCAGAGGAGCTCGGCTTGCACGTCTGCACACCCAGCCAAGCCGCCCTGTCTTGGGCAGGACGGTAAGCCTTCCGTCCCCTGTCTCTGGGAGCACACTTCTGTGTGTGAACTTAAATCCAGTAAATTTTCTCGATATTTCTGGCGTGCTGGCGACGGGGCTGGCGGTCAGGCCACGGCTCATATTCACACAAGGCGCTGGGAGCCTGTGGTTTGCTTTCACGGCCTCGTGCCCGTGAGCATGCCCCCTCCCCCCGGGAGCGGGGCTGCAGACCCCGGACACTTACTTTCTATCCTCAGCTTCTTCTGCTCCAAGATGTGCAACTCCTTCTTCAACATGTCCAGGGAGGCCAGCTGCTCCTCCCGCTCCTGCGTGACCGTCACCATCTCTTGCTGCAGGCGGAGCCAGGTCACCTGGGCCTGTGTCACATTGGTGTTGTGCTCTTCCATCAGCTTGGTCAGTCTTTTGATTTCAAGCTCCAGAGGCCCCACTTCTTCCCCCTACAAGTGACATTCGCCAAAAAGCAAAGCGAGCCTCCTTGTTTTCAGAGGTCTGCTTTCCGGGTGGGCTGAGGAGGGCCGGGCCCCCGTCTGAGACCACGCATCTGTGCGAGGACGGGGGGGGGGGGCATGTCCTCGGGGGCACTAAGGGTCCCACCGTATGCCCCCGATCCACTGCGGGAGGCCTGTGGCCCCCTCCCCACCACGCCGCAGCCTTGTGGGGCTAAGGGCAGGGTTGGCAGGGCCTCCATTACTCAAAGGGGCTTAGCAAGTTTTCTTTTAGGAGCAGACCGTCACGGGCCGGGGACTGGATTCCCTTAGTGTCCTGCAGCTTTGAGGGGACTCTCTGGTGCTCGGTGTGTACCTAGGAGCCTGCCCCAGCTGACCGTCTAACTCCTGGCATGGGCGCCCCATGCTAGGGAGACCTGGGTAACCTATAGGACTTCAAGCCTCAGACAGATCAGATCACTTCTCTCAGAGCAGCAGTCCGACCCCACCCGCTGCCTTTGCATGCGACAAAAGAGCATTTGGGGCCGGGTGAAAGTGCGATGGTCAAATTTCAGGGGCCACCGATAAGGCTTTCTTGCACACATCCGTTTACATATCACCTGCCTTTCTGCTCATGACAGCAGGGGTGAGTCGCCTCGGCAGAGACTGTCTGGCCCGAAATATTTACTACCTGGACCTTGACAGGAGAAGGTCTGCAGGCAGCCCCTGACCTGGGGCATCCACGCTCCCTAGCATGGGGCGCCCATGCCAGGAGTAAGACGGTGAGCTGGGCAGGCTCTTAGCTAGACGCGGAGCGCCAGAGCGTCCTCTCAGAGCTGCAGCCCAAATGCGATGTCACCCGTAAAAGGGGCGGGGAAAGGAACGGCTCTCTTCCGTGTGAGTTCATTTCCAAACGCGAGAAGTCCCCGAGAGGGCCTGGCACGGTGCGGACCAGGGCGGCCTCCCCCGGCCCGGAGGCCTTACCCCCAGCTCAGAGACGGTCTGCTCCAGCTGCTTATTGAAGAAGTTAATGAGGCCTTGCTTCCTCTCAATCAGGATTGTGCGCCTAGAAATCTCGTGCTCGCTGTTGGTGATGAGGTCATTGACCTTTTTCACTTCCTTGTCGAGCTCGGCCAGCGTCTTCTGGTGCATGTCCAGCCTGCAGTTGGTGTTGGTGATGTCCAGGGCGGTCTGAGCAATGTCGCCGTCAATTTTGGAAAGATGCGTCACCTGCATTAGCAAAAGGAAACATGTCTGAGGGTTGTCCTTGGGGGGTTCTAAGTGAGCCGGCCGGGCTGTCATTTCCTTGAGCTGCTGCCACGCGGTCAGCCCCCCCTTCCTTCTAGTTTTTACGTATAACCTCCCCCCAAACCAGACAGGATCGCTCTCTACGCCTAGGTTTGTAAGCCACTTTTTAATGAGCTCAATCTGGACGGCTATGCGTGTGTCATTTTTCATGGCTGTGTAATAGTCCCTTGTCCTTACAGCCTAGGAAACAAGTTGTGGTTGTCAGCATGGCTCCTTCCGTCCTGTTCCACGGTTCTTTTTTTTTTTTTTTTAAGATTTTATTTATTTATTTGAAGGAGAGAGACTGAGCAGGGGGAGGAGAAGCAGACTCCCGGCAAGCAGGGAGCCCGACATGGGCCTTGATCCCAGGATCCTGGAATCATGACCTGAGCCAAAGGCAGTTGCCCAACTGACTGAGCCATTCAGGTGCCCCCCCTTTATTTTTAAAGATTTTCTGTCCCACAGTTCTGAATTCGGTGCCCAGGGGCTGGTCTGGACAGCTGGTATGTTTTGGTGAAGGAAACGGATTCCTTCCTCTCTGGGCTTGCAGTCTGTCACCAGTGTCCCCATTCTAAGAAATGGTGTGGCAAGTTCAACAATGACTCTGTATTCGGTGGGCCAGACAAGTGTCCTTACATTTTGCTGGAAAGCTGGACACAGCCGTGGGAAGACGGTATCTTATGCTGCTGTCGTCTGCCACCCAGGTGCATGCTCCCGACCCTGGATTCTTGCGAGCCCTGGGTTCCGGGGCAGGAGTTTCAGCCTGGCTGAGCAGCTGAGGGCTTCTTGGGGCACGCCCACTGTCCTGAAAGTCTTGACCAGCACCCCCTGCTTCTTCTGGTGGCTCTCAGTGACCCAGGGTTTACTGTAAGGATGTTTGTGAGAACCGGAGAGGGGGCCGCGGCCGGCATAGCCACTTGGGCTTCCTTTGGAAATGGGGTCTTTTCCCCAGGCTGTGGCTGTGCCCTGACCCTACCATCCAGCCCACCAGCTCTTGCCCACGTAAAGTCTTAGCTCTTTCCTGGCCCCTGGCCCCTGCCAACTCCCTGTCCTCCCGGGTCATCTCGGCTCTGCCCCCAAGACCCTGGTTGGCTCTGTCTCCCATGTGTTCTCTGACCAGCCACCGTGGGGGACTCGGCAGGATGCCCAACATTCCTGGATTTTAGAGCCAGACCCTGCCCACCAGGAGCAGAAGCTTCCAGCATCTCGGTCACCCCACTCCCCATGGTAACGCTCCTGAGCCCTCCAGCCCTCTGAGCTCAGGCTGAGCCACCTGCCTCTGCCGGGACCGTCTGGGATAGCTGGGTCTTCCCAGGGGCTCCCACCTTCCTCCTTGCCCCCGTGCTTGCTGCCCTATAGGGCCCCCGTTCCTAAGTCAAAGGGCTCCTGGACTATTTGATCTTATTGAGACTACCCTGGCCTCTCCTGGGACATCAGTACCGCTCCTGGACTAACTTGTAGACCCACGGTTGACCCGTGCCTGCCCTCTCTCCGGACCCCAGCTCCAGATCCCAGGGGGTTTTTTGGACAGTTTGGAAAAAGTGTCCCCTTTGAAGAGCTGGGCTTGCATCTCTTGGGCAATCATAACGGACAAATTTGTGGCCCAAGACTCTTTACTGCCCTCCGCTGGACATCAGTGGTAGTGTGTGTACCACTTGCAGGGGGCGCTGGGGGCTTGGGGGTCTGCGGGCCTAGGAGCGCAGCCTGGCAGAAGGGTTGGCGGGTTACTTCACACACCCCACGCTCCTTAGCTTCTCTGGTACAGCGCGGGGCCCCTAGTTTTGCTCCCAGCAGGTGGTCTTGCCCCTACTTCCCAGAGAAAGGATGAGCGGGACACTCCCACCCCAGCATCAGACAGGACCTCCCAAGGGGACCCAGCTGAGTACAGCTTGGTTCCAGCCCTGTGTCCCCACTTCCTTGCTGTAACCAGGCAGGAGCAAGCTGCCCTCCTCCCAGGTGTCTGGGAGGGACAGGGCGCCTCAGGCTGCCGGCCAGGTAGACAGCAGCCGTGCCCTCCCGAAAGGACAGGTGAGCCCCACAAGCTGTCTCAGCCCAGCCGCCTCCTGGGCAGTATCCACCTGCCAACAATGGCCATCAATCGCTGACACGCAGGGGCGCTGCCTCGGGCTCCCCAGCCACTCTGCTCTCACCGTAATGAACGGTTCGATCTAAACCTCCAACACCTGCCAGGTGGCTCACACAGGGACAGCGCGAAGGCAGAGGCCAGGATCACGCAGCAGCAGGACTCATGCTCTAACCGCAGGCCGGGAGGGACCCACGTCCTCTCATCTCCCGCCCCTCGGACGGAAGCTTCTGGTGGGCTGGAGAGCGAGGAAACGTCCGTGTGGCTGCTGCTATGCGCAGACGGGCCGAGTGGGCCCCCCTCTCCTCCTGAGACTGGAGGGGCGCCCTGGGGCAGGCCGTCTGCGGGGATGTGCCCTAGGCCTGGTGCAGCCGTGGTGGCCTCCATGCGGTCCTCAAGGGGGCCCACCGAGGCAGGGGACGCCAGAGCGGGTCACACCACGGAATGAAGCAAAGAAGAAACGATTCAAGTAAGGACACAGGGACCCCTGAGCACAGCCCGGAGTGAAGCGAGACCCCTGGGAGAGCGGGAGAGCGCTCTCGTGGGGGAGGCTCGGGGCCGGGAAGGCCAAGCCTGGCGGGGCAGAGGCTCTGGCGCAGGTCTGCCTCCACCACCCATGACCCTGGGTTTCTGCCGTAGCAGCTTCTCGGAAGTGTGGACAAAGACGCATGGCAAGCATGTCCGGGGCTGAGTTACCGATCATGTTTAAACCTGTAAACACCTTGAAGTGTCTAACCAGAGAATGTTTAAGCAGAATACATACATTTGTATGATGAAATGTCATGCAGAAAGGAAAATGTAGGTTTTTGAGGAATACTTCACAGAAAACGTTATGTTGAATGTGGCCAAAAAGTAAACTACAACAGCATCTGCACAGTGAGAAAATTTGTGGAGTCCTACCCTTACTCTGTGCGCTTTTCTCTCGGTGTCATATTCCAGTAAAATTAATGAAAACGGATTAGCGTAGACTTAAAACTGATACATAAGAGGAGTCGTATGTTGTTTAAGGTGTGTGCACACGGGTATGTTCGCGTGTGTGCTTGCACGAGTGGGTGAGTATGTTTGTATGGGTTTGCGTGTGCACACGTGTGTGTTTGCGTGTGTGCTTGCACGAGTGGGTGAGTACGTTTGTATGGGTTTGCGTGTGTGCACACGTGTGTTTGCGTGTGTGCTTGCACGAGTACGTTCGTATGGGTTTGCGTGTGCACACATGTGTGTTCGCGTGTGTGCTTGCACGAGTGGGTATGTTTGTATGGGTTTGCGTGTGTGTACACGTGTGTTCACGTGTGTGCTTGCACGAGTGGGTGAGTATGTTTGTATGGGTTTGCGTGTGGGCACATGTGTGTGTTCACGTGTGTGCTTGCACGAGTGGGTATGTTTGTATGGGTTAGCATGTGTGTACACGCAAGTGTGTCTGCACATGTGTGTCGGCTCACGTGGGCATCGGGACGTGTGTGCATGTGTGGTTGCGTGTGTGTGCATGCACCTGTTTGGTTGCCTGTGTGAGTAGGAGCCTGTGTGTTTAGAGAAAGTTCCAGGAGGAAATAGACCAAAATGTCAGAAGAGGTTATCTCTGGACGGTGGGATCATGGATGTCTTATTTTCCTCTTTGTGCCTCTGTATGTCCGGGTTTCCTACACTAAAAATGCTGGCTTCTACAACTAGAACCAAGGGAAAAGTGGACACACCGCTGAGGGCCCCGGCTCACCCCGCGCCCTCTGAGTGTGGCCTGTTGGCTCCGGGCACCGCCTCCCCGCCCCCGCCCGGGCGCCCAGCCCTCGCGGCCACAGGGTGACGGCTGGCGTACCAGGTTGGTCTTCTCCTTCCGGAGCTTCAGGATGAGCTGGCGGAAGTACTTGGTCATCTTGTTGGACGTCATGTGCTCCTGCAGCTTCTCCATGATGGAGGCGTCCATCCTTCTTCGCACCTCGAGCTCGTGCTGGATGGTCTGGTGGGTGGCCTGCAGGTCGCCCATGGTGGCCGCGTACTCCTGGAAAGGAAGGGGCAGGGACGGTGCTGTTGGGGGAGGGGAGGCCGCGGGAACGCGCCTGCGGGCTGGGGGACGCGGCCATACCACTTGGGCCTTGCCCAGCGCAGCCTCCGTGTCCTGTAGCGCCAGCCGGTAGGTGTTAAACTCGCTCTGCAGCGCCTCCTGCTTGCCCAGACACTGCGCCGTCAGTTTCTGCATCAGGCTGGCTTCCGTCTCCTCGCGGTTCAGGATGCCTGCCAGCTTCTCATTCTTCTCTTCCTCCTTCATGATGGATTTCTTGTAGGCCTCGATCTCCCCGTCGATGGACGTGATCTGGTGCTGGCACTCGCTGCCGGGATCGAGAGAGCCGAGCTGGGGACTCAGAGCGCCCCCACATGTGGCTGTGCCCACTCACGGGGGGTTTACCCAGTGGAGAGGACGAATGGGAACCCAACTCTTAGCAGTAGCCAATCTCGAGGACTGCTTCCTGACAGAGCCACAGAACCACTGCCCACTCTGAGTCCAAGCCTAAGACTCTTCTAAGAGAGTAAGGGAGAAGGGCCAGAGGGGCCAGGCATTGTCCCGGGGTCCAGATCCGCCCACCCTCGCTGGTCAGGGGAGCAATCCTGGAAAGGGAGTGTGCTATTCTAGCTTCATACACGTGAGCACTGGAGCTCAGAGACCTTGAGCGGCATGCCCCGTGGCCACAGTGCATGGTGTGGCTGGGAGAAGCACCCGTGGGCGTCACTCCAAACTCTGTTGTTTCCTCTTTGCACACTGGCTGTGCAAATATGTGTAATTAATGTCAAGTCAAACACACAGGTGCTGGATAACGGAAGCAGAATTTTTGTTTGTGTGTGAGACATTGTTTCTCCCGCCCTCTGAGATGTCCTGGTGTGCTATAAAACACCTTTCTCCACCTGTAGGACCTTATCATTTGAATAAGTTCTTATTCAAAAAATCAGAAGCTACTTTCTCCTTGAACCGGAATAACACCTTCCATATTTTTCTCATGTCTATCCCCAGGCCTTCAATTCTCTTCCCCAAGCAACCAGCTATTTCTTAAATGTCTTTCCGGATCATTTCATGCTTTTATAAGTATTATGTTTGTCTGTGTCTATGAAAGTTACAAATAGCAGCTTAGGATATCCCGTTCTGCACCTTCCTTTTTCTCGTGCTATCTTAGAGATATTCGATAGCAGTGCGCATAGAAATCTCCTCGGTTCCTCTCAATGACCAGATGGTACTCCAAATGACAACCATGCCATAATTTAAGCATCCTCACTGATGATACACTGACACACAATTAGGCTCTTTCCAGTTTTCTGGCCTTTTTTCTAATTTCAACAGTGTAGCAATAAACATCTGTACACAGTTTTTAAAAGATACCGGGGAGATATTCCATGTTCGTTCAGCAGAAGACTCAATATTGTTAAGGGGTTAGTTCTCCCCAAAAAGATCTATAGACCCAATGCAATTCCAATTACAATCTCAGTAAGTACGCTTTTCCCCAGAAATTGACAAACTAATTCTAAAATTTATATGTGGAAATCTACAGGACCTCAAATAGCAAATAGCAAATCATTTTGCAAAAGAAGAAAAAGGACTCCCACTATCTGATTTTAAGACTTTCTACAAAGCTGTCGTTATCCGGACAATGTGGTATTAGTGAAAGAACAGCTGGATGGAGGGAACAGAATCAGGAGTCCACAAACAGACACGCCAAGACGCAGACACACGTGGCCAATGGATAGTTGGCAACGGTGACATGGTATTTCAATGGAGAGAGCACAGTCTTGTCAGCAGTGGTGCTGGGACTGTAGGAGACAGGTGTGCAAACAGACTGAATTTGGGTCTCACGCCTCGACAGACATCAGCTTGGAATGAGTCACATATCCACGTGGAAGAACATAGCAGAAGACAAAGCATGATCTTCATGACCCTGCATCAGGCAAAGATCTCTTCGAGAGGACATGAAAAGCATGAGCTATGAAAAAACATGAATTAATTGGGCTTCATCTGCATGTTGAGCCCCTGCTCCTCCAAAGCCACCGTTGTGAGAATGGGAAGACAAAGCCACAGACTGGGAGAATATGTTTTCAAAGCACACGTCTGAGAGAGGACTTGTATCTGGACTATATGAAGAATTCTTGTAACTCAATAACGAGATGAACCACTCAATTTTTAAAAAATGAGCAAAAGACACTTCACCCAAGAAGGTATATGGGTGACAAATAAGCACATGAGAAGACGCCCAACTTCATCAGTCGTCAGGGAAATGCAAATTTATGCAAATTTAAACCTCCGCATGACACCACGACTCATCGACTAATGGCTGAACTGAATGGCTGAAGTTAAAATGATTGACAATACCAAGTGTTGGTGAGGACGGGGGCGTAACTGGGAATCTTGCCCACTGCTGGAGGGAATGCAAAATGGAACAAACCAAATGGGAAAACACATTGGCAGTTTGTTATAAAGAAAATACGCACTAACCAGCAATCCCATGCCTGGGCACTCGCCCAGGAGAAATGGAACCGCATGTCCACACCAAGACCTGTACAGACCGTCCTCTACCCCCCATGACACCCCCAAACTGGAAACAACTGGGAAGTCTGTCAACTGGTGACCCGACGAACACAGTGGAGCTCTCTGCGGCAATAACAAGAAACAAGCCGCTGATCTCGCACCACGTGGGGCGGAACTCGGAAGCAGCATGAGGAGTGCAAGAAGCCAGACGAGGAAAGCTGCACGTGGTGTGATTCCATTTATGGGACATCCTGGGAATGACAGGGCTGGAGGGACGGAATGCAGATCGGTATCTGCCGCGGGCTGGAGGTAGGGAGAGGATGCTGACTTGGGGATGAAGGAAACGCCCCGTTATCTTGAGGGCACAGGGGTACTTGCCTCTGTCCACCTGCCAGACTCACAGAGCCATGCACCAAAGAAGGAGAACTTTTGTACATAAGAAATCTGTACATAAATTAGCCTCAATAAACCCAACTTAAAATGAAAAAGCTACTCATTTTCTTTTTTAGGAAGTAGCAGCCTTAAAAATGTCTAAAATTTGACAATAAAAATAAGATGTCCAATTTAAAAAGACACAGTCACAAATTGCATGACAGAAGTCTGAACACGTGGCAAGACATACGCACGGGAGAGGAGATGCCTGTGAGTGCCCAAAATGCTAATAGTCATTGTCAGCAAAGGAAAAAGACAGTGGTATCGTAAACCTTTTTCTCTGTTTTTTGAATTTCCTAGAACGTGATCACTTATCCTCAATAAAAATTATTTTTAAAAAACCCATGTTAGTGAGGCGCCTGGGCGGCTCAGTTGATTAAGCATCTGACTCTTGATCTCAGCTCAGGTCTTGATGTCAGGGTTGGGAGTTCAAGCCCCACATTGGGCTCCACCTTGGGCATGGAGCCTACTTAAAAAAGAAAAAAAGACTTTCATGGAAGGGAAAAGATCAAATGCTGATAGGTCAAGTAACATGAAGACTGAGAACTGATCACTCAGTTTAATCAGTGTATATGACAACGTGGTTCCTGTGGAGTGGTAGACATGAAACTTGATGGGATTAAGCTCAAGTGCGATTAGAAAGAGTTTCTGAAAATGGTCTTATTTCTCCCTAGACATGGAAGACAACCCATGGAGACCTTGGCTATTCTGGCTGCCATCTTGAAAAACAAGCCCTACTCTGGGCTCCATGCTGGGCACGGAGCCTACTGAAAAAATAATAATAATTTTAAAATAAATAAAATAAAAATAAAAAACACACTTTAAAAACTTTCTTGATTATGGGGCGCCTGGATGGCTCAGTCAGTGGAGCGTCTGCCTTCAGCTTGTGTCATGATCCCAGGGTCCTGGGATGGAGCCCCATGTCTGGCTCCCTGCTCAGCGGGGAGCCTGCTGCTCCCTCTCTCACTCCCCCTGCTCGTGCACTCTCTCACGGTCTCTCTCTCTCAAATAAATTCTTAAAAAGAAAAAAACTTCCTTGATCAACAGATGCCGACAGGCAATAAACAGAGCAAACTCCGGTGGAATCTAGGACACGGCCCACGCGCTGGGCCTGATCCATTCAAGGGCTGAGAGGGAATCCGCGTGGGGGTCTGGAGGCCCCTCCGCGACAGCTCAACAACCTGGGGCACAGGGGCTCTGGACCCGGGAACCGACACTGAACCACCCATCCAATCTCCCCCCAATGGTTCACGACGGTGCGCCATGCCCCCGCAGCAAGGAAAACCAGCAAGAAAGCACGGACCAGAAACATCCGGGCTCTCGGTCGAACGTGCAGCTCACGGATGAGACCCGTGGGGTCAATATTACGGTGCTGCCAACCCCAAGCACTGGGAGATCAGATTGTCTCCTAAGCGTTAAATTGCGAAATCGGCATTGATGCAGAGATGCCAACATCCTGAAAAAGAGAAAGTTCAGAATTTGGCTGGAAGCTGATTGAGGGCGTGATGTTATTGGGAAAAATCACACGGGTGTCAGGAGGGAGGCAGGGTGAGCGGGTAAGGACAAAGGACCATCAAGGTGGGAGCGGCCAGAAGCAAGTGTGTGGGCGGACTGCCCAGTGGTCTGGGAAGAAGCAGGAGGCCAGCAGGGCCCGGGGCCCCAACACTCCCTGAGCAGCGACCCAGTTATTTCCGCCCCTGTGTTCTTTCCCCCAGGCGAGACTCTGCTGGCCCAAGGGTCAAGCACTAGCCTCTCCGGTGCTCACATTTTCTCGTGGACACACAAAACTTGGCATTCCCATTCCCAAATCAGCCTCTGGTGAACCGATCCCTGTGAGCTAACCCGAGGACACGGACGCACTCGAGACCTGAGAGCAAAACCCAGCTTCTGGGCCAGGGCCTCCCCTGGGTAAAGGGTCCTGCCAAGCCCAGACCGTGACTGGGGTGCTGGCCACGCCCCATTGTCCGAACCATCAGCCAGGACGCCGCGAGCTTTCCGCATCTTCTAAACCAGGCCATGCGCTACCCGCTGGTGTTCGGTATTTAGTTCAGTCACAGGACTGGCCGGCAAGGCATACGTGACGCGTACTATTTTTGCGATGCCCTGACCTCCTGCTGAACTGCCTCAGATTTCCTTCTTCAAGCCAGTATGGATGCAGAGGGCGCGTCTCTGCCGTTACAATTTGCTGCTCTCACAGCATCCCACGTGGACACTGTGCCTTGAAGGTGGACCACGCACGTCTGGGGCTGCAGGATAGTTTTAGGAGGGACGCTGAGCCAGACCTTCCGTTCCTTGCGGTCAGGGGCGTCGTGCATGTGTGCACGTGCCTATTCTGCTAGAATACCCACCCAACCTTCCGTGCGTGCACACTTAGAAACGTGATATATCTACAACTTCTCAGTCTGTAGAGCGTGGGACTCCGGATCTCAGGGTTGTGAGTTCGAGCCCCACATTGGGTGCCGAGATCACTCAAAAATAAAATCTTGAAAAAATTAAAATTAAAAAAAAAAGAGTTTAAAAAAAAGCATTCAAAAACATCATTTTTTTCCCCATTAGTCAGATGGGTGCCATCCAAACGGCTGAGCTCTCGCCGAGCTCTGGAACACCGCTGTGGAGTGTGACTGTCACAGCCTTTCGGGGAAATACCTGCCAGATCTGGGCATGTACGTTCCACCCAGAACTCCCGGCCTGGCAGAGAAGACAATGCTGTAGCACAATAGAAACTGTACGAATCCTGGACGCCCGTGCACGCTGCAGCCCTGCAGCAAAGACAGAGCGGGGGGAGCCTCCCCGCCCCGGTGGGAAGCCTCCCGCAGACGCGGCCCAGCGGCACGCTCTGCGGTGGGAAAGGAAGGAATGACCAGTCGTCAGGTCGGGATTTGGAAAGCTCTCCGGGGCATGCTGGTGCATGAGGAAAGCGAGGCACACGAGAGTGTGTATGCTGCGTGCTACCACGGAGCGTGTGTGCCTCGTTTTTCGGGGTTTTTGTTCTGTTTTGCTTTTTTCTTAATCACAGGACCAAAAAGGAGAAGAGTCTCCCAGCTGTCCGAGCACCGGAGACCATGCTGCAGGGCTGACAAGAGGGGTTCATTCACTCCTTCCTGCCCTCCATCAGGCTTGGTGCCCGGCGCCCCTTCCAAACCCAGCCACCGCATCTGGGTCCCCGTCACCCAGAGCGGTTTGGGGAGTTAAGGCAATGCTGGACCCGGAAGCCCCTGCCCCTGACACCCTGCCCAAGCCACACAGAAGGGATGGAGGGGACTGGTGGAGGGCCCATCTTCCTTCCCCCTGGCGGGGAGATTAAGACAGGATTCCGGTTGGAACGGGGCCGTTGGCAGAACAATGGCCCCGGGATGGTTTTTGCACACAGGTGGTGAAAAGCAAAGCAGAGGGAGACCCTTCTCTCCCCGAGATAAATAACCCTTTCTTCTTCTCTCACTGTTTCTCCTAATCTTCCCAGGAAGCCTGAGCACGAAAGCTTTGCTGCTTTCGGTACACAGAAAGCTTGAAAAGACTTAAGAAATGCTGAATCTTGGCGAACAATAGGGAGCTTTCAGGGCAGAAGCCGGGGCTGCGGGGCTGCAGGTGCAGCCCTTTGTTCCAGCAGGAAGGGCGCTGTGGGCGCACCTGGGCAGGTGGGGGTGCAGCGGTCGGTGGGCCCGCCCGTCGCCCTGAGCCCCCGGCCCCCACCCCCGCGGTGCTCCTGAAGGGCAGCCAGACGCCCTCCGGGTGTGCCCATACCTGAGCGCCTCCTGGATGGCCCTGTGGGCCTCGTCGCGATGCTTCATGCCCACCAGGCAGGTGGCCCACTGCTGCAGGATGCGCCTTTTCTCCATGTTGATGGCGTCTATCTCCGTGCAGGCCTGCAGGGGGGAGTCAGGGGTATGTGGACGTTGGTCTAACCTCATTACGCTCAAGGCCCCGAGAGAATGTCCGAAAGCCCCAAATGTCCTGAATCATCTCCTTCCCTGTGTTACCCTTGCTTTTCTTACCACGCACCAGCACAAGGATAAATGTGAAAATAAAGACAGCTCTGAAGACACATCGGGACACCCACCTGAGCCCGGACTCCGGGCCCCGAGGCACTCAGTGCCAGGGGGTCGAGGAGGAGGAGGTGGGTGGCCTGCAGTGACGGACACCCATCGCACCCGGACCCAGACGCGGGGGGTGGGAGGGTGTCGCTGATTCTCACAATGGGCTCCATCCACAGACTGGAGTTAGTCACAAGAGATGGGGACAGCCGTGGTGCCCGACGCCCCTTCCCGTAAGGGCCGCAGTGTGGAGAACGACCTGGCAGATCGGTGGGAGCGCCCCCCGGCCCCGGGGTGTGTGCATGCGTGTGTGCGTACGTGGGTGTGCGTGTGCGTGTGCATATGTGGGTGGGTGTGTGCGTGTGTGCGTGTATGGGTGTGTGCGCGCATATGTGGGTGGGTGTGTGCGTGTGTGCGTGCATGGGTGTGTGTGTGCGTACGTGGGTGTGCGTGCACGTGTGCATATGTGGGTGGGTGTGTGCGTGCATGCGTACGTGGGTGTGCATGCACGTGCACATATGTGGGTGTGTGTGCGTGTGTGCGTGCGTGGGTGTGTGTGTGTGCGTACGTGGGTGTGCGTGCACGTGTGCATATGTGGGTGGGCGTGTGCGTGTGTGCGTGCATGGGTGTGCGCGTGCATGCATACATGGGTGTGCATGCACGTGCGCATATGTGGGTGGGTGTGTGCGTGCGTGGGTGTGTGCGTGTGTGCGTGTGTGCGTGCGTGGGTGTGCGTGCACGTGCGCATATGTGGGTGGGTGTGTACGTGTGTGCGTGTATGGGTGTGCGCGTGTGTGCGTGCGTGGGTGTGAATGCACGTGTGCATATGTGGGTGTGTTTGTGTGCGTGTGTGCGTGCGTGGGTGTGTGCGTGTGTGCGTGCGTGGGTGTGTGTGCACGTGTGCATATGTGGGTGTGTGTGCGTGCGTGGGTGTGTGCGTGCGTGGGTGTGTGTGCACGTGTGCATATGTGGGTGTGTGCGTACGTGGGTGTGTGCGTGTGTGCGTGCGTGGGTGTGTGTGCACGTGTGCATATGTGGGTGGGTGTGTGCGTACATGGTGTGTGCGTGTGTGCATGCGTGGGTGTGTGCGTGCGTGGGTGTGCGTGCACGTGCACATATGTGGGTGGGTGTGTGCATACATGGTGTGTGCGTGTGTGCATGCGTGGGTGTGTGCGTGCGTGGGTGTGTGTGCACGTGCGCGCGTGTGTGTGTGCATGGGTGTGTGTGTGCGTGCGTGGGTGTGCGCGTGCGTGCGTAATCATATTCTCTATGTTGTTCTATAACCTAGAATTAAAACTTCGCGGGCTGCGCATGGGTTTCCATGTCAGCAGGTGTTTATTTGATTGTCAGGACAGTCTTCCACTGCACAGATACATCATGACTTTTGGGAACAACGCCCTCCCCTTGGGACTCTGCCATTGTACCCAACACAGTGTCCCCAACACAGTGTCCCCAGTGAATATTCATTTTGCTTGTGGAGTTTTTAATGTACAAAATTTTTACTTGCATGCCTCTTCAGTGTTTCCTTGGAACGAAGCCCAGGTGATATTTTGGGAGCGGGCAGGGGAGTTTTCGGGGGTGGGGTGGGTGGAGGGGTGCGCGTGTGTTTTTGCTACCAGCCTGGGAGGCCCGCTCCTCTCTGCGCTGGTTCCCTTCTATCCAGGGCTCCTCATCCGTTCATTCACGGTGTCTCTGGTGCACCTGCTGTGGGCGACACGGGGCTCCAGGTGCAGGAAGGCAAGACGAGCAGGACGAGGGGCGGCCCTGCCTGGCGGGACGTACCCAGCAGGGAGGGCAGAAGGCACCAAGAGACAGACGCTCCCGTGTATGCCCACGCCCATCCCGTGGTAGAACCGGGCACGGGGTATTTCTTACTGATCTGCACAATCTCTTCCCAGCACCAAACTCACTCGCAGGTGAAAGCCTGTCGTCCCTGGTGGGTCTCCCGTCTTTCCCTTTGGTTGGTGGCGCCCTCAGGCGCTACGGTTGGCGTGCCTCACCCTCCCCGTCGGCTCCCTCAGAGCGTCTGCTCTCAGCGCTAGGCTTCGCAAGCCCTCGGCTACTCCGGATTTAAAAAGTATTTTTCTTATATTTTCTTCCAGTACATTGTCCCCATTTACATTCTTGATCCCATCTGGAATTCATTTTCATGTCTGGTGTGGGGAAAAGAGTCAGTTTTCCCCCAAATGATGAACCAAATGTCCCTACTCCATTGGGCGTGATTCGCGTGTTTTCCACTAACTTATAGTCCACTCAAGGTTTGTGTAAATGTCTGCTTCCTCCGGGAGTCTGCTCATGGGCTACCACGCCCGCCTGTCTATCCCTGACTCCAGGACGCACCACTTCACCTTCCAGGCTTCACAGTGGGTCATATTTGTCAGGGCAGCGCCCGGATGACCCGCCAGCCCGGTGTGTCCGGGACTCTCCCGGCTTCAGCACAGCAAGTCCCGCATCTCAGGAAACCCCTCCATTCCCGGCAAAACTCTCCTGAACTTCCCTTTCCCATACAATTCCTGGCCCGTCCTCCGAAGGCGTGCTTCGGACAAACCTCAGAACCTCTTTGCTAACTAAAAACTGCCTGTTTCCCCTGAGATTCTGATCAGATTGCGTTCTAGACCCAGAGCTGGAGAGCCCGGGCCGCACATGGGCCCACTTGGGCCTGTCCGTTTGCGCAAGACTTTTCTTTTCCCCAATAAAAGTGGTTTGTTTCCTGCGTGTTGTTCCTGCACATGCGAGTGCAGACAGTGATTCACAGATTAAAAAAAAAAAAAAAAAGACACGGCAGCTTTGGTTCCTGCTGTTGGCCTCGGACCGTGGTGCTGCCCTGAGTCCCTCCCTCCACGCGGCAGCGCCAGCGGCCCCGGGCCCGGCCTCATTAGGGAGACAAGAGGCCACTCCCGCGAGGACCGGCGGACACGCAGACCCTGCTGTCCAGCTTCCCGGAGGCCTTTTGCGCTACCACCGGCTGCGGGCGGATAGACACGGCCGCGTCCCCGCCAGGCGTCCGCCAGAGGCTGAGCTGCTTCGGGAGATACACCTGGACGGCGGGAGCCGGTGGGCCGTGGGGGGCACGGGGCGGTCGGCGTTCACCTGGCGCTTGGCACCGAGGGGGCGCCGTGCGCGGGTGCTAAGCGGGTGTTGTGCGGCCAGTGCGGTGGGGACGCTCCTACCTCGCTCACGGCTTTCCTGAGAACCTGGGTGTCCTCGGCCTGGGCACTGCTCTGAGCCTCCAACAGCGCGATTTGCTCTTCCAGCTGGTGGGCTTTGGTGGTGAGCTGGTCCACGTGAAGGTCCTGGGAATCGAGACCACGGGCCCCTCCAGCACAATCCTCCACCAACCCCCGACCCAAGCCGGTGACCCCCAGGCTGGCCGCAGCCTCTCCCGCAAGAGGCCGAGCGCAGGGACTTTGGGAAATCGAGGGCCTGGGGGAGACGGCCAGTGCGCCCAAGTTGCGGGATACCTGCTTCTTCTTCTCCACCTCGGCCCGCATCCGCTCTGCCTCGGACTTCTTCACCACTTGCTTCATCACGCGGATGTCGTCGCGCACGTCCTGGTCGATGTTCTGCATGTAGAAGAGCTGCAGCGCCAGGCTCTCCACCTCGGCTTGCAGAGCCGCCACTGGGGGCCGGGAAGGCCGCTCAGCACCCCGCACTTGTCGTTGCGGGGCTGAAGCTCCGAAGGCCCCCCGCCTGCCCTCAGGGACCCAGCCTGGGGACCTGCTGCTTCTAAGCCACGAAGACCCAGGCTTTGCCATCAGAGCCTTACAGTCTGATTAGAGAGGCAAAACTCCGTGTCCGGCGATGGCCGCGAGCTGCTCCCTTGCCCACCGTGTCTGAGGTGCCCTCCCTGTGTCGAAAGATCTGCTGAAAGCGTGTCAGGCTATGAGGCCTCACATTAATTTTACAGATTCTTACCACTTAGACGTTGGCAATCTTAGGTAGAGTCCTACATCCTGGGAGGAAACCCACCCAAGGGGGTGCTGAGCTCTGCCAGAGCCCCCCCCATACAGAATGGCCATGTTGGGGCGCAGGCGGGAGCACCAGAGCTCTCCTCACGGGCCAGGCCTCACCAGCGCTGCACTTTCCACTCCGCTACCAGCCAGACGGCGGATTTCCGTCCCGCGCTTGCAGGAGACTGCACCCCGAGGAGCAGACTCCTTTTAACAAAGCTCACAGGAGACTGAGTGATAAAGCCAGGTTACAAAAGCATTTAGGGAGCTAACCCTCCATCAGGAGTCATTTGCTCACTCGCATAGAGCCTTCCTTTATAAGCAGAGAGATCCACACAGAATATCGATTTATAGAACAGAAATATAAATTCGCCCTGCTGGGTGGCAGGTGTCCTTGAAGGGTGTAGCTTAACCCTGAAACACATTACTTTGCACCCAAGGTGACTGCAAAAATTCCAATGCTAGAGAATTCTTTGGCTCCCACGTGGGTAGGAACTATGGGGGAGGGGAGGGGAGCGGAAGCAGAGACAGGGAGGTGCTGTGGTCAGAGCAGGCTGGTGTGGAGACGGCATTTGGAGAGAGGGTCTTTACAGAGATAATTAACATAAAATGAGGTCCTGTGAGTGGGCCTAACCCCCGCGTAGGAGAGGAGATCAGGACACGGACGTACAAGGGATGGCCAGGTGAGGCCACAGGGAGGAGGCCACGGGGAGAAGGCCATGGCTACAAGCCCAGGAGAGAGGCCTCGGGAGGAACCAGACCTGCCCATGCCTGGCTCTCGGACCTCCAGCCCCCAGGACTGTGAGAAAACCAGCCCCCACGGCCGCCGAGCTGACCGATTCACCCTCCCGCTTACACGTGCGAGACTCCCGTCAACCCCTCCTTAAGGGCACTGCGTTCAATCCTGCTTTGCTTCTTGGCTGGTTGAGTAGCGAAAAGTCAGTATTTCAAATGCTTGTTTAAATTTGCGTTAATATCGGTGGCATTGAACCTAGCTGGTTTCAGTGTTTTAGTGACCACGTTTGTCCCTTCTCCGAATCGCTTGCTCGTGTCCTTGGCCACACTGCTACTGGGACGTTTGTCTCTCATCAGGCGGCTTCTGGGAACTCTTGATGCAATAAAGGCAGGGTGGGCAGAACTTGAAAATGGCTCCCACGGCCTTTGCCCCCTGCTGCGACTCCTGCAATGATGCTGCGTTATCTGTCCCAAGGGAAATTACCGGGTGGGCCTGGCCTTAGCAGGCAGGCCCTTCGAAAGCACAGAGCGGTGTCCAGCTGGTGACAAAAGAGGAAGGCAAGGAGATTCACAGGGTGAACGGGATTCGATGAGAGGGGAATTCTCTCCAAAGCTGGCTTGAAGAGGGAAGGGGCCACACCGCAAAGGACATGGGCGGCCTCCAAGGAGCCGAGAACCGCCCCTGCTGACAGACCCGGGAGCAAGCAGCCCGTCAGTCCTAAAGCTCTGAGGAGCTGAATTCTGCCATCAACACAAATGAGGCTGGAGTCGGATTTTCCCAGGTGTTTCCGAGAGAACCGGCCAACCAGCACTAGGGTTCGGCTTTGGGATGCCCACGCGGGGGGCCCAGCCGGCCACGCCAGGCCTCTGACCTCGAGCCGTGCGAGCACGAGCCCCGAAGTCTGTGGGAATTTGTTTTCCGGCAACGGAAAAGTAACACGGAACATGCGGAGGTTGTCACAGATATGCAAAGGGGGTTTGCCTCCAACTTGTGTTTGTCTTTGGACCTCGTCATGCTTCTTGGTGAGTCTTATGTTTTCGTATAAGCGAAACTGTCAGACTCCTCCTCTCTGGCCTGGTGCTTCACATCGCGCTTCCGGAGACCTGCCTCACCCCAAGATTATTGACAACGACCGCAGTGACCTTACATGTTCTTCTAATGCTTCTGTGGTTTTCTTAAATAGTCACTGTAACTGACCTTATTTTTGGTAGAGTGTGAAAGAGGGGTCTGAGGACTCATTTTCAGATGCCCAAATGGCCAAGCAGACATGTAGGGGCTTAAAGATGCGGTCTGTCCGCATTTATACCTGCAGGAAACGGCTGGATTCCCGCCGGAGTTTCCCAGCATTCTCTGCTCTCCACCGTCCATCCGTCTGCCTCTCCCCCCCCGGTGCCTTTCTGGTTCTACGGCTGTGGACTGAGACTGTGTTTTGACACCTGCTAGGACATTTTCCCTTCATTTATCTTCCCTGTTCAAAATTCTCTTGGGTAGTCTTGTGCATTTAATCTTCCAAGCAAACTTTAAGAACAATTTGTGGAGGACGGGGAGCTTTTTACGTACTGACACGGAATCCTCGCTGACACATGGCAGTAAGCGTGGGAATGGCACCTAGCTACTTGTTTAAAAAATACCCCCCTCACTTTGCTTTTATATGCAAAAACACCTTTAAAGAAACACCAGAGAACCAATAACCCCGCGGCCTCTGTGGAGGGGCCTGGGGCCTGGCGGAGGGGGAGGCAGGAGACTTCCCATCCCAGAGCTCTCAGCTTTGGAATGATTACTTCCTGAAAATGAATAAATAAACCACGATGGTGAATAAATTTCAGGTCACCCGAAATACCCCCCGTGGGCTTCAGCTGGTATAGCCCCGAACGGCGTGTGGACTGGGACAGAGGCCACGCATGTGTGTCGTGCGGCTTTCCTCCCACCAACACGGGAGCTTTATTTATTGAAATCTGTGGTATGTCCCTTTTCTCCGGATAGGCTCACTCACTTCTTGTTAGGTTTATTCCAAGTATTTCATGGTTGTTATAACCACGATGGACAAGGTTTTTTTTTTTTTTTTTTAAACAGTTTAGTTCTTAACGGGATATTACTGGGATAGGAGAAAATGCTAGCTCTGGCATTCAGCTGTTTTAGTCTTTACTGTTTTCTTCACCGTTTCTAGTACTGTTTTGTTTTCTAATTGGTAATCTTGGATTCTCTAGGTAAACAATCGTATGATTGAGATCTTCACGAATTTCACAAATCCTCACCTTGCTCATTTTGCCGAGGCTGTGCCCCTGTCTCCCTCCTGATCCGAGCTGTACCTTCTCCAGTGTTTCCCACTGCGGACAGTTTCCTTGCTCGTTTCAGAAAACATCATAAAGAACTTTCCTTCTACCCTAATTTAGGATGGATGGTAAGTGTTAGCAACACCCATTCTCCAGAAAATCCTTTGCTTTTCTCTCTCCTTAAACTTACTAATATAATGCATTAAATTAGCAGCTTTCGTAATTTCAAATGACTCCTGAATCCCTCAGGGAAGCCCTTCTTTACTACCAGGTATTTCTCCTTTAATAAATGTGGCCGAACTCCGTGTGCTACTATTTTATTTAGGATTTTCTTGCCTCGCCGCTGTGTAGTTTCTGTGTTGGAGGCTGTCCGCGTTTGCAGCCAGGGCTACTCTCCGCGTTGTAACACGAGCCTGGGAAGTTTCCCAGGTTTCCCACCCCCCGGAGGGTCGGACAGCATGCGGGGTGTCTGTTCCTTTCGCGGTTAGCGGGGGTGCTCGTCCATAACAAACAAACTGGTGCTTTCAGGGGAAATCGATGTCTGGCGACGTTTTCAGCATCTTCAATGACGAAACCAGTACAGAGCGTGGCCTTGTTGAAATGAGAAACAATAATGCCTCCGAACTGTCCTCATTCCCAGGGTTGCTCCTTGGGGGACACGCTTCTTGGTCTTCACCGGGAGTGCCAGAAGTTTACTCAGCTTGTGGGCCTTTTCAGAAACAGTCTTTTTATCTATCAGGTCAGCTTGTTGTGGTTTTTGGTACCAGTCTTGGCTATTTTACTTTATTGACTCCCTCCTCCTTCTTCTTTTGGTTTCTTCGCCCTTTTTCAGCCTCTGGAGTGGAACGTTTGATTTTCGGTCTTGTTAATGAAAACTATGCAAGGTCCTGGGTTTTATCGGGGTGCTGTCCACTGCAGCAGGAGTCCTGATACGTGGACTCCCTTTGCCACTAAGTCTCTCACTAGTCCGTGATCTCCGTGTGGACGGGACTCAGTCCTCTTCCCTTACAACGTTCCGAGCATCGCTACCCTGTCATTTATGTTCAAGACTTGTGATTCTCAGCCCCGACGGCACATTAGGATAACTGGGAAGACTTAAGAAAACAAAAACAAAAGAAAACAAAAAAACAAGGCAAGAAACGAAAGATCCCAACCCTTGGCAGAACAGCTGAACGGGGCTGTGGGCCCGGGTGACTGAGTCTCCCTGGGCTCCTGCCAGGGGCAGCGGGTGCTCTCTGCCCGCCGGAGTCTGATTCTGTCCGGCCTGGAAGCCGATGGCACTTTTTTCCTTTAGCTTTGGAATTTAAAAATTCCACCAGCTGTGTCTAGGCACAGTGTTTCCCAGCTGTGGGAAGGTCCCTCCGGGGCCTTTATACTCAAAGACTCACCTTTGCTGAACTCGTGCAGATGTTCTCCTCTGACGTCGCCCGTCAGAGGCCCTGACCTCCCGGAGCTTCCGTCTGGTCCCAGATCGCACACCCACGTCTTGTATCTCCTTCTCAAAATATCTACCACTTTGGGTTTTCGATCTGAGTTCGGGGAAGAATTCCTCAAACTGGCCTTTTGGTTTGCAAGCTCCATCTTCGGCAGGATCACTTTGTCTGTTTAGTGACTTTTCTTTTGCTCGTTTTGGAGGATGGTTATATTTTAAATTCCAAGGACCCTTTTTCCTAACACTTTGCTCTTGTTTTACTGATGTGACACCCTCTACAATCTCGCGCTCTCTTCTGCTTTTGGCGTCAGGCCCGTGCCCGTGGACGCGTCCACTCTGTCTGTCCAGCCCCGTCCCCTGGAGGCTGGGGGTGCTGCCGAGCACTCACACTCTGATGGGAAGTTTCAGTGCCTCCCTCCCAGGCGAAGCGTGCACTCGTGGACATTCTCCAGTGGCAAAGCCCACGCTTCAGGACGGCGGCAGCCCCAAATTCCCAGTGCTTGAAAGGGAGAAAGGGTAATGTTTCCTCGCTTGGTCGATCAGCTTCTGTTCCTCTGTCCTGGTGACCTCCAGAAAGGACACAAAGTCCAAGAAGACATCTGCATCTCTCCAGACGCCCGGGCACACTTTGAGCCTCCGCTGAGGGGCGCTGGTGTGGAGTGGGGGGGGGGGGCCTGTGTCCTCTTTCAGGTCAGTCTAAATTCTGCCCCACCCGGAGCATGCGACTCTTTATTGTTTTTGCACAAATGTCACGTTCTTCTCTTTTTGGTATTTTCCGTTAATTTGGTGGAATCAGGGAGGGTGCTTGGTAAAGGTGCTTGGTAAACCCGACTCTGTCAATCCAGAAATCTCTGCATTTCTCAGGGCCTGAAAATGTTTCTTTGTAGCCACGGTTGGGGTGTCCGTGTGGCTCTGTTTTCTTCCGGATCTGTGTAGTTGTTTTCCCCCATGTGGTAATCACACACAGCTGATAAACAAACTTGGGAAGAAAAACCCACAGACTGAAGTAATCACAGCAGAGTGAGCAGAGCGGGGGTTCACAGCGGCTGAGGGCCTGGCCCTGTGCGGGGGCGGGAGAGGCTGTTTTACCAGGACGAGCCCTATGCCTCATGGGGTCTGCAGCCTCCAGGTGTCTCCGGCATCCGCCGCACAGCCGGGCCACCACCATCCCCTGGGCAACGGGCCTGGCTTGTGCAAGCTGTTGTGCCTGGGACTGACCTCGCTCGTATGTTCCCGTTTATTTAAACCCTGCCCACCCCTGGCAGCCCTCAAACCTTTTCTGCTTTTGACTCTGTCCACTTTCCTTGTTTGCTGCTTGGCCCAATCAGGTGCCTTTTAAGACACGGACACCTTCTCTCCCTAAAAGGCTGGAACCCCCCGAGTACACGACCACATCGTGCTCTTCTCGATGCCCTGAGATGGCATGCAGGGATGCCTTTCGGGGATAAGCTGGTGTGTGGGACCTCCCCGTGGGGGCTGACAGCACGCGGGGACACCCCACTGGGTCGCGAGGGCACTTGGGGGTGCGGGTCACCATGGCGCACGGGGACCCCCAGTCTTACGCTTTTTGCGCTCGTTGTTGGCGGCCTCGCAGGTCTGGGTGTAGAGCAGACGCACGCTCTGCAGCTCCTCCTCTTTCTGCCGCCTGGCGCACGCGGTGACTGAGTAGAGGTCGTGGTTCTTCTCCAGCTGCATCTGCAGGCGGGCCAGGTGCTGCTGGACCCCATAGAGATCCACGCCCAGCTCCTGCCTCTGGACTCGGCTTTGCTTGGTGGCCACGCTCTGCGGCAGAGAGAAACCGGGTCACCGGTGGAGGCGCACAGCGCGGCGGAGGCGCACAGGCCGGCGGCGGGGGAGGCGGGACCAGTCAATACGCACCAGCTCCTGAAGCTCCAGATTCAGCTTCTCTATCTGCCGGTTAAGATAGTTCTTCAGGGCGGCCTGGAACCTGACCATCAGGGGCTGAAACAACGGAAAAGCAGGCCTGGTTACCCTCCTGCCCCAGGCTCGGTGTAGCCTAAGTCGCCAGAGCTCTCCCTGCAGGCACAGAAAGGACTTCCACGAGGGGTGCTCCCTGCTTCTGCCCAGGACTTGCCCCGGCAGCCAGACTAGGGGCACCCATGGTCCCCTGCTGGGCACTGAAGACCTGAGTGCCTATTTTGGCCACATGACAGAGTGAGCTGGAGCGGTGGTCTTGGTTTTCCCCAGGGGGATGAGGGGGTGATGCCAGCACCAACTGAGCCCTGAGCCTCTTTTCCCAGAGCAACCGACAATCTTTCCTGCGGGGAGAACTGCGGCTTTCCACAGGGGCTCATCCAATCAGGATTTGCCTTCCCCGCTTGGCGGGGTGTGGGGCGCGGGAATTCATAACCTGCTAGGTGCGCTCAAAGCGGCGGCTCTGAATGGGGGTGACTGGGTCCCCACCCAGCATCCAGAATGTCTGGAGATGGTTCTGACTTCACCGCTAAGGGGCAGGGGTGCTCCTGGCATCTAGCGGGTGGAGCCAGAGGTGTGCCCAGGGCAGCCCCACCCCAGAGAGTGACCGGGTCCCAAAGCTGGCAGTGCCAAGGTTGAGGTTTGGTGACTCCGGGCCAACGAACAGAAAGGAGAAGACACTTCACAGAGCAGTTTTGCCGAGTGGGTGAGGGGCGGCGTGGCGCTGGGGGCAGGGCGCGGGGCAGAGGTGAGCTCAAGAGCAGGTGAGGGGCACCTCCGATCGCTCTCCCTGTCAGGCCACCAGCAAGACCCGGGAGCACGAGCTTACGTGGTCGGGGTCCAGAACCACCAGCTGGTGTCTGTCTTCCTCCGCCTCGTCACTCCCCTCCGACTCCACTCTCTCGACAGTCCCTTCTTCGGCAATGCTCAGCCGCTGGATCCGGTCCAGGAAGGTGGGCGCGGCTCCTCCCCTGGGCTGCACGTGGGGCTCCTCTGGGGGGACACCTGGGGACATAGCAAGCATTATTGAAGGGTCAATACATTGGCTAATGAGGCCATTTTGCAGGGGCTCTCAGGTGAGGCTGATTTCCAACCTCATGCAACACGATGGAAGAGAGAAAGAAAAGGCATCCTATGGGCTACTTACAGTGTCTTCTGTTCCTGAATCTTCTGTCTACTCATTGATTCAACACTTCCATAGAAAGGATCGCATTTTAAAGGTAACGTATATTACCTTTAATATATTCCAAGAAGGAAATATATTTTGTAGATACTTTTCTAGGCATAAGTAGTGAATAGGAAAGTGCCTTCTTACTGATGGACGACCTTGGCTGCTCTTGGTTTTGTTTTGATCGAATGGGGAGCAGCTGACAAGATTGAAAAGCGGTGTCAGTGAGGCTCTAGTTCCAGCTCTCCTTTCCGCCTGAGCTGGGGAGAGCCTGGTCTGTTTTTAACTCGTTCAGGTGTGTGCTGTCTTCACGTCACTGGTGAGTGATGTGAAGCTTTGTTGGTCGGACCATCCGTGCACGTGTGTCATAAGGAATAAGAAATATCCCGTCTGCTTTCCCACATCCACGACACTGGGACACGGGACAGGGTGTGCCGAGCGACCTTGGAGACCCGGCAAACGTGCGTGCTTACGGGTGTTGTTCCCAAGCCCCTCTCTGAGGCCAGGAGGCCATGAGGGGCGGCGGTCAGGGGCTGTGGTTTGGGACGTTATCGGATCTCTCAGTCAAGGTCTGGTTCTGCCACGTACTGGGGTAGGTCACTAAATGACTCTCAGGGTCTTTGTAAGATGGGAGAATGGTTCCTACCTCATTGGGTTACTAAAAGGATTAAGTGAGATACAACAGAGAGAATGCTCCATAAATATTATCCCCACCTGTTAATAACATTTCTATCTTTCAGCTCCCAGCTGAATGGGACACCAGGTAACAGATGGTGAGTGAGTGGTACCCCTCACACCGAGGGATGTGAAGGGCTCATCCCATGGGCGGGACAACCCGGCGTGTGCCGCGGTACCTGGCGCCTGTAGGAGGGGCTCCCCCGCGCTCAAGAGCAACTCGTCGAAGTCCAAGGAGGTGGTGCTGCTCTCCTGACTCAGTCGGAGGTGGTGTCGTGCCCCCAGAGGAAAGACTTCCTGCGGGAGCCCTTCGTGGGACTTTCGCTAGAGCAAGAACAGCCAAACCTAAATCAGTAAGGCCTTAATCAGGACCGAAAAGTTCTTTGATTTGGTCTAGTGCAGTGTTCAAAATTCAATGTAATTGCTGAAGCAATAGAAAACCATCTGGGGGGCGCCTGGGGGGCTGAGTCGGTGAGCGTCTGCCTTCAACTCAGGTCATGATCCCGGGGTCCCGGGATGGAGGCCCGCATCAGGCTCCCTGCTCCGAGGGAAGTTTGCTTCTCCCTCTCCCTCTGCTGCTCCCCCTGCTTGTGCACTTGCTCTGTCTGTCAAATAAATACATAAATAAATAAAATCTTAACCATTTGGATATAGAGATTATTTGGCTTTTACAAAACAGAAAACACCTACCCGCCCCCGCCCCACGGGGAATTCGGGAATGATCTCTCCCCGTCTACATCAGTAAAGTGTCAATGCTGAGGCACGGCTGTGTGTCCTACGCGGGGCTCTTTACTCCCAACGCTGATCTCCCTAAGGATGGTAAGCAACACCTCTGAGCATCCTCTTTATGAAAGGATGCTGGAACGCCTGGGCCCCAGCGACAGTCTCCCAAAAGGGCTGTTTCTACTTCTCTTTTTTCAACAGATTCCAATTCAGGGATGTTTTAGGCTTTTGTTGTTGCTGTTGTTCTGTTTTTTAAGTAGACTCCACACCCGGTGTGGAGCCCAGTGCGGGGCCTGAACTCACGACCCTGAGAACAAGACCTGAGCTGAGATCAAGAGTCAGACGCTTCACCGACTGAGTCATCCAGGCGCCCCTACTTTAGGGACATTTTCATAAGGACATATCTTCTCTTGTTAAAAATGCCTGGCTCTGTTTTAGCTTTAAAAGAGACTCGCGATTGCAATAGTTGCAGTTATTACCGCTGACAAGGCACTGTTGACAACAATCTGGCGCGTGTTGCTAACCACGGCCCTGCGCAACACTCCGCGGCAGGTACGGGTCACCTCCGCCCTCTGAGGGGAAGCGGCCTCCCGGAGGCTGAGGGCCTTGCCTGAGGTCAAGGGCAGGCTCAGAGTCCGGATGCCTCGGCCCCCAGCTCGTGCTCTTCCTAACACTTCCTCAGAGGATGCTGATTCTAGAAAGCATCTCCGAGGCGGCCAGAACCATAGTGAGAGTAATGGCGGCCCAGAGTCCAAAGCCCACCTCGGGGTGTCCAGAAAGGGCTTCTCCTAAGCAGTCATGAAGCACCCACAGCCGAGACAGAAAGCAGCTCCCGCTCTGCAGTTCCTGCTCGTTCTACAGACTGAGCACCGGCCGGGGGAGGGCAAGTAGGGCTCTCTCCCAGGTTTGTCTCTGCGGTCCTGGAGGATCACACTTTACACCGTTTTCCCGTGAGTTTTCTCTAAATGAGACCCCAGCACAGAAACTGGGTTTATAGCTGAATACGTAGGCTACACGTCGAAGCTCCTGGACGTCTTGCAAGGCGAGGACAGTCGTTTTTACGCTTAGTTAGCAAGCGTCAAATCGTGTTACTCTCCAAAGTTATCAGCTCTTTAGAGGTCACCAGATGGGGCGGGATCGTGGCTTTGTGGCTCAGAATGGTGGCTTTGGAGCAAGAGCAACCACCAGAGCGGCCTGACTCTGGGCCGGGAAGTCCGCCTACTGTGTCCTCGTCTGCACAGTGGGGTAATAATAGTTCCCACCCACGGGGTTGTTGTCAGAGTCACTGAGATGGACCGTCAAAGGCCTAGGCACGTCCAGACCAGAGTGGAAGATGCAGGAATGTAACTCTGCTCCTCACTTCCTGGCCGGAACAACTCAAACCCGCAGCCAGCAGGGGGCGCTGGCCTAACGGGGGGGGGGTGAGGAGCACGGGCTTCAGAGGCTGTCCCGGTGGGGAGTCCTCACAGCACAGGTGACAGGCCTGGCCCTGGTGACAAGAGTCCCCACAGAGGACAGCCTGGCACAGAGTCGGAGCCCAAATATTTGGGGGCTGGCGTGGGTGGGGTTGGCCCAACAGTGACGAGAGTGACCAGGGCAGCCCGATGTGGGGGCGTCCGGGTTCAGGTGGGGTGAGGAGAGTCCACTTGGGGGTGGAGAAATGCAGTGACAGTTACATCCGGGGGACTGATCAAATTAATAAACACGTTAGGGAGAATCGGGACTAGCCTTCTCATTGCTGGAAGAAGGACTTGGGAATATGGAAGGGGAGGACACTGAGAGGAACCCACTCAGTGGTGAGCTGTGTTAGAGAGGGGTTGGTATGAGCTGTGTCTGTGTGTGTATGATACTGAGAGATCCTGGGGACAGTGACATCCTAGTGGCGGTGAGATTACCTAGTGTCCAAATCATGACTTCTACATTTTATTTTCCATGAGAAGAAACCAGGCTCCTGGAGAAATGTCGGATTCTAGGGCCGGGCAGTTTGTGCCAGAGAGAACAAGAATGTGCTCCAAGAATGAGGGATGGTAAAACACAGAATGACCCCGGGGGCGTCAGAAGGACACAAAGGCCAATTTGAATGGGCCCTCACTGGCCAAACTGGGGACAATGTCTGTTCAACGTTGTACTGGAAGTTCTAGCCAGTGTAAGAAGTCAAGGAAAAGATATAAAGGGCATGTGGATTGGAAAGGAAGAAGTTAAACCACCTTTATTCACGGAGAACATGATCTTTTCTTTATGAAAAATCCTATGATTCTAAAAAAAAAAAAAAGAGCTACTAGAACAAGGGTGTTTAGCAGTGTTGCTGAATATAAGACCAATATACAAAAATCAGTTGTATTTTGTATACAGTACGGCTCTGTATACAATAGAGCAGCAGACATTTGGAAGCCGTTTCCAATAGCATCAAGAAGGTAAAGTGGTTAGGGATAAATCTGACAAAAATTGGGCCTAAACACCCTGCTGAGAGAAAGATGAACTCCTAACAATATGGTGGTAATCTGCTGTGATTTCTTTTCTTCATTTGAAATACTCACTTTTCCTATCGTAAACAAAAAGAGCACCTTCCCACACCATTTTTCTTGAATGCAAAGGGGTGAAGGGTAACTTCCCAGTGGAGAAGCCCGGAGCGGTTTCATCACGGGGCCCACAGCTACACCACTGGTAATGGGACGAACTACAACTAATGTGCCACCTCATAGGACATAAGAAGAACCAGCCTCGCTCTGTGACCCCTTTCCAAGGGATCATAACCCAGATCGCATCAAGAGGAAAACCAGGCATAAGCGTCTGCCTTCAGCTCAGGGCGTGATCCCGGCGTTACGGGATCGAGTCCCACATCAGGCTCCTCCGCTATGAGCCTGCTTCTTCCTCTCCCACTCCCCCTGCTTGTGCTCCCTCTCTCGCTGGCTGTCTCTATCTCTGTCGAATAAATAAATAAAATCTTAAAAAAAAAAAAAGGAAAACCAGGCAAATCCAATCTGAAGGCATTTTAAGGGTGGCTGGCTGGTGATTTTTAGACGTGCCAAGGTCATTAAAGTCAAGGAAGGATTAAGACCCGAGAGATGGGACAGCCAAAGGCAACATGTGATTTGGAACCGTACCTCCGCTATAAAAGGTGTCATTGAGACACTTGGTGAATGAGTCCTGAGGATTATTTGGTAATGTAGTGAAATTTCCGGATTTTGATAGTTACGTTTCGGTTGTTTGTGGAAAACACGCACAGAAGCATTTGGAGGCAATGGCCCATCCGATCATTGACTTACTCTCCAAGGCTTAAAAAAATAACAAGTTCTTCTAATCATACTCCAACTTTTCTATAAGCCCATGCTTGTTTAAAAGTAAAAAAAATAAAATTGTAAGATCATAACTATTGTCGTTATAATCATTATTATCTTGAATTGCGTTGTCCTGTATGGTAACCACTAGCAACAGGTGGTTATATTAATTTAATTTAATTTAATTTAATTTAATTTAATTTAATTTAATTTAATTAATATCTTCATTAAAAATTCAGTTCCTCCTCTCCCAGGCCACATTTCAAGTCTCTGTAGCCCCTTGTACTGATGGCTACCATGTTGGACATGTCCTTCAGCACGGGAAGGTTCACTGGATGGTGTGCAGTTCCAGAGACGGGAACCTGGACGCCCTTACATTGAATGCTCCCGACCTTGGGTTTGGGAACACCAAAGAGAGGTCCAGAAACTCTCGGCATTCAAAAGTGGGTCCTGAGTTTGCTAAGAAATTTCTAACAAGGATTGCAGTTTGTTTTTATAATGTGCCCTGAGTTGCTCACATAGGGTGAGCAACCACATCGGCAGTCAAACACTTTCATCCGGTAGACACCCCAGGGCCACTTACCGGTCCGCTAACCCTGGGTCCAGAAACATCCTGGCCTATTTGCCCCGAAGAGTCTACTACTTGCTGGGATGGCTGAGTGGAGATGTCCCCCAAATCTCTGGATTCCGATGGACGGGGGGCTTCTCTGTCTTCGGGAACACCTTCCCTCCTCACATGCTCACGCGGGTCCGTGGGGCCCACTTCCTCTCGGGGTACCTCCCCAGCACCGGCTTCTGAATAAGCCAGATCTATGGAACTGACATTCCCTTCAGGGGATGCAGCTTCCATTTCTGATTCCAACTCCCCTTCAAATTCAAATTCGACTTCCTCCCCTTCAAATTCAAAGTCCTCTTCTGTTTCCACTTCTTCCTCAGTTTCCACTTCTCCCTCGGTTTCCACATCTCCCTCAATTTCCACTTCTTCATCACTTTCCACTTCCCCATCATTTTCGACTTCCCCCTCAATTTCGATTTCTCCTTCGGTTATGACTTCCCCAGACGCTGCAACTCCCTCTTCAGAAAACTCTGTAGCACCAACAGCCTCGTCAGTGTTTTGGTCACTGGTCTTCCCTGTGGGGGACACCTGCAGATTTGCGGCAGGAAAAAAAAAAATCAGGAAACACAGTCAAAGCCCCCCGTGGAGTTCTGCTCTTACTTGTGTAATTACATTGATGGGAAAACTGCCTCCACGCACCCCTACACGTCCCTGAGAGAGTATGCCCCAAGTTCTACCTGTTCTCTCCAGTGTTTATAAGTTTTTGGGTCCTTTGTTACAGAACCTGTGTTCTGAAAACCTCAGGGTGATCTGAGAAGGGGACGCAGGGCATCCCAACTAGCCGCCAGCACGTAAGAATGGGGAGAAAGGAAAATGAGTTTCTCTGCGACGGGACTGAGTCTGTTCTAGTGCCAGGTGTGGATTGCCCAACAGTTCTCTTGAGCAGCTCCCAACTCTTCAATTCCTAGTAAAGACAAGCCAGGCACAGCCCACCCCACAGGGAGCTTTACCGTGTCGCCTTCATTACTCTGGGCCTCTTCTCCTTCAGAAGTTGATTCGCCTTCCAGCTGAGACCTGGGTGTAGAAATACGGTTTAACAGTTTCAAAGAACAGCGTTCTTTTTCTTGGCGTTGGTCACCTCCTGACGTCTGTTTATCTTCTTATTTACTTGTTGATTGCCTCCCCTCTAGGCTGTTGGCCATGACTTTGTCATGTGTGTCACCAACCCCAGCACGAGATCGCGCCTGTCACGTGAAGGGAGGGAACGCCACAGAAGAGTGTTCATGAATGAATGGAAAATAATTATGGAAACATCCAGGGAACACCATAAGTACGTTACAACAGAAAAGTCACCTTAAATATACTTGTATCTGGGGCAAAACTGGGGGAAAATACAGCGTAAGAGAAAGCTGCACAAAAGGGACAGGTACTCTAGATTTGTGGTTGGTTTCTCCAGGATTTAGATCGTACACGAATGTCCGATTTACAGTCTTAAATTTTTTTCTAATTAAAAATACAGGCTCGGGGCGCCTGGGTGGCACAGCGGTTAAGCATCTGCCTTTGGCTCAGGGCGTGATCCCAGCGTTCTGGGATCGAGCCTCACATCAGGCTCCTCTGCTATGAGCCTGCTTCTTCCTCTCCCACTCCCCCTGCTTGTGTTCCCTCTCTGGCTGGCTATCTCTATCTCTGTCAAATAAATAAATAAAATCTTAAAAAAAAAATACAGGCTCATTAAAAAAAAAGTCAAACTAATACAGAAATGTGTGACACAGGCAATGAAAATCCTCTGTGACTTTCCCTCCCGTTCTCAAGATAACTACCAGTAATAAAAGAGATTTAAGGGTATACTCTTGCAAATATTTTTCTATGCATTTAAACACACACACGATTAGAGTACACACTCTACACACTGTTTTCTGTTTAGTCTTTTCGTTTAATGTAACCTGGACTTCTTTCCATGTCATTATATATAAACCCATCTTTAAAAAAAAAAAAAAAGGGAAACACTACTGAAGCGTCTAAGGTAAAAGGTCCAATTCTTTAAAAATAGTTTCTGTCCCCAGCCCCGCCCCCGCTCCTGGAGGCCTGGGGGTGGCAGGGGAAGGGTCGGGGGTCCCCGCGGTCAGGAAGCCCCTCGGTGGTACTCCGCACACAGAGAGATGGCAGGCAGGTAAAATCCTGCCACCAGCCTCCGCTCTCCTGCTTTATTTACAAGGATGGTAACTAGCCCCTGCGCGCAAGGCCAAGCATAGTGGTTGCCGTGGTTACTGCGGGCAGAGCGAGCCCCGGGGTTTCGGGAGCCGAGCGGCCGGAGCGAGGGGAGAGAGGGAGGAGGCGGGAGCTGACAAAGGGACGGGAGAGGAGAAGGGGCGCGCAGGGCTGGGGGTGGCCGGGGAAGCGGGAAAGGCCAGGAGGACGGGGATGGACGGGGCAGAGGCTCGGGGCGGGGGGGGGGAGGACGTGCGGGCAAGGGGGAGGCGTGGGGACCGCTTCGAGACCCGCGACCCTCGCCCGGCTTACCCGCCGTCCTGGCCACCCTGCTCCGCCATCTCCCGTTGCTAGGCGACGCCGTCAACATCCGGCGGGCGGGGACCACGCGCGGGGCTGGCGCGGGCGGCGCGGCGGCGCGGCCTTTGTGCCACCGGTGTGCGCTGGAAACGCAGAGCACCTACATATGTAAATACATTAAACATAAACATAGTTTCTCCGTCTCGAAGTCCCAGCTCTGTCCCGCCCGGCTCAGGTTCTGTAAAGCGACAACCGTGTCCATGAGCGTCCAGCCGGGCAACTCCGATGCCCCAGGGACTGCACCGGGCACCCCGGGACGCGCGACCGCTCCGGGCCCCGAAGGCGGCAGGCGGAGGTGGGGGTGCGAGGGGGGGCCCCAGCCTGGTGCCCGCCCACCCATCTCCAGACCTGGGAGGGCTCGGCGGCCCCTCCGCGGGGGTGCCGCGAAGAATCCTTGGCGGAGAAGGTTGCTCAGTGGCTTTTTGGTGGATGAAGATCCCTTCTTACCCCCAAATAGGAAAAATAAAAATGGAGAGGGCAGGACAAATAGGGCGAGCGAGCGCTCACGTGGAGCGTGCCAGGGGTCCTGCCTTCCCTGCCGGGGAGGGGAGGACAGGGCTGGCATCGGGGGCAGAGTCCTGGGACCCTGAATTAGGACGGCCCGGGGCAGGGGATTTGGGTCCCCAGGGCGAAAGGTGACTGGAGCAGTGTTGGGGCGAACCCAGGGGTGGGGGAGGTGGGTTCGGCGGGGAGCCGGGTTGGGCCCGGGACCGCGTTGGGGTCCGGGCTGGGCGGGGTTGGGGGGAAGGCGGGGTCTGGGTTGGGGTCTGGGTTGAGCCGGATTGGGCAGTGCCGGGTCCGGGTCCAGGACCGGGTCCAGGACCGGGTCCAGGTCCGGGTTGAGGTCCCGGTTGGACCAGAGGCCGGGTTAGGCCCGAGACCGGCTTGGGGTCCGGGCTGGGCCCGCGGCCGGGTTGGCCCGGGGACGGGGTTTGGGACCGGGGCTGGCCGGGGCGGGCCCGGTTGGGCCGGGGGCGGGCCGGGGGCCGGGCCTCGTCGCGCGTCCCCGCCCAGCCGCGCCTCAGTGGCGGCGGCGGCGGCGGCGGCGGCAGCGGCTGCGGCGGCGGAGGCTCCGGGAGCCGGCGCGAATCCGGCCCCGGCTGCGGGACCCGGGTGGGTATCGGGGCCCGGGCGGGGGCCGCGGGGGCGGGGTCCAAGGGGGCCGCTGGGGAGTGGGCGGCGCCCCCTCAGCGGGGACGGGGTGGCGGCGCGCGCGGGGCGCTGGGCCTGCAGCGGCGGGGCCCGGGAGGGGCCGGGGTCCGGCCGCAGCCCCAAGAGGCGCGGGGCCGGGGCAGGAGCGGGGCGGCGTGGGAGCACCCCAGACCACGCAGAAGCCCCCAGGGGACCCCCTCCGCGGCGGGTGCAGGCGCCCCGGGCCGGGAGTGGACCTAATTCGGGGAGACTCCGTCCCCGCCTGTGTGGAGCCATGGACCGGAGAACTTGCGGTCTTTGTCTGGCTGGATCGTCAGAGCACGCGAAGGAGAACTTGGAGGGGGCCGCCGTTTGCAGACACAGCCCCCCGAAGTGTGCTGCCCGGCCCAACCGCGCGCGCGCTCTCAGCGTTGCTGGGCCTTAGGGTCGGTGGTCTGGCTTTAAGAACCGCATGTCAGGAAACTCACTTCCTTTAGGCCCGGGCTCTTCCCCCTTGTTCTTTACTTAAAAAAAGAAAGAAAGGGAGGAAGAAAAAAGAGTAGAAAAAAGGAGAAAGAACAAAAAAATAGGCAATTTAAGATTGCTAAATATAACCTCAGGAACCCTGGCAGAAGCCGGTGAATCTTGAAATCCTGTTATTCCCACACTCGGAAGTTGGTGTCATATGTTGGCCACAATCTAGTTCAGATTCTATTCGGAGATGGAAAACGACATAATACGTTCTCGCTCCCCTACTCTGAAGTTTGTTTTCCTGCCCCACCAAGTTCCTAGGAGAAGCCGGGCTGGTCTCCCCCCATCCCTCCCATCCCCCCCCCCCCCCCCCCCGCTGGTCTTACTGATCTTTCTTTACCATTGGAAGGTCCCAGTTCTTGTATCTGGAAGGAAGCGAGAGGCACAGTTCTCCAAAACGGCCGTGCGAGGAAGCCTGTTATCAAGGGGTGGGTGAAGAAAGGCCAGATCCCAGAAGTCTGTTCCCAGTCTGCCATCAATTGATTAGAGAACTTTTAAAAATCTGTGTTGTGAGGTTTAGAAATTCCCTGGTAGAAATATTAACATTAATTGATTAGTGACTACTGAAGGCTTTGAAGAACCGTGAGAACTTTTGCAAAGGAAGGATATTGAAGTAGGGTTGCCTTGCCGTGGTAACTGGGGAATTCGTGAACAGCTGCCCATTGTTGGGCCTGGGGGGCAAGTGTGTGCTGAACGCGGTTACGTTTTCTGTGGCACTTGTTGGCTTGCGGAGTGTTGATGGTGAGCAGAATCTCAGAATATGGCTGAAGAAAGTTCTTACCAGTGGAATTTTTAAGTTCTCCAGCGATGATGGTTGCTCTGTACCTACTTTCTGATTATTACGCATGAATTCACTTAACCCTAAAATCAAGCCCATAAAGTCAGGACTGAAGTTATCCCCATTTTACAGATGGGCACCCTGAGCCGTAGAGAAGTAAATTCCCCCAAGTTCATGCACCTAGGATGGAACTGGAGTTCTCGGGCTCCAGCCCCAGGAACGGCTGTGCCCAAGCCTCCTACCTTGTAAGGGGGCGCCTGCCATTCACAAATGCACCACTCTTCCTTACCCCTCTTCTTGCAGACAAGATAACAGGGTTCCGCCTGATGACTCTTAAAACAGTAAGGGAGTGGGGACTAATCCCATGTCACCACCGGCTGCTAATATCCGTTCTCTTTAGTCCAGAACGAGCCTCCCGGGCCTCATATAAAGGCATTTGAGAAGGTAGCCACTGGGTTTCTGGAGCCTACCTGCTTGCACACGGCTCTCTGCCCTGGCTTGGGGTGGCTCCGTGCAGTGGTTAAAAACGAGGCCCCCAAAATAAACTGCCGGTTCAACTCCCAACCCTGGTACACAGCGCCGACCTTGTTCCTCCGTGCCTTAGCTCTCTGTCTGTGCAGTGAAGACCGGTCCCCCTCCCTCAAAGGCAGCGATCGTCCGAAGTGCCCGGTACCTGGCAGGTACCAAGCGGTTTCCTTTTTTAAAAATTTGTTAATGACCATCATTTGGATTTTTCACATTTAGCAAATTGGTGAGAACATTTTGATTTTGCTCCTTAATTCCTTGTGAGTGGGGTCCTCTGGCGGGCCGCTGACCTGGGCAGCAGTGGAATTCGCCGCTAGGTAGTACTGACGCTCTTCGCTTTGTGAATTTTCAGGGCGCTGGGTCCCCGAGGCTGTTCCCGGGCCCGGGGCGACCAGGTTGTCTGGCAGCACAAATCTCAAGTAGAAATTTGTCCACCGCCCCCTCCTCCCCCCGTGAGGGACCCCGACTTTTTCACGGGCCTGAATCTTCTCTCATGTAAGATTAGCCACATAGTTTCATGCCGTGGGACAGCGTGGGGAGGACAGCGTGGGGAGGACGGGCTTGCAGCTCTACAGTGAAGCAGCGGTAGCAGCTGGGGCCCAGGTGGGTGTTACTGATGTACGTTGTGTTTGTACGATACTTATGAACTGAGCCCCGGGCACAGGCTGCAGTCTCCCCACCCCCCAAGTTCAGGGCAATAGTCTAGGAGATCTTTTTCCTCTCACTTCAGTGGCGGTGTGTGTGTGTTTTAAAGGTTTTTATGTATTTATTCATGAGAGACAGAGAGAGAGAGGCAGAGAGAGAAGCAGACTTCCCGCCAAGCAGGGAGCCCGACGCAGGACTCGATCCCAGCACCCTGGGATCGTGACCTGAGCCGAAGGCAGACGCTTCACTGACGGAGCCGCCCAGGCGCCTGGTGGTGGGGTTTCTGCTGTGGACCCCCTGTGTGTCCTTCGGCACTGGGTCTTGCGTCTCTACTAAATCTGTGGCGGTGAGCTGTCTGGTGATACTCGATCCAAAGCATGTCTTTTACTGTGTCCTCTGAGCTAACACAGCCGTCCTCGGGGAGGGGCAAGGTCTGGCCGCTTGAAACGTAGGCATGACGTCCCCAAAGCGTCATCCCGCCGGGATGGCAAGGCCTTCTCTGGCCGAGCCTCGGGTGGCCCGTCTGTCCAGGTGCTTAAAGTTGATGTATGTGACGAGTCACCCGTAGGGACCCCTGTCTGCGGGTACACGGGTGTGACCGTGTCTTTTCCCTGCTCTTCCGGGATCGGCCACTGTAGAAACCCCTTAACAGGGTGCAGCCCGAGCCCGTGTCTACACCAGCCTGCACACTTTGTTTTATGTGCTGGTTTGCCACGATGAGTGGCCCTCAATTCAACAGTCTGATTAATTGGTTATTATGTTCTCTGTCGGTCTGGAATCGGGGCAAAGGGCATACCTAACAGATGTCATTTTACATTCTTTCACTTTTCAATTTCTGTAACTAAAAACCATCCCCTGAGCAAGATCAACGGTGTTGCTTTTCAGGGATACTGTCAGTATCCCCCCACCCCCGACCCCCCAGGTGATTTTGTTTTGTGGTGCGTTCGCTTCTCCTTTTCCACAGACAGAGAACCGCAGCTCTCTGTATTGAAGTTTACAGGGATGATACAGCAGTCAGGGGCACCGAACCCACTGTTGGGTCGGTTGGTGGCTTCCGGGCTGGATTTGCACGTTTCCTTGCTTTTTGGGTCCAGTCCTTCCTTGTTCCTCAATCCTGGCTCAGCTCTAAGATAGCCTCATCTCCCAGGCCCTACTTCCTCGGCTCTTTGGGGAGAAAATAGTGTTTTGCGTTTGCTGTCGGGGGCACAGACAGCAGATGGTGTCCCGCTTGAGGGGCAGAGGCCTTGGGGTTTTCCAGGGACTAGGTGATAATCGAAGTGACAGCTGGACAGCCGAAAGAGGGAAGTCACAGCAAAGCTGGCCACCAACTCGCCCGCATGTTTCCGTGACCGTCTTGTCCTTACGGCCTCTCAAACGTCCTTTCCCGGTGGCCGTTGGTCCAAGCCTCTACACCCGGCTCGTGCCCTACACTTCGTTCCTGCATTTTAAATACAAGTTGATCGTCTTGTCCTTCCTTGTATGCAGAGGCCCTGCCTACAGCGACCCTATTTTTGAGTGACAGTCTTCTGAATGTGATGTATGTGCGGGAAGACCTTTCCCGTCTACAGTCATCCCGTAACGCCAAGGGAAGCCCCGCACAGGGGACGGGTCGTGTCAGTGCACAGCTGTCTTGTCTGCACGATGAGCCTTGGAGGACCAAACTCCCCCAAATCGTGTACCCCAAGGATCGGGTTCCTGAGCCAGTCTACCTGCAGGGCTTCGATCGCCCTTCGAACTGCAAGGCTGGGCCTTCCCGGAAGGACCGTGGCGCATGCGTGGTTCTGGGAAGGTAGAGAGAGCCGGGGTCTCCTCTGAGCAGCAGATGTTGTGTGGGCGGAAAGTGATCCTTGTTTTCGTGTGTCTGGCTCCTGTTTAAATAGCGTCTCCTGTTCCGTGCTCTGTGTTGATCCGGCTTGGAGAGCAAAGCAGGGGAACCAGTTTCTGCCAGCCACATGGCAGGTGGCCGGAGCCCCGGGCTTTCTGCTCCTGAGCAGTCTGCCGGTGATGAGGCCAGGGGGACAATCACCTGTGGGCTTCGTCCCACCACACGTTCCCTAACGTGTCCAGTGACCCTCCGCTCCCTACCTGCCTCCCCCCACTGCAGTGAGCGGCTGTCAGGATGGCTGTGGGCTCCAGCCTCCGGTCCACAGGATCTGGCAGTCCTGGGACGCGCCAGGACCGCATTTGCCCTGCTGACAGCTGCATCCCAGCACCCGAGGCAGGTGGGCCCAAGGCAGGTGCACAGCACAGAGCAGCGAGCAGGAAAAGTCAAGTTCCTGCCTCTTAGAGTGGCTCCGGGCTGCCCCATTTCTTTGCTCTTCCTAGGAAGATTCCGGAAGAGAACTTTGTACCTTTGCTCCTATTTGTTTTTCTGTTTGGCAGTTGATGGGGCCCTTTATACCAGGACAGGAAACCAAGGCTCTGGGCAGAGGAAGCCGCCAAGGGCCGGCCCTGGCGTGAATGTGCACTTTCCTCTGACCCATCTTGCTTCTCCCACGGGGACACACGGGCGCATGTCCTCCTCTCTCCTGGCTCTAGGCCCGGGTCCCAATCATATTGCCTAAAAGGTGGTCACTCTGCCTGGGAATTTGACAGTCAGTGGGTGAGTTAGAAATCTGTCCTTTCCAGGGTCTTTGCCATGGTGTGGTCAGCAGCAGAATGGTCCCCAAAGATGTCCATGTCTGAATCCTGGGATCCTGGGACTCGGTTAGGTTATGTGGCATTAAGGCTGCTCATCGGCCGCCCTCGAGACAGAGAGATTGTCCTGGATTATCCAGTGGGAGCAGTGTCATCCCAGGGTCCTTAAAAGCAGAAGAAGGGGGCAGAGAGTCAGCGTCAGGGCCACGTGATGCGGGGAGGACCTGAATGGCCAGCAGCGGCTTTGAAGGTGGAGGAAGGGCCACGAGCCAAGGGCTGCAGGTGGATTCTAGAGGCTGGAAAAGGCAGGAAAACAGATTCTCCCCGGAGGCGGCAGAAGGAACGCAGCCCGGCCGACACCTTGGTTTGGGCCCGGTGAGCCCCGGGTCAGACCCCTGGCATCCAGAGCTGTGAGCTGATTTATTTGTGTTGTTTCAGCTGCGGAATGTGTGGTGGTTTGTTACAGGAGCCACGGGAAACCAACACACGTGGACGGAAGTGCTTTCTGAAGGACAGGGGCGGCTTGTGTCTTTTCTAAAGGGAGTCATTTCTTAATCCGTGTTTTGTTCATTTCTGGCTTTTCAGTGACTTAGGCTCTGTCTCTGCCCAGGACCACTTTTCCTCAGGTATAAATCACCGGCGCCTGGGGAACGAATTTTGGGTAATGGATGTGTCCGCTTCACCCCCGTAAATATTAGAGGAGAGCCCCGCACCAGCGTGCCTCACTGAGCTACGAGGCCGCCTCGGGCCCGGGCGGGGGCAGGTGCTCCCGGGGCGTCCAGGAGCGAGAGCGCCGTTGGTGGAGGAGGGCTGCCGCCCCCCCCCGCCACGACCCAGCAGCAGTCAGTTCCAAACAGGGCTGTGAAATAAACACCTGCCCCCTTCCCGGCTCCCCACCCTCCAGCCACCCCCAAACCCCTCTCCTGCGTCCTGTTTCCCTCCCCTGCAGGCCGCAGGTGGCCGAGAACTTGCAGTTCTCAAAGGTGCTGGAGGAGCCGCGGGGAGCAGGGAGGCCCTTCTGCAGAGGGAGCTCCGTGTTCTGAGCATGTGTGTGTTTGGAGGGGAGGCCAAGCTGTTCTGTCCTTTCGAATGACGCAATAGCCTATTTGCAAAAACCTGGCCCGACCTAGCGGTCGCGACGACACCAACCAGCCCGGAGCTGTTAGATGGCTACACGCCAGTACTGGTGTTTTCACTTTATACCTTTTAAAATCTTTAGTTTTTTTTTTATTTTTGCACCCAAACAGATGCTCATTCTAGATCTTGGCTTGACTCCATCTCTGGCTCCTTGTGCCGACTGCCAGGCTGGCACTGCTGTCCTTTCCGTCAGCAAAAGCAAAGCATGTGGAACTTTATCGAAGGTGGCAGTCTGGTAGCACGTCAGTCACGAGGGGCACTTTGCACAGGTGTCCTGGACACAGCTTATCACCTAAAATCCACAAGGCTGACGTGGGCATAACTGTTTTAAAGGAGGAATGTTAAAGGAACGCATCGGAGGAAAATGACGTTTTTATTGTCGTCAAGGATCTACCTTGACCGGCCTCTCTACCCACCTCCCTCTCTCGGGATCTGGGGAGAGGCTCTGGAATATTGGTACAATGTGCTCTGAGTATCTCGGCTGCTATTTTGATTCCAATTAACTCCGAGAACTTGCTAGGGGAAGTCGGAGCTGTTTCTGGCTGCAGGCTCCTCTCGGCTCCCTTTCGAGCGCTAGCTGATTCTGTGTGTCTTAGGGTCTCTGCTGACGGCATTTGAAGGTTGTGCTGGTTGTGCCCCTCCCCCCAACCCTGTCCGAGGTATGAGAATAAGTCATCCGCCCTGAGAAAGACCCCAGACCCACCGAATGGGACCTGGCGTTGTCCTCGCTCAGAGTTCTGTACCCAGGAAGGCTTTCTGGAACACAGCTTTCTGGTCTACCAGAAGGGGTGGTTCTCATGGCTCCTCTTGCCCCCATGTGACACCAGGTCCCTAAGGTCATGGCCCTAAACTGCTTTGCAGGTTGTGAGCGAGAAGCATTCAAGGTCGTGCATCTTGCAGACTCAAGGACATTAGGAAGGTGTGTGTCAGGGTGTGCAGTCCTCGCCAGGCCCTGGCATTGCTGTTGGCAGTGGCCCTCGGCCTGGACACCAGAGCTCCCTTTGTCACCCTGCTGTCCCTCGTCCTGCCTCTGGCTCCCTGCCTGTCCCCTGCCTCCATCTGCCTGAGTCCATTCCGCCTGGATTCTTTGGGTGCATGCACTCTGGTCTCCACCCTCTTTTTAAAATTAATTTCTATTTTGTAGAGGGTTTTAGGTTTACATTAAAAAGAGCAGAAAGTACAGAATGTGTATGCACCCCTCTCCAGGTCCGCTGCTGTTACTGTTTTTCATCACTGTAAAGTATACACAGTGCGGTTTCCGCTCAGGCCATTTTGAAGTGTGCGGTTCCGTGGCATTGGCAGCGTTCACATCCTTGTGCTGCAGGTCCCTGTCCAGCCTGGGACTTCTGCAACCTCTTTACCCTGCTCTGCTCCTCCCACCCAGCTTCCCTGTGGGCCGCCTGCCCGGCCCCTTCCCTGCGGCCCCTTCCCCTCCTGCCAGCTGCCACCAGCCCTGCAGGTGACAGCCTCCCTCCCTCCCCCTTTCCCTGTTTCACCTCGGCACTGCTCCGTGCCACGATGTTGCCTCTCCCTGGACCTGTGCCCCATTTTGGACACCCTGTCTATCTCCAAATTTCCTCTTTTTTTTTTTTTAAGATTTTATTTATTTATTTGATAGAGAGAGAGAGAGAGAAAGTAGGCAGAGTAGCGGAGGCAGAGGGAGAAACAGACTCTCTGCTGAGCAGGGAGCCCGATGTGGGGCTCGATCCCAGGACCCTGGGATCATGACCTGAGCCGAAGGCAGACGCTTCACCGACTGAGCCATGCAGACGCCTCCAAATTTCCTCTTTTTAAAGGACACCAGCCACATTGGATTCGGGCCGCCCTAATGGCCTAATTCCAATTTAATCACCTCTGTAGCGACCCGTCTCTGAATACAGCCACATTCTGAGGTGCTGGGGGTTTGAGCTTCAACATGGGATTTGGGGGGTGTGGGGAAGACGTACACTTTGACTCATTAACACGTGGAAAAATACAGTTATGATACGACTGAAAGCAAGACCCGAGGTCATCCCAGCGGGGAGTCTTGGCTTTTTTTTAAGATAGGCACAGGAGATAGGAGAAAACACAAATGGTTTTGGATCCTGTGATTTAAGGAGCTTGTGTTTTTCTTTGTACTACTCTGAGCTTGTTGCCTCATTTACACACACACACACACACACACACACACACAAAAGCATTCAAAAATAGGTCAAGGACTGTCTCCGGTGTAGCATGATAGAGAGCAGAGGTCGGGAACCAGGTTTCATTTCAATGAAGTCGGCTCACACTTAGAGTAAGTGGGAAGTGTCCGAAGAGTGAATATTTGGGGGGGGTGTTTGATGGACACCCCCAGAGCATGGCCTTCTGCAAGACACTCTGGGCCAGGGCTGGGGGGACTGTCCCCCGCCCGCCCAGGTGGCAGGGGTGGGGTGGGAGCCAAACTCTGAGCACAGAGGGCAAAGGTCTAAGGAGCCAAGTGTTTCTGTTCACTGAGTGACCTGGATGCTCGGAACCCGTCTTCTCATTTGCAAAACCTCACTTTTAAAAGGACGCATCCGCCAGAGCCCCCGTGACACGGAGCATCCGATCCGCGTCCGGCGTGTGCAAAAATGCTGGATTGTGAGCGCTTGTGTTCTGGGGTCCCCTTCAAATCTTCCAGCACATTCTTTTTTTTTTTTTTTTTTTTAAAGATTTTATTTATTTATTTGACAGAGATAGACAGCCAGTGAGAGAGGGAACACAGCAGGGGAGTGGGAGAGGAAGAAGCAGGCTCATAGCGGAGGAGCCCGATGTGGGACTCGATCCCGGCACGCCGGGACCACGCCCTGAGCCGAAGGCAGACGCTTTAACGACTGCGCTACCCAGGCGCCCCCCAGCACATTCTTTTGATTATCCTCCGCTTTAACGACTGCGCTACCCAGGCGCCCCCCAGCACATTCTTTTGATTATCCTCCACGGTGGCAAACGTCTTCAGGGAAAGACGGTTTGGTTTTTAGAATCAGCTGAGAGTTGTTTGCAGCCAGGCCTGGCGGTTGGAAGGATTAACTAAGGGACAGCATGAGAGGCCCCGCAGGAGGTGAGGCTCCAGCACGCCCACGCGGAGGCCACGAGCCCCTGCCATGTGGCTGGTCCCAGCTGAGGGGCACTCAATGCAAAACAGACACCGACTCCAGAGGCGGGGGGGAGCGGAAAGCAGCTCGTCAGTAATTGTTCTCATGTTGATGATATGCCGAAATGATGCTGTCTGGGAAAGAACGAGTGAACTCAAAGTATGTTACCAAAATGAATCTTCCTCATTTTGGTTTACTTTTTTTAAAATGTGGCTAGTGGGAGGTTTGGGATTGCGTCTGTGGTCGAATTACATTTCTACTGGGCAGCGCTGGTCTACGAAGAAGAGACTCGTTTTCTTGTACGGCTCATTAAGGGACCTTGTCATTCTGGAATGATTCCTGAATCCTAGAAATATTCTGGACAACAGAATCATCATTAGAATAGCAATATCGTTTTTCTAGACCATTAGTTGGACAGAACATGATATGTAGGGGCCGTGTGATTTTTTTAAAGGATTTCGTACCGAGGTTGTCAGGTGCTCCGGCGTGCCTTGAAATTCAACCAGTGGGGGAGACAAGGGGTGGACACCCTCTCAACCTGGAGAGGCCAGGAAGGCTTCCCAGAGAGGCTGGCCTGGAGGGAGGTTGGGTAGAGAGGGGTCAAGTATCCAGAACGTGGTCGGAGCCAGGGGTCACCTCTTTGCAGCCCAAGAGCCAAATCGAGCTTTCTGCTTGTTTTCTAGTCTTCGAGCTCAGGATGGATTTTATATTTTTAAATGGTTGAAAAAAAATTGAAAGGAGAATTTTTCGTGACACATGGAGACTTGTGAGATTCAGGTGAGAGTGTCTGTTAATCACTGGGTCACAGACAGTCCTACTGGTGACAGTCGGCGGTGGCTTACTCACTGCGGGACCGGGTGCCGTGGAGCCGGACGATTACTCTCTGGTCCTCGGAACCAGCTTGCCACCCCCTCCCCGGGCCGAGGGATCATTGAAAGTGTTGACATGGGAGAAGCCTGCGAGCGGTGGGTTGGGAAGAGCTGGTGGTTTCAGGACCCTGGACGCAGCCAAGAGCAGAGGGACGCCCTTGGCTTGTGGCTAAGGAGGTGAGGGTCCCAGAACCGTGGTCTTCAAGGTGATGCCAATACCGGGAATCCCAGTGAATCGGAGCAGGGAGCGATGGGTCTTTCTAGGTAAAGCTGCAGAAAAGGGAAGGGTGATTTCAGGCTGGCAGGAAGCGTTTAGAAGAATCTTGTGCTTGGGAGAGTTAGTGCCCTTTTCGGGGAGACCCGAGGACAGAGCTGGGGGCACAGGAGGGGCCCTCATAGAGCCAGGGGGACTGGGGATCCCGCATGGAGCCCCCTGGCCTCGAGACAGTGAAGGACACACTGAGCCCCGGCCCTCCGTCCCATAAGCCCGTGCAAACCCTCAAGCAGGAAGAGCCCCACTCGGGGAACATCCCCAGCCAGCTCTCGATTTGGGGAAAGCGTACAAAACGCAGAAAGTTCAAAGAACAATGTAATATACCCGGTTGATGGTTCAAAAAATTTATTTATTGGGGCGCCTGGGTGGCTCAGTCGTTGGGCGCCTGCCTTCGGCTCAGGGTGTGATCCCGGGGTCCTGGGATCGAGTCCCACATCGGGCTCCTTGGCTGGGAGCCTGCTTCTCCCTCTCCCTCTCCCCTGCTGCGTTCCCTCTCTCGGTGGCTATCTCTCTGTCACATAAATAAAAAATCTTTAAAAGAAAAGAAAATGTACCCTCTTACTAAATGCAAGGTCAGTGGCATGAAATATATTCACACTGTTGTCAGACCATCACCACCATCCGAGTCCAGAACGTTGTCATTGTCCCAAACTGAAACTCTGGCCCCCAAAACACTAACGCCCCATCCCCTCCCCCAGCCCCTGGCACCCCCCCCCCCATCCTACCTTCTCTATGAATCTGACGACTCCAGGGGCCTCGTGTATGTGGAATCCTATACTATTCGTCCTTTTGTGACAGCTGACTCCCCTGAGCAGTGTCCTCAAGGTCCACCCACGTGGCCCGCGTCGGGATGTCCTTCCTTCTTAAGGCTGAATAATATTCCGTTGTGTGGCTGGACCACATTTAGTTCATCCATCCGTCCGTCGATGACTTTATCACATTGGCTTCCTGCCTTTTTTCTTCTTTCAAAGAGGGGAAGGTGAAGCCCTCTGTAGACGCCCCCGGCCCCTGAGGCCGGCCGGCACCCTGCCCAGCGAGGTCTGAGTCTCAGGCATGAACTGTCTCCGGCCGGGGGCAGCGAGGCTCTGAGCGCACGTCTTCACCTACGCGGGCTAGCTCACACCGGTGGCTCATTCCACATGTGGCTCCGTTTGGTGGTCTGCGTTCGGGGGCTCGACCGATGGGAAGCATCTGGTTGGTTCACAGAGCACGTGATGTTGATTTTGGGCTTTTGGCTCAAATAAAAATTGCTTTCGGCCCGTCTGCTGGGTGTTGGGCTTTCATTTAGACTGAGAATTTGTCCTTTTTATCAGCTCTTCCGTTCACTCGTCTGTGAGTCACCATTCTGCTCCTTTTGGTGAACCTCTAGGAGTCCTGTAGGTATACTGCATTGAATCCTTTTGTTTCTTGTTTATTTTTTAATTTTTATTTATTTACGTAATCTCAACACCCCACACGGGGCTCAAACTCACAACCCCGAGATTGGAAGTGACACGCTCCTCCCACTGAGCCGGCCAGGCGCCCCTATCGTTTATTTTTTTAAAGAATGAGTTGTGGGTGAACTTGGGTCGTTCAAATACTGCTTGTGACACTCTTCCCAGCTGAGATGATCCGTCGTGGGTCGGGACATGAGGCCGGGCCTGGGGCTGCCAGGGTGCGGGGGACGGAGGAGGCCGGGAAGGACGGGATGGAGGAAGGAGCACGCGCCCTGGGAAGCCCGGCGGAGGGGTGAGAAGTTCAGGAAGGGAGGCCTTGTTGGCACAGACACAGGGTAAAAACTGAGCGAAGAGAAGTCTGGAAGTTTTATGAGATCGCCGTGGGAGAGCAGAGCCCCTGTGACGGGTGGTTTGGCCCCCAGGGGACATTCGCCATGCCTGGAGACATTTCTAGTTGTCGTAGTGGGAAGGGCGCTGCTGGTGGCATGCAGTGGGTGGAGACCAGGGTCGCCTCCAGCACTGGGAACGACCCGGCCCCAGACGTCCATGATGCCACGTGGCCTTGTGCTAGCAGGACCCGTCGCTACAGTTCCTGAACCACCATCCATCTCAAGCTTACTGCTGGGAGGCAGGACGCAGCGCCAAGGACACCTGCCCCAAGCCCATGACCTTGGCCTGACGCCCTCCTCTGTGTCTTTCTCCCCCAGCCACGTCTGGACGAGCCCCGCCTGGGCGAAGCGTGCGGAGGATGGAAACACTCCCCCGGCAATGTCTCTGGGCCGTCTCCTTCGCCGGGCCTCCTCCAAAGCCTCGGACCTCCTGACCCTCACCCCGGGCAGCGGTGGCGGGCCCCCCTCCATCCTGGATGGGGAGATCATCTACTCCAAGAACAATGTCTGCGTGCACCCCCCAGAGGGGCTGCAGGGGCTGGGGGAGCACCATCCAGGTGAGCCAGGAGCTGGGCAGGCCTGGGCGGAGGGGCCCACTTCTCTTTCTAAAGTAACCAAGCCACAGCTTCGGAAAGCTTTTGTGTCTCTTCCCCATTTGTCCTAATTTCCCCATCCTCGAAGGGGCTGGTGACCTTTAACTTACACACGTGGGGTGGGACAGTTGAAGGGGAATCGGCCTCAGAGGAGGACGTTAGGTCACGCCAGGGCTGCTGGGAGCAGGGAGCCTGCAGGCAGGGAAGTGCACAGCCATCCTCTGGGGGTGCTGGCCAGTACCCCAGGCCCCCTCCAGTGGCAGGAGCACACCCCGCAGGCTAGGCCTGGCGGCTGCTTCCCTTCCCACAGCCCAGAAGGCTGTGATGAGAACCAGGTAGACCGTGGGACAGGCGTGGGACTCTGGAGACGTGGAAGTCACCAGTCCTGTCTCCTGCCATCCTGTAACCCCACTGGGGCAGGAAACTCTCCGCAGGGGTCTGCAGGGACCAGGACACCCCAGCACCAGGGCCTGCCTGAGCCTGGGGTGGGATACTTCCCTGTGGTGACAGCGGCTTTGCTCTCTTGTGCCGAGTCACAAAGACACGGTGGCCAGCTGCCCTGTGCAGGGTGGGGCTGAGGGTCACAGCACCGAGCAAAACATGCGCTTCTCTTCTGGGACGGGCACCTGACCGTGGCTGTGCTCGCCCGGCCGCAGATCCGAGACTGTTAGATCTGGTCATAGCCGCCGGGCTCTGACTTCCCTCAGCCCCGCTGCCCCCCACCATGGAAGGGACAAAATGATGGGTTAGTGATACCCAAGCCTGTGTGGTCGTTTGTCGTTTGTGCAAACAACTTGCAACAAATACATAGATTGCTTATTTTATCTGCATGTGAACGTCGTGAGAGTGCCCAGAGCCCTGGGCAGGCCTCGTTTTTGGATGAGGAGGCTGGTGGTCAGAGAGGCTGGGCCACTCCCAGCGTTAGCCCAGGGTGGAGGTGGGGCAAGGGCAGGCTCTGGGCCCTTCTCATTCTTCCTACAGCTTCCCCAGGCTGCTGGAGGACGCTCAGGGCCCCCAGGGCACCTGCAGCTGGCTGCCGCCTGTGGACTTGCCCACCCAGCGCACACGGAGGCCCCACACCACATGTCAGAACATCTGAAAGCTATAAATTACAATCAGGCCTGAGCACTTTGCGGTATGCAAATTATGTGTCAACAAAATACTGAATAAATTAATTAAAATACAAAAAGTTTAAATTATGTTCATGAACTATTCCCACCTCGATGAGTCTATCCTCACAGTCACCCAGATGGTCAGGTGCAGATCTGGAGTCATGGGCCCTGCAGGTTCCAAAGCGGGAGATTTCCTACGCTATGAGGGACCTCGGGCGTGCACATGTGGACACCCCAGCCCGTCCACAGCCCCCACAGACAGCTCAGGAGCAGGCCCTGGACGCCCGTCTGGGCTGTGTAGACAGGGAATCCAGGGTCCTGCGTCCCCCAGGAGTGCTCTAGAAGGGGGTGCAGGCTCTGGGAGGCCCACGGCCGTGGACGCCTGACCACGGGGCCAGCTCTGAGGATTCGAGGAGTCAGAGTTTCTGGGGCCGGGTCTGAGAGTGTTAGCTTTTCTGCTCTAAATTGGAAAGAACAGCACAGCCTTCGGGGAGCGTCCTGGTGATGCTGTTGTGATGGAAGGCCGGGTGGGGGGTGGGGGCGGAGGCCTGGGGCTCCCTTCCCAGTCCCCGAGGCCCAGGAGCTGAGGGTGTGGAAACGCGAGGCCTCCCCTGCACCTTGCCGATGTCACTGAGTGTCCGCACCTCTTCTGGAAATGGGAGCTCAGCTCAGGAGACGCTGGCGCGGGTTCTCAGAGCCCCGAGGCATGTGAGGGCCCAGCTCCGGCCCCGGGGGCTTTCCAAAGCAGAGACCAGGAGGCCTGGGCACCTGGCATGATCGGCCCAGAAACCAGGACATCCTGATGTGGCAGGAAATACCGCCTTCCCCCCAGACTGAGTGTCCAGGGGCCCAGAGAGCCCACCTCTGGCTGCTGCCTCGGAGGGCGACCGCTCTTCTTGGCCCCCGTCCGCACCTGGTGCCTGACATCGGGGACGGCCCCTTCTTCCGGAGAGCTGCATTAAAGAAGACACACTGAGACCTGGCTGACTGGAAAATGCCCAAACACCCCTCTTTGGATTTATTTTGTCTGAAATAGAAATAGAGCTCGCAGCCTCCGTTGCTCCCAGCCGCGGTGAAGCAGGGCTCCTGGGCCCCCGGGCTCGCCCAGACCCGGAGGCTGGCTGCGGAGTGAAAGCTCCGGGGCCCCAGACTGTGGCCGGGTGGGGCTCTGAGCTGGAGGAGGGCTCCCCGTGCGTGAAAAAGCAACGACAGACCACTGCCCGGGAGACCACTGCCCCCGAATCTGCTAAGTGCCCCCAGCTTTCACTCACCGCAAGCCTGACCGCGCCCCCGGCCGTGCTGTGCTTGGGGCCGGGCTGTGTGTGAAGCCGGCCCCTGCCCAGCCCCACAACCTGACCGACCAGGGCATGGCCTCTACCAGATTCCAGACAGAGGCACCAGGGTCCCTAACCTGCCTGTCCTCCTGACCCCCCCAGGCTACCTGTGCTTGTACATGGAGAAGGATGAGCTGCTGGGGAGCACCCTCGTCCTCGCATGGGTCCCCAACTCTCGGATCCAGAGGCAGGACGAGGAGGCGCTGCGGTACATCACCCCCGAGAGCTCCCCCGTGCGCAAGGTGCCCCGCCCGCGGGGCCGGCGCGCCCAGAGCTTGGGGACCCCCCACCAGCCCTCCCCTACGGAGCCCAGGCCCGCCCTGATCCCCAGAGACGAGGACACCCTGGTGATGGCACAGAGCGTCCAGGACGCCGTGCGCGTCAGCCCTTCCCCCCCTTCCGAGGACGGGCAGAAGCCGGCCCAGGGCTTGGGGATGGCCCCGCCACCAGCCCACAGCGACTCCGGGATCCTGTCGGCGGTCAGCTCGCAGGACGGGACCGAGGAGGGGCGGGAGCCGCGGCCCGAGGCCAGCGAGGAGGAGGGCTCCCTGGAGCTGTCAGCGGACGGTGTGAGCAGGGACAGCTCCTTCGACTCGGATTCCGACGCCTTCTCTTCGCCTTTCTGCCTCTCACCCATCAGCGCGGCCCTTGTGGACAGCGGCAGCTCTGTGTTCCTGGACAGCGAGAGCGGGTGAGTCCTGAGTCTGACCCCCGAGGCCTGCCCTGGGGGCCTCGTGGGGGGCAACTCGTGTGTCGGGCTCTGCTCCCTGAGTGCTGAGGACGGCATGTGTCTCACCCTGCTGGGATCCAGCTCTCCCTGTGCCGGGACCTTGGAACCCGTGTCCCGTCATTGATGCTGCCCGAGGCGATGGTGAAGGACACGCAGTGCAGGGTTCCATCTTCTCTCCCCCTCCGTTCCCCTCGGCGGCCTCACTTAGGACAAGCCGTCCCTGCCAGCCCTGGGAATCCTGGTGTCCCCATTCTTATCACTGGGGGGACACTAGATTGTCGGCCATCCCACAGACCCCAGGCATGCTTGGAGACTCCTGGCTGGTAGCTTAAGTCTTATGGTGTTGCAGCCAAGCCAGGCACGTGACCCCAGCCCCCTGGCCCCGGGGGGAACCTTAGCCTTTCTGCCCAGACCCTTGAGCTATAAAAGGCTGGAGCACAGTCCTGGGGGGAATGTCAGTGGCTTTCCCTCTATAGCCTGAGAGCCCAGGAGAACCAGATGCCTGGGCACAGCGGCAGCCTCGCTGGCTCCAGCCGCACAGGCAGGGGCCAGGTGGGGCAGGACGTGCCTCGCCCTGGGGTGCACCTGATGGGGGAGGGTGTCGCACCGTGTAGTGGACACCACGCAGCATCATTAGGGGTCCGTGGGGCCTCACAGCGGTGGGCGTGCGCAAGGCTCGTGAACAGTGAGGCTTGCACTAACCCGGAGCGGCCAGGGCCTGCACAGGATGGGCCGCCCCGACTTTGGCAGCCCCTTCCTGTGCTCTGGCCGTGGTCCTCACTCTCGTTAGATTTCTGGGTAGACAGTGGAGATCATGCTCCTAGCCGTGGAGGTATTCAGCTGGCACACGAACGTTGAACTCGAGCCGTGAGCCAGGCGCGGGCCGGGGTGGATGGTCCACGTGTTGCGTGGGCACCGGGTGTGTGCCACGGATCGCTTAATCTCACGCTCACAACCACCCCAAGCCCTGTGAGGCAGGTCCTAACATCACCCCGTACGCGGAAAGGGAAGGCGAGGCTCAGAGAGGTTATTGAACTTGGCGGAGGTCACAAAGCCAGTCGGCTAGCGGAGCTGGATTTGACCCCAGCTGGCTCTGCCCCACCCCTGGAGCACATGAGGTCACACAGGACAGACATAAGCCAGGGAGCAAAGGAGAAGGAATTTAAGATGGATTTGTCCCTGATTTTATTCCCCCAGTAAGATGTGGTCCGTTAGAGCCTGAGGGTGGACTGACTCCCTCTGTCTCAAGTATTGGAGACGCAAGTGAAGGGGGCGGTCGGCGGTACCCGAGGAGGCTCCCTGAGCTGGGTGGTGTTTCCCACCAGGGAACCAGGCTGGGAATGGAACCCAAGCCTGGCTTCCCACCACAGGGCTTGGTCAGAGCTCCCCCTGGTGGTGCCACCGGCCAGCGCGGCGAGACCTGCAGGCGCCCAGCACCCCCAGGGCCCAGGTGGAGGGAGAGGAAGGTGCCCAGCACCCCCAAGGCCCAGGTGGAGGGACAGATTCCGAGCTCCCATCCTTACCGTGACTCAGGTGTGCTGGGCCTGGTCTATGGTCTCATGGCTAAGATCTTAGTGGCAGAACCAGAACTAGGGCCTGGTGTAAGGGGCCCTGTAGGGCCCCCAATCACGTAAGGAGCTTGGATTTGGGAATTCAGGAGACCTGGTTGGCATGAGCCTGGGAAAGTGATGTGTCTTCTTAGAACTTCCGTCTCCTCATTCATGAGATGAGGACAGTAACATCCGTTGTACGGGGTTAGCCAGTGAATGCATGTTGGCCTCCTCTTCCCCTCCGTCTGCCTTGCTGGTTCTCTACCCCGGCTGCTTGTGAGAATCTCCCAGGCAATTCCAGATGCTTCTAGAGCACTGATTCTCACCTGGGGCCGATTCTGCCCTAGGGGACATGTGGCAGTCTCAGGACAACTGAGGATGGGGATGTGATTGGCATCTGGTGGGTGGAGGCCAGGGATGCTGCTGAACGCCCCACACTCGCCAGGACAGCCCCCCATGACAGAGTGAGTCTGTCCACGTGTCTCAGCGCCGAGGCTGAGAACCCTTCCCAGACAGACAGGGGCGCCCCAGAGTAGGGAAATTGTTTTTCTAATTGTGGTAACATACACGTAACATTAAGATTTGCCGCCGTAGCCACTTAAAATCGTACAATTCCGTGGCATGTAGCGCATTCAGTGTTGTACAACAGTGACCGCTGTCTAGTCCCCGAACTTTGTCCTCACCCCAAAAGGAAGCCCCATACCCACTAGGCCACCACTCCCCATGCGCCCTCCCCCAGCCCCGGCAACCACTCACCTACCTTCTGTCTCTGTGGGTTTGCCCGCTGTGGGGGTCTCCTGTAAGTGGAATCATGCCACACGTGGCTGTTTGTGTCTGGGTTTGACTGAGCACGGTGTCCCCGACAAAGCACGTGTCAGGGCCTCCTGTCCGTGACTGACTAATATTCCAGGCGGTTCTGACTGCAGCTGGATGCGAGAGCCCCAATCGGCACCGTGTGCAGACTCCCAAGTGAAAGCCGGGGGGCGTCTCTCGGGTGCGGGGGTTCGGCGGCGGTGTTGGGAGGCCTTCGGTGGTAACGATTCCGGAACCTTGTTTGCTTTCCAGACCCCGGCCCCACCCAGTTTCGTGTGGGGTCATGTTTGCTCAGAGCTGCGTCACAGACCACGGGCTGATCTCTGAGTGGGTGCAGAAGACCGTGGTATGGTCGGGGAGGGGCCTCATCCACACAGTCCCGGCAATTCCGGAACACCTGCTCTTCTGGCCCGAGCAGTCCGGTTAGGCTGAGGCTTTGTGCTGCGACAGGACAGAGACGGCCGGGAGCCCTCCCTGCCTCCTGGCGGGAGCCTGTTCTCAGCCGGGGGGGGGGGGGGGCGGGGAGGTTGATGTACGTCCCAGAGAGGACCCAATGGGTGTTACGTGGAGGCACACTGGTTCCGGGCCCAGCCGCGCATTGACAGGTTGCTGGGGCTTTAAAAAGCAGATGTGGGAAGGCGCTGGGGCGGACCCTGGAATCTGCATTTTTCACAGGCCATTGCAATGAGAGCCAGATTTGGGCGCTGGGCCAGTCCCTGCAGTGCACGTTCGCTCGCTCCTTTACTCTCCGAGCCACCACACCGGAGACCGTGGAAGCAAGGGTGGTGCCCCTCCGCCCCCTCCCACCCCCCCCCAGAGCCCACCCAGTGATGGGGCTGGAAATCCTGCACTAAAGGGTCAGCCGTACTGGACCCTATAGACAGGCACTCCCCACCCGGCTGCAGGTGAGGTGCCTCGGGCAGCCTTGGAAACGCCTAATGCCCAGGTGGCAGCCAGACCAACTAAGCCAGAGCTGCTGGGAGCGGGGCCCAGGGGCTCCCAGCGTGCCGCCTGGTTGACAGCCGTGGCTCTGAAGGGGACCTCAGGGAGAGAGGCGTGGTCCTGGTGCCTTGGACAGAGGGAGTCTGGGCGAGGTCCAGAGCGCCGGCATTGGCTGGAGCAGACACCCCGCAGCCCGGCTTGGCTTTGAGGACTGGCATGTGCCCATAGCTGCTCCTGGAGCCAAGGCTCCTAAGGTAACTGGGAACTGGGTCCCCGGGAGGGGTGCAGGCAGGCTGGCTCACGGGATCCCTCTAGTGGCAGAACCGAAGAACTACACGTGGAGGCCGACGGCGGGCTGGAGATGGGCGAGGAGGAGTAGCCCCCCACCCCGCCCTGCATCTGAGACTCCTTCCAACGTTTCGTTATGTGATGGCTGGTTCACAGAAGGGCAGTGACCATTCGTGTGCTACCTGTGGGGCATAGCCAGGCAGGACCCGGTTCCTAGATGGCCAAGGCACCTGCTCTAGCCCCCCCCCCCCCGCCCCCCTCCCACTGCCCTGCTCCCAGCACAGTGATGGCCGGAAATCCTCTGCCGAATGACTGGTCAAGGCCCGCTGGGGAATGGGTGGCCGAGGAGAGCTGCTGCTCTGGCCAAGGTCTGAGTCCCGGAGCAGGGCTGGGTTCCGTGGCTCCCCGAGCGCTGTGCATTCCACAGCATCAGGAATTAGGGCTTGGGATTGGCATGCAGGTGAGCACGACCATCGGGCAAGGTCAGCAGCAAGGTCAGTAGCCAGCCCGTCATTCATCTGTCCTGGAAGCTGTCCGGTCTGGTCTGAAGGGCCGGGGGGTGAGGGTGTGATATAGTAAGACCCCCCTGTGGACCCCCCGGGTGGCCTGCCGATCGCCCCCACCCCAGGAAGTGCATCAGCCATGTGTGTGAAGGGCTGAACACAGCTCCTGTCTCCTATATCGAATGTCTTCTGAACACATTCTAAGAAATAATGTGAATTACAGAATAAAACACTTGCATGAAGATGTTCATTACAGTACTTTTTATAACGGAGAAAAGGGGGAAAGAGTTTCAGTGTCCAGCAGCCGAGAAGGAGCTAGCGCAGCTCTGGTTCACCCCACCAGACAAGGGAGTTTTATCTGGGGTCAGTGAGCCCCTGAAATCGTAGGCCACTTTTTGTCTGTGTGCTCACGGGCGCGGATTTTTCTGAGGAGCGGGCACCCCCTGATTTCTGCAAGTGTCTGCGACTCCCGAATGTTTAGGTCCTCAGTGCCACCAGAAGGAAGGACACGCAGTGCTCACAAAGGCTGAGCTGTCCCGTGGAGATTCACAGCGTCTCAGCAGCAAATCCCACGCACATTTTGGCTAAAGTCTATGAAAAGGCCCCTGAGCGCGGGTGAGGCCATCCAGAGCAGGGAGGCCCACGAGAACCTCGTGCCACGCCCGACAGACTCCAGCTCTGTGCCTCTGACATCGTAGCCACTGGCCTCCCACGTGCAGCTGGGGATCTCTGGAAATGTGGCCAGTGTGACGTCGGCACTGCATTTTAATTTTAGGTAACGTGGAGGGATCTAAATGTATTTATTTATTTTTAAAGATTTTATTTATTTATTTGACAGAGAGAGAGAGACAGCCAGCGAGAGAGGGAACACAAGCAGGGGGAGTGGGAGAGGAAGAAGCAGGCTCCCAGAGGAGGAGCCTGACGTGGGGCTCGATCCCAGGACCCTGAGATCACGCCCTGAGCCGAAGGCAGATGCTTAACGACTGAGCCACCCGGGCGCCCTGGGAATCTAAATTTAAATGGCGTGTGCAGCCACCTCACAGCACAGGTTGAGAGGACCCCGTGCCAAAACGTTAGGATAGTGTGATTTTGAGTAATGTTTTCCTTTTCTCGATTTTCAAAAATGTTATTCTGTGGTTGTATTCATTTTATGATAAAAACTGAGTTTTAAAACAAGATAGCCAGTTAAAGTGCTGCCCAACTCAGACCGGCTTACCCGGCCCGGCCTGCACACTTGTCCGTGAAAATGCTCTCTCGCGCTCGCCGGTCACTGAGGTCCGGCCGGCAACCCTGACGCCGGTGATCTGCCAGCTAGTCCCCAGAGCTGTGCCCCTGCCCCGGGGAGAGGCTGTTGTTTCCCGTCTCCCTGGGTCCTCTTGTCGTTCCTGGCGCCTGCTCTCAGGGTGGCATCCCAAGTGAAGGGTGGCGTGCGGAGTTACAGAACTCGCTGGTGGCCTCTCACGGTGGCTTCCTGGGTGCCGTGGCCCAGCCCGCTCAGACACGGGTCTAGCGAGCAAGGCACAGGCCCCGGGGGGATGCGGGCTGGTGACCGCTGGGCCCACCTGCCCTCGGGGTCCTGCTCGGATGCCCACCTGCCTCCAGCCTTTGCTCTCGCGCTTCCCCCACGTGCACTGCCAGCCCTCCCGAGCCGGCCCACCGTTCCACCGTTCCCCAGCCTTGCTGCCTGCAGCTGGAATGTTCCCTGTGCCGAGGAAGCCCAGGCGAGCCCACCAGCCCGCGGGCGGGGAAGACCCTCTTCCAGGCAGCACTGCAGCTCTGCAGAGCCCCTGCTCCCTGGGCACCTTGTCCGAGCTGCGCTTGAAATCCACGGCCTCGCACTGTTGCTCTCTCACAAGCCTTATGGGTCTGTCTTAGCAGCACAGTCCTTCAGGACTTTCTGCAGCAGTGGACGCTGTCCAGGCGGTCGTTACCGGCCACGTGTGGCTGTCAAGCCCTGGAAATGGACCTGTTGCGACTGAGCAGCTGGGTTTTTAATTTTGTTGGTCCACAGCGAATTTAAATTTCGATAGCCCCACGAGGCCGGAAGGTTCCATGTCGGGCAGTGCTGGTCCCCACGAGACAGTCCCCGTGGGGAGGATGAAGGTGGCACAGGGAGCCCTCCGGATCCTGTTGAAGGAAAAGGGTCACAGAGCCAGCGGCCAGGTGCCCCTCCCCCGTGGCGGGTTTCCCAGGGGTGCCGGAGGGTTCGGGTGGCCTTGAAGCCACAGGCAGAAGCTGGAGAGGAGGGGCATCCCTGCCCGGCTCCAGGCCCCCCCGCCGGACGCGAGGCGGAAATAAATGGTATCTTAAGTGCTTTTTGCCTTTAGGAGGAAAAGGCTGCATGACACCAGGCTATCAACCGTAAAGGCTGAATTATTGATATCTATCGTCCCCGTCGGTGTAACTGGCCTGCGTGCCAGGGGACAGAAATGAAGCGAGAACTCCAGCCTCTCAGAAGGATCTGGAAGCTGCGGGCTCGGTGGCCCAGGTCTAAATGCCTGGAGGTGTCGCTGCCAGGGAGCTGTCAAGAGGGATCTGGGGTTGCTGTCCAGGGTCCCCCTAAGCCAGTCGAGGGCGGCAGGTGGTGTGAGACCACAGTTCTCAGTCGCTGCTGGCGGTTTTCACAGATAGCCTGGCCGTTCTTTCTCCGCACGGCCTCCTCCAGCCAGCAGGGTGCCCGTGCAGGGGAGGGGGCAAGAAGGAGGTGACCCAAGCAGACCAGGGGGTTGGAGGGACGGGGGAGCCTCCAGGCGCGGTGACAGCGTGTTTGCACTGGAGAATGTCCCAGGAGGCCCCTGCAGCAGCAGCAGGACCAGATGGGGGTGGGGGAGCCCTGGGGGGTGGCCTCCACTACCCAGGAGAGAGGATGCCCGTCTGCCAGACCAGCTGCGGGTCCCGGAGAGCCAGGAGGTGGGGCAGCCAGGAACTGGCGGGAGATGGGGTGGCGGAGAGGTAGGGGAGTGTCCCCTCCCTTGAGGTTTCGGGAAGCTGCCTCTGCGTCCTGCTGTGAGCCTGCCCGGGCGCCCCGATGCCCCGAGGATGCTCCAGAACACCCGCCCTCGCCCCTCCTGGGCCCTCAGCAGCAGCCTGGCAGCCGGGAAGCTGGCAGCTTCCAAAGATCTGTTGTTTGGGTTTGTTTGTGCTTCTGTAGCCGGGAGCTGAGATTTATTTCTTTAAAACATCCCATCTCCCGACACCCAGCAATCTGTTCTGTGCTTCGTTAGGACTAATCTTGTCTTATGTTTCTGTAGCACTCGGCAGGCTGTGCGCCGGCTCCCCTCCCTCCCCTCCGCGGGCCCCCCCTCCAGTCAAGGTGGCAGTCACCAGCTGCTCCCCTCGCCCGGGGTGGCCGACCCCCGGGTCTGAAGGAAGCTGCTTCGGGAAGGGCAGCCGGCAGGTCTGAGGTCTGTGGCTGGCCCGCGGCCTCCGGGTGCTAGGAAGCCTGGCGGGTGTCCAGGGCCAAGGACGTGCCCTTCACCGTCTCCCTCCGTCGTGGGAGCCCCTTAGCAGGTGGTGCTGCCAGTGGCTCCGGGAGCTCAGAGAGGCTGCCCGGGAGCCCAGGCTGGGCCTCGACACTGCCCCGTCCTTCGATGTCCAACTCAGGGGAACCATCTGGGCAGGGAAGGGACAGGAGGGCTTGGTCGGGCGAGGCCCCATGGGTCCTGCAGGGCTCAGAGTCATGGCGAGCTCTGTGGTCAGACACAGCTGTGACCCTGAGCGCCACGACGACCCCTAGGGTGTGACAACATGTTTTATCTCCCCTCCCCGTGCCTTGGTTTCCTCATCTGTGAAATGGGGCCATTGTGGGGATAAAGTAAGGAGGTAAAGGAAAGCAGGTGGGGAGAACTCAGCCCCCCATGGGTCACCAGTAGACGTTACCAGCACGGCCAGCAGGACAGGGACGCCTGCCGGGCACCTGACAGCGGCCCGCCCGATGGGAAGTGCTTTGTGTTGGCGTCCTGGCGCTGCCGGGAGGAAGGAGCACAAACCAGCCGCTGAGAACAGCAGAAACGGATTCTCTCGGTCTGGAGGCTGGAGGCCTGAGATCGAGGTGTCTGGGGAGGATCCCTTCTCCCTCTGCCCACTTTGGGGGTCTCCAGGCGTTTCATATGGCCGCGTCCCTCCATCCCTGCCTCTGTCCTCACGTGGCCTTCTCCTCCGGGTGTCCGGACGCCTCTTCTTGTTAGGACTCTGCTCGCTGTGTGTCGGGCCGACTCTAACTCTAGGGCCCCCTCATCGTGAGACGCTTGACTGACTACCTCTGTAAAGACCCCGTTTCCAAAGAAGGTCGTGTTGGGAGACTCTGGGTGGACACGAGTTTAGGGGACAGGATTCAACCCAGCATAGGCTTAGTGAGGGCTGGCGCACTGAATCCTTGAAACAAGGCCCAGGGCCGGTGCCGCTCTTACCCAGTTGAGAGAGAGCAGAGGCGCTGACAGCTCGTGTCGCTTGCCTGGGGTCACAGCGCACGAGTTCCTGGCTGAGAGAGACCGGCTTTGGAGAGAAAGCAGCCTCTAGCTGTATTTGCACGCGGTTGGGTGTGGCCGGGTTCCAATAAAACTTTATTTATGGACCCTGAAATTTGAAATTCACAGAGTGTTCATGTGTCATGAAATACTCTGTTCCTTTTGATTTGTTTCAATGCTGAAAAATGTTCAAAACCGATCTTTGCACAAAAACCTGCCCATAGATGCTTATGGCAACGCTGTCGTAACTGCCACCACTTGGGAGCAAACAAGACGTCCTCCGGCAGGGGAGCGGACAAGTAAACTGTGGTCCCTCCAGACCAGGGGACTCTGTCATTGCTGGAAACAAACAGTGAGCGGTCAAGTCCTGAGAAGACCTGGCACGACGGGGAATGCGCATCGCTAAGTGAGAGGAGTCCGTCTGAAGGCTGTGGGCCGTGGGACTCCAGCCGCACGACATTTTGGGGAAGGCAGAGTCTGGCAGCAGTGGGAGGATGGGGGGCCGGGGCTCCCTGCGGAGCGGGAGGCTGTAGACAGGGCACAGAGGACTCTCAGGGCAGTGAGGCTACTCTGGATATCATCGTAATGGCAGGCATGTGGCATCGTACGTCCACCAAACCCACAGAGCGTACAAGCCCAAGATGAACCCGTGCGAACTGTGGACCTTTGGTTATTAATGGTAATGAATTGCTGTTGGTTCATCAATTATAACAAGCGTACCGCGCTAATGCAAGATGTTAATAACAGGGAAATCATGTGCGTGTGTGTGTTGGGGGGATGTCTAGGAATCTTCTGCTCCGTTTTTCTGTAAACCCAAAACTGCCCTAGAAAATTAAATCTGCTTTTAAAAACAAGTTCTCAGCTCTTGGGCCACGCAGGGACAGACCGCGGGGCCATAATGTGCTGATTCTGGTCTCAACCAGCCCTGACCAGTAAAAATGTAATGTTGAGCCCCCATACATGGCTTAAAATTTTCTAATAGTCTCGTTTTTGAACACTTGATTTTGAAATAACTATAGAGTCACAGGAAGCTGCAGAAAACCATGAACAGGGAGATCTCATGAACCCCTTAGCCAGCCTCCCCCAATGGCAACATCCGCCTGAAACCACAGTACACCTTCCAAGCCAGCCCGTCGAGGCGGGTACTCCGGTGCCGCAGGTCTCTCCGGTTCTCCCAGCGCCCATCGGTGGCCCCGTGCGTGCAGAGCTCTGAGCAGTGGCATAGCTTTGTGTCACCACCAGCCCAGCTGAGACACCCCTCGGCTCCCATACGCCGGCTCGGCACCACTGAGAAGACCATCCCGCCATCGAATTGCTTTTGCGTCTTTGCCAAAAATCGGTTGGGCACATTTGTGTGGGTCTAACAGCTACCCTTTTTAAAAAGTGAAAAAGAGACATGTAAAATTAATTTTAACAGTTATCCAGCATGCCCCAAATATTACCATGGCAACATGTAATCAATGTCCCGTTATTGGTAAGAAGAGTTTACAGTCTGTCTCCGGACCGCGTCTTGGGAACCCCACGTGTACTTTACCCGTAGAACGCGTCTCAGTGTTAACCCGCCATCCTTCACGTGCTTGATGCCACGTGTGGCTAGGGGCCACTGCGTTGGCCGGCTCAGGTTGGCGTCCTGCTCTTTCTGTTTAGATTTTTCTGGCAGCCCTTTTCCCTGGACGTCCCTCTCTCTTTGTCCATAAAGGCTGGGCAGCTGTTGCCCCTGCTAGGGAGGTCCTGCAGACCTGACCCCCCCCCCAGCAGGGACTCTGGAGGTCCCCAGCCAAGGGTGTCACCCAAGGAAGTGATTGCACCTGGTGGGTCCCCTTGAAATCATGCTGTTGCTGACTGCCCTGCAAAGGACCATCAGCCCCGCGGAAAGCCGGCCTCTTTCTGTTAAAGCTGTCGGGACAGCGGAGGAAAGAAGCGCATCAAGCCCTCCAGAACCAAGAAGGAAGCTCAGCCTCCAGGAGAGGGAGCACTCCCTGGGGACTTGGTGCCCCTGCTGCAGGAGGCCTGTTGTCCTTCCCTGCTCTGCTCACAAACCATGACAGCCCCTCTGGGGGTCCTTGACGCAACCGTGGATGATTTGTTGCACGGGGGCTGGAGGGATGCTCTCCGGGGAGCTCTTCTGCTCCGACTGCACGGAGCCGCCTTCAGGAGCAGGAAGCCTGGGTCCCCGGGGGTCCCTGGGTGTTCCATCAGCAGCCCCAGCAGGGGCTCCACAGGGCGCAAGGCCTGCAGCAGCTTCTGAGAGACCTAAACGTGAGGTCACAGAGGCAGTGACGTGGCAGCGCCTCCCAGGTGAGACGGGGAGCTCACGCTCTGTCTTTGGGGACCCATGTCTGGCTGTTGCAATGTAACCCAATACCGATGAAATTCTCCCTGAAAGCAAGAAGCAGTGGCGAATGAACTTGGTCTCTTTTTTTAAAGGTTTATTGATTTATTTTAAAGCAAGAAAGAGAGAGAGCAGGGCGAGGGGCTGAGGAGGAATCCCACGCAGGCTCCCCAGTGAGCATGGAGCCCGACACGGAGCTCGATCTCACAACCCTGAGATCACGACCCGATCTGAAATCAAGAGTGGGATGCTTCACGGACTGAGCTACCCAGGCGCCCCTGACCTTTATCTTTTGATTGAAATGTCCTCGTACCCACTCTGTTTGCCTTAGCATTCATTCCCAGCAGGGTAATCAGAAAGGACGTTTTCACTTGGGTTTTCTGTTCTCTTCAACCCGCGTTCCTCAAACACCCGTGATGCACAGGGGACGACGGGCTCCCGGTAGCCCCCGCACCTCTATCCAGAACATGCTTCCTTGCTTCGGGGAACCTGAAGTATGGTTTCCCTGACGATCCTGCCCGTTGAGAGCAGAGGCCTGGACCCCGGTGTGAGCCTGGAACGAGTCCCTGGCTTCCTTCTCTGCAGACGGTGACACAGACGGTCCCCGTGTGTGGCTGCGCTGGAACCGAGCCGCGGGTCCCATCCCAGCGCTGCCCGGCCACGTGCCCTGGCAAGTCCCGACCCTCACTGCCCCCCTTTCTCCTCCATGCGGTGGGCACACTGACCGATGCGTCCATGAGGCCAGCATGGGGTGCGGCCCCTAAGGGCTCCTGAGAACCATGGCAGGGGCCTCACCCCCAGCTCAGCCTTAGGTCCCCGGGAGAAAGGGGGGCATGGAGACCGGCCCAGGGTAGACGGCACACCCCTCCCCTCTGCTCTTAGGGTTTGTTTGATGATCTCCAAAATGGGGTGCAAACCCTTTCAAGAAGGGGGGGCCTGTCCTGAGAGGCTTTGGAGCCTGAAAGGGCTGTAGGAAGGAGGTGCCTGCCAGGGTCGTGGAACATGGGAGTCAGAAGCTGGAAGTGGGAATATTCTGGAAGGCGGAGGGTGGCTGTCTTGTGGGTCACTGGAAGGAGGCCCATAAACGTCAGGGAGGTGGGGGGTAAGTAAGACCCTGGACCCGGCAGAGGGGGCGAGTGGGCAGTGTGGCCTCTCCCAGGAGCCCCAGGGCTGGCGGTTAGGGCCGGACTCTCTAGATGGTAGAGGCACCAGGGTCTGTCTTGCTTCTGTAAATATTTAAACACTGGAAGGATTATTTTTGGTAGCTACGGTCTCTCTCCGAGCCTGGCAGGCTGCCGGGCTGCCTGGAAGGGTGTCGAGTGACAGCAGGCTCACTGCACGCTCCCCGTGCTCCCCATTCTGGTGATCCAGTGGCCACCGTTTAATTGGGGTCATGGGCCCCCCGTTTTGGGAGAGTGTGGACAGACAGAGGCTCCTAGGCTGTCCCCCATGGGTAGGGGCAACATGACAAATGTGGATGTCACGTCTGAGAAGCTTCCCTGACGGTAGTTGCAAGTGACAGTTCCTTGAGCTTCCAAACCGCGAGCAGTGAAGTGTAGGGCCAGGAGCCAGCCAGGCACCCCAGGGAGGTCGCCACGCTCCGCCAGAGCCACCTGGGGTGAAAGGGCGCATTGTGCGCCCCGCAGGGCCAGGGGAGCCTGCAGAGAGCCGTCTTTGTCGGCCCGGGGCAGACGTGCGAGGAGCTGCTTCCCGGGCAGCCCGGCGGGGCGGGGGACAGGAGTGCGCGTGAGTGCCCTGGCCCACCGGCCCAGATCTTCGCGGAGCAGCCCGCCTGCAGTCCCCGGCTTGCCCGCGGTCCCCGGCCCACAGCAGGATCAGGTCTGCCCGGGCCTCAGGGCCGTGCGGCCTCCCCCAGGAAGGACAAGGCCGGCCGACACCGCCCCCTGAAACTCCATTTCCCTGGAGGTGGCACTTCGCGCGCCCAGCAGATGGCAGGCTTCCTCCAGATCAGCCGGGGGTGTCCCCTGCCCGCAGCGCCCGCCTGGCTTCCCGGTCCCTCCCCGACACCCCGCCCTGCAGCCTCCGGCCGAGCGGAGCGACCCCCTCATGGGGGGACCTCCCCTCCCCTTTGTTGCGGCCCTTCCTCTCTACCTCCTCCTTCTCGGCTGGTTTGCTAAGATGGGAACCCGCCAGTGCCTGTAGGCAAGCGCGGCCAGTTACAGGGCTGGCTGTGTGCCCTCGGGGAGGGGACGCAAGCTCAGACCCAGGCCAGGCGCCCTCCGCTGTGGCACCACCGGATGCTCCCTCCCCGTGGCCTCTGTTTGCAGCCTCTCCTTGCTCCTCACTGACCTTGCCCCTCCTCTCTGGGTGGTTCGGGTAGAGAGTTGCCACATGACCTCCCCCCACCCCACATCATTGCCAGCCACAACCTCCCCAGAGACCAGACAGGTTCTGGACGGCCTTGGCCCTGGCACGAGAGCAGAGGCACCTGGCTGCTGGTAGACCCGGGAGCGGTCAGCTGGATGCAGACACAGGGATCTGATTCTTGTCCTTCCCACTGCCGCCAGACACGCTGGACACACGTGGACACTCTGTGCGGACACACTGACTTCAGGGCATGAATAAAGAGTAGAGAATAGAGAGGGGGACCCCAAAGTGTTGAAAGTTGGGACTCAAATGGGTATGTGCGCACTCATGTTCACAGCAACATTACTCATGATCACCGAAAGGGGGGAGCCACCCACGTGTCCATCCATGGACGGATGGATGAACTAAATGTGGTCCAACCATATGGAACATTATTCAACCTTAAGAAAGAAGGACATTCGGCCACCTGCCACATGGATGGACCTGGGGGACACAGTGCTCAGTGAAGTCACACTCACAATAAGACAAACACGGGGGGGTTCCACGTACACCCTGGAGCCGTCGTTCATAGAGACAGAGCGTTGAACCGAGGTTGCCAGGGGCTGGGGGAGGGGAAGGGGAAGTGAGTGCTTAATGGGGGCAGAGTTTCAGTTTGGGACAACGACAACATTCTGGCGGCGATGGTCGCACGACGAGGTGAATGTGCTTAGTGCCGCTGACTGTGCACTTAAAAATGGTGAAAATGGTAAATTCCATGTTATATTTTGCCACAATAGAAGAAGCGAGAGAGAAGGAAGAAGTTGAGGTCAGCAGGGTCACTGGGACTGCGAGAAGCCACCTGGGTGCCCATCCTTCCAGCCTTTTGAGAACCAGTGTTGGCGATGAGATACAGTGAGCTCATGTGGACTGTGTGCTTGGGCTTCAGGCATCGGGAGGTCCGGGCTGCTGGCTGTGGGCTCTGGTGCGGCTCGGCCTGGAAGGAGAGTCTGGCTCAGCTATCATGTGCCCCAGCCAGAGGGCTGACGGCGGCCCGGGCTCCCCCCACCCCCAGGGTCTCCTCTGGCTGCTGGGGGCCGCCCTGTGGGATGGCACCCACCTGCCTGCAGGGCACACCTGCCTTCTTGCTGGGCTCCAGGTGCGCTGGCCCATGGTGGGTGTTTCCAAAGTCTGGGTCCAGAAACAGCCAGTACATGGCGTGACGTCTGGGTCTGGCAGGTGTTCAAGTCCAACCATAACATGGCCTGAAAAGGCCAGCATCCCTGACCTCTCAGGCGCCCCTAGTGGGGACCTCAGGCCGTCCCTGGGGCCCACGCCTGGGGTTATTGCTCATGGGGTGGCCTGGCTGGGAGCCCGAACCCTCGGTGGCCCGGCACCTATCAGCCCTGCCGTACAGGGTCATCCTGTAGACAGAGCCTGTTCCGACGTGCCCACACAGGGATCACGGGGCCTTCAAAACAGTTCCGAACTCGGCGAAGGCCCTTAGCCATGGAGGGTTCTGGGGAGGGCAAAGATGTGGGCACTTATTAGGACTTCATGGCGGGCAAAAGAGCCCATGTCTTTTCACCCTTGAGATAATCTAGCTCTGTGCTTGACTGGGGGCCTCTCTGTCACTGAGGCTCAGAGCAGAAAGGTGGCTTGCTCAAGGCCACACTCTTGGAGGTGACGGAGCTGGCAGAGTCCCACCCCACTTGCTCCCTAGACCAGTAGGTAACCAGTTAAGGAGACTTGGGGCATTTTAACTGCCTGCTGGGTGATAGCCCGTGAGCTGTGGTGTGCCCCTGGCAGGGACTCAGCTCGGGGGACCCCACGCCGGTTATTTAATGGGCAGGGTTCGTTCCTGGCTTTTCCATCAGGGGAAAATGGTGCTACTTGTCAGGGTCTTAAGTGGCCCCCCGCGTCTGGGGTGCATTCAGGGCCCCCCTGGAATCCCGTCTGTGGGTGAGATTGCCAGGTCACTGTGCCTTGCCCTTTCACACCAAGTTCGAGTTTATATAATAGACGGTAGAAAAATGTCCCACTGACCCCTCTGCATTTTTTTTCCAATTTAAGAAACATCCTTTGAGGAAATCTTTTCCTCCTTTACTGATTGAAAGGCTTCTCCCTGGCAGGACTGAAGGGGTCTGGGTCCCCAGAAAGGGCCTGGCATGAGAGGGCAACTGTGGGTCGGGCTGCGGTGGCACCGGCCTGGCTGGAACCAGGGAGTCATGACCGGGACAGGCTCTACTGTACTGAGCAGAATTCGGCCTTGATTTTTTTGGGCTTTAACCCACAAAACAAGCAGGGGGCCACTGAGTTCTGCTTTGTAGCACATTACTGATTAAAAGACTAATACCCCGTGCATAGAACCTTCCAGAAAAATGCTCTTCACCCCCAAAGTTAATGATTTGGGTTTTGTTCCCTCTGTGTTGGAATTGGTTTGTTGAGTAGCTGGTGTCATAGGAATTTAGATTGACCAGGAGAAGCCCCGGCTGGTGGAGCGGGGTCAGCCGAGCCATGTCTGACCTTTCACCACCATTTGACGATCGGGCAGATCCGTGGCCAGGAGCCCCATCCTGGTTGTGCCCACGATGCCCCTCGGGAACATGCCTGTTGGAGCTGACTGTGGGTTTGGATTTAATGCATAGCTCTCCACAGTTGACAAGGGGAGACTATACCCAATTTGGGCAAATTGGCCACAACCATTGCTGGAGCCCGGGAGAGAGGCCCATCAGCTGGTGTGACTTCTTCGGGGAGTGTTGCTTTGTTTTGCGACTTTGGAAAGAATGTACAAGACGGGGCAAATGCCCACTTGCCGAGGAGCCCAGGACTGGTGGCCAGGCCAGCCTCTCTCTGGCAGATGTCAGGGAAAATGTTCAAAGTAAATAAACATGGTGATTTCTGGGTGGGCGTGATACCTTCGCCTCTTTCCTAATCTTTGCACCTGGGGTGGGATCCCCAAGAGCAAGTTCTGGTCCTTTTGTTCCTGAAGGTCGGCCTGTGCCTGGACTGGAACAGGGGATCCTGGCTTAAAACCCACAGCTATGCACATGTACGCATGCACCGCACATGCACACACATGCACACTACACATGTGTGCACGTGCACACGACAGACACACGCACGTGCACGCACACACACGCACACCACACGGGCGTGCACATGCACACGACAGACACACACGCACACACACGTGCACGCACACACACGCACACCACACGGGCATACACGTGCACGTGCACACGACAGACACGCACGCACATGTGCACACACACACGCACACCACACAGGCATACACGTGCACGTGCACACGACAGGCATACGTGCACATGTGTGCACACATGCACGTGTTCATAGGCACACGTACACATGTGCACGTGTGCACACACATGACATGGCGTGTATATGTACACATGCCCGCGTGCACACACATGACATACATCAGCTCTCACTCACATACGTGCAAACACAAAGTTTCAGGGAGAGAAGCTTGAACATCTTTTGTCTGAGTCTGAAGAAAATATTCAATAGTCTCTCATTCTCTCCGGTTTAGTTTTTTCTGTTTTTTTTTTTTAAATCACTTTCAGAATTGCTTTTTCCAAGTTCAGATATTCCCCTTCAGATCTCATACTGGCATAGCATCCGGGACCTCAGAGGGCTCCCAGAGGGCTGGGGCCATGGCCCCAAAGCTGGAAGGGAAGCTACTTCCCAGGGACGCCCTCCAGGGGGCGGAGGGACAGTGCCGGGCACATTCCCGCACCTGTCTATTCTGTTTCAGAAATAACCTCCTTGAAGAAGTGCTTGTCCTCACCGGCACCCACACGGATAATCTGGAGCAGTTCACTGTGTCGGCCGGGGCTGGGGTCATGACCTGGAAAGATGCTCCTGGCTGGAGGCCCAGTTCTGCCTTGGGCAATGACACTGGCCACATTCCATGGCAGGTCCTGGCCCTGCCCTTCTGTTGTCTGCGGTGGAGATGTCTGGGCCCCACCTCACATCCAGGACCCTCTGCGGAAACAAAACATACCACGGGGGCTTTGTTCCAAGGCCGCTGAGGGAAGGGAGCTGGGGAGACACAGCAAGAGGACCATAGGGTGCAGGTGACCACAAATCCTGATCGTCCCAGAGGTCATGACAAGGGCAGCCTTGGCACCCCAGCCCCCACCGCTGCCCGCCTGCCCAGGGAAGATCTGGCTGCAGGCTTCTCACTCAACCAAGGCTTCCCATTGACCCAACAGGGGTGACACGTCCCACAGAAGACACAGGACGCAGGGCTCAACCACACCCACCCTGCAGAGTCATGTTTGCTGCACCTTTGCTAGTGTGAATGGAAACCCCAGCTGGGGTTTTGGTTTCCAAGATTAAATCCATCCTGTTGCGGGGGTGGCCCTGCCCTTCAATAAGAGGCAAGGAATGGGGTGTCTCGGGCCCCTGGGGTGACACCCCTGGCCGTTTATCCTTCCAAGCTCTGCCTTCTGAGATGGAAAACCCCTTGGTCAGGGCAAACGCCTGTCCCCTTCTGTTCTGTCTTTGCCAGTGGAGGTCTTGGGGTAGGGCGACGTCACCAGGAGGCTGTGCAGGCAGGGGCTCTCCAAAGCTGTCCCGGGGGCTACGTCACCACCAGGGTGATGGGGAGGATGCAAGACCAAGACGTCTGCTCTTAAGCTCTGATGTGAAACCACATTGGTGCCCATGAAAGCATCCTCGTGGGTTGGACTTCTCTTCTGGAGGGTGACCAGAGGTCTCCTTGCATTGAGGAACTGAGCATAGACGGGGAATGGGGAGCCTGTGCCCAGCGTGTCCTAGAAAGAGCAGGTCTGAGGCCAGGGAATAAACCTGGCGACGGCTTTTGACCCAAAGTGGGCAGATGCAGGGGAACCAAACATACACCTTTGCTCCGCCCGCCTCCCACGCATGGGGGGCCGAGCGGTAACTGGCGTTGCAATGATTTATTCAAGTGTTAATCAAACACTTATTTTCTGATTATCTCTCCGTTTGATGGATGGCAGATGCCAGTGCAGTCAAAATAAAAACACTCCAGTCAGAACATTTCAAGGAAGAAATCAGCCGTTCCAGAGAGCAGAGGACGGCACCCCGTCTGCCGCCTGGCAAAGAGTTTCAGTGGGAAAAATTATTTTCCATAACCTTTTTGGTTTCTATTTAAATTAAGCTTCGCCAAGCAAGTTTGGCAGTAACAGAGGGCTCCTAATTTGGTCCCCCTTGACCTCTGCCGCCTTGATTGGCAGTCCGTTGTCAGGCTGGAAGTTGTGCCTGGGAGGTGAGAGTGAGCAGAGCAAATGCCCAGGACAGATCTCCGTCCCCCGAGGACCCGGGAGGCGGGGGGAGTGTGCAATTAGAGAGGTCTTCACACAGAAAGTTAATTAGCTACTAAACAGCATTTAGCACAGTTTACGATGGGAAATGTGTGTCTGAAAGCAAATGGAGGAGATCTCACCGGAGAGCGGCTGCCGCAGGGCGAGGGCAGTCCCGGCCTGCTGGCATCTCCCGGGGCCCACTCTGCGCCAGGGCTGCGGGGCTGGGGCTGGCGCTCCCGGGGCGGGCGGAGTGGGGAAGTGAGCACGGCCCAGGAGAAGGACCAGCCATGTCCCCAGGCACAGGCCCCTCCAAGATGGGACGGGCAGGGGCTGTCCCCCGAGCAGCCTGCCTGGCCTCGGCGTGGCTCTCCCACCCCTCGCACACAGCCCGGCCTCCCCGTCGCGAACAGGGCTTAAACGTGTCTTTGTTTACTGGTCGCTGCGCCTGTAGTGGGTTGAATAGCGTTTCCCGAAAATTCATGTCCACCCAAAACCTCAGATGCGACCTTCCTCGGAGGGTCTTAGCAGATGTAACTGAGGACCAAGGCGAGTTGGCACGGGATGGGGGTGGGGCCCAGGGTGAGTGTCCTTGTAAGAGACAGACGAGGCCACAGGCAGACCCAGGGAAGAGAGTCTTGTGGCGACAGAGGCAGGGGTCGGCGGGATGCCTCGACAAGCTAAGGACACCGAGGATGCTTGCAGCCCCTCGACGCGGATGAGGCGAGGCGGGATTATCCCCTCGAGCCTTCGGAGGGAGCGCGGGCCTCGGGACACCTCGATTTCAGAGTGCCAGCCTGCCGGGTTGCGAAAGTACATTTCTGTCGTTTAAAGGCACCCCGTTGGTGGTGGTCTGTTCCGGCAGCCGCAGGAAATGGACAGTGTCTCCAGCCCCAGTACACCCCCGACCTCGTCCACGGGGCCAGGAGGCCAGCATGGGCGCAGGTGTCTGCAGCCAGAGAATGGCTTAGTGGGCGGGGGCAGGGGAGAGCCGGGGCCCCAGAAAGGCGAGGAGGCGGCGTCAGGACTGCCTCTGTTTTCTGTAAGATCTAAGGACTGACTTAGGTGTTGATCATTTGGCCTTTATGTTTTATTTCCCTGTTGAAACTGCAGGTTGATGGCTCAGGTCATTTTTTTGTTTGCAGAGGGTAGGTGTTTGCTTTGCTTTGGTTTTTCATTTGTTTGTTTGGGTTTCTTTGTCCTTGATGTTTTTCATGATTTGGAGGGATTTCATTTTTCTTTCATGATTATAAAAGTCACACGTGCTTGCCAAAGTAATTTCAGAAGGGGGGGTGACATCTTGCCTATGACGCACCACCCGGCACGGCCCTTGGCAACATTTTGGTGTGTTTCCTCCTCCCTTGCCTCTATTTCTTGTGTGTGTTTCTGATGGCTGAGTTACTTTATAGAGCTGTAGACATGCGATTTGCAAAAATTGGTTTCTTGGCTTTAAAAAATAATAATTTAAAATTCTGTTACATGTGATTCATGCAAAAAGTGTTTGGGACACGTGTGAAAGTGCAGCGTCATACTTGCATGAGCCCCGGTCAGCCTTCACGCAGCCGCATGGACCGGAACGCCACCCCCCCCCCCCCCGGTGTCCCCCCCGGCGTCTGGAAGGAACCGCCTTCTGGAGCTGGTGTGTGTTGTCTCCTCGCTCCTCTGCAGGGGGCTCTCTACGCAGGTGCCCCTTGGCCCACAATATCGCCTGTCGTGTGTCTGATTTTCAGCATCATATAAAAAGTCGCCGTCCTCCGCAGTCCTGCGTGACCCAGCTCTGTGTCTCGGTCATGCCTGCGTTCACCTCTACGGACGGCGCTGCCGGCGTCTAGGCTTTGCCTGTTTCTGGCCGTCCGCATGCCTGTCGATTCCCGTCAGGTTTGTCTTCGGGGTTTTTCTCCAGGAGCAACACTGTTGTGGCGGTTCCTGTGCCCGCGTGTGGTGCGGGGAGCAAACCCCTGTGGGGGGCACACGTGGGCACGCCCCATATCATGAGACACGGGAATCGTCTTCCCCCCGCAGTGAGCCCAGGACTGCGGGAGCTCTGTCCTGCTATTTCCAATTTGTGTCCTGTCCGAAGTTCTTCCCTGCTTCACGTCTGCTTAACGGCAATAAATTTTAATGCCTGCGCCATACCCTTTTGGGTAGACGTGTGCGTCTCACTCGACCCCACGCCTCTCACAGACATTCCCGCGTCTCTGGTTCCCCACTGTCCTGGGAGAAGCGTGTCCGTGCTTGGTGCTCAAGCACAAACAGGATGATTCCGCCAGTGGGTCCCAGAAACAGAATCAAAGAGGGGAGCATTTCAGCTCTTGAGACCCGTTGCCAGTTGCTGCTGTAAAGGTCTGAGCGATGGTGGGGACGAGTTGACACGTGTGTGTGCCACGCCCATGGACACGGAGGTTCCGTGTACCCTTTCGTGTACGCACAAAGGCTGAATGCACCCACGCGTGTGCACACGGGTGTGCACACTGAAGTGCGATGTGATATTGTGTATCTTACCAAAAAAATGAAGACATCCCGAGTCTTTGTCTGTGGAGAATGTTTAAATCCATGTGCGGAGCCTAAAGCAGTCCTCAAGAAGAGGTGTGTCCAACCCCACATACTGACGGGACAAAGGCCACGAGTACGGTAACGGAACACATCCCGCTGGGACGTGGGCCGACAGCGGGAGCCGTTGGCGATCCGGCGTGTCTGCGCGCCATGTGTGTGCGCACCAGAGTGCCCCCAGAGCCCGCCGTGGAGCAGCGGGACTGAACCCGGGCTGGGGCTGGTGCAGGAACGTCAGACTTCACAGTTTTGCTTTACCCGCGTCTGAATGTCTGAATGTGTAACGAGCACATTCCTTTTCGCATTAAAGAATTCTCGGAGAGGGTTAGGGATCTGCCGGTTCCCGTGGCCTCGGGCGGGAAGAGGTCCCTGCTTGATTGTAGACCTCCCAACAACGCTTCCACCCGCTTGGAAAGAACTCATGGCTGGTACGGGTGCAAAAAACCGTGTTCATTTGCATTTCTTTATGACTGACACCTTTGAACATGTTTCTGTGGGTTTATCCTGTTGTTTCTTCTTCTGTGAAGAAAAAGACACGGGCCCAGTTATCTCCCGGGGTCTCTGTGGTTTTTATGGAAGAGCACATCAAAGAGAAAATGCTATTAGCCCTCATGGGAAGGCCCCCCAAACCTCCTCGAGGATCGTTTTGGAATTGTTTTTGTGGTGACCAGGAGGCAGGGGGAGGCCGCCCGGGGTCTGGCACACGTCACGGTCTGGCATCTTCACGCCTCCCACCCTGCGAGCCACTGTGGAGGGCTTCGGTGTGGGGCGCTGGGTCCGGCTGACAGACGATGCCACGCCGCCCCCAGAAGCAGCCTTTCCAAGCTCCCCAGGCTCGTGAACACACATGTTGCTCTAAGAATACTCTGTCGGCCAATGTCCCAATCCCGGTTTGCCTTAAATACCCTGAGCCAAGCCAAGCAGTGGCTCGGTGCCAAAGAATGCTGTTGGCCAACCTGGAACCAGGCCCAGGGGACGAAGAAACGAGAGATGAGTAGGGGGCGTTGTAGGGAGGACAGGGAGGAATCGAAGACAAGTCTGGTGCTGACGTCACTCGTGGGTGAGGTGCTCTATGGGAAATTCAGGTCTGTGGCATCTACCATGTGGCTGGACTTTAAATGACTATACATGAGTAGCCCTATCAAAGGACAGGCAGGTGATTTTATTGTTTGTTCTCATGACTTGCTGGCTTGGGTGGGGCGCCGCTCTGAGTGCGCTGGACCACGTGGTTTGGACCCACCGCCAGGACTGACTGTCTCTGCTGTAGGGGCTCCCGGAGGTGGTTCGCACCAACCCTGGATGTGGGAAGGAGACGCCTGGAGTGGCACCAAGCCCAGAGCTCAGGATCCAGAATGTTCTGGCTTCGAGCTCCGCTCTTCCTCCCCCCGCTGTGTTTCTTGGGCGTCCCGTCACTCCCTGCGCCTCGGTGTCCGTGTAGGAGAACGAGTTGATTGGCCTCCTGGTCTTTAAGGCACTTCTCTGACCACGTGCTCCTTCTCTGGACAAACCGCACTGCAGACTCCCCCTGCCCGTCCCCCATAAACCTCCCCCTCCCATGGCCTTGCCGCTCTGGGAAGGGGGGTTCCAGCCCGCCAGGTGGAGCTCACTGAGCCAAATGATGGTCAAGGCATCCCTGCGGTGAAGCCCAGAGAGAAGATGAATTTGGGCTGAAAGCCTGGAAAGGAGTTCATGAAATTTAATCAGATGCCTAAGGGGAACACCTAAATTTAGTCAAATTATTATTAGTATTCATTCCATTTTTAAATTGCCTAGGGGAACGTCACCGAAAACGTCGGGAAACCACCAGCCTGGGTGGTGATGGTTCTGTTTCTGCAGAGCATGGGGGTGCGTCAGGGCACCACAGGGGTCCCTACAAACCGCACTCCCCAGCCAGGAGCCAGAGGGTCTGGGGTGGGGAGAGCAGGTGACCACAGGGGGTCAGGGACGCCTGAAGGTTTCCTATATTTGGGGTAGTGGACCCACAATGAATCACTTGTTGACCTCGTCCGCCCCAGGCTCTGGTCACCGGAGCCCACCATGCACGGCAAGGCCCCTGGTCAAGGACGACCCCCACCCAGGGTCTGCTCCTTGTTACTTTGCTACTTGGTCAGCCTGTTACTTTGTCCGGTCTCCACATCTGCTGGGTCTGAGTCTGGGGCAGGCTTCCTGGCACGTGGGAGAAGTTCCTAGAACAGGTGTACAAACGACAACAGGGCCCCTTCCTTCCTGCTGCTGCTGAGATGTAAGACCTGTGTGATTGGGGGCCCGAGAAATTGGAGGGGAACTTTCCAGGGCTGATGACCCATTCCCAGCATTTTTTTAAAGATTTTAGTTCTTTCTTTGAGAGAAAGAGAGTGAGCAGGATGGAGAGGGAGAGAGAATCATGAGCAGACTCAGTGCTGAGCACAGAGCTGAGCACAGGGCTCAATCCCATGACCGTGAGATCATCACCTAAGCTGAAATCAAGAGTGGGACATGTAACTGACTGATCCCCCCAGGCACACCCCCCAATTCCAGGTGTTTTTGCAGAAAAACTACACAAGGCCAATGTGGTACCTTTTTTTTTGCACTAAATAACCTGCTGTGTGAGGAGCCTGTGCTTCTCCCGCCCCCACACAGGTGGTGCTCCTGGCTGCCCCCCCCAGCATCACATTGTTGGTTTTGGCTTGGGGGTCCCAGCTTCGTCTTGAAGGGGTCACGAGGCTGGCAGGCGGGCTGGGCTGGGCCTGCCACCGTGGGGGCCCACCCTCTCCGTCGAGGCTGGGAGCTGGGACGCACCGTGGGCGTGAGTCCTCTGCCCAGGGGTCTTGCCAGCGTGGCCCCCAGGGCCTCGCCTCTGCCGGGGTCGGGCTCTTGCCAGAACCGTGTCGCTCCTTCTTTTTCTCAGGCGTTCACCACTTCCCAAGTGTGACCGTGAGTGGGCGGAGGACGTGCAGCTGGCCAGCGCACTTCACTCTAGAACTCTCTCACCATCTCTCCTTTGCGAAATTCCCGTAAAATCTGGGCGGAAAAAAAATGTGTAACTCTGCTTTTCATTCTTTTGGAGTTCAGAGAGATCTCCTTCCTCTTGTTTTCTCCGTCAAGTCTATTTCCAGGATGAAGTCAGCCGGGAACGAAGCCGAACACTTGGTCCTCAAAAGCTTGGTTCGGGAACAGCCAGGAGTGGTCTCCAGACTCCTTGGGCTATTAATTATTCTGCTTTATTTATTAGATGTACCCAGCGTCCCTTAGCCTCCAAGCATATTTCCAAATGCCTTAAGGGAAAGAGAAAAACAAATGATTGCTGCCATTGGCGTCTCCAGCCCATCGTGAATAAGACTGGATAACGACGTTAAGCGGCGAAGGCCCCGCGCAGCCTCCCGCGGACTTCCTGAGTCTACCTGTGTGGCGGTTGAATGCATCTGATGTGGGGAAGCTCAGAAGCTTGAGAAAGCAACTGGGTTGTTTAAATGAAATTTTCCTTGATTTTACTTAGAAATCAGATGGCGTCATTCTACTTGACTCAGAAAAAAAAAAAAAAAGGCAAACAAAAACAGCATCCCAAGGATAGGTGCGTTCTCTCCCGCCTGCCGTGCGCCCCGGCCAGCCCAGCACCGCTCCCCCTGGGCCGGCGGAGGAAAAGAAGCAAGGCCTGGCCTGGTTATCTTTTCCTAAATTGTGTTGGTAATAAACCTGAATAATGTGCCTGTTCCCTTCCTCCCCATGATTTACGCCTTTCATAATTAGCCCTGGACACTCACGTGATGTCAGGGACAGAGAGACAGAGGGAGTCTCGAGGCTGAGACACTGCCCTCCCGGCTCGAAGCAGCGTGCAGAGCTGTGATTTATGTCCCGCTCAGCCTGTCTTTCCTCGGCCCGTGGCTCCCGTGTCCCTCTGGGTGGAAGAGCCAGATTGGCCTCGGGTGTGGGCTGATGACACCCGAGCTCAGCCACAGCAGGTCCTAGGGACTGGAACAGCAGACCCTGCCCAGCCTCCACTCTGAAAATTTGCAGTCAAGTCAGAAACGAGACTCTAAGCCTGGGAGGACCGGTCCCGGGGGTGCTCTGGGCACCAAGGTCTCGGGGAAGCTTGTCAAGCTCACACTGGCTGCATGAGGGGCCGCAGTCACCCAGGTTTAGTGCCCTGGCTGGCCGTTCGGAAAGTGACATTGACTGTCCTCCCTGTGCCCCGCCTGGCTGGGCTCTGCCAGCAAACCCCAGCATGGGCCCCACAGCTGCCGTGGTCAGCGGAAACCAGACAGAGTCCAGCGCGGCGGCTGGATTGATCCAACGCTGTGTGCGTGTGTGTGTGTGTGTGTGCGCACGTGTGTGTGGTGTCAATTACAGAGGACGTGCTTTCGGTTTTGCTTGGAATCGTCAGCTTAGTATGTATTTTAGAAACTGCCAGAACTCGAGAACTTACTGGGGTCTCGAATCTCAGAGTCCAGCCACCGTCTGCTCCGTCGTTCCATTTTACAGATGGAGAGAAGGATGCAGACGGTGAGGCCTCCTTTACCACCTGCCCACATCTTCCTCCGTGCTGGGCCCTGCTGGGCACAGACACCATCCCTGCTGGGGACCATGACATGTCCCAGGGAGGCGCACGTGCCGGGAAGGGGCTCGGGGAAGGCGGGTCCCTGTCAGTGGAGTCAGAGACCAAGGTGGAGGGCTGCCCCTCGGCCCTGGCCTCTCCTCCTTTAGACGCAGCCCTGCCGAGGCCCCCTCCCTGTCAGGGTACAGGTCTCTACCTGAAGTCCCCTTTCCTCCTTGATCCTTCACTCACGGAGGGTTCGGCTGGGCTCCAGAGGATTGGGAGAACAGAGAGGTTCGGAGAGGGGCACACATGCAGGGGTCGAGGGCTGGGGGCAGCTGGGACCGGGCACGGCAAGCACTCTGGAGCCCAGACTTGGACGGAGATGGTATGGGGTTGCGGGGCCTGTGGAGGGCGGAGGGCGTCCTGCCTGGACTGACTGTCGCATAACCACGGAGGGTGGGCTGGGCAGCAAGCCGCACCTGACGACCAGACAGGAGAGCGGCGTCCACCCAGCCCTGTCCCGTGGGCTCCCCCCAACACACTTCACAGATGAGGAGACTGAGGCCCAGCCGAGGTGGGTAACAGGCCCAAGACCGCACAAGCTGGTTAAAGGGCCAAGCCAGGATTGGTCCCAGGTCCTCCGGACGCTATACCTGGCAGAGGGGGAGTCCCCCTCCTCTTGTCTTTGGCTGGAAGAATGTAGGCACGCCCCATCCCTGCCTGGTGCAGTCGCCCATGTTCCGGTAGACACACGCGTGTGCACGCTGCTGTGTGTGCCAGACTTTAGGTTGGCTGCTTGTCGGTCCGCCCCCGTTTGAAAGCCTGTGTGAGAAACGCCTGATGCCTGGCACATGATGGAGGGTACGCTTCTCCTGCTGCAAATGGCGGGGGCGTGGAGCAGTGGCCCGGACTCCCTGGCCTCAGTTTCCACATCGGAGAAGTAGGCGTGCCCACGATGCAGCAGGGGGTCCTGCATAAACCTTTAGACCCGAGACTGCTCTGTTCCTGTTGGTGATTTTGTCCCGTCCTCTTGGCTGCAACTGGGCAAGGACCACTGGGAGGAGTGAGATCACTGGTTGTCCTGTGTGTGGACTAGTGAGTCTCTCGGGAACAAGGCAGAATGCGGAAATGCCCAGCATCGCGCGGTCGACAGCCAGTGCCCGCCAGCCAGCGGCTCTGTCACTGCGCGGTGTTCCCGCGCCCGCACTGGCTGCCTCAGCCGTGAGTGGCGGAAGCTGAGAGCACCGGGATGACCCTGGAACCCAGTGGCTTTGCCAGGCTCCACACAGACCCCATGACAGCCCCGCCCCGTGGTCCCTTCCCAGGTGGCACTCACGCTCCACCCACGTGGGCAGATGCAGGCAGCACCAGAAATCGCGTGTGCTCCAGGCTGCGCGGACGCGGTCCCTGGGCCGCCCACGGCAGGGTTGGGACAGTTGGCTGCAGCCCTGGGGCTGGCTGCGGGCTTGACCTGCCGGGGCTGGGCGAGCAGGAACCCGAGGGAGGCCGGGTTCCCAGCGCACCTCGCTGTCAGCTGGCGCCCAGGGTGGGGCGGGCTTGGCCGGCGTTGCCACGGGGCAGATGGCACAGCATCAGATCCGGTTTGTTTCGTTCTCCCTCGAACCACGAAGGCAGGCTTTCTTCACATTGACTTTACCAAATTGGAAGAGAGAATAAAACAAAACAAAAATTTGCTTTCCCCAAACCCAGAGCCCTGGGGGGCAGGGGGGAGGGGATGCCGCACAGACCGCGGGGGCTTCTGGGTCTTTGTGGGCCCTGCCAGGAACGGGCCACTGCTTTCTCTCGGTGCCACTGCCTGCGCAGCAGATGGGCCGTCCTGAAGTGGCGGTCTTCTCTCAGGGTCTTCCCTAAATGTAGAGGACAAGGCCTCCCACCCCCACCCCCGCTCAGATGGGGGACCCGGGCCAGGTAAGGGAGGGGACGCAGGGAGACAGCCAGAGTCACTTCGAAAGCAGGATGGCCAGCCTTCTACCTACTTTCAGAATGTTCCTGAGCTCTTCACTGTCCTCAGGATGAAGCAAGGCGGTTGCGTGGACTGCACTGGCGAGCAGAGCTTCCTATCAGCCCCGCCCATCCGACTGCAGGGCTCCGCAGGGCTCCCCGGCCGCCCAGTCCCACAGCTGCTCCGCACGGGCGGGCGACATGCCTGACTCGAGCCAGGGAAAGACACGCAAGACCAGAAAATACACTTCAGGGTTCGGGAAATGGAGAAGTTAGAAAGTAGTAACCTGTTTCCCTCTTCCCCTCCTTCTCCTCCCTCCTCCCCTCCCATCCCATCCCCTCCTGCTCCTCCTCTTCCCCTTCCCCTCCCCCTCCCCCTCTTCCCCCTCCTCCTCCTCTCCCTCTTCCTCCTCGTCCACCTTCTAAAATACACATAACAGGGGCGCCTGGGTGGCTCAGTCGGTTTTGCCTCTGACTCTTGGTTTCTGCTCAGGTCATGATCTCAGGGTCGTGGGATTGAGCCCCACATCGGGCTCTGTGCTTAGTGCGTGGTCTGCTTGGGGTTCTCCCTCTCCCTCTGCCCCTACCACTTGTGCTCGCGCTCTTTCTCTTAAATAAGTAAATAAATCTTTAAGAATTACACATAACGTAACTGTAACCACTTTAACCATGTTTCGGGGTGCAGCTCAGTGGCATTGAGCACATTCACGGCCATCCAGCCACCACCACCACCACCCCCAGAACGTCTTCATCTTCCCAAACCAAAGCTCTGTCCCCATTAAACACGGACTTCCAATTCCCCCTCCCCAGCCCCCGACACCCACCATTCCTTCTGTTTCTAGGAATTTGACTGCTCTAGGGACCTCACAGGAATGGAATCCTACACGATTTGTCCTTTTGTGACTGGCTGACTCCACTGCGCGTGCCCTCAAGGTCCATCCATGTTGTAACAAGTGCCAGAATGTCCTTCCTTTTTAAGACCGGATAATAGTCCACAGCATGGATGGACCACATTTAGTTTATCCATTCATCCATTTGCCTTCACATCTTTGGGGCACCCCGTTCCCAAAATCAGTGCCAGGGCCCTTCTCAGAATGACTCCGACCGGCCCTTCAGGCCTTCTTCTCTTTCTGCACGTGTCCTGCATCAGCTCAGGCTATTCCCTTCACCCAGAGACCACCCAAGACCAGCCTGCATGCCCCCACACCCCTACCCTGGGGGATGCTCCTGGCACTTTCTGCTTCTCCCGGAGCCGCACACGGTCGTAGCTCTCCTACAAGCTCCCCCTCTCCCAGGGGCAGGGGACCAGCTTCCTCAAGTCCTCCTTGAGTGGGGGTATCACAGAGAAGAGCCATCAATTTGACTTTAACGAGTCCAGTTGAATGAAAGATCAAAGGCTATTCTTTTTTAATTGTGCCTGAGCCCTTGTCCCAAAATGATGTGTACCGGCGCCCTTCAACTGTATGTAAGCATGTACACAGGGCTTAGAAGAAGGCCTGCCAAACTGCCGACAAGGACGGCTTCTGGGGGATGTGTGGGGCAGGGTGGGGAGGTCAAGGACGGCTTCTGGGAGGGTGCGTGGGGCGGGGTGGGGAGGACAAGGACGGCTTCTGGGGGGGTGCATGGGGCGGGGTAGGGGGTATGTCGGGAAGGGCACTTCCACTGCTGACTCTGCACTATTTTTTAAAATTTTGAACCACAAAAGTGAATTTATTTATTACTTGCAAATTTTAAGCAATTAAAGAATTACAGGGAGTGTCTTTTCATGTAAAATTATTTGCAATATGAGATCATTTCCGTGCCCGCACTAGGAGGAAAGTTAAACTCAACAAAGTGAGGGCAAATGAATTTCTGTTTCCAGGGCAGTGTGGTTTTCGCAGTAGGACAGGTCCAAGAGCAGCTGCCTTTTCCAACATCTTCTGCTTATTCCGTGTACTAATTCCCCCTGGGCTCTTTGCTTTGCTGGCTCTTCCCCCCACTCCGGGGCCCCACCTCACCACTGCTCTGGAGTGGCCACCCCCAGCCCCTCTGCCTCCCGCCACTGGGCTTATGGCCCCGGAGCAGCCCGTGACACAGCCAGCTCCTTGCAGTGTTTGTCCCCTCGTTCTCCACCAGCTCGAAGCTCCACACAGCGGGGACCACACCGAGCCGTCCCCAGCACAGGGGGGGCACCCAGAACTTTGTGTTGAATAAACGAGTATTTTCTGAGGTCGTGCTTGGTGCAAGAGCCTTTGCGAGGAGACATACAAGATGAACCAGGCAGGGGAGAACGGGGACCGGTGGCTTCTTCTTATCACGCTATCGTTCACACAACACAGAAGTCCCCCTTTAACGTGCACAACCCGCTGGCATTCCGTACATTCACAAAGTCGTACCGCCATCGCCACTAATTCCCGAATATTTTCATCACCCCAGCAAAGAGACCCCATCCCCACTGCAGTTAAAACCCTCCTCTCCCTCCCTCAGCCTCTGACAGCCACAAATCTGCTTTCTGTCTGTAGAGATTAACAGGCTCTGGGCATTTGGTACAGACGGGGTCGTGCAAGCTGTGGCCTTTTGTGACCGGCTTCTCTCCGTATGTTTTCAAGGTTCACCAGCGTTGTGGCGTGTAACAGCACCTCATTACTTTCTGTGGCGAAAGCCGTCCCTTGTACGGATGGACCCATTCAGGTGATGCATCTGTACCTTTCCCCTCCGGGGCTGCCATGGGTGATGCTGCTGTGAACATCTGTCCACGTTGTGCTGTGGACATGTGTTTTCGGTTTTCTGGAATATGTACCTAGGCGTGGGACTGCTGGGCGGTAACTCTGTGTTTAAATTCTGAGGAACTGCAAACCGTTTCCCCCAGGGGCTCCAGTGTCTCCAGATCGTCACCAACACTTACTGTCATCCATCTTTTTGGGTCTGGCCATCCTAGTGGGTGTGAGATGGTGTCTCGCGATGGTCTTGATTTGCATTTCCCTGATGCCTCGTGACAGCAGGCACGTCTTCACGTTCATGTTGGCCATGTGTGTCTTCACTGGACAGACGTCTGCTCGGACAGACCCACGTTTGAGCTGGCTCACCTGTCTCTTCATCTTGGAATTCTGAGGGGTTTTATATGTTCTGGGTTCCAATCCCCTATCAGATATGTGATTCGTAAATACTTTCTCCTATCCCATCAAAAGTCTTTTCACTTTCTTGATAATTTCCTTTGAAGCGTAAAAGCTTTTAAACTTTATGAAATCCGAAGTACCTATTTTTTCTTTGGTTGCTTGTGCTTTCGATGTCATATTGAAGAAATCATGATCTGATCCAAGGTCATGAGGACCTATGTGCCTGTTTTCTTCTAAGAGTTTTATAGTCGTAGCTCTTACATTTAGGTCTTGGGTCCATTTTGAGTTAACTTTTATAAATGGTGTGAGGTAGGGGTCCAATTTAATTCTTTTGCACATCGATGTCCAGTTGCCCCAACATCATTTGTTAAAAAGCAAACAAAGAAACAACAAGCTCTTCTTTCCTCCACTGAATTGTTTTGACCCTTGTTGAAAACCAGCTGATCCTAAATGTATGGGTTTCCTTTCTGGACTCTGCATTTGACCTGTCGATCGATACATCTGTCCTTGCAGCAGAACCACACAGTCTTCATTACTGAAGTTTGTAGTAAGTTTTTTTGTTTTTGTTTTTGAGAGAGAGAGAGTGTGTGTGAGGTGGGGGAAGGGGAGGGGCAGAGAAGGAGGGAGAGAGAAACTCAAGCAGGCTCCACACCCAGCACAGAGTCTGACATGGGGCTCAGTCTCACGACCCTGAGATCATGACCTGAGCCAAAATCAAGAGTCGGAATTGAGCCACCCAGGCGTTTCTGTAGGAAGTTTTTAAATTGGGAAGCATGAGTGCCCCCCCCAACTTTGTTCCTCTTCCTCGATATTGTTTGGCTGTTCTGGGTCCCTTGCATTTCCATATGTGTGTTAGGATCAGCTTGTCCTCATCCACAAAAAGGCAAGTAGGATTTTGATCGGTATTGGGTTGAATCTCCAGATCAGCGTGGGGACTATTGCCATCTTAACAATACGAGGTCTTCCGGTCCATGAGTGCGGGATGACTTTCCATTTATTTAGGTCTTCTCTAATTTTTTTCAGCAATGTTTTTGTAGTTTTTAGAGTACAAGTCTTGTACTTCGTGTGTGTGTGTGTCTGTGTGTTTGTAAATGAAATTGTTTTCTTAATTTCCCCTTAGACTGTTTATTGCTGTGCAGAGAAATGCAATTAATTTGTTTTAATTGATCTTGCACCCTGCAACTTGGCCGAATTCATGTTTTAGTTCTACTAGGTTTTGTGTGTGGGTGTTCGAATTCCTAAGAATGGTCTCGGTGCAAGATCATGTCATCTGTGAATAAAGATAGGTTTACTTCTTTCCTTCTAATCTGGATGCCTTTTATCTCTTTTCTTGCCTAATTGCCCTGAGTCGGACCTCCAGTGCACGGTGAATAGAAGTGGAGAGAGTGGATATCCTGTCTTGCTCCTGATCGTAGGGGAAAGCTTTCAATCTTTCATCATTGAGTATAATGTTGGCTGTGGGTTTTTCACAGTTGCCCTTTATCAGTTTGAGGAAGTTCCCTTCTATTTTTAGTCTGCTAAGTGTTTTCTTCATGAAAAGGTGTTGGATTTTTGTCAGATGTTTTCTCTGCTGCTATTGAGATCATGTGGGTTTTGTCCTTTATTCTGTTAATCTGGTGTGTTACATTGATTGCTCTTCATATGTTCAAACACCTTTGCATTCCTGGCATAAGTCCCACTTGGTCATGGTGTATAATCCTTTTTAGATGTTGTTGAATTTGGTTTGCTAGTATTTTGTTTCTGTATTCATGAGGAGTGTTTAGAAGGGCCTAGAATGTTAGGTTCTTGGGATGTTTTTGTCTGGTTTGAGCATCAGCAAGTGACTCTATCCAAAGTCAAAGACAAAACACACAAAAGAGAATGATAAACTTCTAAGGATTTCCCAAGAAATAAGGAAAGGCAGCATATAGTGCCTACCTGGTCCATGGCAGGCACTCTGCTTAGCGGCTTCTCCAAGGATTCAGAGAAAGCAGCACAGATAAAACGGTATCGGGCCTTGGAGAGTGAAAAGAATAGTCAGACAGAGCAGGCAGCCCCCAGGCGGGGACCCAGTAAGCAAATGTCCGGAGAGAAGACCTCACGGGGTGGAAAGGCAGCGAGTTGCCCAGTTTACCTAGGATATGCTGGGTTGAATAATGTCCCCCAAATTCAGACCCACCTGGAACCTCGGAATATGATCTTATTTGGAAATCAGGTCTTTGCAGATGTAATTAGTCAAGACGAGGTCGTTCTGGATTAGGGCGGGCCCTGATCCAATGGCTGGTGTCCTTATAAGAAGAGAAAACAGAGCCCCCCACACATGGATGGGGGGAGCCACATGATGATGGAGACAGAGATCGGGGTGATGTATCTTTCCGGTCGAGGAAAGGCAAGGAAGGATTGCCGGCTGCCACCAGCAGCTGAAAGGCAAGGAAGAGTCTTCCGCTGGATGCTGAGAGGGATCGTGGCCTTGCTGACACCTTGATTTCAGATTCTGGCCTCCAGAGCTGTGAGGGAGGCCCTTCTGCGGTTTTAAGCCTTGCAGCTGGTGACTTGTTACCGCAGCTGTAGGAGACCGATGCATCCTGACATGACCCTGCGTGCTAAGGACTGGGGCTTCGCTGGTGGACAGAATGTGAGGGCTGACAGTTTCCGAGCCAGGAGCCTGGGGCAGAGGGGAGGAGTAGACCTAGGAGTAGGTTTTTAGGGGCATCCTTTAAGAGACGGCTTTGCTTTCCTTTGTATCTTCCTTTTCGTTCTTTTTTTTTTTATTATTTTTTCTTTTTTTTTTTAAGATTTTATTTATTTATTCGACAGAGAGAGAGACAGCCAGCGAGAGAGGGAACACAAGCAGGGGGAGTGGGAGAGGAAGAAGCAGGCTCATAGCGGAAGAGCCTGATGTGGGGCTCGATCCCAGAACGCCGGGATCACGCCCTGAGCCGAAGGCAGACGCTCAACCGCTGTGCCACCCAGGCGCCCCTACCTTTTTGTTCTTTTACATTGTTCCAACTCGTGTTGGGAGTCCTATGCCATAGGAGTCAGGAGCTTCCGGTCAGCCACACCCAGCTATCCATCCCTGCTCAGCCATTTACCATCTGTGATATGTCAGGACATCATTCCTGGCCTCAGTCTCCTTAGCTGTAAAGTGGGGTTAATAATATCTCCCTCGATTAGCAGAACTCCTGGCACACAGGAAGCCCCTGATGATGATGTTCAGTTATTTACACCTGACCTTCTCCTTTCATTTTTTTCTTCATGAAATTATCCTTATTGGTTTTTCAGTGTAAAAACCATTATAGGCTTCTTGTTAAAAAAAAAAAAAGATATAAGTATACAAGATTAGCTTATTATTTCCAGTTATCAAAGTGATTCCTTATTACTTTTAGAAAATTTATAAATAAAAAACAAGATGAAAAAAACTATAATCATGCCATCTGGACATGATCATTATTGTAATTTGGGGGCCATTTTCTACTTCAATAATATATTTATATAGATACAAAGTATCTATAAATATATCTTATATATAAAACCATATTGTTATAGTTCACATAATTCTACATCCTGCGTTCTTCATCTCAGATAACAGTGTGAGCATTGTCTTTGTTCTTTAAAAACTTCTATAAAATGTTTTATAATGTTTAATGGCATTGTATCATATTAATGGGCCACAATGTATTAAAATATTCTCCTGTTGGGGTACTTGGGTAGCTCAGTCAGTTGAGCATCTGCCCCTTGGTTTTAGCTCAGGTCATGATATCAGGGTCCTGGGATCGAGACCTGCATTGGGCTCTGTGCTCAGGAGGGAGTCTGTGTCTCCTTCTCCCTCCTCCCCTCCCCCTGCACATGCACTCTCTCTCTCTCTAATAAATGAATAAAATCTTTAAAATATTCTCCTGTTGTTAGAAATTCAGTAGTAGCCTTGAGTTGAATATTGGTGTTTTTTTTAACTTTATTGAAGTATAATTTATGTATATTAAATTGTATATATTTGAAGTGTACAATTGCTGAGTTTTCACACACACACACACACACACACACACACACACACACACGGTAAAGCCAACACCGCAATCAAGTTAACAAGCATCTCCATCACCCCCAAATTTTCCTTGTGTCCCTTTGTAATCTATCCCTTCCTCCAGCCCCCGCCCCCAAAATGAGTCTTCTGCTTTCTGTCGCTATAGATTAGTTTGCATTTCCTAGAATTGTATATAAATGGAATCATGCAGTATATACTCTTTTTTTTGTCTGCGTGATGATTTAGTGATGTGTCCACATTGTTGTGGAATGAATCGGTAGTCCATTCATTTCCATTGCTGAGTCCTATCCCTTTGTAGGTATAAACCACAATTTGTTTATTCATTCACCTGCTTCTCCACTCACCTTCTGGGTTGTTCTCTGTTCTTAGCTACTACAAGTCAAGCTGCTATGAACACTTACACGGAAGTCTTGCGTGTAGACGTAGGTTTTACATCTCTTGGTAAATACCTGGGAACGGAATGGCCAGGTCATCTGGTGGGTGGTGTTTAACTTTAAGAAACTGCCAGACAGTTTTCCAAAGTGGTTGTTCCGTGTTGCTCTCCCACCAGCCACGTGTGTGGGAGTTCCGGGTGCTTCAAGTCCTCATCAGCACTTGGTATGGTCGTGGTCAGTCTTTTTAATTCTAACAGGTGTGTGGGAGTAGCTCACTGTGGTTTTAATTTCCATCTCCCTGATTACTAATGATGCTGAATATCTTTCATAGACCCTTTTGAGTCTAGCCTTTTTCCACTCAATACATTTGAGGTTCATCCATGCTGTTACGTGTATCATGGTTTGTTTCTTTTTCTTGCTGGGCAGTATCCGTTGTGGGGACGTACCACTGCTTGTGTATCCAGTAACCCATACAAAGACCGATCTGCTGATTCTTGGCTTTGCCATTATGAGTAAAACTGCTGTAAGCATGCACACACACTCTTCGATGAGCATTGTTCATTTCCCTTGGCTAAGTACCCAGCAGTGGGATTGCTGAGTCATGTGGTAAGTGTATGTTTCCAAGGTGGCTTTTGCGTGTGCAATCCTGTCAGCCATGTCCATCCTGCCGGCCATCTATACTTTTGGTTCTCATTTGTGTTTCAGTCTTTCTCGTGGGTATGTGGTGGGTCACATTGCTTCCTTATATCTTGTTATGCTTTCTATTTACATTTCTCCAATGACCAACCATGTCACGGGGAACCTGGCTGGCTCAGCTGGGAAAGCATGGACCTCTTGATCTTCGAGTCACGAGTCTCAGCCCCGCGTTGGGTATACAGATGACTTAAATAAATAAAACTTTAAAAAAATGACCAAAGATGTCCAGCACCTTTTCATTTGGTTTTTTGCGCCCCCCCCCCTTTTTGGTGAAGTGTCTTTTCAAATCTTTTGCCTATTTTTAAATTGTGTATGTTTTCTCATTACTGACTTCAAATCTCTTTATACATTCTGGATACGGATCCTTTATCAGAGATGTGTTTTGCAAGTATCTTTTCTCAGTCTATGATGTATCTTTTTATTTTCTTAGCAGTGTCTTTCAAAGAACAGAAATTTTTCATTTTAATAAAGGCTTATTTATTAGTTTTTTTTCTTTTATGGATCATGACTTGGTATCATATCTAAACAATCTATGTCTAACTCTACCATTGAGTTTTAGGAGCTCCTTGTACATTTTCTGGGTACATCTTTTATTGGGCATATGTGTTCTTAATATTTTCTCCCAGGCTGTGGCTTGCATTTCTATTTTCTTTAATGGTGAATTCTTGAAGAAAAGAGTTTTTAATTTTCCAGTTTGTTAGTATTTCTTTAATGGCTTATGCTTTTTGTGTTCTAAGAAGCCTTGGCCTAATCCGAGGTAGCTAAGTCTTCTTTTATGGACTCTTCCGGAAGTTTTATAATTTTAGGTATCACATCTGGGGCTGGGACCTGTTTTGAGTTAATTTTTGTATCTGACATGAAGAAAGGGGGAATGTTAATAGTTTTTCATACAGATATCCAGTTGATCTAACACCGTTTGTGGCAGAGCTGTCCTTTCTCCATGGAATTGCATCTTTGTCAAGAATCAATTGATCCTATTTGTCAATTTCTGGACTCTCTGTTCTGTACCATTGCTCTAAAAGTCTGTGCTTTCACCAGTGCCAGACTGCCTTGATTACTGTAGATTTATGATCAGCCTCAAAATCAGATAAGTACTTCAACTTTCTTCTATTTTTGTCATTACTTTGGTTATTCTAAGTCTTTTGCATTTCCATATGAATTTTAGAGTCAGCTTCTCAATTTCTACCCCTCCCCCATGATCCTATTGGAATATTGATTGGGATTGTGTTGAATCGATAGATTGTTTGGTAAGATTACCATCTTAACAATATTGACAGTCTCAATCCATGGACATGGTATATCTTTCCATTTATTTACATTTCCTTGAATTTCCCTCAGCAAGGTTTTGTGTTTTTCAGTAGAGAGGTATCAAATGTCATTGGTTAGACTTATTCCTAAGTATTTTATGTAGGGTTTTTTTGGAGGGGGTGCTACAAATTGTATTTTTTGTTCACTATATTTGCCCATTGTCTGTTGCTCATTTTTAAGAATACAATTAATTTGTCTACATTAACCTTTTATCCTGCAATCTTGCTAAATTCCCTTCTTAGTTCTGTTAGTTGTTTTGTAAATTTCATGGGATTTTTCATAAAGAACTGTATTGTCTGCACACAGGAACAATTCTACTTCCACTTTTCCGATCATTATACGTTTAGTTTCTTTTCTTGCCTTACGCAGAGGCTAGAGCCTCCAGTGTGGTACTGAATAGAAATGATGAAAACAGCCATGCTAACTTTATCCTGATCATGGGGGAAACAATTCAGTCTCTAGTCATCGAGTATGACATTAACTGTAGAATGTTTCCAGGGGACTTTTATCAGCTTGAGGAGGTTCCCTTGTGTGCCTACATGGCTGATGATTTTCATCATGAATAAGTGTTAGATTTTTGTCAAATGATTTTTCTGTATTTATTCATATATGTATTTTTTGTGGGCATCTCTGGTTGTTTTCTTAGGATCAATAGCTACAAATAAAGGTAAAGGGTCAAAATGTATAAATATTTTCAAGCCTTCTGTATCTTATTTGTAAATTGCCAGAAAGAGAAATTGACCCGAATGCAGGGCCTCCCCACCCCTGGCTGTGCAAGAGTGTCTGTTTTCCCAAACCCTTACCTACACTACATTCTGTCGTTTTTGGTTGTTGCCAATTTCATGGACCTCGACCTCCCCCCAAATAGTATCTTCTTTTATTTGCATTTATCTCATTACTCTGGACATGAAATTTTTTTTTAAAGATTTTTTATTTATTCGACAGAGATAGAGACAGCCAGCGAGAGAGGGAACACAAGCAGGGGGAGTGGGAGAGGGAGAAGCAGGCTCATAGCGGAGGAGCCTGATGTGGGGCTTGATCCCATAACGCCGGGATCACGCCCTGAACCGAAGGCAGACGCTCAACCGCTGTGCCACCCAGGCGCCCCTGGACATGAAATTTTTATTAGTTATTTGTATTTATGCTTTAGTGAATTGTTTTTTCTTGTCCTTTTGCCACTTTTCTGTTGGACATTCTTTTGTTTTGGTTTGGTTTATGTACATTTTTACCTATTAAAGCAATTACTCCTTGCACGCGTGTGTGTGCGCGCTCGCCCTCCCTCCCTCTCTCTCTCTCTCTCTCTCTCTCTCTCTCTATATATATATATATATATATATATATCCTTTGGTTTCTCATTTTGTTTTGTTTTGTTTGGCTTGTTCTGTTTTAACAGATGTTATTTTTTAGAGCAGTTTTAGGTTCATACAAAAATTGAAAGGAAGGTAGGGAGAGCTCCCATATACCCCTCGCTCTGACACATATGTATCCTCCCTCGTTATCAGCATCCCCACCCCAGAGGGTACATTTGTTACAGCTGATGAACCTACATCAACAAATTATTATCACCCCAAGTCCACAGTTTACATTAGAGCTCACTCTTGGTGTACATCCAGCGGGTTTTAACAAATGTCGAGTGACCTATATCTAACATTACAGCATCATACAGAGTTCAGTTGACCCCTGAACAACGTGGGGGTTAGCGGTGCCAAGCCCCACACACTCAAATATCCACATACAACTTTTAACTCTCCAAAAACTTAACTACTAACAGCCACCTGCTGATCGGAAGCCTTACCCATATCACAAAAAGTCAGTTAACACATATTTTGTATGTTATATGTATTATATACTGTAAGCTAGAGAAAAGAAAATGTTATTAAGAAAATCATAAGGAAGAGGGGCGCCTGGGTGGCTCAGTCGTTAAGCGTCTGCCTTTGGCTCGGGGCGTGATCCCGGCGTTCTGGGATCGAGCCCCACGTCAGGCTCCTCTGCTGGGAGCCTGCTTCTTCCTCTCCCACTCCCCCTGCTTGTGTTCCCTCTCTTTCTGGCTGTCTCTCTCTGTCAAATAAATAAATAAAATCTTTAAAAAAAAAAAAAAGAAAAAAGAAAATCATAAGGAAGAGAAAATATAGTACTGGACTGAATTTATGAGGAAAAAAATCCGCATGAAGTAGACCCATGCAATTCAAACCTGTGTTGTTCAAGGGTTATCTGTAGTTTCACTGCCCTAAAAATCCTCCGTGCTTTGCCTGTTCATCCTTCTCCTGCCCCCAACCCCTGACAACCACGGAGCCTTTAACTGTGTCCGTAGTGCTGCCTTTTCATAAATGTCGTGTAGTTGGAATCACAGTCTGTAGCATTTCCAGACTGGCTTCTTTCACTTAGCCATGTGCATTCAAGGTTCCTCCTTGTCTTTTCATAGCTTGATAGCTCTTTTTTTTTTCAGTGCTGAATAATAGTCCCCTGTCTGGATGTCCTGAAGTTTGTTTATTCATTCACCTACCGAAGGACATCGTGCTTGCTTCCAAGTTTTAGAAATTACGAGGGGCCCTCGAAGGGTGGCATTATTTCCAGCCCCCTCCCCCAGCCTCCCCACCACCACGTCACACGCACACAGCACCACCCTCCCAAACCTGCACGCCCTTGCCAACACGCTGCTGTGGCCTGCTCACCCCGTGGGGTGGGCCCGGCTTGCCAGAAAACAGAGCCAGGACGGAGGGTCTCACGACTCCCCCCTCCACTGCTGTGGCCGGGAACGCAGGTTCCCTGAGGGGAAGGAGCCAGTTTCAAACCAGGGAGGAGCCCCAGAGACAGGGTCTGCCACACACCTTCCAGGGGCAGCTTGCCTCCAGGCAGAAGGCTGCTGACACCCGTTCACAACTCCCGAGAGGGAAATTATTTGCATTAATTCATTGATTGATCAATTAATTCAAGACACTATGCTGGGGACCTACCATGGGGGTTCCATCGACTTACGGTTTCAGCCGACTCAAAAGGCTCAGGATGAAGAAAAATAAGGGCAAACTTAGAAGCTTGGATATTTTAAAAATGTTAAAATCTGGCCCAAGTGTCTCTTCGACCTCGAGAACCACAACAATTTTGGAGGTTTTCTCCTCCCCGCTCAAGCTTTCTCTGAAAAGAGATCCTTCCTCTATAGGCCAGGTATCTGGGGTCGTGGAACAAATGACTCCAAAACTTAGCAACTTAGAAACAAGCCCTCGTCTGCTCCCAGTTCTGGTGTGGTGGGGCTGAGTCAGGCGCCCTAGTGGGCGCTCGGCGGCTGTAGCAGGTGCAGGAGGTGGGGGAGGGGCTGGAATGGCCTCTGTCCACCAGATCTGGGGGCTGCGCTGCCCGTTGGCGGTGTTTCTCTTCTCTCGCGCGGTGCCTCTTCACCTGTGCCTGGGCTTCCTTACTTGGCCGGAGAACGGCCCAGCAGCGCGCGGAGAGACACCTGCTGCCAGGCGTCCTGAGGCCAGGTCTGGACCCGCCTACGTCACTCACGCCACATCCCATTGGCCGAAGCCACTGGTGGGCGGGCCGGACTCGGGAGGCGCGCGGGGGGGGGGGGGGGGGAGGGAGGGGCGGGGAGGCGTGGGGGGACACGCACACAGCCCTCCGTGGGAGCTGCTGCGGAGAATCCGCGGCCCGGTTTTATCTCCAAACACCTGATGCGCACAGGTTTCTAGGTGGAGAAGGAACTCGCCGTGTTCAGCCGTGACCGTGCTGGCTTTGCTCTTTTTCCTTTCTCTTTCGGCATTTTGGTGAGATCCTCAGAAAACAACAAAAACTAGGAGATGCTACATTCCTTGGAGTTTAGCGTCTTTCTGGCTCTATGACACATTTTTAACTTGCAGTATTTCGGGAAAGACTGCCTAAATAAACCATCAGTTTCATTTTCATGCACCACACATAATAATTTTATGAACAACCCAAATCACACACGGCACATTTGAATACTCTTAAAACCAAACTGTTCTCCGTGTGTAAACAGATAAAAAATAAAAACTGTGCTGATTTCAATTTTCCCCAGATCTTGTTTCCTTACTGTTCTTTTTCCCCCGGCTTCAAAGTTCACAGACATTTTTCACCTTCATCCCAGCCTCAAGGATTAAATGATCGTGTGTCCTTTGCCAGGCCGGTGCTGGGAGCTGGCAGTGAAGAAAGGCACCCAGACACGATCGTTCCCTCGTGGCAACGGATCTTGATGGGGAAACAGATGTCACGCTAGGTGACCAAGGTGGCCATACGGTCATGTGCTATCACAGGCCCTACGCCATGGAGACTCAAGGCTTCCATCAACTTTGTTCTAGTTAGAACCCGTGGAACCCCCGTGGTAGGTCCCCAGCATAGTGTCTTGAATTAATTGATCAATCAATGAATTAATGCAAATAATTTCCCTCTCGGGAGTTGTGAACGGGTGTCAGCAGCCTTCTGCCTGGAGGCAAGCTGCCCCTGGAAGGTGTGTGGCAGACCCTGTCTCTGGGGCTCCTCCCTGGTTTGAAACTGGCTCCTTCCCCTCAGGGAACCTGCGTTCCCGGCCACAGCAGTGGAGGGGGGAGTCGTGAGACCCTCCGTCCTGGCTCTGTTTTCTGGCAAGCCGGGCCCACCCCACGGGGTGAGCAGGCCACAGCAGCGTGTTGGCAAGGGCGTGCAGGTTTGGGAGGGTGGTGCTGTGTGCGTGTGACGTGGTGGTGGGGAGGCTGGGGGAGGGGGCTGGAAATAATGCCACCCCTGGAGGGCTCCCCCTCCAGCTGGGTTTGGAGGGGAGCCCGGGATGGGCCGGCTGGCCTGGGAAGCATGCGGAGCCCAGGATCTCCCAGCCGCTGGGGCCTCATTGTTCAATAAGGAGATTATGAGACGCTGCACAAGTGGCGTGGTGGGGGGCTGTCTTCAGGCCACGACTCGCCTTGTTTTGCACACAATGACTGTGCAGTGCGGCCCGGTCAGGGTCCACTCTGGAAGGCGGCGACTGCCTCAGCCTTTTTGGGTCTGCGTTTACAGCATAGCCACAGTGGACCTGCTCATGGGCCTCCCTTCCCATCCAGCTACCTGTTTTCACCTGAGTCTGTCCCGTTGGAAAGCCCAGGGGCCCCCACGGAAACGGCAGGACCAGGCTCAGCCCACTTCCTGAGACAGGGAGGGAAGAAAAGCATGCTACACACCAGGACCGTGGTTCTAGAAGCAGCAAAGGTTCTAAAGAGCCAGTCTTTCTCTTTGAGGAAGTTCCAAATGACGAGGGATTGTGCTCGAACCACCCAGAGTGGCTTTGTGGAGAGACCTGGTGCCTTTTGCAGGAAAAGCTGCCTTGGGATTAACCGCCTCCGACACTTCCATGCTCTGGGCTCAAACAGGGAGACGGGACAAGGCGATCGCTGTGGCATCTCTGTCGGATGCTGGGGCGGGGGCCTGGAACTGATGCGTGCCTTTACTCTGGTGGCATTTCAGTGGCCATTTGCTAGATCTTGCTGTTAAATCTCTAGAGATGGCACTTAACCATGGGGGTTAACCTGTGGTGTGGCCGAACCCACGTAAGAAAACATTTTGCAACTGGGGTTTTAAACAAATTTGTGAACTTTGAAAAAAAAAAAAAGCCAGAATAGGGCACCTGGGAGGCTCCATCGGTGAAGCATCTGCCTTCGGCTCAGGTCATGATCTTGGGGTCCTGGGATCGAGTCCCACATCAGGCTCCCTGCTCAGTGGGGAGTCTGCTTCTTCCTCTGCCTCTGTGCCTGCCCACACGTGTCTCTCTCTCTCTCTCTCTCTCAAATAAAATCTTTTAAAAAATAAATAAATAAGTAAAACAGAATGAGTGGGGCTGTGTTGCTGGACTTGGAACTTAGAGACAATAAAATATGCTGGTGAGGACCTGGGCCGCAGAGCTCGGGTTCACCTCCCAGCTGCACCACCTGCTAGCTGTGTGACCTTGGGCAAGCTACTTAACCTCTCTGGGCCTCAGTTCCTTTTCTGTACAAGGGGGGTAATGACACAACTCATTTTGAAGGATTATTGTGAGGATTCTATGCCATAAATGCTCGTGAGGAGTGGTTAATACGGGGCCAGGCCTCCACTGAGTGTTTAATAGATGTTCGTTATTCGTATTTTGAGTATCAATAACCCTCATGCTTTCTTACTAAACCGTAAACAGAACCAGTGTTTTTTCAGGAAAATAGGAACTTAACGGGGCTTAACTGGAAGCCCCACACTGGCTAAAGAGGTCACGAAACAGCTTCTCGTAGAGCGCTCTGAGGACCGGGGTCCCAGCGCCCATTGATCCTGTGCAAGGCCCGGGCATTATCCTCCCTTTGCACCTGAGGACACAAACGCTCAAAGGGGCTTGGTGACCTGCCCAGGGGCACACGGTGAGGGCTTGCCAGGGTGACCTCGTCTGTCATTAGGGCAGCTTACTGCCTCGGTTGACATGGGACGCCCTTTGACTGTGAACATGCTTTCCCTTCCACACGAAAACGGGGTTGGGCATGACTGTGATGGGACTCATTCACGCTTTCGCTCACGGGTGTCTGTGGAGAGCCCGCCACCCGCACGGCGTCTCCAGCCCCGTCTGTGTGTGTGTTCGCGCCTGGGCCCATGTGGAAATGTCTCCCCCACACCCTCCCTGCCCTGTCCCCATGGCCGCACGGACAGGGAACCGTGTGGCCATCACACCACCTGCCCCACCAGCTCCCCCTCCAGCGCCGACGCCCACCTGCGCTTCCCCGACGGCACCAGCCTCCTGCAGACCCCACGCTGGGACGAGCCACAGAGGGCCTGTGCCCTGGAGCAGATCTGCGGCGTCTTCCGCGTGGACCTGGGGCAGATGCGTTCCCTCCGCCTCTTCTTCAGGTGAGAGCCTCTCCGGGGCGCTTCCCGGAAGGTGGCTGGTGGTGCCGCTGTGCCGGCGGGCGGGGCTTCGTGTCCAGGGCCACTGCAGGCTGTCCCAAATGTTTGCTCCCTGACATCACTAAGCTGGGGGGCAGTGGTACCCCCCCACGATGGCTGCCCCCAGGAAGCGGGTCGGGGCAGCTACCAGACTCTTCTGTCTGCCCTCAGGGCGATGGTGGCCTGCTGTGGCTTGAAACTCTGGCTTGGAGAGACAGCCAGACGGGGGCGGCACAGAGACCCCCAGAGAGGCCTGTGTGTGCGGGATGGAGCCCTGGCTTTCCGGAGGGAGGCTCCCCTTTCTCTTCACCATCCCTATTAGTGTCCTGTCTCGTGGCTGCCTCAGATCTCTCCTGAAAAGCACAGAAGCCCAGCCACAGAACAGCCCCAGCCGGAGACCTGTGCTCGAAGCAGGCGTGTCCCTATAGGGTCCCAGACCCAAGCCACATTCTAGCCATTTATGGAAGGCCGGGTGGGGTTGGGCTGATGGTCCTGTTGGATGTGCAGTGAGTTTCCGTGGAGGAGTCTCCCGGAGTGAGAGGAGGAATCCATCCGAGAGACTGATGGAGGAAGCTCTCTCAGTGCCCGCCCCCCGCCCCCTGGGGTCAAAATCGGATTCCCCCAACGCCATCCACCCCTGGACCTCCCAGAGAGGAGGGAGCATACGGGGTGGGGACACAAGGCCTCTCAGGCAGCCCTGCAGGGAGCCAGGACAGTCCTCCTTCCCGGCCTCTCCACGAGAGGGCTATTTTGCCTTCTTCAGCCAAGGGGGTAGTGGGTTCTGTGTGGGTGTAATGCTGTCCCCCTGCGGCCAGCAGCCAAACTCCAGGGGCCTTCCTGTTTCCTGCCTCTGAGGTCAGCGATAGGGGCCTCTGATTATACTTGGAAATAAAAGCTGGTGTTTCCATATTCATCGCTCCGTTCCCTTCCCCCTGCCGCGGCTGCCCAGCGACGAGGCCTGCACCAGCGGCCAGCTGGTCATCGCCAGCCGGGAGAGCCAGTACAAGGTTTTCCACTTCCATCACGGTGGCCTGGACAAGCTGTCCGACGTGTTTCAGCGGTGGAAATACTGCGCTGAGACGCACCTCAAGGACCAGGTAGCAGGGCAGGGGGGGTGGGGGGCGAGCGGTGTCGAGAGACCCCACCCCAGGAGTCCCCCAGCTGCCAGACCCGCCCCCTGCCCTTCCCGCCCACAGGGGGTCAAGGGCTCCCCCCCCCCCAGCCGCACAAAGGCCTCAGGGGTGTGACCCTCGGTGGCCCCTGGCGGTCGTGGTCGCTGGGTGGCTGGTAGAGCAGCAAATTTGGATCTGAAGCCTGCCCAGGTCTTCTTGTAAAGTCAGTGCTCTGCACTTGAAAAATCATGTTTTGACAAGGCTTCCTGCCATATTTTGCTCGATCTACATACAAATGTAATAAGAGCTCTTTAATTATCTGTTCAAGATACTGTATGTGCTTATTAGAAAGGGGCTGACTTTAAGATCCCCTTCCTTCCCACAGAGCCTCCTGCTGGCTCCCCTTATTACAGTAGTGTGGCTTGCTTTTCCCCCTACGTTGAGCAACCTTTGATTTTTGAATTAAATGTCAGCTGCGGTTTTGCCCTGGATTCGTGACTGCCCGTGGAGACAACCTGACAGGCGGGCTCCCTGCTCGGGGAACAGCGGTCCCTTTGTTTGTGGCCAATCACATGTAATTTATTGCAGGCCCTCCCGGCAGAGGGAAGTTGGGCCGTATGAGGCATTAATTCCGTTTTTTGCGGCCGGCCGGGGGTCGTGGGGAGAGTGGGGGCAGCAGCGGGGGGGGGGGCGTCGGTTGGTCCTTGGGTCGGTGGGAGTGGCCGGGGGAGCCCAGCGACCCGGGGAAACTGATGTGAAGATGAAGGTATTTTCATTTTAATTGCGTCCAGTTATATTTGCCATCTAGGGGTTTGTATGAGGGGAGATTGGGTCCCCCTCCTTTCGGGGGTGGGGAGGAGAGGAGCTTTTTTGTCCTGGGGAGAGCCGGCTGGCTTCGGTGGCCCGCCCGTGAGGTTCTTATCTCCCGGAGTTTCTCCGGGCCAGCAGGTCGCCGATGAGAAAACCTGCATGCAGTTCTCCATCCGACGCCCCAAACTGCCCTCCTCCGAGACGCACCCCGAGGAGAGCATGTACAAGAGGCTGGATGTGGCGGCCTGGCTGCGCCACCTGAACGAGCTGGGCCAGGTGGAGGAGGGGTACAAACTGCGCAAGGTAAGCCGGGGGCACCCAGGGCCACCTCCTGGGGGGCCGCACCCTTGTGCGGGAGGCTCTGTGTGGACGGGCAGATAAAGCAATCAAAGACTCTGCGTTGAAAAGGAAACCTCCTGAGCGGGTTTGGGGGACCCGGCATCGGCCTGCATACAAGAGCTCGTGGTGAAATGCAGCGCTTCCAAAACCGGGATTAGGCCATGACGTGAGAACGACACACCAGGGTGGGCATTGACATTGAAATGAGCCTGGCTGTGTCCTGTATGGGAATGGAGGGCCGCCACTTTCCCTCCAAACATGTGCAAATCACAGCGACCTGAATCAAGGCATCAGTTGTCACCGAGCCGCAGCAAAGCCCCCAAAACACAAATCTCCGGGAACTGGGGGGGATTGGGGGTGCTTTGAGCCGCCCTGTGTTGGCCCCTCCCCAACTTTTGCCGCTTCCTGCAGGCCATTTTCTTCGGAGGCATTGATGTGTCAATCCGGGGGGAGGTCTGGCCCTTCCTGCTGCGGTATTACAGCCTCGAGTCCACGTCGCAGGAGAGGGAGGCACTGCGGGCGCAGAAGCGCCGGGAATACGCCGAGATCCAGCAGAAGAGGTAAGGGCCGCCGGGGAGGTCGGCCAGAGAGGCAATTGCAGCGCAATCCCGCACTGATCATATGTTCCGTGACCCAGACTTTCTTTGGAAAATGGGTCCCAGGCTCGGAGCGATAGGCTTGGATAAGTGCCGTCATTATCCCCAGCGCTCGGCCTGGGGCGGCGGAGCTCCTTAGCTCCGTGTCAGGGTTTGAGAGCTCGTCCTCAACAGACTGCACTAGGCCCCGATCTCCCGCCGTGATGGCTGGGCTGGCGGGGGGGGGGGGGGGGGGGGGGAGGTGGCCAAGAGGCCCCCTGGAGCCAAGGGCTGAGGTCTCTCCGGGCCTGGCTGGCCCAGGCCACGGCCAGCTCCGCTCTCCAACACTGGATAACCCGCTCCCCCCCAGTCAGTGGGGAGCTGGAGGGTTTGCCGGTGATAGCAGCCCAGCCCCCATCAGGAGCAAGGGTGGGGAGGGGTGGGGAGGGGCGGGCCCTGCCTGGAGCGTGTGTGCTGCTCACTGAGCCCCGGCGGGGCGGCGCTCTGCTCTGCGCCAGGCTCTCCATGACCCCTGAGGAGCACAGAGCGTTCTGGCGCGACGTGCAGTTCACCGTGGACAAAGACGTGGTTCGGACCGATCGGAGCAACCAGTTCTTCCGAGGCGAAGACAATCCGAACGTGGAGAGCATGAGGTACCCACCTTCCCCAGCCAGCGGGGTTCTCCCCAGGGGAGGAGAGCCCTGCTCCCCCATCCCACCTCCTCACCTGCCACGCGGGGTCACCTGACCGCTTGGGCCTCCGCCAGCGTCTGGGAAGGAAAGGAACAGCAGCAGGGGTGGGGTGTGTCTTCCAGGTTCATACAGTCAACACCGCAGAAGCAGAGGCTCAGAGCTAGTTTAGGCAACACCAGTCAATGTCTTGTGGCGGGTCCCTCCCCGGGGTACCAGCAAAGCCTCCCATCCCCTGGGCCTCCACCAAGCCTGGCTTGCTCGGCTCACACGGCCCTGGATGAGGCTCCCACTGAGCCTCCCAACAGGTGGTCCTCAGGCCCATAAAACCACACAGAGCCCGAGGCTGGCACCCCTGACATTCTGCTGCCTGGCGAAGGATTGCAGAAATTAGCAGCCCGTAAAAATGTCCCTGCCAGCCCACCCTTTGTCACGGGCGGGCAGCCGCCATTAAGAAAATCAGACCCACATTCGTCTTTCCCCTGCTCTGGAGGTCTGGCCTGGCGAGGGGCTACTGTAGGCCACTGCATTTCCCCAGACCCTGAGGACAGGCCCCAGAGCTGCCTTCCTTGCCCCGAGACGGAGGCGAAGGGGGACATCCCGGCAGCCTGGGGTCTCCAGCCTGGAGGGTGGGCCGCGTCGAGGCCGGCTCTCGCTGACTCCCTGCTCTCCGGCCCGGGTCACCAGGAGAATCCTGCTGAACTACGCCGTGCACAACCCCGCCATCGGCTACTTCCAGGGCATGTCGGACCTTGTGGCGCCCATCCTGGCCGAGGTCCGGGATGAGTCCGACACCTTCTGGTGCTTCGTGGGTTTGATGCAGAACACGCTGTTCGTCAGCTCTCCTCGGGACGAGGACATGGAGAAGCAGCTGGTGAGGCTGGGGACATGGGCTCCGGTGTGCCGCAGGAGAGCACGCCGCCCCCCGCCGGTGCTGCCTGAGGTCTCGGGGCCGCCTGGGGCATGGCTGCTGTGGTCAACAGGCGGAAAAAGCCAAGGGTGGGCATTGCCAATGGGGACTGGAGGCTTAGCCCCACTCCCTGGGAGGAGCACCTGCGATCCCTCTGTCCCAGGATGCCTGCTGCCAGCCCCACCCCATGCCCCCTGCAGGCTGGGCTGTGCAGGGAGGCTCCTCCGCGGGTGTGGCGTTGCAGCCCAGGCTCCCTGGTGGAGCAGTGAGCAAGGGGAGGCCTGTCACACCTGGCCCTGTGCTTTCTAAGGTGGGTCCTCAGGTACATCTGGGCTGCTCCCTGCAGGGGTCCGACACAGGATGCAGGAATGGGAGGGGCTCCTGGGGCCCCTGGGGAGCTGCCACGCCCCACCCCTGGCCGCCAGCCTCCCCTGCAGTGCCCAGCCAGCTCGCCCCTTCCTCATGGCCTCCCCTCACCGGCACAGACCAGCAGCTCTGAATGTTGGGCTGGGGGGTGGGGGGACAGGCAGAGCTGGTAAGGGGGGGCCCGGAGCCCTCACTCGGCAGTCTAGGCAGCACCTGTGTGTTCCAGACACCTGCCGAGTGCCAGGTGGAGGGCACTGGGCTGTGGTCTTGGCTGTCTAGTCCCAGAGAGAACCCCGCCGGGAAGCTAACAGGGATAGGAAGTCAGGCCGGTAGATCAGGCGGACTTGGCCAAGCACAGGTTCAGGCAGTGATCCTGTGCGGCCTGGGCTTTGGGGACCGGCCATGTCAGGAGCGATGAGGAAGGAGCGGAGCAGAGCCAGAGCCTGACTTGTGAATGGGGGCCGAGCGCAGCAGGAAGGGATCTGAGGACCAGGGAGCCAGGATCTGGGAGGTGTGGCTTGGAAGGCCAGAGCACGTCAGCATGGGGTAAGGGAGGGCTAAGCCACATGCGTGGTCTTGACCCTGTGGTGGGCCACACGGTGCAGAAACTGGCCAGTCGGAAAGCATCCTCAGAATCAGCCCCTCCACGGGCTGGTGCCGCCCCAGCGGCTGTGTCCAGTGGGATTGATGGGCTGCTTGGGGTGGGTGGGCTGTGATTCACGGAGCCCTGCCCCAGGTCCCCCCACAGACAACCCACCCCTGGCTGCCCCCTCTCTGCATCGGCCCTGTGATGTCAGGCTCTCCTGGCACATGGGGAGAGAATTATGGGGTCTGACGCGATTGGCCCCCAACAGCTGATGCGGGACGTGGCCCCGTGACACACTAGCTGCAGGAGATGGGCATTCTCAGGGCTCTGAAGGCAGCAGCCCAAGCTGAGCACTGCCACAAGGAGCCTCGATCTCGTCCCCCAGCCACGTCACCGAGTGGTGACCTTACGTGCCGGAAATGAGCTCCCTGAGGTTCAGAAATGCCCCCTCCCTGCTCTGAGTCAGCTCTGGGAGATGCTGGATCTTAGCGATGGGAAGGTGGTTGGGCTGGGGGTAATCTGCTCGCCCTCCTGGGACGAGGGAGCCGCAGGAACAGCGCTGTGTGGTGGCTAAGGCCCGGGAGCCTCCCCGTCCACAGCAGGGCAGACTCCAGAACCGTCTGGAATTTGGATACACTAGCCCACACAGGTGTGCATCCGATTCCAGCAGCAGGACAACGGGAGCGGGTGCGGGCACGCAGTCCACGGAGGCCCGGCGCTCGGCATGTGTGCTTCCGGGGCAGACGCGCCCCAGGCAGGGCCACCGTGGGAGCGGGCGTCCTGGGCGGAGCCTGGGCGCTCAGTGGTCCTGGCCTCACCCCCAGCTGTACCTGCGGGAGCTGCTGCGGCTGACGCACCTGCGCTTCTACCAGCACCTGGTGTCGCTGGGCGAGGACGGCCTGCAGATGCTCTTCTGCCACCGCTGGCTCCTGCTGTGCTTCAAGCGCGAGTTCCCCGAGGCCGAGGCGCTGCGGATCTGGGAGGCCTGCTGGGCCCACTACCAGGTGAGCCAGGGGAGGCGCAGTCCCCCGCGTTCTGCGAGGAGGGCGGGGCGGGCCTGCGTCAACGTGCACCGGCCCTGGGGTCCCCTCCTCTGCAACCCCAGCCCCCATAACCCATGCATCAGCAGCGCCCCAGGCCGTGGCCTCGTGGTCTCCCTTGTCCCTCGTCCCTCGTCCCTTGTCCCTCATCCCTTATCCCTCGGGCCTGGCTTCAGACCTGCAGCTCCCCCTCCTGAGAAACTGAACCAGATGCGAATTGCCCGCTGAGGGTGCTTATTACTACGTCCTGGGCCGAGCTCCCTGCTGCCACATCCAATCAGTGTGAAAGACATCGCCCCTGCAGCCCAGGCCTCTGGCCCTCCCTCCCCGCCCACTTGCTCGCTCACTCGGGACTGCTCAGGGAAAGAGCCTGAGACCCTGCGTCCCCGTCAGCCCCTCTGGAGAGCCCAGGACCCAACGTCCCTCCCCAGATTTCCACTGCAAAGCCCGCGAGAGCGTGCGGCCCTGTCACATGGCCTTAACACCCAAATTAGCAACAAGCTGGCCGTGTTAAAGGATGGGCAAGTCTCTTTGGATTCATCAGCCTTTTAAAAAAAATAGTATTGATGCCGCCGGAAGGTGGCCAGGATCCTTACCTTTCTGCAAGAGCGGGCTCTGCTCTCGCCGTGAGCCGGCGGCTTCCATCAGACAGGCCCCGCGTGTAGCCGGGAAGCCGGCCTGCGGACGCACCCTTGCCGCCGTTGCTGGAGGACGTCTCTGAGGGCAGCGAGTCCCAGGAAGCCGCGCCGGTGCCCCAGGCCGTGTCCGTACCCGCCCGCCCGCACCCCTGGCCCAGGTCTGGCTGTGCTGCTCTGCCTGGACTAGTGGGCTTGGCCTGTGCATTCGGGGCGAGTTCTGCGTTCTTTGAGGGAAGCACGGCCTGGATGGTCCAAAACGCTGTATTTTTTGCGTCACATCTGCTTTGCACGGGTTTCGTCGTGTGTTTCTCCAGCAGCAGATTTGCCGCCCTCGTGACATCACGTTTAGGCTACCGTTAGAAGCGAACTCTGAGCGTCCCCCAGCCGCCGGAGCCCCTTGGCATGGCGATTTCACCCCTGTGCTCTGTCTACATCCCAAGTGTAACGAGATCTAGGGGACACTGTGGAGAGGCCCATCTGGACGTCTCCGGCACCGGCCGTTTTGCGTGAAGTTCACTAATCAAGTTTATGTCTTTCAGATCCTGCACCGAATTTGGCCCCGTTGGCCCCGCCCCTTGATGACTTTAGTGGCACAGGGGTGGGGAGGGGTGGGGAGGTGGTCTGATGATGGGAGTGGGAGTGGGCTACTTCCTCAGGAGTGAGCACCATGGGGGGGGTGTCTCTTTTGAAGTGACCCCTGAGAAAGAAAGGTCTAAGGCCTATTCTGTTTACGACTAGTGTGTCTGTGCGAGCTGGCCTGCCCCGGGCCTGTCCCGTGAATGGAATTTGTCTTGTCCCGCTGCCCAGCCCCGTGTGGGACGTGCCTCACCCCTTCCTCCCCACGTTCCTCTCTGAGAGGAGCTGCACACCCCCGTTCCCGGAATCCTGCTGTCTCCCACCAAAGCAAGAACAAATCCATCCCGGATTAGTTCAAAGGAAGGGGCCAGGCAGCCCGGGGCCCCACAGGCTGGGGGACGGTCTGTCTGCAGCGGGCAGGGCGCGGGGCATTTGCTGACTCTAACCTCGGCCGGAATTGTGGGCTCCGCCCGGCCGGCCTAGCTGTTCCGTCCGGCTGGCCGGTCGACCCTGGGAGACTAAACACGGGCTTCCTGGTGCTCCTTACTCTTCCTCTGCCCTGGGGAGCCAGTGAGAGCTGGAGGCAGGGCACCCTCCTAGCATCCGGGCAGGAGAGCACACAGGATGCGGCCCAGCCAAGCGCCAGCCCACCGAGCGCCGGCGTCCTGCTGCGGCCTGGCGTTGCTGGGCAGTGGTGTGAGGTGGTCTCCAAGGAGGGCAGCAAGGTCCTCAGTGGAGGCCTTGCGGAGACAGGGAAAGACAGCAGGATCATTGTACCACTCCGTGGGGGCCGTCGGGAAGCTGTCTTGCTCCTCTAGGATCTTCTCCATTTCTCAGCAACAGACCTAGGGGTCATCTCTGGGGCAAGAGCTGGGATGTTCAGCCTGGAGGGAGGAAGACACTGAGCAGAGGGTGGCTGCCAGAACATTCTTCCTCCCGGGCATGGTCCACAGCCCACTGTAGTATGTTCCGACCCAGCTTCTGTGCACGCCTTTACGAGCTCTTCTCAGCACCTTTATGAATAGACTTCACCATGAGCGTGGGCCAGCCTTCGAGGAAGCTTGTTCTTTGCCCCCTGTGACGGAGCGCACCCAGGGGGCTCCCCAGCTACAGCCCGTGGGTAGCGCGAGCTCCGTCCCCTTTGCGTGTCACAGCGGCCTTTGGGTGTAGGTACCCACCTCCGCCCGTGTACCGGTGGGGAGACAGGCCGAAGAGGGGTGCGGCTTGCCCAGCACCACAGGAGCCCAGACAGCCTCACCCCACAGCTCTGCACTCGGCCTCCACCTGGGGCCTGATCTGAACCCCGCTCTCCTGCCCCTCAGACGGATTACTTCCACCTTTTCATTTGCGTGGCCATCGTGGCCATCTACGGGGATGACGTCATTGAGCAGCAGCTGGCCACCGACCAGATGCTTCTGCACTTTGGAAACCTGGCCTTGCACATGAACGGGGAGCTGGTTCTCAGGAAGGTGAGGATCTGCCCCTCCCCCACAGGGCCCCACCCACACGCCCAGCGCGGGGGCGGCGCTTGAACGCAGGCGCGTCCCGGTGTGCCCCTGAGGGCGCTCCCTGCGGAGGGCACAGCTAGTCCACCATCAGGCCCGGACACCTGAGCCTCCTCCGCTGCGTGGAATGAACAAATTATCCCGCTGGATAGACAGGCCCCCCCCACCTTGGGGCACCTCACTCGAAGCCCAGAGCCAGGCAAATTGAGAAGGCAGCTTTGGGGGAGGGCAGCCACATCTCAGCCAAGGCCGGTGGAAGGAAGGCGGACCACTCCCCATTTCCCGACTCCTGCCGGTGATGCCCCATGTGAATGCTCTGTAGTGGTCTTCAGGGGCTGTAAGGAGCGACGCAGGGACCAGGGGTCGCGTGGGTAGGAAGCGGGCCCAGCACCGCACCCACCCCCCGCACCTGTGCTCTCTCCAGCGCCCCCACTGCACCCACTCCGTGCTCTCTTCGCAGGCCCGGAGCTTGCTGCACCAGTTCCGGCTTCTGCCCCGCATTCCCTGCAGCCTGCATGACCTGTGCAAGCTGTGTGGGACCGGCATGTGGGACAGTGGATACATGCCCGCCGTGGAATGCACGGGCCACCACCCGGGCTCGGAGAGCTGCCCCTACGGGGGCATGGTGGAAACGCCTTCGCCCAAGCCCCCCAGAGAAGTCAAGAAGGGCCCAAAGATGCCTCGGGAAGGCTTCGGTTTCCGCAGATAGGTGGGGCTCCCTGCGCTGGACGAAGGTGGAAGGGATCTCAGGAGAGGTCCTGGTCCCGTGGGAGGGGGTGGGGATGGGCATGGAGGGGACGGGGCATGGTAGAAATGTAAGGGAAAAGACTGGGGGCAACAGGAAGGGAAGCTTTTCAAATTGACATAAGCAGAGCCTCAGAGAGACTGAAGTAAGACCCGCCAGCTGCCCAGAGAAAAGTCACCTCCCAAAACAGCGGGGCCAGAATGCACGGCCCTTCCGCCTGGAGAGGCTGGCTGGCGGGCTTCTCGGGTTGCCTGCCTTGGGTGGGTGTCGACGTGCCTCAGGGACTCCTCCAGCTCCTGCAGCGGTGGGCGGCGCTGCCAGGCAGTAGGAAGGAGAAGGCTTGCTCGCCCCACAGCACAGGGAATGCAGAAACAGAAGGGGGTCCCGCCAGGCCTGGGACATCTCTGCAAGCGGCCGCATCTCCTCCTCAGGCCCATTTTCTGAGCGGCCAGTCTCCACTTCGCTCAGATTCAAAGCGAATATGAAGATGTCTGCAAGAAAAAATGAAACCCCCGGTGATTTCGGGATAGACACGTGTGGGAGCAGTCTGAGGGTCTGAGAAGCTGGGGGCACTTCAGTGCCTGCTTACACATTTTATATTCCCGGTGTGTGAAGGAACCTGCCTGCCGCCGAGCCTGAGCCGTGGGCTGCTGGGGCTTGTTGGACCCCTCTCCTGTAGCTGGGGGGCGGGGAGGGTTCCTACATGAGGACCTCTGACGTTAAGGTCACCCTCAGCCAACACAACAGCCAGTCCGGGGGCCGTGTGGATGGGGTTGGGTGTGTGCCGGCCCAGTCTCCACTGTCTGAGGGAAGTGGGAGAGCATTAGCTGAGCACCCGAGACAGAGGCGTCCAAGGGGCCTGGAAGGACCCCCACTTCCCTGCAGGGCCTGCACCGTGTGACCGTGGGCCTGCTCAGGTGGCCGGGCGCAGCAGCGACACCGTAATGTAGGACACAGCTCCCACCTCCAGAAGATTTCTATCGGTTGCTCCCTCTGGGATTCCGCGACAGAGGAGGGCGTGGGAGCTCCCAACCAGCTGGGAGGCATCCAGCCGCCTGCACAGAAAGCCACGTCTTGAGCTGGTGGGATCACGGAGGCGTGAATCCTTCCCCGAATCCCCCTGCACACCCGTGAGGTGCTGAGGTCCCCGTGGAGACGCAGCCTCGACACAGGCTTCTTCCTGCTCCCCACTCTTCTCCCTGGACAGAGAGACACGCTGCTCACCACTGTAAAAAGACATTGATCGGCAGAAGAGAGGAAGTTACCAGCATCTCCGAGTTCCCAGAGCCTTCAGGGGAGAGGCCCCTGGAGCCCCCTCAGCCCCCAGATCCTGGGTGCTGGCTGCTTCTGCCCAGCAGAGCAGTCCAGGCTGGGTGGGGGTGGACTTCTCACCCGCTCTGCCCCTGGCAGAAGGTGATTGCCTTTCTGTGCTGGCCCCCAGGCCGCTGCAGAAAAGGCGCTGCCCTGATCCTGCTGTGGAAACCACCGCCTGTGAGCAGGGTTATCGGCCACTGCTGCAGCAGTGCTGCGTAACGAGGAGCCCCCAGACCCACGTCCACCCCGTCCAGGGTCAGCGGTTTAGACTGGGCACTTCTGGTCTTGTCTGGGTGTGTTCCCATGTCTGGCTCAGCTGACAGTCACACCCCGAAGGGGCTGCTCACGAGCGTAGAGATCGGATCGGGGCTGTCTCTTGCATCCCGCTGCAAGCTAACCTCGGTCAAGGCAAAGGCGCCGGAGCAGAAATTCACAGGTGCCTTCCCAAGCCTCGGGGCAGGCCACACCTGCTGTCATCCCATTGCTGAAGCTCGTCCCATGGCCGGACTCAGCATCCGGGGCTGGGGGAGTGGACCCCTCCCTTTAGCAAGAGGGGCTGCACGGTGACAGCAGGGGGCTGGGAATTCAGAGGGTAAGACACTGGGCCGTGGGTACGTCTTCCACGCCCTCCAAGAAGTTTTGGTCCAAAGAGCCCTGTTGGGGAGCTCTCCTGTCGGGCGCAAGACTTCCCCTGGAAAGGCGGGAGATGCCCAAGGGGAAGGAGGTTGTCTGCTCCTCAGCTCATCCAGTCTGGGAGGCAGCAACCATGCATTTTACTGAGATTCCTCGTGCCTTTGGGCTGCTCGGGGGGCGGGGGGGGTCCAGGGATCCCTTCACTTTGGAGGGTCCTGGGTACAAAGCATTCATGCTGAATTTCCCGGCTCCCACAGCTCCCCAAGACCCCCATGCCAAGTGCCACCCCACCCTCCCTGCTCCCGCCTCACACCCCTGCACTGAGCCAGGCCCCCGGGAGATCTACGCCTCTCAGAGCAGCCAGAATCTTAGAAGCCGAAGACCTGGATGTGTGAGCTCTTTGAGGAAAGGCTGCTCTGGAGGGCTGGGGAAGGCCCGCCTTGCAGGGCTCCCTTAATCTGGGTGCAATTAGAGGAAACCAGCCAAAAACCCTGCGGCCCCAGGATTATTCCCAGCCAGCAAAAGGCATTAAGGTGATAATTCCGTCATTAGACTTCTAGCCTTCCCACCTCCCAAACGTGCAAATATGGGATAATCAGCCCAGCACAGCCAGCCTTGGTGATTCTGCTTATTTAACCCATTTTTTTAAATGACACTTCATGTTATTGGCCGGTGTGCGTGTGCGCGCATACTTAATTTCCCCACCGCTAATGTCTGCGCTGACGGTCCAGGATGTCGTCGGGGCCCCTGGGAAGAGAGGGAGGCTTTGATACGCTCCTGCTGGCGTAGACAGGGCAGCATGGCAGGGGCTCGCCAGCCCAGGGAGGGTTCACGCTCCCAGGGAAGAAGGGATGGCAGGAGGATGCTGGGCCCCGCGAGGGTGGGGGACGCACAGGCTGGGGTCGTGGGGCCTGGTTAGGTGCAGAGGAGAACTGTGTGCTGTTCCGGAAGGCTCCACTCGAGTCCCAGCCAGGAGGACTTGGAACCCACAAGTTGTGGGAATTGGTGTCCCTGAGCCCATCCGGGGGGAGGAATGGATGGGGTGGGGAGGGGCCCCAGCCCACCTCTGCAGGCGAGGAGGGTCTGCAGTGCAGAAGGGGAGGCCTGGTTCCACTGGCCACCTCCGTCTGCGGGCCATCAGTAGGCTTGTTGTCCTGATCAGCTGCGTGTTAGGCAGGGCAGCGGTTTTCAAATCCGGGACCTCAAGCACGTGTCCTTTGAGTTTTTCCAGAAGAGCCCAGCCTGAAGCCCCATCCGGGGAGGACAGCCGGACAGGATGAAGCTTCTGGTCCTAAGACGGAGGCTTCTCCCAGGCTAGGTGGCAGTGCTGGCAGAGTCAGCCACGCTGATCCTTGACCGGTGGACGTACAGAAATGGGGCAAAGACTGGGGGCCGTCGTGGTGGGGGTGGTGCTCTGTGACTTCCCCTTCAGTTTTTGTGAGGTCCCTCCGAGCTCTTGTGGCCGTTCCTTGTTTGGTAGACAGCACTGGGAGCATGGCAGTCCTCAGGATGAGGGGAATCTGCTCACGGCAGTGCCCCTCAGAAGGCTCGGTCCTCCATCTGAACTCCCCTCCCCTGCAGGGGGGCTGGCAGGTGTCAGGGACACCAGGGTTCACCCGGCAAAGAGTAGGAAGGCTCTTCCAGTTTGTCTGCCCAGCAAAGGCCCCAGGTGGCTGCCCTGCATGAGAGGAAGGAAGAGGCGTTCCCCCAGGAAGACCCACACACGTACAGGGATGTGCTGGGCCAGAGGAGGTGGCCCAAGGCCAAGGGAAGGACTCCCCAGAGACTCTAGGGAACCAGACAGCCCAGGGTCCCATTAGGCCTGGATTCTGAAGCCACACAGCAAGGCTGTCCCTTGGAGCAAGACATTCTCTCTCTGGATATTCCTGGCCCAAAGGGAACAGCCCCAAAACTAAACAGCTCATGTCCTCCCAAGTTGTGAAGGCTGAGGTCAGGGCTCCCCCTGGGGGGTGAGCAGTGTTGAGCCTCAGCTTCCCCATCTGTAGAATGAGAAGGATGACGCCCACCCACCCCCCCCCACACTCAGGGAAGACACCACCGACCTTGGCCTTCAGCAGCCTTGCTGGAGAGCGGCCACGTGTCCCCGACTCCAGAGCTCTCCCCGCTTTGGGAGTCAGCAAACCCACTCCCTCTCACGCCCACCTTGCTGCGCGTACCCGGCCGACGGGACACCTCTGTGCCTCTTCTGTAACATTCACCCCGTGCCACCCCACTCCTGCCACCAAGAAAAGCCAACCATGAAGCATAACCTCAGCGACCCTGCAAGGTGTTCGTGTGCGTGGCTGTGCAAGGCTCTTCAGCGGGAATGTGGTCCGTGCGCGCAAGCTCTCACCCCCTCCGCTGTGCAAACCACGCGAGCGGGACTCTGGCCTCCTGGGTCAGTGATGTTGGACCCAGGGAGGGGCCTCGCTGGGCCTGCAGGGAGAGGGCAGGGTGCACACAGCCTGCAGGCATCTGGCCCTTTAATTACACCGCATTGAATTTCTAGGTGGGAAGAGAACCTTTCAGATTCAGAGAGAGCTCAACCTCAGGGCCGTCTTCTCTCCGGCTCCTCTGCTTAGAGAGGCCAGGGCTCTGCGGTTGAAGGAGCATTTTAACGGAACGTCCACCATTATCAACAGATGACTGTTGTCCATGGCAAGCAACTCTTGCTCTGTGTTTTCTTTTGTTTTGTTTTGTGAATACAATCACCTGTCAGTCAGGCCCTGCCCCCCTGCCCAGGACTGGTCACCACGACCCCAACAGTGCTTCCGGTTCTCATGGATTCCCCTAAAAGGAAATAAAATCACGTTGACAACAAATGGATGCTGCTGGGCGCCTCCGGAAGGTCTGGTGGGTTTGTGAGGCCAGCACGGGGCAGGTTCCGGGGCTGGGCACAGAGGGCCCCCCACAGCAGAGCGAGGAAGGCCCGTGGATGCTTCTCGGGGTTTCTGTGATGGGGGGGCAAATGGCCAGGGGTGCAGAGGGGCAGGCCAGGGCCCGCAGGGCTGGGAGCAAGGGCGGCTCCTGCCTGTGCCTTGGAGAGGTCGGTGGGAGAGTTAGTGAAAGGCTGGGGAAGGCCTGTGAACCCCCAGCAAATGGGGGCCCCGAGCCCGGCCCCCGCGCCTGGAAGCCACACTCTGTTTTATTGAGTCAGCTGCCAGGGCTCCGGTTTCAGGAAAAGCTGGAGTCTTGCATTTGAGAACTTTTTTAAGGAGGCAAACAAGGTGAATTTGACCTTGTTGGGGCGGGGGGGGGGGCGGGGGGAGTTGAGAAGCTGTGTCAGCTCCTCTCACCTCGCGAGCTCGAGTCCTCCGAGCCTTGCTGCGGGGCCAGGCCCCGGGGACTGTGGGAGGGTGGGCAAGGGGGGGCTGGGGGTTGTTCTCGGCTCTCCTGGAGCACGGCGGTGGGGTGATGGGCTCCCGGCCCCAGCAGCAGCGCCTTTGGATTTCCAGCTGCTTTTCCACCGTTTTTGTATGTACCTTTCCATTCTTTGCCTGCAAGGGGCAGAGGCCAAGTGGGAAGTTCTCCTGAATGTCTCACCGCTGGGTGTCTCCTGTCTGCAGGGCCCGCCTCCCCCTCCGCCTACCTGGCCTTGCCTGGGACGTCTAAGAGCTGCATGCCAGGGGCGCCCCCGCCTGAGGCTGGCTGGGCGGGTGTCACTGGGCCGGGGCGGGGTGGGTGCAGCAGGACAGGCGAGGCAACCGCCCCCACGCATGGCTGGTGGCGCCCCTTAGAGAAACCTTGGTCCTTTTTGGGGGATGGATGTGCCGCTTGCCCATCGTGCTGGAAAGCCAGCCCCAGCCCTAACCTGGAATCTGAAGCTGGCAGAGATGGGGCCTGGAAGCCAGGGGCAGGAGCAGCTCATCCTCCGGAAGGGATGGTCCAGACCCCACAGCTCAGCCCCGCAGAGGGAACCCCCACCGTGGGCTGAGGACTGTCCCCGGCCCCACCCAGAAGGGCCTTTCGAACCTGTCGGGCCGCTGGCTCCCTGGGTCTCGTCCAACCCGGAAGTACCAGCAGGATGTTTGCCTCTGCTCTGTCCCCCCCTAAATAACCACGTAGCAGTCACGGCCACAGGGACGGCCAAGGGGACGTGCTGCCCGGTGAGCCAGGCTCTTCAGGGGCGGCCCCGGAAAGGCCCAGCCCTCCGCTTTCCCGCAGTCCCGAGGACCCAGCCTGGGAGCGGCTTTTACCGCGGTATAGACGGCCATCTGCACTGCAGTGTTTCTACCCCTGCTAGTGACAGAGAGGCTGTTCCTGGGGGTTTCGTTCACCTCAAAGCGAGTGGCCATCCTGTAGGGGGGCCTGCTGCCATGGCACGTGGACCTGCCCCAGGGGGCTGAGCTAGGACAGCAGGTGGCTGGCGCTCCTGGGACAGGCATACACTTGCCCTGCAAACCCTCCAGGGATCAAGGAGAGGCGCTCAGGTGCCCACGCTTTTGGGGCCCACGGGGCAAACCAGAAACACCCCGTGTGTGAGCGGCCTCTCCCCATGCTTCTGCACAGGTGTGACTCTCACTGCAGAGCCCCAGGTGAGCAAGACTTGTCGCATCAGGAGCCCCACTGACCCCGTTCAGTCTGTCATTCCTGGTGTCTGTCCTTCCCCACCCACCCACATACGGATGTGCAGTGAGCAGGGGTGGAAGCAGGGTCGTGCCAAATAGGCGGGGGGCTTTCTGCTCCTGGCCCCTTGTGGTCACAGAGCCGCCCGGTGTCCAAGCCCAAGGAAGCCCGTGAGCTCTGGCTCTGTTCTCAGGCTGGGGCAGCAGTGCCGGCATCCTGTCCCGGGGAGGGGAAGCCTCCAGACCAGCAGCCCCTCCACACACGGAGCAGGAGCCCCCCCCCTCACTCCCTGCCAGCCCCCGGCTCTCCCAGCTTCAACCTGCCTCCCTCACCTCTGGGAGCACCAGCCTTCAGGACGGACCCCCGCCCCCTAGGCTGGCCACAGGCCCTCCCACCACTCAGCAAAAGCTCCTAGAAATGAAGGGGCACCAGGCTTGCAAGAGAAGTGCAGCGAGAACGGAGGACAGTCGTCCCTACGCAGCATCATCGGCCGCACAAGCGACCTCACTGTTGAAAGGCATGTGTGTGAGCCTTGCCTGTGTCCATCTGAGGCTGCAGGGGGCAGCAGGCCTGCCTGCCGCTCACTCTCATGCCCTGTGCAGACGGGAGGACACCGGCCGCTGGGCTCGTGGGCCCCACTCAGCTTTGGCACTGGGACACGGCAGAGGCCCCCGCCTCCTGTGCTCCCTCCCCCACCCTCCTCTCCCTGCATCATAGGAGAGTGTCCAGATCTCTGGGCTCCTGGGGCGTGCACTGTAATTTAGACAAAGTGGCTTGAAAATAGGCCACTCGGTCTCCGTCGACGATGATGCATCTACCTTGACAGGTCAGAAGACGCCCCAGCTCTTCCATCAGCAATTCGACACGGAACAAAAGAGGGCACTTTTCATTCTGGTCGTTGGAGAGAATGCCTTCGTGGTTTTCTAAGTCGATGTTTGGATCCTGCAGCAGGGGTAGAGTGCTGCCAACCGGGGACGGCTGCCCCTCGCAGGGCAGGGGCAGGTTTAAAATCCCCTCAAGCCAGGAGACACGCGTGCAGTGCTACGAAATGGGAAGCCTTCCCCAAGGCCCAGACACTAGGTCTCCTGATTACGTTCATTGCTTCCTGGCCATGACTCCACACAATAGAAAAAGATACCGAGGGTCCTTGTGGCCACGAGTTCATGATGAGTGAGTTCAATGGTTTTAAAATCTAACAGTAGAGTACAGCGATGGACGAGGGCCGGGGAGTCCTTCCAGGGTGGCGGTCAGAGCTTTGGAGTGGGCTCCCTGCACAACTGTGGTCAGTGTCTGGATGCCACAGTTGGAAGACTCTGAGAGGGCTACTCCCGAGTGGCTGATCCTCGGTGCCCCACCGCTCTGCCTATGGGAATGGTGCGGACTCCGGGTGTGCAGCTCAGTGCTGGTGGGGGAGGCCTGTCCCCAACTGGGCTTCTCCCCCCGCAAGGCACAGAAGTGCAGGACAGGGACGGGGGACAAGCTGGAGCGCTCTGGCTTTTTGTGTTAGCTCAACTGAGGCCAGCTTTCGGATACGCGGTGCCAGTGTCCTGCAAAAGGAAACCCAAGTGTCCTTGACACACAGCTAGCTGAGGCAAAAACCAACCAGGAGCAGAGAGTGTGGGGTGGGTAGCAGACGGGGTGCCCCTTGATGGCACCCCACACACACACCGGGGCAGTTTCCAGGTATCTGGCCTCACCCTCCATTCTGCCCTCTGTCCTTACTGGAAAACTTGAGAAGGAAAGTGCCGGTGACCCCCAGACCTCTGGGAGAATTCCATCCCCCACCCAGATAGCAGGCTCAGCCCTAACTTCCAGGAACGTTCTTCAGAGCACACGTGACCTCTCGATGTGCCAGTTAATCCCCAGGTTCTGTGAAATGATGCATTTAGACGGGAGTTTCCCCCAGTTCCTGGTCTGACTGCTCAGCCGGGCTCCCCGGCCCCCTGAGCCAGGCAGTTACAGGGGACCGGGCCTCTAGGTCAGAGTGCCGAGGAGGGGTGGGGGTGGCCGGGGTGAGGGTATTTCCAGGGGAAGTGGACTCTGCTTTGCACGGGTTCAGAGACACTAGCTCTTCTGCATTTTCCTGGGATGCACACCTCACTGCTCTCGATGGAGACGCGGTCTTTCGGGGCAGGTGAGACCCCGAACTAGACTCAGCTTAGTGCAGGTGGGAAGAGTCGCTGCCCCGCGGGTCGTCTTCAGGCGCCTGGGATGGGGGACAGCTCAGCAAGGCTGGGACTGGGTCCCCCTCCCTTCTGGGCTGCAGCATCACTCTCCCCTTCCCCAGCCTTCCTCATCTCCCCTGCGCGAGGCAGGATTCTGCAGAGTCTCACCGAGAGGACCCCTGCCCTCAACCCTCGGGGCCAGAATGTGCCTCCAGGGCAGCCCCAGACAGTTCCCAGGGTCCCGGAGAGGGTGGGGGCTTGCAGTCTGAAATGCAGTTACTGGTTCCCTACACCGGCCCCCCCGCCCGGCACGTGCCTAAAACTGGCCCAGAACGCCGAGGTCTGCTTGCAGAGTGGGCTCCCGGGCCCCCACGATCTGGTTAACGATTAGAAGAGACACCTCTCCACAAAAAGACCCTCGGACCCCTGTGGCTTCTGTACCCCCAGCCGTGGATGGGTACCTAGGAGATCTCAGAGGACTGGACACGACTGGAAACCCCCTCCCCACGGGGTGTTTTCCTTTCTAGAAGCAAGTTCCAAAGCCCCCCAGCCCGAGACACCAGGCAGCTCCAAGTGAGGCAGCAGACAGGCGGCCCCTGTGTCTCCAGTGCCCGGCTGTCCGGATGAAGCCAGGAGCAGACCCGGCGGTGGGCTCGAGCAGCACGGTCACGTCCCCGCAAAGCCTGGGCTTCTCACCAGGTATCTCCCCCTGACCCCGGGAGAGAGGGAGGCAGGCAGGCGGGCCGACACTCACGTCCCTGCCTCGGCCCACTGGCCTCCCGGAGCCCTCCATCCACTCCAGGCCTCCAGAGCTAGGGTCCCCGCGCTGCGAGCCCCACTGGGGCCCAGGGCACGAGGAGGCACGTGTGGGCACAGTGGGGCCACTCAACCTCAAAAATAATCCTCCACACTAATTCCCATTTCACTAGGAAGAGGGCCTGCACCGCTCGGATCCTTCCTATTTTCTGCAGAAGGGGCTTTGTTGCTGTTTCTTTTGATTTCGCACCCAGCAGGCCTTTTCTCCGCATGGGGATCCCCGCCTCAGCCAGCCTGGCACTCAGAGCCCTGGGTGCCTTGGTTCCTGCCCAGGTGTGGGGCAGGGAGGGGCACCGAGGGAGGGGGCACACAGGCCAGGAGCTGGGGGGCTCCTGGAGGGAGGGGACTCAGGGAACAGAGGAAACGAGAGGGGAGGGTGGCTCCGTGATGGAAATGGGGAGAGGCAGGGGGGAGGGGAAGGGGAAAGGAGGGGTGGCCCTCTCCATCCCCCCCCACCTCTCCCACCCCCGGCCCACTGATCTAATCATATCAGGTGTACTCCAGATAAATATTAATGACCCGGCGACGGAATTTGGGAGACTCTAATTAAAAGGACGCTGTACACGGGGGCAGCCTTGCCGAGCAGTCCCTCCCAGTGAGACCCGCGGGCCAGAAGAAGACACACGGAGCCCCCGAGCCCCGGCAGCATCTGGAAAGGAAGATGCAGCTAGCCCACGATCGCGGCCACACCTGCAGGAGAGCTCTGCATGCTGACCTGCCCCCGGCCACTGGACAAGGCCCTTTGGGCGGGATAGACCACACCTCTGGCAGGGTGGGCGCCTGGCTCCAGGGTCCTCCAAGCACCCGGCCCCTGGCTCAGCCCCGCATCCCTCCCGGGCCCTGCCCCTGGGAACCAGCCTGAGGCTCGGGCACCTCGCCACGCGCCCCAGAGACCGGGCCCCTCGCGCCTCTGCCCACTCAGCCTTCCCCTTGGTCCCTGTGTGTACCCAGCTGACATTCTCTGTGCAAACCCCAAACATACACCATGCCCCTCACCCCTCCTCCAGAGGCCGACCTCGGAGGAGCCCCCCTTCCCCCCCACCTGGAACCTGGAGTTCCCTGAGGGCCTGGGTGGGGCCTGTCAGTCATGCCCGCACACCTGACCTCCCCTGCCGGGTCAGCCCCACCCCCACCGTGAGAGCTGCCCACGCTCACCTTGGGTAAAGTCCTCCTCCGAGTCCAGAGTTGGGCCCCAGCCATGGCCCCGGAGCCTGGCCAACTCGGCAATATCCCTTGTCATGGGGACTCTCGGCTCCTGGATCCCTTTTCTCTTGAAATCAAGATTTTTGGGAGTCCCTCATGTGAGTCAGTGGTGTCCTTTGGCCCTCGTCACTTGGCTCGGTCCAGCTGGAGCAGGAGCCGGGCGCGGGGCAGCCGTGGACAAGGACAGGCGTGCTCTGAGTGCGGCCGCGGTCCCCCCTGGCTGCCTCCAGCCAGCAGCCTGCCCCCCTCCCTCAGGCCCCCGACCCTGGCTCCGGACAGGCGGGCACCTCGGCTTCCACACTTAACCAGCAGCAGCTTTCTCCTGCATTTGAAGTAAATGGCCCTCTCTGTCCAGTCCCCGACACCCCTGCAACTCCCTGCCAGAAGGGCACCTGGCAGGGTTGAGGCTCTGCTGACTTGTCCACCTGGCCCTGAGGGCCTTCTCTGGGGAGGCCGGCAAGAGCAGTCCCACTGCAGGCTGCTTCCGCCCTCCCGGCCACGTCCTGCTGCCTGGAATGCCCCCCCAGAATGGAGAACTCGCCACCAGCCAACAGAAGCTACTTGGCCCGGACACCCAGAACCCAGCGCAGACGAGGCAGGCCCGGGGGTGGGGGTGGCGGGCTCATGAATCCCAGGGACCCAGCACTCGGGTCACCTACCTGCAGGGCCTTTCCGTCTAGCATGGAACTCAATTCCCACAGCAGCCAGATGGGGGCGGTGCGGGTTTGACCTAGTTCTTAGAGGAGAAAACAGAGAGGGTAAGTCATTGGCCCGAGGTCACCCAGCCTGTGCCAGGTCTTTCTGATTCTTCTTTCTCCATGCTTAGAGGGTCTCCGGCCAAGGGCTTTGGCCTGTCCTGACCCAGGGGAGGGGACACACTGAGCACTGTCCAGACAGCACCTTGCGTCTCCATTTACCCAACTCTGACCTGAGCCACCCACTCTGTCCCTGGGACCTCGCTCATGCTCCCCTAGGCAGTGGGGCAGGCCCCGGGCACTGAGCTTGCTGTGTGACCCCCGGTGGGAGGCCGCCCCATCTCTAGGCCTTTGTGACAGTGTGGGACATTTCTATCGCACACACAGGAGTGTGATCCCCAGCCAGAGGACAGAAGCCCCCCGCCCCGAGAGGGGCTCAGCTGGCCCTACTCCTCCACTGGGACTGCGGCACCCCGCAGGGAGAAGCCAGCGAGCCCCCTTCAGACCAGCCGGACTAGGGAGAGCCAGCTCCCCGGGCTCCGTCCCCAGCAGGCTGCTGAGAGACCGCTCAGACGCCCTTGCACGTCGGGCCTGGAGCCTGTGCGGCACAGGGACACAGCCAGGGTGGGGTACCTCACCAGGCTGGGGTCTGGGGTGTGGGGTGAGGCAGGGCCTGGCCCCCACCGGCAGCTCTGGGTGGAAGGAGGGCCCGTTAGCTTCAGAGTCCTCCATGGGGCAGGGAGAGTGGCCCTGAGAAGACGGGGAAGTGAGGATGGGCCCCCTGGGAACCCAGCGGTCTGGGGGCAGCAGCGGGGCCAGGGTGGGGCTTTGTGCAGTCCATTCTGAAGGAACAGATGCCATGCCTCACACCTGCCTTGCCGCGGGGGTGCTGGGGGAGCCGCGGGGGTGCCACGGGGGGGCCGTGGGGGGGGCCGCAGCGGTGGGGAGTGGGAGCTCAGGCTCTGTCCCAGGCCTCCCCGGGGTTAGATCCTCAGCTCTAACACGAGGTTCTTGGTAGCAGCGGGTTGTATACCAAATTCCCAGGCCGGGTAAAGGATGTATTTTCAGATGAGAGAGGAGGGGAAAGGGAGCGGCTCACCTGCATTCCCAGGAAGTGTCACAGACAGATCCAGAGCCTGGAGCCCATAGACAGGAGGCTGGCGGTACTCTGCCCCTCCCCTCCCACATAGCCCCCCCCCCCCAGCACACACACACTCTCGCCCCTGTGCTCTCAGGACACCGTCAGGTCCACGGCATGGGGCCAGAAAGGGGGAGACCCAGCAAATACACAGGAGGCTCGACAAGCTCTGCCGGTGGCAGGAGGGAGCATGTGAGCGGGGGGTGGGCAGCACGTGAGTACCTCTCCCCTCCATCAGAACCCAAGCCTGCACCCCTGCCTTAACGGGGGCCTGCATCCCAGGTATAGGAGCCCAGCTCAGGGCTGGAACACAGAAGGGGAGTCATGCTTGCGGGTGGGTCACAGGGCTCTGCGGGGTCATGGCCCTCAAGGGACAAGAGAATCCCCTGGAGACTTTAAAACTGGGGGTGCCTGCAAATACAGCATAGGAAATATAGCCAATGGCGTGATAGCATTGTAGGGTGACAGATGGTGACACTCGTCGTGCGCACAGCATAACCTATAGACTTGTCAAATCGCTGGGTTCTACACCTGAAACTAATGCAACACGGTGTGTCATCCATATTTCAGTTTTAAGAAAAGGAAGAAAATGGGGTTGGCCGGACCCCTCCCAGATGTGCAAGGAAATGGGGTGGGGCCTGTGTGTTGAAGGTCCCCTGGAGCCTCCGAATAGACACCCAGCCCTCCCCTCTAAGAGACTGCTCCCTGCTGAGGCCAGGAGCACCCCCCCGCCCACCCCAGGCGCCACCCTTCCTTGTCTCCCACCCCACCCCTCCGGCTGAGAGGGGCCTGAGGAAGGGTTTCCAGCACCCAGCCCCCGGGTATTCTAGGGGGCACAGGGAGGTCCCCACCCTCCTCCCCAGGGACACACGGGGCCCCCAGTGGAGGAGTCTGGCAGGAGCACCGGGCACTGGGGCACCCTAGGGCACTTCCCCTCACCTCCCCCGCCTTGCTTTTACAGTCTGGAAACCACAGAAGAGAAGCTTCCTGCCTCTGCGAGCTCAGACCTTGGCAGAGACACGGACCGGCTGGCTTTCTGAAGTGCTGAGCTGGTGTGGCCACGAAGGCCTCTTCACACCTCTCAGAACAGAAGAGCCGGAGTCCTCAGCGGACCCCAGGCCAGACCCGTCAGACCTGCCCTGCCCGCCCCACCCTTTCCGCCTTCCCTGGAGCCTCTGATGCAGGCTCCCAGCTCACAGTGCCAAACGGGCTGCCCTCACCTGCCCTGGGCAGAACCCAGCCAGGCCTGAAGGCCCAGCCCAGCTGTCACTGCACTCCCGGGATGGGAGCGATCCCCTCCTCTCAGCCACTGTGCCCCCCTCACCCTGCTGCTGCAGCCAGGTCCATATGGACTGGGAACCTGGGGGCAGGAGGCAGGGTGGGGGGCACTGGCTCTGAGGCCATTGCCCATGGGGCTCCCAGTGCAGGCTCATTTTCAGGCAGCACCAGACTCCCCTAATGGGGACTCTGGCTCAAGGACGCCCCCACAGCTGGGGCAGTGGAAAGGCTTGCATTTGAACCCCCAATTCCTACAACTTGCCACCGTGGGGCTTATGGGCACATCGCAGGAATCAGAATCTGAGTGCGGCCACCAGGCATCCGTCCGGTTCTGCCTCCCAGAGCTGGCTGGTCTGCCCCACGCCCATCACACCCTGGCCCTGCGCGGGGCCCGGTCACACAGGGCCATGGCCCCTGGCCCCCACACCCAGGGCTATGCCTGGCTCCCAACAGCGTCATGATGTTTGCTGGAGAGTAAATTAATAAACAAGGGCCCCTCCCTGACGGTCAGCAAATACTGTCGGAATGAAGGAACGTCACTACCAACACGGACGCATGTCAGAGCACACAGACCATAAAAGAGGCCGTGACAAGTGCCGATGGAGCCGATAAGATGAGGTCCCAGAGCACGGAGGCCAGCTTTGCAGGTCACCGAGGGGTGCACGGGGGAGATGAAAAGCTTTCCGCTCGGAGTGGGGTTTGAGAACATTCTCGCTGCTCTCTGAACTCTGAGCACCGTGGGTCCCTTTGTTCCCATCTAGGACTCCCCCTCGCTGGGTGACCTTGGCCAAGTCACTGAGCCTCTCTGAGCCTCCCTTGGCTCACCTGTAACTCGCAGACACTCAGAGCACCCACCCCCAACACTGGCTGCGGGAATTACCTGAAAAGTGGGGTAACACATAAAGCGTGTCACCTGTGCTCAGCCTGTTAAAAGCCCTCACACCGCAGCCCCATCCGCAGGGTTCGCCTGACGCGGGGCTGTGCAGCTGCAGGGGAGAGTAGGGCAGAGCAAGGCTTGCCCAGCCTTAGCTTGTCCCCAGCTCAACGACCCCGCACTCTGGGCCTCGCCCACCTGGGGTTGATGCCTGCCCCACGCCAAAGATGACAGGAGCCATTGGCCAGCTCTCCGTCCTTGCGCTTGTCCAGCCCTCCCTACACCAGGACGGCTGGCGGGCCGTCCTGGACCATCCCATACACGTGAGTGCACGGAGGTGCTGGGTCTTGGAGCCTTGAGTCACTCAGCTTGACTGTGGCCAGAGCACCGTGACTATGGCAGTTTGGTCTCAGCCCGCTGAGGTGGGGGAGGTGGTGGCAGGGGAAGAGGGTGTCCCTGGAGCCCCATGGGGGGGATTTGGAATAAGGGGGTCCTGGGTTTCTGGGTCACAGTGGTTATTATATACGGCGAGGGGCTTAGTCTGAAGTGAGTGCTTTTTGGGCCCCAAACGTGGTGGGGACCCAGCCATGCACCATCTGTGACTCCTCCCAGTGCTCCATAGGGGAGAGCTATCATTGTCCCCATTTCCTAGATTAGGAAACCGAGGCACAGGGAGGTTCCATGAACTGCCTGAGAGTCACTCAGACCGGGACTGGGCCCCCACTGTCCTTCCCATCCTCGCCTTCTGCCCTCCCGGCTGCTAACGCCAACGGGAGGTGGCAGTTCAGGGGCGGGCATCCTGCGAAAGACTGGCCGGACTTGGGTCCCAGACACAGGGGAGGGGCGGCTCCCTCTAGTGAGCACGGGGGTGCAGGAAGGTCACCTGGCCTGGGCCCCGCTGGCATCGTCAGACAAGGTCCCAGGGGAGGGAATGGATGAAGCCCCAAGCTCAAGGCCCGCGTTCGTCTTCCCCACAAACCGGACCCCGAGGGGAGTCACAGGATAAACCAGAGGCCGCAGAACGTGATGAGAAATGGGCACACAGCTCTGGTTCAGATGCAAGCATTTTGTCACCATCTGCGTGCCTCCGTTTCCCTGCCCGGCCGACTGGGAGGAACTTAGCCCCTCCGGCACAGGCTGGGCGCTAGAGGCAAGTAAGATAAAGCAGGTAAAGAAAGCGGGTGCGAGGCCTGGCCGGAGCAGGCCCTGGGGCCGCAGCTGCCGTGGAGACCTCCAGGAGGAAGCAGGCTCCATGTCCTGGCGCCCGGGAAACCAGGGGAGACGGGGGGGGGGGGGGGCTGAGCCAGGCCCCCTCCCTAGGAGCCCCCATGAAGATGGACACGAGGGACGTTGCCAAGGGGTCGGCCAGCCCGGACGCCTGGCAGGGGCCCCCGGGGCGCCTGGAGGGCTGCCCCTGAGCTTCGTGCTTGGCTATCTCTCGACCTTGAACTTTCTCTTCTGTTCTGCAATCAGTTCAGAAAGCGGCCTTTCTAGACTCCTTTCTTATCACCGGGAAACTTCTAACACAACAATACTTGATTGTACTGCTCTCCTGGGTGCGGCTACATTCCTGCACCCCCCCAAACACCCCCCAGCTTTTTTTTTTTTTTTTTTTTGTAGCTTTGAAACTATAATGTTCCCATTGTGATTGGTCTGTTCAGGTGGCAGTGTGACCCTTGAATTTAGAAGCATGAAAGGGTGGTGGGGGCTGGGGAGAAGGGGGCAGAGGAGGAGAGAAGGTGGGGGGGCCCAGAGGCAAGCAGTGAGACAATCGAGGGAATCTTCGAGCAACCCAGGACATGATTTCGCATCAGTCACCCGGAGACAGCATCACCTGGCCTGGCTAGATCTAAAAATATGTAGGTATTTGTCAAAACTCTGAGGGTTGTTCGGTTTTGGGGTGGGTTTTTTTTTTCAGTTATTGAGAAATAAAATAGGTTTATAATTTTCATCTCCCCCACCCCCACCCCGAGCCCAACCGGTAGGACTCAACTGCCAGGAGAGTTGATATAGATTAATCCGGACGTGGAGTAACCATAGGCTGTCAGCTGTGTGTCCCTGGCTGGCCACAGGCTGCCTTGGGGAGAGAGCCGGAGACCAGGGTCAGGATGGACCCAGACCCCGGCCGATGCAGCCCTGTGACCCTGGACACACCGGCTCCCCACAGCTCAAGGTCTGCAAACAGGGCAGGTGAGGAGTCCAGCCTGCCGGGGGAGCCCGTGGTCCACGGGGAGGTGCTGGCCACCAGCATGCGTGTCCAGACTGGGCCTCAAGTTCCTGCGTCCGGTTCACCAGCCTGGGCCCCCCACGAGAAGGCCCCGCCCAGCGCTCCGGGTGCCACCTGCTACCACTGTCCCCTTAGCCCAGGGGACTTCCTGCCTTCCCCGGGCTCCTGAGAAAACCCCGGGAGGCTTTTCTTAGAATGTTCGGCAGTCACTGCACATTTAGGACTTGGCAGGGGCCCCAGTGGCCGGAACAGGGAAGCAGCTCAAGTTCCAAGGCCTGGAAGCCTGGAACGCTGGCAGGGAGACTGGTGGGGCCGGAGTGGTGGCAGGCGTGGACGCTGGCACCTGTCACTCAGTGGGAACCTACAACGGGCCTCCTGCCATGCTGCTCCCCGGGCCCTCTGTCTGCAAAGGGGCCCCTCCCAGCCTAAAACCCTTCCTTTGCTGGCCAGTCTGGGTAAGTGGGGACACAGTTCGTTGGCATTTGACACCACGCCTTGGACAGAGTAGGCTCACGAATAGTTGTCATCACCACTGTTAAAAAAACAAATACACTCAAAGGCATTGGTATTTGCTCTCTTCTGGGCGTTTCCCCAGCTTCTCCCAGCTCAGCCTTCCCTACGTGATCCTCTGCTGGGGACAAGGGAGGCACGTGCAGGGCTCCCCATCTGCCCTATTCACAGACCTTGGGCCCTGGACAGCCAGTGTGTGCAGGGTCACAGAGTCCAGCCACCTGGTGGGGTCCCGGGCCATGTGCTGCTGGGGCTCACTGGTCTCAAACTTCATTTCTGCTCAGAGACCCCTTGTCACCTCAGGACAGAGGCTCCCCAAGGCCTGTGGGACAAAACTCGGACATCAGAAGAGGGACCAGGGTCCTTTTCCCCGAGTGGCAGGGCCACCCTGCCCAGCAGGGGCCTGCAAGGGTTTGGGCTCCTGGTGGACATGGACTTGGAGCCAGGCTGGGAGGGGCCCACGACGGGGACTTTCTGAGACCACTGGGATGGGGGCTGGGAGCAGCCTTCCCACGTGTGCGGGTCTGGAGAGAGGAGACCAGGCTTGCTCTCGCACAGGTGGTGTGGGCAGGTCAATCCGAGAAAGGACTTTCAGGTGAAGCTGCTCTGTGGGGAAGGCTGTGAGCTCTGTGCCCCTGGAGCGGGGGCTGGGTAGCATGTTTGGGGGTCTATCCGAGGACCTCTGAAGCCTGGCCGAAAGGCCAAAGGTGCCAGAGCTCAGCTCAGACCTAGAGAGGGGGGCGAGGGCAATGGGGAGAGTGGAGGGGATTCAGGCTCAGGGAAGCCACGGGCTGAGGGAGCTCCTAGGGCCCCAAGAGAAGCTGGAAATGCGTGTGTGTGTCCTGTCTGTTCCTCCCCTGGGATAGCAGCGGCAGGCCACCTCTGTGGGACACTCAGAGCTGACAGGTCACCCAACCTCAGGCTAAGTCAGTGGCAGAAAGATCCAAGCCATTTTTTAAAAAAAATTTATTGAAGTGAAGTTCACATAACAAAATCAACCATTTTAAAATGTACAATTCGGTGGCATTTAGCACATTCACAGTGTTGTGTAACCATCCCCTCTACTCAGTTCCAGAACATTCTCATCCCTCCAGGAGGAAGCCTCGTGGCCATTAAGCAGTTTCTCCTCCTTCCCCTTCCCACAGCCCCAGGCAACCACCAATCTGACGTCTGTGCCTAGGAATTTGCCTGTTCTGGGTACCTCATACCCTAAGCCATTTTTTAAAAGAGCAAAAAGCGGATCGTGGGGATGCAGCCCCCACGTCGCTAGCCGTGTGGGCCAGGGCATGATACTTTGTGTCCCCGTGTCTTTTGCCTAAGAATGGCTAACAACAGGGTTGTCATGCAGATAGAGGGGTTGTCCACGCAGCACTGAGTGCAGGGTCTGCCCCGGAAGCCCTGGTGCATTTTAGCTGCTGCTGTCATGGGCATCAGAGGTCAGGATGTGGCACGGTACAAGGACAGCTGGGCCTACGGCAAAGCAAAACCGACAGCAGCAGACCTGTTCTCCACTGGGCACGGCTCACGCGTGTAACTCCACACAAGCCACATGCCTGGTCTCAGCTTGCACCTGCTCCTTCCCACATCTGTGATATTGGGCCTCAGTTTCCCCATCTGGAGTGGGAATACAGACCTCACAGTGTTGGAGGGGGTGGGCCTCGGCACCATTCTGAGGGCAGGGGATACTCAGGAAGGAATATTCTGCCCCCAAGCAGGGATGCAGTGGGGGCCAGGGGGCCTTAAGAAGGAAGGCCTGGAAGGGGTGACAGTGTGTAGGTGTCCAAGGTCTCAGTGAAGGGGAGTTGCGGGAAAGGGGGCCAGGCCTGAGAGCAGGCAGGCAGGGCCCTGGCTCCTCCGGCCTGATGAGCCTTTGAACAAGTGGCTGGATGCTTCCTGTCCTGGCTCCCCTTGCGGGCGATCCATCAGCTCGGCTGTTACTGTCCGGGGCCGGCGAGTGGCCATAAACGGGCCCGGCCCCCCCTCTGCAAGCAGCCCAGGTTTTATGTTGTAAGAACACTGTGGGGCGTCTCAAACACACCGCTAATGACAGGCATCATGAAGCAATAAAAGTGATGGGGCTGGTGGGAGGGGGCTGGCAGGAAGGGAGGGGGCCACCGGTCCCCAGCTCCCCCGGCGGTGGCGGCAGGAGCTCTCCGAGAATTGATTAGTCTTGGACGTGCTGACCTTTTTGTTCTTGAAAAATTGCTTTTGAGCAGCTGAGGCAATAAAAGTAAATTGATTCAGAGAGAACGGAGGATGAAATTTGCGTTAGGCGGGGAGGGGCGGATAAACGTCCCCTGACGTCAGCACACCCTGCCCCCCACCCCCCAGCCCCTGGGCAACAGGAGGGCAGGACCCGAGAAGCCAGGGCAGGCGGCTCTGCAGGCACAGCAGGCTGGGGTTTCCCCAGATGTTTGGGCAGAGAAACGAAACCGATAGTGGGAAAGGGGGGAACAGAGATGAGATAAAGTGATGGGGGGAGGGGCGGAAATGAGGAAAACACCAAGGGGAAAAGCGAGGGGGATTTGGGACAGACCAGGAGAGGGAAAGGAGGGAGGGGATGAGATTAGCACCAGGTAGGTGCTCTCTCTCCAATACACCCGTGTCCTACCACCTTGTTGAATCCCCACAAAGCCTGATTTTTGTCCCCATTTTACAAACTGAGGGAACTGAGGCCGGGGAGGTCAGGTCACCTGCTCAAGGTCACCCAGCTGGGAAGTGGTAAAGCCCAACTGATCCCTTCCAAAGCCAGACAAGAGGCTCCAGCAGGTGGGCCCCTTAGCAAGTCACTGGCAGTCCAGCCCCACGCTGAGGGGGTACCCTCGACCCAACGTGCCCCCAGACTCAGGGGCGGCCCCCAGCATCCAGAAGTGGAGGCTCAGAGACACAAGCGTAGGGGCTGCAGCTGCCGGGTGGGCATAGACTCGATGTCCTGCAGTCTTGGCCTGGGTTCCCCACCCCGAGCCCGGAGCCAGAGCCTGGGGAAAATGACAGCAGTCCAGGTCTGTGACAGCAAGAGCTGTTTGCCATGTGCTGCTGAACGGGCCAGTCACACCGAATGTCACCCCTGTAGCCTCCAAGATCCCCTCCACCAGAGTCCCACTGGGAGGCTCTCCGAGTTCATGGGCCACACGCCTCCATTTGGATTTAGACCTGGATCTGGGGGGTCCAGCTGTTGGAATCCCGGGACTTTTGAATTGGACTGAGTGGCCTCCCGTGGTGAGTCAACACCACATGCTCCCCTAAAATGCAGGCACCCCAAAGGGGGAAAACCCAAACCCTGCCAGAGCTCTGTGGGTGATCCCCGGGCCTCATGTGACAGGCCCCCCATGTTGCCCCCACAGACCCCATATGGGCCAGTCCTGAGTGGACATCACCTGGATGCCGCAGCATGACACAGCTGGGCCACCCACGAGCATGGCACCTGCTGGCCCCCGGGAGTCTCCCGCCCACTCGCACCGGGCGCTCAACCCCGCGCCCCCTTTGCCTCTGCCCAGCCTCAGGAGAAGGCTGATGAGATTTGCTGCCTCTGCTTCCCGGGGAAGGAAGGCACTTGCGGGGGCGGGGGGAAGGGGGGGTCCTGCCTCCCTCCGTGCCGGCACCCGGCCTCCCAGGTGCGCCAACCCAGCGGAGCTGCTCCAGCGGGTGTGGTCCCGGTTCCCCCAGCCAACCGCAACCCCCTCCCCCACGGGGCTCCCCGGGGCGCTGCGGGCCTGGGGCGCGCGGGTTGCCGGTTGCCGGGCGACCGCGCTGTTGCCGCTGGAGACGCTCGAGCACAAGCCCCCGGGGCGGGGGAGCCGCACGGCGGGACCCTGGGTGCCTGCGCGGCAGGGGTCAGGCGGGGATGGCAGGGAGGGTCGCCCCGGGGTTCCACCAGCCCTCTGGGGCCGCGAGGGCTTCTCGCACCCTTGCGCACAGTCCGGGAGCCCGCGACGCCCACCTTGGCGCCTCCTCGCCTGGACAGACCCCTCCCTGGCCCACCGAGGAGCAAGGGGCGAGCGCAGGAGGGCGGAAGGCAGTTGTGACTTGGCGCTTCCCAGCAGGGCTGCCATCCTCCCTGGCTGTTTGCCTGCAAGGGTCCCCCGAGGATGGAAAGGGGCATTTTTCACGGAGATGAGTTGTTTCCTTACAGGGAAACCGAGGCTCAGTGTGGCTGGGTAACTCACCCTAGGTTTTGCCGCAAGCTGGCGACAGTGCTGGGACTGGAACCCAGGCTGCTCGACGCCCAGTTTCAGCCACCTCTCACGTTGCCCACTCCATTCCTTGGTCGGTGGGTGACCCTGGGTGGGCTCCTCGCCCTCTCTGGCTGCCCTCTCGCTCGTGTGAAAGGCTGGATTAGAGCTGGGCACCCCGGGTGCAGGCAGGGGCCTGGCGCAGGGTCCCGAAGCCACTGCTTGGCCCCTCCTCTCTCCCGGAGCAGTCCTGGCACGACCAGCGGGTGAATCAGGCCTGGCCGGGCGCCGGGGAGGGTGTGCAGAGGTCAGCCGGCGGGGTTGTGCAGGCTGCGTTCTTGGGACTGGCTGCCAGGTGCTCCAGGCTGTTCCGCTGCTTCTGGAGCAGAGGGGCAGCTGGGGAGTGGTGGTCGTGAGTCCCCTGGACTCCAGGATGGTGAGCTCTGGAAACAGGGGACCCAGGCAGCCACATCCCGGAGCTGAGGGCAGGGAATTCACGGAGGTCAAAATTGAACCCTTAGCTCCCCTCCACTGACGGCCTGCCTAGGGGAGCTGGCAGCGGCTGCCGGGGAGGGGGGTCCCCTCCCCTGTCCTGACCGGTCGTTTCAGGCTGTGGTGTCCAGCCCTTGGGGCCCCAGCAGCCCCTTGTCTGGGTAGCTTCTGCCAGACTCCACGAGTCCTGTGCCCACAAGCATTGGTGAAGTCCTGCCAAGTACCCAGTCTGTGAGCACTCATTCACCAGCGGTTCATTCAGGAATTTTCATTTCTCAATTGTACTGTGATAAAATGCAAATTCCTCTGAAAATGGTCCTGTGGTTTTCAGACACCGGAAGTGGCACTGCCCTCCCCCCAGCAGGTTTGTGACTATCGATGACTTTGAAAGGGACCCCTTCTGGGAAAAGCAGTCTACCCCCATCTAGATAAGGCAGCCACCACCACCCATATTTGTCTCTCTCCCCAGCACTCCAGGTTGGTGGAAAAGGAGAGCCTTCTCTGTAGGGCCCCCCTGACTCACCCCCGTGGTGGCCCGCACATCGTCCCCTCCCCATGTGTCCTGGCTGGTGGCACGTGCTGGACAGGTGGTTGGGAGTGCCAGCTACATGGACAAGGACGGAGGGGGCTCAGACCTGCACAGTAGGCGCAGGTAAGGGAGGGTAGCCCCCGTGAACACTTCGGGGAGGTGTGGCTGGGAAAGTCAGGCATGGCTTTGAGCTGGTCTGGGGGCTCTGCAGTCAAGATACTGTTGGCTCCTGGCTTCACCTGCCTCCCCGCTGGCCACCGCCACCACCCACTGATGTGTCCACCGCACAGAGACACAAGGCAGACCGACACCCCCGCCTGGACAGGAAAGCAAACACACTTCACCACAGCGTGGACATAACCCAAGTAGGCATGAAGGGGCTACACAAAGGAAACTGCGAAATGCCAGGAGAGGGGTTGTATCGTGCCTTCCAGAGAAGACACAGGCGCCTGCGGGTGATGATCTGTGTAGTGGTGTGTTCGTGCGGATGCTGTCGCAGGCTGGCCCTTAGCATACGGTGTATGTGCCTATACAGGGTGCCTGCACACGCGCGCACACACACACACACACACACACACACACACACGGTAACAACTAGGCACATGCCTTTCCGTGGGGTGTTGGTAACAATAAGCACTTTGCAGGGGAAGGGATGCCCAGGGGACCCTGAGCAGTGTCCACCAGAGAGGTGGGCATCCTGGCCCTGTGGCCAAACCTGGCCCTCCTGCCCTGATCTGCAGGAGAGAAATTGACATAGAACCCCAAAATTCCCAGCTTTACTTCCCACAGACCCCCTGGAGCACAGAGCCCCCAGAACTGGCGTTTTGGGGAGATACACAGTGGTCTGCCATGGCTGAGACTAATATGGAAACTGCCTTTTGGAATCAGTGGGACAAGTCACATGAAAACCCCACTCCCGGGGCGCTTGGGTGGCACAGTCGTTAAGCGTCTGCCTTCGGCTCAGGGCGTGATCCCAGCATTCTGGGATCGAGCCCCGCATCGGGCTCCTCCGCTGGGAGCCTGCTTCTTCCTCTCCCACTCCCCCTGCTTGTGTCCCCTCTCTCACTGGCTGTCTCTCTCTGTCAAATAAATAAATAAAATCTTAAAAAAAAAAAAAAAGAAAGAAAACCCCACTCCCACGGCTTTGCAGCCTTTTTCAGGCTTTGTCTTGGTTTGGATTTCAATTGTACAGTAAACTCTTCTTCCACATTGGACCGCTTGCCTTTTCCACCAGATCGGGCATCTCCTTCCCATAATCATCTCCATTGGCAGAGAGTGGGGATTTCCCGCCAGAAAGGCCATCCCAGGAGCATTTGCTAGGTTCTGGAAGCGGAGCCCCAGCTCCATCCGAGCATGGGCAGTATGTGGCACCGTGAAGGCAAAGCCTGCAGGAGGTGTGACAGCCCTGATCTCTATGTCACCGTCCAAGGTTTGTCGAGCGCCTGTGCGAGCTGATATTATCAGCACTGGGGCTCCTGCATACGCCAAGGAGGGGCCCTGTCCTCTGGAGGACAGCGCACGACGGCCCACTCTTCCAGCGGGATCGTGTGTGGCGAGCAAAGACCGGGCGCGTGCTCCGCCTTCCACCTCATCCTTTATAATCCTGCCTCCGGATCTTCGGGGGTGGGGGTGGCGAGGCTGGTCCTCCCAACTCAGACAAATGTTCAAATTAACCAAAACACCCAATGAGGGAACACAGGGTAGTCACAGATCAGAACCCTGAGCCCCCATTTAATATGGGGTTTCAAAAAATATGAAGATCCCAAAGACTTTTGTGTGATCTTAATCCGTACGAAACACCCGGAACAGGCAAGCTGTGGAGCTGTAGATGCAGAAGGAAAATGAGTGCTTGTCCGGGGCCAGGGGGAGGGGGCAGTGGCTGCTAATGGGCACAGGGCTCTTTTGGGGCAATGAAAATGTTCTAGAACCATGCTACGAGGGTGGCCGCACAGCGGGAAATTTACCGAAACCATTGAATTTATACTTTCAGTGAGAGAACTTAGGGTATATTAATGATATCTCGATAAAGCTGTTAAGGATTTTAAGTCTCATGGGGAAATGCTCCTGATGGTGTTAGCCAGTCTGGCCATCTGATTTTATCTTTAGAAAAAATATGCACGCTATTAGAATAACCCTCCAAACTATGCCCACGGTTTTAGAGTAACGGAAAACAGACCAGGCGCCGCCTGAGCACGAGGACGGACGCAGTGTGGCCGGGGGCTGGAGGGAACAGTTGTAACTGGGCACAAGGAAACTTCGGGCCATGATGGACACACTCATCATTTTGGTGGTGGTGATGACGGCATGGTTGCATCCATACGTCAAAATGGATCAAAAATGATCCATTTACATACATTTGTGTTTGCATTTCAGCTGTATCTCAATAAAGGTTTTTCTTCTTTAATATACGCACAGGCGTATGTAGTGAGAAGACCGGAAGGAAATACACCAAAACATGAACAGCAGCTTTCTGTGGGGGAAAGAATCACCAACAGCCAGGGCAGGATCCATCCAGAGTCAGGGTGAGGCTGAGGCCCCACGGCCAAGCCCCGGGACCAGCCCGTCCCGGCCCCAGGCGGACCCCATGACTCACCAGCGAAGGCATCGAGCATCAGGCAGCCAGGGGTCAGCTCCTCCCTGGGGAGGGAATGCTGCAGGGCCAGCAGAGCAGGCAGGTGAGGCGGGCACAGCAGGTGAGGCGGGCAGGCTGGCTGGCGAGGCCCACTCTGGCCGGGAGCTTCGGTAGGTTCCCCCTCAGGTAGGAGACCGGCAGGAATTACCCAGCAGGTGGGCGGGCTCGGGTCCCTGCCTTCATTCCCAAGGACAGAGGTCACCCCTGGCACCCTGGCCTGCCCTAGTGGCCTTGCCCAGCAGCAGAGCTGGCAAGGTTGTTCATGACCCTGCCGGCCAGGCCAGGCAGCGAGGCTGGTCTGGGAGGGAGTCCACCAGGGACCTGGCCTAATTCTCACACCAGATTCCCAGCAAACCCGCAGCCCCCTGAGTTTCTGTTTTGAGCAGCTGGATCCCAGGGCTGTGCAAAAGAGCTGGCTCGGTAAGTCATGGTGGATGGATGGACGGACGGACGGACGGTTGACGTGAGACAGAGGTCCTACACGTCACCTCCAGGCTAGCAGGAGGCACACACGGCCTTGTAAGGAAAAGTGCCCAGGAAGCAGGGTCAGCACTCCGGGCGCCGCCTGAGTCACTTGGTTATTCCTGGCCACAGAGGACATCCAAGGCGGGAGTGGGGCTGAATGAGGGGGCCACCTGGCTGCCAGGAGCTTGGTGAGGCCCATGGTGGGGACGTTCAGCCCTGGAGGGAGTGGAGCAAGAATGTCTGGGGCCCGGGTAGGAGGTTTTCAGACAGCAACTGGGGCAGGCTGGGGGTCAGTGTCCAAATTGGGGCCTGAGTCCGCACTCACGGAGACGCAAGAGCTGACATCTTGGCCTGCTCAGAGCTGTGCAGCGGGTGACAGGCCCTTCCTTAGGCCCCGACCGCTCAGGGGACAGAGACGTGACCATGAATAAGGAGCCACAATTATCCCTCCCTTCCACTACCCTGTCGCAGGCCTGGCTGGTGCAGGGGGAGGAAGGGTAGCCTGGCGGCCCCCCACTACCTCCAGAGTCCTGGGGAGCCTGGGAGACTACAGGTGCAGCCTGCCATGGATGGAAAGCTCACAGCAGAGACCAGCCATGGGCTCACCCCAGCAGTGGGGGGTGCCGGGAACCCCAGTTCATACTCCAACTTTGCCTCTTTCTAGCTGTGTGGCCTCAGGCAAGTTACCTCACCTCTCTGAGCCTTGGCCTCCACTGTGAAATGAGGATAAAAATACTGGGTCTAGGGGCACCTGGGTGGCTCAGTCGTTGAGCGTCCGACTCTTGGTTTCAACTCAGGTCATGATCTCAGGGTCGTGAGATCGAGTCCCTTGGCAGGCTCTGTGCTCAGCAGGGAACTGCTGGAGATTCTCTCCCTTTACCCCTCCCTGCTCTCTCTCAAATAAAGAAATAAATCTTTAAAAAAAAAAAAGAAAAATTAAAAATTAAAAATACGCAAAGCACTTGGCATGTAGTTTGTGCTTAGCAAAGGTTGGCTGTTATTATCTTATAATTATTCTATTATTAAGAGATGGACGCTAGTATCATCGTTTGATTACTGTCCAGGCTTCACATCTCTGATCCAAGATGAGATCGGTCCCGAGCCCCCCTCCCAGGGGTTCAGCCTCCTCCCCCACCAGGCACTTAGCACTGGCGCCTTAGACTATCATAAGCTACTTAAGGATCTAGAAGATTTTGTCCCCAAATCTTAGTTCTGATTTCGCAAAACATTCTCAGTGCCCTCCCTGCCTCAGCCTGAAACTTGGCCACTAGCTCTGTGGCCATGGCCGTCCCTTCCCCGGCTTTGGTGGCCTCCAGAGTGATCCTCACGAGTCCTCAGGGGCTGGTGGCTTCCCCAGTTAGAAGGGGGCTGGGAGGGGGCTCGGCAAAGGCCGAGGGAAGTGGAGTCTCGGCCTCTGAGGTCAGCCCGTCTATTTTTACATCCCTCTTCCAAAAGGAGCCAGGACAGCAGCCCCACGGCCGTCACTCAGCGTGCCTGTAATCCCCAGGGAATCCGGTGTCTTTGGGAAATTGGACCCAGGCTGGGGATGCTCGGGGGCCCTCAGTCCCCAAGGAGGGCCTGAACTAGGGGACATCCCGGCCTCTGGGGTCAGACAGTCCAGCCAGACCCAAGAATGGGGCAAGGGGCTCTCCCTCTGTGAAGCGGGAGGACACTTCCCTGGCCTTGAGGACCGGCCCCTCCAGGGGGTCGAGCTGCAAGAGGGTTTCTGGGCTGGGACGTGGCGGAGAGCCTTTGGGTCGGGCCCACGGGCTGCAGGCATCCTGGAACGGGCTCGCCCTAGGGAAGGCCCTGCTCCCTTGGGGCTGTGTTGGTGTGGGTGTGGTCGCGGGTCAGCCGTCAACACACTGATCTGATCGGAGAAGTAAAGGCCTCAAGGCCTGGCCTGTGAGCGTCAGGGATCTTCGTGGACTGGAAGGTCCCAAGTACTGTGCTGGCCGCCCAGATCCCACTTTGGGAAGAAGGAGCTGATTTTCTGGCAGAGGCTCATCTTTCGGCCCCTCGGGGAGTTCCTGCAGTGGAGGAGGGAGCCTCAGCCAAGGGCACACCCTTCCCAGGGCAGTGGGCCTCCAGTGAGCAATGAGGAAGGGGTGTCAAGGCCCGGCCCCCTCCACGCAACTCCAGCAGCCCTGAGGCTCACCCCAGCTACAGAGCTCACCAGGGCCGGCTGAGCCTTCCTTGGGTGAGACCCCAAAACCACCGTGCCTCCTGACCTCACGCCTCCCCCTCAGGATCAGCTTCCTGGGAACCCACCTTGCACACGCGGGACTCGAAGGGACTTGGGAGAAGGGGCTCGTAGAGGAGGCTGGCCAGTGCAACTGAGCCGCCAGAACCCACGCCCAGTCCTGAAAAGAACCCACACAGACCCCTTGCTCAGTTTCCCCAACAGCACAGCCCACCTCCAGGATGTCTGCAGTGGGTTGAACAGCACCCCCCCAAAATTTATGTTTCCTCAGAAAAGGAAACAGCGTGAGGACCCTGAAACTAGTCAGAGATCCGGGATGAGAGCCTCCTGGAGTCGGACAGGGCCTAAATCTAATGACGTCCGCGAAGAGGAGGGGACACAGAGACTCACAGAGGCCGTGTGAAGACGGAGGCCCAGCTGGAGGGCTGCCGCTCCGAGCCCGGGACCCCCAGCCCCCAGAAGCTAGGCTCCTCCCTCGCACCTCCGGGAGAGCTGGCGTGATGGTAGCAGCGCCTTGACTTTGCCCGTGGGGCACCCAGCCCTGGGAACAAACCTATTCGGGCTGCGTCAGGCCACCCACCGTGTGCCGGTGCTACAGCGACCACGGGAAGCAAAGCCAGTTTCCGAGGCGAAAGGGTCTAAGCACACGAGGGTGGCTGCGCGTCGGGTACGAGCCGCCCCTTCCCCAGATCTCGAGGCACGGGGGGCGGGGGTTACTTGGAGGCACTTGGGAGGCTTGGGCAGAAGAGAAACAGGTTGGAAGTAACCAACAGAAGTGACTCCCTGGCAGCTGTCGTCGAGCATTTGCTGGGAGGGGAGAGGTGACAGGCTGCAGGGTGACCCACCGCCCCATTTTAGCACGGAGACCCACGGGGGCGGCAGCCCCCAGTCCTTGGCAAGACCGCACCGCGGGTCAGCCTGGCACCCCGAGGCCCTCACCGCACACCGCGCGAGACCACGGGGTTGGAAAGGCCCGAGAAGGTGGGTGTCAAGAAGGGAAATGAAGGGGCTTCTGGGGGGCTCCATCCGTGACACGTCTGCCTTCCGCTCAGGTCATGATCTCAGGGTCCTGGGATCGAGTTCCGCATCGGGCTCCTTGCTCAGCGGGGAGCCTGCTTCTCCCTCTGCCTCTGCCCCTCCCCCTGCTTGTGCTCTCTCTCTGACAAATAAATAAATAATTTTTTTTTAAAGAAGAGGGGAAATGGAGACAGCTGAGTCAGCTTCGTGTGGCCCCTCCACCCTCCTGGCAAAGAGAATACACACGGGGTGCGCGACCTGCGAGACCTGCGTTGGGTCGCTTCGGGGATTCTGCGTGTGAGTTAAATGCTTTAATATGTGACTTAACACTGTCACTGCACCATGTAAGGAAAAGCAGTAAATGTTATGCTAACAATTTAAATTATTTTTTTTTAAGATTTTATTTATGTGACAGAGAGAGAGAGCACAAGCAGGGGGAGCGGCAGAGGGAGCCGGAGAAAAAGACTCCCTGCTCAGGGCTCAAACCCAGGACCCTGAGATCATGACCTGAGTGCCATGGCCTCGGGTGTGGGCTGTGCAGTCATCCTCTTCCACCCCCAGCTCGCGGGAGTATCAGGAGTTGCCTTCACATGGGAAGGATGTCATTCCCTCTCACTGTCTTGCCCCAGGGCTGTGTTAACCCTCCTGCCCTCTGTCTTCATACAGCCCCGGGGCCTGGACTTTCTGGAGACCCCTGTACAGGCCGCCATACCGATGTCATCGTGTTCCTCGGACCCCACGAGCGAGAAGCTGCCCGTGGTTTGGAGGTCTTGGTAGGACACGTGCCCCCAGAGGGTGGAGGGTCTGGGATGTCCGTAAGGGCCTGGAAGTCTGAGGCGTGCTAGGACGTTGAAAGCAGAGGACAAACGATCACCCCTGTTCTGTTCCAGAGGTGGCATATTCCACACTGGAGAAGCCACGAAAGGGGGCCGGCTCTGCGAGGACGCGGAGCAGGAGCGGGACCTGCCGCTGGGGAAGCTTGGCCACGCGAGCCACAGGACCTTACGGATCTGGTGGGTTTTGAGGTGCCATGTGTCTCCAGGGCAAGCCCAGTGTCGAATCACAATGTCGACCCCTAGGGCTCTGGGGCGAGCTGTCGTCTGGAAACCAGCTCCTCCTGCACTCCTGGCTGGGGAGCGAGCAGCTGGCCATCGACGGTCCATCAAACACAGCTGGGACTGCCAGGTGAGCTGGGGAGGTCAGACCCAGTGAGAAGGTCAGGTGCGCGCCGCAGAGACCCACCATGAGGAGGGACGTCAGGCGCAAGCACCACCAGCGGGCACAAGCAAGCCTCCCTCGGAGCCCGGAGCCGCTGTAAGGCGGGAAGCAATCCCCATTGCACTGAGGGACCCAGTTACGGCAAAGGGCGTGTGGGAGTGGCCCACGACCTTGAGGTCCCTGGACACTGTCACGCTGTGCCACCTGGAAGCCACTGGCCTGATTGTGGGACAGGGTGGCCTTTCCCAGGGCTCGCTGAGATGCCAGTCTGGAGGCGTGAACTCATGCCCGGAGGCAAGGATGCAGAGCACACAGCTGTGCTGGGGGCTGTGCGGCAGGGGGACTCCACCGGTCCAGGAGCCAGTGGGGGAACAGTGTCCCCATTTGCTATCACTTCCAGGGACAACCTCAGGGGACTTTTGCTTTCCATCCCCAGGGGAGTGTAGAAGGCCTGACTCCCAGAAGGAGACGCCTCCACCGGGGCTCACATCAGCTCCTCTGCTGGTTAGGCACTTTGGGCTCCTGGGCCAAGAGGCCAGCCAGCAAGGGACGGCGTCACCGTCTTGGCAGGGTCACCACGCTGACCCGTGGCGGAGAGAAGGCTGTGGTTCACCGTGGGGCAGCAAAGACTATGAGTGGCACCCAGGAAGCTCTTGAGTGTGACCTTATTCGGATAAAGGGTCTTCGCAGATGTAACTAAGTTGAGGAGGGAGAGCTCATCCCAGATTACCTGGCTGGATTCTAAATCCACATACACAGAGGACAAGGTCATGAGAAGAGAGGCCGAGACCGGAGGGACGAAGCCACCAGCCAAGACCACTGGTTGCTGCCAGACACTGGAAGAGGCGGGAGGGATCCCCCGCCCAGAGCCTTCAGAGAACGGCAGCCCTGCAGCATCGGGACTTCAGACTTCCGGCCTCCAGCCCTACGAGAGAATAACTTGTTTCAAGCCCCCACGTGCACTAATCCGTTGCAGCGGCCCCGAGAACCTCGTGTAGGGACCAAGCAGAGTCTGGGGAGGAAGTAATCCTGGTGGGTGAACTTGATCTACAAAAGTGGGTGCCGTAGGTCTAAGAGGTGCTGCCCCGAGCCCCCTTCAGGTCCGGGACACCTGTGCCCCACCTGCCCATAGCTGAGTCCCTCCCCAGGCACTGCCCTTGGGACGGCTGTCTCCGTGCCATTGTGGGGACTGGTGGATGGGAGGGCACCAGGCCGGGCTCAGGGCTCCCTGCGGGGCCGCCCCAGCTCCGGAGCCTCATGGGCAGTGGGGCTGCTCTTCTGGCCTTGCCCTCTGCCCAGTCCTGCTTCCCTGAAGCTGTCCTTCCTGAGAATGCTCCCCAATAAACCCCCCGCACCCCATGCTTGGTTTCCAAGAATGATTCCCCAGAACCGACCCAGGACAGGGGTTATTTCAACCCAGGGAGAAAAGGATGCATCATTTAATAAACGGCGTTGGGATGAGCAGAGCGCCATCTGGAATAAAAGTTGTATCTGAACCTCTCGCCGGATACCAAAGAAACTCCAGATTTCCAAGGTTTAAAACCCTAGCCGTTCTACAAGAAAGCATAGAGGGGTTTCAGAATAATCTTTCTAAATTTCACTCCAAAACCAGAAGCCAT